>NC_060126.1:314093062-316698062 GCF_021461395.2 Schistocerca americana
TGGAAGCCTAACAAAGGAGAAGAAAAGGAAAGAAAGAAAAAGAAAGACCTTATGGCTTGGAGACCTAGTCCAATCTGGGGGTAGTTCTGCCATCTAGTGCACATCGTTCAATCTGATGCCACTTTGGGGACTTTTGTATTGATCAGAAGAAGTCATGACAGTCACATAGAAAGGCGCGCGTGCAACCACACACACACACACACACACGCCCGCATCTCGTAGTCGTGCGGTAGCGTTCTCGCTTCCCACGCCCGGGTTCCCGGGTTCGATTCCCGGCGGGGTCAGGGATTTTCTCTGCCTCGTGATGGCTGGGTGTTGTGTGCTGTCCTTAGGTTAGTTAGGTTTAAGTAGTTCTAAGTTCTAGGGGACTGATGACCATAGATGTTAAGTCCCATAGTGCTCAGAGCCATTTTTTTGAACACATACACACACACACACACAGTCCACAAGCGATGAAACTCTCCGATCACGCTAGGAACTGAACCCGAGACGTCAGTATCTACAGGCAGCAACGCTAATAACTAGACCACGAGCTTGTTTCAGGAACAAAAGGACGTCGTGCGGTACTTTTAAGATAACAGCTGACTGCTCGCGCTGTAGACCGCCGTGGCTAACATCTCCGACCCGCGAAGCTGGTGTCGCAGGCTGGTGCGATGCTATCGGCCGCCACCTTGCGCCTTCGCTAGCTGCTGCGCTGCGCCGGCAGTGTCGCCCGCGCCGCGCGTGTAACCTGGCGCTGGGGGCACCGGAGCAGGCGGCGGCCGCTGGCTGGCGGCTGGAGAAAGCGTGCGGCCGACCCGGCTGACCCGGCTCATCTGCCGGCTTATGTTTTATTCAGCGCGGCCGCCGCCGAGCCGCGCCTAGCCTCGCCTCGCCTCGCCTCGCCTTTCGCCGGGGGCGCCGGGTCACGGCGCCGCACACCTGCCGCGGGCGCAGGCCGCGAACCCACCGCTGGCCGTGCGTGGAGGATGCGCGGCTGCGGCTGCGTGGGCGGCGCCGCCCACCTCGCGCGCTCGCCTCGCCTCCCCTCCCGCCCGCTCCTCGCCACGACGTTCCAGCGGGCACGTCGTGCCGAGCTGCGGACGGCGAAACCCGCAATCGCCAGCCTGTGCGCGCCTTCGCACACATGTACACTCCACTGCGGACGATTTCTTCTCGTAACGTTGAATATTTTTCAGACTTTCACCTCTAGCGTGCCTTGTAATCGATGTTTAATACACACTCAAGAGCCACAGAAACTTGTACACCTGCTTAATATCGTGAAGGGCCCCCACGACCATGCAGAAGTGCCGAAACACGTGCCATGGACTCGACTTGTTGTGTTGGCAGAAGAGCCAACACCGTGTTATGAGTGGAGGCCGAAATGCGCGCGTTTTAGCTCACGCAGGCTGGCGTGAGGAGGGAAGGACTATACTGACGTGAGGTCTGGAACATGACAAGGAATTAGGATTCAGAAAGCGGACGTAATTAGTTTGACACTTAACTTTAATCCATTAATGATGAACGTCGCTCTTGGCGCTACATGATTCACAATATTATCTGTTCAGAATATATTCGTAGTAACTGAATATGGCGCCTTGCTAGGTCGTAGCAAATGACGTAGCTGAAGGCTATGCTAAACTGTCGTCTCTGCAAATGAGAGTGTATGTAGTCAGTGAACCATCGCTAGCAAAGTCGGCTGTACAACTGGGGCGAGTGCTAGGGAGTCTCTCTAGACTAGACCTGCCGTGTGGCAACGCTCGGTCTGCAATCACTGACAGTGGCGACACCCGGGTCCGACGTATACTAACGGACTGTGGCCGATTTAAAGGCTACCACCTTGCAAGTGTGGTGTCTGGCAGTAACACCACACGACTAATGTCTCAGTTAGTGCTGGAGACATTTGACATCATGAATCCCGCAAGGCAGTCCCTATATCTGTAACATTACGAAGGGATGGAGATCTCTTCCGACCCTTAACATAGACAAATGTAATGTATTGCGAATGCATAGAAAGAAGGATCCTTTATTGTATGATTATATGATAGCGGAACAAACATTGGTAGCAGTTACTTCTGTAAAATATCTGGGAGTATGCGTACGGAACGATTTGAATTGGAACGATCATATAAAATTAATTGTTGGTAAGGCGGGTGCCAGGTTGAGATTCATTGGGAGAGTCCTTAGAAAATGTAGCCCGTCAACAAAGGAGGTGGCTTGCAAAACACTCCTTCGACCTATACTTGAGTATTGCTCATCGGTGTGGGATCCGTACCAGGTCGGGTTGACAGAGGAGATAGAGAAGATCCAAAGAAGAGCGGCGCGTTTCGTCACAGGGTTATTTGTTAAGCGTGATAGCGTTACGGAGATGTTTAGCAAACTCAAGTGGCAGACTCTGCAAGAGAGGCGCTCTGCATCGCGGTGTAGCTTGCTGTCCAGGTTTCGAGAGGGTGCGTTTCTGGATGAGGTATCGAATATATTGCTTCCCCCTCCTTATTCCTCCCGAGGAGACCACGAATGTAAAATAGAGAGATTCGAGCGTGCATGGAGGCTTTCCGGCAGTCGTACTTCCCGCAAACCATACGCGACTGGAACAGGAAAGGGAGGTAATGACAGTGGCACATAAAGTGCCCTCCGCCACACACCGTTGGTTGGATTGCTGAGTATAAATGTAGATGTAGATATGTTCAATAATGTTCATGTCTGGGGTATTTAGTGACCAGCGGAAGTGCTTAAATTGAGAAGAATTTTCCTGGTGCCACTCTGTAGCAATTCTGGACGTATGGGGTATCGCATTGTCCTGCTAGAATTGCTCAAGTCCGTCGAAATGCACAGTGGACATGACTGGGTGCAGGTGATCAGACATTATGCTTACGTACGTGGCACCTGTCGGCGTCTTATCTAGACGTATCAGGTGTCCCATATCACTCCAATTGCACACGCCCCACACCAATACAGAGCCTCCACCAGCTTTAACAGTCCCCTCCTGACATGCAGGATTCATGGATTCAACAAGTCCATCCGCTCGATATACACTACTGGCCATTAAAATTGCTACACCAAGAAGCAATGCAGATGATAAACAGTTATTCATTGGACAAATATATTAAACTAGAACTGACATGTGATTACCTTTTCACGCAATTTGGGTGCATATATCCTGAGAAATGAGTACCCAAAACAACCACCCCTGGCCGTAATAACGGCCTTGATACGCCTGGGCATTGACTCAAACACAGCTTGGATGCCGTGTGCAGGTACAGCTGCCCATGCAGCTTCAACACGATACCACAGTTCATCAAGAGTAGTGACTGGCCTATTGCTCGGCCACCATTTACCAGACGTTTTCAATTGGTGAGAGATCTGGAGAACGTGCTGGCCAGGGCAGCAGTCGAACATTTTCTGTATCCAGAATGGCCCGTACAGGACCTGCAACATGCGGTCGTGCATTATCCTGCTGAATTATAGGGTTTCGCAGGGATCGAATGAAGGGTAGAGCCACGCGTCGTAACACATCTGAAATGTAACGTCCACTGTTCAAAGTGCGCTCAATGCGAACAAGAGCTGACCGAGACGTGTAACCAATGGCACCCCATACCATCACGCTGGGTGATACGCTAGTATGGCGATGACGAATACACGCTTCCGATGTGCGTTCACCGCGATGTCACCAAACACGGATGCGACCATCACGATGCTGTAAACAGAACCTGGATTCATCCGAAAAAAAAAAGACGTTTAGCCATTCGTGTAGTGTACCCAGGTCCGTCGTTGAGTACACCATCGCAGGGGCTCCTGTCTGTGATGCAGCGTCAAGGGTAACCGCAGCCATGGTCTCCGAGCTGATAGTCCATGCTGCTGCAAACGTCGTCGAACTGTTCGTGCAGATGGTTGTTGTCTTGCAAAAGTCCCCATGTGTTGACTCAGGGATCGAGACGTGGCTGCACGATCCGTTTCAGCCATGCGGATAAGATGCCTGTCATCTCGACTGCTAGTGATACGAGGCCGTTGGGATCCAGCACGGCGTTCCGCATTACCCTCCTGAACGCACCGATTCCATATTCTGCTAACAGTCATTGGATCTCGACCAACGCGAGCAGCAATGTCGCGATACGATAAACCGCAATCGCGATAGGCTACAACCCGACCATTATCAAAGTCGGAAACGAGATGGTACGCATTTCTCCTCCTTACACAAGGCATCACAACAACGTTTCACCAGGTAACGCCGGTCAACTGCTGTTTGTGTATGAGACATCGGCTGGAAACTTTCCTCATGTGAGCACGTTGTACGTGTCGCCACCGGCGCCAACCTTGCGTGAACGCTCTAAAAAGCTAATCATTTGCATATCACAGCATCTTCTTCCTGTCGGTTAAATTTCGCGTCTGTAGTACGTCATCTTCGTGGTGCAGCAATTTTAATGGCCAGTAGTGTAATTTCAAACGAAACTCGTCCGACCAGGCAACATATTTTCCGGTTGTCAACTGTTCAATGTCGGTGTTGACGGACCCAAGCGAGGCGTAAATCCTTGTCTCGTGCAGTCATCAAGGGTACACGAATGGGCCTTCGAATGGTTCGCACGCTCACACTTATTGATGGTCCAGCATTATTATCTGTAGCAATTTGCGAAAGGTTTGCACTTCTGTCACGTTGAACAATCCTCTTCAGTCGTCGTTGGTCCCGTTCTTGCAGGATGTTTTTCCGGCCTCAGCGATGTCGGATTTGATGTTGCCGGATTCCTGATACTCACAGTACTCTCGTGAAATTGTCGTACGGGGAAATGCCCACTTCGTCGCTACCTCGGAGATTCTGTGTCCCATCGCTCGTGCGCGGACTACAACACCACGTTCAAACTCACTTAAATCTTCATAACCTGTCATTGTAGTAGCAGTAACCGATCTAACAATTGCGCCAGAAACTTGTTGTCTTATTCGAGTGTTGACTGAAAAGTAATGCCTCCACCTTCGTAACTCTCCCACAGTTGGCAGCATTGGTATGCAGCAGGTACTGGCTTCTTCCGTAGCCTCTTCTCTACAGCTCCAGTTTGCGGGAAGCCTTAGCATTGAACGGTTGTATTGTTACAGTGTAAAATGTGGAACCCTGCGCAGGCAGTCGGTCAGGAGATTTAAGCAACGTGCAGTTATTGAATTCTTGATAGCAGAAGGTGTCACCCCAGAGGAGACTGATGAGAGAATGAAAAGAGTTTATGGTGATTGTGTTGATGTGAGTACTGTGCGTAATTGGGCGAGTAAGTTTAAAGATGTTGAAGTGGGAACATCTGACCTGCGTGACAAAGAGTTCGACGTCCTGGGACATACATGTATTCATTAGGCCGGTAATTATGTTGAAAAGTGAATTTTGGTAATTAAAGATCACATTCTAAGGATTATTTCTACTTTCGATTTATTAAAATATTCGCATCCAAACCCAATTAACATGGTGGAGGCATTACTTTTCATTCAACCCTCGTATAGACATTGCCGACCGCAGTGCATTATTCTGTGTGTTTACATATCTCTGTATTTGAATACACATGCCTATACCAGTTTCTTTGGCACTTCAGCGTGTTTTCTTCTTCTTGTTCATTTTCTTCAGCCACTCTAGGGGTAGGCCTCGGCCTGTTTCGGTCTCATTTCTCTTCCTCGGTCTTCCCACACTTGTGTTGCCCCATGGGTTCTAATTCATGGCTGATTTAGGAAACCTTTGTGGCTGCATGCGAATAGACATTCTCTCCATTTTTCTTTGTACTGAATTGCCTTATGCGCCAGTGGTTGCATCCCATTGCAGCACACCATTAATTACGTGAGCTCAGAATTGGGGAGGGGAGAAGAGCCCGTAAAATCTCACCAAATTTTGTTTAAGGGGAGACGAATAGGGGAATGAAAATTTCACGTCAACTTTTTAATTAAGATAATATACATTATTATAAGGGATAAAATTTTGCTTAACAAAACTAATCTTGAGCGTAAGCAATATTCAGACAGCCCACAAATCTTTATGGCCTGTCTAAACTGAATGATTCACACATTTTGTAAGCCCGGGATTCTCCGATGTGAAACAAGTGCCACACAACCGTCAAATTTCACTCAGGTAGTTCCCTGCCGCGTCGGTCGAAATTACTGCGTGTCAGTCAGTGAGTCGGGCGTGACATCCCACAATGCACGCAAAGCCATTGTTATTGTGTTCAAAATGAATTTATAGCATAGCTTTTACAATGCGGATGTTAAGCAGCATGCTGAAAAATTCAAACAAAAGTGCCAGCAAGAAGTTAATTGTTTGTGGAAAAAAGCTAAGCTGTAATTCAGAGACTAAAAGGCTCTTAGTGATTACATAAATCAAGAGAATGAAAAGCTACATAACCATACGGTTCAAAGGAAGATAAAAACAATGTTGTCTTTCATCTGCAAAGTAAGTGAAGATTCAAGACAAAAATGGTTCAAATGGATCTGAACACTGTGGGACTTATCATCTGAGGTCATCAGTCGCCTAGCACTTAGAACTACTTAAACCTAACTAACCTAAGGACATCACTCACATCCATGCCCGAGGCAGGATTCGAACCTGCGACCGTAGCGGTCGCGCGGTTCCAGACTGAAGCGCCTAGAGCCGCTCGGCCACTGCAGCCGGCAATATTTAGAGAATATCCGATATTATAACGAACTATAAACTTCCAGCTGAATCTCTTTCTTTGTTGTACCCTTAATTGCCCTCCATACTGTGCGTCATATAAGCTGGTAACTATTAGTTTCCCCTGTATTTCGTCATCTTGATCGTATGATACGTCACAACCTAAACTTACGAAATGTTCTATCGGTTGATTATTGAAGACTATTTTCGTTCGTACTGGGTGAATACCTAAAAAGGCTTGGTTTTCGTTTTATTTAAATAGGGCGGTGAGAAAGTCTGAAAAGCTTGTAAGGGTATTGCAGGGTATGTTGCGCTGGGAAAAAAATGTTAACAAAAATATGCGATACGCTGTGCCTTGTCCTATTTAATTAGCGCTGAAGTTAGCCAATCAGGTCATTGCACACGCAAATTCAAGCAGCCCGCCAGAGATGGTGTCGCGAAATGTGTGCTTCATATGGTTTCCTAAAATCGAACAATAAGAAGCGGTACAAAAACTAGATGTGGGACGGTAGTAAAGATGTAACTCGAGCCAAAGGCCGAAAGGTCTCGTCCGCTATCATCTACGCCCTGAGATGGAAAAACAAACATTCAAAAGAATAATTTGTCCAGTTGTTCCAGGTGCTACGAATTGCAATGTCACACGCTTTTCGGGAGGAATAGTTTGCTCTAAAGGAGAATGATTTTTATTCGCAATCCAGGAATCAAGCAAAAGCAAATTAGTTTCACCAGCTATTGGGCAAAAGCAGTGCTCACACCATAGTTGTAGTTATCTTACGCTCATTTTCCCATCCCACTATCGCCTGCTGTGACGTAAATATTCCCTACTGCCCTTACCAGATCTCGCACAAGAGAAAGAATCGTAGGGGGCAGAGCACCTTCAACTTTTCAGAGCACAATAAATAACTTTCCAATCAATTTACCAACCAGATTAAAGGTTGCATGATTCTATATGAATGCGTTAAGGTAATGATGGTAGTTGATCTTTGTATATTGGTACCTCTAATTTGCAGTGTTCCTTTCATGAGCATTACCTCTTCAAATCTCGATTGCTCGGAGTTCAAAACAAATTCCTTACTGAATAAAAGGATAAATTTGTTAATCTCATCTACTAAATTTCTGGCCGATTCCGGAGTTTTCTGTGCATCGTCAAGTCGACGCTTTGTCTTAAATTTCGTTACCTTATGTCTTCCAATTCTGTTGCACTGTTTTAAGTTATGCAACCACCCACTGCTTCCCTTGAAATCAGAGTTAGCTATTTCGCACGCAGTTTGATGTGTGTAAGGTAGTAGGTCACTATCATGCTTGTACGGTACACCGTGTCGTGTAAGTTTGAAACTTGCACACAGCAGTTTTTATAACAACTGCACCTTGTCCTCCCTTGAGTATCCATAGTTTTTCTTAGCCACCACACTGTAATATTGCTGCGGACTTATTAGAAATCTGTTAGTAATTTTATTATGCCGTGGATGATCTTACATGTACGTAATTTTGTTTAGTCCCTGTTCCTTGCACAACGATTGACCTTCACTACGTATCACTGGAGACGATATTTGTGGCTCCCTGTTCGACAAGAATGATCAGCTACATGGTTCGACACCTGTTTCAGTATCACTTTCACTTATTAAGCACGTATTGTCATCATTGTAACTCTCATGATCACAGTCGAGTGTATACGACACCACACCACCATGCATACCACTGACTCATAATGAAGAAACGCTAATATTTCATCTGCCACTTCTTTCTCACTCTGCATAATTCCTTAGGTTCCTTTCTGACGAAATATCAACTTCGTCAACTGTTGTTGTAGATGTAATGCAATGCTTGCTTTTTATATCGTTGCCGTTGCTCTGCTTTGTGTCAACACTACTAATGCTGCAGCACTGTTGTGAGTTACTCGTCGACGAATCATTTCAGCTACGCTGCGTAGCCTCATGCTGTGCTCACCGCTGGATACCTCCAATCCCACCCCGTGTTGCCATTAACAGACAATATTGTGGTTGCATGACAGACCATATGTAGGGAGTCGAGTGCTGTAAACATCATTATCATTTTGCGATCTCGCACTCAAGGTGTTGCTTGTAAGCCCGTCGCAGTCTCTCAGAGCATTACAGAGCAATCAGTTACGTACCAGTGCATAACAAGTAGTAGTTGTACCCAGTACAATCAGACGATGACTACTGTCGAAGTAGTGTACCGTCTTAATATTATAGAAGTCAATGTAGAAGTAAAGATATCCCTGCGTCACTGAATTCTGATACAAATTAAAACCAAACATGGGGCCTCACTTTCAAGCGTATGACTCTCTTAGCACTCTTGAAGTAAAGAAAAGCTTATGATATTGTACATCATCTGAGACGAAACTGCTCGGGCGTACTGAACAGAAAGGAACACTAATATGCTATTATGCAGTCTCTGTCCCGTGAAGCTATAACTCCATATGAGCTTACTACTCACCATCGCTCATCACAACAAAGATCCTGATATTAGAGCACAGCCGCGGGTAAAAGCTAGTTCTATAATAGTTTTATAGTTTATCTGTTTCAATTCAAGACGAAAACAAATATACTGAAGTAACAACAGTCATGAGATAGTGAGTGCACATATACACATGGGCGGCAGTACTGCGTACACAAGCTACAAAAGGGCAGTGCATTGGTGGAGCTGTCATGTGTTCTCAGTTGATTCATGTGAAAAGGTGTCCGGTGTGATTAAGGAGGTACGACGGAAATTAACAGACTTTCGACGCGGAATGGTAGTCGGAGCTAGACGCATGGGACATTCCGTTTCGTAGGTTTTAGGGAATTCAGTATTCCGATATCCACAGTGTCAAGCGTGTACCGAGAATAACACATTTCAGGGTTATCTCTGACCATGAACAACGATCGAATGGAGCTACTTGCAACGGACATTCCATCTCAGAAACCCTTAAGGAATCCAGAGATCAACAGTGTCAAGAGTGTGCCGAGAATACCAAATTTCAAAATTTCAGTCATTAACCTCTCACTTCGGACAACGCACTTAACGACCGAGAGCAGCGCCGTTTACGTAGAGTTGTCAGTGCTAACAGACAAGCAACACTGCCTGAAATAACTGCATAAATCAATGTGATACAGACGACGATCGTATCCGTTAGGAGAGTGCGGCGAAATTTGGCATTAATGGGCTGTGGCAGCAGACGACCGACGCGAGTGCATTTTTGCTAACAATACGACATAGCTTGCAAGCGCCTCTCCTGGGCTCCATAGCGGTTGGACCCTAAGCGACTGGAAGACTGTGGCCAGGTTCGATGAGTTTCGATTTCTATTGGTAAGAGCTGATGGTACGGTTCGAGTGTGGTGCAGACCCCACGAAGCCATGGACCCAAGTTGTCAATGAGGCACTGTGCAAACTGCTGCTGGTTCCATAATGGTGTGTCCTGTGTTTACATGAAGTGGATTAGGTTCTCTGGACCAATTTAACCGATCATTGACTAGAAATGGTTATGCTGCGCTAATTAGATATCTTCAGTGATGGAATTTTCATGTATGATGATGCACCATGTCACTGGGCCACAATTGTTCGCGACTGGTTTAAAGAATATTCTGGACATTTCAGGCGGATGGCTGGCCACCCAAATCGCCCTGCATGAAATCCATCGAACATTTACAGGACATAATCTGAGGACAGCTCGTGCACAAAATCCTGCACCAACAACACTTTAGCAATTACGGACGGTTATACATGCACCAAGGCTCGGTATGTCTGCACAGAACTTCCAACGGCTTGTGGAGTCCATGTCACGTCGAGTTGCTGCCCTTTCCCAGGCAAAAGGAGGTCCGATACGGTATTAGGAGATATCCCATGACTTCCGTCACCTCAGGGTAAACACATAAGACCTAAGAATAGGTAAGTTACAGAAGCGCTGATATATTTTCATGACAAATTGACTATAAACTATTTTTTGTGCAGCTCAAAACCCGTGTGCTTTATACTAGGTGACAATTCCTCGGTTTCAAAAGAGTATAACATCAAACGGTATTACGAGACTAAACGTGCTGTTACGTTTGATACGCAGAATGACTATTACGACAAGAGCAGGTGAACGATTTAAGAAGAAAATGTTTCACTCAACAACAGGTATTTACAAGAGAGAATTCACGGTCAACATGCTATGTGACAGCGATTTATACTGTAGCTATTATACTGGCAAAAAAAATCAAAGCCATATTCAGAAGGCAAAATGTATAAGGATGCTTAGAGAGCGCCAATGAAATCGTGTGCCAAATAAATTAAAAGGATTCTCAAAAATAAGCCTGTCTCGTCGAACTATTACTCAACGTGTGGACTACATTGCAAAACAATTTTCAGATAATTTAACATATGATGCCTCTGAGTTCATGTTTTATTCTGTAGCGTTGGATGGATGCACAGATTGGCTGATACAGACCAAGTGGTGATTTATGTGAAGGGTGTTGATGCCCATTTTAGTAAAACAAAAGAATTACCGGCACTGTATCCACATGAGGATACCACAAAGTTGCGAGTTATGTTGGGAACAGTGCGTTGATTTTCACTAAACATTGCGTTGATTTTCACTAAAACTTGACAACCCATAGCGGATATGAACGGATGGTGCTGAGGCAATAGCAGGAAGGCACGAAGTTCAATTGACTGAAAGTGAGAACCGCTAATTTCGCGATATGTATATGCAAAATTTTCATTTTATTATCCATCAAGAAAATGTATGTGCTAAGTTCCTCAAAATGAAACATGCCATGAACGTAGTTGTCAAAACACTGAACTTTGTTAGGTCGAAAGGATTTAGTCACCGGCAGATCAACGAATTTCACAAGTCTTCGTTTCAGAGCATGATAACGCTACATTTTACAGAACTAATATGGCTGAACCGTGCCAAAATGTTGAAAAGTGTGTTTGAAGCAAGGAACAGAATCGTTGTTTGAAAGCAAACTAGGGTCTATCGTGGAGCTTGAAGATAATGAGTGTCTTTCCGACTTAACGTTCTTGGTCGATATAACTTGCCACCTAAGTCCGTTAATACTCGTCTGCAAGAAAAAGACCAACAGTACTGTAGTCTTCTTTTGAATATCAGTTTATTTGCCAAGATCGCAATGTTAAGACAATTATTGGATTACCAGTTTTGGCAAAATGTATTACCACCTTCAGATCCATAAAACCGAGCGTTGGAAGTTATATCATACAATTCTTCACTTTTCTATGCATATTGTATAGTCCTCATGTGACAGCATGGTGTGAGCATTGTATTTTGTAACTACCACTGCCCGATTTTATGGATTTGAGGATGGCAATATATACTACAGAAACCGGTGATCCAGTAATTATGTTAACATAGCGATCTTGATAAATAAATTGGTTTCCTAAAGAAGACTACAGTACAAAAAAATTACAGACCACCTTCTATTCTCATTATATCAGGTAATCAAAAGACCAACTGATTAATGTTGAGCATTATCTTATTCCCGTATTCCTAATAAAACTTGCGCCTTGGAAACAATTTTACTGAGAAAAAACTTCAGTCAATTTCGCATACCGTAAAAGCAATCGAACATCACACAGGCGGCAGCGATTAAATACTCTTATTTGATGTATGACTTCAAATTCGAAATCGAAAACTGATTTAAGGATTTTAAGAAACATCGTCTGCTTTTTTCTGCATTTGCCACGCCATTCGCTGCAGACATGAGTTCACTACCGGGAATGGAATTCTGCGAAATTCTATGTGATACACAGTTAAAGTGTAAATTTAATCTGGTTGGTTTGGAAGACTCCTAAAAACGTATTTGGACAAGAAGAAATATCCTTCCTTTATTCATGATTTCATTATTTGGAGGCACTTAATGAGTGGCGTGGAGTATATTGCTATAGACAATGTGCAACAGCTAGAAACATTTGTTATTTTCAATTGACTTGGAAAAACATGTGAAAGTGTTTAGGGTAGCTTGAGAGGTTGTTTTTCAGTTACTGTGTCCATTGTGTCGGGGATCCTTATCTAAAATAGTAGGTGTTTGTGTGATTTGTGAACCCTAATCTTAACGGAGAGGTTACCAGTCAGAATCAAAACTGAGCTTATCAGTGAATACTTCTTTAGGCTTAGCGTTCAGGTGAGCCACGGGCGGAGGATATACGAGAGGTGCGCTTCGCCGCTCTCGCTTCTGAAGTGCAGTTTTGGGAACCCAGACACTGTGGCCACAACGTTGCGAGTACTTAATTCGGAGGATTGCTCAAGCGTTGTGTTTGCGCAGAAGCCGCTAACCTTTGGTGAACTAGATCGGTTAGTTACTGGCACTGATGATGTTAAGTCCTAGTGCTCAGAACCTTTTTTTTTTTTTTTTTTTTTTTTTTTGAGCAAGCGGACTTGAGACGGGTGAGTGGTGAAGGTACCCGATTAAGGGATCCGGTGCAAGTGACAATTCGAGTACGGGTAATTAATTACAGGTGTGGAAGACCAGCGCATATCGTGGGCCAGCACCAATTGGGTGTGAAACAGAATGTGAACAGCTGAAGCCAGAATAAACAAGCAAGGTACTGTACTTGGGTTTTGCCCAAGTCTTAAAATAAAGTTAGCCGCGCTGAGTAGCCGTGCGGTCTAGGGCGCCTTGCCGCGATTCTCGCGGTTCCCCCGGTCGGAGGTTCGAGTCCTCGCTGGGGCATGGGTGTGTCTGTTGTCGTTAGTGTAAGTTAGTTTAAGTTAGATTAAGTAGTGTGTAAGCCTAGGGGCCGACGATCTTAGCAGTTTGGTCCCATACAAACTTACTACAGATTTCCTAATATAGTAAAGTTAAGGTTGTAACTAGGAATCCTACGGCAAGAAAAAAGGAATAAAAGTGAGATAATGTTAATACTTCTATCCTTCTTTACCTCCTCTGCATTACTGCAGATGACGTGTCACTGAGCACATTTGTACTGTGCATGCAGTACACGTGAGGTGCCTAGTTGTTTACACTGCCCTATGTGGAATACGTAAGTTCTTCTACACTTCACTAACCTGCTGTCTTCATGATGATGATGTCCCCAGCGCAGAAAACAGCACGCAAGTCGTGGATTCTTTTTCTTGAGGCTAAAATTAACTTCGCAAGAAACTGCTGTTACGAATAAACTATAACTCATTTGGGATGCCACTCGCGTTTTTATTGATATAGACACGAGAAACTATTCTTTATCACAACGTATTGAACATATCTTTCCACAGTCATTATATCTGGCTAAAATAACATGAAATACATCCTGCCACAGACAATATGTCTGTCTACTGGAACCGTCAGAACTGGAGAATAAAATTACATGAATCAAATACTACTAATACAGGCAACATGTCTATACCTAGTGACGGTCAGAACTGTAGTAAATAAAATTGCATGAAACAAATACTGCTACAACAGACAACATGTCTGTCTACTGGAACGGTCAGAACTGGAGAGCCGGACTGCCCGAGACACTTCGCGCGCCAAGCCAGCAAGGCGTGACCCGAACGCCACCGAAGTGCATTGGCAGTAATATCGTCAGTCTTTTGTTTTAGTAATACTTTGATTTTAATAATTTTGAAATTACTGATTGATAGCTGGCTGTTGACAGATGTTTATTTAAAAAAATGAAGTAACTTGGATGACAGGTTTAATTAATAACAGCAACTAAAGTTTAACGTTTTGGCGCCCTACTGCCGAACACAGCAGCCAATCACAGAGCAGCAGCATGATGCAGGCGGTCTTTCTCACGGGAATGGTACCGAATCTAACATCTGTCACCGGTACCTCATCCCACATTGCGTCATCTTTATGCTTCTTGCATCTCCACTGCCCTGGGAATAGCTTCCTGGAGCCTAATATGATGGCTGAACAAGCCAGAAATATTACAATCCCTCTCCTTAGATTTGCGCTAGTATTAACCATGAGCCAGTGTGTAGTCTGTTGGTCACCAGTAGAACATTTCCTTCCTGAGTTACCAGTGGTATCTGAGGTATCGAGGTATTTGCAGATGTTTCACAGTTAAAGCCAAATACTCAGACCTGAAAAGCTGTAAGTAGTCAGAATTAAGGGTGTGATCTCATAATAAGTGTGGGGTTGATTTTGGATTATTCCGGAGGGAAATGTTACTTCCAGTTTAATCCTACTTTCAAGCTCTGTTTGTGTCATGCGGTAGGGTTTTGCGTTGCGGCATGGTAGCCTATATGTCCGCGGCGTTTGATGCGGGTTATTTACCATTTAAGAACGCCAAAAAGTCTTAAAGGAATTTCCGCGAGTGTTCACAGATAAATTGGGTGTTACCAATAAGATGAAGTATCGCATCCAGCTTTCGGATCTGGTTCCAGTGAGACGAGTGCCATATGGACAATGCAAAGCTGTTGTTTAGTCTGTTCCCCTTCTGGCTCAAATGGCTCAGAGCCCTATGGGACTTAACATCTGTGGTCATCAGTCCCCTAGAACTTAGAACTACTTAAACCTAACTAACCTAAGGACATCACACACATCCATGATCGAAGCAGGATTCGAACCTGCGACCGTAGCGGTCTCGCGGTTCCGTACTGAAGCGCCTACAACCGCTCGGTCACCGCGGCCGGTTGTTCCCCTTCTGGATCTCTACAATTACTTTACTTGGTTTCCCAGAGCTCACTATTTCACATTATTGGACCTTAATCAGGCCTACTACCACATCCCTCTAGTGAAGAGGAATGCAAGCTTGTTACGGCGTTTTCCACCGACTTGAATTTTTAAAGATCTAATCGGGTACCCTTTGCCTAACCACCTGTGCGGAAGTGCTGTCCAGGATACTCGATTCTGTTTTGGGAGTTTAAATTTGTCAACAATTACATCTGGTTATTTACAGCTGCTTCTTTTCAGAACACTTACAGCATATTAGGCAGGTTTTGCAGCGGTTGAAGGAAGTGGGGCTGACCGTCCAGCCTTCAGAAGTTATCCTAGCACGAAAGAAGGTTTCCTTTTTGTGGCGTCTTGTCTCCTCCGGTGGAGTCTGCATAGATCAGACGCGGACTCAAGCAATTTGTAACTTCCCTCCCCCGCCGACCAAGAAGAGAGTAGCTTGGTTTACGTGAATGACGATTTTTTCCTACGTTCGTGAATAAATTACCTGAAATCAGTTATGTAAAAAAAGGAACCTATTAAGTGAACCGAAAGTCCGCAGGCCGCTTTTGATGCTCTGAAGGTCGCATTGAGCAGTGCTTCCGTGATAGCGGTCCTTGATTATGAGCAGGCATTTGCTGCCCATACCGACGCCTCCAACTCAGTGATAGCCGCCGTATTGTTACGACATGGGTTTGACTACAGCTGAGAGTGGGCTTCCTTACATTTGAAAAGTGTAGGTTGCACATAGATCAAAGGGAATTTAACATCGAGATCGACAATCAGGTTGTCAGTTGGGTTCTGGAGCGTCCTAGGAAGACTGGAACAAAGCGCTCTGAGCGATAGGAATTTCAACCTTCCAGTTTCTTGTTACACGTATTAGGGGAACCAAAAATGGTGTTTGAGCTGGAAGAGGATGACCTTCGTCCACCTGAAGTCACTGAGATCGGAGAAGCTGTTCAAATGGTTCAAATGGCCCTGAGCACTATGGGACTTAACTTCTGAGGTCATCAGTCCCCTATAACTTAGAACTACTTAAACCTAACTAACCTAAGGACATCACACGCGTCCATGCCCGAGGCAGGGCGGCTCCAGACTGAAGCGTCTAGAACCGCACGGCCACACCGGCCGGCCGGAGAAGCTGTGTGTGTAGTACTGACTGAGGTACAGGCACTGTTCTATGATGTCAGAGGACAGCAGCAGAGTGACATCCAGCTAGCATCTATTAGGCTTCGGTTAAGCGAGGGTCAGAAAGTAAAGGGTTACAAACATCAAAAAGGGTACTCCACTACCGTACACGCCGAGATGGTGAATTGTAGATTTGTCTTTTGAAGTCTTGGTTCCGGTGGTATTTCGGTATATTTATGACCCCATAGTTGGTGGACTTTTGGGAGTTTATATGACCATACATAAAATGAAGGCTTTCCTGACATGACCATCACTTCATAAGGACGTGAGAAGGATGGTGGGGCAGTGTCGAGGCTGTAAGGTTGTGATAACAATTCGAACGGTCGTAGAGCGGACATCCAGTCGCTCTGTTTGGAACGACCGATGCAGCGTCTTTTTATTTATTATATGGCTCCTTTACCTCGTTCTCAAAGGAGGAACCGGTACATTCTGGTAGCAATTAGCACGTTTTCCCGTTTCGTTTGGCTGCTGCCTAGTGGAGGTTTCACTGTAAGTCTGAGTATGATGTACTTTAGAATTTTATCGCTCTTTGGTCCGGCCGAAGTGAGCGATAACATTCCCGCATTTGTGCCTACAGAATTAAAGAGGTTTTGTTTTCAGCTCTGAGTAATGAAAATGACCACGATTCCTTATTACACTCAGCTGTCTTTCGCTAAGAGGTTTAACCGAAATTTAAAGTAACTATTAATCGCGTACCTTCCGTATCTCCGACCAAGTGGAACTGTAGCTTACCACGGTTGAATTTGGCTTTTAACACAGCTACTCACGAAGCCCACAAGGCTACTCTTGTATCATTGATGTTTGGCTAGTCTCTTTCCAAAATTTGGACAATTAAAGATCTGCTGCCCAATGAGGTTGCTCCTGATGTTACTAAGACCAACTGGAAGAGGGCCGAGAGGAACAGAGAAAGAGCTCATCAGAGTGGAGCTGTTCAGTGCAATCGCGGCCTCCAACTTGGCAACATCAATGTGAGAGAGACAGTTTATGTGAAGGATTTCTAAGAGCACGATCAAGCCAGGGAGGCTTTGGGACAGTTGTCGCCTCGTTTTATGGAGCCTTGTAAGGTGATCAAGGAACCGACTCCCATTATCGTGAAGATAAGAGACAAGAAGATGAGCCTTTTCCATCGAGAGCATCTGGGCCAGGTGAAAGCTGATGGTTTAGGGTAAAATTTTTCTTTTGTTTGTTGTAACCCCTTCCCCAGGGGGGACTTGAGTTTATGGGGGAAGGCTGAGACGTGCTATGATATATAGTCGCATCACACCTTTAGATTTGATCTAGAGGGTTTTAGAGGCAGAGGGGCCGCGGCAGGGCTTGCGACGGTGAGACTGCTGGGTCGAGCTGTTAGGCGCCGATAGTGGTGTGTTCAGAGTCCATTACTGATGTGACACGTGGGGCATGTTCCTGTGTATGCGAGGAGGAGTTCGTCGATGGGGTTCGGGTTACTCACGTCTTCCCAGTCGATTATTCAGGCGATTTCTGCCGCGTTTCTCTTGCTGTCAACTGTCCCTCTTTCTAGGTTCGGTGACCACCATGGCCACCTCTCGTGTCTGCACTGGAATTTTTGTGTCTAAACATCGCTCCATGATTTATTATGCTCGTATGGTCAACGGGCTTGTAAGTACTGCTTGATGATTTATAATCTGATTAACATTGTCACACTGTTGGGAAAAAGTCTAACGTTGGTGTGTCAGCCACTGCGTTGCCGTTTGGAGTGGAATTGGTATCAGTTTGTTTTGGTCCCTCTTACCGCCAGTAATTCTTTTAAGCATGAGGAACTTAAACTACTGTTTCGATTGTGTTCTTTACTGTACTCCAATTGGCCAGTGTTTGTTAAAGTTGGGTTTCGTAGCCTCTGTACTGTCCGCTCCCTTCGCGTCTGGAATCCTATTCAAGCTGTTTTAATGTAGTGTTGCCTATGTTTAAAATTATTTACTGTGTGTTAGAAAAGGTGGAGATCTCAGAACTCCCCCGATTGCCCGTACTGTAAGGCGTCCATATGTTTTTCTTGGTGTGATGTCGGGGTATCGCTGGTCCTCCTGATTCTCTCAGGTTTGTAAAACTGAATCCACGCTTCACAATTGTGAGGAAGTTTCTGTTATTTGGTATTATCTCCCATGGTAGAAACTCAGGAATTTATTTTTAAATTTTGGATGGTGTAATTAAAGTCTCTTTCCTGTTCATTAATTTTATTACGCTCGCTTAAGTACTTGAATAATAAAAGCTTTTTCTTAATCAACAAGCATTATTTAATTACTCACTTTTATTAACTTGATTTGACTTCCAATTATTTTGAAAATATCAAAATTCAGCATTTGAATGTTATCTTTTTTAACTAACGTGATCTGCTTTAATTGTAATAGTAGTGAATGTGTATGGACGTTATGGCCCAGTCTTTCTTCCAGAGCAACCAGTTTGCAAGAAGTGCATTACACCAATCATGGTAGCAACGAATGTTTCGGTCAGTTTGTAAAATCCGGTATTTTGATCCTATCGGTTCTTATTATCCTCAAGTAATGGGGTTGCGGTAGGTAACTAGTGTGACATACTCTGTGCACTTGATCAGTTTCTTACTCAATGGAATGATTAATACATCTCGTCGAACATCGAAAACCTGACATCATTCGATAAACATAAAACAGGATCAAGTATGTGCAGCGTCAAGGCTGTAGCTATGAATCTAAATCTGTATCTTCACCTGCACTCCGTTAGCCATTTTACGGTGTGCCGCGGAGAGTTATTTGGGTACCACAATCCCTTTCCTCCTATACCAGTTCCAGTCGTGAATGGTTCACGGGAACAACGATTGCTGGTAAGGTTCCGTGTGACCTGGGATCTCCCTAATTTTAACTTCGAGATCTTTTCACGCGATGTTCATAGGAGGAAGCAATAGATTGGTTGTCTCGTACAGTAACATAATGGTTCTAAACACTGTGGGACTTAACATCTGAGGTCATCAGTCCCCTAGACTTAGAACTACTTAAACCTAACTAAGCTAAGGACATCACACACATTCATGCCCGAGGCAGCATTCGAACTTGCGACCTTAGCAGCAGCGCGGTCCCAGACTGAAGCGCCTAGAACCGCTCGGCCACAGCATCCGGCTACAGTAACATAAGCTCTCAGAATTTTGTCAGGAAACCGCACCGTAATGCACAACGCCTCTCTTGTACGTCTCCCACCTGACTTGAATCAGCGTATTTTCTCTATCGATCCTATGTGACACGGATCCCACACTCAGAGCAGTATATTTAAAGTATCAGTCGAATGAGGGTACTGCAGGCGGCTACACTGTCTGAGGATTCTTCGGCTGAACCTTGGTTTGGTATCTGCCTTGCCTGAGATGAGTTTTGCTCCTCTCCTTGCACCATGCGTTGGTCCTCGACGGGTCACCTGCATTTCGCCACAATTTTCTGGTGTTGCGACTTCTCTTTATACAACAGCGATATCCTGAAAAGCTTCACGTAACTTACGATGTTTTCCACTAGATCATCTACACATACTGTAAAAAGATTGTTCCAATAACACTGTCTCGCAATACGTCCAAACCTACTTTTCCGTCCGAAGCTTTATTTATCTCTCTTGAGAATTACACGCTGTTTTCTGTTTTCTGGAAACCCTTCCACTCCAGCCACAGAGTTGGCCTGGTATCCAGTTCGCTCACATTTTGTTCGTTAGGAGGCAGTGAGAAGTTGTGTCAAACGGCTTTCCGAAATCAAAGAACGCGACATCAGACTAGGCGACAGTATCTACATCTTTCTGGATCTCGTTGGCGAAAACAGCGACCTTGGTTCCACACGATCGGAAAGCATGTTGATTCACACACAGGAGATTTTCGATCTCCAGAAATACGCGAGCGTAAAATATGTTCCAAAATTCTGGAACACACTTGAGTCACAGATAGAGACCTATAGTATTGTTCGTCTCTTCGACGATTGTTCTTGAAAAGCGGAATGACCTGCGCTTTTGCAGTCATTAGCAACGCTCCGCACCTCTAGCTACACGCGGTATACCGCTGCTAAAAGAGGTGCAGGTTCTTTTGCATACTGTATGTAGAACCGTACTCGTATCCCCTCACTTTCAGTGGCTTCCTCTGTTGAGCGATTTTGGTTGTTTTTCTACCCCGTAGGCACTTATTTTTAAACATCATTTTCACGTTCGTGCAACGATTTTAAGGAGAAACTACAGTGCCACCTTCCTCGGTGAAACAACTTTGGAAAAAAAGATGTTTAGTACTTCGGCGTTCTCTGTGTCATTATGAGTATTAGACACTATTAGTACAGAATGTCTGAGTAGACGACTTCGATCCAAAACTACGCTGCATTCAAGAGGAGACTTCCTGGCACTGGATTAGCTTTGCACCACCACAATGCTGTCCCATGGGTCGCCTGTCAATCGGTAGCTCTCTGGTATCGGTTCGAATATAATTCATTACTAACCCATTTGCGTTCTGCACTTAACACCTACTGACTTCAATTTGATTGTCAAGTTTATAGAATGTTTGACTGGAAGGACCTTCAGCGACGACGACGAGGTCAAAAATGAGCAATGCTTACTTGTCGGGCAAGCTGCCGAACTCAATACGTCACAAAAAAAACCAAGCTATGTCGTGAACTACTTTATTTGCAATCAAGGCTGTTGAATAGAAATTTTTTGTCATAGTTACTGTTCTGAATCTGAAGAGGTAGAAAAATCAGTCAATCAGTGGCAAAAAAATTTTCAAATGACTGTGAATTCTCAAGGGACCAATCTGCTGAGGTCATCGGTCCCTAGACTTACACACTACTTAAACTAACTTATGCTAAGAACAACACACACACACACACACACACACCCGAGGGAGGACTAGAACCTCCGGCGGGAGGGGCCGCGCAATCCATGACATGCCGCCTCAAACCGCGCGGCCACTACGCGTGGCAATCAGTTGCAAAATAAAGGTTTATTAGCCCTTGACCTATGTTTAGATACTCAAAAACTATCTTCTTCAAAAGGAATGGGCCTTGTTACATCACATGGTGGTAAATTACATTAGCTGAAGCTGTAATTTACCACCATGTGATGTAACAAGGCCCACTCCTTCTGAAGAAGATACTTTTAGAAATATCGAAACCTAGGTCAAAGGCTAATAAACATTCGTTTAGCAATTGCTTGGCTAATTTTTTCAATCTGCTCATATTTATACAGTTACTGATTCCCAGCCACGTTCAAGAGTTTGTTCTAAATACGTTGTTTTTCACCGTTGAAATATCTTGATGAAAGTAGCTAACCCTGGGCATACGAACACTTTCCTTCCTCGTACCTCAAACCCTACATAATCTGTGTGTCAACTTGAGCCTTCAATAACGCCCTTCTGTTCTGAGTGTGACGGAGTACTGTTACACTGGGAGATTTCGTTCATTAGTCAGAGATTAAAAATTGATTGGATTGTCTTTCTAACGATCAAAAATAGTGATTAGAATTTACATGAACTTGTAACAATTTAGGAATACAATTTCCTTCCGAAAATAAGGTTCTTGTTTGACGTGCAACTTGTTTTAATAGATCGACGTTCAATTTGTGTTACAGTGATGTTAATCTATTACTAACTCTTCGTTTTATTTCGATACCGGTTCTAGTTGATTTTCATGATTTTTGGATTTTGTTATAGCTTTTTCTACTGCTAGAGGTTTTTGGATTTTTATTTTGGTATCGGAGATTCGAGCTGAACTACACTGCCGTAAAAAAGATTAGTACATCTGTAACGGCGATGTTGATGGCGATTCGATGACGGCATATGCCACCTGGCGAATAATAGATGTACTGATAATGGCTTCAGCGTCGTACACCAACAGATAGCGTAGTTGCATAGCCACCAGAAAGCCATCTGTGTCTACCCTTTAGTAGGGAGTGCTCACAGACAGAAGGCGCAGTGTGATGCACACGTGTGAAGCAACCAGGCATTCATGTCACGGAGAAGCACTCGTGCTTCCTACTGCCATATGAGCGAGTTTGAAGAGGATCACTTTCAGGCCTTCCGAGTGGCGGGATGTTCCTTTCAGAGGTTTGCTGCACAAGTTGGACGTGCAGTGTCATTTTTGCAATGGTACTGGTGTCTGTGGTCAAGCGAACTTTCTCACACCCACAGACGAGGTTCTGACGTCCGCACAGCACAGACACCAGCCAGGATCGTCGTATTGTGAGGGCAGCATTGGGCAGCTTCCACAGAACAGATAAGAGGGCTTGTGAGTCAAGACGTGTCAACACAAACTGTTGCGAACCAGTTGTTAAGTGTGGGGTATGGGCATCCACACCTCCAACCCGGTTTTCCGCGTACGCCATACCATCAACGTGCACAACTGGACGGGTGCCGTCAGAGGATCACATGAAAGATCGAATGACGTGCCGTGGTCTTCAGCGATGGAAGCAGATTCTGCCTGCACGTATTTCCGCATACGGTGTATATCTGGTGTGCTCTTTATCGCAGAGTGCATTCGTCAAAGACACCCTGGTCGCAATTCAGACCCTATGGTCTGAGTTGCGGTAAGCTACAACCCTAATTCAGCTTTGGTGTTTCTGGAGGAGACGCTAGCCAGGGCTCGGTACGTGCAGAATGCCGTCAGACCCGTTCGTTTGCCGTTCTTAACGGGAAGGTGATGTGGCGCTCCAAGAATATTATGTTCGGATAACCACTGCCCGTGAAACTCAACCTGTTCTGCAAGCAGATCTCCCTGGCCACCAAGATCTTTGGACGTGACTCCAAACTCTTACAGAACAGGACCAGCAGGCGTTGCATAACGTATCCCAGGACAGTATTCGCCATCTGTACGATGGACTGGTTACCAAAGTGAGCGTCTGCATTGCCGCTCATGAAGGCTACACCACGTACTAATACGTGTGTTTCAGCATGGGTCGGTACCTGATACCTCAGAATCGCTTTTGTTATTGATCTGTAAATGTAATCATTTCGCGCACTCCAAATGCACTGTCGCAGCAATAAATCTTGAGTGAAGTGGAAACCTCTAAAAGGGAAATTTGGAAATTTGTGGTAAGGTCTTACAGGACCAAGCTGCAGAGGTTATCAGTCCCTAAGCCTACACACTACTTAATCTAACTTAAACTAACTTACGCTATGGACAACACACACATCCATGCCCGAGGGAGGACTCGAACCGCCGAGGGGGGGAGCCGCACGGATCGTGACAAGGCGCCTGAGACCGCGCGGTTACCCCCGCGCGGCTCTAAAAGGAAGTACTAATCATTTCGCGGCGGTGTATATAGCACAAGTGATGTTTTTCAAAGTGTGCTTCACTAGTCCTTCAGATTTTTGGGTACTTCTTTGTTATTTGTGTTTGTCTTTCGCACTGATAACCGGTTTTAGGGTTTTCCTATTGATATCGGCGTTTTAAGTGGAGCTGTAAACATCAAGTGATGTACTCGACATCTCGAAAGCTTTATCGTGTTTTTGCTGTTTGTACTGCTGCCCCCCCCCCCCCAATCCCTTTTTTTACTGGCGTTTTAAGTTGAACCAATAGACCGAGCAATGTTGTCGAAAGGGTGTTCCGTTAGGCTCAAATGGCTCTGAGCACTATGGGACTCAACTGCTAAGGTCATCAGTCCCCCAGAACTTAGAACTAGTTAAACCTAACGACATCACAAACATCCATGCCCGAGGCAAGATTCGAACCTGCGACCGTAGCGGTCTTGCGGTTCCAGACTGCAGCGCCTTTAACCGCACGGCCACTTCGGCCGGCTGTTCCGTTAGGTCTTGCGATTTTTGGCTATGTATGTTGGTGTCACCTTCCAGTTTTCTATACTGCTATACTGTTATTGGTTTGTGGCTAGTGCTTCTGTGGTTGCTTCGTTTTGTATGTTTGGCCATTATCGTTATTTTGTGATTGTTATTTCAGTTCGTCCCTGTGTAAACGCCCCATTCCCCGCGGCTGTCTCGTTAGCTACAACTTTTATATTTTTGCGGATGTGGAGAATACTGTATTTTATTTGTATGCGAGGGTTATTTGGTGAGTAAAATCGGATCAGGTGCGAAATGGGAACCGCATTGAAAATCTGATAAAGCTTTTCACAGATGTATTGGGCAGTGACTCAAGTATGCACATCAATCGCGCCACGTCGCTGTTTTCAGCTCTGAGCGCACACCGAGCACGTGAAGATGACTAGAAATATAGTGTCTCCCGCCAAGAGTGAGGGCCTGCAGCGCACATAACCCAAGTATCATGCGTTTCCTTCTTGATGACAATTTTCGGCCACACTCTGCAGTCGCAATGAAGACGCCCCTGCAGCGTTGTCGACGGGAAATGTTGATCACTCACAATACAGCCCGTAGTTGGCTCCCCCTGAGTTTCATCACTGCTTGCATGAACTGGTGGGTACGAAGACAACATTTTGGCACAGAACACGACCTGTAGACCAGCGTACAGTGAAAGGTGGCTACACTGAGCCACTGCGCCAGAGATTGCGCCAAAGAGTATTATTAAGCCGCCTCCACAGTGCTTGTCGAGAACTCGTAGAAGTCAGTGACTGTTAAGAACTCGTAGCAGACAGTGCTTGGAGAGAACTTGTTGAAGTCAGTGCCTGTTAAGAACTCGTAGCAGACAGTGCTTGGAGAGAGCTCGTAGTAGTGAGTGCCTGTCGAGGTCTCGTGGTAGTCTGTGCTGAGATGTTGTAGCAGAGAGTGTTTGTTGAGATGTGCTATTAGGCAGTGCTTGCTGAGATGTGATATTGGAGAGTTCTGGTTGAGATATAATGTAAGGATTAGAATGATTTTCATCAATATAAATGAGGTAATTAACTCAGTTTGTTTTTATTTTAGTGTCCTAAATAATGCGTCATTACAGGTTCAGTCAACAAAGCATCTGGCGTGTGTTCTTGTATTAGAGTGTAATTCTACTTTCCTTGAGCAATTATAGTATTTGTAATTTTCTTTTATCACGTCAGTAAAATTGGTATAAAAAAAATTCTTGTCTTGTTGAAGAAGAACCGTGCCAGATGTGCGTTGAGTCATATTTCCACATAGAGAACAGTTATACTTATGCTTGGGTTTCGTAGGTTTCATAGTTGCTGAGGACTTAATTAATTAATTGTGTTAACGAAAAATTTCATTTCATTCTTGTTGTTGTTCTTTGCAGTCAGATAGCGTAATAATACTAGCCAGGGCCAACCGATTACGAGACACAGCGTAATCGGACATACAGCTACTAAAAAATAAAAAGTATTTTCAAATTTATTTAATTAAGCCCCCATGCAACAGAACTGGTGGAAAGGCCAGGCGGCTGCCTTCAGTGACGATGGTACTGGGAAGGTGGTACAACGCTAAGGCAAACGTCTATGTCGGAGCGGCGACTATGAAGAAATAGCTGGATGTGTAGCTAACTGTTGCAAATAAAACATTTTTAATTTTGGTAGTGATTTCCATTTCACGACCGATTGGACCTTTACGAATAGCCCTCGTATTTTGGCACCATGGCAAAGTGTGATGTCATTCGCCACCATTTTGAAATCATATTTGTGTAGCATTTTGGGATAGTTATGACATCATTGGTAAAAGTGAACGGCTGATATCGAAAGCTCTGGCTCATATAACAGTAGGGGAGAAACACAGCGGGCAGAGAACGGACAAGTGACGTAGGCAGGCTGTTGCCAGGCGACACGGAGAGAATGGAGAAGGGAGACGGAGTCGGCGTGGCATTTGGCGCTCGGCCTTCCGGGTCGCCGCCCAGCGTTTGGAGGGCGGGTGGGCGTGCAGAAGATGCGCAGCGCCGCGTGGGCGGGCCCCTCCGTGGCCGCCGCCGCCGCCGCCCCCGCGCCACCAGGGGTCACGCCGCCGCGCCGCGCCGCGCTGGCCTACGCCCTCCGCCGGAGTCTCGCGAATTCCGAGACGCCCAGTTGTCGCGTCCATCTGCCCGGATGTCCGTGACCGGGACACGCCCGCCCTGCACCGCTACTTTAACGAGCTGGCGCGGGCAGCTACGTGTCCCGTCCGCTGTTTTCAGCTGTGGGAAGGAGACATGCCGTGCCGACTGGAAGTCGCAGTATTTCGCGAGGTGACGCTGGCGGTTCTCCGTACGAGAAACGCTTATACCAGATGTCGCTTGCATCCTTATTAACGCACAGACGGTAAAAATTCGTTATCTTATACAAGACGTGATCAGAAAGAGTTTGGAAAACTTGTAAAGGTAAAATTCTTGAATACTTAAGCATTCCGCACTTTTCAGATATTTATTAACGGACTTTTTCTGTACACCATGAGCTGCGCTAGAAATTTTTGATTTGCGAAAACCAGCTTTCGGGCTTATAAGCCATCATCAGTAGCATCTGATACAGAGGAACAAACAACTGTATCTACACCTATTTCTACAAAATGATAACAGGATCTGAAATACGTCCCAACACAGAAACACAGAGCACAGATTGTCTTGTATGTTACTGCTGTTAAATCTTAAGCAGTGACAATCCTTGATAACGCTTGATATAACTGTCATATCATGGAACTGACAGCTTAAATATTCCACATTACGCCGGACGGAGTGGCCGAGCTGTTCTAGGCGCTACAGTGTGGAACCGCGCGACCGCTACGGTCGCAGGTCCGAATCCTGCCTCGGGCATGGACGTGTGTGATGTCCTTAGGTTAGTTAGGTTTAAGTAGTTCTAAGTTCTAGGGGACTGATGACCTCAGATGTTAAGTCCCATAGTGCTCAGAGCCATTTGAACCAGTCGACATTACCTGTCTTTGGTTGCTTATGCATTCATATAATTATGTAATTTACAATTTTGACAATTGGCATATGAAGGTAGAAAAGCTTGCAAGGGTGCTGTAGGGTAGATTGTGCTGAGGAATAACTGCTACGAAAAAAATTCGAAGCATTGTGCCGTTTGCCAGCTAACTAGCATTGAAGTTAGCCAATCAGGCTGTTGCTAGTGGAAATTCAAGTGGCCCGATAAAGACGGTGTCGCTGAACGTGTTCTTCGTTTGGGTTCCTTAAACCGAACAAGAGAGCGATAAAAGAAATGGGGAATGGGACGGCAGTAACGATCTAACCAGAACGAAAGGCTTAGCACCTTTGTGCGCTGTTATCTACGCCATCATAACAACTGACACTAATTGTATCTGGAAGGCCACTTGAATCACAGCACTAATTAACTCGGAAACCTAGCAACGTAGCGAATTTCTTCTTAAGAACTATTTTTCGGCACAACATACTTGCAATATCCTTACAAGCTTCTCAGACTGTCTCTGATCACCGTGTCTATTATAAATGCAAAGGTTTGTGCGTGTGTGTGTGTGTGTGTGTGTGTGTGTGTGTGTGTGTTTTATAATGTTTTTTACTCCTCCACGCTGAAACGGCTGGATGGATTTGGATGAAATTTTCAATGGTGGTAGCTTATATGCTACCATATATAAACCTACCTTTCAAAGCTGTGCGGGTGAAAAAGAGGTGTAGCCGCGACGTCCGAATATCCATACTTTAATCATCCACTATTTGAAAATGAGATCACTTTTCAAACCTTCATGAAACTTTTTCTCACTGACATACCCTACAAAACGATGAAAGGAAAAAAGTTTATCACTTACCACGTCTCCTCTGTCCATGCTGTAAAACTGCCGCATGAAGCACGACTTTTTAGTTTATCACTTGTTTACTACTAACCATATTCGCAAAACATTTCGCAGACAGTATCGACATACGTCGATGTCGACCGTTGACAATAACTAAAAAATATATCATTGTACGACGCATCGTTCAGGAGACATGACCTCATAATCATTGAGCTCCATAAAAGTGAAACTTCAGGGCGAAATCCGCTAGAGATAAGGGTCAAATATGTGTATAAAAACATGTGAAGTATATTTTACATACGCGGGCAAAGGCACAGATGCAAAGCTCATGCTAAACACCTGAAACGTTTCCAACCAAATTTCGTCACATATTAGTTACGATCTGGAAAGAAATTTATGGGGTTGAGAAGCACCAGCTTCCTACTGGGGTGAGGGTGATAACGTGAAGAGAGAACGGGGTAGGAGGAGATGGACAGACAGCGAGTGGTAAGGAGGAGATTGACACAGATAAGGAGCAAGGAGGAGGTGCACAAGTAGAAGATTGGAATAAATACACTGGTCACTCAGAACATTACGACCACCTTTCTACTATCGATGTAAACCCGTCGAGACGATAGCAGCATCACCTGGCGAGGAATGACATGTAAGGTGCACGTAGTATCAGTGAGTGTGCTGCCCTTGTGTAGAATGATGAAGACCAGCGATCTGTCTGAGTTTAACCGAGAGCAGACTGTGATGGCACGAAGACTAGGCATGAGCATTTCGGAAACTGCACAACTTACCGCGTATTTGAAGAGTGATGTGGTGAGTGTCTTCTACATGTGGCGAAACCAAAGTGAAACCACATCCAGACGCCTGGGGTTGGGGGACCACCCCACGTTACGGGTGTCAGACGTCGTAGACTGGGCAGGCTGGTGAAATAGGACAGGCGGCGAACTGTGGCGGAACTAACATCAGACATTAATGCCGGGCAGATTACAAGTGTGTGTTAACACAGAGTGCACACAACGCTGTTAACGATGGGCTTCCTCAGCCAAGACCCATCCAAATGGCAAGTGGGAGGGCGTGAATCAGTCGTCTTCCGAGGAATAGCTCCCCACATTGGACAGAGGCAAGCTAGTGGCGAGTCCATTACGATCTTGGGAACATTCACGGGGGCGGCCATGGGTCCAGTGGAGCTCGTGCAAGGCACCATGACGGCCAAGAGGTAACGCAGAACAGGGAATCAGCGATCATAAAGCGGTTACTGCATCGATGATTTCAGCCGTAAATAGAAATATTGAAAAAGGTAGGAAGATTTTTCTGTTTAGCAAAAGTGACAAAAACCAGATTTCAGAGTACCTGACGGCTCAACACAAAAGTTTTGTCTCAAGTACAGATAGTGTTGAGGATCAGTGGACAAAGTTCAAAACCATCGTACAATATGCGTTACATGAGTATGTGCCAAGTAAGATCGTAAGAGATGGAAAAGAGCCACCGTGGTACAACAACCGAGTTAGAAAACTGCCGCGGAAGCAATGGGAACTTCACAGCAAACATAAACATAGCCAAAGCCTTGCAAACAAAAATTACGCCAAGCGAAATGTAGTGTGAGGACTGGTATGCGAGAGGCGTTCAATGAATTCGAAAGTAAAGTTCTATGTACTGACTTGGCAGAAAATCCTAAGAACTTTTGGTCTTATGTCAAAGCGATAGGTGGATCAAAACAAAATGTCCAGACACTCTGTGACCAAAATGGTACTCAAACAGAGGATGACAGACCAAAGGCCGAAATATTAAATGTCTTTTTCCAAAGCTGTTTCACAGAGGAAGACTGCAGTGTAGTTCCTTCTCTAGATTGTCGCACAGATGACAAAATGGTAGATATCGAAATAGACGACAGAGGGATAGAGAAACAATCAAAATAGCTCAAAAGAGGAAAGGCCGCTGGGCCTGATGGGATACCAGTTCGATTTTACACATAGTACGGGAAGGAACTTGCTCCCCTTCGTGCAGCGGTGTACCGTAGGTCTCTAGAAGAGCGTAGCATTCCAAAGGATTGGAAAAGGTCACAGGTCATCCCCGTTTTCAAGAATGGACGTCGAACAGATGTGCAGAACTATAGACCTATATCTCTAACGTCGATCAGTTGTAGAATTTTGGAACACGTATTATGTTCGAGTGTAATGACTTTTCTGGAGACCAGAAATCTACTCTGTAGGAATCAGCATGGGTTTAGAAAAAGACGATTGTGTGAAACCCAGCTCGCGCTGTTTGTTCACGAGACTCAGATGGCCATAGACACGGATTCCCAGGTAGATGCTGTGTTTCTTGACTTCCACAAGGCGTTCGATACAGTTCACCACAGTCGTTTAATGAACAAAGTAAGAGCATATGGACTATCAGACCAATTGTGTGATTGGATTGAAGAGTTCCTAGATAACAGAACGCAGCATGTCATTCTCAATGGAGAGAAATATTCCGAAGTAAGAGTGATTTCAGGTGTGCCGCAGGGGAGTGTCGTAGGACCGTTGCTATTCACAATATACATAAATGACCTTGTGGATGACATCGGAAGTTCACTGAAGCTTTTTGCGGATGATGCTGTGGTATATCGAGAGGTTGTAACAATGGAAAATTGTACTGAAATGCAGGAGGATCTGCAGCAAATTGGCGCATGGTGCAGGGAATGGCAATTGAATCTCAATGTAGACAAGTGTAATATGCTGCGAATACATAGAAAGAAAGCTCCCTTATCATTTAGCTACAATGTAGCAGGTCAGCAACTGGAAGCAGTTAATTCCGTAAATTATTTGGGAGTAGGTATTAGGAGCGATTTAAAATGGAATGATCATATAAAGATGATCGTCGGTAAAGCAGATGCGAGACTGAGATTCATTGGAAGAATCCTAAGGAAATGCAAACAAAGGAAGTAGGTTGCAGTACGCTTGTTCGCCCACTGCTTGAATACTGCGCAGCAGTGTGGGATCCGTACCAGGTAGGGCTGATGGAAGCGATAGAGAAGATCCAACGGAGAGCAGCACGCTTCGTTACAAGATTATTTAGTAATCGCGAAAGCGTTACGGAGATGATAGATGAACTCCAGTGGAAGACTCTGCAGGAGAGACGCTCAGTAGCTCGGTACGGGCTTTTGTTGAAGTTTCGAGAACATACTTTCACTGAGGAGTCAAGCAGTATATTGTTCCCTCCTACGTATATCTCGCGAAGAGACCATGAGGATAAAATCAGAGAGATTAGAGCCCACACAGAGGCATACCGACAATCCTTCTTTCCACGAACAATACGAGACTGGAATAGAAGGGAGAACCGATAGAGATACTCAAGATACCCTCCGCCACACACCGTCAGGTGGCTTGCGGAGTATGGATGTATACGTAGATGTAGAAGATCTTACACTGGTTTCAGACCACGTACACCCCTTCGTGGCGGTCATGTTTCCCGACGGCAGCGGCATTTTTCAACAAGATAACGCGCCATGTCACAATGGCCAGATGTGCGGAGGAGTGGTTTGAGTATCACAGTGGCGAATTACAACTGATATGCTGCCCACCCCCCTCCCCACCCAACTCGCCGGATCTGAAACCGATCGAACACACCTGGCATGTGATTGAACGTGGCGTCAGAGTTCATCGGCCTCCTCCCAGAAATTTACGGGAATTAGGTAACTCGTGTGTGCAGGTATGGGGCCAACTCTCTCCAATGACCTTCCAAAGCCTCATTGCTTTTATGCCACGTTGCGTCGCCACTGTTATCAGTGCCAGAGGTGGACGTACCGGCTATTGGGTAGGTGGTCACTATCTTCTGGCTGATCACTGTACATACCCAGGCATCCTTTTGTAAACAACGGTTTAACCGCGGATAACACATGGGGCGAAACTAATACGTAAATGAATATATAAATTTCCTCTTAAATCATCGTCTTTTTATGTAGCTGTTATGCTCTCTCTGTAGCTTTATTCAGTGACAATACGACGTAGCCTGAGGTTGAATTTCGTGTTTTCATATAAGTCAGCGCTACAAGGGAGTGAGTCATAAACTGTCTGGAGACCTTTATTGCTATATCTAGTTTCGATTCTAACTATGTAATGAAAAATGTAGTTACTCATCAGATGGTCTTGACCATAGACGTAACAAGATTTTGTCACTTTTGGGGCATGTAGAAAATATTTCATTCGCTTGATACAATCAGACCACAGTATTTCCTTAAGAGCACGACGTTAAGACCTCTGAATATCATTCATTAACAGTCTGAACACTATCACTAACTATCATGTAATATCACTTTGATAATTCAGTCTTTAAGGTCTAAGTTCAGTCTAGGGTTCGATATTACCACCCGCATTTAAGTCAAACAGTTTTGAGAAAATTGTTAAGTTCCTTCAAAGAAATTACAATTACGATTTCGGCGGTTGTCTTGCAAATATAGCTGCTGCCTCTTTGTGTAAAAGTCTATCTATATTTCACATGAATAGTACTTTTTCTATACTCTATTGGAAAATTTTTAATTCATACATTTTCAACTAAGACAACATCACAGACCTTCAGCACATCTCTTGCCCAGCGGCTAGGTCCTTTCAGTCATTCAGAAGTTCAGTAGTAACATAAACTAGGAAAAAGTAGTAGCAGCAGCAGCAATAAAGCATAAACCAATACAATGTCTTATTATATATGAAACAAACTATCATCGTTATGTTAACATTTATGTGATTGACATATATTGTTTTCTCTGGTAGGCAATTTTTGAAGTCTTTATATACAGCCGGCCGTTGTGGCCGAGCGGTTCTAGGCGCTTCAGTCTGGAACCGCGCTGCTGCTACGGTCGCAGGTTCGAATCCTGCCCCGGGCATGGATGTGTGTGATGTCCTTAGGTTAGTTAGGCTTAAGTAGTTCTAAGTCTAGGAGACTGATGACCTCAGATGTTAAGTCCCATAGTGCACAGAGCCATTTGAACCACTTTTTTAATATAAAGTCACATTTTATTACACTTGAAAAGTCATTTTTCTCTATAGGTTTTACACTACACCCTTTTTTGTAGCTATGTATATAAAAAAGCTACGCTCACTCATGCACTCACTCACTCACTGGTCATACCGGTCTCGAGAGTCCATTACGGCAGCAACGTATTTTCGCCATCTGTCCCTGTCTTGGGCTATTTCCTTCCATTTACCTTCAGTACCTAGGCTCCTCAAACCAGCCTTCACATTGTCCTCCCATCTACGCCTCTGTCTCCCCGCAGGACGTTTTCCCTCTAAGTGCCCTACCAGTATTCTGCGCGCTGCCCTGCCCTCATCCATTCGAGCTACGTGACCCGCCCATCGCAGCCTACGTGATTTAATAATACTGATTATGTCAGGGCTTGAATAGAGTTCGTGAACCTCTTCGTTATACAGTTTTCGTCACTCTCCGCTCCGAAAATTTTCCTCAAATTTTTTTTTTTTCAAATACTCGAAACGGATTTTCATTTTGCACAGTGAGAGACCAAGCCTCACACCCATACAGCATAACTGGTAGAATAATAGTTTTGTATATTCTAATCTTTAAATTCCTAGGCAATATCCGTGATGAAAGTAATCTATTCAGTAAGAAATAGAACGCATTTCCCGCCCGTACTCTCTTCTTCAGCTCGGATTCAATCTCATTTCTCGAAGTGATGTCCACACCTAGATACTTAAATGTGTTAACTTTTTCAATCTGCATGTCTCCAACTCTTAACATTTCATGATTTAGTGCCGTTGGCATTCTAGTAGTAATAAGGTATTTAGTTTTGTCTTCCCTTATCCTTAGACCTACATCTTCACTAGCCTTGATTAACGCATACGCATTTGCTGTTACGGATTCTTTCATATCGCTAATGATCTTCACATCATCTGCATAACCTAATATCTTAATACTTCCATTTAACTACACACCCTCTGAATTATCTGCTGCCATTCGTACAATATGTTCTAAGACTAAATTAAAAAGTAGCAGAGACAGGGCATCTCCCGGTTTAAGTTCGTTCTTTATTACAATTTCTTCTGACCCAAATTTCCCCACGTGTACTCTACCTTTTGTGTTTTTCAAACTCGCTTCTATAAGTCTAACATACTTCTTTGATATTCCAAGTTCTAAAAGAATTCTGTACAGTTTTGATTGCAGTACTGAATCAGATGCTTTTGTAAAATCTATGAAAAGATTATGAACTGGTTTATTGCATTCCCATTTCTTTTCCAAAATTTGACACAGGGTAAAAATTTTGTCTATAGTTGATCTGTATCTCCGAAAGCCAGCTTGGTAATCCCCCACAATTTCATGTGCATATAGTGTAAGCGTGCTTAGCAGAATATTCGAGAAAATTTTGGAACATACTGGTAATAGCGGTATCCCTCTATAATTACTACAATCCATTTTGTCGCCCTTCTTAAAAATTGGGATCAAAATCGACTCCTGCCACTCTTCAGGTATTATCTCTGAGTTCCATACTTTAGTTATCACTACTTCCAAATTTCTGTCCCCCATTTTTAGCTAATTCTGCAGTTATGCAATCTGATCCTGGTGCTTTATGGTTTTTCAATTTGTTGAATGCATCTCTTACTTCCTTTAACGCTGTCCTAGCCTTGAACCCCTTCCCATACCCATTTATGTCTAGGCAAATATCCCTAATGTTTTTTGATTTACTGTTTGTTTCCATTTTTTTTTTTAATTTAGTTGTTCAAATAATCCCTCTTCTTTGCCCGTCGCCTACGACCAACTTCCCTTCTCATGTTCAAGAACTCTTCTTGTTTTCTGTCTCCCATTCTATCCCAATCTAATCGCGCTTTTCTCCTTTCCTCTACCAATTTCTTGCATTCCTCAACAAACCACGGTTTCCTCTTGTTCTTCTTAATTGTACCTTTTGTGACCTTCGCTGCCTCTTTGATATTATTCCTCACAGTGATCGACTGTTTATTTACATCCTCATCTCGATCTTCGTGTGACCTGAGAGCATCAAACCTATTTGAAATTTCTGACACGTACCTTCTTCTAAAGTTTTCATCACTTAGCTTGTCAGTGTCGAACCTAACAATTTCTGCATTGTGACACCCTGATGTTGCTGTAGATAGACGTTGGTGAACTTTGGCAACTACGAGAAAATGATCAGAATCGCAGTCTGCTCCCCTGAAAGCCCTAACATTATCTATACTAGTGTGCCATCTCCGATCTACAAGAACATAATCAATTTGGTTTTGCGTGTGTCCATCCGGAGAGACCCAAGTTGCTTAATGAATGTCTTTCCTTTTGAAATATGTACTCTCAACAATCATGTCTTTTCTAACAGCAAAATTATCTACCCTTGTGCCATTATCATTCGAAATGTTACGCAAACTTTCTTTCCCAATTGTAGGCCGGAATGCTTCCTCCTTCCCTATCTTCGCATTAAAATCACCTATGATTAATTTTATATCGTACGAGGAGAACTCATCCCACAGTTGATCTAGTTCTTCATAAAAGCCGTCTTTGACAACCTCTTCAGTGTCCTCAGTTGGTGCGTGTACATTAATTACTACTAGTCTATTCCACCTGGCGGACAACACTGTAAATGATAGTCGGTCACTAATGAACCTTATATCTCTGATTGCGTGAAGCATTTTTCTCTGTACTGCGAAACCTATTCCGAAACTATGAGCTTCCGCACCTCCATAGAAACATGAATAGTTACCCATCTTTATGCTACCCTCCCCCTGCCACCGAGTTTCTTCAATAGCTGTAATGTCTACATCGTATCTATCTAATACGTCTAATAATGTCTGGAACGTTCCTGGCCTGTTCAAACTTTTAACGTTCCATGTTCCCAACCTGAAAGTTCCTTTCGGCCTGAATCTCTTCGAAGTAGGTTCCGCCCGGAGATCCGAATGGGAACCTAGTTTACCTCCGGAATATTTTACTTCAAAGGGACCAATGTCCATTAATGTTGCTGATTCTTGATGAATAGATTTGATTGTAAGAGAAGAAGAAACAGGGATAGGTCATAACGCCATCGCGTGCTCCCCACCGGCTGTCCGCGACTGCTTATTTTTTGTATTCGCAGCTACCCTTCATATCTGAAGGCCGTATCCCCTATCCGCAACCTGGGGACGCGCTGTGCCGTGGTGGTAGGGGCCCACGAGACATTGTCTAATTATAGAAATAACGCAAAGAAAATGAATTTTACAGAAATAAAATGAACATATCTCATTATTGACCGGGAAACTCCATATGCGGTTGCTCGGCTGCTTCGTGGAAGTCTCCCTACTCGGACGGGAAAAAAATCGGATCACCAAGAAGGAGTTGTGCAACATAAACTGATAGGCGTATTTCTATATCTGACAGATGATGTGTAGTTCAATTTTGCGCCAGGCACATAATGGTTGCGCTAATAGCGTCATAATGAGGAAGCAAATCAGATTTGTTTCAAATACACGCTGTAACGGTCGTCAGCGTTAGTTGCCTTTGAGACTGGAGATGGTGAGTTGACGTTAGTCGAGAATGCCTTTAAGGTGACGAAGACGCCATTATCAACACCTCACTGACCTTGAATTAGGTCATGTAATAGGGCTACGAGAAGCAGGATGTTCCTTCCGCAATATTGCAGAAAGACTTGACCGGAATGTAGCCACTGTACTTGATTGCTGGCAGCGGCGGTCACGAGAATGTACGGTTGCAAGAGACCGAGTTCCGGACAGCCACGTGGCACTACCGAGAGGGAAGACCCTCGTGTTCGGCGTTTGGCTGCGGCACATCGTACTGTATCTGCAGCAGCTATTTGAGCAGTAGTTGGCACCACTGTCGCAAGACGATATGTAACAAATAGGTTACTTCAAGGACAGCTCCGAGCCAGACGCCTTGTCGTGTATATTCCATTGACCCCAAGCCACCGCCATTTGCGACTTCAGTGGTCTCAAGTGAGAGCTCATTGGAGGACAGGGTGGAAGTCTGTTGCGTCTTCTGATGAATGATGGCTCAGCCTCGGTGCCAATAATGGCCGTGTGTTTGTTGGAAGAAGGCTAGTTGAGTGCCTATTGAGTGCCTGCAACCAACCTCTCTGGGTGCTAGACACACTGGACCTACACCAGGAATTATGGTCTGAGATGCGATTTCATATGACATCAAGAGCACTCTCGTCGTTATCCCACGCAGACTGACTACAAATTTACACGTCAATTTGATGATTCGACTTGTGCTTCCATTCACGAACAGCATTCCAGGGGGTGTTTTCAACAGGATAACGCTCGTCTACATACTTTTGTCGTAATATGCTCTATAGAGCGTAGAATCGAGCACTTATGGAACATCGAACTAAAACTCCAGTGTCATCCACAAACAGCTTTAACCTTTCCTATCTTGACCGACCATGTGTAACACGCATGGAACTCCATCCCCCAAGCCTACATCTGGCACCTGTACAACAAAATATATGCATGTTTCTATGCTTGCATGAAACAGTCTAGCAGTTACACAGTTATCAAATAATGAGAGAGATGGCATAATGGTTAGCACACTGGACTCGCATTCAGGAGGACAACGGTTCAATCCCGCGTCCGGCCATCTTGATTTAGGTTTTTCGTGATTTCCCTAAATCGCTTCAGAAACATGCCGGAACGGTTCGTTTGACACGGCACGGCCGACTTCCTTCCCCATCCTTCCCTAATCCGATGAGAGCGATGAGCTCACTGTTCGGTCTCTTCCTCCAAATCAACGCAACAGTCATTAATGTTCCAGCATTTGACATTCGCAGTGGCTTATTCTCACTTACATTAACTTGTGATCTTGCGATGCTAATCACTTAAATATTTTATGTAGACAAATGTATTCCCGAAATTTCATTACTCTACATTAATTATTTTTTGGAGTTTCGATTTTTTTCCGTCAGTGTATCTGACGCCACTCTGGCTACTTGCTCAGCTTTGTGATGATGAGCTGATATGATTAGAACAACACACACCCAGTTCCCGAGCGCAGAAAATCTGAGGCGTCCGGAAATCGAGCACGAGACGCTGCGACTTGGAGGCTGCGACGCCAACCGCTACACAACAAACTGGGGACTATTGTCCAGAAGAGCTCTGCAGTTCTCAGATGATGGTGCGAGAAGTGCACGCTTGGTTGTTGTCAACCCCTGCTTGCTCTTCGCGTTATCATAACGTGCGACGCAAGCGGACACACCAGGCGGAAAGGACACCAAGTCAGCGCTAGTCGGACGATAGCAGTGAAGGAAGCGAAGACAGATGACGTGAAAGTGCTCACAAAATACTGAGAAAATTGACATTTAGGGAAGAATGTCCAGTGTGCAAGGAAGACACGAATCCTTTCCTTTCCTTTAATGTGGGCCTTAGTCCCGTGTGACGCAGGATCGGCCGTGTTATTACTGATGTGGCAATGTTAGTTGCAGAGGGTGCCCGGATGCCCTTCCTGCCGCCACCCCGAACCCCCTGAGACGGAATTAGTGTATCCTACCTGTCTGCATCTAGTGTAAGCCATGAAATAGTACAAACGTTTTCAAATATCTGCGAGTCGTGTAACTGGGGCGGAACGTGGGGACCAGCCCGGTATTCATCTAGCGGGATGTGGAAAATCGCCTAAAAACCACAACCAGGCAAGCCGGCAGACCGGTCCTCGTCGTTAATCCACTGGGCGGATTCGATCTGGGGCTGGCGCGCCTGCCCGAGTCCAGGAAGCAGCACATTAGTGCTCTCGGCTACCCTGGCGGGTTGCAAGGAGAACACGAATATTTCAAGTATAATAATGAAGCAATTACAGAAGTGATGTCTGTGTTCGAGAAAACGTCTAAGAAGACTAACCAATGTTGTGTAGTCAGTAACAGTATTGTGTATCAAGTATTGGTGCCGAAAAATGGAAGTGGCAAATTTGTAATTCAATTCGACTACCTGTGGGTTTGTTCTTCAGTTTAATCATTTTTCCACAAAACTTCACCGCGGATGGAGCGACACACTCAACCGTGGCTCGCCGCTGAGTTCCAGGTAAAACACAGCATTTTAATAGCATGCTCCGGAAACCGTATTTTTAAGCGTAGAAGACGGATCACGACGCACTTTTTAACACAAAGTATATGCAGTTCAGTGTTCCAGAATACACTAGAGATGTTTATGACATCATAATCCAAGATGTCTGACTTGGTGACATGAAAATAGTCTCTATGAAGTCACAATAAAAGATGGCAAAGGAAGATGGCGAACCACGAAGGTGACATGAGCATACCTGAACACACTATATGACATCACAGTCCTAAATGGCGATATAAGATGACAGTGGTACACCACCATAGTCTGCATGGTTGCCAGGTCACTAAAATCCCAGATTAGGGACCTGGGAATCCTAGAACAGCCTGCATGGTTGCCTGGTCACTAGTGCTAAATATAGAACCTAAGTTTAAAATGGGGGAATATTAAAAATTCCACAAGTACTAATTTTATAATGTGTCCAATTCAGAAACATTTGCTTACCGTAACTGTGAAATGATGAGGAATTCAGAAATCCAGTTACCCTAAGTTTAAAATGGTGTGAAACGCGATGATTGTCGGTATTAAACCACTTGTCCTGACTTTAAAACTGTATAGCTCATTGGCACAGCCTGTGTGTTTGCCAAACACTCGTGACCATCATGTTGAGTATGATAGGAATATGAGACGTACACACTTGCATCTTTATTTAAACACTGTGCTGGATGGTCGCAGATGCTGGACCGCGTTAACACCTCTGCTGCCGCCGCCTCGACAGTACACTGTGGGCAGTGCACTACAGCTTCAGTTGGCTACATGACTTCTCAATTAGCCCAGCTTTCATTCTAGGACTGTGTGGCGTCCCATTGCGCTGCACAGTCATTATGGACTGCACACTGGACCCCGGGAGCCTCCTCATGCCTTTACTGCCACAACTGCCGCTCAAGCTTCAAGGTCCCATCTCTGCTCATGTTCAGTCAGTACACTACCATCGTGATCCAATCTGTGACGTGTTGGGTCATATAGGAGATTCCGACATGCGACGCCACATAACAGGCGCTTTCACAGACGCATTCGTAAGGCACTAACCAAGATTAATTTTAGAACTGGACAGCAGCAGTGGGTGTCCAGGCAGGGCACTGAAACTAGAGCCGAAACCGTCATGCTCACCGTCCCAGACAGCATTACTGTTAGGTGATGAAATAATTCTCTCTAAAGGAATGCATGAAACTACTTTAAAGCCTCAAATTTCCTCTACGATAAGAGCAGCACACTATTTGCTAGAAACTCTCCAGTGCAATCACAGATCTAGTTTGATATTCTATATTTTATTCGTACAGCGAAAGCATGGAATTGTGTCGAACATGAAGTCAACAGACACCGATAACAATTGCCTTCTGGGTCTCGAGGGACAGAGCGAGTCGAGCTGAATAGAATCACTCTGTGTGAATTCGTAAGGGACCAAACTGCTGAGGTCATCGGTCCCTAATACAATCATTGTTTATGGAATGTATGCTGATATTCTGTCTCCAAGAAAGTTATACAGGTAAGACGTATTCCAAAATTGTACAGTCAATCACGTTAGCGATTTAAGCCTTTAGCTGTGTGCGACAACTCGATGACAGTTTGTACAGTTGCCGAGAATTCTTCCGGGTTGCATGACCGTGGTCCATGGAACTCTTCTATCCCTGACATTTCGTTCAAAGCTACGTTGGATGCCTTCGGTGGTGCTCCCGGTTGTGCTGAGTCTTGGCGACTGACGAGTCGGACGTCGAAGAATGGCCTAAATACCGTGGACAGTCGGCATGGTCTGGATTTCACGTGATAGGAGAGATAAACCTTGTCAAGGATCAGATATAACTATCGATCATACTACGTCAAAGATAAAAACTTCTCATCGATTCTGTAGAGCCACTGTCCATATAACGCTGAGTTTCATAGCGTCTTCTTTTCTGTTAAAATTATCCCCGTGTTTATATATTTCGACGGCTTCTCTATATAGCCGTGGATAATAGTTCGTATAGTAAATAAAACTTCAGTTTACGAAAATTTCACTACGTGATCACCCGACTGAAGAGCGTATTCCGCCACTGCTGACTTGTCTCTATTCCCTAGTCGGCAGAGACTTTTATGTTGAACGTAAAAGTTCGTGGAGTGCTGTGGCGAGTGTCTTCTACACGTGGCGAAACCAAGGTGGAACCACATCCAGACGTCGTGGGGTTGGGCAGACACCCCTCATTACAAATGTCGGTCGTCGTAGGTTGGGCAAACTGGTAAAACAGGACAGGTGACGGACTGTGGCAGAACTAACATCAGACTTCAATGGTGGGCAGAATACAAGTGTGTCTGAACAGACAGTGCACCGAACACTCCTGAAAATGGGCCTCTGCAGCCGACGATCCATGCGTGTGCCAATGTTAACACCACGACATCGTCAAGTACGACTGAAAAGGCCATCGGCAGTGGACGTTGGTGCAGCGGCAGAGTTGTTGCTTGGTCTGATGAATAACAATACCTTTTTCATCATGTCGATGAGAGGGCGCGAATCCGTTGTCTTCCAGGAGAACAGCTCCTTGACACCTGTACTGAGGGATCGAGACAAGCTGACGGCAGCTCCATTACGCCCTGAAAAAACATTCACGGGAGCATCCTTGGATCCAGTGGAGCTCGTACAAGAAACCCCGACAGCTGAGGAGTGTCGTACACTGGTTGCAGATCACGTACATCCCTTCATGACGATCAAGTTTCCCGCCGACAGTGGCATATTTCAAGAAAATAATGCGCCATGTCACAAGGTCAGGAGTGTGAAGGGGTGGTTCGAGGAACACGGTGGTGAGCTCCAATTGACATGCTGGCCCTGCTCGCCAAAATTGGACCCACTCAGACAGAAGAGAGATGTGATTGAACGTGGCGTCAGAGCTCATCGTCCTCCTCCTCGGAATTTGCGGAATTAGGTGACTTGTGTGCGCAAGTGTAGTGCCAACTTGCTCCAGCGACCTACCAAAGCTTCAATTCTTCCATACCACGACGCGTCGCCGCTTTTGTTCGTGCCAAAGATGGACATACCGGGTGCTAGGTGGGTGGTCACAGTGCTCTGGCTGGTCTCTTTATGATGCCACAGATGAATGTTGAAGGTTACATTAGTACCTCGAGTAATTATTGAGGGGTTATTGACGCAGGTTGTGGATAAACAAATTTTGTGGCACAACTTGACTAAAAGAAGGGATCGATTGATAGGGCACATCCTGACGTATCAAGGAGTAGTCGGTTTGCTATCGGAGTGGAGTGCATGGGCCGAAAGAACAACAACAACCATAGGCTGTACTCAGAGAGGGAATAAGTAGAAATGAAGCAGCGTCCCTCGTCTTCAACAGAAAAGTCGGTCACAGGTCAGCATCTTTCGATACCTGTAAGTGCATACAGTCTTCTCGATGCTTAAGCACGAATCAACTTTAACTTATATGACCTTGGTCATGTTTGTGTTCGCAGCCGAATAGTGGAGCAGACTAACTTAGACTCAGTTGCTTTCCTTGTCAATATCAACTTAGTATAATGTGTATAAACAAAAAGGTAAATGTTCGTTGACAGAACGATGCATTGGACTATGTGGGTGTTTTTAATAACTATTTTTCAAATATATATATATATATATATATATATATATATATATATATATATATATATAATATGGATAGTAATATATAAAGGGGAAAGATTATTACGAAAAATCTCGAAAAGTTCTTGACGATTTACTTTAAATTTTTACGTAGTACTCTAACGGACATTCGGTCAGACACATAGTAAACCAGGCTGAAGGTCAGAAAGAGGCGGGAAGAGGAGATCGGCAGAGGGGTGGTAGGAAATGGAGATAGAAAGCGGAAAGGAGGAGATGGATAGAGGGGGGACAGGACGAGATGACGAGAGAGGGGGGAAGACGAGATGGGGAGGGAAATGGGGAATAGGTGATGGACACAGAAAGTTAGGAGAGCGAGGGGGCTGGAGGAAATGGAGAGAGAGGAGGTAGGAGAAGATGTACAGAGAAAGGAGGATAAGGTGGACAAAGACAGGGGCCATAGGAGGACATGGACAGAGACATTGTGGAGGGGGGAGCGAGAAGGCAATTAGGACGTATAGCCAGTTCCCACACAAGTTAGAAGGGTATACTTTCTGTTCTCTTTCTTTTCCATTTAACTAGTCTGAGCAACAGCAACGCGTGGCTAGGAATAGCTACTTAATCACGAAAATAATTCCAGCTATAGGTGAAGCCAATTTAGCCACTATCGTGACGATCCGTGAGTTTGTTTTCTGCATCTACAAGGTGTACCGGTATGAAATAAGCGTTAAGATACAAATGTGTCCATTGGGAACATTGTTATGAACTAGCTTTAATTTTTTTTCGTTTGGTTGGTATGACATCTGTCAAAGATATTTAGTATACATCAAGTCATGGAACAAACAACATCATATGTTTTCATCGTGTTAACAATGTCGAATTTTGTACCAGAAAGTAATGATTTGCGGAAAGCATTAATTTTTTGTTTTCATTTGAAAAAAAGTGCTGTAGAGTCGCATCGAACGCTTGTCGAGGTGATCATGCTCTATCAGATGCAACATGCAAAAGATGGTTTCAACGGTTCAGAAATAATGATTTTGATGTAAGAAATAAAGAACGTGTAAGACCACCAAAAAAGTTTGAAGACGCCGAATTGCAAGCAATATTGGATGAAGATGATACTTTGAGTCAGAAGCAAATGGCAACAGTGCTAAATGTTGCACAACAAACAATTTCTGACCGTTTGAAAGATATGGGAAACATCCAAAAGTGTGGAAAATGGGTGCCACATGAATTGAACGAAAGGTAGATGGAAAACCGAAAAACCATTTGTCAAATCTTGCTTCGAAGACATGAAAGAAAATCAATTTTGCATCGAATTGTTACTGACGATGAAAAATGGATTTATTTTAAGAATCCTAACGGGAACAATCATGGGTTAATCCGGGACAACCATCAATATCGACTGCAAAACCAGATCGATTCGGCAAGAAGACAATGCTCTGTGTTTGGTGGGATTAGAAAGGTGTGGTGTATCATGAGCTTCTAAAACCCGGTGAAACTGTGAATACTAATTGCTACAGACAACAAATAATCAATTTGAACTATGCATTGATCGAAAAAAGATCAGAATGGGCCAGAAGTATTTTTTTTACACGACAATGCACCTGCAAACAAAGCAAAACTGGTTCAGGATACAATCGAAAGACTTGGCTGGGAGCTGCTACCCCACGCGCCGTATTCGCCAGACTTGGCCCCTTCCGACTACCATTTGTTTTCATCAATGGGACACGCATTGGCTGAGGAACACTTCGATTCCTACGAAGAAGTCGAAAATTGGGTGTCTGATTGGTTTGCTTCAAAAGACGAACATTTCTATTGGCGTGGTGTCCATAAATTGCCAGAAAGGTGGTCAAAATGTATAGAAAGCAATGTTCAGTACTTTGAATAAAATGTTTTTACTTTTCAATTCAAAAAATGGTTCAAATGGCTCTGAGCACTATGGGACTTAACTGCTGAGGTCATGAGTCCCCTAGAACCTAGAACTACTTAAACCTAACTAACCTAAGGACATCAGACACATCCATGCCCGAGGCAGGATTCGAACCTGCGACCGTAGCGGTCGCGCGGTTCCAGACTGTAGCGCCTAAAACCGCTCGGCCACTCCTTCCGGCTTATCAATTCAAAATTAGTGTTTCATTTTCACAAAGAAACGCTCATTTCATACCGGTACACCTGGTAAACCGCTAGGATTACGCGAATGTTTAAGTAAAAATTACCTGATTTTTCATGCGCATTAGCTTTTCGAGATTCATTCTTTCACAGTCGAATTATTGACGGTAACTCATGTCCTCTGCTCTCGGTTCTTCATAGCGCTCCTTAAGCTACTTGACACTTGTCTGTTTCGTTTTGGTCTCACGAGCGCAGGCTCTGGGTGCATCTCCAGACCGGTTCTGCTCATGTCGTCCGCGTGCAGTGGCGAACCCCCGGAGCGCTACACGCCGCTCGCTGGCCGCATATCACCGCCTAGGGCCGTGGGAACGGCCAGGAACACCTGCTGGCGCCGGTAAGGCACTGCAGCGAGTGCTTAGCAACAAAGCAAAAGAACGCTGCGGCTACCCTTTCTAGCGTTCCTTGACACATTGCGTGAATAGGCATGGACTGACTTGACAATGGCAAATTTTCAAATTCGTTAAATCAACCCGAACAACGAGTACACTCAGTTGTGCAGAACAATAAATTGCAACTGTGTGCAACGAACGTGCAACTGCAGTAGAGTCGGCGAAATGAGACGCCTGGCAGTCGGCAGCGATGTTCCCAGGGTCTAACTGCGTTATACGAACTGCTGCAGACAAGAATAGTAGTCCGGAATGAGATTTTCACTCTGCAGCGGAGTGTGCTCTGATATGAAACTTCCTGGCAGATTAAAACTGTGTCGGACTGTGACTCGAAGACGAGAAGTTTGGAATATAGGAGACAAGGTTCTGGCAGAATTGAAACTGTGAAGATGAATTGTGAGTTGTGATTGGATAGCTCAGTCGGTATAGCACTTGCCCGCGAGAGATAAAGTTCCCGAGTTCGATTCTCGGTTCGGCACACAGTTTTAATCCGGCAGAAAGTTTCAAAAGTACGGGGGCTACTCGGGAAGTAAGGAGCGATAAGTCGCGAAATGGAAACCACAGTGAAAATTAAAACTGTTTTATTTGCAACAGTTAGCTACAACTTCCAGTCGCCGACCCGACTTAGACATTTGTCGTAGCGTTGTACCAACTTTCCAATATCCTCGTCATAGAAGGCAGCCGCCAGTGCTTTCCGCCAATTCTCTACGCTGGTCTAAGGCCTCTTGTCCGTGCCAAAATGTTGTCTTCATGGCATAGCGGTTCATGTGAGAAGAGATGAAATTCATAGGGAGACAATTACAGGCTGTATTGTGGGTAATCAAACATTTCCGATTGAAAACGATGCGAGAGCATCTTCATTGCCCCTGAAGAATGCGGCTGACAATTGTCGTGAAGAAGAAAGCGCACAACAGTTATGTAATTTTGGCTGCATAGCTTCAGGCGAAATTTCTCACCAGGCCCTCGTACTTGGCGGGAGACACTATTGTTCTAGGTATCTTTATGTTTTCCCTGTGTGCTCAGAGCTAAAAAGAACCACATAACGCGATCGACGGGCATACTACAGACACTGCCCAACACACCTGTACAAAACTTCATCGGATTTTCACAGTGATTTCCATTTCGCGACCGATCTTTCCTTACTTTCCGAATAACCCTCGTAGTAGTCGTTTGTAGGACGGTGAAAACACTGGGGCGTCTCAAAGTCGCGTTACGCGATTGGTTGAGGTAGACACGAGACGCAGCCGCGCCTCGCCACTCCAACAGTCAGGAATCTTCTTTCTTCGACTCCACTACACTGAAGAGCCAAAGAAAACGATATATCTGCCTAGTATCGTAAGGGACCCCCACCAAGACGCAGAAGTGCCGCAACACGACATGGCATGGACGGAAACAATCCTGCAGGTCTGTCCCTTAGAGTACGAGGCGGTGGAGATTTCTTCTGAACAGCACGTTGCAACGCATCCCAGATATGCTCAGTAATGTTCATGTCTGGTGAGTATGGTGGCCAGTGGAACTGTTTAAACTGAGAACAGATTTTCTGGAGCCACTCTGTAGAAAATCTAGACATGTGGGGTGTCGCATTGTCCTGTTGGAATTGTCCAAATAATTCTGAATGCACAAAGCTCATGAATGGATGCAGGTGATCAGACAGGATGCTTACGCACGTGTCAACTGTCAGAGTCGTATACGGACTATCAGGTGTCCCATATTACTCCAACTGCTTACGTTCCACATTATTACAGAGCCTCCACCAGCTTGAACAGTCTCCTGATGATATGCAGGGTCCATGGATTCATGAGGTTGTCTCCATAACCGTGCACGTCCATCCGCTCGATACAATTTGAAACGAGACTCGTCCGATAAGGCATCATGTTTCGAGTCATCATCAGTCCAGTATTGGTCTTGAGGGACCCACTCGAGATGGAAGCCTTGTGTCGTGCAGTCATCAAAGGTTACGAGTGGTCCTTAGTCTCTGAAAGCCCACGTCGATGATGTTTTGTTGAATGGTTCGCACGCTGACACTTGCTGATGGCCCGGCGTAAAAATCTTCGACAGTTTGCGGAAGGGTTGCACTTCTATCACGTAGAAGGATTCTCTGTAGCCGTCGTTGGTCCCGTTCTTGCAGGATCTTTTTCCGGCCGCAGTGATACCTGAGGTATGATGTTTACAGGCTTCCTGATATTCACGGTACATTCGTGAAATGGTCGTACGGGAAAATCCCCACTTCATCGCTACCTCGGAGATGCTGTGTCCCATTCCTCGTGCACCGACTAGAACACAACGTTCAAACTCTCTTAAATCTTGATAATCTGCCATTGTAGCAGCAGTAACCGATCTAACAACGGCGCTAGATACTTGTCTTATATAGGCGTTGCCGACCGCAGCGCCGTATTCTGCCTGTTTACTTATCTCTTTATTAGAATACACATGCCTATACCAGTTTCTTTGGCACTTCAGTGTATGTTGGTGACGAAAACTCTCAGACGGAGTAAATCGAGTCGAATTGCTCACAGTTAAATTATGTTTGGTGACAATGAAGAGGCTGACAACAGACACATTCTGAATTTCAGTTTTGAAACTGAACGACTGGAAACCCACTTCCAAATATCCCTATTGGCAAGTCCTTTGCCCCATTCCCACAACGATGGATTTGACTGGAAAAAATGTACAGGCTGTGTAACAGTCCAGCCTTGTTCTCGTGGTGGTAGAACGACAGATGCAAAAATGTATCTCCAAATATCTCTGAGCAAAGGTATCAAACGTGCTAGAGTGAGTAAGTATTTGCACACGAATGGGATTTTATGATGTGCGGTATCAGACAGGACGACGTAGAAGCATATGTGTTGACCGCATCTTCCACAAAAAGAAACCGTTTTCCAGGTAACAACATAGTTAACAAATGCCAAGGATAAGTACATTATTAATTGAAGTGGCCTGCATAATGAGAATAATAATATAATTCTAAGATTGTGAATAAAGTTCTGATCGCATAGAAACACCATATGAAATCGATGTAATTCTCACTGCTTCTGAAATGGCGGTGGTTGTGGCAGCAGATGATACTGTCAGTTAGAGGCTAAATGGACCAACAGTTAAGTGCCATGTTGTAACAGTGTTCCTTTGTGCTTATGCATCAGATGTTTAGGCAAGGCTGCCAGTTTTCGACGAGCAAAACGTTTAGCTTCTTGTTGCTCACTAGTCGCGATGACTCACGTAACCGTCTAGGCACAAATATTTCTTTCTTCTCGACTAAAATATTAATTTCAAGCATAAATTAGAATAATATTAATTTAAAATTGTTGCAGAGTGACAGGAGACGAGTGACAAGTAGGAAAATATCTTTGTTAACTATTTTTTGAAGAAATATGTTCTATGTAATCGACAATGAAATTCCGTGCCTTCATACTACTTTGAGTTCCAGGAATGGAGGACCTGAAGAACTGATGTGTATGCGTTGCAGGTCCTGAATAATTGATCAGAAGGGTGAAGGGAAGATCAGGGCTTAACGTCCCGTCGACATCGAGCCCGCTGGAGACGGACCACAAGCTCAGATTGTGTCGAGGACAGGGAAGGAAATCGGCCATTCCCTTTCAAAGGAACAATTCCGGAATTTGCATGGAGAAATGTCAGGAAATCACGCAAACACTAAATCTGGATGGCCGGATGCATATATGAGTGGTGTGTGTTAACCACTGCACTGTCGCGCTCGATATTGACCAAAAGGCACAGAAACCTCGTAGTGCGATTGTTGTGGACAAACAAGGAAGTCTTCTAATTACAGCCGCCAGTCGTTGCTTTTTATCCGTTCTGGACTGATCAACATGTATTTGCGCCGGAGCTATTGCTGTTATCCTTCATTATTCTTTAAAGATTGTTAAGAAGCTATTATTAAGAGGAACAGTTCCTGTATTATCATTAGCAGAATATACTGGGATTTTAGTTCAGTGACCAATCATTTATTTTACTAAATTATACAGAGTGGGAGTATTGTTCTTTTTTTCTATCAGTTTTCAGAGTGTGGAGTTTTTTTAATAGCGATTTGAAACTGAAACTTCTGTGAAGTTTGGAAGGTAGGAGACGAGATACTGGCAGAAGTAAAGCTGTGAGGACGGGGCGTGAGTCGTGCTTGGGTAGCTCAGTCGGTAGAGCACTTGCCCGCAAAAGGCAAAGGTCCCGAGTTCGAGTCTCGGTCTGGCACACAGTTTTAATCTGCCAGGAAGTTTCATATCAGCACACACTCCGCTGCAGAGTGAAAATCTCATTCGTGAAACTGAGACAGTCATTTATTCCTTGTTTTGCCATTTAGTAGCCTTTGCTAGTTGCTGGAGCATAAGTTGCTAGGAGCATAAGATCGTTATTAACAGCAGTGAGATGCATATTCTAGGGACCCAGGCGTCATTTTAACACTGGTAAATTAATGTTTGCAGGGAATGTTTGTTTTAGGTCCCTTATAGAGCTGATTCACTCAAGAAAGACTGTAATAACTCAAATTATATGACTTTTAGCACTTGGGATTCAATCTTAAATTCTTTTTTTTAATGGGGTGACCGCACTGGCGACCTCTTCTTCTAGGATGAAATTCAGATTATAGTTGAATCTTCTCATTTATAAAAAGTGTGTTTTGTTTCAGAATGTAGGGTCAGCAGTAGGAGTGTGAGCTGCCTGAGATATGTGGGACCGCTGCTCACCTCTCACTGCATCTGATGCGGCACCTGGCGTTCCTGGTCGAACTAAACGGTGCCGGCTGCCTAGGCTGAGGTTCAGTGATCGACTACTCATATTTCGAGGTACTGATGGCTGACACAACCATTACGTGTTCAGAGCTGGCTGTGAGTTCGTTGCCTCGCCCACAGTGAGGCGGCGGCATGAGAGTTTTCGTGTTGTCGCGAGGGATTACAACTGTGGGCTTTCCGCTGACCAAAAGGGGTACTATATTACTTCTCCAACTCATCGAAATGAGCTGCAGATGTCCCGCGACGGACGATGATTTTGTGGTTGGTAGTCTGCGTTCGCAGTCGCACTTGAGATCGTACTCTGTCTTCGCAGATTCGTAACTAAAGGGCTCTCTTTAAGCATTTGCATATTGTGGGTATACAGCGGCATCATTCATGTTCCTGTCCGTGGATGATGGATGCAGCAGCTGCATAATGGTCACGTAGTAGCATCTAATAAGCTGAAGTGAGAGACATTTATCAGAAGGGTAAGCAGTAGCAGCATTGAGAAGGAAAAAGGGTCAGAAGTAGGAACGTCAGACTATCCACTAATATTATCTGAGTAAAAAGGTGATGAATTTGAAGTTGACAGAAATAAGTAGAAAATAAGGGGAGGAGTTTAGAAGGAGTGGTTTTGGTGATTTTAGCGATGAGAAAGATCCGTGTTGGGTCCAGGAAATTTTCCAAGAACTAACATATAATTAACTACCCAAGAACGGCCAGGGAACAGTAGACCGGAAGGAAAACTAAATGCCCAGTTAGAGTCTATCAGCATAGAAATGAGGTCAGAAATTAGTTCTAATCATAGACAATTAAAGTCTGAAACTAGTCGATTACAACGCAGCCTTTATGAATTAAGAAGTGGTCTCAAAAAAACCAGAGAAGTAGTAGTAATTACTTGTCATTAAAACTTTATTTAGTTTAAGGATGAAATCTCTGTAGATTTGGCAGTAGAAACGAAGAAAATGGATAATTTATTTATTAAAACTAAAACCACTGAGGCTGAAATAAAAAGAGAACCAGCTGAAACTATCTGTTCGTTTAGGGAAGAAATTTCTGAGTTAAAACGCTCTTCTGAGACACCGTAGAAATATCAGTGTCTAGCACTTGAGAAATATCAGGTAGAGTAAGACAAGTAAAATCTAAGGCGGGGGAACAAGCTGAAACAGTGGAAAAAATGAGGAATACAAGCTAGAGAACTGAAATCCAATTTATAGACTTATTTACATAAACGTAACAAGTGGACCATATCTTGAATGACAGAGTAAGCACACTGGAATGCAATGTAGCTACTTTGGATAATGTTACCTCCCAACCCAAGCAATGGGGAATTAAATATACAGATGTAAATATAAATATAAATACAATAATACAAAGTAAAACAACAACGGTTGAATCGACTACGTCGGTTAAATGAGTTATAATGGGAGCACGCGAATTAAAGAATTAAAATTACGCAGTTTACTCAGCATTTCAGACTGTGGATCCTAACGATGGTCAGAGGAAGGGCAAATCGAATTTTTTGTCGGCACTCTAAGACGTGAGGCTGGCCAGTACAGATTTACATGCAAATTATAAGGCATTTAATCAATTTCAATTAGTTTTTAAAATCCGATTCTGGTCAGAGAGAGTTCAGAATAAGCGAAGTTTAGAAATGCTGACTCGTAGCAAACGTACTAACCTGTGTGATGGGTTCAAAATTTATTTCAAAAAAAATTAGAACCTTTTCGAAAATTTGGATAAACCATTAAGTTACAAATAATTTGTACATAATTTAATACGTCGATTGCCATGCTCAGTAAAAGAAACATTTCTAGCACAGATGCACACACGTGAGAGGATACAATGATCGTTTCGTTGAGCCTGATAAAGATAGAGACATGAAGCATCTGGGTATTTCAAAATCTGAATTAGAACCAGGCTATCAGAGAGGAGACGAATTGTGTGACGGAAATAGTGGGAGTGCAGGATGCATAATTAACAATCTTACAAATTTGACTATCGTTTTTCACCCTAACAAATAATTTTTCGGTAATTATGAAGGAACCAGTGGGTCCCCAAGCTTTTCGAGTAATGGGGGAGAAGTCCACACTATTTTCATCTTTCTAGAAGACGAATTACTAACTTAATCCCAAGACGGCGGTTCTGTTGAAGAGATAGATTATAGCCGTTACATTCAGACGTAGTTCACATTAACAATTCGACGGAGAGAGATGCTGGTTTTCGCGGGCGGACCTATTCAACGCCTTTTAAGGATGGGCCGCGTGAAATCTGCAGGGTTCGCCCCACTCTTTTGGACTGACCCGCTGCAGGAGAGAAGCACTGCTTCCCTAGGCAGGTTATCAATACACGACTATGTATCCCCCCCCCCCCCCCCCACCCCGATGTTATAAGCTCGAAAGAAACACGCTCACAGGCCCACTCTGAAGCAATTCCTAGTCGCGATCCGTCGGTTACAGTTTATCCGAAGTTTGGCGTGCGAGTTAGCAGCCATCTTAGTAGTAACACATCCGTACATCATTATCCTGAAACCAGAGGTGTTCAGAAACGCGTTTGTTGAATCTGACAGCATTTTTCGATAATGAAGTCCAAGACTGTGGCCATACCATCGACGACACCGCAGTGCACTGGCGGAATGCATCACTGACTCACTCGTGTTGTCGTTTCCTCATTTCTCTGATGGCCCATTGATTATGGGTGTACGTCTTCCCTTGATTGCTTACCTCTAAATACTACTTGCAATTCTCTCGTAAGGCTAGACGAACGCACCCCACTATTTACTTTCTGTCTCATGCATCAAACTGCTCGTTGACAGCTTTCTGGGGCCACTTGTAGTTTATTTCATGCATGAAATTATTAGTCGATAGGCCTGTACGGGCACTCGTAATTCGCAGTTGTGGATATACGGCAATTCCCACATTCTGAGGTTCTTTCAATTTTTTTATGGTTCTTGAGAATAATGTACCCTTATTAATTCAGTTTGCTCTATCTCAGTTGCTTCTTTACATTCTGCTGAAACATTTGTTTTGTTTGCGATGTCTGATGGTAATGGTCGTGGTGACAGGCATTTTCACAAGTAAAGTTTGATTTGCCTATGAAAATACAGGAGGGAGTAGCTGGGTTCCAAGTGCATTTTGGATCAAACTGACTCCAGATATTTGTCAAATACCCTCGTCACCAAGAACGACAATTCCCTCCAAGGGTTCACAAGCCTGGACCTTCTCAAATATTTACCACGAAAACACGAATAGAACAACGTGAGTGATGTTCGAGGTCTGCTAATCTCTTAGATATATTAGAAAATAGTGTATTAAATGTTAATAATTTGAAGTGAGAGGCTTGAATTTTGTCTATTATTAGCACCCAGATGGAGGCAGTAAATTTCATATAGACGACATCAAGAAAAATAACTTTGCAATGTTTCTCAAAGTAATCAGTGACATGAATGTAAAAGATTTTTTCATTTTTTTATAAATAGCTTGATAACCTTACACTTTTTTTAATTATTGAGACGAATCTGGCTTTATATAATTATTCAAGTCATTGATATGCACTGCATGTTACTAAAGGACATACTCGACATCAATTATTTATTCAAAGAATGTTTAAAATGTTTCGTAATTTGATTAATGATTGGCAGAGTTCATTTGTTTATTATCAACGATCTAAGAGAGATGTTTTCAAGCATTAGGTCAGCATGAAATGGGTACATTGTCAATTATGAGTCTTAAGCAGTCTTATAAGTAGCACCTAAAAGTTTATTTACTTCTACACTGCAATGAGAGCGAAAGATATACTCACTCGTACATTAAGCAGTAGTGTGGGAAGAATTACTCCAATGGTTCCTAAAGAGTAGATGGAAATGGTTATAAAAATGATTAAATCATGTTCAGGAAATTGGTCGTTTTTAGCAGACAAGTTGATACGCTGAGTCAAGAATTGCGGTATATATAGCAAAATGTCCGCCCCTGGTAGCTGTGCGGTCAGCGCGACGGAATGTCATACCTAACGGACCGCGTTCAATTCCCGGCTGGGTCGAAGAATTTCTCCGCTCAGAGACTGGGTGTTGTGTTGTCTTTATTATCATCATTTCATCCCCATCGACACGAAAGTCGACGTAGTGGTGTCAACTCGAAAGACTTGCACCAGGCGAACTGTCTACCCGACTGGTTGCCCTCGCCAAACGGCGTTTTATTTTATTTATAGCAAAATACTTACGTCTTGAATACAGAAGTAGCCATTTATTTTGGAGAGGAGGAGTTTAGGACTGAGTGACAAGGTTTATGAAACTTTGTATATACACACATCAAAAACAGTTTTGAATCACCCCAGTTTCCAGAACTCCTGAAGACAGACGTTGACTGTGGATATTGTATCACAGACACAGTCCCTATGACTGTTCAGAGATGTCACTAAACCCGTCCAAAGATGTAAACAACCGTCCATGAGCAGCAGCTATTGGACGGAGGGCGCCCGACAGCCGATCAGTTCCAGTCATTCCACCAGGAAGGAGGTACACGGCTCGTGTTGTCTGTATTTCAACCATGCGTAGACGCTCAGTATCACAGTTCAATCGCGTCCGCATTGTTACTTTGTGCCAGGAAGGGCTCTCAAAAGGGTAAGTGTCCAGGCATCTCGGAGAGAACCAAAGCGATGCTGTTCAGACATGGAGGAGATACAGAGAGAAAGAAAGTATCGATGACATGCCTCGCTCAGGCCGCCCAAGGGATACTACTGCAATGGATGACCGCTACCTACGGATTATGACTCGGAGGAACCCTGACAACTACGACACCATGAATCGCGGTTCAACAACATGCCGAATGGACCGCTCAGAATTAGAATCACGTTCTCTTCACCGATGAGTGTCGCTTATGCCTTCAACCAGACAAACGTCGGAGACGTGTTTGGAGGCAACCCAACCAGGCTGAACGCCTTAGACACACTTTCCAGTGAGTGCAGCAAGGTGGAGGTTCCCTGCTGTTTTTGGGTGGCATTATGTAGGACCGATGTACGCCGCTGGTGGCCATGGAAGGCGCCGTAACGGCTGTACGATACGTGAATGCCATCCTTCAACTGACAGTGCAACCATATCGGCAGCATACTGGCGAGGCATTCGTTTTCATGGACGACAATTCGCGCCCCCATCGTGCACATCTTGTGACTGACTTCCTTTAGGATAACGACATCGCTCAACTAGAGTGGCCAGCGTGTTTTCCAAACCTGAACCCTATCGAACATACCTGGGATAGACTGAAAAGGGATGTTTATGAACGACGTGACCCACCAGAAACTCTGAGGGATCTACACCAAATCGCCGTTGAGAAGTGGGACAATCTGGACTAACAGTGCCTTGATGAAATTGTGGATAGTATGTCACGACGAATACAGGCATACATCAACGAAGACGGGCTGCTATAATTTCCTGATGGAATGTGTCATAATGTAATAGTATAGCTATCTACTAGATTAAGACTATTATAGGTAGTACCATTTAGGTGCCTAAGCAATGTTTTCACTTTGTGATTGAATATAATAACAAGATTTTTTTGTTAATTAATATATCTCATAAAATATTGTAACATGTTAAGATATTTAGTATTAGAGAGCGATGGACCAGAATAAGAGTTAGAGCTTACATCTGTGCACAAATGCAAGTATCCTACTGTAGTCTCACAGTTTCTTGATTTTACGGCATTTTCCTTTCTTTTTACCAAAATGGACAAACATTCAACTGTTCCATTTAATCACCAAAATCAGCTCAATTTCCTATAATCTATGTGCGGACTGATATAATAGTTCAATTACATACATTTTTCTTTACTCTCTGGTAAAATGTTAATTTCAAATATAACTAGCAAAACATTGATTTCAAACTGTTGATGATTGATGGGAGAAGAGCGAAAAGTGGAGAAAAATTCTTTTATTAATCATTTTTCGGGTAATTTTTTCCATGTAATGAGCAAAGGGCTTCTCAGCCGCCACGGAGCTTCAAGTTCCGGGGAACACAGTAGCCAGAAACATGATCTGCGTGCACTGACGGTTCTGAATAATACATGGAAGCCACAACGTGCAGTGGTCACGGACAGCGCAGTCAGTTATTGCTTTGTATCAGTTCTGGATTGATGGACATGCATTTAAACCACTGCTGTTCCTGTTTTCCTTCATTAGTCAGCTTATTTTACTGAGTGAATATGAACGAAAACGGTAGTGTTGAGCTTCTTTCATTTCCAATCGCTTTGCAGAATGCCTTTTCTTTTTTTAATACGTTGTGGCATCTGGACAGTTATTTATTCCTTGCCCATCAATGGAAAACCTATTCTGAGTTAGTGGCAGATGCTTGTGAAATACTGCAAATCCTATGTACACATTTACTTGACAGTTGTCCTGTTTACGAAGTTAGTGCAGCATGGCATGTAGTTCCGCATCTCAAACACCGTTGCTTTGCTATGTCTTTGAATTTTTCCTTGTAAGAGGTATTTTCGACTGTTGATGATCATTTTTATAGGACTGAATCGAGCACAGTATAATTTCTGAACCATGATCAGATGTGAACAGTGGGCGCTGTACACCTCCAGAAAGTTCTGTTTTGCATGACCCACAAAGAATGTATGTTTTCCTTTGGTGTAGAAGGAGGCAGTTTTATCACTTTAAGGTTTGTCACCGTAGTGAGTGGGATAGAACACTTGAAGGGTGGATGTATGTCAGATGTAGAAATTATATGTCCTGCATTGGAGTAGTAAAAACGTTGCATTCCACACGACTAACATTTTGGAAACAACATGGCTTAAACATTACAGTGTGTTGAAGTGCAGCTTTAGGAGTGCATGCGTTTATGTTCTACTATCATTTCTCTCTTGAGGACACCTTCTTGGTACTGACCCCAGACACTACAACAATGCTTTAGAATTGATAGCACAATTGATTTACGCAAAATGCTCCAAAGTCCATCCATCTGGAGCTTCATCATGCATAAACCGCACGTTTCTTCTTAAATGTCTGTTATATCATCACAACACTTTTGTATCTATTATACACCAACAAGGGATGCTAACTTTCTCGACATGCACTCATCTCTAGTTATCTTGTGTACTTGGGTGGGTGCTGTGAGTAAGACTGGTGTGAAACAGTCTTCAGTGAATAGCAGTTATGGATTCAGCTCACTATGTTCCTTCATGAGACGTGGAATGCAGCGCTTATAGTATCCTCCAACCTCTGGTCAGCTGCAAATTAAATCGGCGACAGTGTTATGGGGAGGGTCGTTTAACGACAATGTGCGAAGATCTTTCAAACCCCATCTTTTATCCTACAAATACGAGAATACTCTGTGACTCCCATCCACATAGAGAGAAATGGGCAGTCGTAATCGTTAATTACGCACTATGATCAAAGTACTAGAAATATGTAAGTAATCTAACTGCATCAGTAAAGAACGCTGTGTGGTACACTTTGGTGTGTATGTTCAAGAATTAACCATGAATGGACGTACTGCACAGTCATCTATCTACATTGAAAGTCTAGTACATGGTACGTGCAAAGTAGTGGAGGTGTGATTTAGCAGTGATACAGAAATTCGGAAGCACAGTGTTGTGTGATTGGTCGGCACTGAAATTACGGAAAAACTGGTAAAATTGCAGAAATTGATAGCATTATCAACTGCGTGCTTATTACAGAACATTGTCCCATGTGGATGCTGTCTTTTCCATCCCATCCGTCCATTGGTGCCGGCCGGTGTGGCCGCGCGGTTCTAGGCGCTTCAGTCTGGAACCGCACGACCGATACGGTTGCAGGTTCGAATCCTGCCTTCGGCATGGATGTGTGTGATGTCCTTAGGTTAGTTAGGTTTAAGTAGTTCTACGTTCTAGGAGACTGATGATCGCAGATGTTGAGTCCCATAGTGCTCAGAGCCATTTGAACCGTCCATTGGTATACTGTTGATTACCACATAATGATTGGCTGACACCACTTGTTAGAAATGGAGGGAGTCTTGGTTGGAGCAATGTGCCTTCTGGGGATGGCGAAACAGTGATCACGATCATGGCTACAATATGAGGAAGCAATGCTATTTGTCTCTTCAAAACAGATCTAGACATCTGCTACCCTGTCACTGTCAAAGATTAGATTAAATGTAGAGGTCATCATCTTTGGGCAGCTATATGGAAACGCTCCACAATGCTGCAAACTCTTCCAGTTTTCATATGTTGCGATGTCCTCCACATTTTTGTCAATAAGAAACACCTCCTCTGTCTCTTGTTTCAATCATTCTGTGTGTTGTGGGAGCAGCATAGTTTGCAACACGTGCTGTCCAGCTTTCTGTGAGAGCCAATGATTTGAAACTTGTTAATGTCGGTTTAGCACCTGACCCAGACCTCGAAGTTGTAGTGGAAAGACAAAATGTATGGTGGCATATAAGACTGTGGTCAAACACTGTCTAGATGTGTTACAGCAGAAAAACAATGCATCAAGCAACTGACAAAAGAACAATGCAGGGACCTTCTCTTGCGATTGATGGTCTGTAGCATATGGTCCTCCTACAGTATGGGTGACGAAACTTCACACTGGTCTGTGGAAGCGACTTCAATCAATGCCCACCTGCTCCAATGGACCAATACCTGTATGTTTACTGGGATCGCCACATGCGTTCAATGTCAGCATGCAGATGATATTTGTTTTTGATTAATCAGAAGAGGGGAACATGGTAAGATCTTATCGAGTTCTCTGCTGGGTGACATAAGAGAAGATTTTATATTTCATAGTTTTTCTTTGTTGCATGGTACAAAATAATGAGGATAGGGAGAATGTTGGGTGACAGATATGAATGAACCCTGAATGACTAAGATCTCCTTCGGGCTACAGTACCTGAATGTAGTTAGGAAACACACCGCAATGCACTAGCAAAATCCTCGTCCTTCTTCCAGTTCTTTTATGATGTGGAGCCTTCCTAATTTTTCCATTTAGAAACACCAGCATAATTGGTTGCAGTGTTTTTTCTACTACCTCATGTTACAGGGGAAAGCTTCGTTTAGTGATGGCCTTCCGCATTATACCCGGCTGGTGGAGGTAGGGTAACATGTTCCCATTTCCACTGAGTGCACAAAATACAGTGCAGTCGCATTAAATCAGTTCACCCCGTTTTTCCATGGAATGCAGAAGGTGGCAGATATAGTTCTCTCCGACTTTCGTTCAGCTCCGACTTAAATTGGAACGATCACTTGGACAAAGCTGCAGGGAGTGCGGGTTAGTGCCTGAGGAACTGTTACAAGATGCGGAGAGACTACCTAACACCGTGCTGGAGTTTTGCTGCATGGGGTCCTTAGCAGATAGGTTCGAAAAAATGTGACTCATTTCGAGATATGAGAGTGTCACTAATATGTTTCATCATTGATTGTTATAATTGAAAGACATCTCCATGGGATTCTACGCAAGTATGTGATTGAATGGACAGACTTCATTCCAAATTGCAGACAGCATTTCTACCAGAAATCGCAACACTATAGATCTGAAAAGCCAGTATAACGGTCATAGGATTTTGTACATTTCTTACATCTTTAGTCTAGCGTCGTATTTTGTAAACGATTCTTCATATAGCACACCATCATTCTCAGTCAACCTTCATCCTCCCTCGCATATAACCCCACGGATACATTGCAGAATCTATATTACACTGTCTACATGGTATCGAGGTAGAGTGCATTACAAATACTGTTTGTTAGCGTGGGAAATATCTAGCAATGGCACAAGAGAGTTGCACATATCGGCTTAATAGCACTTTCCTTAGCCGAATCACATTTCAAATTCGGTGAGAAGAGTGATTTTATTACAAGGTAACACCACTGGCGACGTGTACCCACACTTTTGATCTATTAGTACACACCCTGCGTCCACCGTCTGTATTTAGTGTCGGGTATTTGTGGGGAAGACCATACGGAAGCAATACCATACCTCGATTTATAAAGCATGTATAGTTTTTAACACGACTATCGTTACTGATACTTTCATGTGCGTGTCGAACCAAGACCGCTTTTTATGCAGGGAGACAGTAACGTGATCTTGCGATCACGTTTTTAATAGCTGGTCTCTTATAAAACGATTATGTCTCTCTTCCTAAGACACACTGGTACCCCTCACAATAAAAACAAATGGAGCATGTCCACTATGGCAAATTTTTCTCAATATAGTTTGGTATCACCATTATTCAGTTATTGACGTTTTATTATCCGTAGTAGGGGATGTGTGATGGATTGGCTATGATCAACAGGCTCATGAAGTATGTGTTCAGATGTAAAGGTACTGTGGTCTGTGTTCTGACATGTGCATAGAGAATGACTACGTCTGGTCTTAAGGGAGGTATGGATTTGACATGGAAAACTGTGATTTCAGCACATCGATAGCTGTAAGCGGGGGGGGGGGGGGGGGGGGGTGAAAGATTTTACAAGGAAAACTATGTCCAGTGATAAGGAGGATATAGATACATGAGTTTCGTACCAGAGCCACAGCCGTCAGGAGGATGTATTTCCGATACTTTGCACATTGTCACATGTTACCAGATCGGGACCGCAACCGTAATATTTATCTGTAATTTCAGTGATAGATATGTGGCTGACTTCTTAGGACGACGCCGTTGGCTGTTCGGGTTCATGGTGAAAGTAGTCACGGAGTAGCGTAGCCTGTGATGTAGGATTAGGCAGAAAGAAAAGTTCCAGCTGGCCAGCAGTCAGTTCTTGCCTGCAGCAGTGGGTTCTAGTCCCAGCAGCGGGTCCTCAAAATGGTTCAAATGGCTCTGAGCACTATGGGACTTAACTTCTGAGGTCTTCAGTCCCCTAGAACTTAGAACTACTTAAACCTAACTAACCTAAGGACGTCACACACATCCATGCCCGAGGTAGGATTCAAACCTGCGACCGTAGCGGTCGCGCGGTTCCAGACTGTAGCGCCTAGAACCGCTCGGCCACGGAGGTCCTCATGACGGTCTCTGGATAGCTGAATAGTGAACTAATACTCAGTACACGTTGGGTTGCCTACGCGATCGCATATGTTGCACGTATCTCCTGTGGAAAAGAGAGCCATTCAGTATCAATCACTGCGATGTGTTGGCGCAGGACATATTGATAACATCCGAATTCCTACCACTCCAATCATACCCAGATGCCCTTCATGGCTGGGATTGTGCTCTCCGTCATACGTCCATGTCCACGATTGAGGCTGTGGTCGTGGAGGCAGTTTTCTCTGACCTCTGAATTTTGGGGCAAGGTGTGTGTGTGTGTGTGTGAACTGTATGTACGAGTGTTTTAACAATCTCAGGAATCTAACTACGACAACTACTAGTATTGTGGTTTAGTGCTTCTCAATACATTGCAGTGCACTCTGTCTTGTAGTCGTATTTGCTGTTGCTGCTATCATATCATGCAGTAGACCCTTTCCTCCTCCTTCTTTGTCTTAGGAACTCTATAGTCCTTTACAAAAACACTTAGTATACATTTAGTGGTCAGGAATTCCACAACCATGGTGGTATAAATTCATGGTGTAATTCTAAATTACAGCTGTAATTTTGTACAGCAACATTTCCAATCGAGACATCAAATTCCCAATTGGTTAATTTATTGTTTCCAATAGTGATTCTGAGAGTACACACATCAATCCAAAGCCTCTGCAAACTCTTTAATGACACAGCATGCAATTGACTCACAATCTGAATTATTCAGCTGTCTCGAGGATTACGGAGCCCCGACCAAATGACCTAGCTGTGTCATTATCCATAGGCAAGGGAGAAAAAAACTGGAATGGTTTAGAACTCAGGCAGTTGCAGGATCAAATCCTGCCACATATATCAGTCCTGGTATCCACCAACAGGATGTGAGGAAAACTGTCTGCACACAAAGGGTAGAGTTTAATTAATTAATTAGTCAGTCAGTCTGATAGAGTGAGGGAATATTTCCAAGACATCCACAGCTGGCGATTTACAAGGTATTCACTGTCTTGTCCAAGACAAAAAGTGGTTAGTGTGAAACATTGAAACATGACAGACGCTTGCTGGGTATGAAGCAGCCGCATGAGAGAGAGAGAGAGAGACAGAGAGAGAAAGAGAGGAAGAGAGTGCAAATATTTTGAGAGGACTTCCCCAGATAGCAGTATCAAAGATTTGCTGCCATCTATATCAATTAGTTACCGTCACCTGCTTCTTTGTCCGACTGGAGATAACAAGGGTGTTGAGCGGAAAGAGAGGAGGTAATTGGAGGGAGAAGGGGTGGAGGCTGATTCTTCCGTGGTCCTCTGCCAGTGGTGCTGTGAACTAACTCAGTCGCTATGAGCACAGCGGAATGACCACATTGGGTGGCTGCTTCCACTGACCTGGTATGGAACATGTGTTTTGCTAGCAGAGTGTGCAGATAGAAGTAGCCACTTGAGGTGTCAAAGGACACCATCATGAACAAAGGGGATCATGGTTATGGGGGTGACCGGATTTCCTGATAGATACAAAAAGTAAGCACAGTATTCTGAGGCACTACGATCTGCTAGTTTGGACAGGTTGATACCAAGCAGAGGGGGTGGACACTTGAGAGAGAGGGGGGGGGGAGGAGGGGAGCATGTGCTTTGACAGGAATTTTTCAGGTATTAGTTACAAAGGGTTCCTGGCATCTAACATTTTGTTCGAGGACTAGCATTACTTTCAGTCTGTGTGTTACACGAGCCATCTGTCGATGTGGCAGCCAACAGCAGTTATGGGGCCCAAGCAGGTGTAGTGTTATCTCTTGGACACCGGCCCATGGTACATCCCAGCAAAGCAGTCAGGGTGTGGGCATGCAGTACCCTGCAGTTCGTGCGAAAAATTTTTGACAGATTTTTGGTGAGTAATGTTGACATTGATTTCATTACATTATTCCTAGCACGATTGTGAAATAAGAATGATCTGATTAATTATTTCTCTTTATCTATTTCACAAGATCTGCATCTTCTAATACAGCAGAGAATGATGAGCAAGGAAGATTCAGCTCTGTCGAAATGAAGTATATAAATAAATATTATATCCTTTGCTACATAATTGAATTAACCTGTCATGAGATCATATCCCTCTCCTCTCCAGCACAGACTCGCCAATTTCCAGGTGGGGAGGGGCTGGGGGGATTAATTTATCGATTTAATTAATCACTCATTTAATTTGATATCAAGGGTATGCTTGTATCGACGAAGGGATATCCCAGAGGAATAGGGGAGGAGGAGGGGGAAGGGGAAGAGGTGGGGAGTTTCTCAGAAAGACATTATTCCCAGGGGGTTATAAATCAACCCCATTAGTTTACAAACCACTTAGCATAACAGTAGGTTAAAGGGAGGGGGTCATAAATCAATCAAGTTTGAACCTGAACATATGCTTGCCCCTGAATTTATGCAACCCACACTAACAAATGTCCTGATACCTACTTTGCCCAACTATTCTCACAGGATATCCGACCATGGACTTTGTAACCCAGGACTTCAATTTGGTGTTTCTGTCAACAAATATTTTAGCCGTGGGTTTTCCAGCCACATCAGTGCAAGAGGCAGCGCCATCTGTTTTGTAATAAGAGCATCTTCTCACATTTCATTCACACTTAGGGCTGGCTACACACATAGTAAGTATGCATGTTTTAATGTTTCCTTTCATTTTTAACTTTTAATTTTATTTTTTATGGCTACCTGGTTTTCTTTCTACAAAATAACAGCAGCAAATGATTAAACTTCTTTTCTTATTTTATGAATTTTATTTTTTCACACAAAGTTTTAAAAGAAAGAGAGAGATTTTAATCATGCTCTTAAATTCTCTGAGTCGTTGTACATTCCTACAATTTCTTTTAACCTTTTGTCGAAATCTATGTACCTTTTTCTTCTTTCTGTATGAGTTAGGCAAATGGAATCTTTTTTATTTTTCAATTTCAGATACAGCATTTATTGCTTCCTACTTTGGCTTGTGTATCAATATACCTTTGGGTGATTTTGATTTAGTGAGGAGTTAAATTTCTTATACCAATCTTCAACAGCATTCGTCGTCCAGTGCTGCTTGTTAAAAACTAGGGTTTTCTATCCTCTGATTGATCAAATATTCTGAGATTTTGATGACCTCCACTGGGCATTTCTCCATTTATCCCAAGCTGCACCAAGACTGCTTGGTTGAAGATGTGCCACAGCAGCAAACATGAGACAGAACAGTTGGGTATCTTCTGTACCTTTGTATTCCTCCATTAATCCCAGTTCTTGTATTTTCTTCCATAGACTCCAACGAGAAAGAGATGATTCAGGGAATACTGTTTTGATAGCTTTAAGTGTAGCTGTTTCAAAGTTTAATGCTGCTGTTTTCGATGGCAATCTAGACATCAACATTTTCAATCCAGGAAAAGGTCTTTCGTATGTATCTTGAAGTTTGTTTGGGAGCAAAGTAAACAAAACAGGAAATATCTCCGTCACTCTTTTTGTACTGCCGATGGCAACGTGTGTAGTGTACAGTTACCTGAGAAGTTTCGAACAGCTGTCAAGTGTCCGCTTCACAAGAAGAGTTCCATTTTCACGCCTGATTTTCTCCGCCTCTTCTGAAAAGAACACCAGGATTCTTTTGTCAGGAACAGACCCATTATCAGTTTTCAAAAAACTATTACCCAAGTTGATTTCGGTACGTCTTGGCTCAGCTGAATTTTCGAATTTGTGGTAAGGTGTTATGGAACCAAACTGCTTAGGTCATCGGTACCTAAGCTTACACACAACTTTATGTAACTTAAATTTACTTCCGCTACGGACAACACACACACACCCATGCCCGAGGGATGACTCGAACCTCCGACGGGGGACGCCATGCGGACCGTGACAACACGCCTCAGACCGCGCGGCTACCCCCAGAGGCAAGGTTCGTTTCATCCTTTACATGGTGTGGTCTCGGAGTTATGTTAATTTGGCATATTTACGATGAAATCTTTCAAAATTAGCAATTTTACTTTAAAATTTTGAAAACAGGCATTGTATTTTCTTCGTGTACTCTTTTCCTGCAGTTACGCATTCGCTTCTTAGCTTCCACGTCTGCTTCAATAGGTGGGAAAAATTGTTGCTGTTGAGACATGATTTTGTAATTTGCAGTTTTTAAACGGCCTCTTCGCTTACGCCCTTCGGGATTCATGCATAACTATTACGCACATTCATCACATTGTATATGTACCCCTTAGGAATGACCATCCTTGAGAACATACGGCTTCGCTTTCGTTGTTGTAATTATTCCCATCATTCATACTGAATAGAACTCAAGCAGCTGTGGCCTGTGAAATTATTCGGTAATTAACGCTATCGGTGAGGGCACTGCGTAACTGACCAGTGACAATACCTCCGCTGCTGGAAGATCAGCAGCGGATAGGCACTTGGTGCAGGGAGTGGCAGCTGACACTTAACACAGACAAATGTAATGTATTGTGAATACATACAAAGAAGGATCCTTTATTGTATGATTATATGATAGCTGAACAAACACTGGTAGCAGTTACATCTGTAAAATATCTGGGAGTATGCGTACGGAACGATTTGAAGTGGAATGATCATATAAAATTAATTGTTGGTTAGGCGGGTGCCAGGTTGAGATTCATTGGGAGAGTCCTTAGAAAATGTAGTCCATCAACAAAGGAGGTGGCTTACAAAACACTCGTTCGACCTATGCTTGAGTATTGCTCATCAGTGTGGGATCCGTACCAGGTCGGGTTGACAGAGGAGATAGAGAAGATCCAAAGTAGAGCGGCGCGTTTCGTCACAGGGTTATTTGGTAAGCGTGATAGCGTTACGGAGATGTTTAGCAAACTCAAGTGGCAGATTCTGCAAGAGAGGCGCTCTGCATCGCGGTGTAGCTTGCTGTCCAGGTTTCGAGAGGGTGCGTCTCTGGATGAGGTATCGAATATATTGCTTCCCCCCACTTATACCTCCCGAGGAGATCACGAATATAAAATTAAAGAGATTCGAGCGCGCACGTAGGCTTTCCGGCGGTCATTCTTTCCGCGAACCATACGCGATTGGAACAGGAACGGGAAGTAATGACAGTGGCACGTAAAGTGCCCTCCGTCACACACAGTTGGATGGCTTGCGGAGTATAAATGTGGATGCAGACGTAGATGCTGGTGGTCGACTACATCTACATCTATATCTACATGGTTACTCTGCAATTCACACTTAAGTGCCTGGCAGAGGGTTCATCGAACCATTTTCATACCACTTCTCTACCATTCCACTCTCGAATGGCGCGTGGGAGAAAGGAACACCTAAATCTTTCCGTTCGAGCTCTTATTTCTCTTATTTTATTATGATGATCCTTTCTCCCTACGTAGGTGGGTGTCAACAAAATATTTTAGCATTCGGAAGAGAAAGTTGTTGATTGAAATTTCGTAAATAGATTTCGCCACAAAGAAAACCGTCTTTGTTTCAATGACTGCCACCCTAACTCGCGTATCTTATCACCCCCATTGCGCGATAACACGAAACGAGCTGCCCTTCTTTGCACTTTTTCGATGTCCTCCATCAATCCTACCTGGTAAGGATCCCACACCGCGCAGCAATATTCCAGCAGACAACGGACAAGTTTAATGTAGGCTGGCTCTTTAGTGGGTTTGTCGCATCTTCTAAGTGTTCTGCCGACAAAGCGCAATCTTTGTTTCGCCTTCCTCACAATATTATCTATGTGGTCTTTCCAATTTAAGTTGCTCGTAATTGTAATTCCTAGTTATTTAGTTGAATAGAAAGCCCTTATATTTGCGCGATTTATCGTATACCCAAAATTTATCGGATTTCCTTTAGTACCCATGTGGATGACCTCGCACTTTTCTTTGTTTAGTGGTAATTATCACTTTTTGCCCCATACAGAGATTCTCTATAGATCATTTTGTAATTGGCGGAAATCAAAAATGAAGGAGCCTCTGGTCGGAAAACCCACGCTCCAATGCTGGTTGTCTAGACGACCCACGGTATCTGTGCCACACACAAAAGGATCGAGAGCACCACCGCCGTAAAGTCCATATAGCCGACTCCTGTGTCCAGTGAGCCATATGCTTTGCGACGATTACCATCCTACATTGAAAGCCAGTTAAGTAGCCGCATCCTACCATGTTCGCTACGCATCAATATGTAAACAACTGCTCAGATAGCGTGTCTACTCTCGCAGCCATACACTGCGTCTAGCCGCAACATTCGGGTGTCATACACGTTAGGTCTTCAATTGGCACAATCCAGCCCGTTACGTCAGTGAGGTTGAATATGAGCAATGCTTCCAAATGAACAGGAAAAGTAAGGAAATAGAGGGGAAGCAGAGCCAGTCTTTCCTTAGATTAGGTGTTAGTGGGAGAAACAACACCGTGCTGCACACACCATCGGCATTCAAGGAAAATGCTATGCTTCAGGACTGTTGCTGCCCTGACGAGCCATTACTCACGTTTTTGCTCGTTTGTGACGGTCAGCGACGTAAATCTCGCTTAAGAGACCTCGCTTGCAATTAACGCACTGGCTATATCGCCCTGCGTTTCTCTAGCGGATCACCTCGTTATTCATCAGATGAAATTATCTTGAAACGGAGTGCGCTAGACAGTAACGAACTTTATACCGATTGTTTTGTTTGATAGTTCCGCTTAGGCACATGATTAACTACCATTACACTAGCGTCAAAATATTCTTAGCTATGCATCTGGTTCAGTTCCGGCGGTGATGAATTTCTTCGAGGAATTCACTTTGCTATTTTTCATTTTCTTGCGGTAAAATAGCGCAAAAACGACTCACCACACAAATGGAAATTCAGGTTGTTGCTACTCGTCGAGACAAAATATTCAGTCTAGTCAAATTAATGTGACCACCGCTGAAGTTCGACGCCAACGTGCAATAACCACTAACAGACGGTAGATGGATGCACCAGCAGTGGAGGGCATATAAAGCGTGCTGGGGAGACTCAAACAGTACAATCCTTGTTGAATTGTGGAATCGGAGCGATTTTATCTTACGTCCAAAGGAGAACGATCATTGGCTTTCAGGCCAAGGGTACAACACTTCCGTAACGGGGTTGGGTTCTTCGGGGATGGAGACCAGACATCGAGGTCACCGGTCTCATCGGATTATGGAAGGGTGGGGAAGGAATTCGGTCGTGCCCTTTCAAAGGAACCATCCCGGCATTTGCCTGGAGCGATTTAGGGAAATCACGGAAAACCTAAATCAGGATGGCCGACGCGGGATTGAACCGTCGTCCTCCCGAATGCGAGTCCAGTGTCTAACCACTGCGCCACCTCGCTCGGGCCGGCCGCGGTGGCCGTGCGGTTCTGGCGCTGCAGTCCGGAACCGCGGGACTACTACGGTCGCAGGTTCGAATCCTGCCTCGGGCATGGGTGTGTGTGATGTCCTTAGGTTAGTTAGGTTTAAGCAGTTCTAAGTTCTAGGGAACTTATGACCTAAGATGTTGAGTCCCATAGTGCTCAGAGCCAACCTCGCTCGGTACTTCCGTAACGGCTACCGCCGTGGTTGAAGCACGCTGTGCATGGCAAAACGCCGCTATCCAAATTCACACCCGAGGCGACTGTGGCTCGCGACAGGCTGCATATCACTGGGGTGAACGACGGATGTGGAGATGTGTATAGGCCAATAGATGTGCAACTGTCGAGCAGCTGACCAAAAGGAAACCAACAGTGTCTCCTCATCGACCGTGCAGCAAACGTTGTTGCCTCCGGGCCTCTGCAGAAGGCGAGCCTGGTTCGTGCACAAACTCTGGATGCTGTTCATCGGCGACGAAGGCTGGAATGTGGGTGCCAACAACGCAACTGGACGCACACTGACTGGCGACAGGTGGCCTTTCTAGTTGAATCGCTTTCCATGCTTCTTCGTCCAGACCACCGTTGGCGTGCATCGGCCCTGCAACAAACGTCGAAACTGTCTAGGCCCAAGGAGAGACTTTTATGGACTGGGAGATGTTTTAGTGGCATTCACTGCGTGATTTCGTCATTCTGGAAGGTACAATGGATCAACATAAGTATGCATCTATTCTTGGGGATCATCTCCACCCCCACAGGCAGTTTGTCTTTCCTCAGCATGGACAATGCAACGTGTTACACAGTTTGCAGCGTACGTGTGTGGTTTGAAGAGCACCAGGACGAAATTACCGTACACCATTGCACATTGGCCGGCCGGAGTGGCCGAGCGGTTCTAGGTGCTACAGTCTGGAACCACACGACCGCTACGGTCGCAGGTTCGAATCCTGCCTCGGGCATGGATGTGTCTGATGCCCTTAGGTTAGTTAGGTTCAAGTAATTCTAAGTTCTAGGCGACTGATGACCTTAGAAGTTAACTCCTATAGTGCTCAGAGCCATTTGAACCATTTTGAACCATTATACATTAAACTTCCCAGATATAAGCCGAATCGAGAATCTGTCGTACCATCTCGAGCGTGGTGTCCACGCCATGTATCACCAACCGAGAAACCTTGTGCAGCAGGCCGCAGCACTGAGGTCAGCGTGGTTCCACATCCCTATCAATTCTTACCAGAACCTCACTGACGCTCTTCCTGCACGTCCGCGCTGTTAGAGGTGATTATTCAGGCTTTTGACAAGTGATCACGTTAAAGTTACCGGACAGCGCGGTTTAGATTCGACAAGTCCTTGGCAGTTTTCCGGAGGTGTATGCTACCAAATGTCTACGCAATTCCTGCAAAATAAGAGAAGGTGGTTTGTGGACGCGATACTGTAGCCCGATAGCGTCCCAGATTTATTCATTGGGATCAGATCGGGTGAGTTTAGTGACCAAGACATCAGCGTGGGACCACTATCAAGCTCCTCAGACAACTGTAAAACTATTCTGGGCCTGTGACACGAACAGTTATCCTGCTGGATGATCCAACCGTCTTCAGAGAAAACATCAAGCATGGAGGGATGCTTGCAATCCGTACTAATGAGCGAGAGAGGTGGCGCAGTGGTTAGCACACTGAACTCGCATTCGAGAGGACGACGGTGAAACGTCTCTGTTAGATTCGTATCATACTATTTAATTCGTGTTTTGTGTTGTGACAATTATGGCCGGCCGGGGTGGCCGAGCGGTTCTAGGCGCTACAGTCTGGAACCACGCGACCGCTACGGTCGCAGGTTCGAATCCTGCCTCGGGCATAGATGTGTGTGATGTCCTTAGATTAGTTAGGTTTAAGTAGTTATAAGTTCTAGGGGACTGATGACCTCAGAAGATAAGTCCCATAGCGCTCAGAGCCATTTTGAACTCAATCATGTGTAATTTAGTTTTGTACTTCGTGTTTGTCTCCATTCAGTGGTACACAATCACATTAAAGTACCAATTTTTCCAGTAAGCGTCTCATCCCATGTACATTACCTACAGTTTATGCTCCAAAATTTCATTTGTCTCATTATCAAAAAAAAAAAAAAAAAAAAAATGTGTGTGAAATCTTATGGGACTTAACTGCTAAGCTTACACACTACTTAACTTAAATTATCCTAAGGACAAACACACTCACCCATGTCCGAGGGAGGACTCGAACCTCCGCCGGGACCAGCCGCACAGTCCATGACTGCAGCGCCTCAGACCGCTCTCATTATCAATTGTATGAATGAGTGTGTGAGGCTGTTGGCTGAATTTGTCTTATATATGGTAGCAGAACAGTGTCTGGCTCTCTGCTGTGGTAGCAACAGTGTAAGCAAAGCAGCTTTCTCTGTCAAGGCAAAGAGATTTTTACCCTTCGGTAGCCATTCGACATTAGTTAAGTTGGTGGCGGAAAGGACTCCTCTGGTCTCTTCCGGCTACCTGGGGGAAGTTCACTGCAGGGAGAGCATGCTCTCTGCACTCTCGACTGGACCTTGGGTGAGTGAAGGTGGTAGTATTAAGATCGACTTGGCGTTAGTATGTGTTAACGTGTGATGGTGTGTAGCTATTCTGATGTACACGTTTGATTTGCTAGTCAATTTTGCAGTTCAGTAGTCCAATAGTTAGCCATTAGTATATTTTCCGTATACAGTAACTTTTTCCGGTCCTTGCTTTATGTAACCTGAACACGTCGTGTAGGAAGTTCGTTACTCCAGCACAGGTTTAAAATTCTGTTGCCTGACTTCTCTTTTAACTATATTATATGTGTGATCTTTCCTCATGTGTGTGTGTGTGTGTGTGTGTGTGTGTGTGTGTGTGTGTGTGTGTGTGTGTGTTATATTTCTTCTACTTTTCATTTCGTTTCAATTTTCAGGTTGCATAACTTTTTTCATACCACGTGGTAGTGATTTCACAGCGTGTGATTTCAATACCATGTTAAATGAATTTCACTAATAATTTCGCGCGATATTTTATTGGTTTTTGTGTCTATATGGTTTACATCTGTGTTCGTGAAGTTTTCAGGAGTCTTAGTAATTTTGTTTTGTTCATGAATATTCACGGAATTTGCGGGTGTTTCACTCCAGCGTACCTTAGTTTCATGTGCAAGGCGATGCAGAATAATTTATTTGCTAAAAAGTGTTCTGTAGTATTTTTATTCACAATAATTAAATCACAAGAATTTTGATTAACCTCTGAGACTTCGACTTATTGTGATGGGGAAAATTCTTTACCTCTATTGTTGAATGTGTGACTCACGTATGTTTGTGTGAACTTTTCCCATGTACGCCTAAGATTTTCTTTTCATTTATCACCGCAATGTACTTCAACACTCAATATAATAATAGTATAAGTGAGTTTATTAAGTGAACAACAGGCAACGACAGATCGTAGTTTAGAATTACTTTGCGAATTTTTAATACGATGTTTTATTTTAATAAACTGTGTTAAACTATGATGATCGTTCCTCAGGCAATCCCGACCCCTTATGTAAGATCATTTTTAATAAACCCACCTGGCGTTTTCTGAAGCGCAAAAGGCGGGCCATATATTTTTAGACTTTGTCTGATTATCTTATTCTTTTTGTTGAGGCTTAAGCTCTTGCTTGCTCTGAATTATTTGATTTAACGGTTGTACTTAAGTTGTTACCATGTGCTGATTCTATATGCTCGCTTGGATCTTTTTATTAATATTAACACGTTAGTTATGCTTGCCAGTTCAGTGATTAAATCAGTTCTTTGGCATAAAAGTTTTCTGGGTGTGGTACCGCGTCATAATGTATAAAACTACTGCTGCTGGAGAAAAACCAACGTTTCGGCCACGGTTGCAGCGGCCCTATTCTGGGTCACCCAGTAGACCCAGAAGATAGCCGCCAAAACGTTGGATTTTCTCCAGCAGCAGTAGTTTCATACATTATGACGCGGTACCACACCAAAACTTTTATGTCGACTGACTCTGGCCGCGGAAGCCTACGCAATTATATAATTCAGTTCTTATTTTAAATTTTCCCAATTTTAATTAAATCTGGCGGCTACCCAGAAAAATTTTTTTGCACACGGAACTTACAATAGACTGCATAGTTTCACATGGGGTAACTTTCCCCAGTTTCTGTTTGCAAATCATTCCCCAATAATCATTCACGCAATGACAACCATTTACAAGTTCAAGCCCGCGTCCGGCCATCCTGATTTAGGTTTTCCGTGATTTTGCTAAATCGTTTCACGCAAATGCCGGGATGATTCCTTTGAAAATGCATGGCCGATTTCCTTCCCCATCTTTCTCTAACCCAATGGGAGCGATAAGCTCGCTGTTTGGTCACCTCCCCAAAATCAATCAAATAACCAGCCAACTAAAAAATGTTCACGTAGACCATAGCGCACTCCCCATGGAAGCCTAGGTGAATGTCCATGGTAACCTGATACTGCCACCACTGACATTGGTGGTGAATATTTCGAGCCGCCGGGTGACGGGGTGTCTGGACACGACCGTCGACCTGATATAATAAGAAACGTTTCTAATCCCACCAGGTTACCCGTTTCCACAGATCAACGATCCAATACTGATGATCTCGTGTCCTACTAAATCGTAAGTAACAATGGCTTTGGGTCAAGATGGCAAGAGGTGATGGTCGTCTACTGCAGAGTCGTTGTACTACGTTGTCAGATCTGCCAAAGCGAGCCTCCTGTCACGGTTTGCAGGGCGGGCAAACTGTTCCCATTGATGGCCACGACAGTAGCCCTTGAAAAGTCGACCAGCCTCGCCGTTTCCGAGATTCCGTGTCGTAACGCTCTGGCCTTTCTCAAAGATGTTTCCGTCAGAGGTCTTCCCCATTTCCTCCCCTTATCCTCCCTAGGACGATTCCCCATGTGGACTGGGCGCAATGTGAAGTGTTCTAAACCTACATCGTAAAGGATCAGGACCGGAAGGCCTCATTCCTCATATCTGAGCTGGGGAATACGTGAAACATGTTTCAGAATTCGTCAGCACACTGATTTTGTTTTATTATGTTTTTGTGTCGGTTCGGAACTGGTGAAGTTTCAAAAGTTGAATTAGCGATCCAGAATCATTTCTGGGAATTTATTTCTGGGGTCGAGTTGGATTTGACCAATGGAATGGACGATTTCATGGTATGAAGTAACTTAGCGCAGAATTTTTAAAATTGTTGCAGAAAACTTACATAAATTTTCGCGATGTGGGCGGGTGGGGGGGGGGGGGGATCTTACGAATGCCTGAGGCTGACAGATAACGAGATGAATCTAACGTTGTTGCTAGGCATTTGTTTTGTAGAACTTGTATAGGAGGTGGCTTCCTTCGTCACTAAAAACCATTCAACAGCCAAGATTGCATAAAATATATCTTAATTTAAGATAAAATATTAGGTGTTGAATGATTTTTAACAGTTACAATATATCGCCCTTCAGTACTCTCAAAACGAGATACTTTTGATACATATCCACTCGATAACGTTTCCAAAAATTGGTGTCGATGATGAGGCCTAGATTTGTGATGATGGTCTTTCATGGTAAGCATGTTCCATGTGCAATAACAATATGCTGAGGTATCCATTTGTTTGTGAACAAATGACTTGGGTTTTGGCGATAGTAATGGTCACTTTCAAAAGTAGAGCGTTACATTGTAGTTTTCGAGCGACGAATTTGAGGTTTCAGCTGTTACTGTAGATTGCTGTGTTGTCACTGCAAACAACGGGATTTGCCCCAAGGTCTTCGCAGGATGTCGTCTGTATAAAGAGAATAAAGGGTGAGTCCCATAATGGAACCCTGAGGTACTCCAGATTCAATTGGTTTCTGCTATCTTATGGATTTGTGGATTGTTACATTGAACCGTCTGTTTCTCGGAAATGGAAAGCATTTTTGCTTAGTGCTGTGAGCAGCTATTTGGAACTAAATTGTAAATGAGTCATTAACGCCACACATTACCGAAGGTTTTTTCGATTACGAGAAACAGACAGGCGTCTTGGGCTTGATTGGACCTGCTGAGCTGTGTGTCCGACAAGTAGCGTCGCTTGGTGGATAGTGCTGTGCTTTCCACGAAAGCCAAACTGCTGCTCTATGATATTTCTGGAGTTAATAACTCCCAGAAAATTGTAGGATGACTTTTTCGAGGATTAAGAGGGAATTAGGTCGACGTTTTTGCGGAAATAGCTTTGCCTTTCCTGGCTTTGAGATGATGATAATTCTGGGAAGTTTTCATGATTTGTGGAAGTAGAGTTCTGGAAGTCAGGTGATATAAATATTTCTGAGAAATATAACAGATGCTTCAGCTGTGGTCGTGTAATTCTTTTAAGCCGAGATCCTCTTTCTTGAAGAGGGCTTTAATGAGCCCATCCACAGTGACTGATGTGATTTGTGGGTATTAAAATGTAATGTAAGTTCTAAGCAGGCTTGAAACCGAACTGATCTCCTCTGATCGTCGCTGTCCTGGTCGTTAGCGTTTGGTGAGGTAAGTGAAAGTTCAAGGGAGTCTGCTGTGGCCTTGACTTAGTCAATGGCCAAGCAATTCAGTCTGTGGAGGGGCTTCGTAGTACACTGTCATTTTCTTTATTTTCTTATGTGCCAAAATTTTTCTAGGTTCTGTTTCGCTTCCCGGCGTGATTCTTCCCATATACGACTCCTGTGCTGCTGTAGCTGATGTCTGATGTTCGGCTTAGCCTCTCCACTCTACGTTGGTCTTCAGGCCCATAACCCAAGCCTCACGTAAGCAAGAAGGCTTAGCAGGCAGCAGTTAGCACCAGGTAGTAACCCCGTGCCCTCCGCACCACATCGAAGAAGTAGTTTGCGGTATCAGTTTCCAGTCCACGGTAGATCGCTTCATAGCGAACACATCCTCCGACGCTGTTGCATTTACTGCGACTAGAACAGGGAAAAGAATGCTGCTTCAGAACGGTAACGCTTTCGGATTCCAAAATTTGTTAAAAGGTCATGTAGCAAAGAATAACAAAAGTTTTGTTAAAACTGCCTCCATTGAAGACACCAATGGGCTTGAGAGTCAAGACGACCACAGTCACGCAGAAACAGCCAGTGATAAAATTCAGACGGAGAAGATAGTTTGAGACTTAAAGGGGAAACCCACAGGACATATATCCTCTTCAGTCCCGAGCACACATTAAAATTCCAAGTGAGCTAAATTTGTGTTAACTGCAATCTGTTAATGCTAGTTAATAATGAATGACCTTCAAAAAAAATTTTTAACCATTGACAATTTTTTATAGATGGTATCACATATGATACCTTGGGACTCAAGCAAGGCATTTATACACACAACTACGCAGTTTCATTTCGGTTTATTCCAAAAAAATTCCAGTCAGAAATATTACACACATTGTTCATATTTTCTGTAGATACCATGATACGTGGAAACAGAAATTTGGTATCAAAATTTTTAACTATATTATGTAAACAATTAAAAACATATAAACAAAATTACCATAGCAAACTGTATCAAATTATTGTTCCTCTTTCGGTATTATCACAAGTATCAAATGCAAATTAACAACACTTATACTAAATTTATTTTATTTTTTGTGGAATTTGTTAAAACAGTTCCTGCGAGCAGTGAAGCAAAGGAACACTTTGCAGCCTTCCGCCCAGCATTTTGATCCGTTCATCTGAACATGGTTCATCATTCCAGGCAAATGAAGCTCGCTTGCTTTTCTTTTTTCCATTGGTGGTGTGGGATGGGAAGTCTTGGTCTTTTCCTATATTGCAAATAATCTTCATCTTCGGAGTCTAGTTCTTCCTCACAAGTTCGATCAGTGAACTTCACTGTTGGTGAAAATATATCAAATTTTCTGCAATATCAAGCTTGAACTGGCAGTATGGCACTATATGTTTCTTTGCAATACCATTCTGCATTGCAGTCTCTCTGTATTCCAAAAATACAGCAGCAATTGCAAAATCAATAAAGTGATGAATCACTCTGGTGGTCCATTTGTGGGTCTGGGCTCTCATGCCATACTTTCCCACCAACCTATCTAACAGGTCAACACCTCCCATGTAAGTATTGTATGCCTTTACTACACATGGGCTACGAACCTGATTGTACTTTACCTCTTTTTTAGACCATCGATTGCATTTTTCAATTGGCTCAACACCTGATTCTGTGGACGCCAAATAAATCACTCGGTTGTCAAACCATTTGATAATTGCTAGGTTCCCGTAATTCCTTACCCCCTGATCATGGCTGCCTCTTGTTTTTCTCATTCTTGCATCTTCCTCAAAACGTATACTTCTGGGGATGCGACTCAGCATTATTGTACCAGTGGCAGTAATGTTCCTGTCTCTCAGTAACTTGTCGAGGAGGGGAACAGAAGTAAAATATCTGTCAACATAAACTGACGACTACTCTGTCAATGTATCACTAAGTTTCAACACTACTCTGCCTCCTACATCTAACTTCTCTGGAGAGGGCACATTTTCAGACTGAATTTCTTTCCCTTTTCCTTCATACATACAGAAATCAAGGGGTATGCCATTAGGGTTTGCCATGACAAAATTCTTCAAACCTTCTGGGTTAGGTTTTCCCTTTACATACTGCTTCATTTTCACTTGTCCATGAAACGGAATCATCTGCTCATCTATAGATATTTCCGTTGACCGATGGTTTTCTAAACATCCCTTTCTAACAGTCTCCAATATTGGTTTTATTTTCCAAAAATAGTATTGCTTTTCCTGTTCACTAACAGCATTGTCGTCAACTAATTTTATATTGTTCCTCAGTAGGTAAAATCTATCTCTTGAAACACTGTATGCAACTAGTGGGTACCTACTTTTCCTCTCCCAGCACATTCTTAGACGTGGTACACCTACAAGTGCTACAACAATACTCACTCCCCAAAACTTGTGCATTTCTTCTACAGTACAATTTAGTGATTTTCCTGTTTTACTGACATGCCTATAATTTGTGAATTGAGACATATCCTCAAAAAATGAACCATGAAAGCATTTGCAAAAGTATTCAGATGGTTTCTTGAGTACATCTGTGGCTACTGATGTGCTGGCAGCAATGTTGGATAGGAGGTTTTTGGAAGTGCTTATCACCTGAAAACTAAAAAAAAAAAGGCAAATTAGTTTTTAAGTAAACCATCTAGTAAGAGACCGTAATTTCTATAATAACATACTTATTCTTACACATCTGTATGCCTCCAAAACTCGCGTCTTTCTCGGATTTTAGCAAGAGGTACAGTTTCTTCATCTGATGAACTTTCGTCACTTTGATTTCTTTGTATCAAAGCGTCATCTTCATCATCAGACTCATCAAAATCTACGTCAGACTCATCTGGATCAATTCTGTTGACCAACTCAGTGATCTCTTCATCAGTCAAGCCTGAGAATCAAGCGGAAAACAAATATAACCTCACTTCCACTGACGTTAACAAAATTGGCATTGAGTCCCAGGGTACAGTATATGATACCCAAAACATTAACTTTTATAAATTCTGTATAACGTTAATTTATAGTTGACTATTGAGTGAGTACTGTCTGTAAAGCTTTCCTAAGTTGTTAAAGCACGTGAAAGCACATGTAATTGATAAAATTTATGTCTTTACCTTTATTTCGCCGGGACGTGCTATGCAGTTCCAGAATCCGTATTTTCCAATCTGTGCTGTTACCTAGTGGCTCTTGGCAGAAGCAAGAACAAGCGAGCTGCGGCAAACGAGGTGTCTATCGTGTATGATACCACAAGCCGAAAAAGATTCCGCTGCGTACGCGACCCAGAAAAAAATTATACCTGGAGGTATCATATATGATACCTGGGGACTGGAGAGGATATCTGGGAAACCATCAAAACTTATATATAATCAGCCGAAAGAACACACAGAAAACACAGTCATTAAAGATATCAACAGATTTTATAAATCCATTTACAAAGCTAGACGGGAATGTGTACCGAAATAAACTACAAGTATTCAGGAGGTTTATGTTCTGAACACGTTAAGTGTAAAAATTGGTGATGGGGTGGATTAGTTATTACATAATGATGCTGACAAGATCGTTCTAGTAGTCTGTGGAGCTGAAAACCTCAAAATACTTAGTTTGACACGATATATTTTGATGAACTTTCAAGCGTTGCACAAGATTTTCTTTGTCAGCTGTTTACGAGCCTTGGTCTTCTTAATGGACAATATATAGCTATGGTTTTCTCTTTGTTGAAATATAAAGAAACTTTACCTTATCAGCAAGTCTTTTCAACAGTTGTTGATAAATGTGATAATCTAGGTCTGAAATTATCTCCCTCAACAAGGTTTTCGGAAGAAATATTTCGATGAAAGCATTGTAAGAGGATGGGTGGACTGGTGTAAGAATCCAGCGATGTAAATTCCATCTGACACAGAGCTGGTAGCGAAAAGCACAATCGTTGCAACTTGCAAATGATTACTATTCCAGAAATGAAACCTGGAAGTTTGTGTCTGATATATTTGGTTTGCCGATGCTGGATCCAGGTATCGTTGGTGACTACTTTATTGGGAATTTAATGTCAGCAATGCCTGTATGTAAAAAATTGTAAACGTTCTGCGGTTACTTGGTGGATACGTGTATAGATGAAACGGCAGTCTTTTCCCCATCCACGTGGGCATAAGCTACGTTACAAAGACAGAACTAACAATGCTTTCGAAAGTTTTCACAACAAGTACAATAGTCAGCTCTAGTGCTGGAGCCCAGAGTGCGGGGTAGTCAGAACCAATCCAAAAGCTGTTAAGGGTGTTGCAGGGTAGGTTGTGATAAGAAATAATTATTAAGAAATAATTCGATACGGTTGCGACGTTTCCGAGTTAATTAACATCGAAGCTAGCCAATAAGTGCATTGCGCTCACAAATTGAAGCGGTCCATCAGGGATGTTGTGGCCAAAGTTGTCCTTTTGGTTTCCTAAAACCGAACAAGAGAGCGATACAAACGGTTTGACATAGAGGGGTAGTTAGGATCGAACCAGAGCCGAAGTCTCGTGCGCTATCATCTACGTTGTGAGGGCAACTGACACTAATTGTACGTGATGGGCCGCTTGAGTTTGCGAGCATCGGCCTTATTGGCTAGCTTCGATGTTTATTACCTTGGAAACGGCGCAACAAATAGAATTTTTTTCTTAATTATTTCTCAGTACAACGTACGCTGAAACTCCCTCAAAAGTTTTTCAGACTGTTTCTGACTATTCTATATCCATATTTCTTGAGGTTCTGGAAAAAAATGACCTCGACATAAAAACTGGAAACAGTTCCTCAAAAAAAAAAAAAGGAAAAAAACACCTTGTCCAGATTTAAAATTCAGGAAGCAACAGCTGTTAAACTTTAAACACAAGAAAATTACAACAATTGATTATGTGAAATTAGTTTCCTACAAAGAAAATCTTGAAGCTCAAACTGAAATAAGTATTGTCAGTTTTAATGATGGGTATGCGTTGTATGGTAGTATGACATTAGGTCTGTGAATGTTACTACCTGCTTTGAACAGGAGGACTGGGCTCCTTCCCTGACCAAGTGAGGATTCTGTCCTGTGCCCCAGGCAGGCCCTTAAGGTCGTGGAAGGCATGAGTCCTATTTTCCTGACCGTGGGAGACACGGATCCTGCTTCGTGGTATTCAGGATCGTGACAGGTTTACAACCGTCGGCTGTAGTGCCCTTTTTTCCAGTTATGCTGCCGTAGTAAACGTCAAGCTTAAGGATGGGCAGTTTTAGAGGTTTTGGAACGTTATTACTTAACACCTGCTTTGTTTAACCTTTAAAACTAAAGGGAGTGGAAGGGCTGACCCAATAAAGTGAACATTTCAATTCCAAGGTGTTTATTAACTACCAAAAACAATCTCACATAAAAACTGACAGATGCCACTCAGACAAGATTTTTTACGAAACACTCATTACATAAAATCGTAAGCAAGTTACTAAATCATTAGCCACACTCTCCCATAAACTCTGAGAAACGCCACTCAGGCAAAATATTTAAGAAACTCTCTCACTGCATACTTGTAAAATCATTCAAAAATGGTTCAAATGGCTCTGAGCACTATGGTACTTAACATCTTAGGTCATCAGTCCCCTAGAACTTAGAACTACTTAAACCTAACTAACCTAAGGACATCACACACATCCATGCCCGAGGCAGGATTCGAAATGGCTCTGAGCACTATGGGACTTAACAGCTGTGGTCATCAGTCCCCTAGAACTTAGAACTGCTTAAACGTAACTAACCTAAGGACATCACACACATCCATGCCCGAGGTAGGATTCGAACCTGCGACCGTAGCAGTCCCGCGGTTCCGGACGGCAGCGCCTAGAACCGCACGGCCACCACGGCCGGCGTAAAATCATTAATAAACTAATAAATCATATAAAAATTGACAGAAGCCACTGAGGCGGAATTTCACCATAACTTTAACAAAACAACTCTAGTTAAGATACGTTATTTAAGACCCTTTCAATTCCAATACTTTAACATTACATGTAAAATAACAGTGGACGCACCACACGAGTACTTAGAACAGTAACTTGGGCAATCTTGCAAATTACTAGACTAGAGAACCTTGCAGACCGAACCCTGAAATTATTCAAATGGCCATTGCCTTGTAAGATGGGCTTTTGGGGCATAGAAAGTTACAACTTTGTACAATCGTATATGTCTAATAACAGGACTAAGCTTGTAAGGCCGAAATTTAACCACGAACAGTGGAACCGACTGAGGTAAGTAATATTTAACTTCTAACAAAAACGTGGCTCCGTTTGCAACCCCATGTCGAGTAGGCCACCTAAATGTGATCCCAGCTGACGCTACCGAAGGGGAACAACACACGAACTCAGGCGAAGTCCACCGCCCGTAAGCCAAACTTGTAATCTAAAGGGAAGCTCTGCGCTTCGGTTACCCGCTGCCTAAGCTGACTGAAACACAGACCACACCCGACAACAGGAGGCCAAAATACTTTCCTTAACTTTAACATTCAAGATTGACCAGTAAATTAATACTGTAAAATCAAGGCTTAACAACAACTAATTTCACTCTCAAGTCCTTTGCTTAAGTGAAACAGTACCTGATAACAAACGCTAAGAGTGGGAAATGAAATGGCTCAGGAGAACCGACCCGCACTAGAACTTAATGACACATATTGGCCACCTTAAGTGGGCCTGAAAAGCTCAACACGTTAACCTTTAGGAATAAAAATCCAGATTGCCCCCAGAGGACATACTGACATGGATTAACCGATATCGTAAGCAAAAAATGGTTCAAATGGATCTGAGCACTATGGGACTTAACATCTGTGGTCATCAGTCCCCTAGAACTTAAAAGTACTTAAACCTAACTAACCTAAGGACATCACTCACATCCATACCCGAGGCAGGATTCGAACCTGCGACCGTAGCGGTCACGCGGTTCCAGACTGAAGCGCCTAGAACCGCACGGCCCAACCGGCCGGCTATCGTAAGCAAATTAAACACCTTCTAATAATAGCTAATGAACTAACATTCTGCAAAAACATCAATATTATGCGAAGCAGAGCACACGCTTAGTAAGAGGCATCAAATGAAATCGAACCGACATAACATTACACGTCTTGCAACGCCTTTCTGTACCAAGAGCGATCACAATCACAGTTAACTAAGCCCTCTTAGTAATTAGCGTACTTAACTGGGTGTCTTGATGCTGGGGCGCTTTTGCGAAGATGCCAGACCATAACAGCGTATCCCTCCAAGGAAGCGGGCACATCCACAGCTCACGAGGTTGCCGGAGAATGCACAGCGCCGGCCAACTCCCGCCGACTCCAGTACAACCACGTGACAACCGCCACCTAGCCTCAGGCACGCCGTCTTCGCTACTGTCTGCCAGCCAATCGTCGACTCGCGCACCCCCGCGTTCCGTTTCGTGGGCTGATCTATATTAGCTGTAATGGTTAGTCGAGCTGTTTGTGGCGTCTTCGTTGAAACAAGAGTGCTGAATCTGTGGAAGATACGTATTACACCGCCAACGCTACGGTGGAAGTGGTTCTCTCCCAAGGTGGTTTTCCAGGATACATTTTTTTTTTTTTGTAAGAAAATGTCCAAGTTACTGTACCACAGTATAGTAAATGATTTTCGTGGAAATGCATGGGGAAATCAGGTGCTAAGACTGTGAACCGCGTCAGTCAACCTCTAGACTGACATGCTATTGATTCAGTTTGTCGTAATCCGTAACATGCATCTACCGACTGACGGATACTTGATGATGATACAGTGGGTAACAGTGGACTGCTAACACATTGTTTAATTTCCTTCTATCTGTGTAGTTAGTTTCATGCCTCGTATTTGTTGTGTTGTACGATTCTTGTAAAGTCTTGGATGAGCTACGTGGAGCGAGGGGACAGTGACCACTGGCAACCAGCCCCCGGAAGAATAGATACCTTCTTAAGATTAGGCAGCTTGGAGCAGGGAACGGCGACCCAGTTACTGATCACCAGGTCCTGTATTGTCTGCCATGTTGGGGGCAGGGCGTGTGTGCTGGATATTCTACAAAAGGGCGGCCCATGAACTGTACAGTTCGGGAGTCTGGCAAGAAAGTCATGTATATTGAACCATGTTGCACGTCCGACTAGTGCAGAATAAATTAATTATACAAGTTGACCTATCTGCTCAAAGAACAAATTGGTGGAATATTGTTTTCTCTGGTAACGCCTTGTCCAGAAAATTGGAGGGTACCAGGCTAGCCGACGGATGTTCATCTCTGCTTTCATGTAGGAAGCTATGCAGCTGTTTATTGTTAAGGGTTTTTCTTCTTTCTCCCCTTACAGGGGTCGAACTGCGACAGCCGGATGCCACTCCACGCGGAGAAAGAATTTCTCTGTCTCTCTCTCTCTTGTAAGGCAGGAAATAGAAGGTTGGCAGTTTGTTCCGAATCATGTTGCAGGACTGCGATTTCAGCTTTTCTTTTGTCTACATGTAAACCAATGTCACAACAAGCCTGGGATAATTAATCTGAGAATTTTTGAGAATGGCAGGTCTTATTCCGATTACTATCAGAGAAGCTAACTGTTTAACCCGCAGTGCATGGAGGCTGTCGTTCAGACAGTAGCCGGTTGGTGTTTTTCCTTACAGTGAACTGATCCCACTCATTCAGTTTACAGTGAACATGAACTGGGACGTTTATTTCATCATTCTCGGTGGTAAAATGTTGTCAACATCCCCAAAATCTGATAGCTCTACGGAGTCTAACGATCAATGAGTGGCTTCAGTTGCAAAACCATACAGGCACGCAGAGTTGTCAAGTTAACAGACAGAATACAGAAAGGGTAGAAGCACCAGAGAGTAAACAGCAGAAGAAAAATAGATCATGGAAAAAGCCAAAGAGTATCACCAGCGTTTATTTATGTTCAGATGGTTCAAATGGCTCTGAGCACTATGGGACTTAACATCTGAGGTCATCAGTCCCCTAGAATATAGAACTACTTAAACCTAACTAACCTGAGGACATCACACACATCCATGCCCGAGACAGGATTCGAACCTGCGACCGCAGCGGTCGCGCGATTCCATACTGAAGCGCGTAGAGCCGCTCGACCACAGCGGCCGGCGATTATTTATGTGCTTCATAGATTACAGCAAAGCATTTGAGTGTGTAAGCCACTGAAAAAGGCAGTAAGCACTAGGCTTTATGACAATACAAGAACACCATATACAGATTAACATAAATATACAAAAAACCAAGATGCAGCAGTAAAAATACAACAACAATATACACAAACTTTCGTGACAGGGAAAGGATTCAGAAAGAGATGTATTGTTAATGTATATGATGCCACTTCTGGTCACCAATGTTAATGTATATGGGCAGGGAAGGGAAGAGAAGGTTGTTACATATGCCTCGTGACGATAGTGTGCAGGACGTCGAGCGTCCAGGATTTGAGAGTGGGCATCCAGGGCTGCCGCTAAATGACGAAAAAGGAAATTAGGTACAATAAAGAGGATATATTTCAATGCCCGGTGTACAAGGGGGTCCCTAGGATCGGAAGTTACCACGTTTAGGCCAGTCTATGAGGTCGATCAATTAATTGAAATGGGCAATGGAAGGGGAAGCGCTTCATGTTAACTTACGTTGGTGGCCGGTCTTGAAAAGCAGAGCCAGAGGCCCTGCCTTCCAAAAAGACGTCTGTTCTGCTCGAGGTCTGTATTACAAGAGAGAGAGAGAGGCAACTGTGTTCCGCACCACAGAACACTCCAGCGTCCACACAAGGGACCTGAATCCCATGCACGCTATTGGCTAAAACCAATGGCGTGAATTCGCTAGCAGTTTCAGCAGAGGCCTCAGGGTGTCTCTTGTCAACAGCTTCAACTGGACAGAACTGCCTCGGTTTTGAGAGACAGGCAACTTGTCACGTAGCCACGGCGTAAGTTGCTCTAGGAATAAACTTGTAAAGATTTTACTGGGCCTTTCAAATAAATTTTATAGCCATTACCCTAAAAAATTCCTTCACTGATGCCACCATGTACAGTATGCTACCTCCGTTTCTTTGCTGTTTGTGAGTATGGGAATACTTAATGAGAAATGATAGTCTAATGAACATGGGAACTGCAACGGTAACTGGGGAGGCATTTAATGAACAGCTTAAGCTATGACGGTGAAACAACACTAACAGTAGACAGTGCATATTGCAATGAATGTGTAGCGCAAAAACTGCGAAAGTAAGTGAAAATTTTGGCCTAAGGTTGAATTTGAAGGAAAAGAGAATATTTACAACAGGTATGAAGACTGACAGTGTGGCAGACGGAGAAATCATAGAAAAACTCAATAAATATACAGGGGCTTCTGAAATTCCAATTACAGACTTCTAGTACTTGTAAAGAAGAGTGAGCACATAATGTCTTGAATAGGAACTCATGTCCGGGGACATCATCCAAAAATGCTACAGAGCGTCGAAGTTAGAGGCATCATCTACTATAAATGTGTAATGTCTCTTGCAGCGGTCTCTCCGCGATATTTTCAGAAATTTTATAAATTATATAACTCAGTACATACTCGAAATATCTCTTCTTATCTTACCGATTATCAATGCAAAGTAGTTTCAAGCCCAATTATTCCTTGGAGCGTCCATTTACTCCATGGAATAGCTTCTCTGCTATCTATGTTTTCTCTTATGAAAAGAATGAAGGAATGCTTGCCGATTAGTCATGAAAGAAGGAGGATGCATATGTATGTATTGTTGAGCTAGTCACCATCTTGATGAGATTCTGTATGAGAAGGAATTTAATACATGAACTAAACTAAAGTAAGTGTGTTCGCGTATTATTTAACTGATTATTATTGACAGTGTCTGCTTACTACGCTGTGTTGCACGGGATCAGTGGGGAACGTCTGATTTACACTGGACGAACCTGCCGTTTTGTATGCTCAAGATATCCAGGTACTTCAAATAAATAGGCTAACACAGTCTTACCAGCAGATCTCCGGTCATCCCCATATGATTACCGAAAGTTAATAATTATTGCAAATGTTTTCAGGAGATCGACTGACAATTTTCGTCTCACCGAGACTTCGAAATGGCTTCACTGCCTCATGGAATTTAAGTTAAGCTCAATTTAATCAGGATAGAACAGTATTGAACTGTGTGAATGTGATAAGCCTGCTTTGTGAATGAAAATTCCCTTAACATACGCATGTTTTTACTATCCTGATCAGTGAAGCTAAATCAGGCCGGTGTGAGAGAGGTTTTTAAATTTTAAATCCCACAAAAAAATATTAAATTTGGCGACCGTGACAGGACACATTTTTGAGCATTACTTAAACATTGTGTGAATTTTATGTTGCATGTGCACGAGAGAAAAGAAGACGAGGCCTGTTCCAGAAGTCACAATTTCGCCACAACTTACGAGAACGTCGTTCAGGCCAGACAATATACAATTAAATTTTTGTAGATAGAAATTTAGAATAACTATTTAAATGTCTATCGGTTTGGATCATATTGATTGAGTGACTGTTGGGTTATACTTTAGATAGGAAGTGTTTATTATAAGTGAGTGTTATGCAAAGTTTAGGTCAGTGACATTATTAACTCAGATGCGAGCGACTTTATATATTTGTTGTTCTGTGTATTAATGGTTCTTACTAGGGCGGCTTATAAAATGGCAATGCAACAGCAGAGCGAATTACAACAGCCCTCAGCTGTTTCTGAGGTTAGTGAAACATTAGACGCTAGCTTAACTGAAGTAGTGCCTAGCGGCAGCATTAGTCAGGCCCCACAACAAAGGTTAAGTGTTTCGATGTGATCTGAGCAGGACGAAATAAACCCATTGACTGTAATCATGCAGCAGTTAACACTGTCAGCCAAAAATGTAACAGACTTAACTAAAGCGCAAATAGAGACTAAAAGGGAATTAACTAAAGCGCAAATAGAGATTAAAAGGGAATTAACTAAAGCGCAAATAGAGACTAAAAGGGAAATGAATGAACAATTAGCAGCCAATCAAGTGAAAGTCCAGGAGCAATTAGAAGCTAATCAAGCGGAATTAAATAATAAATTAGTAGAGAGTTTTCAGAAACTTGATGACAAATTAAATAAAACTGCGGAAGAATTGAAAATTCAGAATGAAAAGACAGAATTTGAAAATTCAGAATGAAAAGACAGAATTAAAATTAGCTGCTCAAATTGAGCAAGTCACTCAGCAGTTTAATGAAAATGCGAAGAGGTTACGCCTAGAGCTAACCGAGTATGTTGCTACCAAGCTTGATACTATTAAAGAGCAGGTCGAGTCAATCCCACAGATAGTTCAAGCACAAGAACAGATGCAATGTTCTATGGCGGTAGTTCCGGTATTAGTTGAAGTTCGAGATGAATTAAAGCAACAAATAAATGAGATGTCAGCAGATATGCAGGATTTGAGACAATCACAAGACAAGATCCCGAAGGACATCCAAAATTTGGATAAATCCATAAATAACATAAAGGAGAGACAAGTCGAGGTTGATCATAAGGTAACCATTCTCGCGGGAAAATTCTCGCAGTTGAAAGGCAAAGCATTTGTTCAGCCAATATATGACCGAGAGTTCTGAAGAAAATTTATTTGAGAGAGATCTTTAAATCTATCTCGAGAAGATTTGAGCAGCTATAGAATCTATGACCGAGAGTTCTGAAGAAAATTTATTTAATAAAGTTTTTCGAGAAGCCAGAGAACAACTAGGCGAAGAACTTAAACAATAGAAAGAAAACATTGACAGATCCTTAAATCTATCTCGAGAAGATTTGTGTTCCACGCAAGGAAAACCCATAACAAGATCTATCAATGAGGCTACATTATTTAACCGATCAACTACAGACAGGGACATTAATTCACACGTTCGTTTTTGCAATCAACATCAATCACAACACTATGAGGGTAGTCATAATGACTGTAATTGTAAAAGCAATACTGAGGAGAAAATGCTGAAATACCGTCAATTCCAGATCTACAACCCAGACAAGAAAAATGTTCATCCCGTAGTGTTTATAAGAAGTTTTAGGGGAGTATTGCCAAAAAATTGGAGTGAGTGGCGGAAGGTTAGTTTCGTGACCGGTTATCTTCAGGGGTCAGGAGCTATATGGGCATCTGATATGATATCAACTTGGGACACATATGAAGATTTTGAACAAGCATTTTTATCCAAATACTGGTCTGAAGGAGTACAAGAACGTTTAAGGCAGGAGGTATTATACCCGGAACCTTTTTCCTTTTCACGTGGGTCTTTAAAGAAATACTTTGAGAAATATATAAACAAATCGCAGTATTGGGATGAGCCTATGCCTCCCAAGACGTGATTGGCATATTAAAATCTCGACTTCCGGCCAGCATCAGAAATAGAATGCTGTATATTAATGAGCATGACCTTCACTCTTTCATGACTACGCTTGACACTATAGATATGATCGAGGAAGATGAACATCGGCCAAGACAACCGGTTATGCAGAGGAGAGCGACTGAGGCGCCAAACGCAAACCGGAACGGAAACGGATTTAATAATTATTATACTAGGAATAGCCAGAGATTCAACGGAAACAATTGCAACGGAAATGGAAATTTCAATAACAGTGCTGCGAGGGGCAGATTCAGAGACAATCGAACAGGTCGTAGATACAACCCAATGTTTGGAAATGCAAGAGATTATCAGAACCAGTAGTCTTCAAATAATAATAATGCGTACAGAAATTCTGACCCTCGATTTGAAGCAAATAACACAACCAGTCATCAACAACAACCAGTCATAACGGAAGTAGTAGATGATTCAAGAGGAAATAATAATCGACATTTAAACTGAAGAGGGCCGCTTTATGCTCCGTAAAGTTGGCCGGGGAATACAAAAGGGGCAAACCTGTTTTAAACGAAATTAATTCCGTGGCAATGTTGAGATATAATGAAGGCCAATTAATGACAGATGAATTGACGAGAGACTTAGAGGCCTGTGTAGTCGAAGATAAAAGGGTTCCTGTGTCTGAGATCATCACAGAAGTGGGAGGAATTTTAACCAATGTTGTATTGGACACAGCTTCATCTACAGACGTAGTATCCGGAACTTTGTTTCGCAGAATTAGTAAAATTAAGAAAATCCCTGTCCTACCAGTACAAAATTGCCGAGTTATAGGTGTAGTGGGAGCAAAATCCCGGAACGTCAAGATACAAACGCTTATAGAGATAAAATTGGGAAATGTAGCTAAACAATGCACATTCCTTGTAATGGAAAAGTTGTTAATAGATTGTATTCTTGGCATTGGAACTTTGCAAGCCTGCAATTGCAAGTTGGACTTGGTAGAAGGAAAGGTGCATTTTAAAATCGAAGATCAATTTGTTACACTGATATTACTGAGAAAGGAGGCAGTGTAAGAGCGACATTTCCGTGGTGCTGCTGTGCAGTTGATTTGTGCTGAAAATAATAATATGTACCGACTACCGATCAAGTCAATTCAAGTAGAGGATTTCTGACAAACAGTCGAACAGAAGATTGCTGAGTCAGATTGCCTAACGGATAGTCAGAGGGAACAATTATTCAATATATTAACAGAATATGAGTCAGTTTTTGATGAAAATCCCGGAATTATTAGAGGATATGTTTGTACATTACAGATTTAGCCCCATAAGACATTTTGCCGCACACACTATCCCATTCCCTGGCGATTAAAACAACCAGTTCAGGAAGAGATACAAAAAATGTTAAACTGGAATCTTCTTGAACCGTCGAACAGCCCATATTGTTCTCCGTTGCTTGTTGTACCAAAGCCAGGAGGAAAAGTTCGATTGGTATTAGATGCAAGGGAAATTAGCAAAATTATAGTACCTGTGCGCACACATCCGGAGAACATTAATGAGTTAATACAGAAATTTCAAGATGTATCCTATTTAACCAGTATTGATTTGAGAAATTCGTTCTGGCAAGTCAAGTTAGACAAGGACTCAAGAAAATATATTGCTTTTATATATGGAGGGAGAAGCTATCAGTTCAAGGTCGTTCCCTTTGGTCTCAATATCAGCTCTGGAGCTTTTATTTCTGCGTTGGACTATGCCCTAGGACCAGAACTACGTTGTCGAATAACAATTTTTGTGGACGATCTATTAATTGCCTCTAAAACTTGGGAGGAACATGTACAACTTATTATGAGGTTTTTTGCTGTGTTCAAACAAACTGGTATAGCTGCAAATCTAAAAAAAATCCCAATTTTCTCTACAGAGAATTAAATTCTTAGGACATATGATTAATGCAAAAGGCATTCTTCCAACAGAAGTGAAGATTAGTGCGATAAAAAAATTTCCCAACTCCTAGAAACAGAAGACAACTGAAAGGCTTTATAGGCTTGGCTTCATTTTTTCGTCGATTTATTAAAACTCAAGCAATGAACTCTGAAGCACTAAACCGGCTCCTGAGGAAAGATGTACCATGGCAATGGTCTAATGATTGTGAAAAGGCTTTTTGTAAAATTAAGGGTCAACTGATAAATGCTCCGTTATTATACCACCCTGATATGAATTTCGGATTCTGTTTAGCCACTGATTCATCAGATGTGGGATTAGGATCTTGTTTATTTCAAATTAGATACATCGATGGTGTAACAACCTTTTGTCCAATTGCGTTTGCTAGCAGAGTTTTATCCACCTGTGAAAGAGCATATACCACTACGGAATTGGAAGCTTTAGCAGTTATTTGGTCTTTGAAAAGGTTTAATTATTATGTATATGGCACAAAGATAGCCGTTTATTGTGACCACCAATCACTAGCCTTTTTACAAACTTGTAAGTTGCTGCATCCTCTCTTGTCAAGGTAGACGCTGACGCTGCAAGAATATCAGTTTCAAATTATTCATGTAGCCAGAAAAGAAAATATTATAGCTGACGCGTTGTCAAGATCTCCATAAGGAATAACACCTGAACTGGATGTAAATAATAAGGCAGAATTTCCAGTGCTTCTTCTTCAAGAAATTAATTACAAGTTATATTATATTCATTTATGTAAGACAATGGCTCAACTTCAGAAGAAGGATCGACGATGGAATGCTATAATACGACAATTCAATCAACAAAATCCTATGGTCAATTTGGAATACTACCGGCTTGTGAATAATATTTTATTTTTTACATCTGGGAAGGCTGAGAATCCAAAGTGGTGTGTCTGCATACCCGAAGAATATGAAGAACTATTAATTTGGTTTACACATTTGACCTGGGGTCATGTTGGTGTTGTAAAGTGTACTAATAAGATTAGATATTATTGTTACTTCCCAAATATAAGGCGAAAAGTGCACAAAGTCATACAGAAATGTGTTCTCTGTCAAAAGGCTAAGCCGGACAATAAGGGAAATACAATTGCGCTTCACTCAATAATACCTGAAGCACCAAGATCACTCATATCATGTGATATTTGTGGACCACTTCCTAGAGCCAGAGTTGGTGTTAAGTACATTATAGGATTCTGTGATGTGTTTACAAAATATGTTAAACTATATCCTATAAAATCAGCAACTGCAAGAGCTGCCGCAGTAAAGTTTGTAAATGACTACATTCCTCATGCAGGGATTCCAAAATCTATAATCTCTGACAATGCGAAGATATTTACTGGATATTTATGGAGAAAATTAGTATCACAACTAGGAATAAAACAGATATTTACATCTTGCTATCATCCACAAGGGAATTTAATTGAACAGGTTTTTCGAGAACTAAACAGATTCATGAGAACGTACTGTCATGACAAACAAACTACCTGGATAAACTATTTGACAGAGTTTGAGCAGATTTATAATAATTTACCTCATAGTTCTACAAACGTTACCCGAATGAACTGATGTTCAGAGATAACGAAAGAAACTTGCCTTAACTCGATGACACCAAAATGTCATGGGAAGAAAAAATTCGCAATGCTCTCATTAATATTACGGAGAAAGCAAGACAGCGAAAGGAAATCCATGACAGAAACATCAAACGGATTCAGACTTTCAATATCGGACAGAAAATTCTTTTAAGAAGACACATCAAGTCATCAAGGTTGAAGAAGACCATCAGAAAATGGAATCTAATTTATTCAGGTCCATATACGTCCATATACGTCCATATACGTATAATAGTTGATAAACCGAATCCTGGTGCGTATTTATTAGCATATCCGGATTCTGGAAGAATAAAAGGATCATTTCCCCATGTAGACCTAAAGAGGTACTTTTAAGGAAAGTGTTTAAAATTAAATGAAAAATCTGTATGAAGTATGTGGGTGTTGAAAAAAAAATTGAAGTGTGAAGGACAGTATGCCTCAGCTGCTGTGATAGGTTAAATGACAGCATGCCAAGCATCTGTGATAGTTTAATGAACAGTAAGCGATTGCTTCTGTGATAGTATAGGAATATTTAGAAAAGTAAGTGGAACTGTAGCTATTGCTGCTGTGAAGACTTACGGATTATCTGTCTACACGATGATCACCAAAGAAGCTTGTGCGTGTGAAATAATATACATTCAAGGAGTATTAATCTCCAGTGAGAATAAGTTTACTAAAACTATATGATCGAATACGGCGCTTGCATGCGAAGTTAGTGTTTGTAAACTGACAGTTCACAGGAGAACAAATGAACCGCGTTAGGAAATTAGAATCGATTGCTACTGTCCACAGATATAAAGACTCGCCGGTTTTTTTTGCTGCGAGCTAAATTCTGTTCAAGAGAATTTAATTAACCAGCTTAGTGTGTGTTTATAAAATTAGAGTTAATAAGAAAGTTCTTCACTGAACTTGTAATAATGTATCATTTTCCTTTGGATTTGTTTATTGTTATATTACATTCATATATGTTCATGAGAAAATGCGGCATTTGGAGTATAAAAGAGAAAAATTTGATCGTCAATAAATACTAACAAAGATTAATTTCAGCTGGAGAGGTCATGCAGCAAGACTTAATTAAACGTTCTCTTGCAGCAAAATTTCATTTTTATCATGTATGAGTAAGATATAATTTTTTTGGGAAATTGTCTCAAATAATAAAGTTTTTAACATTCTCACATGCTATCCACATTCGTACTTGAAACCAAATTAGAAAAGATTCAGATCTACTTCCACCGGGAAAAGCCAACAAAAAAAAAAATTAAAACCAGGATTAGAACCTTTCGGCTTACTCAAGAAGATGGATGGAATTATCCATGTTTTCAAAATTGTTTTCCGATCTGGAGTTGTGATGTTGTGCAACTACAGTATCGATTAAGACACCTGGGTGTGGAAAGTATGAGACGAATGGATTTTCCCATTCCTCAGATGGAAGATTGGATGGATCAGGTTCATATTTGAGTTCAAAATTAATCTGGAGAAATTCGACTAACCCTTCTCTTCCAGGAATCTTTAATAGTTGACCATTCCTTAGATGAATTTCGATTGTTTCATGCCACAGTCCAGAGTACCTGTTCCTGAGGTTCCTTCTGGTCTCTCAAATCCGTTACGTCTCCTGTCCGGTTCGCCAATGCGACACCTGTCCTCCGTGCCGTGTCCCATGTTCCTGTTCGATCAGTTTCACCGCAGTTCAGCAAGACATCGATGAAGAAAATGTTTCAGAAGATTGTAAAAAATTTGCATGTGTAAAGTTTTTTTTTTGGCTATGAGGCAGATTTTATCTTTTCTATGAATTCTAGAACATCTCTCAAATTTCTAAATTATTCTGTCCTTCCTATCATCTGTGATACCTAGTTGGGGTCTAAGCCTCCAGGTTTTCCGGGGTTTCCCTGTGAAGGCCAGTTCCTGAATAGGTAGACCTGATTAACAACTATAGAAGTCCATCTTCCCTGGTAGTGTACGTGGGATGCGGATATGCCCCCGTACACGTGAAAGCAACAACTAGGTATCTAGGTAACGAAGATACCAAATCTCTTTCAATTCTTGTAATTAAAAAAAAAATCTTACTAACTTCTTAAAATTTATGGGAACGTATGTTCCACAAATTCTAACGAGTTAGCTAAGCCAATAGTTAGCTCGCAAAGTGGATACATATCAATTTTGCTCGCTGCGAGGGGCGATGTAATGTCTCTTGCAGCGGTCTCTCCGCGATATTTTCAGAAATTTTATAAATTATATAACTCAGTACATACTCGAAATATCTCTTCTTATCTTACCGATTATCAATGCAAAGTAGTTTCAAGCCCAATTATTCCTTGGAGCGTCCATTTACTCCATGGAATAGCTTCTCTGCTATCTATGTTTTCTCTTATGAAAAGAATGAAGGAATGCTTGCCGATTAGTCGTGAAAGAAGGAGGATGTATATGTATGTATTGTTAAGCTAGTCGCCATCTTGATGAGATTCTGTATGAGAAGGAATTTAATACATGAACTAAACTAAAGTAAGTGTGTTCGCGTATTATTTAACTGATTATTATTGACAGTGTCTGCTTACTACGCTGTGTTGCACGGGATCAGTGGGGAACGTCTGATTTACACTGGACGAACCTGCCGTTTTGTATGCTCAAGATATCCAGGTACTTCAAATAAATAGGCTAACACAGTCTTACCAGCAGATCTCCAGTCTTCCCCATGTGATCACCGAAAGTTAATAATTATTGCAAATGTTTTCAGGAGATCGACTGACAATTTTCGTCGCACCGAGACTTCGAAATGGCTTCACTGCCTTATGGAATTTAAGTTAAGCTCAATTTAATCAGGACAGAACAGTATTGAACTGTGTGAATGTGATAAGCCTGCTTTGTGAATGAAAATTCCCTTAACATACGCATGTTCTTACTATCCTGATCAGTGAAGCTAAATCAGGCCGGTGTGAGAGAGGTTTTTAAATTTTAGAGCCCACAAAAAAAATATTAAAAATGTGTGTATATACAGGGTGTAGCACACTGTCCTAAATAAAATAGTTTTGATTTTCACTGTAGCTTCCATTTCGGCACCGCTCGGACCTTACTGTCGAAATAGCCCTTGTGTTTTACGATGTATGACAGCAAAAAGCAGCTTCTGTTGTGGGGAACTAAGAAGAAGGGTACACCTTAAAAAAGTCTTTATAATTAAATTAAACTCGTTGCTAAAGGAAAGGAACAGCATGTGAAAATAAAAGGGCTGAAATTAATATTTGCCATACTTTTCAACGAATGTGAGCCCATGACACGCTTACAATGTAAAAAGTCGGACACCAGAAAACCGATTATTTTGTAATGTTTATTTGGAGAATAATCCTGGAAATTTCATGGAGTAAAAAATTATAAGTAAACCAGTCCTGAAAAAAATAAAAATCTTTGGAGACCAAAACGCTGTAGACGAAACTACAGTGCTTTGGCTATATCATTAAAGGAGAAATTAGCTAGAAAAATGTTTAACGCTTAGAGCAACAGACACTTAAAGACGTATAGAAAAACCAAGGAGAAAGTGGATAGGGAACATCAAGGAAGACACCAGAATGACCCTTCAAGAACTGAAGACCAGAAAAACGAACAGAAATGCACTAAGGACATCGTTCATTATGTCACCAGAATTCGTAGACCACTAGATGAGTCATAGCAAATAGTTTTACAGCCTCAGTCAGTAGCAGTGGCGTGGAAGAGTCAGCTGTTTACGTGGAATGCGTGAGGCTACAGCCAATGACTTTTAGTTTTCTCTAAAATTTTGGGAACTCGTCTCTTCAACCATAAGCTCTGCTCTCCTACGCCACAACAATCTCAAGTTGCGATTTTTGAAAACTTGTCATAAAACGTACACTGAGAAATAATTTTTTACAAAACAAAGTTCTGAAATGCAGGTTGTTTTAAAACATAATTTGTTATAATCAAAACAATAAATGCACAAGATTTCTAAGTGTCGTAAACGAATGACAGTTAACATGACGGTTACCAATACGTACCAACCACAACTTACCTTGGGTACACTGTATACACACACACAAACACACACCACACAGCACCTTGCTCCATGCCAATGCCCATTGCGTAACATTGGTTTCACACAGTCATATTCACTTGTGCCCATGTAGAGACAAATTATACGAGGACTGTTCATTTATTAAGGCCTGATCGGTCACGAATTGGAAAGCACAGTGAAAATCCGATGACATTTTGCACATATGTGTTGCACAGTGTCTCACGTACACCTAACTACCGCGTCATGTCGTACTTTTCAGTTCTGAGCCACTGTGAGCACATAAAGGTGCGTAGAAAATAGTTTCTCCTGGTAAGTGTGAGTGCCTGCTGAGAAGTTGCGCCTTATTTCATGCAGCCCACATGACATAAGTGTCATGCATTTCCTTCTTCATAACAGTTCCGACCGCACACCTGAGGGGCAATGCAGGCGCTCGTGCAGTGGTTTCGACGACAAGTGTTTGATCACACAGTGCGGACATGTCTGCCACTAAGTTTCAACTCTGCCCACATGGACTGCTGGCTATGAAGACAGCATTTTCACACAGACAACGAGCTGCAGACCAGGGTAGGAATTGGCAGAAGTTACAGGCAGCTGTCTTCTATAACGAGAGTATTGCCCAAAAGTTGGTACCACGCTACGAAAAATGTCTAAGTCAGAACGGCGACTACATAGAAAAGCAGCGGAATGTGAAGCTAATTGTTGCTAATAAAACTTTTGTAATTTTCACTGTCGTTTCCATTTCACCAATGATTGGATCTTAACAAGCGAATAGCCATGGTAGTTATGTTGCGATTTAATACAGGTGTACTTCGGTACATTTCAGACTAAATTAATTCCTGCTTTTGTCCACAAATGCGTTATGTCACTGAATCTGACTGACTACCAAAATCAAACCAAAGCCCAATTGCCTAACTACTGTGGCAACCTTAGTGAAGAGACAGTTTAGTCGCATTTCATCACTTGTTAAAGCCAGAAAATTCAGTGTAGGAGTAGATTGGCTGGATCTTCGTTGTTCAGTAACGTCGCAAAACCAACAGAACCCTGCGGTAGTATTACAGGCTAAAAGAAAATTTTACGTCCCACTTCAGTCTATCATTTCAAGGAAAACCATAGCTATATAACATTAATTTCAGCAAACAGTGGAAGCCTGTGAGTTTTAACCTGTGGGTTCATAACACACTATAACCCGATATCAGCGCCCTGAAATTCGTCCCATTTAATTAAATCAGACCCATAAGTGAACAAAAAAGCGAGCCGACTAACTTTATTTTATACGTTGCAGTGACCAGGCGGTTTCTCATAACGCAATGGAATAATTAAGGGGAATTTAACGAATAAGATAAGCAAAGATAACTGAAATCCCAGTCTTTACAATAGATCTCGTGCATTTCTGTGTTACTGTATCGCTCCTTCGAGGTTTGATACGTGAAATGCGCATGGACTTGTACTCTGTGCCCTACGACACATACCAAATGAGCTCGTTTGATAGCAAAACATGCAGCCACAAAGGTTAAAGCTTCATTGCCAACACACACTTACCTCGCTAGCTACATATATGATCTACAAACAGGGAAATGCCATCACTGGTGAGTGCATTTTATTCTCTCTCGTCTTAAAATATAACGAAACTGAACGTACTTCGTTTTGCAAAAGAACGTCTTATGTCAACACATGTGAGGATTTGAATAAAGTTCAAAGGATTGAAAAATAAGTTCGCAAGAATTTCAAATTACATGAACATTGAATATGTACGTATATATGCTGTAAAAAACAAATATAGAATCTCTTGTCTTACATAAAAGTTCCCTTCTACGCACCACCTGACTTTAGATGACCGTGCATTTACAGAAGACACTGAAGAATAATTCTGTGATCATATGCATATTATTCAACGAGTGGAAAAGCAATGAGACAGACAATTTTGCAGACCCGGATGACTCAACAGATATTATATATGGAATCCCCCGTGTTCTAACGAACACGTAAACCCGAGCAAAGAACTAGCAACGTCCAATACAACTGCAAGGTATCTCGCGTAAATAAATTCGATGTTGCACGTAACGAATAACTACGCAACGGCAGCACGTATTACAGTACAATGTTGCTTCGATGCCTCCCTTTCTTTTATCACAAGGCAAAGAGTCTATACTAAACACGTCGGCTCGTCCATGTAGCAGCAGAGTGTCTCCTTTTATCCACAAGCCATGCATACCTCGCTGACTGGTTCTCTGCGCCGAATAGTTCTATTGGCTACCCATAATACGACTGAGGCATACAAGTGCTTATCGTATTCGGATAAATACACAGCATGAAAGGTGTGTGCAGAAGACCACTTCCAACGGTAAACCGTAAGGATCGATCAGAAAGTCTCCTTTTGGGGGTGTTGCTGCAGCATGTATACCACGTAATGCGACAATGAAACCGACATACAAGCGCCGACATATAAGCAAGGGATTAGTGTATCATCCATGTCTTTCCGAAGTGCGTGCGGTAAATACGAAAACGTCAACTATGGCGACGTAATTACCAGATGTTTCCAAACGTGCTGTTATTTTTCTCTTTCCGGTCGAAGGACAAACACCAGTAGACATCCATGGAGAATTAAGAAGTGTATGGGGCAGCATGTCTGTAGAAAACTCCCGTTGTAGAATGGTGCTGCAGGGAGTGCTGATGCATATCGCAACTGTCGTTGCTCAGAAGTTACGTCAACTTCTGGAGACATTCAGACACCCGCCCTGTAGTCGTGATCTCTCCCCATGGGATTATCACTCGTTCGTTCCCTTAAAAAAGGCCTTGAAGGGTCCACGACTCCTGTCGGACGAGGATTTGCAGCACGAAGTCGCGGACTTCTTCACGAACCATACACCTCGTTTTACCAAACGAGTATTTTCAATCTGGCGCGTCGGTGGGATCATTGCCTCAATGCTCAAGGCGATTTTGCCGTATTGTGGACTGGTCGACCTTCGAACGGAACATTTTTGTCGTCCCTTATACAGGGTGACTCAGAAACGTTGCGACAGATTATGGGGGTTTGTAGAGGGTGTCTTGAGCAAAAGGTCGAGGATACGAACCCGTGTCTGGAAACTCCTCCAACGACGCTACAGAGCTTCGAAGTTGAAGCTGCGGTGCTGCCATTGGGGCACCCCTTTGGCAGCAAACGTGGCTTTGTACGCTGACAGGACGTAGGCAGAACGTCTCGCATTTTTGTCCGTTGTCCAGTGATGGTGACTGATTGCCACGATCGCCGGTGCAGAAGATGGAGCTAGCCAGATGCTGCGTATAAAAGCCTTGTCCCTACGAAAGCGATGCTGTGTAGTCTCGGTGGATGATGGTTTTGCACACGGGTTTGAATCTGCAGTTCGTATGTCTCCTGTATAGCGAAAAGCAATGGACATTTTAGAGAGTTCCAGGAGGAAAATAAACAGCATGTGGAAACTCGATTCCAAAATCGTCATCCACCAAGGTAACAGATCATCGCATTCACAGGCGAGAAGCCCTGTCTACACAGCAGCCAACTCCATCTTCGCCTCAGGCGATCGTGGCAGCCAGTCGCGATCACTGAATAACTTCGATGCTCCGTAGCGTCGATGTATGACGTTTCCGGACACGGTTTCCTATCCTCTGTCTGTTGCTCAAAACACCCTCTACAAATCGTGGAAATCTGTCGCAACATTTCTGAGTCACCCTGTATAAGGGCGATCAAAAATGTTCTGTTCGAAGGTCGACCAGTCCAGAATACGTACTCCAACCAGGCAAAATTACCGTGATCAATAGTATCATACAACGAAGGCTTTCACGACCGGATGTTTCAGCTGCCGAGAATTCTTCCGGGTTGTAAGGCCGTCGTCCATGGATTTCTTCCATCCCTGACGTTTCGTCCAAAGCTGCCTTGGACGTCTTCGGAGGTGCTCCTGGTTGTGCTGAGTCTTGCCGACTTACGATTCGGTCGTCGAAGAACGGCCTAGATACCATGGAAAGTGGGCGTGGTCTGGATTTCACGTGATAACAGAGATGAACCTTGTCAAGGATAAAATATAACTATCGATGATAAACGTCATAAACGTCTAGTTTACCATTCCATGGTAAACTAGATTTTAGGATTTATACTATTTACTACCGTGTGAATACACGGTTGAAGGAACATAAATGTCTCTGTTGACTAGGGAAAACAGACAAGTCAGCCGTGACGGAACATGCTCTTCAGTTGGGTGATCACGAAGTGAAATTTTGGAAACTGAAGTTTTATGTACTATGACGAACCATTATTCACAGCTATGTAGAGAAGCCATCGAAATATATAAACATGGGAATAATTTTAACAGAAAAGAAGCCATGAAACTCAGCGATATATGGACAGTGACGCTACAGAATCGATGAGAAGTTTTTATCTTTGGCGTACTGTGATCGATAATTATATTTTAACCGTGACAAGGTTTATCTCTGCTATCACGTGAAATCCAGACCACGCCCACTTTCCACGGTATTTAGGCCGTTCTTCGACGTCCGACTCGTCAGTCGGCAATACTCAGCACAACCAGGTGCACCTCCGAAGATGTCCAACGTAACTTTGGACGAAACGTCAGGGATAGAAGGGTTCCATGGACCAGGTCCGTACAACCCGGAAGAATTCTCGGTAAATGATACCACCGACGTGAAAAGGTTCAAAATACTCGTATCATAAAACACTTTGTCCTGCTCCGTGAAGAATTCCGTGAGTTCCTGGTGCATATCCTCGTACCACAGGAATCTTCGACCCTTCAAGGCCTTTTTTAAGGGACTGAAGGCGTGCTAATCGCGTGGGGAGAGACTACGACAGACAACGACGCAAGAGGTTCCGCCTACAGGCCGTCAGCATATGAAGTCACTTTTGCTGCAGAACAGGTAGCCTAGTGGTAGGCGGCGGTGCCTGTAACTTCGACGCTTTGTAGTTTCGTTGGATGGCGTTTCCAGACCCGGATTCGCATCCTCGATTAGTTCATCGACACCCTCTACAAACCCCTCGACGTCTGACGCAGCGTCAAGGGTAATCGCAGCCACGGTCTCCGAGCTGATAGTCCATGCTGCTGTAAACGTCGTCGAACTGTTCGTGCAGATGGTTGTTGTCTCGCAAACGTCCCCATGTGTTGACTCAGGGGTCGAGACGTGGCTGCACGATCCGTTACAGCCATGTGGATGAGATGCCTGTCATCTCGACTGCTAGTGATACGAGGCCGTTGGGACCAGCACGGCGTTGAGTATTACCCTCCTGAACCAACCGATTCCATATTCTGCTAACAATCATTGGATCTCGACCAACGCGAGCAGCAATGTCGCGATACGATAAACCGCAATCGCGATAGGCTACAATCCGACCCTTATCGAAGTCGGAAACGTGATGGTACGCATTTCTCCTCCTTACACGAGACATCACAACAACGTTTCACCAGGCAACGCCGGTCAACTGCTGTTTGTGTATGAGAAATCGGTTGGAAACTTTCCTCAAGTCAGCACGTTGTAGGTGTCGCCACCGGCGCCAATCTTGTGTGAATGCTCTGAAAAGCTAATCATTTGCATATCACAGCATCTTCTTCCTGTCTGTTAAATTTCGCGTCTGTAGCACGTCATCTTCGTGGTGTAGCAATTTTAATGGCCAGTAGTGTATATGTCTCAGCAAAAAATTATTTTTTTGAATTCAAATATAGTTTGATAGCGGTCTAATATCAAACAACGTAAACTGGCAGTAAACAAACTCCACGGACTGTCGGTGTCCATGTAGCACTATGTTTCCACTGATCTTTGTATTCTTGTACTTTGATAAGTGTCTAGCGTTCAGTCATTGTTGTATTTTATGTTGGTGGCATCCATAAAATCTAAAGAGGCTAGGTGTATAGTTTGATTAACTCAGGCCAATAAATAAATACAAACGTCCCCGTAAGGACTCGCCTGTACCCTCTTTCTTTTCCCAGACGTAAATATTACTGCTGTTCCGCACAGCCTTACTTTATGGGACGCCTTCCCGCAAGCGCCTTGCGAGTTTAACGCGCGCTAATCTCCGGCAGATCCTCCGCGCAGTCAGGTACGAAGTACGCGGCGCGGCAGCGCATTACTCGCGGCGCACGCGGCGGCCTATTAAAAGTTAAGTGCGCGCCGGCGCCGCCATGCTTCCGCGCGCCGCGGACGCAACGCCGGCTGGCCCCTGCGTTGCCTGCCCGCTTGCCTGCCTCTATCAGATACTGCCCACGGCGGCCTCACAGCTGAAATACCCGCCGCCGTCCTCATAAACACTGAGACGTGCTTGTCCCTCAGAGCTCTAGCGCTCCCAGGGCTCTACTCTACACGAAAATACAAAATGCAATCGCCAGGAAATTGTCTTGTTCCTGCCGAGTAATACTGAAGTCTTTGTAATTTTATCCGCCTTCCGCAGCTTACAACGTGACTGTATTCAATACACTGGAGGTATGAATAAAAATAAAGGCCTTCAGTCACAACTTCTCGTGTTTTATTAAGGAAGGTTAGAACGGCCCCCTCTGTCTGAAAGTGGAGTTGGGATGGGTTGTTTGGGGAAGTAGACCAGACGGCGAGGTTATCTGTCTCAACGGATTAGGGAAGGACGGGAAGGAAGTTGGCCGTGCCCTTTGTAAGGAACCATCCCGGCACTTGCCTGGAGCGATTTAGGGAAATCACGGAAAACCTAAATCAGGATGGCCGGACGCGGTATTGAACCGTCGTCCTCCCGAATGCGAGTCCAGTGTCTAAGCACAGCGCCACCTCGCTCGGTGTCTGCAGGTGGTGTATACAAGATTCTGCTTACGTGTGGTAGGGTCTACATTGGAATTACAAGGAGGAGTGTGAACCCACGATTGAAGGAACATAAAAGTCTTTGCCGTCTAGGGAAAACAGACAAATTCAGCCGTGGCGTTTTATTAACGGAAGTTAGAACGGAAAAATTTTCTTTTCCACATTTTCGGTTTTTATATCTCATTATAAAATTTGTAACTTTCCGAATAAAATTATATATATATTATTATTATTATGTGCGATTGGACCCATACGGATCACGCAAAGCTTTTCCGATTCAATTTTTTAATTCTCCAAACTTCTCTCATTCTTTCCCCATGAATTCTCTTTCTTTCCTCTGTCCATTTTGTCCCCTGTCTCTTGCAAACTTCATTCTCGGGTTGTACTTTCCAACTATTGATTTTTTGCCTGTATACATTTCTGTTTATAACTTCTGAAGAATTTATTTGTGCATTTGCTAGATCTGTTTTGGTTTCTTGTATCCAGGGTATGGTTTTCAATTTTTCAATGTATATTAAAATTTTGTGGGAGAGTCTGGGTGTTGGGAGTCTGTGGATATGACCGTAAAATTTTAGTCTTCTTTTCCGGATGTCTGCGGCGAGGTTAGATAATTTTTCTGTAGTTTTCCGACACTGTAACCTGTATCCATCTTCCGTTCTTTTTGGGCCAAGAATCTTTCTGATAATTTTGCGTTCCTCTTTGAGGATGCCTTCCAGGTCGCCTTTTCTATGGAGTGTGAGTGTTTCGCTGGCATATAGTGCTTCGGGCTTGATTACTGTATTGTAGTGTCGTATTTTTGAGTGAATGGAGAGACACTTTTTATTGTAGATGTTGTGGGTTTTCCAGTATGCTATTTACAGTTTTTGCATTCGAACTTTTTGTGCAGTTTTCTCTCCCCCTGTGGGTTCTAGGACCTCGCCTAAGTATTTAAAGAATGGAACTCTCTCAATTTGTCCATATTTTGTAGTCAGTTTTTGAGTTTCAAATTTTGAGCAGATGAATTTGGTTTTTTGGAAGGAAATTTGTAGCCCAACTTTTTCGGCGCATTCTTTGAGAATGTCTATCTGTTTAATTGCTGTGGTCTCGTTTTCTGCTAGAATGGCCACGTCATCTGCAAATGCCAAGCATAAAATTTTAATACCATCTTTAGATCTTCCTAGTTGTATAGGCTTCCAGTAATTTTGATTCTTCAGTTCTTTTTCCCATTCTCGGATGACTTTGTCTAAGACAAGGTTGAAGAGGAGTGGAGACAAGCCGTCACCTTGTCTGACGCCGGTTTTGATCAGGAAGGGCTCTGATATTTCACCCAGGAATTTTATCTTAGAAGTTGTGTTTGTGAGCGTTTCTTTGATAAGGTTTAGGGTTTTCGGATCGAGTCCTAGCTCCTCAAGGATAATAAAGAGAGATTGCCTATCGATTGAATCATAAGCCTTTGCGAAATCAACAAAGGAACAAATGATCGGACTGTTTCTGACTGCTTTGTATTTTAGTGTTGTCTTCAAATTGAAAATTTGTTCTGCATAGGATCGGTGAGGGCGAAAGCCAGCTTGGTATTCGCCAATACTGTGTTCGAGTTGTTCTTGTGTTCGTTGAAGAAGACAAGCTGAGAGGATTTTATAAGTGACTTGGAGAAGGGAGATTCCTCGATAGTTGTTTATATCTGCCATGTCTCCCTTTTTATGCAGTGGATGAATTAGGGCGCATTTCTAATCTTCTGGTAGTTTTTCTGTCTGCCAAATGTCTGTGATGATTTGAGTGAGTTCTTTGAGGGAATTTGGTCCAAGATTTTTAAGTAGTTCTGCAGTGATATTATCTTCTCCGGATGCCTTGTTGTTTTTCAGTCTATGAATATGTCTTTGGATCTCCTCTAGTGTAGGTGGTGGGGATTCTGGATTTGTGTAGATAGCAGTTTCTTGAGGGAATCTTGAAGAAGGTTCAGGGCAATTGAGGAGTCCGGAAAAGTATCTTGCCAGCTCCTCACAATTTTCCCGATTTGTGAGCGCTAGTTTTCCATCTGGTTTTCTGAAACATAGATTTCGTGAGCCGTATCCATTGATTCTCCCAGCAAAGGTCTTAAAGAAGTCTCGTACATTATAGTTACGGAAATTTTCTTCAATAGACTCACACTGTTCCTTGAGGTACTTCCTCTTGACTTGTCTGATTGTTTTTGCCACTTGTTTTCTGGTGTTGTGGAAGTGACCTGGATTTTCTGGGAATTTTTTACTGTTATACTTCAGAAAGGCTTTCTTTCTTTCTTCCAGCGCTTTTTCACATCCAGAGTCCCACCAGAGGTGTTTTGTGTTCTTTTTCAGTGGGAGCAGTTCTTTTGCCTTCTTTGTAATTTTTGTTCGAAATTTTTCCCAAGAGTCAGCTGGTTCCTTTTCCCACTCCTCCTTCAGATTGGTTTCTTTGATTGTTCGTGTGTCAAATTTCATCATGTGTGTTTTCTTCGGATAGAATTTTTTTGGGGTGAATTTCACTTTAATGCGTGTTAAGTAGTAGTCTGAGTCAATGTTCGCCCCTCTGCGGACTTGGACATCATGGATCTCTTTCTGTACGAAATAGGAGATGGCAATGTGGTCAATCTGATATTCGCCGATCTCTTGTATGGGGGACCTCCAGGTCTTTTGTTTTCTAGGTTTTTTTCTCAAAGATGTAGACATTATTTTTAGATTATTTTGTTGGCATAGTTCAATAAATCTCAGTCCGTTTCTGTTGGTGAATCTGTGTGCTGGATATTTTCCTACAGTTTTTTGGTGTTCTTTCTCTCTGCCAATTTGTGCATTGAAATCTCCCATTAAGATTTTGATATCATCCCGGGGAATTTTGGCCATGACATCTTCAAGTTTAGTCCAGAATTTTTCAGTTTTTAGTTGGCGTTTCTTGTTGTCTATGTTTGTGGGTGCATGAACATTTATCAATGTGTATTTCTTGTTGGCGCACTGGATACGCATGGTCATGAGGCGATTATTTATGCAAGAGACCTCTCTCATTGAGCCTAATATATTTCTGTGCACCGCAAATGCCATGCCCAGGAGTGGCGTACCATTGGCAATTCGTTTGTCAGTCTTGCTCTTGAAGATGCGATAGTTTCCATAGTCTATTGTATTTTCATCCGTGAATCTAGTTTCTTGTAACGCTAAGATCTTAATTTTTTGTTGGTCTAGCTCTGTTACTAAGTTGTGTAATTTTCCAGGTTGAATTAGGGTCTGAATGTTAAAGGTACCAATGTACATGGGAACCTTGGGACGAAGTTTGCTTGAGAACTCTGATCGTGATGGCCCGGGTTCCCCAGAATCCGAAAACCCAGTTGTCGTCTGTCGACGAGTGGATTGGTTACCACCTGGGGTAATTCTGTCATTACTCTCACGAATCATGATAGCTTGTAAGTTTTGGTCCAGTGTTTCCACTGGGTGTTTAGAACCAGGGATTGTCAGTTCCTGGAGCATATAATACAGCCGCACCTACTAGATGGACAGACGCTGACCTCGCTGCCGCTCGACTCGAGTACAGACGCATTGAGGATTTGGAATGTGAGATTTTTTTTTCAAGGTTTTCTCCTATAGATCCGCCGTGTTCTGCGTTAACAGGGTCACCTCGTGTAGGATGTGGCTCTTCACCACGCACGGACGGTCTTGGACGTAGCTTCCTCAGAGGCAAAGGTCTTGCATACCTCCTCAGCTCATCCCTGGGGTGGTGAGGACCAGTACTGAGTCAACCCCAAGCAAAGGTGCTACCTCTACCAACCACCTTATATATATATATATATATATATATATATATATATATATATATATATATATATATACACTCCTGGAAATTGAAATAAGAACACCGTGAATTCATTGTCCCAGGAAGGGGAAACTTTATTGACACATTCCTGGGGTCAGATACATCACATGATCACACTGACAGAACCACAGGCACATAGACACAGGCAACAGAGCATGCACAATGTCGGCACTAATACAGTGTATATCCACCTTTCGCAGCAATGCAGGCTGCTATTCTCCCATGGAGACGATCGTAGAGATGCTGGATGTAGTCCTGTGGAACGGCTTGCCATGCCATTTCCACCTGGCGCCTCAGTTGGACCAGCGTTCGTGCTGGACGTGCAGACCGCGTGAGACGACACTTCATCCAGTCCCAAACATGCTCAATGGGGGACAGATCCGGAGATCTTGCTGGCCAGGGTAGTTGACTTACACCTTCTAGAGCACGTTGGGTGGCACGGGATACATGCGGACGTGCATTGTCCTGTTGGAACAGCAAGTTCCCTTGCCGGTCTAGGAATGGTAGAACGATGGGTTCGATGACGGTTTGGAAGCACCGTGCACTATTCAGTGTCCCCTCGACGATCACCAGTGGTGTACGGCCAGTGTAGGAGATCGCTCCCCACACCATGATGCCGGGTGTTGGCCCTGTGTGCCTCGGTCGTATGCAGTCCTGATTGTGGCGCTCACCTGCACGGCGCCAAACACGCATACGACCATCATTGGCACCAAGGCAGAAGCGACTCTCATCGCTGAAGACGACACGTCTCCATTCGTCCCTCCATTCACGCCTGTCGCGACACCACTGGAGGCGGGCTGCACGATGTTGGGGCGTGAGCGGAAGACGGCCTAACGGTGTGCGGGACCATAGCCCAGCTTCATGGAGACGGTTGCGAATGGTCCTCGCCGATACCCCAGGAGCAACAGTGTCCCTAATTTGCTGGGAAGTGGCGGTGCGGTCCCCTACGGCACTGCGTAGGATCCTACGGTCTTGGCGTGCATCCGTGCGTCGCTGCGGTCCGGTCCCAGGTCGACGGGCACGTGCATCTTCCGCCGACCACTGGCGACAACATCGATGTACTGTGGAGACCTCACGCCCCACGTGTTGAGCAATTCGGCGGTACGTCCACCCGGCCTCCCGCATGCCCACTATACGCCCTCGCTCAAAGTCCGTCAACTGCACATACGGTTCACGTCCACGCTGTCGCGGCATGCTACCAGTGTTAAAGACTGCGATGGAGCTCCGTATGCCACGGCAAACTGGCTGACACTGACGGCGACAGTGCACAAATGCTGCGCAGCTGGCGCCATTCGACGGCCAACACCGCGGTTCCTGGTGTGTCCGCTGTGCCGTGCGTGTGATCATTGCTTGTACAGCCCTCTCGCAGTGTCCGGAGCAAGTATGGTGGGTCTGACACACCGGTGTCAATGTGTTCTTTTTTCCATTTCCAGGAGTGTATATAAAATCGCTTATAAACTCAAATGTAAGGATGTAGAAGCGCATATCACTAGGGGTAAGATAGATACTGCTGCCTACAGGAAAATTAAGATGTTTGGAGAAAAGAGAACCACCTGCATGAATATCAAGAGCTCAGATGGAAATCCAGTTCTGAGCAAAGAAGGGAAAGCGGAAAGGTGGAAGGAGTATATAGAGGGTCTATACAAGGGCGATGTACTTGAGGGCAATGTAATACAAATGGAAGAGGATGTAGATGAAGATGAAGTAGGAGATATGATACTGCGTGAAGAGTTTGACAGAGCACTGAAAGACCTAAGTCGAAACAAGGCCTCGGGAGTAGACAACATCCCATTAGAACTAATGACAGCCTTGGGAGAGCCAGGCGTAACAAAACTCTACCACCTACTGAGCAAGATGTATGAGACAGGCGAAATACCCTCAGAGTTCAAGAACAATATAATAATTCCAATCCCAAAGAAAGTAGGTGTTGACAGATGTGAAAATTACTGAAATATCAGTTTAACAAGCCACGGATGTAAAATACTAACACGAATTCTTTACAGATGAATGGAAAAACTGGTAGAAGCCGACCTTGGGGAGGATCAGTTTGAATTCCGTAGAAACGTTGGAACACGTGAGGCAATACTGACCCTACGACTTACCTTAGAAAATAGATTAAGGAAAGGCAAACATACGTTTCTAGCGTTTGTAGACTTAGAGAGAAAGCTTTTGACAATGTTGACTGGAATACTCTCTTTCAAATTCTGAAGGCGGCAGGGATAAAACAAGGGGAGCGGAAGGCTATTTACAGTTTGTACAGAAACCAGATGGCAGTTATAAGAGTCGGAGGACATGAAAGGGAAGCAGTAGTTTGGAAGGGAGTGAGACAGAATTGTAGACTCTCCCTGATGTTATTCAATCAGTATATTGAGCAAGCAGTAAAGGAAATAAAAATGCGGAGTAAAAATTAAAATCCGTGGAGAAGAAATAAAAACTTTGAGGTTCGCCGATGACATTGTAATTCTGTCAGAGACAGCCAAGGACCTGGAAGAGCAGCTGAACGGAATGGACAGTGTCTTGAAAGGAGGATATAAGATGAACATTAACAGAAGCAAAACGAGGATAATGGAATGCAGTCGAATTAAGTCGGGTGATGCTGGGGGAATTAGATTAGGAAATGAAACACTTAAAGTAGTAGATGTGTTCTATTATTTGGAGAGCAAAATAACTGTTGATGGTCGAAGTAGAGAGGATATTAAAGTGTAGACTGGTAATGGCAAGCAATGCGTTTCTGAAGAAGACGACTTTGTGAACACCGAGTATAGTTTAAGTGTTAGGAAATCTTTTATGAAATAATTTGTATGGAGTGTAGCCACGCATGGAAGTGAGACATGGATGATAAATCGTTTAGACAAGAAGAAAATAGAAACTTTCGAAATGTGGTGCTACAGAAGAATGCTGAAGATTAGACGGGTAGATCACATTACTAATGAGGAGGTATTGAATAGAATTGGAGAGAAGAGAAATTTGTGGCACAACTTGACTAGAAGAAGGGATCAGTTGATAGGGCATATTCTGAGGCATCAAGGGATCACCAATTTAGTATTGGAGGGCAGCGTGGAGGGTAAAAATCGCAGAGGGAGACCAAGAATACACTAAACAGATTCAGAAGGATGTAGGTTGCAGTAGGTACTGGGATATGAAGAAGCTTGTACAGGATAGATTAGCATGGAGAGCTGCATCAAACCAGTCTCTGGACTGAAGACCACAACAACAAAACAAACTCGCATGGGAAGAATTTAATTTTTTTAAATATTATCCACACCGATTGAAAATGTTAAAATTTTTACATGCATTACTTCAAGATCTAATAAAATCGGTAATTTTTATATCGAAGGCTGTGGATTACTGTGTTATAAAGGTCATATCAAGAAGAGGATGGGCTCCAGGTTAAGGAAGTTGAAACAAAGTTTGGGAGACAAGAAACTTTCTGATGGTAAAACGATAAGAGGCAGGCTGACAGACAAAATGATTGATGAACTACAGCAGTATTATGGGATGGCCATCAGAAATAATACTGAGGATTTGTTGAAAATGAATAAGGCACTATGGGTTACCTTCTTCAACAGACTGTCGACTAATGAAAAGCCAGTACAATACCTTTGCCCTCCTGGACCTGATACATGGTGCAATTACCGCAATGCCCAGCAGTCAAATACTTCACATAGCCATAAACATTCCATCTCAGCAGCAGTCATGGATATCATAAAACCCAATTACAGAGACCTGGCAAAACCTGAATTACTGAAGAAATGTTTGCAACATCAGGCTCAAAATTCCAATGAGTCGTTCAATAATCTTATACGGACGCGCTTACCAAAAATATTTTTGTTGGAATGAAGACACTAAAGTGGGGCGGGTGGGCAGTGATGCTGTTATTGCTTTTAATGATGGCAATATTGGTAGGGTGAAAGTGCTATAGTATACGGAAATTAATCCTGGAGCAAACTGCATCAGAGAACTTGAACAGATGGACAAGGTTCGCATTGATAAAGCAGAGTATGCAGCACAGTTGGCCACTAATGAGTCCAGGAAGGAGAAAAGAAGAAAAAACTTGGAAAAAGATCAAGATGATGATTTACAGTATGGTGCAGGGTGAATCTGAGTGACTGAAAATAAAAAAATAAGCACATATTGAGTGAGTTTCAGTATTTTGAAAGATTTTCCCTATATCTCAGAAACCACTTCAAATAGAGTACTCAGATTTTCAGGGAGTAATAACATACATATCCTGAGTCTACCGAACTAAAGGAAGAACATAATGTTATGTATAATTAAAATTATATAGGATAACGTACAAAAAGGTACACAAAATTTTAACTGTGTAATTAAAAAATTGTATTTCCGAAAGCAGTGACTGAAATGCAATTATTCTAGTTCAGTAGACTCAGAATATACAGTTTAATGTCCTCGGACCCTGTGGTCCATCATTAGGTGTAATTGGTCTTAATACACGCTTTTTTTTCCTCTTGGATGAAGTGAAATGCATATTCTTGTCACGAAAAGGTTTGATGTTGAGTTATGAACTTGGTAAGTCTTCTTCTTCTTCTTCTTCTGTCATGCATTACGCTTTCCCTCACCCTGTTGCACCTTCCATCGTTCTGCAGGTATTCCAATGCATCTTTTACCTTGCGGAGTATATCGCCAAAAATGTAGTGGTAATCTTGATTTGTCCATTCGTAGCAGATGTGATATCCATTTTTGTCGGTAGACGTCAACCTTACTGTTTATATCGAAAATATTCAATTCCTTCCTGATATCTGTATTTCTTTTGCAGTCTAAGTTGGTGTATCCTGCTACGTACCTGAGGAATTTCATTTTATTGGATTGTAGTCTTATCTTTCTTTTTCATTATCCAAGACTGACTTCCATACAATAATGTTTTTACTGACATGACTTTAAAAATTTCTTGATATGTTTCTGCTCTTACTTTACGTTTGAGAGCGCTTCCGATAGTGCCATTTAAATAGTAAAATTTCTCAATTTTGTCTTTTTTATCTAGTTCTCCCCTGTACAACAGCATGTTTCCTAGAAATTTAAATCTATCTTCTTGTTCTATAATCTTGTTGTCTATAATTATTTTTGTTCTTACTGGATTTTTTCCACAGAAAGCCATGGCTTTTGTTTTTGTATTGATATTGACACATTATATATCTGGTATGTCTGGTATAGTTCGTAGGCAGCTCTCTGCAGTCCATCTTCATTATTCGGAATTAACACTAGGTCATCTGCGATTAATAAAGTCATAATATAATCTTTTTAGTTGATGTTATATCTATAGCTCTTCCGTTGCATTCTCCATTGTCATATAATGTCGTCAATGTATATATTACAAAGGAGTGGAGAGAGGCTGCAACCTTGTCGAACTCCAAAATTTGTTGTTTCCTTATTATCCCCAATTATTTGGATTCTTGTATTAGTATAGATCTTTTGAGCTACCTGTACAATGTGTATTAGTATACCTCTTCTCATTAAAATTTCCCACAAAAGCTGTCTATCTACTTTATCAAATTCCTTTACACAATCGGCGAAAATGATATGTGTTTCTTCATTGAATTCCTTGTGTAGTTCATTGAATTCCTTCTGTAATCTTTAATATGCTGTAGAATAAATATGTTGTCTGTACTGCTTCTCCCCTTTCTGAATTCATATTGTTCTTCTGACATCAGGCACTCCGTTATGGGTTTTAGTCTTTCATTTATTATTCTAGCATAGATCTTATACCTGTAATTAATAGTGATATGCCGCTGTAATTTTCAGGTTTTGAACTGTCTCCTTTTTTAAATATCGGTTTTATTAGTGAGATCTTCCATTCTTTTGGTATTTCCTTTGTTATCCAGCAAAGATTCAAAAATCTGAGGAACCTTTTTGAAACGCTACTGAAGAATATTTTATTAGTTCGCTGTTAAAGCCATCACTTCCTACTGCCTTTCGGTTCTTTGTATATCTCAGAACATGTTTCTTGGTTTGCTACGAAGTAGTCAATTATGGTTCTAAACCCTCCGGCGAACCATGTGCATTTGTGTATGTCTTTGTGTTTCAAGAAAGAGTTTCTGAAGTTGTTGAAAGTTGCAAAATATCTTAACATGGTTCCATTGCTGTTGACTGTAGTCCACTTGCACTGTTCGGCTTTCACATCATGGTTTCGCGGTACAATTACTTAATTGGTCGTCATGTTAAGGTTCAGACGCTACATTTTTATACGTGTCCTTTAATTGCTTGTCTATAGTCGATTCACACGCAGCAGCATAAACGTGTCCATTAATTGCTTGTCTATGGCCGATTCACACGCACCAGCATATACGTGTCCATTAATTGCTCGTCTATGGCCGATTCACACGCAGCAGCATAAACGTGTCCTTTAATTGTTTGTCTAAGGTCGATTCACACGCAGCAGCATATATGTGTCCATTAACTGCTGGCTCCATTATAATTACAGAGTACAGTTAACATTTGGTATACATATTATGTCTGAAAATTATTTCCAAAGGAAAAATAGTCCATGTGACCATAAGGCCTGACGCAAAAGAAAGTGCTTCCAAAGGCACTTTAGGTTTACACCTAGTTCGAAATCTTGTTATTCTTTTCTTTTTACAATAGTTACTCTTTTCTCAGGATCAGCTCTTTTATTTTCTCTCTGTTAATTACGTCGTTAGTTTGAAGACATAGTCAACGTGGCTTTATTGACGTGATGAACAGTTCGTGTTAAACTTTCCACCAGGAAAATTGGGAAGCTTGGTGTTCCCTATCGTGCAAAGGCACACAACAAATCTTAATTGAATTCGCGGTTCGCGGAAAATAAGAATAGCCTGTCAACAACTTGATACGTACAGTCTGTACGTACCAAGCACTCAATTAGCCCGTAAAACTCGCTTCTCTACTGGGTGGTAAGGTAGGAAGGCAGCAATGCTGTTTGGAAAAAAATGGCTCTGAGCACTATGGGACTTAACATCTGAGGTCATCAGTACCCTAGATATTAGAACTACTTAAACCTAACTAACCTAAGGACATCACACACATCCATGCTCGAGGCAGGATTCGAACCTGCGACCATAGGAATCGCGCGGTTCCGGATTGAAGCGCCTAGAACCGCTCGGCCACCGCGGTCAGCTGCTGATTGGAGGAAAACACAATAGAATTTAGTACAGCGAAGGAATTTGAAGACACAATTTGAATGACATGAAATGATGAGCTTAAAAAAATTATTCATTGCCATCTTAGTTTTTCATGACAAATAGTTAGTCTAATTAAATCGACACAGTAGTTTCAGTGTCGTCTGATCCAGCTATCTTGGCATTTCTCTATACGTATCTAAAATTACTCAAAGCATGCATTAACAAAGACCAGAGTCTGTTGGCTACTTTTTGTTCTGTGTATTTGTAAAATTGGTTTCTTAAAACACTCGTCGTATCTAGAAGATTTGACATTGATAATTCTAGTACTAAATTTGTTTACTTGCAACTGATCTCCCTAAGTATGTCAGCCGCACCGCGCTGTAGAAAATTTTTATGAACGTATACGGTTTTCTCCGTGCGGTAACAAAAATAATTAAGTTGCACATTTCTTTCCTGTCACCTGGATCGTTTTCGACTTATTTGATTCTTACAAGCTAAGTTGCGTCCGTTGTTTGCTGCGTTTCACAGGTGGTCTTATAGACATTGTTGTTAAACACGCCTTATTCGTAACAAAGCATTAACTCGTTAGAGTAAGCAACCATAATCAATTGTCATTTATGAGCAGTCATTCTGGTCCGAATGATCAATTTATCTCATTCATGAGGAGGGAGCTTTGGTGTACTTAAAACTAGTTGTAGCAGGTGGTACTTAGCACGTCCCTATTCTATTATTTATTTGTCAGCTCTTCGGCTGCGGCCGTTCATGGCTCAATTAACTTAAAACTAACTTACATCTAAGGCAAACCTTGCTCTCCTATAATAAATGGGCTCATATAAGTTCTTCTCTTCTTGAGGCATGTTGACAGCACTATTCTTAATTATGTATCCTGGTACTTCACACATAGTATGACAATTTATGCAATTCGATAACTTGTTGCTTAAGCTGATCGATGTCATTGGTCAGCTGTTGCTTCCATTCCAGAAGATCATGGCTGAATGCTCGTCTGATTTCGCCTAGTTCAGTGGTTAGAGTGTCACCAGAAGTTCCGGGAGCAATCAAAATTTCTACTGTGCCAGATTTAACTGCGCCTTCCAGTTCGGATTGTACCTTACTCTCTATGTACTGTTCTTTAGATTGTATCCACTCTTCAAATTCCCTATTAAGTGTAGTGCTCATGCCTGCGTTGACGTCTTTGATCCTGTTGTCAGTACTGACATTTGATATACACTGGGCAAGGTTTTCAACTCGTTCGCCAATGTTATTGACATCTTCTGTCAAGTGACTTACTCTCTTTGATACATCACTGTAATGCTTCAAAGAGTCACTCCCAGATGATTTACATACGTCTACTTGGGTCTGCAAATTCGTAAACTTCCTAACAATGTTGGCATCGGCGGATTCCGCCATGGAAAGAACACTGTAAATTTTGCAATTCACGCTTGCGCTTAGCTCGCTTACGTACGCAGTGGTAATGGCTTTAATTTTCTCTTACATGGTTTCATTCGAACTTTTGATTTGGACTTGATGTCGGTGAGTCATGCGCACTTGAGTATCGTCTATTCGCAATTCTAAATTGTTTAATTTGGTGTCAACTGTCCAGTTTTGCTCCTGCAACCTGGCATCGACATCCGCTATTTGACCTCCAAGATTATCCACGTGAGCCTTAAGATTGTCACTTTTGTTCGCTAACTGTCCCATTCGAGTGTCAAGATTACTCATATGTGTTTCAAGACTCGTTTTCATGTCAGCGAACAATTTTAACACATCTGTTAGCGAGCATTCACGTGGTTGCGACGCGAACTGTAGCGCCGACGCATCGCGTACCACTTCATCGTGCATTAGTCCTTCACTACGAGATTCAGGTTTGTTTACACCCGTGCGTGATCTAAGTTGTCTGTGTTTCTCATCTGCCATCTTAGATTTAGCACAGTTACAGCACACGAGACAGAGAAGATAGTTTATGATTATGATTTTCACTTGTCAGGCGCGCCAATGTTTTCGCGTCCTGATTTCTCAGATATTGCTTCCACGTAGTGAACAGTTGAAACTCTAACACACTAAGATGCCAATATGGCAATCGGAGAGATAAAATAAATGAAAAGCACTTAGCCAGCACTGAAACTGGTGCGTATAGCAGCCATTATGATTCACCAAAATTTACAACATTGAGAATTTAAAAAAAAGTATTTCTAACTACTTGAAGCGAAACGATGTGAAGGAGACTGTTCTAACTGGAAAAAGGAACGGAAATTTGAAATTCAGAGAGCGGTAGGAAAAGGAATAAAGCGTACAGAACAAATTCTCATTAGCCGATTGAATACTTGGTACATAAAGGTTCAAACGTAATGAAATGTCGTACTCACTTTCGTTGTCTTGAGCGCTGCAATTTACGGCTGTTGTGGTTTCTGCGAGTTTTTTTCTTTTACTGTTTTTTCTGCGACATGCTTCCGAATATCCCCCAGTTGGCTGCGTGAAAAATAAAAAGAACAGATTAGTTTTTAGTCTAGTCCCTGTTCGGGCACCATATCTAGGTTTATAGACTTTTCTATTCACACACATTTAATCAAATATAACAATAATGATGATAATGTCTGGTAATGTTTGCCGACAAGATAAAGAATGGAATATACAACATTAGATTGCGTACTCACGGCAGTTCTGCTTTGCCGTTTTTGGTACGACTTGGAAAGGGAGAAAAATTAATGGATGATCGCCGATGCGTCGGTACTCGATTGTGTGCGGGATACGTAAGGTTTGATTACGCGAAGGTGAATTCGTGACTGACCTTTGACCCGAATCGCCTTCACGCAACCAGAATCTTCGATGAAAAAACCTAAGGGGCCTATCTGAATAAAAAAAAATGGAAATGAATGCAAAACAGTGAATTTTTGTAAAAGGTTATCAGATTGGAAGTTGAACACATAAATGTCCTCCCGAATATAATCGTGATACCGCGATGAAGAGCGAACCTGTAACAAAGCTTACATACATTGAAAAATCATGGTGGGTTTAAAGAAAAGAATAAGCAGAGATTTTCTGTAAAGTGAAACATCAATATATTCTCAAAGAACAAAGGCGTTAAACTAATAGACATTAAAGAATATACAACGAATACAAAACTTACATTTTTATGTTTCTCTCATACATGGAACAATTCAACAATCACTTCTTTTGTCTGTCCGAGATTTCTTAAAAATTAAATATTCTGGCGTGCGCATAAGTACTTTTTAGCGTCACACGGTTTACCGAAGCGTTTTGCTTGGTGATTTCCATGGTTTTGACACTAAATAAAATATAACTTGTAGCAGTGCTACACAACACGTCTTGACAAATCGGCGACCAAACGTAAAAAGGTAATGAAGTCTGTAGAAAATTTCTTAACAAATGATGAATTGTTCTTTCAAATGTTTCGCAGCTGATTGCTATCGAGAGCTGTCGCAATGATTTAAATATCTGCGCCCAGTGGGTCATAGAGTTTATTTGAAATTTTTTAACGCTGGACGCGCATCTTGGTGTAGGTGCACACTATAAAGTATTTCGTCTCTTTACACATGCGCTGAGATGCTTAATATCTTTACGAACTACAGCCAGATGTCTGTTCTTTTGTTCTTTTCTTTTATGATAAATATCTCATTTTCAAAGTATCTGAAATCCAATAATATTACAAGTTACCAAGTTCATAACCTAACATCAAATATTTCCTGACAGCAATACGTATTTCACCTAAATAAGAGAAACAGTAAAGTATTTATTAAGAAAAATTGCACCTGATGATGGACTCACAGGGTGTCAGAATACTGGAATCATCACACAAGCGAACTAAGTTGTAAATAGGTGCAGTTTTGAATGTCACTTCTGCCGTACGTTTCAGGACGTCACGATCAAACTTGGAATAACTGTAGTCAACAGACAACAGATCATTTTTTTGTTATTGAATTTATCGAACTCTTTTTAACCAGTCTCTTATCAGTTGCACACATGGGGCGTCCAGAAGCTTTTGACAAGGAAACTGACTTAGGTCGAACATCCGAAACCATTACAAGTGATTTTAGAAAACCATCTCGCAAGGTCATTTATCTGTAAAACTCTACATCTGTGTACAATCGCTCTTTGAAGATTAAAAATTGTAAAGAGTGCTGTTGAATCCTGCCTAGTCATCGAATATGGGGTGTCTAGGAAACGTGCTTTCTCGGTTTACTAGACAACAATTCAAGCAAATCGTATTAGTGAGTTTTATTACGAAACGTACATGACAATACTTAACTTCAAAAGTACATTAATGTGTCGCAAGCAAAGGGCGACGGGCAAAATAATGTAGTATCCTCAGTATAGACAAAGCTACATAGGAAAAGCGAAATGACTAGTCTTGAAGCTATTGAAGAACTGGCCCGCGGCCAGTCGGGTGCGGCGTTTATCTTATCTCCGCACAGAGGCCGCTGCTGTTGCGCTGTCGTCATGAAGAGCGGTCGGTCAGCCTGCAACTGGCTGACGTCTTGTCACAGCACTCTCCGCTCTATCGTTCCTGACTGGCGTGCCGGCGCTTGACTTTACACCGTAACAAGCACAGAAGCACAAATCGCTGAAAAGAATACCATGTAAGAGAAAACTACGACCAGCAGCTTCAGAACAGTTACAAATGGGATATTACGACGGCCGTTCCGAAAGTAATGCCTCCTGTTTTTATTCATGGAAACTACAAGACATCACAACAACACAGCTAAAAGCTAAATAGATCAACATTTCAGCTAAAGACTGTCATTTTTCCACATAATCACCAAATCCTGCATATCGCGCTTGTAAAAATCGGAACCAGCAAGTCTAACCACTTCCTCACAGCTTTGACAACAGCATCCAAGTCTTGAAAATGTTTGCCACGCACTCCATCTTTCAGAAGCCGAAAGAGATGGAAGTCTGAAGGCGCGAAATCGGGACTGTACGGTGGATATAGTAAGACAGCCAGCCAAATTTTGCAATGAGTTGCGCGGTCGCAAAATTGGTGTGCGGCCTGACGTTATCATGTTGGGGGTGAAGGCTGGTCTTTTCCTCTGGCCTTACACTGGAAATTCAGGCTTTCAGCCTAGTCAGTGTCGTCTTGTAGCGTGTTGAAATGACAGTTTCTCCAGGCTCCAGGACATCCAAAATAACCGCATCCTGGATATCCGACTGTGCACATCACTTTGCCTGAAGACGACTAGGTCTTGAATTTCTTCTTTGACGGATAATTCGTTTAGCGCCACTCCATGGATTGCCTTTTGTACTCAGACTCGTAGAGGTGACCCCAAGTCTCATCTCTGGTTACGATACTACTCAGAAAATTGTCACCTTTAGCATCATATTGGTCCAGCGGGTCACTACAAATTCCCATGTTGAGTTTTTTGATTTTCTGTAAGCATCTGCGAAACCCATATCCCACAAACTTTGCGATAACCAAGATCTTCCAACGTCGTTCCCAAGGCACTCAGCTTTGCACACACTTCACTGGTTGTAATCCGCCGATCAGCACGGATGAGTTGATCAAGGCGCTCTTCACTGCGAGGGAAGACAGCTGTGCAAGTCGACCAGGCCGTGACTTGTCACGCACACCCCTTTCACCATCTTGAAAATGATGTACCAATCGCCTCACATTGCTCACGTCTACTGTATCGTCTACATACACCTTTAGCAAGTGTCGGGATGGATTTTTGTCGGCGCAATCTCTTCAGCATGGAAGAATTCAATCACACATCACTGTTTTATATGAGCGCCCATATCAGACTCCTCTGCAGGCCGAAACTACCGTACCCATCGCCTCGCATTGGTCACATCTGCTGTATAGTCTCCATACACTTTTCGCAAGCGTCGATGGATTTCAGTCGGCGCAATCTCTTCTATAGTGAAGAATTAAATCACACATCACTGTTTTATAGGCGTGTCCACGTCATGTCGCAAAAACCAGGTGAACGCAACGGCCAAACAATGAGACCCTCTCGACCTATTTACTATTACCAAAGTCGGCAGGTACACTGACAGAAATGGGAAATGCTCCTCTGTGAACACCTTCACCAAACTGACACTGCTATATTTCCGTGCGGACATGCTGACTAAACTGTCGCCCTCAAGTCACTTCGTTTCCATTACACAACGAAAACAGTCCTATAAATAAAGACGTACATGATGGCTATCGAATGTGTCTAACGTTACTGTAATTTTTCAGTGGAGATGCGAACACAGTATGCCAAAAGGACATGTGTGTGCAGCTTATCGCCACCTTTCGGACTTTGACAAAGGTTCATTCATAGCATGATTGACGTGGGATCATCATATTGACTGAACGCAATCAAAGCGGAGCAAGAGGTGACGAGAATGACTCAGGACTTTAGTTTACCAAACTAGTATGCACAGGTCTTTCCAGAAGAACAACAGGAGGAGATCGGAGGACTCTCTCTGGCTCTGCCTAATAGGCAGGTAACAACATACGGGGGCTATATTTTTCCAACCTCCGATCATTCACGAAAAGGAAATCACAGTGAAAATAAAGAATGTTTTCTTTGCAGCATTAAGCTACACCTTCCAGCTATTTCTCTACATAGGCCCCGCTCTGTCTTAGACATTTGACGTAGAGTGGTACCAACTTTCCAATATTCTCGTCATAAAAGACAGCCGTCAGTGCTTTCTGTCAATTTTCAACGCTGGTCTGCAGGTCATCGTCGGCGCCAAAATGTTGTCATAGCCACCGGTTCATGTGAGCGAAGAGATGAGAATCGGAGGGAATCACGTCTGGGCTGTATGGCGGGTGATTCAAGATTTACCGTCGAAAACTTTGCAGGAGCTACGTTGTTGCACCTACAGTGTGCAGCCGAGCATTGTCATGAAGAGAGAAACGCATCACATTTACGTTATGTGGATACCATGAAATCAGGCGGCAGGAGACTGTTGTTCTAAACAAGTTTACATGTTCACGTGCTCAGTGCCCGCTCAGAACCGAAAAATGTGACGTGGCGCGATCGTCATACTGGAGGCACTGCGCAAAACATCTACATCTACATCTATACTCCGCAAGCCACCTGGCGGTGTGTGGCGGAGGGTACCTTGAGTACCTCTATCGGTTCCCCCTTTTATTCCAGTCTCGTATTGTTCGCGGGAAGAAAGATTGTCGGTACGCCTATGTGTGGACTCTAATCTCTCTGATTTTATCCTCATGGTCTCTTCGCGAGATATACGTAGGAGGGAGCCATATACTGCTTAACTCCTCGGTGAAGGTATGTTCTCGAAACATCAACATGAGCCCGTACCAAGCTACTGAGCGTCTCTCTTGCAGAGTCTTCCACTGGAGTCTATTTATCATCACCGTAATGCTTTCGCGATTACTAAATGATCCTGTAATGAAGCACGCTGCTCTCTGTTGGATCTTCTCTATCTCTTCTGTCAACCCTATCTGGTATGGATCCCACACCGGTGAGCAGTATTCAAGCAATGGGCGAACAAGTGTACTGTAACCCACTTCCTTTGTTTTCAGACTGCATTTCCTTGGGATTCCTCCAATGAATCTCAGTCTGGCATCTGCTTTACCGACGATTAATTTTGTATGGTCATTCCATTTTAAATCACTCTTAATGCGTACTCCCAGATAATTTATGGAATTAACTGCTTCCAGTTGCTGAACTGCTATGTTGTAGCTAAATGGTAAAGGACCTTTCTTTCTACGTATTCGCAGCACATTACACTTGTCTACATTGAGATGCAATTGCCATTCCCTGCACCATGCGTCAATTCGTTCCAGATCCTCCTGCATTTCAGTACAATTTTCCGTTGTTACAACCTCTCGATGTACCACATCATCATCCGCAAACAGCCTCAGTGAACTTCTGATGTTATCCACAAGGTCATTTACATATATTGTGAATAGCAATGGTCCTACGACACTCCACTGCGGCACACCTGAAATCACTCTTACTTCGGAAGACTTCTCTCCATTAAGAATGACATGCTGGGTTCTGATATCTAGGAACTCTTCAATCGAATCACACAATTGGTCTGAAAGTCCATATGCTCTTACTCTGTTCATTAAACGACTGTGGGGAACTGTATCAAACGCCTTTCGGAAATCAAGAAACACGGTATCTACCTGGGAACCCGTGTCTATGGCCCTCTGAGTCTCGTGGACGAATAGCGCAAGCTGGTTTTCACACGATCGTCTTTTTCGAAACCCATGCTCATTCCCACAGAGTAGATTTCTAGTCTCCAGAAAAGTCATTATACTCGAACATAATACATGTTCAAAAATTCTACAACTGATCAACGTTATATATGTCTATAGTTCTGCACATCTGTTCGACGTCCCTTCTTGAAAACGGGGATGACCTGTGCCTTTTTCCAATCTTTGCACAGCTGTGCAAAGGTTCTCTGATTTTCACTGTGGTTTTGATTTCGCCGCCGAACGACGGTTGAACAGCATAGGGTTAACATCCCGCAGTGCCGTGTGTCGTTTACGACTGACACCACACCAAGTGAACAGATACTTCCATGGTGTAGAGCCAGAATCTACTGGGACATTGACCTGCAACCTGTTGTGTTTAGCAATGGGTATCGCTTTTGTCTGTAACCGTCAGACCTACACCAACACGTCTGCAGACGATCAGTAAGCACTGATTCTCGATATGCATACCTGTTCAAATCATGGAGTCGCTGTGTGGGATACCATTGGATATACCAAAAGAACTGTTTTGGTAATTGTCGAAGGGACGCTGAACAATCGTCAGTATGAGGCAAGAATGGTAGACGCCATTGTCATACCGTTCATGATGATGGGATCACATCTCATACTGATGATGGTGAACATGAGTTCCTAATAGAATTATGTTTATCATTTCATACGGCTTATATGAAGAACGTCTCCACAAAGTTTGATGTCATGGTGTAACATTTTCATTTCCGCCTCTGTATGTAACCATGATGAATGAGTGTAAAGTGGAGTGTTGTGAACTTCTTGTTATTTGTGCAAGAAGTCCGACAATGAAACTCTGTTGCAGCATATATTTAGCCTTGAAATAACACGAAATATGCGTGTAGCATCATATAGAAACAGTTTTTGCTTCATTTACCGAGTTTTATTTGCGGACTGGGAGTAACACTTCATTCCTTTGATGCAATGCGGGGAAGGAAGTGACGCTGTTCCCACCACTTGTTGGTAGGAGGCTCTGCACACTAAGCTCCGGTGAACAAACAAGTAAAAAAGCGAAACGTTCCTTTCGTCGCTTAGTCGGAGCTACTTTGACGTTGCACCATCATTCAGCAATGTGCAGGATTCCTAAAACCTTAAAGGTCAAAGTTAAACAGACAGCAGAAATTCCGGAGCTGGGTTGTTTGAGACATGGAACTGATAGCTGGAGATAAATATTTTTTTTATATCTATATAAATATCTTGTAAATTATAGAAAAAACTTATCTCATTTGCTTGTAATGCTGGGAATCGTAACAATTGTAAACACTTCAGCCCGATGTAGGACATCCAACCACCACATTTTTACGAGTATCCAAAGACTTGTCACACTAATACTTGAAATAATTCCAGAGAAAGCTTCAACTGTTTGCCTAGTGACAATTTAAAACCTCCCCACAACCCTGTTGTGAAGAATAAATAACTTTGAAGGCAAATAATGGTATTTTGTTCGTCTGTCCTGCTTTCTTTGGTTTGTGATGCGAATTAGAAGGTCTTGTTAGAACAACTCTCGGCGAGTCCAGGCTATCATTGCTACACATCTCAAAAGGATACCGGCAAACTTCGTGGATTGTAGAGGGTGTTGTGAGGAATAAATCGAGGAAAGTGACCCGTATCTGGAAAGTACCTTCTGCAGCAAACGTGACTTAAAAGTAAAGCTACCCAAGGGACAGACTTAGATTTTGATCGGCTTTGAATATGCTGTAGCATAGGGTAAAAAAAAGATACATATGTTTTTAGGTGCGCATATGGCTGTTAAGGGGCCGAAATACCCCTTGAAAAAATTGAGTTTAATATTTAAGAAAAAAATTTTGAAAAAGTAACAAACGTAAGAAAACTTCAAATAAAGGTTCTATGGTATCTAATATACATTGCAACAGTACACCCATAATTGTCGAAAAAGTCATTGTTTCAAAATCCTCTTCGATTCATAATTTTTTTGGCTCGAACGTCTCCGCACTTTGTCATTATTATACCGATTTACAAGAATGATGCAACAATAATGTACAAACAATTTCAAGTGTGACATAATTAAATCTTGAAAGGTAACATTTTAAAAAAATGGGGGTTATGCTGTTAGTCAAAATGAAGAACTTGTCAAAATGTCGAAATGAAGAACAATTATTTTCAAGGGGACGTTTCACCCCTATGATGGATGTAAGAGCGCGTATAAAAAATATGTGTCTACTGTTTTACTCTACACTACATGATAGTCAAACCCGATCAAAATCGAAGTATTTTTCTTGGATAGGTTTAGTCGTTAGTAACCTATTGGCTGTAGGCATAACGTCTCGTAATGTTGTTTGTTGTAAAGTGATTGCGACCGATTACCTTGATCAGCAGTGGAGAAGATGGAGCTCGCTGCTACATATGGACGTGATGCTCTGTTGCCTCAGTGGATTACGGCTTTGGACAAAGGTTTGCATCTGCCTCTAATTTTTCTAGTAGAACTCTCGAAACCGCCAGTGTTTTTCAGTATACAGGAGAAAAATAAAATGCAGATGGAAACCCGTGGCTGAAACCATCATACACAAAGGCAACAGAGCATTGCACTGATAGTAGATATGGCGTTTCTACATATCAGCTAGCTCATTCTTCTCCACTGGCAATCGTGGCAATGAATAGCGATAACTGAATAACAAACAAATTTGCGAGACGTTCTGCTTACGGTCCGTCAGCGTATAAAGTCACTTTGCTGCCGAAGGGATTGCCTGGCGGCAGGAGCCAGCGCTTGTAGCTTCGACTCCCTGTAGTGTTGTTGGAGGACATTTGTGGACGTGGATTCCTATACTAATTCTGGAAATTTGTGGTAAGGTCTTATGGGACCAAACTGCTGAGGTCATCGGTCCCTAAGCTTACGTACTATTTTATCTAACTTAAACTAACTTACGGTAAGGACGACACACACACCCATGCCCGAGGGAGGACTCGAACCTCCGACGGGGAGGAGCCGCGCAGACCGTGTCAAGAAGCCCTAGACTACGCGGCAACCCCTCGCGGCTACCCGACAAGGCTATACTCATTTTGTTCCTCATAACACTGTCTACAATCCCTCGTGCTTCGTCAGAATAGTTTTGTAATATTCTGGCTATCAAATTTGCCACACCATGAGCGCAGCTTGCAACAAACTTCACACTGGCGTGGTGTGTAGTACAGGCTTGGATATGCGTGGCACTATAGTGTTCCCGCAGATGTAGGTAGGAGTGATGTCCTCTACATTCTATACACAAGAAAAGATTATGTAGTGTGTTTTTCATTCATAAATCGAATTTGAATGTTCGTTGTTTGTGGGAGGGTCATGTTACGCCTCTTGCAAGGAAGAGAATAGTCTACCAGGAGATAGGCAGAAGTAAAGCTGTGAGGACAGGACGTAAGTCGTGCTCGGGTAGCTCAGATGGTAGAGCACTTGCCGGCGAAAGGCAAAGGTCCCGAGTTCGAGTCTCGGTCCGGCACACAGTTTTAATCTGCCAGAAAGTTTCATATCAGCGCACACTCCGCTGCAGAGTGAAAGGCTCATTCTGGAAACATCCCCCAGGCTGTGGCTAAGCCATGTCTCCGCAATATCCTTTGTTTGACGAGTGCTAGTTCTGCAAGGTTCGCAGGAAAGCTTCTGTAAAGTTTGGAAGGTAGGAGACCAGGTACTGTCAGAAGTAAAGCTGTGAGGACAGGGCGTGAGTCGTGCTTCGGTAGATCAGATGGTACAGCACTTGCCGGCGAAAGGCAAAGGTCCCCAGTTCGAGTCTCGGTACGGCACACAGTTTTAATCTGCCAAGAAGTTTCTACCAGGAGATGTCAGAGTTATATAGCTGCACGATCGCCGAATGGCGAGATTGCTGATTACTGTTCCGTGATATTGCTGCGCGCACTGATCGGGATGCCACGACTGTTATGCGAACATGGAATCGATAGGTTTAGTAAGACGACACTGAATTATATGAAGCATCTCGGTGTCGCAGTGAGATTAGCGTCCGCGAGAACAGGAAGTTTCGCGTTTCGGGCGCGCAAGAACTTATAATCACAACACATATCTTGGATCATAAAATATACTTATTGGCATCATTGACGTGCACATGGACAGGGCGACGGTGTCTGGAGCGCCATGAACTATCGTCAGGCCCCCATTGTCACGGCTTCCTTTGGTATGGCAGGAGAGAAAGGCTCGGCGACAGTAGTAGGCTCATCGACAATGGTGCGCTTATCGACAACACTGAACACAGGCGCGTCAACACATCGCCTTTCCATTCTTCTCGCCGCATCGAATAGACATGTTCGTATGTGTAGCCTACGAGCGCAACAGACGTTACCACATCGTAATACGGCTCCAGACCTTGACACGACGGTATGAGGTGCCACCGGTTACACAGCACGATCACCTGCAGTCCGTGTAATCGGCAATTAGGACAGCACGTGTTACATTTCTGATGTATAAAGATTGGTGTCAGTGCCTTATCTTCGATGTCTCCGTGACCTTATCTTTGAGCAACGTAACGTAATACATCATGTTGCCCGTGACCTCCCGGTCCATCTCACAGTGGTTGACTGTCGCCCTGGCTAGCTCGCTCTACACATCTGTCGAAACTACCCTGGGCTGGCGAGAAAGTGGCACGCTACCACTCACTAGACCGATGAGCTCTGCCACAGAGTTGACGCCGCATGGAACCACGTGCCTACATCTCTCGTCCCAGTGCGGCGTGGCGGGGTCTGAAATTCCGCGTGCTGTGCAGGCTGCAAATTAGAAATTCACCTACCTCAGAATGACGTCTGCTCGATGTTCCTTCATTCAGCAATATAGATACAAGATTATGTAAAATCAGCGTTAATGAGAAACACCATCTAATATCTACTATTACTGAGGGCGCGCAACTCTAGTAATAAAATAAAGTTCTGTAGAAAAAACTGTCAATAAAAAATTTATCGGGCGGTGAGGTAATGGATTGGCTTCTGGAAAATAATGTCCGATATTTCCACAGAAAAATGTTTATTTCTTCTTATATCCAAAGAAAGGGTACTATTCAGTCCACATTTAAATTGTTGGTTATTTTCGTCAAGTTCACAACTCATACACTAATTTCGCACCCACAGCAGCCAGAAATCTGTCCAAATCCGACCCGAGTTAAACAACGTTTCCGCAGTCATCAATTCCACCACTAACATGAGTTATTACATTCGGTTCTTCTGGTGGATTTCAAAAAAGAAATTGTTCGCCAATAATGCTCAGTGGCTGAATACTGAAACATGCCACGCGGATATTACGAAGCCCAGATTTTCACACTCGAATATCATTCCAATAATACAGTTCTAAAACTTCCAAACCTCACAAAACCGTCCGTAACTACATCAGCGTGAGTCACGACACGTATCAAACGCGAGGAACTCGATAATTCCTTCATTTTACCCATTATTTTGACTCGCACTAGTAACATGAGTGTCCGCGTTCAGAGATAGTGAGAGACTCCCTTCTTGTGGCCTTACTCCCAGTGTAACTATCAGGTAACGAGCGGGAACCGCCTCAATTCTGATTGGCTAACCATACTCGCTGCCAATCAGAATGCTCGCTCGTGATCATACTCGTGCAAAAACTGGCCAGCACAAATTCTTACATACAGAGACATCTACACATTCTGATATACAAATATTAAAGTACTGTTTAATAAACGAAAACGAAAAGGCAATAAATCTGGAAATATCCTTTAGATACAGATAATACTCCAGCTGACTTTCTGGCTGCTCTGTTACAATAGCAATCACACCTAGACATACGTCATCAGCAAAGTGGGTAAATTCCCTATGAACATTTTCTCACGGCAGGCTAGTGTAACTCTTGCAGGTTACTTAAGACGGTATGTAATGCAACATTAAAATCTGACGAATGTCCCACGTACACACTCTCATTCACTCACATATATTCCCACAACAATCTTAGACACCAATAATAATTTTGTCTGATTTTTATATTACGAAAACGAAAAATAATTACACTTTTAATATGAAAATCTCAATTAATTAATTCTGTACCCTGCGAGTTCTGTTTATGTTTTTAGATAATACCAAAGGATAAACTATTATATTTCCTAATTTAATTTACTTTCCTAAGTGTCGGTTTTTTACTTCTTTAGCAATTTTTTTTATCCCTGTAATTATCATAGTTATAAAGCTGGAATTTGGATACAGTCTTCTCCTGAATGTCAAAAGATAGTGTATCGATTCTGAAAATGATTGAATAATATTTAATATCATTTATTTAGGTTCTTACACGTGGTGAATGTACGCGTCCAGTAAGAGACATTGGATAGCTTTCAGACGGCAGGTAGTGACAGACGCGTGTGTGTCTCCCGGTTAGACCGGCAGATGTCAGCCCCCGAAGTTACATGCAGTTACCTTTCCTAAAACAAACGTTCGCTCGGAAAAAGCCTGCGACGCTACACCAGCGGAAGCCCATCGGATTGAACCCACTGTTGCTGCCAAAGGTGTAACCCTGCGTACCAAATTTCATACACTCCATACCCCCAAACCACCTACGAAGTTAACCATGTGTTCTTCGTGATGTGGTATCTACGCTGTCACTGTCGACAGCACAGGGCGCATTGCACGCCGCTCACATCTCTGTGGACAAAGATACATTTCACCAGGTCGTCAGCTAGGACAGCACCGCCATGCAGTAGCAGCTCTGATCCGTTGCTGCTGGAGTTCTCGGTTATTATCCAATTTTCTGTGCCTATTAATGTACATTGATAAAACAAATATCACACTAGGCTAATTTGGGATCGCTCTATCGAATGGGCACGTGAAATTCGGCAGTAAAGAAAGTTTCTTGGTTTCGCTTTCCGTTCGCATTGGACGTCGCATGAAAGACGTGATCAGCAGCATTTATTTGGACTGACTCCAGCTACACACTGAAATTAGGAATTCCATACACCTGATGAAACACCACAGAAAATTTGCATGACAATTCTTAGGAGAGACATCCTGTATACTGTAACATCCAGAAAGTACTTGAATCAGAGAGAGTGTGTGAGGGAGAATCAAGTGGTCAAAATATATGTATTTTATTCTTTCTCTTGTAAATGCTATGAATAATAGCGATGTTTTATTCATATCTTGATGTTTCTGGTGTTTTATGTCATCTCGTGTAGCTAAGGAAACAACACCTACCACACTGCAAAAGCGCAAAAAGCAAACTTTCGTTATTTGCTGTCCTTGACGGTGTTTCAATTTTAATGGCCTCATATATACTGAGGTGACAAAAGTTCAAGGGACAGCGGTACACTCTTGTATAGATGGCGGTAGTACCGCTTAGGCAACGTAAAAAGGGTAGTGCATTACTTTCTGGGCAACCCACGTGTGTCATTTGTACGGTCCAGTCACCACCTATGTTCGACATCAACATGCAATAACCACCCACAGAGGGAAGGTGGGAGCACCAGCAGCAGACAGCATAACAACCATGTCGAGGGCAGTGCAGTGGCTATCATAATCGGAAATAGAGAGCTTTACCTTCCATCCAAAACGGCATGATCATTGTCCACTGGACAGACGGACGTTGGCATGTATGGCCCTGTAACAATCGTGGCTGTAGTTATGGTCTGGAGAATGTTTTTGTGGCATCGCCTGAGTAATCTCGTCATTCTGGAAGGCACAATGGATGAAAAAAGTATGCATGTATCTCAGTATACCATGTCCAACCCTACATGCCGTTTGCTTCCCATCGGCAAGCTGGCATCTACGAGCAGGAAAATGCAAGATGTCACACAGCTCTCAGTGTACAAGCGTGGTTCGAAGAGCATCTGGATGGGTTTACCGTACGCCCTGGCCACCCAAATGTCCGGATTTCAACGAAATCGAGAATGTTAGGAGCACCTATATCTCGCTGTTCGCGCCATGAATACTCAACAGGGAAACTTAGCACGGTTGAGCACTGCACTGGAGTCGACATGGCTCCAGTTCCCTGTCGGCACCTTCCAGAACGTCACTGACTCTCTTCCTGCGCGTCTCGCAGCAGTTCTCCATGCAGAATTTTGTTATTCTGGTTTCTGACAGGTGGTCTCATTAATGTGACTGGACAATGTGTGACACCCCTTACAAACGAACAGCAGTCTCAGTACAGTCTCCTCTCACACACAGCAGCAATACAATGCAACAGGCGCTTTCTCTTACGGAGAGTGTGAAATTGCCTACAGGTCTCCAGGCTATATCGCGACTGGTCTTCCAGCACAGCTGCTACTTGTCTAATAGTGTCACGGAAGCGACGCTGCGCTCGGGCATTAAACTTTTACTGTTCCGCCGGCTAGGGCTTAAGAGCGGAGCAGTAATCTTAATTGGCTAGAGCGAGCTGGGCAGCGTTTACACGTGGCGCCCACTTGACCGTGCTGCAGCGCACGGGCTCGGCACCGCAACCTCGCCGTGGTGTGTGCGCTGCCGGTTTAACGAGAAGGCGTGAGAGGCCGGCGGGTTGTCTGGGCCCAGCGCAGGCGGCCGCCTCGTTACGCCTACCGTCCGGGCGTATGCTAATAACGGCCGGCGCTACACCGGGCCGCGCATCCCCTGCTGCCTGCGTCGCAGGTGCCACGCTGAGACCACGGACAGTCTTCGCAAAACGCTTACGTGCGCTTAGTGACCGTTTACGATGGAGACCGTACATGCAAATGCAGTGATCTGAAGCAATTCGCTTTACACTGAACCTTCAAGCATTCGTTCACACGAGGGGCTCACAGTAGCCATCGTGTAACTTGTCAAGTGAATCGCAGCCACGTGATTCACACAGAGTCGAACTGAGAGCCATAAGGCGGGGCGCAGTGAGTCAGCCGTGTGTCCGCCACTGCTCCGACCTTCCCGCTCAGTTTCAGCACACTTTGCAAAGTCAGCAGCTCTATAGCTCTGTTGTTGTGATGTTAACGGTACTGTTTGTAAGACGTCCTGACCTTCATTGCTTACATATTCCGGCCTCACAATCATGTTCCGCACATCAAGACGCTTCATTCGAACCCAAACTAGATAAGATAAAGTCAATGTTGTATAAATTCATGTAAACGATATGCAGTTGACAAGTGAGCGCACCGTGGTTGAAATACTCGAGGCTGACGTGCACACATACATTCCAGACACGACGGTCACAGAGGCTTTTAGTTCAGGAGAGGCTCTGCACAACGGGACGCCAGGCCCTTCAGAGGACGACCCACTGGGAAAGCACCTGTGTCGAGAGCGAATCAAAGGACGACTCTATATTGAGTCCTTGCGATTAAGCGTTGTTCATTGTGTTGGCCGCCACACTTATTGTGCGGTGCGAACGGACAGAGTTATAGTTAAAAGCCTGCAAGCGAAGTTTTGAGTGGCATCGTGGTGGACTGGTTATCTGACCGGTGTTCCACGTCAATAGTTACAATAGGCGCGAATAGGAGTCCTTGACCTCATCAAGGCACAGGGAGAGTTTGATTGGCGAATGACAATCCAGATAGAACGAGAGTTATCTTATTTGTCAGCAGCGAGCGGCGCAGACAGCAGTCATCGCAGCTTACGGTATTGTGCGCTACAGCTATTGCGAGCCCCATATTTCCTCCACAACAGAACAATTCACTGCATTTCACACGCGACAGCCTCGACCGTACCTAGCAACATTCTAAAGGATAATTATTCAAGTTGAGTAGGCGTGGCTCTCAGCCATTCTGCCAAGGCAACAAGCATCTTAAACTTTGTGTAGAAATTTCATTAGTGAATCCTATCCTTGAAAGGTAACTTCACACTCCGAAAAGAACCAGAATATAACTTGTTCAATTCATAACTAAAAATGTCATTGTGATTTCTCAGAATTTTTGCAAAATAAGTTATAACTTTCGTTAGTTTCATGTTTTTCTTACACTAACTAGCACTACTCCAGTGCCCAAGTGTCCCACTAGTTACGTAAGAAATTTTGTGAATTTTTGTGTCATTTCCTTACAGCTGACGACTGCAGAAGATATTTATTGCTGAAAGTTTTTCAGGCATTTCTCTCTAGAACGTTAGGAGCGTCTGTCTGACTTCTGTAGTAGTGTGGGGGTGGAAACTGCATCTTGCAGGAGCCACAGGTGAAGGGTGCATCTCAGATTAATCCATTGCGCAGAATAACAGAATAACAGATCAACCGCACACCTCAGATGTTCTCTCGCCGTTTATTGCACACCGTATCTGAAGTCGTAGTACTTAGCACGATAGTCCGCAGCTCGTGGTCGTGCGGTAGCGATCTCGCTTCCCACGCCCGGGTTCCCGGGTTCGATTCCCGGCGGGGTCAGGGATTTTCTCTGCCTCGTGATGGCTGGGTGTTGTGTGCTGTCCTTAGGTTAGTTAGGTTTAAGTAGTTCTAAGTTCTAGGGGACTGATGACCATAGATGTTAAGTCCCATAGTGCTCAGAGCCATTTGAACCATTTGAACTTAGCACGATTACACGCTGCTACTATAGTTCCTTAATACTCTGTCCATAGAATACACTACGAGGCATGTTTTTGTTTTAAGTAAGTACCGTTTTGAAATTTAAAAAAAAGACGTGCTAAGATATCTCAATAATTTTATCTGTACATGAAAGCCTGTACCTTAATCTGCTTTTCTACATAATTTCCGTCAATATTCAGCCAATTGCCATAACGTTGTATCAGTTTTTGAATACCCTCCTCATAGAAGTCTGCTGCCTGACTTGTTAACCACTGCATCACCACTGTTTTGACTTCGTCATCGTCTTGAAGCCGCTGACCGCCCAGGTGTTTCTTCAAGTGAACAGATGGTAGTCACTAGGCGCAAGATCGGAACTGTACGGAGAATGATCTAGAGATCTTTGGTCTGATTGTCCACATGCGGACGGGCATTGTCTTGCAGCAAAACGATGCCGTTGGATTGGATTGGATTGTTTGGGGGAAGAGACCAAACAGCGAGGACGGGGAAGGAAGTCGGCCGTGCCCTTTCAAAGGAACCATCCCGGCATTTGCCTGGAGCGATTTAGGGAAATCACGGAAAACCTAAATCAGGATGGCCAGACGCGATGCCGTTGCTCAACTTCCATGGACTGTTGCTTTGATTCGGGTGGGACGTAGGCCACCCCTGTTTCATCGCCCGTAACAGTTTGGCTTAAGAAATCATCCCCGTCGTTGTGGTACCGCTCAAGGAAACTCAATGCGCTGTCTAAACGTTTGGTTTTGTGCACATCCGTCAACATTTTCGGTACCCAACGTGCGCACAATTTTCGGTAATTCAAGTGCTCTGTCACAAAGCCATACAAAACACTACGAGAAACATTAGGAAAGTCATCCCGCAAGGAGAAAATCGTAAAGCGTCTGTTTTCTCTCACCTTATTGTCCACTTCCTGTACCAAACTTTCATTAACGACCGAAGGACGCCCACTGCGTTGTTCATCATGCTCATATGAGCAGCCATCTTTAAATGCTCTCACCCACTTCTTACCATTCCATCACTCATACTGTTTTGTCCGTAAACTGGACAGATCTCACGATGAATATCTATCGCTTTTAGGCCTTTAGCACTAAGAAATCTTATAACAGCCCGTACTTCACAGTCGGCGGGACTCACGATTATCGGAGGTATCTTAAACACTCAGTACACAACGGAGGTTCGAGTGCTCCCTCGGGCATAGGTGTGTGTGTGTGTGTTTGTTGGGGGGTTGGGTTGTTTGGGGGGAAGAGACCAAACAGCGACGTCATCGGTCTCATCGGATTAGGGAAGGAAGTCGGCCGTGCCCTTTCACAGGAACCATCCTGGCATTTGCCTGGAGCGATTTAGGGAAATCACGGAAAACCTAAATCAGGATGGCCGGATGCGGGATTGAACCGTCGTCCTCCCGAATGCGAGTCCAGTGTGCTAACCACTGCGCCACCTCGCTCGGTGTGTGTGTGTTTGTCCTTAGGATAATTTAGGTTAAGTAGTGTGTAAGCTTAGGGACTGATGACCTTAGCAGCTAAGTCCCATAAGATTTCACACACAGTACACAACGTAAACAAGGAAGAATCAGACTGTAATGGCGACAGTGCGTAGATTAAGGTACAGGCTTTCATGTAAAACTAAAGTTATTGAGATATCTTAGCACGTACTTTTTTAATTTCAAAACGGTAGTTACTTAAAAAAAACACAGCTCGTATTTTTCGTAGACGTAAATGGTAGTGAAATATGGACTTTGGGGAAACGGGAACAGATGAGAAACGAAGCGTTTGAGATGTGGTTCTACAGACTGATGTTGAAAACCAGTAGAATGGTAAGCTAGGGAATGGGAAGGTTGTGTACAGAATCGAAGAGGAGAGGAATATGTGGAAAAAAGCGGCAGGATGACAGGACGTCTGTTAAGACGTCAGGGAATAGCTTCCATGTTACTAGAGGGAGCTGTAGAGGACAAAAACTGCGGAAGAACACAGAGACTGGAATACATCCAGCAAATAATTCAGGATGTAGGTTGCAAGTGCTATTCTGAAATGAGGAAATTGGCGCAGGAGAGGAATTCACGGCGGGCCGCGTCAGATCGGTCAGAACTCAAATGACTAAAAACTAAAAAAAGGTCGTATAGCCGCCTGTAGGAAAGCGTGTGCTTCATCCGCGTACTTTGGCCTCTTTCCTTCTGGATATGTGATAGTTGTGTCGTATGAATATTTGCAGAGCGTAGGTTAGTGTGAAACATCCCCTTAGAAAAATTTATGAATGATTGTGCTGGTAAACCCATTACGTTGTTTGATTTTCAAACAGCTGAGCAAAACTGAACGTACTCAGACATTTCTCTCTTTACTTATTCTGATCATCACTAAACTGACACACAATATTTTTAGCGCAACGCAATCTGACTTTCAATAATCCCTACAAAAGGATGGCCCTGACTAATAATAACCTATAACTTTCATGAATCACTTACCTCACAAAAATCTTCATTACTCGAACTACTGCAATACAGCGAGCGCCAGTACTGCCAGCTAAATAAAAGATTCTAACTACTGAAGGCACTAACTACTGATAGGTATGGTTAGCAAATGAAAGTTTTCGATAGAGAACAAACAATGTATTTACTTTAATAGTGTTCAAAAGTCATATATATATATATATATATATATATATATATATATATATATATATATATATATATATATATATTCTTGACATCCAGTCTTACAAATTTACTCTCTCCGATGGACACGTCCAGATCATCCGCTCTCAAAACTCCGCCATCTCTCTCCCCACATCCACCAACATAAAAACCTAAACAGCCTACTTACAAGTGTAACTGACACGTGTATATTGTAATGTTTGTATTGGTTAAAAGCAGTCTTGGTTGCAATTTTAGTTTTTTATTTTGCAACTACGCATTTCGCCTTATTAGGCATCTTCAGGTTATATTAATTTGGTATTTCTTAGAAGGATCCTTTAGTCAGTGCAGCCAAAGGGCATCGTCGAATCCATCAGGCCAACATCGCCTTTTAAACCCAGTAAAAACTTTTCTAGATCGACGCGAGTGACACCAAGACCTGCATAACGTGTTCCCGTTCACAGAAGCGAGTAACAGAATAACATGGGGCTCAAGTAGTAAGCATATGCAGGTCTTGGTGTCACTCGCGTCCATCTAGAAAAGTTTCTGCTGAGTGTAACGAAGGCGATGTTGGGCTGATATATTCGACGATGCCCTTTGGCTACACTGGCTAAAGGATCCTTCTAAGAAATACCAAATTAAGATAACTTGAAGATGCCTAAATAAGGCGAAACGCATAGTTGAAAAATAAAAAACTAATATTGCAACCAAGACTGTTTTTAACTAATACTGTTAAGCACTGGTTTGCTGTATGCCACATATGGATTGGAAGCATTTCTGTAATGTTTGTGTTGTATGGTGATGGTGAGAGAAAGGAATAGGCGAAACCGGGGTGAGGGCATATAGCCCACTTCTCTCGAACAGCAGCAAGAGGACCACCGAGTTCAACGTCCCCACCCAACGGACGCATCACTATCAACACTGTCACATGCGCTCTCTCCATGAGACACTGCGGAGACGTTTTCAATTTACTTCAGGACATCTACGCAAAGACTGTTGATCAGGAACTTTACGCTACCGTCTCTTCTTCCCTTGCCGGTCAAACACTGGCAGTGAAAATTTCATCCACCATCAGGACTCCAAGCGGTTTACTTCTGAGTCAAGTGACACCTCATAATGGTGCGTTACAAGCATCGTGTCATAGACAGGGACTGATTTACTTATTCTGCACCGATGGGCGTATAGGACAATAAGAGACGGGGGGGCATATTATTTCATGGACCTGTCGACACTTTATATTAAAGCTACAGAGTTGCCAGGTTTCCTGTCAGCTATTCGCGGCGTCTGTCTCGTAGTTCTGTGAATTGTTGCGAGTCTTAAACTACACTGTCCAGTCACATTAATGTGATTACCTCTCAAAAACCAGAATAACCATCTTTTGCAGCACGGAACGCTGCGATACGCGCAGGAAGAAAGTCAGTGAGGTTTTGGAAGGTACTGACAAGGATGTGGAGCCATGCCGACTCCAGCACCGTGGCCAGCTGCACTAGTTACTCGGTCACGAACAGCCCAGTCAAGGTGGTCGCTAAATATTCTCGACTGGGTTTAAATTTTGTGGCCAGTGAAGTGCGACCTGTGCGACATTTTGTGCGTTATCCTGCTGGCAGATGCCATCATACCAAACTAAAACAAACTGCATGTGGGGATGGTCACGATCCGCAACGATAGATGCATACCTGTGTTGATCCATAGTGCCTTCCAGAACGACCAGATCACCCAGAGAATGTCCCGATAGCATTCCCCAGAGTATAACTGTTGCACGGTGTTTGCTGTCAGACGTTTGAAGCCGTACACGCCAACGGCCATCTGTACTATGAGGCAAAAAACGTGATTCATCTGACTCGGACGCCTGTCGACAGTCTGCGGACATCCAGTTGCGCTATTGTCGTGCAGATTCCAGCCTCCGTTGCCGATAAACAGCCAGTCAACATGGGCCCATGAACAACGGACTCTCTACAGAGGCCCGTGCAGAGCAACATTCGGTGAGCGGTCGTTGATGACCCATCGTTGGTAACTGCTTGTTCCACTTGCTTGGTGAGTTGCTCAACACCTACACGTGTAATTGCCCGTACACATCCCCGCAGGTGTAGGTCACCCCGATTGACTACGGCCCGTAGTGCACCACATGTGCCTCGGCGCCGATTTTAGATAGCGCCTTATGCCATGCACGGCATACTTAAACCAAGGAGCATGCGAATAGTTTACAGACATAGCCGTTTCTGAAATGCTTGCATCCTTTGTCTCAAAGCCAATGAATATGCTGTTTTGGACGTCAGACATATCTCTCCACTTTCGCATCATTATAATAACTGCAATGTTTTCCGTGAACCCTGCCGCGCTTTATATGGTTCAAATGGCTCTGGGCACTATGGGACTCAACATCTGAGGTCATCAGTCCCCTAGAACTTAGAACTACTTAAACCTAACTAACCTAAGGACATCACACACATCCATGTCCGAGGCAGGATTCGAACCTGCGACCGTAGCGGTCGCGCGGTTCCAGACTGTAGCGCCTACAACCACTCGGCCACTCCGGCCGGCCGTTGCATTGACACTCTAAGACAAAAAGAAACGGCGCACCACGAAGGAGTCATGAAAATCGGTCACAAATTGATATTCATATAGGTATCGGTTCAAAATTGTAAACTTTGGCTGCCGGTGAATGATGTGTGGCGCTGCAGCACAGTTTCTCCACGCCGCCCAAGGATAGTGAACAGGACATATCAATTCCAGGTCACAAAGACTTTGCGAATTTCATTTCTTGTACTCAGGCACGAGTACAATGTACGCAGATGTCAGTATTTAGAAGATGACGTGTAACTGGGTTCAAAAAAGCCGGGTGGACTGCTCCGTGTATCTCTCGATTTTTGATTAGGAGCGATGCCACTATTTGATGATGTTGGCAGAAATGGGTGAACCATGGCCAAACAGAGCGTCAAGAAGGAAATGGTCGACCTAGAGAGACGACAGAACGTGAGGATCGAGAAATCGTCAGAGAGGCACTCAGGGCCGCTGATTAATCAGTATTATCGATTCGACGGGCAACTGTTGCTTCAGTGACTACAAGGTACATTAATAGGCGGCTCACAGAAAGGCAACTGAGCACACGGCTCCGCTTGGGTCGACTACCGTTCACCTCTGTACACTAAAAAGCGCATCTGCAGTGGCGTCGGGCACATTCGGCCTGGAGTCTCGTTGAATGGCGTAGAATTATCTCCAGTGATGAATCACGCTCCGAACTGACGGCCACTGAAGTCGTGTCTGGAGACACTCGAGACAGTGGTGGCATACCAGTCTCGCTGCCGCCCGCCATACGGCGCGACAACCTGGACCTACGTTTCAGCAAGATAATGCCTACACGTTGCCGAGGTTTCTCCACAATTGAGAATGTATGGAGCATCATGAGCAGGGCCCTCCAACCAGCTCGGGAATCTGACGATCTAACGCTCCAACTAGACCAGGTTTGGTACGATATCCCGCAGAAGGACGTCCAACAACTCCGTTGGACAATGTAAAGTCCAATAACTCCATGCATAAGGACCAGAGGTGTACCAACACGTTATTGACTGGCTCAATTTGTGAAGCTCGTCGCCGGCCGGTATGGCCGAGTGGTTCTAGGCGCTTCAATCCGAAACCGCGCTGCTGCTACTGTCGGAGGTTCGAATGCTGCCCCGGGCATCGATGTGTGTGATGTCCTTAGGTTAGTTAGGTTTAAGTAGTTCTAAGTCTAGGGGACTGATGACCTCAGACGTTAAGTCCCATAGTGCATAGAGCCATTTGAACCATTTTTTGAAGCTCTTTCTCTTGAATACAGCGTCCAATTTTTCTGACATTCTAGTCATTTGTTTGCCTGTAAATGTACATCACACCCAACGATTTCAGTCACTTTCGGATAATTCCTTCGTGGAGCGTCGTTGTTTTTTTTTCCGTTTCAGCGCATTATGAATTTCTGTTGTAAGGTGGCTATAATTTCGCACCTTGCTAGCACTTATCTACATACTCTGCCGTGATTTACAACCGGAATTAGGTATCATTTGATAGGTTGTACGTCATATATACGAATATTTAAAACAGACTGACATTGTCACGTACACCTTGTAAATAGTTGTTAACGTTTATTGCATGAAAGGTGACAGAGTGTCTTTATTTTCAAAACGGCGTAATGAATGATTGCCTATACTAGTAGAAGTTGGAACGCCAGTGGAAATTAAACAGCAGCTGTAACTCAAGCCCTGGGTGTTGGTCCCGCTTAAATACAGGAAGTAGCCAAGACGGACGGTCGGGGCACCTGAGCGCTGAAGCAAAGTACAGCGGCGGCCGGCTGGTATTGTAGCGAGGCCGGAAGGATAACCGGAAATACTTCGGAAACTCGGAAACTCTTGGACGCAGCAGAGAGGAACATGGAAGCTTTACCTCGGAAATCATGCAGGCTGGGTTATTTCCGAGGATTTTTACTCTGAGAAGTATACCATTGTATGTATTCCTAATTAACGAGGATAGGTGTTTACTCACAAACTTTCCACGCTGGACGACAAAAGACTAAAATATGTTTGGTCGGCGTTTGGAAGAATCTGTAAAGAGGGAGAATATTCCGTGGTTTCGAGAGTATGATTCGCCTTCTGCAGTTACGAGAGAAGGGAGCTGAGCTTTGCTGGGAAGCCAGCGGTGGAGAAAAAGAGGTCTTCCATTTAGAGCACCCATGTTGGACAGTCACCCAGTAGCAGATTTGTTGCTACAGACGGACTTGCTGTCTTTGCTCTCAGCAGATCTTATAGTTAGAACAGTTAGGCATTGTACCGTTGCGAACTTATACGATTCTGGACTTCACTTCTGAGTAGGGAGTCGTCCTTGAGTAAGCAGCGTTTAGTGATTGAGAGAACCTCTTCTGTCTATACTCACGAAGAGACGTTATCTGAACTCCGTCCATGTGGCTGGGAGTTAGCGTTTCTCGCCTGTAGGACACAGAAGGGACAAGACAGTATTAGATTATACTAGACAGAGGACCGTCTTCTGCCGTCCTAGTGTCTGAATGAGGTTTTTTTTTTTATATTTTGTGGCTGGAGTTCTTCCTAATGTTTAAATGAGTTTTTTTTTTTATATTTTGTGGCTGGAGCTCTTCCATCGTCGCAGACATGTACGAGAACCATCACTCTGATGCACGGATGCAGTACGTACGGTGATACTGCTAATTGCTTTGGCTTATTAGGGCTATAAAACTAAAAAACTGTGATCACGTAAATTTTATTTCCACTGAGGTTGCACACCACTGTAGATCATCTTTGAAAGTAGTGTCTTCTAGTGTTTGGTACATAGATGATGTCAGTCATCTCGCGTTGTTGATATTAGATCACGTAGCCACAAAAAGGGGCAGATTTGGGGAATTGAACAATCATATTAGTTAGGAAATCCATTTGTATCTATTTATGCCCATTGGACATTGATATATAAATATCTGTTGTATATAAATGGGTTTTAATCTACAGTAAATGTATAAGCAGGAACAGCATTTATCATTTGTAGTTACTAGTTCCCTTAATCATTCATTTATGTTTATGTTGTAATTTATGTGTTAAAGAGTAAGAAGGAGGAAATACTATCAGAATTAAGATCTTCTTCAGGGGGTAGTCAGACAGGGCCAAATCTTCATTGTCACGTTCAGTATTTTCCGTTGCGCTCATTAATTTTACTCGAGTAGCATCTTGGACTGTATCACCGTGGTTTCCCTTTTTAACGATTACTGAGACGTCCATGCGGTTGCGGTTTCCAAATTGTGAACGCTTTTAAATACGAATACATTCCTGTCATTAGCTGTTTGGAGGCTGAAGCTGCTGCATACGCTACGATGAGTCCTTGCTTCTCTCGCCGCTCGTCCCAAAGCGGGCCACCCGCACAGTAGCCCCTGCTGCTTACCGCTTCACTGGCATCGCTAGCGCGTCCCGTGGACGGTAACTTTTAATAAAATGATGGCAACGTCACAGCTACCACTGTTTATCTTTTCTCTACAGTTTACTAAAACTTTACTGTACATCTCTGATGATGGAGAAAACAATGACTATATTCTACACTCCTGGAAATTGAAATAAGAAAACCGTGAATTCATTGTCCCAGGAAGGGGAAACTTTATTGACACTTTCCTGGGGTCAGATACATCACATGATCACACTGACAGAACCACAGGCACATAGACACAGGCAACAGAGCATGCACAATGTCGGCACTAGTACAGTGTATATCCACCTTTCGCAGCAATGCAGGCTGCTATTCTCCCATGGAGACGATCGTAGAGATGCTGGATGTAGTCCTGTGGAACGGCTTGCCATGCCATTTCCACCTGGCGCCTCAGTTGGACCAGCGTTCGTGCTGGACGTGCAGACCGCGTGAGACGACGCTTCATCCAGTCCCAAACATGCTCAATGGGGGACAGATCCGGAGATCTTGCTGGCCAGGGTAGTTGACTTACACCTTCTAGAGCACGTTGGGTGGCACGGGATACATGCGGACGTGCATTGTCCTGTTGGAACAGCAAGTTCCCTTGCCGGTCTAGGAATGGTAGAACGATGGGTTCGATGACGGTTTGGATGTACCGTGCACTATTCAGTGTCCCCTCGACGATCACCAGTGGTGTACGGCCAGTGTAGGAGATCGCTCCCCACACCATGATGCCGGGTGTTGGCCCTGTGTGCCTCGGTCGTATGCAGTCCTGATTGTGGCGCTCACCTGCACGGCGCCAAACACGCATACGACCATCATTGGCACCAAGGCAGAAGCGACTCTCATCGCTGAAGACGACACGTCTCCATTCGTCCCTCCATTCACGCCTGTCGCGACACCACTGGAGGCGGGCTGCACGATGTTGGGGCGTGAGCGGAAGACGGCCTAACGGTGTGCGGGACCGTAGCCCAGCTTCATGGAGACGGTTGCGAATGGTCCTCGCCGATACCCCAGGAGCAACAGTGTCCCTAATTTGCTGGGAAGTGGCGATGCGGTCCCCTACGGCACTGCGTAGGAATCTACGGTCTTGGCGTGCATCCGTGCGTCGCTGCGGTCCGGTCCCAGGTCGACGGGCACGTGCACCTTCCGCCGACCACTGGCGACAACATCGATGTACTGTGGAGACCTCACGCCCCACGTGTTGAGCAATTCGGCGGTACGTCCACCCGGCCTCCCGCATGCCCACTATACGCCTTCGCTCAAAGTCCGTCAACTGCACATACGGTTCACGTCCACGCTGTCGCGGCATGCTACCAGTGTTAAAGACTGCGATGGAGCTCCGTATGCCACGGCAACCTGGCTGACACTGACGGCGGCGGTGCACAAATGCTGCGCAGCTAGCGCCATTCGACGGCCAACACCGCGGTTCCTGGTGTGTCCGCTGTGCCGTGCGTGTGATCATTGCTTGTACAGCCCTCTCGCAGTGTCCGGAGCAAGTATGGTGGGTCTGACACACCGGTGTCAATGTGTTCCTTTTTCCATTTCCAGGAGTGTATGTAGAGAGTGTCATTGTGAAAGTGCAAAGTAGGCCAGTAGTGTAGAACTGTTCGATACGTGATGATGCAAACTGATTTAAAACGATTGAAATATGGAATGAAATGTACAGGGTGTCCCAAGAGGAATGTTCAACATTCAGCATTTATTCAGCATCAGAAATGTGTTTCACAGCAGCGAAGATGAACAAGTGCTGATAGCTCTTAAGGTATGCGCTTGAGAACTTATATTAACTGGATATTTTTTTATTGTTTTAGTCCATACTACTATCTCTCAAAATATGGAAAGCAAAGAGCTTAGCGAAGAAGAGATCTGTTACACAGCATCGTAGATCAAGTGCTCATAGCTCGCAGGGTATGCACTAGAGCCCTGTTCGCCAGCTCTGTGGTAACCTGCTGACCTGTGAAAAAGCGTCTGTTATGGTTCGCAGTTCCAGTCTTGCTGACTTCAACGTTTTTACCCCATCTGTGAAAGAGCTACAAGCAGTCAGATCAAACATCAATAAGGAAATCGCAAGAAAATACTTTCGGCTCATAGTGCAATGGTGAAAAACTTACAATGCTGCACAACAGGTAACGCCTCTTTCCGCTGCTGACAAGAAAATTTTGGGTTTCTAGAAATACGTAACTATATTTATGAAATGCCACATTTGCATACCTCTTGAGTATGACGCAGCATACCAATTAAACACAGGCCCAATCAAAATTCAAGTGAGTAGTATTTTACTAATTCGTGTCGATAGAGCCATGCTTGTGTACAGATACTCAGTTTTATTAAAACAGACATTCGTCGTAAGGTTATCGTGGGTAGTTTTACTTCATTTCTTATAATACAATGCACAATTTTCGTAAGGTTTCCTTTAGTGTTGTTAAAACAATAGTAAACATGAGAGCGAAATTAATCATCAACGATATATGCGAATTCTCTGATGTTATCTATAACAGTCTGACGACGCACATGCAGTTTATTGATTACATGCATGTAGAAAACTTGTTCTGAGTTAAAGCTGTCAAACAATGTTTGAAGAAGAATAAAATACCACTACCACACGACAGCTAATGTAGAAAATACTTTTCTGACGTATTTGGGTACGATGCGCTCTCTCCATACATAATTCAAAAGCTTCGAGATGCCTCTGCTGCCTGGCTGTCTATTAAACATGAAAAGAACAAAATGTCACAGAAGTTAGCCCTTTTTCCACATGCGACTATTTTGGGTTGAGAAGTGAAGGGAATTATGTTCAAAGTTCCATTAGATTGGTAACTTCAGCAGACAGCAGAATTGCGTTTTAAGAAAAAATTGGTAGTAAATGTATTCGAACTCGCGACATCTGATTAGTGGTGCACGACACTTACCATTACGCTACTAGCTAACACATAGCTCCAACAGCTCCAGAGCTGAACGACAAGTCCTCCAGAACTTCTGCATACCACAGCGCTGCGAGATAATGCAAATGGCCGGGTCTAGACTTCTGAGAGAAACAGTTACAGCTTTTCTTTTGCGCTGCACGACGTTTTTTACAAACAAATAGCGCAATAGAATAGCTCAAGTGGAAAGGAACACTTCCTATTTAAATTTCTGCATCCTACACTGTTGGCAGTTCTGTGTAGGTGGCAGTTACGTGATTTTATTTCGGTGATTACAAAATAGAGTCGAATGTATGCACTGGGTAGCCGAGGCAGCTAGTTCATGGTGGTTCGGTCAACCAAGTAAATGAATTTACTGAATATGCTGCAATTTACTACAGGTATCCTGTGTGTCAGAATTCTCATCCAGTGTGGCGCAACGGCGTTACGATAGAAAAATGAGTCACAGAACAGAGGGTTTGGTGGTCTGTTGGACTGATGGTAGGTTCTTCTACCTATGGTCTCGGTTCGATTCCCACTACTGTCAACGATTTTAGATAGGGAGAGAAAGATTCCATTCTCTTCTGACTACACCAACTGAAGAAGATATAATGGCAGTGTGGTCTGAAATTCACATTTTTAAGATGATATTCCTTCTCTGCCAAGTAGACGTTAGGTTGAACCACAATAAAGTCTGGAGTGGCGACATGTAGAAACTCTATCACCGGTAACCTTTCTTATACTAGTTATTTATTTATAGTGACGAAACAAACGCTATGTAGGGTCACAGGACACTTATTCCATCTTTTATCTGACCTTCTGTATGTCGATAAATTTGTTCTGAACTGAGAATGCAACTCAGACCGCCCTTAACGCGGAATTTGATCCCTTCGTGGCGATACAGCTCGGCTACAATTTGTTGTTTGTTCAAAACTGCAGATTCCTCAACAATGGGTTCGAATCCTGGCTCGTAACTAAAGATTTCATTATTTATTGTCAAGCTCTAGCGTGAAAACACCTATATGCTGGTGGATAATAATTTTGATTTTTAATGTTTTTTTCATTCGTTGTCAACACTAACGGTATCTGACGTTTTTGACTCTCAGTGGGACACAGAACTATTTTCGAGATCACTGTAAGTTCAAGATGTTATTCCGAGCTGCTGGTGGAGAAAAATTCGGTAGCTGACGCCTCTTTGTGTGTAGTCAACAACGATATGTGTGGGGCTCTATTCCCAGTGAGCACTGAACTCTTCGTCATATTATTTCTAGTTCAAACATGCTCACATGTCGCTGCTGGTGCAACAAACCCATATTTAACGTTCGTTTTCCTGGGAAGGAAAAAATTAATGTTTCTTCTCGTCATATCAGTTAAAACATCTAGCTACTGGCAAGGAAATCCGATATGTCACAGTTGGTTGTGTTTCGATAGCAATCCGATTAGGTTCTGGGTTCGAATCCCTGTCCAATACAAAGCTTGACCTCACGGCATTTCAAGTAAGTTAATTGTGGAAAAGCAATATTTAACATCTCTCGCAGTTCGTTAACAGGGACAAGAGATGCTGGGGAGGAATTCGCGTCCGTTAAAAATGTTTGCGTTATGTAATTTAAAGTTGATATTTGCAAACTCATACTGTCTAAAATCGAGATATATCACTCTCTGTATGCCTAATCAGGAATGACTGTTAGTTTGCGTCAGTCATGAAATTTTTGCCTAGTCTGCCTGATCTGGGTTTGAATCCATATGCAGAAGGAGACGGTTCGTCGTGTCATTTGAAGTTCATACATATTCTCAACTAGCTGCTAGTGAATATCTTAAATTTTTAATGTCATTTTGTGTTAAATAATAAGTACTGTATGTTACTTTGAAGAGGAAATCATGAATACGATGAACTTAACTACGTGCGTTACCTATCTGACGTAATAATGAGAGTGGTAACATTTCAGGCATGTCATTTATTGTAATAAATGTGAGCTTACAAGCCTTAAAGACAGTCTTATCTGTGATAAGGTGTTCCCTGATATTTGTAGTATCGTGGTATTACTTTACATCTTGAGTTACTGCGATACAGAGCAGTATTTTCTTGTGGTGTCATGTTGGAACCATTTTCAATAGTCAAACGACTGTACCAAGGTGTGATTAGAGGACCTGCTAGACAGCTGCGTTATGCCGGTTGCATCCGAATCAAGCGAAATGCAGTTCAGGTCGTTCGGATACTTTTGAGCACGACTGTACATACAGCCATTACGCTAAGACTGACTAAAACATGTTGGAACAACACTATGAGGGCACTCGATCTGAAAGTCACCATGCGACCTATCTTTCACGACCGCTAGTGACATACGCCCTCACTCCATGCGACACTGCGGAGAGAATCTGTGTTGAACGCAGGACCCTGCCGCAAAGTATAGCGTTCAGCCATGTCGTCTCCCGTCTTTGCCGATCAAACCGTAATAGCAGAAATTCTTGTACCTGCAGGGTTTGAACCACATACCTCCGAGTCGAGCGCCACAACAAAACTTGTGTAGGTATCCTCGAGTACGGAGGCGGTTTTGATTTTCCATAAATCATTGGCTAATATTAGTACGATTATCCATTTAACGAGGTCACATTCCTAGGTACACTCACGCTAGGTTTAATCAGTTGGAATTATCTTGCAGTAAACTAGTATTTAATAAGTTTATTACCTATTCAATTTATGATCTCAGAGTCGCGTTTCCCAGCCGTTAAAACTTTACGGCTTTGAGAGAAGCTCAGAAGGTCATCTGGCATATTTCTACATGAGAACAGTGTGCATTTTATTACGAAGTGTGTAACCTCCCCCATTCTAATCGCCCTACTGGATTGCAATATAAATGGCCGTGATCGGGTATGCCTAATGAAATTCTGCAGTGATTAAAGCTATCGTTATCTACGGAAAATAACACCGGCTGGTGGAGCCGGCCGCGGTGGCCGTGCGGTTCTGGCGCTGCAGTCCGGAACCGCGGGACTGCTACGGTCACAGGTTCGAATCCTGCCTCGGGCATGGGTGTGTGTGATGTCCTTAGGTTAGTTAGGTTTAAGTAGTTCTAAGTTCTAGGGGACTTATGACCTAAGATGTTGAGTCCCATAGTGCTCAGAGCCATTTGAACTATTTTTGAACCGGATGGTGGAAGAAAAGCGTACCACTGACCCTCCTGAAGATAGACTCTATTCTAAACCAAATCCAAATACTGATAATTTTGAAATGGCAAAAAATAGTTCAATCGCTCATGAACCAGACAGGTGGAAAAAGGGTATCACGTAATATTTAATAGAAAAAATACTGATTACAAAAAAAGGATAATTAAGCCGTCGCCAGTCCATTAGGGCAATGAATATCCAAATTCCTACGAATGGTAATGGCAAAGAGTAGTAAACAAATGATCACTGGCGTGGCAACAGAAGGATGTCACGCTTTTCCACAACACAAAGTTCACGAGAAAATAAATGACTCAGGAAAGACGGAGTTTGCAGTTACTTAATCTGAAATACTAAATTTTGAAGGTAAAGTTTAATGAAGTTGCTGGTTAAATAAATAACTGACTGAACAAAAATTGTATTACGTAAAGAAAATGATTTTTAGTAACTTCAGCGTAACTTACTGCAAAATTTTGAAAACGGCAAGGAATTTAGTTTTACTTATTGAAAGACTGAATTGAATTTACGTAAAGCAAACGAGCAACTGATTCACTATTAACATAAGAACAATAAAATACATACCAAGCCATCATGAGTCACTCGCTACGCTAAATAAAGAATAAATGGAATTGCTCTTTCTTAATTTGTGCTGCATCTTTAGTTTTTAGTTTTACCTGTAAAATTTTACGTTACTTTGAGTGAGTTTAATACTCCAGACTGCAAATTAGTTAACTTTCTTTTGATTGGCGACTCCATAGAGTGTTGTGTGCACAACGACCATATAAGTAAAATTATTGTGATCGTTGCATAGCTTTTGTTACTGGCAATAACTTGACACCAGTGCCTACGAAATTTAATTTGTATGTTAAAGCACTGAAGATGATCATTATGTGATCGAAAATCGATTTGGCTGTCAATAAAGCATCAGAATTACTGCCAACACTGACCTCCTTCTCAAGTTAAGTTTCTGTCATGGAATACAAGAATGTACAGTCACGAAGCAGCAAAATTTAGGCTGAAACTGGTCATCAGCAAACAAACAAAATTGGCAGTAGATGCACTACTGCCCATTAAAATTTGCTGCAAAAATAAGAAATGCAGATAATAAACGAGTATTCATTGGACAAATATGTTATACTAGAACTAACATGTGATTAAATTTTTACTCAATGTAGGTGCACAGATCCTGAGAAATCAGTACCCAGAACAACCACCTCTAGGCGTAATAACGGCCTTGATACGCCTGGGCATTGAGTCAAACAGAGCTTGGATGGCGTGTACAGGTACAGCTGCCCATGCAGCTTCAACACGATACCGCAGTTCGTCAAGACTAGGGACTGGCGTATCGTGACGAGCCAGTTGCTCGGCCACCATTGACCAGACGTTTTCAGTTGGTGAGAGATCTGGAGAATGTGCCGGCCAGGGCAGCAGTCGAACATTTCCTGTATCCAGAAAGGCCCGTACAGGACCTGCAAAACGCGGTCGTGCATTATCCTGCTGAAACGTAGGGTTTCGCAGGGATCGAATGAAGAGTAGAGCGACGGTTCGTAACACATCTGAAATGTAACGTCCACTGTTCAAAGTCAATGCGAACAAGAGATGACCGAGACGTGTAACCAATGGCACCCCATACCATCACGCCGGGTGATACGCCATTATGGCGATGACGAATACACGCTTCCAATGTGCGTTCACCGCGACGTCGCCAAACACGGATACCACCATCATGATGCTGTAAACAGAACCTGGATTCATCCGAAAAAATGACGTTTAGCCATTAGTGCACCCTGGTTCGTCGTTGAGTGCACCATCGCAGGCGCTTCTGTCTGTGATGCAGCGTCAAGGGTAACCGCACCCATGGTCTCCGAGCTGATAGTCCATGCTGCTGCAAACGTCGTCGAACTGTTCATGCAGATTGTTGTTGTCTTGCAAACGTCGCCATGTGTTGACTCAGGGATCGAGACGTGGCTGCACGATCCGTTACAGCCATGCGGATAAGATGCCTGTGATCTCGACTGCTAGTGATACGAGGCCGTTGGGATCCAGCACTGCGTTCCGTATTACCCTCCTGTACTCACCGATTCCATATTCTGCTAACAGTCATTGGATCTCGATCAACGCGAGCAGCAATGTCGCGATACGATAAACCGCAATCGCGATAGGCTGCAATCCGACCTTTATCAAAGTCGGTATGCATTTCTCCTCTTTACACGAGGCATCACAACAATGTTTCACCAGGCAACGCCGGTCAACTGCTGTTTGTGTATGAGAAATCAGTTGGAAACTTTCCTCATGTCAGAACGTTGTAGGTGTGGCCACCAGCGCCAATCTTGTGTGAATGCTCTGAAAAGCTAATCATTTGTATATCACAGCATCTTCTTCATTTCGCGTCTGTAGCACGTCATCTTCGTGGTGTAGCAATTTTAATGGCCAGTAGTGTGGTTAACCGGTGTTCATATTTTTATGCCAGTCGGTGATTTCGTGGAAAGGAATTTCTGAGGACAATAACAACACCGGTGCCCTATCGGTTTTAACAATTGCAGATTATTATGCAAGAACGTTAGCTGTTAAAGTTTGCGTAATAAATGCCACTGGGTGATACCTGTACAGCAATAATTGCACTTTGTCAGTAAACAGTCTTACGATGTTGTAGCTGTGGGGACGACGGAGAACGTAGCCGACGGCAATGCCCACCTGCTGCTGTTGCTGCTGATTGCTAACCACGAGTCGTCTCCAAAGCCACTGATAATTATGGGAGAGTCATTAGTTAGAACTGCAGCTTCCTCTGCTTGTTCACTCTGGTCGTGCTCTCAGTACTGGCGGGCTAGTAAAGTAGGTGCGCGATCCTAGCTACACATCGCGTCTGCACGAGCGTCCAACAAACGCTTTCGCACTCATTCAAGAGCCAAGTTGCCTTGGCTCCTCTTTACTCGCAGCGCGGCAGGGACTCTCCATACGCAAAGATAAAGAACGGCACAGCCACTGCTATCGATAGATTTAAATAAAGTCCCCTTGCCTATTACCAAGCAATTTACGATATTTATATTATAATTACATTCAGATTTATACATTCACAAATAAATACACTAGTACATCCACTATATATTGAATACAGTTTCTCTGATGAAGCTTATCGATTCAGAATTAGCAGTATCTTACAATTTATTACCGGATATTAAACGGCGAAAAATTTTGGATGGTGCAGAAGGTATTTTATCTGAATTTCGGTGTCACAAGTGGTGTGAGTCGATTGTGACTATATGGGAAACACAATAATGACAAAGCAGGCACTCCCGGCGGCACTGGCTTGTGGCTATCAAACGTCGGCTTGAAAATGATTCAAATGGCTCTGAGCACTATGGGACTTAACATCTGAGGTCATCAGTCCCCTAGAACTTAGAACTACTTAAACCTAACTAACCTAAGGACATCACACACACCCATGCCCGAGGCAGGATTCGAACCTGCGACCATAGCAGCAGCACGGTTCCGGACTGAAGGGCCTAGAACCGCTCGGCCACAGCGGAAATGTCTGTTTAGGCAGTTCATTCTTCATCTGGTCCACAGCCGGAGTTCATACTTTCTACTCAAACTGCAGTATAGCGATACACACCGTCCCTACAATCTGACCCATCTATGACGTTCAGACTGCCAGCGTAGGTAGAAACGCTGACAGCTTTCGATAACGTGACATTTTCTGCAACCTTTATCACGATCCGTTCACACTGGGACAAGGTACGCAACCTGCACGCCTGCATCGTTCGCCTGCCTGCTTCTAATTTCAACAACGACCGAAGACCTGTTTTTTTTATGGATTCGTTACACACAACTTAAACTAACTTATGCTAAGAACGACACACACGCCCATGACCATTGGAGGACTCGAACCTCCGGCTGGAGGGGGAAGACCTGTGACAGGAGGCTAGGCGTGCAGGATCGATTTTTGTTAAGGCAATAATTTTACGAGATGTGTGAGGGAAGCAAAAAGTCTGACAACACACCGGGCGGTCTTGCTGCGTTGGGCTGTTTTACTTGTGTAGATCCGTGTATTCATGCTTTCCATATGTTCAGTCAGAGTTTCAGCTCCGGACAGCCATCACGTGATTTTTGAGAGCACCATCTGTGAAATTGTGTTTTTGTTATCTGTTACGAAAATGGAACATCTGAGTTTGGAGCAACGTCATACAATGAAGTTTTGTGTTAAACTTGGGGAATCAGAGAGTATAAGCATTGAAAAGTTGGAACAGGACTATAGTGAACATTCCCTATGAAAAGCACACGGGTTTTGCTGGGTCAAATAATTTTTGGAAGGTCGCGAACATGCTGAAAACGACCTCAGTCAGAGCGACCCCCAACTTAAGAAACCGATGAAAACGTCGAACGTGTGAGTGCCCTTGAGAGATCAGACCGGCGTTTAGCAACAAGGATGATGGTTGATCTGTTAAACATAAAGACTACACCGGACCGAAGGTTTGCACATGCGAAAGGTTTGTGCCAAAATGGTACTGAATAACCTCACAGTTGCATTAAAGGGCAATCGAAGAAACGTGACAGTTCATTTCCCTGAGAGGACTGCCAGTGACTATGAATGATTCAATATTGTGATCACAGGTGACGGAAGAAGCCTGGATTATTGAGTATTGTCCTGAAACAATGAAGCAAAGTAAGGAGTGACACGCAGGGACATCTCCTTGACCGACAAAAGCTCGAAATTGCAAATCAATTATCAAAACAATGCTGATTTGCTTTTTTGACACTAGGGGTATCATGCAAAAAGGTTTGTTCCTTCAGGATAGACTGTCAACCAAGTGTTTTACAAACATATCCTTGAAAGGTTCAGGGTGAATCGAGTGAGACCGAACATTGCAGACAAGTGGCTGCTGCACAAAGACAACCCACCACGTCAAATGGCCACTCACATCACGGAATTTTTCACCACAAAAGGGATTCCTGCTGTTTCACAGCTTCCCTGTTCATTTGATGCAAGCCCCTATGACATTTTTCTTTGCCCGAAATTTAAAAATGTCTTAGGAGGACGTCATTTTGGGACTACGAGAACGTTCAAAAGAATGTGAGCGACATGTTAAAGACACTACCATTTGAAACTTTTTAGCCCTGCTGCCAAGACTGGGAAAACGTCTTCACAAGCGTATAGTTTCTGAATGGAACTACTTCGAAGGGGAAATAAAAAATAAAAACTTCGTTAGATAAAAATCAGTCTCGTTACTTTTAGACACCTATTACATAGATATATGCATGTGGACGTTCGAATAATCCGACGACGTTAAAACCTGTAGCTAGGTGTAATACTCCTTTGACAAGAACAGAATATAGGAGCGTGACCCTATGAGCGGTTCAGACTTGAATGCAGGATTGTGGTATGCTTACACAGGCATACACTGATCTTTGAAAATTTTCAACAATAACGTAAATCTTCTTCAAACCTAAAGAAGATTTACAACTACCCAATACAGTTTCGTTACAATTCAGCGAATCAGTGGTAAAACAATTACAATTTTAAATATCCTTAATTAGTTCGCCTGATAAGGACCATGAAGTTCAATAACACATCAAATAAAAACAGTGTCGTAATTTCTGCCCCAAATTGAAGTTCTAATCATCAGTTTAACTAGATGGACTGACGACACAGACTCTATAACCAATACCAGCTTTAGTCACCAAATTCACAATAAAATTTAACAGTGAATTAGAAAAAGCTCTCACCATATTTTGTTTGCTTAACTATAGTAGAACACGGCATTCCGGCCGGGAAGGAGCGCCTGGTCCCCGGCACGAATCCGCCCGGTGGATTTGTGTCGAGGTCCGGTGAACCTGCTAGTCTGTGGATGGTTCTTACGCGGTTTTCCATCTGCCTCGGTGAATGCGGACTGGTTCCCCTTATTCCGCCTCAGTTACACTACGTCGGCGATTGCTGCGCAAACAAGTTATCCACGTACGCGTACACCACCATTACTCTACCACGCAAACATAGGGGTTACACTCGTCTGGTGTGAGACGTTCCCTGGGGGGTCCACCGGGGCCGAACCGCACAATAACCCTGGGTTCGGTGTGGGGCAGCGGAAGGGTGGACTGCGGTAGTCGTCGTGGGGTTGTGGACCACTGCGGCTGCGGCGGGGACGGAGCCTCTCCGTCGTTTCTAGATCCCCAGTTAACATACAATACAACATACAATAGTAGGACACCTTTAATTTTTAAATACTCATAACCAATAGCATAAAACTATATACATGGGAGGCGTGTTATTTAAGTAAGGTCCGTTTTGTTGTAGACACTAGCAGTTCGCGCGCATTCCTCAACTAGCGCGTGCCTCGTGTACCGGCATGCTTCGGGAGCAACTGTGCTCAGTTTCAGCTCTGTAGCTAACCTGTACGGTTCTCTTCTGTGCTTTCAAAATGTTTAAGACTATCAACTCGAGCCGGCCGGAGTGGCCGAGCGGTTCTAGGCGCTGCAGTCTGGAACCGAGCGACCGCTACGGTCGCAGGTTCGAATCCTGCCTCAGGCATGGGTGTGAGTGATGTCCTTAGGTTAGTTAGGTTTTAATTAGTTCTAAGTTCTAGGCGACTGATGACCTCAGAAGTTAAGTCGCATAGTGCTCAGAGCCATTTGAACTATCAACTCGCCCGCCGCGTGTGAGGTTCGCTCAGTGATACGGTTTTTGTCAGCAAGGAACCTGTCTGCTGCAGAAATTCATCGACAGATTTCCGAAATGTACGTTGGTACTGTTATGAATGAAAGCAAAGTGCACTTCTTTGATTACAGGCGATTTGGTGGCTTCAGTTGAAGCGAGGATTCGTGATAATAGGCGCTTAACAATGACAGGTCTCTCATACCAATTTCCTGACAAACAACATTGTTTCTGAACACCTAAAGTTTTGGAAACTGTGCTCCCGTTGGGTTCCGAAACTCCTAACAGAGGATCACAAAAACCAAAGATTTGAGTGTGTGACGAAGTTCTTGGCTCGTTATCACGAAAAAGGTGACGGCTTCTTGAGTCAGATCGTAACTGGAGACGAAACACGGATTTCGCATAACACGCCCGAATCGAAGCAACAGAGCATGGAATGGAGACGAACACACTCACCTGTAAAGGTGAAGGCCAAACAGACTCTGTTCCAGTGCAAAATCATGTCGTCGGTGTTTTGGGATAAGCATGGTGTTTTGTTGGTCGATTTCATGCAACGGGGAACCACTTTCAATGCAGAAGCATACTGCCAAACCCTGAGGGAGCTACGCAGAGCAATTCAAAACAAAGGACGCGGCATGCTGACAAAGGGAATTGTCCTTCTCCATGACAATGCAAGACCTCACACTGCAGATGAGACCAGCGATTTATTGGACAGTTTTGGCTGGGAAGTTTTAGACCACCCACCCTAAAGTCCTGATCTTGCACTGAGCGATTACCATCTGTTCCTCCACCTCAAACAACACCTCAGTGGCAACCGTTACTATGATGACGACGATTTGAAAACGGCAGTGAACTCTAGGTTTTTGGAGCAGGCGGCAAGACTTTATGAAGAGGGCTAAAAATGGCTCTGAGCATTATGGGACTTAACATCTTACGTCATCAGTCCCCTAGAACTTAGAACTACTGAAACTTAACTAGCCTAAGGACATCACACACATCCATGCCCAAGGCGGGATTCGAACCTGCGACCGTAGCAGTCCCGCGGTTCCGGACTAAAGCGCCTAGAACCGCGCGGCCACCGCGGCCGGCATGAACAGGGTATTTTAAAATTGGTTGAGAGGTATGATACGTGTTTCAAAAATCTTAGCAACTATGTCAAAAAATAGAGTGTACTATGTATTTTCTGAAAATAAATTTACTTTATTGAAATAACCTTTCGTTGTGCGCTTATGTACAAATGGACCTTACTTAGAAAAACGCTTCGTATATATATATATATATATATATATATATATATATATATATATATATATATATATATATATATATAGGGTTATTACAAATGATTGAAGCGATTTCACAGCTCTACAATAACTTTATTATTTGAGATATTTTCACAATGCTTTGCACACACATACAAAAACTCAAAAAGTTTTTTTAGGCATTCACAAATGTTCGATATATGCCCCTTTAGTGATTCAGCAGACATCAAGCCGATAATCAAGTTCCTCCCACACTCGGCGCAGCATGTCCCCATCAACGAGTTTGAAAGCATTGTTGATGCGAGCTCACAGTTCTGGCACATTTCTTGGTAGAGGAGGTTTAAACACTGAATCTTTCACGTAACCCCACAGAAAGAAATCGCATGGGGTTAAGTCGGGAGAGCGTGGAGGGCATGACATGAATTGCTGATCATGATCTCCACCACGACCGATCCATCGGTTTTCCAATCTCCTGTTTAAGAAATGCCGAACATCATGATGGAAGTGCGGTGGAGCACCATCCTGTTGAAAGATGAAGTCGGCGCTGTCGGTCTCCAGTTGTGGCATGAGCCAATTTTCCAGCATGTCCAGATACACGTGTCCTGTAACGTTTTCTTCGCAGAAGAAAAGGGGCCGTAAACTTTAAACCTTGAGATTGCACAAAACACGTTAACTTTTGGTGAATTGCGAATTTGCTGCACGAATGCGTGAGGATTCTCTACCGCCCAGATTCGCACATTGTGTCTGTTCACTTCACCATTAAGAAAAAATGTTGCTTCATCACTGAAAACAAGTTTTGCACTGAACGCATCCTCTTCCATGAGCTGTTGCAACCGCGCCGAAAATTCAACGCGTTTGACTTTGTCATTGGGTGTCAGGGCTTGTAGCAATTGTAAACGGTAAGGCTTCTGCTTTAGCATTTTTCGTAAGATTTTCCAAACCGTTGGCTGTGGTACGTTTAGCTCCCTGCTTGCTTTATTCGTCGACTTCCGCGGGCTACGTGTGAAACTTGCCCACACGCGTTCAACCGTTTCTTCGCTCACTGCAGGCCGACCCGTTGATTTCCCCTTACAGAGGCATCCAGAAGCTTTAAACTGCGCATACCATCACCGAATGGAGTTAGCAGTTGGTGGATCTTTGTTGAACTTCGTCCTGAAGTGTCGTTGCACTGTTATGACTGACTGATGTGAGTGCATTTCAAGCACAACATACGCTTACTCGGCTCCTGTCGCCATTTTGTCTCACTGCACTCTCGAGCGCTCTGGCGGCAGAAACCATAAGTGCGGCTTCAGCCAGACAAAAACTTTATGAGTTTTTCTACGTATCTGTAGAGTGTCGTGACCATATGACAATGAATGGAGCTACAGTGAATTTATGAAATCGCTTCAATCTTTGTAATAGCCCTATGACTGATTAATTACAGATTTTTACACTATGTATATATACTGTGTAAAAATCTGAAATTAATCAATCAAGAACTTTTCAGTACTTTTGGAAACAACATTTTCCCTCTTACTACGTATTTATACACTCCTGGAAATTGAAATAAGAACACCGTGAATTCATTGTCCCAGGAAGGGGAAACTTTATTGACACATTCCTGGGGTCAGATACATCACATGATCACACTGACAGAACCACAGGCACATAGACACAGGCAACAGAGCATGCACAATGTCGGCACTAGTACAGTGTATATCCACCTTTCGTAGCAATGCAGGCTGCTATTCTCCCATGGAGACGATCGCAGAGATGCTGGATGTAGTCCTGTGGAACGGCTTGCCATGCCATTTCCACCTGGCGCCTCAGTTGGACCAGCGTTCGTGCTGGACGTGCAGACCGCGTGAGACGACGCTTCATCCAGTCCCAAACATGCTCAATGGGGGACAGATCCGGGGATCTTGCTGGCCAGGGTAGTTGACTTACACCTTCTAGAGCACGTTGGGTGGCACGGGATACATGCGGACGTGCATTGTCCTGTTGGAACAGCAAGTTCCCTTGCCGGTCTAGGAATGGTAGAACGATGGGTTCGATGACGGTTTGGATGTACCGTGCACTATTCAGTGTCCCCTCGACGATCACCAGTGGTGTACGGCCAGTGTAGGAGATCGCTCCCCACACCATGATGCCGGGTGTTGGCCCTGTGTGCCTCGGTCGTATGCAGTCCTGATTGTGGCGCTCACCTGCACGGCGCCAAACACGCATACGACCATCATTGGCACCAAGGCAGAAGCGACTCTCATCGCTGAAGACGACACGTCTCCATTCGTCCCTCCATTCACGCCTGTCGCGACACCACTGGAGGCGGGCTGCACGATGTTGGGGCGTGAGCGGAAGACGGCCTAACGGTGTGCGGGACCGTAGCCCAGCTTCATGGAGACGGTTGCGAATGGTCCTCGCCGATACCCCAGGAGCAACAGTGTCCCTAATTTGCTGGGAAGTGGCGGTGCGGTCCCCTACGGCACTGCGTAGGATCCTACGGTCTTGGCGTGCATCCGTGCGTCGCTGCGGTCCGGTCCCAGGTCGACGGGCACGTGCACCTTCCGCCGACCACTGGCGACAACATCGATGTACTGTGGAGACCTCACGCCTCACGTGTTGAGCAATTCGGCGGTACGTCCACCCGGCCTCCCGCATGCCCACTATACGCCCTCGCTCAAAGTCCGTCAACTGCACATACGGTTCACGTCCACGCTGTCGCGGCATGCTACCAGTGTTAAAGACTGCGATGGAGCTCCGTATGCCACGGCAAACTGGCTGACACTGACGGCGGCGGTGCACAAATGCTGCGCAGCTAGCGCCATTCGACGGCCAACACCGCGGTTCCTGGTGTGTCCGCTGTGCCGTGCGTGTGATCATTGCTTGTACAGCCCTCTCGCAGTGTCCGGAGCAAGTATGGTGGGTCTGACACACCGGTGTCAATGTGTTCTTTTTTCCATTTCCAGGAGTGTATATTAAAAAAATCCGACCAAATATTCTTTAGAGTATGGTGTAATAATTGAAGTAATTCGGTCCAGTACTTACATGGATTTATGCTAATGTAGTTTCACCCGTATGAATTACATACATATTTATAAATCATATATAATTTAAAAAACTTATAGCCTATGTCCGTCCGAATGGTCATTAAAGCATTTTGTAAAAATTTGAAGTAAATGAGTCAAGAACATTTCGAGATTTTTGGTAATAACATTTCTCTTAGGCTATGTCTATAGAAATAGTCATTAGAGTATCGTGCAAAAATTTGAAATAAATCGATCAAGTGCTTTCCGCGATTTTTGGTAACAACATTAAACGACTACTTGTCTTTACATACTGAGGTGATAGAGGTCACGGGATGCTTCCTAGTATCGCGTCGGTCCACCTTTCACCCGGAGCAGTGCGGCATCTCGACGTGGTATTGACTCGACAAGTAGTTAGAAGTCCCCTGCAGAAATATTGAGCCATGCTGCATCTATGGTCGTCCGTCATTGAGAAAGTGTTGCGGTGCAGGATTTTGTGCACGAACTGACCTCACGATTATGTCCCGCAAATGTTCAATTTGATTCATGTCGGGTGATGTGTGTGGACAAATCATTCACTCAAATTGTCCAGAATCTTCTCCAAACCAATGGAGAACAATCGTAACCCAGTGACGTGACGCGTTGTTATCCATAAAAATTCCATCTTTGTTTGGCAACAAGTAGCCGAACATAACCATTTCCAGTGAATGGTCGGTTTAGTTGCACCAGAGATCCAGTCCATTCCAAGAAAACTCGGCCCACACCACTATGGAGCCACCATCTGCTTCCGCAATGTCTTTTTGACAACTTGGGTTAATCTCTTCATGACGCTACCGCGATGTACAAGTAGTTGTAGACTTTTGCAATGGGATGATGTAATTGAAAGCTTTTGAAAGGAGAATTAGTGTGGCTAAGCAAAAAGATAAGGGAGGGAATTACACGTAATTTTGATACAGAAGATGTGCTTTTTCATAAGCTTTTGAACTGATTTATACACAGCTCCTCGTTTAGTAAACGACTGTTTAAGGATTCTATCGCTATTGCAACTGAATTACGATGTTAGCGAGGTGACACTGCGTAAACTCCGCTCTGACTCGTCAGCAGAAGTTTTAGTTGCAACAAGTATAGTGAAGGGGTTGGATAAATGCCTACATTGAAAAACTTATACAGTTGAAAGACGAATTACCTTGTTTTTGAGAACTGGCTCATGAACGGTACCAAAACAAGTACGTAAAAGATATGGTTGAAACTGTTAGCAAATGTGGACCAAAGTGTTATAAAAATCAGGATACAAAATTTGAAACAAAATTTCAGAAAGAAATAGTTCATTTGTGTGACCATATTTCCGTAGATAAATTATAATAATTGAAGGCATTTAAATCGGTCATCGTATACTACGGTATAAGAAACAACGGTACCAAACCATTGGCGTAGCGTGGAGGTGGGAGGGAGGCGGCTATGGGCTCTATCATGCCCCAGGCACCACTTACAGAAGGCCGCCAAATCGTCCCAAGACAAATAAGGTTTTCTGGAAAATATGTTATTATTAGAGCAAATTCTATAGATTACTCCGGTTGTTCCTGGACGGTGGGGAGGGGAGGGAGGCGCCAGTAAACTGTAATGTCGTGCTCCGGCTCTCATAGATGGCGGTGGGGAGGGGGGGGGGCGAAGTTGCCAGTAAACGTGCCCCAGTTGCCAGTGATGTTCGCTACGCCACTGTGCCAAACGATGGAATAGCTCAAAAATATACAAATATACACATAGACAGTGTTTCTTGATGTGAGTGAGAATAAAATATCGTAAGCAATATTTACACCTTTTGTGACGAACTGTCTTTGGATATGGGAAGCAAGCTATGTTGTAAATATGTTTCATTACACAGCACTGATGATGCTGTATTTCAATAGAACAAACAAAATTTAATGCCAAAAATAAGTATCTTACTGTAGTAGTAAAGATGGACGTACAATACGCTCAATAATTTCAAAAAATAGGTCAGAAAGGTGTAGGCCTTTTGATAGATGCTTAAAAGGGGGGGAGGAAGGAGGGAGGAGTTAGTTGTATAAACCAAAACTATAGTGAGCGAAAATAAAATGTTGGTTGTACTATGTTCATTGTTGTAGGCTATTACCAATAACTGTGTTATTTTACTGATATTACGAACTACTGCCCTTTACAAATGCGAAAGAACGCCCTCTTGTAACATATCGGATTTTCGTTGTTCTCAGAGGAAAGCTCGCTATTCTGAAGCCGTTTTTGGACCCATTCTGTGCGATTTTTCTTTTGAAAAATATGAGTGCGTTGGATACAAACTGCCGGCGACTGACAAAATTTTCTTCCTAACGTCGTCCATAGTTTGCTTCGAAGATATGCACAACTTTCAAAGTGAGAAAATGTAGTACAATCAACAAAATACCTATAAAACTCCGCACTGTACAACGTACTTACGATAAGAGCCTGTCGGAACTCCTGAAGGCCGCTGCCCGTGCTCTCTGGTCTGTGGAACACGCACCAGAGTCCTGGGTTTGCGGATAAATCACGAAAATCGGCCGATTTGCAGATCGGCGGGCCGGATCCGTCACAGACTGCCGCGGAACTGGCCCACAACTCTGGCCCGTAGCGGGACCCCGCTCTCGTGTGACCAGCTAACGCCTCGACTACAGACAGGTCCATTCTGGAACGAGTTCCCTACGGCCAGTCAGCGTTTCTTGTTCGGTTACTGAGCTGTCGTTATATCTGACAAAGATGGCAAATTTTTCGTGGCTCTTCTTTTCAGTGTCGGACTTACACGATCAACGATACACCGCGAATTTTTGCCTGAAAGTGAAGAAACACCAGCGACGAATGAAATTCCAAGTTACGGAAGGAGTTGAAATCGATAAACTAAATGTGGGAGGCGTGTTTCAACATCTGAAAGATGCATGCTGTCGTACCCGACAGGACTCGCAACAGACTTATGTGAATGCCTCAGTGGAAGAGGAAGAGATGTGCGATTTTTCAGGTCTACCGACTGTTTGGCACGCGAGTGGCTTCGTGCAAGGGAATAAGTCGGCGATAGGGTCGAGCTGAGATTTATCAGGACTCTGCAGACAGACTCGGGTATCAAGCTACGAAGGTAGAAATTGAAACGAGCTTCTCGGTTGGTATCTTGGTCCGATTTTATTGCTTCTCCCCGAGTTTACACGAAGAGCACAGACACTGGGTCAGAATTTCAGTGTGCGAAGATCATAAATGACGCTTACTAGACACTCCAAGAACTAGAACAAATAACCTGCCTGGCCTATCACTTTGACGTGAATCATGAAAAGGAGGCAGTTTCTTATTGCTCAAATCGAACCCTCAGGTTCGGTTACATGTCACATCGTGGCTGTCATAGTTATACGCAAGCCACACAGACTCATTACCCACAGTCCGCAGGTACGTATAGACGATAATGCTAGTCTCTAGTCTTGGAGTAAAAGCTTAATGGAACAGATTCTTTCAGTCACATAATTTTCTGCTGTCGGCTGACGGACACCCAGGTCTCGTCTACTGGCAAGAACTCTCGAACTGTTGGACTCTGCCCTGCTCGTCAACTGGTGGCCTTTTTGTACTGTATTGGGGCTGTATGCTTGCATATGATAAGTGGCCGCGTACCATTTTTACCCGCAATTCACAATCGGCCAGTTTTAAATCAGCGGTTTCTTAATGGCCGCGACCTCGTATTGGTCTCTGTCGTCCATCTGTTCAAAGATGGTTGCGGTACTCGGCTTATAATGAGTCACCCTCTTCTAAAATTACCTTTTTATAGAGATAACCGAAACCATGCGGACTATAGTTTCTTGCGTAAATTAAAATTATTTCAGCTGTTTCACTAAAAGAATTCATATGATTTTGTATATAATTTATTATATTTCATGCTAAAATGTATAAAAAAAGAAATTAATGCGTTACAATCGGTATGTACTAACACTTAAGATTACTCTTCTTTCAAAAGTAATTGAAATTACAAAATTTTTTGCATACTTAAAATTCATGTTATTAATTGTACAAACTAACGCTAATTATTAAATTTATTTCTAGATTGATTTACAAAATAATGGTATAGTGTAGCGAAGATTCTTCTTTGGTAAAGAAAGTTTGTAAACTCTTTTGATTTGTAAACTCTTTGGAATAATGTGAGTACCGCGGAATGTAAGTAGTGGTGGGCATGTCTCTGATGGAAGTAGACGTTCTCTAAGTTCGTCACCAACGATGTAGTTATTGGTTTTTTTGAATGTGGGGAATGTAAAAGCGGTGTGATGTTGGAGGATGTGACAAAAAATAAAATTCATGAAAAATACCGGCAAATCTTCATCAGTTATATAGTCATCAAGAACCTACAAACTCGAAATTTCAGCTGCAAGAATGTACCCCTAGACAAGACTAGATAATGAAGATAAGTAAAAAGTTATTCTTTTGTATATCTTACGCCTCTCGAAGCTTTCAAAATTTGTGCACACAATGAGAATTTTAATAGTGATGTGTGGGAGGATAAGATTACAAGCTGATCGGTACAGGATATCAAATCAAACACCTTTCAGCCGTCTAGTTTCCAAACTGTTATTTTATTTGGCTATCAGTTCCGGCGATTTACCACCCCATCTTCAGCCCCCCTGAAGGATGTGTAGGAGGATTCCAGCCTCATTTCCGGTCAAGACAGGGACCAGAATTCAAATACTGGTATCTTTAGATTTCTCTTTGATACACCGATCACTTCAACCATCATCGCCAAATGGGACCTGAAGATGGCGTAGTAAATCGCCGGAACTCGTAGCCAAATCAAATAAAAGTTTGGAAATTAGACGGTTGAAAGGTGTTTGATTTGACATCATATTGGTCTGGTGAAAGCGTCAAGCACTGTACGCCTCCATCTAGGCGTCCAGGCTCTGCTTGTTAAAATTCTTACCCAGATGACTTACTGTTTGTTGCAGGCAATCCCTTCATGACTTCGTCAGTAAACTACGATTCAATTTTCATCTACTAAGAGTGTTTCTTGGAGCACCACTACGAGGTGGCAAAGCTCCTATACTACGATCAGAAAGTAAATGAACCAGATTTTTATATTTTTCTAGAAAAAGTGTATTTGAAAAACAATTACAGAATATTTTTGGCACAGTTGTTGACTATTTTTCCACATACTCAGTATCCCGTTCAAAGCATATGGTGAGCTGTGGCACAAGCTCCTTTATGCCAACCTCGAAGAACGCTCCCGCTAGCTGCTTCTCCATTTCAGGACCTCTTTACGCACCTGTTCGTCGGTTGAAAATTTAACCCCACTCACGTGTGTCTTCAGGGATGTAAAGAAATGGTAATCTGAAGGCGCCAAGTCAGGGGAATACATGGGGAAGGTTCAAAACATCTACATCTACATGATTACTCTGCAATTCACATTTAAGTGCTTGGCAGAGGGTTTATCGAACCACAATCATACTATCTCCCTACCATTCCACTCCCGAACAGCGCGCGGGAAAAACGAACACCTAAACCTTTCTGTTCGAGCTCTGATTTCTCTTATTTTATTCTGATGATCATTCCTACCTATGTAGGTTGGGCTCAACAAAATATTTTCACATTCGGAAGAGAAAGTTGGTGACTGAAATTTCGTAAATAGATCTCGCCGCGACGAAAAACGTCTTTGCTTTAATGACTTCAATCCCAACTCGCGTATCGTATCTGCCTCCCTCTCTCCCCTATTACGTGATAATACGAGCTGCCCATTTTTGCATCCTTTCGATGTCCTCCGTCAATCCCACACCGCGCAGCAATATTCTAACAGAGACGAACGAGTGTAGCGTAAGCTGTCTCTTTAGTGGACTTATTGCATCTCCTAAGTGTCCTTCCAATAAAACGCAACCTTTGGCTCGCCTTCCCCACAATACTATCCATGTGGTCTTTCCAACTGAAGTTGTTCGTAATTTTTACACCCAGGTACTTAGTTGAATTAACATCCTTTGAGAATTGTACTATTTATCGAGTAATCGAATTCCAACGGATTTCTTTTCGAACTCATGTGGATCGCCTCACACATTTCGTTATTTAGCGTCAACTGCCACCTGCCACACCATACAGCAATCTTTTCTAAATCGCTTTGCAACTGATACTGGTCTTCGGATGACCTTACTAGACGGTAAATTACAGCATCGTCTGCGAACAACCTAAGAGAACTGCTCAGATTGTCACCCAGGTCATTTATATAGATCAGGAACAGCAGAGGTCCCAGGACGCTTCCCTGGGGAACACCTGATATCGCTTCAGTTTTACTCGATGATTTGCCGTCTATTACTACGAACTGCGACCTTCCTGACAGGAAATCAGGAATCCAGTAGCACAACTGAGACGATACCCCATAGGCCCGCAGCTTGATTAGAAGTCGCTTGTGAGGAACGGTGTCAAAAGCTTTCCGGAAATCTAGAAATACGGAATCAACTTGAGATGCCCTGTAGATAGCGGCCATTACTTCGTGCGAATAAAGAGCTAGCTGCGTTGCACAAGAACGATGTTTTCCGAAACCATGCTGATTACATATCAATAGATCGTTCCCTTCGAGGTGATTCATAATGTTTGAATACAGTATATGCTCCAAAACCTTACTGCAAACCGTCGTCAACCACATGGGAACGCCTTCGTGGCAAAGCTTGTGTGAGCACTGACGTCGTGCAACAAGTACACTCCTCTCGTCAGGATTACCCTCCTATGGTTTTGAATGTTCTTTTTGAGTTTTTTATATTCTCACAGTATCCTTGTGTACTTATGTTCTCCGACCGAGGCAGAAATGGGACAAAAATGACTCCCTTAAGTCGCAAAACATTTAGGCCATGGTCTGTTTGCTCGAAATCGTTGTTTTCAGTTTCATGGCAGATGGACACTTGGTGTGACGCCACTGTGACGACTGTCTTCTTGTATCAGGTGTGGAATTAGCCACCTAATTTTCATCACCAATCACAGGACAGTCCCAATAAAAGGATGTAGAGCATTCGCCTTCCCTACTACCAACCTGACGCAGCCGGCCGCTGTACCCGAGTGGTTCTAGGCGCTTCAGTCCGGAACCGCGGTGCAGCTACGGTCGCAGGTTCGAATCCTGCCTCGGGAATGGATGTGTGTGATTTCCTTAGTTTAGTTAGGTTTAAGTAGTTCTAAGTTCTATGGGAATGCCGGCCGGAGTGGCCGTGCGGTTCTAGGCGCTACAGTCTGGAGCCGAGCTACCGCGGCGGTCGCAGGTTCGAATCCTGCCTCGGGCATGGATGTGTGTGATGTCCTTAGGTTAGTTAGTTTTAATTAGTTCTAAGTTCTAGGCGACTGATGACCTCAGAAGTTAAGTCACATAGTGCTCAGAGCCATTTCTATGGGAATGATGACCTCAGATGTTAAGACCCGTAGTGCTTAGAGCCGTTTGAACCATTTGAACCTGACGCGCTCATTACATTCCAAATCGCTTTGCCTCGTTACGATCTGATATTGTCAGAGACAGGGGTATCGTCAGGAGTGTCCTAGGGGAAGTGTGATGGGACCGCTGTTGTTCTCTGTATACATAAATGATTTGGCAGACAGGGTGGGTAGCAATCTGCGGTTGTTTGTTGATGTCGCTGTGGTGTACGGTAAGGTGTATAAGTTGACTGACTGTAGGAAGATACAAGACGACATAGACAAAATTTCTAGTTGGCGTGATGAATGGTACCAATCTCTAAATAAGGAAAAATGTTAATTAATGCGGATGAGTAGGAATAACAAACCTGTAATGCTCGGATACAGTATTATTAGAGTTCTGCTTGACACAGTCAAGTCGTTTCAATATCTGGGCATAACGTTGCAAAGCGACATGAAATGGAACGAACATGTGAGAACTGGAGTGGGGAAGGCGAATGGTTGACTCCACCTTAGTGAGACAATTTTAGGAAGGAGTAGTTCACCCGTATAGGAGACCGCATATAAGACGCTGGTGTGACCTACTCTTGAATACTGTTCGAGTTTTTGGAATCCGTACCGGGTCGGACTGAATGAAGACATCGAAACGGGCTGCTAAAATTTGTAAACAGTAGGTCGAACAACACGTAAATGCTACGGAGATGCTTCGGGAATTCCAGTGGGAATCCCTGGAGGGTAGGCGAAGTTGTTTTCGAGAAACTGTATTAACAAAATTTAGAGAACGGACATTTGAAGCTGACTGCCAAATGATTCTACTGCCGCCAACATACATTGCTCTTAAGGACCGAGATAAGATAAGAGAAATCAGGGCTCATGTTGTTGTTGTTGTTGTTGTTGCTGTCGTCTTCAGTCCAAAGACTGTTTGATGCAGCTCTCCATGCTACTCTATCCTGTGCAAGTTCCTTCATCTCCGAGTAATTACTGTAACCTACATTATTCTGCATCTGTTTAATGTATTCATGCCTTGGGTTCCGTCTATGATTTTTATCCTCCTCGCTTCCCTCCAATACTGAACTGATGATTCGTTGATGCCTCAGAACATGTCCTACCAACAGATCGCTTCTTCTAGTCAAGTTGTGCCACAAATTCCTGTTCTCCCCAATTCTGTTCGGTACCTACTCATTAGTTACGTGATCTACACACCTAATCTCCTGCATTCTTCTGTACCACCGGATTTCGAAAGCTTCTACTCTCTTCTCCTCTAAACTATTTATCACCCATGTTTCACTTCCATACATCGCTACACTCCATACAAATACTTTCAGAGAGACTTCCTACTCGATGTTAACAAATTTCTCTCCTTCAGAAACGCTTTCCTTGCCATTGCCAGTCTACATTTTATATCCTCTCTACTTCACCCATCATCAGTTATTTTCCTCCCCAAATAGCAAAACTCATCTACTACTTCAGGTGTCTCATTTCTTAACCTAATTCCCTCAGCGTCACCTGATTTAAATCGACTACATTCCATTACCCTCATTTTGCTTTTGTTGATGTTCATGTTATATCCTCCTTTCAAGACACTGCGCATTCGGTTCAACTGCTCTTCCAGGTCCTTTGCTGCCTCTGACAGAATTACAATGTCGTCGGCAAACCTCAAAGTTTTTATTTCTTTTTCATGGATTTTAGTTCCTCATTAGGGCTCATACGGAGGCATATAGACAATCATTTCCCCCCGCCACGCACCGTGCCGTGGATTTTGAAGTATGTATGTAGATACAGATGTAGATGTACTTAATGTAAGTGACTGTGTCAAGCTGCACCCTGCTAATGGTGTATTCGAAACTTACAGAACTGTTTTTGTATTAATCCTCACTAACTTAAATTTTTCTCGATTTAGAGCAACTTGTCATTCATCAAATCAACTAAAAATTTTGTTTAAGTCGTCTTGTGTATTCCATTAGTCACTCAACGACGACACCTTCCCGTGCTCCACAGCCTCACCAGTGAACAACTGTAACTTGTTGATCACGCGGTCTGTCAGATCATTTATGTATGTATAGAATAAAAGCGGTCCTATTACACTTATCAGGAGCACCCTTGACGATACCGTTGCCTATGATGCACATTAGCTGTCGTACTGGGGTATGTTACTTAAAAAGTCTTCGAACTAGTCCCACATCTGGGAACCTAAACCGTATGCTCGGACGTACGTCAACAATGTGCAGTGTTGCAACTTGTCAAATGCTTTCCGGAAAGGTAGGTGTGGTGTCAACGGCAGCCACCACGCTAGAGGTTGCGATAATCGATAGCGGTCCAGTACTTGCAACCTCTCTGGACTCGCTGGCGCTTGCAGCGCCGCCGTATGGCACAGACAGAGACTTCAAGATCGCACCGGATGAGTCAGCTGCAGGTCGTGAGCGAAGTCAGATTAGAATAGCCTTCAGCTCGCTAGGTTCTCAGCCTCTAGTTGGCGCATTTATTACGCACGTAACACCAGAATTGTGTTATCTTGCTTGTTGTATAATCCAGTTAATGTTTGTTAATGAGTCATTTGTATTCAAGAAAGATAGTTGTTATTAGTTACGGCTCAAATGGTTCAAATGGCTCTGAGCACTATGCGACTTAACTTCTGACGTCATCAGTCGCCTAGAACTTAGAACTAATTAAACCTAACTAACCTAAGGACATCACACACATCCATGCCCGAGGCAGGATTCGAACCTGCGACCGTAGCGGTCGCTCGGCTCCAGACTGCAGCGCCTAGAACAGCACGGCCACTCCGTCCGGCCTATTAGTTATATTTCTGGAGTGCAGTAGCAGGGCAAAGTTAAGTAAAAGTTATTTACTAAACTATTCCAGTACTAATTATTGTAGAATGTTCCAGATTCCTACAACCACCTCACTCGTGCTAGCCTCTATCACCCCTCTGCAAATCCCAGGGGTACCCATCGAAAATCATTCTGCATTTGTGTGAGGTCATGACATGCTGCCATCGACCTTCACATCACTAGGAATATGCAATCTGCCCGTTGCCATCTGCCCCTAAATCCGTGCTGATTTGTGGACAGAAGATTTTCTATCTTAAGGAAATTTATTGTATTCGAACTCAGAATGTCTTCAAGAATTCTGCAGCAGACTGATGTTAAGGATAGTGGTCTGTAATTTTGACGGGCCCTTCTTTTACCCTTATTATATACAGAAGTCACTTGCGCTTTTCCCCAATCGCTCGAGACTTTTCGCTGGGCGAAAGATTCGATGTAAATGCAGGCTAAGTAAGGAGCCAATGCCTTGAATAGGAAGCATGGCCGAAATATTTGCCAGCTGAATCAGGATATTATTCCAAAAGTGAGTAAGCTTGCTTTCACAGCAGACCTCGTGTAAAATAATACATGCAGCCGTTGGACAGTCCAGTCGCACTGGACACATACTATGCAAACTTTTCTGGGCAGACAACAGTTTTAACTAAAACACTGCTATCGCTGGTCTGCCGAGCCACCACAACCTGAATCAGGATATTATCGTGTACATGTATCTGTCATCCGCGGATCGAGTTTTTTTCTAATATCAATTGTTGACACAGTTTTGTATGACTGACGCAAGGTCCCGTCAAATTCTTCGGCCTTTCTCGAGTATCAAGGGTAAAATGAACACACAGATGTTTTATAACATACAGCACATCACGATAAAAGAAGAAGACAAGAAAAAATGTTTTCTGCGATTGAGTGCTCAGAGGAATTAAAGAACTTGATGCGTAAAATATCGGGAAGAAATGTTAATTTGTAACATTTACCTCTAGTTTCGTGATGTTTCAATTACCTAAATTCTCAACAGAGACGTAGACGTACGTTTATGTCAGCCATTAGCAAAAAAGGACGAGTTTACCGACATCTCGCCGGCGCTATCTGAAATCTAAGACGTCAGTAATTGCTATCAGTATTTTGCATATGAAGTCTTACGACAGTAGTCTTATCCGTCGTTGCATCTACGCGTTCGTGTGGTAGCCTCACCTGTCCTGTCACAAAAAAAGCTTTCCTGTTTCTCAGCACGAAAACAGAAATGACATAATAATGTATGACGCGCCTGTAAGAGGAATGAACTTCCTGAAAGAGTTCCCTTGTAACGCAGCATGTTGACAAATTCGCCTGCCTCGCTCTACAAACTCGATTATTAGTCTCGACGCAGGACAGCGGGAGAGGTCCGACCTCATAATCGACCCTATTCGGCGTGGCTTTCCCCAGTTTTTACACCACTTGGCCTGCAGTGGCGCTTCAGCCAGCCTGGTGATAAATGACGCAACACCCGTCTTGTCCTCGCCTCACACTGTGTTCGACAAAGACTTTAGTCGTGTCCATCCGATATTCTAAGCACAATGCAGACACATAATAAGGCTACATATGCTTTAGAAATGCTAAAATCATGACCGTCATTTCTGCATACTACACTGAATCGCCAGAGCAACTCGTACAGGCATCCGTATTCAAATACAAATATATGTAAACAGGCAGAATACAGCGCTGCGGTCGGCAACGCCTATATAAGACAAGTGTCCGGCGCAGTTGTTAGATCGTTTACTGCTGCTACAATGGCAGGTTATCAAGGTTTAAGTGAGTTTGAATATAGCGTTACAGTCGGCGAAAGAGCGGTGTGACACAGCATCTCCGAGGTAGCCATGAAGTGGGGATTTTCCCGTACGACCATTTAATGAGCGTACCACAAGTGTTCGGAATCCGGTAAAACATCAAATTTCCAATATCGCTGCGGCCGGTAAAAGATATTGCAAGAACGGGAGCAGCGACGACTGAAGAGAATCGTTTAACGTAACAGAAGTGCAACCATTCCGCAAATTACTGCAGATTTCAGTGCTGGGCAACCAACAGGTGTCAGCGTGGGAACCATTCAACGAAACATCATCGACATGAGCTTTCTCAGCCGAAGGCGCACTTGCCTACCCTTGATGACTGCATGACATAAAGCTTTACTCCTCGCCTGGGCCCGTCAACACTGACATTGGACTATTGATGACTGGAAACATGTTGCCTAGTAGCAAAAGCCTCGTTTCAACTGATATCGACCAGATGAACGTGTACGGATATGGAGACAATTTCATGGATCCATGGATCCTGCGTGTCAGCAGGAGATTGTTCAAGCTGACGGAAGCTCTGTAATGGTGTGGAGCGTGTGCAGTTGTAGTTATATGCGACCCCTGACACGTCTAGATACAATGCTGACAGATGACACGTACGTAAGCATCCTGTCTGATCACCTGCATCCGTTCATGTCCATTGTGCATTCCGACGGACTTGGGCAATTCTAGCAGGACAATGCGACACCGCTTACGTCCAGAACTACTGCAGAGTGGCTCCAAGAACACTCTTCTGAGTTTAAACACTTCCTCTGCCCACCAGACTCACCAGACATGAACATTATTGAACATATCTGAAATGCCTTGCAATGTTCTGTTCCGAAGAGATCTCCACCCCCTCACACTCTCGGATTTATGGACAGCGCTGCAGGATTCATCCTATCAGTTCCCCCCAGCACTACTTCAGATATTAGGTGAGTCCACGCTTCGTCGTGTTGCGGCACTTCTGCGTGCTCGCGGGGGCCCTACACGATATGACAGGTGTGCCAGTTTCTTTAGCTCTCTAGTGAGTCAGTTTTACCTACAAAGGTTAAGGACATGTCACACATAGAGTTTGAGCCCCCATTCTGCCATGCCACAAATTCAGCTTATCGATTTAATCATTGTTATACGATGAATTTTAACGGTTACAGTCGAATCAAACTTTCTGTTCCCAAATCTCACTTGTGCCAGCAGGCTTCTGTAACTACACTGAAGAGCCAGGAAAACTAGCACACCTGCCTAATATCGTGTAGGGCCCCCTCAAGCACGCAGACGTGCCGCAACATGACGTGACATGGACTCGCCTAATGTCTGAAGTAGTGCTGGAGGGAACTGACAGCATTAATCCTGCATTGCTGTCCATAAATCAGTAACAGTACGAGGGGGTGGAGATATCTTCTGAACAGCAACTTGAGCCAGAGAAATTGTTTGAACTCAGAAGAGTGTCCATACAGCCAGTATGTAGCAATTCTGAACGTATGGGGTGTCACATTGTCCTGTTGGAATTGTTCAAGTCGTCGGAATGCACAATGGACATGAATGGATGCAGGTGATGAGACAGGATGCTTACGTACGTGTCACCTGTCAGAGTTGAATCTAGACGTATCAGGTGTTCAAATGGCTCTGAGCACTGTGGGGCTTAACATCTTAGGCCATCAGTCCCCTAGAACTTAGAACTACTTAAACCCAACTAACCTAAGGACATCACACACAACCATGCCCGAGGCAGGATTCGAACCTGCGACCGTAGCGGGTCGCGCGGTTCCAGACCGAGGCGCCTAGAACCGCACGGCCACGTATCAGGTGTCCCATATCACTCCAACTGCACACTCCCCACACCACTACAGAGCCTCCTCCAGCTTAAACAGTCCCCTGCTTGTAAGCGTATTGTCATATCACTGGCTTTGCTGCGGAGTACCTTTGCGAGCGGCCGCGATTTTGCTGAGTCGAGCGCCGGACACGAATCTGTTATGTTGTGTTGTGGGTAGCTCTGCATGTGAGAGACATTGTTATTATGGAAGTTCAAGTGTTGCTACAAGTGATATTACAGTAAAGTGATGAAATACGGAAGTGATTCAGAGTGCGTAGTGATGTAATTAAAAATTAGTAGTGTCGCCGACAACATATTTGTGTATCCTCTCGTTGCATGTCGCACAGCATCAATCATCCGCGCCGTTTTCGGTCTCTCAGAATGAACTAATGTGAATCAGTAAAAATTAGTTATCATAAAAGAGTGCAGTCAAGTGCCAGTGTCTTGAAGCGAGCGTGAGAACGTGCGTTCGGTCATCGCGTTGCCGCATCATCAACACTCAGCCGCGCCGCGACGGTTACGAGCACGCTCGTACAATTCTGAACTGTAATTTAACTTTATGAGCAGTGTTATATCATTACTAGTGTCAAGGGGGACTGGTACTAAAAGAAATCTGTGTATGTGTGGCGAGCGTAAGAATTTTCGCTCGATCATGCTGCTTCCGCATTATTAACCATCATCCGCGCTGTGTTCGGTTACGCATACGCTCGTCCAAGTGATTTTGTGGACAGATAATTATCTAGAAGTTGGCATAAACACTTGTGACTTAGAGTGTAAACAGTGCAACCTGTGATTTTCATATCGTCTTAGAATATAGATGTTCATACCAGACGTAGGACAGCGTAGTGTTTGACGTTGAGTGGCTTCCATAACCTGCTTGAATATTTAGATAGGTAATTTCAGGCAGGTCGGTCAGCAGTGTGGAGCAGAACAATACGACCGCCGCGGGACTACCAACAAGTACGTGGTGTGGACAGGGCGCGCGGTCACGAAACTAGAAGCGACAACCAGTTAAAGAGACCCCCCCCCCCCCCATTTGTACCCCTGGCCGTGTCACATGCTGACACTCAGGGTCCATGGATTCATGAGGCTGCCTTGACACCCGTACACATCTATCCGCTCGATACAATTTGAAACGGGACTCGACCGACTAGGCAACACATTTCCAGTCATCAACCGTCCAGTGTCTGTGTTAACGGGCCCAAGCCAGGCATAAAGCTTTGCGTCATGCAGTCATCAACGGTACAAGAGTCGGCCTTTGGCTCCGAAAGCCACTATCGATGATGGTTCGTTGAATGGTTCTCTCGCTGACACTTTTTGATGGCCCAGCACTGAAATTTGCAGCAATTTGCGGAAGAGTTGCACTTCTGTCACATTAAACGATTCTGTTCATTCGTCGTTGCTCCCGTTCTTGCAGGATCTTTTTCCGGCCGCAGCGACGTCGGAGATTTGATGTTTTACCGGATTCACTCATGAAAATGTCGTACGGGAAAATCCCAACTTCATCGGTACCTCGGAGATGCTGTGTCCCATGGCTCGTGCGCCGATTGCAACATTACGTTCAAACTTGCATAAATCTTCATAACCTCCCATTGTTGCAGCAGCTAATCGATCTAACAACTGCGCCAGAGACTTGTCTTATATAGGCGTTGCTAAACTCAGCGCCGTATTCTGCCTGTTTCCATATCACTGTATTTAAATATAAATGTCTACTCCAGTTTCTTTGGCGCTTTAGTGAGTGTGTGTGTGTATTTATGTATGTGTAAGGTTTTCCAGCTCCCAATATGTAGGCTGCCCTTCGAGATAGACGTGCTGTGTTCGAAAAGATTCTCAAGCGCCTAAGATGTACGCTACCCTCAAAACACGTATATTGTGGGAATAATGTGAGCCTGTTTTATCGATCTAATTTGCTGGAGCTACATATGCATATAGACATGGTTTAGCACAGAAAGCGGAGAAAAAGATGGATAGAGACAGAGTGGGGATGGGACGATGAGGTGTACAGAGAAAGTGGGGAGAAGAAGGATGAAATGGACAGAGAGAGGTGGCAGAGGATATGGACAAAGAGAGGGGAAAGGAGATGACAGGAAGAAAGAGGGGGAGGAGCAGATGTACAGAAGAGGGAGGAGGAAATTGTCAGAGAGAAGGGGAGGAGGCATGTTGTGAAGGTAGTATTGGCATGCCTTGCAGGGGCTACAAATGTGGTTGGATGTAGCTAAGCAGCGAGAGAAGAGGTGGGAGAATATAGATTATGAGAGAGGTGGATTTTGAGGTGTATATGAAGGAGGGTGAGATGAATAGAGAGAGGGGGTGGAGAATATGGACAGAGAGAGGATCAGTTGAGGAGGGAATGGAGAAAGGGAGAGCAGGAGATGGTCAGGGAAGTGGGAATCGAGAAATTGTCAGTGAGAGGGGGGGAGGAGGATATGTACAGAGATAGCGGGAAGTTGGGTAGATACAGGAGGCAGGTGGAACGCATATAGAGGTAGTGGGCATCTGGAAAAGGAAGAGGGGGAGAAGAGGGTCAGAGAATATGGACGAGTAGATAGAAGAGAGGTGCTGATCGAAGTGGGAGATTAAGATGCACAGAGATGTGGGGGAAAGAAGAGGTGGGAGAGGAGCACATGTTTGCAGTAAATGCACAAGACCAAAGAACTAGGGAAAAGAATAGTATATGACTTCTGAGCTCCATACAATGTTAACTTTCTACCCTTTGTCATGTGGGTGGTACAACTCAAAATAATAGTGAATAATAGTTGAGTGACAGATGTGTTTTTACGGATAGCTAAAGAAAAATGGCGTTCGAGCAAACAGATTATAGACTAATGTTAATTAGAGGCTGCAAGAATGATATTGACATTGTTTAGCAAACGAAGGCGACTAGACAATTCACCGCAGAAGATAGGGGCTATGTTACACCCTGTGCAGTGATTTGCGTAGCATGTACCTAGATGTGGAAATAAAGGCTCCAGCCCCCCCCCCCTTTCCTTGCTCAGATGGCATCCCATTCATTGCCCAACACCTACATCTCAGGAGTCAGTTTCCTTCCGCATTACATAACATCTTCTTTTCCACATATCATCATCTCCAGAACTTCCTACATCACAAACCCCATCCACAGTCACCAGGATTTCTTACCACATCTTCCTTATAATGACAATAATATGCTTCATACCATCATCTGTGCCAACACATTTTGACCTCTTAAATTATTTTATACTAAGTTTAGAAATTATAGTATAAATTGGCTGAAAAATGGCAAATTGACGTCTGCGCAGCCTGCCTCCAGTGGGGAGAAAGTGAATTACTGATACAGAGAAAAAACGTTGGACCTGCTAGTGTAAATCGCTGTCGATCCCATCGCTTTCTATCTGCAGCAGCGTAATATCCACAAGAGTCGAGCAAGTCGAGACTTTACTGTTTGTACACAAAAAGAACATACAATATATTTTACATTTTTTCCTGGCGCTTACTGTGCCAGATTTAAATGAGAAATGGTTTCCTCCCTCACTCTCCAGTTCTAACCAAAGTTTTCGGGAGCATTTCTTTCTTTGTAAAACAAACGTCGGAACCGGAAATTCCCTTCGAAATATTCCCTCTGTCCCACTACCAGCTAGACTGTTGTTTTACTGAGAAGACCCTTACTCGATATTGGTTTAGCACTGTAACGATAATATCTGTCTTCAAAGGTAGGTAATGAAAAAAATATCAGAAAAGAATTTAACGTAAAATGTGGATCGGCATATCTTATCGTGTTGAAGTTTCTGTATGCCGACCTTCAAATAAAACAGTTACTTCACTTTCAGCACCTGACTTTGTTCTTTGGTACTGATTTGATCTCAGATGCTTGCAGTCGTAAAGTTCTCTCCGTATGACCTCTTGCGTCAGCACTTAGTGGTTTCAACACGCTTAGTGGTTCACGCTATTGGTCTGCCTAGTCTGTGTCGAACTATGCCACAAAAAGTAAGATCCTTCGATGCCTGGGTAGTACTCTGAAACGTTATCAGCTAAGCGTCCTATTGTACCGTTTCCTCTTGATACATCCGAAGTACAACAATTACTCAAGTACCACAGACACTCATTAGACTCTTCATCCCATTTAACATGGCGGGGTCAGGGATTTTCATCTACCTCGAGATGACTGAGTGTTTGTGTTGTCCTGATCATTTCATCATCATTCATGCAAGTGGCAAGATTGGACTGAGTAAAAGGTTGGGAATTTGTACGGGCGCTGATAACCGCGTAGTTGAGCGCCCCACCATCCAAACATCATCATCATCCATTTAACAAGTCCTGCAGTTGTTCTTAACTTTCACTGAGAATAGTGATGTCATTAACGAATCAATTCATTGATATCCTTTGACCCTGAATTTCTATCTCACCACTGAACCTTTCTTTTATTTCCGTCATTGTTTCTTCCACAGATAAATAGCACAGTGTGAGCGAAAGATTTCACTCTTTTCTTTTCCAGTCCGACTACTTCGTTCTTGGTCGTGGACGAAAAGATTCACGAAGAACTGCGACTCACAATTTCAGCTTTAGCAATGGAATTGTCTCTGAAAAGTTGCATTTTCGTAAATTGAGCAAATTTTGCATTCCGAGGCAGCTTACTGAGAAACACAAAAGGGAAAGAATGGTTAGTGTTCGTGATTTTTTGGATTGATATCGTAAGGAAGGTGATCAATTTTTAGCAAACATGGAAAGGCGTCACCAGTCCAAGTCAAGAATAAGCAGACAGTCTCAAAATGCAAGGCTATGACAACGTGTTTTGAGATAGACATGTAGTCTTGTTATTCGAGTTTACGCACCAAGACAGAACAATAAACGCCGCCACTTACTGCACTACCCTGAGTAAACTTCGACGTGCAATACGGGATAAGCGACGAGGGCCTCTGACGTCTGGAGTTCTGTTGCTGCATGAAAATGATAGACCCCACTCTGCCATTCACATACAGAATCTGATCAGATATTTTGGGTGGGAACGGATTGTCCACCGTCATACAATATAGACTTGGCACCAACCGATTTTTACTTGTTTCACTACCTAAAGGAGTTTCTCAGTGGCAAGTGCTTCGCAACAGGTGATGAGATGAAAGGAGCAGTTAAAGACTGGTTACATGACAGGCGGCTCTCTGTGACTTAGGGGTACAAAAATTTGTAAAACGTTATTGCAAATGTTTAAACAAATATGGTAGTATGTGAAATATAGAGAAATATGTAAAATGTTAAATAAGAAAAATTTTTTAATAAAAACTGTAATGGATTATGTTTTATAAGAAATCATACCTTACATTCCGAATAACCTTAGTACACACTGAGGTAACAAAAGTCACGGGATACTTCGTCATATGGTGTAGAACCCCGTTTTGGCCAGCGTAGCACAGCAGCTGGACGTGGCAAGGACTCAACAAGTTGTTGGAGGTCCCCTCCACAGATACTGAGCCTTTCTGCCTCTGTAGCTGTCCATAAATGCGACAGTATCGCCGGTGAAGGACTTTGTGCGCGAACTCACCCCTCGATTGTGTCCCATAAATGTTCGATGGGATTCATGTGCGGTGATGCGGCTGACAGCATCATTCGTTCGAATTATACAGAATGTTCTTCAAATCAGTCACAAACAACTGTGACCCCATGAAATGACATCGTTGTTTGGGAACATCAACTTCACGAAAGGCTGCAAATACTCTCTAGCTAGCGGAAGATAACCATTTCCAGTCAATGATAGGTTCAGTCTGAGCAGAGGACCAAGGCCTTATCATTGTGGAGCCACCACAAGCTTACACAGTGCCTTCTTGACAACGTGGATCCGTGGCTTCATGGAGTTTGCGCCACGCTCGAATCAACTGAGCCGCGCGGGATTGGCGGAGCGGTCTAAGGCGCTGCAGTCATGGACTGTGCGGCTAGTCCCGGCGGAGGTTCAAGTCCTCCCTCGGGCGTGGGTGTGTGTGTTTGTCCGTAGGATAATTTGGGTTAAGTAGTGTGTAAGCTTAGGAACTCATGACCCTAGTAGTTAAGTCCCATAAGATTTTACACACTTTTGAACATTTTTTGAATCAACTTAAATCGAGACTCATCTCACCAGGCACCAGGTTTCCAGTCGTCTAGGGTCCAGCCGATTTGGTCACGAGGGCAGGAGAGGGACTGCAGGCGATATCGTGCTGTTGGCAAAGGTACTGGCGTCGCTCAGCTGGTGCCATAGCCCATTAACGACAAATTTCGCCGCACTTCATCATACGTCCCACACTAATTTCGGCTTGTCTGTTAGTTCTGAACCGCGCTGCTGCTACGGTCGCAGGTTCGAATCCTGCCTCGGGCATGGAAGTGTGTGATGTTCCTAGGTTAATTAGGTTTAAGTAGTTCTAAGTTCTAGGGGACTGATGACCTCCGATATTAAGTCCCATAGTGCTCAGAGCCATTTGAACCATTTTTGAAACATTTGAACCAATTTGTTAGTTCTGACAGCTCTACTCAAACGCCGCTGCTCTCGGTCGTTGAGTGGAGGTTGTCGGCCACTGTATTGTTCGTGGTGAGAGGTATCCTCGATGCTGTTGGATATGCTTGGTGCTATTTGGTATCCTTGATGCTATGAATCTCGGAATGTTCAGTTCCCTATCGATTTCCGAAATGTAATGTCCCATGATCTACCTCCACCTAGCATTCCGCATTCAAACATTCAAAGTCTTTTAATTCCCATCGTGCGGCCTTAATTACATAGGAAACCTTTGACATGGAACCACCTGAGTGCAAATGGCAGCTCCGCCAATGAACTGCCCTTTCATAACGGTGTTACAAAAAGGTACGGCCAAACTTTCAGGAAACATTCCTCACACACAAAGAAAGAAAATACACTCCTGGAAATGGAAAAAAGAACACATTGACACAGGTGTGTCAGACCCACCATACTTGCTCCGGACACTGCGAGAGGGCTGTACAAGCAATGATCACACGCACGGCACAGCGGACACACCAGGAACCGCGGTGTTGGCCGTCGAATGGCGCTAGCTGCGCACCATTTGTGCACCGCCGCCGTCAGTGTCAGCCAGTTTGCCGTGGCATACGGAGCTCCATCGCAGTCTTTAACACTGGTAGCATGCCGCAACAGCGTGGACGTGAACCGTATGTGCAGTTGACGGACTTTGAGCGAGGGCGTATAGTGGGCATGCGGGAGGCCGGGTGGACGTACCGCCGAATTGCTCAACACGTGGGGCGTGAGGTCTCCACAGTACATCGATGTTGTCGCCAGTGGTCGGCGGAAGGTGCACGTGCCCGTCGACCTGGGACCGGACCGCAGCGACGCACGGATGCACGCCAAGACCGTAGGATCCTACGCAGTGCCGTAGGGGACCGCACCGCCACTTCCCAGCAAATTAGGGACACTGTTGCTCCTGGGGTATCGGCGAGGACCATTCGCACCCGTCTCCATGAAGCTGGGCTACGGTCCCGCACACCGTTAGGCCGTCTTCCGCTCACGCCCCAACATCGTGCAGCCCGCCTCAAGTGGTGTCGCGACAGGCGTGAATGGAGGGACGAATGGAGACGTGTCGTCTTCAGCGATGAGAGTCGCTTCTGCCTTGGTGCCAATGATGGTCGTATGCGTGTTTGGCGCCGTGCAGGTGAGCGCCACAATCAGGACTGCATACTACCGAGGCACACAGGGCCAACACCCGGCATCATGGTGTGGGGAGCGATCTCCTACACTGGCCGTACACCACTGGTGATCGTCGAGGGGACACTGAATAGTGCACGGTACATCCAAACCGTCATCGAACCCATCGTTCTACCATTCCTAGACCGGCAAGGGAACTTGCTGTTCCAACAGGACAATGCACGTCCGCATGTATCCCGTGCCACCCAACGTGCTCTAGAACGTGTAAGTCAACTACCCTGGCCAGCAAGATCTCCGGATCTGTCCCCCATTGAGCATGTTTGGGACTGGATGAAGCGTCGTCTCACGGGGTCTGCACGTCCAGCACGAACGCTGGTCCAACTGAGGCGCCAGGTGGAAATGGCATGGCAAGCCGTTCCACAGGACTACATCCAGCATCTCTACGATCGTCTCCATGGGAGAATAGCAGCCGGCATTGCTGCGAAAGGTGGATATACACTGTACTAGTGCCGACATTGTGCATGCTCTGTTGCCTGTGTCTATGTGCCTGTGGTTCTGTCAGTGTGATCATGTGATGTATCTGACCCCAGGAATGTGTCAATAAAGTTTCCCCTTCCTGGGACAATGAATTCACGGTGTTCTTATTTCAATTTCCAGGAGTGTATGTTATGTAGACATGTGTCCGGAAACGCTTACTTTCCATGTTAGAGCTCATTTTATTACTTCTCTTCAAATCACATTAATCATGGAATGGAAACACACAGCAACAGAGCGCACCAGCGTGACTTCAAACACTTCGTTACAGGAAATGTTCAAAATGTCCTCCGTTAGCGAGGATACATGCATCCACCCTCCGTCGCATGGAATCCCTGATGCGCTGATGCCACCCTGGGGAATGGCGTATTGTATCACAGCCGTCCACAATACGAGCACGAAGAGTCTCTACATTTGGTACCGGGGTTGCGTAGACAAGAGCTTTCAAATGCCCCCACAAATGAAGCTCAAGAGGGTTGAAGTCAGGAGAGCGTGGAGGCCATGGAATTGGTCCGCCTCTACGAATCCATCGGTCACCGAATCTGTTGTTGAGAAGCGTACGAACACTTCGACTGAAATGTGTAGGAGCTCCATCGTGCATGAACCACATGTTGTGTCGTACTTGTAAAGGCACATGTTCTAGCAGCACAGGTAGAGTATCCCGTATGAAATCATGATAACGTGCTCCATTGAGCGTAGGTGGAAGAACGAACTAAAATGAGCTCTAACATGGAAATTAAGCGTTTCCGGACTCACGTCGACATAACATCTTCTCTTTATTTGTGTGTGAGGAATGTTTCCTGAAAGTTTGGCCGTACCTTTTTGTAACACCCTGCATTTTATGTACGCGATACTAGCGCCTACAGTATAAGTGCATTTCGCTCTACATGACCTTTATCACCTCAGTGTACGAGACTCTTATAATCAGTATCGAGTCGTCGAATGTTGTGGACGCTCCTGAAACCGAGGCTGATCTACGGCGCTGGCGGTGCGCAGGCTGTCGTGTCGACGCACGGCTCGGTAAGGCCACCTGGCCGGCTCGGGCCCCGCCTCCTGCGCCTGGCTGCGCCGTCAGCCCCGACTAATCAGAAGGCGTGCTCGCGCTTCGATACGCGAAGGTTGGACGAGCGCAGTGGAAGAGAGAGGCAGGTGCCCCGGGCTGCGCGCTGCGGGCCGCTGCAGGAGGATGTGGCGCCGTGCCAGGCCGGCGCAAATAATCCGAGGCGCGCCTAATCGCGATGCGGCCGCCGACAAGCTATCAGCAAACACGGCGCCCGGCGTCGCCGCGCGCGCGCCGCATCCAGATGAGCTGCGGGGCCCACCGGCGATCGCCGCGGCCCGGAGCGCGCGCCGCCCGGCACTGTGCGGTCTGCGCCGCAGCCCAGGCGCTCCAAACAGCGCCAACCACCCACGCAGCAAACACAGTGAAATGTCAAACTGGCACCAAGTTGCAGTTGCAGATACAAATGGTTAGCATTTATGCGTAAACATACACTACTGGCCATTAAAATTGCTACACCACGAAGATGTGCTAAGGACGTTAAATTTAACCGACAGGAAGAAGATGCTGTGATATGCAAATGATTAGCTTCTCAGAGCATTCACACCAAGTTGCCGCCAGTGGCGACACCTACAACGTGCTGACATGAGGAAAGTTTCCAACCGATTTCTCATTCACAAACAGCAGTTGACCGGCGTTGCCTGGTGAAAAGTTGTGATGCCTCGTGTTAGGAGGAGAAATGCCTACCATCACGTTTCCGACTTTGATAAAGGTCGGATTGTAGCCTATCGCGATTGCGGTTTATCGCATCGCGACATTGCTGCTCCCTTTGGTCGAGATCCGATGACTGTTAGCAGGATATCAAATCGGTGGGTTCAGGGGGGTAATACGGAACGCCGTGCTGGATCCCAACGGCCTCGTATCACTAGCAGTCGAGATGACAGGCATCTTTTCCGCATGGCTGTAACGGATCGTGCAGCCACGTCTCGATCCCTGAGTCACCAGATGGGGACGTTTGCAAGACAACAACCATCTGCACCAACAGTTCGACGACGTTTGCGGCAGCACGGACTATCAGCTCGGAGACCATGGCAGCGTTTACCCTCGACGCTGCATCACAGACAGGAGCGCCTGTCATCGTGTATTCAACGACGAACCTGGGTGCACGAATGGCTAAACGTCATTTTTTCGAATGAATTCAGGTTCTGTTTACAGCATCATGATGGTCGCATCCTTGTTTGGAGACATCACGGTGAACGCACATTGGAAGCGTGTATTCGTCATCGCCATACTGGCGTGTCACCCGGCGTGATGGTATGGGGTGCCATTGGTTACACGTCTCGGTCACCTCTTGTTCGCATTGACTTTGAACAGTGGACGTTACATTTCAGATGTGTTACGAACCGTCGCTCTACCCTTCATTCGATCCCTGAGAAACCCTACATTTCAGCAGGATAATGCACGACCGCGTTTTGCAGGTCCTGTACGGGCCTTTCTGGATACAGAAAATGTTCGACTGCTGCCCTGGCCGGCACATTCTCCAGATCTCTCACCAACTGAAAACGTCTGCTCAATGGTGGCTCGTCACGATACGCCAGTCACTACTCTTGACGAACTGCGGTATCGTGTTGATGCTGCATGGGCAGCTGTACCTGTACACGCCATCCAAGTTCTGTTTGACTCAATGCCCAGGCGTATCAAGGCCGTTATTACGCCTAGAGGTGGTTGTTCTGGGTACTGATTTCTCAGGATCTATGCACCTAAACTGAGTAAAAATGTAATCACATGTCAGTTCTAGTATAATATATTTGTCCAATGAATACCCGTTTATCATCTGCATTTCGTCTTGGTGTAGCAATTTTAATGGCCAGTAGTATACATAGTAGATAGTAGTAAAGCAATCTAGCGTTTCTCCGTAAATAATGAAAAATTACCCTTTGGGTTTCTCTTTGTTTTCAAGACCTATGCCTGGTGTAAGGAGGGGAGACGTATACTAGCGCCTGTCGAACTTCGACAGTAGCAAGATGGTGGCCTATCGAGACTGCGGATTATTGTTGAGCAATATTACTGGTCGTTTTGGTCGTGGTAACACGATTGTCAAGCTAGAATGCAATCGACGGGTTCAGGTGTCCCATGCAGGATCTCAGTGGTCCGCAGCGACTAGCGCCAGAGAGGACAGGCATTCTGTACGCTCAGCCGCGCAGGGAAGTACAGAGTCACATATCCTGAGACGAGATAGGAACTTGTTTGCAGCAAGACAAGTATCTGCTCAGGCAGTGCGACAATGTCCAAAGTATTACGGACTTTCAGCAACCCGACAAACAATTAGTTGATGCTGGAGGGAGGGCCAAGTGACACGTTAAAACTCCTCACTGCGTGCCAAAATACCAAGCTACGTTGCTGAGTGGCTATGCCCTGTCTTCGATATTACTGTGTAATCAGAAACTAAATTGACAGAAGTATTAACAGAATCTTTCGTCGGTTCTTGGTAGAACAACATTATAATAAATGAGAAGCACCAGTTTGCTTTTGTTCTACAATATTACTTTTATTGTTAACCGGATTTCGGCTTACAAGGCCAATACTCAGTTAATGTCTGAAGATCGCCTTGTAAGCCGAAAACCGGTTAACAATAAAAGTAATATTGTAGAACAAAAGCAAACTGGTGCTTTTCTGTTATTAAGTTGACGGAAGTCTTGAAATAGCGATATGAACATATACAGATGGCGGTAGTATCGCGTACACCAATTATAAAGAGGAGGTGCGTTGATGCGGCTGTCATTAGTACTCGGGTGACTCACGTGTAAATGTTTCCGACGTGATTATGGACGCACAACGGGAATTAGCAGATTCTGAATGCAGAATGCTAGTTGGAGCTTGACACATAGGACATTCCATTACGGAAATCGTTAGCTTGTTTTCTGAAATACTCGATGTTGAGTCTGTATTATTTGACGTATATTTTCCAAATCTAAAACTCCCAGAAATAAAAAGTATAAAGCAAAGAGAATCTCTAATTTGGTACAGTAACTTTCTAGTCACAAACAAAAATAACTATTCCTTTCAAAAGTTACCTCTGACTAATTTCTGCCTCCCGCTGTCTAAAAGAAACTCCGGCAATTAACACAATAAAACAGACTTAGTATTTGACTACTATTTTCTTTGATACAGGATTAAATCTAGTGGTTTCATTTATTACTAATCAAGGACTGCAGATCCTCCTGCCTGGATATGACTACCTTTGACCAGATCAACCATAAAGTAAAACAAAACGAAAAACTGACGTCACTTTTCGTCCTGTAATATTCAGCTACAATGGTGGCTACCCTCTTTATCGCTAAGTTTCTTAATTTAATATACAAATGCGATTTCCAAAGCAGTCGTGTGAATGCAATTTGCACGAGCTTATGTGGTAATTGCTGATGAAGTATCGTACTACTGTCGAGCTGACCCAAGTAGCAGTCTCATCTGACAAATCCAGAAACGCTCCGGCTCTTACGATACGCAAAACAATCACCTTATTTACAAATTACTAATAATATTTATATAGAATATTCTTTCTTCAACAGCTATAATTTTTAGACCATTGCAGCTAACGCTACGTTACTCGCTTAGTAAAAACAAATGTAATAGCTAACCGGTACATACACTCAGAACCAAGCCCGTTTCAATATAAATCCAGACTTAACGTGCCCCGCCTAAAATATTTCCCCGTTACTCCGAATAGATAAACTTCAGTACACCAAAAACCCTACATGATGGTTATCAGAAGGAAAGAAGAGTCATATTGAGAAGGAAAATTAGATCATGTACACATGTAACAATACTACCTTAAATCGTACATAAAGCTTTAAGTAGCACAACAGTATGCCTCACGGAGCATTGGTGTAGATAGGCAGAAACGCCACAGTGAGAGATACACACGTATGAAAAGGCTATTTGTGATTGTAAACCTTCCTTAAAGATTCGAAAAACATCTATTTATGACCAAATAGACTGTAGGTTAAAGTTAGACAAAGGCTTCTTGCAGTCAGTTACTATACACACTTTGAAATATCGGGCATTGAATTAACATTTACAAAAAGATCATATCTTTTGTGTATAACGATCAGTCAGCGGTAGTGTAAACACATCTTATTAAAGTAACTGTAGTTATGGTCGAAATATCTAGTTTCAAAACTAAAATAATATTGAAGTTATAAATTATTACCATAAGCGTACTATAATATAAGAGCGTGTACCTACAAGGAAAAGATAAATGTTGTATAACAACTATTGCGGAAGAGAGCCTTCCAAACCATTACATTAAAATAATATTGAGTGGAGACATAAACACAGAAACCATGAATAAAATTCTTCATGGATTTTGTTAAACCAAATCTAGGAGAAGCTGTGTTCAGAAAAAAGTCTATCTGCACCGTATGAGTACATTTAACAGCTCATTATTCACATTAGCAAAAAATTCGTAATTATTTTGCTAATATCGCTATAGATGCTCAGGGAACAAGAGCTAGCCGCAACTTGCTTTTAACAAGTAAACATAAACCCAAAACGCTATTTTCACTAGGAAATAGAACTGTACAGCTTGTTGCTGTGCTCTTCGATCCGATGGCAGGTTTGATGCAGTTTTCCGCGCTACTCTATCCAGTGTGAGCCTCTTCATCTTCGAGTAACTACTGCAACCCACATCCATTTGAACCTGCTTACTGTATTCATCTCCTGCCCTCCCTCTACAATCTTCACCCAACACGGTTTCCTCTGATACTGGTGATACCTTTATTCAGAATGTGTTCTATCAACCAATCCATTCTTTTAGTCAAGCTGTGCGACAAATTTCCTCTCTCTCCAATTCCATTCAGTAATTCCTTATTAGTTCCGCGATATCGTCCATACCTGCAGTAAAGACTTCTAAATAATTCAGTTTATATTCGATGTTAACAGGTTTGTCCTCTTCAGAAACGCTTTGCCATTGCCATTCTAATTGAAGAGCCAAAGAAAATGGTAGACCTGCTTAATATCTTGTAGGGCCCCCTCAAGCACGCAGAAGTGCCGCAGCATTACATGGCATGGACTCGACTAATATCTGAAGTAGTGTTGGACACTATGAACCCTGCAGGGCTGTCCATATATCCGGGAGAGTACGAGAGAGTGGAGGTCTCTTCTGAACAGCACACTGAAGGCATCCCAGGTATGTTCAACAATGTTCATGTCTTGGGAGTTTGGTGGCCAGCGGAAATATTTAAGCACAGAAGAGTGTCTCTAGAGCCACTCAGTAGAAACTCTGGATGTGTGGGGTGTCGCATTGTCCCGCTGGAATTGCCCACGCCCGTTGGAATGCGCAATGAACGTGTATGGATGCAGGTGATCAGACACGATGCTTACACACGTCTCATCTGTCAGAGACGTATATAGACTTATCGCGGGTCCTATATATCACTCCAACTGCACACCATTACAGAGCTCCACCGGCTTGAACAGTCCCGAGCTGACCTGCAGGGTCCATGGATTCATGAGGTTGTCTCCATACCCATACACGTCCGTCCGCGCGATACAATTTGAAAAGAGACTCGTTCCGTCAGGCAGCATCATCAGTCATCAATAGTCGAATGTCGGTATTGACGGGCCCAGGCGAGGCATAAAGCTCTGTGTCATGCAGTCATCAAGGGTACACGAGTGGGCCTTCGGCTCCGAGAGCCCATATCGATGATGTTTAGTTGAATGGTTCGCACGCTGACACTTGTTGATGACCCAGCATTGAAATCTGCAGCAATTTGGGGAAGTGTTGCACTTCTGGCACGTTGAACGACTTTCTCCAGTCGTCGTTGGTCCCGTTCTTGCATGATCTTTTTCCGGCCGCAGCGATGTCAGAGATTTGATCGTTTACGGGATTCTTGATATTTTCGGTACACTCGTGAAAGGGTCGTACGAGAAAATCCTCACTTCATCGCTACCTCGGAGATGCTTTGTCCCACCGGTCGTGCCCCGAGTACAACACCAAGTTCAAACTCGATTAAATCTTTATTACCTGTCATTGTAGCAGCCGTAACTGATCCAACAAATGCGCCAGACACATGTCTTATACAGGCGTTGCCGGCCACAGCGCCCTATTCTGCCTGTTTACATATCTCTGTATTTGAATAAGCATGCCTACAATTGTTTCTTTGGCGCTTCACTGTATATTTTGTATCCTCTCTACTTCGGCCGTCGTCAATTATTTAGCTTCCCAAACAGCAGACCTCATGAGCTACTTCTAGTGTCTCGTTTCCTACTGTAAATTCCTCAGCATTACCTCGTTTAATTTTACTAAAATCATTGTCTATGTTTTGTTGATATTCGTATTGTATCCTCCTTTCGAGGGACTGTCATTTCCGTTGAACAGCTGATTCACATCCTCTGCTCTCTCTGACAGAATTAGAATGACATCTGTAAATCTCAAAGTTTTTCATTTCCTTTCCCTGAACTTCAATTCTTTCCTAAAATTTCTCTTTGGTTTTCTTTACTGCTTGCTCAACGTTCAGACTGAATAAAATGAGGGATAGGCTACAAGTCTATCTCGCTCCCTTCTCAACCACTGCTTCCTTTTCATACCCTTCGACACTTAGAACTGTTTCTGTCCCTGTATTTTACCCCTGTTACCTTAAGAATTTCAAAGAGTGCATTCCAGTTAACAGTGGCAAAAAGTTTCTCAAAATTTACAAATGCCATAAACACAGATTTGCCTTTCTTTAATCTGTCTCCTAAGGCAAGTCGTAGGCTGAGTACTGCCACGCGTATTCCTACATTCCTCCGGAACTCATGCTGATTTTCTCCTAGGTCATCTTCCATTCTTCGGATAGTAATTCTTGTCAGTATTCTGCAACCATAATTTATGAAACTGAAAGTTCGGTAACATTCACATCTGCCTGCACTTGCATTCTTTGGAACTGTAATTATTACATTTTTAAACAATACATATTGTACACTATGTCATCAAAACTATCCGGACATCTGGCTGAAAGTGATTTACAAGTTCGTGACTCCCTGCATCAGTAATGCTGGAATTCAATATGGTGTTGTCCCACCTTTAGCCTTGACGACAGCTTCCACTCTCGCAGGCATACGTTCAATCATGTGCTGGGAGGTTTCTTGGAGTGCTTCACGGAGTGCTGCACTGAGGAGAGGCATCGAAGTCGTTCAGGGAGGCCTGGCACGAGGTCAGAGTTCCAAAACATCCCAAAGGTGTTCTGTAGGGTTCAGGTGAAGACTCTGTGCAGGTCATCCATTACAGGGATGATACTGTCTTGTAACCACTCTGCCACAGGTCGTGCATTATGAACAGGTGCTCGATCGTGTTGAAAGATGCAATCGCCATCCCCGAATTGTTCTTCAACAGTGGGAAGCAAGAAAGTGCTTAAAACATCAATGTAGGTCTGTGCTGTGATAGTGCCACGCAAAACATCAAGGGGTTCAAGTCCGCTCCATGAAAAACACGACCACACCGTAACATCATCGCCTCCGAATTTTACTGTTGGCACTACACACGCTGGCAGATGGCATTCACTGGGCATTCGCCATATCCACACCCTGCCATCGAGTGGCCACACTATGTACCTTGATTCGTCAATCGTCCACTGTTTACGCTCCTTACACCAAGCGAGGCGTCGTTTGGCACTTACCGGCGTGATGTGTGGCTTATGAGCATCCGCTCGACCATGAAATCCAAGTTTTCTCACCTCCCGGCTAACTGTCATAGTACTTTCAGTGGATTCTGATGCAGTTTAGAATTCCTGCGTGATGATCTGGATACATGTCTGCCTATTACACATTACGAACCTCTTCAACTGTCGGCGGTCTCTGTCAGTCAACAGACGATGTCGGCCTGTACGCCGGCCGAAGTGGCCGTGCGGTTAAAGGCGCTGCAGTCTGGAACCGCAAGACCGCCATGGTCGCAGGTTCGAATCCTGCCTCGGGCATGGATGTTTGTGATGTCCTTAGGTTAGTTAGGTTTAACTAGTTCTAAGTTCTAGGGGACTAATGACCTCAGCAGTTGAGTCCCATAATGCTCAGAGCCATTTGAACCAGCCATCGGCCTGTACGCCTTTGTGTCATACGTGTCCCTTCACGTTTCCACTTCACTATCACATCGCAAAAATTGGACCTAGTGATGTTCAGGAGTGGGAAAATCTCGCGTACAGACGTATGGCACAAGTGACACCCAATCACCTGACCACGTTAGAAGTCCGTGAGTTCCGCGGAGCGCCCCCTACTGCTCTCTCACGATGTCTAATGACTACTGAGGTCGCTGATATGAAGTACCTGGCAGTAAGTGGCAGCACAATGCAGCTAATATGAAAAATGTACCTTTTTGGGGTTGTCCGAATACTTTTGATCACATAGTGTACTTCAAAGGATTACTTGGAAAATAGAAAAAACATGTATTCCAAACAAAGTAACATAAATTAATAACAATACATATGTTATTCTGTAAATTTGTTTCAGAATATAATGCATACTGCAGGAAAACTGTATGCTCAAGACGTATTATAATTGTTGTCAGTTTCATCCTCCTGAGCTAAATCGCCATTGATTTGGGAGGATGCCTGTTCACCTCCACGGACAGACACATGCGCAAGCAGAAAGAATCCAATGTAAGGGCAAATGTAAGCTGCGAGGTTGGGTGCGTGTGTTTGTGTGTGTGTGTGTGTGTGTGTGTGTGTGTGTGTGTGTGTACGCAGTGTCCAGAGTGTGCAGCAACTAGTGATGAGTGACAGCAGTTTTATACTTAACAATTAAATTTTTTCCCAGTGAGTACGTGTAAATGAACTCTGTAACAATATACTGCTACCAAGACGGCAAAGCTTCTTCGCAACATTTAATGCTAATTCACTGCTCAACGTGGGTAAATTGAAACATCCACCGATTCATTAACACAACATAATATAGTACTGACAGCAGATAGGGAAACCAGATTCACAGATGATCGTGCCTTCCAGTCCCAAGGGTTCGGAATCCTCAAAGGAAAAGTGGGTCAGCGAGTAATGAAGAACGTACCCCACTTAGGTATAGGATTTATAATCAGTCACAAGATACTGGATTCAGTAACTGACTTCACCTCTTCAAGCAGTCGTACATCCATCGCCTCCCTCAAATGTGCTAACAAGGGCTGCAATGTAGTCAACGTCCATGTCCCAACTAACCAGGACAACAGACATAATCCAGAGAGAACTAACAAATTCTGGGAAGACTTAGAAGATATACACCGCCATACTGCTTGGTGACTTCAATGCTTCACTGAAAGGAGAGAAAAAGTACAGAAATATGACGGGCAACTATCCGGCACAATGGGGAACGATTGGTGGATCTGTGTAGAACTTTTGGGTTGTTCATTAAGTCTACAGCCTTCAAACACATTCCAAGGAAGCAGAAGACTTGGACTTCACTGAACACCAACTTGGGTGAATTTCAGATAGATCATGTGGCCATTTCAAGAAAATCTCAAAACGAAATACAGAACGTGAAGATTTTAAGAAGAGCCAATTTTGACTCAACCACTACCTCTCAAAACTCAAAATGAGACTCCAGCCTAGAAACACTATAGTACACAGAACCTCCAGGATCGTAAGATATGATGAAGAGCGACTTAAGAACGGACAAGAAGTAAGCCACAGACTGAATAGTACAGATTTCAGCCGCTGGGATCAACTAAAGGAGACTCTTGTGAAGACAGCCAACGAACTCGCCCACTCACGAGAAGAACGGAGCATCCGTGGTAGAATGAAGACCCTGACAATGTAATAGCCCAAAGGCAGACACTGTGGAAGAAGTGGAATTGTAAGAAAACCAAGAAAAATTGGAAGAACTTTTTGGCGCCAAGAAGGCTTACAGGTAAGATAACTCGATGAACCAAACGGATCTTCACACACAATCAACTAACCGAAATCGAAGAGAGATTCGCTATGAATAACTCCAAAGATTTCTACAGAACCTTCAAGGAGACACTCAGAAAATACAATCTGACAAGCCTCCACTTCAAAGACTCGCGGGGCAAACTGGTTTTTAACGACAGGGAAAACTGCCACCACTCAGCTTCAGTACTTTAAAAACCTACTCAGCTGTGATCCACCCAGCGAAGTGTTCGACTACAAAGAAACCACACCAAATCCGGATTCATTGCCTCCTTCATTGGAAGAGGTTGGACAAATCATTCAACATCTAAAGAATAATAAGCCAGCTGAAGAGGTCTCCATCGTTGCTGAACTGTGGAGATATGCTGGAAGCAACGCCATGGGCAAGCTCACCGAGACCAAACGGAACATCTGCGAAAAAGAGAAATTAACACTTGGTTGGAATACGGTTCTGACCCATTCGCTTCGCAAAAAGAGAGATTTTACTGGTCTGGACAACTACCGTGCAATTTCTCTTGTCCCATTAACAGATTCCTCTTCTCCCCAATTATATTCAATACCTCGTCATTAGTTATCCGATCTACCCATCTAATCTTCAGCATTCTCTTATAGCACTACATTTCGAAAGCATCTATTCTCTTCTTGTCCAAACTATTTATCGTCCATGTTTCACTTCCATACACGGCTACACTCCATACAAATACTTTCAGAAACGACTTCCTGACAATTAAATCTATATTCGATGTTAACAAATTTCTCTTCTTCGGAAACGCTTTCCTTGCCAGAGCCAGTCTTCATTTTATATCCTCTCTACTTGGACCATCATCAGTAATTTTGAACCTCAAATAACAAAACTCATCTACTACTTTAAGTGTCTCATTTGCTAATCTAATTCCCGCAGCATCACCCGACTTAATTCGACTACACTGCATTATCATCGTTTTGCTTTTGTTGATGTTCATCTTATACCCTCCTTTCAAGACACTGTCCATTCCGTTCAGCTGCTCTTCCAAGTCCTTTCCTGTCTCTGATAGAATTACAATGTAATCGGTTAACCTCAAACTTTTTATTTCTTCTCCATGGATTTTAATTCCTACTCCGAATTTTTTTTTTTTTTTTTTTTTTTTTTTTTTACTGCTTGCTCATATTGAATAACATCGGGGATAGGCTACAACCGTGTCTCACTATCTTCCCAACCACTGCTTCCCTTTATGCCCTTCGACTCTTATAACTGCCATCTCGTTTCTGTACATACCGTAAATAGCCATTCGCTCCCTGTATTTTACCCCTGCTACCTTCAGAATTTGAAAGACAGTATTCCAGTCAACGTTGTCAGGATATTTCTCTAAGTCCACAAATGCTAGAAACGTAGGTTTGCCTTTCCTTAATCTATTTTCTAGGATAAGTCGTAGGGTCAGTATTGCCTCACGTATTCCAGCATTTCTACGGAATCCAAACTAATATTCCCCGAGGTCGGCTTCTACCAGTTTTTCCATTCGTCTGTAAAGAATTCGTGTTAGTACTTTGCAGCTGTAACATATTATACTGATAGTTTGGTAATTTTCACGTCTGTCAACACCTGCTTTCTTTGGGATTTGAATTTTTATATTCTTCCTGAAGTCTGAGGGTATTTCGCTTGTCTCATACATCTTGCTCACCAGATGGTAGAGTTTTGTCAGGGTTGGCTCTCCCAAGGCTGTCAGTAGTTCTAATGGAATGTTGTCTACTCCCGTGGCCTTGTTTCGACTTAGGTCTTTCAGTGTTCTGTCAAACTCTTCGCGCAGTATCATATATACATTAGTCCTATGAGGTGTTATATGCCTATGGTTATGATACTTTGAACTTAAAATGCACGGTCCAATCACATTAATGTGACCACAGCAGCGTGCAATAACCATTCACAGGCAACAGTTGGCAGCACAAGCAGTGGAGGGTACGTAAAATGTGGTGGGGGGCCTCGGAAAACCAGCGCAGTCGCATTAATAGGGAAATGGAGTCATTTATCTGACTTCGAAAGGGGCTTGATTATTAGCTTTCGGCCAAGGGCTGAAGCAATTCCAAAACGTCTAAATTTAGAAATGCTGGGCTGCCGTGTTTATAGTACGCAATTCATGGCGAAACTGTGGTGCAGCAAGTGGCGAAGACGACAGGGGTGGACGACGGCTGCGGGTACGTGTGGGGGGAAATCGACGTGTACCTTTCGAGCAGCTGATCACCCAGGTGAACCAAGGAGCCACTAACGTTGTCTCCTGAAAGACTCCACAACAGGCGTCTGGTTCATACACCCACGCTGACCGCTGTTAATCGGCGACGAAGGTTGGAAATTGCACGCCAATAGCGCCACTAGAGATCCACTGAGTGGTGACAGGTGACCTCTTAAGGTGAATAAAGTTCACCAACGTACAAATGGCCATTGGCGTAACGTCTAAAAGCCAAGGGCCCAGGCTGGAGGAGGGAGCGTTACGGTCTGGGGAATGTTTCCAGGATATTCCCTGGGTGATCTCGTCCTCCTGGAAGGCACATTGGATCAACATACGTATGTATCTTTCCTTGGGGATCATGTCTGCCCCTACATGCAATTAGCTTTTCCTGGACACTATGGCATCTGACAGCAGGACAAAGAAACTTGTCACACAGTTCGCGAAGAACGTGCGCGTCTGAGTTTACGGGACCTCCCTGGCCACCACATTCCCCGGATTTAAAGTCAATTTGGAATATCTCAAATTAAATTTTCCCTGAGACATTTAAGTCTCTAATTTATCTACAATAACATTGGAAGCTGAAAAAGTGAATTAAAATTTGTGTTCGGGCCGGGACTCGAACCCGGTTCTGCTTGTTTACTACGCAGGTATGCTTATCGTTACATGGCTACCCGAACTACCCAAGTCAAATACCCTCCTCAACACAAACTCCAATTCACATCTCCTCTTATATTGTCACTATTACCAGGGTTCTCCAACATTGGAATAGCACCCCAGTATTGCTTTCCTATTGTAGCTGGTAAGGGTGACAATTATTGAACTATATGAAATAAAATCGTCATAACGTCTGAACGGTTTGCGTTAGGACGTTCAAATTGCACGGTTGGCCGCGTGGTAAAATGGGAAATAGTATTCGTATGCTCAAGCGCCTCGTTGTTGTTCGCCATTTGCACGTGAAAACACCTGAGGGTATAGCGCTTCTGAAGGCCTACTTTGAGAGCAATAAAGCCCAAATGCGGCTCAAAGGAAGTTTGAGACCGAGTTCAAGCTGAAGGCAACCGGTCCAAGTGAGGCTAAGAATCAAGAACTTGATTCGCAAGCTCGAGACAAGGGTTAGTGTTCGCGATGACAGTGTTGGCAATGTCGATCGCCCAAAAAGGGTGAAAACGCCTGAAAACATCGAGAAGACACGCGCACAACAGGTGTTAATCACCCGGGAGACACTGCGACAAATTTTTGTTGCAGAACTGCATCTCTTCCCATACAAAATTGAAACTCATCAGCCATTAAGCCCCAGGGCCATGGAACGGTGGCTGTATTCAAGCCAACACTATTGTCCACAGAATTGAAGAACAGGACTTTGACGTGAATATGTTTTGGTTAGTGACGAAGCCCACTTTCATTTGGATGGGTTCACCAATAAGCAAAATTGGCACATTTGAGGGGCTGAGAATCCGCATTTCTCGATCGATAAATCTCTCCATCCTCAACCGGTGACTGTATAATGTGCAATGGCCGGTCACGGAATAATCGGTACGATATTCCTTGATGGCACGGTGACTGCCGAACGGTGCGTGAAGGTTTTGAAAGTTGATTTCATCCCCATTATGCAAAGTGACCCAGATATCGACAAGATATGGTGCATGCAAAACGGAGCTCGACCCCATCGAAGCAGGAAAGTGTTTGGTGCCCTGGACGAGCCCTTTGGGGACGTCATTCTGCCTCTGGGGTACACAGAGGCCACTGGCATGGATCTCGATTGGCCACCACATTCTCCGGAACACATGTGACTCCTTTCTGTGGAGCTATATTAAAGAAAATGTACACAGAAACAAACGCAAAACCATTGTGAGGCTGAAAACAGCCATTCAGGAGGTTATCAAGAGCATCGTTGTTCCGACACTTAATCGTGTCAAGCAGAATTTCGCTATTCGTGTGCACCACAGTATCGCCAATGATGGCAGCCGTATCGAACATGACATAACCTATCCGAATACCTGTGGTGTTGTTTACATGTTGAATAAAGTGTGTGCACGCCGTAGTTTGTAACTAATTTATGTTTTTCTTCATGTAGTTCAATAATTGTCACCCTATATGTCCATAGGCAACGGCCTTGCCGGTTCCCGTCAGATCACCGAAGTTAAGCGCTGTCGGCCGTGGCCGGCACTTGGATGGGTGACCATCCGGGCCGCCGTGCGCTGATGCCATTTTTCAGGGTGCACTCAGCCTCGTGATGCCAATTGAGGAGCTACTCGACCAAATAGTCAACGGTCAAAGAAAACCATCATGACGACCGGGAGAGCGGTGTACTGACCTCACGCCCCTCCTATCCGCATCCTTAGCTGAGGATGACACGGCGGTCGGATGTTCCCGATGGGTCACTTGTGGCCTGAATACGGAGTGCTTTATATGTCTATACATTGCTTCAACCTTCGAAGTATCTTACCTAACCAGTTGTATGGGGCTCTACAGTTTAAATTGGAATACGAACCACGGTTGCTGCTTAGCGTTCTTCACACTTACGAATCACCCCTAAAAGTGGATAAAATGAGAAATGTCTAACAAAATTACATAACAGAGTTGGGATCGAATCCTGTTTCCTGGGATCTGTAGTTTGGTATTTACCACTTAATTCTAGAAAATATCACAATTAAAAGTCAATAATATCAAAATACACTGTCTAATCACATTAATGTGACCACCTGTCAAAAGACTGAATAACCACCTTAATCAGTGAGAACCGCTGCGAGACGTGCAGGAAGAGAGGCAGTGAAGTTCTGAGAGGTACCGACAGGCATGTGGAGCCATGCCGACTCCAGTGCCGTAGGCGCTGCACAGTCTTTCTCGATTAATTCAGAATGAGAGTTCAATCTTAGGCATGAGTAACACATGTGTGCTAACAAGATGATGTTGTCTGCATGATTGGAGGTCACTGACTCGGGTGATCCTTCCTCTGCTCCGTTGTATATTGGCCTCCGGGCGATGGCGCTGCAGACTCGGGAGAGGCGGCGTGGTTTCGCCTGGGCTCCCGTTCATCGTTGCAGAATGCAGTGGTATCGATAGGGGGTGCGACTTTCTTAGGGGCCTATACCACAAGAGTAACTTGTAATGTTCAATGTTCTTATGTAATTTATGTAATAAAGTAATTGTAAATTCAGAGGCCATTCTTTCTGAAGCATAAGGACAGTTATGACTTAATTTCCTTCCCTTCAGGATATCTGCTTGGATTTTAGGCATCGTTATTTTCCATATGTTGCACATAGTGTTAGTGACGCCACGTAAGAGATCTCACACAATAGTTGGATCACTTTGGGCGTATGAACAATAAATAAGAGCTCTTTACTCACATGAAGTATTAAGTGCTATTCACAATGGATTTCAAATTGATTCCGTATTTTTGGATTTCGGAAGGCTTTTGACACTGCACCACACAAGCGGGTTGTACTGAAATTGAGTGCTTATGGAATGTCGTCTCAGTTATGTGACTGGATTCGTGATTTCCTGTCAGAGAGGTCATAGTCCGCAGTAACTGACGGAAAGTTTCGAGTAAGACAGAAGTGATTTCTGGCCTTCCCCAAGGTAGTGTTATAGGCCCTTTGCTGTTTCTTATCTATATAAACGATTTTAGAGGCAATCTGAGTAGCCGTCTTAGGTTGTTTACAGATGAAGCTGTCGTTTATCGACTAGTAAAGTCATCAGAAGATCAAAACAAACCGCAAAAGATTTAGAAAAGCTATCTGTATGGTTTGAAAATTGGCAATTGACCCTAAATAATGAAAAGTGTGAGGTCATCCACATGAGTACTAAAAGGAATTCGTTAAACTTGAGTTACACGATACATCAGTCAAATCTAAAGGCAGTAAATTCAACTAAATACCTAGGAATTAAAAATGGTTCAAATGGCTCTGAGCACTATGGGACTCAACTGCTGTGGTCATTAGTCCCCTAGAACTTAGAACTACTTAAACCTAACTAACCTAAGGACATCAAACACATCCATGCCCGAGGCAGGATTCGAACCTGCGACCGTAGCAGTCACACGGTACCGGACTGCGCGCCTAGAACCGCGAGACCACCGCGGCCGGCACCTAGGAATTAAGGAATTACAATTAAGAAGAACTTAAATTGTAAGGAACACATAGAAAATGTTGTGGGGAAGGCTAACCAAAGGGAGCGTTTTATTGACAGGACACTTAGGAACTGTAACAGATCTACTAAGGAGGCTGTCTACACTACGCTTGTCCGTCCTCTTTTAGAATACTGTTCCGCGGTGTGGGATTCTTACCAGACAGGACTGACGGAGTACATCCTAAAAGTTCAACGAAGGGCAGCACGTTTTGTATTATCGCGAAATAGGGGAGAGAGTGTCACTGAAATGATAAAGGACTTGGGATAGACATCGTCAAAACAAAGGCTTTTTCCGTTGCGGAAGAATCTTCTCACGAAATTCCTATCACCATATTTTTCCTCCGAACGCCAAACTATTTTGTAGATGCCGACCTACGTAGGGAGAAACGATCACCATGATAAAATAAGGGAAATGAGAGCTCGTACGGAAAGATGTTGGTGTTCATTCTTTCCGCGCAATATACGAGATTGGAATAATATTGAATTGTGAAGGTGGTTCGATGAACCCTCTGCCAGACACTTAAATGTGATTTGCAGAACATCCATGTAGATGTAGATGTAGATCAGTGCCCCGTCTTCTCCATTGCGCAGGCTAGGCCTACAGTTGCAAGTATACTCACCAAAAGCTAAACGACCTTTAAGAAATGTATTTAATTTCAATATAGCAGTGAAAATTAACGATTGTTCGAAAATAATTCCGGTAATGTTCGAAGCAGCTTATAAATTCTTTTAACTCCTACATCAGTCGCGGACAACTATCGTTCAAGCTCTGTCACCATATGTGTTCATGTGCTTTTCGATGTTCATCCTTGAGAAGAAAGAGTTGCTACACCTGGATTTCGAATCGGGACTGACTTTAGAAGCTAAGAGTAACCAAAATATAATCTAATAAAAAACTGGAAAAAATTTATTGACGGTATTGGGGGGGCTGCCGAATTTTGCACGGTCGTCCCATTTGGTTAAAAAGTACCTAGGCTGGACCTAAGTACTAATCTATATTTACATCTACGTCTACACACATATTCCGCAAGCCACCGTACGGTTCGTGGCAGAGGGTACCCTGAACCACTACTAGTCATTTCCTTTACTGTTCCACTCTCAAATAAATCCTGGGGATGCCTTCTTATCAGCCCCAATTTCTCGAATCTTGTCTTCGTCGTCCTCGTGCGCAATGTATGTTGGCGGCAGTTCTGGAAGCATCTCCGTAACACTTAGGTACTGTTCGAACCCGCCAGTAGCAAATCTAGCAGCCTACCTCCGAATTGCTTCCATGTCTTCCTTCAATCCGACTTGGTACGGATCCTAAACACTCGAGGAGTACTCAAGAATAGGACGCACCAGCGATCTATACGCGGTCTCCTTTACAGGCGACCCACTCTTTCCAAAAATTGTCCTAATAAACTCAAGTCGACCATTAGCCTTCTCTATCACAGTTCTCACGTGCTCGTTCCATTCCATATCGCTTTTCAGCGTTACTACCAGATACTTCGACGGCCGCGCGGGGTGGCCGTGCGGTCTAGGGCGCCTTGGAAAGGTTCGCCCGGATTCCCCCCCCCCCCTCCCTTGGGCATGGGTGTGTGTGTTGTCCTTAGTGTAAGTTAGTTTAAGTAGTGCGTCAGGCTAGGGACCGATGACCTGAGCAGTTTGGTCCCATAGGACTTATCACAAATTTCCAAAATTTACTTAAACGACTTGACTGTGTCAAGCAGGCCAATAGCAATACCGTAACGGAAAATCACAGGTATGTTCTTCCTATTCATCCACATGATTCGTAATTGTTTGCTAAACACAGTAATCAGAATTTGCTGGTTCCTGAATCGCTACCATCTTTAGAGAAGAATGGCACTGAAATAAATCGGATCTATACACCGAGAAAGGACATGTATCTCCGGAGCGCATCTGCTGTAGCTAATGAACAGTTTCTGTCACGAATGCGTAAGAAACTTAACACCCTGATTCCATAAGCTTCCTGTTATGGAATCGACCTGGACGCCGGTTGCCATTTGGAAGAGTCATAACCAAATCGGTTACATCGACACCGATGTTCTCATCTCTTCTCCGTAACCAATGCGCACTGCCTAGCGGTGTGGTGTTCGTGAGAAATGCGACAGTGAGCACTTCCAGCATCGCAACACCAGCGGAGGCAAGTTGTGTTTATGACCTATAAATTACCATTTAAAGCGGGCCGCGTCATTACGCCCTCGAGCTGCCGCTACAGCCCGTCAAACACTGATTTATGTGCCACGGCAGGCGGGGAATTTGCATCGATATGGACGGCCTGTGGACACCGCAGACGGGCGTCTTCCTGACATCACGAATAATCTTTCGCCGGTGGCACGTCAGACGACGCAAGTACCGTACACATCGCACTTCTTTAGAATATGTTTCACAAAAATTCAAACCAAAGGGAATCTTCCAATTTTCGGCAAATATTACGCTGATGTGAATTTTGGTGGTCGATCAAATCCCTGAGCGATTTCAGATCCTTTGGTTGCGTCACAAATTCGTTTAAGGAACGCAGTGCCTTTTTCAAAAATGGTTCAAATGGCTCTGAGCACTATGGGACTTAACATCTGAGGTCAGCAGTCCCCTAGAACGTACAACTACTTAAACCTAACTAACGTAAGGACATCACACACATCCATACCTGGGGCAGGATTCGAACCTGCAACCGTAGCAGCAGCGCGGTTCCGGACTGAAGCGCCTAGAACCGCTCGGTCACAGCGGACGGCTGCCTTTTCCAGTTGCCATGTATACTTAGCGGCAGAACGAATTTTTAATTTTCGGAGGTGTGCTTAAATGACTGATTTGGAAAAACACCGATCACGAGAGGTAGACTGCTGATTCGACACATTATACTGATAGTTAGTTAGTTCGTTCATTGCTTTGTTACCTACAAATCATCAATTTGCGAGGATATTAGATGTATCGTCTTAGTTAAAGCTGTCCAGACCTCCAAGCCTGGTCTCAACACCGTAAAGATTTACCACCTCGAAACTTTCCGTCAGTTACTACGGACTATGACCTCTCTGACAGGAAATCACGAATCCAGTCACATAACTGAGACGACATTCCATAAGCTTGTGTGGTACAGTGTCAAAAGCCTTCCGGAAATCCAAAAATACGGAATCAATTTGAAATCCTTTCTGAATAGCACTTAATACTTCATGTGAGTAAAGAACTCTTATTTATTGTTCATATGCCCAAAGTGATCCAACTATTGTGTGAGATCTCTTACGTGGCGTCACTAACACTATGTGCAACATATGGAAAATAACGATGCCTAAAATCCAAGCGGATATCCTGAAGGGAAGGAAATTAAGTCATAACCGTGCTTATGCTTCAGGAAGAATGGCCTCTGAATTTACAATTACTTTATTACATAAATTACATAAGAACATTGAACATTACAAGTTACTCTTGTGGTATAGGCCCCTAAGAAAGTCGCACCCCCTATCGATACCACTGCATTCTGCAGCGATGAACGGGAGCCCAGGCGAAACCACGCCGCCTCTCCCGAGTCTGCAGCGCCATCGCCCGGGGGCCAATATACAACGGAGCAGAGGAAGGATCACCCGAGTCAGTGACCTCCAATCATGCAGACAACATCGTCTAGTTAGCACACATGTGTTACTCATGCCTAAGATTGAACTCTCATTCTGAATTTTGAACTCCAAGAGACGAGTCTAATAAACGTGTGCATCAAGTGATACTCCAATATTCAAAGACAGTTTAAATATTCGGCAGATTCCTGTGACAAGTGATTGTATTAATTTAAGTTAATCTTTTTATGAGTCTTGTAATAAAGTGTAGTAACACTTCATATGTTGTAGTTCCACTCCACCATCACCTGCAGCAATCAAAGAACCCGTAGGTATACCAGACGTCTGTATTGTCGTCATGCCATAACACCTCTGGCCACTCATGCAAAGATATGAGTTCTGATATTGAAGAGCCTGATAGCCACAACAAGCAGCTCACCATTAATCAATTACGAAATATTTTTAAATATGCGTTGGTGTGGGTTTACCGTGGTGATGAAGCAAGTAGAGCACTCGAGAATGGCACTGGAGATCCTTGGTTCAGTGTCGCTTAGCGCCGATTTTTCTCCGTTCCATTCCCTGCTATCAAACTGAATGCCGTTTATCTTCCCTGGATGTAAAACGCTGACCGGCAAAAACGACTCGTCACACTCCCCCTCTGACTGCCGCAGCGAACGTACTGGTGCAGTCTACCTTCGATCAGGCTAGATGCCCATCCGCGAGTTGAGGTCTGCAGGCTTCAGCTTTTTTTTTTCTCTAGTGATGAAACAAGAACGTTTTGGGAACTCAGTTCTGGATATAATTTTGGCCTTTAAGGTTTGGGACATTCTTTATACCTCCTAACTGGATAAATACATCACTTTTTGTGAAAATTGCAGCTCCCAGAAGGAATGATTGAAATCACTCCAAAATCGGAGGATGTGTATCACAGAGGGACAGTAATAAGTGATTAAGGTTGCAGAGAGATTGCGAATATCTAAGCCCAAATGAAAAATGAGTGTGAAATCTTATGGGACTTGATTGAGAAGGTCATCAGTCCTTAAGCTTACATACTACTTAATCTAAATTGTCCTAAGGACAAACACACACACCCATGCCCGAGGGAGGACTCGAACCTCCGCCGGGACCAGCCACACGGACCGTGACTGCAGCGCCTTAGACCGCTAGACTAATCCCACGCGGCTATCTAAGCCCAGAAGCGTCCTGTTTTATGTGAACGGACTGGTCAGTGTTGTGCCACGGTCAGTTGGTGCAGACCATCAAACGAAGTGGAAACGTGAAAGCCGGTGTCGGTATCCATCGTAGAGGTCATAAGAGTGAGTTCGATCGGCGCAGAATGATCGGGGCAGAATGATTGGTCTCTGGGAAACCGGTTTGTCGTACCGAATCATTCCGGCTCGGACAGGGCACACTGATAAAATAGAAACACCCGTGTGGAACCAGTGGACAGAAGAGAGTCCCACACAGCGGCGAGTTGGTACAGGACCGCAAAGTGTGATAATAGTGTGGTGTAACCACCAACTTGTCCGCATGGCCGTAACCGTCAGAACAACTTCTTCGTCAGTGTTGCGTCGAAGTTGGAGCACTGCAACGCGCCTTGCCACGGTTCACGCGGCTCTGCCCGTCGGAGGTTCGAGTCCTCCCTCGGGCATGGGTGTGTGTTTTGTCCTGAGCGTAAGTTAGTTTAAGTTAGATTAAGTAGTGTGTAAGCCTAGGGACCGACGCCCTCAACAGTTTGGTCCCATAGGAACTTACCAGCACCACCATATCTGAGTCGAATGTTCGGTGCAGTCTGCTAAGGACTCGACTGGTGACGTGGATGGTGTTGCGTCGGCCTCCACTGGCCAAAAACCATCAATCTCCCATACTGCAAAGTTGGAGTGAAAAACGTTACTCGCCTGCTGAGTGGGAAAATGTAGTATTTTTGGACGCATTCCGCTTCAGCTTGTCCTGCTCAAATGGCTGGGTATGTGTCAGACGTTACCGTAGTGAACACAGTCGGGCAAACTGCACTGTTGAGCGATATAGCGGACAAACGCCAAGTGTGATGTTTTCAGGTGTTATTGACTACAGCATGTAGTCTCGCCTTCTACATATTGAGAGCAATGTAAACGACAACCTTTACATCAGTGACGTTCTAGAGCATTGCCCCTTATGCAGGCAGCTCCTTATGCGATATTTAAGCAGGGCAGTGCCTGGAAACACAGGTGAATAGCGATATGTACATATACAGATGGCGTCGCGTGCTCAAGACATAAAAGGGCTGTGCATTGGCGAAGCTGTCATTTGTACTCAGGTGATTCATATGAAACGTTTCCGACGTCGTTATGATCACACGACGGGAAGTAACATACGAGGTGCATTCAAGTTCTAAGGCCTCCGATTTTTTTTCTAATTAACTACTCACCCGATATCGATGAAACTAGCGTTACTTCTCGACGTAATCGCCCTGCTGACGTACACATTTTTCACAACGCTGACGCCATGATTCCATGGCAGCGGCGAAGGCTTCTTTAGGAGTCTGTTTTGACCACAGGAAAATCGCTGAGGCAATAGCAGCACGGCTGGCGAATGTGCGGCCACGGAGAGTGTCTTCCATTGTTGGAAAAAGCCAAAAGTCACTAGGAGCCAGGTCAGGTGAGTAGGGAGCATGAGGAATCACTTCAAAGTTGTTATCACGAAGAAACTCTTGCGTAACGTTAGCTCGATGTGCGGGTTCGTTGTCTTGGTGGAACAGCACACGCGCAGCCCTTCCCGGACGTTTTTGTTGCAGTGCAGGAAGGAATTTGTTCTTCAAAACATTTTCGTAGGATGCACCTCTTACCGTAGTGCCCTTTCGAACGCAATGGGTAAGGATTACGCCCTCGCTGTCCCAGAACATGGACACCATCATTTTTTCAGCACTGGCGGTTACCCGAAATTTTTTTGGTGGCGGTGAATCTGTGTGCTTCCACTGAGCTGACTGGCACTCTGTTTGTGGATTGAAAAATGGCATCCACGTCTCATCCATTGTCACAACCGACGAAAATAAAGTCCCATTCATGCTGTCGTTGCACGTCAACATTGCTTGGCAACATGCCACACAGGCAGCCGTGTGGCCGTCCGTCAGAATTCGTGGCACCCACCTGGATGACACTTTTCACATTTTCAGGTTGTCATGCAGGGTTGTGTGCACAGAACCCACAGAAATGCCAACTCTGGAGGCGATCCGTTCAACAGTCATTCGGCGATCCCCCAAAACAATTCTCTCCACTTTCTCGATCATGTCGTCAGACCGGCTTGTGCGAGCCCGAGGCTGTTTCGGTTTGTTGTCACACGATGTTCTGCCTTCATTAAACTGTCGCACCCACGAACGCACTTTCGACACATTCATAACTCCATCACCACATGTCTCCTTCAACTGTCGATGAATTTCAATTGGTTTCACACCACGCAAATTCAGAAAACGAATGATTGCGCGCTGTTCAAGTAAGGAAAACGTCGCCATTTTAAGTATTTAAAACAGTTCTCATTCTCGCCGCTGGCGGTAAAATTCCATCTGGCGTACGGTGCTGCCATCTCTGCGATGTATTGACAATGAACGCGGCCTCATTTTAAAACAATGCGCATGTTTCTATCTCTTTTCAGTCCGGAGAAAAAAGATCGGAGGCCTTAGAACTTGAATGCACCTCGTACTTCGGACGCAGAATGGTAGTCAGAGCTAGACGCTTGGGATATTCTGTTTCGTAAATCGCTAGCAAATTCATTATTCCGAGATGCACGTGTCAAGAGTGTGCCGAGAACACCAGGTTTCAGGACGTACCTTCTCACCGCAGACAACGCAGTGGCCGACGGCCTTCACTTAGCGCCCGAGGACTGCGGCGTTTGCGTAGAGTTTTCAGTGTCAATAGACAAGCAACACTGTGTGAAATAATCCCAGAAATCAGCGTGAAGAGTACGACGAATGTATCCGTTAGGACAGTGCGGCGAAATTTGGCGTTAATGGGCTGTGGTAGCAGACGATCTACGGGAGTGCCTTTGCTAACTGCAGGACATCGTCTGCAAGACTTCTCCTTATCAAGCAGGCATATAGGTTGGACATTAGACGACTGTGTTGACAGATTGATATTGCAATCAATGAGAGCGTCCGAATCCTGTAAGGATGTAAGAAGCCAACTCCAGTCGATAAAATCTACCCAATTGTTGGAATAGCTACCCCCAGTATTAGAAGGGCTGTTGCTGCTGATGGAGAGAGGGCTAAGCAAACTTATGATCCCTGACACCCACTGCATGATCATCAGACTGTATTCCGTCGACTGAAGTCGAGAAAGAGCTTCATCGCCAGGACTCAACCAGTAGAGGGAACACCAAAGTCTAACCTCACCACCAGGTGGAAGAGCAAGCCACCACCTGATATCCTTATAAAGGAAGAACTAGCTCCGGGAAACGACTTGCTCTACCCAGTTTGGAGATCGCTCAATCGTCTTAGGGTGGGCGTTCCTCCACGCAAGGCCAACATGCGTAATTAGCGCATTCTTCCAGCTCATGGAGATACATCCTGCGAGTGCGGAACAACACAAGACCCGGCCCATCTGCTAATATGTCCTTAACTTGAACAACCCTGAACAACACAGAACCTGATCGAGGGAACCAACAAGGCCATCGAAGTGGCTACGTTCTCGAAATGCTGACCGGACACGGAAATGAATGAATGATTAGACGACTGGAAAACTTATGCCTCGTCACATGAGTCCAGATTTCAGTTGGTAAGAGACAATGACAGGTTGCGAAAGTGGCGCAGACCCCACGAAGCCATGGACCCAGGTTGTCAACAAAGGCACTATGCAAGCCGCTGGTAGCTCAGTAATGGTGTGGGCTGTGTTGCCATGGAATTGACTGGGTCCACTAATCCAACTGAACCTATCGTTAACAGAAAATGTTTATTTTCGGCTACTTGGAGACTTCCCCCAAAAACGATAGAATTTTTATAGGATGACAAGGCGCCATTTCACTGGGCCACAATTGTTGGCGATTACTTTGAAGAAGATTTTGGGCATTCGAACGAATGATTTGGCCACCCATATCGCCCGACATGAATCCCATCGAACATGTATGGGACATAATCTAGAGGCCATGCAAAATTTTGTCTACAACAATAAAGCAGTAAATTCCACGAGCCTTCTAGATTACAGCCGGATGACATCGACATCTTGCGACGGTATTTCTGCTGATAGCTGTTCAGATAGCTTCACGTAAATTTTACACAAAACTCAAAGGAACCCGTGACACTCTGTCCCCATTCAAGCTACACTACGTGATCAAAAACATCCGGACATCTCCAAAAACATACTTTTTTAATATTAGGTGAGCTGTGCTACCACCTACTGCCAGGAACTCCACATCAGCGACCTCAGTAGTGAGACAGAATAATGGGGCGCTCCGCGGGACTCACGGACTTCGAACGTGGTCAGGTGATTGGGTGTCACTTGTGTCATACGTCTGTACAGGAGATTTCCACACACCTGAACATCACTAGGTCCACCGCTCCCGTGGTGATAATGAAGTGGAAACGTGAAGGGACACATACAGCACAAAAGCGTACAGGCTGACCACGTCTGTTGACTGACAGGGACCGCCGACAGTTGAAGAGGGCCGTAACGTGTAATAGGCCGACATCTACCCAGACTACCACACAGGAATTCCAAACTGCATCAGAATGCACTGTAAGTACGATCACAGTTAGGCGGGAGGTGAGAAAACTTGGATTTCATGGTCGATCGGCTGCTCATAAGCCACACATCACGCCGGTGTGAGTAGCGTAAACACTGGACGATTGAACAGTGGAAAAACGTTGTGTGGAGTGACGAATCATGGTACACAATGTGGCCATCCGATGGCAAGGTGTGGGTATGGCGAATGCCCGGTTAACGTGATCTGCCAGTCTGTTTAGTGACAACAGTAAAATTCGGAGGCGGTGGTGTTATGGCGTGGTCGTGTTTTTCATGGAGGGCTCTTGCACCCCTTGTTGTTTTGCGTGGCGCTATCACAGCACAGGTCTACGTTGATGCTTGAAGCACCTTCTTGGTTCCCACCATTGAAGAGCTATTCGGGTGAACCACTAATGCCAACATAGTGTTCGATCACGGTAAGTGCCGCAATATTCCTCGGGTGAAGTAGCAAAGCGTTTACTCCAGTAGTAGTTAGTTACTGCCATTATTAACACATTATGATACAGATCAGAATGATTTCTAAACGTCTTTGCGTACAAAACTATCGTCTGTCACTCTGTCCCTATGTGACCATAATAAATTAACTAATTTATCTAATTTCAAGTCTTTTTGTTCCGTATATTTGTCCTGACTAAAAAAGTCGAATGACAATCGTCTCCTCGAGCCACTTACTACTGTTTCAGACACTAGGACATCAGTATGCAAAGAAAATATATATGGAAATCAGAACAATAAACATGAGGCGTTGTAGTAATGGCACGAGGCCACATTCGTCCCTCCTCCCCCCCCCCCCCCCCATAAGAAAAAATTTCCACTGCATATCCCTTCAGAAAAATACTTTTAGTTTCTGTATACGAGGTTCCGTTTGATTATATAAAACAAGCGTGTACAGATACAGAATAAATATTTATTGTACTAAAATTACAAATGTTCAATTACTTTTCTAAACAGCTTCCGAAATTTTGTAGGCACTTGTCATAGCATGGCACAAGTTTTTGTATGCCTACTTCAAAGAAGATTGCCGCCTGTGTATTCAGCCATGTGGTAAATGTTCTTTCAGCTCGTCATGGTCGTTGAAGTGTTGACCACCAAGGACAGATTTTAGGTGTAAGAAGAGGTGAAAGTCGCTAGGAGCGAGGTCCGGGCTGTACGGAGGATGATCAAACGCGTCCCAGTGAACCATTTCATCAGTAACCACAGACGGGCGTCCACTTCGTTCTTCATCGTGCATTTGATCACGTCTTTCATTGAACGGTCTGACCCATCTTCTAACCATTGAATCACTCATAGCATTTTGTCCGTAAACCTCGCAGATTTGCCGATGGATTTCCTTTTGTTTAACTTCCTTTGCATTTAGAAAACGAATGACAGATCTGATTTCACACGCGGCGATATTTTCAATTATGGCTGACATTATAAAGAAGCGCTACAAAGCACACGCCGGCAGCAGCGATTTGAAAATGGCGTACATGTCTTCTTCTGGGTCAGAGTAACTGCAGCGCATGCTCAGGACTACGGTCGTAGCGCTGCCGCGGGTAGAAATAGAAACGGAACTTACTTTGTGGACGGTCCTCGTATTATCTCTTTTTACCTAAAGAGTATTTGATGTGATTCCTTATAATTTGTATATTCAAAATGCATAAGAGGCAAGCTTCTATCAGTAACCTTGGTTTGGAGAAAATTAATCTTCTCTTACACTGGCCACTGTTCCCCCACTTCCCCCACTTCCCCCACTTCCCCCACACGTGGTCATTCAAAAGATCTACTTATATAGTATTGCACATACATATATAATATTGAATTTGACTATCCATACCAGGATCTCATCACACAGCTTAATAATATGAAAGCAGGTATGTTTTATAAGGTGATCCTGTCAGTATCTTGTGAAAAGACTAATAATAATTTTTTTTGATGACCAGAGAAAATTGTAAACTGTAACAAATAAAAAGGATATTTCCTATATCCTGACAGGGTGCCCCCTTGCCGCAGTTTCCTTATGGCAGCAAGAGGAGTGCCAGTTCTCTATATCCTCTGCTACTGTTCGTTTGCACTTTGTTATACATATATGTTTTTTGTCGTGATATGGTTCTTATATTTTGTAAAATACCATTTTGTATATCTGATACATGTATCTTGAAATTATATGTTCTGTAGTTTTCACCTGTGCTTAATAATTTGGTGACAGCTGCATTTTTCATGACGTAATTTTCGTTTTCTGCGCTGTAGAATGATTTGAAACTGGGTCCTGACCTGAAAGTCCAGCAAATAAAAGTGAAATGTGCACTTTTGGCTGTTTTTCCGTTTTATTAATAATTTAAAACCAATTATTCTTCATCTGGCGACCCTGCCAGTATCTCTTTAAAAGGCTGGTAGTATAGAAGCAAGTAGTTTACATCTTGAGATTCTGACAGGATTTCGCGAAAAATACTAATAACAGAAAAGCTAGCAGATTTCGACAAGCTTCCCCTGGTTAGTGAGAACTGCCTATGTTGCTGCTGTCTCCAGTCGTACTGCTGCTGGTATCCTGTACTGTAGGCATAGCGCCACGAGGCGGCCAGACGCTGTATCCTTCAGCTGGGCTGGTGTGGGCGCCCGGCGCCCTGTTTGGGAGTTCCGCGCGGCGATCGGCGGGCGGGCGGCGTGGCGCGTCCCGTCTGTGTTCCGCGAGGTTAATTGCCGTATTGTGGAGAGGCGAGGCGAGGCGAGGCGGCGGCCTTCGTTAGCCCCAATTAGCTGGACGCCATTGTGCGGCGCCGGAACCCGCGCCCAGGCCAGCGGGGGCGGACCTCGGCCACGGATGTGCGGCCCTCATCGTTCTCCAGAGTCTGGAGGACTCTCCAGGCGGCCGCAGCCGTATCAAGATCCTCCGAGATGGCTTATCAAAATGTGAGCGCCGACGGAGTCGGCTATTGGAAGGCCGTTCTGCTGAACCAGCCACCTTCATAACTGAACGGTTAAACTGTCTGGATCTTCCTCTGAGGATCCGGGTTCGTTCAGCGGTACAATGAGTGGACTGAAAAGGGGCCCACTCAAACTAAAAAACTGGAAACCCATACTAACGGTAGAATTAGCGAAACTTCCTCAGACATTAAAGCTGTCTCTGTCTGGATAGCTTAGTCGGCACAAGCATTGCTTTTTTAGATATTGCCTTTCGAGACATCGAAATGCGGCCATCTCAACAGATGAATTTCAGTTATGACGATACGAACGAAAGGACAACACAACACCCAGCCCCTCGCAAAGAAAATCTCCGACTCGGCCGGGTATCGAACCCATGTCTCTTCAGTGGGCAATCCACATCACTGACTGTGCAGCTGCTGAGGTGGACTAGTGTGCAGTTTGAATCTGTAAGTTTCAAAACGGCACATATTTTGATGCGAGTCAGCGATCACATAGCCTGTAGCTAAGGCACTTCTAAACAGTACTGTTTCTTTCAGGAATGTTAGATAACCATGGAAAGTAGGAGAGTCTCTGTAAAGTATGGAAAACGGGTAGAGGTACTGGCATTAGTGGAGCTGTGAGGATGGGCTGTGGGTAGTTTAGTCAGTGAAAGCATTTCTCGTAAAAGACAAGGTTCTGCGTTCCAGTGCTGGTATGGTACAGTTGTCATCTTCCAGGATCTTTAATAATAGGGCACACTAAGCTGTAGGATGGAAGCTTAATTCTCCACGACTGAATGCAAACTGAGAGACTGCGTGACTCGAAGCGGCTGATACTATAAGGATGTAGCGTACTTTACTCTGTGACTCGTAATGTCACTGTTCGCCAAATTTCACTGGCAGTTAAAGTAAGGGAAAACTGTTTGTTCACCTACTTGCAATGAGGTGATTCTCGTCTGAAATGATGGGTAATAAGTAAATTTTGAAGAAAAGAGCTATTTAGGCTAGTTTGTACTAGTACCACAAAAAGAAGTGTTAGCACCGGTCTTGTAGAAAATAAGAGGAATTGCCGCCTGTGACGTACGGATAAATTAACCATAGCGAAAAATCTTTACCAAGAGGGTGGTCATGAAATAAAATTCACTGAGACAAATACCACATCAAAACACCATTATCATGCGAGTACGTATAGACAGGCTATTGAGATTTATAAACACCGTAATAATTTTAACAGAAGAAAGAGGAAGGTGTTAAATTATAAGAAATATGGATATCAACATTGCATCATAAAAATGCAATCGAGAATGTTGGCATTACTAGAGATAATCCGGTAGCCGATGTCACGTGATGGACTGTTGTATCCTCTACACTGCCCATATATTCGGCGCTTCCTCGAGTTTTGGTTGCAGTTCGCCACTTTACCTCTGAAGATGTCTGCCGCAGTCGCAGAGGAAACGTTAGGGGGAAGTTTTATACATCTATCATGGCATATTAACCCGAAAATTACAAGTGATGCTCCTTCAGGGATTACTGTTTCTACTGTTTCCATAGGTTTCAGGTCCTTCTGACATGTTGTCCTGCGCCAGTATCTGAAATGTGTTAGGACAGCATCCTGACCATCATTGTCCTCCATATTCCCCAGGAACAAGCACAGGTCTTCCTGATTCCGTGTCACTACGTTTACATACTCTAATCACAGCACGCAATAAGTACCATACTACATTCAAAGCCGAAAATCACATAAAACACTTTATTCCTATTCCACGTACCTAATCTGTCGTATATAGTTGATTTTAGTCACAAATATTCTTCTTAGAGTTCTTATTTTCATGTACTTTAGTGTACTTACAGTCAAAGTAACGACTTGAGACGTCACTAAATAACGGGATAATGAAGTATTAAGCACCTACCACTCCATCAAAGTCACCGAGAGCGCAAATCAGCGGTCTACTGGCAACATCGCGTGGTCCCATGGACTGGGCGTGCAGATATGTTGCTTCGAACTGGATTTTCTTTTTCTCTTGAACTGATGAGCAAATTAAACCAAACTATTTCATGGAACTGATCTATCTGTAGCCCTGTGTACTGTAAAAGTGTATACAGGTGAAACAAGAATTTATTCTTGACTCGACAAATATTCGGTAATCCTCGCAGAGCCTTGCAGTGGTCTCTTATCTATTCACAGGTCTAAGTACTTTTCTTAATCCTCTTGACGGCTTTTATCTACCCACTAAAACATTCGTTCTTACACTACTGGCCATTAAAATTGCTACACCAAGAAGAAATGCAGATGATAAACGGGTATTCATGGACAAATATATTATACTAGAACTGACATGTGATTACATTTTCACGCAATTTGGGTGCATACATCCTGAGAAATCAGTACCCAGAACAAACACCTCTTGCCGTAATAACGGCCTTGATACGCCTGGGCATTGAGTCAAACAGAGCTTGGATGGCGTGTACAGGTACAGCTGCCCATGCAGCTTCAACACGATACCACAGTTCATCAAGACTAGTGACTGGCGTATTGTGACGAGCCAGTTGCTCCGCCACGATTGACCAGATGTTTTCAATTGGTGAGAGATCTGGAGAATGTGCTGGCCACGGCAGCAGTCGAACATTTTCTGTATCCAGAAAGGCCCGTACAGGACCTGCAACATGCGGTCGTGCATTATCCTGCTGAAATGTAGGGCTTCGCAGGGATCGAATGAAGGGTAGACCCACGGGTCGTAACACATCTGAAATGTAACGTCCAATGTTCAAAGTGCCGCCAATGCGAACAAGAGGTGACCGAGACGTGTAACCAATGGCATACCATACCATCACGCCGGGTGACACGCCAGTATGGCGATGACGAATACACGCTTCCAATATGTGTTCACCGCGATGTCGCCAAACACGGATGCGACCATCATGATGCTGTAAACACAACCTGGATTCATCCGAAAAAATGACGTTGTGTCATTGGTGCACCCAGGTTCGTCGTTGAGTAAACCGTCGCAGGCGCTCCTGTCCGTGATGCAGCGTCAAGGGTAACCGCAGCCATGGTCTCCGAGTTGATAGTTCATGCTGCTGCAAACGTCGTCGAACTGTTGGTGCAGATAGTTGTTGTCTTGCAAACGTCCCCATCTGTTGACTCAGGGATCGAGACGTGGCTGCACGATCTGTTACAGCCATACGGATAAGATGCCTGTCATCTCGACTGTTAGTGATACGAGGCCGTTGGTATCCAGCACGGCATTCCGTATTACCCTCTTTAACCCACCGATTCCATATTCTGCTAACAGTCATTGGATCTCGATCAACACGAGCAGCAATGTCGCGAGATGATAAACCGCAATCGCGATAGGCTACAATCCGACCTTTAGCAAAGTCGCAAACATGATGATACGCATTTCTCCTCCTAACACGAGGCATCACAACAACGTTTCACCAGGCAACGCCGGTCAACTGCTGTTTGTGAATGAGAAATCCTTTCCTCATGTCAGCACGTTGTAGGTGTCGTCACCAGCTCCAACCTTGTGTGAATGCTCTGACGAGCTAATCATATGCATATCACAGCATCTTCTTCCCGTCGGTTAAATTTCGCGTCTGTAGCACGCCATTTTCGTGGTGTAGCAATTTTAATGGCCAGTAGTGTAGTATGGGCTTGAAGATAGGGATGTACAGCTTTGTTGGCTGGAAATAGTTCATTCCCTCACTAGGGATGGATTTTTCCTTAACGCATGTTGTTGTTGTGGTCTTCAGTCCTGATACTGGTTTGATGCAGCTCTCCATGCTACTCTATCCTGTGGAAACTTCTTCATCTCCCAGTACCTACTGCAACCTACATCCCTCTGAATCCGTTTGGTGTATTCATCTCTTGGTCTCCCTCTACGATTTTTACCCTCCACGCTGCCCTCCAATACTAAATTGGTGATCCCTTGATGCCTCCGAACATGTCCTACCAACCGATCCCTTCTTCTAGTCAAGTTGTGCCACAAACTTCTCTTCTCCCCAATCCTATTCAACACCTCCTCATTAGTTATGTGATCTACCCATCTAATCTTCAGCATTCTTCTGTAGCACCACATTTCGAAAGCTTCTATTCTCTTCTTGTCCAAACTATTTATCGTCCATTTTTCACTTCCATACATGGCTACACTCCATACAAATACTTTCAGAAACAACTTCCTGACACTTAAATCTATACTCGATGTTAACAAAATTCTCTAACGTCAGAAACGGTTTCCTTGCCATTGCCAGTCTACATTTTATATCCTCTCTACTTCGACCATCATCAGTTATTTTGCTCCCCAAATAGCAAAACTCCTTTACTACTTTAAGTGTCTCATTTGCTAATCTAATACCCTCAGCATCACCCGACTTGATTCCACTACATTCCATTATCCTCCTTTTGCTTTTGTTGATGTTCATCTTATATCGTCCTTTCAAGGCACTATCCATTCCATTCAACTGCTCTTCCAAGCCCTTTGCTGTCTCTGACAGAATTACGATGTCATCGGCGAACCTCAATGTTTTTATTTCTTTTCCATGGATTTTAACACCTACTCCGAATTTTTCTTTTGTTTCCTTCACTGCTTGCGCAATACACAGATTGAATAACATTGGGAAGAGGCTACAGCCCTGTCTCACTCTCTTACCAACCACTGCTTTCCTTTCTGCCCCTCGACTCTTATAACTGCCATTTGGTTTCCATACAAATTGTAAATAGCCTTTCGCTCCATATATTTTACCCCTGCCACCTTCAGAATTTGAAAGAGAGTATTCCAGTCAACATTGTCAAAAGCTTTCTCTAAGTGTACAAATGCTAGAAACGTAGGTTTGCCTTTCCTTAATCTAGCTTCCAAGATAAGTCGTAGGCTCAGTATTGCCTCACGTGTTCCAGTATTTCTACGGAATCCAAACTGATCTTCCCCTAGGTCGGCTTCTACTAGTTTTTCCATTCGTCTGTGAAGAATTCGCGTTAGTATTTTGCAGCCGAGACTTATTAAACTGGTAGTTCGGCAATTTTCACATCTGTCAACACCTGCTTTCTTTGGGATTGGAGTTATTATATTCTTCTTGAAGTCTGAGGGTATTTCGCCTGTCTCATATATCTTGCTCACCAGATGGTAGAGTTTTGTCAGGACTGTCTCTCCCAAGGCCGTCAGTAGTTCTAATGGAATGTTGTCTACTCCCGGTTCCTTGTTTCGACTCAGGTCTTTCAGTGCTTTGTCAAACTCTACACGCAGTATCATATCTCCTATTTCATCTTCATCTACATCCTCTTCCATTTCCATAATATTGTCCTCAAGTGCATCGCCCTTGTATAGACCCTCTATATACTCCTTCCACCTTTCTGCTTTCCCTTCTTTGCTTAGAACTGGGTTTCCATCTGAGCTCTTAATATTCATACAAGTGATTCTCTTTTCTCCAAAGGTCTCTTTAATTTTCCTGTAGGCAGTATCTATCTTACCCCTAGTGAGATAAGCCTCTACATCCTTACATTTATCCTCTAGCCATCCCTGCTTAGCCATTTTGCACTTCCTGTCGATCTCATTTTTGAGACGTTTGTATTCCTGTTTGCCTGCTTCATTTTCTGCATTTTTATATTTTCTCCTTTCATCAATTAAATTCAATATTTCTTCTGTTACCCAAGGATGTCTACTAGCCCTCGTCTTTTTACCTACTTGATCCTCTGCTACCTTCACTACTTCATCCCTCAAAGCTACCCACTCTTCTTCTACTGTATTTCTTTCCCCCATTCCTGCTATTTGTTCCCTTACGCTCTCCCTGAAACTCTGTACAACCTCTGGCTTAGGCAGTTTATCCAGATCCCATCTCCTTAACCTCCCACCTTTTTGCAGTTTCTTCAGTTTTAATTTACAGTTCATAACCACTAGATTGTGGTCAGAGTCCACGTCTGCCCCTGGAAATGTCTTACAATTTAAAACCTGGTTCCTAAATCTCTGTCTTACCATTATATAATCTATCTGAAATCTGTCAGTATCTCCAGGCTTCTTCCATGTATACAACCTTCTTTTATGATTCTTGAACCAAATGTTAGCTATGATGAAGTTGTGCTCTGTGCAAAATTCCACCAGGCGGCTTCCTTTTTCATTTCTTACCCCCAACCCATATTCTCCTACTACGTTTCCTTCTCTCCCTTTTCCTACTACCGAATTCCAGTCACCCATGACCATTAAATTTTCTTCTCCCTTCACTATTCGAATAAATTCTTTTATTTCATCATACATTTCTTCAATTTCTTCGTCATATGCAGAGGTAGTTGGCATATAAACTTGTACTATTGTAGTAGGCGTGGGCTTCGTGTCTATCTTGGCCGCAATAATGCGTTCACTATGCTGTTTGTAGTAGCTTACCCGCATTGCTATTTTTTTATTCATTATTAAACCTACTCCTGCATTACCCCTGTTTAACTTAGTATTTATAACCCTGTATTCGCCTGACCAAAAGTCTTGTTCCTCCTGCCACCACTTAACGCATATACGCACTGATTATACTTATTGTTCGAATGTTGTGTCTTCTGCTTCGATTAAATGACTGCGATGAATGCGTGTAGATACTCGTATTGTCTCTGTAGAAGAAGACATGGGGACCGCCCTCGAGAATGTTGCTGGTTACTACCCCATGGGGCACTTCTGAAGTAATAAGAATTTAATCGACAAGAATTTAATCGATATTACAGCTCCTTCTCTTGCCAGATAAATGCTGTGGATATAAATTTCTTCGCTGATTAGGATTATAATTTATTTTCTCCCAGTCAATCGCCAAGGAACTAGCGTTCGTTGGCGACCTCAGTGAGCGAGGCGTACTGTGTTCTTCGATTTTTTTTAATTTGTAAGCGAATCTGTAGCTTTTACAAACCTCGCTGGGATAGCGGTTGGTTTTGGCTTCAAGTAGTAATTTTGGAATTGAAGCATAGGCCGAGTTACCACTGAGCAACATCCTAAGCACTGTATTCTATCTTAGTTCTTAGTGTATCTTGGATCCTCATTCATTAAGTGCTGTGCTGGAAAGAAAGAAACTGAAGATGATCCACATTATATATGTAGGCAGCAGGATGAAAGTCTGTACTAGTAAATGTGCTGTGATGTGAGGCTATAACACGTTTGGTAGAGAGATTCCATCGAGTCGTAAATAACACTGATAACACGGCATGCAACGTTTCCATTCAACCTGCGATATCTCTTTCGCATGCTACTGTTGGACTGCAAACCTGTATCTCAGGAGTTGCTACGTCTTTAGAACTCAACTTCACATAAGGGTTTGTCCGCCGCTGTTTTCTACCGGACCTCCCTACATTTCTCTCAATGAGATCACCCTGTCGTCCGGTCATTGACAGTTGTGCGTATAATTTTCTGCGCACTATTTGCTTGTAAACAGAGAGTCTGAAGCAGGTTTACAATAATTCTGACTCTCATAAAGTCGGAGCATTAAGCTCACTGTTAACGTTATTCTCGTAGACGTGAATCACACGTTCCAGAGAGCCTTATCGAGGGGATTAGAGAATGCAAGATTGGCGAAAAGACCTGAGGTGTTATCGAGCATCTCCAGATTGTCTCGAATGTTGTAGGTGGACGATTAGTTTCTGACGCTTCTTCAGTAACCAAAAAAAAGAGTGTTGGACTATGATGGGCTCAGAGACCCATTCCTTAGGACCACTTTTAGAACATCTTTAATTCGACGCTGCATCTTGTAGAAGCATTTATTGTAGCTGGTGGAGACTTCACCAACTACTAATTCTAAGAATTTAATAACAGTTTATTGCTCGGTAGCCATATCTGTGAAGATCTTTTCCAAATTATAGTTTCTCTGTTTCCTTCAAATCCTTTAACACATCAGATTCTTCAGGAACAGTCTCAAAGATATAACATTCCTGCACTAACAGTCCAACGTTTGTCTTAAACTGTCTTCTGGGTGCCCTAAATCAGTTGCTACGATATACTGCAAGTATGTGACATGCTTCAACACTCTGAATGTCTGCAGCTAACGTTGTGTTCCTTACAGGAATCTTCTCTTTTCAGTCTAGTATTAGTTCGTCGTATAAGATAGGACAAATTATACCTTATTGTTCGTATTTCAGATCACCATATACTTGCACACAGTGTCCGAAAGTCATGGGAAGACACTGGACGTAATGTCGGCCATCTGTTATTGCAGCATGTGCAGTGCGTTGGTCTCCACACAGTACAGTACTGTTAGGAAAGTTCCCTGACGCACCACATTACAGTCCCTCTGACTCACAGCAGAACTTGGATGGTCACGTACAGCTGTGAGCAGGTGACGTGACCCGGGGCAACTTGTGCGACTGTTGACGGCCACGAAGACATCGTCTCTGCGATAATGAGGTCTATCCTAGACACTGTTTATTTCTGAAACCTGAACTCTTGTGTTATCTCTGACATGCTATGTGTGATGCAGCTTGAACCTTATCACGCGGTATCCAAAGAAATATATCGACATTTTTCTCATGAGTGGTAACGTACCTTGAGGCATCGATACATGTCTTTGATAAAAGCCACACAAAAAGACATTCCCAAACCCTACATGAAAGTAATAATAAACTTCCTAAAACCTATCACAGAAAAAAATTATTTCACATTAGACAATCACTTTTAGTCATATTTTGTAAAATATTTATAAAATAATTTACAAAATATGACAGTATGCATGAAATGTGTTACGACAGTGAAAGGAACCTGTGACCACTGGGGACGCTGCCACAAGTTCCTCCAAATAGTCGTAACGCATCACACACACACACATCTCATACTATCAATGTAATACCACCTGATGACGGACGTTTAAGCCTTTGAAACGCGTCGTGGAGTTAAATAAACAATGACTGTTTACAGTAAACTTGTTGTTTCATTTAATGTCAATAACATTCACGGTAAAACCTAATCTAAAATGTTCGCATGTAAAACACCATCTTAAATTCCATTAAAGTTACTACCGCCTTTGTTCGACATCAACGTGTAATAACCACTCACAAACGGCACGTGGAAGCACCGGCAATGGAGGGTATGTATGTAGGATTTAGGCAGGAAGGAGGGGGGAGGGGGGGGGGGGGGGTTGCGGGAGCTAAAGGCAGTACAGTCATTGTCGTAATACGCAAACAGAGCAATTTATCAGTCGTCCAAACGGGCATGATCATTGGTTTTGGGCAAAGATAGAAGCATTCCCGAAACGGCTAAATCTAAATTATTGTTCGGGTACTGCCGTGGTTAAAATATACCATACTTGGCAAGACGCCGAGCAAACTGTAGACCACCATGGGCAGTAGATGACAAAAGTGGTGGACGGTTGCGAATATGTGTACCGGCAAACAGACGTGCAACTGTTGAGCAACTGACAGCACAGACGAACCAAGGGGCTTCCAACGGTGTCTCCTCAGTGAGCTTTCAACAAACGTTGCTGCGTATGGGCCTCCGTATCTGGCGGCTGGTTCATGTACCCATTCTGACTGCTGTTCATTGGCGATGAAGGCTGAAATTAGCTCTGAAAGGCGACAGGTGGCCTCTTCACATGAACCGCGTTGGGGTGTACGGCGGGAAACGCCTGAAAGCAAACACCCTACAACGGTCGTCGGAAGGCTCCAAACCGGAGAGGGGAGTGTTACGGTCTGGGGAATGTTTTCATGGCATTCCCTGCGTGATCTCGTCATTCTGGAAGGCACAAGTATGCTTCTATCCTTGGGGACCATGTCCGTCCCTATATCCAGTTTGTTTCTCCAGCGCACGATGACATCTCCCAGTGTACATACTTAGTTCGAAGACCACCAGCGACAGATTACCAAAATCCCAGGGTTTAAACCCAACCGAGAACCTGTGGAACAACCTAAACTGGGCAGTACGCGCCATGAATCCTCAACCGAGAAACCTAGCGCAGCCGGCAGTTGTCCGTGGCACTGTAGCCGGAATGGCTCGACGTCCCTGCAGAATCCTTCCAGAATCTCACTGACTTTCGTCCTGCACATCTCGCCGCAGGCCGCGCTACAAAGGGTGGTTATTCAGTCTTTCGACCCCTTATCCCATTAATGTGATTGAACCGTGTATTTATCCCAGAATTCTGTAACGTTCGTCGTGGGAAATAAATGCAAAGTTCATAACGGTAAGCTTCCATTACTCTCAGGCGCTGAGGCCACAGTAACCTGGGGTCTTCCACATGTGTACTGTTCGCTACCATCCTTGCTCCCAGAAGGAAGGCAATGGCAAACCACCTCCTCTAGGACCTTGCCTTATACGGTGGTGCGGGTCTCCCGCATCGTCCCCTATGCTCCTCGGAGTATGGGACTCATCATTATTGCTTCCAAATATCAGACTAGACTTGCACTCGGGAGGAGTGGTGCTCAAATCTCGCCGTCCAGGTACATGTTGTCTCCGATATACGTAAATCAATTAAAGCGAATGCTGACACAGTTCCGTTGATAATGACACGGTGGTCTTCTTCCCATCCCAGAATTAACTCGGCTTATATTCCGTGTCTATTGACTCCGTAGCCGGCGGGACATTGAACCCTGATCTTCTTTTGCCTTCCTTTGTCGCTCCCCAAGTCTGCCTCAGCAATTCTCACATTTTCGTCATGTGTGCTCATTTTTGCTTTGGAAGCAGCACACTCTTCCAGAAATTCCTACCGCTGATTCTTATTCGCCGAACCCCGTGCCACATACTTCAGGAATGACAAATAGAAGAACTCAACGAGATTCACTTCCGCAGTCTGTTTTCCAATTATAAATCAGTTTTCTGGAGCGACCAAGAGCGCCACCTTCCTCGGGGCTATTCCACCGGCAGAATTACCGTGTCGGTCAGAGAAACGAGGACACTGAAGGAACTGCCGTAAAATTATAGGAGCAGCAGTAGCCTGGCTGTACTTATCTCGGGGCTCGTAAAGCGCTAACAAGCTGCGAATGGCCCGATCAATGTACTCGTGTCCACATTTGTCGTTCCTATGTAAATGCAGCCGTCTTTTCATACCAAATACGACTCTCCGATGATGTCATAGGGAGCAGAATGTTCACAAGTTCGGAATGCTCCTACATCGATCATTCAGGTCACGTCCATCAGGGGCTCTGTTCCTGACGCTTATTTTAGTTCCGAGTGCATCGTACGCGCAGGGTTTTCATTTTTATGACGCAACTACTTCCTCATTTCCGCTCAGCATTCGTCTATATGTCCTCTCCCATAAATACAGATAACAAACGTACTGTATTTGTTCTGCCAGATTCTCAGGCAAATAGCACGTTCACATTCTCAGTAGGTAACCATTCTGACTTCGAACATTAAAGAAGAGGAATATTTAGAAGAGTAGGAAACGTTTCGCTGATCTGCCCTTACAGTTATGCTACAAAAGATATATCAAAATGTTTGACAGCGGTTTAACGGATTACATACTGTTCTCTGTATGAATAGTAAGAAAGTAATTCTTTTTGTGGCTAAATAGAAGACTCATTCAGAAAAAATCCGGATTCCCTTAAAAAAAAAAAAAAGAATCTATTACGAGAATGGAATAAAACGCTTGTTTACTTTTCAAAACAATTCCCCTCAATTTCAACACACTTATACCAGCGCTGGACAAGATTCTCAGTTTCACGAGCAAGGAATTGCTGGAGGCGTGTGTGTAACCTTTTATGCACTGTTATGAACTTCAGATGTCCCTACACACGTCCATACGCCTTTGTTTCATTTCTGATGTCAGATATTTTTGAGCGCACCTCGCACACACTTTCTTGAACATCAGTACGTTACGAACAATATAGTGGGCAGACCCGACACAGTCATTACCACTGCAAAATCACTCACCATAATACGTCTGTTTCCCCGTATCAACTCATCAACTCCCACAGTGTTGTTCTATGTGACGGCACACACAGAGTGCCCTGGACGTGGTGATCGTTCAACGCTTGTTACACCCTTTTGATCTTATCTGCCCGCTCGTACCCTTGTGTTAGACTCAAACAACTTTACCATATTTCACTGCCATCCGATGGCTAGTTTCGTTTCGTTTCAACCCATCAGCTAACAGAAATCTAATGACCCTCCTCTACTCTAAGTTGATGCAAACCTGCATGTCTGCCGCCACCTTCTTTCACTGATTCGCAGCATCTCGTTCGCGAGGCAGGCGTGCCAGCCCCGACTGATAATAGTTCTAGGACACTGCAAAAAATTACGAAGAAGCACAAACTTTATCCAAGTTTTGTTGTTGTTATACAACTTTTCTGGTTATTCTTTGAATTGACCTTGTATTTTCATTACTTGACTCTTACTAAAACCTATAAACATTGCCTTTTCAAAAAGCAACTGTTTTTGTCCTACGTTATTACTAAAGTGGTTTTGTGTGGATCACTGTCTGGTTTGTGCTCAGGGTCGTGTTGTGCAGGTTATACAAGACTATGTGTCAGGACCATACGGTTTGTTGACTCTTGGGCTACAGTTAAGACTGCAAAATCCAAATAATTGGGAAGATTAAGTCCTGCAAAAAAAGTGAAAATAGCAACCAGCCGCAGTGTCGTTAATGACATTTATGAACGACAAATAGAGCCGTTAACGATTTCGATCTTACAGGTTCGCCGTATATGGTTGAATTGTAAAACAGAACCAAATGGAATGTCATGTCCAAATGTAAATGTGAGCGGATAAGAGAAATGAAATATTCGAGTGCAGTAACGAGGTAATTTTATACTAAATAAATGCATAAACGTCTTAGCTGAAAACATTATAGTTGAATCGTCTCGAAAACATAGAACGTGGGGTTTATTGAGCAGTTCATAATATGAGATGAAAGGTCTTCTTGATATATTGAAAGCCGCGCGGGATTATCCGAGCGGTCTAGGGCGCTGCAGTCGTGGACTGTGCGGCTAGACCGGCTGAGGTTCCAGTCCTCCCTCGGGCATGGTTGTGTGTGTTTGTCCTTAGGATACTTTAGGTTAAGTAGTGTGCAAGCTTAGGGACTGATGACCTTAGCAGTTAAGTCCCATAAGATTTCACAAACATTTGAACATTTTTGACATATTGAAAAGAAAACAGTTTTATGCTTTAATCCATACAGGTTGCCCCTCCTAAGAGTCGTGAGGCGCATTTTCTCTGGTGTTTAGGTTGATATACGAAATTTCAGTTAGGCAGTGTGTAGCTGGAGTCAGCTCAGTCAGATACTCAATGCGACGCCCATTGTCGACGGCAAACTTCGATATGCTTCCCGTTAAAAACAAAATTATTTTTAGTGGAATTTGACCTGTGCATTCGGTGGAGTGGTTTCAAATTAATCTGTTGCGATATTTGTTTTATCGATATGTATTAACAGATACAGTAGAAGACGAAAAACAACCAGTACTCCAGCACCGCCCTGGCCCGCACTGACTGCTAGCGCCATGCAGCAGCGCTGCTCACTCGCTGCTGGAATATTCATTATTCTTCGTGTTGTACTGTCTCTGTTAATACATATTGATAAAACAAATATCGCCGTAGACTAGTTCTAGATCGCTTTGTCGAATAGGAGCATAAAATTCCGCTTTAAAAAGGATTTCTGTTTGTAATGGGAAAACTTTTCCGTCGACAGTGGGCTTGGGACGAAATACGTGATGAGCAGCTACACACTGCGAAACTGAGATTGCGTATATCAGCCGAAACACAAGAGAACATGCGCCTCACGACTCTTACAACGGACACCAGGTATTGTCTGATGATGACGACAGCGTTGATGAATGTAGGAACAATGACAATAACACAAAGGAACATCGTCTTTCCTATGGTCAGACCTAGCTGAATATCATTCTAACAAGAAAAATTGCTTTTTTGGATCCATCTCTAGGTGAATACACCCAGGGCACCATTTTTCTCTACCATTTTCAGCAGAAAGTTTTACGTATATTTTTCATTTGACCTTGATGAAAAACACCTCCACCTGTTTCCTTCCAAAGCGCGAAACAACACGGTGCTGCCCTCAAAGACAGCCACATGCGTCGCTTGATAGAAAGCGTGTGTCTCGTTCTGCTGTTGGCTGACGATGTCGTCGTGCACGATGAACCGACACGTTTCTGAAGTAAATGTCGGTATAACATCCACTCTTAAATCTATAGGTTTCGCCCGCCTAAGGTGGCTTCTGAGTGGCTTTGAGTCCACATTCTACAGCATGCAAGCAAGTGGCCAGGATTTTGTCAAAAAGGGGGGGGGGAGGGTCCAGTTTGTTGAAGAGGACCTTCAGAATCTGATTTTTCGTTCTCTAAACACAATTATTTATTTATTAATTCTATCTACATAAATTGCTTTTGGGAGACCTTCGTACAAATAATATGTGGTCTCTAGAATTAAGCAAGAAAAGCTTTTCTTAAAAACGAAAATAAAATATTTTCAAAATATGTAAGAAATACCTAAATGCACAATTAAATATTTCTTTATTTGGCGGTATGACAATCTTACTCCTTTGCCAAACGACTTAATATTATTTCCAACAAAACACAGCTCTGTCGTCTAATGTACAAGGGTTGCCAAGAAAGTAATGGACCACATTTTCTTTCCCCAGCCGAAAACAATGCTACGAATGCGAAACGTTTCGTATGTATTGTTTGAAGTCTCCTGACGGAGCGCGCCAAGTTTCTGTCACTTCCGACACATAGCGTAGCTGCAGGACAGTTTCAAAATGACGTCTGTAGGTGATGAACGTTACAAGCAACGTGCCTTCATTGAATTTATCACTGCAATGAAAGAAACTGTGGGCAATATTCACAAACGCTATGGAGCATCTACTGTCAGCCGGCCGAAGTGGCCGTGCGGTTAAAGGCGCTGCAGTCTGGAACCGCAAGACCGCTACGGTCGCAGGTTCGAATCCTGCCTCGGGCATGGATGTTTGTGATGTCCTTAGGTTAGTTAGGTTTAACTAGTTCTAAGTTCTAGGAGACTAATGACCTCAGCAGTTGAGTGCCATAGTGCTCAGAGCCATTTGAACCATCTACTGTCGACAAAAGTACAGTTAGACGCTGGGCGCGGAGGATGAGTTCATCAGAAGGCGTTTCGGCGCAGCTGCACGGTTTGCAGCTGACGAGGAGACCATCCACGGCCGTCACACCTGACATGTTGCAGCGAGCTGATGTCATTCGCGAGGACAGAAGCATTACGACTCGGCAGTTGGCGCTGCATCTGTTAGTCATCAAAGGAAGTGCACACAGCGAAGCTCTTTCTCCGCCTCCAGGACAAGGATTGATACCGACAGGGCATACACGCCCTTGTTTCGCGCTGGAGTGAGGCCATGGAAGGGGATGGAGATTACGTGGAAAAATAGGCAGTGTAGATAAAGCACCATTCCTTCCTGTGTGTAATTCTCGTTATGTTCAACAAATAATTGCTGAAGGAAAAAAAATGTGGTGCATTACTTTCTGGGCAAACCTTGTAATATAGGTCTAGGCATAAGCGATAGCCGATAGAAGTATCGATATGTCGATGGCTTTCTTGACTGTCGATGGTGCATATCCCTTTTTTATCATATGACTGAAGATCATAATGTAAGGAGCGATCAAAAAGTCTGTGTTCGAAGGCCGTATGCTACTCAGGAATAATCGCCGTGGGCACTAAGGCAGTCATCCCACCGATGCACCAGGTTGAAGATAATTGTTTGGGAAAACACCGCGTGGTGCTGCATGAAGAAGTCCGTAACTGTCTGCTGCACATCTTCGTCCGACAGGAGTCGTCGACCCCTAAAGGCCTTTTTTAAGAGACCACGGGCGTGATAATCTCATGGGGAGAGAGCAGAAGTATACGCGGGCACTCGAGTTTCTACCACTTGAGTTGGCGTACCGTCTATGTTACGAATTTGCGCTATAGGTTATCATGGAGCAGCAGCAACGGCGGTTTCCGACAGACATGCTGCCCCATACACATTCTTCATTTTCCGATGGATATTGACCGTTGCTTTCCCTTTGGCAACAAAGAAAAGAAAAACAATCTCAGCACATTGGTGCTGTTTGGATGCATTTGGTAATAACATCGACACAGTTTAAGTTTCCACATTTACCACGCACATGTCGGCTAGACATGAATGCCACTCTAATGCCATGCCTTCATGTCGATGTTTATATCCCCGCAAAGGAATCGCACTACATTGCACATATGCTGCAGCAATACCTTCAAACGGAAACTTTTGATCGTCCCTTACATCTTTTAGTTTCACAACACGACAACCAGGTCGTGTGTAGCGTCACTTCAGCGACATGCAATACTTCTATGTGATACTATTCTGTTATTTATTTTTTTCGTGTAGAGTATGGCTGACTGTCGGCGTTAGGTAGCCTACAACAGGCCAAATGATATCTAGCTGTTAAGAATAACACATCGCTCCCCACCAACGATGTGCCATACAGAAGCATTGTTCAATTTGCACACATTCGTAGTACTTATTAATGAAACACAGTGGGGTGTAGACATGAAAAATGTTGTGCCTTCATACATAACTGATGATTCGACTAACCTAAGAGTAGGGTAACAGGGAATCAGACTGCAAAATGAAGTCGCACGTGCGCATCGAGAAGAGGCAGGCAGTCGCAATTTCTATGGGTAATTGGCTTATAAACGAATTAATAAAAGAACGTTCGTGACCCTAAACTGTAGAGTTCTTCACTATTCAAGTTATTTTGAAAAGCTCACTGACGTCACGTGCAGTATTAGGAAGAGGTGATGGAGATGAATTACATAAACTACTCACTGAACATATAATCAATCACAAAACTCTTCGTCAGAAACGTAGCAGACTGTGAGTAACGGTACTATGTTGAATTGAATGCATTTATTTTTTATTTAACATATTGACACACATTTCATTACTTACTATATAGTGAGTGTATCGCAGCAGTTGACAGGGCCAGCGTGTTCCATACTATACATGGTAGAGTGCACCAGAAATTTATTCGTCAACGTTATTACAGTCTATTTAGATTTCTTCGTAACCTCTTCAGTTACCCTGTATACTGCTCATCCTCCGAGCTAAATTTAAAATCATTTTGTTCCATAACACAACAAAATGCGTAAGAAAAACGATAGTCACACTGTAAATACACAGTGGAGAAAGTGAACTCACGTAACATTGTACTAATGCAAGTGTTATCAGGATCTTGCGTGGTCCCGGCGGAGGTTCGAGTCCTCCTTGGAGCATGGGTGTGTGTGTTTGTCCTTAGGATAATTTAGGTTAAGTAGTGTGTAAGCTTAGGGACTGATGACCTTAGCAGTTAAGTCCCATAAGATTTCACACACATTTGAACTTTTTTTTTTGTCTTGCGTGAATATTTGTGCCATGAATAGCCATAAAGCTATTTGGTTAACGTTTAATTTCACGAAGCCCTCTACCCGATCAGAAGTTCCCTGTGAATAGGTAATTCAGTTCATAGATTCATGTGCTACGACACATATTCATTACATATTTTACCACATATATCTCATCTAGGGTGCACTAAGCTGCTGCCTTCTTGTGGTCAAGAACAGTGTGAAAAATTTGTGAAGTTGTTGCAGTGTAGGTTGTGCTGACAAACAATTGTCAAGAAAAAATTCGATACGTTGCGCCGTTTCCGAGTTAACTAACATCGAAGTTAGTCAAACAGGCCATCGTTCGCGAAAATTCAAGCGGCCCACCAGAGACGCTGTCGCCAAAAATGTTCTTCGTTTGGTTTCTTAAAACCGAACAAGGGAGCGAAACAAAAGTTGTACATGGGACGATAGGACTGAACCCGAGACAAAGGCCGAGCAGTTCTGTGCGCTGTCATCTATACTGTGAGAACAATTGACATTAATTGTTTCACGCGGGCTGCTTGAGTTTGCGCGCGTAACGACCTGATTGGCTACCTTCAATGCTATTTAACTTGGAAACGGTGCAACGTATCTATTTTGTTCTTGACAATTACTTCTCAGCATAACCTACCCTATAACACCCTTATAAGTTATTCTGACTGTTTCTGACCAACCTGCACATTTGAAAAAATGTTTCTTCTAAGCTACAATCTACTCTCCATCATTAATGAATTATGGTCTGAGTCTATATCTCCTCCTGAATTTGTCTTACAATCCAATATCTGATTTATCAATCTCTGTCATCATGAGGCAATTCAGCTATCATTTTCCTGTATCTCTAGAGCCTTTCCCTTTTATGATTCTCGAGAAATGTTTTCGCTAATACTACCTGAAATTTATTGCAGAACACAAACACCATATCTCCTCTTTCGTTCATGATAAAACTAAAAACTAAACTCCGTCCGAACAGGCCATGGAAGGCCCAACGGTGACGACTGGGCCCCGTGTTATCCTCAGACCCCAGGCGTCACTGAATGCGGACATGGTCGGCATGTGGTCAGCACACCGCTCTCCCGACCGTATGTCAGTTTACAAGACAGGAGCCGCTACTTCTCAACCAAGTAGCTCGTCAGTTTGCCTCAGAAGGATCGAGAGCACCCCGATTGCCAACAGCTCTCGGCAGACCGGATGGTCACCTATCCAAGTGCTAGCCCAGCCCGACAGCGGGAACCGGTGTCACCACTGCGGCAAGGCCGTTGGCCCCTCGTTCATGATACCAAACCGATATTTTCCCCTAACTCTGCCTTCTATTCCTTCCCCGCCACTACCATTTTAAACATTTTGATTATAAGACGTTCATCTATTTACATACGGGACCATACGTTCAGATCTCTTCTACAGTCTCTCTGTCTTGTCATCTTCCGTTTGTATAGCCGGCATGGATACCTGAAGTACCGGGATCCAGTGCTGGTCGTAGGACTTTTGGAGTGGTAGTCAAAGATGCTTCCTCTCCACCACATTATCTTAAGTTACCTGTATTCACTAAGGAAAACTAAGTTCTGGAGAATTAATGTGAAAGTATACGATCATGTTGTTGGTGCTTCATTCCGAAGACTGGTTTGAAGGAGTTCCCCACGCTGACGTATCGTCTGCAAGCCTCTTCTCACCGAGTAGCTATTGAAACCAACATCAGTTTGGTCTTGCTTACTATATTCATCCTGTAGGTTCCCTTCAAAAAGTTTACAACCCACACTTCCTTCCAGTACCTCAGTGACAAATTTCTTAATGAGCCAGAACATGTCTGATCAACCCATCTCTTCTTCTGGTGGAGGTTTCTCTTCTTCCGAATTCTATTCACATCATTGTCATTAAGTACGCACTCTGCATATCTAATCGTTAGTGTTATGATGTAGAACAAATTTTCAAAAGCATTTTTTCTTGTGTGAATTGCTTATTGTTCACGTTTCAGTTTCATACAAGACTACAGTCCTGTCAGATACCTTCAGAAAAATCTTCTTAACACTAAAATTTGTATTCAGTCTTAACAAAATCCCATCTTTCAGAAATACTTTGTCATTGCAATAGAAGGTCTCCATTTTATATCTTCTCTGTTTCGTCTATCATTATTTACTTTCCTGCCCAAATAGCAAAACTCACCTACAAATTTTAGTATCTAATTTGCTAATGTAATTCTACTACATTTCATTCGTGACAGAGACAACTGAAGGTAGCTGGTGACGGCGGCATTTGAAATTTTATAAAATTGTGCCAGGCAGGACACATTTTTTATAGGAAGAATCATATGGTGCAGAGTACGCGTGTCTAATGGTAGATAATTTTAGAAAAGGAATAACACTTACTTTACCTCACGTTTGGGAAGGGTTTCCTGCGAGCTTTTTCCGTTCCTTTCTGTCGAGTGCCTTGGGTGCCCATTCCTAGTTGCTGTCCGTGCCAGATGTGTTCGGATATTCTGTCACCACCTGATTATGAGTCTTTCTCTCGATTCGACTTTTTTTCTAGAGACTATGTAGTCTCTTTTCCAACTTTCTCTTCATATGACCAGCCCAGCTGAATCATATCTTCTTTACCACTTTACAGTGCTGTGGTGTTTGTAAATCTCTTGCAATTCTTGATTTTTGTCTTGGAGTCCATTCCATGCTTTTTTCATCAGTTACAAATTCTCAAACTTTTCTTGATTTTTCTTTTCGAATTTTGATAGTTTCTCTCCATGTTTCTTTCTGCTTCACTTGCTTTTAATACACGGTCCATTGACGCCAACCTGCTAGAGTCACTCACAGACGGCAGGTGGCAGCACTAGCAGTGGAGGGTACAAAAAGAGTGTTGCGGAGACGTGGAATAACGTGCAGTCGTTCTCGTAATGCGCAAGACACATTTATCTGACGTCCAAAAGGACATGATCATTGGGTTTCGGGCCATGGGTGGAAGCATTCCTGAAACTGCGAAGTTTGTAAACTGTGAGCGTGCTGCGGTGATTGAAGTGTACCGTGTATGCACAATGGCGGTATCCAAAACCGCACCGTGGCAACTTTGGTGGACCACGGGCCATAGATGACAGGGGTTAACGACGGCTGCAGATATGTGTACGGGCGAATACATGTATACTTTTGAACAACGGACTGCCCAGATGAATCAGGAGGCTACCAACAGCGTCTCTTGAAAGACCTTGCAGTGAAGATTGCTGTGTATGGGCGCCCACAGAAGGCGCCTGGTTCATACACCCATGCTGGCTGCTGTTCATCGGCGACGAAGGCTGGAATTTGCACGCAAATACCGCAACTAGACGTCAACTGACTGGCGACTGGCGGCCCTATCTGATGAATCACGTTTTATACTCCATCGCACACACGGCCGTGGAACGCCCGAAACCAAACACCTTGCAACAATCGTCGGAAGTGTCCAGGACTGAGGATGGAGCGTTATGATCTGGGAAATGATTTCGTGATAGTCCCTGGATGGATATCGTCATTCTGAAACACACTGTGGATAGACACAAGTGTGCGTCTCTCCTTGGGGACTATATGCACCCTTACATCCAGTTTCGTTTCCTCGGCACGATGACATCTACCAGCAGGATAACGCAACGGCTCACACAGCTCGCAGTATACGTGAGTGGTTCGAAGACCAACAGCATGAGTTTACGGTTCTCCCTTGATCACAAAACTCCCCGGATTTAAACCCAATCGAGAATCTGTGGAACCGTCTCGATCGGGCGGTAAGCGCCATGGATTATCAACCGAGCAATCTACCGCACCTGTCCACGGCGCTGGAGTCGGAATGGCTTCACATCCTTGTCAGTACCTTGCAGAACATCACTGACTCTCCTCTTGCAAGTTCCGCAGCGGTCCGCACTGCAAGAGATGGTTATTCAGATTTTTGACAGGTGACTACAATGTGACTGGACTGTGTGTTACTGGTAAGATAGTTGACGAATAAAGGCGAATTTCGAGTTCAGTGCTAAGTGATATTGTCCTTAGCATTTTACGACTGTTTTATAATTGGTTATAGTTTTAATAATTTTTTCATAATGCGGGGCCACAATCATAACGTATTTTTTTAAGTCAGTGCCGCCATTAGACTATTGTTTATTTACAGTGTTAGATTTACACTTACTCTTTTTAATCACAATTTCTGCTTCAAAGTTATGTTATCAAGTGTTTTCTGAAAGCAGATTAGACAATAACAGTGAAATACATAACAAGTGATATAACCGTATAACAATCCATATTTGTAATGCTTACTTACAAGATGCCTAAGATGGCATACTGTCGTATTAAAATACACCACTAGACACATTGTCTAAGAGTCGATATTTCTAGCAGAGCCTACTGCTTTGTTTCATTACTGACTACACCATCTTAACTTTTTTTTTTACTTCGCTAAGTGTCAAATTGTCTTGGTCAAATAAATTCCTGTTACAAGCAGATGACCTTTTTTTAGTCTTTAGACTCAGCGTCCGGTAGGATAGGAAAGGTTAGGAACAATTTATTTTTTTTGGTAGTTGTTACATCTCTGCAGTACCTGTTTATCTTCGTATACAATGAAGTTGCCTGCTCATACACATAAACAGTAACAAATCTCTCGATAATATTCGCTGAATCCGTAAATATAAAAGTCCAGCTAGCCATTGACGTTGTTTAAAGTACATTTTAGTAGGTAAATATACAGCTTTGTATGTGAAATTAACACATGGCCATCTCTAAGTTGTGTAATTTTGCCTCAATTCAGAATTAATACAATACAGTGCAATTACTTATTCTACTCACTCATTAATTAACCAGTGACGTTTGAAACGATATTTATGATGTATGTATCATCAGGCATGTAAATCCTGTTATATGTGTTCCAACATTACTTAGGAGTCCGCATCTCGTGGTCGTGCGGTAGCGTTCTCGCTTCCCCTGCCCGGGTTCCCGGGTTCGATTCCCGGCGGGGTCAGAGATTTTCTCTGCCTCGTGATAACTGGGTGTTGTGTGATGTCCCTAGGTTAGTTAGGTTTAAGTAGTTCTAAGTTCTAGGGGACTGATGACCATAGATGTTAAGTCCCATAGTGCTCAGAGCCATTTGAACCATTTGAACCGTTACTTAGAAATTTCGCAAATAACACAGGCATGTGAAACATGTCATGTACATAAAAGCAATCAAGCAAATATAATAATCAAAAGATTTCATGTTAAACAGCACATTTAAATTTAACATAATATAAAGAGTAGGGATAACCTAGTATTTGTTACTGGTTGATGAGATACAATTACAAACGTGACCGCACCCTGGTATTGATACATATGGCTGTAATCTTGGTGCTATAAATCTTATTTACATGTTATAGTACTGACATCTTATTTATACGACATAAAGATGACATAGTAATGTTAACATCTTAATCAGCTGCCACATATGAAAGCCCCAAGTAGGGCTTTTACAACAAAGATAAATGTAACATTATTGATCATAGTTTGTTCTAAGAGAGGTAATAAACAATTGAGAATAACCGGAAGGTCTAGAACACTATAAATCACTCATTGAAGACTGTAGGCATGTGGAGTAGAAGGGGGGGGGTGTATAAGGATGGATGAGGGGGGGGGGGGGTTATAAAATGACTGATGAAATGAAGAAGAAGCTATTACAGTGGGGTGTGGGGGTGGTGGGGGACAAAAGGGTAACTAACAAAGGAATAAGAATAAAAATGTTAAGTGAATGACCTTTCTTTAAAAAATTAAGATACACCTATGGTAAATGGGCAGTTTTAATGTTAAAGCTAGGACCAAATATAGCATATGTTAGGTCCTTGGTGTAACTGTAAATGTAACACTGTAAACACACAACAGTCTAATGACGGAACTGACTTTAAAGGAATTATAGTTCTTAGCTTGTGGTAACCTTCTTCCTAGAAATTGAGCCGGATCGTTGATCGCCATCAGCGATCGGCTAATTTATCTTTCCTATTTACAGCTAGAGATCCTTGTCAGAGAGATTAGTGAACGCGAGGGGAGAGTCTTTGGAGAGGTGTGCAGTAGGGAGTAGCGCCTTGGCTGCCAATGTGAACGGTCATGCAGTGAGTTCTCGATTTGCTTGGCACGTGATAGCGTTAGGGTTACCGGGAAATAGTGGCCTGTATGAGAAAGTAAACACACCGGGCCTTGCTGGTCAGGAACGAATACGCCGTACGCCACTGCTTGTGGAATATTCAGTACAGGCTGTTGGCACGGTGCAACATGCTAGTTAGAACCCATAAGGAATTATGGAACGATGGCCTCGGTGTTTGTGTGAGACGCACAGGTGGGATTCCTTAGAGGCTATCGATTCCGGTTTTGCTAGATCAGCATTGAAATCAGCAGCCACCTGCTAAGCTTCTGCAGACTACTACGAAAGTGTGTGCCACCTCCTCAAGATTCTTCCGTTTTCGCCAGCCGTTCTAGTTAGTCGTTACGCAATTTGAATTGCCTGACTGTACTTACTGATATGATTCTGTGTCGACTCAATCTGTCCCTCCCTGTATTAAAATATTTTATGCTCTGTTTCTTTAACAACTTCACGGAGAGAGTGTTTGCTGTGTACGATTTGTCTGGCCTGTTTGTATCTCATGTGTGTTTGTTTAATTGGCGGCTGGCGCCGCAAACTTGTATTCCAGTAACAAAATGTTTCCTTGAGGCGCCAACTTATTAATGTGGGACCAGCATAATTCAGTTTAGGTTCTCATTTCTGTCATTGTTGTATTTAATTGACAGTACCGGCTGGTAACCGAATGTTTTAGTCTGCTGTGGACTTGTAGACACTCCCACGCTAAACTAGTGGTCGGCGAGCCGGCTGTAGTGCACCGGCCAGGTGAAGCAGCTTGCATTAATTTAGAGTTCAGAACCAAATATTCAGTTAGTTTATTGCCGATTGTAACTATCATCTGTGGAAATTTTAAAGTGTACCTATTACTGCGATTCCTTTGTTAAACCTTTTGCCTCTGTTTAAAGTGTCTTGTTAATTATTCAGTCAAATACCTTGTTGTCAAATAGCGTATGTTTAAGATAGACGTTCAGGTCTGTTTCAAACTTACTTTTCAAGTACTAGTTAATTACTCAATTTTTAATTGCATTTCTTTAATTAGGCCTTCAGGTATCATTGCTTGTAGTTGCTATGTCTTAAAATCAGTCCTTCAGGCGTTAGTCGTTGTACTTTGCGATTTGTTGGTGGAATCAGGCCTTCAGGCGTTATTGGTTGTGGTAGTGGCAATTTATTTAAATCAGCCCTTCATGCGTTATTGGTTGTTCTTTGCTGTTCTTTAAAATCAGCCCTTCTGTCGTTTTGCTTTGGGAATTTGTTGCATTTCCGTCTTAGTTTGTTTTTTATATTAGCCGTTCAGGCTGTCTGTGAAAAATTTTATCTGGCTAGGTTGTTACCGGTGTTTTTAAAATAACTCATAAATTGTTAAAGATCACTAGCTTGACTGCCAAGGCTAACTTAACGTTAAATAAAGTCTGTGTTACCTACCCGTCAACTATGTTCAAATGAACACAGACTGGCCCAGTCCTTCCTTTGGTTCTTTGATTGCGCGGAACCGGGTTGGATATCCGTCCGCGTCTATCAGAAATGTAACCACTATGTTCACAGTATTGGCCTCACACGTACTGAGAATGTAGTCCATCTGGGAGATGAAACTTAACGATCGGAAAAGATTGCATAGTTCTGTAAATCGCATTGATTTCGCGTCTTCACCCCAAGCAATCAAAATGGTTCAGATGGCTCTGAGCAGTACGGGACTTAACTTCTGAGGTCATCAGTCCCCTAGAACTTAGAACTACTTAAACCTAACTAACCTAAGGACATCACACACGTCCATGCCCGAGGCAGGATTCGAACCTGCGACCGTAGCGGTCGCGCGATTCCAGACTGAAGCGCCTAGAACCCCTCGGCCAGTCCGGCCGGCCCCAAGCAGTCGTTCCAGCATAGTGAAAGTCGATGAGCAGGATCTTGATCAGGTGTTCTTGGCTGCAATAGATTGCTACTGTCCATAGGTAGGTTTTGGCAGACTATTAGGTGCCGACGAGGAAATTTCACAAGTGATGCCAATTATTTTATTGACGACGTAGGCTAATGACCAGAATAACAAAACCAAAATTGTGACGAAGTCGTGTAATCTACAGCCCGCACACAAGATGATGGCATTGCTAATGAGTAACTGGTCTGCACTGCTCGCAGACCCGCGCCAACACGCAACATCGCTGGCTGCCGGCAAGGCTCCCACTCTACACTGCCGCCAGTGTGAATCTCTTCCTTGCAGCATTGCTCGTGACAGTCAGAATGCGCGGAATGATTTGGGCTGTAAATAACTTTAATTGTTATTCAGATGTTACTATTATATCATTTTCGTAAGTGTGTCTGAGCTGTGCTGCGGCTCACGTTGGTGCTGTTTGTAGGTTTCCGCCCTCTGTGGAGGCCAGACGGTATCGTTTAGTTGGCATGGTTGCGGTTGTTTGTCTTCTTCTCGTGTTGACTGGCGCCACTCGGTTTCGCAAGCGTTCACTGTCCGCTAGTGGCAGAAGCAGCGATTATCGATAAGTAATAACTGTTGCCCTACCTTTGGGGCGGCGTCGTTGTTCTCCGGGTGGGAGTGAGCCAGTTCGGTTGGGGACGGAGGAGAAGCCAGGTCCGCGCAGTGCCAGAACACGCTGGGACCGCTGGTGGCACGCATGGACTGCCGGATGAAAGGGCTGTGGTCACGGCCGTCCAGGACATCGTCGTAAACCGGATCCAGCAAGCTTTAAGATGAGTGCACTTCAATCCAAGTAGAGCGGAATCCGTGTGGGCCCCGTAGTAGGTATGTGATGTTGTGACCAATTATCATCGCACCGTCATGTGCAATTTGGTGGATCTGCGCACCGCTTAGTACTTGAAGACCCTACTGTGTTAAAAGCACTTTGCTCAGTAATTAGACGGAGTGGTTACTCACCTGTGAATTAAGAAAGCAGTGAAGAGATTTGTTTTATTCTGCCAACCGTCGTCAGAGTTGACACAGTGAGTTCAATTTGCGTTTGTGTGCCTAATGAATTTGATGTCACTCATTTGGTACTTGGTTTTGGCTCGCTTTGCGACTGTTTCCGCAATGACGTGTGGTTGCTGATTCTAGTTGGTTACATTTCGGTTTTGCCTCGCACGAAAATCGAGTTACTGTTAGTTTGTCTGGTGTTCTGTACTCTGACTTGTTTGTTCAGATTTTCGGGTTTGTAGAATCGGACGAAAATCTGATAGTGGTTCCTTTCTCGTTCCGGGAGCTCTAAGTACAGTATTCTGGGGACGTAGTGCACACCGCCGGTTCCGGCTTTGGCGTATTGTTCCATCGTTGCATTTGGTTCATCGGACGTCATTATCATTAGTCATTCTTTAGACTGCCACTAGTCTGAGTTACCATCTTGTAAAGTGAATGCAACTCTTGGCTGCCTATCTCATGGCTCGCGAAAGTGTTTGTTACCGGACCTTCTCAGAGGTCGATACCTGGAGCGCCGGCTGCGAATGGTCCTTGTGTTTTATTATTTTATTATTTATTACCATACCTTGTAGCGCCTTCTGGAATAAATCTAGCAGTGTAAGGGTTGTGTTACAAGGTTTACCATCACTTATTTCACCCGTTTGGAGGTCAGTTGCTTGTTTCTTTTACCTTTGCTTGTATTAGCTGTTTTGCAGCAGCTTTCTAAATTTTTTATATAATTACCGTTCCTGGCGCGTAAGGCCTTCAGCCGTCAATGTGGTCATTTGCTTTGAAAGAAACTATTCGATATTTGTATTTTAGCAGTAAGGCTTAAAACATTATTTACTACCTCAGACTCCTGGCGTCTGATACCTTCTGCTGTGTTTGTGGCCACTTACCTTTTAATATTTCAATTGTAATATTTCAGTTGTAAATTGCAGCGAGTTCTTAAACTTTCTAAATTTATTGCCATTCTTCGCGTCTAACGTCTTCAGCCGTGATCACAGTGGCTTGTTTTTTTAAACATTATTTGTATCTGTATTTGCTAATTGTAACGCACTCAAGACAATTTTTTTTACAGAGTTGTTTATTCCTTCATTAATAACGTGTGGTATTTTATATTTATTGTTGAGTCTGGAATTATTGTTTTAAAAATGAATGTGTGTAACTGTAAAAGGCATCCAATAGTAATTGATTACGGCCCCGTCTACAATCGTAACCGAATCCTGCCTTCCCTTGATTAACAAGTCACAGTGTTTTAATGAATACTTGTTTAACTAATAAACAGCAGTGAAGTTATAAGTTCTGGCGTGTATGCTAGAACCTATTAGCCAATTGCTTCGCCGATTATTCCACGTCAGCTAAATGAAGGAGCTCACCAGACTGTGGAATCGCGTGAAAACCGATATGTAGCAGCGTTCCTTATTGATGGTCGCATGCACCGATCAATACTTTATTGTGACGTCATCTGGCTGCTAAAACCCTCAAGATGACAATCAGCATGGCTGCAAGAACGAGAAATGTTACAATGTTGGCACAACTGTTAATTGTCCTGTAAGGCGCTGCTAACAGCACGGTATACGATAGTTTTAAAAAAAACTGGAATCCTCTCTGCATGTTCTGAATGCATAAACAACATGGATATTGCACTCACATGAACTCCTGTAGTCAAAGGGAAAAACGTAGCGTCAGATATACTCACGAATTGCCTCAAACGCGAAACTTGCACGCTACCTTACAAGGAATAAGAAGACAAGAAGCGGAAAACATTCTTCACCCTACAAGCAATGTAAGAAAAGAGCCTAAACCGGATACGGTCATTTCACAGTTACTTGAGCCGGAACGAGGCAAAGAAGGCACAACGTCGTGAAGGAAAATTAGCCGTTTCTGTGATGGCAGCCGGCAGCAACAAAGATGCGAGAACGCGGTCTGCGAATTACCCCTGAGGAAGCGCTCCGATCGGCGGGCTGGACCTGCGATTGCGATGTATTGCGACTGGTTGCCGTCGAGTCGCGCGCGCGAGCGATCACAGTGACACGGGGCCCGCAATTACCGGCGACGACGTGCGCCGGCAGCTGTCCGCCTCGTTACACCGCCTACGGAGCGCGCCCAACGAGTGTCGTTTACAGCAATTTGGCCGGCGAGTAACTGCGGGAAATTGGCGTGTCCGTCGCTTCGCAGGTGGCGATGGCGCCGAGCGGGACCGCGTCTGCACTGGCGCGATCTCCCTAGCGGCGCGGCAGGCGGCTGGAGACGAGCCGGCCCGCGGTGCACAGCTGTATGGCGGGCAGCCGCGTTAGCAGGCGGCGGGACACGCCCAATTCTACAACGAGCAAGCACTCCGTCTTCAGGCCACAAGTGGCCCATCGGGACCATCCGACCGTCGTGTCATCCTCAGTTGAGGATGCGGATAGGAGGGGCGTGTGGTCAGCACACCGCTCTCCCGGTCGTTATTATGGTTTTCTTCGACCGGAGCCGCTACTATTCGGTCGAGTAGCTTCTCAATTGGTATCAGGAGGCTGAGCGCACCCCGAAAAATGACAACAGCGCATGGCGGCAGGATGGTCACCCATCCAAGTGCCGACCACACCCGACAGCGCGTAACTTCGGTGATCTCACGGGAACCGATGTATCCACTGTGGCAAGGCCGTTGCCCACAACGAGACGGATATCAAAAAAACAAAGTTAGCTTAGACTGAGGTGACAAAAGTCAAGGGATAGCGCTACGCACTTATACAGATGACAGGGCAGTGCCTTATCAGAGCTGCCATTTCAACTCAGGTGATTTAAATTCATATGTTTCCGCAGTGAGAATGGCTGCACGACAGGAATTCACAGACTCCGAAAGTGAAATTGTAGTTGCGGCTAGACGCATCCGACATTCAATTTCGGAAATCTTTAGGGTATTAAACATTCGGAATTCCACAGTGCCAATAGTGTGACAATGCAGTGGCCGAGAGCCTTCACTTAACGACAGAGAGAAGCGGTGCTTGCGTAGAGTTGTCACTGTTAACAGGCAAGCATCAATGCGTGTAATAAACGCAGAAATCAATGTGGGACGCACGACAGATGTATGCATTAGGACAGTGCGGCGAAATGTGGCGTTAATGTGCTACGGCAGCAACTATCGTCGCGAGTGCCTTTGGTAACACCACAACAGCTGCAGCATCTCTCCCGGGCGCGTGACCAGATCGGTTGGACCCTAGACGACTGGAAAAACGTAGCCTGGCCAGATGTGTCCCGACTTCAGTTGGGTTCGAATCTGGCGCAGACCCCATGAAGCCATGGACCCAGATTGTTAATAAGCCACTGTACCGGTTTGAATTACCATGATCGACGGTTTAACATCTGCGTGTGCTTGTAGGCTGAATAAGGGAAGTAGGTTTGTCTCAGCTTGATGTAATAATTTATTAACGAAACCTTGCGGTCGGAACAGACAATAATACACTGCAACCGATAACTCGTGCGAAGGCATGAGAAAAGTTCAGTACGGTAAATTATTCCGTATCTAACACACTTGGATTCACGCTTTCGCCATGGAGTAGAACGTGGAACTGAAATCAACAATCAAAGAGTAAATCACAGAACAAATGTCGCTTGTGTATAGCGTCTCTGGCGTCCAGGGGGAAAGTTTCGCGGCACTGTATTTAATATTTCCAAAATTTAAAGAACCTCTCTCACACCGGCCTGATTTAGCTTCACTGATCAGGATAGTAAAAACATGCGTATATTAAGGGAATTTTCATTGACAAAGCAGACTTATCACATTCACATAGTTCAATACTGTTCTGTCCTGATTAAATTAAGCTTAACTTAAATTCCATAAGGCAGTGAAGCAATTTCGAAGTCTCGGTGCGACGATAATTGTCAGTCGATCTCCTGGAAACATTTGTAATAATTATTAACTTTCGGTGATCACATGGGGAAGACCGGAGATCTGCTGGTAAGACCGTGTTAGCCTATTTATTTGAAGTAACTGGATATCTTGAGCATTCAAAACGGCAGGTTCGTCCAGTGTAAATCAGACGTTCCCCACTGATCCCGTGCAACACAGCGTAGTAAGCAGACACTGTCAATAATAATAATCCGTTAAATAATACGCGAACACACTTACTTTAGTTTAGTTCATGTATTAAATTCCTTCTCATACAGAATCTCATCAAGATGGCGACTCGCTCAACAATACGTACATATAGATCCTTCTTTTACGACTAATCGGCAAGAAGTTCCTATTCTTTTCATAAGAGAAAACATAGATAGCAGAGAGGCTATTCCATGGAGTAAATGGACGCTCCAAGGAATAATTGGGCTTGAAACTACTTTGCATTGATAATCGGTAAGATAAGAAGAGATATTTCGAGATATGTACTGAGTTATATAATTTCTAAAATTTCTGAAAATATCGTGGAGAGACCGCTGCAAGAGACATTACATGTACTTTCAAACACCCGCGCATATCACGGTGCTGGATGATGACAGGAGACGCCGCATCAGCCCCCATGGTGGAAGCGGAGCGTCATTCCAAATAGCGTGCTGGAAAATTGACATGTTACCTGTATCTTGAGGTGCGTAGTGGTGGATCAACTGCGGCCCCCGGATGCGTCTGTGTCGGCGACGACGTTGACGGAGTGATTGCTGAGTGAAGCGGAAGTCGTGGTAGGTCAGGCGTCGTTACTTCCGGAAAGAGGTACGCCTGTTTCACGCGGTCAGTGGAGACTGCAGTCGGTTTCCCATTGATCGAGATGTCCACGGTCTTGCTTCCTCTGGTTACGACACGGTGCGGGCTGGAATATGGTGGATGTAGCGAGGGTTTAATACCTTCCGTTCGTAACATGACGTGTGTGCAGGAGGATAGGTCTCGATGGCCCGATAATAAAGTGGGCTGTATTCACATGAAATGTCTTTGGTCCTCTGGCGCAACTGAACCAGTCTTTTACGAGAAATTGCTATATTCTTATACTTCGAGACCATTTGCAGCCATTCGTGTACTTCGACAGTGGAATTTTTATGGGTAACAAACGTTCGCGATTGGTTTGAAAAACACAGAGGACAATTCGTGTGAATGGTTTGGCCATCTAGACCGCCCGACATGAATCCTATTGAAGGCTTATGGGAAATTATCGAGAGGTCAGTTCTTGCCCAAAATCCTGCAGTCGCAACGTTTCCGTACTTATGAATGGCCAGAGATTCAGCATGACTCAATATTGCTGCAGGTGACTTTTGACGAATTGTTGAGCCCATGCCACGTCAAATTGCTGCACTAAGTTGGGGGAAACAAGGTCCGACGCGATATTAGGAGAGATCCCATGACTTTTGTCAAGATGGTTCAAATGGCTCTGAGCACTATGGGACTTAACATCTGAGGTTATCAGTCCCCTGGATTTAGAACTACTTAAACCTAACTAACCTAAGGACATCACATACATCCACGCCCGAGACAGGAATCGAACCTGCGACAGCAACAGCCGCGTCGTTCCAGACTGAAGCGCCTAGAACCGCTCGGCCACAGCGGCCGGCTGATTTTTGTGCGTATTCAGTATAATAACAACAATAAATAGAATGAGTACGTGATTTCGGGGTATACAGGGTGCGAAATTTAATACGCAGAACTCCCAACTTCGGCAGCAGCAACGTCTCTAACGCTGCAGGGTATCGGCTCGAATGCCCAAGTGGACCGTCAGAGGTGTTAATCACAGGTTTTGAGGATTATTAGGTATGTTGTAGACGGAACTGTGCTGAGTACCTGGCTAGAGGCTTGCGGGTTTTCATACGAGTAACGTTAGTCATGTTTCGACTGTGCGATAGTAGTGGAGGTGCTAAGGCTTACAGCAGGGCCGAAGACGACGGGCCAAACCGCAAGCGTGCCGGGTGTGTGGGCCACGTGCTGGCTGTGCCCCGTCCTGTCTCGGATTTGCTCTGTACTTCTCGGTAGTACCCGGCCCAACCTAGGATTGCACTGCTGCATGTTTTGTTCTGCTGAGCTCCCTTCACTTCTATAGAATCATTGTGTTAGCCCTGTTTACCTTCCGCTATTTGTTCGTGGTATGAAAGATGTTCATAGCTCCAGTGGCTGTCTGCGCAAAAAAGAGGCAGTCTAGAGATCTATCGTCACAAGCCTTTAGAAGAGAATGGGAATGACAGAAGTGGAAATGAGAATTCTAAATATCTATTATGTAGTCGCATAATCCATGTACACAGCAAATTTGCTATGAAACTACATTAAAATATAACGCAGAAACAACTTAAAGATTTTGTTGACAATCAAAGAACAAAAAATTATAACAATCGCTGTATGGGACCCATTGTTCTGTACATCAAGAAGCACTTTGTGCTTAATTTGCGATAATCGTGTACGTGAAGAAATTCGTGGTATGAGCAGTGAAATATTTGAAGTCTTACGCGTTGCTCCACTGTCAGTTGCGACAGTTTTCGATGGAACTGAACGAAGAGTGTGGAGACTTATATCTTACTGCGAAGTGCATTTTAAGTGGATTTGACTGCACACTGCCCCCAGAGTGTGAAACAACTTACTTATGATCGGACTGGCATGCATTTAGAATTAGGTTATAGAGAAGGCAAATGCTGACAAACATAGATTGGTGTTTCAGCTGTTTTCTAGACTGCGTCTTGTTTTAGCTGAAAGCGACCCTGTGCATATGCCCTCAGGTGGAGTTTCCAATTCTCCATAATGACTTCACAAAAGTGCTACAATATTACAATGTGTGTGGAAGACATCCTTTTGGGTTATGGAACTAAATAAACCACGATTACGTAACTAAGTGCGAAAATCTAAGAAACTGGCTGCATCTGTCTGCATGCCGACATTTTGACCAAGATAAAAATTATTTTATGTCTTCAGTGCACCAAAACTAATTAAATAATATTGAAAATTTGTTGTGTTTGTGATGTACGTTGTTGAGAATTTCAAAATGTAAAACCAAGTCGTATGCTGTGCGACTGCCTTGCCATTCAAATGCGACGAGTTCGCAGTTTCCCCTTCCTCACACTCAGCATGATGGTGGGAAGATGCTGCTAGGCAGCAAGGCTGAGCGTTATGGCGCTCACGAGCCGAATTCATTCCTACTCTTAGTTTACATTACGGCTACCACGCTGTCAGTATGATGAGTTCGGTTTCTGCCCTATATGTTGCCCTATCACGTTGTAATTTTTGTATAATGACTGAACTGCCGTAATCAGATGAACTTTAACCCCCAGTTCCTTTAGTGATTCCCACAGCATTTTCCACTTTACCTTGGCAAACGATAACGAATAAAATTTTCGACATTCTCTTTTCCCGGGACCTTCAAGCACTGTTACTTTCGTCATGACTGTATACGCAGAACAGGCACTCACTCCAGAATACGAAGTGATGACGCTCCTGAGTGCTGTGTTGTCGCTATCGCACCTTTGTGGGCACGCCTCTCTGTGTTGCCACGTCAAAGGTCGCCGCAATGCAAAAAAATGGTTCAAATGGCTCTGAGCACTATGGGACTTAACATCTGAGGTCATCAGTCCCCTAGAACTTAGAACTACTTTAACCTAACTAACCTAAGGACATCACACACATCCATGCCCGAGGCAGGATTCGAACCTGCGACCGTAGCGGTCGCTCGGTTCCGGACTGAAGCGCCTAGAACCGCTTGACCACCGCGGCCGGCGCGCCGCAATGCAGATCACCGACTTGACAGCGTGTGTTGCTTCACACTGCTCCTGTGGCTACTTGTCTTTCACAAACAATACCATTTCCTCACTCAAGGCAGTTGACTCGTTTGTAACATCCTACACAACGGATGCCTGTCCTGTCGGGCGCTTGGAGGTGTTAGGATTCTGTATGGTGATGATTATGGTCCTCCTGAGCTCAACGATTCCACATACGTCTAGCTGTCGTGGATATGAATCCAGTCGAGGCGCAGTATCGATAAAAAGTGAACTGTAGACTCTATAAGCGACGATGCTCCCGCCAGCAAATTCCAACATGTGCTGGTAGACGTTTGAGTTACTTACAGGATGCGTAACAAGCTCTTTTCAAAAACAAATAACATTCAAATGTGATTTCTGAGTGAAAAACCCACGATGTAATCTTCCCGTATGTACAGTGTGTTGGACGACGTCCATCCTATCCACTTTGCTCAGGTGCGCTGAAATACCAACACTGCCCAGTCCCATTAATGTGACCACCTGACGAAAGCCTTACTAACCATCTTTCCAGGGCGCGACATTGTGAGAAGCGCAGGGAGAGAGTCAGTGTGGTTGTGAAATGTAACGACATGGATGTGGAGCCATACCGACTCCAGTGCTGTGGCCAAGAATCTCGATAAGATTTAAATTCGGGGAGTTTGGTGACCATGGGAACACGATAACGTGATCCTGGTGCTCTTCGAACCACACTGCGAGCTGTGTGGTGCTCTGCATTGCCCTGCTGGTAGTTGCCATTGTGCCGAGCAAGAACAAACTCCATGTATGGGTAGACATTGTTCCCAAGGAAAGACACGTCTTGTGTTCATCCGTTGTACCTTGCTGAATGACAAGATCACCCAGGAATGACACGAAAGCATTTCCTAGACCATTACGCTCCCTCCTCTGGTCTGAACACTTTCGACGATTGTTGCAGGGTCTTTGTGTTAGACGCATCAATCCGTATACGCAAATGGCCATCCGTCCGATGAAGCATGAAACGTGATTTGCCTGAAAAGGTCACCTGTCGCCACTCAGTCGACGTCCAGTTGTGACACTGGCGTCCAAAATCTACCTGTCGTCGGCAGCGAAGCGCAATCAGTACGGGTGCACGAATCAGGCGCCTGCTGCACAGGTCCTTATACAGCAACAATGGCTGAACGGTCGTTGAGGAGACACTTTTGGTAGCCTCTTGGTTCATCTGGGCGGTCAATCGCTCAACAGTCGCCTGTACACATCTCCGCAGCCGTCATTCACATGTCTCACCTGTAGTTGGTGGTGCACCATAGTTGCATCGGCGCCATTTTTCCATGCATGGTGCACTTTAACCACTGCAGGTCGCGAAAAGTTTACAAACTTACCCGTTTCGGAAATTATTCCACCTTTGGACTGAAAGACAGTGATCATGGCGTTTTGAACGTCAAATAAATCAGTCTGTTTCTGCGTTATGACAACAACTGTACCGTTTTCTGCGTCTTTCCGATACACTTTATATGCCCTCCACTGCTAGTGCTGCCACCGAGTGTTGCCTGCGAGTGGTTATTCAACCTTGATGTAGAACATAGACGATGGTCACGTTAATTTGACTGGAACGCGTATTTCAAGGTAACTATTAATACCATCTGCAGCCAATAAATAGATATAAGGAATGGGAATATATCAATGACACAGCTCTGTAGGACGACAGAAGAGTGTAGAAGCAAGGTTTTACAAATATTCTGCTCACTAAGTCATTAGTCTAAGGAGAAGGCTGAAATGCAAAGAATTACCCACCCGGTGCAAATTTAAATCGCTGGCTGGATATTTCAATTATTACTACGAAATGAGTTACTATTGTCACAGCCACTTCAAAAACTAGCGACTTAATTCTTATACCGATACCAAAGTTGCCACAACACATACAGGCTACAAGTAAAAGAGAAACCATGGAACGTTTCACACCGAGTCTCAAAAAATTGGGTAATCAATATTAGAGGATCATGGATTACAATGATAATAGGGAACGCTTCGCACCAGAAAACGTTCTGAGGAGCATCACAGGAATTTTCAACCATGGAACGAAGGAAACATGGATGCAAGAAATGAATACATTTGCGAATTACAGACAAAGGAATAGAAATGGATTTCGCGAGGGGCACAGATATCCTAACAATCGACCTCAACAATGGACAAGAAGAGATTCAAGAGAGAATAATGTAGAAATGCGATCACCCACTCTACAAACAGAGTGGTACAATCAGGAGGTGGATTAATAAAACGTATTTAGAATGGAATGGCAACTGAAATATGGAAACATTTAAAGGTGCGAAGATACAGGGAAAGAAGGAAATAGAAGATCATTTGTTGAAGAGGGTAAAAAGAGGTCCAATAGACTTATAAATGTAGAAGAAGACATATTCTGCGATGGAAAAGGAACTTCTAGAGGCGAAAGAGGACAATGTAGTGCATTCAAGGACAAGAGTTTATTATGGTATTCGTGTAGATTCAAACTACAAAGAAGAAAAGAAAGAGCATTATTATGAATACTATAAAGATGGGTAAATATGCGCTCAGATTTGTTGGAAATGAGCCGAGTATTGAAGAAATTTGTGCTCTGTCCAGAGATTTGCGTGAAGTTCGGTAAATTAGAAATGGTGATCATAGTAGACACTGAAGGTAAGGCTACAACGATTTCAAGGGATGCTTTGAAGAAGTGTGAAGCTTTTAAATCATGTAAGATAGTTCCCACACCAAAAGTGAAACTGGAAGATACATTTGTGGAAGAGTTGAAGTAAGTGAGCAGACCGAGATGACGTTCACATGTCAATGGAGAGAATTAGATTAAGTTTATTTTATAGTAGAAGCTTTGAATGTGAATGAAGTAGTACGCGTCGATTTTTTGGAGATAAATAAAGGAAGAATAGACTTAACTGACTGAAATGTGTAATTAGAGGCTGGAGATCAGAATATAATGTTGTAGGTCGAAGAAAACGGAAAGAAGAATTTTGAATTAACGTGTTTGAGAGTAATTGAGTAAAGTCGTGACGATTCACAGGAAAATGTGCACATTATCATTTCATGATGAAATAGTTTTGCAAGGACAAGAAACAAAATTGGAAACCATGCAGAATATCAAGGAATGTTCGGTAGTAATACGTAATGGAGAAGATATAGAAGTTATTTGGACCGATAGTGAAGCAGAAGAATATGCCCAAAGGAGAAACAGAGCCTTGCGTCCGCAGTAACTCAAAAGAAGTATTAAGATTCCATGATCAGGACTATCGATCGAAAATCGAGTTACAAAATATGATTAAGAAATACGAGAGATATTCGGAAAGTAGGGCCTGATTGGACGCAAAATGGAAACCACAGTGAGAATTCAATGAAACTTTGGACAAATGTGTTGGACAGTGTTTCTAGTATGCCCGACCATGATGTAGATAGTTAAAACAGAATGGAACAAGGGAAATAATAATAAGAACTGAGTTGAGCACAGAAGTGATGTGAATGTAGAAAATGTTAACCATCGTATTTACATAAGGAATAGACAGTCTATAGGAAAATACAAAGAAAAACAAGAAGACTTTGGTATTATTATCCACAGAAAATATTTGATGAAAAGGGAATCCTCAACTGAGAAACATATTAGTGGAATAAAAATCCGCTTCACATGTAAGTAATTTTTTTTTTTCTTTTTTTTTTTGCATTACACGACCGGTTTCGGAAGCTTAAATTTCCATAATCAGATGGCACCGAATAATTAAAAGATCATGAATATGTGGCGGTTGTGTTAGTCATGACAGATGAGACCCACACCAAACAGAGCATGGTAGCAAAGGTACGAGTATATCAACCATGGTGGCAAGTTCCTTGTAGATGCTACGATTGCTGTACCTATGCTCTCATGCATTGTTTAGCGTGGATTTAATCCATCATAATTGACCGACCTGACTGCCACACATTCATGATTTTTTTAATTATTTGGTGGCACCTGATGATGGAGATTTAAGCTAATCAAACTGGCCATTCAGTGAAAAGGACAAATTACTTACAACTGAAGCAGATTTTTATTTTATGTCCAGATCAGATAGAAAATTAATTCACAGTCATCAATTCACTACTGACCCTGCCTGGTACAGAAGGTTACTGGCAGAAGTGAACCTATGAAGGTAGATCACGAGTTCTGTCATTGTGACTAGAGATGATCCTAATCATATCTTGGGAGGATCGCGTCTTTGTTCGTTGAATAGTAAACACAAATGGTGAATATTTGTGTCATTTGTGGTAGTAATGCAGTACCTGATCAAAAACCTGACGCCTCGCTTATTATTGTGCTGGTCCAATGCACTTGGAACGAAGATGCCAGGACAATACAAATTACAGATCTCTGTTATCTCTTCCGATTCATTAGGCCCTAATTGCATTACGCACATGGACTGCCGTTACAGCACAAATTAGGTCAGAACCGTGGACGCAGTCTGCATACACATAAAATTTCGGCCGGACTGCCTCTATGTACTGGAATGGATTGGTAGGTTGCAAAGAAGCTGATGAGTATTTCCCGGGAGTCGGCTGTCGTCATTATCTTGTAATTCTCCGTTTTGAATGACCTGACCATCCGCTCAGCTTTCGAATTGGACGCTAGATGGCAACAGACAGTGGTGAGGTGCCTAACTCTGTTTCATTTACAAGGTTTCTGAAACGAAGATGCAGTGAATTGAGGGCTGTTATCAGAACAAAAAGGTGGAACGTGTTTCTCTATTGCAAATATGACTGGGAGGGCATGGATGGTGACGGTGACAGCCATTTGTGCTACATATGGATAGATAGGATACCGTCAACCAACAACCACATTGCCACCCGGAATGGTCCAGAGAAATCAGTATCTACTTCTAGTCAGGTGTAGTCAAGGTGGACCTAGGGTTGAAACGCTATGCTAGGTCTGATTGATTGTGGGTGCAGCCCTGGCGGGTTTGGGCCGCATGTTCTATGGCGGCGCCAACACCGAGCTATTACACAAGACGCAGCGTTATTGCCTTCATTCTGCACATTTCCCGGTCCGCAGTGTGGAGTAGCTTCAGTATGCAGGGGTGGAGCGTGGGTGGAATTACCACCCAGCATTCAGATTTGTCTGTGGTTGCCAATACGGCACAGTCAATCGTGGTACTCCGGTTTCGTAATGAAAAATACTAAACTGCGCCGGGGCCGCGCTCTTAGGCAGATACTCTAGCCTGTACAGCACACATCACCATGCAGTGTCGCGAATCACGACCTGCTGCTGCTGCTGCTACATCACGCGCCGTAATTGGGAATTCGTCGACGGTGTGCCACTAATACGCGTCCAAGGCAATCCTATAACGGATTTCATAGTTCCCACTGCCGGAAAGAAAACACACACAAGAACAAGGCCATTTTATTGACAGGTGATGTCAGGTTGTTCATCATTGTGAGAGTATATGATACCTTCAGACCAAATGAAACACACACGTCGCAGTAAAGGGTGGCCAAATTGTTGCATAAATACACAGTGTACTGCCCTCTGGTGGAAACGTGGGTGTGTGTTCGCGACTGCAAACGATCACAAATGACACGAATGACATCCAGCAATAGACTGTCCCAAGCATCTTGCACCCTTTGTTGCAGTTCAGCAATGGTTCTTGCAGGTTCTGGAGGAAGAGTGAGTTCCCACTACACCACGTAACATTCGCGTTCAATGGAAGAGAGATCTGCTGCTCTTTCTGTCCAGGGCAGTAGTTGTAACCACGCGGAGCACGATTCTTACCAGCAGCCGTATATGGACGTGCATTGTTCTGCTGAAAAAGCACATCATCTTCCTGTCGAAAAAATGGTAGCAGCACAGGAAAAATGTGACCGCGAGTTATAAGTGATGCCCCCCCCCCCCCAAACCGTGAAGCCTGTCATGGGACTTGTCTGACCTGGGCGAATGTGTTAGTGAATAGGCCGCGCACTAGGTCTATGTCGTACAAGTGTACGTGCATCACTCGCATAAAGACTGAACTCTTCTCATCAGTGAAGACGACAGAGCACCGTCGACTTTTTCATGACACCGGAGTATCCGTGCTTTGTTCTGTCGTGGTGTTGCTGGCTGTCTTGCCACAGGCATACGAGATCTTAAGCTGTGCTGTAAGTAGACGGTTCCCAATGGCCCTCGGTGACACAGAAGGTGTAAACATGCACCCGGATTTCTTCCCTGGATGATTTCCGATCGGCCACCACTGCTCGAACAATGCGCCGATCTTCACTTCCGTCTGTATTACGAGAACACCCAGAACTGAGTCTACAGCTGTGGGAATGATCCACAGACCTTTTCTGAAAGCAGCGACATATCACCGATACGATGTGCTCCTCCATGTGCAGCTATCCGTCGATGCGTCCACGCAGCTTCCCGCAGGCGCATAATGTGACCAGTTCAGATGGCTACAGTTGTTCAACAGGAGCGCGTATTCGTCGGAGTGGCATGGCTGTACCCTAGAACGAATGTTAGAATTACTGTTTACGCCTAACTCAGCACCATTACTCTCTGCAGAGAAAAAAAGCCACCTGAGAGAGCCATCTAATGGTAGATGCCGGTGACAAATGAATCTGTAATATTACAACCCCTCGGTATGCACATATTACACTGCTATAGAAACAAAGGGAAAAAAAACTATGCACCACGAAGGAGTTATGAAAACTATTCAAAAATTGACATTGATACAGGTATCGACAGACGATGCAAAATCGTAAACTTGATGGATGAATGTGTGCCTCTGCATCGCAATTTAGCTACGCAGATGCCAAGGATGGTAAACAATGAACATGTGTATCGATACCAGGGCATAAACTATCTGCAAATTTCATTCCACTTATTGAATTGCACAGTAACTATGCATCGCAGGCAAGTGTGTAAACATTATACGCACATGTCAGAATTTGAGAGAGGACGAGTAGTTTGCCTCAAAGAACCAAGTTCGAGTAATCAGCGACTTGCTCGAAATTTTAATAGGAGCCATGCCACTATTCGACAACGTTGGTAGGAATGGGTTAACCACGGCTGAACACAGCGTCAAGAGGAAAGCCGTCAACCTGGAGAGACAAGAGAATGTGAGGACAGAGCAGTCGTCAGAAAGGCTCTCATAGGACAGGATTCATCATTATCATCGATCCGACGTGCAACTGGTACTTCAGAGAGCACAAGAACTATTAATAGGCGGCTCGCAGAAAGGGGGTTGAGCTTACGGCGCCACTTGCGCCGGCTTCCATTGACTTATGTACACCAACAAGTCCGTTTGCATTGATGTCAGCCACATTTGGCCTGGAATCTCATTGGCTGGAGTAGAATTCTGTTGAGCGATAAGTCCCGCTTCGAAATGAGTCCTGATGACCAGCGAACACGCGTCTGAAGATGCTCCGGACTGCAGTGGGGTACCAGCCTGACTGTCGTCTGCCAAATTGCCCGGCAGCCAGGAATGATGGTCTAGTGTGCCATTGCATTTCATGGCGAGACACTTTTAGTTGATATCCTTGTCCCCCTTACTGTACAGCTTTTCGTCGAAGATATTCTATTCCTCGTTTTGTTGCCCTTCGTAGCAAGCCATCCTAGGCTTACATTCCAGCAAGATAATGCCCGCGAGCACACGGCTTCTACTGCTTGTCTTCATGCTTGCTACACTCTGCCTTGATCAGCAAGTTCGCCGGATCTCTTCCCAATTTCAGAGAATTTTGAGTATTGTGGCCAGGGCCCTCTAAACAGATCAAGATTTTTGACAGTCTAACGTGCAAATTGGACCGAATTTGGGGCGATGTGCCTCAGAAGGACACCCAACAACTCAGTCAATGTATGCCAAGCTGAGTAACTCCTTGCCGAAGGACCAAAGATGGACCAGCAAGAGTTACTGGCTTGCTTAATTTGCAAAGCATATTTGAATAAATCATCAAATTTGTCTGTACACGTAGACCTACATCACACCTACCGATTTCGGTCCCATACGGGTAATTCCTTCATGGTGTACCGTTTCTAATGTGTTAGTATGTATATCCCGGTGCCGCTGAACACAGTTGTTGATTGTGTTTTCTGCCGACAGTGTAATAAATAAAGAAGAAAGGCCAACATTTCACCTGCTGAGCTGTGTTATTGGGGAAGTTTCGAATGAGTTGCCGGTGATAAGGTGAAAGTGGGAGCTTGGCAAAAGTTGTGTTCTGTGGCTGGCAACCGACTACCTCCCCGGGGCGCGTGCGTTCCCCCGCGGCTGCGCTAGACGCTAGACCCGGCTAGAGAAGGCTCGGCTAGTCAAATCCCGGCGGCGAGCGCAGAGAGAAGCGGTGCCTCGCGCGCCTGGCGCCGGCGGCCAGCGCTATGGTCGCTGACGTCATGGAACCAGTCCTGACGATTTATGCCCATTCCCGGAGTCGGCGGCTTTATACTGCGGACCGGGCGGGAAGCCCTCGGTATTCCAAGCACTTGTGACCCGTTCTCCCCGACTATTACCGCAGCCTCACCGTTCGTTAGCAGTAAACACCGGACTTTAAGACCTCTGCCTGCCATTTCGCAACACTGCGTCCTGCGAGGAGAGACTACTATGTGCCAGGAACACAATTAAATAGTTGTCATAAACAACAGTCACATAATCGAACCCTAGATCTCCTCGAGATAAATATTTTCCCTCACAGGCACCAATAATTTCTGTTGACCATCTTAGGCCAGTTTAGTGTCAAGATGACTCCTAGAAAAGCTACCGATCCTATCGTCAAAACTGCGTTTCACTGATAAATGTTAAGGAAATAACAAGAAAAATTCCCAGCAGGTACTAACGTATAGTATTTTTCTGCCTATGTAATTTTTTGCTCAGTAGATTTCAAATTCAGTTACTTGTTTAATTAATTTGACTCCACTATGTGATCTCAAATTTTCACATTTTGCCTCTGTAGTGTGCGATTTTTTCACCATACTCGTTTTCAGTGCTATTGTGTTCTGGGCACTCTCTTGCATGTTCCTAGACTTGATCCAGATGCCAAACCATGGAGAAAGTCTTTCAAACATGTGTTAGTAGATTGTGCATGGTATTAGTGCCAATCTGTGATTCCCTCTGGAGTTACAAAGTGTGACACATATGAGAAGAATTTTTTGTTGACTACTTTTCTACCAGTTAAAAGCATCATCTTGGATTTATGTATTTATTATATCACAAACAGAACGTAATTTCTCAGTATTTGTGACACTTAGAACAAAAACTTTCTTCCAGCTGTTTTGCCGAAACCTGACAATTTTGAGATCGCGGCTGTGTACAAAAAGCAGGGTAATTTGGGCAAATAAGAAAACAGCAACCAGTCATGTTTAACAATGTTATTTATTTACAGAAATAATGCTGTTACCGGTTTCGGACCAACAGGTTCATCTTCAAACGGCTGTTCACGTTTATACCTATTACATTTATTCGTGTTTACATTAGTGTTGCGAAGAAAACAGTAAACAGTTTATGGACACAACACCAAATGTGATATAAACATGAACAGCCATCTGAAGAAGAACAGCGTTATTGACAGTGGCCGATTGCTGTTTTCCTCTTTGGAATAATTAACTTGTAATCCGTTTATTATTAGCATTCCACTGAAGAGCCAAAGAAACTGGTACACCTGCCTAACATAGTGTAGGGCCCCGCGAGCAGGCAGAAGTGTCGCAACACGACGTCACATGCACTCGACTAATTTCTGAAGTAGTGCTGGAGGGAACTGACACCATTAATCCTGCAGGGCTGTCAATAAATCCTTAAGAGTACGAGGGGAAGGAGATCTCTTCCGAACCGAACCTTACAAGGCATCCCATATAAACTCAATATTGTTCATGTCTGGGGGTTTGGTGGTCAGCGGAAGTGCTTAAACTCAGAAGACTGTTCTTGGAGCCACTCTGTAGCAATTCTGGACGTGTGTGGCGTCGCATTACCCTGCTGGAATTAACAAGTTCATCGGAATGCGCAATGGGCATGAATGGATGCAGGTGATCAGACAGGATGCTTACGTATGTGTCACCTATCAGAGTCATATCTAGACGTATCAGGGTCCCATATCACTCCAACTGGACACGCCCCACATCATTACAGAACCTCCACCAACTTGAACAGTCCCCTGCTGACATGCGGAGCCCATGGATTCATGAGGTTGTCTCCATCCTCGTACATGTCCCTCCGCTCGATACAATTTGAAACGAGGCTCGTCCGACCGGGCAACAGGTTTCCAGTCATCAAGAGCCCAATGTCGATGTTGATGGGCCCAGGCGGGGCGTAAGGCTTCGTGTCGTGCGGTCATCAAGGGCACATGTGTGGGCCTTCGGTTCCGAAAGCCCATATCGATGATGGTTCGCACGCTGACTCTTGTTGATGGCCCAGCATTGAAATCTGCAACATTTTTTGCGGAAGGATTGCACATCTGTCACGTTGAACGATTCTCTTCAGTCTTCGGTTTTGCAGGATCTTTTCCCGCCGCAGCGATGTTGGAGATTTGATGTTTTACCACACTACTGATATTCACGGTACACTCATGAAATGTTCGTGCGGGCAAATTCCCACTCATCGCTACCTCGGAGACGCTGTGTCCCAGCGCTCGTGCGCTGACTTTAACACGTCGTTCAGACGCACTGAAATCTTGATAGCCTGCCACCGTAGCAGCAGTAACGGATCTAACAATTGCCCCAGACACTTGTTGTCTTATATAGGCGTTGCCGACCGCAGCGCCGTGTTCTGCCCGTTTACATATCTCTGTATTTGAATACGCATGCCTATACCAGTTTCTTTGGTGCTCCAATGTATAACCAGTCAGTTTCTTGACATGGCACTTGGACCGTTCTTAATAATTTGTTTTCTGATTTGTCTCGTTATTTTATCCTGTGACGCGATTAGCACCATAATTGGCTCTGAGCACTATGGGACTTAACATCTATGGTCATCAGTCAGCACCATAATTCAATAGTATTAGATTACCTTCTCAAATTTTTGGGTGCATATCAGTTATGCGTCCCCTGCTCGTGGTCTCGCGGTAGCGTTCTCGCTTCCCGCGCACGGGGTCCCGGGGTCGATTCCCGGCGGGGTCAGGGATTTTCCCTGCCTCGAGATGACTGAGTTTTGTTGTGTCGTCTTCATCAGCATCATTCATCCCCATTACGGTCGAAGGAAGGCAATGGCAAACCACCTCCACTAGGACGTTGCCTAGTACGGCGGTGCGTCTCCTGCATCGTTCCCCTACGCTCTGTCACGGAGTATGGGACTTCATCATCATCATCAGTTATGTAAAAAGAGATATACATTGTCATTTCATTCTGCTGACAAATGTTAGTTTTGGCACTTAGACCGTTTTCCATTTCCGTCTTCTTAAATACTAGAATATTTTTCCTGTTTAGAACAAAATCGATGCTTTTTCTTTTAGTTTTGGAATTTTTCGTTCGCGACAACTATTAACTGTACTTCGGGTTTATATTTTATTGCTCCAATATTTTCAGGTACACTGTCTTTTTTATACCGCCTGGAAGGTGGCGCGTGGGTCTGCTCTTGTAAACTGACGGGTAGGCCGAATGTAGCAAGCGAGTAGGAGCAGGTGAGGTAAAAATCTCGGTACTGCCAGTAAAGTAAAAGTGGTTTTACTATATCTCAACACATTAGTATACGTGAATGCATATGCGCAGCTGGATGTATCAAAGCTAACAGAAGCAAAATCTGTGGTGGCTCGCCCACTGTGGAATAGAAACAATGTTGCTAGGTCGTCTGCTCTTGATCAAGTGGGCTGAATCTGGAGCGGCGCTCGTCGAGCTATTCAGCGTCGGCTAGAGGGCGCTGTGGTCGGCGTGGTTCGTCCACTTTCGTAGTGACTACCTACGAGAGCGCACCTACGTTGGGGCATCGTAGCTATCGATACCATACTGTCCAGTTCTTTAACGTCGCGTCTACTACATAATTTGAGTACACCCCTACGACAGAAAGCTTAAAGGCGAGGGTGTAGGGTATGAACTTGGAGTGCATCACCGTAATTTCTTAGGTTGTTCGGGCAAGAAGGGGAGAGCAGAGAGGGCTGTGAGACGAGGTCAGCCAGTAGTACGCTGACGGAAGCCTCTTTAGGACGACACCGAGACAGGAGCGGCCTCTTCACGAAGACGATACAAACGCCGCGCCGCCTACCAGCTGCCCCGAGTTGAAGACGAGCTGTCCTACGAACGCTACGGCAGTGACTCATGAACTGTATTGTTTTGCTTGTATTGAAACTGTATATACTGAAGGACATTGATTATTTGTATGTCGCCATTTGCTTGCAACACTCCTTTGTGAATACGCACAGTTACGTATTGTCACTTGTCCTTTTGTAATAAACGCCATTAACACGATTTGCTTAAATTGCTGTCTAGTGATCCGAGAAAGCAGCTTTCCTAGCCACGCTATATTAGACGAGTGGGCAGAACACAACATTTTCTAAGTATTTTGCTAAAGGAGACCTCCGGTTTCCTGTGGATTGATTTATTACCCCATTTATCACTGCACTGAAACCAGGCGCTCAGCATTGCAAATGTCGATCGTACGTGCTGTGTGTCTTATTTGGCCAGAACCTTGTTCCAGTCGCTCACGGTAATTGCTGTTGCAACGGTAGTCCCCACTTTACCTTTCGCCCTCAGGCTTGTATTCAGCACTGCTCTGTTCTGTGTAGTGTTTGTTTTTCTGGCAATGTTAGCCCTCGTTAGTAATGTTAAGCAGCAGAACATAGCCGTCCTTAACTCATATTTTTTTTAAAAAAATGGAGACTGGAGCCTAGTACCAGTGAGGGCGACGTCTGTGTGGTTCATCTTAAAAACAAACAAGCCAACATTGCGCTCTAGGTGCAATTTGATGACAATATTCTCCGTCACAAGTACCCCAAGTATCTTGGCATCACACTCGACGCCACTCTGAGTTGTAAAAAACATCTGGAAAATCCATCGACCAAGATAAAAGCTCGTAACAACATCATTCAGAAGCTGTATGGCACAAACTGGGATACCTCAGTAGAGACTGCGTACAGCGGCTTTTTCACGGGTTTTTGCGGCTGCAGAGTATCATGCTTCAGTGTGATGTAATAGTTGTCGTACCATCCTCCTCGATGCGCAGGTTAACAATACGTTGCGCGCGGTTATTGATACAATCACACCAATTCGTGTGTAATGGCTTTCCCTGCTGAGCAATGTCTACACACCACAGAATCGCACAACTGAGGAACTACCCATTCACCACGACATACACGCCATATGGAAAAATAAGCCTCATTCAAGATACCTGCCACTACTGTACGGTGAACCGCTAATTACAAGTAACACCAAAGAAAGAGATCTCTGAAACAAGAACTGCCAGCACATCCGCAAATATCAAGAACGAAAAGGTTCGAGAAATATGTGATATTGTGAATGTCGAATTTGACAGGAAACTGTAGATCAAATTAAATAGAACCGGAACTGGAGGCGCCAACGACCTTGCCGGAGTGGTAACACCGGTTCCCGACAGATCACCGAAGTTAAGCGCTTTGGGGCTGGGCTAACACTTGGATGGGTGACCACGTGCCCCTCCATATCCGCATCCAGTGAGGCCTATGGCCTGAGGATGACACGGCGGCTGGTCGGTACAGTTGGGCCTTCGTGGCCTGTTCGTGGCCAGAGTTTAGGACTGGATGCGATCGGTGATCTGACCCACTCCGTAAATGGGGTATTCTGGAGTTTCCGAGTTGTGTCTCTGGTGCACTGAAGCACTCTATCAGACGTACTTTGATCAAAATTTCCTTTACTTTACGTCTATGGTCACAAATTTTTTGCCATCAGACTACCGGTTTCGGTCTATAATGACCATCTTCCGATCCGTTTTATAAAAAAGTGTTCTAATATGCACGGTATAAACCTGAACCGCGTCGACGTAATTTCATAGGTTGTTCGAGGCATTTTCTAAGTATTTTGGTATCGGAGACCTCTGTCCTCTTGTGAATCGATCCACAGTAATTGTATTTCGTTTGATATCTTAATCTTACCCCATTTTCCTGCTTAAAAAAAATCTGTAGATGGTCATTATAGACCGAAACCGGTTGTCTGATAACAAAACATTTGTGACCATAGACGTGAAGTAAAGGAAATTTATTCTATATTCGGGTCACTGTCCAATTCGCGACCATGTCGCAGATTGTGGTACACTGACCAGCCAGAATATTATGATCCCTGCCCACCGCGGCATTCGATGCCGCATGGAAACAACGTAGGCACGTGACGCGGTAAGAAAAGTATTTAAGCGGAGCAGGCACGGACAGGGGATCTCCGTAATGAAGATGTGGGCTACAAATGGGGAAATCCGTTGAGATAAGCAAATATAACAGAGGGATGATTATTAATGCGCTGAACCTGTGAACGAGTATGACGAAAACGGAGAATTTGGTCAAATGGTCACGTGGTACTGTCGTGAGCATCAACGGGAAGAGGCAGAAAGACATTTAAACTACCACCAGGAGCTAAATGATTGGATGTCCACGACTCTTCATAGAACGTGGAGTTGGGAGGTTTGTCTGCCGTTAAGTAGGGCAGACGGTAATCTGTGGCATCTCTGCCGAAAGAGCACAATGCTGGTGCAGACACAAGTGTTTCGGAGCACATCGTTCATCGTACATTGTTGAACATGAAGCTTCGCAGCAGACCAACCCTACGTGTTCACAAATTGACCCAACGACTTCGTCAGCTACGATTGCAGTGGACGTTTGACCATCAGGATTCGACCGTCGATCAGTGTGAAGGTGTCAGCTGTTCGGATGAACATCGTTTTTGCTATACTAGGTCGATGTTCGCCTCATCGAGGTGAACGACGGCTCGAAATGTGCAGCTTGCCACGGACGCAGGTTGGTGGGAGCAATATCATGCTATAGGAGAAATTCTCCTGCGCTTGCATGGGACCTGTGGTAGTAATGGAAGACAAGGTGATAGCTGCAAACCACCTGCATCCCTTGATGTCTGATGTCTTCCCCGACGGCGGACAGTATAATTGTCCGTCTCTCGGAGTCAGAACCGTGAGACAGTGGCTTGACGAGGATTCTAGTGAACTCATGTTGATGTCTATGCGAGCAAATTCGCCTGATGTAAGAACCCACCTGGTCGCTATCGGGCGGGGGCCTTCACCGCGTACGCAAATTAACGGACCGTTTTTTATGTGAATTATATGATCTGTTCGCAGATATCTATGCTAAAAAACCATACTAACGAACTGTCGGATCCCTGATACGCTTAATTAGTGATGATTTCGTTCCAAAGATGGACAGACACAGGTGGTCATAATGTTTTGGCTCATCATTGTGTAAGAGAGGAGTGCGTCCTACGCTGCTATAAAGTCACGCCGAATTTTTTTATGAACGCCAATGTCACAGCGGTGGAACGGATTAGAAAGCCAGATATTAATATTTAGCTGATTTATTTTTGTTTTATGCAGTGAAATTCATTACATATTATAAATGATGACGACACCAGTATGGATAAGTTTGCTGATTAAGAGTTGGATGATATGCTGCTCGTGTGTGGGTTCACCAAGTACAATGGAAGAGCGCCACAGCGGAGAAATACTGAGTTGGTCCGGCTGCGACGGTATCCAGATCACAGTAGTTTTGAACCTGTACATAGACATTTGTGTTTTGTGTCGGACGTTTCGACGATTGCATATTACGGGTTTTTTCACTCTTGTGAAGGTAAGTCACGGAAACAAAGGTAACTGGGCCACGGCCTTCACTGCTGGGGGACGGCGGTGGACACGTCCGTGCCTCCTCCAATATTTTTTAAAAATCGTTTTTAATTTTTTGGGTCTTGTAGGCAAAGAAAGACAACGTTGGACGAAGATATCTGGGCTTAACTAATTGCAGTTCCTAAAAGTTCTTGTACAGTAAAAATTAATGGTTTGCAGGGTTTACTAACATTCTAGTAAATCAAATCCATTTATATTACTCACTAAAAAGACGATATTCCAAGTTTTTATGAACTGTGTTGGTACGACTACAAGCGATCAATGAACGGTGTAAATAAGCAAGGATTTGCTCGGCTTTACCGTAAGTCTGTAGCACTTGTGACCACGGTGTAGACGGCTAACAATCGAACGCCACGCGACAGTCACTTACAGTTCGGTGTTGGTATAGTACTGAAGTTATGGTCAGTGCATGTGTCTAGAGGAATTTCTATCAAGAGAGTTCAAGGTAATTCTGTTCTTTTTTTTGAAAAAACCGGGATGATAGTAACCAAATATTCATTACAAAAGTATTCAAATTTACTAAATTTAGCATTACAATGCAGTAAAACGCATAGTTTATATGAATTTAACAAGTGTTTCAATACATACATAACACATACATGTACAGGGTGTTACAAAAAGGTACGGACAAACTTTCAGGAAACATTCCTCACACACAAAGAAAGAAAATGTGTTATGTGGACATGTGTCCGGGAACGCTTACTTTCCATGTTAGAGCTCATTTTATTACTTCTCTTCAAATCACATTAATCATGGAGTGGAAACAGACAGCAACAGAACGTACCAGCGTGACTTCAAACACTTTGTTACAGGAAATGTTCAAAATGTCCTCCGTTAGCGAGGATATATGCATCCACCCTCCGTCGCATGGAATCCCTGATGCGCTGATGCAGCCCTGGAGAATGGCGTATTGTGTCACAGCCGTCCACAATACGAGCACGAAGAGTCTCTACATTTGGTACCGGGGTTGCGTAGACAAGAGCTTTCAAATGCCCCCCATAAATGAAAGTCAAGAGGGTTGAGGTCAGGACAGCGTGGAGGCCATGGAATTGGTCCGCCTCTACCAATCCATCGGCCACTGAATCTGTTGTTGAGAAGCGTATGAACACTTCGACTGAAATGTGCAGGAGCTCCATCGCGCATGAACCACATGTTGTGTCGCACTTGTAAAGGCACATATCCTAGCAACACAGGTAGAGTATCCCGTATGAAATTATGATAACGTCCTCCATTGAGCGTAGGTGGACGAAACTAAAATGAGCTCTAACATGGAAATTAAGCGTTTCCAGACACATGTTCACATAACATCTTTTCTTTATTTGTGTGTGAGGAATGTTTCCTGAAAGTTTGGCCGTACCTTTTGTAACACCCTGTACATGTAATACATAATAATCACAGTCATGCTGTCGCTAAAGTTAAATGTTAATATTATACAACTTTTTATACTTAGGAATCGCAAAATACGTTATAATCCAGGCTTAACCTGACACTCTTTAGGAGTTTTAACTGCCATTGAAATGTATGGTGTCACGTTTACACCCCCTTGTGGTCCATAACCTATCTACTGAGATCCCTCTCAATGATTAAGTGCCGGTGACGCCCATGAATAAACGATATTTACATTGTTCCCCTGTAATGAGCCGCCAGAGACCTGGGGTATCTTACATCAAAGTACTTAGAAAACTTCCCTGAGTAACATACGAAATTTTGTCGGCACAGTTCAAGGTAATCCTGCTTACCGCGTGAAAAGAAGGGAAGAAACAGTAAGGTACATCGTCGCTTATGAAGGGACCGCGCCTCCTCATCACCCCTGATGTCATCAAAATTTATGGTGTGTTCAGAGCTTCGGCAGAAATGAGAGAGACAGAAGTGGCAGCTGCAGATGGCCAATCACCTAGGAAAATAGCATTATTGGCGCCGATGGGTAAGGCATGAACTATTTACGTTAGCGTAGATGGCACAGAGGTAGGAGTATAGAACGATAATCTGAGAATGGTACGGTCGGATCCCTATGTGGAAACTTTTTTTATTTTTTATTTTTAAATTACTTATTCTGAAATAAACTGAAATGGTGTTCAGTATACTGTATTCATCAATATCTTCGTATAAGCCACGAAAAGAAAAGGCAAAAGAAAATTTGGAACTGCAAATAATTTCCAATAAAGGACTGTACTTGCAGCGCTCACGAGGACTCTGCAAACAATTTTACAAGAAGGGATTGTAAGTAAAACGTACATCACCCTCCGACTGTCCATCTGAAGTCTTCCCTCTGCGCCACCCGCTGTCTGCAACCTACACTAATATAAACGTCTCATGCCTCGCCCGACCAGCTACAAAAAGGCTATTTTTTCTGAACGCTTGACCATCTGGAGCTACCGCATCTGTCATTCTCATTTCTGACCACGGCGTGGATACACCACAAATAGCAGGGAACAGTTGATGACGAGTAGGCACGGTCCTCTTGGTAGAGACTTGTCATGTAGTAGACGGCACCGCCAACATTTCCTTTACTCATTAGGTGTGTGACATAGAAGTCCGACTCAACGTCACAAGAGGATTTCATTCAATCATTCATCTTTTGTGGTCTGTATCGTCACCACCATGTACTTTGTGCAAGAGACGAAGCAAGTTGAAACACTAATTTCTCACAAGTGACACCATAATTCCAGCATTAGAAAACACAACAGTTTTCAGAATCATCACGGACTTTTGAAGCAATTCTACCGTCGTAACTGACCGTAAAAAGCGCAGATGACTTTCGTTTTTAACAAGGGTAAAAGAACGGACTCGTACATTACAGACTAGTATCCTTCACATCAGTTTGCTACAGATTCTAAAATATATTCGGAGATAGGATGCAATACATTTCCTCTAGACCCCCTCAAAAGCTTATGTCCACGAATCAGCATCGTTTTAGAAAGCATCGGTTGCGGGAAACTCAGCGTGCCCTTTTTTCACATGATATACTGCGAACTATGGATGAAGGGCAAAAGTCAAATTCCATATTTCTAAATTTCCAAAAGGCATTTGACATGGTGCTCCACTGTATACTGTTCACGAAGGTACGAACGCAATGAATACATTTACATATAAATTAATGGTTCGAGGACATCTTAAGTAATAGAATTCAGTACGTTGTCTTCAGTGGTAAGTGTTCATCAGAGGCAAGGGCATTTCCAGGAGTACCCTAGGGAAATGTGACAGGACCGCTATTATTTCCTGTACACATAAATGATCTGCCAGACACGGTGGCAGATGATGTTGTTTGTTGATGATGTTGTGGAATACGTGAGGGTGTCCAAGTTCAGTGACTGTAGGAGGATACAACTTGTTATGATGAATGCCAGTTAACTCTATATGTAGAAAAATATAAGTCAGTGTGGATGTATAAGAAAAACATCTGGGTGTGACTTTGCAAAGTGATGTCAAATGGAACAAGTATGTGAGTATTGTGGTAGGGAAGTCGAATGGTCGACTTTGGTTTATTGGGAGCATTTTTGGAAAGTGTGGTTCATCTGTAAATGAGACCGTACCTAGGACGCTAGTGCGACCTATTCTTTAGTTATGTTCGAGTGTTTGAGATCCGCATCAGGTCGGTTAAAGGAAGACATCGAAGCAATTCAGAGGTGGGCTGTTACATTTGTTACCGATTGGTTCGGACAACGAACAAGTATTGCGGAGATGCTGGTATGGGAATCCCTGGAGGGAAGACGGGGTTCTTTTCGCGACGCACTTTTGAGGAAATTAGAGAACCGTCATTTGACGCTGACTGCGGAACGGTTCTACTGCCGCCAACATACGAGGGTAGTTTGAAAAGTTCTCGGAACCACCACGAGAGGTCAGTGCTAGCGCAAGGTATTTATCCCGTGATATTCGTTGGACTGTTGCCTGTAAACACGTGCCACGTCAGTGCTCTTGGAAGAGAGCTGTGGCGGTGACATGGCTCTGTTGTTGTTCCCGCATAGTTATTTGCGAATATGGTAAAAAATCGAGATTGGAGCAATGATTAAGTGCTTCGTAAAGAAAGGTATGAAAGCAAAGGACATTCCTACCGATTTCCAGAATACACTGGAGGACTGCGCTCCTTCATATTCAACTGTTGCAAAGTGGACAAATGAATTTAAATTTGGTCGGGAGAGCTTAGATGATGATCCACGCAGTGGTCGACCAAGATGACGCTACTCCAGAAATCATTGCAAAAGTGCACAAAATAATCGTGGAGGGTCGCCGATTGAAAGTGCGTGAAATTGCTCACGCTTGCCAGATGTCACCTGAAATATAACATTTTAACTGAAGAATTATATACGAAAAAATTATCAGCAAGATGGGTGCCGCGACTCTTGACGTTCGCCCGCACACATGAGCCGTCGCCATGGCAAAATTACACGAACTAAGGTGCGAATTGTTGCTACATCCGCCTTGTTCGCCTGATATGAGTCCGTCAGACTTCCATCTCTTCCCAAAACTGAAAATTTTTCTTGGTGGGCGAAGATTCACTTCAAACGAAGAATTGATAGCCGGAGTTGACAACTATTTTGCAGTCCTGGAGGAAACTCATTTTCGAGATTCGATCAAGGCACTGGAATTTCGTTGGACCAAGGAAACTACAATGAAAACTTAAAAAAAGTTTAAGTTCTGTAAGCATTTTTTTTCCATTCCGTTCCGAGAACTTTTCAAACCACCCTCGTACATTTCGCGTAAGGGTCACCAAGATAAGATACGAGAAATTGGGGTTCCCGTGGAGGCTTTTAGGCATTCCTTTTTCCCACGCTCTGTTTGCAAGTGGAACAAGGAAGGAAATGGCATGTAGTGGTACAGGATACACTCCGCCACGCACCCTATGGTGGCTTTGACTTGCGGAGTATGTGTGTAGTGTAGATTTAGAGACTCAATTGCTACCATAATTAAATGAGTACTCTTTTCACACGGAAAGTTTCTGTGTCAACTGTTCAAATAGCTCTAAGCACTGTGGGTCATCAGTCCCCTAGACTTGGAACTACTTAAACCTAACTAACCTGAGGACATCACACACATCCATTCCGTAGGCAGGATTCGAACCTGCGACCGTAGCAGCAGCGCGGTTCCGGACTGAAGCGCCTAGAACCGCTCGGTCACAATGACCGGCTGTCATCTGTCTGTCAGGCGATAGCGACATAGGAGGTTTGTTCCAAAATTTGCTTCGCGGTGTGGGATCAGCATCAGGTGGGACTGACGGATGACATCGAAAAAGTACAAAGAAGGGCAGCTCGTTTTGTATTATCGCGAAATAGGTGAGATAGTATCACAGACATGATACGTGAATTGGAGTGGCAATCATTAAAACAAAGGCGTTTTTCATTGCGACGGGATCGTCTCATGAAATTTCAATCAGCAATTTTCTCCCCCGATTGTGAAAACATTCTGTTGCCACCCACCTTCATACGGAGAAATGATCATCACGATAAAATAAGAGAAATCAGGGCTCGTACAGAAAAATTTAAGTGCTCGTTTTTCCCGCGTGCTGTTCGAGAGTGGAACGGTAGAGAGACAGATTGAAGCTGGATCATTGAACCCTCTGCCAGGCACTTTATTGTGAATAGCACAGTAATCACGTAGCTGTAGGTGTAGATGTATCTATGCTTACCTTTTACTTTTCGTACGCGGTCTCTTCGAAATACTCTCCTCCACAATTGATACACCGCCCCCCAACGCCGTTTCCTCTTCCGGAAGCAGTCTTGGTACGCCTCTTCCTAGATAGAGCGGAGCGTCGTCTGCGAATTTTCTTTTATCTCGTCTATCGTTGCAAACCATCGTCCTTTCAACGGGGTTTTCAACTTTGAAAACAAAAGAAACATCAGCAGGGGTCAGACCCAGAGAGTGCGGAGGATATGGCAGCACTGTCATTTCGTTTTTTGTGCAATAGTCACGCATCAAAAGGGATGAATGTGCGGGTGCGTTATCGTAATGCAAGAGTCACGAATTGTCTCGCCACATTCCTGGCCGTTTCCTTCTCAGATTTTCTTGCAGGCGTTGCAACACGTCCCGATAGCGCCTTCGATTAACAGTTTGCCCCTGTTGCACGAATTCATGATGAACTAATTCTTTAAAGTCAAATAAAACTATCAGCATTAGTTTGGCATTTGACCTGACCTGACGAGGTTTTTTTAATCTTGGAGAAACTTTCCCGACCCATTGTGAACACTGAACCCTAGTCTCTACGTCATAACCGTAAACCCATGTCTCAGCAGCATCTATGACTCACTGAAGGAACATCTCATTCTTATTTGCAAGATGCAAAAGCTGTTCACAGACTGCGCGGCGAAGGTCTTTCTGGTCCTGACTCATGAGCCGTGGGGAACACTTGGCGGCAATACGATGCATTCCAAGATGCTGTCTCAGGTTTTCATCGCATGATGCAATGAAATGTTACATTCTTCTGTAGTCTCTCGAACAGTCAGTCTTCGATTGGCACGCGCAATTTCGCTGACGTTCATGACATGAGCGTCTTTGATAGACGTCGAAGGGCATCCTGAACGAGGGTCATCATTGACTTCCGTCCGGTCATTTTTAAACCGTGTGAAACATTCGTAGTGACTAGTACGGCTTAAGCATTCACGACCGTAGGTTTCATATATCATTTGGTGTGTGTCTGTAAATATTTTCTTGAATTTCGCACAAAATTTAATGCAGGTGCTTTGCTCATACGACTCTGCCATCTCAAAATTCGCAAACTGTGTGACACAACGTTCTACTCAGTACAGCACTGAACACTAGCTAGCAGACATACAATAATAAAACATCTGGCACTTACACATTAAACACAGGCGTATGCGCGCATGCCTACCGCATATCGCTACAACACACCATTAGCACGAAATTACGAATGTCCCGGAATGTTTTGAACGGACCTCGTGTACACGTCTTGTTTAATTTGTTCGTTACAGCAGTCATTGTATGACCAGAAGATTATGCATAAATTTCATCTCTGACAAAATCAGTGATTCTGTATTGTTATTTATCTTTTTTCCTCAATCATGTAAAATAATTGTACCTGTCGCCAGTTGGCATGGTGTGTTGTTATAATCTGTTATCAGGTAATAAGTTGCTGACTGTACGTATGAATTCAGTTATTCTCGACAAGGTCGAAAGGACTCTTGTATAGCCATCCAGCGATATCTCCTGGTGGAGGTCGTTCGCCGTTGCCTTCGTCCGACCTGTTACGAAGCGAGGCGAGGGGAAAACGATTGTCTATATGCCTCCGTAAGAGCCCTAATGAAGAATTAAAATCCGCGGAGATGAATTAAAAACTCTGAGGTTTGCCGACGACATTGTAATTCTGTCAGAGGCAGCAAAGGACCTGGAAGAGCAGTTTAACGGAATGCACACTGCCTTGAAAGGAGGATATAAGACGAACATCAATAAAAGCAAAACGAGGATAATGGAATGAAGTCGAATTAAATCAGGTGATGCTGAGGGAATTAGATTAGGAAATGAGACACTTGAAGTAGTAGATGTGTTTTGCTATTTGGAGAGCAAAATAACTGATGATGGTCGAAGTAGAAATGATGTTAAATGTAGACTGACAATGGCAAGCAAAGCGTTTCTGAAGAAGAGAAATTTTTTAACATCGAGTATAGTTTAAGTGTTAGGAAATCTTTTCTGAAAGTATTTGTATGGAGTGCAGTGGAAGTGAAACATCGATGATAAATAGTTTAGACAAGAAGAGACTAGAAGCTTTCGAAATGTGGTGCTACAGAAGAATGCTGAAGATTAGATGGGTAGATCACGTAACTAATGAGGAGGTACTCAGTCGATTTGGGGAGAAGGGAAATTTGTGGCACAGCTTGACTAGAAGAAGGGAGCGGTTGGTAGGACATGTTCAGAGGCATCAAGGGATCACCAATTTAGTATTGGAGAGCAGCGTGGAGAGCAAAAATCGTAGAGGGAGAGCAAGAGATGAATACTCTAAGCAGATTCAGAAGAATGTAGGTTGCAGTAGTTACTCGGAAATGACGAAGCTTTGCACAGACTAGACTAGTATGGACAGCTGCATCAAATCAGTCTCTGGACTGAAGACCACAACAACGACATCATTGTCCATCTGAAGTTAGCTGTTTTAGAATTTCAAGACCGAGGATTGCTTCTTCTTTGTTTACGCGTGCGCTCTAGCATTGTAAATTGTTATTTAATAAATCAGTCTTGGTTATAAAGCCGCTCTTGCAAAACCAGCAGCTAAAAGCATCGGGAAACTGGGACCATTTGAGATGGGGTCCCATAAAACAAACTAAGGGAACAGATATAATTTTTCAATGTAGTTTCTGGATTGCAGGCGGATCATGTTGACTTCTTGCCACAATATTTCGCCTGGCAACCGTTCAGTCATCTTCAAGGGAGTGTCCGCCACTGGAGACTCCTTGTTCACGGTGTCAGATTTTTAGCAAAAATTGGCTTGGAGACGCATGCCCAATGGTGGCCGTTGCAGGAGCGTCCGCTGTCACTCTGCAAGCACAGTTGCATCTGTGGCGGGTAGGGGCATGCGTAAAGGCGAAACTAACATGTCCGTCCATTGGCACTCATGTTCAAAGCACCTTTCATGTACTGTGCGTATCGTCTGATCTCAGTAAACTTTGTCACACCTGCAAGGAATTTTGTAAATTCCGGCGTTCCACCGTCCCAGATTGTCCTTGACTGAACCGAGAAGAGCACTAATTTTCGCTGGTTGCCGCGAGATTACTTTAACTTGATGTTTTCTTATGGTCCTGCTACACTCGCCTTTCGCAGCCGAGCAATTCGACCGTATCTGAGCATTGTATTACGACAGGACACACTACGTATTATTCTGCCACCAAAAACCTTGGCCCTGGCGAAATCCTTTTGGGATTCAGAAATTAAAGAATGTGTGGAAACACGTTTAGCACAAGATCTTATAAATCGTGATGACGGCTTTCAACTGGACAAGGCTTGGGACCTGGTGGTCTCTTTAATTGCTTCTGAGAGAAAACATTGTACTCATAGTGAAACGTCTGGCGATATCTGACGACTGTTTTTAGCACCGCGAGCGCGCGTACCGACGAAGGGCGGACAAGTTAATTTCACCTTTATGAACGCGCCTGCGCGCTACGGATGCAACAGTATTCGCAGAGTGATAGAGGACGCTCCCGCGACGGCCACCATTGCGCATGCGTCTCCGCGCCAATTTTTGCTACAAAGCCGACACCGTGAACTAGCAGTCTCCAGTGGTGGTCACTCACTTGACGATGACTGAACGGTTGCCAGCCGAAATATTGTGGCAAGAAGTTAACATGATCAGGCTGCGACCGCGAAACCTCATAGAATATTCAGTATCTCGGGAAAAGATGAGAGTCTAAAAGTGGTAGATGAGTTTTGGGGAGAAAAGTACAGACTGAGTAATTAGTAAAGAAGATATAAAATCCAAACATACAATATCACAAAAAAGTTTTTCTGAAAAGGAGACTATTTTAGTTGCTTATATAAATTAAGTCTTTTAGAATAGTACTTGTTTCGAGTGTAGCCTTGTACAGAAGTTAATGTGGCCGAAACAAAAAGCTACTAAATGGAATGTGCATGGAAAGAAGTCTGTGGAGGACCATTTGTATATGGAAGGAGACAGCCAGGTGCTGCGGTTGCAATGAAAACTGACGTGGGGATGGATGCCGGAGTGCAAAGCAGTCAGCCAAGTTTGGAGTGGCTTTGAAGGGGCCAACAGGTCTTCGTTAATCTGTGGGTGGTATGCGACACGGCCGATTCCAACGAAGATCTGTCGACTTCCTGGGACGGCACAAGGGAAAGGTCCATCCTGCCTTGTAGATTGCTAAAAAATGTAGAAGGAATCATAGTCCTGCATTTAAGTTGTGTAAATCTCGTTTACTGTAAATTCAAGACATTTAGGCAAAGAGGATCTGTCACCTATTAATCATTAATTACCTTTCCAAAGCCGCAGTTACTATAAAACAATATTAAAAGCTAAAGCAACGTGGAGTGAGGTACCGGCCCCTTAGTGACTGTCGCAAACATTCGTTGTACGACCCAGTCTCAAGACAATACCGCTCGAAAAAGGCACGTCGTCCTTGTTGCTCACGAACGGCAGACACACAAGACTTCATCATGTACATTTGTGAGTCGAAGGATAGGTTTGTGCATAGTGGCGCACAATGTAGGTTAGTGCTGTATATCAATTATATGGCCTTTTGGTTCACCTGGGAGGTCAGTTCCTCAATTGTTGCACGTCTTTTCAGCTGCACGCATCTCCACTGACATTAGTTTTCCCTATGCAGAAATAATTAGTGGCCTAGCCATTTTATTGCAAATAGATAACGTAAGATACCAATAGTAGTTCCTAAAAACAATCAGTTATGTTTAGTAGTCGGAGTAAAGAAGAATTACAGGATTGTTGAATGGAATAAACTTGGGATGAATACATTATATGGACTGAAAGTAAATCGAAGGAAGACGAAAATAATGAGAATTAGCACAAATGAGAACAGCGAGAAACATAACATCAGCATTCGGGATCACGAAGTAGACGAAGTTAAGTATTTCTGCTAGCTAGACAGCAAAATATCCGTGATGGACGGAACATGGAGGACATAAGAAGCAGAAAACGGGCAGTCCTGACAAAACGGACAGTCCTGGCCAAGAGAAGTCGATTAGCATCAAACATTAGCATTAATTTGAGGAAGAAAATTCTGAGCATTTAAGTTTGGCCCACAGCATTGTATGGCACTGAAACATGGACTGTAGGGAAATCGGAACAGAAGAGAATCGAAGCATTTGAGATGCCGTGCCACAGAAGAATGTTGAAAATTAGGTGGACTGATAAGGTAAGGAATAAGGGGGTTCTCCATAAAATCGGCGAGGAAAGGAATACACGGGAAGCACTGACCAGAAGAAGGGACGGGATCATAGGACATCTGTTAAGACATCGGGGATTAACTTACATCGTACTAGTGTGAGCTGTAAGAATTAGAAATTGCAGGCGAAGACAGAGATTTGAATACATCCAGCACATATTTGAGGACGTAGGGTGCAAGTGATCCTCTGAGATGAAACGGCTGGCACAGGAGAGGAATTCGTAAGTTGCGTGTTACTACTGAAACAACCTTACCCTGACTGGCTTTGCTCATTTCGATTGGGAACCTGGTGGCGACCTGTGAGTTTTTTTTAGTTTACGCTGGTGTTGTTGCACGGGTTATTTGCACAGTGTCATGTATATGCGTTGTGCGGCAGGGCACAGACGTGGAGGTATAACTGGAGGTCAGTTGTGATGGTGCAGTACGAAGCAGATCTCGGTACGCTGGATTATGCAGCTTACGGGATCTCTATAAGGAAGCACAACATAGCAACAGCTTTTGAAACCTCTAATGCCATCGCCAAGTCGTACTATTGCAACCTGTACCGGAAAAAGGAGAGGTAAGTGAAATATGTGCTGCGACATTCAAGAACAGACAACTTGGAGCAGGGAGGAGCAGTAGACAGAAAGAACAGTAGGGGTTGACAGAAACGAGAATATGCAAAACACATTACAGAGGATGTTGAGTAGATAGGGGGAAGGGGGTGGAAGTTTAACACGATATAGCAAGAGATGAGGGACCATCAGACCAGACGAAAGACGGGAGAATTAACAAAAGAAGTGTGTGTGATATCGGTTGTCGAATCCGGCCACCTGCCTTGCCACGCACAAAGCTTTTCCGATTGAGCCACCTGGTCACGCCTTGGGAACATACACCATCAACCTGCCATCGCCTCTCTCCTTTCCCTCCCAATCCCGGAGAGAGTCTCCGGCTGACCCTGAAGGATTAACGCCCTTGGAACAGGATGTACTTCCGTAACGAGAGGAGCAGGTTTAAGCCGTGGATCTGTCCGTGAGACGTGCTGAGTGGCTCAATCGAGCTGGTACCACTCGCGAAAGTCAGGTGTGTAAGCATTTCACTGCGTTACGGACGTTTTGGAGCTGCTTTCTTTATGTCGTGTATTAACGCAGTTCTTGTCACAGTTTTCAGTGTTAAGCCCGATTTGATGCTGCTCCCCTTAGTAGTCCGTCCTGCTTTCTTTCAGTACCATTTCATAATTTATATTTAACTGACAGTTACTTTGATGCTCAAACCGAATTTGTCGTTTGCTGCTTTTAGCACTGCATATCCTAATTTCCCCAGAATCATCCGACGTAATTCTGTTACACTCGGTCACCACTGATTTACTTTTTTTTGCTGTTCATATTGCCAGCTGTTTCCTAGATACTATCCATTCTGTTAAAGTCATCTCTTAAATCGTTTTCCGTCTCTTACAAATTTACAGTGTTATCGGCAACTGTTAAAGTTTTTATTGCTTCTCCCAGAAATTTAATACCTAACGTCTGTAAACCGTGGTTACTCAATGGTGTAAACTCTTTCGGTAGGCAGACTGAATCCTAGTCACGCAAAAAATTTTAACTTTTTGACTTTTGTGAAGGTTATACTGTGTTATCTGTTACATTAAGCGCCCGTACCACGGTAATTATAAAACTGTTTTTATTATTGTATGGAATGTGGTACATTTCTCAAGTTGGAAATTGATTGTAAATTTAAAAACTTTAGGATCTGTACCGCCGGCCTGTTGAAACGTCTCCCTCCGTCCGCCATCACGATCCACAGATTCTACTACACAGGAATTTCAAACTTTTTTCTAGGTTTTTTGGATGTGTCTCATGGTAACTGACTTTGAAACACGGTCTGGAAATGATGTAGAAGGCGCACTCGCTTTTGCTGAATAGTTCTTCACGGTTTAGTCTGGTGCACTAGACTAGAAAAGATGCACACTCAAGTCCGTAAGTTACGGAATCTTCGAAATCCAAGGTATGAGAGGCATGCAGATGGCATGCGCATTAGAAAGTGCCCCTACAACATCATACAAAGTGATAAAGTACTATAGATACATTGAAGCGCCAGGGAAACTTTTACAGACACGCGTATTCAAATACGGAGATTCGCAAATAGGCAGAATACGGCGCTGCGGTTGGCAGTGCCTATATAAGACAACAAGTGTCTAGCGCTGTTGTTAGATAGGTTATTGCTGCTACAGTGGCAGGTTATCAAGACTGCAGTGAGTTTGAACGTAGTGTTATAGTCGGCCCACGAGCAATGGGACACAGCACCTCCGAGGTAGCGATGAAGAGGGAATTTTCCCATACGACCATTTCACAAGTGTACCATGCATGTCAGGAATCCGCTAAAACATCAAATATCCGACATCGATGCGGGGGCGGGGGGCGGGGGGGGGGGGGGGGGAAATATCCTTCAAGAAGGAGACCAGCGACGACTGAAGAGAATCGTTCAGCATGACAGAGCTGCAATCCTTCCACAAATTGCTGCAGATTTCAATGCTGGGCCGTCAACAAGTGTCAGCGTGCGAACCATTCAACGAAACGTCATCCATATGGGCTTTCCGAGGCGAAGGCCCACTCCTGTACTCTTGATGACTGCACGACCCAAAGCTTTATGCCGCGCCTGGGCCCGTCTACATCAACATTAGACTGTTGATGACTGGAAACATGTTGCTTCGTCAGACGAGTCTCGTTTCAAATTGTACAAAGCGGATGGACATGTGCGGGTATTGAGATAACCTCATGAATTCATGGACCCTGCATGTCAACAGGGACTGTTCAAGCATGTGGAGGCTCTGTAACGCTATGGGGCGTGTGCAGTTGCAGTGATATGGGACCCCTGATACGTCTAGATGCGACTCTGTCAGGTGACACGTACGTATGCATCGTGTCTGATCACCCGCATCCATTCGTGTCCATTTGCATTCAGACGGACTCGGACAATTCGAGCAAGACAATGCGACACCCAACACGCCCAGAAGTGCTACAGGGTGGCTTCAGGGACACTCTTGTTAGTTTAAACACTTCCGCCAGTCACCAAACTCCCCAGACATTAACCATACTGAGCATATCTGGGATACCTTGCAACGTGCTGGTCAGAGGAGATTTATGGACAGCCCTGCAGGATTCAAGGTGTCAGTTCCCTTCAGCACTACTTCAGACATTAATGGAGCCCAAGCCACGTGGTGTTGCGGCACTTGTGCGCGCTCGCGGGGGCCCACCACGAAATTAGACAGGTGCACCAGTTTCTTTGGCCCCTCAGTGCATATCAGACAACTGGAGTTGCTCCTTGCTCAACGTATAGCGTGTGGTGGTATTTTTCCACTGATGGTGCACGCAAAGTAAATATGAAGCTGATGCTTTCACAAAGCAGTGCCGAATTATCAACGAGTCCCCAAAGTGTGTGCTAGGCAACCATCGTAATATGCGACAGTGCCTTTCATTGCTGGACAAGCGCCTTCTCTGGGTCAGCAATGGCCTTTGGTGACAGTTTTATGACTGCATTCAAACAGCTTGGAGTGTCCCCAGCCTGTTCGATCGTATTACTTCTAGGAAGAGGGCGGATATTGTAGTCGTAGCTGTCCACCAGGCGAGCCCCGAACAGTCACGTAACGTCATCCTTTAAGTGGAGCCCAGGTACAAGACAAAGGCGTGCCCAACACTGCAGGATGTTAGCCCGACACATCAGAGCTGCCTGAGTGCTCACATGTAACACATGAAGTGGCAATCATGTTCCCAACAGAATGACGCCCAAGACTTCTGGCTCTGCCATAAAAATATCTTTTAAAATACTGAAAGGTTATTAATGTGTCCCAGATCAGCGACGGTCACTTTTGAAGCTAAACTCAGGCTACAATATTTGGTTACACTCACATTCTTCAAACTACGCGGTGTAATTATGTGAGCAGAAGACTCTAGGCGGTTTGCCAAGTGTACAGAACAACCTTCTGATGCCACTGATGTACAGTCCAGTGGGAGATACGTGACCGACTGGCTATGCTAGTTTAAAGTCCTTGATCCTTATAGTACGTTGAGGACACTGCCCTTAGTTCATATTATAGGATCGATCATATTTTACCGCTGTTGAATGTTTCCTCACTAACGGTGTCCTGTCAATTGTCGTTTGAAGATGCTGCAGGCGACATAAAGTCCTAGCCAAGTTCGCACAAACTATGGCTATTTGCCCACTGCCAAAGATCAGACCATGCACCATGTCACCTGCATCAGCAACAGTGTCATCGTGCTTCCTTAGAACTCGAATCATGTGTCGCAAATAGTAGTAAAAATACTATATCCTGCATCTATGGCCTTACTCACTATTGATAGCAAAGTAAGTGCTCTCTTATGTAAAGTCGTATGGCATGGATGGCAGGGAGATCCAGAAGGACAGGATCAGCCGTTTCATTGGAAAGATTTTTTACGATCCTCAGCGCCCACAGGCAGCTTTCTGTTTTCTGTAGCGAAGTATGGGAGCTGTTTGTGTAATTGTATCTGTTGAGTGTATATGACTGTAATGTTTTGAGTGTGTGTGTGTGTCTGTGTGTGTGTGTGTGTGTAGTGCAGTGTATTGTTTATATTGGAGAGGATGTGTGATGGTTAAAGGTGAATCTTGGTTGTGTGTGTGTAGTGCAGCGTAGTGATCGATCGTGTTGGAGATGATAAGAGTCGGAAAAGGGTGAAACCCGATCTTGGCACACCTTCTACTGCCTGCGAAAAGTTCTAAGTGGGTCTCCAGCCTTAACAACCCCATCTGAAGGACGAACCCCTAATGACATACTTTATATCGTGTATTTATTTTCAGACCCGACAAAGTCTGGTCAGCACAATGTCGCGACGTAGCAGCCATTCTTATTTTTAACTTAAAATCTAAAAGTACTAGATAAGTTCTGAGGAGCGAAGTAACGGAGTATGGATGTAGTGAGAAGGTATAAAAGGCCAACTTACAATAACAAGTTTTTCTGGATCTGAGATACACTGGAGCGCCAAAGAAATGGTACAGGCATGCGTATTCAAATAGAGACATATGTAAACAGGAAAAAGACAGCACTGCCGTCGACAACGCCTACACAAGGCAACAAGCATCTGGCGCAGTTGTTAGATCGGTTACTCCTGCTACATTGACAGGTTATCAAGATTTACGTGTTTGAACGTGATATTGTAGTCGGCGCAATAATGATGGGACACAGCATCTCCGAAGTAGCAATGAAGTGAGGATTTTTCCGTACGACCATTTCACAAGTGTATTGTGAATATCAGGAATCAGGTAAAACACTGACATTGCTGTGGCCGGAAAAAGATCCTGCAATAACGGGACCAACGACAACTGAAGAGAATCGTTCAACGTGACAGAAGTGCAACCCTTCATCAAAGTGCTGCAAATTTCAGTGCTCGGCCATCAATAAGCGTCTATGTACGAACCATTCAACGAAACATAATCGATATGAGTTTACGGAGCCGAAGGCCCATTCGTGTACCCTTGACACGTAGCTTTACGCCTCGCCTGGACCCGTCAACACTGACATTGGACTGCTGAAGTCAGGAAACATGTTGCCTTGTCGGACGAGTATCGTTTCAAATTGTATCGAGCTGATGGACGTGTACGGGTATGGAGACAACCCCGTGAATCCATGGACCCTGCCTGTGAACAGGGACTGTTGAGGCTAGTGAAGGCTCTGCAATGGTGTGGAGCGTCTGCAGTTAGAGCGATATGGGACCCCTGATACGTCTAGATGAGATTCTGACAGGTGCCAAGTATGTAAGCACCCTGTCTGATCATCTGTATCCATTCATATCCATTTTGCATTGCGACAGACTTGGGCAATTCCAGCAGGACAATACGACACCCCACACGTCCGGAAGTGCTACACAATGGCTCCAGGAACACTCTTGTGAGTTTAAACACTTCCGCTGGCCACCAAACTCCCAGACATGAACATTACTGAGCATACCTGGGATGCCTTGTAACGTGCTGTTCAGAAGATATCTCGACGCCCTCCTAGTCTTGCTGATTTATGGACAGCTCTGCATGATTCATAGTATCAATTCCCTCCAACACTAGCTCAGACATTGGTCGAATCCACGTCACATCGTGTTGCGACACTTCTGGGTGCTCGCCGGGGCCCTACACGATATTAGGCAGGTGTACCAGTTTCTTTGGCTCTTCAGTGCATATTTCAACAGTTAATACAAATTTAAATCTTTTATAACGGTAATGGTTTCCAGTCCGCAACGGCGCGACCGCTACGGTCGCAGGTTCGAATCCTGCCTCGGGCATGGATGTGTGTGATGTCCTTAGGTTAGTTAGGTTTAAGTAGTTCTAAGTTTTAGGGGACTGATGACCTCAGAAGTTAAGTCTCATAGTGCTCAGAGCCATTTGAACCATTTTGAACTAATAGTTCCACTGTAAGAGGTCCATGATTAAGGAATTTGTTGCTAGCGCACTCGAGCAGATGTAATTTCGATGGACTGCTCGCGCTGCCTGCGATATGTAAGGTATAAGAGAATCTCAGACCTGAGAGCAGTGTTGACTGCAGTAGGAACTGTGTAGCAGGAGTAAGTAGTTGCTAGCGAGCAGTCTGGTGTATCGTGTTTGCTGGGCCGGTCGTGGTGGAGCGATGGTGGAGCGTGAGCGTTGTAGTATAAGGTAAAAGCAGCCTCGCGCATATGTAGAGTGTTATATCAAGTCCCATGCAAATGCTTTTAAAAAGAAATCCCTTAATAATAATCTTTCTCATAAAAAGTAACTTTTGACAGTCATTCATTTCAATTTAAAGAATTTACTAATTTCTCCAATCCTTGGTCATCCCGATTTTTGAAAAGAAAAATCAGTTGTTTCTTTTTATACATGACAAATCTATCGGCCAGCATTGCACTCGGCTGTGCCAGAAAAATTTCTTACAGGAGCAGATATATATGCGTTATCCCGCGACCTTATTGAGGTAAGAATTTTCATTTTTTATTCAGAATGATCTTTCAGGGCCATGACGCAGCGCTGCTGACGTCCAAAATTTACCAGTTAAAATTCACAGTCAGTTATTGAAAGGTTATAAGTGAGCCACAATTTTTTATTGAGTGATTAGTCACATTTTATTATTGATAGGTTACGCAATTTTTTTATTGGGAGGTTACGCTAAATGTCAATGTTATAATTATATATTTTTTTCATTTGGGAGGTTACACTTGTCGACAACCGGCCAGGATCGTATTTTTGTAAATTTCTGAGAAGTAGTCAGTTATATATCTGCTCTTATTTACCTAATATTAAATGCAACTGGCGCAACGCATTTACTAACTTGTCACTCTTTCTTTCACAGATCATCGGCAATTTTTTTGCTCTTTATTGTTATTGTATTTGTTCTATTTTTGCTTTGTATTTGTTTGATTTTGTGGTTAACTTTGACTTGTGAAAATGCCGCGAAAAACTGCTAACAGTACATCGCGAAGCGCAATGAGTGAGAAAGCGACTCGAATAATTTGACCGATAATAATGATAATCCTCTAATTACAGATAATCAGTGCGTACCGACCACTAGTAAATGATTTTAATCCTAATGATGATCAAACAAATTCAATTGTGTCCACTGTAAATTTAACAATTGATGACGCGGCACGTTCCGTTACAATGAACGCTGCCCATTTTGAAACACTTGATTTATCAAATTTACACAGCGAACAGACAAATGTTTCTAATGAAGGTGAACAATATACACAAAACACGTCAGATTTATTTGATTCCGATGTAGTGACCAACAGAGGACATCCGATTAGCAAACCTTTTCATGAATCAGACAATGACGAAATGGTTACACAAAACGTGACAAATGCAGATACACCATCACACAGCATAGAAAATAGAGTCGCTGATTTTGGCATGGATCAAGTTATGGCAGTATTGCTACAACTTAATGAAAATTTCAAACAACTTAATGAAAAACAAGACAATCTTAATGAAAATTTCAAATAGTCGAATGAAAAACACGACAGGTCGTTCAAACAAATTAATGAAAAACTTGACACCTCTATTGAACAGCTTACTGAACAGATGATAGCCGTTGCGGAGCAATGTAGTGAAACTAAAAAATAATTACGTGAGGAAATTAAGGCCTGTGCCAGGAATAATAGTGAAGAGATACGCAATACACATGTAGCCACAACGAAATTACTTAGAGATGAAATTAGTGCAGTCGCTAAACAATGTTCTGAAAACGCAACGCAGTTACGCGACGAGTTTAAATTAATGTCAGCAGAACTTTCACACACGCCGGATGCGAAAGTCGACAAGAAATTTTAACAAGAAAACAACCTAATTGACGAACGTTTTAATCATCACCTACAAAACAGTGAAACGCGTTACCGTAAATTCATACAGGAACAGAACAAAGTAAAGAAACAAGTCATGGAAACAATTATTGCACAGAGACAGGAAGATAAGCGTAAAGTGTTTAGGAAGGCAAAAACATACGTAGACAACAACAGTTGAACACCCAATTGCATGATTAAATCTCCGATCTTAAAACAAAAACAGACACACACACAGTAGCCTTTCAGACAGTGACCAACAGACTTGAACAATTAGAATTAATACAGGATCCTGATGCCATCAAAGCAGACGTTAAGAAACTGAACAAAACCACACATAAAATACAAAAACAAATTAATGCTTGTGACACTAAAAACGACGATCACGTAAAAGCACTGACTGTAAACTTTGATGAATTGGCCAGTCGTATTGACGTTATCGAAAATAACAATGACACCAAATCAGACGATACGTCACCAATTTCTTTCAATCAAACACCCGAATTCCAAAACATACAGCAAACAATCAGTGAGATAGGTTCGTCCAATAATATATTACGTAGAAAATTGTCATCTTTACAGCAAGAAGTGACAGAGATGAAAAATGTCTCAGCCTCTAACATGATACAGCATACGCCACTTTCCGAACATTTCTCACACTCACACAGCCAGTATAATTTAGATAAATTGCAGAGAGTACTTAGAATCGGAACAGACACAGACAAATAGATTCTCATACAATCCTGAACCTGTTCAGACATTCAGAGACGATAATTTTGATTACAAGCACTTTCTATCAGTGAGAAACTTTAAGGTATTTAAGAATGACAGAACTCATATCCACCCCTTGGATTGGATACAACAATTTAGCTTTGCTTTTCCACCAACTTGGCCCGTAACACACAAACTTGAATTTATTTGCAGTTTTTTGGAAGGCGAAAGAGGACTCGTATGAGACCGATCGCGAGACAATGTTATTCGGTAGAAGAATTTCAGAATGCTTTTCTGACAGCGTATTGGTCGAAGACGATACAGCACGGAATCAAGGATCAATTAATTAGCTTACCAAAATATGAGAACTTAAATTTTCCCACTGTCACGCAATTTTTTGAACACATGGTCCAACAAAACCAATACTTAAGTGAGCCATACAGTGAATCAGCACTTATCCAATTATGTATTTCCAAATTACCATGATCGTTAAGAGTATCACTTTTAACAGGACAGCGGAAAGAAAATATTTCGGCATTTAGAGATCTGTTACAGCTTTTGGAAGTTCAGCAATCAGACTATTCTTTCATAAACAAAAAATTTCACATCATAACCAAGGCCAACAAGCATACAGTAATTACAACAGCCACGCTATTTTAATAGCAAAGGTGATAGACGATCTAGGAATGACAACGACCAGATTTTTAATAACAGACAAAATTTTAATTATCAGTACCGTCAAAATTATCAGCAACAGCAAACGCATTTTGGTAACAATAAAGGCTTTTCCCCACAACAGCAACGAAACCAGCCGGTTAGCATACCTAGCCAACAGTGTGATTTGCAAGGTCAACCAAGCTTTAATGTTTCGCAGCCTACACGTATTGCGTCGGCTCCACCAAATAGTAACGCGCAGCAACAAGGAAATCAGTACGTACAGAAAAACCATCATTTCAATTCCTATCGCAACGCGCCATATAGCAATGATTATTACGACAAACGTAAAAGTAATGCGCACAGTTCTCAGCGTAACAGTCGATTTTACCAGCAGCAGAATCATCCACAACAACAGATTATCATGAATGAACCAGACAGTCGGTATCATCCCGAACCTAATACGCCAGGAAGAAATAACAGAACAGTACAAATAGTCGAGATGCCACAGCATCCTTCCGCAAATAACAGCACGTCAGAAAGAATTTGACTAGATACAGTACAGATTGAATCTTCCAGCAAAGTAAGCAATACTTTTGACACACAGGCTCTTGTTCACGAAAATGTTATTACTTTTGACGACATCCGAGACACTCTTTTTGCATGAAAAACCAGTTATTCAAAAAACTATTTCCGACCCTGTCATTGAAGTAAAGATTGGATCACCCACAGTTTCAGCAGTAATCGATTCTGGATCACCTATGTCAGTTATAAATGAAGAAACCTTCAACGAATGTAACAAAGAGAATATTTATCCTACGTTACCATTAGGCAAAACTAAAGTAAAAGGAGCAGTATCTAGTAAAGGAGTAGATGTAAAATTACAGACACACTTATCATTTTGTATTGCAGGTCATACATTCCACTCAAATTTTTGGATTGTTCCCTTATTGACAACAGACGTTATTTTAGGTACGAATTTTCTGGTACAACATGGCGCAATTATTGACTTTCAAAATTCCTATTTAATGTTAAAGGATGAGAATGCACAACTGGCATTAGAATTTCAGCACGCTTTATCTGTAGATGAACAGGCGATTAATCGGACAGAGGTCATTTCTACATCGCGTAACACGGACTATCATTCCACATTGTTCACAGATACGCACGTACACAACTATAATACACCAGACGAAGCTGACTATGACGTTATGCAAATGATTTCTGATAAAGTAAAACAAAGCAGCGCAAATACAGACGCCGAACGTACGCAACTACGCAAAATTCTTTTACAGCAAGCTCCAGTTTTTGACAACATCCCTGGTACTATGTCTGGTTTTATGTATGAATTTCAAGTTAAACAGGACGACACATTTAAAGCCAAACATTATCCTATTCCGTGTATCTGCAGGGAACAAGTTAAGAAAGAATTACAAGCTATGCTAGACCAAGGAATTATTCAACCGGCAGTTAGTCCTTACATAAACCCGCTCCATATTGTTAAGAAAAAGGATGGATCACTTCGCCTCGTACTTGATTCGCGTCATGTCAACGACATTATTATTAATAAAACAGATCGCCCTCAAACACTAGAAGAACTTCTACAGAAATTTCATGGTACTGCTGTTTATTCTACATCAGATTTGAAATCGGGATTTTGGCAAATTCAGCTCCATCCCAACTGCAGAAAGTACACAGCATGTCTCTGTCTTGGTGATTGTTATCAATTTTGCAAATTACCGTTCGGTTTAACAATTTCTTCAGCAGCATTTATTCGCGGTTTAAATACTATACTTCCGACAGAACTTAAAGACAGAATCACAACGTATGTAGACGACATCCTTATTGCAGAAGCTAACTGGACTGAACATAATTTGATTCTGGAACAACTGTTGCAAACTTTTCATGCACAAGGACTGACAGTTAATCTTAGCAAATCACACTTTGGGAAAACTTCTATAAAATTTCTTGGACATGTAAATTCAGCAGAAGGCATTGCGCCTGACCCGTAAAAACTTCAAGCTTTTCGTGACATTACTGTTCCAACGACGAAGAAACAACTACGCAGCTTTCTGGGTTTAATTAACTTTTTCCGTAAATTTATTCATTACTCTGCTTTAGACACCCCTAGATTATGCCAACTGACTGGTAAAAACGCTATTTGGACCTGAAATAGCCAAGCACAGTCTGAGTTTGTTAATCTGAAACATGCCTTGTTGAATGCACCACTTTTATCACTCCCAGATCTAACCAGAAATTTTTCCATTGCCACCGACAGTTCTAACACCGCTTTAGGCGTACACATTTTTCAGGAAATTGAAGAATATGGTACTACAGTAATCAAAAACATCGCTTTTGCAAGTCAAATTGTGTAACCTGCTGAACGTAATTATTCTGTTACAGAACTTGAAACATTATGTGTCGTATGGGCATTTACCAGATTTAGGAATTTTCTTTATGGAAGACATACTACCATTTACACGCATCGTACAGTTTTTACTTTCCGCTAAATTTACACATGACAGATTAAGCAGATGGAAACTTTATTTACAGGAATTTAATTTTACAATTGTTCACATTCCCGGTACATAAAATGTAGCAGACGGACTATCCCGTTCTCTCAGCAACAGTCAGCAAGACATCGCAACGAACTTCTGCCAAGCAAATTTTAGCGTCATGTATATTCAACAAGTTGCATTCGAAAATTTTATTTCGTCATCATTACGAGATTTAGCACAAGAGCAAAGCAAAGACAACGTATGGAAAGAAATTAAACACCTTTGGCAAGATAGGAATAACGTTACCATTAGACACCATTATACTGTACGCAATAATACTCTGTTTCGCCGCTCTCACCCTGACAGCAACAACTGGTTATTATGTATTCCTGACGAACTTGTTAACAAATTAATTTGGTATACTCATTTAAGTTACGCGCATTATGGAGCCAGAAAATGTTTTCTTATACTAAGACAGAACTGTTATTTTGCCAACATAGAGAAACGTATTCGATGAGTTTTAGCGTCATGTAAAATCTGCCAGAAAGCTAAATCAGACACGACTTCACATATTCCTCAGTTACATCCCATTATACCCGTTAAATTGAGACACATGGCCACTGTAGACATTATTGGACCGATTCCCAGAACTAATAGAGGTTTTTGCTACATCTTTGTCGCTGTTGAACTCACTTCGAAATTTGTTACCTTCACTCCGTTACGCAAAGCTACTGCTAAATCTATTTCGAATGCATTTGTGAAACATTTTCTATTTCATGTAGGGCATGTATTGAAAGTAATTTCCGACAATGGACCACAATTTCTATCTGCGATATGGAAGCGTATGTTACGAGCTAGAAACATTTCTCCGATATATATATATCCAGGTATCACGCTTCTTCGAACCCTTCTGAACGATTGATGAAAGAAATTGGTAAGCTGTGTAGAGTATACTGCCATAAAAGACATATTGATTGGGATACCCACATACTCACATTCCAGGATGTAATTAACTCCATACCAAATGAATCTACTATGCTATCTCCGACTATTATACTGAAAAACAGTGAACCACCCAACAAAATTAAAGAATTAGTACCTTTTCCTACATCTCGTCGACTACGCCATCATGAAATAATTGACATTGCGCTCAACAACATCAAACATGACGCAGAGCGCCGGAGAAGGCAGCAAAAATAGGTTTGTACACGCCGTGACTTTCACATGGGACAGAAGTTATTAGTACGCACACACTATTTATCCAACAGAGGAAAGAGTAGATGTAGTAAATCTGAGCTTCTATACGCAGGTCCATATAGAATTCGCAACATTCCTCACCCCAATGTAGTACATGTCGAAACTTTGAGAACCAGAAAAAGTAAAGGAAATCACCGTGTCTCCAATATCAAACCCACTATTGAATGAACATACTTTACGATTTATCACGCTGTAATGCCATTTGTTGATATTTATATGGCCACTTATGCAATTATATTTATGTGACGAAGATCCATTGCTTCTTCGTCACACATGGAAATGAAATCACCAGCAGTTTCCATCCGTTTTGCTTTCTGCTCGTTCGTGAGCTTGTACGGCACAAATCGAGAGCAGATCGTCCGCTTGCCCAAATGATCGCGGAAGATGAGACCTGGTGCTACCAGTTCGATCCGGAATCAAAACGGCAATCGATGTCATGGTGTCCACCGTCTTCCCCGCGACCAAAAAAAAAAAGGCGTCTGCAAAAATCCTAGGTGGAAACACTGTTGATCGCCTTCTTCGACAGAAACGGCATCATCCGCAAGGCATTTGTTCCTGCAGGTCACATCATTAACACTGCATTTAACCAGTCCATTTCGGATCGATTGCTACAGCGTATCCGGCGGGTTCGGCCAGAGTTGCACAGCACTGGAAAATTGATGCTGCTCCATGACGCTGCACACTGCGCGATCCGTGTGCGCCAATTCTAGGCACAAAATATAGTAACTGTTCTTGAACACCCTCTGTACTCACCTCATCTGGCTCCTGCGGACTTCTTCACGTTTCCCCTCTTGAAGGCGGCCACGAAAGGTGAACGTTGTGCGGGCATGAATGCCATCAAAGATCGTGTGACAGCCGTTCTGCGATCGATTCCACAGGAGGCCTTTACTGATAGTTTCCAGAAGCATTACGAACGTTGTCGAAAGTGTGTTGTAGCGGGTGACGATTATTTTGGAGGGTAATAAAGAACACTTGTTTGTATCTTTTGTTTTGTTTGTTGTCTGATAGCATTCACCGAACTTTTTAGACACACCGCGTATATCAAGATACAGGCAGTTTGGAGAAGTCGGGAAGTGACTCGCTCCATGTCTATTGAATGCCGGGCAAGCTCCTACACCCCTTGTGGGTCTCGCGGTCTCTCCACAGCTCGCAGGGAGTAACTGAGCACGACATTTCTGCCTTTCTGTGCATACTTCAATGAGCCAGATGCCGCAGCACCATCTGTACAGCGTGGGAAAGTCCGTTGCGTTTGTACCAAAAATTTCGTTCAGCCAGTAGTATTGCATTGTTCTGATCAGTGTCCTTGGCATGTAAGGTTGACCGGTAAGGTAGACACTCTTCTGCCCAGGAGTTCGTGTTTAAAAATGTGTGTCTTGTACGCAAAACAAGGGATGTTATGTGTGCTTTCCATTTTTGTTCATGAATTTAACAACAGTTCTCGCCCATTACATTGGCAACAGCATGGAGCCGTCACTCCATCCAAAGTTTGTGGCTGGCCGGAATGGCCGAACGGTTGTAGGCGCTACAGTCTGGAACCGCGCTTCCGCTACGGTCGCAGGTTCGAATCCTGCCTCGGGCATGGATGCGTGTGATGTCCTTAGGTTAGTTAGGTTTAGGTAGTTCTAAGTTCTAGGGGACTGATGACCTCAGCAGTTATGTCCCATAGTGCTCAGAGCCATTTGAAACATTTTGAACCAAAGTTTGTGAATGTAGAGAGCTGAGGGGTGTGAATTTAGAATGGTTCAAATGGCTCTGAGCACTATGTGACTTAACTGCTTTGGTCATCAGTCCCCGAGAACATAGAACTACTTAAACCTAACTAACCTAAGGACATCACGCACATCCATGCCCGAAGCAGGATTCGAACCTGCGACCGTAGCGGTCACGCGGTTCCAGACTGTAGCGCCTAGAAACGCTCGGCCACCGCGGCCGGCGTGAATTTAGATTCTGTGTTTTTCTGCTCCAGGCCGTGGCAGAGAGTGGGTCACGACCGGCCGCTGTCTGGTGCTCATCAGATCACGCTAGCTGTTTAGGGAAGCTTAAGTTTCACAACAGTGATTCTCGTCAGTTTATTACTTTACCATGTAATTCGTGTTGCTTAATTCGGTTATAAGTTATGGCTTCTTGTTGTATCGGTAATTTTGATTTCGTGAGCTGCCCAGATAAGCAGACCTTGTTGCACTTACACCATACAGTCGTCCACACCTTTTGATACTTCTCCACCTTGTTACTTCAATCTCAGCCGTATAGAACTTTGCTCCCCGTTAATTTCATTGTGCTTATGATAATCTTTATAGCAAATAAATAACTGTTAATCTCAGTCTTGATTTAGATTTCAGGATCCCGTAACTACCTACAACTTGTTCTGGTTAGGGGACCTATTAAATATAATCTGCTGTACAAGCAATTTGTTCACTTCACTGTGTTGACATTATCCTTGTCCAAAGTGCTCAATTACTAGGAAAATTTACTCACTGTTTTCTGAAAGATACGAGCGTTACACCCGCTCGTCTAGTATTGTACCAATACTATTTAGTGTAGCATTTATCCTGTGACGGCAACGACGATTGCACTCACTCGTCTTCCATCAGTACAAATTAGTTTTGCTGGTTATCCTCTGACGACAAGGAGGGTTGCACTCGCTCGTCTTGTATTACAAGTTGGTTTCATTAGCAAAGGGGCTAGAACTTTCAGCTTTGAATAATTTGTCTTTGTGAATCACATTACGTCAGTTACTTAACATTCAATTCTGTTTTTGCAAAGATTTCTTCTTTGGATGGCACTGGATAAACGTTGCAACTAAATCCCTACGTCTTTGCAATAAACTGGGTGATATAAGACTGCATTTATTGCAACCTATATCATTTTAACCTTGTTACTGCAGTAAAGAATTAGTCTCCCTCAATAACCCCGACAGGAAGAAGATGCTGTGATATCCAAATGATTAGCTTTTCAGAGCATTCACACAAGGTTGGCGCTGGTGGCGACACCTACAACGTGCTGACATGAGGAAAGTTTCCAACCGATTTCTCATACACAAACAGCAGTTGACCGGCGTTGCCTGGTGAAACGTTGTTGTGATGCCTCGTGTAAGGAGGAGAAATGCGTACCATAACGTTTCCGACTTTGATGAAGGTCGGATTGTAGCCTATCGCGATTGCGGTTTATCGTATCGCGACATTGCTGCTCGTGTTGGTCGAGATCCGATGACTCTTAACAGAATATGGAATCGGTGGGTTCAGGAGGGTAATACGGAAACGCCGTGCTGGATCCCAACGGCCTCGTATCACTAGCAGGCGAGATGACAGGCATCTTATCCGCATGGCTGTAACGAATCCTGCAGCCACGTCTCGACCCCTGAGTCAACAGATGGGGACGTTTGCAAGATAACAACCATCTGCAAACAGTTCGACGACGTTTGCAGCAGCATGGACTATCAGCTCGAAGACCATGGCTGCGTTACCCTTGACGCTGCATCACAGACAGGAGCGCCTGCGATGGTGTACTCAACGACGAACCTGGGTGCACGAATGGTAAAACGTCATTTTTGGGATGAATCCAGGTTCCGTTTACAGCATCATGATGGTTGCATCCGTGCTTGGCGACATCGCGGTGAACGCACATTGGAAGCGTGTATTCGTCATCGCCATAATGGCGTATCATCCGGCGTGGTGGTATGGGGTGCCACTGGTTACACTGTAATGTTGTTGCTTTAATTTGTTCTGCAAGCGGTGCTGATATTCAAGACCATAAAAGTGGGTTAAAAGCTGTGAGCTATCTAAGGAAGTTAACCTTGCATTACTGCGCAACTGTTTCACCAGGTATCCAGTCTAGCTTACCAAATTACCAACCAGACTAACATTAATTATAATCTTTTAGTACTCATCATACGATAACCGATGATATATATACATATATACATATATATATATATATATATATATATATATATATATATATATATATATATATATATATATATAAAGACAATTTAAATAAAAAGAAATAAGTCAATTTATATTTGGGCACTTATTTTAACATTGATCATTGTTCCGTTAAAATTTCAGCATATCAAACTTGATTCATAACTTAACTGGTGCCTGATTTAGGATTGTGTAAATGTGAGTTTGTAATCTCACGGAACACATCAAATAGGGAGCCAAGATTGGGAGATTACATACAACACTGCATTCATAAAATAACACACGAAGAACGTTGAAACATATGCAAGAGGAAATTAACCATAACCAACCGATTCAATTTTCACCCAAAGAAGTTATGTTTGTAGCGCAATCCTGTCCGTCATGAAATTACCACACACTGATATACTAAATTCATACTAACTCACTGTGAAATCTTCCCGAAAAGAATAGCTGAGGGCTGCTTTGATGCTTACGCCACATGCTTCGCGTGGTCAACTTGGTTTACACAAAGAGTGTAACTCCACAATAATTTTGATAATTAAAATAAATTACATCGAAACGCAATTTACAAAAGAAAAACCTCGAACTGGTTACTATCGTCTTACTACTAACCTGATGGGTCAAACAATTGTATAAGCACGTGGTACTGGTCTCACAAAGTACTCCCCACGTGGGTTGAACATAAAGAAAAGTTGCTATATTGAAAAATATTGTCAAGACGAGACGTTATAATCTCACGCACATTCGCATTTAGGATTGATGATCTTAGTTAGAGTTACTGATCAACACGTGGTTCCACTTTACTCACAAAGTAGTGACAAAGCAACTACCGGAAGATATTCTGAACTTCACACTCGAATTACACTGCGTTGCAATTTAAGATAATATTAAATATTTTAGAGCTAAACCTGAAATAAAGGTGATTAAATTTTCAGTCAGGCTGAACATAAGAAATCCATTGATCTACGGACTTAGCAGACACGCGCTTAGCAGGAGATCTTACCACTTCAGACGCTCGCCGCGGACAGACTGACCTGGACCCTACCGAGCGTGCTTAACAGATACAAACGGAAGTGACCAGAGAGGCAGCTTCCGATACCAACATGACAAAGGACGGACAGGACCATACTAAGAATAGAAACCTCTCTGCTTTTAGAATGCGTAGCTACCTGTTCCGACGTTGGTCCTACTGTTTTCTAGCAGACAGGCATGTCTGCTACCATCAAGCATGCAACTAGAAATACATTTGCTCATTCATCCTCTCACACAGAAGGGAAGGGGGATGACAGTATCTTATCACATACAGGATATAAAAGAAAGCGGATGTAGGTTCCGTATGAGACTGTGTGACATGAATTACACATAAACTGTGTTTTAAAGTGTAGTAGTGTGACAGATCGTTCTTGTTTATGTGTAAAAGTAACACGTTTCACTGCTTAGTCTCGTCCCAGATAGTCAGAAACACCTCAGTAAATTTAGAAGAGGAATTTATGCCGTTAATGACAACAGATTTAAGAAATTAACACGAAAGGAATCCAACAGTGACCTTGCAATACGTCTCGGTCACCTCTTGTTCGCATTGACGGCACTTTGAACAGTGGACGTCACATTTCAGATGTGTTACGACCCGTGGCTCTACCCTTCATTCGATCCCTGCGAAACCCTACATTTCAGCAGGATAATGCACGACCGCATGTTTCAGGTCCTGTACGGCCTTTCTGGATGCAGGAAATGTTCGACTGCTGCCCTGGCCAGCACATTCTCCAGGTCTATCACCAATCGAAAACGTCTGGTCAATGGTGGCCGAGCAACTGGCTCGTCACAATACGCCAGTCACTACTCTTGATGAACTGTGGCATCGTGTTGAAGCTGTATGGGCAGCTGTAACTGTACTCGCCATCCAAGCTCTGTTGGACTCAATGCCCAGGGGTATCAAGGCCTTATAACGGCCAGAGGTGGTTGTTCTGGGTACTGATTTCTCAAGATCTGTGCACCCAAATTGCGTGAAAATGTAATCACAAGTCAGTTCCATTATAATATATTTGTCCAATCAATACGCGTTTATCACCTGCATTTCTTCTTGGTGTAGCAATTTTAATGACCAGTAGTGTATCATTATTTCTAATTCAAGGAATTAGTTCTTTAATATTCAGTCTCTCTAAGAAAACAGTTAGATCTTTGAAATGAATAAATAACCAAACAGATCTCACTAGACGACGTTCAGGGCATTGTGCATGGTAGACTAGAGATCTGCTGCTGCACGCTGACTGTAAGCTGTACTCGATGTCTCTGCCAGTCGTTGGAACTGCGCGCTGAACCTGTAGGGCTCTTAATCTACGTTAACTACGGTCCAATTCTCCTTACTATGGAAGCCTGTTCGTCGAAGTGGATTTGTTTAAAAGTCTTTAAATTGATGACAATACAGAGTTTGTAGGTTTGAGTTTCCATATTCCAAAGAAATGTCTCACAGGCATGCACAAATATTTGAAAATGTGAAACCATAAGACGGAGAATAATTCACGCAATACGTATCTTGTTTATGCTGCCGAGAAATTGGTTTATTGCCTTACTATTCTCGCACAAAATCTGAAAATGCCTTTCAATTACAGATGGCGTTCTCGCAACAAAGCCTCCTCTCTTCCGAGAAATTGGTTTATTGCCTTACTATTCTCGCACAAAATCTGAAAATGCCTTTCAATTACAGATGGCGTTCTCGCAACAAAGCCTCCTCTCTTAAGTCGTAATACATTCTGTCATACTCATTAAGATCAGAAACTAGACTATATCTTTTCACAATAGTTAACATCGAACCAAAACTCTCTTAGTTCAAGGAATAGAGAGAGCCACAGCGTGTTTTCTCGCAGTCAGATGCGCGCAAGTACGCCCTGTTCGTGACTTCCGCAATCTCAAGTGTTCAATGATACCTCGTCGATATTTTTTGTCAAGCGCTATTGATCTTCAAGGGTAGATATCCTGGGACAAGTTTGTCGGGTCTCTCCACAAGCGAGAGAGTTTGGACCACTGTGGATAGGGTCCTTCAACCATCTCGGGATTTATATGATCTAACGTGTCAGTTCATAGGTCTCCTCCAAACATCTCGGAATTTATGTGACCTAACGCGTCAGTTGTACAGAATTTGGCACGATATACCTCAGGGGGATGTCTAATAAGTCTATTAAACAATGCCGAGTAATCGCTTTTGTAATAGCCAGAGGTGGATAAGCGCGTTATTGACGTGCTCAGTTTGTGAAGCTCTTTCTCTTGAATAATTGATCCAATTTTTCTGATATTCTAACCATTTGTATGTCTGTGCATGTATATCACATATACCTATTCCCGTCCCATGCGTATAATTTCTTCGTGCAGCGCCAGTTTCTTTTGTCTTAGAGTGAAGATGGTACTACTCTACGACAGATCTCTAAATCGAAGTGGGATTATGTAGAGAAATGGCTGGAAGGTGTAGCTAACTGTGTCAAATAAAATATGTATTTTTGATTTTCACAATGGTTTCCAACCGATCGGACCTTACTATACGAATAGCGCTTGTAGTTTGCGTGAATCTAACGAGAGAATATGAAAATCTGGCTTGTAGTTTTTTAAGGCGTTGCGGGTTGCATAAAACCCACGGGTAGGGCCAGTCTGATTACCCTGTACGTCCCCCAAAAGGACCTACAAATTTAATTACGTATTCTACCTACTGTGCTTATATTCATTCACAGCTTTCATACGGCATCATTCTTTGGGGCAATTCGTCACTAACAGAGAAAGTATTCGTTGTATAAAAGCGTGTAATCAGAATAATAGCTGGAGCCCACCCAAGATCATCTTGCAGACATTTATTTAACAAACTCGGGATATTCACAGTACCTTCGCAATACATATATGAAATCTGGTATTAAAAACTCATCCCAATTCAAAAATAATAGCGAAGTGCACAACTAGAAGAACGGATGATCTTCACTATTCTGGATTAAAGCTCACTTTGGCACAGAAAGGGATGAATTATGCTGCCACAAAAATCTTTGGTCATTTGCCAAATAGCATTAAAAGTCTGACAGATAGACAACCAACATTCAAAAGCAGATTAAAATATTTTCTGAATGATAACTCCTTCGAAATTGATTGATGAATTTTTTGATATGAAGTAGTAACTGTGAAATAAAAGAAAATATTTAAAAAATTATTAATTAATTATTTTGTGTAAAGAAATCTTATGTTAAAGTGACAAGTTACATCACTACAAAACGTCGTCTTTATGATCTATGGAACAAGTATTAATGTATGTACGTATGTACATATACTCTGTAAGCACAATAAGTAATATTTCGTCATTTGGTATCCTCTCTGCTGACAGTGCCGATGAGTAACCGAATACTGAGTATCGTTGGTGGCTTCGCAGCTGTCTATTTTTTGGGAACGATATAATAATATTTCTTACAATATCGAGGCTGAAACTAAACAATGAAGGCAATATGACGGCTATTTTTTTTTTTCAAGGTCCGATCGGTTGACAAATCGAAACCATAGTGGAAATAAAAAATGTTTTACTTGTAACATGTAATCACATCTTTAAGCTACTTTTCTATACCCTCGTCATAGAAGGCAGCCGCTTGTGATTTCTGCCTATTCACTACGCTGATCTACAGTTCGTTGTCTGTGGCAAAAGTTATCTCCATAAAAGCGTTCATGCGAGCACAGATGAAACACAGGAGGAGCTAATTATAGAGTGTATTGTGTTGATAAAGCATTTCCTGCCGAAAACGCTGTAGTAGCATCTTCATTGACCCTGCAGAGTGCGGTCGACACATGTCACGAAGAAGTAAACAGATGACAGTTATGAAACTTCCTGGCAGATTAAAACTGTGTGCCCGACCGAGACTCGAACTCGGGACCTTTGCCTTTCGCGGGCAAGTGCTCTACCATCTGAGCTACCGAAGCACGACCCACGGCCGGTACTCACAGCTTTACTTCTGCCAGTACCTCGTCTCCTACCTTCCAAACCTTACAGAAGCTCTCCTGCGAACCTTGCAGAACTAGCACTCCTGAAAGCCATGTCTCCGCAATATCCTTTCTTTCAGGAGTTCTAGTTCTGCAAGGTTCGCAGGAGAGCTTCTGTAAAGTTTGGAAGGTAGGAGACGAGGTACTGGCAGAAGTAAAGCTGTGAGTACCGGGCGTGAGTCGTGCTTCGGTAGCTCAATTGGTAGAGCACTTGCCCGCGAAAGGCAAAAGTCCCGAGTTCGAGTCTCGGTCGGGCACACAGCTTTAATCTGCCAGGAAGTTTCATATCAGCGCACACTCCGCTGCAGAGTGAAAATCTCATTCTAGATGACAGTTATGTTATGTAAGCCGCATGAAATCAACCGAAATCTCTCACAACGCCCTCATTTTAGAGACACTACCTTTACGTGCTCACGGTATGCTGAGAGCTAAAATGAGCGACGTGACGCAATCTACAGGCATACTAGAGACACTGCCCAAAACATCTGTGCAAAGCTTCACCGGATTTTCACTGTGGTTTCCATTTCACGCCTGGTCGGATCTTGCTTTCCGAATAGACCTCGTGTCAGTCCTACAGAAAAAATGAATGGGACGTTTTTGTAGGAAATTTAGTACAGTTAAATTTTTTACTGGGATATGTTCTTGCTTGAATCCACGGTTTTCGAGTTGTTGAAGAAAAACGCCGAATATCCTCTCGTTCCGAAAGCTCCACCTGCGCTGCTCGATGCGGTCGCGATTGTCATCCATAAAAATGAAGTCAGGGCCTTGAAAAGACGCAAATGGGGAAGGAGTCACAATAACATTGACAAGTCGTTGTACCGTGTTCAAAGATTTGGAGGTCAGTAAGCTAAAAAAATGGCTAAATGGCTCTGAGCACTATGGGACTTAACATCTATGATCATCAGTCCCCTAGAACTTAGAACTACTTAAACCTAACTAACCTAAAGACATCACACAACACCCAGTCATCACGAGGCAGAGAAAATCCCTGACCCCGCCGGGAATCGAACCCAGGAACCCGGGAGCGGGAAGTGAGAACGATACCGCACGACCACGAGCTGCGGACGTCAGTAGTAGGCCCCCCACCACCTGGACCACCTAAACAATCTTGTTAGATAGTGCGGGACGTATCTTCATATGTCGAGGTGGGGGGTGGGGGGTCACGTAATGCACCCAGGAACAGTTTAACGTCTGAATGTCCTAACATCTAGTAAACGTCATACCAATTTGAAGTTTCTTGAATGCTGCCTTAATGGTGCAATCTTAATGGCCAGCAGTGTACATTAGTAAAAGAAGTGATGTGAGTACTGTAGGGTTCTGAGCGGGGACACCTTTACTGTGTGATGATAATAGTGTGGAACCTGTAGTGCATTTTTCTGCGCTAATAAATCATTATTAGCGGGTTGACATTTATTCATTCAGATTTACGATTCTTGTCAGCTTCGGCTGACGCCTCATTCCAGTGACGCGGAGGAATCTCACTGACTCCGGTTGTCAGCTCGTCTGTGCTGCTAGCCAAGGTCCATATTCACCTGCAGTTCGGCCGAAGAATTGCATGCTGCTATCTGGCAGACGAAGCCGCAGCATGATATTATGCCTTTGACATTGCTTTAGAGCGTCTTCGTTCCCGCTCCTCATACAGTGACCCATCCGAATGTAACGCACTGTCTGACGTCGTGAAGTCGGCTGACGCTGACCCCACCGGTCAGGTAACCCCTGCCATTAGCAATGATGAGTAACAAAGGCCCTGGGTCGACCTGTGACCCAGCAGTGACGATGATACTAGTGCAGTAAGCACCGCGAGACTTGCTGGCGTTGGAGGACCCTCAGTCTCCCCATCGTCGATGTGGCAGGCGGTCAATGTGCAAGTCCTACGAATGGCAGTCGTGGTTACTTGGATGTTGCCATTTTGGAAACGGAAAGCGGCGCGTTCAAGACAACTGCTGGAACATCTACTACATGGATGTCACTACACTGTAAAAATCATTGAATGGAGCACACCTATACAAACTCTTTCGATCCTAATGACCAACTGAATTCAGAGCTGGAAAACTGTGGTATTTTCGAGACCGGAGGGAAATAATGAAATGGGGCTCCACTCGTTATGACCGAATGTGTCCTGCTCCCTTACTGGTGGTCAGCGGTCCTCGTTTCGATGAGTTTGCTTAATAATTTATTACAGGCTCTTAACTTGGGTGTCAAGTCTCTGACAGGTGCTATTCTACATCTACATCTACATCCATACTCCGCAAGCCACCTCACGGTGTGTGGCGGAGGGTACCTTGATTACCTCTATCGGTTCTCCCTTTTATTCCAGTCTCGTATTGTTCGCGGAAAGAAAGATTGTCGGTATGCCTCTGTGTGGGCTCTAATCTCTCTGATTTTATCCTCATGGTCTCTTCGCGAGATATACGTAGGAGGGAGCAATATACTGCTTGACTCCCCAGTGAAGGTATGTTCTCGAAACTTCAACAAAAGCCCGTACCGAGCTACTGAGCGTCTCTCCTGCACAGTCTTCCACTGGAGTTTACCTATCATCTCTGTAACGCTTTCGCGATTACTAAATGATCCTGTAACGAAGCGCGCTGCTCTCCGTTGGATCTTCTCTATCTCTTCTATCAACCCTATCTGGTTCGGATCCCACACTGCTGACCAGTATTCAAGCAGTGGGCGAACAAGCGTACTGTAACCTACGTCCTTTGTTTTCGGGTTGCATTTCCTTAGGATTCTTCCAATGAATCTCAGTCTGGCATCTGCTTTACCGACGATCAACTTTATATGATCATTCCATTTTAAATCACTCCTAATGCGTACTGCCAGATAATTTATGGAATTAGCTGCTCCCGGTTGCTGACTTGCTATATTGTAGCTAAATGACACGGGATCTTTGTTTCTATGTATTCGCAGCACATTACACTTGTCTACATTGAGATTCAATTGCCATTCCCTGCACCATGCGTCAATTTGCTGCAGATCCTCCTGCATTTCAGTACAATTTTCCATTGTTACAACCTCTCGAGGAGTAGCTGTTGCTCCACGAAACAAGGGCTACTGAATATACCTCTGTCTCTCTTTCTCAATGGACGTACTGCTGAATATGTAACTTGTGCCTGGCGATTGGTGCCGACGTAGGATCGTGTGCTCACGTCCGCGACCGACTTACAGAGTCGATTGTTTCTTTATGCTGCATAGCTGTGCCACCATGTCTGCCTGGGATCGCCTGTGACTGAGGTAGCGTCAACTTAACCTCCTTACCTTTTTCCCTTCTGTGGTATAACAGTATAGTACCCTGAGGATCACTTCCACTGGTCCATTAATGAACACTGCGAGCAACAAACGACTTTACATTACTAGTTCGGCCTATACAGAGACCTCATTCCCAACAGAAATTCTTTCGTATTCCTTAGAGATCTGGCCTGCGGTAGCGCCTGTACGAGGGGTGGACGCCTAATTCGGCACACACTTTCTTCGTTTCCTACGGCTTTAGAAAGACACGAGGCCCGTACCCGACTCGGCCGCAGGAGCGCCACTGCTTAAGAAACAGAGCTGTCCGCATTCGCTAAAGGTCGCAGCCTGACGCAACACTCGTTCTGTTTACAGAATCGCGTGACCAGAAACCATCCCGGCCCCTCTGAGTTGTTGCCTGGGTTCCGCAGGTACACGCGCTTCCATTCGCAGAAAGCCAAAGGGGCCGCGCATTAGAATAGGCGTACCGGTTCTCGCCGAGACCATTACCCGGTGGCGCTCGCGCCGGACTTGTAAGGCCTGCCCGCCACTCCCCCGGGACGCGCCGGCCGTCCGTAAATTTGCGCTCGGCGAACGGGCCACCTGCCGCTCGCTGAGTGGGCTCCGCGGCGCGAAGCGTATTGCGATCCAGAAATATTTATTGACTTCGTGGCACTCTTCATTCTACCGGGTGGTCTGCCTCGCTGGAGCTGTCGGTGGCGACACGGCTGCGTAGGCGTAACCCTGATGTAACAGCTACATCTACATTTGTATTAGTCGCTGCGCGCGTCAGTGGCGCTCGCGTGAAAGCATGCCATTTCTCATCTAGCGTTTTCGTCGTTTATGCTAGAATTATGCAGGTTTGGAATATGGTTTTCCTATCTGTTGCAGTGTTTCGGAGAAAGGAAACAACTGTGATACTGGAAATCTGATTTGGCCCTGGAGATGAGCCAGCCGTCTGAAATGGTTAAGGCGATTGTTCTTGACAAGTACGAAATTTGGATATGACTTGCGTTTGTCACGAAAGAGTATTGTTCGTCAGTCTGGGATTGATACCGGAAAGAGAGAAGACCCAGCGCTTTCATTACTGTTTCGTTTATGAAATGTCAGAGCGTCTTGTAGATGTTCATAGAACTCTAGTGGCAGACGCAGGATTTGTAAACTAGAAAATCACGAACGTTTGTGCAATTCTAGAACTGAGTTGTGAAATTTGTACCAGAAACCCTCGCTGCCGTCTGACGAGGAGCCGAGACCGGAAACTATACTGCGCGAGACAACAAAGGCTCACTTTTTTAAAATCCCGTCATTTTCTCCCACTGCGACGCTGAAGTTCGAAATTTAGCCCTAAGGTGTCCACAACCACCCTATGCAGGGTCGCAAAAGCGTGGCGCGCTGAGATGTCACGATGTGACTCGGCAGCGCTTCAAACAGCAGGGTGTCGACACACGCGAGGAAAACGCCAGAGCTCAGAAGTCCGTGTGATGAGTAAGGCTGGTTAATGATGTCACGTGTTGTTGTTGTGGTCTTCAGTCCAGAGACTGGTTTGATGCAGCTCTCCAAGCTACTCTATTCTGGGCAAGCTACTTCATTTCCCAGGACCTACTGCAACCTACATCCTTCTGAATCTGTTTAGTGCATTCATCTCTTGGTCTCCCTCTACGATTTTTACCGTCCACGCTGCCCTCCAATACTAAATTGGTGATCCCTTGATGCCTTAGAATATTCCCTACCAACCGATCCCTTCTTCTAGTCAAGTTGTGCCACAAATTTTTCTTCTCTCCAATTCCATTCAATACCTCCTCATTAGTTATGTGATCTACCCATCTAATCTTGAGCATTCTTCTGTAACACCACATTTCTAAAGCGATCCCGCGATGGGACACAGCGTCTCCGAGGCAGCGATGAACTACGGATTTTCGCGTACGATCATTTCACGAGTGTACCGTGAATATCACGAATCCGCTTGCGGCCGGAAAAACATCCTGCAAGAATGGGACCAACGACAGCTGAAGAGAATCGTTCAACATGACACAATTGCAACCTTTCCGCAAATTGCTGCAAATTTGAGTTCTGGGCCATCAACACGTGCCAGCGTGCGAACCATTCAACGAAACATCATCGATATGGGCTTTCGGACCCGAAGGTTCACTCGTGTACACTTGATGACTGCATGACACAAAAAGCTTCACGCCTCTCCTGGGGCCATCAATACCGACATTGGATTATTGATGACTGGAAACATGCAGCCTGGTCGGACGAGTCTCGTTTCAAATTGTATCGAGCAGATTGACGTGTATGGGTATGGAGACAACCTCATGAATCCATGGACCCTGCATGTCAGCAGGGACTGTTCAAGCTGGTGGTGGCTCTGTAATAGTGTGGGGCGCGTGCAGTTGGAGTGATATGGGACCTCTGATACGTCTAGATACGTTTCTGACAGGTGACACGTACGTAAGAATCCTGTCTGACCACCTGCATCCATTCATGTCCTTGTGTATTCCGATAGACTTGGGCAATTCCACCAGGACAATGCGACACCCCACACGTCCAGAATTGCTACATAGCGGCTCCAGGAACACTCTTCTGAGTTTAAACAGTTCCATTGGTCACCAAACAACCCAGACATGAACATTATTGAGCACATCTGGGATGCCTTGCAACATGCTATTCAGAAGAGATCTTCACCCTGTCGTACTCTTACAGATTTATGGACAGCCCTGTAAGTATTCATGGTGTCAGTTCCATCCAACACTACTTCAAACATTAGTCGAGTCCATGCCACGTCGTGTTGCGGCAGTTCTTTTTGTTCGTGGGGGCCCTGCGCGATATTAGGCAGGTGTACCAGTTTATTTGGATCTTCAGTGAAAATACGACATGCGTTCACCACCGACTACACGCTGGCGGGATAGGCAACCCTATTGATACATCATCTGATGCGTGTCGGTATACCGCCGAGCCGGCCGCGGTGGCCGATCGGTTCTAGGCGCTTCAGTCCGGAACCGCGCTACTGGTACGGTCGCAGGTTCGAATCCTGCCTCGGGCATGGATGTGTGTGATGTCCTTCGGTTAGCTAAGTTTAAGTAGTTCTAAGTGCTGGGAGACTGATGACCTCATATGTTAAGTCCCATAGTGCTCAAAACCATTTGAACCATATACCGCCGAATTAGCACCTGCGTGCGTCATGCGAAATCTGAGCAGTACCGAAAGAGTTTCGTGTCCCACAGGCGTGTATCACTACTGAATGCATGTCTCTGTACAGCAATATATTCTGTGTGTTCAGTGAATGTACTCGTATTTGGGTGGCAATAAGGGTGTTACCAAACTGGGGGTCTTAGAGGGACCCTTTGCTCTTTTATTCACGCACTTGTCAGTGTCACACTCGCCCGTGATGATTCTAAAAGAGGGCCTGAAACAGTAAGACTGAAAAGCATAAATACCCCTCGCTGCTTTGGATCACGTTCAAATTTCGTCAAATGCATTTGAACGGCACCTAGTGGTTCCGCCCTCTGTACCAGAGCAAATATTGCTGCTATGCTACACTCCAAAGGGGTCGAATCTCGTTCAGAGAGGTTGCAGTCCCACCATGTGCTTAGAGAACGGTGTAACGGTCAGGACGGTGTCAGCAATGTCTAAGTTTCTCAAAAACTTTAGTCGCAGTACAAACTGTCTTCTTCGATCGCGAAATGTGCGTGAATTGACGCTCCAAGGGAAGGGGTTGTTTCACCGAAGCCCTCTATGCCACCTACTGAGGCTCCTTCGTGTCGATTTGAGCAGCAGTGCGTCTGAAATCTTTTCCTCTGCCACCCGTAGTAAAACAGCTTCATTTCAACGCTGGGCGTCGCGGTTCTGACCTTCGTGGCAGGGGTATCAAGAGAAGGGGTGAGACGCGAGTAAGAGGGGAGTGACGATCTTCCCACGGTGCCGCTGGTAGAACTATGGTGATATTTAGTGCCAATGTGACATCATTAACCCACCGTACACCTCAGGTCAACTTCCGAAATCCGGCCATTTTTTCGCATGCTATCTGAAGCGTCTCCGAGCCCATTGGTGACGTCGCAGGGCGCTACGCTATTCCACCACTACAGAGGAAGATTGCAGGCATCTTCGAGCCAAATTTCGAACTTCTTCATCGCAATAGGAGAAAAAGATGTGGTTAAAGAAATTTACCATTTGTGTTTCGCAGTGTAGTTACGGTGAACTAACGCAAACATTCAGAAAATGTGGCTGGCCGCAGACTTTTTTGATGATATTAACAAAACAGCCGAGGTGTTCTCATGGATAAAACAGTAACTACGCTTCATAATTTGGCCATTTCATGTACTACACAACTAGTACCGCAAACCATGATATACACTGAAGAGCCAAGGAAACTGGTACACCTGCCTCAAACAGTGTAGGTCCCCCGCGAGCACGCAGAAGGGCCGCAACACGACGTGGCATGGAGTCGACTAAAGTCTAAAGCAGTGATGGAGGGAACTGACACCATGAACACTTGCATGGCTATCCATAAATCCGTAAGAGTACGAGACGGTGGAGACTCTTCTGAATATCACGTTGCAAGGCACCCAGATATGTTCAATAATGTTCATGTCTGGGGAGTTTGGGGCCAGCGGAACTGTTATGAAACGTCCCCTTTCAACAATTATACATGACTGTGCTTAAACTGACACACAATATTTTGTTAGCGCAACGCAATCTGACTTTCAAAATTCCCTACAAAAGAATGGCCCTGACTAACATTAAACTATACCTTTCACAAATCACTTACCTCACAAAAATCTTCGCTGCTCAAGCTACTGCAATACAGCGAGCGCCACTACTGCCAGCTAAATAAAAGATTCAAACTATGGAAGGCACTAACTACTGATAGGGATAGTTAGCAAATGAAAGATATTAATAGAGAACAAACAATGTATTTACCTTGATATCATCATATATAAATATAGCAGTTCATGACAAATTACAAAACTCCGCCATCTCTCTCCCCACATCCACCACTGCTGGCGGCTCACCTCCAACTGCGCAACGCTACGCGCTGTTCACAGCCAGCTGCCTAACACTACAATGGCGAGTATTACAACAATGCAAAGCAGCCACAGACTGCACACAGCACAGCCAGTGATTTTCATACAGAGGTGGCGTTACCAATAAAAAAAACTAAACAGCCTACTTACATAGCCCCCATGCTCGTTGTCACTATTATTTCTCAGTTTAGTTTGGAGCCTAGTGTTACGTTTTTCACACGACATAATTGTCACAATATTTCACACGATAACACAGAAAAGCACAATTTGAAGAGCAAAAATAGGAGAACACATTAACATAGCACTGAAAATAATATCTAGTTAATTGCAAGCGTAGCTGCGAAATACTTGGTGCAAATCTATATGCATGCCACAACTGTTTTACTGTACAACAATGAAAGGCTACAACTACAAAGGAGATTCTCTCTACAATTACGCGCTAGCAATAAACAAAAGCTACACTAAATACACAAACTACAAGAAAAAATCAGAAGATTCCAGTGAGGTATCCTGGCAGGGTCGCCATACGAAACGTCCCCTTTCAACAATTATACATGACTGTGCTTAAACTGACACACAATATTTTGTTAGCGCAACGCAATCTGACTTTCAAAATTCCCTACAAAAGAATGGCCCTGACTAACATTAAACTATACCTTTCACAAATCACTTACCTCACAAAAATCTTCGCTGCTCAAGCTACTGCAATACAGCGAGCGCCACTACTGCCAGCTAAATAAAAGATTCAAACTATGGAAGGCACTAACTACTGATAGGGATAGTTAGCAAATGAAAGATATTAATAGAGAACAAACAATGTATTTACCTTGATATCATCATATATAAATATAGCAGTTCATGACAAATTACAAAACTCCGCCATCTCTCTCCCCACATCCACCACTGCTGGCGGCTCACCTCCAACTGCGCAACGCTACGCGCTGTTCACAGCCAGCTGCCTAACACTACAATGGCGAGTATTACAACAATGCAAAGCAGCCACAGACTGCACACAGCACAGCCAGTGATTTTCATACAGAGGTGGCGTTACCAATAAAAAACCTAAACAGCCTACTTACACTGTTTAAACTCAGAAGAGTGTTCATGGAGCCACTGTGTAGCAATTCTGGACGTGTGGGGTGTCACATTGTCCTGCTGTAATTGCCCAAGTCTATCGGAATGCAAAAGGACATGAATGGATGCAGGTGATCAGACAGGATGCTTACTTACGTGTCACCTGTCAGAGTCGTATCTACACGTATCAGTTGTCCCGTATCACTGCAACTGCACACGCCCCACACCATTACAGAGCCGCCACCAGCTTGAGCAGTCCCCCATGGATTCATGAGGCTGTCTACATAACCGTACACGTCCATCCGCTCGATGCAATTTGAAATGAGACTTGCCCGACAAGGAAACATGTTTCCAGTGATCAACAGCCCAATGTCGGTGCTGACGTGCCCAGGAGAGGCGTAAAGCTTTGTGTCGTGCAGTTTCGATTCTGTTCCGTTGAATGGTCCGCACGCTCACACTTGTTGATGGCCCGGCGTTGAAATCTGCAGCAATTTGCGTAAGTATTGCTCTTCTGTCACCTTGAACGAATATCTTCATTCGTCGATGGTCCCTTTCTTGCAGCATTTTTTTTCCGGCCACAGCGATGTCGGAGATTTGATGTTTTACCGGATTCCTGATATTCACGGTGCACTTGTGAAATGGTTGTACGGGAACATCCTTACTTCATCGCTACCTCAGAGATGCTGAGTCCCATCACTCGTGCGCCGACCATACCATTACGTTCAAACTCACTTAAATCTTGGTAATCTGCTACTGTAGTCGCAGTAACTGATCTAACAACTGCGCCAAACACTCGTTGTCTTATATAGGCGTTGCCAAACGCTGCGTCGTATTCTGCCTGTTTACACATCTCTGTTTTTGAATACGCTGCCTAAACCAGTTTCTTTGTTGCGTCGGTGTGTAACCGTGTTCCCCAACCTTGATTTACTCACGGTAATTCAGAGTGGCCTAGTCTCACACGGCACACCAAAATATCTGTTCCCTCAAAATCAAAGGGTATTTCGCCTGTTTCATACATCTTGCTCACCAGATGGTAGAGTTTTGTCAGGACTGGCTCTCCCAAGGCCTTCAGTAGTTCCAATGGAATGTTGTCTACTCCCGGGGCCTTGTTTCGACTCATGTCTTTCAGTGCTCTGTCAAACTCTTCACGCAGTATCGTATCTCCCATTTCATCATCATCTATATCCTCTTCCATGCTCTTCCATTTCCATAATATTGTCCTCAAGTACATCGCCCTTGTATAGACCCTCTAGGTACTCCTTCCACCTTTCTGCTTTCTCGTCTTTGCTTAGAACTGGGTTTCCATCTGAGCTCTTGATATTCATACAAGTGGTTCACTTTTCTCCAAAGGTCTCTTTAATTTTCCTGTAGGCAGTATCTATCTTACCCCTAGTGAGATAAGCCTCTACATCCTTACATTTGTCCTCTAGCCATCCCTGCTTAGCCATTTTGCACTTCCTGTCTACCTCATTTTTGAGACGTCTGTATTCCTTTTTGCCTGCTTCATTTACTGCATTTTTATATTTTCTCCTTTCATCAATTAAATTCAATATCTCTTCTGTTACCCAAGGAGCTCTACTTGCCCTCGTCTTTTTACCCACTTGATCCTCTGCTGCCTTCACTACTTCATCCCTACTGTACTTCTTTCCCCCTTTCCTGTCAATTGTTCCCTTATGCTCTCCCTGAAACTCTGTACAACCTCTGGTTCTTTCAGTTTATCCAGGTCCCATCTCCTTAAATTCCCACCTTTTTGCAGTTTCTTCATTTTTAACCTACAGGTCATAACCAATAGATTGTGGTCACAGTCCACATCTGTCCCTGGAAATGTCTTACAATTTAAAACCTGGTTCCTAAATCTCTGTCTTACCATCATATAATCTATCTGATACCCTCTAGTATCTCCAGGATTCTTCCATGTATATAACCTTCTTTCATGATTCTTGAAGCAAGTGTTAGCTATGATTAAATTATGCTTTGTGCAAAACTCTACCAGGCGACTTCCTCTTTCATTTCTTACCCCCAAACCACATTCACCTACTATGTTTCCTTCTCTCCCTTTTCCTACTCTCGAATTCCAGTCATCCATGACTATTAAATTTTCATCTCCCTTCACTACCTGAATAATTTCTTTTATCTCATCATACATTTCTTCAATTTCTTCATCATCTGCAGAGCTAGTTGGCATATAAACTTCTACTACTGTAGTAGGCGTGGGCTTCGTGTCTATCTTGGCCACAATAATGCGTTCACTATGCTGTTTGTAGTAGCTTACCCGCAAACCTATTTTTTTATTCATTATTAATCCTACTCCTGCATTACCCCTATTTGATTTTGTATTTATAACCCTGTATTCACCAGACCAAAAGTCTTGTTCCCCCTGCCACCGAACTTCGCTAATTCCCACTATATCTAACTTTAACCTATCCATTTCCCTTTTTGTAATTTTCTAATTTACCTGCCCGGTTAAGGGATCTGACGTTCCACGCTCCGATCCGTAGAATGCCAGTTTTCTTTTTCCTGATAACGACGTCCTCTTGAGTAGTCCCCGCCCGGAGATCCGAATGGGGCACTATTTTACCTCCGGAATATTTTACCCAAGAGGACGCCATCATCATTTATCCATACAGTAAAGCTGCATGCCCTCGGGAAAAATTACGGCCGTAGTTTCCCCTTGCTTTAAACCGTTCGCAGTACCAGCACAGCAAGGCCGTTTTGGTTAATGTTGCAAGGCCAGGTCAGTCAATCATCCAGACTGTTGCCCCTGAAACTACTGAAAAGGCTGCTGCCCCTCTTCAGGAACCACACGTTTGTCTGGCCTCTCAACAGATACCCCTCAGTTGTGGTTGCACCTACGGTACGGCCATCTGTATCGCTGAGGCACGCAAGCCTCCCCACCAACGGCAAGGTCCATGGTTCATGGGGAAGGACAAATTTATCATCTGCTAATAAATCCGCATACTCATGCCCCTCAACAGTCAAAAATTGCAAATACCTCATGTCTAAGTTCAAACATTCAAGTTAACACTTTACCTCGAGATAACCATCGGTATTCTGTATGTAGCAGTAGTATACTGTGCTGTGGTCACATTTATTGACACAAAACTTTGAAAAGCCCCGTATTTTAGTAGCTGCGATTTGATGAACTTCACAGCTTTTATTAATTCGTCCATGGCGGTTTTCGGAAGAGATGACGAAAGCTGAGCAACGATAGCTCCGCGATGAATGAGACAGTGACCGGTTCGTAAGTTAGATTTTTCTTCGCATACTTTACCCATGAGTTCTTTCATTCGGCCTGTCATAGAAGCAGCTCCGTCTGTACAAATGTTAACGAAATCCTCCCACGTTAATTCCAGATATGTTTCTCACTCTGCAGCTGATTGTGTCAGCAGAAACAGCAATTTTTGAAGTATCAGTAGCATCTTCTGTACCATGGACAATATTTTTACCATTTCTTCACATACGGGCATTAACAACTTTCAGTTCTTGTGTATGGCTTTTTGGCCTTTACGGTAAATTCGGTTATCTTATAACTACCTTCCTGTACTTTCTGTGACACATGTACCGACGTAGTCATGAGCTACAGTATTACAGAGATTTTCCCACACGCAACACACTGGGTCATCGAGCATGTTCTGTCACCGCTGTTGCCTTTGAAATATTTTCAGTTTTTCTTCTTTTTTTGTGGGGCACAATGTTTTCGCTACTTGCACTCAAGGATGGACCCCTCTGTACAATAAGTTAATCCATGTCGTAAAGATGTTTGACTACACTACAATACAAAAAATTGGTGTAGCATTCACAACAATTGCACCGCTGTAAAGCAAAGCTGTGTTAAAACCAAATGAAAGAATCAAGCATTAGAAAGTCCAGGATGGAATAACAACAATCTGACAATGCATGGGTCCATTGGGAATAGCGCTAAGAAGCGCCTACAGTCTGGACAGATATCAAAGCAAGGTAATAAAAATAACAAGAAAGTGGCAATTTTTCTAATCCACAAAATTTTTTCGAAAAGCATGAACAGCCAGTCATACAGAGTACTATCTATCACCCTAGCGGCATAGCGGGTTAGTGGTACAGGAGGCAGTACGATTATGATAGGCAACATATAACAACAATATTGAGCAAATAAATTAAATTTAGTTTCTATGAAAATGTAACAGTTACCAGCATTTATTAAACAGTTAACGAATAAACAAGCACTTACTTACAATCGAAGGAATATGAATTACATTCAATTCACGTTGCAATAAGCGTCAAACGAAAAAACTACAAAGAACGAAACTCGTCTAGCTTGAAGGGGGAAACCAGGTGGCGTTATGGTTGGCCCGCTAGATGGCGCTGCCATAGGTCAAACTGATATCAACTGCGTTTTTTTAAAAAATAGGAACCCCCATTTTTTACTCCATATTCGTGTAGTACGTAAAGAAATATGAATGATTTAGTTGGACCACTTTTTTCGCTTTGTGATAGATGGCGCTGTAATAGTCACAAACATATGACTCACAATTTTAGACGAACAGTTGGTAACAGGTAGGTTTTTAAATTAAAACTGAGAACGTAGGTACGTTTGCACATTTTACTTCGGTTGTTCCAATGTGATACATGTACCTTTGTGAACTTATCATTTCTGAGAACGCATGCTGGTACAGCGTGATTACCTGTAAATACCACATTAATGCAACAAATGCTCAAAATGATGTCCGTCAACCTCAACGCATTTGGCAATACGTGTAACGACATTCCTCTCAACAGCGAGTAGTTCGCCTTCCGTAATGTTCGCACATGCATTGACAATGCGCTCACGCATGTTGTCAGGCGTTGTCGGTGGATAACGATAGCAAATATCCTTCAACTTTAACCACAGAAAGAAATCCGGGGACGTCACATCCGGTGAACGTGTGGTGCTTCCACGACCAATCCACCTGTCATGAAATATGCTATTCAATACCGCTTCAACCGCATGTGAGCTATGTGCCGGACATCCATCATGTTGGAAGTACATTGCCATTCTGTCATGCAGTGAAACATCGGTAGAACATTACGTAGGAAATCAGATTGCCATCGATAAAATGGGGACCAATTATCCTTCCTCCCATAATGCTGCACCATACATGAACCCGCCAAGGTCGCTGATGTTCCACTTGCCGCAGCCATCGCGGATTTTCCGTTGCGCGATAGTGCATATTATGCCGGTTTACGTTACTGTTGTTGGTGAATGACGCTGCGTCGCTAAAGAGAGCGCGTGAAAAAATCTGTCATCGGCCTGTACTTTCTCTTGCGCCCAGTGGCAGAACTGTACACGACGTTCAAAGTCGTCGCTATGCAATTCCTGGTGCATAGAAATATGGTACTGGTGCAATCGATGTTGATGTAGCAGTCTCAACATCGACGTTTTTGAAATTCCCGATTCTCGCGCAATTTGTCTGCTACTGATGTGCGGATTAGCCGCGACAGCAGCTAAAACACCTACTGACTGAACACTTCCTGTTTCCTTAAACAACGTAACTATCCGGAGAACGGTCCGGACACTTGGATGATGTTGTCCAGGATACCGAGCAGCATACATAGCACACGTCCGTTGGGCATTTTGATCACAATAGCCATACACCCACAGGATATCGACGTATTCCGCAATTGGTAAACGGTTCATTTTAACACGGTTAATGTATGACGAAGCAAATACCGTCCGCACTGGTGGAATGTTACGTGATACCACGTACTTACACGTTTGTGACTATTACAGTGCCATCTATCACAAAGCGAAAAAAGTGGTCCAACCAAAAGATTCATATTTCTTTACGTACTACACGAATATGTAATAAAATTTGGGGGTTCCTATTTTAAAAAACGCAGTTAATATCCGTTTGACCTATGGCAGCGCCATCTAGCGGGCCAACCATAGCGCCATCTGGTTTCCCCCTTCAAGCTAGACGAGTTTCGTTCGTTGCAGTTTTTTCGTTTGATGCTTATTTCGTGAGATATTTGGCCCGGTCACTATCAATGGACCACCATATATATATATATATATATATATATATATATATATATATATATATATATATATATATATATATATATATATATATGTGTGTGTGTGTGTGTGTGTGTGTGTCTGCGCTGAGGTAACAAAATTCATGGGATAGTGATATGCACATATACAGAATTTGTGTAGTATCGCTTATACAAGGTATAAAGCAGCAGTGCATTCACGGAGCTGTCATTTGTTCTTAGGTGATTGATGTTAAAAGTTTTCTGATGTAATTATGGCCACACCGTGCGGTTCTAGGCGCTACAGTCTGGAGCCGAGCGACCGTTACGGTCGCAGGTTCGAATCCTGCCTGGGGCATGGATGTGTGTGGTGTCCTTAGGTTAGTTAGGTTTAATTAGTTCTAAGTTCTAGGGGACTGATGACCTTAGAAGTTAAGTCCCATAGTGCTCAGAGCCATTTGAATTATGGCCACACGATGTGGATTAATAGACTCTGAACGCAGAATGGTAGTTGGAGCTAGACGTCTGGGACATTCGATTTCGGAAATCGTTAGATAATTCAATATTTCGAGATCCACAGTGTCAAGAGTATGTCGAGAACACCAAATTTCAGGTATCACCGATCATCACGGGCAACACAGAGGCCGACGGCCGTCACTCAACGACTGACAGCAGCGGCTTTTGCTTAGAGTTGTTAGTGCTAACAGAGAAGCAACATTGCATGAAATAACCGCAGAAATCAACATGGGATGTACGAAAAATGTATCCATTAGGAGAGTTCGGGCGTTTGTGGACGATGCCAACAGACGTCCGACGCGAGTGCCTTTGCTAACATCGCGACATCGCTTGTAACATCTCTCCTGAGATCGTGTCCATATGGATTGGACCCTAGACAACTGGAAGACGGAAGCCTGATCAGATAAGTCCCGACTTCAATTGGTGAAAGCTAATGGCATGGTCCGTGTGTGGCGCAGACCCATGAAGCTATGGATCTAGGTTGTCAACAAGGCACTGTGCAAGCTGGTTCAAAATGGTTCAAATGGCTCTGAGCACTATGGGACTCAACTTCTGAGGTCATCAGTCCCCTAGAACTTAGAACTACTTAAACCTAACTAACCTAAGGACATCACTCACGTCCATGCCCGAGGCAGGATTCGAACCTGCGACCGTAGCGATCGCGCGGTTCCAGTCTGTAGCGCCTAGAACCGCTCGGCCACCCCGGCCGGCTGCAAGCTGGTGGTGGCTCCTCAATGGTGTGGGCTGTGTTTACATGGAATGGATTGCACCTCCAGTTATGTTTGGCTACTTGGAGACTTTTTGCAGCCATTCATAGATTTCATGTTCCCAAACAACGATGGAATTTTGACAGATAACAATGCGTCATGTCACCAGCCCACAGTTGTTCGCAACTGGTTTGAAGAACGTTTTGGACAACTCGAGAAAATGATTTGGCCACCTAGATCTCCCACAGTTATGGACAGGTATAGAGACAGCATGGATCAATATATCTGCATGGGACTTCCAGCGACTCGAATCCATGCCACATCGAGTTGCTGTACAACGCCGAGCAAAAGGAGGTCCAATGCGATGTTAAGAGGTATCTCGAGACCTTTGTCACATCAACCTGTATATATACAATTCCTCAATGCACTTAGTTGTTCAGCACTGGAAGCTTCAGACAAGATTTAAAGAACTTGTAAGACGTCGTGGCCTCCTGACCTTCACTGCTTACATATTCCGCCCTCACAATCGTATTCCGCACATCAAGACGCTTCATTCGAACCCAAACTCGACAAGATAAAGTCAATGTTGTATGAATTCATGTAAACGATATGAAAATAACTAGTAAATCGCAAATGTGCACTGAGATTGAAATACTCGAGGCTGGCGTACACATACACATTCCAGACACGACAGTCACAGGAGCTTTTAGTTCGGGAGAGGCACACCGCACGCCGGGAGGCTGGTGCCTTCAGAGGATGAGTCAGCCTACCTACATCGGTTGGTTACCGCCCGTGGAGCGCACAGCGTTTGCCCGAGTGAAAGGCGAGAACAACCCTGTGTTCGGCTTAAAAGCAAATTCCGCTACATTGTGTGGGAGCGCCCAGCCTATGCATTCTTTACAAACATAGTTTCAGAGGTTTTCAAGAAGAGACAGCAAACGCCAAATGCCGATGCTATAGATTTTCGGATTGATCGCCTTAAACGAAACGTCATTCTCCCGTTTTAGAAGAGCAATGCGGATTGGCAGACGATATTCCTGATGCCTTGAGCTGAAGGAGTAATGGAAGAGACTGAAAGATATACCCCTTCACGTCTGACGTGGAGAGGGGCCGTTCCGTTGTCGCTCTTGGAGCGAGAACACGTAACGAGAGCGTGTGCGATCAAAGAGCGAGGAACTGGTGTCTCCTCAGTACTTCACTGGGAGAGCACCTCTGTCGAGAGCGAATCAGAGTGCGGCTCTATATTGAGCGTTGTTCGCTGTGTTGGCCGCCACACTTATTGTACGGTGTGAACGGACAGAGTTATAATTAAAAGCCTGCGAGCGAATTTTTGAGTGGCATCGCGGTGGACTGGTTATCTGACCGGTGTAGTTAGACTAGGGGCGAATAGGAGTCCTTGATGTCATCAAGGCGTAGGGAGAGTTTGATTGGCGAAGGTCAATCCAGATACAACGAGAGTTATCTTATTTGTCAGCAGCGAGCGGCGGTATTGTGCGCTACAGCTCTTGCGAGCCATATATTTCCTCCACAACAGTACACTTCACTGTATTTCACACGCAACAGCCTCGATCGTACCTATCAACATTCTAACAGATAATTATTCAAGTTGAGTAGGCGCGGCTCTCAGCCATTCTGCCAAGTCAGTAACAATCTTAAACTTTGTATAGAAATTTCATTAGCGAATCCTATCCTTAAGAGGATTAAGGATCACATTCCGAAAACAACCCGGAAATAACTTGTTCAGTTCGTAACTAAAAGTGCCATTGTGATTTCATAGAATTTTTGCAAGATAAATAATAATTTTCGTTAGTTTCATGTTTTTTGTGTACTAACTAGCACTACTCCAGTACCCAAATATCGCACTACTTACGTAAGAAATTTTGTGAATTTCTGTGTCATTTCCTTACAGCGGATTAATCCGTTGCGCAGAATGACAGAATAGCACCCACTCGCTCACAAACTATACATAAAACTCATTCAATCTCTTTATGTTTAATTCTCCCTACTCATTAAAGAGATAGGAATAAACCAATGTGATGGTACAATACAAGACACGTAAAGAAAGAAGAACTTACAAAAAAATGGTTCAAATGGCTCTGACACTATGGGACTCAACGTCTGAGGTCATCAGTCCCCTAGAACTTAGAACTGCTTAAACCTAACTAACCTAAGGACATCACACACATCCATGACCGAGGCAGGATTCGAACCTGAGACCGTAACAGCAGCGCGGATCCGGACTGAAGCGCCTAGAACCGCTCGGCCACAGCGGCCGGCCTTGGACGAAGAAAATTTTATAATGTTCACCAATAAATGTCATCCGCATGAAGTACTCTGTGAATGTGGTATAATTCCTTTGATCCACAAGCCAAGTTCAGCAGAAAAAATAGTTCTTGCGTTTTTATTCACTATTTTGCGGCACTCGTAACACTTGGATTTGCCTCTATGATTACAGAAACACATCTTTCAGTATGAAAACCGTATCGTCTGCCGCTGTTATTTTGGTATTAAATTTCGGTGCATAACTGAACAGTTCCTAGTTAATTTCTTGCTTACGTTTTTGTGATTTATTAAGAATAATTCTGGTACATACTCGCAGCTGACTAAATTGTTGGAAGAAACATGCTTAAGGTGGGTACTGGTGAACGGCAGGACAACCGTATTTAATTTCCGGGGTGGTGCAATTATTCATTACTCACGATGCGTACGACACCATGATTTTCCAAGCTTAGAACAACGCGCGCAAATTTGTTGAAGATCTGGTGCCTGCAAGATGACTAGTTTATTGCTCGCCTACGGGTATTAGAACTGGTGCTTTCTCCTCTGCAGGTAAACATCAGCCTGCTATTTAGTGTTGTCAGTTGGTAGATCCACCCATAACACGATGGCCAGTAACATTTCCAACACGCCACGAAAAATTTCTGTTTTCTGCAAAGTATTAAAGGCGCATTGGAAATTTTTACCGATTGCCTCATTATACTCTGAAAATTCCGGTCCATCAGCGCAAAGCTGTTGACAAACAAAGTACCAGACTTCACAAGCTGCGACATTGTCGCGATTAAAAAAGTGACCCGTATCTACAGTAGGTTTCCTTTAATTATGATGATGGTCATTATAGACCGAAACCGGTAATCTGCTAACAAAAAGTTTGTGACAATATATGTAAATTAAAGGAAACTTGAAGTATTAGACGCTTGCGTTCGCCTCAGTGACTGCAGCACATAATAATGTCAAGACAATATAGCTGATGATACTCTTGTCGGGTCTGCAGCCGTATTATACAATCATTTTGTCACAATCTTTCTGGTCGCCATCTTCAGGTGATAACACTGTTTGCTAAATCTCAGATGAGATTTAGCAAAACACATTCTCGCTTGTAGATCGTGACCCAACAGACTGCAAAAATATTTTGTCATGTTCACGGTATAACCTGGCTGTGGACCCGCCAAGAATATCATCAGCTAACACACCGTGAAAGTTAACATAGTCACATTGAAATAGAACAATTACTCTTCCAACAATCGTCCATACAGGTTTGGAAAAGATACCCTACTCACCGCAGCCAAGTCCTACTCGATATTATTCAGCTTTGCTTCCAGTTCTTGCAACCTATCTTCAGTCCTTAACCTTCTACATTTTACAGCCCATAAACGGAGTATGGTAGAAGCAATTATATCTTTATGACCTATAATACGTTATGTCTTTATGACTCATAATAATTTACTTTAACGAAACATCGTGTGGCAATGTTCGGACGAAAGCGTAACTGAACGTGAGCTGAGCTTAAAACACACAAGATGCAAAACACATTCACCCAGGCCGAGGCACGGAAATCCCAGCTGTTCACACAGTACAGTGGAACACTACCCCCTGTACCCTAGCCTGGCAGGTTAAGGACAAGCTGTGGATTTCATGAGACATTTGACCGATGATAAACCTCGGTAGAACGGGGTTGAAACTATTTTATGTCATCTCTGCTTCAAAATGTCAGAGCTAGACATTCTCACGACTGTTTCGCATTCCGAACTAGTGCTGGAGAAGTTCATCTTTTAATGGTTGGTCACCGTTAGTCAGTCCGTTTCCTGTAGAAACTAACACTGTTTGGAAGTTTCCCGACACATACTCTTTATATTGTCTGTGACGTAAGCAGGAAAACGCTTCCCATAATATTTTTTTAAACCAAACAAAACTCCCTAAGTCAGCATTGTACGTCCTTTTACATTAAGGGTCCTCCTCCATTGTCAAACGAAATATAAGAAAGGCCAGAAGTGTGATTAAAATTCCAGGTAAAATGTTATCACTGCAAAGAATCCCTGGGGACATAGCTACCGTTGGTGGAAGTGAGGAAGAATTAGAGGACCAGTTGAATGAAACGAATAGCTCACTTTCAGGGCAAGTATCACTGCTTGAACGGTAAAAACCGAATAGAAATGACTGTAAAATGCGGAGGTGTGTCCGTTTCACGGCCCATCACTGTCATTTATCTGTAAAACCTTGCAGGTTTGCACAATTGATGTCTCAAGGTTAATGATTCTAAAGGGTAAAGAAGCGTAAGGCGCTGAAGAATCAGTACCTTATAACAGACAGTTCACAAGACTCATAAATGAGGTACTGTGCATTAAATTAACCTACGATTATGTGTAGACAGATACCTGATTTATGAAGCTATACTGTATTATATGAATGTTTACGACCCAGTATTCAATTGCAAACGCAGTCTGACCATAAGTGATTAAAGAAATTTATCACAGAAACAGACACACGTTTGCAATATATGGGAACGGCGGATGATATTTGCATAGCTATGTACTTGAACATCAAACAGTAGGTACGTACTCATACAATCCTACCAAAAATGATATCATGTCTCTACGATCGGTTTAAATTCCACGCTCTGTCTTCATCTACAGTAACCTTTACACCTTATTCCAGTACCATGGAAGTTATTCCGTGATGTGTTTTCTGCATATTCCTTTCCTCTCCGATTCAGTGCAGAACCTTTTCATTCCTTACCTTATCAGTCCACCTAATTTTCAACATTTGCCTGTAGCGTCACATCTCAAATGCTTCTGTTCTCATTTGTTCCGGTTTTCCAGCAGTCCGTGTTTCACCACCACACAATGTTGTGCTGCAGACAAACATTCTCAGAAATTTCTTCCTCAAATTAAGCCCTATGTTTAACACTAGTAGACGTCTCTTGGCCAGGAATGTCCTTTTTGCCAGTGCTAGTCTACTTTTTGTGTCCTCCATTCTCCGTCTATCAGCTGTTATTTTGCTGCACAGGTAGTAGCAATCCTTAACTCCATCTACCCCGTGAATATCAATCTCCATGTTAAGTTTATCGCTGTTCACATTTCTGCTACTTCTCATCACTTTCGTCTTTCTTCGATTTACTCTTTATCCATATTCTATACTCATTACACTGTTCATTCCATTCAGCAGATCATGTAATTCCTCTTCACTTTCACTCAGAATAGCAATGTCATCTCCGAATCGTATAATTCATATCCTTTCAACCTAAATTATAATTCCACTCCGTAGCTTTCTTTTATTTCCGTCATTACTTCTTTGATGTGTAGATTGAGCAGAAGGGGCGAAAGACTGCAGCCGTGCGTTACATCCTTTTTAATTCGAGCACTTCTTTCTTGGTCGTCCACTCTTATTATTCTCTCTTGGCTCTTGTACATTTTGTGTATTAGCCGTCTCTCCCTACAGCTTACCCATATTTTTTACAATATCGAACATCTTGCACCATTTTACATTGTCGAACGAGTCTTCCAGGTCGACAAATCCTATGAACGTGTCTTGATTTTCCTTTATTCTTGCTCCCATTATCAACCGCAACGTCAGAATTGCCTCTCTGGCGCCTTTATCGTTCCTAAAGCCAAAGTGATCGCTATCTAACACATCCTCAAATTTCTTTTCCACTCTTGTGTTTATTATTCTTGTGAGTAAACTGGATGCATGAGCTGTTAAGCTGACCGTGCGATAATTCTCGCACTTGGTAGCTCTTGCCGTCTTCGGAATTGTGTGGATGATATTTTTCCGAAAGTCCTGCCTTCTTTGATCTTAAGTCTTCCAAAGCTCTATCAAATTCTGATTCTAATACTGGATTCCTCATCTCTTCGAAATCTACTATTGTCTCTTCTTCTATTACATCAGACAAATCTTCCCCGTCATAGAGGCCTTCAGTGTACTCTTTAACACCTATCCGCTCTCTCCTCTGCATTTATCTGTGGGATTCCCATTGCACTCTTAAAGTTAGCACCCTTGCTTTTAATTTCGTCGAAGGTTGTTTTGGCTTTCGTATATGCTGAGTCAGTCCTTCCGCAAATTATTTCTTTTTTTTATTTCTTCACATTTTTCATGGAGGCATTTCGCCTTAGCTTCCCTCCGCTTCCTATTTGTTTCATTCCTCAGCGACTTGTGTTTCTGTGTTCTTGAACTTTCCCGACATTTTTTTTTTTTTTTCGGAGATACCATCTGTGTACCTGTGTTATTCTTTCCACTTTCTGTTATTGCCCTTTTCAGAGATTACCATTCCTCTTCAACTGTACTGCCTACCGAGTTATTCCTGAGTTATATCTACAACTTCTGAGAACTTCAAGCGTATCTCTTCATTCCTTAGTATTTCCGCGTCTCACTTCTTCGCGTATTAATTCTTCCCGACTAATCTTTTAAACTGCAGCCAACTTTTCACCACCATTTTATTGTAATCTGAGTGTATACTTGCTGCTGGGCACGTCTTACAATCCAGTATCTGATTTCGGAATCTGTTTCTGACCATGATGTAATCTAACTGAAATCTTCCTGTTTCTCCTGGTTTTTCCAAATATACCTCCTCCTCTTGTGATTCTTGAACAGAATATTCTCTATTACTAGCTGAAATTTATTAGGGAACTCAATTAGTCCTTCTCCTCTCTCATTTCGAATAGCAAGCCCATTTTATCCCTCAATCCTACAACCTAATTCCAGCCCCCTATGACTATTACATTTTCATCTCCCTTTGCGTATTGAATTACCGGTTCAGTACCCTCATATACCTGTTCCGTCTCTTCATCTTCAGCTTTCGATGTCGGCATGTACACCTGAACTATCCTTGTCGAAGTTGGTTTGATTTCGATTTTGATAAGAACAACTCCATCACAGGACCGTTCACAGTAACTAACTCTCTGCCCTACCTTCCTGTTCATAACGAATTCTATTCCCGTTATACCATTCTCTGCTGCTGTTGATATTGCCCTACAGTCATGAACAGAAATCCCCGTCTTACTTCCATTTGATTTCGTTGACCCCCACTATATCTAGATTGAGCCTTTGCAATTCCCTTCTCGGATTTTCTAGCTTCCCTACCACGTCCGAGCTCCTGACATTCCACGCCCCGACTCTTAGAACGATATCCATTCGTTGGCTATTCAGTCTTTTTCTGATGGTCACCTCCCCCTTGGTAGTCCCCTCCCGGAGACCCGAATGGAGGACTATTCCGGAATATTTTTCCAGTGGAGAGATCATCACAACACTTCTCAATTATAGACCACAAGTCCTGTTCATACACATTATGTGTCTTTAATGCAGTGGTTTCCATTGCTTTCTGCATCGTCATGCCGTTGATCGCTGTTGATTCTACCGTCTTTAGGGGCAATTTCCCATCCCATGGCCGAGAAACTCTCCTCGACCTCTGTCCGCTCCTCCGTCCTCTTTGACAAGACTATTGACAGACAGAAAGAGGGTGACTTCTTATGCTGGAAGCCTTCGACCACCAATGCTCAGTTTTATTCAAAATTTAAGCAGCGGCGGTGTTTGATCTTGTGACCGAGAATATTTTGATTATTAATCAAAGATGCTGCACCCTTCTTTTCGTTATTTTTCTCCGTAGTTCTCTGCAGTTTTTTTTCCTGCAGAGGGCAGCTAGCCCTCTGACCGAACACACAAGGCTACTGTGCCGGCAACCCCTAGACCATGTGTGCACATGGTCGTACTACACTACTGGCCATTAAAATAGCTACACCAAGAAAAAATGCGGATGATAAATGGGTATTCATTGGACAAATATATTATACTAGAACTGACATGTGATTAAATTTTCACGCAATTTGGGTGCACAGATCCTGAGAAATCAGTATCCACAACAACCACCTCTGGCCGTAATAACGTCCATGATACGCCTAGGCATTGAGTCGAACAGAGCTTGGATGGCGAGTACAGGTACAGCTGCCCATGCAGCTTCAACACGATGCCACAGTTCATCAAGAGCAGTGACTGGCGTAGGTGGCGAGCTAGTTGCTCCGCCACCATTGACCAGACGTTTTTAGTTGGTGAGCGATCTGGAGAATGTGCTGACCACGGCAGCAATTGAACATTTTCTGTATCCAGAAAGGCCAGTACAGGACCTACAACATGCGAACGTGCATTATCCTGCTGAAATGCAGGGTTTCGCAGGGATCGAAGGAAGGGTAGAGCCACGGGTCGTAACACATCTGAAATGTAACGTCCACTAATCAAAGTGCCGTCAATGCGAACAAGAGGGGACCGAGATTTGCAACCAATGGCATCCCATACCATCACGCCGGGTGATACGCCAGTAAAGCGATGACGAACACACGCTTCCAATGTGCGCTCACCGCGATGTCGCCAAACACGGATGCGACCATCAGATGCTGTAAACAGAGCATGGATTCATCAGAAAAAATGACGTTTTGATATTCGTGCACCCAGGTTCGTCGTTGAGTATACTATTCAGGCGCTACTGTCTGTGATGCAGCGTCCAGGGTAGCCGCAGCCATGGTCTCCGAGCTGATAGTCGATGCTGCTGCAAACGTCGTCGAACTGTTCGTGCAGATGGTTGTTGTCTTGCAAACGTCCCCATTTGTTGACTCAGGGATCGAGACGTGACTGCACGATCCGTTACAGCCATGCGGATAAGATGCCTGTCATCTCGACTGCTAGTGATACGAGGCCGTTGGGATCCAGCACGGCGTTCCGTATTACCCTCCTGAACCCAGCGATTCCATATTCTGCTATGAGTCATTGGATCTCGACCAACGCGAGCAGCAATGTCGCGATACGATAAACCGCAATCGCGATAGGCTGCAATCCGACCTTTATCAAAGTCGGAAACGTGATGGTACGCATTTCTCCTCCTTACACGAGGCATCACAACAACGTTTCACCAGGGAACTACTGTTTTTGTTTGAGAAATCGGTTGGAAACTTTCCTCGTGTCAGCACGTTGTAGGTGTCGCCACCGGCGCCAACCTTGTGTGAATGCTCTGAAACGCTAATCATTTGCATATCACAGCATCTTCTTCCTGTCGGTTAAATTTTGCGTCGGTATTACGTCATTTTCGTGGTGTAACAATTTTAATGGGCAGTAGTGTACCTACACAAATATGATATAAGGACAACAGACAAGTGCATCACGAAAAAACTGGAGCTAATCAGCTGATGACTTTCATATCTAAAGGTTAGTCTTAGAGTAGATATAAAAGGGAGAAAAAGTAGTTTATCAAACACTTACTCAGCTATAGTTGCCATAATACATAGGCGAAAATTGAAGTGTGCGTGACCAGTGTATTAAGTAATACATCTTCTTTTGCTACTGCCTCTGTCTCACAGTTTTCGCAGGGTCAGCAGGGCTACAATCGGATTTGGCAAGGTGAATATGAAAGGGTGGCCGGACGCCCTTTCTGCCGCCATCCTGGGACGGAATCAGTGTACCCCAGCAGTCTGCGTCTAGTTTCAATCATGAAATAGTCAATCAGTAACGAATATAATGGGTCAGAAAATGACTATACAGGAAAGGAAGTGTGGGCACAATTGTACACTTTTATTATGGTGAAACAGTTGGTACAGGAACGTACGCAAGGTCGCATATACGATTGGTGAAGTAGTTGTAACGAGCGACATTCATACGAACTGTAAGGTAAGTTTTAGAACAGATCAGTGAACTGGTTTAGAGAGGTCAGCTGCGTGCCCGCAGCAAATGCGCCCACGCAAACAACGCGCGAAACGCACGGTGGGGAGAGAAGCAATAACTGGAGCAAGTAGAGAAACATTTTCTAACCAGTGACCAAACTGAAGGATCAAAAATAACTGTACAAGAAAAAAAACATCGGCACCATTGTTAGCAACTGTTTATCCACTTACTGTAATGTCCCTTTCTTCTTTGAAGCCTTGATAAAATACAAAAGAAGCTTAAATGAGTAACTGCTCTAGCAGCTTCCAGAGCCCACAACTGAATGTCCCAATACAGGACTTCTGATCCGTTATTTTTAGCTTTTACAAAACATGCTTTTGCAGATTCTTTTAAAACATATAATTTTTAAGTTTTGTTTCTCTTGAAGTCGTGTGGGTCTTGTCATTTGCATATTACGCAGATTAAAATTACCTTCTAGTTAGATTTCCCACGAGTGCATTTACAGCTGTTCATTAGAGTTGTAACTACACCTACAACAAGCTTCAAAAAATATGTATAATGTTTGGTCATCAGTACTCAGAGGGACATTTGTTCGTAATGCTTTTGGGGGATAAAGTTGCGTATTCACCACGACTTGTAGTTCCTTCAATTCCTGTATATGACTCTTACTCCTATGTGATGTTTCTTCTCCACAATGAGAACACTGTATTGATATGTTTTCCTGTTAAGTTTGCGTACTATTTTTCACGTGGTATCGTGTTGACATACCTGCAAACGGCCCGTCCTTCCAGCTACATCTTTATTATCCAGTGACTGAACTCGACGTACCTCACGTACATTTTCAAACTGCAGATCAACAACGTTGTCTACATTAATTCCCTGTAAACCGCTAACGTGTGCCGTTAGTGTGAGGATTTCACCAACATACAGTCTCACTCGCACCATCTGTACAGCCACAACGAAGCGGAGTTAGTACTGTGACCTTCCGCTAGAGCCAATGTCCCCACATATACACTGAAGAGACAAAGAAACTGGTACACCTATCTAATATCATGTAGGACCATCGCGAGCACGCAGAGGTGCCGCAGCACGACGTAGCATGGACTCGACTAAAGTCTGAAGTAGCGCATGACGGAACTGACACCCTGAATCCTGCAGTGCTGTTGGTTGGTTGGTTGGTTTGGGGAAGGAGACCAGACAGCGTGGTCATCGGTCTCATCGGATTAGGGAAGGATGGGGAAGGAAGTCGGCCGTGCCCTTTCAGAGGAACCATCCCGGCATTTGCCTGGAGTGATTTAGGGAAATCACGGAAAACCTAAATCAGGATGGCCGGACGCGGGATTGAACCGTCGTCCTCCCGAATGCGAGTCCAGTGTCCAACCACTGCGCCACCTCGCTCGGTGCAGTGCTGTCGTTAACTCCATAAGATTATGACGGGGTGGGGATCTTGTCTGAACAGTTCGTTGCGAGGCATCCCAGATAAGCTCAATCATGTTCATGTCTTGGGGGTTTGGTGGCCAGTGGAAGTGTGTAATCTCAGAAGACTATTCCTGGAGTGACTCTCTAGCGGTTCTGGAAGTGTGGGGTGTTGCATTGTCCTGCTATAATTGCCTAAGTCTGTCGGAATGCACAATGGACGAGAATGGATGCATGTGATCAAGCAGGAGTTATCGTACGTGTCGCCTGTTAGAGTCGTATCTAGACATATCAAGGGTCCCATATCACTCCAGGTGCTCTCGGCCCACACCATTTCAGAGTCTTTCAGCTTCAACAGTCCCCTCTGGCATGCAGCGTCCATGGATTCATGAGGTTCTCTCCATACCCGCTCACGTCCATCCGTTCGATAAAATCTGAGACGAGACTCGTCCGACCGGGAAACATGTTTCCAGTCATCAACAGTCCAATTGACGGGCCCAGGCGAAGCTTTGTGTCTTGCAGTCATCAAGGGTACACGAGTGGGCCTCCGGCTCCGAAAGCCCATATCGAAGATGTTTCATTGAATGGTTCGCACGCTGACACTTGAAATCTGCAGGGATTTGCGGAAGGGTTGCACTTCTGTCACGTTGAACGATTCTCTTCAGTCATTGTTGGTCCCGTTCTTGATGGATCTTTTCCGGCCGCAACGATGTCTGAGATTTGATGTTTTATCGGATTCCTGATATTCACGGTACACTCGTGAAATGGTCCCCAGTTCATTGCTACCTCGGAGATGCTATGTCCCATCGCACGTGCGCCGACTATAATACCACGTTCTAACTCACTTAAATCTGGATAATCTGCCATTGTAGCAGCAGTAACCGATCTAATAACTGCACCAGACGCATGTTGTCTTATATAAGCGTTACCTACCGCAGCACCGTATTCTACCTGTTGACAGATCTCTGTATTTGAATACGCGTGCCTATACAAGCTTCTTTGGCGCTTCGGTGAATTTTTACAAATGAGTGGCATTGGTAGCTATTCAGGCAGGTACAACGATATATTTTAAGCGCGTTCCAGTCGGTTTTAACCATTACAACTGGGGATGTTTCCTTTGAGAGTACAAATATGATCTGACAGTATATCAATGAGTGAGGAAAGTACTGAGGCATAGCAAAAGTGAAATTAATGACAAATATTCACTACTTGACGAAAAAACTAAAGCATCCAGAAAGGAAGGAAGAAACAAAATGAAGCCACGCAGGTTGAGACGGTATGTGATATCCCGATGGTTACAAAATCGCGTCAAATTTACAAAGAACTTGGCGCTATGAGCCCACTTATCATTACCTCGTCGCACACCGTGACCCGGATGCATGAACGAATTTCTTTGGAACGGGTGTCACAAATCCGCTGTATCCTCTGCTGAGTTAACTGGTCTTTGATATCCTGGACAATGGCGCTGGTGCAGAGTTGACGCCCGAGCGGGTTCCAGAAATGTTCCATCGGGGTCAGATGTGGAGATCTTGCTGGCAACGCAAGTGCCTCTACATCACGTAGTCAGTTTTTAGAGGCACTAGACACCTGTGGATGATAATTTTCTTCTTCAAAACTGACACCACGATAACGCTGCAGGAGAGGTGAAAACATGAGGACGCAGGTTGTCCGTGACGTACTGTTGTACCAAACTTCGCCAGAGGTCATATCCGATGGCTCCCACGATATGAAACTGGAGTATCACCTCTGTGTCTCTCCAAAACATTTGAAAGAATGAGAAACCTCTCCAGGTCAGCGACATTGGCAATCCGGGACAGTGCATAACCGCGATTCATCGCTGGACACAGTGCTATTCATCGGCAGTGCATCATGGTCACGGGACCACTCCGAACGCAGACGTTTGTATTGCGCTGCTAAGGACAGCGTACGTTTGGGACGGTAATTACCTGGTCCAACTGCTACTAGTCCCCGACCAAAGGTGCGGGATGACATAAAATGTTTCAGGGAATCCGTTACTTGTTCTCGGGTGGCAGGGGCCGATGTGAAGGCGTTACGATGTACTTGGTGGACAATACGGCTATCGTGATCGACCACCACCGTAACGAAGAGCGTGACTGGAATCTCGCTCACATGCAGTCCAACATCGAGCCACTGCTACATTCGAATGCCCAACAACCCCGGATATTGCACGATTCGACCAGCCGTGCAAGTGGAGACCCACAATGAGCCTGTGAGGTGCTGATAATGCTGTCTCAAACGTTGGAACTCCGTGTCCTTTACAGTGATAGCTCAGCAGTGATTCTGTTGACGCCCCTTATATACCTCACCAGTCCTGGTAATAACAGTAAATCGAAACAACACTAATGCACCGTCGTGGACATTCTGCCTGTTAGGACTTTGCGACTCTAATCTTTCTCACAACCACCGTTGCTGTGCACGTGTATGAAGTCGCACTGGCATCCGACGATGTCTCCTAGCGGGTTCCTTTTTCCTTTATTTTTTAAGGCAGTGTAATTTCCAAATTTAGGATCACATAACAGGGAAAGTGAACAACTTCTGTCATGACAGACAAATCATGGAGGACATACGAATCGGACTATAATTGACAATGAGAACTTGAAGTATCAAATACAGGATTTAATTTGAGAAAGAAATTCCTGAAAATATACATCTGGAGCATAGCACTGTTTCGAAATTATTCAAGGACTGTGAGAAAACCGGAAAAAAGGAAGAAACTTTTGAGATGTGATGACACAAAAAGATGGTAAATATTAAGTGTACTGATAACGTGAGAAATGAGGCATCAGGTGACATTTACTCGCTGCGGCCGAAGTGGATTCTGCGTCTACAGGACTCAGATTCAAGACGAGTGAAGACTTATCAACAAAGCTAGGCAGCAGACGTTTCTCCGGTTACATACATACAGTAGAAATACCTACAGAATGAGTAAAGCGTATTGTGCATGTGGCCATCATTAAATGCAAACAATCAAGTGGCTTCGTATGTAGCTATCTGTACACATCTGGCCCTGAGACATAAACTTTAATAGTCCATGTATTTACTCTGTTTTCACCACTTTAGTTATTAGTAACAGCAATGGTGCTGAGTTGTTGCTGCTATGGACGCAGTTCGAAAATCATCAAAGGAGGAAAATCGACTTTTCGTAGGTAATTACTACAAATGCAGAATTATATTGACTATTCTAGGAATAGGCGCTTCATGTGTTGATAAACATCAGAACACAGTGCAATGAACGCATAAAAACGTAGGACTAATTTATGTGACCATATGTCCATATATCTACAACAGACAAGTGCTAGATTAATTCGGAAGTGTGGGAGTCTGCTATAAGTCAACCAGTTGAATGTATGCACATTTCGATCAGTTTTCACCTGCAGATAAAATTTGCATATTAGAGTGTGAGTCATTACCTACGAATCATGCAGATCTTTAGGAAGCAATGTTCAGGGGCAGAAATAAAAACTTTAAGGTTTTCTGAAGACATTCCAGTGCAGTCAGAGAAAGCAAAGGACTTGGAAAAACCAGATGAACTGAGTGAACAGTGTCTTATAAGGAAGATATAAGGTGAACAGTAATACAAGGAAAACAAGGGTAATGGAATGTAGTAGAATTAAATCAGGCAATGCGTAGGGAACTAGATTATGAAACGAGGCACTAGAAGTATTGGATGAGATTTTCATTTGAGCGGTAAATGATGGCCGAAGTAGAGAAGATATAAATAAAGATTGGCAATGGCACGAAAAGCGTTTCTAAAGGAGAGAAATTTGTTAACATGGAACATAAATTTTAGTCTTACGAAGTCTTTTCCCAAAGCATTTTTGTGGAGTGCAGCGTTGTGCAGTAGTGAAACTTTGACGATAAGCAATTCAGACAAAAAGAGAACAGAAGTTTTTGTAATGTGGTGTTACAGAAAAATGCTGAAAATTAGATGATGATCGCGTAATTAATGAGGAAGCACTGGATAGGATTGGGGACAAAAGAAGTTTGTGGCATTACTGACTAAACGAAGGGATCGGTTGATAGGACACATTATGATATGGTATGAATCGTCAGATTAGTTCTGGAGAGAAGTGTGTGTGTGTGTGTGTGTGTGTGTGTGTGTGTGTTTGTGTGTGTGCGACGGGACGGGAGAGGGAGAGATGAAAATTGTTAGTAGAGGAAAACAGAGATACGAACGCTGTAAACAGGTTCAAACTAATGTGTCATGACTGCAGTAAACGTTAACAATTTTAATTACGTGTTAGACCGTTACTAGAAGCGGACACAGGGTTTCAGGTGCATGGAACACGTGGGTGACAAACAGTATGAGACAACGAGCCCCAAGGCAACGAAAAGCTGTTTGTATATATAATGAAGGAATTTCTAGTGGAAATTAGGATGACAGTCAGTCGTTAAGACGATCACATGTCAAGGAGAGCCTCCAAGGGATCTCTACGGATAATTCAGAACGCCGTGTGCATCCACAATCAGTTTAGAACGTAACAGAAGCTCAGGAAGGGGCAGATTAAAGAAGAATATAGATACAGCGAGTAATCCGAGCAGCCGGAATGCAGTGACACCCTTTGCAGTACCTGACGGAGCATCTGACACTTCAACTAAGAGAAGACGGTCATAGATTTTGGTGGACACATGGCAACTGCAAGCTATGTAGCAATTTTCAGTATTCACTTGTATAGTATTAAATAGAGACTGCCTGTCTGTGCCTCAAAGAATTAAGTTAGAGGTATTTCAGTGAATAGTAGAAGTTACTTATTTCTGCTTCTCTTTTGTGCTATAGGACGAGTGGCCTCTGGTTGATGGTGAAATATTTCAAAGCGTTGATGATTTCTTATTTAGGCCAAGTGGCCAGTAGTTGGCAGACGGAGTGTCAGTGAAAGCACTCGTCTCTAGTAAAGGTCCTTCCTAGTGATTATTGAAAGTACCTGAAGTTCTGTTAAGGGGTATGAATCTGAGACCTCAATAAACAAATAAGTTGGTTAGAACGATAAACGGACAGACAAGAAGTAACAACTTGCTACTTCCGCAGATCAATCCTGCCAAGTCCACGAGGATGAACGAGCTGTTGTAACTGAACATCCATTCCAACCAAGGAGAGCTCCTCGCTCTCGTCTCCGCTACAAAGGTTTAGAAACAAGCTAACTAACCGCGTATTGTCGTTAACGTACTGATCGCGTTATGCAGATTACGATGTGTTACTTATTCGGAGAAGAAGACGCACGGAGTAGAACAGCTTGAAGAGCTGGATCAAAGCTATCTCTGGACTGAAGACAATAACAATAATGGGTGCAGATCTCCAGCCCATTGTGCTTATTTCAAAGAACAATAGGAAACATTTGTACTAGCACCTACGACATGGTGAATGACTACATGCGACTAATGCGATTAATATTTTAGTTTCCCTGAGGAAGAAGAGAGATTAAACACATAAAAACATATAAAAAGAAAGAGTGGAAGAATTTAATCGTCAAAAATATTTCCAACTGCTATAAATCGCTAATTCTGCTGCACGTCACAACACCAAATTAGATATTTTTCGGGATACTGTCAGTTTTGAATACTAGGAATATATTGCGCAATGCTGGTACAGCACGATTGTAACATCGGAATAATAAGATAAAGCGCAGGATAAAATCTAAAAATAGCGATGGCTATCCCTTCTCTTCCTACAACGAGGAAATTAGCAACACCTAAACTGTAACATGTGTTGCAAACAAGGGAAACGCCCTTGCATTTATCCCTTAAAAGCTTTCAGCCAAGTCCATACCAGGTGTGGTTAGCAAATTATTAAGATACCTACTAAACTCGTGCACAGAATAATGACTTTTTGAGTGTAATCTCTTTGTACAAGCGATGTAATTACGGAAAAACTATACAGCACCATGATGTTCATATCGGGTCTTCAGCCATGATAAAATGTCATTGTAACACAATATTTCGGCAGTCCACCTGACCGCGATGTTCGGTTGAGTAAGCCGTCGCATTCACTCGCCGAAACAGCTCCGGCGAGTTAGTGCGACGGCTTGCTCAACCGAAGATGATGGTCAGGTGGATCGCCGAAATATTGTGTAAAGATGACGATATGTTGCGGCTCGAGACGCGATATGGATGTCATCAATATCTAGGCCGGGAAAGTTTACGGAGTCACATATACAGTACCACATCGCGTGATAGTGGGAGTCGATGCATACTGGTGACTAAAATTCTGTGCATCTGAATGCTCTCGCCACAGATATTCCTACTCTGTGGATTTACATGCAAGTGCCCGCTATTCTGCCAAAACTTCCACTGGCGCCGGTGAGTGCGTAGTCTCTGACAGGGAAATACCATTGCGGTTAACACGCTGCTGCTGCCTGCGAGATGCACATCTCATCGTATAGCAGGAGGATGGTTATCTTTTGTTTATTTATACCGCAGAACATGGGTATCTCGTAGCTTTGTTATTCCGACGCCGTTTATGCTTAGGCTCTCTTTCTCTTTGTTGTAGTTATTGTGACAGCAAAACTAAAATATTATTCTTAAGTAGCTGTTTAATAGCTATTACACATTCTTTCGTGTTTGGCAAATACAGCAGCACCATATAGCTAAAGTGCGCGTCATTTATGTTGGCGGCCGAGTTCAGGTTAGTTCTGCGCATCTGACGTCACAAAACACAGTCAGCCAATGAACAGAGAACGACGTTGCCAGATCTCGACTGCAGTGCAGAGCATGGACGAGTGTCTTCAGTTTTAGAAACGTTCAGTCATAAATAAAGTAATAGAACAAAAGCAATGTCTTGATAGCAGACTTTCTTTTATAGAAAGTTTGGAAAAAGCATTCTTTATACCAATTGCTTCATATTCTATTAATTAATTAAAGAAAACAAGTAATAAGACTCCTAATTCAGGCGATAGCAAGGAAAGGTGTTTGCATCAATCTCACGAACCGCTTTTTCGCAATAAAGAACAGCGGTAATTGTTTACTTCCTATTGTTCTTCGACGAAGCATGAATATTCATAGTCATACCAACGGTGTTTGTCTGTATTTTGCATGACGTGTTATAGTTTTCAAGGAGTAACGAAATCAGACGAGCTACAGTAGCGTAACGGTGAGGATTACAGTAAGCGAGGTGGAACGACTGGAATCCGGAAGGGGAATAGGACTAAATATCTATGATGTGACTATCATCAACTTGTACGCCCCTTCAGGAAGTTCTCATCGAGCTGACAGGGCACGTTTCTTCAAAGACGACTTGATATACTTGTTAAGGAAATCACCAAGACAGTTATTACTTGGAGGTGATTTTAATTGTGTTTTAAATCGAAAAGATCAGTTACCTAATTTTAATTTCTCAAGTGAACTAAAACAATTAGTTACTGGTTTAGAATTAAAGGATATATGGGAAATCAAATACCCCTCCATTGTTGAGCTCACTTATGTCACAGCAACATCACGTAGCAGGATTGATAGACTATATATTTCTAAAAATCTTGTAACTTCCGTGACAAAAGTAGAAACCATTCCTACGTACTTTTCAGACCATTCAAGTGTCTTAGCTTGCATAAATCTAACAAGACAGCCGGTTCGCCGATTCAAGAATCAGTGGAATTTGAACACTTCCTTGTTAGTTAATCATGATTTAGAAGATCTGATTAAAGAAACATGGGCAATATGCCTGCGAGCCCATAGTAGATATGCCACTGCTATTGACTGGTGGGTTAAAATGGCAAAGCCAAAGTTGAGGAAAGTTCTTATTCAATACAGTGCCCAGAGTGCAAGGGAAATGAAATGCACTATAGAGTATTACTATTCCGTTTTGAGAGATCTATATGATCAAGTCTCAGCAGGTTCCTCACTTCGGATAGCAGACATCAAAAAAGTCAAAGCCAAGTTACTTAATATCAAGAGAAGTCAAATGGAAGGGTTGAAAATAAAATCGAAGGCAAATTCGGTGTCAGCAGATGAAACTACTTCCCTATATCATTTAGTGAAGCATACGAAAAACGGGAGAAGGACTTTTATTGAAGAAATTCGAACAAAACACGGCACGATTCTCAGAACCCAGCAGGATATCATGGACGAGATTTATCGCTATTATTGCGAGCTATATTCTGTACATCAAAGTAGTGATGCTTCCTTGGAAGAATTCCTTGACATCCTAGCCCCACAGCTGACAGAAGATGACAACGAAAATTTTCTCGAGGTTGTCAGTGAAGAAGACGTGTATGAGACTCTGTGCGCCTCGCCACCAAAAAAATCCCCAGGACCGGATGGTCTGCCAGCAGAATTTTACATCCGTTACTGGCCAATAGTGGGTGCGAAAATCACGGACATTGTAAATGAGGTTATTCAGGGTAAAATGATTCCGGCTGAGTTTAAGGAGAGTAAAATTGTTCTGGTGCCAAAAAATAATGGAAACAAAGATTTAAATAATTTTCGTCCAATTTCACTGCTGAATTCTGATTATAAATTAATAGCTAGAATAATAAACAAGAGAATTTCATGCCTTACAGATAAAATTATTAGTCAACATCAGAACTGTGCGCAAGGCAGAACCATTTTTCAAAATCTAGCGGAATTCAGGGATATCATTGCAATAACTTCTGTAACAAACATAAAGTGTGCTTTATTGTTTTTAGATTTTTATAAGGCGTTCGATGTAGTAAACCATGAATATCTTCTACAGACATTGAAGAAAATAGGTTTCAACGATAGGGTTATACAGTTGATTAAGAACATAGCAACTGGAATAAATGCTAAAATGGCGGTGAATTGTCAACAGTCCAGGCCGATGCAAATCCAACGAGGTGTTCCTCAAGGAAGTCCTCTGTCCATGTCGCTCTTCGCAATTTCGCTGGAACCTTTCCTCCGACATGTCCATGCTACATTAAAAGGCTTAACATTATCAGGAAACAAAACAGTTATAAGAGCCTATGCTGACGATATAGGGGTCATTATAAGGAATAATGACGAGGTAACCACGCTAGCAACAGTGATTGATTCGTACTGTAGAGCATCTGGAGCCAATGCAAACGGAAAAAAAAGTAAGATGTTAAATCTCAGAGGTTTTGATAATATCAACGTCGAGTGGGCAAACTTAGTCCGACAACATAAAACACTTGGGATCACCCTGACAGCATGCCCTATGAAAATGACGGCTTTAAATTGGAAAGTTGCAGCAGATAAAGTGCAAGGAGCCATTGTAGAGAATTTAACTCGATATATGAACCAAGTTCAAAGAACACAGTATATCAACTCATGCATCCTTGCTAAGGCTTATTATACTGCCCAGCTGTTTCCAATACCGAGAATGATAGCGAGGAGAATAATGTCCAAAATCACAAAATTTTTGTGGAGAGGTGAAGTGTTCAGAGTACCTGCTAAAGTAGCCACTTTAGATCCTAAAAATGGTGGACTAGGATTAACTGATATAACGGATAAAGCCTCTGCTCTTTTTATCAAAAGGCAAGTTAATTTAATAAGAGACTCACGAGAAAGCATAACCAGCCAACTTTTCGACATCATTAAACCTCCAAGCCTGCTTCCCCCGATTGACATGCAGAACATCAACAGTCGCTTACAGCACGTGAGGATTTTCTATGTTGAGTTTAGTTATGTCAGTGTCGAACTCAGGCAGTCCCGACACTTAACATCGAGAGCCATAATACGGGAACGAAAGAAAAGCGAAGGAAGAAACAAAATAGAACGACAGTTTCCAAACATTGAGTGGACTGAGATTTGGAAAAACATTAGTTCTAATGTGCTCACGTCTAATATAAAAACGTCATGGTACAAGACAGTTAACAACATAGTTAGCACCAATGAAAGACTGCACGCAATCGGACTCTGTGAAACAAATTTATGTCAACAATGTCATCTAGTTGACACAGTAATTCATCGATATACTTGCACTGGTCACATGAATAGTTGGAAGTGGATCCGGGAGCAAATAGCTCTGATTACAAGGACATCCCCTGAGTATATATCGCTGTCATTGATACACAGGCCTGAAGCACGCTATTTCCCAGAAGCAAAAAATAACGCTGTGTACTGGTTGCTGGGAAATTTTGTTAACTACGTCCTTAAGAAATTAGGATCCGATAGCATCATAGAGTTCAAGGTACACATGCTGTGTGAGTTCCACAAAATTAGAAGCTATTCGAATCACAAGAAAAAGTTCGGTAATATGCTAAAAATTGTATTTGAAAGAATGGGCATTGGTTAATATAAAAAAGAAGACTGTGTTGACAGTGATGTATTGTAGTTACCTTAAGGATACTATTTAAGATTTTACAGTATATTTATGATGTGTGCTTTCTCTACTTCAGAGAGTAGTTTTTTGAAATTTATAATCTAATGTACAGAACTTATGTGACATTGAGATTGTGTGTCTAATAGTGCCAAACACAAATCATGAAAGGTGCATTATTGGCTTATACTAGAAATTTGGAAATAGACAGTTTTTATAGAAATCTCCTTATCGATTGGTTAAAACCATAAGATACTATCCGATATATGTAATATTCAATGGCTGGCACATTGCCCTGTTCATTTTTTCAGTGAAAGACTGATTATGTAGATCTGATCACTTCAAATACTTAGATTCAATTAATGTCCAGAAAGTGTAGTTGGAAGGCTAGTCAACTTTCTTATATATCTCCTTTCCACCATTCTCAAGTATTTATGTTTAATTTAATTCTTTCTGGTGATTTAGTCAGTAACACAATCTTCTGTTGTCTTTCCTTAATGTCAGCGCAATTGAAATGATCAAACCGCTTTGTTTAAATAACTTCATGTATGTATAACTTAGTATGTATTTGCAATGTGTAACATTGTTTTTTTAATAAAGGTTTTATAAAAAAAAAAAAAAAGTGAAGGTGTTGTGCCTCTACATGAAAGGTTGTGAGTTCAATCCTTCTGAGGTGCATAATATTTTCTTTATTTAAAAACAATCTTGAAGTGCCATACTTAACGAATTTTATTCGTTTGAATGCAATTTTTCGAAATTTCTAGTGCTTTGTCCCTTCATTAACCCTTTCGCTGCTGCAGACACGTGCTCCCCGCATTCCGCGCTGTGCGCGATTTTGTCATCACTGTACTGCTCGCCTGTGCAGACACATGGTGTTCCCACTGCGTTGACACACTTATCATTCGATTCCACAAAGACTATTTGGCCCAAAAATTTGATTTTTACACGTCTTCTTGACTGATACCTTTTCCCCATAAATGACTTAATTTCGTTTCGATGTTCAACGCAGTTATTATGCAGCATTAAATGTAGTAAACCATTGCACGAAATTTTGAAGAGTTTGCAGAGGTAAAAGTCCATAGCGTATACTTTCCGTATGGTCGGTTTTAGCTGCCACAGTGTTTAGAATGAAATGTGGACAAGATATCTAAATTTCATATAAAATTTACTGTATAACAATATCTCATTTAATTTAAGTACCACATAGGTATCGTATGTAATATTGAGTAATATTCCGTCTTTCGCGACTGTAATAAAAGTTTTATTTACACCGGGCGCGTTTGGCTTTATTTTAAAGCACTTCAATCAATGAAAGGTATGGCACATACACAATGGTACTCATGTTCACTTTCTTGTTTTTGTTCCACAGTCGCAGTTTTACCAATGGTATTGAAATATATTCCTCTTCTGCAACTGTAATAAGCGACTTATTTAGACCAGACGCGTATCTCTCTTTTGAAGCATCTTCAGTGGACAGTATTTTGTCTCCTCCATTGCCAAGTCACCTTTCGTAGTTTTGTGCTGCGGTAACACAATATTCAACGTTTGTGTTGGCTGATCAGTGTTTTAGCAAATAAATGTTGTTTGTGTGTGCCACACACAAAAATTATATTTGACATAGCTCAAAGGACTTCACTGATAGACGGTATATTCAAGTCCTAATGTTTTTGTAAGTCCACAGTTTTGTTTAAGGTATTTTGTGTACTGCCTTTTGATTGATTGAAGTGCTTTAAAATTAAGCCAAACGTGCCCGGTGTAAATAAAACTTTTAGTACAGTCGCGAAAGATGGAATATTTCTCAATATTACATACGACACCTATGTGGTACTTAAATTTAATGAGATATTGTTATACAGTAAGTTTTATTTGAAATTTAGGTATCTTGTCCACATTTGATTCTCAACATTGTGGCAACTAAAATCGACCACACGGAAAGTATACTCTATGAACTTTTACCTCTGCAAACTCTTCAAAATTTCGTGCAATGGTTAACTATATTTAATGCTGCATAATAACTGCGTTGAACATCGAAACAAAATTAAGTCATTTATGGGGGGAAGGTATCAGTCAAGAAGATGTGTAAAAATCTAATTTTTGAGCCAAATAGTTTTTGTGGAATCGAATGATAAGAGTGTCAAAGCAGTCGGAACACGATGTGTCTGCACAGGCGAGCAGTGCAGTGACAAAATCGCGCACAGTGCGGAATGCAGGGAGCACGTCTTTGTAGCAGCGAAAGGGTTAATGCGGCCGTGGTGGATTTACTTCATGTACTGCGCGCTCCCCCCTAAACGTAAGTTTGCGAACTATACTATACTATGGCGCTGTTTCTCTTGGCGCGTGCGTCGTGTGCAACTGGCAACGCAGCAATCTCCCGCGTCTGGGCGGGCATGCGCGAGCCGCCAAGATAAATGAATTCAAGTATGGTATTGGTGTCAGTGTGGGGCACAGACGTCCGAAGTGGGAGGCAAGAGGGGGTACCTGAAGAGTCCCCCCTCCCCATCCCTGCCCCCACGTGGTGTATGGACTACAGAGCTTTTATTAGTTGCAGAATTCTCGTAACACTCCTAGGAGTGATTTCCCGTAATTCCCAAGAATCTGTCACTTGGGGAACTGTTGCGTTGCTCAGCATGTGGCATGATGCGCCACGACACTGATCAGCTCATTTGTATCAAATAGGCGATTTCAGAGTCTTCCCTTTGCTCCTACCCACTGGATAAACTTCTGCGGACGCCCATGGTGACAGAGTAATAAGAATGTAACATATCTTGCGCAGGTCAGCATTCAGCTGCGTACGACATCTGTGCGAGGGAGACGTTCACAGTCGGAACGAGATACAGAATATTCGTAATTACCCAAAATATCCTTGGACGTTCCTGACGAGATTCCTTTACTGCATCACATGAAGTTAGAGAATTCATAGTCTAATGAGGAGGATGACCCCTCTATAGCTAGCCATTACCCATTCTATTGGTGACAGAAATTACAGCAATGGTAGAACGTGGATTCAGTACGTGAAACCAAAGCACTAGACTTTAGTCATACTGCTTCACGCGATCAGATCAATAATTGTGAGTCAGCAGTACCATATTCTTTTAGGGACGGTTTTCTATGAAATTAAAATTTGTCAATTAACAATTTGGACTTCGTGTTTATTAAAACTTGCCTGTATGACAATTAACTACATGGACTTATCAGACTGTTTCTTACGACTAAGGCAAACGCAGGCTACATATCGACCGTTGAATTAGCGTGAAGATAAATCTTCACAGGTCTATTCGCTCGTCGGTTGAATTTTCTTGTGTGACAAAATACTGGTGGACTCGAATCGCTATTAAGTACGAGACAAACAATGCCCACAACAAATGGATCATGTCTGCATGTATTTCTGCGCAGTATTTATTTTACCTGTGAAGTCATAGTTCCATTTTAGGCGCATGAGCGTCAAAGTTATAAATTAGCTTTGTGTAACTTGGACACGTGTTTAACTAGAACATTTTGAAGCGCTTGCGGAACGCTACTAAAGACCCAAAATGAGGAAGTAAAGTTTTTTGTGGGGATGTAAATAAAATCGGTATTAAACTGAAAATTACAAAATAATGAAAGACCCACAATATGCTCGAAATTATACAAACGTAAGTCAGAGGAAAGATCGCGTCGAAAGGAATCAAAAAGACTAAAAAGTCCCGTGGCGAGTGAATGCGAAAGCTACAGCAGCGTCAAAAAGGAAATTGGAAAACGTCACATAGCGATTACGCAGCTGACCCATCGAGCATACAGCGTTTGGAGACAGCCCAGAATTCTGACTTATCTATTCTGTAACCAGTATACTTCTCTATGCGACCATAGAACGGTAATTAAATCGCATATTAATGCGAAACACTTTTTATCCTTTCATCTCGACGATTTCACGAAAAATCTACGGCGCAAACATCGGAAGCGAGCATCCTAATACAATGACGGGACTAAAACATCCACACCAAGAAGGAGGTGTGCGACATAAACCAAAGTTGGTAATGTGTTTCTACATCTGAAAGGAGATGCCTTCCCGCCTGAGGTTCGAGCCCTCCCTCGGGGCCGGCCGGAGCGGCCGAGCGGTTCTAGGCGCTACAGCCTGGAACCGCGAGACCGCTTACGGTCGCAGTTTCGAATCCTGCCTCGGGGATGGATGTGTGTGATGTCCTTAGGTTAGTTAGCTTTAAGTAGTTCTAAGTACTAGGGGACTGATGACCACATCAGTTAAGTCCCATATTTCTCGGAGCCATTTGAACCGTTTGAACCTCCCTCGGGCATGGATGTGTTTGTTGTTCTTACCATAAGTTAATTTAAGTAGCGTGTAAGTCTAGGGACCGATGATCTCAGCAGATTGATCTCTTAGGAATACACACACATCTGAACATTTTGAAACAAATGGTTCAAATGGCTCTGAGCACTATGGGACTCAACTGCTGAGGTCATTAGTCCCCTAGAACTTAGAACTAGTTAAACCTAACTAACCTAAGGACAGCACAAACATCCATGCCCGAGGCAGGATTCGAACCTGCGACCGTAGCGGTCTTGCGGTTCCAGACTGCAGCGCCTTTAACCGCACGGCCACTTCGGCCGGCTCATTTTGAAACATTATGTCTCTTCAGATTTCGCTAGCGGCGACATTCTGATGATGCAAATCAGATTTGCTTTAAATACGCGAGGTAGCGGTTGTGCGCTTTAGTTAACTTTGAGATTGGACGTGTTGAGTTGATTCTAGTCGAGAATGTCATTAAGGCGACAAAATGGCTTTATCAACATCTCACTGAAGATAGTGCAATAGCGCTACGAGAAGCTGGATGTTCCTTCTACGATATTGCTGAACGGCTTGGTAGGAATGTAGCTTCTGTATATGATTGCTGGCAGCGGTGGTCATGAGAATGTACGGTCGCAAGAAGACCGAACTTCGAATGGCCACGTGGCATAACCGAGGGGCAAGACCGTCCTGTTCGGCGTATGGTTCGGGCTCGTCTTACTGCTGCGGCAGCAGCAATTTGAGCAGCAGTTGGCACCACAGCGACACAACGAACTGTTACGTATCAGTTACTTCAAAGACTGCTCCGAGCCAGACGCCCTGTAGTGTACATTCCACTGACCCCAATTCATCATCATTTGCGGCTTCAACGGTGTCAAGCGAGAGCTCATTGGGGGATAGGGTGGACGTCTGTTCTGTTTTCTGACAAAGCTGGTTCTGCCTCGGTGCAGTGATGGCCGTGTATTCGTTAGAAGAAGGTCAGTCAAGGGCCTGCATCGAACCTGTCTGCGTGCTATACACATTAGACATACGCAATTTTGTCACATGATGATATGGTTGGAGACTGTGGCTGTTATTTGAAGACAAATGTTGATGGTATTGGGACAGCAACCAACCACAAATGTATTTTAAGTTCCTTTATTGAAAAGGTACCGTTACCGCTTTCGAATCATTACAATTCACCGTCAGAAGGCTTTCATGCTTTCATTAGAACATGCGGTGCGTTTTTTATTGATTAGTTGTCCTAAAATATAAATAATACATAATTATAAGCGCGCCATACAGATGGTTGCGTTACAGATTTGTATTGGGATGTGGCTTACGTGAAATGTCGGTTTGGATCCGTTATTTTCGTAGTTTTCGTCCAACAGATGATGCTCTTAGTTTTCGACACAATTATGCAAATTTATGTGTGAAACGATAAGAATGTGGTGAAAACTACGAGCATCATCTGTTGGACAAAATCTATGAAAACAAATACTCCAAACCGACATTTCACGTAAGTCACATCCCAATCCAAATATGTAACGCAACCATCTGTGCAGCGTGCTTATAATTATGTATCATTTATATTTTAGGACAACTAATCAATGAAAAACGCACCACATATTCTAATGAAAGCATGAAATCCGACTGACGATAAATAGTCAGTGTATATTCATTAACCAGATGGTAAAAAGTTAGAGGTTTCAAACTCTGATGTTTGCCATCAGGTAGAACTCGTCAGATAAATCAATAATATGGAAGGGTAATAGGAAAATATGTGACAACTATCGTGGAATCACACTCATATTCCAAGTAGTAAAAATAATGGAGAGGATACTGGAAAGATGAGTGTGAGAAAAAGGGGAAGGGCAGTTAGAAGAGGAGCAGTACGGCTTTCATCATAGTAGATCAACAGTGGACCCAATCTTTAGTATGAGACAGTAGGTGGAAAGACGTTGGCAATATGGGAAAGATCTGGTGATGACTTTTCTCGTCCTAGTGATAGCATATGACAGTATTCCCAGGGAAAAGGTATGAGCAACCTTGAAGAGAAAGGGAGTTGGAAAGCAAACACTTGAAGTCATCCAGTCAATGTATGAAAAAAGCTCTAGTTGTGTGCACACATCAGTTGTAAGAACTGAATTGCTGATGATGTTGTGTGTGGGGGAAAATCAGTAAGGAGGTACAAAAACAAATAGACATCCTAAATGTAAGGTCGAGAAATATGGAATGAAATTTAGTGTGGAGAAAAGCAAGACCATGGTGGTAGCCAGAGGGGATAGACAGGGCAAAGGACAAATTCATATTAAGGGAGGGGATATTGAAATAGTGGACAACTTTAAATATTTGTGAAGTGTATTAATGGGGAATGCTCGTTTGGAGACAGAAATTAGCAAAAGAATACAACAGAGTAGTACATTTTACCAGTGTGTGAGGGGCTTGGTGTGGGGAAAGGAAGTGCCAATGAGGTGCAAGCTGGGGCTATACTAGACTTACTTCACACCCATACTAATTTACGGCTCAGAGACTTGGACTATGACTAGAAGAGAGGAGAGTAGGATACAATCCAGTGAAATGAAGTTTCTGAGAAGTTTGCTAGGGAAGACGAGGAGAGACAGAGTGAAGATGTTAGGAAGAAAATCGGATGGAGAAGTTGACTGAGAAAATTCAAAAGAGTAGATTAAATGGTTTGGGCATGTGAAGAGAATTGGAGAGGGAAGAACACCAAGAAGATTGATGGAGTTCAAGATTGAGAGAAAGAGGCGAAGAGGAAGACCGAGAACAAGATGGATTGATACAATAAATTGAGTTCAAGGAGGAGAAACCTGCTATGGAACGAAATTGTGGAAGAAGAATGGTGGAAAGACAGAGTAAAGTGGCAAAGTACCATTGATACCCCAACCCGACCAGATGTTGGATAGAGGGGAAACGAAGATGATGATGGAATCTACAGCGGTATACGTGTACACTAGTGCCTTACAACTCGCTATTGTAGTTAACAGTTGCAAAAACTAAGGTTTAGTTTATTTATGCAAATTACAGTTACCTATTAAAACATTTGTTTATTTTTGATTACCTATTGTTTTTGGAATAAGGAGTTTTTGGATCCACATTAACGTAAATATTTTGTTCGTTCTGCCCTAACTAAATTCGGCGATAGCTCGCCATTATCAGTAGGTTTTCTTTTATTCTACAAGTATGACACACGAAATTCGTTTTTACATAGTGGAACATATTAATTTTTAATGTTGTTTCGAATTATTTTTCGCTAACGTTCAATAATGTACCTTTCAGTTATTATAATCCTTACATGTCCCTAATTTAGGGGTTGTTGTGCGTTTCTCACATCGCATGACATTTAGAAAATGAATGCCTGTTATTAATGAAATCTGTTTATGAGATTATTTTGTTTTATTATGAACTGACATAATTGATACGTTCCCAAAGTTTGAAATTACGACTGTAATGTAAAGATTCTGTGAATTTTACGAGAGTGTAGATTCTGGCGAAAATGAAACGCTTAACACCGTGAGCGCTAGCTAACCGCCGTCCGGTATCCGTGCCTGTTTGATATCTTGATTAAAATTTTATTCTTATGTGACGTCATTTCCAGTACAGAAAAAAACAATTCCTGCAGATGAAGAGTTGTGTGAGTACATGATAGCTGAAGGGTGCGTGTAATGTTAGGCATCGCAACATAGTAAGCCCTATTTCGCCCGCCCGGTTAGCCGTGCGACCTAGAGCATTGCTTCCCGGGCGGGAAGGCGTGCCGGTCCCCGGCACGCGTCCGACCGGCGGTTTACTGTCGAGGTTCGGTGTGCCGGCCAGTCCGTGGATAGTTAGTTTTTAAAGCGGCTTTCCATCTGCCTCCGCGAATGCAGGCTAGTTCCCCTTATTCCGCCTCAGTTACGCTACATCGGCGACTGCTGCGCAAACACTTTCTCCTCGTACGCGTACACCATAATTACTCTACCACGCAAACATTGGGCTTGCACTCGTCTGGTGTGAAACGTTCCCGAGGGGTGGGGGGGGGCGGGGTCCACAGGGAGCCGAACCGCACATTAATCCTGGATGTGAGGCGGCGGTGGGGTGAGTGGACTGCTGTAGCTTGTTGTGGAGTTGTGAATCACTGAGGGCTACAGTGGGGACGAAGCCTCTCCGTCGTTTCTAGGTCCCCAGTTCCATACCGTACAATACAAGCCTGTTTCACTCTCTGAGAAAGGTAAAAGCGTTGGCATGACGAACATCAGATTGACAGACGGTGCAGACAGTTAGCTGTTGTGTATGGCTATTAATCAAGCACATTATTATTGAACCTTGGACATAGCGTGCTTCGGTGGCTTACCGTGAGTTTTTATCGTGATATTTCATGAGGACAGGCTGGACCACTTGATACTATACGCACAGCTGTCTTGAAAGTATTCACAACGGGGTGCGTTTTCCTTAATCACCACTGTACTTGTTTACAATAGCTTCACAGCGTATTTCCGATAACGGCCACGGAAGGTCAAGTGCAATAGCATCGTGGTCGGACAGTACAGAATGAGTCTGGCTCAGGACAGTAGCGTGGCAAGCAGAGTAGCCACAGGTGCTTCCAGAAGACTGCATTTCAAGAAGATCATAGAATGGTGCGACTGAATGCGACAAATAGTAAGTCCTACGTTCTCCTGTGCTCCTGGTTTTCTGCCGTCCTTTTCATTGTTCTGCATGATCCATTTTTCTTGTTGTTACCAATTAACTGGTATCTTCTGCTTTCCGTTATTCTCTTCCCAGTCAACATTTATTCTAGTGCACCCTTTCTTATGCAGCCTCTTTTCATCCCGTGACCTAGCCAATTTAGTTTCATCCTCTTAATTGTTCCCAGTATCTGTCTTTTCTCATTCACCGTGTGAAATGTAAACGCATTTCGCATTTTACCTCCCCACCTTCCATTCTTATCGAAATCCATGTCTCAAAAGCCTCCAAAAAGTCCTTTCTCTCTGCAGCAGTGTTGTGTGTCACCACCGCACAGGACAATACGGCAAACAAAACACTTCACCAATGTTTTCTTTAACTGTTTACTCACGGACCACAGAAAATACTCCTCCTCCCGTAAAACACTTATTTTGCAATAGCTATAGTTCTCGTTATTTCTTAATTATATTCCGTGTTACTGTTTATTTTATAATCAAAATTCCTAAAGACACCAATTTGTTCCTCTAAATCGTCACAAAGTTTCACAATTGTAGCTGTGTATAACATACGATTACGTTGAAAATATTGCTGTGGAACCGTTTCTACTAAAATGTCCCGTAACTTACGTAAGAGCCCTAACAAAGAGGCAAATCAAATCGGAATAAAGCGAAGTGGTACCAGTGACTGCGAATACTTAAATACTTACATTACGATTTCCTGTGTTAAACAGCATACACAGCTAAATGGAAAGCCAATGTGAAAGCAGGCTGAACTCTGCAAAGAACGAGGGAGACTGTATGGCCATAAAACTGCAGGAAGTCATCCCCTTAGTCGTGTTTGGAGAATCACTACTCGCTCCCCCTGCCACACAGGTATAATGTTCGGCCGTGCTGTGTTTTGTAGAACAAGCGTTAGGAAGAAAGCTGCCCTGGCGTCGCCTGTCTGAAGTCAGACAATGCAGATTACGTCTCCAGAATGTGTTGGACAACACAGTCTGTTTTACACGAGCTGTGTGACCACGAAACTCGTGCCGCTTACCGGTAGAACACCGGAAGAACTGCCTTTATGGAAACACTGGGCAGTCAAACTTTGCCGAAAAACAGAGGCTGTCAAGATAACATCTTAGACAGTGGAGTGGGAACAGAAAGACTGGGGCTTCATTGAAGACCGTGGGCTGCCAACACCTCACACAGGTGCTGTCAAACAGAATGTTTAAGGAAATGTAAAAACGGCTACCACTGGTTCACGTAAATAATTTCTGAAGTGGGTGTAAGGAGAGTGACTGTGCTTAGAGACGTCGTACCGTTTAGCCAGCATGCGAAAGCAGGCAGAGATGGGGAGTAAATCGGACACATTTTGGAGCGCCAAGCGTAACAAGGTTTTTAGTTGGTTAACCACCTGAAATACGAGAATGAGAGGGAGACCACCATCTTGTAAGGTAACTTCTTACAAGTCATTAATCACAAGAATTGGTGTTCAGCCAATCAAAATTGCAAGACGCTGAGAAACACAGAACACAGAATTTTCCTTGTCAGAAGCGCTCTGCAGACAGATACTCAAAAATGGTTCAAATGGCTCTGAGCACTATGGGACTTAACTTCTGAGGTCATCAGTCCCCTATAACTTAGAACTAGTTAAACCTAACTAACCTAAGGACATTACACACTTCCATGCCCGAGGCAGGATTTGAAACTGCGACCGTAGCGGTCGCGCGGTTCCAGACTGTAGCGCCTAGAACCGCTCGGCCACTCCGGCCGGCCATAGATACTCCTGGGACAGGCTAGTCCACGGGCAGGCGTCACTTCTAGACGTCTCCTGACTAGTCTAGGATGAGAGGCTCTCACCAGTCTGAGTTGAACGTAGAATCAGACAGAGATGGGCTGATGGTACAGAGTCAATGCATGATTCCGCAATCACTTTAGCCGCCATTTGCAAATTATGAATATGGTGCGGAGATCCAGCCACAACAGCGAAGAAAACTGTTGGGAAAAGTGAATCATTTGTAACGATACTCGGCAATTTCAGACCTCACTCCAAAGTTCAAGAGTTTCAAAATGCTTCCAACTCTGACAGCAAGTGTGTTAATTTCTGCCTCTATACACTAACCTTCGACAATCACTGTAAGACTTCCATAAACTATTTTGTTCAGATACACGTTTACTTGAATCACATTCCCGATCCTCTAGCCAAGTTTGTCAAGGCATTAGTTTATTCGTTTCAGTGATAATTTATTTGTTGTGGATTTGACTACGTCTGTGTAATAAATTGAATCCTTCAGATCATTGTTTAATTTTGTAGTCAGGTGAATTCCTTTACCATTGATTTGATGGGTCATGACTTACTTGCGTTAGACATTACAGGGCCAAATTAATATATTTAACTAACGATTCCAATTAAAGTGCTGTACCTAGACGATACACAAGGGCTAAAAATATATACGCTAGACTTACAATGTACGAAATAAAATTAATAAGTTGAGTAATATTACGGACACAATCAGCAGAGTTCTGAAAACTCATAATATTCGAGATTAAAATTTTATAAGACTGTTGCAATACTAAAGTTCAGAGATGAGCTCCGCGTACTTGCTTTAAACTCGCCAGTGGCTCCTGTGACGTCATCTCCGAACTCACTGTCGCCATGTGCCTGTAGTCTCAACTCGTGAGTATCCGCCGCAGCCCACTCGTCACCTACTTCTGTTTCCGGGTACAAGCGGAGAGGAGAGCGAATACCGGGGTCTGTAACGACAGTACCATAAAACGTGCATGAGAATGAAGTGCAGTCTCTAAACGGTGATTAATTATTAAAATAAGTTAGAGAAATGAAGGATAAGCAACACACCTCGCTGTTAGTCTATAAATGCGAGTGCCATGACCAACTGAGTACAAATATAGCACGCTATTTTGTCGCGGAAATAAGTGATTTGACTCTGTTCACAGTTTTTATTTGATGCAGCACATACGTATTCTCATGGTGGAGGTGGAATAAACAAGAATACAACCATTTTGTTTGCATGTTTTTCGTCTGAAGTATGGTGTCTATAGCGTGAAACGTATTCCAGATATCACTCCTCCTCTAATGAAAGACATCTGAGGTTGTCTACTTTGCATTATTTTATTTTCGTCTTGTACCCTCCACAGTCTCACTAAACGCATCTTCGTTAAAGGCCATCTGATGCCGACAATCGGTCATTTCGCCTTGTCAGTGCTGCTCTATAGCAGCAAGACCATGTAAACATATTCTGTAATAACAATAAGTCACGGCTAGCCCTAAACTCCCACACGCTTCAGTGAGAGAGAATGAGCCAACGAGTATGAAGCGACCGCAGCGCCACAGTTCACATACTTGTCATACTCGCGGAACCACAGAGGGAACGAAGGAAGCCCAGTCGCACTCAAGTAACAGCGGCGCCTTGATTTGTGAAGTATGCAACCCGCAACATGGGACTCGTACTCGTTCCAATTCTGACCTCTACGCACTACCAACAGTACGCAGTGTAACTCCCCCTTAGAAAAATTATGAATGACTGTGCTGGTAAACTTCTACGTTCTTTGATTTTCAAACAGCTGAGCAAAACTGAACCTACTCAGACATTTCTCTCTTCACTTATTCTGATCATCACTAAACTGACACACAATATTTTTTAGCAGAACGCAATCTGGCTTTCAATAATCCCTACAAAAGAATGGCCCTGACTAACAATAACCTATACCTTTCATGAATCACTTACTTCACAAAAATCTTCGTTACTCGATCTATGGCAATACAGCGAGCGCCAATACTGCCAGCTAAATAAAGGATTCTAACTACTGAAGACAGTAACTACTGATAGGCATAGTTTGCAAATGAAAGATTTTGATAGAGAACAAACAATGTATTTACCTTAATAGTGTTTCAAAGTCACCATATATATATCAATTCATGACATCCATCCTTACAAATTTCCTTTTTCTGGCGGACACACGTCCAGATCGTCCGCTTATAGCAACCTCTCAAAACTCTGGCATCTCTCTCTCCACATTCACCACTGCTAGCGGCTCACCTCCAACTCCACAACGCTACGTGCTGTTTGCATCCAACTGACCAACACTACAAAGCGAATATTCTAACAATGCCAAGTAGCCACAGACTGCACACAGGACAGTCAGTGATTTTCATACAGAGCGCTACGTGGCGTTATCAACATAAAAAGCTAAACAGCACAAAGATTTTTCCAAGAAGTGTAAAGGCCTGTAAAAGAACAGAAGGCATCAGAAATATTTACATAAAATACAGAGTTAAATGCATTCAGCGTAAAAGAAAAGTTAGGGGAACACAGGAGAAGGTGGAAAGAAATTTGGCAAAGAATGTATCCTGGAGTATTGCCAGTAAAAAGAACAGAAATACAAACAAAAACGAAAAAGAAACTCTGCAAGGTGGAGGAAAGATTAGAACTGCAAAGGAAATAAAGACCCTGAAGAGGGAAGTAAAGAAGAAGATGTAGCGTTCTTGCCTGTACGCGCGCGTCGGCCTTGGAAGGTCATTTGATCCCTTGTCCTTAAGACACGTAGCAGTTCTGATAACAATAGTGACGTAACTATGTCCGCAGGCTCCACAAGCAGAACTTCCGAAATGCCGGACGCTCCTGACAGGGACGATCGATACTGAGGCAGCAACAGTGACCGGGAGAAGACGGGTCGGGTCGTTAGCCCGCGCCTCATTAGCCATTCTTACAGCTGTCCGGGGCGTATGTAGACGCGTGTAACAAGGGCCCATTACCGATACAAGGCACAGACGGCCGGCACGGCGTGCGCGGACCACTTAGTGTTTGGCAGCGCGCTGGCAATCAGGGCATGCATATTCAGCGCCGCCTCGCCCAGTGTTTCCCACAGCGACACGGGAGGACGCTCTGGACAGGGCGCTGGCCCGCGGCCCCGCGACTCTCCAGCGCCCGGCAAGCAAAAAAGGAGCAGCGAAGGTCATACGATACGCTGGCCAATACTAGCCTTTGGATTCGGTGCCTTTGTAGCAAACGGAAAATCCACACATTCAGGAGGTCTGTACTCTGCCATAACCGTATGATAAGTGACCACGGCATAATTTCAGGCATGACTTGTCTGGAAGAACATACGCAGTTTCGGTCCCGCAGCCGTTTTGAATCAGTCAAGACGTAAAGGAATTGATGACATTATATCACCCCGGACTACAAGTCCCTCTCAGCCAGAGAACATTGATTTAAATCACTAGGGAAGGTGCAAATCTGTGCCGGTCTGGGATTCGAACCTGGGTCTCTTGTTTATTGGGCAGATATGTTGACCACTGCGCCATCCGGACACAGTGGTCGCCGCAACTGCACGGACCACCCTAGCGCGCCTCCCGTCAAACCAAATTTCTCAACTTATCCACACACTAACTGTTATTGTGTTCCTTGCCCAGTGTCCTAATTATAAAGAGCGTACTGAGCAATCGCTCTGAAGTGATCAACCGGTCGTTGTAGTGTAACGACGTATAGATTTGTTTAAGTGATTTTCATTTGACATATGACCATGTGCAGACTTCGTCACCTACGTCAGTTACAACACACTTCAAAATTATTTAAACTCTTTTTAAAATTTGTCTTTGAATGGTTCTTGAACGAAACTCTAATTAAAACATCATCATTTGATTCGTATGCGCAGAATTACGTCACTCAGTCCTATTGGTTTGCGCAAACTTTTTCTCAATTTAGATGTCGTTTTCTTTCTTCTCAGAGGTTATATTAACGCAAGTTATCTGATTTAATAAATATTAGAACCACATTGCATAAACTTTCAAGACTCAAACTTGCGATGAACGTTGTCAAAATTAATGATCTTGTCAAATAGATTATTAATTCATTCACATAATTCTTCATAAATAAATTCTCGGAACACGTATAGTAGTATACACTACTTTATTATCTTCATACATATAGACGTGAACCTGAGCCTTGACAAGATAGGACTGAACACTTACACATGATTAAACTTTCTATGACGTCATTGTTGTACAAAACATTAAAAAATCATAATTTTTCAATTTTTAGAAGCACGACGCAACAACTCGGTTTCGGGATCTTCTGTTGCTCTTTGGCTGTCGACCCGCGACGTACAGTGGCCAGCCATTTTCTCTCTGGTCCCGGCAACGAAGATGCTGTCTTCGTTCGTTGCGCCGCCCTCTCCGTACATGAAACATAAAAAATAAATACAAACTTTAGACAATTCACAACCAATACAAATATTACAAAAAATACATAAACAAAAACTAAATTAAACCTATATTCACCTGCAAACTGGGCTGACACTGGTGGAGGGGTGACGCTTCAATTTCGCGTCCCACTACATACCCCACCCACAAGCTCAGTTTGTCAGGTTTTAACCGAAAATAAAACTTCTTCTATATACAATATTTAGCTGTTAATATTATACATTTTTTCTCACATTTTCAGTAATCTAAAGTCCTTGCTCTTAGATAGATTCAATCCTTTTATGACGATATTGTTGTGACTATTTGTCATTTACTTTTAATTGTGCTATTATGGTAATTCATAACCGAATATATGGAGATTACTCCTTTTCATTTAATAGTTGCTAGTAAATAATAATTTAGTACGTTCTTTAACGTTGTTACATTAGGACAGAGCTTTCAAATTGTGATAGGTTAGTTTCAGTTTTATTCATTTACTAGAGTTATTCTTTCCACTAATGTATATTACTAATAAGTTTCTCCTAATAACTAATAGTACTATTTACTTTACGTCGTTCTTTTCCCTAATGCTTTATTTATGCCTGAGGTCAAGAAGAAATCAAGCAAAACTTTCTTTAGAATCTCGGCACGGCTTTCTTTACCTTCGGACACTTTGTTGGGTAATGTCCATTTATTCAGGAGAAAGAAGCGAGAGAGCCCCGTTTGGTGTGTTCTATATTAACACTATTACAAATCTCTATTAAAGGCACTCTGCTATGTTCTCGTGAGCCATACAGCTCTGGACGCCCATGCTCCCTAAAATTATTAACCATCCCCTTTTGTTCCTACTATCCGAGTAAATAAAAATATACAAAATTCCTTCCGACCTAATAACAAAATTTCTTCCATATAAATCCCCTTTCAGTTATCTTTCTCTTGTTGAAGTACCGGTAGATAATTGTAGAACACTTGTTTAAACTTCCTGTTATTTCTTTAAAATAACACGTAACTATCACGAAAAACTTCACATGAATAATCTATGAACGCTCTTCCGTATGTAAAATGTACTAAATATTAACTTATTTAGGAATGAAGGGTTTCATTTGATCGACACTATACAATCCTTTAATTACACCTGATGAAGGTTCCATAAGAATTAACGCTTTGGGATGAACAATCTTATGAACAACATATGGACCTTCAAAGATAAAGAAGAATTTTCTACATTCCTTATCGATCTTCGCACTTTTAGGATGAGATCGTACTAATACAAGGTCTTCCTTTTCTCGTCCGGATGGACAATTCTTAGAATAACATTTTCCTTTCCTTTACATAATACGGTAACCTACTAATTCGGACTGGTATTAGATGACTTTCAATAATTGGTTCTTCAATTAATTTAGCACGGTTTAAATGCCATTCAAAATAATTCCTATAACCTCCTCACCGTTTAGAATATGGAGGAGGGTCTAACAACTCTAAAGTTAAGTGTTGTTGTTTTCCTCTTGACCAATAATTTTGTTTAAACTGCTTAACGAAATCATCCCAGTCCCTAAATTCAGTTCTATGCAGTACTGCCCATTCCGCAGCTTCTGCTTCTAAATATCCTATTACAAATTGAATCCGTTTTTCATTACTCCATTTAGGAGATAATGAAGTTTCAAAGGCTTTTATAAAGATTATAGGGTGAAGTTCGCCTCCTGGTTTGAATACAGGAAATCGACTTGCTACATTTGAATTTGTCGTTATATCATCCAAACATTCTGCGAGAGACATAGTTGGATTTTGTTTAGATTGCAGAACCTGAGTTGCGTCGGATTTGCTTGCCATGATTTCTTTATTTGTATTGTTGTCGTCCGAGCTAGCAAACACAATGCGACTGTTGTCTCTGATTACGTTATTACTTCTACTACCTGAAATGTTTTCATTATTATCTAATTCCGATAACCGTTTAGTAATTTCCTGTATTCTCATTTCTGTATTGGATACGCGGTTAGCTAATATCGATTCTTCACTGTGTTCACGATGTGAACGCTCTGTACCTTCGTCAATGTTATTATCTTTGGAGGTCTCAAGGTTACTGCATATTTCAGTAATTAAAAATTTCATGTTTTCTATTTCAGTATGATCTTTTCTACTTGATGAGTTAATGTCTCTAATTCTACATTATCTATTGAAGGAATCTCTACAGATTTGGTAGAGACCTCTTTAATAGATTCTAATAATTCTCTACGAACAGTTTCTGTTTGCATAGAAAATTCATCTCGTAACTTATCGTTATTTTTCTCTATTTCATTTACAACTAAGATATTGACATTATCTAGTCTCTCGGTTAAGTCAGTAATATCATTTCGCATGCGAGCTTTTTCCTCACGTGATTCCTGAATATGTTCTTCTAACCTTTTACAATTACCAGCAATCTTATTACTAAGTCCTACTAGTTTTTCCTGCATTTCAACTTTAGAAGCCTCTATTTTATCACCTAATTCTCGACTGGTTTCATTAACATGTTCCTGTAACCTGTCTGTCGATTTTGTTAGATCCCCTTTAAGTTCCTCTTTTAATCTAACCGTAGATTCGTCGTTAGACTGTTTTAATCTAGTAATAGATTCTTCGTTAGACCGTTTTAATCTAGCCATAGATTCTTCGTTAGACTGCTTTAATCTAGTCATAGATTCTTCGTTAGACTCTTTTAATTCCTGTTTTAGTTCCTCTTTTAATCTTGCAGTAGATTCTTCGTTAGATTGCTTCAATTTAGCGATCGCCCTAAAAAGGGATCTCATGCTCCAATCGGACATGGATTGCTCTTCGTCTGACATTTCACTTCCCGACATCATTGTAAGATATTAACTAGTCACACACGCAGACTTGTAATCAACAACCCTGTAAAAGCACACTCCCTATGTACAACACTCCACTTCCAACTTAAAACAGATTCACCGGACACTAATATTGTAGTTTGTGGTTCTCGGTGATCAGTGTGCTGCTATGGGCTGCAGAAGTAACAGCCGTCGATGCAGCCGCTGAGATGCTGCGACCCCGCTTCCGCAACCGGCAGGACGCTGAGTCGAACACCGGAGACGTCACTGGCTGCAACCACGCCCGGCCGCACCGTAGACAGGCGAAGCCCTCAGCAACACCTCTAATACCAGCCGGAGGAACGCCCCCCAGCTGACGTACTGGGCCTGTTAGTTTAGGTAGTAAAAGGTTGTCGGGGTTTGCAGCGTTCAGCTGCTGCCCAACAGATGCGCCTTCTCGTGGAATAACTGCGTGACCGTACTGCTTGACTGCGCTCCGTCAGTTGCCCACACCCGCGAAGTCGCCACTGGCTGGTGAAGGCTCCACGAAGACTCGCGTTGACTTCCGAAGGACTCTTGATGTTTTAATTGTCTCGTACCTGTGTCCCTTAGATGCACACAAGTCCTGTTTATAAGGTCGCCACGGTGTAGTGTAAGAGTCGAACATCACACATATAGCTTGTTTGGAAATTCGTTTGAAAACATGTTTGCTAGGTAGGTATGCAACAGGGTAATAATGGTTGGGGGCGCTTACGTCGAATCGGCTGATGTCATTTGACATCTGTCCTACCTCTCTGACCTGGTTCGAGCATCGTTCGTGTGGCTTTGAGTGTTAGAGCAAGATGGTTGAGTACACGTTTGCAGAATACACCGATATGATCCTTCTGTATGGCTAATCTCTTCGCCTTTATCAAGATCGCCATCCACAACACCCGACTCCATCGCATACTCTTTCCTCCATAGTTGTTTTGAGAAAGTGGTACCTTCACCGTCAGCAGGTGCGACTGTGGTGCTTCAAGTAGACGCGGCACTCTCGAATTGGAAGAGACGTTACGTAAACAACCGTTTTTGTGAAACCAATTAAGTTTCTTTTCGTTTCTTTGGATATTAATGAGTATAACTGTAGAACAAGTCATAAACTGGGTCACGCCTGATAAGCTACCTGCAACATTGGTCGCAGTACCAACATGTTTCCAAATGGCTGTAATACGGAAACGTTACGTTTCGGGGCATGGTTTCCAATTCAAAATATTATTGTTTCAGTACCCTAAACAAGTCCTATAAGTTGTAACTGGAATTTCCCAACGAACACAGGCATTCATAACCAGCTCCAGGCGTCTTGAACTTTCCTGACAATGGCTTTGCAAGATAACATCGCTGTAATCAATAAATGGTTGCAGTCAATAATTCGAATTATTGCTTTCTTGCACATGGCAGTTACGTGCTCAGTCCAGTTTAGATTGTCACCTGTTATTTATTACTCCTAGACTCTTTGCTGAAGGAGAGAAGCTGATATTTGCCCCATTTAGGGTTAAAGATGGAAGGGAACCCCGATATTTTAGGCTAATGAGCCTAGAATGACCAACCGAAATCGCTTGGGTCTTGGATGATCAGAAAATTTAAGTTTCCAGAATATTCAGGGTGAACTACTCTATAACTTAGGAATACAAGTGTACATCCAAAATTTCCGCTTCACCGAGCAGCTACAATGCAACAGTTTGAACGTTGCCGCTGGCAGCAGTTGAAAAGATGACGTCATAGTCATGAAGACTAGCAACTTATGCCGATGCTTACTGAGGAGAACTAGGGAGCAAAGCGACACAGCTACGGGGACAGACTGCAACACCTGCTGTTTACACAAAATCTTGTTGTTTTATTGTTTTGATTCTAAGAAATTACGTTTTAAAAACCTAAATTTCAGAGTAGTAATTTGCAAAAGAAAAATTATTACTGATTGTAGGATTTTCAGAAATCGGAACTTGTGATCTTTATTGCGGCAATGGGCAGGGGGGAAGTGGTGAGGGGGGGGGGGGGGGGGGGAGTTGTGTACGGTACCTAAAATTTTAGGAATTAATCACTGCATGTGACTGGAGAATTCGACACTGAAATTGATGAATGCACTCATTTATTCAGCACAGTCACAATACAACAAATCATCCAGTTCTTAACGTGCCCGTACCGAGCCAAAGGCAAATAGAGGCAAGACGGAACAAAATATTAAACCAGACTGTGCAAGAATCCAACGCATAGTCGTGGTCAGCAGTAGTAATGTAGTAATCCAGTGCGTAGCTAAGTCCGCAGGCAGTGGTAGGTTTCTTCGATAAGTTTGTGCGTTGTGGCTAGCTGTTTGGTGATCTGAAGCCATGTTCCACGCGCGATCAAAGTCCCTATGTGTAGAGTGGAAATCAAGCTAAGTGTGAAAAGACTGATTCCGAGTTATTCACTTCTTTTGTAAAATATTTTAATTAAAAAACCTCAACAACGTATTTTATTTATTGTCTGCAGTACCAGTCACACAACTATTGCATAAGTTTTTTAAGTTCCCATCCTTTCATCAACGAAAATAATTATTTTCTTCTGAAAAACGCAGTACGGGCTAAATGCGATACAGGTATCGGAAAAAACTAGGTAATCATTTATCAGTTCTTTTAATAACAAACATTTTACACATACACTATCCTGTGATTAAATTATTTTTAATGCTTCTATTAATTTTATAGTGCACAAAGCAATTTTAATTGATTAACTGTTTGAAAAATGTTCTGTTAGCTACTTTCAAGTGTGGCAGCATGTGTTGCATATCCTTTTTCTTTTCAGCTGACAAGTTGTTTTCACATTGTCGTGACAGAAAAACAAAGTTCCTTACCATGTCAGCGATAATCACTTCCTTGAAAATCTTTTAGGTGCTCCAGCCTTCAAGATTGTTAAACATTGTTCCTGTCTTGACGACACCAGGTACATTTTTTTTCACTTGAATCCAGCTACATTTGAAACTACTTACTGTCGTTGTGTTAATATGCGTATCGGCTGCTTTTATAAAATAAAAAAAGTCCTCAGGCTGGAGCACAGTAACCACAAATGGATTGTTAGGTATAGCTTTCTTGATAATTTCTACAAGATCCTTTTATACTTGACACTCTGACATTCTCCCAGCCTCTTACGTTTTGTAGTCTGCGCAAAATGTCTGTCACACGCTGCAAACAATTACAAAGCTTTGTGACACTTAGCGCGCTTTAGCCTCAACAGTGGGCCGGCACGAACCGCTCATGCTATCTTTCTGGCCTTATATGCGCTACTAGAAAAAGGGATCGGTTGGTAGGGCCCATTCTGAGACATCAAGGGATCACCAATTTAGTATTGGAGGGAAGCGTGGAGGGTAAAAATCGTAGAGGGAGAGCAAGAGATGAATACACTAAACAGATTCAGAAGGATGTAGGTTGCAGTAGGTACTGGGGATGAAGAAGCTTGCACAGGATAGAGTAGCATGAAGAGCTGTATCAAACCAGTCTCTGGACTGATGACAACAACAACAACAATGCGCTACTAGAACTTGGAATGGGTAAAATTATACAAACAGGTAGGTGCAACACTCCAGTAGAGACATGAAACTGATCATATAGGCCCAGTTGTGGGTCAAGCAAGTAGCAGACTTGAGTTAATTGGTGGAATGCTAGGGAAATGCAATATGGCTACAAAGGAGACTGCTTATAAATCACTCGTGCGACCCATCCTAGAATATTGCATAAGTGTGCGGGAACCATACCAATTAGGACTAATGGTGAATATTGAACGTATACAGAGAAGGGCAGCACGAATGATTACAGGTTTGTTTGACCTTTGGGAGAGTGTTATGGAGATACTAAAAGAACTAAAGTGGCGGACTCTCGAAGATAGACAGAAATTAGTCCGAAAAAGTCTACTAAGAAAGTTTCAGGAACAAATTTTAAATGATATACTACATACACTACAGTATCCTACTTGTAGCTATCACATGGATCTTGAGGACAAGATTAGATCAATTACACAATGCATAAAGGCATTTAGGCAATCATTCTTCTCGCGCTCCATACGTGAATGGAACGAGAAGACGCTCTAACAACTGGTACAGAGGATGTACCTCCACCATGCACTTTACAGTTGTTTGCAGAGTATGGATGTAGATGTAGATGTACTTGCTTTCAGAGCCTGCTCTTGGGACGTCCACCTACAACTTATAACTCATTCTATTCGTTACGCCATAGCTGCCACGTTGTTTGGCATATTTTGACAACTTTTGTTCATCCTAGGTGTTGGAGTTCCTCTACTGGCCATTAAAATTGCTGCACCACGAAGATAACGTGCTACAGACGCGAAATGTAACCGACGGTAAGACGACGCTGTGATATGCAAATGATTAGATTTTCAGAGCATTCACACAAGGTTGGCGTCGGTGGCGACACTTACAACGTGCTGACATGAGGAAAGTTTCCAACCGATTTCTCATACACAAGCAGCAGTTGACCGGCGTTGCCTTGTGAAACGTTGTTGTGATGCCTCGTGTAAGGAGGAGAAATGCGTACTATCACCTTTCCGACTTTGATAAAGGTCGGATTGTAGCCCATCGCGATTGCGGTTTATCGTATCGCGACATTGCTGCTCGCATTGGTCGAGATCCAATGACTGTTAGCAGAATATGGAATCGGTGGGTTCAGGAGGGTAATACGGAACGCCGTGCCGGATCCCAATGGCCTCGTATCACTACCAGTCGAGATGACAAGCATCTTATCCGCATGGCTGTAACGGACCGTGCAGCCACGTCTCGATCTCTGAGTCAACAGATGGGGTCGTTTGCAAGACAACAACCATCTGCACGAACACTTCGACGACGTTTGCAGCAGCATGGGCTATCTGCTCGGAGACCATGGTTGCGGTTACCGTGACGCTGCCTCACAGACAGGAGCGCCTGCGAGGGTGTACTCAACGACGAACCTGGCTGCACGAATGGCAAAACGTCATTTTTTCTGATGAATCCAGGTTCTGTTTACAGCATCATGATGTTCGCATCCGTGTTTGTCGACATCGCGGTGAACGCACATTGGAAGCGGGTACTCGCCATCGCCATACTGGCGTATCACCCGGCGTGATGGTATGGGGTGCCATTGTTCGCATTGACGGCACTTTCAACAGTGGACGTTACATTTCAGATGTGTTACGACCCGTGGCTCTACCCTTCATTCGATCCGTGCGAAACCCTACATTTCAGCAGGATAATGCACTACCGCATGTTGCAGGCTGTACGGGCCTTTCTGGATATAAAAAATGTTCGACTGCTGCCCTCTCTGCTGCACATTCTCCAGATCTCTCGCCAATTGAAAACGTCTCGTCAATGGTGGCCGAGCAACTGACTCGTCACAATACGCCAGTCACTACTCTTGATGAACTGTGGTATCGTGTTAAAGCTGCATGGGCAGATGTGTCTGTACACGCCATCAGATCTCTGTTGGACTCAATGCCCAGGTGTATCAAGGCCGTTATTGCGGCCAGTGGTGGTTGTTCTGGGTACTGATTTCTCAGAATCTATGCACCCAAACTGCGTGAAAATGTAATCACATGTCAGTTCTAGTATAATATATTTGTCCAATGAATACCCGTTTATCATCTGCATTTGTTCTTGGTGTAGCAATTTTAATGGCCAGTAGTGTAATTACAGGATTGGCGAATCGTAATATTCACTATAGTCACATTATTCACTTCAGCACTGTCATGCATAATCTAGCTGTCTCTTAGAGGCCATTTTCTAAATATTTTCAAAGCTCCTTTCGAAATACCTTATTTGCTACTTTGTTCACCAGCTGCCATTTGTCTTTATCTCCAACAATGTCGCTCAGTGATCTACTGCCTGTTATTTGAGTCTACACATCTTCCTAAAGAGGGCACTCTCGTACAATATGGTGTGCCAGTGGTGCCACATGCAGACATATCTGTCCGACGTTCCTTTAACTTATGTTGATATTCAATATACAGGCCATGCGCTATAGCTGGGAGATTCACTTGACTTGTTATGGACACCTCTCAGCAAGCACCACAATGTGTAGCGAAGGCTCATAGTGCAACTACAATGTCGTGAGGGTATCTCGTAGCGTGGACCGCAAAATCTTGAGAGTACCTCCTAGAGTGTACCGCAACATCTTGCACTTACCTAACAGTGCGAACAGTAATCTCTTACGAGCACCTCCTAGTGTGGACCAAAATGTCTTGCGAGTGCCTGCTAGTGTGGACCACAATTTGTTGTGGGCACCTCTTTTTGTGGACCGCAAAGTCTTGCGAGCAACACCTAGTGTGGACCACAATGTTTACTGGGCGACTCCTAGCACAGACCGCAGGGTCTTGCCAATACCTCCTAGAATGGACTGCAATGTCTTCAGACCAGCTCGTAATGCAGACTCCAGTTCCTTGCGAGTGCCTTCCAGTGTAGACCACAATGTTGAGTAAGTGACTCCTAGCGCAGATGGCACAGTATTTCGAGCACACCCCCCCCCCCCCCCCCCCACATAACGCGGACCGCAATGTCTTGTGAGCGCTGTTACAGTGTTTCGCGAGCACCTCCTAGAGAGGGGTGCAACGTTTTGCAAGCGATTCGTACCGATGGCTGCAGTGTGTGTCAGTGGCTGAGCTGTACCGATATCGATATCTGAGTCAGAAACTGAGTAACCATTAGATCGGGTACAAGAGTAACCCATTAGTTTACTGCTTCTCAATGAGTTTTGAAGTGCAGAGAGACTTTCAGGTCATCACTGCCAGGTGAAAACATTGGGGGATGACTGTAAACATAAAAAGAGTGTTGGAACCCCCGTAAAGAGGCGAAAACGTCTGTTTTAATCATTTGACTAGGAGTCCTGCAATCAATCACTGGAACGAGTTTCTGCCTTCAAGTATCTAGATGTTTCTGTCAGTTGTTTAAAGTGGAATGTCCATATGAATCTAGTTGAGGGAACGACAAATGGCAGATTAATATTTATTGAGAGAATCAGGAGTAGTAACGCACTCACAGAAGAGATTCCTTACAAAACCCTTGTTCAACTAGTTATTGAGTATTCTTCGTCGGTCTGAAACTCTCTCGAAGGAGGGTTAACTCAAAAGATAGGAAGTATTGAACGAGGAGTTGCACGATTCGTCACAGGCTTATTTAGGGAGCGAAAGGAAATCACAGAAACGCTCAACAAACTCCACCTGAGAGCCGAGACGTAACAAAAATCACTTTCTACGTCGCGCAGAACCTTACTCACAGCCCACGTTCCAAACCAACCAAGAAATACAGGGTTGAGACGTGGCTGACTGATGTTATGCGTTGGATTAAATCTTGGTTGCTATTCTGCGTTAAGTCTCCCGCGGTTATCGCGATTATGCTATTATCCTCTCTCTCCGCGAGTGGCAGCAGCGGTGTGTACTATCTTTGGCCTGGCGCTTATAGTTCCGGCTTTGCGGTGTGCGATCAGTTGGCCGGTTGGCGTGGAGCAGCGAGGAAATCGCGGCACGTGGTTTGGCCGACGTCACTGGCGGCGTGCACGTGCGGTCGGAGTGTGTGGTGCTGTTCCCATTGCTACGAGGTCAATGGCTCACCGATCCTCGACACGAAAGTTGAGTTTTGACTTATCTACCTGCAAGTCACGACTGTTCACATTGTGTCGTCTGGATTTCGTTGTCGGCTGTTCGGGCATTTCCGCAAGCAACAACGTGTGTTTTCAAGTTGGCAAATTTTAACCACCCTCCAGTGGAGTTTAACTGTACTGAAGTGCAGCAGCGGAATCTTCTGCCTTGTGGCCGTTAACGTTCCGGTTACTTGCACTGGCCGTTGACGTAAATACAGGCAGTGTATTTTCCTCATGGTGTTGTCGCTGTGCACCACGGTGTGTAGTTTGACAGCTCAATGAATAATCGGTTGTGGGCGCCAATACCTTCTACGTTGTTTCTTTGAACTACCTGTTGCGTGCTTGTCGGGTGGATTGGAAGTTCTCTTGTCGGTGGGTCCGTTGACTGTCTGTCGGTTGGGTTGTCATCGGATCGAGAATGGTTGGGCCGACTGCCTGTCTCACCTAAGCGAGCGTTAGTGTTTGAATTCCAGGCCGACTCTCGGGAACTTCTGAGCGCCGCTGGGTGTATTGCCTTTTCTTATTTGTTCTTGTTGTTTGTATTTGTGTTACTTCTAGCCAATTTTTAAATTAAAGTCGTTTTGCTTTTAAGGTGTCAGATTGTTCGGGCCTTCAGCCTAATTAAAGAACTGTTTTAAGATAAGGCCGTTTGCCTTTTAAAAATTTAATTTTGGTTTGAATCTTAAGAGATGGACATTCAGCCGATTTTTTTAATTAAAGTTGTTTTGCTCTTAAGATGTGAAATTGCTTGGGCCTTCAGCCTAATTGAAAGGACAGATTTAAGGTGAGGCCTTCTGCCTTTTAGATTTCTGATTTTGGTTTGAGTCTTAATTTATTGGTTTTCAGCCGATTTTATATTAAAGCGGTCTTGCCCTTAAGGCATGAGATTGTATGGCGCGTTCAGCCGGTAATTAAGTTTCAAAAATTAATACTGTTTTTTTTTAATTTTCTTGGTTCTTGTAATGTTTGGTCAAATAAATAAAGTTGTATGTTCGAGTATAACTGACAGCCGCTTACTTTGGCCCCTTTCCACAATTTAAACTACCTGTCCTGTCCTGCGGGTTTAGGAGGGCGTCTCAAGGGTGTTCGAAAAAAAGTGTAGAATACTTTGAGAGGTGGTAGTGCTCATCGAAACAAGAAAAATAAGTCCAATAAACATGGGTCCGAGATAAACAAGTGTTTACAGGCATGGCTGCGAGACGCTTGATTGATGTTAGGAAAAAACAAATGGCTCCAAGCACTATCGGACTTACCATCTGAGGTCATCAGTCCCCTAGACTTAGAACTACTTAAACCTAACTAACCTAAGTTCATCACACACATCCATGCCCGAGGAAGGACCGTAGCAGCCGCGTGGTTCCGGACTGAAGCGCCTAGAACCGCTCGACCACAGCGGATGATGTTAGCACACTCGTTGCTTTAGCGCTCCTTCAAACGTGTCGGCAGGGTATTATTGTGTCTCACTCACAGTACTCTAATTAGGTGGTCTGCAATCAATTGTGTGGTCCGAGTCGTGTTGTAGGCTACGTTAGTTTTCGTCTTGTTTATGTGCCTCATTGTACAGTGCTGTCAATCCTGAGTACTTATCATGGTGTTTTTACCTTCTTCCAAACGCGGATTCACTTATATGCTTACTATTATTGCGCTGTTTGTACGTACAAATGGTGTGGTACATTTACATTTTCTCTCTTCCACCACTTGTTAGCAATGGAAGCTTACTACCCGACGAGTGAAATGGTGCGTATGATATTCTGCTACGGTTTATTAAATGGACGTAGCCTCTGCGCCTGTGTCCTCTACGCTGGAAAAAATCCACAGTGCAGAGAGGTCTCTGATAAGCTGTTCGGCAGACTTTCGTAGCATCTGAAGGTCACAGGTACCCTTGCATCTCGGAAGACTCGACAGTGGAAGGGCCCCGCACAGTCGGCACGAGTGACATGAAGGAGCGTGTGCTACGTTCCGTGGAAGAAACCCTGGGTCCAGTGTGCGACGATTAGCAGCAGCAGAAGGTGTGTCTCACTCTCGTATCTGGGGAGAACTTCATGAAAAATTTCACTACCCATATCGTCTACAGTGTACTTAAGGCCTGAGGCCACAGGATCATCATGGCAGACGGCGGTTCTGTCAGTGGCTGCTGCAGGTGTGTGAAACAGATCCACTGTTCACATCCAAGATTTCATTTCCCTATGACGCAGGGTTCACAAGAGATGGTGATGTGAATTTTCATAACCAACTTGTATGGGCCGACGTAAATCCCCAAGCGATTCAGGAAAGACGGCATCATCACCGATTATCTGTCAAATTATGGGCAGGCATACTTGGCGATAGATTAATGGAGCCATACCTGCCATCACAAAGGTCAACTGGGGCGAACTATTTGGACTTTCTCGTTAATATGTTACATACCTTGCTGGAGGCTGTGCCATTGCAGCAACGAATACAAATGTGGTTCACGCATGATGGCGTCCTAGCACACTTTCGTCACAAGGTACGTGAGCATCTGACAGACATTTCAGGGCCGCTGGATTGGTCGGGGTGAGGAGGTGGGGACGGTGGTGCGGCAACCATAGCCTGCTAGTTCCCTAGACTTTTGGTTATGGTGTCACTTGAAGGAGTTGGTCTACGCCACGCCGACGAAGGATGCGCGGACACTACAGGGTCTCGTCTTCAGTATGTGCCACAGCTACGACAAACACTGGGTATACTTCAAAGGGTGTGTCATTCCTTACGCCGGAGGGCAGACGGGTGCATTGTCATGGACGCCACGTTGAACACCTCCTGTAAACAGACAGTTATCGCACAAAGTATGCGTTTCCGGACCCATGTTTATTCGACTTATTTTTCTTGTTTCGATTAGTACTACCACGCCGGCCGTTGTGGCCGAGCGGTTCTAGGCGCTTCAGTCCGGAACCGCGCTGCTCCTACGGCTGCGAGTTCGAATCCTGCCTAGGGCATGGATGTGTGTGATGTCCTTAGATTAGTTAGGTTTAAGTAGTTCTATGTCTAGGCGACTGATGACCTCAGAAGTTAAGTCGTATAGTGATCAGAGCCATTTACTATCAAGCAATCGCGAATCGTGTGATGATTAAGTATTCGACTGCCAATCGTTAGCTGCTTAAGTGCTGAGTGTCAGATGCCTTGGAATGGCATCAATAACTTGATCCTTACCTGAAACGAAGTTACATACATTCAAACAATAATCAAAGGTACTTTCTGGTAGCATTGGCCACATTCAAGTTCTGAATGGAAAGAAAGAATAGTGCACTGGGTTTCTGCTTCATCTGTAACTGAAGAACGAATTACTCTGTGGGACTTTATTCTCACAGATCACACACAGACTGACATCGATTACAAGTGCAATTGGGCATGACGTTAAATAACTTAATAATAACTGAATGCCAGACGGCGTTCTTGTGGTGTCGCGGCTGAGGATCATGTTACTGGGATCACTAGGAAAAATTAACTGGTCCACTGTTTCCGTGCCTGCCCATCGAAACCTTCGCGCCGGTGTGTGTGTGTCTTCCTCACAGCCTACGAAACACTTCGTTCCGTCGTTCTTTTCTGTCCATAGCTCATAGTGTAGGAGGTTACACATCCCACAATAGAGTATCCAGCTTCCGCTATTACATCCAGCAAGAGAACAGCGAAATGTTCTCCTAATAGACCACAGGATCACCTCATTCCCCTTCTTCGCCACTTGATTTCTAAATATGGCAATTTTTCGACTTTCCTCCTCCTAATGGCCAAGCCGGCGTTCCATGTGGCCATGTTCTCTCCATATCTGGTTTATTATTGTTATTATTATTATTATTATTATGTCCGCCCCTGGTAGCTGAGTGATCAGCGCGACGGAATGTCATACGGGTCGGAGATTTCTTCCGCTCAGAGACTGGGTATTGTGTTGTCCTTATCATCATCATTTCATCACCATCGACATGCCAGTCGCCGAAGTGGCGTCAACTCGAAATACTTGCACCAGGCGACCGGTCTACCCGACAGGAGGGCCTAGCCACACAGCATTTTTATTATTATTATTATTATCGTATCCATCAACTACAAAAAATCCAGTACACATTTAAACAAAATAGAGGCCCAGACTACACACAAATGTCGGAAGACTCAGCCCAGTGGAGCGCCTCATTAGATGTGTCGTGCAGGCTCCTAATGCTACCAAGGAAATGTCTGTTAGGTCACTTAGAATGTGGCTCATTGTATGAATGTCACCATAGTCACACGTGCTGTCAACGCAAATGTCCCACTTGTGCAAGTAATATTTGCACAAGTCTTCTTCACTGCAGTATCTGTTAAGCTGTATCAAGACCTCTCTCGGGCGTTGAAGCCTGTAGCTTTAACCGCTGGGTTGTCAGAAAATTCGTAGTTCCGAATTTCCGTGGCTTGCCACTCATGTTTCCACTCAGCGTCGCGTCTGAATCCAGTGGAGAGCATTTGGCTTCCTTCTTCATATGTTGGTCTTCTGGAATAGAGGCTTTTCTTAGGCAGCGAGAGCAAATCTTCGTGAAGAGCAATTCACTCTTTTCAGAAAGATGGTAGCAAAGATTATAGACAGCCACCTTTCGACGAATATGAGCTAGATACATGTTCCATAGTATTGGCAGCCCCCATGTAGGTGCAAATCTGACTGTGCCACTAATGATTCTCAAGACTAAGTTCAAATGAACGTCAGTTTTCTTCACACCAACTCTGCGGATCCAAACTGGTGCACAACAATGTGCTGCAGAGTATACCAGCAAAAGGGACGCTCCACAGAGAATTGGTTGTGTTTGTTCCCCTGTTCTACCTGCCAGCTACCTCACCAGATTCACTCATCTTTGATCCTTCTTAGCTACGTTGGAGAGGTGTTTATGATATGTCAGCGTTCTGTCTAATGTGGCACCATGGTATCTTGGCATATCGTTGTATCTGATTATGCCAAGAGCACCAAACTGTGGGATGATCTTTGCTGAAGGTAGACCATCAGAGGGATGTTCTTCTGGTAGCCAGTTTCTGAGTGGGCAGTCACGGAGAGCTCTTATTCAGATCAGCTTCTATGAGATCTAAATCGAGTTTATTCAGATGATACCACAGGATTAGTTTGGTCCTGTACTCGGTTTAGTATAATTATTTTAATGAGTTTGTACGCACAGCGATATTTGGTAATACTCCGTGACATTCCTAGCGATTGGTTGTTGCTTCCTCCCTCTGTCTCTGATGGAATTCGGCTGCAGGACCCGTTGTTCTTGTGTAGCTTCCAACAAGCAGTGAGAAGTATCCAACGGTCATTCTGGATGTATGGGGAATGAAGCTGCAAGTAACGGAGTTCGCTACCGTGACGATCTCTCGCTTGAATGCTTCCAAACGTGTACGCTCTGCGGAGAACGCCTTCGTGTGCGCATGCGCCAACGAGCGAGGCGAATGTAAAGAGCGGTGCGAGTCTGTGGGCCTCCCATTGTCCAGCGCTCCTTCTTGTTATGACGATCTTGCGGCTTTCCCGCAGGCATTCCGTTTTTAATGCCACTTCAATCTTTGCTTCTCACTTCCGTGCTTGCTAAGATGTCACTAGTTAGCTCCTTATTACAAACACAGCACTTACGTCGCGCCGGCCGAAGTGGCCGTGCGGTTAAAGGCGCTGCAGTCTGGAACCGCAAGACCGCTACGGTCGCAGGTTCGAATCCTGCCTCGGGCATGGATGTTTGTGTTGTTCTTAGGTTAGTTAGGTTTAACTAGTTCTAAGTTCTAGGGGACTAATGACCTCAGCAGTTGAGTCCCATAGTGCTCAGAGCCACTTACGTCGCAGAAATAGCTGGCTATGTAATACAGCGGCCCGTCTCGTCAACTACACTCTTGATCAGCACTGAGCCCATTCACCAGCAATGGGATAAAAAGAAGGGTGGATGGGAGCATTACGCACTCTCGTGATAGTCCTCGGTAGCCGCAAAATTCCCAGAAAGGTGAAACAAGTAAATAAATAAATAATAAAACTAAAGTATCTTAATAACTGGGTGTTTTCGCACGTAAGTGGTAACAGTAAACGAAGTATATAAAACCATGGGCACCAACATGGCGTCTCTGTGCTTGACAATATTATACGGGTACCAATATGCACACAAAACCACACAAAAAACTCGCCTCTTTTACAGCTTAACGAATATAAAACACACAACAACAAAATCATTCTTCAAACAAAATACCAGCAGGCTCACACAACCACGTGTTTCCTACAAACAGGTCAATAAGCATACATACACATCTAAGCAACAGCCAATTATGATCTAATTAACTGTTGATCGCCAGGCACATATTGTAAATGGAAACGAAGAATAGTGGGGTGGATTTCTGTGATTTTTTATAAGTGAAGAACCACGTCTCTGAAGGAGACTTTTCATACAGATCACCTCTAAAGCACTCTGCGTGTAAAACTCATATTGTACATTCACTTAAGATTCAGTTATACATCTTGAGCAACTTCAATTTTAACCAACGAAGGATTCTTTATGTCTGTTATTCTAACATGGCTACATAAAAACAGTTGTCAATTCCTAATCTACCTGGTCACCAAATCATATCCTGGTGTCTCCGTTACTTAAATTCCACAGTAGTGAGGCTCTAGCTGCATGTCACAGATAGTCCATTTTCAGGGCTTGTATAATCTTAACGGTTCTGTTTTTAGTGTGCATGCATTTCGCGACACATGTTACGATTAGTAGAAGCACGGTCCTACACTCCCACCCCATAGCCGATGTTGCTAACATCGCGTATCTCTGGAGCTCGGCAGACGAGCGTATACGAAGCTCTCGCTAAGTCAAGTGAGTAATATTTAAATAAGAGCTAATTTAGTTAATATTACATTTTAGACTAGTGTATATACTTCTTCTCTAGGTTATCTATTGAAGGTTTCGCTTTTGTGACCGTATTTAGATCGAAAAGGAAGTATTTCGTAAAAGGCCAGTAGTCGCTAGTTTTGTTTACGTTTTTCAGGCGTAAATTTCGCGCGAGTGTAGATTTTCATTTTTGACTAGAGTTATCGCTTCACAGTCAATTTAATTCGTGTCGGTCATACAGAGTTTAGGTAGTTAAAACTTTCGGAAGTAGGTTTAAAAGTTTGTTTACATTCATCTTTATTTACGAATTACTAGGCTACAGGTTACGAAAAAAGTACTTTAGTCTTGTGTCAACTTATTCTCTGCTTTTTCGTTAAGTTTGTCTGTCAAACCATGTGTGACAAATGTGGTGGTTGCCGTAGAAATTTGAAAGAGGGGGTGTTCTGTGTAGACTGTAAGTTATGGTTTCATTGGGGCGACTGTAGGGGCTAGGAAACGAGGGTAGAAAATGAGACACTTCTATGGCAGTGTAGGTTGTGTACAACCGACAGAAAAATCGCTGAACAGGAGGTAGAAATTTGTGCCATAAGGCTGAATTAGAAAACGCGAACTTGGAATTATGTAGGGTAAGGGAGTAAAAAGAGACTGGGAACTGGGAAAAGGTAGCAAGCAAAGGGCGAAAAAGGGAAACACTTGAAAAAACTCCAGAAATTCAATTAGTAAATCAGTTTGGCTTGCTACCTGAAGTTAAGTAAGAGCCTCATCTAGGTGTAGATGAAAGTAGGATGAAGCAGAATATTAGCTTAAAGAAAAAAGAAAGGTCGGGATCAAACCAGAATAGGAAAAGAAGAATTCTGCTTATAGGCAGCAGTCATGGGAGGGGTGTGGGCCAGCAGCTTTAGAAGAAATTAGGTGCAGGGTACCAGGTCATAAGTTTTCTGAAACCACTTTCTAGCCTTAGCCAGGTGACAGAAAACCTGAATAGGATGAGGAAAAATAAGTTAGCTTCTTAGGAGCAGGAAACAGCCTGGCTATGAATACAGTATTAGGAGTGACCTGGATAAAATAGGAGCAGAAACTGAGCACACAAATGTGGGGGTCTGTGGAGGTCTTTCAGCGCCATGATCAGCCCTGGGTAAACACTGGTGTAAGGCATGTTAACACTGAGCTGAACAGGATGCTCCAGACACTGGCAAAATCTCACATAAGTGTTGTTCCAGTAAATGCTACTGGTAGGTGGGGATACACGACACATGGCCTGCACCTGAATAGGATGAGGAAAAATAAGTTAGCTTCTCTATTAGCAGGAACTGTAAGGGGGTCCACAGTCACACAAGGGGTGATCTCTGTGGTTAATGGGTCCAGGCAGACAGTTTTTTTAGGTTAAAGCCAAAGTCCAGTAAGATGACAATGAAGATAAATAGAATAAAAGAAACTTCATGTAAAGTAAATAGGGGTAAAGCTAAGTGCAGTATCAACTTACTTCATCAGAATATCAAGGGAATAAAAAATAAAGTAGAAAAGCTATTAGTGCATTTAGATGATCTCAAAAATAAGAATGAGATTGATATACTCTGTCTGTCTGAACACTATGTAACTGTGGGCATGTATAGTATCAGTATAAGTGGATATAATTTAGCATCTTACACTTGTAGATCTAGGATGGATAAAGGAGGAGTTGCCATTTTCATAAAACAAGGGTATAAATTCAAAACTGTAGAAGTACACAAATTTTGTGTTGATCAGCACTTTGAGGTTAGTGCATGTGAACTTCAGCTAGATAGTGTAGTATTGATATTAGCAATAGTGTACAGGTCCCATTGGGTGACTGGGAGCTGTTCATAAATACGTTTGACTCGCTATTATGCTGCCTGTCAGACAAAAAGAAGAAGTTATTAATCTGTGGTGATTTTAATGTAAACTTTCTAAGTAATTCTGATTGGAAAATTGAACTAGAAGTGTTATTAACAACATTTAACTTAGAATCAGTGATCAATTTCCCCACACATATAGCTCAAGACAGTAGCATGCTAATACATAATGTATTTGTACAGAAAGAGGATGTAAAACAAACACATGCTTTCCCTGTGGTAAATGGATTGTCAGACCATGATGCACAACTGATTAACTTACAAAATCTAACAGGGTGTACAGTTCAGAAACCATTAAGTAAAAGTGTGAGGTCGCTCAACCCGGCATCTATAGAGCACTTCAGAGAAGGCTTAAGAAATGTTAATTGGGGAGATATATATAATGGGCCAAATACTAATGATAAATGCAACATATTTCTTTTAAATTTATATCCCTTTTTGAACATTGTTTCCGAAAGAAAATTACTAAATATAACACCACTCACTTTTCAAAGAAACCTTGGATTATTACAGGTATTAAAGTGTCTTCAGAAAGAAAAAGACGACTGTAGGAGACAGCAAGAACTAGTAAAGATCCAGAAGTAGTTTCACACTATAAAAATTATTGTAACATACTGAGAAAAATTGTAAGGAAATCAAGAAATATGTATGTTAGAGAAGAAATTAACAACTCTGGCAATAAAATAAAATCAATATGGAATGTTGTTAGAAGGGAGACAGCAAAAAGTAATCATTGGGGTAGATAGTATTATTATTAAAGAGAATGAGACCATTCTAACCTGCAGTACACAAGTAGCTAATGTATTTAACAACCATTTACCATTTCTTAAGCGTAGGAGAAAAAAATGGTGAGAACAGTTCAAAAGAAAAAGCAAAGCAGTACATGGAAGAGTCTATTTTGAAAAAAAAAATTGTCAAATTAAGTTTCACCTAACAACCTCTTGTGAAATAAGTAAAATTATTAAATCTTTGAAAAATAAAGGTTCTGTTGGAGTAGATGACATCTCTAATAAGATATTAAAACAGTGTGGAGCAATTACAGCCGATCTTGTGAGTCACATACGTAATTCATCACTAACTCAAGGTATTTTCCCAGACAGGTTTAAATATGCTAGTGTCAGGCTTCTCTACAAAAAAGGAGACACCAAAAATGTCAATAATTATCGGCTAGTATCCTTGCTTACAGCATTTTCAAAAATCTTCTAGAAAGTAATGTACTCAAGAGTGGTTTACCATCTCAACAGTAATGGGATACTTAGTAAATCACAGTTCGGATTTCAAAAATGCTGTTACACTGAGACAGCAATATATAATCTCACTATCCACATAATAGAGTCTTTAAATAGCAATATTTCCCCAATAGGAATTTTTTGTGACTTGTTCAAAGCATTTGACTGTGTGAACCATGATATTATGTTACAGAAATTACCATTCTATGCTATACATGAAATAGCATATGAGTCATTTAAGTTATACCTACAGAACAGGAAGCAAGAAGTTTCCTTATATGGGTCAAGTGATTTAAATAAGTTTGCGACTTCATCTAACTGGGGTGAAATTACATTAGGTGTTCCACAGGGTTCAATCATGGGTCCCCTTCTGTTCTTGATATATGTGAACGATCTCCCTTCCTATCTGAAACAGGAAGCTGAACTGACACTGTTTGCTGATGATACAAACATCATTATTAATCCAGTAAAAGAAACTCCAACTGAAAATGATACGAATAAGCTCTTTGGATAAGTCATTAATTGGTTTTGCCGGCCGGGGTGGCCGAGCGGTTCTAGGCGCTACAGTCTGGAACTGTGCGGCTGCTACAGTCGCAGGTTCGAATCCTGCCTCGGGCATGGATGTGTGTGATGTCCTTAGGTTTGTTAGGTTTAAGTAGTTCTAAGTTCTAGGGGACTGATGACCTTAGAAGTTAAGTCCCATAGTGCTCAGAGCCATTTGAACCATTAATTGGCTTTCTGGAAATGGGATTGCTCTAAACTTTGAAAAAACACAGTACATCCAATTTTGTGCTGCAAAAACTACAGTTACTTCAATAAATATAACTCATCAACAGAAATCAGTAGACAGGGTAGAGGATACTATATTTTTGGGTGTACATGTAGATGAGAATCTTAATTGGAAAACTGATGTTTTGGATCTTCTGAAGCGACTGGGTTCAGCAACTTTAGCAATCAGAGTAATTGCCAATTTTGAGGCTGTAGAAATTTGTAAGCTAACATACTTTGCATACTTTCACTCTCTGATGTCATACGGAATAATATTTTGGGTTAACTCAACATGTAGACAAAAAGTATTCACTGCTCAAAAGAAAGTGGTTAGAATAATGTGTGGGCTCCATAGTCGCACATCTTGTAAGCATCTTTTTAAAAGATTGGGAATTCTTGCAACAGCCTCACAGTACATTTACTCACTAATCAAATTTGCTCTCAACAACTCGGACCAGTTTAGAAACAACAGTTACATTCATGATCTTAATACCAGAAAAAAGAAAGACTTACACAATCCTTTACTCAACCTATCTACGGCACAGAAAGGGGTAAAATATGCTGCTATAAACATTTTCTACAAATTGCCAGATGAAATAAAATGTCTGACAGACAACAGTAATAGCTTCAAAAATAAAGTGAAATCATATCTCCTTGACGACTCCTTCTATACCATAGATGAATTCTTGAATAGGAATAAATAAATTTATAAATATAGCATATACATTTCGTGCCATTTAAGGGAATGGGGTAAATAACAGAAATATTAATCTTTAACTCTGTATTGTTTTATATATATATATATATATATATATATATATATATATATATATATATATATTAAAAAATCTAGTTTCATGTGTGTGTTTCTTGTGCACTTGACACGTTCCACATCATAACGGCTACCATACCATGCGAATGATCAATGGAACACGCATCCAACTAACTAACTAACTAACGCGTGTGAGGTGGCTCTTCACTTAGAGGCAAGCCTGTTCGAATCAGTCGGCCTTCGACAGGGAAGTGACACGAATATCGTGTTTTCGGCGTCGGTGTACAGCTCGCGCGTGGAGTTATTTACATGATACAGCAGTCTTAGCGCGTTATATTTCCTTAAAAAGAGAACGGTTTATTCCTACAGAAAATCGACACCGAAGATCAGCTTTTCGAGTGAATATACTCGCCCGAAGACGCTCGAAATCGCACAGTTCATCAGAGACGAAGTGAACATGGTGTGTAACGATCTTTTTGGCATCCCCCTGTGTATATTGAGTAGTGAGGTGTACGTGAACCTGGTTAACGAAGAGGTATGTGACAGAACCCTACGTGCAATTAAAAGTAGTCTTTAGTTTCGTCACTCTGATGGTCACATCAGCGATGTAACTCCCAAACATGCTGGACTTGGACTGCGTATGATCCATGTATCTGAACTCCCTTTGGAGGTGCCTTCAAAGGTGATGGTATCTGCACTCCGCCGATATGGTATGATAGCTTCGCATAGAGCTAACCAAACATGCACTGTCCTACTTCTATATTGACGGATGCCGTCCCATTATAGTTTATGAAGCCCAGCCGAAGACGTGCTCAGTATGTGGCCAAGAAGACTCATCCATTCCACGTGCATGCTACATGGAATCGCACAGTTGCTGCCTGAGGATGACCGCCCCAATGACGCTCTCACTGACGTTTTCCGAGGTTCTCCAAAACGACCTCCGACAACGGTCCGCGGTGACTTCTACCGCTGAACCATAGCCATATCTGGTAACACCTCAGGGAGTTGCGGACCGAACTACGCCCACGTCCTTGCCTTCCCTCTCCTGCCCCCCCCCCCACTCCTCTGTGCCCTCCACACCACCTGCCCTCTGCAGTGGTGAGCAATCTCCGGCGCAGGGGATGGACCTCGACTGTATGATTCTGCCAGCCGATGCTTTTGTGCCTGACCGTCAGGATCCCCAAGCGTATTCGGACACTGAAGATCACACACGCTACCAATAGTCGGTAAAGAGACGTTGAAAACAGCGGATCGCCCCGTCTGGCAGCTGCAGGATGTAATCTCAAGACGATGAGGATCACATCTACCATGATCATCTCCGATGGATGGTTCAATGGCAGTAGCACAAGCCTGCACCCTGTCGGAGGTAAAACCATATTTGCCTGCACCAGGCGCTCTGATCATGGACGTTGAACAGCAGCTGTGCCAGCACCAATTTTCCACCGCAGACACAAAAAACGCCTTTGGACTGAACAGGCGCTCCATTGGACGCACACCATCCGTACACATCTGCGTGGTCTGATGGTGTAGAAGACGAAATACCTGTAGCTGTGGCAGCACCGAATGTTGCTACTCCAACCCACACAATTGCTAATCAACAGGAGTACTAGATGGTAATTTGCCATCCGCTTGGACGACACTCCTGTACGCTGCTGCTTTCCTGCCTCAATGAATGTCCAGGTAGTCACAATTCCGTGATAAGCTTACAGGTCTGACGGGTGTGCCAATGTCAACACCATTGGCACACCTGTCAAACTACTAGTTCTCCACAAAATGTTGACGGACCTTGATGTTGTCCTCCTGCAGGAAATTCGCGTAGAGACGTTTCCGACTGCCTGTGACTATGTTTCTTATCTTACGCCGTGTGCTGACAGTGGTAGTGGGACGGCTATATTGTTAACAGAAGGCATTGAGGTATACGACGTGGCTTACCCGAAGTCCCCTACGAGGTTTCCTGAGACCTTCCATGATGTGCATGGGGGCTTAATTATTTATAATGAAAATAATTTTTTAAATTTTTAGTCGCTGTATGTCCGGCTACGCAGTCTCGTAAACGGTTGGCCCTGACTAGTTTTAGTACGCAATCTGACTGCATAGAATAACAACAAAGAATGAAAGAAAATTTCCGTTAACACAATTAATTAATTAAGTCCCCAGCAACTATAAAACCTAGGAAACAACAAACCACAAGTATAGCTGTTCTGTGTGTGGAAGTGTGATTCAACGTACACATCTGGCACGGTTCTTCTTCAATAAGACAAGAAATTTTAAATACCATTTATACTGAAGTAATTTAAAAAAATAGAAATACTATAATTGCACAAGAAAACCAGAATTACACTCTAATACAAGGACACAAGCCAGATGCTTTGTTGACTGAACCTGTAATGACGCATTATTTACGACATTAAAATAATGAAAAAAAACAGGGAATTTTGTCACCTCATATATATTGACGAAAAGCACTCTGATCATTACAATATCTCCATTCGAACAACATCTGCTGTCTAGCCCATCAAACAACTGCATAAAACATGGAACAAGCACTCTCCACTACGACTTCTCGACAAGCACTCTTCACTACGACATCTCAGCAAGCACTGACTACTACGAGTTCTCGACAAGCACTCTTCACTACGACATCTCAGCAAGTACTGACTACTACGAGTTCTCGACAAGCACTGCCAGTGGAGACGGCTGAATAATACTCTTTGGCGCAATCTCTGGCGCTGTGGCTCAGTGTAGCCACCTTTCATATGCCCCTCCTCCACGGGCCAAAATTTGATGGTATTTTTGCCAGAATTGGTGGTGAAAATACCACAAAATTCGTCCACAAAAATACAAACAAAAATAAAAGATAATATTAATACATAAATATCACATAATTAGATAAAATTTTGGCTTTGAACTGACCTTTCAATAATCTAATATATGAAATACAGTAAGCAATACAACTTCTTTCATACATGTGACTTTACATAATAGTTCACACAATACACAAAAAATCAGTTTATACAAATGTTCACATAAAATGCATTTAATTATTCAAAAAAAAAAAAAAAAACAAGTAGTTGATAGTTCCACCAGTAGCACCCAGCAATGGTCAACAGGTGCAAACAGCAACAAGTAACATCATTTCAGTAGAAACAGTTCCAACAGTGGCACCCAGCAATGTTGAGCAGGTACAGACACCAACAAGTGACATTATTTCAGTATAAGCAGTTCATCAGTGGCACCCAGCAATGTTGAGCAGGTGCAGACACCAACAAGTGACATTATTTCAATAGATGCAGTCCATCAGTGGCACCCAGTAATGTTGAACAGGTGCAGACACCAACAAGTGACATTATTTCAATAGATGCAGTCCATCAGTGGCACCCAGCAATGGTCAACAGGTGCAGACACCAACAAGTGACATTTCTCAGCAGAAGCAGTTCCATTAGTGGCACCCAGCAATGTTGAGCAGGTGCAGACAGCAACAAGTGACATTATTTCAGTAGAAGTAGTTCCATCAGTGGCACTCAGCAATCTTGAACAGGTGCAGACACCAACAAGTGACATTATTTCAATATATGCAGTCCATCAGTGGCACCCAGTAATGTTGACAGGTGCAGACACCAACAAGTGACATTTCTCAGCAGAAGCAGTTCCATCAGTTGCACCCAGCAACGTTGAACAGGTGCAGACACCAACAAGTGACATCATCTCAGTAGAAGCAGTTCCATCAGTGGCACCCGGCAATGTTGAACAGGTGCAGACACCAACAAGTGACATTATCTCAGTAAAAGCAGTCCATCAGTGGCACCCAGCAATGTTGAGCAGGTGCAGACACCAACAAGTGACATTATTTCAATAGATGCAGTCCATCAGTGGCACCCAGTAATGTTGAACAGGTGCAGACACCAACAAGTGACATTATTTCAATAGATGCAGTCCATCAGTGGCACCCAGCAATGGTCAACAGGTGCAGACACCAACAAGTGACATTTCTCAGCAGAAGCAGTTCCATTAGTGGCACCCAGCAATGTTGAGCAGGTGCAGACAGCAACAAGTGACATTATTTCAGTAGAAGTAGTTCCATCAGTGGCACTCAGCAATCTTGAACAGGTGCAGACACCAACAAGTGACATTATTTCAATATATGCAGTCCATCAGTGGCACCCAGTAATGTTGACAGGTGCAGACACCAACAAATGACATTTCTCAGCAGAAGCAGTTCCATCAGTTGCACCCAGCAACGTTGAACAGGTGCAGACACCAACAAGTGACATCATCTCAGTAGAAGCAGTTCCATCAGTGGCACCCGGCAATGTTGAACAGGTGCAGACACCAACAAGTGACATTATCTCAGTAAAAGCAGTCCATCAGTGGCACCCAGTAATGTTGAGCAGGTGCAGACACCAACAAGTGACATTATGTCAGTAGAAGCAGTTCATCAGTGGCACCTAGCAATGATGAGCAGGTCCAGACAGCAGTCCATAATATTCACTATCACTAATCACACTGTTCATCAGAGTTTATAAGCAGAAATTAAACATGTCCTAGTGGCACCAATCATGTAGAAAAAGTGCAAGTAACAGTCCATAATATTCACTATCCTAATCACACAATTCATCAGCAGAAATTAAACATTTCTAAGTGGCACGCATTATGTTGAACAAGTGCAGGTAACAGTCCATAATGTTCACTGCCACTAATCACACAGTTCATCAGCAGAAATTAAACATTTCTAAGTGTCACACATCAATGTTGAACAGGTGCAGGTGTGAACAACAGTTTGAATGCACACACAATTGCTTTTACAAAATTATTATCAATGCTCTTACAATAAACATACAAATTATAAGAAACACACGAATGATATCAGATAATTGTCATATTAACTATTACGAATACACAAATATCAGTAAACCTATATTATTTATGGGTGTCAGTGCAAGCCACAACAAGCAAGTAAAATAATATTTAGGAGATAAGTCGGTACCACTTACCTGGGATTAGGAAGGGAAAACACACAAAGCACACTCACTCATCTTTCATCCACATTAAGTACTACTGTGTAATTGAATAGTGTTAACTGTGTAAATGCAATTCTGTCAAATTTTGATGTTCATCATGTGTATCAAGTAGTAGTGGCAGCAATGTATAACAGTCAATAATAGTTAGTCAACGTCATAGTCATCATGTCAAGACCAATGTTTGCCAAGCCAGATCAAAATGTACGGTTGCCGAACAACTGTCAGTGTGCCAAGATATGCAAATGCTTCCTCTCTCAAAAAAAAGTATATACTGCTTAGTGATTTAACGAAGTGTGTGTGTAAACTATCTTCCTTCTACTTGAGTGTTCTATTCTGCCACTTCATCTTCCTTGTTCCATATAGACCAACAAAAAAATATGCTCCTCACTTACTTTACCTCTTATCCACCAAAACTCCAATAATCATCAGCATCACATAATCTCAATACTTCAATAATACCTCTTACGTCGATACATATAAACCTTATCATCAATATCATTTACCTTACCTCTTGTCCACCAAAACTCCAATAATCATCAACTTCACATAATCTCAGTACCTCAATAATACCTCTTCAATACGTCGACACATATAAACCTTATTACCAATATCATATACCTTACCTCTTGTCCACCAAAACTCCAATAATCATCAACTTTACATAATCTCAATACCTCAATAATACCTCTTCAATACGTCGATACATATAAACCTTATTACCAATATCATTTCACTTCCGTAAGAACTCTTTCCTCTAGTCAGTCTCCTCGAACAAGTACAGATAAAATCCTAGTGCAAACTTCAATTCATCATCCCATACAATCCGAAGACACAATGTCCACACACAACCTCTGTGTAGTCCACCTGAGCCAAATCTTCTACTCATTATGAATTATAAGATAAATTTTGGTTACCTTGTGTAGTGTAACGACGTAAGTTTTTTTATAAATGATTTTCGTTTGATATATGACCATGTGCAGACTTCGTCACCTACGTCAGTTACAACCCACTTCAAAATGACTTATATTCTTTTTAAATTGTCATAGAATGGTTCTTGAACGAAACTGTAAAACATCAGTTGAGTCGTATGCAAAGAATTTCATCACTTGGGCCAATTGGTTTTCGTAAACTTTTTCGATTTAAATTTCGTTTGTTTCTCCTCAGAAATTATATTGACACACGTTATCTTGATTTAATCGATATCAGAATCACACATTGAATAAACCTTTGAGATTCAAAGTTTCGATGAACGCTGTCAGAATTCAATAATCTTGTCAAATATACTATTAATACGTTCACATAATTCTTCATAAATAAATCCTCAGAACACGTGTTTCAACTTTAGTAGCATCCACTATTTTATTAGCTTCCTACACATACAGATGTGAACTTGACCGTTGACAAACTAGGACTGACTTTTCAATAAGATTAAGCTCTCTATGACGTCATTGTTGTACAAAAAGAGTACAAAAAAATTCATTTTTAATTTTTAGAAGCACGACGCAACAACTCGGTTCCAGGATCTTCTGTTGCTCTTTGGCTGTCGACCTGCGACGTATAGTGGCCAGCAATTTCCTCTCTGGTCGCGGCAGCGAAGATGCTGTCTCCGTTCGTTGCGCCGCCCTCTCCGTACATGAACCATAAAAAAAAATACAAAACTTTTAGATAATTCACAGCTATTACAAATATTAAGAAAAATACATAAACAAAACTAAATTAAACTTATATTCACCTGCAAACTGGGCTGACACTGGTGGATGGGTGACGCTTCAATTTCGTCCCACTACATACCCCACCCACAAGCTCAGTTTGTCAGGTTTTAACCGAAAGTAAGACCTTTTCTATATACCATATTTAACTGTTAATACATTTTCCTCACATTTTACGTAATCTAGAGTCCTTGCTCTTAGATAGATTTAATCCTTTTAATACGATATTGTTGTGACTATTTGTCATTTACTCTTAATTGTGCTATTATGGTAATTCATAACCGAATATATGGAGATTACTCCTCTTCATTTAATAGTTGCTAATAAATACTAATTTAATACGTTCTTTAACGTTGTTACACTAGGACAGAGCGTTCAAATTGTGATAAATTAGTTTCAGTTTTATTCACTTACTAGAGTTATTCTTTCGAAAAATGTATATTACTAATAAGTTTCTCACAATAACTAATAGTACTATTTACTTTACGTCATTCTTTTCCTTAATGCCTTATTTATGCCTGAGGTCAAGAAGAAATCGAGCAAAACTTTCTTTAGAATCTTGGCACGGCTTTCTTTACCTTCGGACACCTTGTTGGGTAATGGCAATTTATTTAGGAGAAACAAGCGAGAGAGCCCCGTTTGGTGTATTCTATATTAACACTATTACAAATTTCTATTAAAGGCACTCTGCTATGTTCTCGTGAGCCATATAGCTCTGGACGCCCATGGTCCCTAAAATTATTAAGCATCCCCTTTGGTTCCTACTATCCGAGTAAATTTAAAATATACAAAATTCCTTTTGACCTAATAGCAAAATTTCTTCCATATAAATCCCCCTTTTGGTTATCTTCCTCTTTTTGAAGTACCAGTAGATTATTGTAGAACACTTGTTTAAGCTTTCTGATTAATTCCTTAAAATAATACGTAACTATCACGAAAAACTTCACATGAATAAACTATGAATGCTCTTCCGTGTGTAACATATACTAAATATTAACTTATTTAGGAATGACGGGTTTCATTTGATCAACACTATATAATCCTTTAATTACACCTGATGAAGGTTCCATAAGAAGTAACGCTTTGGGATGTACAATCTTATGTACATCATATGGACCTTCAAAGATAAAGAAGAATTTTCTACATTCCTTACCGATCTTAGAACTTTTAGGATGAGATCGTACTAACACAAGATCTCCTACCTGAAATGAGGGTTCTATAGCATGTTGAATATAACTTTTAATTCTCCATTCGGCATTTTTAACAATCTGTTCGCAAACTTTTTCGTCTGGGATGCATTGTTGGATCTCATTTACTGGTGGCCAAGGTAGAGCAGCTAGTAAAGGCTCACCTATAATTCGTTTGACTAAAATTTCTATAGGTGATAATCCCGTCGTTAGGTGAGGCAATTCATTTAATATCTTTTCGAATTCAGGCATTAGTTTGGCCCACCGAGTATGTTTATGTTCACAATAAGTTCTACATAATCGTCCTAATTCTTTCATGACTCTTTCTACTAAATTACTTTGAGCGTGATATTTCGAAATTAAGATATGTTTGATTCCATATTGTTTTATCATATCTTGAAATCTTTGACTAATAAAGGCACTACCGTTGTCAGAAATAAGTCGTTTAGGAATGCCCCAGTTAACAAAGTAATTTCGGGTGAGGCAGCGTATAACGCTTGCTGTATTCGCTCGTTTCAAAGTATATAGCTTCACATGTTTGGACCAACATTCCATTACAACGAACACATAAGTTAACCCTCCTGAACTACGAGGCAGAGGGCCGAAAAAATCTAATGACAGTAGATCCCACAGATCTCGAGAATTACAGCATATAATTTATAACGCTTATGTTTGTTATGAACTTTAACCTTTTGACAGGTTTCACAAGCCCTAATAATACTCCTCACAACACGGGACATATTTTTGAAATAATAATACTTCATTAGATGTTTAATACATTTATGAATTCCAAAATGCCCGTATCCTTCATGAATATAAGTAATTAACTCGTACACAACAGTTTTCGGAATGCAGATTTTCCATCTCTGGTGTTCCCTCTGTGCTTTCCAATACAACAAGTCGTTAAAATATAACTACACGCCCTGGGTGTTAACTGTTTCGTCCCCATTATTAAGGTTTTGTATAAGGTCTCCATATTGATCATCATTTCTTCGATTGCATCTAATAGCAGTTACTATCCGTTTAACCTTACGTTCGTTCTCCTGAGTTAAAAGGAAATAAACATGGTAATTTGTTCCTGGTTCTTCTGCAATGTTAATATTCTCCATTACTACGGGAATCCTCGACAAAGCATCCGAAACTACATTGTGAGATCCTTTTATATACCTAATTTCGTACTGAAATTCTTGCAAGCATAATACCCAACGTAATAGCCTACGGTGAAGTAACCGACAATTGTTCAAAGAGATTAAAGCCTGATGATCAGTATATACAATTGTTTTTCTTCCCATTAATAATCCTCTAAATTGTTGAAAACCCCATACCACTGTGAGAGCTTCCTTCTCGGATACAAAATAATTTCTTTCATGTTTATTTAAAGTTCTACTAGCGAATCCAATAGGCCGATATAATCCATTTTCATTGGTCAGATCACCTTGGAATATTACACAAGACACACCGTAATCAGAGGCATCCGTACACATCCTGATTGAAATCTGGGTGGTATAACATTTTGGCTTCGGTTAACGCTCCTTTTATCTTATTAAAAACTTCCTCTTCCCCTTGTCCCCAGAGCCATACTGACTTCTCTTTTAATAAATCTAGTAATTGAGGATTAACAATATCCTTCCCTGGAAGAAATCTTCTCAGAAATCCTACCATTCCTAAGAATGATTTCAGTTGTTTCCGTTTTCTAGGACTCGGGCATCGAGCAATAGCTTCAATACGTGCTGGGTCTGGCCTAATACCTTTACTGTCCACTATATGCCCCAAAAATCTCACTTCCTCCTTTCCGAAGTAAGACTTAGATAATTTTAAAGTAATTCCTCTGTCAATTAAACGGTTAAAAAATTCCCGTAATATCGTTACGTGTTCTTCCCACGTTTTAGTAGCTACCAAAATATCATCTACATATAAAGTAATCTTTTGTAACAATTGCTGACCCAAAGCAGAATCTAATGCCCTAATGAAAGTTGACACTGATATATTAAGTCCAAAAGGTAAAACTTGCAACTGATACGATCTGCCTTCAAAAGAAAAGCCGTATATTGCCGTGAATCCGGGTGTAATGATACTTGATGGTAGCCAGCGGTTAGATACATTGTACTCATATAACGAGAACCAGCAATCTTAAGAAGTACGTCCTCCATAGGAATAGGTCTGTCTCTTTCCATCTCTATAATTTTATTTAATTCACGGGCATCCAGAACCAGTCGTACCCCACCCGTAGCTTTCTTAACTACCCACAACGGACTGTTAAAAGCGCTACATGATCGTTCGATAACGTTTTGTTCTAGCATCTTACTTATTTCTCTACAAGCCGGTTCTTTGAATTGTACTGGAATAGGATAAGGTTTCTTAAAGAATGGTTTTTGATCTTTAATCTTAAATTTACAAACGTAATCTTTAATTCTCCCTGGTTCATCTGAGAAGACGGCTCTAAATTCTAACAACAAAGATTCCAACTCTTCCTTTTCTTGTTCGGATAGACAATTCGTAGAATAACATTTTTCTTTCACTTGGGTTTCGATACTATTACTAGCCTGACATTGGTATACTGCATATTCAAGATCACTAAAATCTGTTAATAGGTTCATGGTCGGTGCGTACTTAATCTGTAAGGATTCGTAGCAATTTTCAGGTACTTGATTATTAGAAAACCTCACTTTAAAAGCACATGCCTCCTTATGGATGGTTAAGGAAGAGTCTTTAAAATCTAATATAGCTTTATATTTACACAGCCATTCTATACCTAAAATTATGGCCACATTTAAGTTGGCTACGACGAGTACAGAGTGAGCAATTAATTGTTTAGCAATTTCAAAAGTTAAATAAACTTCCTCAGTAATATTTTGACTTCTTTTACCAGTAACTCCTATAATTTTCACCCCAGTTACAGGTAAGGTTGGGAAATTCCAATATTTTCTTTTAAGCTGAAATAATTCTTTAGATAACATACTTACTTCGCTACCCGAATCAATTATAATATTTACTTCGGTATCTTTAATATAACCTTTAATAACGGGTTTATAAGTTATATTCTCCCTTATCTGATTGTCTTCCTGAAGTAAATCTTGTTGCCAATCACCGTCCTTTTGGCAGCTTAATGATAAATTGCAATTGGGTCTTGTATAATCTTGACTAACAGTTCTCTTTAGTTGACCCGTACTAAAGGACTTTACTAGTTTTCCGAACTTTCTATGATAACGTCACCTACCACTTGACCTTCACTAATTACTTGAGGGTGATTTATCTCATGATCGTTATTGTGTAATTTCCGCATTTTAGAGTTATTACCACGATTTTGTTGGCTCTCTTTATCTTTAGATTGACGTTTTATATAACAAAACCGGCTGTGATTGTTGTTGTTAGCTTTTCGTGGTTCTGAATTATTATTATTTCGAGGATTGTCATTTCTACCAAATCTAAATTTCTCGTCTTCCCTTTCTCTATTAAGTATATCTAACTGTTCTAAATATCGTAATAATTCGCACGGCTGTGACCATTCTCTTTCTATCATTCTTTCCTTTACATAATACGGTAACCTACTAATTAGGACTCGTATTAAATGACTTTCAATAATTGCTTCTTCAATTAATTTAGCGCGATTTAAATGCCATTCAAAATAATTCCTATAACCTCCCCACCGTTTAGAATATGGAGGAGGGTCTAACAACTCTACAGTTAAGTGTTGTTGTTTTCCTCTTGACCAATAATTTTGTTTAAACTGCTTAACAAAATCATCCCAGTCCCTAAATTCAGTTCTATGCACTACTGCCCATTCCGCAGCTTCTGCTTCTAAAAGTCCTATTACAAATTGAATCCGTTTTTCATTGCTCCATTTAGGAGATAATGATGTTTCAAAAGCTTTTATAAAGATTATAGGGTGAAGTTCGCCTCCTGGTTTGAATACACGAAATCGACTTGCTACATTTGAATTTGTCGTTATATCATCCAAACATTCTGCGAGAGAAATAGTTGGATTTTGTTTAGATTGCAGAGACGGAGTTGCATCGGATTGGCTTGCCGTGATTTCTTTACTCGTATTGTTGTCGTCCGAGCTAGCAAATTCGATGCGACTGTTGTCTCTGATTACGTTATTGCTTCTACTACTTGAAATGTTTCCATTATTATCTAATTCCGACAACCGTTTTGTAATTTCCTGTATTCGCATTTCTGTATTGGATACGCGATTAGCTAATATCGATTCTTCACTGTGTTCACGATGTGAACGCTCTGTACCTTCGTCAATGTTATTATCTTTGGCAGTCTCGAGGTTACTGCATATTTCAGTAATTAAAAATTTCATGTTTTCGATTTCGGTATGATCTTTTTCTACTTGATGAGTTAATGTCTCTAATTCTACATTATCTATTGAAGAAATCTCTACAGATTTGGTAGAGACCTCTTTAATAGATTCCAATAATTCTCTACGAACAGTTTCTGTTTGCATAGAAAATTCATCTCGTAACATATCGTTATTTTTCTCTATTTCATTTACAACTAAGATATTGACACTTTCTAGTCTCTCGGTTAAGTCAGTAATATCGTTTCGCATGCGAGCTTTTCCTCACGCGATTCCAGGATATGTTCTTTTAACCTTTTACAATTATCCGCAATCTTATTACTAAGTCCTACTAATTTTTCCTGCATTTCAACTTTAGAAGACTCTATTTTATCACTTAATTCTCGACTGGTTTCATTAAGATATTCCTGTAACCTGTCTGTAGATTTTTTTAGCTCCCCTTTTAATCTAGCAGTAGATTCCTCATTAGACTGTTTTAATTCCTGTTTTAGTTCCTCTTTTAATCTAGCAGTAGATTCTTCGTTAGACTGTTTTAATTCCTGTTTTAGTTCCTCTTTTAATCTAGCAGCAGATTCTTCGTTAGATTGTTTCAATTTAGCGATCGCCCTAAAAATGGATCTCATGCTCCTATCGGACATAGACTGCTCTTCGTCTGACATTTCACTTCCCGACATTATTGTAAGATATTAACTAGTTACACACGCAGACTTGTAATCAACAATCCTGTAAAAGCACACTCCCTATGTACAACACTCCACTTCCAACTTGGAACAAACTCACCGGACACTAATATTGTAATTTGTAGTTCTCGATTATCAGTGTGCTGCTATGGGCTACAGATGTAACAGCCGTCGATGCAGCCGCTGAGATGCTGCGACCCCGCTTCCGCAACCAGCAGGACGCTGAGTCGAAAACCGGAGATGTCACTGGCTGCAACCACGCCCGGCACCGCCGTAGACAGGCGAAGCCCTCAGCAACACCTCTAATACCAGCCGGAGGAACGCCCCGCAGCTGACGTACTGGGCCTATTAGTTTAGGGAGAAAAAAGGTTGTCGGGGTTTGCAGCGTTCAGCTGCTGCCCAACAGATGCGCCTTCTCGTGGAACAACTGCGTGACCGTACTGCTTGGCTGCGCTCCGTCAGATGCCCACACCCGCGAAGTCGCCGCTGACTGGTGAAGGCTCCACGAAAACTCGCGTTGACTTCCGAAGGACTCTGGATGTTTTGTTTCGTACCTGTGTGCCTTAGTTGCACACAAGTCCTGTTTCTTAGGTCGCCACGGTGTAGTGTAACGACGTAAGTTTTTTATAAATGATTTTCGTTTCATATATGACCATGTGCAGACTTCGTCGCCTACGTCAGTTACAACCCACTTCAAAATGACTTATATTCTTTTTAAATTGTCATAGAATGGTTCTTGAACGAAACTGTAAAACATCAGTTGAGTCGTATGCAAAGAATTTCATCACTTGGGCCAATTGGTTTTCGTAAACTTTTTCGATTTAAATTTCGTTTGTTTCTCCTCAGAAATTATATTGACACACGTTATCTTGATTTAATCGATATCAGAATCACACATTGAATAAACCTTTGAGATTCAAAGTTTCGATGAACGCTGTCAGAATTCAATAATCTTGTCAAATATACTATTAATACGTTCACATAATTCTTCATAAATAAATCCTCAGAACACGTGTTTCAACTTTAGTAGCATCCACTATTTTATTAGCTTCCTACACATACAGATGTGAACTTGACCGTTGACAAACTAGGACTGACTTTTCAATAAGATTAAGCTCTCTATGACGTCATTGTTGTACAAAAAGAGTACAAAAAAATTCATTTTTAATTTTTAGAAGCACGACGCAACAACTCGGTTCCAGGATCTTCTGTTGCTCTTTGGCTGTCGACCTGCGACGTATAGTGGCCAGCAATTTCCTCTCTGGTCGCGGCAGCGAAGATGCTGTCTCCGTTCGTTGCGCCGCCCTCTCCGTACATGAACCATAAAAAAAATACAAAACTTTTAGATAATTCACAGCTATTACAAATATTAAGAAAAATACATAAACAAAACTAAATTAAACTTATATTCACCTGCAAACTGGGCTGACACTGGTGGATGGGTGACGCTTCAATTTCGTCCCACTACACTTGTCCATCATTAAAGAAAAGAAATGCATACATGACCGCTAACAGCCTTTAGTTCGAATAACTCTCAGTAATTAAGTACGATTACGGATTATGAATGATAGTAATATTTCATAGTGTGTACACCACTTCAAGAATCATGGCAAATCAGAAACATACATGTGGAGTATTTCTTGTGTCAAGTGTCACTTCCTATTTCAATTGCTCACGAAGAATGCAGTGTAATAACTGTCAATGGTCTAACCCTAGTGTTGGTATGTCATGTCGTTAGCTTCCTTCCTATTAGCATAAATTTCTACAGCTTCCATAAAACCTCCAGCTCATGTGACTTCTATGACGTTTCTTGTACTAATGTCGTTCGTCGAATTACACCAGTTCATTTTCTTATCTTAAAAATATAAGGCACTGAGCGTAAGCAAAACATGCAATAGCGAGTAAATATACCAGTAGAGAACATAATGTCAACAAGCGGATGCAGCACAGTTCCTACAACGAGGCTCTGCCAAGCAAGCAATCTATAATTAATACCATAGTGTGACCTAAACTCCATGTTCGTACACTGTATATCAGCATATCTATATACCAAATTAAAGAGTAGGTATGAGAACAAACAGAAATGTATAAATATGCAATCTATACGCACAGCAGCAAACATATATCTTACGTAATAAACAGGTCATTAGCATCATATCAGCATAAGCAAATAAATGTTCGTATGTAATCTTAATAAGTAAACATGAAGGCGCAAGCAGATAAATCACAAAGTGTAACCTACATACATAACCACATCAGCACAATTAATCAGTTGACAATTATAATTTAAATAAATAAGCACAGCAGGCACATAACAAAAAAATATGACAGTGAAAAAGCAGTGCAGCCAAGCGATGCATAATATACACAAGTAACAACCCTCTTCATTAATCAATCATTGTCAAAATCAGTTAATGTACGCAAGCACGTCGCTTCACAAGTAAATACATAGAACATGAAATTTAGTACTAAGTATGAACCACATAATCGCGAGCAGAAAATTACGTCTAAAGTACGAACCTAAGCGGAAATAAGCTACCTGAAAAATAAACTCAATTAATAGTTACCCTTTTTAGTTTATTACTTTTTTCTTCGAAATGACATTCTTCCTGAAATTTTCTCGATAGCAAGTCCTCTTAACGTCGGAGACACACAGAATTTACCTGAAGTTCTTAAATATTTTATACAACCGTATCCTGAAAAATACTGAACGTTAATAACATAATTTATCAAGTCACTATAGCTTTATACTGAATTTAATCGGAGAAATTAGACTGTGTATTTGTTTACGGCTGTCAGTGCATTCGCACTGAGCGCTCGATCAGCTGTAGGCGCGTGACGTAGGAAATAATTGTTTGCGGTCAAGGACTGCCTTGTGCGGCGCGCAGACTTGACTGTTGCTTTGAGTATGTGCCGCCGCCAAAACAATGCGCGGTATCCTTGTATTCTCTGCATGTTTAGGTATAACTGTTGGTTTCTCGAAAGTATGACATTTCACAAAAATTTTAACGTTAGATATATGATGTACTCCCTTAGAGCGTCGAGATTTAAGAGTTTCTACTTCGACAGTGTTATCATGAATAATTTTGCGAACTCTGTATGGACCGTTATAAAGCAGAAAAAATTTGCGACACAAGCCCTTTCCTTTGTGAGACAAACGATGAGACTTAATTAACACCTTTTGACCAACTGACATGATTTTTAAACGACCAGGACGCTTAGCTGATTTCTCTCTTCTAGCAGCCGCAGATGCAATATTTTGCAGAGCCAGGTTCACAACTTCAGAATGCCGCAGTCTCCGTGTAGGCGGAAAAGGAACGATTTCAGAAATGCGATTTGTCGGTGCCTTGTTTTTTAATATCAGTACAGGCGGTAAAGAAGTTGAGTCATTAGGAAGTTCATTCAGAATGTTTTGAAAAATATGAAGATACTGATCCCACGTTCTGTGATTCTGATGACAATAAAGACGACACAATTTATTGATTTCCTTCATTCATCTCTCTGAAGCGTTAGATTGAGGGTGAAAAAGTGAAATGAAAATTGGTTTAATCTTACGACGCCGTAGAGTACGAAGCCAAATTTTAGAGCGAAACTGTGATCCATTATCTGATATAACCTTATCAACATGACCAACTTCTTTAAGAAAATGTTTGATGAAAGTGTTAGATACTGAACGAGCTGTTGCTTTGCGCAAAGGTGTAAAACACACATATTTTTATGTCTATTCCACTGCTACCAAAATGTACGCAAAACCATTAGTAGAACGAACCACTGGACCGAACAAATCGACTGCAGCCATGTCCTTTAATTTCGCTGGAATGATAGGAAACAACGGTGCTCTGTGAGAAATAGTTGGTGGCTTAGCCTTTTGACATAATTTGCATTTGGCAAGAACAGATCGAATACGTTTTTCCATATTACTGAAGGAGCAATTTTCTCGTAATTTATGAAAGCATTTTCTGGGACCAAAGTGTGCATAACTGAAACGTGTGTACCAAATCAATTTATTGACCCACTCATCAGGAATACAAACTAACCAAACAGAGTTGTCGACCGATTTTCGTTTAAAAAGAACTTTCCAGCTAGTTCGAAAAAACGAGGTGTGGCCAAATCGTTCAATCTAACAAAGCGTCCAAGAAAATTACAGACACCAAGGAAACTACGAACATCACATTTTGTGGTAGGAACAGCATAATTACGAATAGCGTCTAGTTTCTCTGGATCAGGAAGAATACCTTCTGTAGAAATAATGTGACCGAGAAATTTCACCTGTGAACGACCAAATTCAGATTTTTCCAAGTTCACTGTAATGCCAACTCTTGCAAAAATACGTAATAATGAATCCAAAATTTTGTTGTGCTCACTCCAAGATCGTTTAGCAATAAGAATATCGTCAACATATGAAGTAATATTGTCACGAAGATAAACAGGTAAAATTTCGTTTAAACTACGAATGAATGCTGCTGAAGGTACAGTAAGTCCAAACGGTAATTTCCGAAATCACTTTTGGGTAAATTAGTCATATCCGGTTATTCTTTAACGATTCTCTAGATAGATTGATAGTCGAAGAGTTGTTTTGACAGATGCAAAGAATAGTAAAAGAGTAGGCAGCGGTGCAGAGAACTAAAAGGGAAATAGCACCACTACAGCTCGGGGCCCTATGCACGCTACGGCACATATTCACTTAGTGTAGTGAATCCCCTGAGGACATTAATAGCTGCACATAATTTCCAGTTTGTGACTTAGTGGCAAATTTGGCTGAAGTGCGTACGCAAATTTACCTGACCATGAACATGGATGTATGTCATTCCTAGAATTACGAAAGATCTTAAATTTCCGAACAGTCAAAAAGTGTTTATAGTCAAAGTTTTCGTCTCGTGGCTACAAAGACCTACCGCGTCTGTCCCAGTCCCAATGTCGATTATTGTCAAGTTCGCGCGCCTTTCGCTCTCTTGTTGCATCCCGTAAATGAAACAAATTACGTTCTATAAACCCCTCTGCTATCTGTGATTCTAAATTTCCTTTGCTGTCTTTTCCTACGATTTCGTCTTCAATTTGTTTGACTTGCTTTTGTAATGCCTCAAATTCCCTTTTAACGCGTTCATTAAATTTTCCCTGATTTTCAACATGCTTATTTATGTTCTGGTACTCTTCGGTTTCTGAAAATGGCAATGGAGCTGTATCATCTGAATCTCTGTCCCCATTTAAACTAAAACTTGTCAGTTTATCTGAAATCTCCTCACTTCTTTCCGATAAGTCACCTATCTGTTCTTTCTGTTTATTTACGTCTTCCGTAAGTGTCGCCACTCGGGTTTCGGTATTGACACATTTAGTAGTTAACTGTTCATACTTTTGCGTTAGGTTATTTATTCTGTCAATTGGTACGGATTCCTCGATTCTTTCAAATATTTCTTCCTTATCGTGTGCACGTTGTAAATTTAACTCTGAAAATTTCTGTACTATCACGCAATCTCTTTCTTCCTGTTCTCTATCCTGTTCCCTTTGTCTAATCTCTACTGCAATTAATCTATTATTGTGAGAATTCAAAATCGGTTGTACTTCTTCTCTAATTTCTTTCTTTAACTCATCTTTCATGTTTTTGAAACATGTCCCTATTCGTGAATCTAACCGTGTTTCCATTGTTTCCATCTCTGTTTTAATTGTTCCTATTTGTGAGTCTAACCGTGTTTCCATTGTTCCCATCTCAGTTCTAATTGTTCCTATATCAGTTTTAATTTCAGATCGCAAAGTTCCCATCTGTGATCCCAAATGTAATATAGCACCCATCAACTGCTCCATGTTAATTGATTCGAAATTCTTTTCACCCCTAACATTTCCCGCAAAACCAACTTATTTCGTCATAGCTCTAAAGCTATCTGTATTCGATACTATTTCAGAATCTTCTATCGTTAATCTCGTATTCTGTGAATTTTCTGATTGACAAAAAATTTGAAATGGTTCCGGACTATTTTCCCGACTTATTAAATTGTTTTCCACTTCATTATTCATCATACTGTTCTCGTGTGTTGGCGAGTTCGCCATGTCAACAATTTCGTCATTCTGACTATCCATCATTTTTGCCTTTTTCATCGATCGTGTAATCATTTACAAAACATACAAAACTCGTCACTGTACGAAAATTACACACAATGACTCCTCATCTCCAACAATACCATTCACACGAAATGTTTCCCTCAAACACGATTAACGAACAATTGAAATAATTGCACTAAATTGTCAAACGCGTATACAAGACAACAAAATTAAATTCTGAAATACCATTAGAAGAATGACAATTACCAAATCTACACATGCAAAATAGACTACAATTACTAAACTACAAATTACTACAACAATACTACTGTCTACTGTTTTTACAATCAGAAGAATTCCAAGGGACGATCCGAAGCAGCGGTCACCACGTGCATGGGGGCTTAATTATTTATAATGAAAATAATTTTTTAAATTTTTAGTCGCTGTATGTCCGGCTACGCAGTCTCGTAAACGGTTGGCCCTGACTAGTTTTAGTACGCAATCTGACTGCATAGAATAACAACAAAGAATGAAAGAAAATTTCCGTTAACACAATTAATTAATTAAGTCCCCAGCAACTATAAAACCTAGGAAACAACAAACCACAAGTATAGCTGTTCTGTGTGTGGAAGTGTGATTCAACGTACACATCTGGCACGGTTCTTCTTCAATAAGACAAGAAATTTTAAATACCATTTATACTGAAGTAATTTAAAAAAATAGAAATACTATAATTGCACAAGAAAACCAGAATTACACTCTAATACAAGGACACAAGCCAGATGCTTTGTTGACTGAACCTGTAATGACGCATTATTTACGACATTAAAATAATGAAAAAAAACAGGGAATTTTGTTACCTTCATATATATTGACGAAAAGCACTCTGATCATTACAATATCTCCATTCGAACATCTGCTGTCTAGCCCATCAAACAACTGCATAAAACATGGAACAAGCACTCTCCACTACGACTTCTCGACAAGCACTCTTCACTACGACATCTCAGCAAGCACTGACTACTACGAGTTCTCGACAAGCACTCTTCACTACGACATCTCAGCAAGTACTGACTACTACGAGTTCTCGACAAGCACTGCCAGTGGAGGCGGCTGAATAATACTCTTTGGCGCAATCTCTGGCGCTGTGGCTCAGTGTACCCACCTTTCAGATGTCTAAATCATCAATGCTTATGCTCCTTCAGGCATAGACAAGCGACGGGAACGGTCGCGATTCTATTCAGAAGAGGTCGTCGTTTTATTTGTGGGCCGTTACGAATATACCATTATTCGTGGCGACTTCAGTTTTGTGTTATCCCAGAATGACGTGTCACATGTCAGGAATCAGCTAGCGCACGTACTGAAAACCACTGATACTTGGGACCACGTGCATGGTGACCAGACTGGATATGCCTATGTCACTAGTTATTCAGCCAATCGTTGTGACCATATGCAGGGTGTCCCAGCTATCTTGTCCACCCAAAATATCTCTGGAACAATAACAGCTATTGGAAAACGACTTTCTCCGGTATCAATGTAGGGCTGGGGCCCATGAATGTACATATTTATAAACATTCTGAAACGAAAGCATATGTGTTTTTTAACACAAACTTATGTTTTTTTAAATGGACTTCCTATTTTTTTCTTCAGCAATGCATAGCATGACAAAGCACATACACAATGGCGTTGATTGCATCGCAATATTCCCATTACATCCCGAGATATTAAGACGCGAAGTTGACACTTGAAACACCCGACATGCTCTGCTAGCGCACGTCCTGAGGCTCAGGCGTGAACCCCCTGCTGCCCGTAATCGCGATGTGATTGACATGTGTAATCACACCTCCATACTTATCAAGAGGTCCGAAACGAATAATACGGTCTGCTGCCATCCTGCATTAGCGTCGTACATTCCAGTAGGTATTTATCCCATAGGCTAGGGGTGATGCTGTTCTGTAACATATCTGTGAACAGCAACGTTAGTCACAAAGTTAACTTAGCTTATCGTTAATCCGTTACTAAAAAGGTAATGCCGTTCAACCTTAAAACTTTACTTTACTGTAGATCTAGCGCAAGTGACAGTTAATCATTCACTCGTAATAGTAAAATTCATGTTGATGGTTTTAGTGAAGCGAACAAGTGGACTAAAAGTTTTACCGTTGTTTAGGTAAAAATGTTTTGATTTGGAAAGTTCAGGTAGGACATAGAAGATGAATGTAAACATGTTTAACCAATTAGTTTTATTATCACACAATTATCAATGTTATGTTTATCTAATGCGTTAAATGACAAATTGTTGCAAACAAATGTTTCTTAACATCACTGAGTAAAATGGCCCTTTGTAGAAACTTCCACTGTGATACCAGCACTACATACTAAACATAGCATTCACATCTCATGCTCAAAGTGATGCCCACTGGCTTGCATACATAGGGTCACTCTTCGTGTTACTGTTTCCTCTTTGATGGCTGTACAAACATCAATAATGCGTTGCTTCATGTCCTCTGGTGTTGTTGGTTCATGTTGGTAAACAGCATTCTTCACTGCTCCCCAAAGAAAATAATCCAGCGGTGTAAGGTCCGGAGATCGGGCAAGCCACCTAACTGGGCCACCTCGTCCAATCCACCTACCAGGGAACTTACGGTTCAGAGGTCGTCGTGCTCGTAAGGCGTTATGTGCAGGGCATCCGTCATGCTGATACCACATGCCCATTCTCCGGTTCAGAGGTACGGTGTCCAAGAGAACAGGAAGATTGTGTCATATAAATCTGGAGTATTGTCTGCCATTTTGGATGCCATTTATAAAGAAAGGTCCGATAAAGGTATCTCCAATAATCCCACACCAAACATTAACTTTCCACGGACGTTGATGCTCTACCTGACGGAGCCATTTTGGATTGTCTGCGTACCAATAATGCATATTCTTCATATTTACAATTCCTTTGTTGGAGAATGATGCCTCGTCGGTAAAGAGAACATCTGCAAAAAAATTTGGATTAGTCAGATGTTTTTGCTGAGCCCACCGACAAAATGTTACCCTATTGCGGAAGTCATTTCCATGAAGATCCTGGTGTAGCTGAACATGGTAAGGATGAAATTTATGACGTTTAAGAATACGCTGTGCACTTGCTTTCGGCACACCAAGTTCACGTTCAATTTGACGTGTGCTGATTTGAGGATTCATAGCTATGGTAGCGAGCACAGCAACTTCAGCACGTTCATCTGTGCGTGTTCTAAGACGATGTCGAGGTCTTGGATTTAAGCTTCCCGTTTCACGTAGACGAGATGTGAGACGACCAAACATCCGGCCCGAAGGCGATGGCTTGTCAGCGAATCGTCTTCTGTACAGTCGTTCTGACTGAACAGCATTTCGTCCACCTACAACAGGGTACAGTACAGGTATGTAGAGTAGGGTAGAAAACAGACATATTAACTTAATAATCATAATGTTCGCTAACAGTACTATCAACAAACAAGCAATCTCATAACGTATTTCTCGTCAACGTACATTCTCCATAGATCAGCAGCACTTCTACCATATCTTCATGTGTGTACATTATACTGTACAGTATAAGTTCCACAACACAACGTTTATTCACAATGTGTACTACCCCCGTGCCGTCACTAGATTACTCTGATGCACGACTACACTGGCAAGCGGTGTACTGCACGCCAAAGCAACAGCAAATGGAATGCTCGGAGGGTGGTGGGGTACAGGAGTTTGCATGGGTCGCAGATCATAAACAAGGCGAAGTGGTAACTGTGGCAGTAGTGGGAACTACGTTGGACACTTGACTAGGTAGAGCCAGGCCCTGTGCGACAGGCACAATGGGTCATATAACGCATTAGATAAACCTTATTTTTAGTGTGCAGGATAAATAAGACAACGTGACGGATGTACACCGATCGGTACTGGTTCATATTGTGTACGTAGATACGTAAAACGTGCAAGAGGGAAACCATTATATGCTTATGAGAGTTGATGGCAGCAGACCGTATTCTTCGTTTCGGACCTCTTGATAAGTATGGAGGTGTGATTACACATGTCAATCACATCGCGATTACGGGCAGCAGGGGGTTCACGCCTGAGCCTCAGAGCCTCGGGACGTGCGCTAGCAGCGCATGTCGGGTGTTTCAAGCGTCAACTTCGCGTCTTAATGTCTCGGAATGTAATGGGAATATTGCGATGCAATCAACGCCATTGTGTATGTGCTTTGTCATGCTATGGATTGCTGAAGAAAAAATATAGCAGGTCCATTTAAAAAAAACATAAGTTTGTGTTAAAAAAAACACATATGCTTTCGTTTTAGAATGTTTACAAATATGTACATTCATGGGCCCCAGCCCTACATTGATACCGGTGAAAGTCGTTTTCCAATAGCTGTTATTGTTCCAGAGATATTTTCGGTGGACAAGATAGCTGGGACACCCTGTATATGTTTCCCATGGACTCGCAACTGCCACACTTGACGCTAAGTTGTGGCTTACAGCTTCTCTGATCGTATCGCTTGCATTTGCACTGTTTCCCTCCATTGGTAGAATTTGTGGTGCGATTGAGGCACGTGGAGCTGCATGTCGCCCATCTCCAGCATCCATAATGCAGATAGGTGATGGAAAGGTCTTGGAGCCACCGTATGAGACGCCTTCCTGCGTATCCTCCAACAGTCTGATAGTGGCTCGACTGCTCCACGCCTGATTTACATCGATTGATGATGAATTATGGTCTCGACAAACTGGTGTGACAACGAAATACCATGGAATATTATATCACAACTCTCCACGAGTTGTCAGGTTATGCCCACTCTGTTCAACGACAGGCTGAAATTCAACGGATTAAGACGAAGATAATTTCGATATCGCGTCGCCGCCTTGAGAGCGCAACAGTACGTGAGAGATGTCAAGACTAGGTACGAAGAGGACCATCAGCCATGCATCATGTTTTCCGAGAAGAAGCAGTGGTATTCGAGAACGCTGGTCCATGCCCTCAACATGCCAGACAGTCGCCGATTGACTTCCCACAATGGTACTGCAGGCAACTTTGTGGACCATGACAAATAGTTCTACGCAGCACAGGACCAGGAAATCAAGGTAATGAATGATGGAATGATGTCCTCCACTCGTTGACAGGAACCCCTTACAGGGCTGCCGTGGAGATTATCACAGTGACGATTACGGCTGACGATCGTTAATGTTCTTCATAAACGAGTGGCCAAAAAATTCCAGGGCCCTGACAGCTCTCTGCTGGAGTTTTACTGGGCACTCCACATCGTGGCTTCACGCTGGACTGCGATGTATCAGGAATGGCGAACCCTGACCTTCCCCTTCCACCTGAATTCTTAGGAGACCTACTTATCACGGTCCCCAACCCGTCTGGGGATCGGGAAATTGGACATCATCGGCCGGTGACAATGTTAAATTATGACTTCATGCGCTGTTGTGGTGACAGTAACATTCAGATGGCGCTCAGCGATTATCACGCCATCATATCACTGGCAGCGATCTGTCATAGTCGCGGTGCCTTAGTGACGGTGGACTTGGACCCCGCCTTTGACAGAATGAGTCATGACTTTCTAGGGAAAGTGCTGCGACGGGTGGGCTTCCCCCCCTACATACGTGCACATCGTCTTGCGACTCCTTCGTGGTGCCATACTGCGAGTGCTGGTCTATGGCCAAGTAGCGTGCCCCGTTACTATAGTGCTGTTGGTCCACCAGGGATGTCTGGTTTCGATGATTCTTTATGTAACCACCCTTGAGGCACTGTTACATGGTTTGCAGACCAGGCTTATTGGGATCACAATGAGAGGGCATGCTTTCATCAGTCGCGCATACGCAGATGACTTGGTGTTCTTGGTTCTAGTGGGGGGTGGAGTGCGAGAGGCGTTGAAACTGATCAACCGTTATGGGACTGCTGCGGGAAGCCGCGTGAATCCGACGAAGTTTGGTGCTACGTTCGTTGGTAGAGGTCTTCCAGCAGGGAGTGTGGCACATTGCCATTACTGGACAAGCCCAAATGTATAGGGATCACCTTCACACGTTATTTGCAGCGAACGGCCTCATTTAACTATAAACACCTGCTTCATGTGTTTCTCCTGCGAGCTTTAGACATGATACAATGGATCGATTTTGTTAACACTCATCTGACTTTGCGACTACATATTTTACCGATGTCGAAGGCGGTGGCATTGCCCATGGTGGGGCTTTCTGTGTACAATGTCCTCCTCGACACGAAGGCACCTGCGACCTGGCATTCGTCTACATGCCACTAACATGACAAATTCGTAGCCCTGCCCCCACTGTCACACGCTTGACACGGATAAATATGGACAGCTGTGTAGATCTTCTGCAGAGGTACGGCAGCTGATTCGGAATATGCTTGCCTTTCTTCTACGTATGTCTCCCTATGCCTTTGCACCAAAGTCACTTCTGTTTCCAGGTGAGACTAAAGCAGTGTGTAACCTATCAAAAGTAAAAAATATAATAACCTCAAAACAGTAAAAAATATAATAACCTCCCAATAAAATGTGACTCATATACAACCTTTCAATAGTTGACTGACTGTGAATCTAAACTGGTAACTTTGGACGTCAGCAGAGCTGCGTTATGACCCTGAAAGATCATTCTGAATAAACAAAAATTCTTACCTCAATAAGGTCGCCAGTTAACGCATATATATGTGCTCCTATAAGAAATTTTTCTGGCACAGCCCAGTGCAATGGTGGCCGATAGATTTGTCATGTATAAAAAGAAACAACTGATTTTTCTTTACAATAATCGGGATGACCATGGATTGGAGAAATTAGTAAATTCTTTAAATTGAGATGAATGATTATCACAAGTTAAATTTTATAAGAAAGATTATTATTACGAGATTTTTTTAAAAAACATTTACATGGCACTTGATATAACAACAGTACATATGCGCGAGGCTGCGTTTACCTTATACTACATCGCTCGGGCTCCGCCATCGCTCCCCACGACTGGTCCAGCCAACTCGATACACACGACTGCTAGCTACTACTTACTCCTACTGCCACACGGTTCCTACTGCAGCCAACACTGCTCTCTGGTCTGAGATTCTCTTATAGCTTACATATCGCAGGCAGCGCGTGAGCAATCTATCGAAATTACATCTGCTCGAGTGCGCTAGCAATAAATTCCTTAGTCATGGACGTCTTACAAGTGAACTCAGTAAAAGGCCGATCGTTCTCTTACGTGTTTCTTGGAGGAGATCAGAATATTCCGGATTTTTGGACACTCCTGCGATATCGCTTTACCTTTCTCACGCACAATGCGAGATACCGTCAGTACTATGCAAACTTTTTGGGTAGTGCTATCTTGGACTCCTCCCTCCCCCCCCCCCCCCTTTTACCTGATATCATTGTGAGCGAGTAGTACCAAGACTCTGACCAGCGAATCGGCAAAATGGAATATTCTTGGAGAAGACGTGATTGGAACATGCCCGACTGACTTGGGATTCTGAGTGGATATGCCCACAAGTTGGTGGCACCCGGATGCCATTTGGTTTGTTTCGCAGGGAGGGCGTTCTTCTTACTTCCATTTATTGATGCTACTTGCACATCAGTATTTTTCGCCTATAGGGCGTCCTATTTGATCGTAATTGTATGTTATTTTCGCGATGATCAAACATAATGTATGAACCTATTGTACGTTTTCCTCTATATATTCCTTTTTGTAAAACTAAAAATGGCGACCGCTCGCGAAAACAAATAAAAAAATCCTGGTTGTAGAAAATTTTAACTACCAGTATTCGGCCGGGATGGGGTGTAGGATTGCTGATGTAATTCTTCTGATCATCGGTCTTTGTGTCAATGTCCTAGACTGAATGCCAAACCCGTCCGCCAGTGCCTCTGAAGCGAAGACATGCAACACTGTTGATGGTAACCCGTCCATCGGTTGGGGACGTTATGCTCGGCGGCTTCCTTGGTGCTGTTCGAGAGTAATAGGCTATTTCCCTACACCGAGTGTCACCCTCTCCCTTCTGTTCAACCGTAAAACCACAAACCCACAACACTACGCTGTACAAGCACTCATAACGGTAACGCGCACGATACACATAGCCTACACACCTGTCAACGCCGCACCACATCCACCAGGAACCTTGCCTAGAACGACGCTACAGAATCCCAACATCTGATCCCCTGCAATTATTCCCTGAGCATGAGACTACTGTGACTTGACGGCCTAATATTTCGGAAATTTTCGTATTCTTCCTTAACTTGGTGGTCATAAAAAGAACTGAGACTCTTGTTGCTCCCAGAGACCAGGCAAATCTCTTCCGTGTGTTAGTTTCATCTTTTTCTCCTTATGTCGCAAAAGAGCCGAGATACCCGTATCTCTCAATTTAAAATTTCCCTGGAATGATATCGTGCACTCGCGCTTAATGGGTGTGACATTTCTAGCAACTTCATTGTACGTTATGTTTGTAAGGTGGAAATGTCATTCTGATTTTTGTAAGTTAACGATGTGTACGTTAGAGACGGAGCAAGTTATGTTACTATTAAGCAATCTTTGGTCTTGTTGTGGCACAGTCTTCGCGTCGTTGCAGTCTGATACATTCTTGGTTGAAATGTGTTAAGAAATGGAAGTATTCAGCAGTGCTGTGTTGATTAGTGATCGTATCTCAAAAATGGTTCAAATGGCTCTAAGCACTATAGGACTTAACATCAGAGGTTATCAGTCCCCTAGACTTAGAACTATTTAAACCTAACTAATGGTTCAAATGGCTCTGAGCACTATGGGACTCAACTGCTGTGGTCATTAGGCCCCTAGAACTTAGAACTACTTAAACCTAACTAACCTAAGGACATCACACACATCCATGCCCGAGGCAGGATTCGAACCTGCGACCGTAGCAGTCGCACGGTTCCTGACTGCGCGCCTAGAACCGCGAGACCACCGCGGCCGGCAAACCTAACTAACCTAAGGGCATCACACATATCCATGCTCGAGGCATGATTCGAACCTGCGACCGTAGCAGCAGCGCGGATCCGGACTGAAGCGCCTAGAACCGCTCAGTCACAGAGGCCGGCGATCGTATCTCTTAGATGAAGAAAGATTTATTGTAAATGACAGCAAGGATGAATATGATGTACATGTTGCAGGGCGAAAAGATTATATAAATTTTGAATAATGGTATTATTTTTTTGAAGAGAAACAGTTTGAGGTAAGACTGCAGTACAGTGCAGCTAGTTTGTCGGAATGATTATCGTCAACTAGATAACTTGCTCAGAGCTGAGAGAAAGACCACTCCACTTCTCTGAGTCATGTATTAAGACACCAACCGATTAAGCTGTTCGGTTGTTATAGAAATTCTCTGTTAACATTGTACCCTTTTCAAATCGTTATTCACTTTGATAAGCACAGTATTGTTCAGACCTGTGTTTTGTGTGAAGATCATGCACAATTTTACTCTGTCTTTCTGTATATATCGTTCACTATAAAATCATTGTCTTGGAATATCTTTTCATAGGGACAGTTACACTCTCCATCCAACTGTTTAAAGGAAGTTTATCACTACGCATTACCACATAGCACCATGTTGTATGCAACGGTTGAATATTGTTTGGAATTTCATTTAAAAATAGAAATTTGGCTTAGCCGCTGCCTTCTTGCTGTTTGTTGTTGTGCTTCCGAGAAATGTGCAAAAATGTTGTCAAGACGCGAGATAAGTGGAAATTTGGATTCACCTGCGAATTTAATATAAAGACAACTTTTATTCAGACAAGTTGCAGTCCAGTTCGAATTAGGTTCTGTTTAGTCTAAGGTTAGCAAACGAGTTTACGTTGAATAACAGTTTGTGGATGCATAGGTCTGGTACACGTAGATTTTTTGTAGTGTGGGAGATAAATTTGAGCTAAGTTTCACACGGAACATATAGTGAGGAGTTTACATGCTGATCTAAGGGTGCAAAAGTTACATCCGTGCTTGTCTAACTCTACATTGTATCCTCTATCGCTCTGATGTACTAGTCTTCCAGAAATGGAACCTCGCTCCTGTTTTGAGTGTATAAAGACGAACATATAACGAGTTAAAAAACTGCACAACTCTCCTGTCAAAGATGTTGCTAAGATTTCAAAATGGTGCAAAGATTAAGCAACTTGCTTTGGAGTTTAAACGCTCAGAAATGTTAAACTATGCCCAACAAAAATCACAATCTCTACGACCACAATATCAATCAGCCACAATTGGAATCAATTAACACCTACATGTAAATGGGTGTCAAGTTGTGGGGATAGGCAATGGAATGATTAAATACTCGTAGGCTCAGTCGCTGTTAAAGCAGCTGGCATATTTATGTTGATTGAACTAGGACAATACTGTCAGTCTACAAACTATACTGCTAACAATACAAGTGAGCGACCTCGTCAATGATTTTGCTGATATGTGTGGGGCCCATGCTAAAGGGGCTAACAGCGCATACTGAACGCTAACAATTGTTTGCCTTGCGAGAAATCGTCACGGAAATGCTGACAAATTTGACTTGGCTGACGGTTGATTATACACATCAGATGTCTCGCGAAAGCCTACTTGCACAGTTTCGAGCACCAGTATGAGGTGAGGAATCTAGGAATACACTACAGGTCTCTGCGAACAAGATTTGACCAGTTACAGCAAGAGCATACGCTATAAGTTGACTCTTACACATAACAGCCACGGGCTCAGAATGTCAGTTTTAGACAAAATAGCATAAGCACATAGTCATCCAAGCAGTCATTCTTGCTGTTATCGATACACGAAAGGGAGAGAAGTAGCCCTAATGTTTGGTAAAGGGGAGGTACCCATTGCTATACACTTAACAGTTTCCTAGAGTATGTACAGTATTTAGATGTAGATGCAGCAGGTCTGAGTCGGTCTCCGAGGCATGGTCGGGTAAACCCGTCGGCGCACTGGCCGCGCATTCGAACGTTGAGCGTGACGAGTTTCTGACGTCATAGTGTGGAAAAAGACTTTGGGGGTCTTTCCGAACGTGAGGAGCAATTTCTAGCATGCCAGATATTCTGAACGTGAGTTTTAACGAAGGCCATGAGATGGGAGAGCATCATCTACTTCATATGCATGCCGTCTCTCTTCAGAACAGAATGGCGAGACGCCGTACTATCTTTCAGTTGAATCCCATATGTGTATTTTGCCATTTCCAAGCATCGGCAAATTCAGGCTCTCGAAAATCCGTCGTTAATTGTATGATTTGTTGTAATAAAATTATGGTAAACGCCGTAGTGGCTGTTAATGAGTCATTGTAACTTGTATTGCATGTTATGAGAGTATGCCGTTTCAGACAATGGCGCATCGAGGATCCACCAAATCTCATTATTCTTTGTACAGTTTGTTATAATGAAGTCAGTAACATACCTACAATTAAAGCTTTCAGGTGACGCCATGTGCCGGCCGTTGTGGCCGAGTGGTTCTAGGCGCTTCAGTTCGGAACCGAATGACTGCTACGGTCGCAGGTTCGAATCCTGCCTCTGGCATGTATGTGTGATGTCCTTAGATTAGTTACGTTTAAGTAGCTCTAAGTTGTGGGGGACTGATGATCTCAGATGTTAAGTCCCATAGTGCTCAGAGGCATTTGAACCATTATTTGACGCCATGTAAAGTACGATAGAAAATTATTCAACGGGGCATAGCATAATGAGTAGAGATGCAGAATTGTAAAGCCGCAGCTGATGTGTTGCTGATTTGCGTTTCAGTGGATTCAAAAACTTTTTTCTCAACCTTCACATTTTATAATAGGTACTGATACTTTCTTATTAGTAGACGTCATCATCATTTTCTTGAGGCCTTATTGCCGCTGCAATGCGGGTCGGCCTTGTTACTAGCAGTATTAGTTACAGAGGGTGGCCAGATGCCCTTCCTGTTGCCACCACACACCCCTCAGGACGGAATTAGTGTACCCCAGCTGTCTGCATCTAGTGTAAGCCATGGAACAGTGCGAACGTGTTTCAAATGTCTGCGAGTCGTGTAACTGAGGCGGAACGTGGGGATCAGCCCGGTATTCACATAGCGCGATGTGGAAAACCGCCTAAAAACCACATCGAGGCTGGCTGGCTGACCAGCCCTCGTCGTTAATATGCCAGGCGGATTTGATCCGAAGCCGGCGCGCCTACCCGAGTCGAGGAAGCAACGCATCAGCGCTCTCGGCTACCCTGGCGGGTCTTTCTAATTACTACAAATATATTCTATAATTCTGAGGGGTGAGTTCTACTGGCTTTATGTACAAGACAGCTTTCACTATTTAAAGTACTTTCTTATTTCAAGTTTTGTACTAAATAGGAACAGAAACCAAGTAAAATGACTTTGGGGTTTTACTAAAAAGTGAGAACGATGAAAAAATATTTATCTTACGTGAACTACCGTAAACTTGTATTGCAGTATTTGTAATAGAGCTTTATAAGCCGATTTCCTCATTGACTGGACATGCTGCTTTCCTTTTAGCCTTATAACATATTCATGGAAATTTAAGTTTTTATTTCTGCATCCGGCAGACAGAACAACATGACCAACATCTGGACAATGAAGGAAATGAGCATTTCAATAGAACTGTGATTTCCAAGCCAGGAATAACCAACAACTACCGTTAGAGCGCGCTACGATAATATATTCCATATTCAGGCAAACGTACTACTCGACCGCGATATTATTACACTCGATCTCCCGTGGAAACACGCGATGACGTTACAGTAAGCAAGTACAGTGGCGATTAGGGAAAACGCATCGCGCTGTGAATTATTTCAAGGCAGCTCTGCATATCCTGTCTATTGGTTCAGTGTGTCTTCGGGAAATATCACGACAAAAATTCGCGAAGAGCCGACCGAAGCGCCTTCGCTCACAGGAGCTATAATATTGTGGTCGACGAATGCCGCATGCACAAGTCGCATCGTTTCCGCGCATCCAGCAGCACGCTGTGCTAAGCACGCCCATCATCGAGGCTCGAAAGCACGGTCCGTGTGCCGACAGCTTAACACCATCGGCAGCGCACCACCCGCGCAAGTCAGGGTCAGGGGACAATGTCTTCACGGACCGTAAAATTAATTGAAGAGATCTGAAATTTTCTGGAAAAATCACTCCATATGTCAAGAACGACTTTTATGTTAACAATAAGCGCTCTGAGACGTTCTGAAAACAATCGAATACTGAACCATGTGATGCCCATTGTTGCAAAAAAGGGGGAATCCACTGAAGATCTGGTAATTCTACCGCTTATAAAAAGTATATCCAGAAATGACTGTAAATATCATATTTCAGAGATTGTTTGTTACGCTTTCACTTGGCCGAAACTTAAAACGACAACTTCTTCTTTTAGAAGTCTTGCCCGCCCATCCACAGATTCCCCTCTCCAGCAGTCCTCTTCATCTCTAAGTGCGAAAAACATCTCATCTTACTGCTCACGTTTTTAGTCTCTTGATTTCCTCGACACATAGCAATAACTACTGCATCAATATTGACAGTTACAGAAACCACGTTCCTTTGTGTGTTACACGTGTACTGATAATTCAGTATCTCACCCAGTTGTTAAAATCAGTGTTTGGGTTCAGCTAAATTAGAAAAATTGGGACTGTGAGGTTTGCTGCGCATATCGCATAATGACAGTGACCCGTCATGCAACTTAGATGTCGATTTCAATGCTTAGAAAGACAGAGAAAGGGAAATGCATAGTCCGTATGTGTCTATGATCTAATAGTTCTCCATCTGTTTAGTACATATAATAGGAATGTGCATGAAGTAGCATTCAGATGCTCAAAAAATAATTTTTGTCGCCAACACACATTGCCTCCAAATATCACTTGACTATGACGAGACGTAAGCTCCATAAGCGCTCTGCATATTATAATGTTCTTACCTCGCTATTACAGACAAGTATCGTTCAAAATCACGTGGGATTTGTACTCGCATTTCACAGGCATCTTAACACTTTCCATTCGATATCTGAAGTGAACTTGGCTTATAGCTTTGGAGAGGTAAATGCGAGGGTGTTGCGTTCACTCGTTTTAGAGAACTGAAGAGGTTTAGGGCGTAATTGTCTAAGTCAGATTTTGACAAAAATGGTTTAAGTACTTTCGTACGTAGTTGAGACTGCACTCTTTTGGACGAAATAGTGAGTATGTCTTGGTATGCACAATAGCATCACAGATGGCACCACAAATTCTTCTGTGAATTGGTTTGTATAATACAGATGACGACAAAGCGATGTAAGTTTGATTTGCATCACAATGCCATGAAACAGTATTAGATTTGTTGTTTACATTTTATGGCAAAGTGAAGTAATCTGACTTGCACCGTAATGCCAAGTAACAAAATTATATTCTCTGTTCCACCACTTGGAAGTTTCCCTTTCTTTATTATTGGTGTTATTATTATTTTGCAGGAAACATTCCTTTATTTTAACGTTATCAAAACTGTTTTCACGTATCTTTTGTATTATAACGTGCGTATATTACATATATTACTAAACTTGATTCTGTTCAAGTATTGTTAATTAAAAGTGAAGTCATCAGTTCAAAGTGAAATTGCAAATTCACATTGAAATGCGTGAAATTTTTAATAATTATGGTGACTATATTAATATTGCTACATTTAATCTAAGCTCCAGTATTAATACTGTCCCTTATTTGCCTCAATATCTCTGTACGTAATTCTATTAGACTTTCTTGATTTTTCTGTACAATGTTTCACAAAACGTTCCACTTCTCAAAATGAGCAGAATTATGACATAAACACCTTCAATTATCGCAGCCCTGATGTCACTTTTGTTTGTTATAGGAAAGGATAGCTCCAGCTATTTTTAAGGTTCTGTTGTGTTTTTCCTATTATCATATGGCTGAAATTCTGTTTTAATAAATTGTGTTCCGACAGCAATGACAAATGGCTTCCTAGTACGCCAGAGTGAAAGTGTCCCGAAAAAGCATTGAATTTGGATTAGCAGTTTACCACATAATGAAATATTTTTAGGTGCGGAATTTTATCGTTGTTCCTTTCAGTTTCATGTTCGTTCATTTCTCGGAAACTAAATTATTTTAATCATACTTACTCATTCTCTATGACGACTACTAACACAGTGTTCTATTGCAAGTAATACATGTCTGCTATGTAATCTGGAGTTAATGACGCTGTCCAATATAAGTCTTATCCGAAAATTGCTGAGAATGTGTGGAAATTCACAGGATTGACTGACTGCACATTTACACACTATCGAAGTTGTACAGTACTTGTTTCAAAAATACATAGGGTACTCAGAAACAGTCTGAAAACCTTACGAGGGTGTTGCAGGGTATGTTGTACTGATACATAATTGTTAAGAAAAAAATTCGATACGTTGCACCGTTACCACATTAATTAGCATTGAAGTTAGCCAATCAGGCCATTGTGGGTGCAAATTCAAGCACAATTAGTGTCATGTGTTCTCATACCGTAGACGACAGCTGCCTCGCCGCTAGCGTGCGCAACGGTCTGATTGGCTGCCTTCAATGCTAATTAACGTGGAAACGGCGCAATGTATCAAATGTTTTTCTTAACAGTTATTTCTCAGCAGAATCTGCACTGAAACAAACTTATAACCTTTTCAGACTGTTTCTATCTTTTATAGCTGTACACAGAGGTAAATTAGCCCTGCAGTTTCAACAGTTTATTACATGGCGTTTCAGTACCTTCAACAAATAAAGACGGCTCTGTCTGTGTGACTAGTGAAATTGGACCTTTTTGGTACTTACTTATTAAAAGCAATTTTTTCTCTTGGGTGTATTTCTATTTATTCTCGTAGCAGCAATAATTACTCACCATTACTGTTATTAATGAATAATTGGTTAAAAACAGAGCTGAGACGCGTAATATAAAAGTTTCAGATTTTGTTCAAAACGTAAACAAAAACTATTGTGCATAAGTCATGCGATAATTTCGGTGTGATGTTTACAACACGTACAATACGACACTCGCGCCCATTCTGTGATACCCTGCTACAGCAGTCATCCAAGGGGACAGAAAACTACACATCTGATTGCGGTATAAGATGAGTGCGAACAGTATCGTTTATATTGATTTGTGACATTGTTCCTACAATAGGGAGTGTATTTATTGGCATAAAAATCGGCACTAACTGAAAAATGGCACCACATTTGTCTTTATTTAGTTTCCTAAGTACCGAGGGAGGAATGAAACTGTAGATTACAGAACAGTTTATTTACGATTCTCTTGTAACCTACTGATACTTGTTGAAAATGTCGTTTTCTCTAAAGAACAAAAAATTGCTACCAACAGAAGAAGACCTGACCTTTTGCTGAAAGACATCTTATATCTACTCAGTAACGTGATGTTTTCTTCACCACACTCCCTATCAAATCAGTGAATGTGGAAAGCAGGAAACTTGTATGGAATGTAATACCTAGATTGTTTAACGTGCCAAATAATCCACCACAACTGTAGCTGAAAGGGAAAACCATACAGATGTGATAATAAAACGTAAAAGAAACCAATATCACAACTGTTTCTACGTCTGAGCCACAAACGACAAGAATGTTGAACATATTCGTTTTTGAAGCAAAGTAATTACATTTACAAAATATTCGCATATGAGAAAATCGACTGAAGTGTAAGAATGTTAGAATCATTAGACCTCATACAAAACTGTTACGTCTCAAGGATAGTGGCTATCATAATACGAATAGACAACAATAGGAATACATGCTCCTCACGCATGAGATGTGTGTTTATATTCTCTTGCTTTCAGTGGAGTAAGCTGCAATTATACACATAATCGAAAGCATTTATTCATGGGTAAGTTGCAACTTATGTCACTGAATCTGTGAGGAACGGCTGTTTTCACATTTATTTATCGATCATTCGCGCCTCTTTATGAGTTACTACTGCTTGGAAGGTAAAAATGTAGTAAATGTTTCGTTAATTACCAGAAGAATAATTAAAAACAAAAATTATACTTACGGCCGACTTTCTCGCCGCTTGGGGCGTTAGTGTCGTTTCCAAAGACAGATGGTAACCATTTTCATAGCAGCCGTGTCGCGACTTCGTATGTTAGACTGTGATGCTATGCTTATTCCATAGATTTTTGCTCCTCTACGACGTAATTATGGAGCAAAAAGAGAAGAGAGGTGACATTAAGCCACAAACTTGAAGTTTACATCTTACATAGCTGAAACAGGTTCAGTCACATTTATACTGCCATGATTCATGGCGGTGAAACTTCCCCGTGAGGTCACTCTAAGCTGCCCGTGCCCATTTTCGACCGTTGCAGGTATCTATCTACTTTTGTGGTCGTATCCCAAAATAGCATCTGGTGCTTTGATTGTGTGGAGAAGAAGCTGTTTCATCAGAAATGCCAGCCTGCGTCTTGTACGGGTGTGGTAATAGATCCGATCGTAATCTAAAGTTTAAAGTAATATTTTCTTTTGCGTACTTGAATTCTGGTTGCGCTGTATACCTCTGTTCTTTCCTGTGTTTTTCATTGCCCTCCAAACCTCACATTCTCCGACATCCGAGCCACACTGTATCAGCGGCCTCGTCTCCGCACAACACACGGCTAGGTGACCGTGGTGATTACTGGTGCCCATGCCCTAAATTCTTCCGGCCGATAATTATTAATTGTTCATATTTTGTCCCTGTTTAAAAATATTCCGGCTAGAAAGCCGGATAGAGCAGCCATGCGTGTGTGAGTTTTGTGCTTATCACTGTGTATATTTGTGTGTGTGCTTTGTTTCCTTTCTGAAGTACGCTTTGGCTGAAAACTTGTGAGGGGTTTTTTCGTCGTGCCTGCCTGCTAGTTGGCGTGTGAGTAGCAATTTATCCGCTTCGCAATATAGTTATTACCTCATGAAGTTTGTTTTAAGTAATCCGCTACACTTCAACAATACCAGAAGGAAGAAAAAGGCCTTAATTACGCCACGTTAAGGTTGTCCGTAGTATATTGAAAACTTTTCTCTTTGACAGTTCCTCCTATTTCAGAGAAAACTTATCTAATATTGTAATGCGTAAATGTGAATGGGGAAGAATTACTGACTAATACCTCTCTGTACTTAATTAAAAAACAAGAAACTAACAAATGAAAAACGTGGAGGCATAACTACAAAAAAAATGATGTTAGTATAAAATAACTCGTCCCACATCATTAAGATTTATCGTGCAAATGACGCATGGAAAAAGAAATTAACTAACTAGCTAGTTTAAATCACAAAGCATGGTATAGAATTATATACTCTGAAAACTTCAAAATTAAATTCAAAAGTAAAATGAAGGTCATGATCAAGTTAGACGTATTGTACAGTTCTGATACTTTTGGTAATTCTCGAAAAACCGACAGAGTTACTGGCGAGAAATATTCCGGGAAAAGGAGCAGATAGGCTACTGTTGGAAAGATAGGCCCTTAATTATGTAACATGTTAGGGTGTCATTAGTCAAAATTGAGTTACATACATGTTAAGGCAAAATATCCATTTTATGGGGTCCAAGCATTTGAGACAATTCCCTTAAGCACATTTTAAAAAATTGTATCGTTTTTATACCCTGTAAATTGCTGCTTTTGGTAACACATTGAAGACGCATCGAAGGTAAGATTTCAGAGTGAGAAGATACATAAACTACAGCGAAAGTAATGCACTTACAATCTACTCGTAATAAAACAAGAACTCTATTCTGCATGGAGGCATACCTCTACGCAGTTCTGTTTCTTTGACATTTCAACAATCGTTCACTTTGTTGACATGCACAAGATATGATAGCATGTCTTGCATCTTCCGTCACTGCACATGTTTGTGGGCTAGCAAGGAATACGTATGTAAGTTGTTTTGCAAACACCAACATTAAAAATACTGTGCATGCGAGTTGAAAGCTGAAAATGTGACGAACAAGATTCAGTAGCAGTAAGCAAACAGGCAGTGGTTTTGGAGTTACAGCTTCATTTACTATAGATACAAATACAGTAAAAATTGAATTAAGTGTATCACGAAAGCATACTTTCCGCCTTACTTTCTTCTCTTCTTTGTTGTTCGAAATATGTCAACAAAAAACCAGTTACATAAAGGTGTCGTATTACTAGAGCAAATACACATTCAAGAACAGAAAAATGTTTGAAATTGTCTTCCTGATACTATGTTACTCATGTAATCCCTGTAATTTTTAGTATTTAAAACAGTCGTTGCGGGCACACGACAGAAATAATAGACAAGAAGTAGTCGTGAACAGTAGTCTGCTAACGTCTTGGGCTATTTAAGATGGTAGCAGGCACCGCCCGCTCTGGCTACAAAACAACGTACAGCCACAGAGTAGAAATATCTCTGGAGTGAGCGTTGTGTCCTGCGCTTGTTGTCTGCAGTAAACTGGAATTGTCACGTGATCTAGGGACGACATCGATTGTTTAACGCCAATTCGCATCCGCCATCAGGTCACGTCACGTCTCGTCATATAACATCAAAACATTCTACAATACCTTCCGAATAGAGGCATTCGCACAGGTCGCCAACGGGACGTCACGTCCTTTCACCGTACGTCAAGGTTTCTCGGGAAGAAAATTTTGACGGTACTCGTCTGTTAACATCGTAAGTTAACCTATTTTCGCAACACTCATTCTCCTTATAACAGTGGATTTTGTACTGTTGTATCTTCATAATCTTTAGTTTATAATAGCACTTCGTTTTAGGGGCAAATTGGAGATGTTCCATGACGACTGGGATATTTTTTCCACTTTCTTACACAAGCAATGTCGTATATCTGAAGGCGAAAACTTATTTAGGTTTTACGATAACACAACAGAGCTAACGCCCACAACGTATATGTGTAAGAACATAAGTAGACGAAGCAAATTCCACCATATGACATTTTAAGCGAAAAAGTCAGCTTTAATGAAGGAGTAAAATACAGTTGTTTAAGACGTTATTAATTACGTAAGAAAAAACATAATGGATAAGTTTAACAGGCTTCATTAATTCGTTTGTAGCTTTCTTTGATGCGTATGAATATACATATTTTCCCTAGCAAATAATAGTCGATGTTTTGAAACGTTGCTTTACATCTCAGTAATTTACCAAACATAATTCATGAAGAACATAGGTTATGAAGTTCGTTTCGGCCATTGTTAGCTCCTCAGTTATGATGCTATACTCTTAACGTTTTATGCATATTATGGATGGTGACTCAAAACCTCAATTTCGCCTTCAGTACTGTGCTAAGCGACTTGACGATATGTGACATGAAAGACAGTCTAAATACACGCTGACGTAAAGCTTCTGTAACGTCAAGCCCGTTCATATTGCTCTTCAAAGCTAAGAGCCCAATTTATTTCAAATATCAGACGTAAACTGCTGTGGTGCCTGGAAAACGCCTATACCAAATCCGCAGCACTTACGAAGGGAAACTGTCTTTACTAGCAATAACAACATTCAGCATTTATAGGACAAATTTCGGACAAATCTACGGCGTCCCGAGATCATGTGACCATTGTGGCAACGTATGTTGACAACACAAAATTAATTCTGCGCTTCTGAATGCTCACTCCAAAGATATTTCTACTCGATGCGTACAGCGCAAGACTATAGCGCTATCTACCATCTTTTTTTACCTCCAAGGTCGTAATATACATGTCACTGTATTGAAGCCAACTGCAGAGATTCTGACTGCAAGTGTCTAATATCTTTGAAAGAAAAGATGAACCCTTTGACTTCTATACTGCGTGCCTTTTCGGGTCAATTGAAGAACGGGATACAACCCATCGTCTCTGACCAATGACGCCATAGATTACACATAGATATTGATGTCTTTACTGTCGAGCCATAGATAATAAATCGGTTGTCTGCTGTGGATAGGCGCCATCATTGTAAATTGAAATAAATGAGTGTGTATTTAAAAGACAGTGCTAGACATTGCGAAGGATTTTTTTCGTTTGAATTGATTTAAATAATTGGTTCTTTCCAATTCATTCGGTACTTAATTTCATTCTTAGTGAGTTTGAGATAATTTGGGGTAATACTTTTTCATTCACGAGAATTTTTATTTTCGTTTATAGGTATCACTTTATCTATTCCCATGAATATGGAAGACTTAAAGTAAGCTCTGGACGTACACATAATGGCAACCATTCGATTTTTGCAAATGTCTGGTCTTCTTGCCGAATGCGTTCGATGTCATGAATGAGGCGAACATATGAGCCTGATAAATGTGTCTGCTCGTCGTACTCACGATTTGTTCATATGGAGTTGTAGCAAGGATTGATTATGGCGCTCAATTAGACGAGGAACATGGTTTGAGAAATCGAAGCTGGCCTTGAGGGATATAATAAAAATTACATACTGTTGGTGTTTGAGTTATCCTGTGTAGTTGTGTGTGCATATATGTCGTGTGAGTGAGCGTACCGTTTTAGACTGGTATTCGTTTTGTAGCGAAGTTTGTGGATGATATTTGAAGTATAGGTGGCCTTTAGGGGGGGGGGGTGTTGTAGTCGAAATCGATGTCTCCATTAATATTCATCTAAATGGCTCTGTAGCGTCGAAATGCATCGTTTTCCCCTCCCTACAATACATTATATGGCTGACCAATAACCTTTTATAGTGTGTATGGTATTGTGTATTAAACTGGGGATCTAGAAACGACGGAGAGGCTTCGACCCGCCATAGCTCTCATTGGTTCACAATCCCACAACAGGCCACAGCAGTCCACCCACTCCGCCACCGCCCACACACCGAACCCAGGGTTATTGTGCTGTTCTGCCTCCAGTGGACCCCACCCCCACCTCCCCAACGCGAACGTCTCATACCAAACGAGTGTAGCCCCAACTGTTTGTGTGGTAGAGTAATTATGGTGTACATGTACGTGGAGACAGTGTTTGTGCAGCAATCGCCAATATAGTGTAACTGAGGCGGAATGAGGGGAACCAGACCGCATTCGCCGAGGTAGATGGAAAAGCGCCTTAAAAACCATCCAAAGGCTGACTGGCACATCGGACTTCGACACTAATCCGCCGGGCGGATTCGTGGCGGGGACCGGCACGCTCGAGAAGCAGCGCGTTAGACAGCACGGCTAGTCGGGCAGGCACCTTCTATAGTACTGGTACAAGCCCCAGTTGATGAAGATCTGAAATCAGTATTGAAATATTGACGACGAGATGCTGAAAACCTCTATTCCCTATATGAAGAAAAACCATCGTAAATAACTGTAGGATCTTCAGAATATATCACCAACACTTTCTTCGTTCAGATGTGAAATACTTTAAAACTACATCATCGCATTCTGGACCTGAAATTAGAGCCGACCAAACCCATAATCCCAGGCTCATCACCGAGCGAGGTAGTGCAGTGGTTAGCACACCGGACCCGCATTCGAGAGGACGACGGTTCAATCCCGTGTCCGGCTGTCCTGATTTAGGTTTTCGGTGATTTCCCTAAATTGCTCCAGTTAAATACCAGGATGGTTCCTTTCAAAGGGCACGGCCGACTTCCTTCCCGATTCTTCCCTAATCCGATGAGACCGTTGACCTCGCTGTCTGGTCTCCTCCCGCAAAACAACCCAACCCCCCAACCAGACTCATCGATACATATTGCCCGTTTAAGAGTTTACTTAAACGTGGTGGGCAAATGCATCCTCCAAAATTTTTTAGTTAATTTCAGGTTGGGGTAGGGGTGCCGGGTAACTGATAATTAGTAAAAGGACGGGTGTGGTCGGGATGGTTAAAATATTGATTTGGACTTTTTGGAGTTGATCCACGATTCTTCATTTTCTTATGTTAGGTAATTTTCTTCTGTGGATATTTTTAAAATTATTTTACTTCATTTCGTTGATGTGACTTCTGGATTTATATATTTGTAGGTATGTGTGTATTTGTGTTTTTTGTGATGTGTTTCTTGTGTGTATGTTATCTATCTTGATGTCTTTCTAAGCAAGTTTTGGTTTCTTGCGAAGGAGTTTGCGTATGGTAAGCTTAGACTTTCACTTTTATGTTGTACTGAATTTGTCTGTTTTGATGTATTTCTTTGTCATATTATATTGTCTGCGTTAAGTATGCGTTCATCAGCTGCAGTACAGAATACAAATTTTGCAGTTGTTGCTCTGTTTCTCTTTCCTCCTAGTAGTATTACTGCGACTTTTTCCAGTCTACACTAGCATTACTGGAGGCGAAAAGACCGATGTACGTAAAATTTGTATCTCTTACTTCAGTCGACGAAAGAGGTCAACTGAAGTGTTAGCTAGACGAAAAAAGCGACATATATAACATTGCTATCGTTTACCTATATAGGTCAACTGAAGAACAGGGTAATAATGCTAACGAAAACAAAGAAATCGACGGTACGTCAAATTTGTATCCCGCACTGCAGCTAACCTATACAGATCGACTGAAGTTCGAGATACAACTCATACATATGTCAACTGAGGTATTCCATTCTAACGTTACTTCTATCCCCTTTTTTTCTTTATTTTTTACCGTAGTAGTAGGATTCAAACAAGCGATATCCTTAACGTTATGTTCAAAATATTAATGCACATCATATATGTGTATCATCTGTTTTCTGTTTCCAGCATTCCTTTGTTTATGAACACTCGTCTTTACTGTTAAATCTGTGTAATAAAACGTCTCTGGCAAATTCTACATCATTGGTCAAAGTCACCGGGTTGTATCCCGTTCTTCAGTAGTCCCACCTTTTCAGAATTGGAGAAAGCACCTACAAGAGCAGGAAAAGTGACTGAATGAATACAAGCAGTGATGTACGTGTTTACGAGAAGAGCAAAACTGTCTGAAAACTGAATACAGCGAACCAGTCAAACAGGAATTTACGACGACGAAACGGTGAGTCAATCAGATAGCAAGTTACAAGTAGAGCACACTGTAAGGACGCCGTTTCCACACATTACTTCGGTTGTCATTTAAAAATATCAGAAGTCCCCCGTGCATTCGTTTGGCTTTTGTACATGTTCCAGCAGAGAGTGTTTGTGATTAATAGATATCCGTCTTTGTCCCGTCAGATACTGACTTTGTGTACTGACGTAGAGAACTACTATTTGGGATAAGTCATCCGATCGCATGACTGAAGCGCTGTGCTGAGTTAAAGAACGGTATCAAGAGACTGCTACGTTGACCTGTCCAACAGTACTCACTGCATATCAGCATGGTGCACCGTTGCAAAATGAGAGAAAATGGAATTCTTGTTGGTATAGTTTAGTCAGTGATAATTGTGGTAAATTAACGTAGCTAAATATCGAATGAGACATTAAATCTGTTTTGTTAAACAGTTCTAGAATTTACGCAGTGGGATAGCTAACATTGCGGTACTTCTCGCAGTCGTGATACTAAAAACAAGCTACTTGACATTATTGTTCATTTAAACTTCATATGATGATTGTTACAAATTTTCGGACGAGTTCCTCTGGTTGTAACGCAAAGTTTATTAGTGTGAGTAATCTCCTTAGTTTACCCAGTTTTGAATGTTGAGGAGCCTAGTTAGGTATATGGCGAAAGAGACTGTGATTCAATATATAGGTTTTGAGCTTCCCACTGTGCTTCCACGAATAGAACAACAAAAGTATTAAAAATAACATTTAGCACCTTATTATCTTTTATGAAAATTTTAGCAGAATTAAGAGCTCCATCAAGGGTTGAATCTCACTCATGTTTCCTGCCAATGTTCAAGTCGTTGAGTTAATAAACAATACATGTCAGTATCGTACAATAATTACAGTGACACGCCATTTGATTTTAGTTCTGTGAATATTCGAACTCAGTGAAATGGTAAAGTCAAAGACCATACCAGAGATTCCATAACTCGTAAATTCAAAGATAATAATGAACGTCTATGACTGTGAAAAATCAATAAGAAAACGTTCGAATTCAGAGTAACTTCTACTTATTAGTACATGACGAAGTCTACTAGTTAATGTGACTAAAAGTAATAATAATCTGACTGCATGCACGTTAGTGTTAGTAGATTCTAGACATCTGCCTTCGTTAACGAATGTGAACTGTAAATTGTTTTGGATTTGGCATGATACTGTTGTTACGAAAAACGCTGATAAGTGTATTGAACATTATGTTACTATTGAAAGAGATATCATTAAGCTTATCTGTATAAATTACGTAATTGGCATTTCTGTCGGTGTTCAGCACATTATCTCACTGCGTACATATGATTGCCTACTCATTACTGATGTGACAGTAACAAGCTACTTTACAGGTTCGTGAATGTTATTGGCTATAACATCCAGCGACGCAAGAGCAGGGACTGTATTTAGTATTTCGTTATTCTGCTTGACGAGCCATAGAGGAAAGGAGCTCATTATAACATGAATTAATTAAAAAACTGCCTTATAATTTTGACGTACAAATTGTTTTTATTGTCATCACATGGCCTTGCTCGTACAAAGAGTATAAAAAAATACGCACACAAAATTTTAGAGTTTTTTTAGAGGTGACAAAAACACCACAGGTATCCCATTGCACCGCGAGATTTCTATGAAGGTTTTGACATTACTGATGTTCAGAAACTGTGTTAATACTGCCATGTGATGATTATTGTTTTAGAGATGTTGCTGAAAATTTCGCCAGTTTACCTTAATGCACAACTAGCATCTGCGTGCTAATGATTGTCTAGGTTTAACACACCAGAATAACCACGTGTTTCATGAACAATAGTTATAGCTTCGGCCAAACGGCAACCAGCGTTTATGGAATGTCTATAGACGTATTGTGCACCAAAAGTTTCATATCCGAGACACACATACACACACACACACACACACACACACACACACACACAACACCACACAGACACAGAAAAATCCGTAAGTCAGCTGCACCTACATTACAATAGTCATCACACGGCAATTTGAAAGCCGTCGCCTAATATCACACGTCAAAACCTTCGTGGCTCCTTGCAGGAAAATGGTACGACTGTGATATTTTTTATCACATAAAAAAGGTTCCGTTTAGTATAAGTAGTTTTTTTTACGCCCTGTATACACAGGATCATCTACACCTGCATTTACATCTATACTCCACAGGCCACCACACAGTGTATGGCGGAGGGTGCTTCGAGTGCCAGTCTCACTTATCCCTCTTCCTGTTCCAGTCGCTTATGGTTTACGACTAATACGATTGCTGGTAAGCCTCCGTGTGGATTCGAGTCTCTCTAATTTTAGGTTGCTGCCTTTTTCACGAATTTACGTAGGAGGAAGCAATATATTGGTTGACTCTTCTAGGAACGTAATGTCTCGGAACTGTAACAGGCCAACTGTGTGACTGGAGAATAGAGTATGTCATTCTGAACGGAAAGAAGTCTTCAGACCTAAAAGCAATCGCGCGTGTCCCAGAGGGAGTAACAAAACGTGCTGCTTCTCTGTGGACCTCCTCTACTTCCTCTATCAGTGCTGTCTGGTACAGACGAGCAGTATTCAAGTATTGGGTGAACGAGTGTTTTGTAAGCTCCTCCAGTTGTTGACTGAGTGCATTTCGTAATCGGTCTTCCAAGGAATCTCAGTATGGCATCTTGCCTGCGACCGATTTTATGTCGTCGTTCCATTTCAAATTGACCCGTGCGCATAGCAGCAGATATTTTACGGAAGTAACTGGTTCCAGTGAACGTTCTGCAAGTTTATCATCATAGAATAAAGGACCTTTCTGTGTACGTATTCGAAATACGTTACATTTGTTTGTGTTGAGAGTCAGTTGCCACTCCCTACACCAAGCGCTGATCTGCTGCAGGTCTTAATATTTAATTCACTACTTGAGTCCGTGGTAATCTTACCCAAGTTTTGAATCTATGTACATGATATATTTCTGAGCCAAATTTTTTGTGCGGCGTGTTACCTCCCTGCAGTGGCGTGGCAAACGTACTACTGTGAGGATTTGTGCAAGCAACAGTCATAAGCTTAGAATTTTAGTCAAGTGAGTCTCTACGACTCATGGTATGTGTTTAAGCTAAAAGCTTAGGTTTTCCGTACTTAACTGATGAGCTCATTTCGTTTAATTTTGGTGTCTGGACACAATATGAGTCGCAGTCAACTAGTTCAGAGTTCGGTAGGTTTTGATGATTATGATGCAGCATGTATTGTGAATTTATGGCTTGAAGAAGAAAGCTACAAGACGAAAATGAAAATGTGTTTTCACTAGTGAAACAGGAATCCGTCAGAACGTACCTGTATTAAGCTCTTGTAATGATGATAGTAATTATATTTCCAGTGATCACGACTCTAACTCTGAATGGTCTGAGATATCATCTGATGCCTGTGAAACTGCAGTATCAGTGAAAGATCGGAATTACTATTATACGAGAAATGAATACATGTGATCATTTACACCTCCAGTTCGGCACGTTCTTACAGCGGCATACAACCTTCTACGCTTGCCTGTAGTAAAACCACCACGAACAAGACACGAGTCTCTTATTCCATATTCCCCATGGATTCATTTCAAATAATTTTTAGTGTTTCCATGTTAACGTGATTCTAACTGGACAAACAAGAAACTTGAGGATTTGCATGGCACATATCCAAACGTTACATCTTTTAGAAAAACAAGTCAATATGACCTGAAATGTATTCTGTCACTACGAATAGAAGCTGCCGTCTTTAAATCCAATCGGGAAAGTGTATTATCGCTGTTCGCAACAGATGGTTCCTGACAAGAATTATTCAGAGCATCAATGTCCAAACATTGATTTGAAACTTTATTATTGCCACTTCCTTTTTGACAGTTTTAATGACCGCGGTGCCTGGAAGAAATCTGATTCGCCCTGCCCTGTTTAAAGAGATCCTGGAAATGTTCGTGGTAAAAGTCGGCAGAATTATTCATAGGGGCCAACGCGACTGTCGACGAAATGCTTGTCCCATGCAGAGGACGATCAAATTTCAAGACGTATATTAAAAAAAAAATGTTCAAATGTGTGTGAAATCTTATGGGACTTAACTGCTAAAGTCATCAGTCCCCAAGCGTACACACGACTTAACCTAAATCATCCTAAGGACAAACACACATTCCCATGCCCGAGGGAGGACTCGAACCTCCGCCGGGACCAGCCGCACAGTCCATGACTGCAGCGCCTGAGACCGCTCGGCTAGTCCTGCGCGGCGTATATTCAAAATAAACCTGATAAATACGGAATGGAAATGCCTTGCCCGATGGATTCTAGAACCTGTTATACATATAATACGTATTTGTTCGTGGGAAAAGGGTTGATGGATTTGACTCGGGTGAAGAGGAGAGAAAGAAGCCAGTATACCAACGGAAGCTGTCGTTAAACTGTGCAAACCAAATTTCAGCATCAACATAACCATTACTATTCGTATCTGATACTCTTATATGGAGCTACTTCAAGAACTGAAAAAGAAAGGTCTGACAACAATAGGCATCTTTAAGTAAACCGTGAACCTTGCATCTTGTCGTCGTTGGGGTGGCTTGCGTGCCTCAGCGCTACAGATAACCGTACCGTCGGTGCAGCCACAACGAACGGGTATCTGTTGAAGAGTGATACTAACGTATGGTTCCTGAAGAGGGTCAAAACCCTTTTCAGTAGTTGCAAGGGCAATAGTCTGGATGATTAACTGTTCTGGCCTTGTAACAACAACCAAAATGGCCTTGCTGTGCTGGTACTGCGAACGGCTGAAAGTAAGGGGAATCTACCTCCGTAATTTTTACAAACGGCATACAGCTCTACCATATGAATAAATGATGATGGAGTCCTCTTGTGTAAAATGTTCCGGAGGTAAAATAGTTCCCCATGTGGATCTCCGAAAGGGAATTTCTCGGGAGGATATCTTCATCATGAGAAACAAAACTGGTGTTCCACGGATCGGAGTGTGGAATGTTAGACCCCTTAATCGGGCAAGTAGGTTGGAAAATTTAAAAAGGGAAATGGATACGTTGAAGTTAGATATAATGGGAATCAGCGAAATTCGGTGGCAGGAGAAGCAGGATTTCTGGTCAGGTGAATACAGGATTATAAATATAAAACCAAATAGGGGTAATGTGAGAGTGGGTTTAATAGCGAATAAGAAAATGGGAATATGGGTAAGCTGCTATGAACAACATAGTCAACGCATTATCGTAGGTGAGACAGACACGAAGCCCGCGTCTAGCACAATAGTACAATTTTTTTTACCAAGTAGCTCCGCAGATGATGAAGATGCTGCTCAGATGCATGATAAGATAAAATAAATTATTCAGATAGTTAAAGGAGTCGAAAATTTAATGATCATGGGAGAATGGAATTCAATAGCAGGGAAAGGAAGAGAAAGAGAAGTAGTACGTGAATATGGACTGCTAGTAAGAAATAGAAGAGGAAGCCGCCTGATAGAACTTTGCACAGAGCATGATTTAACCATCGTTAACATTTGGTTTAAGAATAATTAAAGAAGGTTGTACGAGTGAAGGAGACCTGGAAACAACGTAAGGTTTCGGGTTGATTTTATAATGGTACGACAGCGATTTGGGAACCAGATTTTAAATTGTAAGATATTTCCAGGGGCAGATGTGGGCTCTGGGCACAATTTATTGGTTATTAACTATAGATTAAAACTATAGAAACTGGGAAAAGATAGGGAATTAAGGCGATGGGACCTGGATAAGTTGAAAGAACCAGAAGTTACTGCGAGTTTCAGAGGGAGCATTAGGGAACGATTGACTAAAACACGGAGAGGAATACAGTAGAAGACGAATTAGGAGTTTTAAGAAATGAAATGGTGAAGGCAACGGAGGATCAAATAGGTAATAAGACAAGGCCTGGTAGAAATGCTTGGATAACACAAGAGATATTGAATTTACGGTAGGAGAAAATATAAAAATGTGGCAAATGAAGCATGCGAAATGGAATACAAACACTTAAAAATCAGATTGATAGGAAGTGCAAAATGGCTAAATAGGAATGGCCAGAAGAAAAATGTAAGTATTTAGATGCCTGTTTCACTAGGGGAAAGATATATACTGACTGCATGAAAATCAAAGAGGCTTTGGAGAAAAGATAAGTAGCTGTATGGATATCAAGAGCTCAGATAGAAAACCAGTCTTAAGCAAAGAAGGGAAAGCTGAAAAGCGAAAAGAGTACATAGAGGATCTATGCAAGGGAGATGAACTTGAAGGCAATATTATAGAAAGGGTTGTGAACGTAGATGATGGTAAGATGGGAGATACGATACTACGAGAAGAATTTGATAGAGATCCGAAAGATTTAAGTTGAACCAAGGCCCCGGGAGTAGATGACATTCCGCCAGGATCACTGATAGCATTCGGAGATCCAGCCGTGACAGAACTCATCCACCTGGTATGCAAGATGTATGCGGCAGACGAAATACCCTCAGACTTCAAGAAAAACTTAATAATTGCAATTCCAAAGAAGCAAATACTGACGGGTGAGAATATTACCGAACTATCAGTTCAATAAGTCATGGTTTCAAGATACTAAAGCGAATTCTTTACAGAAGAATTGAAAAACTAGTGGAAATCGACCCTGGGGAACAGGAGTTTGGATTCCGGAAAAATGTAGCAAAACGCGAGGCAATATTGAGCCTATAACTTATATTAGAAGATAGGTTAAGGAAAGCAAACCTATGTTTATAGCATTTGTAGACATAGAGAAAGCTTTTGACAATGTTGAGTCGAATACTCTCTTTGAAATTCTGAGGGTTGCTGGGGTAAAATACATGAGCAAAAGGCTACTTACAATTTGTACTGAAACCAAAAGACAGTTAGAGGAGTTGAGGGGCACAAAAGGGAAGCAGTGGTTGAGAGGGGAGTGGGACAGGGTTGCAGCCTATCCCTGATGTTATTCAATCTGTAAATTGAGTAAAAGTAAAGGAAACCAAACAAAAATTTGGAGTAGGAATTAAAATTCAGGGAAAAGAAACTGAAGCTCTGAGATTTGCCATTGACATTGTTATTCGATCAGAGGCAGCAAAAGGCTTGGAAGAGCAGTAGAACGGAATGGATATTGTCTTGAAAGGAGGGTATAAGATGAACACTGTCAAAAGCGAAACAAGTATAATGGAATGTAGTGGAATTAAAATAGGTGATGCTAAGGGAATTACATTAAGAAACGAGACACTTAAAGTAGTAGATGAGTTTTCTGTTTGGGCTGCAAAATAACTGACAATAGTCGAAGCAGAGAGGATATTAAATGTACACGGGAATGCGTGAAAATCGTTCCTAAATAAGATAAATTTGTTAACATCGAATATAAATTTAAGTGTTAGAAAGTCCTTTTCTGAAAGTATTTGCCTATAGTGTAGCCATGTATGAAAGTGGAACGATAAACGCTTTAGACAAAGAGAGAAAAATATAGTCTTTCGAAATGTATATTGAATGTTGAAGATTAGATGGGTAGATCATGTAACTGTGAGGATGAACTGAATAGAACTGGGGGGGAAAAGAAAGTTGGGGCACAACTTGATGAAAAGAAGGGATCGGTTGACAGGACACATTCTGACACATCAACAAATCACCAGTTTAGTATTGGAGGGCAGCGTGGATGGTAAAAATCGTAGAGGGAGACCAAGAAATGAATACAGTAAGCAGATTCAGAAGGATGTAGGTTTTAGCAGTCATTCGGAAATGAAGAGGCTCACACAGGACAGAGTAACATTGAGAGCTGCATTAAACCAGTAGTCGGACTGAAGACCACAGCACAGCAACAACCAAAAGAGTTCCTTTCAAATACAAACAGGTGTGTTGAGGCACCTCTGTTTGGCTTGAGCGAAGACTGTAAATTGCTTAGTTATGTACACAAGAAGAAAAAAAAAACAAATATGTTGATCTTCAAAACACCACGACACTGAAATCAGCTCCGCACCCAAAAACACCTGCCATCACTGAGTGTTAAAATAACAGAAGTGCCACTGTTTCGGTAGCTCAGCAGTGCTCATTTTATTCGTACAGTCACCGAACAACTAGATGGCGTTTGGCTGTGTTGTTTAACATTCTAGAATATCAGCTCAGAATGACCAAAATGATTTATGAAAGCTTAAGGCAGTTGCCTAAGAATATTACCAGGCTAAATTTTTTGAGACCCATAGCAGAAAAAATCAATGAAAATAATTTGAAAATTCGTTTGTACAGCATCCAGTTGCCACGATAGATTCGTTCCTTGGTTTCATCAGCTGTAAAATGTGACATTCCTGAAGATTTGGGTCAGCTGAATATCGAACATGAATTACCCAGAAACGAGAGAAAGTACTGTTATCTGTGAAACTACGACATGAGAACCAAAACAGGTTATCTCTGCTCCGCATGCAAGAAACCAGTATATTTGTCGTGCTCCATGAAAATACGTATACATTGTGTTAGAGAGAAGGGACTGAATATTACACATGCAAGAGACCAGTACGTTTCACCGATGCAGATATTAGATTGCAGAAAAGTGAACAAACGGTGTGTTTCGTAGGTCTGTTTCCATTACAGAAGTAGTGCGTGTACTATAAAATAATTTCATATACTCTCACTTTCGGTAATCTGAGCTTTCGTTTGTACGAATGTAACTTCAGATAATCTATGTTTTAGTAGTCTCAACTTTTATTTGAAGAAAATTCCTAAAATATAAAGTAGTTTGCGAATACTTCAGTTCATTAAGAGATCTGGTTTTTGTTTAATGAATTATGGCTATTATATTATTACTTTTATGTTTATGAAAATAAATTAAAGATTTAAATTAAAAATAAAAATCGATGGCTTAGCGTAGAACATATCTTTGCAGTGAACTTGCGAGTTAACAGCACGCGAAATAAACTTACAAATGAGCCAGAAAAACATCAGAACCGAGTAACAACTTCTGCAAAAGACTTTCTACAAACTACCCAGATCGTTTTAATTTCACTGTTCCCTATAGTTATGGACCACGATTAATACGCAAGCTTGGGCACGACAAAACCGTGTAGCCTATACAATACGAACAACTCACGAATGCAACAGAAGACTTACCACTGTGTAGCCGGGGCAAGTTACGATGATACTTGATGTTCACTTCTTGTCATGTTTCACATACAATTGTTACTGGAAACAAGCCGGCCTCTGTGACCGAGCGGTTCTAGGCGCTTCAGTCTGGAACCGCGCGACCGCTACGGTCGCAGGTTCGAATACTGCCTCGGGTATGGATGTGTGTGATGTCCTTAGGCTGGTTAGGTTTAAGTAGTTCTAAGTTCTAGGGGACTGAAGACCTCAGATGTTAAGTCCCTTAGTGCTCAGAGCCATTTGAACCATCTGAATCGCGACCAAACAAACGAACGATTGTTAACGTGAAGAAATAAATGAGCGACTTGCTGCTGCATGGCTTCACCCTGCAAGATGCGCATAGTTATGAGGATAAAGCGGATCTGCATGAAATTTAGACTCTGATATTTGGCTGCCCCGGTACTTAAAATAATGCCTATGGAGTCTAAGTGGGCGCTATACCTTGTGAAAAATATTTTGCGGCGAATATATAGCAGAGAAAAAGAACTTACCTGACACCTGGGCTACACCTACGATCAAACCATTTAGACGCTTGCTGGAAAGCTGGTAATAAAACATCTGCCTTACCAAATCAGGTCGTTGGCATTCTGGGGACAGACTTCGGCACGAGACACCAATTACGTAGGACGACGCCGTCTTCCCTGTGTGCTACCCACACAGTACTTCACGATATTTGTCTGCGGCGCCTCCTCCGTGTAGGAACCGGTTGCGTTCCCGTGGAGTCGACGAAAAACGCGCCCGCACACAGCGGGAAATACACACGTGCGACGACAGGACGATATCGGCAGATCTCCATGAGAGGCGTGGGCTAGCAGTTCGCAGGAAACTAACAAAACCCGATAAAATTCCCACGCGTCCCGTCAGCAGTGTTTAACCGTAAAGCACTAACTGACGTGTTTAGACAGTAAGTGGATGTAGAAGAATAAAATGCTCGTCCCACATGTAAGCAACACTGTACATGCTCAATCATTTAAAGTCACCATAAAACGAAACGTGGTTTTCGGTAGTTGATTTTATATGCAGAGTGGATAGAGTACCACTATCTCGTGAAACGTTTATTGGCCAACAACAACGAAAATATAGTTTCAGTAAAGGAAACGGTATATTTTTGTAACATATATTGAGGTGGCAAAAGTCGTGCGATACCTCCTAATATCTTGTCGGACCTCCTCTTGCTGGGCGTAGTGCAGCAACTAGACATAGCATGGACTCAACAAGTCTTAGCAATTATATTGAACCATGTTGTCTCTATAGCCGTGCATAATTTCGAAAGCGCAGGACTTTGTTCACGAACTGACCTGTAGACCATGTCCTATAAATGTTCGATGGGATTCATGTCGGCCATCTGGGTGGTCACATCATTCACTCGAACTGTCCACAATGTTTTTCATACTAAACGCCTAAAATTGTGGCCTGGTGACCTATTGCACTGTCATCGATAAGAACTCCATTCCTTCTTTTTGTTTTTTTTTTTAGGGGGGGGGGGGGGACATAAAGCCCATGAATGGCAGCAAATGGTCTCCAAGTAGCCGAACGTAACTGTTTGTAGTCAAGGATTTGTTCATTTGGACCAGAGGACCCAGTCCGTTCCATGGAAACACAGCCCACACACAATTACTAGAGCTACCACCATTTTGCACAGTGCTATGGCCGGCCAGTGTGGCCGAGCGGTTCTAGGTTTTACAGTCTGGAACCGCGCGGCCGCTATGGTCGCACGTTCGAATCCTGCCTTGGGCATGGATGTGTGTGATGTCCTTCGGTTAGTTAGGTTTAAGTAGTTCTAAGTTCTAGGGGACTGATGACCTCAGATGTTAAGTCCCATAGTGCTCCGAGACATTTGAACCATTTGAATACTGCTATGTTGACAACTTGGGTCCATGGTTCCGTGGCGACTGCGCCACACTCGAAACCTACCATCCGCTATTACCAACTGATATCGGGACTCATCTACATCTAGGTATATACTCCGCTAGCAGTGTGTGGCGGAGGGCACAATTTGCGCCAAAGTCATATTTCCCTCCTTCTGTTCCACTCGCGGATCGCACGAGGGAAAAACGACTGCCTGAACACCTCAGAATGAGCTCTAATTTCCCTTATCTTTGAATGGTGATCATTGCGCGATTTGAAAGATGGTGTTAATAATATATGCTCTACATCCTCGGTGAAAATCGGATTTCGGAATTTAGTGAGCAGCCCCTTCCGCTTAGCGCGCTGTCTATCTGCAAGTGTGTCCCACTTCAAAGTTTCTATGAGATCTGTAACGCTCTCGCGATGGCTAAATGTACCAGCCACGAATCTTGCCGCCCTTTTTTGGACCTTTTCAATCTCTTGAATCAGACCCAACTGGTAAGGGTCCCATACAGACGAACAATACTCTAAGACTGGGCGAACCAACGTATTGTAAGCAATTTACTTTGTCGAAGGACTGCATCGCTTCAGGATTCTACCAATAAACCGCAATCTAAATTTCGCCTTGCCCGTTACTTGTGTAATCTGATCATTCCATTTGAGATCATTTCGAATAATCACACCCAGATACTTGACGGATGTTAACGCTTCCAAGGACTGGGTATTTATTTTGTACTCGTAAATTAGTGGGGATTTTCGCCTTGTTATACGCAGTAGGTTACACTTACTAATATTCAGTGATAACTGCCAGTCATTACACCACGCATTCATTTTCTGCAAATCCTCGTTGAGCCGGCCAAGGTGGCCGAGCGGTTCTAGGCGCTACAGTCTGGAGCCGCGCGACCGCTGCGGTCGCAGGTTCGAGTCCTGCCTCGGGCATGGATGTGTGTGATGTCCTTAGGTTAGTTAGGTTTAAGTAGTTCTAAGTTCTAGGGGACTGATGACCTCAGAAGTTAAGTCCCATAGTGCTCAGAGCCATTTTGAGCCAATCCTCGTTGATTTGATCACAACTTTCGTATGATAGTACTTCCTGACCAGACCACGGTTTTCCAGTCGTTAGGGTCCAAACGATGTGGTAACGAGTCCAGGAGAGGCGTTGCAGATGATGTCGTGCTGTTAGTTATGGCACTCGCGTCGGTCCTCTGCTACCACAGCCCATTAACGCCAAATTTCGCCGCACTGCCCTAACGAATACCTTCGTCGTGCGTCCCACATTGACTTCCGCGGTTATTTCTACGCAGTGTTGCTTGACTCCTACCACTGAAACTTTATGCAGACGACGCTGCTCTCGATAGTTAAGTGAAGGCGATGGGCCACTGCATTGTCCGTGGTGGGAGGTAATGCCTGAAATGTAATATTCTCGGAACACTCTTGCCACTGTGGATCTCTGAATATTGATTTTCCTAACGATTTCCGAAATGGAATATCCCATGCGTCTAGTTGCAACTCCAATTCCGTGTTGAAAGTGTGTTAATTCCCGTCGTGCAGCCATAATGACGTCGGCAACCTTTCCACGTGAATCGTCTCAGTACAAACGGCAGCTCCGCCAATGCACTGCCCTTTTATATCATTATGTACGCGATACTACCGCCATCTGTGTATGTGTACATCGCTACCGCATGCTTCTTGTCACCTCAGTGTGTGAGACCTATAAGAAGATGAATATTACTTACTTCTACGCGATCAGGCCCAGCGGTCCGCGCGCTGCTACAAGTTTCCTTCTCCATTGCCTTGTATCAATCGCTGCCATCCGCCATCCCTCCACAACAAACGCTGACTGTTGCAGGTCTTTATGCAGGCCATCCATGGTCTTCCCAAGGGGGGGTCTCCTACCGGTAGGGATGAAATCCAGGAGCTTCTGTGGCCACCTCTCGTCTTCCATCCGAACCACATGTCCAGTCCACTGTAGTCGCTTGCATCGTATCATTCCTACTGTACTGGCATCTCGGAACAGTTCGCCTAGCTCACGGTTGCGCCTGATCTTACATTCCCCAGTAAGCAACACTGGACCAAAGATTTTCCGCAGCGCTTTTCTCTCTAATACGAGAAATTTATGAAAATCCTGCTGCCTTTCTCTACAGCTACATCTACATTATTACTCTGCAGTTCACAGTTAAGTGCCTGGCAGAGGGTTCATGGAACCTTCTTGAAGCTACTTCTCTACTGTTCCCCTCTCGAACACCACACGGAAGAAACGAAGAATTAAAGCTTTCCGGGCGAGCTCTCATTTCTTTTGTTTTATTATGATGATCATTTCTCCCTACGTAGATGGGCGCCAACAAAATACTATGAATAGAAAGTTGGTGCTTGAAATTGATACGAAGGTCCTCAAAAAACGTCTTTGTTTTTATGACTGCCAACCCAATTCGTGTATCATATCCGTGGCACTCTCTCCACCATTTCGCGGTAATACAAAACAAGCTGCTCTTCTTTGAACTTTCTCGATGGCCTCCGTCAATCCTGCCTGATGCGAATTGCACTCCAAAAAGCAGTACTCCACAGGAGGAGGGACAAGCGCAGCGTAAGCGGTCTCATTAGTTGACCTGTTACATTTTCTAAGTGTTCTGCTAATAAATCGCTATCTTTAGTCTGCTTTTCCCACAACGTTTTACATGTGATCGTTCCAATTTAAATTATTGATAATTATAATACCTAAGTATTTAGTTGACTTTATAGCCTTTACATTTGTGTGATTTATCGCGTATCTGAAATTTAGCGGATTCTTTTTAGTGTTCATTGGATGACTTCACACTTTTCATGATTTAGGATCAGTTGCCACATTTTGCACCATACAGATATCTTGTCTAAATTATTTTGCAATTCGTTTTGATCATCTGATGACTTTACATAACGATAAATGACAGCACCTTCGTAAACAGTCTAAGAGGACTGCTCAGATTATCGGACACTCCACGTCACGCGGCCACCCAGTACGACGAGTTGTGTCAGGGTTTTACTAATTTGCCTCGAGAGGTACCTTGACTAAAGCAATTGTGTTAGGCCGTGGAAGGATCAGTGTCCTGGCGTTTGTCTCTACTTTGTATGAAAAGTGCTCCCAGGTGTTAAATTTCGCGGACTCCCTTGTAGGACCGATCTTCCACCGACAGTGACGGTAGTTGGTCGGTATGCTGATCTTATTACGAATCATAACGAGATAATCCGTCTTTGTTTCGTTTAACAGTTGCCAAAATTTGCTGCCAACCATATCCAGTGCCCTGTTCATTTGTTTCAATCCCTTTTCAGAGCTGCTGATAAAGCGGATATCATCTGTGTAGGCTAAATATGCCATGTTCTTCCCTTCGACTTGGATCCCTTCGAAGTTCTGTTTAAAAGTATCACGTACGATCTTCTCAAATACAAAGCTGAGTAGGGGAGGAGATAATTTGCTGAGATCTGTCGCAGCTTCAGAATCATCTGCTAGTCGGCTTTCTATCTTCACCTTACTACATGTTTTACTCAGACAGATCTTTACCTGGTCGATGAGCTTCTGCGACATCGAGAACTCTTCTAGGTAAGTGAACAGGCTCTTGCAGCGTGTGCAGTCAGAGGCCTTCGTGAAATCTACAAACAAAATGAGTAATTATTTACTGTATTCTCTCAGTTTTTGGAGAACGTAGATATGATTTACTGTTGACCGCCTTGGACAAAAATTTCCCTGGTATCCACGAATTACTGATTCTGCCAAGCGTTGAGTTCTGCTTACGACGCTGTGGGACAGGATCTTGTAGCACACATACTATGAAACATATTTCTAGTTACGGCGAGTGAGAGGGCGTCCATGTACACATACGCAAGACAACTCCCCTGGTATCAAAATAATTATCATGAACCAATCACAGATTTCCACACTGACTTTGAACAAACATTCCAGCTGGCCTCCTCTGGGGCTAACGGCTGTGGCCTCGTGTTTTCTGCTGTCTTTCATGTCTCTCCGTCTTTGTTAACAGTGATTCTTTCCACTTGGTGCACAATGAAGCTTTATGATGGGCTAGCCCCCTCACTCGTCTCCCCTACTAAGCTTGGTCCACAGGGGGCTATCCCCTGCATTTACCTGCAACAGTGTCTGGCTTTGAGGAGAAATACCTTTCCGAACTGTGCAGTCTCACCAAGTGATTCTTCCCTTTCCCCAATCAACTAAAACCTCAAGGCCTTCCTGTAACAAAAGGAAAAGAAATAGAGTTAATTAAAACTGCCATCATCAACAGCTATTATTGCTGACAGTTTTCATGCAACGTCAGTGATTTAACTTGAACTGCTAGTCGGATCTGCATATCGGATTATTAAATAGGTCACGTGACAGTCTTGGGAAAAGTTACTAGGTAACCATATCTTTGCAAATTAACAAAGTTGCATCAAAGTCAATCGTGCTGGTTAATACGCCGCAGGTGGCTAAACAAAATTTGCTTGTTAAATTTTTTTATATTTTGCTTCTGGGCGGAAACGTATTTGGGATGGCCAAGATGAATGGCATACACTGTTTACCACTGCACTAATCACATCTAACACAGTTGGTTCCTGCCTCTACGAATGAATTAATTTAAAAAATGGTTCAAATGGCTCTGAGCACTATGGGACTTAACTTCTGAGGTCACCAGTCCCCTAGATCTTAGAACTACTTAAACCTAACTAACCTAAGGATATCACACACATCCATGCCCGAGGCAGGATTCGAACCTGCGACCGTAGCGGTCGCGCGGTTCCAGACTGAAGCGCCTGGAAGCGCTCGGCCACTCCGGCCGGCAAAGAATTAATCATTACACATAATGTACAATGAACCTGTTGTGATATCTTTGTTAACTTCGCGTACAATAAATAAGGAGAATAACGTCGTACTATGGCTTGCTGGAAGAGCTGCTACAGAAAGCACGTAGGTTCTTTGGGTGCTGCTGTCCCCATCTGCTGTTAGTCACTGGGCGACATGACTTTCAGGCAGAAAGCAAGATGTTAGCAGCGTGTATTTCCGTCTTACAGTGAGTAACAGACTTCCGCAGACACCGGCCACCGCACTGCCCTCTGCCACCAGTGCTGACTGCCTTGGACGACGTTTGCAGCACTTTTGTCCTGGTTTACCGACCGTTACCACTCGTAATTAGTGCTGCACGCTACCTGTTCATACTTTCCCAAGATGTACTTCAAACGAGCAGCGAATGTCACAGGGCTATAAAACGGGCTATTATACGTCGTTAACGATCGTTACTGCACGAGGCTTTTCCTACGTAATAGGTGTGCAGAAACCTTCGTTATATGACACGCATTTCTTTTGCTGAGACCCAGACTTGTACTGTTGTCAAGTCGTTACCAGAGTGAACAAATATTTTAGTTGCTTAACATGGATGTCATCGTCCCTAACGAAATGAAAATGCATTTCTCTAGTTTTTGTTTGTATACGGTTTTCGGAATTCCAAAACATATTTTATTTAAGGGCGCTATCGTCATTTCAATGCAAGAGAATATTATCTGGAATATCGACGTTTCCCTAGGACTGACGTAAAAATTACGGTGAAACTGTTTATGCTCGTAACAATACCTGTAACGCCAGTTGCGTTGAGGTACCTACTGCTCTGTGGTTCCCTCGACTGATGTTTTTCTGCACTTCCCATTTCACCTCGCAAATTCTTACTAACTTAAGTCTGTCCACCCCTTTCTTTCAATATCCTTGCATTCCACTCTCCGTTTTGTAGAACGTCTCGTTTGTTTCTCCTAGTCTTGACAACCGCCGGCCGGAGTGGCCGTGCGATTCTAGGCGCTACAGTCTGGAACTGGACGACCGCTGCGGTCGCAGGTTCGAATCCTGTCTCGGGCTTGGATGTGTGTGATGTCCTTAGGTTACTTAGGTTTAATTAGTTCTAAGCTCTAGGCGACTGATGACCTCAGAAGTTAAGTCGCATAGTGCTCAGAGCCATTTGAACCATTTTTTTCTTGACAACCCCATTCAGTGTGTTTCCAACTCTAGATAGGAATGAGAGGTTAGTATCAGTCTAGATTTAATAATTTTTTGTGTAGGAAAAAGTAACACGCTCCATGTGTTCTTTTCTGCCGTGATACCTAACCTTCATCTGCAAACAGCCGTTCCTTATTTATCTATAATTACAGCCAACTTGCTATCCCAAGAACGATATGATGACTAGAAGCTGTTCCCAGCCTATTTTCCCCCTTTTGAAAAGCCACTGGCTGAATGAGGACGACCTGTTCTTCTTTGACTGCCGAATGTCTTGATTTTTATACAAGTTGTTAGCAGTAGCTGTGATTCAACGTGGCAACTTCAGATTAACAGTTAAAGATGCTAGGCCGTCAGCATGGTACCTCCCAGTTGCAAAATTTCACACGAAATAATGTGTTACTGAAGGTATGCATGTTTTGCCACCAATCGCGTTTCGTCTTACTGAAATGAAACATCATCAGTGGCCCGTAATGAAAGATTTATTCAAATTGGCTTTCCTTCTACATAGGAAAACATTTCGTTACAAAAGATGTTGATTTCACTTACGGTATTTTATGCCAGTATTTTGCTCACATCAGTTTGCGCGTTTTTGTGTTATTCTTTCGTTTCATACTACTGATTCTGCTTTGCAGAACCGTCCAGTTCTTGATGTGAAACACACAACAATATAGCAGCACTCCTGCTTTTTTGTTTCTTTCTAGCTGTATATGACTCATGTATTTTGTATATTTTACCAAGCTCTCTTTCTCAATGATTCGCCACATGCGTCTTCCGTCGTTTAATTAAGTTATTATGTGTAAGATAAACTAAGATGAAGGGATGGGGTTTACGATTTAAATGGTGAGTGAGCAGGGAGGGGGTGAGGAGACATGGTGGATTGTGCGGAAGATGTTTGAGTAGTTAGTGCAAAGTAGTGGGGTGGAGAATGTGTTTGGGGAACAAGTGTGCGTAGACAGAGGTACATGATTTTCCAGTTATTTTATATAGTATCTGGTTTCCAATATTTACCTGGCCATTGAACAGATCTATCTTTTCTGTTAATGGTTTGTGTACGTGGAAGTCTTATTGAAAAGGGTGAAAGTATCTGTCTTAACTAATTTTTGTGATGCTAATATCTTTTTCCATTGTGCCTGGCCTACGGTATTCCTGTTTTAGGTGGTCTGAAAATGTTGAGTGATTTATACTGTTTCCTTACCCTGACATGCTCTTTATATCTTGTATCCAAAGTCCTGCCAGTCATTCCAATCTAGAATTTGACATAGTCTCTGTTGTAACGATCTTACTATTGTCCACTGCAAATGTAATGAGCTTATGTCAAGTACATAAATGTTGTGATCAAAAACAAATCTAAAGCAGTGAAAGGTGCCAGGCTAACTGCTCCAGATGTTTGGCTGAGACACAAAATTAAGCCATTGTATTCGAAAAATGAACCCTAAACCAAATACCATATGTAATTCATCTTCAGTTAGCACAAAAATTAAACAATCCTGCAAATTTAAAGTCGAATGCTGCACATACAGAGCAGTAGATAAATTGCGACTAAATTACAAAAAGAAAATTTCACATATCAAGAGGCACCACAAAAGACTTTATAACAACAAAACACACACGTACACACAAACACACACACACACACACACACACACACACACACACACACACTGGAGCGCGCGCGTGCGCCACTTCTTTCCAAGGATTGTTAATCTTAGAAACTTAACACTAACTGAACAGCAGCTCTTGGAAAAATGTTAGAAGGCAATACTGAATAACCTGAAAATGAAGAATAAGCACAATATCTGATTAGAGAGATTGAATATATTCTTACCAGAGAAAAACAAAACATTCACAGTAATGTAAATACACGTCTAATGAGAGAATTCTTACAAGAAGAAATTAGAAACATAGCAACAAAGATTAATAAAGAAAACAATTCGAAACTAATTTAGATGAAACAAAATTTAAAAATCTAAAGAAAAACTATAAGCAGAAGTTATTGTTATAAAAAAGCTGACAAAGGCAATACTGTAGTACTAAAGGAAATAGAAGACTAAATAAAAAACAGAGGAATTCATTAACAAAAACAACATAAAAAGCTAAAATCAAACACAAAAAACAGATTTCAAACACACTGCAGCACACTGAGCATACATATTCGAACAGAGAGAAGCAGAGACTTGTACAAAAAAAATGCTCAGGCACTCAATGTGAGATGCAAGCCAAAAATCCATTTGACTAACGTTCCTATCTGCCTGATTGTAGCTTTCAGATCAGCTTCCACGTAGCTACCAGCGAAAGTAATAGAATCACAACTCACCGAATATTATAAACTTAGAAATGATAGGCCAATAAGAAAACCTCTCAGTTAATAGAACACATGAAAGATATAAAAACTCATACGCATAGCAATACAGCTCTCCTCTGATACAGAAAGCAGATCCATCTGCTTTCCAATTAAGGAAACCATCATACTAACAATAAAACCTGAAAGCACAACCAGCTATCTCACGAATATATAGATGTAACAATAAAACTATTATAGTTAATAACACAATGAAACTATTTTGAATTCAATAAGGAGCACTATATACAAGAATAAGGTTGATCCATTGGTACACCTGTTTCAGGAACACTAGCCAACAGATTCACGAATCATGTAAAAACTCTAATATTTGAAGATGTAATAAGAAAGACCCCCCATGAACCATGGACCTTGCCGTTGGTGGAGAGGCTTGCGTGCCTCAGTAATACAGATAGCCGTACCGTAGGTGCAACCACGACGGAGGGGTATCTGTTCTCAACAGAAAAGTGTGGTTCCTGAAGAGGGGTAGCAGCCTTTTCAGTAGTTGCAGGGGCAACAGTCTGGATGATTGACTGATCTGGCCTTGTAACACTAACCAAAACGGCCTTGCTGTGCTGGTACTGCGAACGGCTGAAAGCAAGGGGAAACTACAGCCGTAATTTTACCCGAGGGCATGCAGCTTTACTGTATGGATAAATGATGATGGCATCCTCTTGGGTAAAATATTCCGGAGGTGAAATTGTCCCCCATTCGGATCTCCGGGCGGGGACTACTCAGAAGGACGTCGTTATCAGGATAAAGAAAACTGGCGTTCTACGGATCGGAGCGTGGAATGTCAGATCCCTGAATCGGGCAGGTAGGTTAGAAAATTTAAAAAGCGAAATGGATATGGTTCAAATGGCTCTGAACACTATGGGACTTAACTTCTGAGGTCATCAGTTCCCTAGACTTAAAACTACCTAAACCTAACTAACCTAAGGACAGCACACACATCCATGCCCGAGGCAGGACTCGAACCTGCGACCGTAGCAGCAGCGCGGTTCCGGACTGAAGTGCCTAGAACCGCTCGGCCACAACGGCCGGCGCGAAATGGATAGGTTAAAGTTAGATATAGTGGGAATTAGTGAAGTTCGGTGGCGGGAGGAACCATACTTTTGGTCAGATGAACACAGGGTTATAAATACAAAATCAAATAGGGGTAATGCAGGAGTAGGTTTAATAATGAATAAAAATAGGAGTTCGGGTAAGCTACTACAAACAGCATAGTGAACGCATTAATGCGGTCAAGATAGACACGAAGCCCACGCCTACTACAGCAGTACAAGTCCATATGCCAACTAGCTCTGCAGATGATGAAGAAATTGATGAAATGTATGGTGAGATAAAAGAAATTATTCAGGTAGTGAAGGGAGACGAAAATTTAATAGTCATGGGTGACTGGAATCCGATAGCAGGAAAGGGGAGAGAAGGAAACGTAGTAGGTGAATATGGATTGGAGAAATGAAAGAGGAAGCCGCCTGGTAAAATTTTGCACAGAGCATAACTTAATCATAGCTAACACTTGGTTCAAGAATCATGAAAGAAGGTTGTATACATGGAAGAAGCCTGGAGATACTAGAAGGTATCAGATAGATTATATAATGGTAAGACAGAGGTTTAGGAACCAAGTTGTAAATTGTAAGACATTTCCAGGGGCAGATGTGGCCTCTGACCACAATCTATTGGTTATTAACTTTAGATTAAAACTGAGGAAACTGCAAAAAGATGGGAATTTAAGGAGAAGGGACCTGGATAAACTGACTAAACCAGAGCTTGTACAGAGTTTCAGGGAGAGCATAACGGAACAATTGACAGGAATGGGGGAAAGAAATACAGTAGAAGAAGAATGGGTAGCTTTGAGGGATGAAGTAGTGAAGGCAGCAGAGGATCAAGTAGGTAAAAAGACGAGGACTAGTAGAAATCCTTGGGTAACAGAAAAAATATTGAATTTAATTGATGAAAGGAGAAAACATAAAAACGCAGTAAATGAAGCAGGCAAGAATAAATATAAACGTCTCAAAAATGAGATCGACAGGAAGTGCAAAATAGCTAAGCAGGGATGGCTAGAGGACAAATGTAAGGATGTAGAGGCTTATCTCACTAGGGTAAGATAGATACTGACTACAGAAAAATTAGAGAGACCTTTGGAGAAAAGAGAACCACTTGTATGAATATCAAGAGCTCAGATGGAAACCCAGTTCTAAGCAAAGACGGGAAAGCAGAAAGACGGAAGGAGTATACAGAGGGTCTATACAAGGGCGATGTACTTGAGGACAATATTATGGAAATGGAAGAGGATGTAGATGAAGATGAAATGGAAGATGTGATACTGCGTGAAGAGTTATATAGAGCACTGAAAGACCAAGTCGAAACAACCCGTCGGGAGTAGACAACATATCATTAGAACTACTGACGGCCTTGGGAGAGCCAGTCCTGACATAACTCTACCATTTGGTGAGCAAGATGTATGAGGCAGGCGAAATCCCCTCAGACTTCAAGAAGAATATAATAATTCCAACCCTAAAGAAAGCAGGTGTTGACAGATGTGAAAATTACCGAACTATCATTTTAATAAGTCACGGCTGCAAAATACTAACGCGAATTATTTGCAGACGAATGGAAAAACTGGTAGAAGCCGACCTCGGGGAAGATCAGTTTGGATTCCGTAGAAATATTGGAACACGTGAGGCAATACTCACCCTAAGACTTATCTTAAAAGATAGATTAAGGAAAGGCAAACCTACGTTTCTAGCGTTTGTAGACTTAGAGAATGCTTTTGACAATGTTGACTGGAATACTCTCTTTCAAATTCTGAAGGTGGCAGGGGTAAAATACTGAGAGTGAAAGGCCATTTACTATTTGTACAGAAACCAGATGGCAGTTATAAGAGTCGGGACATGAAAGGGAAGCAGTGGTTGGGAAGGGAGTGAAACAGGGTTGTAGCCTCTCCCCGATGTTATTCAATCTGTACATTGAGCAAGCAGTAAAGGAAACAAAAGAAAAATTCCGAGTAGGTATTAAAATCCATGGAGAAGAAATAAAAACTTTGAGGTTCGCTGATGACATTGTAATTCTGTCAGAAACAGCAATGAACTTGGAAGGGCAGTTGAAGGGAATGGACAGTGTCTTGAAAGGAGAATATAAGAGGAACATCAAAAAAAGCAAAGCGAGGATAATGGAATGTAGTCGAATTAAGTCGGGTGATGCTGAGGGAATTAGATTAGGAAATGAGACACTTAAAGTAGTAAAGAAGCTTTACTATTTGGGGAGCAAAATAACTGATGGTGGGTGAAGTAGAGAGGATATAAAATGTAGACTGGCGATGGCAAGGAAAGCGTTTCTGAAGAAGATAAATTTGTTAACATCGAGTATAGATTTAAGTGTCAGGAAGTCGTTTCTAGAAATATTTGTATAGAGTGTAGCCATGTTTGGAAGTGAAACACGGACGATAAATAGTTTGGACAAGAAGAGAATAGAAGCTTTCGAAATGTGGTGCTACAGAAGAATGCTGAAGATTAGATGAGTAGATCACATAACTAATGAGGAGGCATTAAACAGTATCGGGGAGAAGAGGAGTTTGTGGCACAACTTGACTAGAAGAAGGGATTGGTTGGTAGGACGTGTTCTGAGGCATCAAGGGATCACCAATTTAGTATTGGAGGGCAGCGTGGAGGGTAAAAATCGTACAGCGAGACCAAGAGATGAATACATTAAGCAGATCCAGAAGGATGTAGGTTGCAGTGGGTACTGGGAGATGAAGAAGCTTGCACAGGATAGAGCAGCATGGAGTGCTGCATCAAACCAGTCTCAGGACTGAAGACCACAACAACAACAACAACAACAATAAGAAAGAAAAGCTACAGCATCATCTCATTGTACAGGTACATGGATGACTTAACCTTTATGGTAGATGAACCTCACAATAAAATGTAACAATTACATAAAGACATAAGTAGTATACACAAGAACATGAAGTTTACAATAGAGGAAATGAATAAGAAGAAAACACCCTAAATTTTCTAGACATATCCACAAGAAAAGAAAATCGCAACCACAGCTTTGACACATACAGAAAACACATGACAACAGGCATGGTAATAAATATAAGTTCAAACCACCTACAGAACCACAAGCAAGCTGAAATAAGATACTTTATGAGACTCCCCTGAACAATTCTGATTACAAAATGAGCTAGCCAATTACCCAACAGATAGTATTAAAAACTGATTCAAAGAAATACTAGTAGATAAATTTAATAGAAAAATAAAGACAGAAAATAGATCACACCAACATATACCGTTACAAGCAGCGCAGTCACAACAAAATTGCATACAATGACCCGCCACAAAAAATTCCCATACAAAATAGATAATCTATTTAAAAAACGACACAAACATTGCCTAAAAAACTCAATAAAGAAACACATCCCTAACTAGAACCAAAACCAGATAGGTGCTAACAATCTGGTATCGACCAGCCTGTGAAACAGTGTACATTGACATGACTGGCAGGACATAGGATGTAAGATATAAAGAGAGCATCAGGGCATGTTAATACATGACAGATCACTCAAGTTTGAAGTCCACCTCAATACAGAAAGATAACCACAATACAAAAGTATGATATCACAAAAATCCCCGGTTTCCTTTTTCAGAAAACTTCGATACATATGAAGCATTAACGCAAAACAAATAGTTACTCAGTGACCAAATAAGCATTGAAAACCAGAGACTGGATCGGAACATGCTCTTAAATTGAATAACCGTTACAGTCAATCATTTGAACTATTAGAACTATAAATAGCGTCTCAAAGAAACCTCAACCACAGATGAATGTGCAAACCCATCAGCTTGGGCTGCCAGAATGATGAAGTCTGAGCCTCAAATTTGAATCTTACATAAGTAGTCCTCTTTCCAGATCAGCTATCCAGGTGGTCGTCCTTGCCGATCGAAACTGTCGTCCTCTGTCATCCAAGAAATGTTGTACAAACCGATCGATCAGGATATTCAGGAGGCTCCGTCTAGTCTATTACGTGTGGTATAATACAGATATAATCCTGTAAATCGAGTTTCTGGATGCTGTATCATGTTCTATAAGGGGCTATCAAGACCAGAACCAGTACCCTAATCAAGCAAAGTTGCATTGAGTATTAGGCAATCATCCCACTGATGCACCAGGTTAAAATACCCATTTGGTAGAAACCACGTGTCCCACTGAGTGAAGAAGTCCATAACTGAAACATCCTGGCAGATTAAAACTGTGTGCCGGACCGAGACTCTAACTCGGGACCTTTGCCTTTCGCGGACAAGTGCTCTACCAACTGAGCTACCCAAGCACGACTCACGCCCCGTCCTCACAGCTTTGCTTCTACCAGTATCTCGTCCAAACTTAACAGAAGCTCTCCTGCAAACCTTGCAGAACTAGCACTCCTGAAAGCAAGGATATTGCGGGGACATGGCTTAGCCACAGCCTGGGGGACGTCTCCGCATAGAAAGTTTGAAGTGGGACACACTTGCAGATAGACAGCGCGCTAAACGGAAGGGGCTGCTCGCTAAATTCCGAAAACCGATCTTGACCGAGGATGTAGAGCATATATTATTACCACCAATTTTCAGATCGCGCAATGATCACCATTCAATGATAAGGGAAAACAGAGCTCGTACTGAGGTGTTCAGACAGTCGTTTTTCCCTCGCGCGATCCGCGAGTGGAACAGAGAGCGGGGGGAAGGGGGGGGGGGGACATATGACTGGCGCGAATAGTGCCCTCCGCCACACACTGTTTGGTGGGTAGCGGAGTATATATGTACATGTACATGTACATGTAGATGTAAATGACCAAGTAAGTGTGTCCGCCCCCGGTAGCTGAGTGGTCAGCGCGACAGAATGTGAATCCTAAGGACCCGGGTTCGGAGAGTTTCTTCGCTCAGGGACTGGGTGCAGTGTTGTCTTAATCATTATCATTTCATCCCGATCGACGTGCAAGTCGCCGAAGTGGCGTCATCTCGAAAGACTTGCACCCGGCGAACGGTCTACCGGACGGGAGGCCCTAGTCACACGACATGTACATTTACCACGTATGTATAATTTCCACTAAGGTCGCACACCACTGTAGATCATCTTCGAAAGTATTGTCTTCTAGTATTTTGGACGTAGATGATGTCAGTCACCTCGTGTTACTTATATTAGATCGCGTAGCCATATAAAGGGGCGGATTTGGGCAATTGATCAATAATGTTAGTTGGGAAATTCATTTTATGTCTTTTTGTCCATCGGACATTGATATATAGACATTTGTAACATATAAAAGGGTTTTAATCTACAATAAAAGTATAAGCAGAAACAGCATTTGTCATTTTGTAGTTACTAGTTCCCTTAGTCATTCATTTATGTTTATGTTGTAATTTGTATGTTAAAGAGCAAGAAGGACGAGATAATATTACCGTTAGGAGATCCTAAGATCTGCTTCAGGAAGTAGTCAGACAGGGCCAAATCTTCATCGCGATGACTAAATGTACCAGTCACGAATCTTCCCGCTCTTCTTTGGATCTTCTCAATCTCTTGAATGAGACACAACTGGTAATGGTCCCATACAGACGAGCAATACTCTTAAGACTGGACGAACTAACGTATTGTAAGCTATTTCCTTTGTGGAAGTACTGCGTCGCTTCAGGATTCTACCAATAAACCGCAATCTGGAGTTTGCCTTACCCGTTACTTGTGTAGTCTGATCATTCTATTTGAGATCATTTCGAAAAGTCACGCCCAGATACTTGACGGATGTTACCGCTTCCATGGACTGGGCATTTATTTTGTACTCTTACATTAATGGGGATTTTCGCCTTGTCATACACAGTAGGTTACACTTACAAAAATTGAGAGATAACTGCCAGCCATTACACCACGCATTTATTTTCTGCAAATCCTCATTGATTTGTTCACAACTCTGCTTTACAATCGCAGATACACTAAAGACTATGTCAGCCATCCTTGCGTTTGTTCGATAATTGAAAGGGGGAATGGTGCTAAGTCCTCTACCGTAAACGATTTTTTTAAAGTTAGGTTTAGAATTTCGACCTTCTGTTTATCATCATTAGTTACATTACTAGTAAAGGCACTGAATTATTTGTAGCGTTCATAGCTTTTACGTACGACCAGTATTTTTTGGGATTATTTTTAGAATCTGAAGATAAAATATTGCTTTCAAATTCGTTAAAAGAATCTCTCATTGTCCTTCTTACAGCTGCTTTCATTTCGCATAATTTCTGTTTGTAGGCGGGGCAGTGACTACGTTAAAACGACTGTGCAAAATTCTCTGCTTCCTCAGCAACTTCCTAATATGTTTGTTGTATTTTTATTAGGCACATACTTCTCTAGCACATGGTGGACAATACCTTTAAATTTCGACCGAAGATGCTCAATATCTTTGTGTCCTGCGATGAATGCTTGGAGCTGACTATGAAGATATTCATTAATGACACTTTTATTTGCTTTCCCAAACAAGAAAACTCTACGCTGTTTCTTTGGTTTTTTTACAACTTCCACTGACATAGAAGCCACAACGACACTATGGTCGGTAATACCTTTTTCTACATTAACTTCCTCAAAAAGATCAGGTCTGTTTGTCGCCAAGATATCTAATATGTTCTCGTCTCGAGTTGGTTTTCTAACCAATTGCTCAAGGTTGTATGTTAAGAGCGCTCCTAGAATAACTTCACACGAATCTTTGCTTCTGCCCCCCCCCCCCCCCCCTTTGATAAACGTGTAATTTTCCCAGTCAATGGATGCTAGATTAAAGTCTCCACCTAATGGATAATTTGGATATTTATTTCCTATGTACTCAAGACTTTCCCTGAAACGTTCTGCGACGTTTGTTGCGGATGCTGGTGGTCTATAAAAACATCCTAATACAATGGTCAGTCCTTGTCTGATTGACAGCTTTATCCAGACTGCTTCACAATCCGACCCAGTATCGATCTCAACTGATTTTAAACAGCCTTTCACTGCAACGAACACACACACCACCTCCCATAGCATCAGCCCTATCCTTCCTCAGCGTTGTCCAACCCGAGTTCAAAATGTCACTGCTTTTTATGTCTGGTTTCAACCAGCTTTCAGTACCTAATAAAATATTGACATTCATCATCATCATCAATTATCTGCCATATTAGCAGGACCTTTGCCTCTCCATTTTCTGCGATCCATTGCTTCCTTCTTAAGGCTGGTGTATGTTGTACCGTCCATCATGTCATCCAGTATCTGGAATCTCTTCCTTCCTCGCTTCCTTTTCCCTTCTACATAACCTTGTAAAACTGTTTTTATCAGTCCGTCATTCTTTCTTAATATATGCCCAATCCAATTTCTTTTTCTTCTCTTTATTACATCTAGTAACTGTCTTTTCTCTCCCACTCTTCTCAGTACCTCTTCATTTTTTACTCTGTCCATCCAACTTATTCTTTCCATCTCCCGCCACGTCCAGATCTCAAAAGCCTCCAGCCTTTCTCTGTCTTTTTTCCTCATAGTCCATGTTTCAGCGCCATATAGAAGAACACTCCATACAAGACATTTTATGAGTCTCTTTCTGAGTTCTCTGTCCAGACAGCTGCAGAAGATTCTCCTTTTCTTATAAAACGCCTCTTTTGCCATTGACATTACTACTGTTTATTTCTGAGAGTAACTCGGGGATCTTGCTACGGACACTTCGAGAATTTATTAACACGAGATTTACCATATTTAAATCCTTTTAATGACCTGTTTAGGCGAACTAACAATTTTTACAGTTGGCACACCCACATCACTGACATGAACTGGTAATTTTTCAGGCCAACGGTTTGTTGCCCGTGTGGAGGAACCTAATCTAAAAAACCCCCGTGTGCACGCCACAAGTACTGTGTACCCATGTAGCTGCTTCCTGATCTATCGAGGGGCGTCCTACAACCTTCATACCGTATGTTGAGGAATCTACAACAATTTTCGTCACAGAGTCGACGTAGCCTCTAGTTTGGATTCTCCACCCTGGGTACGATGCTGCAAATCGCCATCTTGGCTTCCACTCCTCGAGAGATGGAGGCCACCTGCGCCTATTTAGACAGAAGAATTGCTCTCAGTCACTGAACGCTGCATACTCAATGACGACTCCCTACCCAGAGGTGAAGTCCAGAATCGAGAAGTTCGCAACACTACAGTGCCTAACCGTTCTAACTACAAAATCTTCTGAGAGCAAAGACAGCAAGTCCGTCTGTACCAACAAAGCTGATATTGAGCGAACGCCAAACACGGGAGGTCAAAACGGAAGACCTTTCTCTCCACCGCTGGCATCCCAGCAAAGCTTGGCTCCCCTCGCTCGCAACTGCTGACAGCGAATCATATTCTCGAAACCACGGAATATTCTCCTTCTCTACAGGTCCTTCCAAATGCCGATCAACCATATTTTAGGCTTTTGTCGTCCAGAGCGGAAAGTTTGAGAGGAAATACCTATGCCGTTATTTAGGTATACAGACAATGGTACGCTTCTCAGAGAAAATATCCTCGGAAATAACCCAGCCTGCGTGATTTCCGAGGTAACGCTCCCTCATTCCTCTCTGCTGCGTCCAAGATTTTCAGAGCTTCCGAAGAATTATCCGGTTATCCTTGCGGCATCGAAACAAGATCGGACGGCAGCCGCTGTATTGTGCTTCAGGGTTCAGGTGCGCCGACCGTCCGTCTTGGCTACTTCCTGTGTCAAGCAGGACCAGCAAACCTGTACGGGCTTTTCAAAAATGGTTCAAATGGCTCTGAGCACTACGGGACTTAACATCTATGGTCATCAGTCCCCTAGAACACAGAACTACTTAAACCTAACTAACCTAAGGACATCACACAACACCCAGTCATCACGAGGCAGAGAAAATCCCTGACCCCACCGGGAATCGAACCCGGGAACCCGGGTACGGGCTTTTCCATCCGGGGCATGATTTACTTTTGCCGTTTCATTTCCACTAGCGTTCCAACCTCTACTAGTATAGGAAATCATTCATTACGCGATTTTGATAATAAAGACACTCCGTCACCTTTCATACAATAAGCGTTAACAACTATTTACAAGGTGTACGTGACAATGTCAGTCCTCTTTAAATATTCATACATACGATGTACAACCTATCAAATGACACCTAATTCCGGTTGTAAATCGCGGAAAAGTATGTAGATGAGTGCCTGTCAGGTGCGAAATTATAGCCACCTTAAAATTTCACCTGGACTCACGTCCTGTAACATGAGGTAGACTGGTTTACGAGCCAACAAAGGGAACTAGTAGATTTGTCTGTATCACGGAAAGGACAGCAGTTGTAATACGCATAAAATTACTGAAGAGACTCGGCGTTTTAACAAAGAGCCTGTACCGGCTATCGGCAGAAGCTCTCCAGAGAAATTCTCCTGCAGAAGTCAAATGGTGATGGCGTACAGTCCGCCGCCCATTGTCTCGTTGGCTTTATGTACGTCTTTACTGCTAAGAACCTTACATTTGCCATGACTTCTCGGAGATCACCCGATCGAACCAAATGTAAGAAAGATGAAAGTGGGGGCAGAAATTTATGTGTAGTTTGTCAGCCGTAAATCAGCGCGATAGTAGAATATCATGTGAAGTAAACGCTATGAAGTAAATGCTACCGGCAAATCTGATTTGATGTGGTGTGCAGTAAATCTGGGAGCAGCTCTTTGTCATCCGGGCGGCGGCGGCGGCGGCGGTTGCGGGCTGAGATATGTGGCCGGCCGGCGTCCCCGCCGGCTCGCCGGTCACGGCTGGGCACACACGGAAGATGCATTGCCGGCAGTGCCGTCCTCCTTAGCGCGCGCTACGCGGGGAGCCTCCGGAACTAGCCGGCTAGCCGCGCGCGCACGGCAGAACGTACAGGCTGCGGCCCATAGTTCCTTGCTTTACGGGAACCGTTGGATACAGTTCTGCACTATCGCCTGCTCGACATAATACACTGAAGAGCCAAGGAAACTGGTACACCTGCCTAATACCGAGCGGGGCCCCCGCGAGCACGCAGAAGTACCGCAGCACGGCATGGCATGGACTCGAGTAATGTCTGAACTAGTGCTGGAGGGAAGTGACACCATGAATCCTGCACAGCTGTCCATAAAGCAGTAAGAGTACAAGGGAGTGGAGATCTCTCATGAACAGCAAGTAGCAAGGCATCCCAGATAGGCTCAATAATGTTCATGTCTGGTGTGTTATGTGGCCAGCATGTGTTTAAATTCAGAAGAATGTTCCTGGAGGCATTCTGTAGCAATTCTGGATGTGTGGGGTGTCGCATTGTCCTGCTGGAATTTCCCAAGTTCGTCGGAATGCACAATGGACATGAATGGATGTAGGTGGTTTAAATGGTTCAAATGGCTCTGAGCACTATGGGACTGAACTGTTGAGGTCATCAGTCCCCTAGAACTTAGAACTACTGAAACCTAACTAACCTAAGGACATCACACACATCCATGCCCAAGGCAGGATTCAAACCTGCGACCGTAGCGGTCGCGCGGTTCCAGACTGTAGCGCCTAGAACCGCTCAGCCACTCCGGCCGGCGATGCAAGTGGTCATACAGGATGCTTACGTACGTGTCACCTGTCAGAGTCCTATCTAGACGTATCACTTCAATTGCACACGCTCCACACCATTACAGAGCCTCCACCAGCTTGAACATTCCCCTGCTGACATTCTGGGTCCATGACCCTATGAGGTTGTCTCCATACCCGCTCACGTCCATCCGCTCGATACAGTTTGAAACGAGACTCGTCCGAACAGGCAACATGTTTCCAGTCATCAACAGCCGAATGTCGGTTTGACGGGCCCAAGCGACGGGTAAAGCTTTGTGTCGTGAACTCATCAAGGGTACACGAGAGGGCCTTCAGCTCAGAAAGCACATATCGATGATGTTTCGTTCAATGGTTCGCATGGTGACTGTTGTTGGTGGCCCAGCAGTGAAATCTGCAGAAATTTGCGGAAGCGTAGCACTTCTGTCACGTTCAGATTGTCTTCAATCGTCGTTGGTCCCGTTCTTGCAGGATCTTTTTCTAGCCGCAGCGATGTCGCGGATTTGATTTTTTATCGGATTCCTGATATTCACGGTACACTCGTGAAATGGTCTTACGGGAAAGCAGCAGCAGTAACCGATATAATAACTGCACCAGACACTTGTTGTCTTATACTGGCGTTTCCCACAGCAGAGCCATATTCTGCCTGTTTGCATATCTCTGTATTTGAATACGCATGCCTGTATCAGTTTTTTTGGAGCTTCAGTGTAATGCCGTACAGAATATCGGACTAAACTTTGATATTCGACTGAAGAGTTCCTAGAAAACAAAATACAGGACATATCATAATTAATGGCGTAAACGCATACAGTTGAAAGAACGTGTTACCAGAAACAAAAAGGCTCAGTAAACACAGGGCCAGTGAGAATTACGACTTAGCGCTTAACAGCAACTACTGATGAAGTTCTGCGTAAACTCCACATGCTGGTACTTGATGTGACCACTGTTCACAGTTTCGAGACGTGGAATTGTAAACAGAATAGACACGACTGTACAGTAAACAGAGTGCCACTGACGTCAGTTGTTCGCGGGGCGTCATTTGTGTTGTACGAGTGTTGATAGTTGAACATCACTGTAACGAGAAGTATGCTGATACGCATTTCATGTTTGGTAGGGCTAACGGATATGCACGGGAGGCTGCACGCTTGTACCAGGAAGCATACTCTGCGCCCAGACACCCTCAAAGTTTATAAGGGTGCATCAACGCCTCCGAGGAACTGGGAGCCCTGCACGTGCTGCGGGAACGGGCAGGCCTGCACGAATTACACCCGTACTTGGAGACGCGGTACTGGAAACAGTCGAACACTGTGAAAGAATCTCGACCAGGAGACTTGCCACACTAATTTCTGGTACGAGACACAGTAGTGTTTGGAGAACAGCGCATCGCAATTCAGTGTACCCATACCACCTTCGACGTGTTCTGTGACTTAGTGCGGCGGTCTTCGCTCCTAGCCTACTGTTCTATCAGTGAGTGCAACAAGAAGCTGTGGGCAACCCTACGATTGACAAGAACATTTTATTGACGGATGAAGCAGAGCTCACTCGTGACGGTGTGTTTAATTATCACAATCCTAAGGGTTGGAATATCTAGGCTCCAAACCTCATCCTGTGAACCAGGCTCCAGATCAGCGACGTTTCTCATTGAATGTGTGGTTACCAAACTCAGTGGGCGGAGCTACCTTCGGTTTCTGCGACATCATGTTGCGGAATTTCTTGAGGATGTTCCCTTAGAGCAATGCCAGAGGATATGCTACGTGCATGATGGAGCACTGGCACGTTTTTCTGCTATGGTGAGACGACATCTGACGCGTCGATATGGCCAAAGAGGGATTGGGCGAGTAGGGCCTGATCTGAACTCCATTGATTTCTATGTTTGGAGTCACCTTAAGGATGTAGTGTACGCCACTCCCTTTAACACTGTTGAAGAATTGGATCTGTCGGTCCTTTTCAAGAATTTAGAAACGATACAGGCGTGTTTGAAGGCATTCGAAACTCATCGCGGCGATAGGTACAGGCCTACATATGGGTACATGGACGACGCTTTGAACACCTCCCTTAAGTTCAGTCATGTAAATGTAGTGTTCATTCAAAACACTTGCACTGCTACCAAAATATATCTAATAACTTTTGATAATGGTGTTCAGTATTGTTACCTTTTTCCAGTACGGGTGACGTTTGCACAAAGTCAAGTCAGTAGTGGCCACTGGTCACAAAGTCGCTGTTAGATCGCAAACGTTTCGTTGAGGCTTATTTGCGTCTGGGATCCTATAATTTCGACTGTATGCATTTATACCATTGATTATGATACACCTGTATACACCATCTGATTAAAAGTATTCGGACACCTATTAGTGGACATTAATATGGGGTGTGTCTTTACGACAGTTTGAACTCTGCTGGGGACACTTTCGAATAGATGTCAATATCTGACATATCTGTCCACTCTTCGTCTTTACGACAGTTTGAACTCTTCTGGGGACACTTTCGAAAAGATGTCAATGTCTGTGTAGGAAAGACAGCCCATTCTTCCACAACAGCCTAAACCTGTGAAGTTATTGATGAACGCTGAGGCCTGGAGCAGAGAGGGCCACTCCGTCAAAAGCGCTTGCTATTGGCTAGAGCCCCCTGACGTCACCGCGAGGGTGGATACGTTGTGCGACACAGCAATGCGCTTATGCAGCACACCGTACCACTGACGCTGTGGCGTATTACTCGTTCCTTTTACTTTCAGCTACTTCAATACAGAACAATGCTGAAGATAAGGTGGGTAGATCACGTAACTAATGAGGAGGTATTGAATAGGATTAGGGAGAAGAGACGTTTGTGGCACAACTTGACTAGAAGAAGGGATCGGTTGGTAGGACATGTTTTGAGGCATCAAGGGATCACAAATTTAGCATTGGAAGGCAGCGTGGAGGGTAAAAATCGTAGAGGGAGACCAAGAGATCAATACACTAAGCAGATTCAGAAGGATGTACATTGCAGTAGGTACTGGGAGATGAAGAAGCTTGCACAGGATAGAGTAGCATGGAGAGCTGCATCAAACCAGTCTCAGGACTGAAGACCACAACAACAACAACTTCAATACGCGTTAGGTCAAATCAGATCAAGTGTCGTGATACATGTATTACACCTTAAGACGAAATGAATTACAATTAGGATAAAAAATAACTTACTTGTTCGACGAAGAAGCAGATTTTAATGTATTCTGATGCAGATTTGTACTGTCTTTTACTAGATCACGATGCAATCTGTGGTTGCTTCCTCCTTGTGGCACATTTCTTCTTTGCTTCCAAATTAGCTTCTCGATCCGGGCATTTTATCCTCATAAATGTTTTTGTTTTTAATAACCAGCAATAGCTGAATCGTGCACCTCAGGAAACGTGTTTCTCTGTTTGCATACTCCGTTTCCACGAGAAACAGCAAATTCTGCTTCAACTGCAACACTTTGTTTGTCCACTCTGCGTTGGAGAATAAAGATTCAAACGAGATATAACTGATATTGAATCTGCATTAGGCTCTCCTACTTCACTTTTTCCTCCTGGAAAAGCCAATGATATATGAATCTTTCGGCATTTAAACGGAGTATAGCCTGCAATGTATTCCACAGAATCTGGAGGAACGTCCGAGATTACGGGGTCATCGCACACTGTTGCCACATCTGTCGGAGGCGCTATTCCTTAGTGGGATTTTACCACCACCTACCTGTGTACTCGTCGCAGCAGATCGCCGGCAGGAAAGCCGAGCAGAAACCTACCGTACTGCGACTCGCACCAGGCTGCACACAGAGTAAATATTCTAAAAATCGAAAAAGGTCTTAATTTTGAGTGAAAGGTGGAAATACTGGCAAAACTTCGGTATATTCTCAAGTTTAGAAATACAAGTTCACTGCAAAGCCCGTGCTAATCCTAACACAGTCATGCACAAACCCTTTCATTCACCGATGTGCTCAATATGCTACGCGGAATTACTGTCTTTTCTCATGCACAAAATTACTTAAAAAATCCGTAATTTCTAAAGAGGCACAACGGAATAGATTTTCCTTCACTTCAAAGCACTTTTGAGGCATGTAGCACAACTAAAACCAGCAAACTATAGCTTCCTTCGGAGCTCCGACATTTTTAGACAGCTGTAAGCATTCTCTGTCTCGAAGAGAAAAGACGCACTAAAAATACTTCGCTCTTATAGGTCAGTTTTCTTTAAGGCCAAAAGAAAAGTATTATTCTCCCCCATTAGTCTGAGCTTTTCATGACTAACCAATCAACAAATAACACACTTCCGAACTGTACTTTTTTCCGAAATAAATATTTAACATTCTGACATTTTATTTATACTTAACGTTATTAACTATTTTCATTTGCAATCGAATTAGCTTTCCTTTTACCATAAACTTACTTAGCATATTGTGATACAAAATTCCCCGTCGTCTGCATTCACACTGTCTTAAAAATTTCTCACTCTAGTTCGTACAGTGTTTGTCAGTATAACAATGATCTACATATTTATTTTAGACCACGTTCACACATCATTCACATTACTAAAAACTTATACAAAACTGTACAAACATAAATAATCAAAAAAGCCTTCAAGAAATGTCTCTATCCGCTACTGTAAAATTAGAACTGCGTACCGCTTCAGATCGTCTGTCACTGTGCACGCATGAGTCATTCTCCCAATACACAGGCTCCAGACAGGGGCGATATAAGGCGCCACGCCTCACACCCACTATGATTATAAAGTTTTTTTTTCTTCAAAAACTTTAGAATTATACAAAATTATTCATCCTGGCTTCAAATTTTAAATATTTCAAAAAATCCTCATTCTTATAAAGTAAAATTACAAATTCTTACTCCAAGCTTGGCAGTCTACAACTAGCCTAGCCTAATTATTCTGCATCATTTCGGTCGCTTTAGGGCTGTGGTAGGTCCCGACTTCGAAAGTGAAGATATTGGATGTGTTGAATGGCCTGCATACTTTCCGGATCTAAATCCCATAGAGCATGCATGGGATGGTCTTGGCAGAAGTCTTTCTCAACGAACCACCCAAGAACTGAAAATTCCCTTTAGAGAGGAGTGGAAAAACACACCCAAGGACACCCTCTTAGTTTGGTAGCCAGCTCAAATAACAGATGCAAAAGTGCATTTGTACCCGAAGAGGGCACATTTCTTACCCAGAGTCCAATATGGACCATGATGTTGAGAGTCTGACCTGTGGCAAATATGAACGTTGTTTATACTTGTTATTCAACTATCGCGTGTACTGTGTTTCATGTCGCCCGTTATTGCCTGTGGTTATTCCTGTCCAATCATGTTTCTGTGCCTTATCAACTATCAAGCAGTGTATTGGGTTTCATACTCCCAGCTGTCTTCTTAATAGACAAAATTAACTCGTGAATGCTGTAAGAGGTCTGAGCAGATGTAATTTCGATGTATTGCTCATGCGTTGCCTGCGATATGCAAGGTATAAGAGAATCGTTGACCAGAGAGCAGTGTTGACTGTAGGAACTGTGTAGCTGTAGCAGTAAGTTGTGGCTAGTCTGCGCTAGTCTGGAGGCTGCTCTGGTCTGGTATAGTGTATCATGTTGGCTGGGCCGGTCGCGGTGCAGCGATGCCGGAGCCTGAGTATTATTGTATAAGGTAAAAAGCAGCCTCGCGCATATCTAGTAATGTTATGTGAACTCCCATGTAAATCTTTTAAAAATGTCCTAATAATCATTTTTTTCGTATAAAGTAATTTCCAACAAGCATTCATTTCAATTTAAAGAATTTACTAATTTCTCCAATCCATGATCATTCCGATTGTTGAAAAAGAAAAATCAGTTGCTTCCTTTCATAAATGACAAATCTATCGGCCAGCATTGCACAGAGCTGTGCCGGAAAAAGTTATTGTAAGAGCAGATAGTTGGCGACTTCATTGAGGTAAGAATTTTTGCTTTTTATTCAGAATGATCTTACAGGGCCATGACGCAGCACTGCTGTCGTCGAAAATTTACCAGGTTGCTGAATTTATTTTTTATTACGAGGTTTAGGAATTTTTCTGTTTCGAGCTTACATTAAATGAGAAAAGAATTTCGTGGGTACATTAAATGGGAAACAAATTTTGTGTGGAAGTTAAATGTGAATGAATTTCTGTAGGGAGGTTATAAATGGGAACCAATTTTGTTCTGAGGTTACACAAAAATTAGAATCATATTCATGTTCATTATTATTATTTGTTATAATTTTGTAGGGAGGTTATACTAAAATTAGAATCATAATCATATTTTATATATATATATATATACAATTTTTTTGTGGGGAGGTTACACTTGGCGACAACCGGCCAGGATCGTATTTCTTTGTGAATCTCTGAGAAGTAGTCATATATCTGCTCTTATTTACGTAAATGTAGTTTCCATCTGGTGCAACGCATTTACTAATTTGTCACTTTTTCTTTCACAGATCATCGGCAATTTATTGCTCTTTGTTGTAATTGTTTGTTCCATTTCGCTTTGTGTTTGTTTCATTTTGTGGTTAATTTTGATTTGTGAAAAATGCCGCGAAAAACTGTTAACAGTATATCGCGATGTGCAATGAGTGAAATAGCCGACTCGAATAGTTTGACAGATAATACTAGCGACACTCAGTCTAATAGTGAAAATCCCCTAATTACAGACAATCAGTGCGTACCGATCACTAGTAATGATTTTAATTCTAATGATGAGCAAACAAATTCAACTATGTCCACAGTAAATGTAACAATTGAGGACGCGGCACGTTCCGTTACAATGAACACTGCTCAGTTTGTCACACCCGGTTTGCAAAATTTGAATTGTGAGCAAATGATTGTTTCTAACGAAGGTGAACAATGTACTCAAAGTACGTCAAACTTATTGGATTACGATTTAGCGACCAATAGTGCACATCTGATTAGCAAACCTTTTCAAGAATCAGAGGATGACCAAATGGTTACACAAAATGTGACAAATGCAGATACACCAACGCACAGCATAGAAAATAGAGTCGCTAATTTTGGCTGGGATCAAGTTATGGCAGTATTGCTACAACTCAATAAAAAAATAGACAACAATTCCAAACAGTCGAATGACAAGCAAGACAACAATTACAAACAACTTAATGAAAGTCTTAAACAGGCGAATGATAAGCAAGACAACAATTTCAAACAACTTAGTGAACAGATTGCAGCCGTTGCCGTGCAATGTCATGGTACTAAAGAACAATAACGTGAGGAAATTAAGGCTTGTGCTAGGAATAGCAGTGAAGAAATTAGATCTGTGGCACAAGAATTAAATAATACACATGCAGCCACAACTAAATTACATAGAAAGGAAATTAGTGCAGTCGCTAAACAATGCTCTGAAAACGCAACACAGTTACGCGACGAGTTTAAATTAATGTCAGCAGAACTTTCACACACACTGGACGCAAAAGTAGATACGAAATTTGACCAACAGAACAGCCAAATTGACGAACGTTTTAATCACCACCTACACAACAGTGAAATGCGTTACCGTAAATTTATACGGGAACAGAATAAAGTAAAGCAACAAGTCATGGAAACAATTACTGCACAGAGACAGGAAGATAAACGTAAATTGTTTACGAAAGCAAAAACATACGTAGACAACAATATTGCTACAGTATCAGACGAAAATAATACTATCAAACAGTTGAACACCGAATTACATGATGAAATCTCTGATCTTAAAACAAAAACAGATACACACACAGTAGACTTTCAGATAGAGACCGACAGACTTGACCAACTAGAATTAATACAGGATCCCGATGCCATCACAGCAGACGTTAAAAAATTGAACGAAACCACACGTAAAATACAAAAACAAATTAACGCTTGTGATAATAAAAACGATGATCAGGTAAAAGTACTGACTGAAAAATATGATGAATTGGCCAGTCGTATTGATGTTATCGAAAGTAATAACGACACCGAATCAGACGATACTTCACCAATTTCGTTTAATCAAACACCCGAATTCCAAAATTTACAGCAGACAATCAGTGAGATAGGTTCGTCCAGTAATACATTACGTAGAAAATTGTCATCTTTACAGCAAGAGGTGACGGAGATAAAAAATATTTCAGCCTTTAACACATCACAGCATACGCCACTTTGCGAACATTTGTCAGACTCACACAGCCAGTATAATTTAGGTAATTTACAAAATAGTACGTGAGTTAGATTCCGAACAGTCACAGTCAAACAGACTAGGATACAATCATGAACCTGTTCAGACATTCAGAGACGAAAATTTTGATTACAACCACTTTCTATCCGTGAGAAAGTATTTAAAAATGACAGAACACAGAGTCACGCTTTGGACTGGATACGACAATTTGCTTTTGTATTTTCATCAGCTTGGCCTGTAACGCAGAAACTAGAATTGGACTGGATACAATAATTTGTTTTTGAATTTTCACCGGCATTGCCTGTAATGCAGAAACTAAAATTTATTTGCAGCGCGTAATTGACCTCAGGGGATTCATTACACTTCGATGAATATGTGCCGTAGCGTGCACAGGGCCCCGAGCCGTAGTAGTGCTATTTCATCTTTAGTCTTCTGCATTGCTGCCTTCTCTTTTACTATCCTTTACATCTATCAAAACAGCTCTTCAACTATCGATCTATCTAGAATTAGGAATGAGTAAAGAAAACCTGATATGACAAATTTTACCGAAAGTGACAGTTTTCTTTAGACACTCCCGAAATGACAACTACCGCCGTAATTTTAATAACAAACAAAATTTTAATTAAAAGTATCGTCAAAATTATCAGCAACAGGAACCACATTTTGGTAACAATAGAGGTTTTTCCCAACAACAGCAACAAAACCAACCGGTTAGCATACCTAACCAACAATACAGTCTGAAAGGTCAACCAAGCTTTAATGTTTCGCCGCCTACACGTATAGCGTCGGCCACACCAAATAGTAACGCACAGCAAGGAAATCAGTACGTACAGAAAACACACCATTTCAACTCATATCGCAGTGCACCGTATAGAAATGACTATCATGACAGACGTAAAAGTAATGAGCACAATTTTCAGTGTACGTTTAATAACAGTCGGTCTTACCAGCAGCAGAATCATCCGCAACAACAAATTATCATGAATGAACCAGACAGTAGATATCATCCCGAACGTAATACGTCAGGACGAAATAACAGAACAGTACAAATAGTTGAAATGCCACAGCATCCTCCCACAAATAACAGCACATCAGAAAGAATTTGACTAGATACAGTACAGGTAGCATCTTCCAGCAACGCAAGCAATGCTTTTGACACGCAGAATCTTGTTCACGAAAATGTTATTACTTTTGACGACATCCGAGACTTTTGCAGGAAAGACCAGTTATTCAAAAAACCATTTCACACCCTGTCATTGAAGTAAAGATTGTATCATCCCAATTTTCAGCAGTAATCGATTCTGAATCACCTATGTCAGTTATAAATGAGGAAACTTTCAACGAATGTAACAAAGAGAATACCTCTCCTACGTTACCATTAGGCAAAACCAAAGTAAAAGGAGCAGTATCTGGTAAAGGAGTAGATGTAAAATTACAGACACATTTATCATTTTGTATTGCAGGTCATACATTTCACTCAAATTTTTGGATTGTTCCCTTATTGACAACAGACGTTATTTTAGGTACGAATTTTCTGGTACAACACGACGCAATTATTGACTTTCAAAATTCCTATTTAATGTTAAAGGATGAAAACGTACAATTGGCTTTAGAATTTCAGCACTCTTTATCTGCAGAGGAACAAACAATTAATCGTACAGAGGTTACTTCCGCATCATGTAACGTAGACTGTCATTCCACATTGTTCATAGGTACGTACGTACACAACTATAATACTCCAGTCGAAGCCGACTATGACGTTATACAAATGATTTCTGATAAAGCTAAACAGAGCAGTGCAAATACAGACGACGAACGCACGCAACTACGCAAAATTCTTTTAGAGCAAGCTCCAGTTTTTGACAACGTCCCTGGTACTATGTCCGGTTTTATGTATGAATTTCAAGTTAAACAGCACGACACATTTAAAGCCAAACATTATCCCATTCCGTATATTCACAGAGAACAAGTTAAGAAAGAATTGCAAGCAATGCTTGACCGAGGAATTATTGAACCGGCAGTTAGTCCGTACATAAACCCGCTCCATATTGTTAAAGAAAAGGATGGTTCACTTCGCCTCGTACTTGATTCGCGTCACATCAATGACATTATTATTAATGAAACAGATCGCCCTCAAACACTAGAAGAACTTCTACAGAAATTTCGTGGTACTGCTATTTATTCCACATTAGATTTGAAATCTGGATTTTGGCAAATTCAGCTCCATCCGGACTGCAGAAAGTACACGGCTTTTCTGTGTTTTGGTGACTGTTATCAATTTTGTAAATTACCGTTCGGTTTAACTATTTCTTCAGCAGAATTTATTCGCGGTTTGAATAGTATACTTCCGACATAACTTAAAGACAGAATCACAACGTATGTAGACGATATTCTTATTGCAGAAGCTAACTGGTCTGAACACAATCTGATTCATGAACAACTGTTACGAACTTTTCGTGCACATGGACTCACAGTTAATCTCAGTAAATCGCACTTTGGCAAAACTTTTATAAAATTTCTTGGACATGTAATTTCAGCAGAAGGCATTGCGCCTGACCCGGAAAAACTTCAAGTTTTACGTGACATTACTGTTCCTACGACGAAGAAACAACTACGCAGCTTTTTGGGTTTAATTAACTTTTTTCGTAAATTTATTCATTACTCTGCTTTAGACACCCCTACATTGTCAATTGACGGGTAAAAACACTATTTGGTCCTGGGATAGCCAAGCACATTCTGAATTTGTCAATCTGAAACAAGCTTTGTTGAATGCGCCACTTTTATCACATCCAGTTCTTACTAGAAATTTTTCCATTGCCACTGACAGTTCTAACACCGCTTTAGGCGTACACATTTTTCAGGAAATTGAAGAAGATTGTTGTACAGTAATTAAAAACATCGCCTTTGCGAGTCGCATTCTGTCACCTGCTGAACGTAATTATTCTGTTACAGAACTTGAAACATTATGTGTTGTATGGGCATTTACGAGATTTAGGCACTTTCTTTATGGAAGACACAGTACCGTTTACACAGATCATAGAGCTATACAGTTTTTACTTTCCGCAAAATTTACACATGACAGATTAAGAAGATGGAAACTTTATTTACAGGAATTTAATTTTACAATTGTTCACATTCCCGGTACACAAAATATTGTAGCAGACGCACTATCCCGTCCTCTCAGCAACAATCAGCAAGACATCGCAACCAACATCTGCCAAGCAAATTTCAGCGTCATGTATATTCAACAAATTGCATTCGAAAATTTTATTTCGGCGTCATTACGAGACATAGCACAGGAGCAGAGCAAAGACAACGTATGGAAAGAAATTAAACACCTTTGGCAAGATAGGACTAATGTTACCATTAGAAACCATTACACTGTACGCAATATTATGCTGTTTCACCGCTCTCACCCTGACAGCAACAATTGGTTATTATGTATTCCTGACGAGCTTGTTAACAAATTAATTTGGTATACTCATTTAAGTTACGCACATTATGGAGCCAGAAAATGTTTTCTTATACTGAGACAGAACTGTTATTTTGCCAACATAGAGAAACGTATACGACGAGTTTTAGCGTCATGTAAAATCTGCCAGAAAGCTAAGTCAGACACGACTTCACATATTCCTGCGTTACATCCCATTGTACCCGTTAAATTGAGACACATGGCCGCTGTAGACATTTTTGGTCCGATTCCCAGAACTAATAGAGGTTTTTGCTACATCTTTGTCGCTGTTGAACTCACTTCAAAATTTGTTACCTTCAGTCCGTTACGCATAGCTACTGCTAAATCTGCTTTGAATGCATTTGTAAAGCCGGCCGTTGTGGCCGAGCGGTTCTAGGCGCTTCAGTCTGGAACCGCGCGACCGCTACGGTCGCAGGTTCGAATCCTGCCTCGGGCATGGATGTGTGTGATGTCCTTAGGTTAGTTAGGTTTAATTAGTTCTAAGTTCTAGGGGACTGATGACCACAGATGTTAAGTCCCATAGTGCTCAGAGCCATTTTTTTGCATTTGTAAAACATTTTTTATTCCATGTAGGGCATGTATTGAAAGTCATTTCCGACAATGGATCACAGTTTCGATCTGCTATATGGACACATATGTTACGAGCTAGAAACATTTCTCCAATCTATATATCCAGGTACCACGCTTCTTCGAACCTTTGTGAACGACTAATGAAAGAGATTGGTAAACTGTGTAGAATATACTGCCATAAAAGACATACTGATTGGGCCACACACATACTCTCATTCCAGGATGTAATTAATTCCATACCAAATGAATCTACTATGCTATCTCCGACTGTTATACTAAAAAATGTTGAACCACCTAACAAAATTAAAGAATTAGTATCCTTTCCTACATCTCGTCGACTACGACACCATGAAATAATTGACATTGCGCTGAACAACATCAAACGTGCCGCAGAGCGCCGGAGAAGACAGCAAAAACAGATTTGTACACGCCGTGACTTTCACATTGGACAGAAGATATTAGTACGCACACATTATTTATCCAACAGAGGAGAGAGTAGATGTAGTAAATTTGAGCTTCTATACGCAGGTCCATATCGAATTCGCAGCATTCCTCACCCCAATATAGTACACGTCGAAACTCTGAGAAACAGTAAAAGTAAAGGCAATCACCATGTCTCCAATATTAAACCCTTTATTGAATGAACATACTTTATGATTTATCACACTGTAATGCCATTTCCTGATTATTATATGACCACTTAAGCAATTATATTTATGTGGCTACTTAATGATGATTATCATATTTTTTTCTTGGCAAGTGCCCGGCAAGGTAAGGTTAGCAGGTCGCTTTTCTTGTCGTTACACATCAGACCGTGCACATTTTTCCAGATAAACTTACATATTTTATGACCAATTATGCAATTCTATCTAGTGACATATTAATTTTATCAAATTCTTTCTCCATTAAAGTCTTCAACTTTCGCCTCTATGAACTACACAACATACAAGCTGAACACAAAGAAAGTCATTTCTTGTCGTTACATATCAGACCGTGCACATTTTCATTCTTCATGTATGTGTGATTGTTTTCCTGTTTTGTTTGTATGCACTACGAAATCTTTAAGATATAACAAACACCAGTTGACTCTGACATTTTGCCTTATGATATCTCAACATCGTGACTATTTTACATTTTTTTTTGCTACTACATTATGATACTCTGTGTACATTTTGTACCTGAACACTGTCTATGTTTTTGACATAATACGTTTTCTGTCATGCTATGCTGTATGCTTAATTATATCACTAGAAACCAGTTTTTATTTAATGGGTATATGATTTAAATGCAAGATATTAATCCTTATTCATCATTTTCAGAAAGCAATAACGTGTTAAAAATAAATTAAACAAACCAGAGTGGATTACTATGAAATGGGAATTTCACCTTCGGAATGAACGAAAGAAGATGCAATACCTCGTCATGAAGAGTAAATGGATCTGAATTAACAAGCGTTAACAAGAATATAGTATACACATCGTATGATAGCAGTCTTAACTAATTATTTTTCTTTCAGAATACGAGGCGATTGATGCAGGCTGTCAGACAGAACTACACATCTTAGTTTTAGTGATGAAATATGCTAGAAATAAGAAACTCTATACTATGAATAGTTGTATGAAGTAAATGGTAATATGAATAATGAATAATGAAGTGTTTTTTTTGCAGATGATAATGAATGGTGATGAGTAGTTATATGAAGAATATGCTAATATGAATAATGAAGTTTTTCTTTGCAGGTGATGATAGTAATGAAGTTATGGTAATATGAATAATGACGTTTTTCCTTGCAGATGAGAATAATGATGAAGTTTATATATTTACTATTAGTTAAGAGATGCTATGTAGTTATTTAAGTATTTGTTGCAGTTCGTTCTGACAGTATGTCTTATGTCGCATGGTATAATGACTGAATGTTTTGGAAAGGACAGCTAGAGTACATACATATTGAGTACACGTTTCATTACCTGTTAATTCGAAGTTCACTACTTTTCAGCATAATATGCGTTTCTTCTTTCAGCTCAATAATCCATTTTGCATTTTTTCCGGGAGAAGCTATTCATGAAATTAATGTGCTGTAAGCAGTTAGTCATTAAACCCGTTCTAGTACTTGCATTTTTTTGCTCATTTGTGTGTGTCATTCATGAATGTGATCACATATACTCTACTTGTTTCATAACCTTACTACAGCTGACTCATGACGAATGACGTTACTAATCGTTATTTACAGCAATAAGTCAAAAGCAAATATTTTCATCCCCCAGCAATTAATTATCGATCCCAAAGCAATGCATTGCTAGCACCAAAAAAAAAAAAAAATGTATTACCTGTTCCAAATAATGCTACCAGTTTAAGAGTGTTCTGAGTAATACTGAATGATGTTTTCTAATCACAGACCTTGAGTAATAGTTACAGTGTGTTACATGTTAAGTATGGCCTATGTCACTTGAATGATGAGTTATGAGTAATACTGAACGATGTTTTGTAACAATGTATAAATAGTATGCCTATAATTTCTGTAAATAATATTTTTGTTATACTCCATAAATGCTATGCCAATAATTAACCCTCATTTTGAATAATGACTTCTGAATAATGTGTATGAAATGGTTTGTAACTGGCCAATGAGTGCCAATAATTACCACAATCAGATGAGTTACGAATAGTGTTTTGTAATATTCAATACTTGCTATGTGTTTAGCAACTGGCCAATGAATGCCACTGTTTCTTATATTTTAAATTTGTCTTATGTCACTTACATGCTATTTTATATGAATACCAGTAGCTTGATGCTACACTCATTAGCTCCTGTTTTGAATGATGACTTCTGATGGTTTGTAACTGGCCAATGAGTGCCAATAATTACTATAATTAGATGAATTATGTAAATGGTATGTCATTAATTAACTCTTGTTTTGAATGATCACTTTTGAATAATGCATAAAATGGTTTGTAACTGGCCAATGAGTGCCAATGTTCACTGTAATCAGATGACTTATGAATAATATTCTGTAGTACTTCATACATAGTACAGAAATGTTTAGTAACTAAGCAATGAGTGCCAACAATTACTCAAATTGGTTGATAGACTAGTGTAATTCTCAATTATTACTATCATAAGACTTAATGTCCTTCACCTTCTGACCTAATTACCAGAAATTACTGCAATATCCGTTTGTCCTGTCCATCCTCATGATCATGGAGCACTATATTTGATTTTGGCACTAATTCTACGTTGGTGTACCTTACAAGAGTGTGGTGTGGACACATCATGCTGTCCACCACCTTGAACGATGGAGATGTTATTATGGTCCCACTGTTTGGTGTACCTAATGTACTACCAAAATGATAACATTGAATATTAATACGACATTTCAGTGTCTTGGCTACACTGTTTAATACTCCAGGGAAGAGGACTTCAGATTGTCTCACTTGGTGTTGTGCTTCTGTAGAAAGATATGGACTTTCAGTGCAGCTACGTGCAACCTACTGTGTACAACCACGATGCAATCCTTCCCTTTCCTATCCTAGTTCTTGTAAAATGGTAAAAATACATACAGTGGGTGTGCACTTTATGTCATTCGTTAAAATGTTTTGTACTCATTGCGTATACATTTTGTCATTGTTTGATATGTTCTGTACTCAGTGCATGTGCACTCTATTTCGTTTTGTGTTCTGCAGTTCTGCACTTATATATATGTATATACTCTGTGACTGTAAGCTTAGTTAATTAAGAAAAATTTCTTGCTCATGGCAAGTCCAATTGACTCATTATCGCTGCCAAATTTTTGCCCCCCCCCCCCCCCCAGTGGAGGGTTATGTAAGAGGTCCGAGCAGATGTAATTTTATGTAAGAGGTCCGAGCAGATGTAATGCAGATGTAATTTTATGTGAGAGGTCCGAGCAGATGTAATTTCGATGTATTGCTCGTGCGTTGCCTGCGATATGCAAGGTATAAGAGAATCGTTGACCAGAGAGCAGTGTTGACTGTAGGAACTGTGTAGCTGTAGCAGTAAGTTGTGGCTAATCCGCGCTAGTCTGGAGTCTGCTCTGGTCTGGTATAGTGTATCGTGTTGGCTGGGCCGGTCGCGGTGCAGCGATGCCGGAGCCTGAGTATTATTGTATAAGGTAAAAAGCAGCCTCGCGCATATCTAGTAATGTTATGTGAACTCCCATGTAAATCTTTTAAAAATGTCCTAATAATAATTTTTGTCATATAAAGTAATTTCCAACCAGCATTCATTTCAATTTAAAGAATTTACTAATTTCTCCAATCCATGATCATTCCGATTGTTGCAAAAGAAAAATCAGTTGCTTCCTTTCATAAATGACAAATCTATCGGCCAGCATTGCACAGAGTTGTGCCGGAAAAAGTTATTGTAAGAGCAGATAGTTGGCGACTTTATTGAGGTAAGAATTTTTGCTTTTTATTCAGAATGATCTTACAGGGCCATGACGCAGCACTACTGTCGTCGAAAATTTACCAGGTTACTGAAATAGAATCATAATCATAAATCATATTATATATATATATATATATATATATATATATATATATATATATATACACTCCTGGAAACTGAAATAAGAACACCGTGAATTCATTGTCCCACGAAGGGGAACCTTTATTGACACATTCCTGGGGTCAGATACATCACATGATCACACTGACAGAACCACAGGCACACAGACACAGGCAACAGAGCATGCACAATGTCGGCACTAGTACAGTGTATATCCACCTTTCGCAGCAATGCAGGCTGCTATTCTCCCATGGAGACGATCGTAGAGATGCTGGATGTAGTCCTGTGGAACGGCTTGCCATGCCATTTCCACCTGGCGCCTCAGTTGGACCAGCGTTCGTGCTGGACGTGCAGACCGCGTGAGACGACGCTTCATCCAGTACCAAACATGCTCAATGGGGGACAGATCTGAAGATCTTGCTGGCCAGGGTAGTTGACTTACACCTTCTAGAGCACGTTGGGTGGCACGGGATACATGCGGACGTGCATTGTCCTGTTGGAACAGCAAGTTCCCTTGCCGGTCTAGGAATGGTAGAACGATGGGTTCGATGACGGTTTGGATGTACCGTGCACTATTCAGCGTCCCCTCGACGATCACCAGTGCTGTACGGCCAGTTTAGGAGATCGCTCCCCACACCATGATGCCGGGTGTTGGCCCTGTGTGCCTCGGTCGTATGCAGTCCTGATTGTGGCGCTCACCTGCACGGCGCCAAACACGCATACGACCATCATTGGCACCAAGGCAGAAGCGACTCTCATCGCTGAAGACGACACGTCTCCATTCGTCCCTCCATTCACGCCTGTCGCGACACCACTGGAGGCGGGCTCCACGATGTTGGGGCGTGAGCGGAAGACGGCCCTAATGGTGTGCGGGACCGTAGCCCAGCTTCATAGAGACGGTTGCGAATGGTCCTCGCCGATACCCCAGGAGCAACAGTGTCCCTAATTTGCTGGGAAGTGTCGGTGCGGTCCCCTACGGCACTGCGTAGGATCCTACGGTCTTGGCGTGCATCCGTGCGTCGCTGTGGTCCGGTCCCAGGTCGACGGGCACGTGCACCTTCCGCCGACCACTGGCGACAACATCGATGTACTGTGGAGACCTCACGCCCCACGTGTTGAGCAATTCGGCGGTACGTCCACCCGGCCTCCCGCATGCCCACTATACGCCCTCGCTCAAAGTCCGTCAACTGCACATACGGTTCACGTCCACGCTGTCGCGGCATGCTACCAGTGTTAAAGACTGCGATGGAGCTCCGTATGCCACGGCAAACTGGCTGACACTGACGGCGGCGGTGCACAAATGCTGCGCAGCTAGCGCCATTCGACGGCCAACACCGCGGTTCCTGGTGTGTCCGCTGTGCCGTGCGTGTGATCATTGCTTGTACAGCCCTCTCGCAGTGTCCGGAGCAAGTATGGTGGGTCTGACACACCGGTGCCAATGTGTTCTTTTTTCCATTTCCAGGAGTGTATATATACACAATTTTTTGTGTGGAGGTTACAATGCACTAATTTTATCACAAAAAAATGGCTCTGAGCACTATGGGACTTAACTACTGAGGCCATCAGTCCCCTAGAACTTAGAACTACTTAAACCTAACTAACCTAAGGACATCACACACATCCATGCCCGAGGCAGGATTCGAACCTGCGACCGTAGCGGTCACGCGGTTCCAAACTGACGCGCTTAGAACCGCACGGCCACACCGGCCGGCAATTTTATCACAAATGTCAATGAGCAGAGGAAGGGAGATTAGCGTTGTAAGTTCTCGTCGACGACGAGGCCATCAGACATGGGGCACATATTTTGGGTGGACAATGATGGGAGAGGGAATCGGTCGTGCCCTTTCCAAAGTATCCATCCCCGCGTTTGTCTCGAGCGATTTAAGAAAACTCCTGGGAATCTAAATCCGGATGACCGGACAGGAATTCGAACCGCCGTTCTCTCGAATTTAAGACTAACGTCTTACCTCTAAGCCATCCCGCTTGGTAATGTCAAGTAGGTCTTTACCTGGTTACATGAGTCTAATTTCTTACCGAATCAGAATGAACAACTCGACAATTCACCTCTACTATGTCATTCTACCACCCACTGCCAACTTACGAGCTATGTTGCTTCACACTACTACATATCTTGCAAAAAGCTTCTGAACTGGCGTGAATGGCATCGCGACGCGTCACAAATTCGACACAGTGTATCAGAAACGTTATGACGTGGCCTAGTTACGGGGTGGGCGGGCTAGCTGAGGCTTCTACCCTGCACAGGGTCACCGAACGCTACTGCCTACCCGTATCCAACTGGACGGGGGTGCAAATATTGTGCTGCAATAATTACATTGTAATGTAAGAACACACGAAAAATATTGATCACCTCCTTAATAGAGCACACTGTTTGCTTTGGAGAGCTATTATGAATGTTACGAGGTGGTCGGTGACCCTCCACCGCTGCCTTAAGTCGTGACACTGAAGTGGTGAGTATGTGCCAGTGTGGAATCAGCGCATTAAGGTGAGTCCACGTCGAGACGTAACAGAATGGTGGATAGGAGTTATATGCGAGGATGTGCACAAGACTACTCCGTGAATGAAATTTCCCGATGTGTTGGAATATCAATGGAGACTGTCTACCTTGTCTACACGGATTGATGTACCACGGGCAGCCACGCAACGCTGATAAGAATAGTGACCTGAAAGAATTTTAACTAGTAAGGACCGCAAATGGGTGTCACACCTTGCCACTGACAATCGGTTGCAAAGCCGACAGAAGTGTCAGTGAATGCTGTCGGTGAAATGAAGTTTCTGAGCAAAAAGCACAAGCAAAACGGAATGCCAGCGTCGGTGGCCGAGTAGTTCTAGGCGCTTCAATCCGCGCGACTCCTACAGTCGCGGGTTCGAATCCTGCCTCGGGCGTGGATGTGTGTGATATCCTTAGGTTAGTTAGGTTTAAGTAGTTCTAAGTTCTAGGGGACTGATGACCTCAGATGTTAAGTCCCATAGTGCTCAGAGCCATTTGAACCAAAACAGAATGCGATGGACATTTGAAGTCGGGTCCTTGCGAAATGCCATTACAGAGATGCACATCTTCTTCAGTGATCCAAGTAACATAAAAACGCGAGTGCAACTGACTGGAGGTGTGTAGTGTGAGCCGACGTGTGGCGATTTTGCCTCTTTTGAAACGATTCAAGGCATCGAATACAACGAGGAGCCAACGGACATCTAATCTGCAGAGAGAAGATCAGGCCAGAGGTGATTCTGTGATGTTTCGGGAGATTTTCTGTTCCATGATTTGGGTCCACTTTGTGGTTAGCCGGCTGCTGTGGCCGATGGGTGCCAGGCGCTTCAGTCCGGAGCCGCGCTGCTGCTACGGTCGCAGGTTCGAATCCTGTCTCGGGCGTGGATGTGTGTGACGTCCTTAGGTTAGTTAGGTTTAAGCAGTTCAAAGTCTAAGGGGCTGATGACCTCAGATGTTAAGTCCCATAGTGCTCAGAGCCATTTGAACCATTTTTTTTTTCGAAGTTTCTGTAAACGTTGTCCAGGATTTTTATTTTCAAAATTCTTGGTGAACAAATTATGCCCCGTCTTCCAAGATGAAAACAGTCTTGTTCACAGTGCTGCACTCATACTTTCCTGGTTTGATAAGTGTTAAGACTCCCTTTCGCGCAACAATTTGGATTTCAAAGAAAGTGTCTATAACAATTTGGGCTAGCCCAGTTAGATGATAAGTTAATCGAAAAGTTACATTTCGAATAGATCTATAGTACATAGAGTGACCGTCAAGAAATTAGACACCTCAGGGTCGCGCCGCCTCCTGAAGTCCGCTGACGCCGAGTGCCGTGATTGGCCCGCTTCTTAGCTTAGTTGCCCCCCTGTGCACTGTCAACAGCGCACCAGGTCAGCGCAAGCTGAATGTTCTGTTTCCGAGTCATATCCTGCGTTCACGGGTGGTTTCAGTCCCCTGTGCAATGGTGTACTGACGTGTGTTTGGCAGTGAGCGAAATGCAAGGTCCAACAGAACGCAAATTCAAGGATGACGACATTTTTCGTTACACTGGCAGAACAGTTTCACACCTCTTACGGTATTCTATTTTTATGTCGTAATATTTTTGTGTGTTCACGATAAAATATGTATCACACCCATCTATAAACTTTTAGAATGTTCGTATATTATTCGCAGTCCAAATGTGCCACTGGTTCTGTTTTTACAACGGCTTGAAGTAAAAAACAAAACAAAATTTTTCTTTTAAATTTATTAAATCCTTAGTGTTTATTTATTTATTTTTCGTAGCAGGTAGAAAGAATTTTGCTTAGGAAAGTAGTCCAAGATATTCTAGACTCTAATGTTTTTTCACAATTTTTCTAACATTTGAAATTATCAGTAACTGGCCGTGTTATACGGGGTGTTACAAAAAGGTACGGCCAAACTTTCAGGAAACATTGCTCACACACAAGGAAAGAAAATATGCTCTGTGGACATGTGTCCGGAAACGCTTACTTTCCATGTTAGAGCTCATTTTATTACTTTTCTTCAAATCACATTAATCATGGAATGGAAACACACAGCAACAGAACGTACCAGCGTGACGTCAAACACTTTGTTATAGGAAATGTTCAAAATGTCCTCCGTTAGCGAGGATACATGCATCCACCCTCCGTCTCATGGAATCCCTGATGTGCTGATGCAGCCCTGGAGAATGGCGTATTTTATCTCAGCCGTCCACAATATGAGCGCGAAGAGTCTCTACATTTGGTACCGGGGTTGCGTAGACAAGAGCTTTCAAATGCCACCATAAATGACAGTCAAGAGGGTTGAGATCAGTAGAGCGTGGAGGCCATGGAATTGGTCCGCCTCTACCAATCCATCGGTCACCGAATCTGTTGTTGAGAAGCGTATGAACACTTCGACTGAAAAGTGCAGGAGCTCCATCGTGCATGAACCACATGTTGTGTCGTACTTGTAAAGGCACATGTTTTAGCAGCGCAGGTAGAGTATCAAAAAAATGGTTCAAATGGCTCTAAGCACTATGGGACTTAACATCTGTGGTCATCAGTCCCCTAGAACTTAGAACTACTTAAACCTAACTAACCTAAGTACATCACACACATCCATGCCCGAGGCAGGATTCGAACCTGCGACCGTAGCGGTCACGCGGTTCCAGACTGTAGCGCCTAGAACCGCACGGCCACACCGGCCGGCAGGTATAGTATCCCTTATGAAAATCATGGCGGTGAATAGAGGAAGTACAGTACATACTGACGGAACTAAAATGAGCTCTAATATGGAAATTAAGCGTTTCCGGACACATGTCCACATAACATCTTTTCTTTATTTGTGTGTGAGGAATGTTTCCTGAAAGTTTGGCCGTACCTTTTTGTAACACTCGGTAGAAGTGTGAGATAACACTGAGGTGCCTATTTTCGTGACGGCCGCTATAGGAGAATATTTCTTACTGAAGGTACTGGCGTCCCGTAGCCATTCATTCGCAGTTTTCTCGCAAAACTTCTCGTTTGGGGACGTCTTTTTACGGGGTCGTCTTTTCTTCCGTTACCGTGTACTCTCACCCGCGTCAGTTTCCGCTATTAATCGTCCTACATCTCGTACAGGGCGAACAGCTTTCGTTCTCTGATGGTTGAAGTCGGTAGTACACGACGAAACGACGAAACCCGTTGCGCTGACTGCACCGGCCGGCCGGGAGAAAAAGTGTGCCAAAAACAGCGTGTCGGACGCCGTCCGACATTGTAGCCAAAGCGGTAAATCAGTATGTCGGACGAGGTCCGACACGAGCGAAAAACGTTGATAGAGTAGCGGTGATGGATATCCGCTGCCGCCGTCCTGCCTGAGAATATTTGCCGGCCTACTTTACGAAACAGTTTCATCTCAAGAGAGCAGCAGAAGCGCGAAGCACGGCGATACGTCTCAACAGCCACAGGGGATCACGGAGGCTTCAGTTACAATCGTTCTACTCGATATTGTCCACAAAATAAATAATTAAAATTTTGTTCGATATAACATCCCAGGCCCTTCCACCTCTTTGGCAGTCACACGATAACATAGACTGAGAGACTCGGAACAAATTGTGAGCACTAGTGCAATAAGTCCAGTAAAATAACTGTTGCGGCTGCACAGAGTATTAGCCACTTAAGTGGAAATTTTGCTTGGTTTGATGTCCCCAGACTTCTAGTTGGTGATAATGCTCCTGCTTGTACTGCTAGGGAGCTTCGTAACTTCTGTTTGGACTCCGGGGTTAAACATGTCGCCACTATACTCTGTTACCCCCAGCCATCATTCGCGGAATAGGTCAGTCGTAATTTGAAATTCTCGCTTATTACCTTCTGCTCTGAGGCTCAAACTAGTTGGGTCCGTACCTAGCCCTGGTTAAATTTGCCTTTAATACCACTAGGCATGAAACCCATCAGACTACTCCAGACCGCTTATGTTATCCTATCCCCTTAATTCTCCCTTGGCCAAACTGTGGTGCGTACAAGATCTGTTACCCGACAACTTCACCGCCGAGTCTATCAAGAACGTCTGGCGAAGCGCCAAGGCTAATATCCAGTGCGCCCATAGAAGGGAAGCGGCGCGGTAAAACGAAGGGCGTCGTCCGGGTAACAAAACGGCACACAGCTAATGCGTGAGGATGTCTTAGAGGGAGAGGAATACTCCCAAGCAACGGTTGAACATCATTTTAACATTTTGTGCTTAAAGGATCAAGCAAACTGATTGAGAAAAATTTGCTTGTAGAATAACCTATCAACATTTAATAGAAAAAACGCGTTAAGTATAACAACATCAAGTCTCAAGAGAATTTGATAAGTAATTACTTCCCGAACATCTACTGTAGTGTTTACTTTGCATGTACGTAAGACCTTAATACCCTGTCACACTGACCCGGTTATACTGTTAAAAACATAGAAAACCCAAAATACTATATTTGGTTACGAAAATTTCTATGCTGAAAGACAACATATAAGTTTTACACTTACATACCACAGTTACGGAAGCCAATATTTTAAAAATGTCCATCACAGAGGCAAGAAAATTTGTTGAATTCCTTAAGAATTAATTCTCATCACGAAGTTTCAGTTCCTATAATGAGATTCTGTGTAATTATTAGGACTCCAAAAATTTTCATTACAAGCTTGTGTGACATAAGAACGATGCAAAAATTTAATACAGTATGGCCGGCCGTTGTGGCCGAGCGGTTCTAGGCGCTTCAGTCTGGAACCGCGCTGCTGCTACGGTCGCAGGTTCGAATCCTGCCGCGATCATGGATGTGTGTGCTGCCCTTAGGTTAGTTCCGTTTAAGTAGTTCTAAGTCTAGGGGACTGATGAACTCAGACGTTAAGTCCCATAGTGCTGAGAGCCATTTTAATACAGTATCGGTGCTTCAACAGCTGCAACAAGAAGAATTTCTATGACAAACAATTTAAGAACTCACCTTGCCGTATTTTCTGACCGCCAGTTTACTGATTTACGATTTGCTTAGCATCACGGAATGTTCCACAACACCACTCACCAAACTAAAACTATGACCTTAAAAATTTCATTCAGTTCCCCAAAAGTCACGCGCACACACACACATTTCAAAAAAATACATAACTAAAAAAATCCAAGACAGATACAACGACGCGTCAAACAATTTTATTTATTTATTTATTTTTACCCACGGGAGTACTGTTGATCAAGAGGCAATGCTGTACCCAGGTGTAAATCAGATAGACACCTCCCGGATAATCCAGAAAATTCTGCGCATGGCGCTAGTAACAGCTAGTATTACCTGACAAGAAAAATTATCTTTAAGTTCAACAAATAATTAAATCCTAAATGATCCTTAACCGCTCAATCATGAAACTGAGCACAGTATGGCTAATAGAGCAATTACACACACACACACACACACACACACACATAACAATGAACGGGCGGAAACCAAGCCTTCCAGTGTTCATAGAAAAAGTAATCGGGCCTTATTACTGAACACACACCAAAATCTCGGCAAGGGGCTAAGAAGATTCGACCGCCTACTGCAATTCGCATTCAAAACAACGCCCGACGACGTAACGTAGTAAGCGGCGGCCACTTGGGACGGAAAATCAACAAGTTTTGAACGGCTGCATACTGTAGGCGAACGATCTTCAAAATGGTTCAAATGGCTCAGAGCACTATGGGACTTAACTGCTGAGGTCATCAGTCCCCTAGAACTGAGAACTCCTTAAACCTAACTGACCTAAGGACGTCACACACATCCATTCCAGAGGCGGGATTCGAACCTGTGACCGTAGCGGTCGCGCGGTTCCAAACTGTAGCGCCTAGAACCGCTCGGCCATCCCGGTCGGCGAACGATCTTCGATTAGATTAGTAGATAGTACCTTAAATACCAATCAATTGGTACGAATCCTTTTCTCCCAGAATTTACGAGTTAATTACGAAGTATCAAAACGATTCACAGCAATAAATGACGTAACTTAAACCAAAGTCCACAGAACTATCATGCACAAGACGGTAAAACAAATCTTGTCTTAACTACAGAAACCCACAGTTTACACTAATATAATACGTAGTTGGTACAAACACGTGCAAGCCTCTGAACTAATAATCAAATATGTTTCAAATGGCTCGGAGCACTATGGGACTTAACATCTGAGGTCATCAGTCCCCTAGAACTGAGAACTACTTAAACCTACCTAACCTAAGGACATCATACACATCCATGCCCGAGGCAGGATTCGAACCTGCGACCGTGGCGGTCGCGCGGTTCCGGACTGAGGAGCCTAGAACCGCTCGGCCACCTCGGCCGGCTAATAATCGGCCTACCCATTACGGGGACTTAATCAAGCAGGAAGACTGAGCCAGTATTTTTAGAGTTCTAATAGCCGTGAAGGTGGGTAAGGCGCATAAGCAGGCGTCGATGCACTGGGGAAGACAATAGAAATATTTTGTGAACCTCAAGCAGTGGCCAAATTCACTCAACAGAAAAAAGGCAGCTCACCGTAGTTCTACGACGGCACGTGTTCATCTTAACTAAGGCGCCGGAACCATGGACTTCCTCAACAGGAATAACACCGGCCGCCTCGTCTTCTCTGCAGGCGCCAGGGTGAAAACTTATTCTCGGACACGCGCGATGCGGAATGCTGAATTCCAGTCTTTCGGTAGAGTAATCGCACGGCTCAAATCGCATCACGCCGTGCCTGGAGAGCCCTTCGTGCTCCGCTGCATGCCGCCGCCCGACTCACTTCTCTCACTCCCACTTCTTTACGTCTAAACGGCTCGCCCTCCGCTAGAGACGTAGATGGCACGTGGAGAACGTACCGCGACCTGCCGACACGGTGCAGCTCAATATTCATCGTCACAATGGCAGAGCACAAGCCAGTCTAGGAAAAAACTGTTCAGTGAAATGGTGCAAAATGTTTAAAGGCGCCAGGAAAATACTACAAGCAAATACGAGTATGTGCAGTATATACAAGAATCAAAAGCGTAATGAATTCAAGAAATTAATACTGCAGGCTTTCATATAAAATGTGAAATGACGAGGTTGTGATGTGGCCCTCGACTACATACCCTTCGACTCAGAGTTGAAATATTAAAAATTTTTGCTGGTTTCGTTGTCTAGGGGCTGGGATACGTAGTTGACGCATTACGAGCCAAATACTGCTGTGTCTACAGTATACAATATGAATACACACATGAATCAAATGGTCGAAGGTTCTTATCACTCCGCAATTGCGAATTAATATAGAAAGTTACGAATGAAAGATTGCAAATAAATAAAATCAGCATTTACTATTTTAACGACTTTAAATGATGAGTACGATAGTAGCACATGTGAGAATGCGGTATATTTCTGTAAAACACTTATTGGTGTCGATGGTCCAGCAATTAAATAAAACGTAAGTTGTATAACAGGGAAACAATAGATTCCTACTGCAGGTAATTAGTTATGGACGACAACATAGCTCGCGAGATATTCACCTCTAAACGCACACTACGTCTTCACTGTAGAAGTCACGGAAATCTCAGAAGTGTACAAGTCGGCACTCCGAAGTATTTCCATCTCTCGCGATCACGCGCAAACTGCTCCACTCCAAGTCTTTCCCGCCATTGTGCGTCGGTCGCGTCGTCGCGTCCAGTATTTCTACATCTACATCTGCATGATTACTGTGCAATTCACATTTAAGTGCTTGGCAGAGGGTTCATTGAACCACAATCCTACTATCTCCCTACCATTCCACTCCCGAACAGCGCGCGGGAAAAACGAACACCTAAATCTTTCTGTTCGAGCTCTAATTTCTCTTATTTTATTTTGATGATCATTCCTACCTATGTAGGTTCGCATTCGGAAGAGAAAGTTGGTGACTGAAATTTCGTAAATAGATCTCGCCGCGACGAGAAATGTCTTTGCTTTCATGACTTCCATCCCAACTCGCGTATCATATTTGCCACACTCTATCCCCTATTACGTGATAATACAGAACGAGCTGCCCTTTTTTGCACCCTTTCGATGTCCTCCGTCAATCCCACCTGGTAAGGATCCCACACCGCGCAGAAATATTCTAGCAGAGAACGAACGAGTGTAGTGTAAGCTGTCTCTTTAGTGGACTTGTTGCATCTTCTAAGTGTCCTGCCAATGAAACGCAACCTTTGGCTCGCCTTCCCCACAATATTATCTATGTGGTCTTTCCAACTGAAGTTGTTCAAAGTTTTTACACCCAGGTACTTAGTTGAATTGACAGCCTTGAGAATTGTACTATTTATCGAGCAATCGAATTCCAACGGATTTCTCTTGGAACTCATGTGGATCACCTCACACTTTTCGTTATTTAGCGTCAACTGCCACCTGCCACACCATACAGCAATCTTTTCTAAATCGCTTTGCAACTGACACTGGTCTTCGGATGACCTTACTAGACGGTAAATTACAGCATCATCTGCGAGCAACCTAAGAGAACTGCTCAGATTGTCACCCAGGTCATTTATATAGATCAGGAACAGCAGAGGTCCCAGGACGCTTCCCTGGGGAACACCTGATATCACTTCAGTTTTAATCGATGATTTGCCGTCTATTACTACGAACTGCGACCTTCCTGACAGGAAATCACAAATCCAGTCGCACAACTGAGACGATACCCCATAGGCACGCAGCTTGATTAGAAGTCGCTTGTGAGGAACGGTGTCAAAAGCTTTCCGGAAATCTAGAAATACGGAATCAACTTGAGATCCCCTGTCGATAGCGGCCATTACTTCGTGCGAATAAAGAGCTAGTTGCGTTCCACAAGAATGATGTTTTCTGAAACCATGCTGATTACGTATCAATAGATCGTTCCCTTCGAGGTGATTCATAATGTTTGAATACAGTATATGCTCCAAAACCCTACTGCAAACCGACGTCAATGATATAGGTCTGTAGTTCGATGGATTACTCCTACTACCCTTCTTAAACACTGGTGCGACCTGCGCAATTTTCCAATCTGCAGGTACAGATCTATCGGTGAGCGAGCGGTTGTATATGATTGCTAAGTAGGGAGCTATTGTATCAGCGTAATCTGAAAGGAACCTAATCGGTATACAATCTGGACCTGAAGACATGCCCGCATCAAGCGATTTGTGTTGTTTCGCAATCCCTAAGGTATCTACTTCTAAGTAACTCATGCTAGCAGCTGTTCGTGTTTCAAATTCTGGAATATTCCATTCGTCTTCCCTGGTGAAGGAATTTCGGAAAACTACGTTCAATAACTCCGCTTTAGCGGCACAGTCGTCCGTAACAGTACCATCGGCACTGCGCAGCGAAGGTATTGACTGCGTCCTGCCGCTTGTGTACTTTACATACGACCAGAATTTCTTCGGATTTTCTACCAAATTTCGAGACAATGTTTCGTTGTGGAACCTATTAAAGGCATCTCGCATTGAAATCCGTGCCAAATTTCGCGCGTCTGTAAATTTTATCCACTCTTGGGGATTTCACGTTCTTCTGAACTTCGCATGCTTTTTCCGTTGCCTCTGCAACAGCGTTCGGACCTGCATTGTGTACCATGGGGGATCAGTTCCATCTCTTACCAATTTATGAGGTATGAGTCTTTCAATTGCTGTTGCTACTATATCTTTGAATTTGAGCCACATTTCGTCTACATTTGCATAGTCAGCTCGGAAGGAATGGAGATTGTCTCTTAGGAAGGCTTCTAGTGACACTTTATCCGCTTTTTTAAATAAAATTATTTTGCGTTTGTTCCTGGTGGATTTGGAAGAAACGGTATTGAGCCTAGCTATAACGACCTTGTGATCACTAATCCCTGTATCAGTCATGATGCTCTGTATTAGCTCTGGATTGTTTGTGGCTAAGAGGTCAAGTGACACCCCTTACGTATATCAAAGGAATAGCAAGAAAAAGTAGGCCAATAGCCTAATGTCCCTGTGCTTTCTAAAACACAGCAAATATTTGTACAATTTCATCATGAATGGTATATATCGGATTTAATCAAAGACGTACACAAATAAATATATTTATAAGCATGCTGCTACCGTTTTCTCGTGTAACTGTGGAGTACGTATGGCCTGACGCGATCGATAGTAATAGGCCACTTTGACCCCCAATAACTCATGTACTATCCAACTTACATACCTGAAATTAACAGATATTTATGTTTGCACTAATAGCTTTCTAAAGACATGCCTATCGACAAAATCGGATGAACCCTTTAGATTTTGGAAATTCGTTGTTGGGTGTTACTTGTATAATTCACCGTCAGATATTAAACTTTAAACTAATAAAGATATTGAAAATCTGATTACACCATCAGAGCCATCGTGCAAATAATGGTAATGCACATGTTTCTTTCTGAGGTGTCGTGATTCATATGGTTATTATTAATTTCTATATGAACTGCAAAACGTGTGCCATTATGGTTTCACAAAGTCCGCCATCTTTGGCACTACCGGCATATAAATCTCCTTCATCAACACAAAGCACAGTCCTCGTCACAGCGTCAACATGGAATTCCCAGCCACGCGCTCGGGCTGGACCCCTCTTGCTTTGTCCTGCGTCCGGCTCCACGTGGTCGGCCTGCCGAGCGGCCCGTGCGACCACGCCAACTCCGATCTTTGAGTGTTTTCAGGGCGCCACAATTCGCCCGTTACCTCACAATACGCAAATCGTGGCGCACTTAAATTCAAAGATTAAGTCGTTAAAACACGGAAACATTTATATTTATTGTAGTAACATCGATACAAATGAAAACCATGGCCGATTTGGCTGGGCGTGGGCAGGAACCAGCAACTGGGCATGGAGGGGAAATGAGCTGTCTCGTCTCACCAATCTACGGAGTTAGTTTTGTATGAAGGTGTGTGCGGTAGGCGCGAGGTCGACATTATGCGTCGATCACCCCTTGTTGTACGTGTGGCGGCAGTTTGACAGCAGGCAGCTTTCAGCTTACGTGATCTGTGGCTTTGAGTCAACACCCTGGACCAATAACACGTTCCGTTTGCCACGTTGGCAGACTTAATGATTCAGGTGCAGCCCGCCTGGTAGTCGATGCAGTGTTACTGCGCTTATGCTCTCGGCGACTATCGTCAGCAATGATTAGCTTGCAGAGGCAGTGTTAGCGCAATACACTGAGGTGACAAAAGGCATGGGATAGCGACATGCACATATAGAGATGGCGGTAGTACCGCGTAAGCAAGGTATAGTCGTAAAATTGTGGTGCATTGGCGAAGCTGTCACTTGCACTCAGGTGACTCATGTGAAAAGGTTTCCGGCATCATTATGGCCGCACGGTGGGAGTTAACAGACTTCGAACGCGGAACAGTAGGTGGAGCTAGACATTTGGGACATTGCATTCCGTAAATCGTTAGGGGATTCAGTATTCCGATATCCACAGTGTCACGAGTATGCCGAGAATATCAAATTTGACGCATTACCTCACACTACGGACAACGCTGTGGCCGACGGCCTTCACGACCGAGAGCAGCGGCATTTGCGTAGAGTTGTCAGTGCTAACAGACAAGTAACACTGCATGATGTAAGCGCAGAAATCAGTGTGGAACGTACGATGAATGTATTCGTTGTGACAGTGCGGCGAAATTTAGTGTTAGTAGCCTGTGGCAGTAGACAACCGACGCGAGTGCCTTTGCTAACAGCACGACATCGCCTTCAACGCCCCTACTGGGGTCGTGATGATATCGGTTGGATCCTAGACGACTGGAAAGTCGTGGTGTCTTTAGATGAGTACTGATTTCAGTTGATAAAGAACCGGTAGTAGGATCAGAGTGTAGCGCAGATCCCACGAAGCCATGGGCCAAGTTGTTAACAAGGCACTGTGCAAGTTGGTGGTGGCTTTGTAATGGTGTGGGCTGTGTTTACTTGGAAGGGACTGGGTCCTCTGGTCCAAATGAACCTATCATTGACTGGAAATGATTACGTTCGGCTACTTGGAGACAATGGTGGAGTGTTTATGGACGTCCGTATGCCATATGACTGGACCACCATTGTTCACGATAGTTTTCAAAAACATTCTGCACATTCTGAGGTTATGATTTCGCCACCCTCGTTGCCCGGCATGACTCCGTTGGAACATTTAGGTGACATAATAAAGAGGTCAGTTCGTGCATAAAATCTTGCACCGGCTACACTTTCGTTTAAGTATGGACGGTTATGGAGGCAGCATAGCTCGTTATTTGTGTAGGGGACTTCCAGTGACTTGTTGAGTCCATGCCACGTCGAGATACTGCACTACAACGGGCAGAAGGAAGTCCGACACGATATTTGAGGTATTCCACCACTTTTGTAACCTCAATGTACTTCGAAGCGGAGATGATTCGTGCATTGGAGTGCAAAGTACGTCCATTGAGCGTGGAGAGAGAAATGTGTATGTCATAAACTTACCACGAACACCAGAATGAATGCAGTGTTCTGACTCGAGGTCTGAAGACAGTGTTGACCGTAAGTTAACATGCCTCCACAAGACAAACTCACTGCCTTTCCTCCTGTCCGATTTTTATCTCTCTGCATTGTTAACTCGCTAGCTGACTGCTCACTGCTTTGTTTATTAACCGTCTTTTCTCTCCATCTGACGGTCTGTCTGTCTATCGAATCGACTTTCCTATTTTCCAATGACTGACTGACTATCCTCCGTTTTGGCAGCTTCGTTTGTGGCCTCCCACATGGCGTCGAGCTCCCCCCCCCCCCCCCTTCTCCCTCCCCAAGACCACTGAATCTTCCGCCGTGTTGTCATTGGCATTCTCGGGTTAGATTTTCAATCCCACCCAATGACCAATCAACGTTACATAACCTCACCTCCCGGTCTTCTTACACTGTGAAAATTTTCGATCTTGCGGCAGCTGATGTGTAGATCAAAGCCCCATCTCGTTCTCATGCTGTTCCTCGTTTTGGCTGCAATTTTCCCAGAGATTTGTACGTCGCTAGGCATTGCTTCGAGTATGTGTGTGCATTCCCGAGTTGTCAACAAAGACACCTAACAACAAAGCCGCTCGTTCGTAACGTGAGTACCTGTGTTTCACTCAGCTGTCCCTAGTTGCTCGTGATTTGGCGGCATCCCTAATTCTGTCCGTCAGACTTTAAATGTGGCAACACCACTGAGGCGTGGCAAACTCTACAGTTCTGGCTTTTGAGAAAGTCTCACGTATCATTTGTAGCTTAATGGTACATTTTGTCCTCACCCACTGCAGAAGTATTACAAGAGATAACAATAATATTGGAAGACCTGTTTGGATTCAAAAGAGTGTAGGGTATAAGATAGGGATGCAGTCTTTCTCCCTATTGTTAAGGCTGAAAATCGAAAAAACAATTAGAGGATCAACATATGGTTCAGAAGTTCGTTTAAAACAGAGTGAAAAAATACCGATGATTAGATTAACTGATGATATGGTATCGTCTGTGCCAGTAAGAAAATATTACATAAACTGTTAAATAGAATGGTCCAGTGAGTACAGAATATGGAGTGAGGGTAAATCAGAGAGTAGAGTAATGAGAAACAGCAGTAAGGATGGGTGCTGCTCTGAAACGAAGAGGTTAACACAGGAGAGAAAATCGTGGCGAGTCACATCAAACAAGGCAGTTGGAAGATGACCGAAAAAGAGAGAGCGCGAGAGAGTAGACCAGTTTACTCCAGAGGTCAAAATGTTGGAGTGTTTACCAGTACGACATGATAACGAAGCTAGAAGAATTTCAGTGAAAGACGTACAGGGAGTTTACTGTGAAAACATAAGCATCCTTCACAAGAGTGGCGAGAGGTTCGCCTTTGAAAGTTCAGAGAAGTAAGGAAGAGAGGTTGTGGTGTCCTTCGTCTCCATAGAGACAACTTGTAAATTTTACACCTTTCCGCTGCATACCATCTGACATTCTGCATCAAACGTTCCATTGTCTTACTGCGGTTTCCACAGACTGCTCCTCTGAATCGATTAGTTTCTTCGCACGATCTGTATGAAAACTCTGCTGTTGGCCTTGATAGTGACGTGAGTGTACTACTTAGACCTGAGGTCTTAGGAAAGAGAGAGAGAAGCATTGGCTGTTGCACCGTTTTGGTCACACGCTCTATGAACGAACAGGCTCCCGCAAGGATACAGCAACAGCGATTCCTAATTAAACCATCACGGCATAGAGTAAGTTCGCATGAGCTTGAAGACAGGTAATATTGGCATGCAATCAGCTGAAATCGAAAGGGGCAACAGTGAAAATTAACGACTTTGAATTTTTGTTAATATCGAGTGAACGAAATTCTCGGAAAAATGCGAGTTATATTTTTGTTGAATAAGCAAATATAAAAGTAAATTGTGAAGGGTAACTAAAAGTCAGCAACCACTTAGGAAAGTTAAATTTTTATTAAAATGTAAAGCATAGCACGCCCATCACAGTTCTTCTTATGGCATACGGTCTTCTCACCAGATAAATGAGGAATAGCCCTTTGTGTAGGAAACTTTCGGAGAGCTGTGAGTACTTGAAGCGTGTGGTCTTACTCAGAGACCGTGCACCTGTTTTGGACAGTGTATTGTGGCTCAGTGGGTTCTTGGAGCCTTACGTCACCGTGAGTGAGTTCGATACCCGCTAACTAACACAGTGGGCCAAGCAAGACGCCGTACTGGCGTCCAGTTGAAAGACTTACACCTGGTCACTGAGACACATGAAGTTGTCATTGTTCGTAACACAACAAGGTACAACTGCTGGTCTGTTTCCATGGTGCTCAATAGCTTGTCCCATCAGTAGCATAACGATAACGATCCTGCTGTGGCTTCAGAACTTCCTTTGGTCACTGTTGGACATTTATACCGATGTTGTTTTTTTTATTCTGGTTGTTCACTGGGTTGCAAGCTGTTCCGTCATTTTGCTTGTCATTACAATCTGGCGCGAACCAGATTTGATAACACTGCCGCCTTGCTACCACCAGGTATCCTCTTTGGCAACTGTTAGCGACAATGTGACTCTGTGATCCTGATCACAGCTACGGACTTGGGCCACATCAACAGTGAGCTGCAGATTGATCGGTAGAGAAAGGCGCCTTCAGACGACAAAACAAACCCAGACATGATAAAATGCCACGTGGGTCTTGGCCTTGCCTGTCTTTCGCTGTAACTGATGCCATAGTACTCAAATTAGATCGAATCTATATCATATATTTTGAGTGGGGTCCGCCTTTAGCAAAACACAATTTTGTTTTCGTCCCAGACTTGTTTCACTGCAGTTGCAGCATCATCAGCGTAATTACGATTTGGAAAATAATATTTATATGTATTTAAACAGTAAAGAACACTCCTTATGTTCAACAGCCATAATAATAAAAAACCCACCGATGATGCTGCAACTGCAGTGAAACATGTCTGGGACAAACAACAAAATTGTGTTTTGCTAAAAGCGGACCCCATTCAAAACATATATCATTGTTAAAGCAAACACGGACAAACGAGCTTCAACATCAAGATAACTGATCGAATCTTGCAGCTGTAGTCGACAACTAAGTTTTCAGCTAGCGTAGTGCTGAAATTTTTGTGTCGTTTGTCAATATATGTTGCATAAATAGTGACTTCGGAAATGTGGAAGAATGAATCACAAAATTTGCATAACTGATACGTATCTGTTTTAGAGTGGAGACCTTCCACCAATGCAGAAGGCTTAGCAATTATGTTTGTGTGTCTTTTTCTTTAAGTGAGAATATTCCGATCAAAATTTGTATCTGAATGTGACGAAGATCGAGTTCCAGTCTTTATTTCGACTATAACTGTCCTCTTTCTTCTTCTTTAACAACAACACTCGTCAACCGATCAATTTTCAGGGAGAGACTTCACCAGATTTTCCAATACTCAACAGATTCCAGACCCCATTACTCTGAACGTAACTGACAACAGTTTCACGTAGAGTATCCGTTTTCAGTAACAAATGTAGACTTTCTCAATTGTACCGATCCCTCCAACGAAATTAAAATATGTGCTATGGTATGTGGAAGATTATCTTTCGTTCCAAAAAAAGCAAGTTTATTCTCGTACTGCTCACCTTACTCATGAGGCATGTCGCATGTTGAACAGGTTATAAAAATGTTGAACAAAGTTGTAAAACAAGAATGTATCCAGGAGCTGAGCAATTGAGAAGAGGTGGACAGTCAAGATAGCGTCACGGTGAACTACGGAATAGTTTTGAATTGAAATACCACGAGAAGCAGCTCTTGGAACACTTTCAGCTCTCAACATCCACGCCTGTCTCTCTGTCGCGGCTCGCGGCGGAATGCGAGTCCGATTTGAGAAAGTCGTTTTAGTTGGGGGGGGGGGAGTGGGGAAAGGGTGACTGGCGCCCTCTTTTATATATATATATATATATAAGCCCTTACTACGAAGAACACGAGCACTGCATGTGACTGAGGTAGCAAATTATATAAATTGTGACAGCACACTAAGTCAACTGTGAGCTGAAATGAAATATGTCGCAAAGTAGGAAGAGGCAGCTGAGATTAGATGGACAGAAGGTTTAGTTCACCTAAAACTTGGAATCCGGCGCTCAGTTTGCTTAAATCACGTCATAAAATGTATCAATGCTGTCTCTCCACTCATAAATAAGTGACGATTAAGGCGTTTTTCTTTACTTGTAACTTTTTTTTTTACTTATAGTTGACTTTTAGTCGGTCTTGCGATACTGTGTTGTCATCGACGGTACCGGGAACAATCGGTGAGAGGTAGTTTGGTGTCCAAACAGTGAGCAACGAAATCTGCTCTCGATACCTGGTGAAGACAACTAGGAAATTCGTCGAATTATCGTGGAAGGAAAATGGCAACATAAACGCTGCTGCAGTCCTAGAAACTTGGAAATCACTACATCTAATTCAGTAGGTTTCTAATCAATTCACTATTAACGAAATTAAATATTCGAAGCGAAATAGCCAGTGCGTACTAACGACAGCGGTTGGAACGTCCTTTACAGGAACTTTTCTAGCGGTAGGTCCTGGCTTCACTAAGTGTCTATGGTCGGTCAACTTGCGAGGTTTAGCTTTAACACACTATGTACACCAACCTTTCTAGTGAAAACCATATCAATATTCCTACAGTAGTTCCTGAGATTAGCCTTCACCTAAAGACAGTAAAGTGCAACGTGGGAGTCTAATTTAGTAATACGTATAGATACGTACTCTGATTCACTACATTAAAATAACTGAAGCAACAGAGCTACCGGAACGTTGAATAGTATCCTGCTTACAATAACCACCTTCCACGCCAACCCTTTATCAAATCATTCCTTCTGTACGTAAATATCTGCTTCTCCTGTCAGATGTAGGTCAGTGTCGAAGCATAGGGCACATAAATCGCGAGACGATCCCAGTTCAAGTTTTGAACGGTGCTAGAAAAAATTATAAACTCTTCACTTCTGTTACTGGAGTACTCAGTACACACTGTATAAGCAACTTACACCTGCTAATGACACGAAAGCAAAAGTAGCCACTTTGTGACAATGAGTTTGCCACTGAGGCTTAGCACCAGTTTCACAGCTTACACCACTATAAGAGATTACCACCACATTTACAGCACTTTTTGTTGGTAAAATCTTCTCGCAGATATCAGTTGAATTGCAGTGTCGTCAGGAAGCAACGATCCAGTAAGTTCCCTACCCTTCATCTTCATGCCACGTACGGTTTCCAGGAAGTGAATCTGAAATTAAGTATACGGCCGTTCATCTAAATCCACTTACTGGGCACTTTTTGCGAGTGGGTGGATTTCCTTTAATCTGCGACTTGCCGGCAGGAGAAAATGTGTCTGAAGAGACGCAACAGCGCCTGTGAGTGACGTTAAAGGCCACGCCGTGCAGTGTTTCAATGCTGCTCGGTCGCATGTGGGACACGTGGCTGACATTTAAGTCAGATCATAATGAGGATGTCGCTAAGGAGCTGGCGTATTTATCCGTTACAGAAGCAGCCGAAGCGCGTTGTAAAAAGATGCGGCGGAATGTCGTCCCACCAGCCACGGCGAACGGCGCGGAGAACCATTTGTACACCAACAGGAGTCGCGGAAAAACTTGCATTTCCTATTTGTCAATTGTCTATTCCGGACGTCCTTGCAAACGTCTTAATAAGGACTGCCGGAACTATCTATCTCTTACCTATCGCAGAAAATTCCATCTCACCTGATGAAGTATTCTTAAATCTTCGACATAAAAGGAATCTCTTGCACATTCCGCAGAAGAAAGGGCGCGGAACAAACGCTGATTAGCAGTTCGATTCACTTCGCAAATTGCACCGCAGCCGAGTCTGAGCGATCGTTAGCGGCATACAATGTAACAGGGAGAGGAGAATAAATCACAGGCCTCTGACATCCATCACTGAATGTGTAATGCGCTGGGTCATACATTCCTTTTTCTTGTCTACTGCGCTCTGAAGGAGTACATACAGGTTATATCGAATCAGAGGAACGTTTCGAAAGTCGTCAATTTTGACTTTTAGAACGTTAATCGAGAAAATGCTAAGACGTGCTATCTAGGCGCTATTGTCTCTTTCCTTTTTTTAACTGATTAGCTGATGTTGCGTTAATATCTGACACCGAAATCCGTATGCAAATTACAGCTTCTAAATTCTCTGCACTTATCAAAAAGGTCGAAAGTTAAATTAATTCTCAAAAAACCAGAATTATGGTAATAGTCAAATACAAAATGATGAGCTCAGTTAGTACCAAAACTGAAAGAAAGAAATGTTGTAGATATTATTTGTGTACCTTAATTACAGAAGGCAACAGATGTACCATGGAAATCGTAAAAACAATTGTAATAGTTAAACACGCTTTCAGTGCTCGAAGGGACCTACGAGCGAACAAGTCGTTTAGTATAGGGAAAAAAATTGACAGAAGCTCCTAGAGGTGACGGAATTGTGGCCTACGAAGAGGCTAACGACGACCAGCTGGAAAAGAAGGGAAACCAATGAACATGTTTTCAAAGAGATGAAGGAGCAGAGAAAGCTCGTGTAAACGATTCAAAAAGGGAAAGCGAACCTTTGCGGTCATTTATTGAGGCGTAATAATTTTTTAACAGTCATGTAGGAAGCAAACATTTTAGGAAAGGCACCCAAGACGAAGCTAAGGGAGAAAATTGTCAAAATAATGTCGGTATTAACAAAGTGCTAAAATTGTCAAGAAATGAAGGGGACAGGAAAGCAAAGGGAGCATGTTTCACTGACAATGCTTAACATTTAGAACATTGAGCTTATTACCGAGTGGTGCAAAAAAAAAAGTTCAAATGTGTGTGAAATCTTATGGGACTTAACTGCAAAGGTCATCAGTCCCTAAGCTTACACACTACTTAACCTAAATTATCCTACGGACAAACACACACACCCATGCCCGACGGAGGACTCGAACCTCCGCCGGGACCAGCCGCACAATCCATGACTACAGCGCCTTAGGCCGCTTTTTTTAATCTAATTTTGTTCGCTTTCGTTCGTTGCATCTGCTCGGGGTGGACGTCGTAAGACATCCGTTTAAGTTCATTGTTGATCGATTAACTCAGTTTTTTAATTACAGAGGGCAGCTAACCCTCTGACCGAACACGCTGAGCTACCGTGCCGGCGTCCGGTAGTATGCCTTATTTATACTAAGTTAGGATGAAATTACTCCGTGTATTCCAGAGTTACACCTGCATGTCACCCACATGCCTCCTTCACCTCCACCCCTATCCGTAGGAGTGCTAGGGATATCCTAACCCCGCAGTACGGTTTTTCCTTTCTTTTTTTTTTGAGACAGTCAATCGTATGTGTACCAAGTTTCGTTCAAACTGCTCCAAGTTTTCTGTAGTGACGCTTTTGTAATGTGACCCTCACTCTACTGATTAAAAGTCATCAGGCTTCTCACAGATCATCGTATCGATTCCAAAAACAATGCATCCAACATAAGTGTCCCCAATGTAAGATTATTTTTCTAAGTCACTCTTTCACATCTGCACTACACCATTTGTAACCTCCCCCTCACTTATCGACCTTAATGACAGTGAAAAACTAAACCGCTTGTACCTAATGGAAATTTGGGAAAAAGCAATCGTCACCGAAGTTAATTTGTCGGTAAAGAAGGAGGAAGGGTTACATCTAAATGAAAGGAAAAATGCAAATGAAATTGATGGAAATTAATTTTGAAAAAGGGTAAAGTTAATAAAGAAAGTAAATGTGCGATAGTTACGCTAACAATTAACTGACGTTAATTAGATATTTGAGATTTGGGGAAAATTACGGTCGCCAGTCCTATGGACAACTACTATAATAACTGAAAAAGAAAGGTTAATGCACGTATCATTAGCACTAAAAGCATGGCAACTGAAGGTTGACACGTGTTGTGTGAAAACTTAATGTTTGTCACAAGCAATAAATTTCGCTACACTCTGACTTAATTTAGCAAAAGAATTAATAAAACCAGAAAATTGAAAGTTAATTTAGTGACTGAAATTAATAGTGGACTTTGTTTCTAAAGCACTATGAAATTAAATAAAACCAGGTTAGTCTTGGGCTACCTCAACAATCATCCCAAAAGCAACTTGAATCCACGCAATTTAGGAATAAGAGATTTAACTTTGAACTTGAATTAAATGATATTGAACAATTAACAATAGTAAAATTTAGTACATACCAAGCTGAGCTGCAGTAAGCTAAAATATGGTAACAAAACTTGCACTCTTAATTTGTGCTTGTGTAATCCAAATATAGTTCTGTTTGGTTATTGTAACCGGGTATGAATACTTTAACTGAACTTTGAAATTAAAGCAGTGAAATGTAATGATATAACTTTAATGCTGGCGTTTGAATTTCAACGACACTCGGGTTCATTTTGAAAAAGGAAGGGACCCTGGTTGGTAATGCAATTGGGACAATGAGCAACAAAGGTTCATGCTAAGTTGCTGTATTTTAGTGATGCAAATGGAACAGTTTGAAAAGCTGATGTCTGCCATACAGCTCTAAAACTATACGTGCTTTCAGTCTTCCTTGTTGGTTGATTGAAGGTTTGAAGTCGTCGATCGAGGAGGTGGCGACAATCACTTATTGTCGGCCGTCGCTGTTGCAGAAGCTGGATGTTGGCGCACCTTCTTCTTGACACGGTCACCAGGCGAAACGGGCTCTTGATGTGTACCAGCTAATGTTTCCCGTCCGCGACACAATGCCAGAAACTATCATAGCAAGTCGAGCGCAATTACATGCTGCCAAACCCCGGAAACGCGGCAACTGGCGGGAGCGTCACTCAACACACCTGCTCCACCGCCCTACTCCAGCCAGACTCTGCTCTGCCCGCGCTCCACGCGTCAGAGTTAACACTACCCACGATCCTGAACACTTTGGTTCTCCACACGACCTATCGATGTAATCGTTCGATAGCATAGTTTTCCCTAGGCAAGACCCAGTGTAAAAATACAAATAATATTTAGAAAACAAACCAATTATACATCGACATATATACAAATTGTAAAACAATTACAATATATAAAGACACAGAAATGTCATATCTTCAGGTACAAAATAAGGAAAAAAATTATAGTACAATAGATGAAAATAGGAGGATATGCATTTCCGGCATTACACATTGAATATGAAAGGTGTGTGTATATAATTTTATAGGTAATTTTGTAGTTTTTGGCTGTATTAAGACACACATGTGATACGAGGTCTGTTCAAAAAATTCCGGGACACTCGTAATTTCGCGCAAATGGTATGTTGGAACGAAATGCGGTTGGCATCCCTGAACACTCCTGTGTTTAATGTGTAACTACCGGAAGTTTCATTGTTGTTTGCCCATTAGTTATTGTTCAGTGCTGTACTGAGTAGAAAATTGAGTCGCACAGTTTGCGAATTTCGAGATGGCAGAGTTAGAGAAGCAACTCGTCTGCATTAAATTTTGCGTGAAACTCAAGAAAAGCTTCACAGAGACACACCAAATGATGCAGGAAGCCTACGGTGATGAATGCTTAAGCCGTACTCGGTGTTACGAGTGGCTCACACGGTTTAAAAGTGGTAGGACTGAAGTAAAAGATGGCCCTCGTTCAGGACGCCCTTCGATGTCTGCCGACGACGCTCTTGTCAGAAACGTCAACGAAATTGTGCATGCCAATCGAAACTGACTGTCCGAGAGAATGCACAAGAATGTAACATTTCAGTTGGATCATGTCATGATATCCTGACACAGCATCTTGGAATACACCGTGTTGCCGCCAAGTCTGTCCCACAGTTTATGAGCGAAGACCAGAAAGACCTTCGCCTCGTTATCTGTGAGAAGCTCTTGGATGAGCCGCGCGGAGTGGCCATGGTGTCTAAGGCGCCATTTCACAGATTCCGCGGCCCCTCCCGCCTGACGTTCGAGTCCTCCCTCGGGCATGAGTGTGTGTGTGTTGTTCTTAGCAGAAGTTAGATTAAGTAGTGTGTAACTATAGGGAGCGATGACCTTTCATCAGTAACATTACCAGATGCCAAGTTCGTTTTGCTTGCCGATGATACAAACATTGCAATAAATAGCAAATCAAGTGTATTCTTAGAAAGATCAGCTAATAAAATATTTGTGGACATTAATCCTGGTTCCTAGCCAATTCTTTGTCACTAAACTTTGTAAAAACACACTACATACAGTTCAGAACTTGTAAGGGGTGTCCCACGAGTATATGCCTAACATACGATGACAAGCAGATGGAAGAAGTGGACAGTGTTAAATTCTTGGAATTACAGCTTGATAATAAATTCAACTGGGAGGAGCACACCACAGAACTGCTGAAGCGTCTTAACAAATCTCTATTCGCAATGCGAATTGTGGACATATAAAAATGAAAAAGCTGGCATACTATGCTTACTTTCATTCCATGTCATATGGGATTATTTTTTGGTGTAATTCATCAAGCCAAGCTAAAGATTTCCGGACACAAAAACGTGCAGTAAAAGTTATATGAGGTATGAACTCAAGAACATCCTGCAGAAGCCTGTTTAGGGAACTAGGGACACTAACTACTGCTTCCCAATATATTTATTCCTTAATGAAATTTGTCCTTAAAAATATATCACTTTTTCAAACCAACAGCCCAATTCATGGACTCAATACTAGAAATAAAAATAATCTTCACAAGGATTTAAAGTCACTTAGTATTGTACAAAAAAGTTTGCACTATTCAGGAACAATAAAAAGCTTAACAACGAATGAAATTCAGTTTAAGAGAAGCGTAAAGGATTTATTGATGGCCAACTCCTACTCCATTGATGAATTTCTCAGTAAAACCAACTGATTTATATATATATATATATATATATATATATATATAACTTCTACACAATTTCAGTGCAGTAATGAGTTCATTGTAAGTGTGTGTGTGTGTGTGTGTGTGTGTGTGTGTGTGTGTGTGTGTGTGTGTGCGCGCACCATTTCAGTGCAGTAATGTGTTGATTGTAAATAAGTATTATAGTAGTTGTATTACACGTTTATTACCTTATAAATAAATAAAAAACTTTTTTATTTTAAATTCAGTGCATTGGTATTTGTAAAATGACTCTTTCATATAGTGTTCATTAAAAATGACGATCATTCCACTTGGAACCTGTGCAATGGTACATTAGCTTATTTGTTTTAGTTGTAAATATTTGTCATGTATTGTTTTTCTGACATGTTCTACATCCTGGAGGACCTCCTCACTACGGATCAATTGTAATGAAAGTAAATCTAATGTAATCTAATCTAATTACCTCAGTAGTTTGGTCCCTTAAGAATTCACACACATTTGTGTGGGTCTACAGTTATGATGTTGAGACCAAGGTTCAGTCTTCACAATTGGTCAGGAAAGATTATCCAAGACAGGAAAAGCTCATCAGGTTACGTCAAACATAAAGGTCATGGTGATAGCTTTCTTTGACTCTGAAGGATTAGTTCAGCATGAATTCGTGCCACAAGGACAACCTGTTTATCGATGGTGCATTCGGGACGTGTTGCGACGCCTGTGAGAAAATGTAAGAGGGAAACGGCCTGAAATGTGGAGAGCCAATTCATGGCTCTTGCATCAAGATAACAGTCCCGCACATTCATCCCGGGTGGTGCGTGACTGTTGCACAAAAAACACGTTGGAAGTACGAAGATTGGCAACAATAGACAAGGTGAAAGAAAATTCGAAGACGGCGCCCGCGCGATCCAGCAAGAGGCGTACCAAGGATTGCTCCAGGAAGTGGAAACGGCATTGGGAGCGGTGTATCAATTGCGGGGGAGAGCATTTCGAGGGAGACCACGCACAATAAGTAAAAGGTAAGCGCAGAAAAACTTTGTAGACAAAGTTCCGGAATTTTTTGAAGAGACATCGTATTTGTATCATTTAGTTATGCGCGCACTGGCTCGTCAGAGTCGCTGCGCTGCTCCGAGACTAGTTAGGCCATCTTTGCTCTGCGAAGATGCGCGGGTGTTAAGTGTTGATCACGAGGAGAGAAGATAGGGAGTAGTAGAGGGGCTGTTGGGACACTGAGCTTGTACAGGAAGGACACAGAACGTGGTGCTCTTGGGAATTATTTTATTGACTTGATGGAACATACTGTTATTACAACTGAAATATTATTATGCACTGAATGATTCAAATGGTTCAAATGGCTCTGAGCACTATGGGACTCAACTGCCGTGGTCATTAGTCCCCTAGAACTTAGAACTAGTTAAACCTAACTAACCTAAGGACATCACAAACATCCATGCCCGAGGCAGGATTCGAACCTGCGACCGTAGCGGTCTTGCGGTTCCAGACTGCAGCGCCTTTAACCGCACGGCCACTTCGGCCGGCGCACTGAATGAGATGGATTTACTAAGGTAGATACTATTCTGAGAAGACTGGGATTTAAGGTAAAGAATGAACATATTTTAGTTTCCAGAATGAGATTTTCACTCTGCAGGGGAGTTTGCGCTGATATGAAACTTCCTGGCAGATTAAAACTGTGTGCCGGACCAAGACTCGAACTCGGGACCTTTCTTTCAGGACTGCTGGTTCTGCAAGGTTCGCAGGAGACCTTCTGTAATGTTTGGAAGGTAGGAGACGAGGTACTGGCAGAAGTAAAGCTGTGAGGACGACGGGGCATGAGTCGTGCTTGGGTAGCTCAGATGGTAGAACACTTGCCCGCGAAAGGCAAAGGTCCCCATTTCGAGTCTCGGTCCGGTGGACAGTTTTAATCTGCCAGGAAGTTTCATATTTTAGTTTATTGTGGCAGCATTTAATGAGGCGTTCTTGGTTCAACACAAACACATAAATCAGGAATTTCTTATTATTTATATAAAGTTTTATCATAGTCAAAGTTAATGGATTTTAGAAGACGAAAAGAAAGTAATCGTTGGAATGAGGACTTTTGTGATAGAATAAATTTCCATGTTGAGTTGTATTTTGCGTTAATCTTACTCAACTGCAGTTTGTAATGAAATATTTTCTTACTGCCTGCTAATCCTTCAGTGGTGAAATTTTGTAAATAGATACGTTATTGAGATGAATTCTTTTTAACACGCTTTCTTCAGAAGAATTTTTGTCTAGAGTGTAGCTCAGATAATTATCCTATGGCATCATCCAGCGGATGAACATTCCTTTTTATGAGAAATAAATTTTACGAGAACCAAGTTTGCATTTAATGTATTAAGAGATCGCATTGCACTACCGCGATTCTCTGTAGTTAGTAGCATCTCAGATATTGAGTCGCACCTTTTCTTCTTTTTCTACGAGAGCAGTTGCATGTCGTTTTTCATGGCAACACAGTAAGCCAAATACAGAAGATACGAGTTTCTGTTTCACAGGGTCAATTAACAGTTTCAGTTTAATTATTCTTATTAAAGTTGAGAGTCAATTTCTTTTTGTGACAGACAGTGTTTGTTCAGACAGCGCATATTTCATTTATATTCTCGCAGTCAGCTTTGCTTCTCATTCTCGAAGACAGATTTTGTTCTTAACTGTAATCTTGGACTAGCTTATGCATATATTTATTTTCTATGAATGGAATGCCGGCCGAAGTGGTTGCGCGTTTAAATGCGCTGCAGTCTGGAACCGCAAGACCGCTACGGTCGCAGGTTCGAATCCTGCCTCGGGCATGGACGTTTGTGATGTCCTTAGGTTAGTTAGGTTTAACTAGTTCTAAGTTCTAGGGGACTAATGACCTCAGCAGTTGAGTCCCATAGTGCTCAGAGCCATTTGAACCATTTTTTTTATGAACGGAATTTTTCGGTATGCAGCATCTGACATTCATAAAGTGACTATACGTTTTGAAAGAAGAAGTAAACCAAACAGGTGTACAGTCAAATAAATCTTCTTTACCGTTTTCATTTATTAAGATAACTTTCAAGTATGCTGGGGTTGTCTTATACCCGAATATTTTTTCTAAAAATGTCATATTCGTAACAAATGCTCCAGGCAAACCAACTTTACGCTCACATGTCACCACTTTCCAATCACCACTGTGGTAAATAGTGGTGCTATGTGTTGCTTATATGTACACTATCTCCCGCTAGGAAGTCATATGTATACGAAGTTTGGCTGAAATTAGTCCAGTCTTGAAAAGCATAAACAAGGTCTTTACATCAAACGACTATGTGTTATAGATCACGTCAAGGGGAACAACTTCTGTGTTCATTATGCCTGGGGAGTGGGGGCGGGGGGGGGGGGGGCTAGGCAATTTGCGGCGTGCGTACGCCCTGCGTGTTCCCTATAACCCAGTTATGTGCTCCGTCTGAAACGGGGTAGGCAAATAAAAATTAAAGTTCCTAATTCGCTTCTAAAATAACTTTCTCCTATTAGAGATACTCATTCTAAGGTTTTCTTGTTGAACAATACTTTTATCAAGTGACTAGGATAGGTAGTACGCAGCACACCTGGCTAGTAAACCGTGCTAGTTTGGTGGAATCTCGGAAAGCGTCAGTGTACATTTTCTCTCTAACAAAAGCAGTTCCCCATGACGTGATCTGTCACCCGCACACACTGACGAGTCAAAATATTATGACCACCTGATTAACAAACTTGTTGGTCCATCTTTGGAAGACAATATGTCACCGATTCTGCGTATGATGGTTTCGACAGTTTGTTGGTAGGTTTTTGGAGGTATGTCACTCCAGGTGTCCACGCACAAGTCAAATAGTTTACTTAAACAGCGGCCCGCTGTTCTGTGTACGTGATGATAGTGCCTGATAGCGACTCAGATGGGTTCCACTGGATTCACATCAAGCGAATTACGTGGCCAAGAAGTCAACGATCATGCTCCTTAAACAACTGTAGAACGTTTCTGGAAGTTAACATCGTCGACGGGGAAGACATCAAGCACAATGTGGTGCAAGAGGTCCACCACCACAGCAGAATGTCTCCCACAGCACCATACTTCTCCCACCAGCCTGCGTCCTTGGCGCGGTGCACGTTTCCAACCGCCGATTGCGTGAATGACTGCGTTTGTGGAGACGACCATCGACGTGGTGTACCAAAAACATGATTCATCCGACAATGTGACACGTTTCCATTGATCCACGGTCCAATCTAAACGATTCCGTGGCCACTGCAATCGTAATTGACGATGTCGTTCGACCAACACGTTCAACAATGTACGATGAACGATGTGCTCCGAAACACTAATGCGAGCACCAGCATCGTATTTTTTTAGGCAAAGATGCCACAGGTCGCCACATATCACATTCTGAGAAGAGTTCAGACCGTCCAGTCTCTTACTGGCAAGCGATAGTTTCGCTGTCGTCCTAATGCTAGATACTTATTACAGTAGCACTGGAACACTCGATCAGCTCCACCGTTTTCGAGGCTCTGGGTAAATAATATGCCCTTTGTCATATTCGCTGATGTCCATACATTTCCGCATTTGCGGCCCATGTCGTCGCTAGAATGATTAACCATCCGTCTTTAATCCACGTTCCTTACCGCGTTACGTTCCTTCAACGCCGCCAGGCGATATCCAACGTCGCTGTGGACAGCGGAAACAATGTTTTAGCTAGTCAGTATACGTTGGATGCAAAGGTTTTGAAACACCCCGCACCTGCGCTGTTGTTAACCCTTGCACTTACAGAGGACTTTCACTAAAGTCGCCCTGCCATCAACCTCCGTAGCCGAGAGGTCAACGTAGATGACTTACATGTGGAGGACCCGGATTCGATTCCCCTTGTTGTGAAGGATTTTTCCTTGGTTGGAGGACTGGAATGGGGTCCACTGAGCTTGCGTGATGGCAGTTGAGGAGCTACTTAAATGAGAAGCAGCGGCTCCGAGGTGTACAAAGCCGACAACGGCAGGGAGAGCTAAGTGGTGACCCCCACGCCTCTCCATACTGCATCCAAATTACGCCATTGGCTGAGGATGACACGGCTGTCGCTCGGCCTCGATTGGCACGTCTGTGGGCAGAGCGGCGCAGCTGGCATCAGAACACGATTAATGGTTGCGTGAAGTGACAACAACGTAAACCCTGAAAGAAGTCGTATCGTATCACACAGGATGTAGCAGACATGCTTTTCTGTTGCAGTTCATCAAAGGCGTTATCGTACCGTACACGCCCTACGTCGCCATCGCCACACTATAGTTGTGGACTAACATGACCAGCGAAAGTATCTGGAGACGCCGCGAACAGCCTCAGTGTCGCCCGCCATACGGCTAACATGGAAAGCTAATGTATTGTCACCTTTGAAAGTTGCGTAACGTAAACAATCAGCTTTTGCAGCAGATTAAGTCTTTGGCTGACAGCATGGGACAGAATTCGACAATTTAGGCAACTCCACGTGGGAAAAAGTTCAGATAGTTGTAACAGTGAATTGAAGACACAGCATCTTTCGCAAAAAGCGATCGTGGTATACAGCGCAGAGTTCGCACACCGGATATGGATATGTAAAACCGAGACTTAACGAGCAGAACTTGAAAGCGAACGAAAACCGAGGATGCTGTATGAGTAGTTACGTTATGCATATTACTTCGAGCGTGCGGAAGCTCTCACACAGGCCGCCATGCTACTCTGCAGTGCTGCCAACGGATTTCTACGACGCAGTGCTGAGGACTTGCAGTTCACAGGTAACATTTTACTTACGAATGAAGCAGGACTCACACAAAGTGTGACGACAAATTAGACCAATAATTACATCTGGACAGACGAAAGTCCTCGAACTACCGTGGAAGCAGAACTCAAAGTTAGCTTTAGTGTGAATGTGTAATCAGGAATTGTGGGTATCAGGTGCGTATGATATTTTGCAGGACAAATTAACAGGTACTGTTCATCATCAATTTCTGTGTGACACATTACTCGCAGAAATGGATAACGTTATGGATGTAGAAAGACAACAAATGCAGGATTATGCTTGAAAGAGCACCCGTCATTACCTGGCCTTAATTACTCCGATTTCTGATTAATGAGATATTTAAGCCATTGATGTTTGGCATGTCCATCGATAACGCGGGCACTCTGATTCCGTGAAAAGAAAGGCCGAATAATGTGTAAGAATGAGTAGTACCCGGATTGAGAATCTCCTGCTGAGTCAACAGAGAGATCGATAACATAGAAGAGATTTGTTTCCGCACGTATAACAATGAGGGACATATTAAACACGTTGAATAAAGATTAGGCTTACCGATGTGCGTGTGTAAACCATTTTTTCATCAACTAACGGGTTTTGAAAAAAAAACATGATATAAGTATCAGATCGATACCGAATCTATTGTCTCCATATAAAGTAGTCACTGTGGTTCACAAATGACACCTATCGATCTTTTCTAGCCTCAGTTCCAGTTTTTAACTGGCCGTCCTGTGTCCATATTTCCTTTGCTTCTCCTGTAAGTTCCAGATATACCTTCCGGTTTTTAATGTTCTTATGTTTTGTCATTTACTGCAAAAATATTCGCTTGTTGTCTAATGTTGTCTCAAACTGTTGAACGGCGAACCCCCAACGCACAACTCCATAACGCTGAATGTTAATCTGCTGCTTTGCAGTACACCGTTACCAAGATCATTTTGTCTTGATGTGGCGGCGGTCGCAGGTTTTATTGCAGCATCAGTGAGGCTATGTCATCCCAAGGTGTATCTTCTGACACCTCTCTCGTCTTTGACGAATCTCAGCGGTGACAAGAAAACGACTGTGTCACTACTGAGAACTTGGTACGTCATCGTTCGTTTATGAGTCTGAACTAAACGACTACTAAAGCTTATTCAGATTTAAAGTTAGTAAAAGGTTTATCACTTGTGAGGAAAAACTCGTTTGTAATTAAACATAAGAAGCTAGGGTCTTATCACATTTAAAAGTTGCATAATGTAAATAATCAACTTTTACACTTAATTAAGTACTTAAGCTGGGCAACAGAATTCGATAAACTATTTGAAACTAGACTACACCCAAACATCATTTATTATTTCATAAAGGTAGCTAAAACAGTAAATGTTTAACAAGTAGTTTTGAAGTGCCAGATACTGAATACCATACGAAATTATTTCCCGCAGTCGTCTGCAACATGAGTCATTATACAAGTAGGCGTCATAAGTTCTTCTTCTTCATGTGCCGTCTCCTGTAAGAAGGTTGGCTGTCATCATGGCAATTTCTGATCTTGATTTGGCTGATCTAAGGAGTTCTGACGTTGAACAGTTGTACCAATTTTTTAAATTGTCAATCCAGGATGTCCGTCTTCTACCCCTCGTTCTCTTCCCACAAATTGTCCCTTCTAGTATTATTTGCGATATTTTGTAACTTACTCCCCTAATAAAATGGCCTAAATATTTATACAAGTAGGCGTCATAAGTATTTCTCCGCAATTTCGTTCACAAGAAACTGCTACTTGAGCAGCTGAGAAAACAGTTGTGGGAAGTTGACAGACGGGTTTTTCGTTGTGCGGTTATCGTGAGGAAGAGCGCCAAAATTGTGTTCCTGCTCCGTCATTCGCTTCTGCGTTCGGAAATTGTGTGCCAAAATGATAATCTTCTGTTGTTAATATTAGACAAACTAATCAGCGTATTTACTTTAATTTCAAATTAAAGTATCTCTCAGTAGTGTGCTATCATTCCATTATTTCACAAGTATTAATAACCAGCAGAATAATAAACAAGTGCTAAACGAAAAGGCAGACTAATCACTTCGGATCGCGCGTAACTTGGATGGCGGGCGAAGCAGTTCGGCTGAAAGATCATAGCTGATTCGGCAGTGTCGGAGGAGAAACATGTCTGCCGCGATCGGTGTCAGTTAAGACTTTATTAACAATTTTTGGTTATTTGGACGTGTATTTGACAACAGTGTGATAATTATTATGAAAGGACGCGATTCATTGTTTTGCAGAAGAATGGAAATTATTTGTGACTCTAAACTGGAATGTAATTTTGCAGTTTCTCGTGTTCTGCTCAATAAAACCGAGTGGCATCCCTTGTAAACAAACTAATTGGAAATTTAATTATATCTAAAATATCAGTTCCTCGCTAAGAGTTTATTACAGCGTCAGGTTCATGTGCTGTTTTCTGCGCATGGTACAACAACCATACGAGACTGCAGGTTGGTAAACATTTATTAGAACTCGCTTGTACTGCAATCTTAGTACAAATGAGATACGTGGCACGTCATCTGTGGTAACCCTAGGAGGTATGAAGGAGAGAAATTGTCGAGGGAAGGGGTTTATCATTCGCAAGTATACAGGTTGGTCCATTGATCGTGAACGGGCCAAATATCTCACGAAATAAGCGTCAAACAAAAAAACTACAAAGAACGAAACTCGTCTCTTGAAGGGGGAAACCAGACGGCTCTATGGTTGGCCCGCTAGATGGCGCTGCCATAGATCAAACTGATATCAACTGCGTTTTTTAAAATAGGAACCCTCATTTTTTATTACATATTCGTGTAGTACGTAAAGAAATATGAATGTTTTAGTTGGATCACTTTTTTCGCTTTTTGATAGATGGCGCTGTAATAGTCACAAACGTGTAAGTACAGGGTGTTTCAAAAATGACCGGTATATTTGAAACGGCAATAAAAACTACACGAGCAGCGATAGAAATACACCGTTTGTTGCAATATGCTTGGGACAACAGTACATCTTCAGGCAGACAAACTTTCGAAATTACAGTAGTTACATTTTTCAACAACAGATGGCGCTGCGGTCTGGGAAACTCTATAGTACGATATTTTCCACATATCCACCACGCGTAGCAATAATATGGCGTAGTCTCTGAATGAAATTACCCGAAACCTTTGACAACGTGTCTGGCGGAATGGCTTCACATGCAGATGAGATGTACTGCTTCAGCTGTTCAATTGTTTCTGGATTCTGGCGGTACACCTGGTCTTTCAAGTGTCCCCACAGAAAGAAGTCACAGGGGTTCATGTCTGGCGAATAGGGAGGCCAACCCACGCCGCCTCCTGTATGTTTCGGATAGCCCAAAGCAATCACACGATCATCGAAATATTCATTCAGGAAATTAAAGACGTCGGCCGTGCGATGTGGCCGGGCACCATCTTGCATAAACCACGAGGTGTTCGTAGTGTCGTCTAAGGCAGTTTGTACCGCCACAAGTTCACGAAGACTGTCCAGATAGCGTGATGCAGTAATCGTTTCGGATCTGAAAAATGGGCCAATGATTCCTTTGGAAGAAATGGCGGCCCAGACCAGTACTTTTTGAGGATGCAGGGACGATGGGACTGCAACATGGGGCTTTTCGGTTCCCCATATGCGCCAGTTCTGTTTATTGACGAAGCCGTCCAGGTAAAAATAAGCTTCGTCAATAAAACAAATGCTGCCCACATGCATATCGCCGTCATCAATGCCGTGCACTATATCGTTGGCGAATGTCTCTCGTGCAGCAATGGTAGCGGCGCTGAGGGGTTGCCGCGTTTGAATTTTGTATGGATAGAGGTGTAAACTCTGGCGCATGAGACGATACGTGGACGTTGGCGTCATTTGGACCGCAGCTGCAACACAGCGAACGGAAACCCGAGGCCGCTGTTGGATCACCTGCTGCACTAGCTGCGCATTGCCCTCTGTGGTTGCCGTACGCGGTCGCCCTACCTTTCCAGCACGTTCATCCGTCACGTTCCCAGTCCGTTGAAATTTTTCAAACAGATCCTTTATTGTATCGCTTTTCGGTCCTTTGGTTACATTAAACCTCCGTTGAAAACTTCGTCTTGTTGCAACAACACTGTGTTCTAGGCAGTGGAATTCCAACACCAAAAAAATCCTCTGTTCTAAGGAATAAACCATGTTGTCTACAGCACACTTGCACGTTGTGAACAGCACACGCTTACAGCAGAAAGACGACGTACAGAATGGCGCACCCACAGACTGCGTTGTCTTCTATATCTTTCACATCACTTGCAGCGCCATCTGTTGTTGAAAATTGTAACTACTGTAATTTCGAAGGTTTGTCCGCCTGAAAATGTACTGTAGTCCCAAGCATATTGCAACAAACGGTGTATTTCTATCGCTGCTCGTTTAGTTTTTATTGCCGTTTCTAATATACCGGTCATTTTTGAAACACCCTGTATGTGGTATCACGAAACATTCCGCCAATGCAGACGGTATTTGCTTCGTGATACGTTACCCGTCTTAAATTGGACCGCTTACCAATTGCGGAAAAGGTCGATATCGTGTTGATGTATGGCTATTGTGATCAAAATGCCCAACGGGCGTGTGCTATGTATGCTACTCGGTATCCTAACGACATCATCCAAGTGTCCGGACCGTTCGCCGGATAGTTACGTTATTTAAGGAAACAAGAAGTGTTCAGCCACATGTGAAATGTCAACCACGACCTGCAGCAAATGATGATGGCCAAGTAGGTGTTTTAGCTGCTGTCGCGGCTAATCCGCACATTAGTAGCAGACAAATTGCGCTGGAATCTCAAAAACGTCGGCGTTGAGAATGCTACATCAACATCGATTGCACCCGTACCACATTTCTGTGCACCAAAAATTGCATGGCGACGTCTTTGAACGTCGTGTACAGTTCTGCCACTGGGCACAAGAGAAATTAGGGGATGATGGCAGATTTTTCGCACGCGTTCTATATAGCGACGAAGCGTCATTCACCAACAGCGGTAACGTAAACCGGCATAATATGCACTACTGGGCAACGAAAAATCCACGATGGCTGCGACAAGTGGAACATCAGCGACCTTGGCGGGTTAATGTATGGTGCGGCATTATGGGAGGTAGGTTAATTGGCCCCCATTTTATCGATGGCAATCTAAATGGTGCAATGTTTGCTGATGTTACTACAAGGTATTTCACTGCATGACAGAATGGCGATGTACTTCGAATATGATGGATGTCCGGCACATAGCTCGCTTGCGGTTGAAGCGGTATTGAATAGCAAATTTCATGACAGGTGGATTGGTCGTCGAAGCCCGCACGTTCACCGTATCTGACGTCCCCAGATTTCTTTCTGTGGGGAAAGTTGAAGGATATTTGCTATCATGATCCACCGACAAAGTCTGACAACATGGGTCAACGCATTGTGAATGCATGTGCAAACGTTACGGAAGGCGAACTACTCGCTGTTGAGAGGAACGTCGTTACACGTATTGCCAAATGCATTGAGGGTGACGGACATCATTTTGAGCATTTATTGCATTAATGTGGTATTTACAGGTAATCACGCTGTAACAGCATGCGTTCACAGAAATGATAAGTGCACAAAGGTACATGTATGACATTGGAACAACCGAAATAATGTTCAAACGTACCTACGTTCTGTATTTTAATTTAAAAAACCTACCTGTTACCAACTGTTCGCCTAAAATTGTGAGCTGTATGTTTGTGACTATTACAGCGCCATCTTTCACAAAGCGAAAAAAGTGGTCCAACTAAAACATTCATATTTCTTTAGGTACTACACGAATATGTAATAACAAATGGGGATTCTCATTTTCAAAAAAAACGCAGTTGATATCCGTTTGACCTATGGCAGCGCCATCTAGAGGGCCAACCATAGCGCCATCTGGCTTCCCCCTTCAAGCTAGACGAGTTTCGTTCTTTGTAGTTTTTTCGTTTGACGCTTATTTCGTGAGATATTTGCCCCGGTCACGATCAATGGACCATCCTGTATATATCACCGTCTCTCTCTCCGTGCATCTCTTTTTCAACTTGCCGTACATGGCATCCCTTGTCGGGACGATATTTGAAGTCGAAGTGCTTTGGAATTACGAGGCTAGATTTTATTAGCGAGAACTGCGAACTGCAACTGACCAGCGAACTATGTAAGAATAGTGATACGTGTGAACTGTGAATGACCAGAGAAATGCATAAGAAAAGTAGGCTTTGAACTGTGTTTGTTCTTCAGTTGAACTCTAATATCTGATGCCGCAAAATCAAATTTTCCATTATAATGAAAGTACTATTGATAATTCAAAAATAGGAAGTGCTGAAGTGCTACGAGAACAAAAGCTAACGTTGTGTGTGCGGTTCATGGGATTACGTTATAAATCATCACTTCAAGATTCTTCATACGACGAGGCGATGCAGCGTGCAGCGCAGCGTGAGGGGCAGCAGACAACAGGTGCGGCGGCAGCAGGCAGCGGCCGGTGCTGTTAGCAGTACGGGGCGCGTCTGGAGTGCTGCCAGCTTCGGCGCACCGCGACAGCGCAGTTGCAAACAGCCGTGCAGCCCACAGCTACGAGAATCATCGGCAGTACGTCGGGAAAAAAAAGTAGCGTAAGTGTTACACTGGCATACAGCAGTCTAAGATTTGTAATTGGAACATTAGTATTAGTAAAATGACTGGGGAAAAGGGAGTAAGATAGGCTCTGAAAAGTAGAGAAGGAGTTCAGGCTCACAGCAGTTAAAGACGCTCTACGGGGGCAGATACAAAAAAACGGTAGTGAAGCCAGATATGGGTTTAGCGATACGTCAAATGTAGTCACAAATAACCAAAGTGAAAATGTAAATTCATACTTTGATAATGAACGCGAATAGCAAATTCAATAAGGAATAATCACATTGAGAATTCTGAAGTAGCCATGAATAATTTCACTCGAAATGTAGAGTTAACTAATAATGGGGGCAGTGGAAATGTTATTTAGCGGCAAACAACGATAATGTAAACCCAGGATTTCTAGTACCTAGTCAAAATGAAATGATTCATTGGAATGACGATGCCAGACAAAATGACTCTGACGTTGACATTACTAATGAGACAATAACTGAGTTACATACACTAAGTCATGGTACAGAATCAGCTGACACTTTACTAAATCAGGTTGATAATCAGGATCTGAGGTCTATGCTAAAATTAATTTTGCAAGAACAAAAAGTAGTAAGTAAAGCACAAAAAGAAAATAAAGAGGAATTAAGAATGGCAAGAAAAGAGAGCACAGAGGAATTAAGTAACGCGCCGGCCGAAGTGGCCGTGCGGTTAAAGGCGCTGCAGTCTGGAACCGCAAGACCGCTACGGTCGCAGGTTCGAATCCTGCCTCGGGCATGGATGTTTGTGATGTCCTTAGGTTAGTTAGGTTTAACTAGTTCTAAGTTCTAGGGGACTAATGACCTCAGCAGTTGAGTCCCATAGTGCTCAGAGCCAATTAAGTAACGCACTAGAACAAAATAAGGAGGAATTAAGTAATAAAATAGATAAGGGGATAGAAGAAGTCAATGTCGGTATAACTCAAATTATCGCTGAGTTCAATGCTTTAGGATAAAATGTTACAAATCTCGAAGCTAAAACTCAGGAATGTTGCAAGGGACTAGATCATGAAACAAGAGAATGGGGTAAAAAATTAGAAGTTTGTAAGACAGAAATGAATCAAGAGATTGAGCAAGAAACCAAAAAATTAGATAGGGATTTGCAGGGTCAAAATGGAGTAATACAAACAAAAATCAATGACATTAGTTATGTAAGACGAGAGCAGCCCAAAACTACTAAAGCATATAACAAAAACGACAATGAAATACTTAGTTGTAATATTTCACACGTAGAATCCTCTTGTAAAGGCAACACAAGTGCGATTCAGAGCAAATTGCGAGAAATACCGCAAAAAGTACTTACTAGGGTGCAAGAAAAAATATAAAATGAAGTTAGACAAAATGTAGAAATTTGGTGTGAACAAAAAAGAAAGGAGGGTGTGGTTCATGTAAGCGAGGTAGAAAATTACGCTAATGCGTATAAATTCCATAATTTTTCTAGTAATGGAACTATACATCCAGTGGTCTTTATTCGACAGTTTGAGGGCATCTTTCCTGAAAACATGACTGAAATAAAGAATTTGTTCAAACATTCTTGAACCAAGACTGGTCTTGCAGCACATAAAGCAGAGGTAGAGGTGAAGTTTTTGTGGACAAAAGGTTTGATGGCGAAAAAGTCATTATACCTCAAATGCATAGAAGTAAGGTACTAGAAGGTCCCGCACTGAAGTTCAATGGCGTCAAGATGTCAATAAAAATAGAGTGACGGCCACCTTCTGTCAGAGGCCTCTAGCAGAAAATGGTCAAATGTATACTGCATTCGTCTATGGGAGAGAATGTTATCAGTTCAGTTTGAAGAAGCATCAGATGGGGCTAGAGTACGTGGGTGAATTTGAGAAAGTTGTGAATGAAGTGCCTCATTCTACCAGGGAAATACTGCCATAACAATTATTACATGAAATGTCAATCAGTGACATAAAAAATATTATGAATTCTAACCTCATGGGGCGATAACGCTCTTTGTCTCGCGAGATAATTGACGATTACCAGGTGCCCCAGTTAACTGACAGCATATTTCATTTGCTTTTCCTGCCTTTAGTTCTTCCCCTTCTTTCACTCAGAACTTTACCTATCTTTTTTAACATTCTTCACTATCAAGGTTAAGATGAGCAAATTGTCTTGTATTGAATGAGACAACAAAGAAACAAGCTATGACAAAAACAAAGTAACCCAGAAGTATAAACATCAGCACAACACGGGAGAAAAACAGACATTTGACGGAATATATGTAGACACGCCAGAATATATTAAGTATATGATTACAGATGCACCAGCAAGAGAACACAGTTTATAGTTACAACAAGACACCAGTACCATGTTAATGCACATAACAAAAAACATATGAGGTATGTAATGGAACAAATTTTTAATATTTATAACAACGATAAACAAACCTTTACGTCTGATAATACTTTAAGAATAGAAAAGCAAGCTGAGGGCTACGTATCACACATGAAATAACGCATACAAATGGGCTGAAGGCTGCAGAAGAAGTGGACAGCGCTAAACCAGGTAAGTGAATACGGCAATGTACAATAGAAGCAATTCTGCTGGCAAAAATAACGGAAATAACTAAATTTTGTCTTGAGATGATGTACAGTTTGTGTCAAATAGACATATCGTTACTCTTTAGTATCGGTTGAATCGGCTAAGTGGTTCCCGCGGTAATGAATTATGATATACTAGTAGGCTAGGAATTGTCCTGCCAAAGAGGTTTTCGGTAAATGGAGAGTTATGGTCATTAGGCGACAGAAAAGTCGGCCAAGTATGTACATAGAGATAGAAAGGTGAAGTGCTATTATGAGACGACGGGAAAGTCGCACAGCCATTAATGAAGAGTGACGGAGGAAAGGCAAAAGGTAACGTGTAAGTCGGCCATTAAGTAGTAGTTATGGGTGAAGTGGTTACCGCGAATTATTTTGTGAAGTACAAGGGAGCAGACATATTGTTGACATAGGACACAACACCAACATGGAAATCTCATAGAAGACATAAACGTAGTAAATAAGGTTTAAATAGAAGGCTACGTAATTTGAAGGACAGAGAGTAATGCACGCACTGGTTTTAAATATGAAAGGAAGATAGAATAAATGTCTAGCCTAGAATAAAATAATTAGCCCCTACATATTACAAGACCACATACTGCTCGTACATGAGAGTCAGTAGAAAATACATAATCATTACTTGAATAGAGTTCCACTAGTACTTTTTGTAGCAACAATGACACTCAAGTGTAAAAGCAATTGTAAGCACCCGTAGGTAAGATTCAAAGAACACAGGAGGTGGTCAGCAGTAACATATGCTGCGAGCAGGCACAGAGTTCTTAACGAGTGCGAAGGGTAATGTCCTAGCAGTATGTAGCTGCAGCTGTGATCAGAACAAAAATATTGATGAACCACTGTCGTAGTACGATGTAAATAGTCGTATTATTTATAAACACCCAAAATAAAAACAAAACATTAGGTATTATGTATTTATATTGTAATGGTACATAAAACATGTTTACTTATAGTTTGTTCAAAATTATTAGGAGACTGATTTAAAACATTTTGTATTGTTTCATGGAATTGTACTGGAGCTGTATGCTGAGGTTCGAGAAGACCACATCATAGACAACAACAGAATCATCAATATGGGTTGCTGTTGTGGGCTGCTTGCGTATGTTTTGGCAACAGGTGTGCGTTTAGGAAGTTCCTCCGTCTCCATGTATTTGTGAAATGTGTAGACCTTTTGTTTGTTTTATTTGTAACCGTGTGAAGTAGACGTCTTTATGTCGCTTCCAGATCTAAACAACTGTAGACCGGCATGGTGCTGACGTAATAGTGAGGAAAAGTACAAAATGTAGAGAATGTTTCATCGAACTGAAAGGATGGAAATGCGCAGATGGTAGTGGTATAGTAGTTGGGCAGTTTAAAGAATGGCAATGTGCTGAAAATGAATATCAGTTTAACTTATTGTGAGAAATACTACGTTGAATTTAATAGACAGCAGTGCTATAGTAGTTTAACAGCAGTATAAAATTTAGAGATTGAAACTTGGGTAGGTGAAAGCGGACTGCTTGGAGTATTCTAGCAGAAAAGGTAGATTTTACGTTAACAAAATACTACCAACAATACAAAGGTGCAGAATAACGCTACTCTGAAAATCTTTACTATTAAAAGAATGATGTAATCAGTAGAGAAACTGTAACTAGAGATTAATGGTTTGCATACGAATCTGTTGAGGGTAAAAATTAGTTTTTTGTAATCACCAAATAGTAAGTATGTGACTCTATAAATTATAACTGAGTAATTTATAATCTGAGAATGAAAAAATGTGAAGTAGATTCAGTTTTTGAAAAACAATAACAAATTATAAGTATAGTGGAATGGTATGGCTATTGAGACATACTAGCTGAATAATTTATTAAAATAATGAGTAAAAAATGTGCATATTTCCAAAATTTTAAAATTGTTTGTTGGCTGTGGGACCATCACAATTCTTGGAAATCTCAGAAGGAGGGGGATGTGTAATATATCTGGCTTTACAGCCATCAAATTCTTCTCAGAACAGTTGAGAAGGCAGCAATGGGAAGATGACGTGAAGTGATGTGGGATACCGATGACAGATGGTTTGCTCGGTGCGGGTATCTTGAGAAAGACCGCCAAAATTGTGCTCCCTCTCCACGATCCGCTGATGCGTTCGGAAGCTGCGCGCCAAAATGATAATCTTCAGTTATTAATATTAGACAAACTAAACAGCGTATTTACTTGCCTTTCAAATTAAAACATCTCTCAATAGCGTGCTATCATTCCATTACCTCACAAGTACTAATAACCAGCAGAATAATAAACAACTGCTAAAAGTAAAGGCAGACGAAGAACTTCGGTGATCTTCAGATCGCGCCTAACTTGGATGGCGGGCGAAGTGGTTCGGTGGTCAAACATGTTGTCTGCCGCGGTTGGTGTCAGTGAAGACTTCATTAACAATTTCTGGTTATTTGGATATGTAGCTGACAACAGTGTGATAATAATTACGGAAAAAAACGAGTCATTATTTTATTGATAATGGAAAGGTGTCGATATATCAATAACAGACATTAGAGAGGCGTAGAGTCCAAAAAGGGTACGGACATTTGGAAAGAATGGATGCTAGTCGATGGCCTAAGGAAGTGTGACAGGATCTGATGAGGTGGGAAACGGGAACAGTTAAACAATGGCATGCTATTTATAGGTGTTATTGCACATTATGAGAGAGAGAGAGTATATACGTGGTGTGTGTGTGTGTGTGTGTGTGTGTGTGTGTGTGTGTGTGTGTCTGACAGACAGAAAGTGATAGAAAATGCAATTTAGTGGCGGACAACTGCGTTTCCGATGCTTACTAACGTACTCTTTTGTGCAATTTATACAGAAAGAGGTTATTTGGAGTAGGTTGTACTGCGATGGTCAATCTAGTACTTTATGACACAGGATAAGAAGAATGTCAGTATTTTATCCCTCCCTCCTCCCACCACCTACAGGCAGTACATTAATGATCAAATAGGCTATATTTATACTCCATGCTTTCACCTCCATTACTGATTAAGTTACTGTTACTATCGTTTAATGTGTACGCTGTTTCTATAAAAGCCTGACAATGAGCGAACCAGTAAAATAATATACACAGTGGCTGGCAGCCGATGCAAATAAATATTTCGCAACAGTCGTAGTATCTGTGTTTACAATTAGCCACCACGGCCACAACTAACAAACAGGACTTCAGTTCAAGCAAGACTTTCCGATCCAGCGCATCTATAAGGATGTAGCAAAGCGGCAAAACCGCCAGCATTGATAACGCCTGCAGGTCTATTTGCAACCAGGGTTTGGAGAAATATTTATCAGTTTCGGATTTTGATTAGGACAGAGGGTTCATTTGATTTTTTAATGAGACCCTGTAGAGAGCGACGCCTTGAGTAGATGATCCTGGCTGTTGGCGCCGACTGTCCGGTGTGGCCAAGCGGTTAAAGGCGCTACAGTCTGGAACCGCGTGACCGCTACGGTCGCAGGTTCGAATCCTGCCTCGGGCATGGATGAGTGTGATGTCCTTAGGTTAGTTAGGTTTAAGTAGTTCTAAGTTCTAGGGGACTCATGACCTTAGAAGTTAAGTCCCATAGTGCTCAGAGCCATTTGAACCATTTGTTGGCGCCGAAATAGTCGGCACACGGCGGATTTTCCTGTTTCGTCTCTGCAGCTTGCATCTTATGGATGCACGCGTAAAGGGTAAAGCGTGCTGCAGGAGACAGATACAAGGTCATTGTCCTGGTCGGAACCTACAAACCTCAATTGAGGGTTAGAGATTTCCCATTGGTACCTGTTACTCTCGCCTTGCCATTAACATTATTACGAGAAGTCCTGCCAGAAAGCAGCAGTCAGCAGATAGAGGCTATAACTAGGAGAAGGAAACGATCAACGAGGATGCCTGCATTCTGCTCCCGTGACCTGACTGGCTGAAAGACAATAATTTCTAGAGATGCCTGGAGATGCAAACTAGGGGTTTTGAGGACAGTTCCCTTGAGTGTAGGATGCAATTCGTGGGCGCTCTTGGATAAATGAGCTTCTAGTAGTGCGTTATTTCTGATGTTGGAACAAAGTGACCCTCATATTCTTGAAATACGGAAAGTTTAAACGTAAGGTTCTAAGCAGTTCTTCAAGTTCTTAAGGCGAGCACTGTGTCTTTTTTTTTTTTTTTTTTTTTAGTGTATACGTGATTGGTAGGCAGAGACCTCGTGTTAAGAAGTGGTTATGATGAGATTTAGGTGAAGCCAGAAGTCTTTTATTGTCATTGGAATTTAAAGCGTTTTCATCATGGCGTGACTTCCGATATAAGTATCTTTGAACTGATTCTCACTTGTTCTTTTTGTTGTTGTAGTAACAATCTTAATCTTGTCTTTGGGGTCAAATCGAAGTTGGTAATCTTTATCAAGACGTTTCTATGAGTGCAGAAACGTTAGTAATTGGAATGGGTCTGGCGGTTAACATTTCATTCTTAACCAGTGATGCAATTAGTCACGTAACACGTCTGGAGCGACTCATGTTGCCAAGAGAGAGAGAGAGAGAGAGAGAGAGAGAGAGAGAGAGAGAGAGATAGTAGTTCAGCCGCGGACTCGTGACGTCCGGCATCTCAGCGAACGAGGCAACAGAGCTCTTCGCTGGGTCTCACGGAATACCGGCGCGAACAGTGGAAAACAAATACTCGAGTATTCCTTTTTTACTGACATCTCGACCTCTCACAGCCACCGCTATTATATCGATATTCGCCGGCCGCGGTGGTCTCGCGGTTCTAGGCGCTCAGTCCGGAACTGCGCGACTGCTACGGTCGCAGGTTCTAATCCTGCCTCGGGCATGGATGTGTGTGATGTTCTTAGGTTGGTTAGGTTTAAGTAGTTCTAAGTTCTAGGGGACTGATGACCACAGATGTTAAGTCCCATAGTGCTGAGAGCCATTTGAACCATATCGATATTCAATACACTGAAGAGCAAAAGAAACTGATAAACCTGCCTAATATCGTGTAGGGCCCCCGCGAGCACTCAAAAGTGAAGCAACGTGACGAGACATGGACTCAACTAATGTCTGAAGTAGTGTCGGAGGAAACTGACATGATAAATTCTGCAGGGCTGTCCATAAATCCATAAGAATGCGAGAGGGTGGAGATCTCTTCTGAACAGCACGTTGCAAGGCATCCCAGATATGGTCAATAATGTTAATGTCTGGGGAGTTTAATGGCCAGCGGATGTGTTTAAACCCAGAAGAGTGTTCCCGGAGCCACTCCGTAGAAATTCTGATCGTGTGGGGTGCCGCAAGTCCATCGGAATTCACAATGGACATGAATGGATGCACGTGATCAGACAGGGTGCTTACCTTCGTGTCACCTGTCAGAGTCGTATCTAGACGTATCAGGAGTCCCATATCACTCTAACTGGACACGCCCCACACCAATATAGAGCCTCCACCAGCTTGAACAGTCGCCCGCTGACAAGTAGGGTCCATGGGTTCATGAGGTCGTCTCCATGCCGTACAAGTTCATCTGCTCGATACAATTTGAAACGAGACTCGTCCGAACAAACAACATGTTTTCAGTCATCAACAGTCCAATGTCGGTGCTGACGGGCCCAGGCGAGGCGTAGAGCTTTGTGCCGTGCAGTATCAATGGTACACGAGTGGCCCTTCGACTCCGAAAGCCCATATCGATGATGTTTCGTTGAATGGTTCGCACGCTGACACTTGTTGATAGCACAGTATTAAAATCTGCAGCAATTTGCGGAAGGGTCACGTTGAACGATTCTCTTCAGTCGTCATTGGTCCCGTCCTTGCAGGATCTTTTTCCGGCGATTTCAGAGATCAGATGTTTTACCGGATTTCTGATATTCACGGTACACTCGTGAAATGGTGGTACGGGAAAATCCCCACTTCATCGCGTCCTCGGAGATGCTATATCCCATCCCTCGTGCGCCACTGTAACATGTTGAAACTCACTTACATCTTGATAACCTGCCATTGTAGCAGCAGTAACCGATCTAACAACTGCGCCAGACATTTGTTGTCTTATACAGGCGTTGCCGACCGCAGAGCCGTAATCTGCCTGTTTACTTATGTCTTTATTTGAATAGCATGCCTATACCAGTTTCTTTGGCGCTTCAGTGTAGTATACTTCAGACAGAAAATGGGTTCACAATTCGTTACCAATTCCACATGACAGTCGAGGCCCCTCTGTAACAAGACGTCACGGATTAAATCCAAGAGACAGAGAGCACACCTGTGAATATCGGTCGCATAATCTAAGGAGGATACATGATCAGTGGTTGAAATATATTTCATAAAATAGGAATCCTCAACTCGACTAGTCCCCTGAAAATGTAGTGTCTTTTGCGAGAGTGTATGCTAGACGTATTCAACAATAATGGACCATTTGCTTACATTCAAATCCTAGCAGCTCAGGAATAAGTTGCACTAACACAGGACCATCTGTTGAAGTCGCTGTCTTGATTCAATAGTCGTTTGTCTGTGGGTGAAAGCAAACAGCAGAAGCTTCGAAAAGATTCCTCTCCACACCCGGGAAATGTGTTCTATAATTCGATTTTTGTGTGCAAAATAATCTAAAATTGCTCAAGTTATTCAGGGGCCGTGCTTATTTAGGACGCCTACAATAATGGATGAGGGAAAGGTTAGAATATGGTGACTAGACTTTAGAAATGGAAGAGCATTATCAAGCGCGGACATGAAGTTGAGCAACAAGTAGTCTAAATCCATTCTGATTGACCATTGCCGCTATGACTGATAAGTTTTTCTCTTGTTGAACGCACCCATATTTACACGACTGTCACGGAAAAGCCCCGATATCGCAAAGTGATTGGAAAACTGCGTACCGACAAAAACAAAGAGCAAGAAAAATTAAGCAGACAAATGTTTTTAAACTTCGATCGACAAGATGGAAATGATTTATTTTCTCGTATTGTTAGGGACGATGAAATGTGGATGTCCTACACGAAATTAGAATCAGAAACGACAGTTAATGCAGTGCCAAAATTCAATTTCAGAAAACCGAGAGATTTCAAGCAACCGAACTGAAAAATAGTGCTATCGCTTACGGGACGAAAAAGGTGTTCTTTCGATTAATTTCACGGAACATGGCTGGGGTGAAGTGTACTGTAAAACATTCAAGAAACTGAGGCGTGCCAAACAAACTCGACAGCGAGGGAAACTGTTACCCGCGGATAGTCCTTCATGAGGACACTCGGCCACACACTGCTGTTCGTACCAAAGGCAAGATTCAACATTTCCACTGGGAACAATTACGACAGCTACCTCTTTCATTTGAAACAGTAGTTTGATAGACAACCTTTCGACAATGGCGCGGAACCTAAGACTGTTTTTGAAATTTGTTGCATTTCAAGATGGGGTCAGCTGAGACGTTCGTAGGTAGTGCACCGGTACGAAAAATGGTTATACGCGCACGGCGATTACATTGAAAAGTGAAACAAGTTTGCAGGAAATTAAAAACAGGATATTTTGCAAGAAATACATAGTAAACCTGTCCGTGAATCACAATGCCTCTTTTGTTAGTGTCGTAAGTTCCTATGGGACCAAACTGTTAAGGTCATCGGTCCCTAGACTTACACACTACTTAATCTAACTTAAAATAACTTACTCTAAGGACAACACACACACCCATGCCCGAGGGACGACTCGAACCTGCACTGGCGGCGCCGCGCGAACCGTGGCAGGGGTTCAAATGGCTCTGAGCACTATGTGACTTAACATCAGAGGTCATCAGTCCCCTAGAATTAGAACCACTAAAACCTAAATAACCTAAGGACATCATCCATTCCCGAGGCAGGATTCGAACCTGAGACCGTAGCAGCAGCGCGATTCCGGACTGAAGCACCTAGAACCGCTCGGCCACGGCGGCTAAGGGGCCTCAGACCTGGCGGATACACCGCGCGGCTTTTGATAGTGTAACGTCTGCCACTAGAGCTCCTTGAGCATCTCCGGAACATTCTCTCGCCGACTAAACGAATCAGTTCCGAAACGTGCCGCTGTTCGTTAGCCTTCTCTCTGTCTTCTATCAGTCCTACCTGGTAAGAGTCTCAGACTGATGAACAATACCGATGAATCGGTGGAACAAGTGCCTTTTAAGCCGCTTCTTTTGTGGATGAGTCAGAGTGCTTTAAGATTCCTACTATCAAACTCCGTCTAGCATTTGCTCTTCCTGATGTTTATTTTATGTGGTTTCCAAGTTCCTCATTCAATTGGTGGCTCACTACTCTACGTCACTGAAGCTGAGCTCGGTCTTATTGGATTACGAAGTTTGGGATAACAGTTCTCAGTTTAGGAAGCAACCAATCTTGCAAAATGTGTAGGTCACAGTTTTCCGAGGAAAAAGAGTAGGGCCCTTACACTTTGCTACGTGAAATAGCACAGAAGACATTCAGCTTTGGAGAATATCTTTCAGTCTCCACTGCAACGTTAGGATTTCCCGTGTCCCATAGGCGGACACTGTGACGATTCACTTGATCGTTTATGTAGAACGCCACCTCAACACCGAAGATGAGTCTGAGTGCATATTCGTCATCTTCCGTTGGTTGGCCGTAAACGTTGCAACAGCTGTATGCAGTATACTTTTTGTACTATAGCCTACGCAGAGTCTTCCACTCGGTTCAATGTGGAAGGCCAAATCGAGAATTGCACAATGTGTAGATTTCTTTGGGCTACGAAGGAACTTATCTTGGACGTACTCTGCTGTTTCAACCGCAACACCTCATCGTCTGGACATTTCCCTTTACACAGGCAACCTGTGTTCTTGAAGTGTCAGTTGCTCTGCTCAGAGCAGAATTGTTTGGTGGGTTAGTGGCTGCATGCTGCACTGTCTTCGGAATGCACGCTGCACCGTAGTGTCGGATTGACTCTTCTCAGTTGCAAGACACAAAATCCTTTCTGTTGATTAGTCGCCATTTTGCAAACTGCTGTCACCTTGCTACCTGGAGAACCACTGTGAAATCTGCAATGACGCAAACAAAACTTTAAAATATTATCTATTCATTGGTTTTTAGTACGCAAGGGTGGGCATTACACAAGGTCCGGTCACATTAATGTGACCACCAGCCACTTTCGGCGTCAAAGTGAGATAACCACTCAGAGACGGCAGGTGGCAGTACTAGGAGTCAGAGAGTATACATCGTGTTTTGGGGGACGCGGATAACAGTGCAGTCGTTGTCGTAATACGGGAACCCAGCGATTTATCTGACGTCCAAAAGGATATGATCATTGGCTTTTGGGGCAAGGGTGAAAACATTTCAGAAACGGCTAAGTTAGTGAACTATTCGTCTGCTGCCGTGGTTAAAGTATACAGTGCACGGTGAAATGACTCCATCCAAAAGCGTCGCTTAGGCAAACACGTTGCACCACCGACCACAGATGACAGAGGTGTACGACGGCTGCGTAGACGATTAGTGGCGAATAGATATGCAAATGTCGAGCAACTGAGTGGCTAGATGAAGCCAGGGGCTGCGCACAGTGTCTCCTCAATGATCGTTCAGCGAACACTGCTGCGTATGGGCCTCCGCAGCAGGCATCTGGTTCATGCACCCACGCTGACTGCTGTTCATTGGCGACTAAGCCTGGAATTTGCAGACAGGTACCGCGATTGGACGTTCACTGACTGGCGACACATGGCCTTATCACATGAGTCACGTTTTATGCTCCAGCAGACGTGTATTGCGTGAGACATCTGCAAACAAAGGGGTCTAGGCCGGAGGAGGGAGCGTTATGGTAAGGGGATAGTTCTCGTAGCATTCCCTGGGTGATCTCGTCATTCTGGAAGGCACAAAGGATCAACGTAAGTATACATCTATCCTTGGGTGTGATGTCGATCCCTACATGCACTTTGTGTTTCCTCGGTACCATGGCATTTTCCAGCAGGACAACGCAACGTGTCAGACAGCTCGCAGTGTACGTTCCTGGTTCGAAGAGCAATGAGGAACTTAGAGCATATGGCCGTGGCACTGGAGTCGACATTGCCACACATCCATGTCGGTACCTTCCAGAACCTCATACATTCTCTTCTCGAGCGTCTCGCAGTGGCCCGTGCTTCTAAAGGAGGTTATTCAGGCTTTTGACGGGTCGTTATATTAATGTGACTGAAGTGTATATTTGTACAATGAGACTTTCACTCTGCAGCGGAGAGTGCGCTGATATGAAACTTCCTGGCAGATTAAAACTGTGTGATTAAAACTCGAATTCGGGACCTTTGCCTTTCGCAGGCAAGTGCTCAACCACTGAGCTACCCAAACACGACTCACGACCCGTCCTCACAACGCAGTTTTAGTCATCCAGGAAGTTTCATATTAGCCCACACTCCGCTGCAAAGTGAAAATCTCATTCTACAAATATACACTGTTCAGTCACATTAATACACTACTGGCCATTAAAATTGCTACACCAAGAAGAAATGCAGATGATAGACTGGTATTCATTGGACAAATATATTATACTAGAAATAACATGTGATTACATTTTCACGCAATTTGGGTGGATAGATCCTGAGTAAAAAAATCAGTACCCAGAACAACCACCTCTGGCCGTAATAACGGCCTTGATACGCCTGGGCATTGAGTCAAACAGAGCTTGGATGGCGTGTACAGGTACATTTACCCATGCAGCTTCAACACGATACCACAGTTCATCAAGCCGGCCGCGGTGGTCTCGCGGTTAAGGCGCTCAGTCCGGAACCGCGTGACCGCTACGGTCGCAGGTTCGAATCCTGCCTCGGGCATGGATGTGTGTGATGTCCTTAGGTTAGTTAGGTTTAAGTAGTTCTAAGTTCTAGGGGACTGATGACGTCAGATGTTAAGTCCCATAGTGCTCAGAGCCATTTGAACCATTTTTGAACAGTTCATCAAGAGTAGTGACAGGCATGTTGTTACGTGCCAGTTGCTCGGCCACCATTGAACAGACGTTTTCAATTGAGAGGTCTGGAGAATGTGCTGGCGAGGGCAGCAGTCGAACATTTTCTGTATCCAGAAAGGCCCGTACAGGATCTGAAACATGCGGTCGTGCATTATCCTGCTGAAATATAGTGTTTTCACAGGGATCGAATGAAGAGTAGAGCCACGAGTCGTAACACATCTGAAATGTAACGTCCACTGTTCAAAGTGCCGTCAATGCGAACAAGAGGTGACCGAGACGTGTAACCAATGGCACCCCATACCATCACGCCGGGTGATACGCCAGTATGGAGATGACGAATACACGCTTCCAATGAGCGTTTACCGCGATGTAGCCAAACATGGATGCGACCATCATGATGCTGTAAATAGAACCTGGATTCATCCGAAAAAATGACATTTTGCCACTCGTGCACCCAGGTTCGTAGTAGAGTACACCATCGCAGGCGCTCCTGTCTGTGATGTAGCGTCAAGGGTAACCGCAGCCACGGCCTCCGAACTGATAGTCCATGCTGTTGCAAACGTCGTCGAACTGTTCGTGCGCCGGCCAGAGTGGCCGAGCGGTTCTATGCGCTTCAGTGTGGAACCGCGCGACCGCTACGGTCGCAGGTTCGAATCCTGCCTCGGGCATGGATGTGTGTGCTGTCCTTAGGTTAGTTAGGTTTAAGTAGTTCTAAGTTCTAGGGGACTGATGACCTTAGCAGTTAAGTCCCATAGTGCTCAGAGCCATTTGAACCATTTGAACTGTTCGTGCAGATGGTTGTTGTCTTGTAAACGTCCACATCTGTTGACTCAGGGATCGTGACGTGGCTGCACGATCCGTTACATCTATGCGGATAAGATGCCTGCCATCTCGACTGCTAGTGATACGAGGCTGTTGGGATCCAGCACGGCGTTCGGTATTACACTCGTGAACCCACCGATTCCATATTCTGCTAACATTCATTGGATCTCGACCAACGCGAGCAGCAATGTCGCCATAGGATAAACCGCAATCGCGATAGGCTACAATCCGACCTTTGTCAAAGTCGGAAACGTGACGGTACGGATTTCTCCTCCTTACACGAGGCATCACAAAATGTTTCACCAGGTAACGCCGGTCAACTGCTGTTTATGTATGAGATGTCGGTTGGAAACTTTCCTCATGTCAGCACGTTGTAGGTGTCGCCACCGGCGCCAACCTTGTGTGAATGCTCTGAAAAGCTAATCATTTGGATATCACAGTATCTTCTTCCTGTCAGTTCAATTTCGCGTGTGTAGCACGTCACCTTCGTGGTGTAGCAATTTTAATGGCCAGTAGTGTATAACGACCCGTCAAAAGCCTGAATAACCTCCTTTAGAAGCGCGTACTACTGCGAGACACTCAAGAAGAGAATGTTTGAGGTTCTGGAAGGTACTTGTAAGGACGTGCTTGGGTAGGTCAGCGGTAGAGCACTTGCCCGCGAAAGGCAAAGGTCCCGAGATCGAGTCTCGGTCCGGCACACAGTTTTAGTGTACATTTGTAGCTGTAAGACGTGCAAACCTGATGCTTCATTTGTAAACACGCTGTATAATGAGCAAACGACTTTTTCTTTTCGAAAGGTCCTCGTAGCTGTATTCATTAGCGACATTGTTCACAGACAGCAGTCGTTGCAGAGTGCAGGTTCATCCCACTTTGCGACTGCCTTATTAGGAGGGCACGTAAGTGCCACAAGCTCGGGGCCGAGATCGGCAGCCAGCAGCGGCGAGAGCGCATCTGCTCGGGCTACGCTTCATTAGTGGCTACCGTTAGACGAGCCCGCCTGCCGGACGCCGCTGAAACTGACCGGGCCGAGGGGCCTCGGGTAATAATTAACGTTGCTCGGGCGGACGGCAGCGGCGCGTACAAACAAGCGAGCCTCGGCGGCGGGTCGCGGGTCGCGGTCAGCGGGTCGCCGTGAGCCAGAGATGGCCGCGGCGATGCGGCGGTCATTAGCGCCGCTTCCCAGAACCGGGCCGGCTGATTGCTATGAGCAGCCGACGCACCGACCAGACACGCACGCGCGCCTAGAGTCGCGGGGCGCCGTGTGTCAATTAGCAGGCGTTTCGCCGTCCGCGCTGGCACCACGCGTGCGTCATAGCGGCGTCACCGGCGCGATAATCTGCCACCGGCAGTGCCAGTATCGACCGTGCGAGCAGTGACACTCGCAGAGAGCTGCGTGGGCTCGCTCCACCCGTGGGCCAGAGCTCATTCCACAGCAGCCGTCGTGCGTAGGGTTCAAACAGGCCGCTCTCGAAACACTGTGCAGATAGACCCAATTTGTATCCACCAGACTGCTTCCTACACTACAGGTCATTAAAACTGCAACCACCAGCTGACTCGCGGTGTGATCTGCTCTGACTCCCTCAGTGCCCTTCAGAGTCTAGATCAGGCTCATCCAAGAATTGCGCCCGGCGGGCGCGCCCGCGCCCCGCGGCCGCAAGGCAGTGTAGTTCAGCGCCCCGTCCGCGACCGTGTGTCGCTAGTGTCGACATAGGAGTGAGACAGAGAGAGAGAGAGAGAGAGAGAGAGAGAGAGAGTTGCGGAACGAGTGTGAGAGCGAACAGCACTGCTCTGCGCTGGACTGTTCCGCGGTCAGATCTAGCGTACACAAAATATTCTATTTTAGAATTGGCTGAATGGTTCAGATGGCTCTGAGCACTATGGGACTTAACATCTGAGGTCATCAGTCCCCTATAACTTAGAACTACCTAAACCTAACTAACCTAAGGACATCACACACATCCACGCACAAGGCAGGACTCGAACCTGCGACCGTAGTGGTCTCGCGGTTCCAGACTGAAGCGCCTAGAACCGCTCGGCCACACTGGCCGGCCTATTTTAGAATTAATTTTATGTAAGGGATATAGAGTCTCATTCTTACTGCCAGTAGTTACAAATAAGTATTTTTTGTTATACTTCGTGCTACAGTTTTTTTGTATCCATTTTCAGAGTTTAGAAATCGGATCCTTAGTTTGCTGTTTTGTACGTAATATTTTTAACTGACTAAGTTTGAAAACTTATTAAAATAGAATTAAGGTTATAAAGCTCTTTAATTCTGAAAGTCAACATTGTTAAAGAAGATAATTAACATTTTACACGTTTTTCTTCTTCGAGGAAACGATTTTGTCTAGGCTAGGTACAATATTCTGTGGGACTGCTAACCTCAAAGAATTAGTCAAATTTCTATCGCCAAGGAATGAAGGGTTCTTAGTTTTAGCAAGCTTTAAAAGAGAAAAAGCACTCACAAATATACGTGGAACCAAACATTGAGAGAACTTTGGCCGCGTGCTTGTGCAAAAAAGGATTTTTCTCTCGTGGAAGACAGCTGTAAAAGTCATCCAAAGTTTCACACATAAGAAAGCGGTCCTTCAGGCGGATATGGCACTGTAGGTCAATCAGCTCTAGTTGAAGCACTTGTGAGACGTCCTCTGCCCGAAGGGAAAACGGGCGAACAAATATATCTATCGGCTGGCGTTCGGGCGGTCCGCACGGCCAGCTAAGCGGCACGGCTCGGCCACTGCAGCAACATACGAATTCGCCCGGGGCGCTGGCCGCGGGTGATCGCGGGCGCTGGCGCCCCAGGGGCACAGTTTGGACGAGCCTGGTGTAGATGACCCCGATCCCGTCCACCCCATCGTTCCACCGATGCAGGACTGCCTCCATTTGTTCCCGGATGGGAGAGCCCAAGTGGTGTTCGTGTGGGTCCCTGGCCATGTTGGTGTGCCTGGGAATGACGCAGCTGATGCTGCAGCCAAAGCCGCAGTCCATCTCGGTCGGCCCGCCTCTTACTTTGTTCCCTCGCAAGATATTTGTAGTTTTCTCTATCGGCGTATCGCGTCACTTAGGCATGACCATTGGTGCTCCCTTCATGGGAACAAACACAGAGAAGTCAAACCTCTCCCAGCAGCCTGGTCGACTTCCTCTCGGCTCGGTTGCGAATAGGGCACTGCCGCTTTAGTCACCGCCACTTGTTGAGTGGCGGCCCTGCATCCAGCTGTCCATTCTGTAGCCAGCCATTAACAGTCAGACATTTCCTGATCCTCCGCCACTATTTTAGACACTTAGATCTCAGGGTATGGCTGCCGCCCGCTTTGCCGAACATTTTAGCGGATGACGTGCGAGCTGTGGCTCGCGTTTTAAGTTTTTTAAAAAGCAGTAATATGACACAAGAGATTTGATTTCTACCTGGTGACTCCGGTGTCTCGTCGACATCTTTTAGATACTCTTCTGTGATGTTTTAGATTTTTTTTACCCAAAGAACGGTAGTATCACGTACACAAGGTGGAAAAGAACAGTGCACTGGCGGAGCCGTTGATTGTACTCAGGTGAGATACGTGGAAAGACTTCCGACGTGATGATGGCCGCACGAGCGGGATTAACAGATTCTGAAAGCAGAATTGTAGTTAGAGCTAGAAACATGCACATTCTATTTCGGTAATCGTCAGGGAATTCAATATTCCGCGATAATGTGCGGAGAATACCCGATTTCAGGCATCACCTCTAACCATGCACAATGCAGTAGCCGACGGCAATCACTTAAGGGGAGGTTTACTATCTATTGGTTCAAAAAACCTCTTTTTTTTACATTGCATTTTTTGATCCGTAAAAGTGTTTAGAATCCACCCCTGAAACGGGTTTTCCGAATACGGAACGGAAATTTTTGTTATTCGCGGTTGAACAAAAAAATGTACCAGCCGGACATCGGCCTTGTTCACGCCCCAGTTTTTTTTCTTTCGGGGGACGAGTTTGAACGCTTCTGTTTGGAATTTAGCCCCAAGCATTTGCATTCCGGTGCGAAGACTGTGGAGATTGCGACTTTCATGGCAGTGAGCAGCTGCAACGAAGGATATTCAGCAATTCTGAAGACCATGACAACGATGGACCCTCACCCTGGGACACTATTTGACGCAGTTCGCCAAGCATTCGGACGACCACCGGATTCAAGAGGCCGAAAACCGCTTGTCACCGGCCGTCCGAGCGGCTCTGGAGCAGCGCATGATGGCCCAGATAGAGCAGAACGCCCTCTTTGAGGAAGAGGAAGGACTAGTTTATGGACCCGCAATAGAAGATTGAACGTACGTTGCATAATATTGCATTTATATGTAGTCAAAACTTCAAACGCGTTTTTCTCGAAATGGCGTTTTTTTTTTTTTTTTTTTATCGCGCGGTATGCTAACTTCAAAGCTACTTAACCGATTGACATGATTCTTTGTTCCCGACGAAGCTAACTAAGTTGTCTAGGAGTTGTACCACTTTCATTCCGATCCATCAACTACAAATATTTTTACTTGACCGACGAAGTCGAAAAATCGATGGAAAAAACCCTATTTTTTTCAAATGGCCGCCATTTTGTTTCCTATGGTCCAAATAAGTGAAGCGAGGTACAACTCCTAAAGAATCTTACATACTTCACTAACGTCAACTCAATTTTGATTTCAGACGAGACGGCTGAGCCGGCCGGTGTGGTCATGCGGTTCTAGGCGCTACCGTCTGGAACCGCGCGGCCGCTACGGTCGCAGGTTCGAATCCTGCCTCCGGCATGGATGTGTGTGATGTCCTTAGGTTAGTTAGGTTTAAGTAGTTCTAAGTTCTAGGAGACTGATGACCTAAGATGTTGAGTCCCATAGTGCTCAGAGCCATTTGAACCATTTAGACGGCTGACCTGTGGCATACCGCGCGTGGAGGTCTGTATCGAAATTTTGTTTCGTTCCGATGGCACTTCCGCCTCTGCTCTTCGACATTTTCGGTCGAAAAAATTCCAGTTTGTAGAGGAAATATCAATAAACATTTTGACCAAATTTCACTTTGATATCTGTAACACATCGCCAGAAAAAAAAATCTCAAAGAACAAGCTTTTTTCGGGCCGAAGATAGTAAACCTCCACTTAACGACAGAGAGCAAGGGTGTTTGCGGATGTCAGTGCCGACAGTCAAGGGTCACTGTGTGAAATAACCACAGAAATCAATATGGGACGTATAACCAACATACATGTTAGGACAGTGCGGCGAAACATAGCGTTAATGGGCTATGGCAGCAGACGGCCGACGCGAGTGCCCTTGCCCACAGCACGACATCGGCTGCAGTGCCTCTCCTAGGCTCGTTACCATACTGGTTGGAACCCAGGCGACTGTAAAACCGTGCCCTAGTCAGGTGAGTCCACATTACAGTTGGTAAGAGCTGATGACACGGTTCGAGTGTGGCGCAGACGCGACGGGGCCATCTACCTCTACATGGATACTCTGCAAATCACCTCTGCCTGGCACAGGTTTCATCGAACCACCTTCACAATTCTCTATTATTCCAGTCTCGTATGAAGCGCGGAAAGAATTAACACCTGTATCTTTCCGTACGAGCTCTGATTTCCCTTATTTTATCGTGGTGATCGTTTCTGCCTATGTAGGTCGGTGTCAACATATTTTCGCATTCGGAGGAAAAAGTTGGTGATTGGAATTTCGTGAGAAATTTCCGTCGCAACGAAAAACGCCTTTCTTTTAACGACGTCCAACCCAAAACCCTGTATCATTTCAGTGACGCTCTCTCCCATATTTCGCGATAATACAAAACGTGCTGCCTTTCTTTGAACTTTTTCGATGTACTCCGTCAGTCCTACCTGGTAAGGATCGCACAATGCGCAGCAGTATTCTTAAAGAGAATGGACAAGCGTAGTGTAGGCAGTCTCCTTAGTAGATCTGTTAGAATTTTTAAGTGTTCTGCCAATAAAACGCAGTCTTTGGTTAGCCTTCCCCACAACATTTTCTATGTGTTGCTTCCAATTTAAGTTGCTCGTAATTGTAATTCCTAGGTATTTAGTTGAATTTACGGCCTCTATATTTGACTGACTTATCGTGTAACCGAAGTTTAACGGATTCCTGTTAGCACTCATGTGGATGACCTCACACTTTTCGTTATTTAGCGTCAACTGCCAATTTTGGCGCCATTCAGATATCTTTGCTAAATCGTTTTGCAATTTGTTTTGAACTTCTGATGACTTTATTAGTCGATAAACAACAGCGTCATCTGCAAACAACCGAAGACGGCTGCTCAGATTGTCTCTCAAATCGTTTATATAGATAAGGAACAACAAAGGGCCTGTAACACTACCTTGGGGAACGGCAGAAATCACTTCTGTTTTACTCGATGGCTTTCCGTTAATTACTACGAACTGTGACCCTCTGACAGGAAATCACATATCCAGTCACATAACTGAGACGATATCCCATAAGCACGCAATTTCACTACAAGCCGCTTGTGTGGTATAGTGTCAAAAGCCTTCTGGAAATCCAGAAATACGGAATCGATCTGAAATTCCTTGTCAATAGCACTCAACACTTCATGCGAATAAAGAGCTAGTTGTGTTTCACAAGAACGATGTTTTCTAAACCCACGTTGACTGTGTGTCAACAGCCCGTTTTCTTCGAGGTAATTCATAACGTTCGAACACAACATACGTTCCAAAATCCTGCTGCATATCGACGTTAACGATATGGGCCTGTAATTTAGTGGATCACTCCTACTACCTTTCTTGAATATCGATGTGACCTGTGCAACTTTCCAGCCTTTGGGTACGGATCTTTCGTCGAGCGAACGGTTGTATACGATTGTCGAGTACGGAGCTAATGCATCAGCATGCTCTGAAAGGAACATAATTGGCATACAGTCTGGACCAGAAGACTTACTTTTATTAAGTGATGTAAACTGCTTCACTACTCCGAGGATGAGGTGAGCGCCACAATCAGAACCATCCTTAACTGATCTCCGGTAGGTACAACATGCCACCATAAGTTTCTGAAATCTCCACAGGTTAACAGCAGAATATGAGTCATACGTAACTTCATGCTTCCAGCTACGCGATGAGAAGGTGTCCAGCATATGACGGACCCGCCACCGTTTCGCACGCAAACGCGTCGACTAATCAACACCGTACACCAGGCGCGCGGCGAAACGGCGAGGACGGCGAGGCCGAGGCACAGCGGACAGAGACGAGGGGCTGCCTTCAGAACATGTTGCCTCGTTGAACACCGACCGGAGAGAGCCGAGGCCACACGCCAAGCCGGAAAACCGAAGTCAGAGATACAAGACCAGACGAGTGTCGATATCAGCGATGCAAGTGGAGCATAACTAGCGCCAGTCGCCACGGCTCAGCAGGAGGAATAGTAATGAAGTGTGATTCAAAAACATACTACATGTATAACGGTATATCATGTGTTGGTAAAGAGCAACGCAATTCAGAGCTAGCCATCTGAACACAGTATTTACTGCGTTTGAATAACGATATTCAAGGTTCTAATAGAAAAATTACAGTGGACAACTGCATTACTTCACATGAAGTAACTAAAGAGTTATCGAAAGTAAATCTGATCCTAGCAGGAGGAAAGCTGGTGCAAATAAAGGGGAAGACACTTTCATAGTCAGAATTTGCGTTTGATGATAAATCTAAAATGTTATAACTTATCCCCAAAAGAAGGAAGGCCAGTATTCTATTGTCAAAAATGCAGTTAAGGCCCGTTGATGGCGAAACAAAGAAGCCGGTAATTATATTATCTTACAATGCAACCAGCGCCAAGATCGGCACATTTGACCAGCTGTGCCATTCCAAAACAGTTTTTATGAAGACAAGAAGATGGCCACTTACAGTATTTTTTTTAGGGGGGAGGGGGTTAGAGATACTGCAGCAGTGAATTCTTCTTTAATGTACTGTTCGAACAATTCGTCAACGTTAAAAATGAAAACAGGTGGATTTTTGGAAAGTCTTGCACTATTTTTTTTTTAAGATCGTATGAAAATGCGGCTGTCTAAAAGATTTTCCAAGGAACTTGGAAGTCTCATCTGTGTCGTCCTTGACTGTGAGGAGCCCACTCACGAAAATCAAATGCCAGCAGAAAGGTCTGGACGATGTGCTTTCTGCCCTCGAAACAAAGCCAGCAAAGGACGAACAAAATGTGTGATCTGTGCTCGCAATCTGTGTGCTGAACACCGATAGGGAATCTGTGATGAGTGTAAAGATGAGAGAGCCTAGACTATCACAGAATGGTTTAAGCGAACATAGGTTAACTATTCTGCGTCAATTCATTTTCAAAGTTTAAAAGTGTGACCCTGTAGGTATAAAATAGTTTTAATTTGAAAGAAGGAGAGGTTTATAGTAATTTCTAATAAAGGAACAATTTAAATAGTTCGGTCGCCAAGTGCAGGTCTTACTTCATTGGGTGACTTGCAGCCGATGATGAGGATGAAATGATGCTGAGGACAACACAACACCCAGTTCACGAGCGGAAAAAATATCCGACCCGGCCGGGAATCGAACCAGGGTCCAGTGCATCCAAGGCAAGCACTGTACCACCCAGCTAAGCAGGTGAATGACATTAAATAGATAACAAATCTATAACCCGATAGATGATAGAGAAAAATATTCATAGGACTCTCTAGATCGATGAAAACGAAAATACACTCCTGGAAATTGAAATAAGAACACCGTGAACTCATTGTCCCAGGAAGGGGAAACTTTATTGACACATTCCTGGGGTCAGATACATCACATGATCACACTGACAGAACCACAGGCACATAGACACAGGCAACAGAGCATGCACAATGTCGGCACTAGTACAGTGTATATCCACCTTTCGCAGGAATGCAGGCTGCTATTCTCCCATGGAGACGATCGTAGAGATGCTGGATGTAGTCCTGTGGAACGGCTTGCCATGCCATTTCCACCTGGCGCCTCAATTGGGCCAGCGTTCGTGCTGGACGTGCAGACCGCGTGAGACGACGCTTCATCCAGTCCCAAACATGCTCAATGGGGGACAGATCCGGAGATCTTGCTGGCCAGGGTAGTTGACTTACACCTTCTAGAGCACGTTGGGTGGCACGGGATACATGCGGACGTGCATTGTCCTGTTGGAACAGCAAGTTCCCTTGCCGGTCTAGGAATGGTAGAACGATGGGTTCGATGACGGTTTGGATGTACCATCCACTATTCAGTGTCCCCTCGACGATCACCAGTGGTGTACGGCCAGTGTAGGAGATCGCTCCCCAGACCATGATGCCGGGTGTTGGCCCTGTGTGCCTCGGTCGTATGCAGTCCTGATTGTGGCGCTCACCTGCACGGCGCCAAACACGCATACGACCATCATTGGCACCAAGGCAGAAGCGACTCTCATCGCTGAAGACGACACGTCTCCATTCGTCCCTCCATTCACGCCTGTCGCGACACCACTGGAGGCGGGCTGCACGATGTTGGGGCGTGAGCGGAAGACGGCCTAACGGTGTGCGGGACCGTAGCCCAGCTTCATGGAGACGGTTGCGAATGGTCCTCGCCGATACCCCAGGAGCAACAGTGTCCCTAATTTGCTGGGAAGTGGCGGTGCGGTCCCCTACGGCACTGCGTAGGATCCTACGGTCTTGGCGTGCATCCGTGCGTCGCTACGGTCCGGTCCCAGGTCGACGGGCACGTGCACCTTCCGCCGACCACTGGCGACAACATCGATGTACTGTGGAGACCTCACGCCCCACGTGTTGAGCAATTCGGCGGTACGTCCACCCGGCCTCCCGCATGCCCACTATACGCCCTCGCTCAAAGTCCGTCAACTGCACATACGGTTCACGTCCACGCTGTCGCGGCATGCTACCAGTGTTAAAGACTGCGATGGAGCGCCGTATGCCACGGCAAACTGGCTGACACTGACGGCGGCGGTGCACAAATGCTGCGCAGCTAGCGCCATCCGACGGCCAACACCGCGGTTCCTGGTGTGTCCGCTGTGCCGTGCGTGTGATCATTGCTTGTACAGCCCTCTCGCAGTGTCCGGAGCAAGTGTGGTGGGTCTGACACACCGGTGTCAGTGTGTTCTTTTTTCCATTTCCAGGAGTGTAACATCGAAACTTAACAAATTAAAAAAAAATAAATGCATTATTTTAATAATTCTTAAATGGTTTACCAAAGATTCCACGGTGTGGCTTATGTCATCACAGCCTCACAGTGTGGTGTAAGGGGTACCGTAGGAAGGACAAGTGTTGATTGGAAATGGAAAGTTGCGAAGTGTCGAATCTCACATTTACCACAAGACTCAAAAGACAATGAACCTTTTTTTATACAAAACTGACTCATACCCACAAAAATGAGAAGTTATCCGATACCATAGAATTATACTACCCACCTCATAACGGGACAAATTAAAAAAATAAATATTTTACGCCATATTTTAGTTCTACGTGGTGATGCTTTGCTGAATGTATTCATATGTTTTGACGATACCATTACGGCTTTATCACATTAGGACATGGCGTAGAACAGGTACGCTTTACCTTATTTTATCTGTAAATTTCCCAGTTTGTATGAGAATATATCGTGATTTGAAATACTGTATGGTTTTGAAAGATAGAGTTGTATATTTTTATATTGTAGATCTGAAGATGGCCACTACTGACCGAAACCGGTCGTCGTCGAAGGACTCTACATTGTGTTCAAAGACTGGAATAAAAAAAACCTTTGACAGTACCTGGACCACTGTTCGTATTGGCTACTATGTCGCACCTTGTGAAAAAATAAGTAATTTCATAAGAACGTTCTATGTGCACCACCAGAAAACTGACGGGTGCCCGCATCTCGTGGCCGTGCGGTAGCGTTCTCGCTTCCCACGCCCGCGTTCCCGGGTTCGATTCCCGGCGGGGTCAGGGATTTTCTCTGCCTCGTGATGGCTGGGTGTTGTGTGATGTCCTTAGGTTAGTTAGGTTTAAGTAGTTCTAAGTTCTAGGGGACTGATGACCATAGATGTTAAGTCCCATAGTGCTCAGAGCCATTTGAACCATTTTTTTTGAACTGACAGGTTCTAGGTGACAATAACAGATTTTTGCTTTCAAGTTGCGAAACCCATTGCTTGCGAAAAGTTGCCTAGACGGAGAAAACTAATAACTGTGGCCCAGTCACACCTTTAAGATTTAATTTATTAATTTTAATATGCATAACTGTAATGGATAACGCGATTTTTAAGGCCCTAGCTGTAGATTCTGAAGTGGACGTATACACATAGGATATTTTAATATTAATGAAATGTGTCTAACAAAAATGGTTCAAATGGCTCTATGCACTATGAGATTTCACATCTGAGGTCATCAGTCCCCTAGACTTAGAACTACTTAAACCTAACTAACCTAAGGACATCACACACATCCATGACCGAGGCACGATTCGAACCTGCGACCGTAGCAGCAGTGCGGTTCCGGACTGAAGCACCTACAACCGCTCGGCCACAGCGGCCGGTGAAATGTGTCTAAAAGTCTAACAGTCCTTCAAACAGCACATTAATTTATTGAATAAAAATACTCATATCGAACAGGTTATAAAAGAATGTAGTACAAACTCTATACGTATAAATTTTCCGTCTCGGTCACATCACATTACAGCTTGGCATCAGGTGAACCTGATCTTGGATCACAGATAGGGGTACGTGGTTCCGTGCTGCTCAACTTCTAGGCTATCCATCAATGATAGTTGCTGGCGAGCGGTTTCATGACTGTCTCTCAACTACAGATGATCAAATGTTTTCAATGGACATGAGGTCTGGATAACGGGGGTGGAATAGGGTATGGAACACGTGGGGTTGCGTTATCTTGTTTAAGGATAACTTCACAGAGACCTCTGTGATAAGGTACTCCCTCCCCCCCTCCCCCCCGCCCGATCTTAAACAGTCATAAAGTTACTGCCTGCTGTCCACATACGAATGACAAGTGTTGCTGTTATGTGCGCAGCGGAACTCTGTACCTCCATACCTGCCCATTGTGCTCCAAATGTAGTGGAACTGTCCATGTGTATACTTGCCTTGCTGCAAGCAAACGCATTTCCACACTCAAAGTATATCTTATATCTTGCTCTTTCGAGTGGACAGTACGTGTGTCCTTTCAGGAGCTAGTTGAGTGTTGCCACGGAGTGCTGATTGGCACCTAACCTAATAGGTTTCATATTCACATGAGAGTCGTCGGATCCAACCAATGCGTGAAACAGTATCATGGAGCAATAAACAGCAGACTCGAACAATAGGCCATGATTTTGCCGTTGTTTAATTCCAACAGTTACTGGTACACGTCCCCCCCCCCTTCTTTTAAGAAGCGTAACATGATCTTCTCACATATGTCTATGTCATGGCGTCAGCGGTGAATCGCACACAGCAACCCGAGATAATTTGTTCCCGACGGTTCGATGTGACACTCTGCCTCAGCCCGAATGTCAGCTGTTCTCATCTATCTGTCTGTCAGAGTCAGTTGACCAATCCTGCGGTCAGCTCGTAGTTTGGTTGTTCTGCAAGGAGCTGTGAACTCTCTCCTTGCCACACTGTTGCCATGAGTCCATCTCGTCGCTATTGGTTTTAAAGTCAGTGCACTACACTCAACTGCCTGAGAGATCTGTCATTCACGCCAAAAATTCAAAGTTTCTCGAAGTCAAAAATATAGTGATGAACTGCACGTAAACGTCCTCTGGAATTGCTGTGTCCATACGAACACCTGGAAAATCCCAGTAAAGTAGCCATTACATATTCACACCATTCCTCAATTGCAGTAATCATTATTCTCTGTACTGAAAGTACTTACAACAAGCTAACATAAGGATAAAATACTAAACAATATTTCCTGCAAGCACTGAAATACTGCGTCTCAGCTTGGTAGCGTTCGAGCAAGGTATTAATGGTGTAACAGATTCCAGTAATGTTAGCGTATGTGGAAACTTATTCGTCAGGAGTGCTCCAGTATCCACTTTTTTTTTATATTCCGTGGACTCGCATGCAAAGTGCCTGGAGAAAATTCCGCATGTAACTTATCGACGTCTTCTTTAATTCCCTGTCTCATTTGCAGCTACACACCCAACAGACTTCGCAAATTCAAATGTAAAATAGCGTTTGGGAAACCTTAAAATTTGTGAATTGGTATGTATTTCATCTGTTACTTATTTATAGTGAAGGGGAAAAAACGAACCACAAAAAAAATTAATGTAGAGTAAAGGAATTTCAGAAATACATTTGTCTAGGTAGCATATTTAAGTGATCAACGTAGGAAGACCACAGGTTAATGTCAGAGCGCGATAAGCCATTGCATATTTAAGATACTGGTACAAAAATGGTTCAAATGGCTCTGAGCACTATGCGACTTAACTGCTGAGGTCAGCAGTCACCTATAACTTAGAACTAATTAAACCTAACTAACCTAAGGACATCACACACATCCATGCCCGAGGCAGGATTCGAACCTGAGACCGTAGCGGTCGCTCGGCTCCAGACTCTAGTGCCTAGAACCGCACGGCCAATACTGGTACAGCAATAACCTGTGTGACCGCCGAATGTTGAATGCAAGCGTGCAGACTTGCACGCACTGTATTGAAAACGTGCCGGATGTCAGCTTGTGAGATGGAGTTGCACGCCTGTTTTACTTGGCCATTCAATACAGGGACCGTTCATGCTGTCTGTGGATGATGCGGGAATTGTTGTCCGATGATGATCCAAATGTGCTCGACTGGAGACAGAGCTGGTGATCGAGAAACCAAGGTAACACTGTGTAGAGCATGTTGGGTTACAACACCGGTATGTGGGCGAGCGTTACCCTGTTGGAAAACACTCCATGGAACGCTGTTCATGAATGGCGGCACGGTAAGTCGAATCATCAGACTGACGTACAATTTTGCACTCATGGTGCGTGGCATAACCACGAGAGGGCTCCTGCTGTCATATGAAATCGCACCCCACACCTAAATCAACGAATAGGGCACAGACAAGTTGGTTCAGGCCCTCAGCTGGACTCCTCCTAACCAGCACACGGCCATCATTACTGACGCTGAGACAGCTTTCATGACAAAACATAACAGACCTCCAACCTGCCCTCCAATGGGCTCTCTCTTGACGCCACTGAAGTCGCAAATGACGGTGGTTTGGGGCCAGTGGAATGCACGCTGCAGGCCGTCTGTCTCGGAGCTGTCCTTGAAGCAACCAATTTGTTGTGTCACCGTGGAGCCAACAGCTGCTCAAATTGCTGCTGCAAGTGCAGTACGATGCACCACAATTATACGCCAAACACAATGTTCTTCCACTCGGTGGTACCACGTGGACGTCCGGAGCCCGGTCTTTCTGCGACCGTACATTCCCGCGACCACCCCTGCCAGCAGTCATGTACAGTGGCTACATTCCTGCCAAGTCCGTTTGCAATATCGCATTGAGGTATTTTAATGCTGTCTTTGCCGCCTTAAAGGCATTCTTGACTAACATCAACTCACCGCGTTCAATCTCAACAGTAACAAACGTTCATGACCATTACAGCGTGTACTTATGGCAAACCTGATTCTTATTATTATTTTTCGTATTGATAATCTGCATTTTATCAGCTCTGAGGAAGAGTTCTTTCTCTGATCACTGGTTATCTATGCTTCAGATATGTGTCAGCACGACATTAAAACTCGCTCAGCACCACTCCTATGAGACTGGCGCGAAATTTGAATAGACATCATCTTTCAGATGTAGACATGCGCCTACCAACTCTCCTTTATGTCACCCAACTCCGTTTTCGTTGCGTCAGTATATTTTGAAGTATATTGAGGTGTGTGGTGTAATTGCCTGTGTTGTGTTGTACAATTTCAACAAAATTACAATAAAACTAGTTACTCATTATTAATCTAACATGAGGTTTTATTTAATCACTGATTTTCTAGGCTAATGAACGTTATTTTGCTAAAGAAATCTCCATCTGGGAATGTGTAGCAATGTTGTCACTCAAGCAGTGATAAATCTCACTAAGATCGTTCACAAAAGTAATCGTATATAACCAGCAAACAAGCTAAATGTATGATAAGTAATCTGAACTAAACAAGAGAAATGATTTTTAGTACTTCAGTGCTGTTGTTTAAAAGACTCTTTGCTAGTTGCAGATCGTTTATCAGATTGAACGCTACTGTTATCTCGATGTGTCAACACTTTTATTTAAGCAAAATGAACAATTTTGTCACACAATACCACACGTACGCAACACTAATGTATTTTCCTGTTGAAATATTTCATAAAAGTTGTTACGAAATTACCAGGCTTCATACATCAGCAGATAAGAATTTATATCACGTAAGATGGTGTTTGCATTCATAGATGTTCGATATGTTTGCAGTCTAACTGGAATTTACTAGCTCAGAGTGGGTCCTCGGCCACTAGTACACAATAGAAAATCAATTTAAAACTGCCGCTGCAATATTTCACTAAGATGGCGGCTAACATAAGGCAATCACCTATCGATTCTGCTTCAAGCTGTATTTTACTCGTAATAAATAATATATATTAAATCTTCCCTCACCTTCACTATATGCATTAACATTCGAACATATTTCTCAATGTTTCGTGAAACATTAATATTCACTATTTACCAATAAACTGAGCTGTAGATCAATAGTACTAATGGCTACGCTCTTTTGTAGCTGAGCCGAAAACTTAACATTTATATAGGACGAGAATTACAACGAAATAAAACTCCAGACAAAGAAGATCCACTTCAATAACGCATAATCTCTATTTTCAAATATCAATTAGCAACATAACAATACTTTAGCACATTTTTTTACTGACCTCAGTGTTACGAGACATCATTCACATCCTATCAGTTCGAACAAGAATAAGAGATTTTTCTACAAAAATCATAGATAAGGAAAGATTGCGATTTTCATTATTTTTTACATGGGTATTGTCTGAGATACAATTTTTTACAAAATTTAAAATTATGTCTTTGGCAATAATTATTTATTATTATATTAACGATGAAGTCCCTTTTATCCGTATCACGATAATACCATCAAAGTTCAGACAAATTCCACATACAATGCTGTCGTGAATATTATTTTGAATAAAATACAGGCGTGGATATTACAATATGTAACTCACTTGATGGTGTAACTTTCACAAAAGTTAGCGTAAACTGGCAGTCAATAACGTGACTTCGAGCACGACGCTCCGTTCGCATCTTGCTACTAATCTGTATAGGCGGGTGAGGGCACGATAGTTTCGGATTCCGACTGACTCCAATCAGAACAAGAGCCTTGGCTAGAGTTACGACAGATTCAGTGGAAACTTCAACAGAGACTTTGTTTTTCGACAGATCGATAAATGATGAATTTAGCCGTGCCTGTAGATTTTGAGTGTTTTGCTGACAGACTTCTGAAGCATGTGCTACCACTGATGTCACTCTCAGAGAAAGAGCTCCTCGCCAGAGCTACTACGATTAAGGTTATGAATATGAAAAATAATAACAAAAATAAGACAGGGACCGTAAGAAAGTCGATCATCTGTGGTAAATCAAAAGTATTATGGGCCAGGATGGGACGTGTGCTTTACGATAGCGGTGTGTAACAAATACACTACCCACGGACCACCTCAATGCTTCATCCCACACAGTTTTTCCGAATTCATCACTAAGAAAAGTGTCGGTCCTCGTGGCATATCAGTAATGAGCATGTATGGAAACCAAGAGTTTGTGTCATCGAATCTCAGTCAGACCACGAACTTTTCGGTCTTCCTTTTAATTTAGCCCTTACTTTCAACACGATAGGAGTCGTCAGAAATGTCACAGAGTTCGCATTCCTCGTCAAACTGCAGGTCGTGTTCCCCCAATTGGATAAATGGGATAGGTTAGGGACCCGCAAGTCGAAGAAGTGGCGTCCACTTGAAATACGTGCATCAAATCATTCCGCTACAGTCAATTATGTTTTTATTACAGAGGAAAGTGCGCATAACCAAATGAACACTGAATCATGAACTGTCTCCTGTCCTCCCTGAAGCAATCAAGTATTCACAATGAAGTGCCTGACAGAGGGCTCAATGAACCACCTTCAAGCTGTCTCTCTACCGTTCCACTCTCGAACGACACGCGGGAAAAACGAGCACTTAAATTTTTCTGTGAGAGCCCTGATTTCACTTATTTTATCGTGATGATCATTTCTCCCCATGTAGGTGGGTGCCAACAGAATGTTTCCTCAATCGGAGGAGAAAACTTGTGATTGGAATTCCATGAGAAGATCCCGTCGCAACGAAAAACGCCTTTGTTTTAATGATTGCCACTCCAATTCACGTATCATGTCTGTGGCACTATCTCCCCTATTTCACCATAATACAAAACGAGCTACCCTACTTTGTACTTTTTCGATTTCATCCGTCAGTCCCACCTCATGCGGATCCCACACCGCACAGCAATACTCCAGAATAGGGTGGACAAGCGTGGTGTAAGCAGTCTCTTTAGTAGACCTGTTGCACCTTCAAAGTGTTCTGCCAATGAATCGCAGTCTTTGATTTGCTCTACCCACAATATTATCTATGTAATCATTCCAATTTAATTTATTTGTAATTGTAATCTCTAAGTATTTAGTTGAATTTACAGCCTTCAAAGTGGTGTGACTTATCACGTAACGGAAATTTAGCTATTTCTTTTAGTACTCATGTGAATAACTTCATACTTATCCTTATTCAGGGTCAATTGTCACTTTTCGCACCATACAGATTTCTTATCAGAATCATTTTACAAGTCGTTTTGGTCATCTGATGAGTTTACAAAACGGTAAATAATAGCATCATCTGCAAACTATCTAAGACGGCTACTCAGATTGTCTCCTATGTCGTTATTATAGATGAGGGACAACAGAGGGCCTATAGCACTTCCTTGGGGATCGCCGGATATAACTTCTGTTTTACTCGATAACTTTCCGTCTATTACTCCGTAAAACATATTGCTTTTTTTAAAGAATCTATACTTGTTATATACACCGATACAAGTTGACTCAAGTAATCAGTCGGTTGTATAAATACAACGAACATTCACTTTTCAGCACTGTTGTGGCCACAATAGCTTCAGGCTTTCGTCCAACCAACGATAACTCAATGCCGTTAAAGGCATTTCGTTGTTTTGTCGAATGCTGCTAAGTCTTGCGCCAAAAGTCTACAACTACTCTGTTGTTTAAATCACATACTGAAATAGTGTACTTACTTTTATGACGTCTATATGCAGACTGAAGCGGCGAATGAAAATTTGTACCATAGCTGGGACCCGAACCAGCGTATCCTGCTCAGCAGGCAGATGTGCTAGCTGCTACGCCGCTCCACCCTGGCACAGCGGCTTTGCGCAGCTATATGGAGTGCCCTACCACGTCTCCCTCCTCAGTCCAGATTTCCATTCACGCCTCAGCCTACTTGGTATTTCCCCTAAACTCGAACAACATTGCAGAGCCTCTCCAACTGTATTGGAATAGCACCTCAGCTTCGAAAGAAAAGGGGATCCTGCCTGAAATTATTCAATATTTTACAAAGACCTTTTCAAGTCTCAAACATCTACGATGTCTATATGCAGACTGAAGCGACGAATGAAAATTTGTACTAAGGCCGGGATCTCAAGCCAGGTCTCCCGCTCACTGTGTGAATGCATTAATCGCGACGCCACCTTCGCACAGTGTCCTTGCACAATTGCACCGACTATCCTAATATGCCTCCCTCCTCAATCAAAATTCCTGTTCATGCCTCACCAATGCTATTCCAGTGTAGGGTGAACACCAAGAGGGCAGAGGCGCGAAAGGGAATTTGGAATGAGGAGTTAGGTGTGCTAGGGTAGTCCGTGCAGTTTTGCAAAGCCTTTAGGCCAGCGCACCGTAGTGTAGTGGTCAGTGCATCTCTGTACCTGCCTAGTGAGCAGGAGACACGGGTTCGAATACTGGCCTTGGTACAAATTTTCATTCGTCGCTTCAGTCTGCATATAGACATCGTAGATACTTGAGACCTGAAAAAATCTCTGTAACAAAATAATTTGATTTGTTCAAAAAAAATTGTTCAGATGGCTCTAGGTACTATGGGACTTAACATCCGGGGTCATCAGTCCCCTAGACTATTTATTTAATCGTACTGCTAGGGCCCGCCGTCTGTCAGGCCGTTCACCGGGTGCCGGTCTTTGAATTGGACGCCACTTCAGCGACCTGCAGCCGATGAGGATGATAGGATGATGACAGCACAACACCAAGTCCATGGGCGGAGAAAATTCCCCGACCCAGCCGAAAACCGACCATTTTTTTTGTAACCATATATATTTATTTAAAAATATTAACAACGATACATTTTTTTAAAAAATTCATTCTATTAACCTATTACATTCCTAGTGTTGGTTAACTTTACTGTCATTTTATAGGTTTTCATTTCTATATTCTTTTCTTTTTCTTTTCTCTTATTGTTGTTCCTTGAACCCTTTTAAATGGCCATTTGTCGTCTTTTTTTGGGTACAACATTGCAGGACAGGCATAATAATTTATAATTAGCATCGACACATTGATTTTGAGTTCAAATTTCTGCCACAGGCACATTGTGCGTTCTGATTTGATCTCTTCCTCTAGTTTTCACTGTTAGGTGGGACAGTATGAGGGAAACATCAGCATGATAAATGGAGCAGAAGTGGAAGAGAACTTTTTTGCATATACTACAGGTTATACATAAATTGAAGAAGAGAGAAAAATTATGTCATATTATATAAGAGAAGCAGAGAGGAAAGTGTGAGTAAACAATATAAATTTTATATGGCACATAGTAAAGGAAATCATACAAAAAAATTGTAGTTGGCACTTACTACTAAGTAATGCTTGTATCCTAAACAATATAGTACAAATAATAAAAAAAACACTGTTACTACTACTGGGCATACTTTTGACACAGGTTTGTCTGCAAGCATGACAGATGTTTGGTGAGAAGCACTTTGAATCACTGATTTCACTAAGAAGAAACACTTTATGCTACTATACTTCACTATTTGAGGTGAGAGGAGAAAGCACTTTATCTTTCCTGTTGCACTTATTCACTATCACTGCACACGTTCTTCTTGTGGTGAGTGTGGTGAGGTGGCTGGTGGCGGTGCTGAGGGTCACAGGCTGGGGAGGACTCTGGCGTCACTGTCTGCAGTGGAGTCTGCAGGAAGTTTCTGAAGTTCTCGCGGTAGCGCCTGTGCTGCTGGGCCGTCTTGTTCTCCTCCCAGAGGTCCATCAGGAAGGCCAGCTGGTCGGTCTGCCTCCGCGCTACGATGGCGTGTGCCGTCATGGCGAGGATCCAGAGAGTCGCCAGTCGCTTGGGCCGTTGGAGTCTGGGGCGGTGATTGCTTCCCCTGTGATGCTTCCAGGCGCCGTTCTTTTGATGTGGGCCACCATCTGCTGGCAGGCTTCCCATATTTTGGTGGCATTCCCGCAGGTGAATCGGTGCTCGAGGGTGTCGGTCATGGCACATACGTCGCACTTGTCACTTGCGGCGAGTTTTATCAAAAAATTGGTTCAAATGGTTCTGAGCACTATAGGACTTAACATCTGAGGTCATCAGTCCCCTAGAAGTTAGAACTACTTAAACCTAACTAACCAAAGGACATCACACACATCCATGCCCGAGGCAGGATTCGCACCTTCGACCGTAGCAGCAGCGCGGTTCCGTACTGAAGCGCCTAGAACAGCTCGGCCACAACGACCGGCCCCTGATTTGTACTTCTTTCAGTTGGAATCAAACGCAGTGACAACATACGTATGGCTGGCCGACCAAGATATGGTGACGAAAAATTGGCCCTCTGCCACGAGTCGGACCTGCTTTGAAATACTGCGCAACCATATTTTCCTGCCACTGCAGTGTATGATGATGTATCAAAGCTATTAAGGAAGCTCATAAAGTGGTCTGCTATGAAGATATTGTCGCGGCTGGTGAGAGTGGCCGCTAGAGCGTTGTTTAGGCGGGACGAATGGCTGACGGATGGGCGCTCACTCGGCCGGTTGTGGCATCCGGGTAGCGGCAGCCGAACCGAGGGCCCGCTACGTCACAGCAGGGAGACATAAAAGGCAGCGCCGGGAGACAGTGATTGGTGTGCTGACAGTCTCCAGCCCATCACAGGGCCGTCTTGCTGCTGAAGGAGACGTCTCACTTCATACTTCCCAACAATCGGCTAGCCTCCACTTTTGTGCAGTACGTTCCGGACGCGGACCCTGCAGGAGATGGGGACAGTCCGCGAAACAAAGCGAAAGCATTATACTCAGCGCACGTGTAAAGAAGGCAGCTTTTCTTTGGTCGTCAACTTCTGACTGGTCTGAAGCACCCCACTACGAATTCCTCTTCATCTCAGATCAGCGCTAGCAGTCAACTGACTCAGTTATTTGTTGCCTGTTTTTCAGTGCCTTTCTTCTCCCATAGTTTTTACTTCTACGTCTACATCTACATCATACTTCGCAAGCCACTTAATGGTGTGTGGCGGAGGGTACTTTCGGTACCACCATCTGATCCCTCCAACCCTGTTCCACTCGCGTGGGAAGAATGATTGTCGGTAAGCCTCTGTATTGGCTGTAATTTCTCGAATTTTCTCCTCGTGGTCAATAAGGGAGATGTTTGTGGGGGGAAGTACTATGTTGTGCGACTCCTCCTGAAAAGTGCTCTCCTGAAATTTCAGCAGTAAATCTCTCCGTGATGCACAATGTCTCTCTTGTAACGCCTGCCAGTGGAGCTTGTTTAGCTAATCCGTAACGCTCTGTCGCCACCTAAACGATCCCGTGAGGAAACGCGACGCTCTTCGTTGAAACTATCTTCTCTATGAATCCTGCCTGATAGCGATCTCAGATATATGAACAATACTCAAGAACCGGGCTAACAAGCGCCTTATAAGCCAGTTCTTTCGTGGTAGAGCTACATTTCCTTAAGATTATTCCGATGAATCTGAGTCTGGTGTCTGCTTTTCCCACTATCTGTTTTATATGGTCATTCCACTTAAGGTCGCTATGGATAGTTACGCCTAGATATTTTACGGCAGAAGCTGTCTCCAGCTGTTTGTCCTCAATAGTGTAGCTGTACAGTAGTGGGTTTCTTTTCCTATGTATGCGCAATGTGTTACATTTATTTACGTTCAGGGTCAACTACCAGAGCCTGCACCAATCATCAATCTCTGCAGGTCGTTCTGCAAATTCTTACTATCTTCGGGCGTTGCTACTTTGATATGGACAACTGCATCATCCGCGAATAGCCTTAAAGAGCGCCCGACGCTTTTTACTAGATCATGTAAGAGGTATGCGCTATATGCGCTGCCTGCAACAGGCAAGACTTAGGAGAGTCTCTGACCAGAGAGCAGTACGTAGTTAGTTGTTGCTTGTCAGTAGTCGGCGTTAGTCTTCAGTAGTCTGCGTTAGTCTTCTGTAGTCTGCAGTAGTCGACAGTAGTCGGCGCGTGTCTGCGCTTGTCGGCAGTCTGCTCTGGTCGGGACTCTGGAGGATGAGTATTATTGTACAAGGTAAAGAAGCAGCCTTGCGCATATCTAGTAATGTATGTTAACTGTCATTCGATTTCTTTTAAAAAAAATGCCCCAATAATAATTTTTATAATATAAAGTAATTTTTTTTAAAAAAAAGCATTCATTTCAATTTAAAGATTTTATTCAACGGATGATTATTTCTTTCACGAATCACAAAGCATAAGCCAGCATTGCACGGAGCTGTGCCGAAAATTTTTTAGGTAAGAGCAGATATATTCGCAGTTTTTATTGAGGTAAGCTTGCACAGGATAGAGTAGCATGGAGAGCTGCATCAAACCAGTCTCAGGACTGAAGACCACAACAACAAAGAATTTTTGCTCTTTTTATTCAGAATACAGGGCCGATGCGCAGCTCTGCTGCCGTCATAAAATTTACCAGGTTGCTGAATTTTTTTATTATTTTGGTGTTTAGGAATTTTTCTGTTTCGAACTTACATTCAATGAAAATTCAAATGGCTCTGAGCACTACGGCACTTAACTTCTGAGGTCATCAGTCCCCTAGAACTTATAACTACTTAAACCTAACTAACCTAAGGACATCACATACATCCATGCCCGAGGCAGGATTCGAGCCTGCGACCGTAGCGGTCACGCGGTTCCAAACTGAAGCGCTTAGAACCGCACGACCACACCGGCCGGCTTACATTCAATGAGAAAAGAATTTTGTGGGTACAGTAAATGTGAATGCATTTCTGCACGGAGACAATAAATCGGAACCAATTTTGTTCGGAGGTTACAATATTTAAAATTCATTTAATTATTATATTTTTGTGGGGAGGTTACAATCATTTATATATTTTGTAAACAGCAACGGTCCTATCACACTTCGCTGTGGTACTCCGGATATTACCTTTACATCTGTCGATTTAGTTCCGTTAAGAGCGACATGTTGAGTTCTATCTTCAAGAAAGTCTTGATTTCAACCTTAGGTTGCCGGCCGCGGTGGTCTAGCGGTTCTAGGCGCTCAGTCCGGAACTGCGCGACTGCTACGGTCGCAGGTTCGAATCCTGCCTCGGGCATGGATGTGTGTGATGTCCTTAGGTTAGTTAGGTTTAAGTAGTTCTAAGTTCTAGGGGACTGATGACCACAGCAGTTAAGTCCCATAGTGCAACCTTAGGTCTGCTCCGAGCCGCAGGTCTGCTCCGATAGTCCGTAAGCTCTTATTTCCATTAAACGGCAGTGCGGGACAGTGTCAAATGCCTTACTGAAATCAAGGAACACGGCACCAACCTGAGCGCCGTTGTCCACTGCGCTGTGGGTCTCATGGAGGAACAGAGCGTGCTGAGCTTCGCTGGATCTCTGCTTGCGGGATCCATGTTGATTTTTATGGAGGAGCTGTTCATTTTCCAAAAACGTCATAATTCTTGAGCATAAAACATGTTCCATAATTCTACAACAGATGACGTCAACGATATAGGTCTATAATTGTGTGGATCTGTCTTCCGGCCTTTCTTAAAAACGGGAATGACCTGCGCTTTTTTCCTGTCGTTAGGTACCTTTCCTTGCTCAAGCGGTCTACGATAAATTACTCCTAGAAGGGGAGCAAGTTCTTTCGCATAATCTTTACAGAATCTTACAGGTATCTCGTCTGGTCCTGAAGCCTTTCCACAACTAAGAGATTGTAGCTACTTTTCAATTCCGCGATCATTTAACTCAGTATCTGCCATTTCGATATTCGTACGAAGATCCAAAGGAGGAACAGTGTTATGATCTTCCGTGGTAAAACAACTTTCGGAAGACCGAATTCAGGATTTCGGGCTTCTCTCTGTTATCTACCGTTCTGGGCCTGTGTGGTCGCTGGGGGAATGAATAGATGATTTTGATCCACATATTGGTTTTACATACGACCAAAATCTCTTACGGTTTTTATTCAGGTCGGTCGATAACGTCTTACTTTCAAAATCATTGAACGCTTCTCTCATTGCTCTCTTACGCTCATTTTCGCTTCGTTCAGCTTTTGTTTGTCAGCTAGATTTTTACTTCTCCTAAATCTGAAATGAAGTGCTCTTTGTTTACATAGCGCTTTTCTAACACCATGGCGGACCTTTTCCATCCCTCAAAACCTTACTCGGACCACACTTGTCTATGGCGTACTGAACGATGCCTTTGAATTTTTTCCACTTGTTCTCCACATCTTCGTCCTCGTAATCGAATATTTGATGCTAACTGCTGAGATATTCCGGAATTTGTATCCTGTCATCCTTGCTGAGCAAACGTGTCTTTCTACCTTTCTTAACATTCCTTGTAGCTCCCTCTAGTACAATGGCAGTTATTCCTTGATGTCGCAACGCATGTCATGCCATCTTCTTGTCAACGTTTTGCACAGATTCCTCACCTCGCCGGTTCTACGGAAGTCCTCATCATATTCTTTCTCCAGATTTTCAACTGCTCCTCAAATGCTCCGGTTCTGTTCTTTACCAGGTTTGCCGCAGGTCGATGATTCCATTCCGTACAACGCTGTGCTTCAACGTACACACTTTGACATAAAACTCGACCGGCGGCCGGCCGCTGCAGAGGCTAAGTCCGCGCCGATCGCGACATGGGACAAATAAACTGGCCAACTCCGGTTATCTGCACAATCTGGCAACACTGTAGACTGCGGCACTTCCTGGAGGAAGTCTTCTCCCATGATAGAGAAACCGTAGGCTGTTTACGCCTGTGATCTGGTGGTAGCGTGCGTTGTTTCTATTCACAATGTCTGTCAACCGAGAGCAAGTGGCGCAAAATATTTTTATAGCCTTTTCTGTCTGAATGCTGAAGATGTGAATGTAATGGCAGCACAGATTCAATCTATTTCGCTTTCTGACACACCGATATCAAAATTTTATTCAGTAACCATTTTGCAGCAGATTTTCTGCAGACTATCCTCTTCTGGACGCCGTATGCGTCAAAGCTCCGGGATCCATTTGCTGGCTGCCGGCAGCGGCCGTGGCGACAGCAGGGGCGCTGCACTCCCCAGTTCTTTATCGAAAGCGCCTGCTACCGCTCATAATTTAAAACGCTTTATTATTAAATGTTGCTCCACATAAAATTTCTACGATTTCCATTCACGCTCGAAAGCAGCGGAGACAGACGCCCTGATTGGTAGGTGGGTACTATATTACATTAATCGGCAAGAGCTGAGTATGGCCCGTAATTAATTTTATAGACTAGGACGAAATTAAACCACCCCACTACATTCGATGAATTTATAAATGCTTCATACCTCGTTTCTTTTCCTTTCAAAGTCAATTATTTGTGCGACTTTTGGCCAATAGTCGCATGTTTTCGTCAAGCCAGAGTGATCGTCTGTGGTGTAAAGTGTATTACAGTTCTTGTTTCATTCCTTATGGTACGTCTGTGCGATAAACTGTGTGAATACCTTGCAATGATTGCTCTGTAGCAGTGCAGGAATACTGCACATTTGGAGCATGTACGGATTCATGAAGTCTTTAACGTTGATCGGATGTGATAGTTAAGGCCATCAGATTTAAACCAGAAAAATTTATCGGTTTAGAGCTTTCGGAGAACGGAAAGGAATTGCTAACGCCGGTGTTAGAAAACGTCTACAGTTAAATGCTACTGCAAAAATTTAGAAGAGAGGAACTACATTAATCAACATGTGCACTTCATAACAACCTCCTGACAAGTTAGACCTATATGACTAACAAAGCTCAAAATCGTATCGGTTTGAATCTTTTCAGGAACTATTTAACAGTGAAGCACCATGGCATTTGCAAAGCAGACATCCATGATATTAACATAATTTTTTAAGTCGAAATTGCGCGAAGATTGATGTGTAAATGCATTCTTCAGTGTCAGTGTCATAATGAAAAAAGGAAAATCACTGTTTACTGTGATAATTAGTTTCAATTGAGCTGTTTACCTTTAGAAGCATATCAGGTACAGTGGTAGCAGACAACTGAGATAAAAAAAGTTGGAAAATTCAACTACATGATTCTTAATTACGGTGTGTAACGCATCCACTAATCTAACCTAGCTTCACATAGTTCCTCACCCCCCCCCCCCCCCCACTCTCTCTCTCTCTCTCTCTCTCTCTATCTCTCTTTCTATCTATCTATCTCTGTCGCTCTCTGTCTCTCATTCCACCTCAATACTCGACCGTGTAACAAAATGAAATGCCGCAGTGTCGACGCAAATATGAGGACCCCATAGCGGAGACAGAGCCCTGAGGCGGCGGGCAGGGACGGCACGGAGACCCGAGCAGCGGCTGAGCGTTGTGGGGGGCCGCTGTCGCCTATTGTGTTGTGTCGGCTGGTGCGTGTTGGACACGTGTAGCAGCGGCTGCTGTGCCCGCACCGCCGGCAGGCCATTGTTTGCTCGCTCCTGTGTATACAGCGGCGCAGCGCTATCAGGACGCAGTTCCGCGGAGGCTCTCGCCAATCCTCTCAACCTTCTCTCCGCCTTTAAAGAATCTCATTCTGTCGGCTACAGCGCACTACTTCGACTTTATCTAAAGCTGTCTGACCCTTAAATGTCATCCTGCAAATATTTATGTAAAATAAGAAAAACTTTCTCAGTATTTTTAACTTCGCGAAGAAAGTTATAAGATTACCTGGTAAAAACGATGTTACTGAGTTACTTGCGCTAAAGAAAGGAAGGAAGTAGAGTTGCCCGTCCGGCCTCGTTAGCTGCAAGCGTAGCTAAAGACGAAGGGACCGAATTTCGATTCCCGCACACGACGCACATTTTCTCCTCTACTGGTCGGGGTAGTGCGTTGTCCTTACGTTGGTCAAACTTTTAAAAAAAGTGGAGTTGTTCTGTTAGCTCTTATTAGTCAGAAAAAAACAGGTTTCACCAAATATGTCGTTTCGGGTCTTCATTATAAGTCTCCCGAGGGAAGGATTATAAAACAATAAGTCACAATGTTGTCTGTGCCCTATCATATCTCGTGGCGGATTTAATTATTTTATCTAACTCTGGCTCCAATTATCAAAAAATCCATGTTCACACGACTGCCATAACGTTACTGTTTAACACTACGTCTTATGTTGTTACTTTCTTTAGCTAGTGGTCTCGCGGTAGCGTTCTCGCTTCCCGAGCATGTGGTCGCGGGTTCGATTCCCGGCGGGAATGACTGGGTGTCGTCGTCGTCATCATCATTCATCCCCATTACGGTCGGAGGAAGGCAATGGCAAAACACCTCCGCTAGGACCTTGTCCTAGTACGGCGATGCGGGTCTCCCACATCGTTCAAAAATGGCTCTGAGCACTATGGGACTCAACTGCTGTGGTCATAAGTCCCCTAGAACTTAGAACTACTTAAACCTAACTAACCTAAGGACAGCACACAACACCCAGCCATCACGAGGCAGAGAAAATCCCTGACCCCGCCGGGAATCGAACCCGGGAACCCGGGCGTGGGAAGCGAGAACGCTACCGCACGACCACGAGATGCGGGCATCCCACATCGTCCCCTACGCTCTGTCAAGGAGTATGGGACCTCATCATCATGTTGTTACAGTAGTGGCGGTAAAGCAGATTTTAATGCGTTTTCAATTGAAAAAAAATGTACTGTAAATGAGTTGAGAAAATAATTTTTATTTTCAAATACAATCACTTGCCCTGTCAGATCAAAAAGTTTCGAGACTGAATTAATAAAAAAAATAGAGAAAAGTTAATTGTTCACATAATTTTTTGCACAGTGGTAGGAGGGAGTGCCATGAAGAACATACTACACACATAAAAAAAAAAGTTTTGCATCACCCCAGTTCCCGGAACTCCTGAAGATAGACGTTGACTGTGGATATTGTATCACAGACTCAGTCCCTTTGACTGTTCAGAAATGTCACTAAACCCACCCAAAGATGTAAACAACCTTGCATGAGCAGCGCCTGTTAGACGGAGGGGGTCCAACAGCCGATCAGTTCCAGTCATTCCATTAGGAAGGAAGTACACAGCTCATGTTGTCTGTAGTTCAACCATGCCTAGACGGTGAATACCGTGGTTCGATCGCGTCCGCATAGTTACGTTGTGCCAGTAAGGGATCTCAACAAGGGAAGTATCCAGGCGTCTCGGAGTGAACCAAGGCGATGTTGTTCGAACATGGAGGAGATACAGAGAGACAGGCACAGTCGATGATATGCTTCGCTCAGGCCGCCCAAGGGCTACTACTGCAGTGAATGACCGTTACCTACGAATTATGGCTCGGAGGAACGCTGACAGCAACGCCACCATGTTGAATAATGCTTTTAGTTAAGCCACAGGACGTCGTGTTACGACTAAAACTGTGCGCAATGGGTTGCATGACGCGCAACTTCACTCCCAACGTCCATGGCGATATCCATCTTTGCAACCACGACACCATGCAGCGCGGTACGGATGGGCCCAACAACATACCGAATTGACTGCTCAGGATTGGCATCACGTTCTCTTCACCGATGAGTGTCGCGTATGCTTTCAACCAGGAAATCGCCGGAGACGCGTTTGGAGGTAATCCGGTCAGGCAGACCGCCTTAGACACACCGTTAGCGAGTGCAGCAAGGTGGAGATTTACTGGTGTTTTGGTGTGACATTATGTGTGGCCGACGTACGCCGCTGGTGGTCATGGAAGGCGCCATAACAGCTGTACGATACGTGAATGCCATCCTCCGACCGGTAGTGCAACCACATCAGCAGCATATTGGCGAGGCATTCGTCTTCATGGACGACAATTTGCGCCCCCATCGTGCACATCTTGTGAATGACTTCCTTCAGGATAACGATATCACTCGACTAGAGTGGCCAGCATGTTGTCCAGACATGAACCCTATCGAACAAGTCTGTGATAGATTGGAAATAGCTGATCCACAAGTGTAATATCGCGGGTGAAGTCTAATACGGTGGAAAAATATTTATCTCCCTTCACTTCACCACCCCTTCGACCAGAACTGATCTAAACTCTGCATATGTTTGAAAACGATAAGATGTACTCCATTTTCCTTTTTTACATAAACTTCTTTTATATTTAGCTAGAAAAGGATCGAATTCTGCTACTAGCTCTAGTGCCATCTCAATGTGTTGACGCAGATCCATAGTCGTCACCGCTGAAAGTATGTATGAGAATGTTTTGGACCAGAGCGGCAACTCGTTTAGACAGGTTTCTCCAGTATTTTACTTCTGTCTGAAGCTGAGATGTTAGTTTCTTATCTATTCTCCTCGTGGTTTTTCCTCTAGCTTTTCAGATTCACACACATTTCTTATGTGCGTCCGAATCTTCATGAGCAGTTACTCGTGACTTGCCGTTTTTCCAGTCATTAAATCCCTCATTAGGTTTCACAAACTCTGATGTTCCATTAAACAATAAACATAAGACACAAAATACAGTACCCCTGCTTCGAGAGTACAGTACAAATAGTCTTCGTTGTTTACCGCCTTACCTTTATTTTAATACTTCAGAAAGTATATTGCCTACATGTATTATTGAAATCACAATTCGTATTCATTGCCACATTATCTCGTTCAGCGATATGATCGCGAACGAATACATTTATTGTTCAGTCGGAAGGGTCGTCAGAAAGTGCTCTCTGTCATCATTCCCTTTACAAGCGTCACTTGAGTCAACTGAAATGATTGTTTCCGCGCCATTATTGTTGTTTCTAATATCGCAAACGCCTGACTCAGAAAAACCACACGCTGCGCCATTTTCGATACTGTTCACCACACTTCACTATTGCACTGTGATGTTTCTAGACCCGAGTCCTAGCTGGAACTATGGAAGTAGCTGGCTGTGTTTGATTTTTTAAATGACGCATCGATTTTTGCACTCTTTCTCACAGTTTCTTACCTTTCGCGAGTTTCCAGTATAGAGCACCACACACACTTCTCCGACTGTCACTCATTTTAATTAACACTAAAATATAAACCACAAACTAAACGAAAGCAAATGTAGTCCTCATAATTTCAAATTAAAAAGAACTACCAACCAAATGGCCGGCTGTTCGAACGAATAGCGGTATTTTCTCTGAATTTGAAGTTTCAGTGCGCATTATTGGGTGTTGACACTGGCTGCTCCTACGACTGTATTAGAGATATCTCCCGTCAAAAGGCTTAACAGCGAGTAACGAGGTTTCCCTTCTGTGAGTTATGTTCGCATTTTCTTTTCAAAATCTGTGAATGAAACGCCTTCAAAAGACAGTAACCTCGTATAAGCCACCCCTTAAAATCCGGCGCCCAGACAGCTCCCTATTCCGCCTAGACCCAAATACGCCTCTGCGCACAACCATGTGAAACTACTACTGCGAGATACTCAGCTCTCGCGTCACAATGGTTTCAATCTCAGTTACGTCATCAAATTAATAATCTTTCATGTGAACATCTGCACTGCGTCGTTTTGTATTACGTTCGTGGGCTATTGATAACAACGAGTCTCGTCGCCCGTGATGACGTTTTCCAAAAATGAATTGTCTCTGTTGCATTCCTGTCACGTCTCGATACGATTCCACCAGTCTTTTTTATTCGGGAGTCAAGGTGTGCGGGAAAGACTTAAAATATATATTTCCCTTCTACAAAACATCCTGGAGAATATCTTGAGCACTTGATGCAGAGATGTATGTCCACTGCTATTTTGCAACCCAATAACGATTACATAACTATTACGGTCTCACGTCCACTATTTTACGCTACCTGCCAAGGACTGACAGGCTGAATGCACATCTGTTTACAGTTATTGGTTTAAGCTGACGTCGTTTGTACGCCAGTAATAAAATGAGTCTCAGAACGTTTTGGATGGACGGTGTATAGGCTTTAGATTTGCAGTTACGACTGTCTCAGTCATCTTCTCATGAATGTGCTCACAGAAGGACCATCCACAACCGTGGAACGAAAACCTTAATCTTCTGTGCAGCACATTCATCTTAAGGTGACCATTTGAGACAATCGAAACCGTAGTCGTCGTCATCATCATCATCATCATCATCACCATCATCACCATCTGTGAAGGAGACCGCATATAAGACACCAGTGCCATCTATTCTTGAATACTGATAGATGTTTTGGACCTGCACCATGTCAGACATGGAAGCACTTCAGAGGCGGGGTGCTATATTTGTTACCGGTAGGTTCGAACAACACACAAGTGTCAGGGAGATGCTTCGGGAACTCAAATGGGAATCCCTGGAGGGAAGGCGCCGTTCTTTTCGAGGAGCACTTTTGAGAAAATTTAGAGAACCGGCATTAGTAGGTGGCTGCAGAACGATTCTAACGCCGCCAAAACACATTTCGCTTAAGGACCATGAAGATAAGGGGAATCAGCTCTCATCCGGAGGCATATAGACAGCTGTTTTTCCCTCGCTCTATTTGCGCCTGGAACAGGAAAGTAAATGACCAGTAGTCGTGCAGGGTATCGTCAGTAACGCACCGTACGGTGCCTTGCGGGTTACGTGTGTAGATGACGTTGTTGATCATCATCAGCAGCAGCATCTTCCATTCAAGGATTACGGAATTGCCTGTTCCAAACTCACAAACAAAATCATACCCACCTTTTCCAAGGGCTTCCAATACAATATCTCTTTTCCCATTCGGCATGTAGTTCGGGATCTTCTGGGGAATTCTATGCCTTTGCATACTCATGACGTGTTGTCTCCAGATTTCACGATACTTTTAATTTTTTCATTCATGTTGAAAATATTTCATTCTGTTATAATATATCTTCATTTTTAATCACGTCTTTTCTTGTGCCGTTCTTCGTTCTTCTTAGCAACATTATCTCAGCTAACTGAATTTCACGTCCTCTTTTTTTTTTTCTTTTGTCTTTTTTTCTGTGGTAATGCAGCTTTCGCTTTTCTTTGGATAAAATAGAAAGCATCATCACTTTATAAAATTTCATGATAATTTCTGTGTGGGCCTATGTTCTACTAACGGTAACACATACAACTTGGAATTCGTTTATTTTATCTTCAGTATCAGAGTCAAAACCACATCTTATACCGTAGCCTAGAAGGGAGCTTTTAAAGATCTTTTCTACACATTAAGTACGCAAAACAATTTCTGGTCTGACTGGATATTTTCCTCGGATTGCCATTATTTACGTCTTATTAGGAGAAACTTGAATAAACCTGTATTTCTTGCATGTTTCGTTCAAGTGGTATACTGATATTTGGAGATCATCATGACGATAAAACCTACAAACAGAAGCACATCCACGTATTCCTCATTCACTATCTTAATTCCTTCGTTTCCTTTACATTCGCATTTGCGAAAAATGTAGTCAGTTCAAATATTAAAAACGGTAGGTTTCATAATTATTTCTTTTAATTGATTTCTATCTATGTTTATTAGAGTGAGTATATTTTTGTAACGGTTTTTCATTACCTCTATTATGTGACGTGACTTAGGCTGCACAGCGTTCGCATTGCAGCCAGGAAACTGCAAAATCACTGTGAAACTGACAAACAGCGTAGCATACAGGGCTGGTTCAACTGGAGACAAATGGGAAAATTTTAAAGGACAAATGGTTTGACATTACGGGTTGTACCTCTTTGTAAACGTGGTATGTTCGAGGATTCAGCAACAAAGAGAGCGAATTAAATCAACAAAGCAAAGTACACATATAAATAATAGCATCAAGTAAAAAAAAAGAAAGAAGAACTAAAGATTTTACAGGCTACTGGAGGCGTACAGTAGCGTCTCACAGAACAGTAGCCTAAAAACATATAGGTCGGGAAATAGGTTTCATGAAATCCGTTTTAAGATACGAAATGCTGGTGGAAATCGTCATATGCATTTTAATCAATGTAGAACAAGTGGACCATGTTGCGCGACGTATTCTTCCAGAGTGTATTGTTCAAAAGTTTTATTCTGCTTCATGTTTATATAGCATATTCTCGGTGTTCAAACTGCGTGAAATTTCAGTGAAAACTCGGTCTTCCGAGTGTTTCCACCATGTTTATTGCCAGGTGATTACTTACTATCGGAACCTTTCTGTCCCTCTTACCTATTGGCGATGTGTCTCCCGACAGGCTAAGGAACGTCGCCTGTAGTGCGGGACTTAGTCGGTGAAACAAGGAATTCGGCAGGCAATAAAGTAGATCCCCCTGCCGCTACGGAATTCTGGAGTGGAAGTGGAACGGAGGCTATACCCGATGTACAATATCGACGCGTTTGTTTTATTATTCCTATATTAAGAGTACTTACACAGTTTCATTAATGTAAAGATTTCCATGAATAAGATCTGTCAGATTCTTGTTTTCATATTACGTGCGAAGTTGGATGACGTATTATGTGTGGCCCTAATGAAGTCTGGTGCGAACAAGCGAGCATTAGGCTAGTTACGACATGTATAAATGCTCTGCACAGCTACATGATGGCTGAAACTGCAATATGTCTTCGCTGATTTCGTTAAGATGGCTGGTGGCTTCATCTTTTTTTGCGAAAACATTAAACAACAGATTATTGACGATCATAGGTGTCAAACTAGCTTAAATCCAACAGCTTTTCTGTAAAGTAAAAATAAATGTGGAACATGTCCAGGAGATAAATCATCATCATCATCATTTCCTTTGGGCCTTTGTCCCGCTTCAACGCAGGGTCTGCCGAGTAACTAAGGATTTGGCAGTGTTCGTTGCAGAGGGTGGCCAGATGCCCTTACTGTCACCACCCCGAACACCCCTTCCCCCCCCCCCCCACCCCCCGCCCGCCAACCCCCAGGGCGAAATTAGTGCAACCCAGCTGTCTGCATCTAGTGTAAGCCATGAAACACTGCGAACTTCTTCAAATGTCTGCGAGTCGTGTAACTGAGGCGGAACGTGGGGACCAGCCCGGTATTCACCCAGTGGGATGTGGAAAACAGCCTAAAAAACCACATCCAGGCTGGCCAGCGTACCGGCCCTCGTCGTTAATTCGCCGGGCGGATTCGATCCGCGGCCGACGCGCCTACCCGAGTCCAGGAAGCAGCGCGTTGGCGCTCTCGGCTACCCTGTCGTGTATGCAGGTGAGATAAATACTTTCAGTTTATCCACAATCGCCGATCTTCAGTCATGTTTGATTGCAGAGCGATCATTTATTAAATTCAAAAGACGCATAAGGCAATTAGACGTACTATGGAACAAAATTATTGTATAGTGACTAATCATTCCTCACCGTAATTAACTAAAAAGCTACATTCTTCCGGTATTTAGAGCTCATACAGCACCTCCTCTGTAGTCAGAAATCGCATGAAGAATTTCCACAACTTAAATCACTTACGATCACAAGTTCTTTATTTCGCCTTGATACACCTTTTCCTTGCGTCATTCAAATTCTTTTTTTCTTGCACTCCATGGCCAGAAAATCTCGCGCCAACCCTCTTTCTCTTTCCGTCCTTCCAGCTTCCTTCAAATATAAATCCCTACGATTGTAGACATAGAGTAATCTCTCTGGGCACAGAACCCTTACAACAGAATATATAGGGTGTTCGTAAATTCCCTTACAAAAGACTTGTAGAGGACAGTGAATCCATAATTTTTTGCGCAGGAACTAACGTCCCGGAAAGTACCATATCCATGCTACAGCCATTAGAAAACATGTTTGCTAAATAATATGCAAAGGGTGGTAATGGTTGGGGTGGTTACGTGGGATAGGCTGATGTCATTGGACGTCTCCTACTTCTCTGACCTGGTTCAAGCCTTATTCGCAAGTCTGTGGGTGTTAGAGCAACATGGTTGAGTACATGTTTGCAGAACACACCGAAATGGCGAAGCCCACGATAATGGAACATATGCTCGTCGCCTTTATCATGATCGTTATGTACAATGTCCGACTCCATCTCATACCCTTTTCGTCACAATTAAGCAACGGCTTAAGAAAGGGGTACCTCCACCGTCAGCAGGCATGATTGTGGTGCTCCAACCAGATGCCACACACCAGAGTTGGAAGAGACCATACTGTGCCAGTTGAAGAGAACATGTCGACAAGTACATGAGCAATTTCTTTGGCTACTAATGAATGGAGTTGTGACACAAGTTGTATTGTCTAGGAAGCCAACATACTCTGATCGCCATAGAAACTATCAAACCAGTCGTATTAATGAGTTTTATTACAAAAAGAAAATTACAATACTTAACTTTGGCAATTACACAGATGCGTCGCTGGCAAAGGGCGATATAGAAAATAATCAATCTTCTTCAGTACAGAAGATCCCAAGTCTGTGCTACATAGAGAGTACAAGCCAAGTGACTAGAGCTGACGCTGCTCTCGAAGTCGCTAATCTTGAAGCTGCTATTGAACTGGCCCGTCACCAATAGGTCGCGGCGCTTACGTCCTCTCCACATAGGGGCCGCTGCTGTCGCGTTGTCGTCCTGGAGGGAGGTCCAGTCAGCATAGAATTGGCTGACTTCTTCTCACAGCCTTCTCTTCCCTGTCGTTCCCGACTGGCTTGCCGACACTTGACTTCACGCCGTAACACAAGTGGTGTTCAGAATATTATATACTCACTCCCCTCTACAAGTGCTAGAAGCTTATACCCGTAATTTCCGAACATCCTGTTTACATGTACGTCACTCTCCTATGAACAAATTTATTTACCTCAGATCTTAGACCATGAGGTTGGTTGACAGCAGCTCGCCATGGTTTCCAGTCTTCGTCCTTTCTCTTGAGAGGGGTATCAGTGGTGCAGGTGGTATCCTCCATTAGCTGTTTGACATTTTCCAGTCTCGATCTGCCTCTTGTGTTCTTCCCCTCTACTGTCCTTTTAGTCATACTTTTAATGACAACATTATGTCTCAGCAGATGGCCGATCCCTTCTGTGTTGGATAAACTTTGAAAGACATGGCTTCTCTTCCTCCAGTTTTGTGGAGCACAATTCGATACCTTGTCAACCCGGGCGTCTTTAGCATTGTCGATAATACCACATCTCGGAGGCTATTATTTGTTGTCCTTCTGCTTCTTCGAATGTCTATGTTTCACTTCCATACAGCTGCACACTCCAAACAAGTGTCTTCGTGAGGTCTTCCCTGAAATATTTGTCTATGCCGCTGGGCGTGAAAAGGTTACTTCTCTTGTTAAAATCGGCCTTCGCCTGTTAGATTCGGCTTGCGATATCCGTCTTTGGTCTACCAAATGATGCAGTTTACTCGCTAGGTAGGCGAAGAATTCGACAGTCTCTAGTCGCTCCCTGTTAAGTGAGCGTTGGGAAACGGTGTTTCGTCTACTCACAACTAGCGTTTTTGTTTTAGCTGTATTAATTCTCACGTTACAGAGCGACCTGAGGGTGGTTTCCATTTGGGCAAGCATTTTCACTTAACACTGCGATATCAGCGGCAGATCTCAACATATCCATTTTTTTACCATTGACTTAAATTCCTCCTGTATCTCCAAGTTTTCCTCTGAATGCTTCTGTTGCCCTCCGAATACATCCATTGAATAAGACAAGAGACACTGCGTAGTCCTCTCGGACAGCCTGCATAACAGTAGCTTCTTCTTCATGTTCTCCACTTCTCCACAGCCCGTCATAGCTACCTCATCTTTACACACTCTCTTTACTACATTCTGTCCTCACATTTAATGAAATTCTCTCTCAGAAACTCGAAAAGCTGTCGCCAGCCTACCCTGCCAAATGTTTCTTCTGAGTCGACGAGGTCTTTAGTCTTTTCTCAAGAATTAATCGTAAACCGAGTATTTCTTCTCGTGTGCCCACAAATTGGTCGTCGGTGATCATTTCATCTGCCCTTCAGTCCGCCTTAGAACGATAAAAGTCAAGATCTGGAGGCATGTTTCAACAAACTGAGGGTCCAAAAGTGTTCATATCTGTTTGCAGATACTTCATTTGGTATGGGCACTGTACAACATTTTTTTTTAGGTTGTTGGGAGTTCCACGGTTTCCTGTACGAGCTTTTGTGAGTTGGAATACTCCAACATGTAGCTGTTGTCCAGCAGCCTTGATGAGCTCTGTTGGCATATCATCCACTCCAGCAGCTTTCCCAGGTCTTAGCTGTCTGAGTGCAAGATCGAACTCATTGCGCAAGAGTCTTCTGGAGCGCCTTCCTCAGGATCCTCGTTTCACATCGTCATCATTTCATGTATTCAGCTTTTCAAACTATTCCTTCCACCTTTCTGCGATGACTCTTATCTCATATAATACTATTTCACATTCGTTTTCGACTCCACCGCATTTCATTAAACTTTTTCCAAAGAATTGTTTAACTGATTTATAGTCATATTCCACGTTGCCCACCTTGATCATGCCATTCATCTCTTTGCATGGTTCCTCCAAAAATCGTTTTGCAGCCTTCATTGATTCTCGGTTGATTTCATACAACATAAGTAACGTTAATAAAAGAAAGAAAAAAATTATGTAAATAAATACGCCAGGAAAATTGCATTTCACAGCTGACTGGTGTACCAAGTTATGTGCACGAATCATTTTTCATGATCTTTGTTATTTTAGAAGGAGAATTTTCATATTTGAGTCCGTATGTGATAATTTTTCCCCTTGGAAATATCAGCTCTATAGTTAAAATTTTTCATTTCTTTATTTCTTTGGCCACTGACAGTTTCCAAGTCGCGATCCCATTGGAGCGTTCATTCTCGTTCAGTTCAGCCAAGCTGCAATGTTAAAACCTGATGTCGCAACTGTCCACAGTTAGACTAAACGATTTCTTGGATCAAGCTGGACGAGAATCAGGCTGCGATCCCGGAGCAAACAGTGATCAAAGAATAAAAAAAAATTAGTTCTCCAAGTGTACTTTTCAGGGGAAAAAGTATCATTTGTAGACATCAACGGACAGAAGACACTTATTCAAAACAGAAGCAAAGCTGCTGCTTCATTTACAGTGAAAACGGTAACGATCGTACGGACTTACAATCACTTAATGCAGTCAAAAAGTGGAAGGAAGTGTTTCCACACGTTTTTCTGCCAGTTAGTGTAAAATAATTCAGTAAGCAGATATTTAATTTATTCATATTGTTTTTAAACAAAAAATATCAGTAATAAGTGCCAATGAAATAAACATGTACCCACATTTGTGTTTAAGAAATGACTACACAAGCTATATATGTTTCTGCTGCTTCCTTAAAGTCTTATTGGATAGCATAATCCAAATGAGAAAGAAGAGATGATGAATTACGATAGGATGCTGCACATTCATTCTAACATGTTTGATGATTACAGTCACACAAAAAACTGTACGTATCCAGGCGCAGTTTGTCGGACCTGTTAATTGATACATAAGATATATAATTACCATTATTTGCAAATATTACACATTGGAATTCAAATTATGTAGCTAATATGTAACTTAATGACTGAGCTTTGACGCAGTAAGTGGCTCTGCAGCCAACTGGCATATGATTACCTCGAAGTTAACTGCCCTGATTATGACATCATTTACTACCGATGACAAACTTATTGCCTTCCTTAAATAGTGTAACCTGCCAAAGAAGTAGACCGACGCTGCTCATAAAGCTTATTACTGGTTAATATCTCGGACACTTCCATTGTTGTATGTTGAGATGACAAAGCGAGAACGACATGCATAATTAGCTGTTTATTCTCTGTCACATTCGCACGTGATTCAGATGGCGTAGAAAGTTTCCTATTTCCTCTTGTTTCTCGATCGCTACGAGCTTCGATGTAAGTACGCGAAGCGCCTTCAGACTTCCAGGATACATTGCGTTCTCGATGCAGTTGTTTCGAGTACTTCGATCTTTTTCTGTGGCAGCGGGGGCCATTTAAAAAAATTTTTACTGAGACGCAGTGCCGAACGAAGAAGACTCATCCTGGATTTGGGGCTTTCTCCGTCGTGTTGTTTAGCTAAAATCTAATCAACAGAAGTGGAATATTACGGCAACAGTTTGAGGGCCATCCGGCACGCAGAACTATCCAAGGGTTGTGGAGTGGCACTTGCTCGCAGTGCATCGTTTCTCTCATTGTGCAATAAAACACTGTTCGTTCATTACGCGTTTTCTATCTTACTAATTCTTGAATATTCACGGCTCCCCATCAAAACTGCAACACCATAAAGGAGGAACGCAACACAAATCATATTCCCATGAAGTATACTATACGCTTGGAGATGCGTATAACTAGCCGTTCGCCGCAACCCCACCAGTTAAGGAAGAAGTAATCTCATCTACATTCTAGTATAGGGAGCGACCACGCAGTGAGTTCCTCTTCATAAATAGTAAATGAATATTGGACCTCAAGGTTGCGATAAAGTGGACAGAAAAACGATCGATCATTTACCAAGGTTATCAGATATGTGTTATGCAATGAAACAAGAAGTTCGAAAAACTTACAGATAAAGTGCACAAAAACGACGCCCTTATGAATACAAAACGAGTATTGGTGCACCTTTCGACAGAGGAACGCAATGAAGCTGTCGCATCACTTCTAGGCAAAGAACTGAACTTCGCAACAACACAAATGTTTTGTAGGGTTCCCCCGCTAACACGCAGAAGTGTCACAACACGACGTGGCATGGACTCGACAGTCAGACGTAGTGCTGCAGAGAACTGACACCATGAATCCTGCAGGGCTGTCCATGCATCCGTAAGAGTACGAGGGAGTGGAGATCTCTTCTGAACAGCGCGTTGGAAGGCACCCCATACATGCTAAATAATGTTCATGCCTGGGGAGTCTGTGGCCAGCGGAAATGTTTAAATTCAGAATAGTGTTCCTGGAGCCACTGTGTAGCAATTCTGGGCGTGTGGGGTGTCGCATTGTCCTGCTGGAATTGCCCACGTCCGTCGTAATGCACAATGGACATGAATGGATGCAGGTGATCAGGCAGGATGCTTACGTACGTTTCACCTGTCAGAGTCGTATCTAGACGTATCAGGGGTCCCATATAACTCCAGCTGCACACGCCCCACACCATTACAGAGCCTCCACTAGCTTGAACAGTTCCATGCTGACATGCAGGGTCCATGGGTTCATGAGGTTGTCTCCAATGTCGGTGTGACGGGCCCAGGCTAGGCGTAAAGCTTTGTGTCGTTCAGTCATCAAGGGTAGAAGAGTGGGCCTTGGGCTCCGAAAGCCCATATCGATGATGTTTCGTTGAATGGTTCGCACGCTGATACTTGTCGATGGCTCAGCATTGAAATCCTCAGTAATTTGCGGAAGGGTTGCACTTGTGTCACATTGAACGATTCTCCTCAGTCGTCGTTGGTCCCGTTCTTGAAGGATCTTTTTCCGGCCGCAGCGATGCTCTACCGGATTCCTGATGTTCACTGTACACTCGTGAAATGGTTGTGCGGGAAAATCCCCACTTCATCGCTACCTCGGAGATGCAGTGTGCCATCGCTCGTGCGCTGGTTATAACACCGCGTTCAGACTCACTTAAATCTTGATCACCTGCTATTGTAGCAGCAGTAACCGACCGAACAACTGCGCCAGGCGCTTGTTGTCTTACATAGGCGTTGCGGACCGCAGCGCCGTATTCTGCAATTTACATATCTCTGTATTTGAATACGCGTCCCTACATTAGTTTCTTTGGCGCTTCATTGTAAGAGAATTCCAGTTGAAGAAATTGTCAGTGCCGTCGGTGCATCTTTGTTTCCTCTGGAAGGTTCATGCTGGATAAGGAAGACTAGATGCATCGATAATTCTAGGGAAAATGAAATCGTCCAAAAGCAATAAATCGTGGCAGAGGTTTTGTCATGCAGGTCAGATGTTCCCGCCTCAACATCTTTAAACTTACTCGCCCAACAACGCACAGTTCTAACATCAATACAATCACCATAAACTGCTTTCATTCTCCGATGAATCTCCTTTACGGTGACACCTTCTGCTGTCAAGAACTCAATGACTACACGTTGATTGGAGTACTTTCTTTCAAATTCTGAAGGTGGCAGGGGTAAAATACAGAGAGCGAAAGGCTATTTACAATTTGTACAGAAACCAGAGGGCAGTTATAAGAGTCGAGGGGTATGAAATGGAAGCAGTGGTTGGGAAGGGAGTGAGACAGGGTTGTAGCCTATCCCCGATGTTATTCAATCTGTATATTGAGCAAGCAATAAAGGAAACAAAAGAAAAGTTCTGAGTAGGTATTAAAATCCATGGAGAAGAAATAAAAACTTTGAGGTTCGCCAACAACATTGTAATTCTGTCAGAGACAGCAAAGGACTTGGAAGAGCAGTTGAACGGAATGGACAGTGTCTTGAAAGAAGGGTATAAGATGAACATCAACAAAAGCAAAACGAGGATAATGGAATGTAGTCGAATTAAGTCGGGTGATGCTGAGGGAATTAGATTAGGAAATGAGACACTTAAGTAGTAAAGGACTTTTGCTATTAGAGGAGCAAAATAACTGATGATGGCCGAAGTAGAGAGGATATAAAATGTAGACTGGCAATGGCAAGGAAAGCGTTTCTGAAGAAGAAAAATTTGTAAACATCGAGGATAGATTTAAATGTCAGGAAGTCGTTTCTGAAAGTATTTGTATGGAGTGTAGCCACGTATGGAAGTGAAACGTGGACGATAAATAGCTTAGACAAGAAGAGAATAGAACCTTTCGAAATATGGTGCTACAGAAGAATGCTGAAGATTAGATGGGTAGACCACATAACTAATGAGGAGGTATTGAATAGAATTGGGGAGAAGAGGAGCTTGTGGCACAACTTGACTAGAAGAAGGGATCGGTTGGTAGGACATCTTCTGAGACATCGAGGGATCACCAATTTAGTACTGGAGGGCAGCGTGGAGGGTAAAAATCGTAGAGGGAGACCAAGAGATGAATACACTAAGCAGATTCAGAAGGATGTAGGCTGCAGTACGTACTGGGAGATGAAGAAGCTTGCACAGGATAGAGCAGCATGGAGAGCTTTATCAAACCAGTCTCAGGACTGAAGACCACAACAACAACAACAACGTTGCTTAAGCCAGTACTTGCCGCATACCAATGCTGCCAATTGTTGAAGAGTTACGAAGGTGGAGGCATTCCTTTTCAGTCAACCCTCGTACAAATAAAATTAAATTTATGTTTTATTGTATTAACAGCAGTGACTTAGCGTAAGACTCAGTGACATGATTATTACAAAAGTGATTACAGTATTGGTATGAGGCACTGTGTGACGCACTACCGTGTCATAGTTGCATGTCCAATCATTAAAACGAATGCTACTCACCAAATGTTTTACATATTCCAGTGGTTGACGGATCAATGAATGAAAACGGTACTGTCACTGGAATCAGGATTAACGGTGCCGTGGCGAAGGAACGTTCCCTCTGCAAAAACATCAATGTCCATCCGTCGCGGGTGCTGACGCATACTTCCAACAATCTGCTATGGCGGTTAAGTCAGCCGTGCGTGGTCGAACGTGAAGAACAAGAATATCGCTCGTCAGCACTCGGAAACGGTGAAGTTCCATCCACCGTCTGAACTCAGAGCGACATTTCACATTCCACACCCAAACCAAGAGTGTCTGTCTCTACGTGTTCCTGCTGCCGTCTCTGCTGTTTGCAATCGCCAATCGGGAAAAATGTTCCTGTTTTCCACCAATTGCGTGACAAAAGCCACGTTTACTAAATGCCCACTACAGAATGTCTCCAGACGCAGGCCGATCAGAGTACATCTTCCCCGCCAGTTTGCTCTAGAAATTGCCGACTGACGTCAGTAGTCGATGAGCAAATCAAAAAAATTGTTCAAATTGCTCTAAGCACTATGGGACTGAGGTCATCAGTCCCCTAGACTTAGAACTACTTAAACGTAACTAACCTAAGGACATCACACACATCCACGTCCGAGGCAGGATTCGAACCTGGGACCGTGAAAGCAGCGCGGTACCGGACTGAAGCGCCTAGAACCGCTCTGCCATAGAGGCCGGCGATGAGCGAATCAGAGCGTTGTTTGTACACTTCTGAATTTCCAGAAGCGTAACCAACCAGGACATTCCAAGACTTGTGATTTCTCAGCATAAATTATTAGGTGGCAGCCACCATTTGGACTACCGCTCTCAGCCTTCTACAGAGCCGAACCGCGAACCCCATCTTAACTTGACTGGCACTGGCCTCCGGTGAGCCATCTGATGTGGCTCCTGACACGCGCAAGCCGGAACAAAGCCTTCGAACGCCGCCTGGTCTCGTCTCTCAGAAGTCTGTGTGGACTGAGCGGTTCTCACGCATTCTCAGAAGGAACTACAAGCCTCGGCTGACAACCGCCAGCCTTAAATAACGTCATGAGACTTTTAGCAAGATGAAACTAAAGTGACCTGCCTATGGCCAGTCGTGACTAGAGGCAGATGAATTTGGCATATAAACGGAGGGAGTCAAGCTGGACTGCTTGTACCTTGCAGTATTTCATCAAAAATCCGGCGCTGTGATAATTTGGTCAGTCCAGAATGAAAACAGAACAACAACGTCTGCCGGAATACAACTCATTTTTAATCTTCATTCTGTAGCAAAGAACGGCTGCTGTTCGTTGTCCCCTGTTCTGCACCTCCACAGCATCTGCACTAGGCTTCCGTGTAGTGTGCCCTGTGGGTTGTGATACTGCAAGGCGGCTCGTACGTTCTTTCATGCAACAGAATTTCACACAAATGATTAATAAAAGGTTTTCACAAAAATGATTAATAAAAGGTTTTTGTTTCCACCTGTCGCCAGATATTTTCAACATACTATTCTGGTTTAACGTTTTGAATTAATACTTTGCCGAGAAATAAAAAGCGAATACCGGACCGTGACACTAGAGATGTGTGGCAAGTCTCGAATCATCAGGATATTAAAGGAAGATCCGTGAGGATATCAGCAACAGAGTGTGGGCAGACCAGCAGCTGCAGAGACTCGCAAGGTTACCATCACCAACACCGGCCCTAAGGCATTCTTACTCTTCCTAGGCTCCAACGGACAGAGCTCTGTGTCCAAGTATTCTTCTCCAAGTCTCCAACCTAGCAGAACTGTCTCTCAAAGGTTCTGCCCTCACTCTTCTTTCCCCACGAGTTGCAGGTTTTACATTCTCCACCCAGTGTGGTGTGGTATTTCAAACTCGTGGCTTCTCCGAAAGCCTCTTGATGCCATTTTGTTCAGCCCCCATACAGGTCTTCCCAGAAACATGTTGTGATAGGCATTTCCGTGTCTCGCTGCGACATGCTTCTGGGCACGGGAAGAGTCCTTCTGGGATCACTAGGTTCCCATCGATCACAATTTTGTTTCTGCTTCTTTTGCATAGTTGTTCCACATTGTCGCTTTTTCACAAAAATAACTGCAGCAACAAGAAACACTATTCCATTTATCATTTGCTGACGAATTGTTCCCGCAGTGTTACACGTCTAAACATTCAGCCTTCATTATGTCTGCCTCAGCGCCCACAAAACATCAAAGATACAAATGTCTCTGCCAGACCGCACACAAGCTAATCCGGAACGAAGCTATCCCGTTGGTTCTCACTACTCTGAAATGCTGTTGGTTATTCCCGTGTGGGGCCGAAACGATAGCTGTCCGGATGCTCGCTAGCAAGTCAGCCCGTGCGTACGCCCGTTTAGCCCGTCCAGTCTGCACCTCACAAACTACGTCTGCGCCTGCGTTTAACGCTGGCCTCATCTACATCTTGAAGTGTCACGAAGTTTCGTGTAACCTTCCCAAGTGTGTAGGTTAAACTAAGGTTGCCAGAGTTATTTTGCTATAGCACAGGCAGTTACATGGACTTTTACATTCCCACGCAAGAAATTTAATGAAAATAATTTAAAGATACATTCATCACAAACACAGCGAACACAAATTGTCTCATCTAGTGGTAGGCTCAAGAAACAAGACTTAGAAATCATGAAGCTCATGTTCCTTGAAAGCTCTTTGTCTCGGGAAGTGAGCGTCGTGAATACATTGTCTCAAACTAATTACATATTTCTGCATTTCCAGTTAGCTTTTAATACGGTTCCTCACAAGAGGTTTCTAATGAAATTGAGTGCTTTTGAAGTGTCGCCTCAGTTGTGCGACTGGAGTTGTGATTTCCTGTCACAAAGGCCACAATTCGTAGTACTGGCGAAAATAAAAGCGAAATTGACATCTGGCGTTCTCCAAGGAAATGTATAGACCCTCTGTTGTTCCCAATCTGTATAAATGGCGTAGCAGACGATCTGATCATCTTTCTTACATTGTTTGCAAATGAACGTGTCATTTACTTCTAGTAAAGTCATCAGAAGATCAAAACCGATTGGAAATTGATTGAGACTCTATGTATGTATGGTGCAAAAGTGACAACTGACTCAAAATAACGAAAAATATGAGGGCATCCACATGAGTACTAAAAGGAATCCGTTAAATTTCGGTTACACGATAAATCACACAAAGCAAAAGCCTGTCAATTCAACTAAACGGCTAATTACGAACAACTTAAATTTGAATGATCGTATAGATATTGTAGTGGGTAAGGTCGACCAAAGACTTCGTTATATTAGCAGAACGCGTAAGAAGACTGCTTACACTACGCTTGTCCGTCTTCTGGTATAGTACTGGTATGCAGTGTGGGATCCTTACCAGGTAGGGTTGGTGAATGAGATCGGAAATATTCAACAGATGACAGCTCGTTTTATATAATCGCAAAATCATAGAGAGAATGTCACTCATATCATACACGAGTTGGGATGGTAATCATTAATATAAAGGTATATTTCGTTGCGGCAAGATCTTTTCACGAAATTTCAACTCCAAGTTTCTCCTCCAAGTGCGAAATATTTTCTTGACGGCCACCTACAGACGAAGAAATGATCGTCGAAATAAAATGAGAGAAATAAGACCTCGCACGGAGAGATTTAAGTGTTCCCTCTCCCTGCCCGTTTTCGACAGTGGGACGGTAGAGAAATAGTCTGAAAGTGCCAGACACTTAAATGCGAATTGCAGAGCAGTCATGTAGAAAATGGTTCAAATGGCTCTGAGCACTATGGGACTTAACATCTGTGGTCATCAGTCCCCTAGAACTTAGAACTACTTAAACCTAACTAACCCAAGGACATCACACACATCCATGTCCGAGGCAGGATTCGAACCTGCGACCGTAGCGGTTGCGCGGTTCCAGACTGTAGCGCCTAGAACCGCTCGGCCACTCCGGCCGGCCAGTCATGTAGATTTAGATATCAAAGTTCTCTGCATCAGATACTTACTCAACCTGCACTTACTACATGAAAGAAACCTGTTGAATTTTACGGTAAACAATGCTAATGAGTAGCTTACTAAATAACTTGTGTTTATGTAGAATGTCCTTCATACACTCTAAGAGAAAAAAACGACAACCACGAAAAAGTTATCCAAATGGAACGGAAATCGGTAGATGTGGAGTACACGCAGAGACAGACAAATGATTAAAATTTCGGAAAAACTGGATGATTTGTTCAAGAGAAAGAGCTCCACAAATTGAGCTTGTCAATTTCGCGTTGTTACACCTCTGACCCTTATGCAAACAGTTATTCAGCTAGGCATTGATTGATAGTGATATACCGTGCCAAGTTATATCCAATTCGCACGTTAGATCGCCGAAACTCTGAGTTGAGTGGAGGGCCCTGCCCATAATGCTCCAAACGTTTTCAGTTAGATCCCGCACCTTGCTGGCCAAAGTAGAGTCTGGAAAGTACGGAGACAAGCAGAAGAAACTCTCGCCGTGTGCAGGCGGGCGTTATCTTGCTGAAATGTAAGCACACGATGGTTTGCCACGAAGGGCAACAAAACGGGGCCGTAGAATATCGTAGACGTACCGCCGTGATGCAAGGGTGCCGCAGATGACAACCAAAGGGGCCCTGCCATGAAAATAAATGGCACTGCAGACTATAACTCACGACTGTCGGGCCACAAGGCTGGCGACGGTCAGATTGGTATCCCACCGTTGTCATGGACGCCTCCAGACACTGAGTCTCAATGACCAGCTAAGAAGTGTGTGGGGTCGTTCCAGGTTGCGCTGAGATACCAACCCGACTGTTGCCCGCCATGGGCCCCGACAACCGTGAGTGATGGTCAGCAGTGCCATTTATTTTCATAGCAGGTCCCCTTTACAGCACAGCGGTACGTCTATGAAATTCTATGCCCCATTTTGCTACCGTTGATAGCAAGCCATCCTGAGCTTATATTCGGCATGGTAATATTCGCCCACACACGGCCAGAGTTTCGACTGCTTGTCTTCTTACTCGCCAAATCCTACCTTGGCCACCAAGGTCGCTGAAACTCTCCCCAACTGGCTTCGTTTGCAGCACTATAGCCAGGACCCTCCATGCATTTCGGGATTCTGACAATGTAACGCGCCAATTGGACAGAATGTGGTGCGATATCCATCAGGAGGCCACCCAACAACTCTGACGAGCAGTGCCAAGCTGAATAACATATGGGTCACAGGTGGAGCAATGCGTTATTGATTTGCTCAGTTTGTGAAGCTCTCTCTCTCTCCCTTGAATAAATCACCCATTTTTTCTGAAATTTTAGTCATTTGTTTGTCTCCGCATGTGCATCACATCTACAATTTTTCGTCCCATTCGGATAATCCTTTTGTGGTCCACCGTCTATTTTCTTTTTTTCTTAGAGAGTACTTTTAGCATTTATTGAACATTGTCTGAAACGACAACCTCTGCGCAACTGAAATTGTGTTCTCCCTAGGCGTTGGTAGTAGGAATAGCTAAAATATTGCGTGCCAGCCTACGAAGGTGTGGAAAGCAATGTTGCCAAGATTTACACAAGGAAAGCAAATATGTTTGTGCTTCCTCCATCTGGCTTGCCTGTCGTTGAAGACAGCCTCATCTCCTGCCCAAAACATTCTCACATTCTCAGGTGTGACATGCTGAGAAGCACAGCCACCAATTCTCCTTTTCTTGGACGACGGACTTTTATCCTCTGACGTAGTTGTACATCTACAAAATAACGAGATAAGTATATTTACAAGATTCGGATAAACATCCAAGTTTCCAACGATAGAGGTTACCGTAGATACCTTAGGATTTTCTGATGTAACAACTTAAGCAAGAACTTACATCCAACAATATATCTGTCTCCTGAGGTATTTCCTCCAGAATTTATTCCACTGCGCTGCAAGTGACATGTTCACGCAGTAAGACAGACTCAGGAGCTCCCCACTGTTTTGTTTTACATTAGCTTCGCAACCGTTGCTTCACTCGTGTTTACATAGTATTTACAAAAACAATAATTTTGCAGACGTATATTTGGCCCTCTGGAAACTCAATGTATGTCCTATTGTTCAATGCAGTTCTGACAAAGCCGATTTGTCGTGGTGATTGTTAAATAATTTTTGTTTATTTAGTTCACAAATTGCAACACATTCTAAATTTCGCACTGTAATTAAAGCTATAGAAACATGACGTTTTACGAAGGTACTTCTCATCAGAAAGCGATTCTGATATCTGCACTGGGAGCTTTTTGTTAATCCTGCAATTCTGAGCTCTTTTGGTAGTATTTCCATAGAATGTTTCATCCCCTAACACACATCTTTATTTCTAACTGAGAACTCAAATATGAATTTTCATAGATTTAGCTTTAAAAACATATCAGTAAAATGAAATAATTACATAAAAAGTTTCATCGCCTATTTCACCCCTTATGGTCTGAATTTCCAAAAGCACTGAAACACGTATTTTTTTATTTCCGACTGAGAAGACAAATTTCCATAGATTTTGCTTTAATTTCTAATGAAATCATAAAATTTTTCATCCCCTACTTCACCACCTTAGAGATTGACTTTCCAAAAACACCGAAACGCGTTTTTTTTTTAATTTTTACCCGAGAAGACAAACGCCAACTTTCGTAGATATACCTTTAAAAACGCTTTAGCAGTTCTTCAATAATGATTTACTTTCTCAATACATTTCATCCACTTTACAAAATACGCTGAAAGATGTATTTTTTTATTTCTGATTGAGAGAACAAATAACATTTTTCGAAGTTATAGCTTCAAATTACCTTAATGATGACATGTTTTCAAAAAACCTTTCATCCCCTATTTAAGATGCCTACGGTATCAGATCAACACTCTATCCAAATTTCAAATTTCTGTCCTTAGCAGTTTGGGCTGGGTGGTGATGAGTCAGTCGGTCATGACATTTCCGTTTATATCACTCGGCGAGTGCAGTAGCTATTACCAGATTACTTCCACCTCAAACCAAACAAACTTGACCAATACCAGTTAAAAGAATGCAATAAATGTCGGTTTCCTTCGTTCAATGAACAGGACATACATTACGGTAATGGTGGTTGTACTTTTGTTTATCGACCAGATTCTTCATCTGTCTCTGTCCGCCTACGTAGTTGAGTGGTTTTAACAAAACGATCAGAGGCAAAATTAATTCTTGTTCGTGGGCAGAGCCTGAAGTGGTGGCAAACAGTTGTCCTAGTTAGCTTTTTAGGTGAAAGTGGCGGTGGGAGTAGTTTTGTCTTTCTTTTTAGGTTAGATAGGGTTTTCGAGGTGGCATGGGCTATAGAGGCCAAGTCCTGAAATGGAAGAAGTATCGGGAAAGAAAAGAAAAGGAAAAGACGCGTAGCGATAGAAAAGAATAAAAAATTAAAGAAAAAGTGGTCGGTGCAATTGACTAGCGTGCAAGGGGCCCAGGTACGGTTCTCGGTCGTGTGGGAGCTTTTAACGGCTTAGGGACTGGGTGTTGTGTTGCCCTCATCATCATTTGATCATCATCGACACGCAAGTGGCCAAAGTGGCATCAGGTAAATAGACTTGCACTAGGTGGCAGAACAACACCAGATGGGATTTCCTGGCCAAAAATGCCATACGACCATTTCATTGCATTTCATCCGACACCAATAAAAACTCTGTGGACACGCTGTTTTGTGGCACAGCGCATACCATGCCCACCAGCTAGGCCGATGGAGAATTCTGCTGCCATATTGGACCAAATAGCAGTTCCGTCTCCCACATCTCCTTTCCGTTTCTGCCACTGAAAATCGCACCGTATCTCACACCATGCAAAACATGTTTACGGCAGTGATCAATTTATTTGTCGTAGAGCGGACCCGGCGTCAGCGGGTCTGACTGAGCCTACACATGCTCTGCGAGACAACCCGTCTGAGGTGGGCTAGCAAGGGCTGACACCGCATGATGCACACATCTTATTACGAGAAGGCCTACAACGTAACGTAGAGTCTGAATCTGCGTGCAGGTCAACATGTTTTACTTATAAAGACCGCTGACTGATGTGAAAGGAACTCACGATATGTAGTCTGACACATACTGATGCAGCCTTCGTTCCACACTAGGGATTAATTGAAATTGTTAAATTACACATTGCGTAGTCCCAGAAATTTCACAGAACTGAATCGCTTCCAATATTGTGCCCATTGGGCGTAACGTATTTGTAACAAATTATCGCCCACAGATGTTTCCGATTTCAAATCTATTTCCATATTTCATATTTAAAAGCATACTCTTTACACGTGCTGCAGTCTTTTTCTGTAATTACAAAAATCACTCCGGGAAATTAAAGTTCTTTTTCCAAATGTGAAAACTCATCCCATGCTACCACACGGTGATGTATCTAGGACCAAATATTCCATGAAAATTTAAGAGCGTTGCAGCCGAAAAGATCTTGTCAGTAATGTATTTCGTCACCTGTCTGTAATATTGTTACTCTAGTACACACCAATAACCAGCAAGTAAGTGAAATTAACCCGAAGTTACAATCTAAATACATTTTGAAGTAGAAGCTGTTGAAAACTAACGCAAACTGATAGTTTCAACACAGGTAAAATTATTAAGACGTTAAAGAAAGTCAGTTTATTTGCAAGTATCACTTGTTCCATGGTAAAATGGCTTCTTGTCTTTCAAGGTACAAGAAGGTTTACGAGCGGCGAAGTACGGCTTAACTGTTTAGACGTTATACAAATGGTCCTAAAAATATATAGCATTTTACTCACCAAAAAAATTCTTTAAGTGAAGAATTAACACTATATTGCCAATAGCTTCAAAATATTATGCAGCACATAATTGTGTAGAACGTGAAATATCTACAAATGCTACACAAAACACAACCTCATGTCTAGCAAGAACAAAACCCGTAGAAAATGACAGAAACTCCACAAGGGAGGTCTCTAGTGCTCATTATTTCATGTGACTCAAGTATCAGTCGTTAGACTGAAGTACCGAACAAACAACATCGTGTTTCGGTAGATACACTAACTTCTTCGTACAACACTCTCCACTATAACGAAAAGTTACGGGGAACCCAACAATTTGTGTAGGGTGGGTGCTAAACCGTTTGTGTGTGTCTTTATGTGTATGGACAAACCTGATTGGCACTCAATTCTTTCTGACTGGGACATCGTTGAGGAAATGGAGTCAATCCTTTGGTCGCCCATACCCAAGATAGTTTAAAATCACTGAGCCACAAGGAATCGTTTTAGTATGCGTAGGTAGTGATGCTGGTTAATGATGAGACCGGGTGGGGGGGGGGGGGGGGGAAGTAATCCAAGGTCAGCTATCCTCATCGAGTCAGAAAAGCGAGCCAACGTTATTTTTTCGGTAGTTCTCACCTGCGTTACTTCCTTCCACCGAGCTCAACCCTTCCTCTCCGCCACTCTGGCGAAGCAGAATGACAGTTCCTGCAGTTGATTTCCCTAAACGGGAAACAGAACGTTACGACGTTGTTCTATAATAGCCAGAACTTAAAAACACGCGAACCAGCGTTTGGAAACTCAAATGGCGCTACTGTGCGGATGACGGTTGTTCATCAGATCAAAACACTGTGTCGTGGGGTCTCCTAGTGGGAAAACGCATTAGAACAACCCCAACCTCTGCATGAAAGGCATTCTCATTTCTTTTGGAGCCTGCTCCCCTCCTTCACTTATTAAAGGCAGCTGAACTCTGCTTTTTGTACAGAGCAGTTCTTATGAGTACAATGAGGCGACAAAAGTCATGGGTTCCTTCCTAACATCGTGTCGGACCTTCTTTTGCACGGTGTAGTGCAGTAGCTCGACGTAGCATGGACTCACCAAGTCGTTGGAAGTCCCCTGCAAAAATATTGAGCCATACTGCCTCCACAGTGCATGGAGGCTTAATTAAATAAATATAAAATGCAAATACTTTTAAAATTTTAGTTTAGCTGTATGTCCGATTACGCTGTGTCTCGTAAACGGTTGGCCCTGACTAGTTTTTGTAAGCAATCTGACTGCATAGAACAACAACAAAGAATGAAATGAAAATTTCCGTTAATACAATTAATTAATTAAGTCCCCAGCAACTATAAAACCTACGAAGCCAACAAAGCACAAGTGTAGCTGTACTGTGTGTGGAAGTGTGATTCAACGTACACATCTGGCACGGTTCTTCTTCAATAAGACAAGAAATTTTAAATATCATTTATACTGAAGTAATTAAAAAATAGAAATACTATAATTGCGTAAGGAAAGCAGAATTACACTCTAATACAAGAACACAAGCCAGATGCTTTGTTGACTGAACCTGTAATGACGCATTATTTAAAACATTGAGATAATAAAAAGAAAAGGAAAAATATTTTCTTTTACCTTCATATATATTGATGAAAAGCACTCTGATCATTACAATATGTCCACACCGACTCGCTACTACCACATCTCAACAAGAACTGACTACTGCCACATCTCAACAAGCACTCTTCACTACGACATCTCAGCAAGCACTGACTCCGCTACTTCTCAAAAACCACTGCCTACCACTAGTTCTCAACAAGCACTGCACTCTGCTACTCCTCAATAATCACTGCCAGTGGAGGCGGCGAAACAAAACTCTCTGGCGCTGTGGCTCAGTGTAGCCACCGTTCATATGCCCTTCCTCCACGGGCTAGAATTTGATGGTATTTTTGCCAGCATTGGTGGTGAAAATACCACCAAATTCGTCAAAAAAAATTCAGACAAAAATAAAAGATGATATTAATACGTAAATATCACATAATTAGATAAAATTTTGGCTTTGCACTGACCTTTCAATAACCTAATATATAAAATACAGCAGGCAATACAAATTCTTTCATACATGTGGCTTTACATAATAGTTTACACAATACACAAAAAATCAGTTTATACAAATGTTCACATAAAATACTTTTAATTATCAAAAAAAAAAAAAAACAAATAGTTGATAGTTCCAGCAGCAGCACCCAGCAATGGTCAACAGGTGCAAACACCAACAAGTGACATCATTTTAGTAAAAGCAGATCCATCTGTGGCACCCAGTAATGTTGAACAGGTGCAGACAGCAAGAAGCAACATCATTTCAGTAGAAGCAGTCCATCAGTAACACCCAGCAAAGTTGAGCAGGTGCAGACAGCAACAAGTGACATTATTTCAGTAGAAGCAGTTCCATCTGTGGCACCCAGCAATGTTGAGCAGGTGCAGACAGCAACAAGTGACATTATTTCAGTAGAAGCAGTTCCATCTGTGGCACCCAGCAATGTTGAGCAGGTGCAGACAGCAACAAGTGACATTATTTCAGTAGAAGCAGTTCCATCTGTGGCACCCAGCAATGTTGAACAGGTAAACACAGCAACAAGTCACATTTCTCAGCAGAAGCAGTTCCATTGGTGGCACCCAGCAATGTTGAACAGGTGCGGACAGCAACAAGTGACATCACTCAGCAGAAACAGTTCCATTAGTGGCACCCAGCATTGTCGAACAGGTGCTGACACGAGCAAGTGACGTCATTTCAGTAGAAGCAGTCCATCAGTGGCACCCAGTAAAGTTAAACAGGTGCAGACAGCAACAAGTGACATCACTCAGCAGAAACAGTTCCATTAGTGGCACCCAGCATTGTCGAACAGGTGCTGACACGAGCAAGTGACATCATTTCAGTAGAAGCAGTCCATCAGTGGCACCCAGTAAAGTTAAACAGGTGCAGACAGCAACAAGTGACATTATTTCAATAGATGCAGTCCATCAGTGGCACCCATGATGTTGAGCAGGTGCAGACACCAACAAGTGACATTATCTCAGTAGAAGCAGTTCATCAGTGGCACCTAGCAATGATGAGCAGGTCCAGAGAGCAGTCCATAATATTCACTATCACTGATCACACTGTTCATCAGAGTTTATAAGCAGAAATTAAACATGTCCTAGTGGCACCAATCATTTAGAAAAAGTACAAGCAACAGTCCGTAATATTCACTATCCTAATCACACAGTTCATCAGCAGAAATTAATCATTTCTAAGTGGCACCCATTATGTTGAAAGAGTGCAGGTAACAGTCCATAATATTCACTATCACTAATCACACAGTTCATCAGCAGAAATAAAACATTTCTAAGTGGCACCCATTATATTGAACAAGTGCAGGTAACAGTTCATAATATTCATCATCACTAATCACACAGTTCAGGCATGAACAATAGTTTAAATGCTCATACAAATGCCTTTACAAAATTATTCTCAATGCTCTTACACTAAACATACAAATTCTAATAAACACACAAATGATATCAGATAATTGTCATATTAACTATTACAAATACTCAAATATCAGTAAACCTATAATATTTATGGGTGTCAGTACAAGCCACTACAAACAAATAAAATAATATTTAGGAGATAGGTGGGTAGGATTAGGAAAGGAAAACACACTCACTCATCTTTCATCCACATTAAGTGCTACTGTGTAATTGAATAGTGTTAACTGTGTAAATGCAATTCTGTCAAAATTTGATGTTCATCATGTGTATCAAGTAGTAGTGGCAGCAATGTGTAACAGTCAATAATAGTTAAGTCAACGTCATAGTCATCATGTCAAGATCAATGTTTGCCAAGCCAGATCAAAATGTACGGTTGCTGAACAACTGTCAGTGAGCCAAGATATGCAATTACTTCCTCTCTCCAAAAATAAAAAAAATATGTACTGCTTATTGATTTAACAAAGTGTGTGTAGACAATCTTCCTTCTACTTGAATGTTCTAGTCTGCTATCTTCATCCTCCTTGTTCCATATAGACCAACAAAAAAAAATATACACCTCACTTACTTTACCTCTTATCCACCAAAACTCCAATAATCATCAGCATCACATAATCTCAATATTTCAATAATACCTCTTACGTCGATACATATAAATCTTATCATCAATATCATTTACCTTATCTCTTGTCCACAAAAACTCCAATAATCATCAACTTCATATAATCTCAATACCTCAATAATACCTCTTCAATACGTCGACATATATAAACCTTATCGCCAATATCATTTCACTTCCATAACAACTCTTTCCTCTAGTAAGTCTCCTCGAACAAGTACAGATAAAATCCTAATGCAAACCTCATCATCCCATACAATCCGAAGACACACTGTCAACACACAACCTCATTATAAAGTATAAGATAGATTTTGGTTACCTTGTCCATCATTAAATAAAAGAAATGCATACATGACCTCTAACAGACTTAGTTCGAATAACTCTCAGTAATTAAGTACGATTACGGAGTGTGAATGATCATAATATTTCACAGTGTGTACACCACTTCAAGAATTATGGCAAACAGAAGCAAACATGTGGAGTCTTTCTTGTGTCAAGTGTCACTTGCTATTTCAATTGCTCACGAAGAATGCAGTGTAATAATTGTTAATGGTCTAAACCTAGTATTGGTATGTCATGTCGTTAGCTTCCTTCCTATTAGCATAAATTTATACAGCTTCCATAAAACCTCCAGCTCATATGACTTCTATGAAGTTTCTTGTACTAATGTCGTTTATGTCGAATTATAGCAGTTCATTCTCCTATCTTAAAAATATAAGGCACTGAGCGTAAGCAAAACATGCAATAGCGAGTAAATATACCAGTAGAGAACAGAATGTCAACAAGTGGATGCAGCACAATCCCTATAACGAGGCTCTGCCAAGCGAACAATCTATAATTAATACAATAGTGTGACCTAAACTCTATGTTTGTACATAGTATATCAGCATTTCTATATACCAAATTAAAGAGTAGTTATGACAACAAACAGAAATGTATAAATATGCAATCCATACGCATAGCAGCAAACATATATTTCACGTAATAAACAGGTCATTAGCATCATATCAGCATAAGCAAATAAATGTTCATATGTCATCTTAATAAGCAAACATGAAGGCGCAAGCAGATAAATCACAAAGTATAACTTACATACATATCAGCACAACTAATCAGGTGACAATTATAATTTAAATAAATAAGCACAGCAGACACACAATAAAAAAATGTATGACATCAGTGAAAAAGCATTGCAGCCAAGCGATGCATAATATATACAAATAACAACCCTGTTCATTAATAAAACATTGACAAAAATCAGCAAATGTACGCAAGCACGTCGCTTCACAAGTATATTCATAGAACATGAAATTAGCACAAAGTATGAATCACGTAATTGCGAGCAGCAAATTGCGTCTAAAGTACGTACCTAAGTGGAAATATGTTACCTGAAAAAATAAACTCAGTTAATAGTTACCTTTTTAGTTTATTAGTTTCTTCTTGGAAATTACATTCTTTCTGAAATTTTCTCGATAGCAAGTCCTCTTAACGTCGGAGACACACAGAATTTACCTGAAGTTCTTAAATATTTTATACAACCGTATCCTTCATTTATATTGATGAAAAGCACTCTAATCATTACAATATCTCCACACCGACTCGCTACTACCACATCTCAACAAGAACTGACTACTGCCACATCTCGACAAGCACTGCACTCCGCTACTTCTCAACAAAACTGCCCCTACCACGAGTTCTCAACAAGCACTGCACTGCGCTACTTCTCAATAATCACTGCCAGTGGAGGTGGCGAAACAAAACTCTCTGGCGCTGTGGCTCAGTGTAGCCACCTTTCATATGCCCTTCCTCCACGGGCTAGAATTTGATGGTATTTTTGCCAGCATTGGTGGTGAAAATACCACCAAATTCGTCAAAAAAAATTCAGACAAAAATAAAAGATGATATTAATACGTAAATATCACATAATTAGATAAAATTTTGGCTTTGCACTGACCTTTCAATAACTTAATATATAAAATACAGTAGGCAATACAAATTCTTTCATACATGTGGCTTTACATAATAGTTTACACAATACACAAAAAATCAGTTTATACAAATGTTCACATAAAATACTTTTAATTATCAAAAAAAAAAAAAAAACAAATAGTTGATAGTTCCAGCGGCAGCACCCAGCAATGGTCAACAGGTGCAAACACCAACAAGTGACATCATTTCAGTAGAAGCAGTTCCATCTGTGGCACCCAGTAATGTTGAGCAGGTGCAGACAGCAAGAAGCAACATCATTTCAGTAGAAGCAGTCCATCAGTGGCACCCAGCAATGTTGAGCAGGTGCAGACACCAACAAGTGACATCATTTCAGTAGAAGCTGTCCATCAGTGGCACCTAGCAATGTTGAGCAGGTGCAGACAGCAACAAGTGACATTATTTCAGTAGAAGCAGTTCCATCTGTGGCACCCAGCAATGTTGAACAGGTACACCCAGCAACAAGTCACATTATTTCAGTAAAAAACAGTCCATCAGTGGCACCCAGAAATGTTGAGCAGGTGCAGACACCAACAAGTGACATCATTCAGCAGAAGCAGTCCATCAGTTGCACCTAGCAATGATGAGCAGGTCCAGAGAGCAGTGCATAATATTCACTATCACTGATCACACTGTTCATCAGAGTTTATAAGTAGAAATTAAACATGTCCTAGTGGCACCAATCATGTAGAAAAAGAACAAGTAACAGTCCATAATATTCACTATCCTAATCACACAGTTCATCAGCAGAAATTAATCATTTCTAAGTGGCACTCATTATGTTGAAAAAGTGCAGGTAACAGTCCATAATATTCACCATCACTAATCACACAGTCCATCAGCAGAAATTAAACATTTCTAAGTGGCACCCATTATGTTGAACAAGTGCAGGTAACAGTTCATAATATTCACCATCACTAATCAGACAGTTCAGGCATGAACAATAGTTTGAATGCTCATACAAATGCCTTTACAAAATTATTCTCAATGCTCTTACACTAAACATACAAATTCTAATAAACACACAAATGATATCAGATAATTGTCATATTAACTATTACAAATACTCAAATATCAGTAAACCTATAATATTTATGGGTGTCAGTACAAGCCACTACAAACAAATAAAATAATATTTAGGAGATAGGTGGGTAGGATTAGGAAAGGAAAACACACTCACTCATCTTTCATCCACATTAAGTACTACCGTGTAATTGAATAGTGTTAACTGTGTAAATGCAATTCTGTCAAAATTTGATGTTCATCATGTGTATCAAGTAGTAGTGGCAGCAATGTATAACAGTCAATAATAGTTAAGTCAACGTCATAGTCGTCATGTCAAGATCAATGTTTGCCAAGCCAGATAAAAATGTACGGTTGCTGAACAACTGTCAGTGAGCCAAGATATGCAATTACTTCCTCTCTCCAAAAATAAAAAAAAATATGTACTGCTTATTGATTTAACAAAGTGTGTGTAGACAATCTTCCTTCTACTTGAATGTTCTAGTCTGCTATCTTCATCCTCCTTGTTCCATATAGACCAACAAAAAAAATATGCACCTCACTTACTTTACCTCTTATATACCAAAACTCCAATAATCATCAGCATCACATAATCTCAATATTTCAATAATACCTCTTACGTCGATACATATAAATCTTATCATCAATATCATTTACCTTATCTCTTGTCCACAAAAACTCCAATAATCATCAACTTCATATAATCTCAATACCTCAATAATACCTCTTCAATACGTCGACATGTATAAACTTTATCGCCAATATCATTTCACTTCCTGGCAGATTAAAACTGTGTGCCCGACCGAGACTCGAACTCGGGACCTTTTCCTTTCGCGGGCAAGTGCTCTACCAACTGAGCTACCGAAGCACGACTCACGGCCGGTACTCACAGCTTTACTTCTGCCAGTACCTCGTCTCCTACCTTCCAAACTTTACAGAAGCTCTCTTGCGAACCTTGCAGAACTAGCACTCCTGAAAGAAAGGATATTGCGGAGACATGGCTTAGCCACAGCCTGGGGGATGTTTCCAGAATGAGATTTTCACTCTGCAGTGGAGTGTGCGCTGATATGAAACTTCCTGGCATATTAAAACTGTGTGCCCGACCGAGACTCGAACTCGGGACCTTTGCCTTTCGCGGGCAAGTGCTCTACCAACTGAGCTACCGAAGCACGACTCACGGCCGGTACTCACAGCTTTACTTCTGCCAGTACCTCGTCTCCTACCTTCCAAACTTTACAGAAGCTCTCCTGCGAACCTTGCAGAACTAGCACTCTTGAAAGAAAGGATATTGCGGAGACGTGGCTTCGCCACAGCCTGGGGGATGTTTCCAGAATGAGATTTTCACTCTGCAGCGGAGTGTGCGCTGATATGAAACTTCCTGGCATATTAAAACTGTGTGCCCGACCGAGACTCGAACACGGGACCTTTGCCTTTTGCGGGCAAGTGCTCTACCAACTGAGCTACCGAAGCACGACTCACGGCCGGTACTCACAGCTTTACTTCTGCCAGTACCTCGTCTCCTACCTTCCAAACTTTACAGAAGCTCTCCTGCGAACCTTGCAGAACTAGCACTCCTGAAAGAAAGGATAATGCAGAGACATGGCTTAGCCACAGCCTGGGGGATGTTTCCAGAATGAGATTTTCACTCTGCAGCGGAGTGTGCGCTGATATGAAACTTCCTGGCAGATTAAAACTGTGTGCCCGACCGAGACTCGAACTCGGGACCTTTGCCATTCGCGGGCAAGTGCTCTACCAACTGAGCTACCGAAGCACGACTCACGGCCGGTACACACAGCTTTACTTCTGCCAGTACCTCGTCTCCTACCTTCCAAACTTTACAGAAGCTCTCCTGCGAACCTTGCAGAACTAGCACTCCTGAAAGAAAGGATATTGCGGAGACATGGCTTAGCCACAGCCTGGGGGATGTTTCCAGAATGAGATTTTCACTCTGCAGCGGAGTGTGCGCTGATATGAAACTTCCTGGCAGATTAAAACTGTGTGCCCGACCGAGACTCGAACTCGCAGGAGAGCAGGTTCGCAGGAGAGCTTCTGTAAAGTTTGGAAGGTAGGAGACGAGGTACCGGCAGAAGTAAAGCTGTGAGTACCGCGCGTGAGTCGTGCTTCGGTAGCTCAGTGGTAGAGCACTTGCCCGCGAAAGGCAAAGGTCCCGAGTTCGAGTCTCCGTCGGGCACACAGTTTTAATCTGCCAGGAAGTTTCATATCAGCGCACACTCCGCTGCAGAGTGAAAATCTCATTCTGGAATATCATTTCACTTCCGTAACAACTCTTTCCTCTAGTAAGTCTCCTCGAACAAGTACAGATGAAATCCTAATGCAAACCTCATCATCTCATACAATCCGAAGACACACTGTCAACACACAACCTCATTATAAAGTATAAGATAGATTTTGGTTACCTTGTCCATCATTAAATAAAAGAAATGCATACATGACCTCTAACAGACTTAGTTCGAATAACTCTCAGTAATTAAGTACGATTACGGAGTGTGAATGATCATAATATTTCACAGTGTGTACACCACTTCAAGAATTATGGCAAACAGAAGCAAACATGTGGAGTCTTTCTTGTGTCAAGTGTCACTTGCTATTTCAATTGCTCACGAAGAATGCAGTGTAATAATTGTTAATGGTCTAAACCTAGTATTGGTATGTCATGTCGTTAGCTTCCTTCCTATTAGCATAAATTTATACAGCTTCCATAAAACCTCCAGCTCATGTGACTTCTATGAAGTGTCTTGTACTAATGTCGTTTATGTTGAATTATAGCAGTTCATTCTCCTATCTTAAAAATATAAGGCACTGAGCGTAAGCAAAACATGCAATAGCGAGTAAATATACCAGTAGAGAACAGAATGTCAACAAGTGGATGCAGCACAATCCCTATAACGAGGCTCTGCCAAGCGAACAATCTATAATTAATACAATAGTGTGACCTAAACTCTATGTTTGTACACAGAATATCAGTATTTCTATATACCAAATTAAAGAGTAGTTATGACAACAAACAGAAATGTATAAATATGCAATCCATACGCATAGCAGCAAACATATATCTTACGTAATAAACAGGTCATTAGCATCATATCAGCATAAGCAAATAAATGTTCATATGTCATCTTAATAAGTAAACATGAAGGCGCAAGCAGATAAATCACAAATTATAGCTTACATACATATCAGCACAACTAATCAGGTGACAATTATAATTTAAATAAATAAGCACAGCAGACACATAATAAAAAAATGTATGACATCAGTGAAAAAGCATTGCAGCCAAGCGATGCATAATATATACAAATAACAACCCTGTTCATTAATAAAACATTGACAAAAATCAGCAAATGTACCCAAGCACGTCGCTTCACAAGTATATTCATAGAACATGAAATTAGCACAAAGTATGAATCACGTAATTGCGAGCAGCAAATTACGTCTAAAGTACGTACCTAAGTGGAAATATGTTACCTGAAAAAATAAACTCAGTTAATAGTTACCTTTTTAGTTTATTAGTTTCTTCTTGGAAATTACATTCTTTCTGAAATTTTCTCGATAGCAAGTCCTCTTAACGTCGGAGACACACAGAATTTACCTGAAGTTCTTAAATATTTTATACAACCGTATCCTTCATTTATATTGATGAAAAGCACTCTAATCATTACAATATCTCCACACCGACTCGCTACTACCACATCTCAACAAGAACTGACTACTGCCACATCTCGACAAGCACTGCACTCCGCTACTTCTCAACAAAACTGCCCCTACCACGAGTTCTCAACAAGCACTGCACTGCGCTACTTCTCAATAATCACTGCCAGTGGAGGTGGCGAAACAAAACTCTCTGGCGCTGTGGCTCAGTGTAGCCACCTTTCAACAGCCGTCCGTAATTGTGAAAGTGTTAGAGGATTTTCAGCACGAATAGACCTTTCGGTTATGTCCCATAACTGTCCGATGTCGGTCCATCTGGGTGACCAAATCATACGCTCGAATTGTTCAGATTATTTTCAAACCAGTCACGAACAAATGTGGTCCGGTGACATGGCACATTGTCATCCAAAAAAATTCCATCATTGTGTGGGAACGTAAGTCCCTGAAAGGCCGCAAATGGAGTCCAAGTAGCCGAACATAACCATTTCCAGCCCATGATCGATTCAGTTGGACAGAAGATCCAGTTAGTTTCAAGTATACATAACCCACACTATTATGGAGCCACCAACAGCTTACACAGTGCCTTGTTGACAATTTGGGTCAATGACTTCGTGGGGCCAGCTCCACACTCGAACCAGATCATCAACCGTTACCAACTGAAATCGGGACTCATCTGACCAGGCCATGACTTTCCAGTCGTCCAGGGTCAAACCGATATGACCATGAGACCAGAAGAGGCGCTGCAAGAAATGTCGCGCTATAGCAAAGGCAGTCGCGTCGGTCGTCTGCAGCAAAAGGCCGTTAATGCCAAATTTTGCCACACTGTCGTAACGGATACGTTCGTCGTACGTCTCACATTGATATCTGCGGTTATTTCACGCATTGTTGCTTGTCTGTTAGCACTGACAACCCTACCCATGCGCCACTGCTCTCGGTCATTAATTGAAGGCCGTCGGCCACTGCATTGTCTGTGGTGCGAGGTAACGCCTGAAATTTCTCGGCACATCCTTGACACTGTGGATTTCGGATTGCTGAGTTTCTTAACGATTTCCGAAATGGAATGTCCCATGCTTCTAGCTCTAACTACCATGCCGCGGCCAAAATCAGTTAATTCCCGTCGTGCGGCCATGACACGTCGGACGCCCTTTCACACGAATCACCCGAGTACAGATGACGGCTCCGCCAGTGCCCTGTGCTTTTATACCTTGTGCACGCGATACTACCGCCATCTGTATATGTGTATATTGCCATACCATGACTTTTGTCACCTAATTCTATGTTTGTATCTGTCACTGGTTCAAATGGCTCTGAGCACTATGGGACTTAATATCCGAGGTCATCAGTCCCCTAGAACTTAGAACTACACTACTGGCCATTAAAATTGCTACACCACGAAGATGACGTGATACAGACGCGAAATTTAACCGACAGGAAGAAGATGCTGTGATATGCAAATGATTAGCTTTTCAGAGCATTCACACAAGGTTGGCGCCGGTGGCGACACCTACAACGTGCTGCCATGAGGAAAGTTTCCAACCGATTTCTCATACACAAACAGCAATTAACCGGCGTTACCTGGTCAAACGTTGTTGTGATGCCTCGTGTAAGGAGAAGAAATGCTTACCATCACGTTTCCGACTTTGATAAAGGTCGGATTGTAGCCCATCGCGATTGCGGTTTATCGTATCGCGACATTGCTGCACGTGTTGGTCGAGATCCAATGACTATTAGCAGAATATGGAATCGGTGGGTTCAGGAGGGTAATGTGGAACGCCGTGCTGGATCCCAACGGTCTCGTATCACTAGCAGTCGAGATGATAGGCATCTTATCCGCATGGCTGTAACGGATCGTGCAGCCACGTCTCGATCCCTGAGTCAACATAGGAGGACATTTGCAAGACAACAACCATCTGCATGAACAGTTCGACGACGTTTGCAGCAGCATGGACTATCAGCTTGGAGACCATGGGTGCGGTTACCCTTGACGCTACATCAGAGACAGGAGCGCCTGCGATGGTGTACTCAACGACGAACCTGGGTGCACGAATGGCAAAACGTCATTTTTTCGGATGAATCCAGGTTCTGTTTACAGTATCATGATGGTCGCATCCTTGTTTGGCGACATCGCGGTGAACGCACATTGGAAGCGTGTATTCGTCATCGCCATACTGGCGTATCACCCGGCGTGATGGTATGGGGTGCCATTGGTTACACGTCTCGGTCACCTCTTGTTCGCATTTACGGCACTTTGAACAGTGGACGTTACATTTCAGATGTGTTACGACCCGTGGTTCTACTCTTCATTCGATCCCTGCGCAACCCTACATTTCAGCAGGATAATGCACGACCGCATGTTGCAGGTCCTGTACGTGCCTTTCTGGATACAGAAAATGTTCGACTGCTGCCCTGGCCAGCACATTCTCCAGATCTCTCACGAACTGAAAACGTGTGGTCGATGGTGGCCGAGCAACTGGCCCGTCACGATACGTCAGTCACTACTCTTGATGAACTGTGGTATCGTCTTGAAGCTGCATGGGCAAGCTGTATCTGTACACGCCATCCAAGCTCTGTTTGACTCAATGCCCAGGCGTATCAAGGCCGTTATTACGGCCATAGGTGGTTTTTCTGGGTACTGATTTCTGAGGATCTATGCACTCTCATGTCTGTTCTAGTATAATATATTTGTCCAATAAATACCCGTTTATTATCTGCATATGTTCTTGTTGTAGCAATTTTAATGGTCAGTAGTGTACTTACCTAACTAACCTTATAACATCACATACATCCATGCCCGAGGCAGGATTCGAACCTGCGACCGTAGTAGTTGCGCGGTTCCGGCATGAAGCGCCTCTAGGCCGCGGTGGCCAACGGGTTCTAACCCGTTGGCCACCGCGGCCGGTCTATCTATCTGAACAGGTATCAACAGACGCAAGTAGCTTGTTGCATAGGAGATAAACTTTTTTTTAGTTCAGTAACGAAGATGGGCTCCGTTCTTTTGTCAGTATACGAGGCAGGAGGCAGCTAATGAAGACCGTGTGCTGCCATCCTATTCCTTAGACTGTTGTGAAAGGACCGGGAGCAGGAGACAGGCCTAACCGCCGGAAGATATTCCAATCAGGATCTGCCCGCGGAATTCGTTAGCTGGCTCTGGCTTGATGCCACGGGCCCCTTCGGTGCCGCTTGCCCATCACCGTGACAATCCTTCACGCGCCGACTGTGGGCACAGCTTGTCACGCCCAGCTGCCTGTGCGAACAGCCATAGCGCGCCCGCCGCATTCCAAACTCACACCGGATGCTCCATATCTACATAAACTGATGAGCCAAAAGGTTACGAAAGCCTTCTTTACAGCTTGTTGGCCCACATCTGAAACGCGACACAGCAGCGATTCTGCGTGGTGTGGGTTCTACAAGTCCTCGATAGGTTTCCACAAGCATCTGGTATGAGACGTACGCGCACAGGTCAAGCAGTCCCGGTAAATTGGGACTCGTCGTTTGTGGACGCCTGATAGATGCATTCCATCGTGTTCATGTCAGATGAATTTTGGGGCCAAGACATCAACGTGACTTCTCTGTCTTGCTCCTCAAACCATTCTACCACTGTTCCGGCATGGTGACACAAACAGTTATACTGCTGGAAGATGCCACCGCCATAGGGAGAAACATCAAGCATGAAAGGATTTCTGTAGTCTGCATTAGTATTCATATTGTCCACAGTCATCTTAGGGCCTTAGATCACTACCAGTGATCTCATGGAAGACGAAGTAAATGTCCTTCATAGCGTAATACTGCCCCGACAGGCACACGTCTTCATCCTGGAATCTCCCTGACTGGAGTACAGTTGTCTTCAGAGATGAGTCCCTCGTCGAAATAACCTTCCATCACCAGCGAAGACGTGTCTGGAGACATTACTGTCGCCCCCCATGTGGGCCTAAGGCCAGGAATGATGGTCCGGTGTTCCACTTCTTTCCATAGCAGGACTCCCTTGCTTATCATCTGCCCACCCTCACAGCGCAGGGGTGCGTCAACTATATGCCCCGTTTTGTTGTCCCTCATGGCAACCCATTTTATGCTTACATTTACATTTCAGCAAGACAACGCCCGCCCAAACGGCGAGAGTTTCTACTCCTTGTTTTCGTGCTTGCATAACCCCACCTTGGCCAGAAATGTCGCCGGATCTTTCCCCAACTGAGAACTCTTGGAGCATTAAGGGCATGGCCCTCGAACCATCTCGGGATTTTGACAATCTAACGGGCCAGTTGGACAGAATTTGGCACGATATCAATAAGGAGGACATCCAACAACTCTTATCAGTCAGTGCTAAGCCGAATAACTGCTTACATAATGGCCAGAGGTGGACGAACGTGTTATTGACTTGCTCAATTAGCGAAGCTCTTTCTCCTGAATAAACCCTCTAATTGTTCTGAAATTTAATCATTTGCTCATCTCTACAAGTACATCACATCTACCGATTTCTCCCATTCTGTCAATTACTTCGTGGTGCGTCTTTTTCTGTCTTAGAGTGTGTGTCAGTTAAATTTCGGAATTTGACTTTTGCTGAAACACAAGTACATTACTGACCATTAAAATTGCTATCCCAAGAAGAAATGCAGATGATAAACGGGTATTCATTGGACAATTATATTATACTAAAACTGACATGTGATTACATTTTCACGCAATTTGGGTGCATAGATACTGCGAAATCAGTACCGACAACAACCACCTCTGGCCATAATAACGGCCTTGATACGCCTGCGCATTCAGTCAAACAGAGATTTGATGGAGTGTACAGGTACAGCTGCCCATGCAGCTTCAAGACGATACCACAGTTCATCAAGAGTAGTGACTGGTGTACTATGACGAGCCAGTTGATCGGCCACCATTGACCAGACTTTTCAGTTGGTGAGAGATCTGGAGAATGTGCTGGCCAGGGCAGCAGTCAAACATTTTCTGTATCTAGAAAGGCCCGTACAGGACCTGCAACGTGCTGTCGTGCATTATCCTGCTGAAATGTAGGGTTGCGCAGGGATCGAATGAAGAGTAGAGCCACGGGTCGTAACACATCTGAAATGTAACGTTCACTGTTCAAAGTGCCGTCAATGCGAACAAGAGGTGACCGAGACGTGTAACCAATGGCACCCCATACCATCACGCCGGGTGATACGCCAGTATGGCGATGACGAATACACGCTTCCAATGTGCGTTCACCGCGATGTCGGCAAACACGGATACGACTATCATGATGCTGTAAACAGAACCTACATTCATCCGAAAAAATGACGTTTTGCCATTCGTGCACCCAGGTTCGTCGTTGAGTACACCATCGCAGGCGCTCCTGTCTCTGATGCAGCGTCAAGGGTAACCGCAGCCATGGTCTCCAAGCTGATGCTACTGCAAACGTCGTCGAACTGTTCGTGCAGATGGTTGTTGTCTTGCAAACGTCCCCATCTGTTGACTCAGTGATCGAGGCGTGGCTGCAAGATCCGTTACAGCCATGCGGATAAGATGCCTGTCATCTCGACCGCTAGTGATACGAGGCCGTTGGGATCCAGCACGGCGTTCCGTATTACCCTCCTGAACCCAATGATTCCATATTCTGCTAACAGTCATTGGACCTCGACCAACGCGAGCAGCTGTGTCGCGATACGATAAACCGCAATCGCGATAGGCTACATTCCACCTTTATCAAAGTCGGAAACGTGATGGTACGCATTTCTCCTCCTTACACGAGGCATCACAACAACGTTACACCAGGCAACGCCGGCAACTGCTGTTTGTCTATGAGAAATCGGTTGGAAACTTTCCGCATGTCAGCACGTAGTAGGTGTCGCCACCGGCGCCAACCTTGTGTGAATGCTCTGAAAAGCTAATCATTTGCATATCACAGCATCGTCTTCCTGTCGGTTAAATTTCGCGTGTGTAGCTCGTCGTCTTAGTGGTGTAGCAATTTTAATGGCCAATAGTGTATTTCCAGTTGAGAAGGAGGTTAGTGTTGAACGTCCCGTCGACAACGAGGTCGTTAGAGACCGAGTACGAGCTCGGATTAGGGAAGGATGGGGAAGGATATCGGCCATGCCGTTTCAAAGGAACCACCCAGGAATTTCACATGCCAGAACCTATTTATGGAAATCAGGGAAAACCTACATCAGGATGGCTGGATGGGAGTTTGAAACGTCGTCCTTCCGACTGCGAGTCCCGTGTGCTAATCGCTGCGCCATCTCGCTCGATTATTTGCAGCAGATAACAGCTACGGTGGCGAAACTGCAATAGTGGTCCGTTGTACACACATTCTTCCAGTCAAAAGGAACCCTGATATCATACACAAAAACTAAGAGTAACATTCTATACTGCGAAATAAGTATGTTCTCTAACATCTACTGAATCGATTTATTTTAATATCTATTAATTATTATTTACGGAAATCTAGTCACCGGTAATCGTCTTTGAATATAGTCGCTTTTAGCAAATTAAATTTTCTAAATCCGCAAAATATTTATCTGAAAAACAGGTTGGGAGAAAATTTTTCTGTTATATTGCCATTAAAAGTAGTTTCTGAGCGAGCCCTCACAGTGGTAGCAGCAATGTTGCCAGCGGGTAGCCAGGTACGATTTGCAAGGCGTCATATGTACCTACAAAACAGACAACACTGTGAACATGTGGCCCTCAAGAGAGAACTACGATTGGATGGAAGCTGGTCCCTACATCTCGACTCGTTGAAACGTCAGTCACAAAGTAATTTTAATCAGAGTATAGTGACACATGGAAAGCATACATTCTGCCTGACAAACTTATCCTTTTTTCTCCAACGAGACAATATTTTTAATTTCAATATTTATTTTTGGTACTTTCATTTATTTATTTGTCCCTTGAAAACTTTGTTCTGGACGCTTCTGGAAAACAACACACGAATTCCTACCAACAGTACTTCAGTCATTACTCTTCACAATTCTTCTTTTAGCAAATTTGAATAATCGAGTTCATATATTTACTGTTGCACCTGGAATACAGAAAACAGGAAACCAATAGCAGAAACGTTATTTTTCATAGCTACACACTTATTTATTAGACTGAAAATACAGGTATAAGTTTCAAATTAAACTTACAGTCAGCAATTTCACCAGTAAGTAGTTGAGTGTATTGTAGACATAATAATAACTGTCAGTGTGCAGATTTCCAAGTTTGTTTCTGTTTAGGTTTTTTAAAAAAACAGTTCTGCATTCAGGTACCTTACATGAGTATCTCAGTCTCAAACTGAAATTGTTCTTTCTTCTATGATACATCTTCTGTTCTTTAGAACGTCATTCACGCCAAAAATTTTGAAAGAAAAAAAGCATGATTTAGCCCACATGGATGATAAATTAATTTCACATTGACTATTCTTTATTAAACATTCACAAATCTATTTTACATTTGTTTAAAATCTGTGGCTGTTCCTTTTTGTTTACTATTATGAAAGGTAACTCGTTTTCGATTCTATAATTTTTACAAGTTAACCATCCTCTGTTCATACCTTCCACATACATGTTTTCTGTACATACAAAAATATATTTCACTGTAAAGATTTTGTGTCCATTCAGTTGGAGGAAATGGATTGCAGAGTTTTCTACGGAGAACTGATAAGATGGTGACATTTTAAGGAGATAAATTTTGGTAGCAGTGAAGGGTATTAAAGGGCAGGTAGAGGAGAAATTGGTTCTGTATTTTATCTTAATACTGAAGGACATGCTACTCTTCTGTACTGACAGATATCGGTTACTGTCGCTAAATAGGACCATCTTGGTGATGTTCTGCAGCTACGAAGTAGGATGAACAATTTTTTTTTTTCATTTGTACCACACACGTATACGTTCTGCTACTCATTACAGTGTGAGCACACATCCACTGCATTTTACGTGACTACACACAGTTCGAGAACAGATGCATTATGTGACTGCCTTCAGTATGCCTACTGACACAATGGAGTGTGCAAGACTGCTGACTGTACAATTTAAGCAAATATCACTACACATCATGTTACAGACCAAATCCAGCTTCATGTTGTAATAAATAGTTGATGCTGTAAATCTAAGAGGGCGTGCTGGAAAGTAATGCCTCTAAATTTTTTATGTGAAAACTCCTGAAGTGTTTAAATAAAACAAAAATATGTGTGAATATCGTTATTGTTGAAGAACCTGCTTTGTTTGACTCTCCAGCAGAGGGTGTGGTTTTACTATCTGTTACACCTGAGTACAACATTTCTCGGTACAGCAGCAACAAAGATTTTTTTAACTGCAAAGACGGCCATGTGTAGTGCAGAATATTTACTGTTCTAAAAAGAAACGAAACTAAGTCCAAGGAATCACAATCACAGACTAACTTAGTGACAATATGTAACATTCAGTGGACTGCAGGTCTCACTTCAAACTTTAGTGTAATATCAGAGCTGGTCAAGTAGAACATTTTTTCTTACAAATTCTAAAGATGTTTCAGTAGTTACGCAAATGTGTTCCCGTGTTTTTAACTAGTACTGCAGTCAATAAATTTTACCAGATATCAATGTTCTGGATCTTCCTCCCACTCCAATGAAATTTTCAAAGCAAATAGTACGCCACTCTTAAGCTTTCATAATATACCAGTCATTTCCGTATAACACATACGCAGTGGCGAAAATCCAGTTACATTCAGGAGGATGGAAGTATGTTCACACTATATCATACAACCCCATACACAAATAAGCACTCTGGTGTAGAACGTTTCTGTTGTGAAACAGTACGCGGTACAATAACTAATTACTCCGTCACAAATATTACAAAACATACACAGTGGGAGGAACTAACACTATTAAAAAGCAGAACTGTCTACTCTCTCCGTGCCAAGATGTAGTAGTGTAGGACAGCAGTTCTGCCAAAAACTACTAAAATGTAGTTCTCCGTTAAATACGAGAAAACACGAAGAACGGATACGAGCGAAAATAAAATAGAACTAGGTACATATATTAACATCGCGATTGAATTGAGCAATACACACATGGATTTTTAAGCATGAACAAATACACGTGAGTCCAAGAACAACATGTGACGAGACCAGATATCTTTTTATACAGAACGAACACGAACAATGGAATCATTTACATCACTCAGTACCTCAAATTAGACAAAAATCTAGCAGAAAACGAAAAACATACTTACAATGGAATTTAAATACTGCAATAGCCACATGAAGCAGTAACCGGGAATAAATTTGCATAAGTCTGTAAAATACCAGCTGCTGGTTTGTATGAAATGAAAACAAATATAGAAGAATTTACACCAACTAATAATAAAATGATATGATATGATATAGAAATTGCAGCGACCCAAGTAGCCTGGCAGCGAACCTTGATCGTATTACCTGAGGTCCCCATTCAAGTTTCACCCCATGCTGGACTCCGGCTTCGATGGCACAACAGCTTCCAAGCCGGTGCGTCCAAAATTGCAAGTAGGCCGAGGGGCGCCGATCTTACCTGCCGGTCGACGTGGAAGCGGTGGCGAACGTGGTGGAATGCTACCAGGACAGACAGTTATGCACACGCCGTGCCTGGTACATCGCCAGCTACGGGGCAGCTACTAACAAATCTTCTTTCGAAGGATTTTTGTACCGGTTCTGTTTTTAAAATAATTATTGTTGATGAAAAGTAAAAGTGTGTTTAAGTCATCCTCGGGACATGCTGTGGACATAATATGGAACTATACTGCGTATTGAATAAGTGTTGTGGTTAAGAAATATTGTGAAATATAGTGCACATAATCAACCTTGTCCTACCACTCCCCTACTACTATAAAACAATACCATTATGTATTGCGATGTATATATGCTTCATCGGAATTGTAGTGAACTACTTGATACATTAAATAAGCCACGAAAGTGCTCCTTGCATATGAACTGTGCCACACTAAAACACAACAGTATTAACTTTGAAACGGCGTAACTCATTGAGACGTAGCTTCTAACACGTGACTGGTCTATGCAGAAGACGGGTGCAGCTGGAAAGTATTAGCTTACTGCAAAACCACAAATACAGTTTCTAAATCGCAAACGAGCAATTAGCAGTTGATATCGATGCAGACTTTTTGAAATCGATAAGGTGCAATAGCTGGTAAGTTGCTATGGGAATGCCCTTACTCGCAATTCCCATTTCTGGTTCCAACACTTCGCTAGAGTACTGAAAACCGGTTGCATTCAGCGTTAGAGGACTATCAGCAAGCTTACACTACGAGAACAAAAGTATCCGGACACCCGCCAAAAAACATACTTTCCATATTAGGTGCATTGTGCTGCCACGCACTGCCAGGTATTCCACATCAGCAACCTCAGTAGTCATCAGACATCGTGGGAGAGCAGAATGGAGCGCTCCTCGGAGCTCAACGGACTTCGAACGTGGTCAGGTGATGCGATATCACTTGTGTCATACGTCTGTACGCGACATTTCTACACTCCTAAATATCCCTAGGTCCACTGTTTCCGATGTGATTGTGAAATGGAAATGTGAAGGAAGAAGTACAGCAGAAAAGCGTACAGGCCAACCTCCTCTGTTGACTGACAGAGACTGCCAACAGTCGAAGAGGGTCGTAATGTGTAATAGGCAGACATCTATTCAGACCATCACACAGGAATTCCAAACTGTATCAGGATCCACTGCAAGTACTATGACAGTTAGGGAGGAGGTGAGAAAACTTGGATTTCATGGTCGCGCGGCTGCTCATAAGCCACACATCACGCCGGTAAACGCCACTTGGTGTAAGGAGCGTAAACATTGGACGATTGAACTGTGGAGAAACGTTGTGTGGAGTGACGAATTACGGTACGCAATGTGGCGATCCGATGACGGCAGGGTGTGGGTATGGCGAATGCCCGGTGAACGTCATCTGCCAGCGTGTGTAGTGCCAACAGTAAAATTCGGAGGCGTTAGTGGAGGGCGCTTGCACCCCTTGTTGTTTTGCGTGGCTCTATCACAGCACAGGCCTACGTTGATGTTTTAAGCACCTTCTTGCTTCCCACAGCTGAAGAGAAATTTGGGGATGGCGATTCCATCTTTCAACACGATCGAGCACCTGTTCATAGCCGGCCGGGGTGGCCGTGCGGTTCTAGGCGCTTCAGTCTGGAACCGCGTGACTACGGTCGCAGGTTCGAATCCTGCCTCGGGCATAGATGTGTGTTATGTCCTTAGGTTAGTTAGGTTTAAGTAGTTCTAGGTTCTAGGGGGCTGGTGACCATAGATGTTAAGCCCCATAGTGCTCAGAGCCATTTTGAACCTGTTCATAATGCACGGCCTTTGCCAGAGGGGTTACACGACAATAACATCCCTTTAATGGACTCGCCTGCACAGAGTCCTGACCTGGATCCTATGGAACACATTTGGGATGTTTTGGAGCAACGACTTCGTGCAAGGCCTCACCGACCGACATCGATACCTCTCCTCAGTGCAGCACTCCGTGAATAATGGGCCGCCATTTCCTAAGCAACCTTTCAGCACCTGAATGAACGCATGGTTGCGAGAGTGGAAGCTGCCATCAGGGCTAAGGGTGGGCCAACACCATATTGAATTCCAACATTACCGATGGATAGCGCCACGAAATTTTAAGTCATTTTCAGCCAAGTGTCCGGATATTTTTGATCACATAGTGTATATGGAGCAAATCAGTAACCTGAATATAATATTTCATGAAAGGGTTAAAGCTGCTGAAGAACGCAGGTGCAGTTTCGCATCTTTTAAGGATGATTATCACAGTATACACTATGTGATCAAAAATATCCGCACACCTCTGTGTAATTTGGAACTAACGACTAGATGTCACAAGAGATGGAGCCGCCGATCTAAGAAGAGATGAGGAGAATATCGTTGTGTGTAGAGAAGCAGTAACCACAGAGCGGGCCGATCAGGAGAGCACAGTGGTAAAGAACGTGGACTAGTCACTGAATGTCACCTGAGCAACAAGTACGTCAGGGACATTTCAACCACTCTAAAACTGCCCAGGTCTGTTGTCAGTGACGTGACTGTGAAGTGGAAACGCCAAGAAATAACCACACTTAAGACAAGACACGGCAGGACTCATATACTGACCAACAGGGACAGTTGAGCTTTGCAGAGAGTGGTTGCAAAGAATTGCAGCCATCAGCGAAAGGAATCACTGACGAGTTCCAAAGTGCTGCCAGCAAGTACAGTGACTGCGCGTAGGGAGTTAAAAAGAAACGGGTGCAATGGTCAAGCAGCTGCTCATAAACAGTCACTGCTAAACGACAATTGAGATGGGGTCAAGAGCGACGCCACTGTACATTGAACGACTGGAAACGAGTGATTTTGAGTGAAGAATCAAATTATACTCTGAGGCAAACCGATAATCCGATGGAAGCGCATGGGTGTGGCAGACCCCTGGAAAACGTTACCTGCCATCGTGTATAGTGCTATCATTGGAGCGTGGAGGAGCTAGTGTTGCGCTATGGGAGTGTTCTCCGTAATTAGGCGCTTAAGGAGGAGCTAAATGTGGATGGAGATGAACACATTTTACATCATTGTGTATTGTACACGGCAGAAGACGATTATTGTTTCGTTCAGCGTGATAATGAAATCTGTGATAAAGCAGCCTCTTTGAGGCAAAAGTCTGTAGACAGCAAGATTCCTAAAATGGACTGCCCTGTCCAGAGTCCCACCTAAACCCAATGGAACACTTTTGGGTGGAGTTAGAATGTCGACTTCGCTTCCGACACCAGCATGTAACATCACTACCGTCTCTGGTTTGTCTCTCGAGGAAGAACGGGTTGCCATTCCATCACACACGTTCAGATATCTCACTGCAAGCGTCTCCAGCACAGCTCAAGTCGCCATAAAGGCGAAGGGTCGCCACGTCCCATTTTAATACCCACTAATGGCTATCCGGATACTTTTGACCAGACAGTCGGACTGTACTCAAAACCCTGAAAGAATTTTGAATAGATAATATAAGAAACACTAATCGGGCAGACGCCGTCGAGATACTACACATCATCTTGTAAGAAACGGAGGCCTTCACAGACAACAAAACAGCAACATCAAAAATAAGTAAAGAGGACGAAATATCAGAAATAGAAAAATAAAAGTGACTGAACTAAATCATCTAGCCTAAGCGAGAGGGAAGTGTAGCTACCACGCAAGACGGAAACAGATGAATTTAACATTACTCAACAAAAAATGTTCGTAATAAAAACTTTCACTATACAGGGTTATTACAAATGATTGAAGCGATTTCACAGCTCTACAATAACTTTATTATTTGAGATTTTTCACAATGCTTTGCACACACATACAAAAACTCAAAAAGTTTTTTTAGGCATTCACAAATGTTCGATGTGTGCCCCTTTAGTGATTCGGCAGACATGAAGCCGATAATCAAGTTCCTCCCACACTAGGCGCAGCACGTCCCCATCAATGAGTTCGAAAGCATCGTTGATGCGAGTTCGCAGTTCTGGCACGTTTCTTGGTAGAGGAGGTTTAAACACTGAATCTTTCACATAACCCCACAGAAAGAAATCGCATGGGGTTAAGTCGGGAGAGCGTGGAGGCCATGACATGAATTGTTGATCATGATCTCCACCACGACCGATCTATCGGTTTTCCAATCTCCTGTTTAAGAAATGCTTCTGCTTTAGCCTTTTCCGTAAGATTTTCCAAACCGTCGGCTGTGGTACGTTTAGCTCCCTGCTTGCTTTATTCGTCGACTTCCGTGGGCTACGCATGAAACTTGCCCGCACGCGTTCAACCGTTTCTTCGCTCACTGCAGGCCGACCCATTAATTTCTCCTTACAGAGCCATCCAGAAGCTTTAAAGTGCGCATACCATCGCCGAATGGAGTTAGCAGTTGGTGGATCTTTGTTGAACTTCGTCCTGAAGTGTCGTTCCACTGTTATGACTGACTGATGTGAGTGCATTTCAAGCACGACATACGCTTTCTCGCTCCTGTCGCCATTTTGTCTCACTGCGCTCTCGAGCGCTCTGGTGGCAGAAACCTGAAGTGCAGCTTCAGCCGAACAAAACTTTATGAGTTTTTCTACGTATCTGTGGTGTGTCGTGACCATATGTCAATGAATGGAGCTACAGTGAATTTATGAAATCGCTTCAATCATTTGTAATAGCCCTGTATATAAATTAAAAATGCACCATTACAAGGCGGTAATACGACAACCCTTGTCACGAAGACAAATTTTCGGATAAAGTAAAATGAAGAAATCAGGACAGGGAAAGGACTACATTACATCTGTTAGGGATGATTGCTTTTCGTGTAGCACTGCACTATGTTCTTGGAAACTGAGATTCAATCTTCGAGACCGTCGGACAGGTCTCAGAATTTCGGAAGTTAACAAGTCTCAATGAAATTGATCATAACACACACAAAAAAAAATGCAAGAAGTATTGCAGAAGAGGAGATTTATATTATTTGGATATATTTACAGAATGCATGAGATTAGATTAAACAAAGGGATCTTCAAATATCGCTGGGAAAAATTACGACAACCACCTGAAGTCAAAAGATCAAAAAAGACTGAAAGAAACAATAAATAGAAGAGAAATATGGGAAGACAAATATTTAAGAGAAAAGCTTTAAACATGGAATTTTTCCAAGGAAGGAAGAGAAAAAAGTGAACGAAATGAAAGAAAGTGAAAAAAGGAAAGAATATTGAAAGAAAATGAAGGAATAATGTAAGATGAAGAATTCAAACTGTAACATGTTCTCCAAAAGGCCTTTACTGAGAAAGAAGAAGAAGAATTTGTGATATATGAAAGAAAAAGTGCAGTAAAAAAAAGAAGACTAACGTTCTAATGGCATACACAAAGAAAGTCATAGCAGACTGACAAGAAAAACTGTTGAGTATATAAAAAATTAAATGACTTATACAATTAGCTAGGAAAGAGCTTGAAAAATCTGGAAGAAACTAGCATTAATAATAATGAAAATGAAGACAGAACAAAACACAAAAACAAAATTACAGCAGAAGGGAGAAATTTTGGAAAAATTAATTGGGGGGGGGGGGGGGGGATTAAATGAAGTCACGCTTAGCAAACGTGGTGCTACAAAGGATGGGTGCACAATTTCATAATATCAAGGGTGGGACGAAGATTGTGAGCCGATAGTAAGACCAATGAACCTACGTCAGTGTAACAGGACGCGAGCGAAGCACCTCCCACCCCACACCCTCCACCCCTCTAGCCCCCAGCGTGCAACTAGCAACAGGCGCGTAATCGCCCTGCGACCTGAGCCGATCACAACCAGCCAATCAGACGCGATTTGCTGCCAGCAGCTAATGAGCGTTCATTAGGGCACCTCTGGGATCAGTTCTCACGCCATTCGCTCGCTGAACTGCAGTACGTTCCCCGCCAAAGACCTTCCTTCCACGATATCACGCCACTGTGGGAAGATTTGAAAGTTATGCAGTGCTGACGATTTTTGTGTTCAGCGGGGCGAAAACAGACAAGAGACTTTAAACCTCTCTCGTTTGGTATGAGAATATTTCAGATACCAACTGAAAAACATTATGCACGTATTTATCCTGAACTGCCTGTTAAATAAAATCGTACCGACAAGTTGTTTTCAAAATGCGTATAATATGAAAAAATGAATTCTCGCATTAGCACAACGGACAAAGTTAGTTAGCGCCGCTCCCCCCCCCCCCCCCCCTCCCCCTTCCCTGCTTCCCTCCGAACACATCAAGCCAATGGCGTGTAACATCGCAACTACCTTTGATAAAGGACGCACAAAAGAACAATTATATCAGGACTGACATATCTTCCAGAAGCCGCCCACTGATGATTACAAACCCTAGAAGTACTAAGCTACAGGGATGTTAATTGCTACGTTTCACATGCTGATCAACGTGGATCCGAACATTTTCTAATTTTCTATGGGCTTAAGAATCGAATGACGCCAGTCGAGGAGTATTGCAGTGTCTGAGTGTTCGTAAAATCAAGAAGACACGCTTGCAGACTGGTGAACGTGGCTGTCATCATCTTGAAAGACGATAGAGTGCCCAAACCATACCCATCATGGACATGTGCTGGGTTGGCGGACACGTTCGCACTGTTTTTCCATAAGTTTGATAAACCCAGCAGACACACGCGACAGACTTTAGTCAGGAAAAATATACACTCCTCCACTATTTACAACAGCCTACCAATGCTGGGGCAACTTTTCGATTCCTCCACTGTAGAAATCACGAGGTTTTGAGACGAAGAACTCGTCGAGTCACGTTCGGAGCGCATTTCCATTAGGAAAGGAAGTACGTTGGACAGAGAGAGAAAAAGGTGAAAAGCTGAGGGCGCAAGGTCAGATGAATAAGGTGGACACGGAATGACTTCCCAAACTAACTCCTGAATAGTGTTTTCCGTCAGTCTAGCAGAAGGCCGGCGGGCGTTATCATGGAGCAGCATCACTTCACGCAGTCTTCCTAGTCGTTCTTGTATTGTGTCTTCAGGGCATCTCAGTTGTTGACGATAAATGTTAGCACTGATGTTTATACCTTGGAGAAGCAATTTGTAGCACACTTCATTGTCATTGTTCCAGCAGAAGCATAACATTGCTGTGGAAGCGTGCATGTCTCTGTACGGGGAGTTGCTGCTTTGTTTGGCTTCAACCGTTGCTTTCTGTTCCCTATATTAGCTTAGAGACACCATTTATCGTCACCAGTAACGATGCAGGATAGGAATGGTCGGTGTTGTTCAGAGTTAGCTGATGATGAGTAACTAGAGATGCACATATGGCCACCCGCTGGTTTTTGTGATTCTGGTTTACAGTATGTCGTAACCCCCCAATCTGATTTTTGATCGTTCTCCGTGGCACGCAAATGTCCCACGATGGTGGAACGATCGTAGTTCATCACATCTGCCAGCTCTCGAGTTGGTTGGTTGGTTGTTTTTGGGGAAGGAGACCAGACAGTGAGGTCATCGGTCTCATCGGATTATGGAAGGATGGGGAAGGAAGTCGGCCGTGCCGTTTCAGAGGAACCATCCCGGCATTTGCCTGGAGTGATTTAGGGAAATCACGGAAAACCTAAATCAGGATGGCCGGACGCGGGATTGAACCGTCGTCCTCCCGAATGCGAGTCCAGTGTCTAACCACTGCGCCACCTCGCTCGGTCTCGAGTACTCTAACGTAGATTATTGTGGACAATGCGTTTCAACGATTTTCATCAAACCCCAAAGGTCTACCTGAATGCGGAGAGTCACTTATGTCGAAACGGTCCTCCTTAAAAAGAGAAAACCATTTTCTTGTTATCTGCTGTCCAATGACATTATCCCCATATACGGCGCAAATGTTTCTGGCTGCCTCTGCTGCTCCCACCCCTCCACTGATCTCAAACAGGAGAATACGTCCGAAATGTTCCGATTCCTTCACTTGGCGCTCCAGATTCTAGCGTCCACAGCTGCACTCATTATCTCCAAATGACAGAACGGCAATATATAAACTCAAATAGCAACACTGAATTACAGATAAAAAATGACAATCGATAAACAGACCCATAGCAACGGCGGCCTGGAACTAGGCTCGCGGGCGGCCGTTTGGCGCGCTGGCCGCTCTTTCTCTCTGTGTACACTTCCCCCACCACGCCGCTATGTTGTCGGAGGGGGGAACTGCAAACGCGCCGCTTATACTGTATAGCAGAACAGTCGCGCACGGAACACGACTGGCTTGCATGCGGCTTGGTTTCATATTACGCCGCACTAGCAAACTGGAAAAACTTCAGCTACATATCATGAAGGGCGGTATTTTATCGTTACCGACTGTTGGTAAAAGCGCGCATATACCAAAAAAAAAAAAAAGTTGAGTTTGCAACTGCATTACGTCAGTAATACTGTGTGAGCCACATAGTTACATACAAAATTCTTACAACGTTTACAGTGAATTTTGTTTTTTGATGAATGAGAAACTTAAAAAGTTTTTTTCCATACCTTTTCACAGGTGTTCAATCTGCTCCCCCCCCCCCCCCCCTTTGAGATGCACGACATATATCAATGCTGTATTTAAAGTGTTCCCACACTGCATATCTTAAGTTACAGCTTCCACAGCTGCTATTATGTGATGTCTCAGTTCATTTATTGTTGTTGGTAATGGAGGCACATAAACATAGTCTTTTTTAAACGCCCACGAGAAATAATCACATACAATCGGGTCCGGTTACCTTGGAGGCCAGTAAAGTAAGGCTGAATCATTTGGTCCAGTGCCACCTATCCATCGTTCAGTAAAAAAGTGGTTCAAATGGCTCTGAGCACTATGGGACTTAACATCTGAGGTCATCAGTCCCCTAGAACTTAGAATTACACAAACCTAACTAACCTAAGGACATCACACACATTCATGCCCGAGACAGGATTCGAACCTGCAATCGTAGCAGTCGCGCAGTTCCGGACTGAAGCGCCTAGAACCGTTCGGCCACCGCGGCCGGCATTTTCAGGAATCTTTTGATTTAAAAACTCCCGAACTTCCAATGCCATTGTGGGGGTTCCCTATCTTGTTGGTAAATCAAGTTGTTCGAATCAGTCTTCAACCGTGAAAAAAGAAAGTTCTCAAGCATATCGAGGTATGCGCTTCCTGGAGCAGTGTTGTCGGCAAAGAAAAATGGACCACACACTTTTTCCTGTAAAACTCCATAAAATTCATTAAGTTTTGTAGAGTCCCTCTCACATTGTACAACTTCATGTGGTTGTTCCGTACCCCATATTCTCACATTACGACGGTTCACCTTTCCATTAAAAGTAGTGTTGCAGCGTCAGTAAACACTAGGCGTGGAATAAAACTGTCATCCTCCATCTTACCAAGAACGAAATTACAGAACTCCACACGTCTTTGTTTGTCACTTTCACGAAGAGCTTGCACTAGCTGAATTTTGTATAGTTTCTTGTGCAAACGTCGACGCAACACACGCCAGATGGACATCGGGGCATGTTGAGCTGCCGAGCTCCACGGCGAACGGATTTCTGCGGCCTCCTCGTGAAACTATGGCGGATGCGTTCGATGTCTGTGTCAGACATTAGGGGACGACCCCGCAATTTACCTTTACACCAACAACCTGTTTCTCGGAGCCGCGCGATCGTTACGGTCGCAGGTTCGAATCCTGCCTAGGGCATGGATGTGTGTGTTGTCCTTAGGTTAGTTAGGTTTAAGTAGTTCTGAGTTCTAGGGGACTCATGACCTCAGCAGTTAAGTCCCATAGTGCTCAGAGCCATTTTTGTTTCTCGGAATTGTTCATTCTGTCGTCTAATGCTCTGTGCTGTAGGAGGATCCATACAATACTAGTACGAAAGTCACGCAATCGCACTGCGCAGAACGTAGAAGACAAAACGCTTTCTGTCGTCCCGATACCATTTTTAAAGAACTGAGGTGGGCGCACACTGCTGCTACCTAGCGGGAACCATGTAAAACTGAGAGTTTGCTCTTTCTAACTGGACGTTGTTCACGCACATATATCATATAACATAATAGCTATGATTTTTTTTTAAATCAGGTGATTCTTTTTAATACTCTCTGTAGGCTATCGTAACTACATGTTAAACGAGAAAAAAATATTACCTAGCACGTCTCTAGCGACAGTGACATGTCTACAATTCTCAAGAAAATATATAAGAAACAGAATAAAATTATCATTATTCAGTTTCTTTTGAGTTACTGAAGACATAATGAATCTGATATCTGTCACAAACTTTTGGCATCCTGATAGGCGCAGGAAATATACCAGATCGTAGTTACTCAGGCTGCCACGTAATCGTGACTTATTCAGTTTCATTATCGAAGGAAAAAAATCTTTCACACTCGTAAGTTAATTCAAACATAGATATCTCTTTCGCAGCATCATTATGGAGACAGAAACTCTCCTAAGAAAAACCTTCATAGTACTCCTGGACAGTTTTAAGGTAATACAATTTGTCTTTTAATCGCGAATTACGCTGCAGATCTGCAAATGAACAGGGGCACATTCGACTGAAATGGAAAAAGATCTTGAAAACGTCTCACAAACAGATGCGAGGTTGGTAGTGTCCTGAAAACGACTTGAAAACTCTTCCAGCACCGAAATGAATTGTTCAAAATTCGCATTTTCTTCAACACCCGACAACGCAGGAAAATGAGCGGTGTTGTTTTTCAGAAGTTGTCCCTGCATCCACGTTTCGCATTAAATCAGACATTAATTGCGTCCCACCTTGCAATTTCTTATTGAGTGTCTTGAAGTGTGCAGTCAAGTCAGCTAAAAATGCTAGGTCTGCAGTCCATTCTGATTCTTAAAACTTTGGTTCCTGCTTGCCTTTTTCCTTCATAAATTGAACAATAGTAGATCTTAATACGAAAACTCGTTCCGGGCATATCCCTCGACTTCGCCAATGTACCCGTACATCGCAGCAATAAATCTCGTCTCCATACTGCTCCTGCAGTTCCATCAAAAACTGTTTAAACTAATGATGGATAACTCGTTTGACTTTAGATAAGCTGTGTTCAAGTTTAGAAGTCATCAACCAACCCAAGCTGCGATGCAAATCCTGCAAATAGTGAGCTGCTCAAATAACTAACAAGGCTAACGGGGAAATGTGAAACTTACTTAACTCAGCAAAGATGCGCCCCAGCGCCCAAGTCAGCACCGAATGCAAAAGCTGAGATGGCGGCGGAGAATGGCTGCCACTGACGTCAGGACAGATCCAGGCGCCTTCCCCATGGCAAGTCCCCAAACGGAAATGTCGTCTCCACCCAACTCTCTGACTCTCGAAAAGTTCAGAGTGGAGGGGAGGTCGAGGTCCTCAAGGCATTGCCACAGCGACCATCGAGAATTCCTCAAATTTCCCATTATAGGTTCACTAAATACATTTGACTAAGAAGAAGGTTGGTATTGACTCGTAGACAGGTTCCATTCATTGGTCGAGTCCTTCGCCGCAAAGTGCTGCGTCAGACATGATTCACAAGATTGAATACCTGATTTTGGATCGAAGGCAACGAGTTTTCTCACGGTAGGCTGGCGACGCGATATTGTTCTCCTCTGCGTTCGCCGTACCGGAAAGTGAATTCATCACACGTGGCAATCCTCTGGGAGCTAGCTGCCAACTCCTTTCAAATGAGAAAACCGAATTCGTAGGCGAAGCGGACAGCCCGGGGCTTGCTACAGACGCTTCTGCGTAATGCGGCACCCTCGACTCCTGCCTCCCCTTTGTGACCGACCTCCTGCGGTCAAGCCAGAGTCGCTGAGTGGCCGTCCAGCCCGATCTCTTTCCACCAAAGCGAACTCTGTATATAGCAGGCATGTGCTTTCCTCAAACATAATCAAAAATCAGCAAATGGAAAGATAAGCATGGCAAAGCGATATGTGACGGCAATGTTACATCACTCTAGCATGTCTCCTTTTGAAAAGAACAAAATTCCCACGATTACTATCCGCTGTGGTCACTGAGTATTAGCGCTATAAGAAAATTACCTACTTCAACCCAGAATCGGAACTATTAGAACCCGACACTCCAAACAGTCCTCCATCAGATTAAATTAAAAATATAGTAAGACATCAACGCCTGTTAAGTTAAAATGACAAACAAGAGACGAAGATAACTGTGATACCTCCAAATTAGTGCGTATAAAGATGTGTCTTTAACCACGAAGTAGGGAACTTGGTCACACGTGACATCAACAACGTACTCGTATTTACAAGGTCTCCTTCATAGCGCTAGTATGAGGAGCAAATGAATTTTTGACTTATTAACTAATATTCTTTCATAAAAAGTAATGTATTACAGTTGTTGTCTATCCGTGAAGATCTTCTGAGATGAAACACTTTAAGAACTGTAACAGATATCCACAGAGACAATGGTTCATGTGTATTTACAAAAAAAAAAGAAAAAATTGATTTATACTAAGAAATGTGACTGTTAGTGTGCACAAATTGTAATGAAATAATTAAAAAAAGAAATAAGTTACCAGAAAAATTATCTTATATGGCGACTGCCTCATATACAGGTATTGTGATTACCCTAAATCACTCCAGGCAAATGCCGGGATGGTTCCTCTGAAAGGTGAAAGGGCACGGCCGACTTCCTTCCCCATCCTTCCCTAATCCGATGAGACCGATGACCACGCTGTCTGGTCTCCTTCCCCAAACCAACCAACCAATATACAGGTATTAAATGAAAATTTTACTCACTAAATCTTAAGGTAAGCATCAGTGTCTTTGTTAAAAATTATGACATAGGCCTCGAATTTATTGATTCCTCACGTTTCAAATGTTTATAATGTGTTATGTATGTCAAAAGGTTATCGTACATCAGTGAGTGCGTATGCAAGCTTACAACATGAAGTTCCTATGAAAATCTCAGTCATTATAGTTGTCACCTAGTGGCTGCCTTCACTAAAGGGGAAAGTGTCGCAACAATACTCAGTCTACTGCCGGGCTGTGCTCACAAAAGCGTCCATTGTGTGCCGACTTGTCGGGCTATACAAAGCATGCACCAAACTGCAGAGAAAACCATATCGTCAATAAATCAGTCCGTGTAGTTCGTACTAGCTAGGAGGATCTGAGTCGTGCGTGGCTCGTGTTCCCACCATCATGTATTTTACACCCTGTTTTTAACGTACTTCCACCTCACTACGTTAATTTAAATCACTACTGAGTTTCTGCTTTGCCTGACGGTGAGCTGCGTTAGCAGCGCGTATCGATATATCCCCTCTTTTACTATCTTTGCTCGACTGCTATTACTTCCCTGTCGTTTACTGTCGTAACCAGCTCGGGTCTGCCAATCAGTCGGAACGCGTCTGCAGCACAGTCCGGACCTGTCAGTCGGGGAATTGCGATATGGCACTAGTACAATCGGGTTGGAGCAGCAGTGAGGTTTGCGTCGACATGGCTCGCCCGACCGTTGCCGCCACGCATCACTTGAGCCGGGCCACCGTCTTGGTGGATCGTCGGTCGGTCGTCCTACCGAACGACGCGTTTCGGCTCGCAGATCGTTCATGAGTCGGCTGTGTGTGTGTGTGTGTGTGTGTGTGTGTGTGTGTGTGGGTGGGTGGGTGGGTGGCTGGGTGGGTGGGTGTATGTATGCATCGACTCCCAATTTGTCTTCGTCTGTGATTAGTTACTGTTGGGTATCGTTCACGTCTTCGTGCAAGTGTTTGTCAGGTTGCGTGTGTAGTTGGCGTTATTTCCACTGACGACTATTTTGAATGTTGTCGGCATTCTGCGGCGAGTCCGTCGGTTACTGCGGACCAGGGAAGTTGTCTCCGCGCGGTGCAGTCGGCTGGGTCAGCTGGCAGTCTCTGCGCAGTGCCGGAGTGTGTGTGCAGCTGTCCGATCGCTACGAGCTTCGTGGTTCACCGACGCAGGACGTCAAAGTTGAGTAGTGGTTTCAACTACCTAAGCCACGTCCATTCACGTTCTGTGGTCCGTTTCGGGGTTCGCTGTTGGGGAGGTTTTCCTGTGAGCAACACCGAGTGTTTCTATTGCTGAAATTTAGCTGCCATGCTGTGCAATTAACTATATTGGTTGACTACAATTCAAGTGCACCAGCGGAATTTTCTGCCTTGTGGCCGTTCGTGTGTTGGTTACCTGCCCTGGCCACTGACGTAAGTTCAGGCAGTGTTCCTTTTGGGTGCAGTTAACTATATTACTGTATTTCAAATTCAAGTGTACCAGCGGAATTTTCAACCTTGTGGCCGTTAGTGTTCCGATTACCTGCCCTGGCCATTAATGTAATTTGAGGCAGCGTCCTTTTCTTACCTGTTGTTGCTGTCCAATGTAGTGTGTAGTTCTGACAGCTGAAACATAGCCCGCATCTCGTGGTCGTGCGGTAGCGTTCTTGCTTCCCACGCCCGGGTTCCCGGGTTCGATTCCCGGCGGGGTCAGGGATTTTCTCTGCCTCGTGATGGCTGGGTGTTGTGTGCTGTTCTTAGATTAGTTAGGTTTAAATAGTTCTAAGTTCTAGGGGACTGATGACCATAGATGTTAAGTCCCATAGTGCTCAGAGCCATTTGAACCATTTTGAGCTGAAACATATTTCATTGTGGATAATCACTTTTGTAACCTTTTGTGTTTGAGTTCTTGTGTACCGATTGGTGGCAAGCAAGTCGTTTTGTCGGTCGGTCCGTGACTGTCCTCTGGTTGGGTTCCGACGGATCAAGTGTAGTTGGGCTCACCACCTGTCTCACCTAAGTGAACGAGGGCAGACCGACCTCCCTGCATGCTTCTGAGTGCCGTTTTCTTTATTGTCCGTCTCACAGGTGTTTAATTGTCTGTTTATAATCTATCAAAGCCAATGATTCAAAAAATTCTTGCTTTTACTGGATTTTATGTATTTTTTGATTTTGGAAAATCAATTGTGGGCCTTCAGCCACTTAAATCCTTATTCTAAAAAAATTTGCGGCCATGTGCCTTTGAAAGGTTGCGATAATTTATTTTAAAATCTTGAAAATTTTATTGGGGGCCTTCAGCCATTTGTATTGCATCTTGTTTACATTTGTCTATTCACCGTTGCCTTGAGGCTCTCAGGCTGGCTGTGTCTATATATGTTAATTATTTTATTTGCAATTTTAACTGCATGTTTTTACCTCTTGAGATTTACCTTGTTGCTTTAAGATTTCTTGTTTCGAGGTCTTCAGCCGTGAAATAATTGCCTTTTTGAAGCTTGTAGTTCTAAAGGTTCATCTATGTGCCGTTTTGGTTTAAAGGTGTTATTAAATTACAATAAATTACAATTTTGAGTGAACCTGACCGACACCTTATTTGACTCTTTCCACAATCCTAATCACCTGTTCTGCCCAGCGGGTTTAGCGGGCGTATCAGATTCATCTTACAATTGGTGTCGTATGGGTGACAAAATTATAAACGTACCGCATTCAGGAATATAATCGCCTATGTGACGGAGGCAACTGATGTACATAACATCAAATTCAAAAAGCCACCGCCGAGCTCACTCAGCGCCCAAACGGCTGTAATTGGTGGCTGACGAAAGATCATGTCATCTCGGCATGTTTCACGAGCCGCAAATCGGCGCCGGCAGAAGGCTAAATTCGTCCTATTATATCAACCACGTGTGTCATAACCACACAGGACGTAAAACACCAGACTCCTCCCCACATCTCAACGTCAACCCAACTCTGCCGTCACGAATGCATAAATCCGCACCCCTCTAAACTCCTTTTCGAGTGGTAGAGACGAAAAGCCTCCCGTTTAGAATATACACTGATCAGCCAGAACATATGACCACCGACCAACTATCGATATAAACCAGTCCAGACGTTTCAGCGACGACACATGTAGTATAAGCGAGTGTACGGTCTGCGTGTAGAATGGGGAAAGCGCACGATCTGAGTTTGAACGAGGGCAGATTGTGACGGCCTAGAAATTGCGGAAACTACACGGCTTGTCGGGTGTTCGAGGAGTTCTGTGGTGAGTGACTTCAACACGTGGCGAAACCAAAAGTGAAACAATGTCCAGACGTCGTGCAGTTGGGTGGCCACCTTTCATAACAGATCTTGGACGTCGTAGGCTGAGCAGACTGGTGTAATAGGACAGCCGGCGAACTGTGGCTGAACTTACATAAGACTTTAAGGTTAGGCAGAATATAAGCGTGTCTGAACACACAGTGCACCGAACACTCCTAACGATGGGCCTCCGCAGCCGACGACTCGTGCATGTGCCAGTGTTAACACCACGACATGGGCAGCTACGACTGAAAAGGGCACGTAACCATTGGCACTGGACTTTAGCGCAATAGCAGAGCATTGCATTGTCTGATGACTCCCAATATCTTCTTCATCCTGCTGAAGGGAGGACGCGAATCCGTCTTCCTCCAGGGGAACTGCTCCTTGACACGTGTACTGCGGGACAGAGACAAACGGGCGGCGGCTCCATTGTGTTCCGGGGAATATTCACGTGGAAATCCATGGGTTCAGTGGAGCCCGTGCAAGGCACAATGACGGCCAACGAGTATCATACACTGGCTGCAGCCCACGTACACCCTTCATGACGATCACGTTTCCAGACAGCGGTGGCATATTTCAACAAGATAATGCGCCATGTCACAAGACCAGAAGTGTGCTGGTTCGAGGAACATAGTGGTGAGTTCCAGTTGATGTGTTGCGCCACCCCCCCCCTCCCCCGCCCCCAGTTCTGAAACCGATCGAAAGCATGTGGGATGAGATCGAACATGGTGTCAGATGTTCTCTCCCCCCCTCCTCGGATATTGTGGGAACCAGGTGATTTGTGTGTGCAAATGTGGTGCCAACTCTCTCCAGCGATCTACCAAGACCTCACTGCTTGCAGGCCACGACGCGTCGCCGCTGTTATCTGTGCCATAGGTGGACATACAGGCTATCAGGTAGGTGGTCATAACGTTTTGTGCTCTCTGACACATTGAAAGCAAAATCACTGCGAGGCACGTCTATTCCAACACTTTACGCACACAACCTATTAAATTTAATGCTGTAAAAACCACAACAGAAAACTTATGAACAAGACACTAAAGATCACAACACGCTAAATATGTATAATATTTGTAAATAAAAATAAATCACACAAAACTTGTAGACAGATACCCTACGGCTACTGTTACTCAATACATACGGAAAAAAATAGTTCAGGACCTACTGTCTCTCCTGACTGTCATTACATTCCGTTTCCTTGGGGTCCTTTGTCGTCATACTGCCTCAGTTTCGGACTGCGCCAATTTTCTTTTGGATTACAGTCCCATCTAATGTTACCACTATCTCCCCTGTTTCCATCAGCGAACTCATTACCCCATGAGTTCCCGCGTTGGTACCTGCCGAAAGTAACGGCCGCCTCCTACTCTTCTCTCTGCCTCATCCAGATGTGTTAATATCAGTTTGAAAGCCTCCAAGCCATTTTTCTCCGCGCAAACGACGGTTCTTTTATCCTCCGTCGGTACGGTATTAACAAACAACTGAATTAGTTCGGCTTTACTATGAGGTTGCCCCGATGTTGATTTCTCTTCATAATTTCGCGTCGAAGTACACTTCATACGACTCCTACGACTGAAACCATGTTGCTGCCAGTGGTGCACCCTTAATAATGCTCAGGTGCATCCCATTTTCGTTCAGCAGCAGACCAATATAATTTCAAAGTTTCTGATTCGAAATCTGTGATAGCTGTACAACTTTTTACTACTGGAAACACCTCCATAGTAGCTTCACCACCTAAATGGCTGCTCATGAGGTCTAATTTTCTCTCTACCGGAAGAGGAAGCGCGAGAATGGGAGCGCTTGTGGTTCCGTCAGCGGCCGACCACGCTCTACGAGACATGAACTGATAGGCTCCTGTCCCAGTGGGATAAGCGTCTTAAAGCATTTGGCGATCATTTTTGAGTGGAACTGTTGCATAGTCCCGGTGTGTCTGGTGTTCGGTTTTCATTTGACCGCCCCTTATCTACCATCGGTTCACTACGTCCTGAACGAGGGCTCTCTAGTTCTGGATCGACTGAAGTCGCCGGACTTCGAACGACGAGCCTTTTATGGACATCTGATATGGGGTAATAATGATCACATTGGCTGGGAAAATGACGGCCACCACGTCAGATGAACCCTTATTACCACAATAGTTTGTACCATGCATTTGCGCTAGTGGTGAAGCAGAAGTGATAGGAATCAATTACTAACGGATTTAGGCAGGGATTACTTCAAGCATGTAATGTAAAATCAGTATTCACCTTTTCCTTTTCGACTTGGAAATCATCAGTTATGCAGCGGTTCAGTAGAACTCTTAAGGGTAAACATGTTTAAATATTTCACTGTAGAAAGTTCTTTCGAGTGATTGGACATGACGCAAGACCTAGTAATTCAGAAAGCGTAGCCACTGGACAAAAAAATCATGAAACTGCTCCAATATTCCTAACACACTGATAGAATGCTAGTAACTCTCCAAAATATCGCTAGAAAATTTCAGTACAATAATCTAGCAGCCTACTGACTCGTTTGCAGAGAGACGTCAAACCATACGTGTGATATCCTACACCACCTCGCTCCACCTGTGACTGAAATGTGCGAGCATTAGCGGAGAGAGCGGTCGAATGAAATTTTGTACATTCACTTTTGGCAAATTCTTTACACATACACGAAAAATAGAATTGCACTCGTAATTTGGCAACACTCACTATCTACACAGAAAATAAAAAATAAACATAACACGAGTGGAACAAGTGTCAATGCAGTGATACCTCTTTTTTGAAGTCTTACAAATGTGAGATAAAGCGGAAAAGACGTAAATGCTTCGTCATAGAATGTGATCTCGAAAAAGTGCCAGAAGTGAATGTGCAACCAGGTTTCTCTCGACTTCAGACTCCATCAACCACGAAGGAAAAAGCAGTAGTTTGCATAGTATGTAAACAACAGGCAAAAACACCATGACTGTACGCTAATTTTATAACGGAATACTGTTTCTAATCTATAAATATAAATTAAACTTGCCTTTTGAGTACGACTTCTTTCAGAACCGATATCTTGTTTTCAGTGCATTCACACACAAAGTTGCACAATATTGTGATTGAACGATTGCAACTAAAATGAGGTGAACTACAAGTTATGGGTGATACTTCAGCGGCCGCGGATGAGGAAGGCCGCCCAACGCTTTCACTGTCTCGTGGAGTCCTCCCTGCGACTTACTGCCACTATCATCAGGCTAAAACGGGACCATGTAGAGCTGTGTAATTCAACTGTTGACGTATATAATTGAGATGCTGCGTGATATTTAATCGACACAATTCTGGTCGTGGCTCGTGCTTAGTTCGACCACAAATGTGAATATTGCTCATTGCTTTCCACGCAGTGTACACAAATGCGGAGCCAAGTCCCATTTTAGTCTTCTCATATTGCATGGAGTGGGTACCAGTGCCCGATGGCTGGCTGATGTGAGTACTTGTGTAGTGTAGTGGTGTGTCGTCTGTGTACGGTTATGGAAATGAAATGATGCCCCAGTGACAGCTTGTAGACCACACCTCTCGAATGACAGGCCCTGCCGAGCTCAGCTGCCTCATCTGTCTTGGCATGTTTGATGATCGAATTGCCAGATGGTGTGTCCGGACCACACGGGACTTTAATTATTTACAGCCTGTCATCACCTGTCACCACGTGGCACCGCCTCCGCCGCCTGTCTTCCCTGCCTGTCACCGATCACTCTCACCAACTTTCACTTTCGTCGGAGCCGCCTGCGCTGCCCACCGCATCTTCGCAGAACTGTCGCCTGTGTCTTCAGTGTGACCACGTGCACCGCAGTTCGCTTCGTCGACACAGTTGACCTTGTTTCTCTCCGTCATATCCCACCGTCTGTTTTTCCTCCCCAGCAATGAGTCATCGTAACATACTACTACTTTGATCATACAGCCTGGAGTTCTATGCAAATGCATGATTTGACAATTTGGTAAATGAATGAATGCATATTTCTAAGATTTCATCAATACAACAGCAAGAAATTTAGACATTTACAATGCATATTATATCATTTTTCTGGACTCAGTACACTTATTGCATTAACTCTCATGACAGCATGTTTTCCTGATATTTTTTGATGCGGATTATGACGAAAGATCCCCATTTTGACCTGGCTGATGTCGGTAGAAGTCGATGTACCAGATGGTTAAAATGAAAGTGCAGCTACTCACAGAGCTCCAGTGTGGGCTGTAATTATCATGTGGCAGCAAAACTTGGTAGGTATGCTAATGTATTACTGTGGAACCGATTTATCCTGAAAAAAATTTTATTCCAGTTTTGGCCACCATGTGCAGATCTGGGACTGTGTCTACAAGAGAGACATATAGAAATGTTCCCCTATGTAATGAATTTGGAACAGGGCATGGACAGAAGCGGTCAAACAAATGAGAAAGACATAATTGTGCACTGGTGAAGTCGACGAAATGCTTCATCCATAAAACGACGTGACCAACAGTAGCTCGTAGCAATTCCAGTAGACTCTGAGTAACTTGTTCCTGTATACAGGCCTGAAGTGTGAAGAATTTAACGCCAAGAGCATAGAGGTCACGCAGGCTGTATGGTTTGCCTAAAACGCACCAAGACGGCGCCCCAGTTATTAGTGCTTTTGGCCCTCCTACATACAAGCTGACAAAATATCTGACTAAACTAATGGCACCTATAATCAGTCGCTGTAGACATCATACTGAAACTCGCAAACCTTCGTTGATATCATAAAACAGATGAGGACTGGCCCAAATGATGTCATCCTGTTTACGAAGGTACCAATGGAAGACACATTAATATTGTAAGCTACTCATTTCTCCCCAGAAATTTTGAAACTATTTCACCACTTTCTGACTACCAGGTATTTTTTGTACGGTGGAAATGGTTACAAAATGACTTATGGAACAACCATGGATCACCACTGTTACCAGCCATGGATGACTTTTTCATGGAAGATTTTGAAGAGCGAGCGTTGACCAGCGCTCCCTTCCAACCATCTTGCTACTTCAGATGTGTTGATGATACATTTTTATGGTTTGTTCAAATGGCTCTGAGCACTATGGGACTTAACATCTATGGTCATCAGTCCCCTAGAACGTAGAACTACTTAAACCTAACTAACCTAAGGACATCACACAACACCCAGTCATCACGAGGCAGACACAATACATTTTTAATCTGGCTGCATGACAATGTGCCGCTGTGGCAGTTCGTTGGTCATTTGAATGGTTTACATTCCAACATACGATTTACAGTAGAGGTGGAGAAGAACAGGAAGTTAACTTTCGTAGATGTGTTGGTAGAACGGAAATCAAATGGACGACTCAGTCATTCTGTGCACAGGAAACCGACGCATACAGTTCTGTATTATATAACGGGCGTAGCTTTCACACATTCAGCTCAGAAGAAAGCAATGCCAAACACCTTAGTATATCGAGCCAGATCTATTTCCGACGTGGACTAAGCATCTCAAGACGGTGTTCGGAAGGTATGGGTACTCTGTCTGTGACGTTAGATCACCGCTGCTGAGAAAACCAAGAAGCGACTCCGTTCAAAGAAGCCAAGAGGACCAACACACTGTTTCCATTCTGCGGCGCAACAACTAGCACGGTGGGTAGAGTCCTAAACAAGTAAGGAATCAGGCCAGTCTCCCAGCCACCCACAAATTTAAAGACATATTGCGACCCGCTAAAGATAATCTCGACCTGAAAGTACCGGGAATTCATAACATTCCTTGCGAGTGTGGCAGGAATTACGTGTGCCACTCTATACGGACGATTCCCGATCGCTACGTTGAAAATCAACGTCTCCTTAAATACGAACATCTGAACAAATCATCGGTGTCACATCATAGTCTGTTAAATAAGCAAAAAGTCTTGTTTGAACATACCGGAATAATGGTTCAAGCTCCGAACTATTGTGATTCTGTGATCAGAGAAGCTGTTGAAATCAGACAACTTCAATACAGACACCGGCTATGAACTTCTCAAGGCGTGGAAGCGTCCACTTGACAATGAAGTAACACAGAGGAATACATCTCGCCGTTCACCGTCTGATGCGATGGGTGGCGCTGAAAGCAAAATCTATGGACATAGAGTGCGCCATCTCTGTACGCGCCGTCATGACGTAATCCGGCCAATCAGACGCCGTTCTGGGTTACAACAAAAAGAACCTCGCCAGCTCACTACAGTCAGTTTCAGTCCCTGACGAAAATAATCGTGGGTGTCATCGAAAGCTTTGAATATTATCTGAATTTGACGCGGCAAGTGAACGAGTAATATTTATGTATGTCACATACTGACTTTTTTCCTAATGAGGGTATTCTTAAAAGCACTTGTCCGTGTCGCAGTATTTAGAGATGTAGAGCCAGATTTAGCTTTGCCACCACAATATACTACAATCAGACCTGGTACCTGGATAATGCTACGGTCTCTTACTGTGGTAATTTTGTCGAAGTTATCTCGGTAACAGATCGTAAATTATCGCAGATGTATTCAAGTTTTGTTTTTCGGCGTTGGGTCGTAGACACTTTCCAAGCCACTGACGCAGCTTGCATTAAAGAGATGGAAGTGGCATTTAAGAAAACAGATTTCAAGGAAGGCCTGATTTACATCAAATCAATTTTTTTTATATTTCTCTGCAGCAACAATAAAGTTGGAAGTCACAGACAATTGGTGGAATCCCTGAAAATTATTAAAGAGGTTGAAAAATAGAAATGTAGTTGTTGCACCACAGGATAAGAAAAACGAAGTTACTGGATAAAATACTGATTTTCAGTTTATGTAGCTGACAAATAAATGTTTTGCGGCGAAAATGTAAAAAGACTGTCAACATGATTTGACTTTGTTAGAAGTTTCTTCACTTATGTATGCACATGTCACTTCCGGTGATCTAGAATGGACATTTTCTATTTACAAAAATACTTCTTGTGACGTAGAAAAGCCATTTTCTACTTACAAAAATGTTCTGTCTGATAACGCATGAGCCTAAATGAAGAAACCGGTTGTTATACAGGACGAATCACCTAAAACTTGCACCGCAAGTATTGAGGAAGTGGAAAGTGCTATTGATGTACGGTTATCACAGAGTGGAATGATAGTCAGACGCCCGTATTATTAGCCAAACAATAGATTGTAATAATACCTAGAAAGTTTATTTTTGTGCGAGTATACTCTTTTTTGAGTGGAACAACGCTTATTGATATCAAAAAACTGAAATAAGGGTAAATTAGAATGTCAGAAGTGTTGACGCAGGATTCTAGCGTGAGTTGTTTACAAGATTTGGTGTTTTGAAAAGTTTCCACACCGACACTTGTTCAATACATGCAGTGTCACACATTACAGAAAAACACAACTGCATACACTAATCAGGTGGACTCTGACCAGTAAAGAGACAATTGGCCATCACAGGTTGTTCTGAGCAAGCTGGTGTAATACGTCGTTGCATATCGTCGGGTGTAGTTGTTATGTCCTTGTAGATAGCGTCTTTCAGCTTTCCCCACAGAAAAATGTCTACAGACGTCAAATCCGTGGAACGGGTCGGGCAAGGTACAGGTCCCCTGAGTCGAATCCAACGATTTGGAAACAGTTCGTGAAGACATGCTGTAGAACTTTGTGCACTGTGGACTGGACAGCCATCACATTGGTACGACAGGTTCCTCCTAGTCTGCAGAGAAAAGTCCTCTAGCGTGTGTGGAAGGTGGTCTCTTAAGGGATAGCAATACTCCGGCACGTTTAGTGTTCCATCTATGAAAAACGGTCCTATGAGCTGGTTGTTCACCACGCCACCCTTTTATACTACATGGACGCTGACGTTCCACTTGCCGGAGCCGCTGGCGATCTTCATCAGACCGACAGTACATGTTTCGGCGGATTACCTGGCGTGATTGGTAAATGTGGCTTCATCAATAAACAAGATCATGTACATCTGGAGTAACCTGTCTTAATGACCACGTATGACGTTAACACGATTCTCTTAGTCGGCGCCCCGCAGCTCTTGATGGAGAGAGATGGGATAGGGATGGAATCTATGTTGATAGAGAATACATACGACACTTGCCTGACACATGCTCGTGCGACTGTGCGGGATCTAACGTGCGTATCACCTTCAACAGCAGCAATATCATTGATTTCCCCCTATTCTGTCATAACTTATTTGCTTCTTTCACATTGTCTGGGTGTTACCCTACCATTTTCACGTAACTCGTTTAAAAGTTTGATAAATAACTGCCAAGGTGGTTGACCTCTATTGGGGTATCTCGCCGTATACACAAGAAAGAACTATATTCAAGAACAAACTATATTCTTCCTACACTCTCATACACCATGAGCATGTTGGGTTTTTCTGCACTGGTAAACCTCATCCTCCACTCACGGCCTGATACTTGGACTCTCACTCGCTAACTGACTAGAAAGTCTCATTGCACTCAATAAACACCAAGAACACTGTAAGCAAACAAAACAACATCGTACCTAGCTACTACGCAGGCTGAATGGCACAGAAAAGTGTCGGTGTGGAACTTCTCAAAATATGATATCTCGTAAACGACTCGCATTTCTTAATGTCAGTAGGCATTGTTCCAGCTAAACAAGTGTACGTTTGCACAAAAATATACATTCTACGTATTATTACAATCTGTTTATTGGCTAAAGAGCCCCTGACTACCAGTCCATTCTGTGAAAACCGCACAAATGGTTCAAATGGCTCTAAGCACTATGGGACTTAACTTCTGTGGTCATCAGACCCCTAGGCTTAAACTACTTAAACCTAACTAATCTAAGGACAGCACACACATCCATGAATGCATGCATGTTTTACTATTTGATGGAGCATAAAAATCCGGGCTTTAGTGATCATGTACACACTGGTGCATACCACTCCTAAATCCAAAATCATTCTACATACCTTGTCTATTAACTTTATTCACCTGATAATCCTGCTTTTCCTGCCAACCCGAAACTAGAGCAAATCTTTCCGTCTGGCTATGAATTTATCCGCAGTTGCCAATCTCATCTGATCCCACACGCCTCCAATTCCCTCTTACGCCACCAAGCACGGCTACACGAGCCACACCAACACAATACTCAACTACCACAGCATCAGCAGCAACAACTACCCAAGCACTGCATCCAGCTCCACATCTGCTATCAAAAATGCCTCACCTACAGTGCAAGAGTGCAAAAATCGCGCTATTCTGTCCTCATTTCACATTCAATCACGCTCTAAAACAGTTTATAGCTTGCAACACCCATACCAACGTAGAGAAAACAGTTTATTCCATCCAACCTACTCCTACACGTATAAGCCAAAACACCTTCTATACAACATGAAATGACTGTCTCTGCCCACCTTACACAAACACCACTCCATCCTAACCATTCTTTACATTCCTCCGCAGAAGGTGTAACGTGTTTCATCACAACTGTTATCCAAAATATCCATCCCTCTGAGCAATCAATTACCGTTCATCGTATCACACTATCGGCTCAGTCTGTATTTAACATGTATGGAGCATCACACACTGCCGGTTGTATCCCCATTTAACTCTCTCTAGCCGAGATACCCTAGCGTTAGCCACTCTACCATGTGCTGCATTTTCAGTACTTCTGAATCAAAGCCCCATCGCAAGCACAACCAGACCCTGTCCCATTACCCTAAGTTTTGTGATAAAACCTGATAAATTCCTATCTCCAACCTTTTGTATTAGCTTTGCTGCGATGTCCCACATCCATTACCTTACTTTTGGTACTATTCCATGCACCTATCTCCCCTGAGCTGGTCATCAAGCCTTCAAATCATCATCCTCCAAGCTGACATACACTATCAATATCATCTTCTCTACAAAGATGTTGCAAAGTAAACCTAGTAAATAAACATCACCGCATTAAGATTATCTGTTTTCAGGAGTATTATCCAGACACTTTTCTTCCATTTTTAATGTCTCATTTTAACTACATTGCCTTTTCAAAACTTGCTTGCAGTTAAATCTTATTAATATCCCCCTCCCCTCCTTTGGGAGAATAAAATGACAACAAAGAAGAAAAAAGGGATTCATGGCGGAGAGTACATTGTGTGCTGCTTACTCGTTTTCTTCTGTTCCATCCGAGAACTGGGTGCGACAAATACGACAGTTATAGGTCTTTTATAACTTATACTTTATAAAGGACTTGGATTTTTTCTGATTTTACTGTTAAGGTCACTTCGCGAGATAAATGAAGAAGATAGTAATATTTTCGAGCATATACACAAAGAAAAATTTGACAGTGAATTTTCCGTGATGCACTGGCTAAGACACCGGATTCGCACTGGGTGGGGGTACGCTTCAAATTTCCACCAGCAATTAAATTTCCGTCTCCCAGTTTGATTTTTTTCATAGGGTGATCATTTCTAGTGATTCATTGTTGAGGGAACGTTAAAAACCAAGGTACTTTTATTGATTTATCTTATAGGGTGTGTTACTGGAGTCTTCACGAAGTGCTGGAGACCTCTATCAACCTCGTTTATATTTAGTGCCTCTATGATCTTGGTGACTAATGTCACAATTGTGGTTTTCCTATGCAGACATTAATAAGCCCTAGTTACTTTGGTATTTCTAATTTTCTAATAATTTTCACAATATAAGGAGAATAATCTCATCAGAGAAGTTGTTAATCTATATCAGTAATCGAACTGATACCTAGCGATTTCCACTTGAAATCTCGTAGATGATACATAACCAGAAATTAGTATGCTTAAATTCACGAAATTCTTAGAGTGGCTGTTAATGTCTATTTCGAAAAGCAAAATAGAACTCTGGTCATACTGCATCTCCTTGAAATCCATTCCTTTTAACTGTAATCTATTTAATAAAATGAAACAATCAATAGTCTGTGAATAGCTCGTCAAAGATTCAGACCAAAGAATATGACCTTTAACCTGATTGCAGTAGTGAAATTATTACTCTTGTAACAAAATTCTGAATCATACTCTGGCAGCGAACGCTTATGACAAAAAAAATATTTTACCCACTGTTAATGCACTATCTGACCATGCTGGACACATAGTGATAAAGGACATGTTCGTGTAAAACAGTTATGCTTATTACTGATACTAAGATACCGTGACCAGCTCTGTGGAGAGACTGGACTAACACATTATGGTTGCTGAAGAGGGACACCAGCATTTTCAGTAGTTGTAGAGGCAATGGTCGAAATAATTGATCTTACCTTGTAACACCACTCAGCTCTGTTATGCTGAAGGCAAACGGGAAACTACAGTCATTATATCTCACGAGGGGACGCAACATGAGACAGGCGAAATGCCCTCAGACTTCAAAATAAATATAATGAACCTAATTCCAAAGAATGCAGTTGCTAACAAGAATATTATTCAATCATCAGTTTAATAAGTCAGTGTTGCAAAACCAACGAATTAAATTCTTCATTTCTGTGGCGCAGAAACTAGTGTAAGTAAAAACCAACAGATTGTTAACGAACTGTTTTTCGAGCTGCAAAACAAATCAAATTGTACGTATATTTAATTGCAGATCACTGTTGATGCCGTACTTCAATAGAGGGAAAAGTGTCTAGTGATAAAAACACATTTGCTACAATTCTATGGATAAAATTGTAAAGTCATAGTGGGTGAAAATCAGTTTGGGTCCCGGAGATGTTCAGGAACTTTCAAAGCAGCACTGACCCTAAGACTTATTTTGGATGGGTTAAAGAGCGTAAAGCTACATTCACAGCACTTGTAGAATCAAAAATAAGTTATTGAGAATGTTGCGTGGAATACACTCTTTGAAACTTTGAAGCTATCAGGGATGAAATGCGGGGCGCGAATAATATCTACAAGTTGTACAGTTTCAACAGTCGAAACATCTGAAAGTGAGGCAGAAGATCAGAAACGAATGAAGCAACGTTGTAGCCTATCGCCCATGATATTCAGTTTGATCTTTGAAGAAGCAATAAAGGAAAACAAGCGGAAATTTGGGAAAGAAATTAAACTTCAGGAGGAAGAAATAAAAACTGCAAGGATTACCAGTGACACCGTAATTCTGTCAGAGACAGAAAAGGACTTGAAAGATCAGTTGAACAGAATAAGGTTACGATATGAAAATCAACTAACGTTAAACAAGGATAATGAAATAAAACCGAATTAAATTAGATTAAGCTGAGAAAACTAGATTAAATAAAAACTCTAAAATAGTTTACCTGTTTTGTTATATAGGCAGCAGAATAATAGACGATATTAAAACCAGGGATACGTTATTGGGCACATCCTGAAACATAATGAAAACATTAGTTTGTTAATGGATGGAAGTATTGTGGATATAAATTGTTGAGGAAGGTCTAGGCTTGACTACACTAAAGAAATTCAAGTGGAAGTAAGCTGCAGTAGTTGTGGAGAAATGAAGAGAGTATCACAGGATAGACTAGCATGTAGAGCTCCATCAAACCACTCTTGAGAACCAAGGCCATAAAAACAACATAAAAGACACAGTTTGTTAATGATAAGAAACAAAGGCGGCATACTAGAGGCGCTCCAAAAGGAAAAGTGAATGGAATTCAACACTTTTCTTAAGAATGTATCAGTAATTAAAATCAAATTTCCAAAAAAATGCTAAAAATTTTCATTACAGGAAAACAAGTAGCTGAGGGATATATGTGACAGCCAATTGAAATTTTATAAACCTGTCAAAATCACTAAATATCCTTTTAGATGCATATACTTTTAAATGCAGTATGGAGTAGGGAAAGTTATTAAAATTTCCCAAGATATCCATACAATATCAGCAGTTAGTGATCGTAATAACAGAGTTCTAACTGTATAGTGTCACAGTTAAAGTGATTAACTACACTGTAACTGAATATTCTCAACTTGCAAACGCATATAAAAGTCGTGTTCTAAATTTAATAGAGGAAATATGGCAATAGTTGAAGTGGTCATGCAAAAGGATAGATTCAAACAAAATTAAGCAACAGTAAGTAACAGCATTCTGTTGTGAAACAAGCAGAATCATGTAAGTCTCAAAGACAAGTGTTTCCATACTGTCACTGACATTTCAGGCACAATTCTGAAGAGATTTTACAAATCAGAAAGTTGTGTCCCAAGTGAAAATTCTTATCATCTTTCACAGAAGAAAATTTACAGTTGAAAATATACAACTACTAAAGTGCCTCTCTTAAGACCAACCCCTCGTTCAAATCGTGGTAGGCGGGTAACGCTACTAAGTAAGGGATGCTGTATAGCGGTGAGGAACAGCGGAGTTTTCCAATGCTCCGGGACCAATACAGTAGCTGCGAAGGCCCTGTAGGAACTCAGGAAGGTGGCCACTTATGGAACTCTGGTGATGCTGTGATAGATCTAGCTAGCCAACGGTGGATCAATAACTAGCTTCCAATAAGGGAACTAGCCTCGGAAACGATATATAAAAGACAACGACCGAGCAAGGAAAATGACTACGAATTGGAACTTTGAACATTAGAACACTACAGAAAAGTTAGTGGATATGCTGGAAAGGAGAAAGCTAGATATTTTAGGCATGGGAGAGACAAGATGGAAAGGAAAAGGCAGTAGGGAACTGAGAAAAGGTTACAGATTATATTGTAGAGTAAATGAAGAAGGTAGGAAGATAAAAGGAAGTGGGAGTTGTGGTGAGAGATGATCCAAAAGCAGAGCTACAGAGGATAAGCGACAGAATAATGAAGATTAGAATAATTACAAAGGGAAGGAGCATGGAGGTGGTTCAAGTGGGCTACACATCTCAAGAGAAGAAGAATTCTGAGGAGGAACAACAAAAGTAGTTGAATGGACAAAGTACAATAGTCACGAGAGACTTGAATACAAATGTAGGAAGTGAAAGACAACGTTATGAAAATGTACTGGGAGCAAAGGGACAGAGAAGTACAAATGAAGAAGGAAGGAGATTGCTGGAATTCAGCAAGAGAAATGGTTTACTCATAGGTAATGCATGGTTCCTGAAGACAGAAAGCCTCAAAGTGAGGTTGTACAATAGGAACCTAGAGTAGAAATCTTTGGTGGATTACAGACTGTATGACTGGGAAACGAAGAGGACTGTATCGAATATAATGGTATTACCATCTGAGGCACTGGATAGTAACACCAGCTACTGGTGATGATCATGAGAATCAGGAAGGAATGGAACCAAGCGGAACACCAGAAAAGGAGAATTAGAGTGTGGGAACTCAAGGAAAAGAAAGTCAAGGAAGAATATCAGAAGATTATAAGGGAAAGGTTACAAAAGGATGAACTAAAAGCAGAAGTAGAGGAATGGAGACAATTTAAAAGTATTATTGTAGAAGTTGCAGTAGCTGTACGTGGAAGGACAAGTGGCAGAAAGCGGTGGAAGGAGACGCCATGGTGAAAAGAAAGAGTCAAGGAGATAGCGGGAAGGAAGGACAATACCTTCAGACTGTGGTTCCGAGAAAGGAGTGAATTAGCAAGAGAATAATAAAAAGAAGAAAGAGGCAACTAAGACAATGGCTGAGGAGAGAAGAAAGTATATGAAAGAATAGAAAACGTTGATAAAGGAAGACAGCCGAGGCAATAAGAAAGTGCTATATGGAATGGTCAAAAGTCAGAGGAGAGGTTTGAGAGAGGCTGCAACAGTCATAGAAATCGGAATTAGGTTAATAACAAAGAGACACTGAAGATAGTGTGGAAGAATTTCTTTGAGCATTTGCTAAATCCGAAGGAACTTGGAGATGAGGATGATAGACTAAATGAAGTAGAATTAAGCTCTGGGGGAAAAAGGACCTGGTACGGAAATAAATGGAAATGGCATTGGACAACACGAAAGAAGGAAAGGTACTAGGTGCGGACGAAGTAAGTGACGAAATGGTGAAGTTAGCAGGAGAGTTTGGGAGACAGTGAGTGTTTCGTGTGATCAGAGGGTGGTGTGAAATGAGAATAAGACTCCAGAAAAGGGAGTTGAAAGGAGCGGAGAAACTACAGGGGAGTCACACTCGTACCATACTGTGATAAGGTATATGAAAAGATCCTGGAGAGCAGAATTCGAACAAGGCTCGAGAACGCACTGGGAAAGGGAGAACATGGCTTCAGGCGTGAGATGTCAACTGTTGATCTCGTATTTTGAGCGACGCAGCTACAGAGGCACCACTATAAGTTTAGGGAAGGCCTTGTGCTGGTGTTCCTCAACATACCAAAGGCATTTGATGGCGATTGTAGAAGAAAGGCCTGGAAAGCACTAGAACAGAAGGGAGTGGAATAAGGGATAACAAGCGAAGTAGCGGAGATGTACTGTGGGAGTCTGAGTTTGTGAAAGTGGGAAATGAAAGAGTGGATTGGTTCCTGCAAACAAGTGGTGTGAAATAGGGCAGTGCATAGTCACCTCTCCTCTTTATTATGATCTTTAATGAGATAATGACTAAGGTGGCAGAGAAAACTGGAGAAGACACGATGAGAGAATGGTGTTTGCAAATGGCTTAATGATTGGGGAAGCAGGGTGGAAGAGATTCTGGAACCGCCAGTTACAAAAAGATGTCCCTTGCAGCACACGAATACGAAATGGCGGTATACAAATCACACTATAATATGTGCGTAAATATTCAGTAAATGACACAGGAAGTCAGAAATGAAAAGAAGGATTTGTGCATTACATTTGCAGACAGTCAACATGGGCCTGAATGACGAAACCAGTAGACCAGTTCATAATGGGAGGGAACCTCCTTGGTATACAGTCACTGTAAAGAAACTTCTAAGGAAACAGAGATTACTGCATAACAGGCGCAACACAAAGCCTAGGGCTATAGATAGAGAGATGGTGAATGAAACACTTTTGGCCATCAGGAGAGCAATGCGTGATGTCTTCAGTGACTACCGTAGCAGAATACTGTCAAACTGTGACCTTTCACAGAATCCAAAGAAATTCGTATGTGAAGGCTGTTAGTGGCACCGCATTTAGTGGTCCGTCCCTAGTGAATGATACAGGACATGAAACTGAGGGTAGCAAATCAAAAGCTAAGATGTTTAATTCCTTTACATAGGAGAACCCAGAAGAAGTGTCCCAGTTTAATCTTCGTACCACTGAAAAGATGAATGACATAAGTATTAGTGCCAGTGGTGTCGAGAAACAGCTCAAATTGTTAAAATTGAACAAAGCTCCAGGGTCCAATGGAATTGCTGTCAGATTCTAAAGTAAATTTGCTATTGAGTTAGCCACCCTTGTAACTATAATCTATCGTAGAACCCTTGAACAAAAAACAGTACCCAATTCTCGGAAAACGGCACAGGTCACAGCAGTCTACAAGATGGGTAGTAGAAGTGATCCACAGAACTACCGTCCAATATCCTTGACATCGATTTGTTGTAGAATCTTAGAACATATTCTGAGCTCAAACATAACGCTGTATCTTGAACAGAATTATCTCCTCAATGCCAACCAACATAGATTTTGGAAACAACGATCATGTGAAACCCAACTCGCAGTTTTCTCACATACTGAAAGCTTTGGATCAAGGAAATCAGGTAGATGCTGTATTTCTTGATTTCCGAAAAGCGTTTGACTCAGTACCACACCTACACTTATTGTAAAAAGTACTACCATATGCGGTATCAAGTGGAATTTGTGACTGGATTGAGGACCTTATGGGATGGAGAAGGCAGCATGTTACTTGGATGGAGAGTCATCGTCAAATGTAGACGTAACTTTGGGTGTGCCCCAGGGAAGTGTGTTGGGATCCTTCCTGTTCGTGTTGTGTATTAATGACCTTGCAGACAATATGAATACTAAAATCAGGCTTTTTGCAGATGATGCAGTTAACTATAATGAAGTTCTATTTGAAAGAAGCTGCATAAATATTCAGTCAGATCTCTTTAAGAGTCCAAAGCGGTGCAGAGATTGGCAACTTGCTTTAAATATGCTTGCTTCAGAAATCTAAAATTTTGCATTACACGCGGCGAAAAAACGTAGTATCCAATGATATAATGAGTCACTGTTGCAGTCGGCCGACATACAAATACCTGGGCGTAATACTTCGTAGGGATATGAAATGGAATGATCACATAGGTTCAGTCGCGAATAAAGCAGCTGGTAGACTTCGATTTATTGGTAGAACACTGGGTAAGTGCAATCAGTTTACAAAAGAGATTGCTTATAAATCATTTGTGAGGCCAGTTCTAGAATATTGCTCATGTGTGTTGAACGTGTACCAGACAGGTCGAACAGGGGATACTGAACGTATGCGGAGAAGGGGAGCACGAAAGATCAAAGGTTTGTTTAATCCATGGGAGAGTGTCACAGAGATACTGAAGAAACTGCACTGAAAGATTCTTGAAGACAGACGTAAACTATCCCGAGAAAGTCTATTGATAACTCTTCAAGAACCAGCTTTAAATGGTTACTGCAGGAATATGCTACAGCCCCCTACGTAACACTCACACAGAGATCGTGAGGATAAGATTAGAATGATTACTGCACGCACAGAGGCATTCAAACAATCATTCTTCCCACGCTCCATACGGCAATGGAACAGGAGGAAACCCTAATAATTGGCGCAATAGTAAGTACCCTCTGCCATGCACCTCACCCTTTTTTTTTCAGAGTACAGATATAGATGTAGCTGTAGAAAGCTGTGTCATCAAAACAACAGCAACGGTGATGGTGCTCTTCGCGAGTATCGACGCGTTGAAGGAATACCGAGAGGCCCTCTTCCCGCAGTGGGGATGAAGAACAATGTACGGAAATTGGAATTGATTGGCGTTTTGGGAATTACCCTATGGGAGATTCCGACGGCCAATTGCGCCACTAATTGTTGATGAAGTTACTGTTTTCACAGTTGAGAAGCCTGGAGGCAGGGCGCGATCTTCAAGCAGTGCACGAGCTGTTTCACGACAACAGAAAGCGCCGTCGTCTGTGGTTCGAAAAGTGCTGAGAACAGTTGTGAAATGGTATCTCTATGCGGTTCCAGGTTCTCGTGGATGCAGATTACCGTCACACTCAGCAACAGTTGTAACCAGGAACGTAAACATGGTGCTTAATTAACAAATATTACCCTCTCATTTGTAAAATAATAGTTTATTCGTTACTTCTGTATGTCCTTACGAATTTTTACACAACGTTTCATGGTTCAAATGGCTCTGAGCACTATGCGACTCAACTTCTGAGGTCATCAGTCGCCTAGAATTTAGAACTACTTAAACCTAACTAACCTAAGGACATCACACACATCCATGCCCGAGGCAGGATTCGAACCTGCGACCGTAGCGGTCGCTCGGCTCCAGACTGTAGCGCCTAGAACCGCACGGCCACTCAACCGGCAACAACGTTTCATGGTCCTAGGGATAATCTCAAGTAATGAATGTTTATAACCAACCTGCAGTTATTCTTCAGTGTGAAAAATGTTTAATCAGCAACTATTTTCTCAAAGGCTGTCAGCACGAACTTTGAAAATGCCATCATAAAGTCTAAATAACATAAAAAAATTGTTAATTTTCACTCATTTCTCCATTCTGTAACTTCATTCATGATTTACAAATAGCCCAGCATGTTACATCCATTTCTACAGCCAGCTTGTTTCCTTTGCCAAGTATTAGTGTTTATTCTATGTAGTTTCTAACAATTTTAGTGAATTTGTTGTGTATTATGGGCAGGAGGCTGAAAGGCCCTTACTTTTTTATGTTTCGCAAATCAACTTTCTTATGAAGAAGATAAAACATAACGTTGTTTCCGTTTCACCTTCATTCGCAAAATATGTCATGTAAGTAACTTCTCATGTTCCCTCAGGGGATGTTCTCCCGCCTTACATTAATTCCACTGAAATGTACATGTGTCTTGGTGCATGCCCCTCTTTCATTACTCGATGGTTTTGTAACTTCGCCTAGAATAACTTCTGGAATGTAATTATGTTCATTATCATGTATTCGTGATTCTGACGCATGGCCTTGACTATTCAAACGTTTTAAGAAATCTTGTTATATGAGTTATATCTTTATTATATTCTTGTTCCTTTTGAGTGTTTCTGTTACCTTATTTTCACAGTATCACTTCACTTTGGAGCCTGGTTTACTTCCCCTCAGTTATGAAAAATACTTAGCAATTTCATGCTAATTATAATAAAGCCTGTCATAACGAACAATTCAAAGAGAAATTATTCGAACATTGTACATACATTGATTTACTCCAAGAGGAAGATCTAGCGAAAAACTCACTTCTGCAACGCAGTATCGAACAACTGCAAGTTCTGGGCGCTTCAGTCTGGAACCGCGTGACCGCTACGGTCGCAGGTTCGAATCCTGCCTCGGGCATGGATGTGTGTGATGTCCTTAGGTTAGTTGGGTTTAAGTAGTTCTAGGGGACTGACGACCATAGATGTTAAGTCCCATAGTGCTCAGAGCCATTTGAACCATTTGAACAACTGCATGGCCCAGTAAGCAGAGGACTAAGATGGGTGTGACAGTTACAACACAGACCTACCTTCTGATGCTGCGTAGTTGACATGCAGCGGCACACACTCGACCTGTTAATCTACCAGTCCTTACCTGTGATGCTACTGTTATTACACTGTGCATCCATATGTGAACCTTTGCATGAAGACAATGAATTCTGGAAGGGGATGTACACCGTGAAAGAAGGAACAAACTTACCTGGTAAAATAGAATATATTATTGTGGCCCTTTGTCTTTCTTTAAAGTTTGTGTTCATACGTACAGCATTTATGCAAAGTTCACAATATCACTCATCAAAAGTCAAGGAGCATGCATGACTTATACTAATTCAAGTTGCCAGTTCTACACTTCTAAAATAGGTACTCAAGTACCACTAAAATCACAATGCTGCTCCGCCACTTAGGACATAGACACGAACTGCCAGGATAGTATGCTGGCAGTGAGTCACACGATTTCTGCAAGACACAAAATACGCTAATCCCACAGCCATGACCAGATGTCCGTCACCGTCAATGTTTTGCAACGCTGAGACAGTATGCAACCACATAATCAAAATCGTCCATCCTTTGGTTGAGTGATGATGTGTAACGCGCCGTACACTTCGTTCAGTTATCCTCTTTCAGTGTCATTCTGAAGATATTGCCACCATCAAAAGCATACTTTGAAGTAATATAGGGGCCCAGTCACAGACCCCTACAGTCGTCAAGAGAGAGCCGAGTAGGATGCTGTGGTGGGGACCCAGCTGTACTCGAGAGCGGCAAGAAAACATTATTGGCAATAACACATGTATTAAGCAGTACTATGGGATTGTCTCCTAACGCGCATCAGTCAGGCGGGCAGAGCGGCGGCCTTATCAGCAGGGGGAGGCCGGCATGCGATCGACTTGCAGTTCTGTCGGTTCAGCGAGGCTTCGGGTAGCGGCAATTGTTACAGGTACTCCAAACTCAAAAATGTAATTCAAATTTTTTGAAATAAGAGGAATAATATCCCTGTCAGACACTAAAACTTCGTCCAAGTTCTACCTTGGCAATTCCTGGAAGCTGAGCCGCATGCTTCAGTGCCCAGCAGATTGCCAGCTAGGGGGAAACGGAGAATGAGTTGCAGCACACGTGCAAGCTGTTGCTGCAAAAGGGAGCGACACAGAGCGGTCGTCGACCCGTGGACGCCGGTGGCCTCCAGCTCTAAGTATGGTCAGCGAAGATTTACACTCGGCAGACACGCCCCCAGGACCACCTGGAGTATTCGCTGTCACGCTGGAGTCAACCCTCAGCCTTTGTTTAGCAAACAGGAGCCAGCAGCGTCGATGGCTGCCACAGGAACGAGAAGGGCAGCAGGGGCAGCGGCCCTCCCTCGCCAAGGATAGCGGTGGACGAGAGGCAAGTCTCCAGCAGGCCTGCAGGGTGATGGCAGTCTCTGCGCCCCATCAGCGGAAGTTGGCACTGCAGCCAGCAGTGGCAGAGTCCTTCCTGCAGGACTTTCGTATCCACAGACGATAACGGTGGAGAGGCGTGCCGACGATCGACTCCCGTAGCCACCCCTCTCATTGGATAGCTGTAAATGAGAAATGGGGTGAGACAATGCACTGAGCAGTCAACAGCAATCAGCACTCATCAATGAGACATTTATTAACAAGAGTGGTGTATTTATCTAGGTGCTTTCCTTGCGCTCTGCAGCGGTGAGGATGACAATGACATCATGTGTCCTCGTCTTCCGTCGTTTTCTGGTGGTTCAGCTCCTGAATACTTATTGATGTACTTAGGCCTTCCATGCGGTACTCCTTTGCCACTAGTGTGAAGGTTCGCTCAGTTTCCACAATGGCAATACATTTCACTTCCAAATTTGGGCCCTCGGTCGCTCCCTTTTGCAGCAACAGCTTGCACGTGTGCTGCAACTCATTCACCGTTTCCCCCTAGCTGGCAATCTGCTGGGCACTGAAGCATGCGGCTCAGCTTCCAGGAATTGCCAAGGTAGAACTTGGACGAACTTTTAGTGTCTGACAGGGATATTATTCCTCTTACTTCAAAAAATTTGAATTACATTTTTGAGTTTGGAGTACCTGTAACAACTTCATCACACCTACTTTGCATTAGTAGTTACACAATGTACAATTCTAATCATTCTTTCATTACCATTCAGCTATTTACATGGTTTTCAATGATTGATACATCGAATCGATAATGTAGAGTGTTGCAGCAGAAGTCATTTCTTACACAATAATGCAGTTATTCATATACTTATAGGTTCATCTATTAGTTTAAACGTAATTCTCTTACTACATCTGAGTTTTGTTTACAGACCAATCAACGGGTATTTGGTACACACGTATACCTGAGCGTGTACTGACTTTACTTACAAACGGAAGTACATTACACTAACCGCAATCAGAACCACTACATCGCTGGTAGGTGTCACGTGTCACGCTTATAGACGTGATAGTGTGATGTTATCTGTTGTGGTATTCCTGTTCGTGCTGAAACATTTGTTCGGTCGTAATTCTCACTTTTTGCATTGCTACTAGTTCCTGTAGTGGGCGTAGAATGTCTGGATTCAGGGTGTTGTTTAGGAAGGTTGGGTATTGGGTAGGCAGCACCTCTAGCGTTTTCTGAGGCCAGTGGAACGCAGGTTGTTCCCACTTCCCTGTGGTCGTATCAGTGATCGCAGCTGTTAGGCGATATATCGCGTCTGTAAGTCACAAGTGATGCAGTTTATTGTTATTCCACTATTCCGTAATTCTACTCTATTTATGCGGGTTGGTTTCCCATGTTCATAATAGTTTACTATGACTGTTCCTGGTGGAAAAACTGAGTAGACTCATGTTAATATTTCCCTTTGACTTTCACTTACTTCGGCTATTTCCAGGAATAACCGGACGTCAAACGCCAGTAGGCCAGTTTTCATCACCCTACTTGGGCAGATCGTAATATTTTCCCTCTGGCATCTCTGTAGGTCTTCCAACGACATTAGAGCGTAGCCTTCTCTTTACTTTGAAATTACTAATACATCTTTGGTCAGTACCTGTACCCATTTCCCTTCAGTTTCCCACTTGAGTGGGTAGGGGTGTGTGATAAAACATTGATGCCGCCCATTGACGCCTGATACTGGGAAACGAATTAACACACGTAGCTATGCACCATGGGAACTCATTTCAACGATGGACACGTGATATAATAGTGCAAAATATCCTACTGTTGTTTCTACTATGTGCCGTACTCCTGCTGTAAATTCTTTTTGCGCTTTGTGTAGCTGGTGAGGAATTGCTGTGGTGGCAATAATGTAGAACTTAAGCTGTCCACGGATGACATGATGCACTGCTTCTTGCAGCGTAGTTACTTCCATCTTTGCATCATTCAGACAATCTGTTAGTGCTCGTAGCAAACCTAGCTACGGCCACTGTCCCATCTAATGCGTTCAGTCGACTTAGCACTGTAAGTCACTGATTCAGGCTTGCACAGTATCTCATGCATTCTGCGCTAATTCCTTATGCACTATCCTGGCAATATTTAGCAAATGCTGTTCTAAGTTTTACAACTCAGTGGTATGCCATTCCGCTCTGGATCGAGTAGCCTTAACTCCCCATCGTATCATTCAAATTCCGTATACCTTTCTGTGCATATGCTACAACATTTATGCAGAGTTGATAGTGTCACTTATTACAAGTGAAAGACCATGTGCGACAAATACTAATTCCAATTGAGAAGAGAAATCCGCGCTTCCAAACTAGCTACTCGCACATATGATTAAAATCACTCTGCTTCTCTGCCACTTGGGACTTAGATACGAACCGCCAGCATAGTCTTGGATATACTGGCAGTAAGTCATACGATTTCTCTGACACAAAATATGCTAAGCACACACCCGCGATCAGATGGCCATAAAGCGTCAACATATCGCAACACTGAGACAGTAATACAACTATATCGTCAACATCGTCCAACTTACCGACTTTTGGTTGGGTGATGATGTATATGACGCGCCATAAAATTTATACAATTAACCTGTTTCCGTTCCAGTCATCAGACATTGTCACCATCAAAAATGCACTTCGAAGCACCAATTAAAAACACTGCCAATATGAATTTACGTATTCAGACGTAGTCAGCATCAAATGAAAAAATACAAAGTTTATGATGTAACTAAGGTGGACTGCCATCTGGCATAGGTCCTATCTCAGCTAAGTCTCGTCGCATTCTCCCACACATGGTGGTCTGTTATTCCTATTTAGAAATCTTTGAACTTTTATGGCACCAGAAAAGGCATTTCACTAATAACTTTCCTCTAAAAGTTTTAATGTCCTACATCAGTTCCTCCAGTTGGAACCCTTCCAGAACACTATCTGGAACAATAATTCTATTTTGGTTCTCAGTTTTATAAAATTTGCTTTTTGGATCAACTATTTTTTCCCTAGTTGTCCATTCCTTGGAGACGTCCATCTGCTTTTTGCAGAGGGATGTCTGCCTCTGCAAACTGCGTCTCACTTTTAGTTTATGACCTTAGTATTCTAAAGCCGACTTCCTGAAAACTTCCTGACTGCACTCTAAGTCCTGCCATGACGAGTTGGTGTCCTTGGGCACTCTGCCGCCCCCCCCCCCCCCCCCCCCCCCTCGCGACGGTGGTTGCTATAGGTCTCCGCACACTACCTCAAATTCTGATTCCAGTACTTAATTAAAACTTAATTATCTTCTGCCTCATAAGTTTGATCACAAAATGACTTTCATCAACGCTCTTAAATAAACAGCTGCCCCATACAACTTCTGTTCCAACCTCTTTCTACTGTTACTCAATTCTAACTATTCCAGAACGAAGCACATTGTCAGCTAGTGCACGCATCACTGCCATGTCTAAACTTCCTCTCAGTGACACTTCTGAATACTTTTGCTTAATTCGATGTATTCTGTCACATTCATCTTATAATCTGCCTTTAATTCTCGCCAGGTAGAGGTAGCATTTACCTTGCTGCATTTGGGCTGTTTTGTGTTTTCTTCATATTTGCTACTTCCCCGCTGTTTAACGAAATACTTCTGTTAATCATATACTCTTTTGGTCATCTTGGCCTCCCGTATCAGCTCACTGAAGCATACTACAACACATCTAAAAAGGTTTTGCATCACCCCAGTTCCCAGGACTCCTGAAGATAGATGTTGACTGTGGATATTGTATCACAGACACAGTCCCTTTAACTGTTCAGAGATGTTACTAAACCCGCCCAAAGATGTAAACAACCATGCAACAGCAGTGCCTATTAGACGGACGGGGTCCGACAGCCGATCAGTTCCAGTTATTCCACCAGGAAGGAGGTACACGGTTCGTGTTGTCTGTAGTTCAACCATGCCTAGACGGTCAACACCGCGGTTCGATCGCGTTCGCATTGTTACTTTGTGCCTGAAAGGACTCTCAACAAGGGAAGTGTCCAAGTGTCTCGGAGTGAACCAAAGCGATGTTGTTCGGACATGGAGGCGATACAGAGCGACAGGAACTGTCCATGACACGACTCGCTCAAGCCGCCCAAGGGCAACTGCTGCAGTGGATGGATGACTGCTACCCACGGATTATCGCTCGTAGAAACCCTGACAGCAACACCATGTTGAATAATGCTTTTCGTGCAGGCACAGGATGTCGTGTTACGACTCAAATTGTGCGCAATAGGCTGCATAATGCGTAACTTCACTCCGGACGTCCATGGCGAGGATCATCTTTGCAACCACACCATGCAGCGCAGTACAGATGGGACCAACAACATGCCGAATGGACCGCTCAGGTTTGGCATCACGTTCTCTTCACCGATGAGTGTCGCATATGCCTTCAATCAGACAGCCGTCGGAGACGTGTTTGGAGACAACCCGGTCAGGCTGAACGCCATAGACACACTGTCCAACGAGTGCAGCTAGGTGGAGGTTCCCTACTGTTTTGGGGTGGCATTATGTCGGGCCGACGTACTCCGCTGGTGGTCATGGAAGGCGCCGTAACGGCTGTACAATACGTAAATGCCATCCTCCGACCGATAGTGCAACCATGTCGGCAGCATAATGGCGAGGCATTCGTCGTCATGGACTACAATTTGCGCCCCCATCGTGCACATCTTGTGAATGACTTCCTTCAGAATAACGACATCGCTCGACTAGAGGGGCCAGCATGTTCTCCAGACATAGACCCTATCGAATATGTCTGGGATAGATTGAAAAGGGCCGTTTATGGACGAGCTGATCCACCAAACACTCTGAGGGATCTACGCCAAATCGTCGTTGAAGAGTGGGACAATTTGGACCAACAGAGAACTTGCAGATAGTATGCCACGACGAATACAGGCACGCATCAATGTAAGAGGACGTGCTGCTGGGTATTAGAGGTACCGGTGTGTACATCAATCTGGACCACCACCTCTGAAGGTCTCACTTTATGGTGGTACAACATGCAATGTACGGTTTTCATGATCAATAAAAAGGGTGGAAATGATGTTTATGTTGATCTCTACTCCAATTTTCTGTACAGGTTCCGGAACTCTCAGAACCGAGGTGATGCAAAACTGTTTTTGATGTGTGTACATGTTCTCCAAAGGCATTACTTATGACAACCTTGCAATACTTGGTTGCTATCTGCACACTGATTTGGACTTCGTTATTCCTCGCTTTTGGGACACCTCTGTTTCCCTGATGCATTGTTCTCTGTTCAACTGCATGTTGTCCGTTCCGTGTCATGACAAAAGGTATGAGCCTGAAATGAGAGAGCAGTCTGCATTAGACTACTTCCCAGTCGGGCAACCCATAATACTCTTCAGCTCTAACATTTCAGTTATTCAGTAAGTCTCCAGATTACTTTAATGGCAAGAGGTATCCACCTCATGAAGTCTTCGCTTCTGTTTCGTTGAGAAAGAGGATATATTATAGTCTCTAATTACCCTGTTATATCTGAACTTGATAGTCCTCCTACTCTCGACGAATTATAACTCGCACTTAAAAGTCTCATATTAGGCAAGAGTGCGGGCCGTGATAACCTACCACCTGACATCCTCAAACCTGGCCGTGTTCCGCTAATATTGTATCAAATACTACTGGGAAGAAGGCGCAATACCTCAAGATATGCGAGATGCAAATATAGTAACAATCTATAAGGGAAAAGGTGACACGGGTGATTGTAACGAGTGTAGAGCGATATCTCTCTTGAGCATTGCCGGAAAGTTGTATGGGAGGATAATCCTGAAAAGGCTGGAAACTTTGGGTGCTCGGATCTACCCTGAGTCACAGTGCGCATTTCGAGCTGGTAGATCCACAAGTGACACGATATTCACTTTGCACTACCTATAAGAAAAGAGCCGCGAACATAGAATGCCATTATATGTGGCTTTTCTCGAGCTCAACAAAGCCTTTGATATCGTCAGTAGAGAGGGTCTCTACAGCGTATGGAAAAAAATTAGATCTCCATCAAATTTGTTGTTGTTAGTAAGATCTTTTCAAGGCAATATGCATGGCTCTGTTATCTACGATGGCGGTGCATCTAAATCATTCAACATGAACTGTGGCGTAAGACGATGATGTGAGTTGGCAACTACAATTTTATTTTCGGAATTTTCTTCTCGGCTCTGCTCCAAGTGGCTTTTGAGAATTGCAGTGTTGGAGTACACCTGCATACTAGGAAAGATGGAAGACTTTTCAACGTCAGTCTTTTGAAGAGTAAGACAAAGAGCTGCGACATAATCGCTCCCGAACTACTATATGCTGATGACGCTGCAATTGTTGCTAACTCTGCAAACGAGCTGTAAGAGCTCGTATTAAGATTTGGTCATGCATGCCACCGCTCTCGATGAATGAAAACAGCAGTAAGACCGTAATTATGGTTCAGTGTGCTTATGCACACACCATATCACATTAGATGGAATTACTCTGCAAGTCGTGAATAACTTTCGCTGTCTTCGAACCATTGCCGAATCAAACATGTCTGTGGGCAATGAGATTGATGTTCGAATTGGGAAAGCTGCGACAACATTTGCCAAGCTCTCTGGACGTGTTTGGAAAAACAACTAACTCTCTTTGATCACCAAAATTCTTGTATATCAAACTTCCGTCCTCGTGATCTTTTTGTATGCATCGGAAACATGGACTACTTGTCCCAAGCAAGATCGTCGCCTTAATGTTTCCCGCATGCGGTGCCTGAGATCTGTCCTTGGAGCAACGTGGAAGGACCGAGTGACCAATGAAGCAGTACTATTGAAAGGTGGCTACACTGAGCCACTGCGCCAGAGATTGCGCCAAAGAGTATTATTAAGCCGCCTCCACAGTGCTTGTCGAGAGCTCGTAGTAGTCAGTGCCTGTTAAGAACTCGTAGAAGTCAGTGCTTGTCGAGGACTCGGAGTAGTCTGTGCTGAGATGTTGTAGCAGAGAGTGTTTGTTGAGATGTGCTATTAGGCAGTGCTTGCTGAGATGTGATATTGGAGAGTTCTGGTTGAGATATAATGTAAGGATTAGAATGATTTTCATCAATATAAATGAGGTAATTAACTCAGTTTGTTTTTATTTTAGTGTCCTAAATAATGCGTCATTACAGGTTCAGTCAACAAAGCATGTGGCGTGTGTTCTTGTATTAGAGTGTAATTCTACTTTCCTTGAGCAATTATAGTATTTGTAATTTTCTTTTATCACGTCAGTAAAATTGGTATAAAAAAATTCTTGTCTTGTTGAAGAAGAACCGTGCCAGATGTGCGTTGAGTCATACTTCCACATACAGAACAGTTATACTTATGCTTAGGTTTCGTAGGTTTCATAGTTGCTGGGGACTTAATTAATTAATTGTGTTAACGAAAAATTTCATTTCATTCTTGTTGTTGTTCTTTGCAGTCAGATAGCGTAATAATACCAGTCAGGGCCAACCGTTTACGAGACACAGCGTAATCGGACTTACAGCTACTAAAAACTAAAAAGTATTTTCAATCATATTTAATTAAGCCCCCATGCACGTGGCGACCGCTGCTTCAGATCGTCCCTTGTAATCTTCTGATTGTAAAAATAGTAGACGGTAGTATTGTTGTAGTAATTTGTAGTTTAGTAATTGTAGTCTGTATTGCATGTGTAGATTTGGTAATTGTCATTCTTCTAATGGTATTTTTCAAAATTTAAATTGTTGTCTTGTCTACGAGTTTGACAATTTAGTGCAATTATATCAATTGTTCGATTAATTGTGTTTGAGGGAAACATTTCATGTAAATGGTATTGTTGGAGATAAAGAGTCATTGTGTGTAATTTTCGTACAGTGACGAATTTTTTTTATGTTTTGTAAATGATTACGCGATCAATGAAAAAGGCGAAAATGATGAATAGTGAGAATGACGAAATTGTTGACATTGCGAACTCGCCAACACAGGACAACAGTATGATGAATAATGGAGTTGAAAACAATTTAATAAGTCGGGAAGACAGTCCGGAACCATTTCAAAATTTTTCTCAATCAGAAAATTCACAGAATACGAGATTAACGACAGAAGATTCTGAAATAGTATCGAACACAGATAGCTTTACAGCTATGACGAAGGAAACTGGTTTTGCGGGAAATGTTCGGGGCGAAAAGAATTTCGAACAAGTTAATATGGAGCAGTTGATGAGTGCAATATTAAATTTAGGATCTGAATTAAAAACAGATAGGGGAAGAATGGAGCAGTTTCGATGTGAATTTAAAACAGAGATGGGAACTTTGGCAACACGGTTAGACTCACAAATAGGAACAATTAAAACTGATATGGGGACAATGGAAACACGGTTAGGATCTGAATTTAAAACAGAGATTGGATCAATTAAAACAGAGATGGGAACTTTGGAAACACGGTTAGACTCACGAATAGGGACATGTTTAAAAAATATGAAAGATGAATTAAAGAAAGAAATCAGAGAAGAAGTACAACCGATTTTGAATTCTCACAATAATAGATTAATTGCAGTAGAGATTAGACAAAGGGAACAGGATAGAGAACAGGAAGAAAGAGATCGCGTGATAGTACAAAAATTTTGAGAGTTAAATTTACAACGTGCACACGATAAGAAAGAAATATTTGAGAGAATCGAGGAATCCGTACCAAATGACAGAATAAATAATCTAACACAACAATATGAACAGTTAACTACCAAATGTGTCAATACTGGAACCCGAGTCGCGACACTTACGGAAGACGTAAATAAACAGAAAGAAAAAATAGGTGATTTAGCGGAAAGAGTTGAGGAGATATCAGATAAATTGACAAATCTTAGTTTACATGGGGACAGAGATTCAGATGATACAGCACCATTGCCATTTGCAGAAACCGAAGAGTACCAGAACATAAATAAGCATGTTGAAAATCAGGGAAAATTTAATGAACGCGTTAAAAGGGAAGTTGAGGCATTACGAAAGCAAGTCAAACAGATCGAAGGAGAAATTGTAGGAAAAGACAGAAAAAGAAATTTGGAATCACAGATAGCAGAGGGGTTTGAAGAAAATAATTTGTTTCATTTACGGGATGCGACAAGAGAGCGCCAGTCGCGCGAACTTGACAATAATCGTCATTGGGACTGGGACAGACGCGGTAGGTCTTTGTCGCCACGAGGCGAAAACTTTGACTATAAACACTTTTTGACTGTTCGGAAATTTAAGATCTTTCGCAACTCTAAGAATGACATACATCCATGTGCATGGTTAGATCAATTTATGTACGCACTTCCACCAAATTGGCCGCTAAGTCACAAACTGGAATTTATGTGTGGATATTTAGAAAACGAACCGGCGACGCGGATGCGCGCACTCATTAGAGATTGTAATAATCTAAATGATTTTTATCATGCATTTCTATCGGCATATTGGTCCGAAAACACACAAGACAGAGTCAAACATAGTCTGATTATGCAGCGTAAATTTAAACAGTCTGAGTTCCGCACGCCGGCAGAGTACTTTGAAGACATGATTCGAAAGAATCAGTTCCTGTCCAACCCTTATAGCCCGACTGAATTAATTCGCATTTGTTTAACTAAGCTGCCACAATCCATAAGACAAATTGCTTTAGCCGGAAGATGTAAAGACGACATTGAGAGTTTTAAGACTTTGTTGCAAGAACTCGAGTATGACAACGACGATGGGACTTCCTGTAATTTTTTCAGTAACAGTAATTACAATAGATTTTCAGAGAAAAGGGATAGTGATCGGAACGGGCGTTATATGGGTAATGTTGAGAATGACAGACGTAACAGACAGGACAATAGATACCAGCCCTATGACAATAACAGACGTTCTAACAGAAATTACACAGACAATTATAATAGCGGTAATTCGTACCGGAATGATCAATCATACGGAAACAGTAATCGGTATCATCAGGACAGAAATTATTCATACAGTAATAGAAATTCTTACTACAGAAATAACCAGGGTAGTAGATACAACAATAATTTCAGAAGTGACAGTCGAAATTACACAAGAAGTAGTTATGCAGACAGACAGGAAAACAGAAATTTTAATAACAGACACAACCAAGAATTTGCATCTAACAGACAGGAAGGACCTAATTGGCATCCTCCACGTGACAGAACTTCAGAAAGACAAGTGCAAATCGTAGAAATTGATCCGCGAAATGACGCGAATACTCAAAAGACGTGACGCAAACAATCGACAATGACTTGCAGCTTCGGCTTCTGGCAGCAATATAGACGGTTCAGAAAGTAATGACACTACGACTTTACACTACGTACGCCTGGAAGACATGAGAGACATTTTGCTAGACGAAGAGGAAAATAATGTAGACGCGTTTTTACATACTGTTATTGAAGTATGTGTGGGTAAGAATAAGTTCACTGCAGTTTTAGATTCTGGGAGCCCATTGAATGTCATTAGTGAACCAGTTTTTCGTATATGTGTAAGAACTATTGCTTGTCCTGTGTTACCTATTTCAAAAACTACAATTCGAGGAGCGATTTCTGGAAAAAGTGTGGAAGTTAAACAACAGACCAACTTAAATTTCATGTGTCAAGGATACGAATTTTCTGCTAATTTTATTATTGTTCCATTACTCAGTACACAAATTATATTAGGTATGGAGTTTCTTAACGCACATAAGGCAATTTTGAACTTTAAAGAAGGAAGTGTAAATTTGACTGTTGCCGGAATGCCGAAATGTTTGAAATTTTTCGAGTGTTTAACAAGATCTGAGTCAGATACAAAATGTTTAAGGTTTCTTACTTCTGATGTTTTCGTTGAGCATTATGACGACAATGTGTTCATTCATGACAATGACAATAGATACAGGGACGCGATGGATGATATAATTAATAGCGAAGAATTAATTAATGAAAAGGTTAAGAAAGCTTAAGTGCCAGATGACGTTGCAAGAGAAGAGCTGCACCACATTTTGACTTCACATGCTACAGTATTTAGTCATCACACAGGAACTATACAAGGCTTACAATACTTATTTAAAGTAAAAGAACACACACCATTTCGAGGAAAAACGTACGCTATTCCTTTGGCTTACAGAGACAAGGTTAAGAATGAACTTCAATACATGTTAGATCAGGGCATTATTGAGCCTGCAGTCAGTCCTTATACTAGCCCATTACACGTTGTTCTTAAAAAGGATGGGTCAATTCGTTTGGTTCTGGATTCCAGACAGATAAATAATGTCATCATTCCTGAAACTGTCCCTCCACAAAATTTAGACGAACTTCTTCAACATTTTCATGGAATTAAAGTTTTATCCACGATTGATATGCGCGCAAGTTTTTGGCAAATAGAACTCCACCCTGATTGTAGAAAATACACTGCCTTTTTAGCCTTTGGTAACTGTTACCAGTTTCGGAAATTACCGTTTGGACTTACTGTATCTTCAGCTGCATTTATTCGTAGCTTAAATGAAATTTTACCTGTTTATCTTCGTGACAATATTACTTCATATGTTGACGATATTCTTATTGCTAAACATTCTTGGAGTGAGCACAACAAAATTTTGGATTCATTGTTACGTATCTTTGAAAGAGTTGGCATTACAGTGAACTTAGAAAAATCTGAATTTGGTTGTTCACAGGTGAAATTTCTCGGTCACATTATTTCTACGGAAGGTATTCTTCCTGATCCAGAGAAACTTGACGCTATTCGTAATTATGCTGTTCCTACCACAAAACGTGATGTTCGTAGTTTCCTTGGTGTCTGTAATTTTCTTCGACGCTTTGTTAGATTGGACGATTTGGCCACACCTCGTTTATGTGAACTATCCGGAAAGAAATCTAATTGGTGTTGGGATGAGGAAGCTCAGTCAGAATTTAAACAGCTTCGTGATGCTTTAGTTGCTGCTCCACTTCTTTCACATCCGGATCTATCTAAAGATTTTTGTTTGGCAACGGACTCATCATACAAGGGCCTAGGGGCACACTTATTTCAAGAGATAGAAGAAAACGGCGTTGTAGTACAAAAGACTATTGCATTTGGAAGTCGCGTTCTTTCTAAATCAGAAAAGAATTATTCGATTACGGAACTTGAAGCTTTGGCTGTTGTTTGGGCTTTCACAAAATTTCGGACATTTTTGTTTGGCAGACATACTAAGGTTTACACCGATCATCGAGCTCTGGAATTTCTTATGTCGACAAAATTAACTCACGGCAGATTGTCACGATGGGCGTTGTACCTACAGGAATTTGACTTTAGTATTGTTTACATACAGGGTTCTTCAAATATTGTTGCTGATGCTTTATCACGTGCACCTGTGGGTTTGAAACAAAGTGCTGAAGAGGACTGCAAGCAAAACATTTATTGTTTGATGTATATTTAAGGTGTTGCGTTTGAGAACTTTATTTCGTCTTCGCTCCAGGACATCGCTAAGGAGCAAAATAAGGATCCAATCTGGAAGGACATTAAGGAGAAGTGGAGGAGAAAGGAAAGCGTAGCGATTAGACAGCATTATTTAGTCCGCAATGACATTCTTTTTAAACGAAAATTGGTCGACAACTCTGTTTGGTTAGTTTGTATTCCTGATGAGTGGGTTAATAAGCTGATTTGGTATACGCATTTCAGTTATGCACACTTTGGTCCCAACAAATGCTTTCATAAATTACGAGAAAATTGCTACTTCAGTAATATGGAAAAACGTATTCGATCTGTTCTGGCCAAATGCAAATTATGTCAAAAGGCTAAGCCGCCAACAGTTTCTCACAGAGCACCGTTGTTTCCTATCATTCCAGCGAAATTAAAGGAGATGGCTGCAGCTGATTTGTTCGGTCCAGTGGTTCGTTCTACTAATGGTTTTGCGTACATTTTCGTAGCAGTGGAGTTGACATCAAAATATGTGTGTTTTACACCGTTACGCAAAGCAACAGCTCGTTCAGTATCTAATGCTTTCATCAAACATTTTCTTAAAGAAGTTGGTCATGTTGATAAGGTTATATCAGATAATGGATTACAGTTTCGTTCTAAAATTTGGCTTCGTACTCTAAAGTGTCTAAAATTAAACCAATCTTCATTTCACTTTTTCACCCTCAATCTAACGCTTCAGAGAGATGGATGAAGGAAATCAATAAATTGTGTCGTCTTTATTGTCATCAGAATCACAGAACGTGGGATCAGTATCTTCATATTTTCCAAAACATTCTGAATGAACTTCCTAATGATTCAACTTCTTTACCGCCTATATTGATATTAAAAAATAAAGCACCGACAAATCGCATTTCTGAAATAGTTCCTTTTCCGCCTTCACGAAAACTGCGGCATTCTGAAGTTGTCAACCTGGCTCTACGAAATATTGCATCTGCGGCTGCTACAAGAGAGAAATCAGCTAAGCGTCCTGGTCGTTCAAAAATCTTGTCAGTTGGTCAAAAAGTGTTAATTAAGTCTCATCGTTTGTCGCACAAAGGAAAAGGCTTGTGTCGCAATTTTTTTCTGCTTTATAACGGTCCATATAGAATTCGCAAAATTATACATGCTAACACTGTTGAAGTAGAACCTCTTAAATCACGACGCTATAAAGGAATACATCATATATCTAACGTAAAAATTTTTGTGGAATGATATACTTTTAAAAAAAAATTTGTGGAATGACTTACATGTGAGAAACTAACAGCTACATGTAAACATGCGGAGAATACAAGGATACCGCGCTGTGTTTTGGCGGCGGCACATACTCAAAGCAACAGTGAAGTCTGCGCGCCGCACAAGGCAGTCGTTGACGGAAAACAATTGCTTCCTACGTCACGCGCCTACAGCTGATCGAGCGCTCAGTGCGAATGAGTCGTGTGAAGTTAGCACCCCTTTTTCGAGAAATATACATTTTTTTCACAGTTCTTGTTAGATGTGCCATAGTTCTAGAGTACTTTCCACAAAATTTCAATAGTTCTGCATAATGTAACGAAGAAAACAACAATACTCGAAAAAATTTTTGTATCGAAAATATTCTCTGACAATTTCCGCAAAATGTAAATAAGTACAAGAGTTCTGAGCACAGTTCTGAACAGAACTCCAAGAGTTCTACCGAAAACCCAAGTAACATTTTTTTGTGCAGCTAATAGTTTACGAGATAATTGCAATTTAAAGAGAAAATCTTTTCACTTACTGTGAAATTGGCACCCTTTTTTTCACAAATGTATACTTTTTTCAGATTTCTTGATAGATATGGCATAGTTCTAGAGTTCCTTGTACAAAATTTCAATAGTTCTGCAGAATTTAGCGACGAAAACCATATTCGAAAAAATTTTCGTATCGAAAACATTCTTCGTCAATTTTCGCAAATTGTAAATAAGTACAACAGTTCTGAGCACAGTTCTGAACAGAACTCCAAGAGTTCTATCGAAAACCCAAGTAACATTTTTTTGTGCAGCTAATAGTTTACGAGATAATTGCAATTTAAGGAGAAAATCTTTTCACTTACTGTAAAGTTGGCACCCTTTTTTTCAGAAATGTATATTTCTTTCACAGTTCTTGACAGGTATGCCATAGTTCTAGAGTTCTTTGTACAAAATTTCAATAGTTCTGCAGAATTTAGCGAAGAAAACAACAATACTCGAAAAAAATTTTCTATCGAAAAAATTGTTTGTCAATTTTCGCAAAAATTAAACTTGTACAACAGTTCTGAGGACAGTTCCGAACAGAACCCCAAGAGCTCTATCGAAAATCCTAATAACATTTTTCTATGGCGATAATAGTTTGTGATAAATTGATTTAATGTGGGACACACTTTCTCTACAGAAAATATAAATATATTCGTACAACAGTTCTGATGACAGTTCTGGACACCACGTGAAGAGTTGTATCGAAATTCCTAGTAGAATTTTTTAGTGCAGGTAATAGGTTAAGAGGTAATTGCAACTTAATTAAGAACCCCATAAGAGCTCCTACTGTGAAGCTGGCACCCTTTTTTTCGGAAATATGTATATTTTTCAGAGTTCTTGATAGATAAGTCATAGCTATAGAGTTCTCTGTACAAAATTTCAATAGTTATGCAGAATTTAGCGAAGAAAACAACATTGTATAACAATGCTGATTCAGGAACCCTTTCCTTCTGATACAGTTCTTGCTGTTGCCACAATAAATCACTTGTGCATAGATTCCAACTGTACTGATCATTACAAAAATACAATCATTGATCAGCGGCGCACATTTCTTGCAGCGTTGTACAAAGTATTCGGCTTATCCGCTGTGAAAATACCACACTTAACACTATTTTAAAATTTACGGTGGATGGCTTCCGTTTATCTACAATGTCAGCATCTATCGAATTATCTTCATGCAAACGTGATGCCTGGATCACTCACTTCCCCTTTTTAGGTACGGAGGAAACTAGAGTTCAGTCTTGTGGAAGCCAAAAAAGGAAATGTGGGCAGCCCTTCTTTTACTGATAGCAAACTCTAGACAAATCTCCACGCTTGTCTTTCTTCATCATGCCAACAAAAGAAAAATTCTCCCTTCATAGCTCTATTATCATTCCAGTACTAGTAAACCAGTTGTCCGCTTTCACATTTCGACCTGACTGATATATAGGTTTACACAGTCACAGAACAACATCAAAATGTTTATTGCTCAGATGGTAAATCCTTCTGGTTGCAACACAGCGTATATTTCCAAATTGTACAGGTAAAATACTTAAGAACGCACACTCAAGAACCCATACTCGTTTGTCTTGATTGATACATATTGGAAAAAACTGTACCTTCCACAGAATCCTTCCAGCTTCTTGTCTACTGTAACATTTTCTCCAAGGATGTAAGATTTGTGGTAGTTGCGTACAAACACAGTAAATATTTCCCGAATAGCTGTTAGCTTGTCTAATTGTCTCCTTTCATCACGAATAGCGCGACTGTAAAATCTAAGGCTCTCCAGAATAAATTTGAAACGTTTTATGTTCATTTGGAAGGTGAAATTTTTCAATGCCATCACCATCAGTTCCACACAGATATTCCAGGCTTTATCTGTTACTTTTGTTAACAACAGTTAAAAACAAGAGACTGATGAAGGCTTTCAATTCAATATCATCTACTGATTTTACCCCTCTCTCACGCTGAAATGAGGCTTTGATGCTCTCAAAATTCTGATTGGAATACAAAACTACAATAGACAAATATCGTTATCTATGAGGTAATTACAGCATCACAAATGCTGCTTTGGCTGCACCTATTGGTACAGGTAAATTTCGAATAATATTATGCTCTTCGAACAATATGCTTTGGATTTCTTCAACATTATCTAGTACTTCCCACTTACAATAATAAAATTCCTATAAAATAACGCAACCAGGCGCAGTGTATTAATCTGAAATTTGACGTTCAGACAGCGGACACTGACTATTAAACAGTTAAAACAGAATTTAAGTGCAGTTTACATTCTGGATTAGCTTTGTACTACTTACTACGTTGATAAACAAATAAATTAATCGCTGAAATGAAATTCGAAAGGGCACAGTGGATAAAAACGAGCAATCGGCTCATATCTCATCAAGAGAGCATTAGCGTCGATATTGAATCATACAACATTGAAAGGCACACATGAAGTGTATATTTTTAGAATCAGGAAGAACCAGATGAATTTTATTACGTAAAACAGTAATTGTTTTGAGCTCTCATGACATCCAGGACCCACTAACAGCTAAAAATATGCCCAGGACCCTCATGGATGAAAGTTATGTGGCAACATCACCAGCCGCTAGGATACATAAAAACATGTGCTGTGTGTAACGAATAAATTTCAAATTGCTGTCGTTAATATTGTTGCAAACATTTGTTCTAGTTAGAAAGGAAGTGTGGAAGTTTGATGAGTTACACTACAGCGAGAGTTAAAAGTTTTTACAATGTATAGAAATGTAAGTATATTTACTGAATATATCGTACAAACGAACTAAGTAGTACGTTTAAATCCTAATTCAATACATGACTGATAGAGGTGTTATAATGTTGAGGGGATACAGTATTAAAGTTAATAACAAGTTCGAAATTTGTAAATAAGAACCTCGTTTATTTGGTCCTCAGTAATCCGGATTTCCGGTTTATCCGGATTCATATTTTGTGTCCCTTGGTATTTTTCTCATTTTTTCTTGTAACACGAAGATGTGTAGTCGGTGAGGTACATAGGCTGCTTATCACTAGGCCGGTAATTTAGTCTAGTACTGAGTGATGAGGAACTCGGAGTGTGTGAATGACATTGTTTCTCAAGTATTGTACATTAATATAACGGTGTATTTGTTGTGGCGTAACAAGCTAGTTACGCCACACTGGGAAGGGAGCCGAAAGAAAGGCACGCGTACACACACGCCGACTGGCGTCAAGTCTGGAACAGGATACGTTATGACTGCTATAAAGAAAATACGTAGCTTTGGAATATACTTAACTTTTAATCACTCCTTGTGATACATCTCTCTTGACTATACAAATGAGACTCGTAAGATACATGCACTGTTACAATTGGCGCCTTGCTAGGTCGTAGCCATGGACTTAGCAGAAGGCTATTCTAACTGTCTCTCGGCAAATGAGAGGAAGGCTTCGTCCGTATTGTCGATAGCAATGTCGTCCGTACAACTGGGGCGAGTGCTCGTCCGTATCTCGAGACCTGCCTTGTGGTTGCGCTCGGTCTGCGATCACACAGTGGCGACACGCGGGTCCGACATGTACTAAATGGACCGCGGCCGATTTAAGCTACCACCTAGCAAGTGTGGTGTCTGGCGGTGACACCACAGTATTGATGCCCATCAAGTAAGTTGCATAGTAACCACGCCAACAGCACTCCACCACAGCTCATTGTACCTCTGGTGCGATTCTCGACAGGTGTGACACCATCTGGTTAGTGGCGCGTGTGAATGTATCTGCTCTCTCAGCCATCTGTTTGTTTTGCACTGACGAGCCTTCTCTCCTTGAATCATCTAAGCGTGCACATCCCACGCTTCCACCTACAGTTACTACAGTCAGTCTTAAGAAGGTGTACTGGCATTTGTATAGTGCTGAACATTTAGCCTTTTTGTATTTAGTAGAATATACATCCGGGTTTTAGATTTTCGGTTTCCCAAACTAAAAGTGAGAATTTACGATCGTCCTCATAGCTGTACTTCCAGCAATACCTCATCTCCTGCGTTCCCAATTTCGTAGAAGTTGTCCTACGAAAATTGCAGAAGCACTCTTGGACGAAAGGATATTATGACGATATTCTTTCGTCACAGCCTGGGGTTAGAGACCCGGTCCGGCACACAGTTTTTATCTGCCAGTAAGTTTCACATCGGCGCACACCCACTGCAGAGTGAACACACAATCTATTTCATAATCTGCTGGCACCATAAAAATGTTATGAGGGTTTTTAAAAGAACTCTTTCAGTGCTATTCAGAACTGTCAGCAAAAGGGTTGTGCCAATTTATTATAATGTAGACCAAGTGGGTCTCTCGAAAATGCTATTATCTCATTAACTGTTATCCCCACAAAAAATGTTATTACAGTTGTCGGTAGAACTCTTAGGGTCGTATTAAGAAATGCCATCAGATCTTTTGTACGAATTTATTACTTTTACATGACAAAAGTGAGTCCCACATTAATTATCTCATATAATGTCATCGTCACAAATAATGTTATTATAGTTTTTGGTAGAACTCTGTGGGTGATATTCAGAACTGTCATCAGAACTATTCTACGAATTTTGCTGTATTAGATAAAGTGAGTATCAGATTAAAACTAATATTGTATAAACTATTATCGCCACAAAAATGTTCTTATCATCTTCAATGCAACTCTTCCGGTGCTATCCAGAACTGCCAACAGAACTGTTATACAAATTTATTTTTTCCAAACTGACAAATAATTTTTTACCATACCAAAATTTTGCCGAGTTATTGTTTTCTTCCCGAAATTCTGTAGAACATTCGTGTTTTGAGCAGGGAAATCTAGAAGTATTGCATATATATCAAGAACTGTGAAAAAAATTTATATTTATCGTAAAAGGGGTTCAAACTTCACGGGAAATGCTCATAAGCATCCTTAATAAAGGCAGTTACTACGTAAACAATTACCTGCACAGAATATGTTACTAGTATTTTCGATAGAACTCTTACAGCGCTATCCAGAGCTGGCATCAGAGCATACGAACAGACATTTTTTTTTTTTAGTAAGAGTGCCCCACAATTAATCAATTACCATACAAACTTTATAACCACAAAAAATGTTATTATGATTATCGATAGAAGTCTTGAGGTGTTAACCTGAACTGTTCATCAAAACTGTTGAACGAATTTACTTTTCCTGTGGAGAAAGTGGGTCTAACATCAAAGAAGTTACCGTATAAACTATCATCGCCACAAAAAGATATTATTAGGATTTTCGATAGAGCTCTTGGTGTTCTGTTCAGAACTGTTGTACGAATTTACTTTTTGCGAAAATTGACAAAGAATGTATTCGATAAGAAAAATTTTTCGAGTATTGTTGTTTTTCTCGCTAAATTCTGCAGGACTATTCAAATTTTGTACAAATAACTCTAGAACTATGACATTTCTATCAAGAACTCAAAAAAAATATATATTTCTGAAGAAAAGGATTCCAACTTCACAGTAAGTGAAGAGGTTCCCTCCTTAAATTGCAATTATCTCGTAACGTGTTAGCTGCACAAAAAATTGTAATTAGGATATTCGATAGAACTATTGGGGTTCTGTTCAGAACTGCCCTCAGAACTGTTGTTCGAATTTACTTTTTGCGAACATTTATAACGAATGTTTGCTATTCGAATTTTTTTGAGTATTGTTGTTTTCTTCGTTAAATTCTGCAGAACTATTCAAATTTTGTACAAAGAACTCTAGAACTATGGCATACCTGTCAAGAACTGTGAAAGAAATATACATTTATGAAAAAAAGGGTGCCAACTTCACAGTAAGTGAAAAGATTTTCTTCTTAAATTGCAATTATCTCGTAAGCTGTTAGCTGCACGAAAAAATGTTACTTGGGTTTTCGATAGAACTCTTGGAGTTCTGTTCAGAGCTGTGCTCAGAACTGTTGTACTTATTTACAATTTGCGAAAATTGACGAAGAATGTTTTCGATACGAAAATTTTTTCGAATATTGTTTTCGTCGCTAAATTCTGCAGAACTATTGAAATTTTGTACAAAGAACTCTAGAACTATGGCATATCTATCAAGAAATCTGAAAAAAGTATACACTTGTGAAAAAAAAGGTGCCAACTTCACAGTAAGTGAAAAGATTTTCTCCTTAAATTGCAATTATCTAGTAAGCTATTAGCTGCACAAAAAAATGTTACTTGGGTTTTCGATAGAACTCTTGGAGTTCTGTTCAGAACTGTGCTCAGAACTGTTGTACTTATTTACAATTTGCGAAAATTGACGAAGAATGTTTTCGATACGAAAATTTTTTCGAATATTGTTTTCGTCGCTAAGTTCTGCAGAACTATTGAAATTTTGTACAAAGAACTCTAGAACTATGGCATATCTATCAAGAAATCTGAAAAAAGTATACACTTGTGAAAAAAAGGGTGCCAACTTCACAGTAAGTGAAAAGATTTTCTCCTTAAATTGCAATTATCTAGTAAGCTATTAGCTGCACAAAAAAATGTTACTTGGGTTTCGATAGAACTCTTGGAGTTCTGTTCAGAACTGTGCTCAGAACTGTTGTACTTATTTACAATTTGCGAAAATTGACGAAGAATGTTTTCGATACGAAAATTTTTTCGAATTTTGTTTTCGTCGCTAAATTCTGCAGAACTATTGAAATTTTGTACAAAGAACTCTAGAACTATGGCATATCTATCAAGAACTCTGAAAAAAATATATATTTCTGAAAAAAAGGGTGCCAACTTCACAGTAAGTGAAAAGATTTTCTCATTAACATGCAATTATCTCGTAAACTATTAGCTACACAAAAAAATGTTACTTGGATTTTCGAAAGAACTCTTGGAGCTCTGTTCAGAACTGTGCTCAGAACTCTTGTATTTATTTACATTTTGCGGAAGCTGCCAAAGAACATTTTCGATACGAAAATTTTTTAGAGTATTGTTGTTTTCGTCATTAAATTCTGCTGAACTATTGAAATTTTGTACAGAGAACTCTAGAACTATGACTTATCTATCAAGAGCTCTGAAAAAAATATATATTTCTGAAAAAAAGGGTGCCAGCTTCACAGTAGGAGCTCTTATGGAATTCTTAATTAAGTTGCAATTGCCTCTTAAACTATTACCTGCACAAAAAAATTTCACAAGGATTTTCGATAGAACTCTTTACGTGGTGTCCAGAACTGTCATCAGAACTGTTGTACGAATATATTTATATTTTCCGTAAAGAAAGTGTGTCCCATATTAAATCAATTTATCTCAAACCATTATCGCCATAGAAAAATGTTGTTGGGATTTTCGATAGAGCTCTTGGGATTCTGTTCAGGACTGTCCTCAGAACTGTTGTACAAGTTTAATTTTTGCGAATATTGACAAAAAATGTTTTCGATACGAAAAATTTTTCGAAAATTGTTGTTTTCTTCGCTAAATTCTGCAGAACTATTGAAATTTTGTACAAAGAACTCTAGAACCATGCCATATCTATCAAGAACTCTGAAAAAAATATATATTTCTGAAAAAAAGGGTGCCAACTTCACAGTAAGTGAAAAGATTTTCTCATTAAAATGCAATTATCTCGTAAACTATTAGCTGCACAAAAAAATGTTACTTGGATTTTCGAAAGAACTCTTGGAGCTCTGTTCAGAACTGTGCTCAGAACTCTTGTACTTATTTACATTTTGCGGAAACTGCCAAAGAACATTTTCGATACGAAAATTTGTTCGAGTATTGTTGTTTTGGTCGCTAAATTCTGCAGAACTATTGAAATTTTGTACAAAGAACTCTAGAACTATGCTACATCTATCAAGAACTGTGAAAAAAATGTATATTTCTCGAAAAAGGGGTGCTAACTTCACACGACTGTGCGAATGCACTGACAGCCGTAAACAAATACACAGTTTAATTTCTCCGATTAAATTCAGTATAAAGCTATAGTGACTTGATGAATTATGTTATTAACATTCAGTATTTTTCAGGATACGGTTCTATAAAATATTTAAGAACTTCAGGTAAATTCTGTGCGTGTCCGACGTTAAGACGACTTGCTATCGAGAAAATTTCAGGAAAAATGTCATTTCGAAGAAGAAAGTAATAAACTAAAAAGGTAACTATTAATTGAGTTTATTTTTCAGGTAACATATTTCCACTTAGGTACGTACTTTAGACGTAATTTGCTGCTCGCGGTTACGTGATTCATACTTTGTGCTAATTTCATGTTCTATGAATTTACGTGTGAAGCGACGTGCTTGCGTACATTTTCTGATTTCTGTCAATGTTTTATTAATGAACAGGATTGTTATTTGTATATATTATGCATCGCTTGGGTGCTATGCTTTTCACTGATGTCATTTTTTTTTTAAATTATGTGCCTGCTGTGCTTATTTATTTAAATTATAATTGTAACCTGATTTATTGTGCTGATGTGTTTAGGTATGTAAGTTATACTTTGTGATTTATCTGCTTGCGCCTTCATGTTTACTTATTAAGATGACATATGATCATTTATTTGCTTGTGCTGATATGATGCTAATGACATGTTTACTGCTTTGCGTACGGATTGCATATTTATACATATCTGTTGTTGTCATAACTACTCTTTAATTTGGTGTATAGAAATGCTGATGTACAGTGTACGAATATAGAGTTTAGGTTACACTATGGTATAGGTTACAGATTGTTCGCTTGACAGAGCCTCGTTGTAAGGATTGTGCTGCATTTGCTTACGCTAAGTGCCTTATATTTTTAAGATAAGAAAATGAACTGCTATAATTCGACGAACGACATTAGTACAAGAAATTTCATAGAAGTCACATGAGCTGGAGGTTTTATGAAAGCTGTATCACTTTATGCTAATAGGAAGGAAGCTAACGACATGACATACCATTACTAGGTTTAGACCATTAACAGTTATTACACTGCATTTTTCGTGAGCAATTGAAATAGGAAGTGACAATTGACACAAGAAATACTCCACATGTTTGCTTCTGTTTGCCATAATTCTTGAAGTGGTGTGCACACTGTGAAATATTATGATTATTCACACTCCGTAATCGTACTTCATTACTGAGAGTTATTCGAACTAAGTCTGTTAGAGGTCATGTATGCATTTCTTTGTTTATAATTCATAATGAGCAGAAGATTTGGGTCAGATGGATTACACAGAGGTTGTGTCTTCAGATTGTATGGGATGATGAACTGAAGTTTGCATTAGGATTTTATATGTACTTGTTCGAGGAGACTGACTAGAGGAAAGAGTTGTTATGGAAGTGAAATGATATTGGTAATAAGGTTTATATGTATCGACGCATTGAAGAGGTATTATTGAGGTATTATTGAGATTGTGTGAAGTTGATGATTATTGGAGTTTTGGTGGATAAGAGGTAAAGTAAGTGAGGAGCATATATTGGCAATAAGGTTTATATGTATCGACGTATTGAAGAGGTATTATTGAGGTATTATTGAGATTGCGTGAAGTTGATGATTATTGGAGTTTTGGTGGATAAGAGGTAAAGTAAGTGAGGAGCATACATTGGCAATAAGGTTTATATGTATCGACGTATTGAAGAGGTATTATTGAGGTATTATTGAGATTGTGTGAAGTTGATGATTATTGGAGTTTTGGTGGATAAGAGGTAAAGTAAGTGAGATGCATATTTTTTTTTGTTGGTCTTATGGAACAAGGAGGATGAAGATAGCAGACTAGAACACTAAAGTAGAAGGAAGATAGTCTATACACACACTTTGTTAAATCACTAAGCAGTATATACTTTTTTTTTGAAGAGAGGAAGTATTTGCATATCTTGGCTCACTGACAGTTGTTCAGCAACAGTACATTTGATCTGGCTTGGCAAACATTGGTCTTGACATGATGACTATGACGTTGACCTAACTATTATTGACTGTTATACATTGCTGCCACTACTACTTGATACACATGATGAACATCAGATTTTGACAGAATTACATTTACACAGTTAACATCATTCAATTACACAGTAGTACTTAATGTGGATGAAAGATGAATGAGTGTGTTTTGTGTGTTTTCCTTTCCTAATCCTACCCACCTATCTCGTAAATATTATTTTATTTGTTTGTAGTGGCTTGCACTGACACCCATAAATATTATAGGTTTACTGATATTTGAGTATTTGTAATAGTTAATATGAAAATTATCTGACATCATTTGTGTGTTTGTTATGATTTGTATGTTTAGTGTAAAAGCATTTGTATGTGCATTCAAACTATTGTTCATGCCTGAACTGTCTGATTAGTGATGGTAAATATTATGGACTGTTACTTGCACTTTTTCTACATGATTGGTGCCACTAGGACATGTTTAATTTCTGCTGATGAACTGTGTGATCAGTGATAGTGAATATTATGGACTGTTACTTGTACTTTTCCTACATGATTGGTGCCACTAGGACATGTTTAATTTCTGCTGATGAACTGTGTGATCAGTGATAGTGAATATTATGGACTGTTACTTGTACTTTTTCTACATGGTTGGTGCCACTAGGACATGTTTAATTTGTGCTTATATACTCTGATGAACAGTGTGATCAGTGATAGTGAATATCATGGACTGCTCTCTGGACCTGCTCATCATTGCTAGGTGTAACTGATGGACTACTTGTATGGAAATGAAGTCACTTGTTGCTGTCTGCACCTACTGAACATTGCTGGGTGCCACTGATGGATTGCTTCTACTGAAATGATGTCACTTGTCGGTGTCAGCACCTGCTCAACATTGCTGGGTGCAACTGATGGACTGCTTCTACTGAAATGATGTCACTTGTTGGTGTCTGCACCTGCTCAACATTGCTGGATGCAACTGATGGAACTCCTTCTACTGAAATGATGTCACTTGTTGGTGTCTGCACCTGCTCAACATTGCTGGCTGCAATTGATGGACCGCTTCTACTGAAATGATGTCACTTGTCGGTGTCTGCACCTGCTCAACATTGCTGGGTGCAACTGATGGACTGCTTCTACTGAAATGATGTCACTTGTTGGTGTCTGCACCTGCTCAACATTGCTGGGTGCAACTGATGGACTGCTTCTGCTGAAACGATGTCACTTGTTGGTGTTTGCACTTGTTGACCATTGCTGGGCTGGAATTATCAACTATTTGTTTTCTTTTTTTTTTTTTGAATAATTAAAAGTATTTTATGTGAACATTTGTATAAACTGATTTTTTATGTATTGTGTAAACTATTATGTAAAGCCACATGTATGAAAAGAATTTGTATTGCCTACTGTATTTTATATATTAGGTTATTGAAAGGTCAGTGCAAAGCCAAAATTTTAACTAATTATGTGATATTTAGGTATTAATATTATCTTTTATTTTTGTCTGTATTTTTCTGGACGAATTTGGTGGTATTTTCACCACCAATGCTGGCAAAAATACCATCAAATTCTGGCCTGTGGAGGAGGGGCATATGAATGGTGGCTACACTGAGCCACTGCGCCAGAGATTGCGCCAAAGAGTATTATTAAGCCGCCTCCACAGTGCTTGTCGAGAGCTCGTAGTAGTCAGTGCATGTTAAGAACTCGTAGAAGTCAGTGCTTGTCGAGGACTCGGAGTAGTCTGTGCTGAGATGTTGTAGCAGAGAGTGTTTGTTGAGATGTGCTATTAGGCAGTGCTTGCTGAGATGTGATATTGGAGAGTTCTGGTTGAGATATAATGTAAGGATTAGAATGATTTTCATCAATATAAATGAGGTAATTAACTCAGTTTGTTTTTATTTTAGTGTCCTAAATAATGCGTCATTACAGGTTCAGTCAACAAAGCATGTGGCGTGTGTTCTTGTATTAGAGTGTAATTCTACTTTCCTTGAGCAATTATAGTATTTGTAATTTTCTTTTATCACGTCAGTAAAATTGGTATAAAAAAATTGTTGAAGAAGAACCGTGCCAGATGTGCGTTGAGTCATACTTCCACATACAGAACAGTTATACTTATGCTTAGGTTTCGTAGGTTTCATAGTTGCTGGGGACTTAATTAATTAATTGTGTTAACGAAAAATTTCATTTCATTCTTGTTGTTGTTCTTTGCAGTCAGATAGCGTAATAATACCAGTCAGGGCCAACCGTTTACGAGACACAGCGTAATCGGACTTACAGCTACTAAAAACTAAAAAGTATTTTCAATCATATTTAATTAAGCCCCCATGCACTATCTCAAACTAACTGCAACAGCAGTTCAGCTGCCTTGAAGCAGAGACGACTCCACTGGCTGGCTGGAACACGTCTACAGTATGGATCCTGAGAGATTACCACATGAGGCAATACCTGGGAGGATTTCTACTGCCGAAGGACCCATACGACGTCCTGTATTGAGGTTCAGTGACTCCTGTAAACGAGATAAGGAGAGCTTTGGCATCAACACCAACAGGTGGGAGGTACGAACTAGCATGAGGCCAGAGTGGCCTAATGATATACCATCTGAAATGTCGAAGCATGAAGAAGACTTGTTAGACAGATTAAAGCATAAACAGCTTCGCAGTGCTACCACTGATCCTGCCTCAGGAGCTAGATATACTTGCGACAAGAAATGTCGTGCTGCCATGGGCTTGATAAGCATACGAAAAAATGGAACTCGTAACCATACAGGCACTGTAACAATCACCCACCAAGATGTTGAGTCAATATATATAAAGTCTATTTGTATTTACATGGTGTTCAATAAACTGGCGTTGTTGGAGAAGCAGACTCATGGCAGTTTAGCGCTTTCACTTGCTGTTAATTTATTTATTGTTTTGTAAAACACAGTCAAATTAGTATTTATTTCCATTTAGTACTCAGTACAGTTTTTTATGGAATAACGTGTTAAGCACAAGTGTTTCGTCATTATCACCACATCCAAGTTACCTCTGGCATGTATGGCATTACATCTGAAGTATTAAAACTGAAGAATGATTTGTCAGCCTTCTCTTGCCTTTGTATTATAATTCTCCATTATAACTCGTGTGTGTGTGTGTGTGTGTGTGTGTGTGTGTGTGTGTGTTGCGCCCGCGAAATAAATCGTAATGTCTGTAAACTGAGAATTAGTATTAGAGAACTCTATCATTACCATGGACAGCAACAATTTTCAGTGGCTCAGAAATATGTATAATAAGTGTCTGCAAAAATATATTTGTCAATTTCCCAATACCATAAAATACCTGATCATTACCAAGCTAGATTTTAATTTAAACTGAAATCGTTTGTACCAAATAACTAGTCTATCAACAAATTTTTCAATAAAAACTAATAGCATATTTAGTATAAAATGTAAAGACGCATTGTTATCAAATCGTGTGTTCAGCTAGTACCATGAGTGGTGTCTTTAAGCCATTGTACTTTTTAGTACTCCATAAATAGAATGTAGCAATATATACAACCAGCTTGTGTATAATCAGCGAGAAAAACCGACTTGTTCTTCATTATTTCAATAGAGGTAATATACAATTACTCCCAGAACTTGTAACTGATCTTCTCTGTAAGAATCAGAATGTGAGGTTGTAATTTACACAACAGGTACCACACCTTTCATTTCATATTACTTACATCTGTGTTTGCATCGAGTTATTTCTAACTGATCTTCTATTGTGGAGTTTGAGTGCCAAAAATTTGTACATCAGAGGTTTATTATTGCAAGTAGGATATGAATATTTAAAGGGGAGTAGATTCTGAGAGCATATAATGACGCTGTATTTTTTTCCCTTTCCCTCTCTTTCATGTATGAGACCTAAATAAGCAGATGACGATGCATTCAAGCAGCACTGCAAAGACGCCAGATCCCAGGAAGTAAACATCAACAGGCAACAGCCACTTCATTTTAAAAAGCTAAAGAAATGAAGAAGAACCAGTAATATTAGCAATTAATTAGTTATCAATCTCTATATAGAAGCATCTGTAAAAAACAGTTTATACGATTGGACATCATACAGCTACCTCTCTCTTGTTTTCTTGGCTTGTTGCAGAGTATGATCTATTACAGGGGGAGAACATCATTTGTAGTAACTGTAATTATTGACTGAGTAAACAAATCTGCATCAATGAACACTGTAAAAAGAAAATTAATCAATTATTAGTAACCTAACTGGTATTGTGTAGTATAAGTAAATGAGGCATTTCATTATAGCTACCAAGTTTGTAAATTAATAGATACTTTCATTTTGAAATGAGGTAGAAATTCATTTGCTCTTTGAGGTCAGTTAACTCTGCTGCAATTACTTATTTGTGCATTGACTCAACTAGATGAGACAATTATACACATATGTTACTGTTGAAATACTAAAAGACGAAAATCAGATCTAAAATCTTTTTCATCAGTTTAGATGTAAGAGTCAACGCAAATAAAAATGCAAAGAATACAATTGTATGTCAGGAAACACCACCACCATATAGGAACAAGATAAGGACAGCAAAACAATGGAACATGTGAAGCACCTGGCTGGGTTGCGAATACAGACTCGAATTCTAGAGAACATGAAAATAGTAGTTTGAAACATAGCCCTAGCAATATCAAAGTAACTCGAATCAATTAAGGATTAGAAAATAATAATCAGTTCTGGGGAGATTTTGATTTTGAGTCATAAAAGGGAACCGACAATTTCCAACGTTTGGTCCAAAGGGGAAGACACATCCAGTATTATTCTTAAAGACATTACATGGGATATTAACCAACATATGAAGTGACCAGAAATCAGCGCATATCATAGTGAATCACTTAGAGGGAAATGCACTCCAGAAGGTATTACTTAATGTAGACATAGTTATAACATACAGCCAGTTCGAGAGAGACTTCTAGTCTTCAAGGTAAAACATACACTCCTGGAAATGGAAAAAAGAACACATTGACACCGGTGTGTCAGACCCACCATACTTGCTCTGGACACTGCGAGAGGGCTGTACAAGCAATGATCACACGCACGGCACAGCGGACACACCGGGAACCGCGGTGTTGGCCGTCGAATGGCGCTAGCTGCGCAGCATTTGTGCACCGCCGCCGTCAGTGTCAGCCAGTTTGCCGTGGCATACGGAGCTCCATCGCAGTCTTTAACACTGGTAGCATGCCGCGACAGCGTGGACGTGAACCGTATGCGCAGTTGACGGACTTTGAGCGAGGGCGTATAGTGGGCATGCGGGAGGCCGGGTGGACGTACCGCCGAATTGCTCAACACGTGGGGCGTGAGGTCTTCACAGTACATCGATGTTGTCGCCAGTGGTCGGCGGAAGGTGCACGTGCCCGTCGACCTGGGACCGGACCGCAGCGACGCACGGATGCACGCCAAGACCGTAGGATCCTACGCAGTGCCGTAGGGGACCGCACCGCCACTTCCCAGCAAATTAGGGACACTGTTGCTCCTGGGGTATCGGCGAGGACCATTCGCAACCGTCTCCATGAAGCTGGGCTACGGTTCCGCACACCGTTAGGCCGTCTTCCGCTCACGCCCCAACATCGTGCAGCCCGCCTCCAGTGGTGTCGCGACAGGCGTGAATGGAGGGACGAATGGAGACGTGTCGTCTTCAGCGATGAGAGTCGCTTCTGCCTTGGTGCCAATGATGGTCGTATGCGTGTTTGGCGCCGTGCAGGTGAGCGCCACAATCAGGACTGCATACGACCGAGGCACACAGGGCCAACACCCGGCATCATGGTGAAGGTAGCGTATTCTACACTGGCCGTACACCACTGGTGATCGTCGAGGGGACACTGAATAGTGCACGGTACATCCAAACCGTCATCGAACCCATCGTTCTACCATTCCTAGACCGGCAAGGGAACTTGCTGTTCCAACAGGACAATGCACGTCCGCATGTATCCCGTGCCACCCAACGTGCTCTAGAAGGTGTAAGTCAACTATCCTGGCCAGCAAGATCTCCAGATCTGTCCCCCATTGAACATGTTTGGGACTGGATGAAGCGTCGTCTCACGCGGTCTGCACGTCCAGCACGAACGCTGGTCCAACTGAGGCGCCAGGTGGAAATGGCATGGCAAGCCGTTCCACAGGACTACATCCAGCATCTCTACGATCGTCTCCATGGGAGAATAGCAGCCTGCATTGCTGCGAAAGGTGGATATACACTGTACTAGTGCCGACGTTGTGCATGCTCTGTTGCCTGTGTCTATGTGCCTGTCGTTCTGTCAGTGTGATCATGTGATGTATCTGACCCCAGGAATGTGGCAATAAAGTTTCCCCTTCCTGGGACAATGAATTCACGGTGTTCTTATTTCAATTTCCAGGAGTGTAGTTCAATTGTGGCACAGCAGAGGCTAAGGTAAGTTTTCAGGGCGTAGACTGTATAATGACTCATGTGGTGGATTAAGTAATTTTATGCAGTGACATCTTGACTAGGCTACAGAGAGATCTCAGCAACTGTTGGGGTTGGTAGATCAGTTTCATTATTTAAATAATTCGTAGGAATACGGTCATATTAGAGGGGAGTGTATTTATGGAAGTCAGCGGAGACAACAGTTGGAACAGAATCGAGGTAATTACGTGTAATACGTGAAACATGATACAGTGATTGGAAAGAATCATAGAGATCCTAATTTTTGTGTTAGTAATTACAGAAGTCGAATTTATGGAAGTCAAAATTATGGAGGAAACAGAATAACAAATGAAATAAGAGTGGAACAGAATGTATAGGATAGTGAAAATGTTCTAATCTGATATGGATGTAAAAGCAACAAGACGAATAGTAAGAAAAACTGATGCAGAAGGCTTGATTTAACAAAGTAAACTCTTGTCTGTTACTAGCAAACAAGTCAGTGTGGATAATGTTGTTCAGAATCTCATTGAGCCTACAACTGGAAAGGGAGCTAGATGCACTGCAGCATTCATTAACTATTAAAATGGGGAACATTTTCGCATGCTCCCTCGCAAGAAAAAAAATAGAAAGCCTTAAACGGTTACAACCAATGGTTAAGGGCAACACAGCCAGGAGGAATTGTCCAACTGCTTACTAATACATGCAGCCAGTCAACTCTAAATAAAAAAGAACTATTGCAAGAAATACCAACAAATGGTGAGGCAGAAGTGGTATCTATCAAAGGAGTGATTGTTTAGTGGCCTCTAGATAATCAATACAAGGAAATCTGGGAAGAAGCAATGGTTAAATTCCAAATACTCAACGACCAGAAAAGGAAGACGCAGTTGGGGGATACTCGTCAGGATACAGAATTCATTACACAAACTAACTTTCCAGAGGAAGTTCATACCGAAAACGTTTGGAATGTGAATGTAAAGACAAAAGTATCAGTGAAACAGAATTCAAACAGGGTGTCTGGCAATATTCATCGGACAGAAAGGGATATAAGAAAGTGATTTGATTACGTTCAAACTAACAGCTCAACAGCAGAAACAATAGTAATAGACGATGAGTTAAGTACAAACTAGATTTCTTTTTGGAAATGATGAATAATCAGGGACTACATGCGCCAATAAAAAAATAAAATACTAGGTTTTACAAACCCACTTATCTGATACCCAAAAGGTGCCCAAATCACAAGATGAAATAGATCGCATGTTGCATTGCAACATGCGAATGTTCAAACAGTAGATACAAGAAGCCTATAGTACTTATTCCAAAAGCCAATGGTGAAGAATGTATGTTCTTAGATGACAACAGTCGATCAGGGGTTTTGAAGAAATTTTGGCAGATACAATACCTTAGTACCATGGACCTTACATAGGGGAATTGGCAGGTGCCACTGGCTCCTGAATCCAGTGTGTACACTGTTTTCCTATTTGAAGGGAAGTGCTACCAGTTTTGTTTTGCCTTTTGGATAGAAGGTGCGTTAGACCTAACTAGAGCAATTAATCAGGCATTAGGCCAAGAAATAACAGAATGTGCCATATATATACATGACTTACTCTCTGCATCTCAAACATGGGCAGAACATCTTCTCATTATAAAAGTAGTGTTGGAAAAGTTCAAGGAGGAAAATTTTACTGTTAATCTGGAAAGGACCAAATTTGGCAAAGGTGGATTAAAAGTCCTAGACATGTTATAAACACTGAAGCTATAAGACAATCCCACAAAGTTTGAAGTCACTCTGAAATGTTCTGGATACAGAAACAGAAAGCAACTTTAATTATTTATAGGCTTGGTAGGATCCCACTGGCACTTCTTGCTAGACCAAATACGACGTGCACATGCCAATCCTGTCAAAGAACGATGTTTCATAGCAATGGTTATCTGATTGTATAAGAGAATTCTATAGGATCAGGCAAGTACTTAATGAGCTTATAACTCTAAGCCATTCTGCCTTTGCAAAGGAGTTTTACGTTGTTTGTTGCTCTTTAGGACTGTAGATTCGATGCACTAAGAGTCACCAAATGGCAGAAAAGGCGGAGGGAATTAGAAGAAAACACTGCCTTCTGCTAGGAGACTGCTAGCAGCCTGTGAACGAAACTACACTACAGACGAGAAAGAAAAATTAGAAATAATACGAGTTTTCTTGCAAATACCGTTATCTATTTACAGGCCAGAAAGTGACGGCATTCAGATTACAGGGCATTAGCTTTTCTAATGCAATGTAAGCTATGCAAAATAGAGTGACTCATTGGGCTTTGTTTCTGCAAGAGTTCAATTCCGAGGTGCACTACATGAAAGAAGGACCAAAATTCAGAGGCTGACACTTTGTCAACACTCCCACTGAATGTGAAAGAGGGATCAAGATGTGTCACCTACGGCAATCCATTACAAGTATATTTTCTAACGAAGGCATATTGTAGCAGTCAGACGAAACATTTGCGAAAATATAAAAAAACAGGTATTTCATACACAGACTATCAGGGAAATACAGAAATTATCTGAAAACACTGGGCAAGAAGTAGTGCAGATGAAATGTATACTTCATGAGGGCACACTGTTTAGTTGTTTGGAGGAAGAAATACCGTACTGACGAGTATGCATACCTAAGGATAATGTGATACCTTTATCAGTAATGTACCATAAGGGGTATGGCCACTCTGGGCCAAGAAGTGCCTAAATCACAAGTGGAAATATTACTTTTTAAAGCAAACGAAGTCTTAAAATCATGTGAGCTTGCGTGAAACTTACTTGCAAAATGCAAGTGTGGCTACCAAAATTACCCGTGGAATTTCAGTACATATTTGTAATTATAAAAGTGTGGTCTAAACTTATAAAGTTATATCCCACAGTCAAAGAGACAAGCAAGAGAGCGATGAGGGTTATAGGCAATCAGTATTTCAACAACCTGGGAAAACCACATAAACTTTTGTCAGACAATGCGAGTGTATAGGAAGAACTGATACAGCACAGTACAGTATAGGATAGTACAGAACAGTACAGTACAGAAGGTAACAGAAAGAAAATGGAATGAGACAAACACAAATGACACTTTAATTGGAAAGCAATAATTACAACGAAGTCTCCGCAATTCGTGACGGTTCCCAGGACATTAATAAACGGCAGTACATGGTTCTTAACAAGCTTTGGGGGATCACCACAGATGACAACGCATGCTCTGCAACGTGCTCTCATGTTGGACACAAGGCTCATGAGGAGCATTCTACTCCCCAACCAGTGTGGCTGACATCTGCTTGATGGTAGCTGGTACATCTGAATGTTCTGTAATATATTGCCCAAGTATCCTAAATGTGCAAGATCAGATTTAAGTGGGAGGAACAGGCAGGTCCATCCATTCGCCAAACAAGCTCTTACTCGAACAGCTCTGCCTCCTGTGCTGTTTAATGCCATTGTCCATGAAAATGTGGTGAGGGTCTTATGCATCTCTCAAAAGATGCAGATGAGGAAAGAATAGAGTGTCACAATAATGTTGACCAGTTGATGTCCATATTCAAAGACTTGGCCATCATGTTCAACAATGATGGACATACCCTTATATCGGTGGGAACACACAATGGTCACAGGTATGTTGTTGATCATAACCATTTTGGTGGTCCAGGTGTTATGGTGTAGGGAGATATAATGTTGCATGGACATACTGAACTCCAAATCTCCAAACACAGAATCCTCAATGATCAATGTCATTATTACTCTGTACTTCTTTCCAACGTTTGTCTTTTCAGCGATGCTTTCAGCCCAGACATTCTTTCATCGATGTCAATGTGGCCCTTTACAAAACTGCGTGGGTGGACAAGCTCTTGCAATTATAGAATATTCAGTGAACGGACTGCCCTGCCTGTTCCACCAACTTAAATCTCATCAAGCTAGCGTCGGGAGTGTTGGGCAGACAAGCATGTCCCCGTGCACCAGCGACCATCCAGCAGTTGTTAACTGCACTGGTGGAGGAGTGGAATGCCTTACCACAGAAACTCCTTACCAACCTTGTAGCCAGCATGGGAGTATGCCGCAGAGCATGTATTACCATCCATTGTGATCACACACCCTATCCCACCCTTTGTAACATCTAGTGGGCCTTCTTAAATTATGCTGATTTCAGTGTAATTACTGTCTTGGAATGTAAGTGTCATTTCTGTTCGTGTTGTATTCATTAGTTACCTTCTGTATCATACTGTAGCACTTCTTCTTATGTATAATCAAAGTTTCATCCAGCTATTTTACTTGGCAATGTAACATCCCATGAAAGCTACTTTCATCCTGAAGTTTTCCACACTAGTAAATATTCCTTTAGAAGGGGTATTAAATAAAATAATACAATAGATAAGGGCAAACGCGTGAAGAAGGCTGCTGATACTAAATACAATTGCCAACAACTGGCTCAGGAGTATTCAGCAAATTATCTGGTCGATGTATCTAATTAAAAACTTCAGTATCACAGTTGCTATTCAGAGTAAACAAAGTGATAGATACACTGATGTATTTGATGTCACTGGAAGCAATATGAGCATTTTTAGTGAAAATTTTTTGAAGTGGTTGCAAATGCAAGTGATGTAGGATTTCTAGTAACAGGAACACACATGAGATCTACAGGACTCAGATTAAAAGTAATTCTTAGAATAGATATTGGTTATTTTACATAAGAATGAGCATTTGGTTAGTGATCAGATTTATAAATACTGTAATAACATAAACTTCGGGTAAAAGACAAGAAGTCTAACCAGCTTTATTATGAGAAAAAGAAAATTATCTCAAGCAACAAAGTAAAAACTATGTTGGATATAGTGAAAGGCAGGTGAGTACAGAAAGTAAAATGAACAGATAGCTCTAAAAATAACTGAGATATTGGTAACAACCCCCCCCCCCCCACACACACACACATGAACCATAGACCTTGCCATTGGTGGGGAGGCTTGCGTGCCTCAGCGGTATAGATAGCCATACTGTAGATGCAACCACAACAGAGGGGTACCTGTTGAGAGGCCAGACAAACGTGTGGTTCCTGAAGAGCGGCAGCAGCCTTTCCAGTAGTTGCAGGGGCAACAGTCTGCATGATTTACTGATCTGGCCTTGTAACACTAACCAAAACGGTCTTGCTGTGCTGGTACTGCGAACAGCTCAAAGCAAGGGGAAACTACAGCTGTAATTTTTCCGAGGGCATGCAGCTTTACTGTATGGTTAAATGATGATGGTGTCCTTTTGGGTAAAATATTCCGGAGGTGGAATAATCCCCATTCAGATATCCAGGCGGGGATTACTCAGGAGGACATCGTTATCAGGAGAAAGAAAACCGGCGTTCTACGGATCAGAGCGTGGAATGTCAGATCCCTTAATCGGGCAGGTAGGTTAGAAAATTTAAAAAGGGAAATGGATAGGTTACAGTTGGATGTAGTGGGAATTAGTGAAGTTCAGTGGCAGGAGGAACAAGACTTCTGGTCAGGTGAATACATGGTTACAATTACAAAATCAAATAGGGGTAATGCAGGAGTAGGCTTAATAATGAATAAAAAAATAGGAATGTGGGTAAGCTACTACAAACAGCATAGTGAACGCATTATTGTAGCCAAGATAGATACAAAGCCCATGCTTACCACAGTAGTACAAGTTTATATGTCAACTAGCTCTACAGATGATGATGAGATTGATGAAATGTATGATGAGATAAAAGAAATTACTCAGATAGTGAAGGGAGGCGAAAATTTAGTAGTCATGGGTGACTGGAATTCGGTAGTAGGAAAAGGAAGACAAGGAAACGTAGAAGGTGAATATGGAATGGGGGTAAGAAATGAAAGAGGAAGCCGCCTGGTAGAATTTTGCACAGAGCATAACTTAATCATAACTAACACTTGGTTCAAGAATCATGAAAGAAGGTTGTATACATGGAGGAGGCCTGGGGATACTAGAAGGTTTCAGATAGATTATATAATTGTAAGACAGAGATTTAGGAACCAGGTTTTACATTGTAAGAGATTTCCAGGGGCAGATGAGGACTCTGACCACAATCTGTTGGCCATGAACTGCATATTAAAACTGAAGAAGCTGCAAAAAGGTGGGAATTTAAGGAGATGGGACCTGGATAAACTGACAGAATCAAAGGTTGTAGAGAGTTTCAGAGAGAGGATTAGGGAAAGATTGACAAGAATGGGGGCAAGAAATACAGTTGAAAAAGAATGGGTAGCTTTGAAAGATGAAATAGTGAAGGCAGCAGAGGATCAAGTAGCTGAAAAGACGAGGGCTAGTAGAAATCCTTGGGTAAAAGAAGATATATTGAATTTAATTGATGGAAGGAGAAAATATAAAAATGCAGTAAATGAAGCAGGCAGAAAGGAATACAAACGTCTCAAAAATGAGATCGACAGAAAGTACAAAATGGCTAAGCATGGATGGCTAGAGGAGAAATGTCAGGATGTAGAGGCTTATCTCACTAGGGGTAATATAGATACTGCCTACAGGAAAATTAAAGAGACCTTTGGAGAAAAGAGAACCAGTAGTATGAATGTCAAGAGCTCAGATGGAAACCCAGTAATAAGCAAAGAAGGGAAAGCAGAAAGGTGGAAGGAGTATATAGAGGGTCTATACAAGGGCGATGTACTTGAGGATAATAGTATGGAAATGGAAGAGAATGTAGATCAAGATGAAATAAGAGATATGATACCGCGTGAAGAGTTTGACACAGCACTGAAAGACCTAATTCGAAACAATACCCAAGGAATAGACAACATTCCATTAGAACTGCTGATAGCCTTGCGAGAGCCAGCCCTGACAAAACACTACCATATGGTGAGCAACATGTATGAGACAGGCGAAATACCGTCAGACTTCAAGAAGAATATAATAATTCCAATCCCAAAGAAAGCAGGTGTTGACAGATGTGAAAATTACAGAACTATCAGTTTAATAATTCACATCTGCCAAATACTAACACGAATTCTTTACAGACGAATGGAAAAACTGGTAGAAGCCCACCTTGGGGAAGATGAGTTTGGATTCTGTAGCAATGATGGAACACATGAGGCAATACTGACCCTACGACTTATCTTAGAAGATAGACTAAGGAAAGGCAAACCTACGTTTCTAGCATTTGTAGACTTAGAGAAAGCTTTTGACAATGTTGACTGGAATACTCTCTTTCAAAATCTGAAGGTGACAGGGGTCAAATACAGGGACTGAAAGGCTATTTACAATTTGTACAGAAACCATATTGCAGTTATAAGAGTCGATGGACATGAAAGGGAAGCAGTGGTTGGGAAGGGAGTGAGACATGGTTGTAGCCTATCCCCAAAGTTATTCAATCTGTATATTGAGCAAGCAGTAAAGGAAACAAAAGAAAAATTCGGAGTACCAATTAAAATCCATGGAGAAGAAATAAAAACTTTGAGGTTCGCCGATGACATTGTAATTCTGTCAGAGACAGCAAAGGACCTGGAAGAGCAGTTGAATGGAATGGACAGTGTCTTGAAGGGAGGATACAAGATGAAATCAACAAAAGCAAAACGAGGATAATGGAATGTAGTCGAGTTAACTCGGGTGATGTTGAGGGAATTAGATTAGGAAATGAGACACTGAAATTAGTAAATGAGTTCTGCTATTTGGGGAGCAAAATAACTAATGATGGTCGAAGTAGAGAGGATATAAAATGTAGACTGGCAATGGCAAGGAAAGCGTTTCTGAAGAAGAGAAATTTGTTAACATTGAGTATAGATGTAAGTGTCAGGAAGTCGTTTCTGAAAGTATTTGTATGTAGTGTAGCCATGTGTGAAAGTGAAACATGGACGATAAATAGTTTGGACAAGAAGAGAATACAATCTTTCGAAATGTGGTGCTACAGAAGAATGCTGAAGATTAGATGGGTAGATCACATAACTAATGAGGAGGTACTGAATAGAATTGGGGAGAAGAGAAATCTGTGGCATAACTTGACTAGATGAAGGGATTGCTTGGTAGGACATGTTCTGAGGCATCAAGGGATCACCAAATTTGTACTGGAGGGCAGTGTGGTGGGTAAAAATTGTAGAGGGAGACCAAGAGATGAATACACTAGGCAGATTCAGAAGGATGTAGGCTGCAGTAGGTACTGGGAGATGAAGAAGCTTGCACAAGATAGATAGCATGGAGAGCTGCATCAAACCAGCTTGTGGACTGAAGACCATAACAACAACAACAACGTTGGTAACGACTGTATGTGGCGTTGCAAACCTCCTAAACAAGCACTTTGTTTCTTTTACTGACAGCTTGGGTTTATCCAGTTCAGTAAATCGTGCAATGGGACATCTGAGACCAGTCTACAAATAACTTCAGCGAAATGAAAATGACACTCACTTCTCCCAGAGAAGTAGTATCTATTACAAAATCCTTATAATCAAAGTAGTCTGGTGGTTATGATAACATATCAGTGATGTTAATCAAAGAGTGTTCATGTGGACTGAGTTCTTTCTTAAGTTATTTGTGTAATCAATCTCTTACCAGCAGGACATTTCCAGACTGGCTAAAATATGCTGAAGTTAAGCCTGTTTACAAGTAGCAGGATAAAGAGATATCGTTAAACTACAGACCAATTGCACTTTCATGGCTTTTTCATAAGTGTTTGAAAAGGGTGTGGTCAAATATCTTCTTAAGCATCTGACAGCACATGATATATTATCCACGTCAAAGTTTGCATTCCTTAAGAGTTCCAAAATGGAGAATGCTATTTACACATACAGTGGGAACATACTTATATCATTAGATAACAAATTAGAGCTACTGGTATTTTCTGTGATGTGTCGAAATCCTGTGAATCACAGCATTTTCCTAAGTACATTAGAATACTATGGTGTCACTGGTGGTGCTGTAAAATGGTTTGAGTCTTAACTAAATAGGAAACAAAGGGTGTCGTTTGCAAAATACCTATGGAGTAAACAAACAGTTTTTGTCTCACTGGGAATAAATTACATGTGGTGTTCCTCAAGGTTCCATCTTGGGTCCATTGCTTTTTCTTGTTTGCATTAATTACCTCTCAGCTGTCACATTGCCAGATACTCTGTTTGTTTTTTTTACAGATGATACAATCATTGCAATAAACAGCATGTCTAACACCAGTTTAAAAATGCCTCCTAATGAAATTTTCACTGACATTAATAGTTAAAAGCTAACTCACTATCACTAAACTACTATACGTAATTCAGAACCATTAAGAATGTATAACGCATGCAGATAGAAGACACTGACCAAGTCAAACTTTTTTGATCTCAATAATAAATTCAGTTGGGAAGTGTGTGCCACAGAATTACTGAAGTGCCTGAACAAATTTGTATTTGCAACACGGATGATGTCAATATAGGAGATATAAACACAAAAAACCTTGCATACTTCGTGTTCCTTCATTGAAATGAGTCATATAGTATCATATGTCGGTAACTCTTCAAACAGAGTACAAGTTTTTACAACGCAGCAGTGTTTGGTGCAAATTCAAGAACATCATATACAAAACCTGTTGGAGGAAATGGATATTCTAACCAATGCTTCTTGGTATATTTATCCATAATGAAATTTGTTGCAAATAGCATGTGTCTGTTTCCAAACAATGGCTCAATACATAGTATCAATACAAGGAGTAAGAACAATCTAAATAAAGACCTAAAATCATTTACCTCAGTCCAAAAAGGATTCCAGTATCCATGAACATGTTTCCAATAAATTTCCAGCAACCAATGAAAACTTTGTTTCAGATAAAGCACAGTTTAAACAGGGTTTGAAAGACTTTTTGATAGGTAGCTCCTTCTACTCTGTAGATGAATATCTTAATAGGGACTGTTAAATCAGCTTAAGGGGTGTCTGTTGGATTTCGGTACTGACAGCACTTGGTGACAATAGTCAAGATTAGGTATTCTGTGTAAAATAAATTTATTGAAAGTGCATAACTATGTGACATTCTGACAGTGTATTAATTCTGTAAATATTAGCAGCCCCAGTTTACTGCATTGTATTCGACAATCTCCTGACATATGATCAGGGAAATGTGTATTATATTCATATGTTCTGTGTTTTTATGTTATACTTTCTGACACGTTCCACACCAACAAGAATCATCTTAGTTTTGGGTATATGGAGGGAAAATTGAATTCTAATATGATCTCCAAGACCCTCAACGATGATGGCAAAAAAAGGAGAATTTCATTGAGGACATTACAAGGAAAACAACAGATTGCAGAGCAATACTAAACAACTATTATGAGGTGGATAAATAAACAGCACACTAATATTCAGAGGTAACAAAGTGATATATTGCTCCTTAACACTAGACAGAACTGAGTTAAGAATTATTTTTTGCTTTTGTTTGGTCATGAATAAAGCAAATAGTTTAGTGGGAGCACACGTGTCTTTTTAAGGGTCTTAAGCAGCTACATGGAGTGACTTAAGACATGCAGGAGATAATCAGTTACAGAAGTAATCTGGCGAAAAAGATTATTAATTACGTATGTGTTGATTGGTGTGAATATATTTGAGTGAGTATAATTTATTACGGGTAAATACCATCATTATTGTTATGTAATGTTGACCATTAGAAATAGGAATATGTGCAAACGAGTAATGAGGGATGGTACAGACGAAGTAGTAGAAAGTATTACACTAAGTGTCGGAGAAGGATATCGAAGAGGATAAAAATAAACGTGTACGAAATGGAGTAAACCACATGGGAATGACTGTTGAGTCTTAAAATGAGTGCTGTGACGTAAAAGTGTGGTTTTGTAAGTAAATGTCGTGATTTTGGACTACTAGAGGTTTAGACCATCTAACAACCATCTTCTTGTTCGATATACACACACCAAAAAAAGTTTTGCATCACCACAGTTCTCAGAACTCCTGAAGATAGACGTTGACTGTGGATATTGTATCACAGACACAGCCGTGCATGGCCCGTGTTCATGCCATTTATTGTTTGTCATCTATTACAGTACTGCCACCTCGTTTTATTATTCTATTTATTGGCATCACTAACTTCCTGCCTTACTTCCCCATGAGTGTCAGAAGCAGCGTGTTTCGATAGTGCACTGTTGTACCATCTCTGGAGTGACTGATAGTATTCACGGCTTATCGTGTGTCTGGAGTTTATTTGGGAGCTTGGTTGGAGATGGAACAGTGAAGTCCGCACAGCCAGTACCAGCAGCGACGACCGTTGGTTGGTCATTCGATCAGTCATCGCATCGACAATGTGCATTTGGGTTGATTCCTTCCTGTGCAGAGATGTTGGTTGTGTTCCCTCTGCATGGTTGGATCCGAGCTGGTGTCTCCGGGATGTAGTCTGTTCGAAGGAAGTTGGTTCCGTTGGAGATGGACCAAGAGGGTGGTTGGGACGCAGCAGCACTGCAGTCGGGGACGGAGCCCCAGTGAGGGCCACACAGCCAGCACCAGCGAGGACGACCGTTGGTTGGTCGTTTGGTAGGTCTTCTCATCAACGAAGTGTATTTGGGTCGGTTCCTTCCAGTGCAGAGATGTTGGTCGTGTTCTCTCTGCACTGTTGGGTCCGAGCCAGTGTCTCCGGGACGTCGTCCATCTGAAAGAAGTTAGTTCAGTTGGGGAATGACCAGGAGTGCAGTCAGGCATGGAGCAGTGAGTCAGCAGAGTTGGTCGGAAGGCAGACAGTGCGAGTACGCCCCGGGACCATGGTCGATGCAGACAGAAGGCTGTTGGCCAGTTGGTCAGCTGGTCGTCGCATGGCGAGGTGTGGTCTGCTGAGCACTGACACCAGTATCAGTCGGGGAAGAGTTGGCAGCCAGCAGCAATTGGGTCCATATGGTGTTAGTATTCACCGAGACCGCAGTCGGCTAAGGTGGTCTGCTGTTGGTCGTTTCCTCGGCTGGACGTCTCAGTTGACGATGTCTTCGATTCTCAGGACAAACACTATTTTCCCAGTTGGGATGTGGTTGGACCTTGTTGGTTCGTTGGAACTGAGAAGTGATGCAGTCTCCACAATGTGAAGCCAGGCCGGGGCTTTTGGCAGAGGGCACACACTGTTCCATTTGGAGGCGCTAGCTGTGCAAGCGACTTTTCGCTTTCTTCCAAAGCAGGCTCCTCAAAATGAATAATTAGTTACCTGTTCGTAAATCTCGACTGTTACGATTTATTCATTATTTGTGGATTGTTGTTTTCTCAACCCATGATGGGTGTGATATCAATTCGTGTGTTTTATTGCCTAGAATCTGCAGCCTCCGGTAGTGACTTGACAGTTGTGACTTGCGTTTTCACATTCTTTTAAACTCGTCTTGAGTGATGTTTGATGCCTTGATCTTGGTGATGCCCAGTTTGAAGTTATTGGTATCTCGGTTTACTCTTCATCAGCCGATATTTTCCATTATCTGTGCACTTGGATCTGACAATTGGAAATTGGTCAGATTGTCGGTCGGTCGTGAACCGTCCCTTGGTTGTGCTGCCTTCCAATTAAGAGCTTGTCGGTCGGGCTGCCTGTCTCACCTAAGCATGCGTTAGTGTTACTTCCCATGCCGACCCTTGGAACCCTCTGAGCGCCTCTCCTTCTGTTTTACATAGTGATTTCCTTTTATTTGTAAGTACTGAGTTTTAGCATATTTAAATTTCAAGGCTGTTCTTTTAGGACTTAAACTGTAAAATTGTTTTCTGCATGGTGTGTGTGGCCTTCAGCCGAGTTTTAATCTTTCTTAAATTAGAAATTCAAAATCTTGGTCTTGCCCTTAAGTCATAACATTGTTATTCTTTAGTATGAGGGTTTCAGCCACGTTTGCATGAAATGTTTAAGCTAAGGCCCTCAGCCTGTTCAATTAAAAGCTCTTCTTCCTAGGCTTTAAGGCATTAAATTGTTTGGTTGATATGTGGCCTTCAGCTGAGTTTTAGCGTATTTAGAATTAACATTGAAAATCTTTGTTTTGGCCTTAAGCCGTAACACTGTTCTTGCTTACTGTGTGGCCATTGGCCTATTTTTATTGAAGTAAAAATCAAATTAGAGGAGCTATTTCGTTAAAACCTTGAGAGTTTTTAATTCTTGCTTATGTTATTGTGTGTTATAACAATACAGTTTATATGTTGAGTGCAACTGACAGCAACTTATTTTGGCCGTTTTCCACAAATATAACCTCATCCGCTCTGTCCCGCTAGTCCAGGGATTTCAGTGTGGCTTTCATGAGCAATAAAAAGGACGGAAATGATGTTTATGTTGATCTCTATTCGCATTTTCTGTACAGGTTCCGGAGCTCTCGGAACCGAGGTGATGCAAAACTTTTTTTTGATGTGTATATATACTGCCAGCAGGGAGATATTCTTTACTCTGCTAGTCAGCAGTTCTGGTTCTTCCGCCAATTTGTCAATGTACCCATAACAGCTACTTCCTTTGTTAAATGTTCTTCAACATTATGAACACTTCAGTTGTCAGTGAAGTAAAATGGGATCATATAAAAATGTTTAGTCTGCTAAGGAGTGCTTAAACTGACATCATACAGTTTATTTTTCTGAGGCTGTGATGTTATATATGATTGTTAGTTCATTGTTGTAAGAGTGAAATGATACTGTATATGTTTTGTGCAGTCAGTCAGCAAAGGGGAGCAATGTATGGTTTCAATCTAGTTTCTTGGTATTGCACCCTTCATTTCATCTTAGCTGCATGTGTTAGTGTTTAATGGATTCTAACTGATCTTTCATTTGTGTCATTAGAATGTGAAAGACACATACATAAGAGATTTCGTATTATTAGATGTAGGATTCACTGCTAAGGCCATACACTGATGCTAAACAAACACTGGACAGCACATTCTAGCAGCACTGCAAGAAGCCAACCAAAAAATTTTTCTGATGGAAGATGTTAGGTAGTGAACATCAACGCAGCATCAACGTCATTTAAAAAGTATGAAGAAATGAAGAAGAAGCAGCAGCAATATCGGCAATTGACTAGTTGTCAGTCTCTGTATAAAGGCATCTGTGACTTCACAATTCTGGACATGGTATGACTAGCTCTCCCTGATTTTCCTGGCTTGCTATGGAGTACAACATATTAGAATGAAGAACATAATTCGCAGTAATTGTAATTATTTATTAAGTTGTGTGAGTTAACGAATCTGTGTCACTGAATATTGTGAAGAAAATTAATGAAATATAACTTGTATTGTAATGAACACTGGAATGGCACTTGTTAATGACGAATTTTATTATAGTTAACAAGTTTGTAACTTGTGTAAAAATTCGTTTTTAAATGAGGTAGAAATCCATTCATTTCTTGAGATCAGTTAATCTTATTCCAGTTAAGTTTTTTATGCATTAAGTCAGCTACACAAGACAACTATACACAAATTCTTTTTACCACACTAAAAGATTTAAACAAGTTCTAATTCTTTTTCATCAGAAACTTACTGCCAACAAAGTGACATGTTGTACTGAAGTTTTGTATTAATCTTCTCATGTTTTGTTTATGGTCAAGGATTAAGTTGTGGGCACTAATAGTCACCATTAGCTTTTTTTTCTATAACTTACCGGTCAGGGTGCATGAAGTGGGCCATAATTTTTTAAGTCCATGCATCGACAGAATCAGATCAGAAGTTAAATCTCTTTCCTTCTGAACCATAATATGACAAACTCATTGCCAAGCACATACTTCCATACCAAAGACATATCAGCCAGTTATTTATGTACCGTCTGCATGCTGCAGATATTCATTTATGCATGACTCTCAGTACTGATACAATGAGTTCTTCACTGCATCGTATTGTTGTATCATACGAAAATTATTAGGATTTAAGACAATCGTTATTCATTGCAACCATAAATTTCAAACATTATACACTTATTTTCTGTCTTTCAATCGCTGTTTATTCCAAACTGACCAGATGCAGCAGTTTTCCCTATCTTCAGATCATATGTTGTATTACACAGTAACTTATCCTTATGGACTGTCAGTTGACAGTAAGTATATGACAGTGAAGCAATTCCTCTGGGCCGTTATTCTGTAGCCACGACTTTTGATCTCAAGATGGGCAACATTATATAAAACTGGTAATTTTGATATAAGCAGCGTCTGTCAACCAAAAAATAAGTGTATTTTGTACAAATAACGATCGTGTGTCAAAATATTTCCAGATTTGACTTCAAACATTGTTGCTACGTTAGTCCACAGTGTGGCACATTACTACTTGCGTAAACTGACAACTCTGAGTGTGGTGCTTGTTATTTAATCTGTTTGGCTTCATGTTTAAATAATTACATTCAATAACATGTTCACGTACTTATAATTTATTCGTTTCTTTGAAGAACTTAGATAATACAAGCTGTATCTGGTGTCATGTAAAGCGAACAGTAGTGAAGTTTAATGCATTGTTTATGGGAAATACGATGGCCTTTTTTTGAGTAGGGAACTACTTGAGCACTCAGTTTCTTTGTTTTCTCTAGTGTCAGTTATAAAAGAAAAGTTACATAGTACATCCTTTATTTCACGTTAAACTCTGCAACCCTTAAGTCATTATCTTTGCAATAGGTAACACACATCAACACACACACTCTGCTATTTCAGACACACACATAACATTTCTGTATATATTAAAGTGTACATGTGACAGAATGTATCCTTCACACAAAAAATTGTCTATTTTAAAATGACTGTGTTCTTATTTGTGTACTTTATAGTGAGGGTTTGTTAAGCATGCTGTGTGTTAATAGTGTTAACACGCACAGATCAATTCACGTTAGTTGATGTTATATTTTTTAAGGCAACTGACATTGACTGTTTCCAATAATGCAATTCAAGTAGGTTTCGAACAAAGGTGCTGTGAAAAATACTAACTTAATATTTCATTTCCTCACCCAGACAAACAACGAAAAATTCTGTGTTCAAGCAACTGAGATAGTTTTCTAATTGATACTACATCATAAACGGTTTTTTTATCTTACGATTACCACAAACGAGTATACACTGTGTAACAAAGACCTTCATGCCCTCGACTCATGTACCATATAGCGAGGAAAAGAAGATTCACTGAGGCTGACCAATTGAACTATTCTTAAAATATAAATAAACGCTTACCACAAGAGATATATTTAGAGTTTTGAGTGCAATTTTTGTGTAATTTCATTTGTTAAGTTTCTTCGTGTTACGTGTGTCAGTTTATGTGTCACAGAACAAATGTGTGGTATATCTTACTTTTTATCGCTGCATTTTCTAAAATTTTGTAAGATTTTCATTTGCAAACTTCTGAAAAAGTCTAATCGTGGCTGTCATGACTACACACATTACATGTATTCACGTACCAGTGAAAATTGCTAATGTATGAACGAATAACAAGATAAGCTAGCCAACATTCGAATGAAGTAACACAATGCAGTAAGTAGACATACACAGCCGCAGGAGTGTTGATGACATCGTTGAAGTCATCGAGTGGTGAAGCAATCTCGAAGCAATGTCTCACAGCTACACAACGTTACAACAAAGCACACAAGCTATGACTGTGTCCCATGTAAGCCATTCCAAAGATACATCCATCCACTGTGATAGTGCAGCTGTATGAGTGTGTGCTAGCATTCACTGCAACATATGTACTACGGCTGTCCAGATGGGATACAACCACATGAACGCATTTCTGTAAGAGTACAATTTCAGGGGCTGGAGTGGCTCTGAGGTTATCGAAGGTGTTTAGAATACACCCAATTCGAAATAGCACCATGAATACCAAAAAGCGCAGTGCTTCAGAACATCTGGACATGTTCTCACGCCGTATCAAAAAAGATAATGGACTCCGCAATATGACATATTTCAACATCTCATGTTCGTCCTGTGGTCACTGTGGTCAAACTGAAGGACAACTCACCAGAAAAGACGAACTGTAGCCAGTCGTCACATTAGTCAATACTGACAAGCATTTGCAGATAGAGCATTTTATGCTTTTGCCACAGTGATAACGATTTCATATATTTTTCTCGACTACTCAAACACTAGGTTAAAACTCGTAAGAAATGGTTGCAGCATCAGGCGCCATGTGCACATAATAGTGCCAATGACGATGAAGCCATCTGTCGGAAACTTTAGTAACGTGCTGGAAACAATGAATAAAGGTGCTTTCTTCAGTGTTTAAAGTGCTATTTATATTTAATACTGCACACTTTTTTATTTCTAACTATGCATCATTCAGAAAACATTACACACTACATATAAATTTTATTTAAATACTGTCAGGGAATGGCGAGTACTAGTTACTGTACGCATGAGCCATTGTTAATGTATACGCGCGCCTTGAGTCTGGAGGCTCGTTAGCCACCACTGTGAGGTTATCTGTACGCTGCCAACAGCTGCACTAACTGCAGAATATAAGGCCGTGCACGTTTCCGCCAGGTCTGAAAGCCAAGACTAGTTCAGTACTGTCAGCTTGGAGCTGTGCTCAAGTACTGCGCACTATTTTTCACAATCATTGTTCATTTTCTCAGTCGTTCGCCAGACATTTCTGTGATTGCAGTAAAGAGTTTATTTTAACCGTTCCAAATGCCAGAAGCAGTGTTCAGTGGCATGCAGTGTTAAATATGTTCGAAATTTTCACTGACCTGCAACTAGTATCTTTTGTCACGCTTAGACGAGTTGCTAAACTCTGCACTGCAGAAATGCATACCGGGATTATTTCATACAGTACTACATACGGGATTTCACTGTCTCCATTAAACCGCGAGGCACGATCTGAATTACGGCGATCGACTGTTACACAACTTCATTACATGCCTAGATGATGGCAGAAAAATAAGCGTTAACTGCAGATACATTTCTGGGTGTTTATTGAAGTATTTCCAGTGTGACCATGACAAGAACGGTAGCCAGGTGTGCCTTCATTAGACAGTCAGTTCGTTCGCCAGCAAGGCTATACGATTTTCTGGATTAAATGACATTTAGCGTGAACCAGATCGTTCAGTGTACGTGGCAAAAGAACTGCTTCAACAGACCTATTCTATGGCACAGGATGAGATAGCACTTGCAAAAGGATAATAGCAGACACCACCAAATTTGAAAATGAGACGTGCAGCAATTTACCAGCGTTGTGCCAACATTTGAGATGAATCGACACGCTGCGACACTGTCCTAATTGATGTGGCTTTTTATCCTGGAGATACATTTTGTACTGATATGCTGGCTTTAACCATATATACATGCTTAGCATGTAAAAGCTAGGCTCAAACAAGGCTCTCGATATTGCTCTGTAGTTCAACCACTTACGTTCTATAATAAGCTTTGAATATTATTACAGTTTCATATCAGTTGCATGCTTTCTTGTGGTTTCTGAAACTGTCACTAGGATCAACGTAAATGTGTACCATAGCATGAGTGTGGATAGCATTGATTGTCCATAATGGTATAGTCTTCAGTAGATCACAAAACGTTTTCCGCTGGTAGTATGAATTGCTTTCTAGGGTTTGCTTATAATTCTTGTTTAAGTGAGTTTGTGATTCACATGCGTTCTTTCCAGGATGTTCAGTTAAACAGTAAGCATGTCACAGAAACTATGAAATTCAAGACACTTACTTGATTGTCTCTGATGATACTTACCATTAGGTGAGACAAATACAAAGGACACTCCTGTAATTATAATGTGGTGGATTCGGTGAAAGGAATAAGGAAGCAAAATGTACATTTACTGCACTGTATGCTACTTTTAATTTTTTTTATTTCGTTTTGCAAGTATACCTTTTCACATACACCACTTTTTATTGTAATCTGGAATGTTATTTTGCGTAACAAGCAACCAAGCCTTCTTCTGATGGCTTAGCATAAAACCAGAACAATCATACATTTATTCCACAAAATTTCACGTACACTTTTACCAGCTTAAAAAGAACTACGAAAATTCTAGCATAATGCCTCACTTAAAATAACTATACATAAAACGTATGCAGCATATTTACAAGAATAAAGACAATACTACATAGCATAAATAAATTATAAAGATAACCAACGTAGCAAACACGATGGGAAAAAGAAATGTGCGCTCATACTGACCATTATATTACAGAGATTATTTCGAAGAAGTAGACACTGACCTGTGGTATGCATAGCTTTTTCTTCTTGGCGATATAATCATAAAATTAATGAACGACAAAAACAAAAACAAAAAATTTGAAATATATTAAAATAAAAAATCACTGTAGTGAGAACACGGACCACCAACCTCTTTCACGCGAGAAATATGTAACAGAAGCGTCTCTTTGAGGCGCTGCATTGGCAGCAACGCCCCACATCAGTGATGGGACCTTCTGGTAACTAAGTCGGCAGGCTCGCTAGCTCAGTTGGTGGTCCGCGCCCTCCACAGCTTCCCCTCAACTCTCACTGGCCTTTCCTCTTGATCACACACAATAACTCACACAACCACTCGAAGACAAACAGGCACTCACCCGCCCGCGTAAGCAGGCGTAGGACGGAAGTTAATAACTCGAATCGGGATGTGACCACAGAACACAGAGCCAGACATTTCTACGCGTGAGGCTAATTAAATCCTGGCGAGGCCAGTGTAGTGACTGCCCCACGACTGCGTGTGCTTTGAAAGCATGCAAAGGCAGCCGTATGGAGTGACCGTCTGAGGTAGACTGGCTCAGTATTCTGTAGTCTCACTTCTGTTTTGTTCCCTCTTATTGCTTCAGCGTATATGATTCAGCCAACATCGAATAAATTACTATCAGTTTAAATTCAAATCCCAAAACACAGTTATCCACAGCCATATCAATTATAACCAACCCCAGTCGTTTCTATTAACAAGAAACAAAGAAAAATTATTAAGATATCTCTCAGTTGATCGGCAAGAACGTTTAACAGATTCTTTTTTTTCGCAAGAAAGATAAAATTAAATAACAGTTTTGTACATTATCAAAACGTAATATATCTCCTAAAATATAGATTTATGTCTATATGTACAATACAGAAAACTCACGTTCTCAATCGCTGTACAATTGTATTTACAAAGAGCTGAAACATTCAATAAATTAATTTCTTAAACTAATCCCTTCATAGTAGCAGTCACTGAAAGCGAAGTACAAATGATGTTTTGTTTCCTCTTTGTGCCCAATTTCTCTGGGTGATAAACAAAGCATAGTGAAACCTTACCACTCACAGGTAAAAACGTCCAAATTCATTCCAGTGTACCTCCTTTTTCAAGTACGATTCAAGCCATAAAATACTAAGTGAGATGATTAAGAAAAACTAGCAACAGACTCCTCATAGTCGTTCTCCAATAGTTGTATCACTGCATTCTTCTTCTACTGTGCCGAATAAACCCCACTCCAATAGTGATAATTAGCAGATACGCAGTTAAAGTGTGAAAACATCCTACGTAATTATTCAGCGACCATGAATGAAAGCTGATCTCCACTATTTCCCCCTCCCATTACAACTGTATCTGCACTCAGCATTATGTTGCAGTGAACGTATAGATTAGGCCTTTGATGCTTACAAATTGTTATATCACAGTAATGTTACGCAACAATGTACTGATTGCTTACGTCTGGCAGTCTGCCCAGATAAGATCACAGTAATTTGTAGTTAAATACTCTCTTCGAATATACTACATTTGCACAATTCTTTTTAAAGAAAAATGAAAACTTTAATCGTCAAATTTGTCCAAGCCACTACGTGCAAATACTTCAAGATCGCAGATTTCATAACTGGAAGACTTTTGTAGTTGGCAGTTTCCTTAATGGAATGTGAAGCTCACGTATGAAGGCTATCCGAGGTTTTAGGACTCTAATTAAAGACAGAAACTAGTGGATCTTGTAAAGCTGCTGAAATTGATAGACGTTATGAATGGATTATTACTAGCTGCGTATAAAGGTATCTCTGTGTGTATAAAAATGGTACAACACTTCTGATAAATAAAATATTACCAAAGTATTACAAATTGACATTTTCAATGGACAAATTTGTGTTGTATTGCCGTTTATACAATATCTGTTTAGTGAATCGTGAAATGGTCTTGAGGAGACATTAAATCGAAGGATCAGCAGATTTTGTACTTTCTTCGATGCTCTCTATTTGTTTATCTCGCTCAAAAGTGACGTAGCTCTACGCGAACAGTTTTATGCGTCTAACTGCTATCAACGTGGCCGAAAAATGAATTACCATCTTTCTCCACAGCGAAAACTGTTCTGTTCGAACGCAAATCGTGGGCACACCTGGACGCAAAAGGGGACAGCCGTTTTAATGACTGTCGTTGGACGGAAAGTACACATGCAGAGAGGTAAGTACCTGGAGTCGGCAGACAATTTGAGACGCGACGGCGGGGCAGCGACGAATTCGTTTGGACGAGGGCGGAGGCGTGCCGGAACGCTGCCGACACCGCCGGCTGCGCGCTGAGTGTGGAGGAACTGGTTCCAGCGGAACCCTAACAGGTGGCAGACGGGCGGGCTGGCCACTGCGCCCCGTGCGGTCCGACATCTGCGCTCAGCGCCAGCTGCTGGGCTGCAAAGGCAGTACGTGCAAGCTCTCGCGTCATTTGTTCGCTCTATCCGACTCTCTAGCTATTTTGGAACGACATCTCCCAATCAGCGAAGTGCTCTGGCGGGAGACACGTGGATGTTAAACTTGCGAACTGGCGGCGACTAGGACTGTTCTCTTCCAGCTGGCTGCTACACAATGAATTTACTGCTGGAAGCAATCTTGGGCACGCTCGGATGGGTATCCAACAGCAGGCCGTTTCATACCCAACTTTGGAGTCTAAGGATGCGAGACTCGCTGGTGTAAAACTCCGGTCATCGTACCAGGCGCACCAAAAGATCTTTGGACTCTATATAGCTTTCTTGGCACCGGTATCGAGCTTGATATTGTCTGAATTCCGTAATTTGTTTTTAAACGAAGTTGCTTTTTCGCCATAGGTTAAGAAGGTGTACGTAACCACTCCACAGGCTGGCAAGGTGTTACACATATATCCAGTAAATCTAAAGAGAAAAGTAGTTCTCGGTGGGGGAAACCCTGGCAGCAGACACGAGTTTTTTGATCTCTCGACACTGGCGGGCAGAAACGAGGAGGAAGGTCAATCGTGACGAAACAGTGAGACGACGCGGAGACATCGACCGGTAGCGTCCCCGTCTTTAGTGAAGGTGCCTTAGAACATTCACGTGTCTTCTTTAGTGCGGAAGGTGTTGGCAGCCGCGACGGACGCAGGCACTGTCGCAGACTCGGCAGCGGCGCGACGGCTCGTCTTCTCAGTGGCGCTTCATGTGCAGCGACAGGTGGTCGGAGCGCGAGAAGGAGCGCTGACACAGGTGGCACTTGAACGGCTTCTGGCCCGTGTGCTTGCGGAAGTGGCGCGTCAGCTCGTCCGAGCGCGCGAACTTCCACGTGCACCCGTCCCACATGCACTGGTACGGTTTCTCGCCTGAAACATAAAGAAATGGAGACAATCAGCGCTACTGAGAATCTAGGCAGGGCTATAATAATGCAGTGGGAGGACATGATGTTGTTATATGACGTTAATATACAGGGTGTAACGGGTATAAGTGCACATAATTTTAAATGTGGTACCTTAACATGCACAAACACACTGAAGCGCCAAAGAAACTGGTACAGGCATGCGTATTAAAATACTGAGAGAGGTAAACAGGCGGAATACGACACTGCGGTCGACAACGCCTATGTAAGACAACAAGTGTTCGGCATAGTTGTTAGATCGGTTACTGCTTCCAAGAACGGAACCAACGATGACTTAAGACAGTCGTTCAACGTGACAGAAGTGTAACCCTTCCGCATACTGCTGCAAATTTTAATGCTAGGCCACCAACAAGCGTCAGCGTCAGAACCATTCAACGAAATGGGCTTTCGGAGCCGAAGGCCCACTCGTGTACCCCTGATGACTGCACGGCACAAAACTTTAGGCCTCGCGTCGATGTTTCAACACCGACACTGGACTATTGATGACTGGTAACATGTTGCCTGGTCGGAGGAGTCTCGTTTCAAATTGTATCGAGCAAATGGAGGACGTGTTCAAATGGTACAAATGGCTCTGAGTATTATGGGACTTAACTTCTAAGGTCATCAGTCCCCTAGAACTTAGAACTACTTAAACCTAACTAACCGAAGGACAGCACACACATCCATGCCCGAGGCAGGATTCGAACCTGCGACCGTAGCGGTCGCGCGGTTCCAGACTGTAGCGCCTTTAACCGCTTGGCCACCACGGCCGGCGGAGGACGTGTACGTGTAAGGAGACAACCTCATGAATCCATGGACTTTGCATGTAAGCAGGGGACTATTCAATCTGGTGGAGGCTATGTAATGCTGTGGGGCGTCTGCAGCTGGAGTGATATGGGACCCCTGATACGTCTAGATACAACTGTGACAGGTGAACACGAACGTAAGGATCCTGACTGATCACCTGCATCCATTCATGTCCACTGTGCATTCCGACAGACTTGGGGAATTCCAGCAGGACAATGCGGCACCCCACATGCCCAGAAATGCTACAGAGTGGCTCCAGGAAGACTCTTCCAAGTCTAAACACTTCCGCTGGCCACCAAACTCCGCAGACATTCTGTCGTCTTTTTGCATCTTGTTAGAAACCTCGTTCGTATACCTTATGTCGTTTATGAGTTGGTGGTCTCTACTCTACGCGAGATACCCAAAACGCCTGTAGTGTCACTTCAAAAACGGGAAAAACTCCCTGTATGAGATACATAATACAATATGATCACTTTGTGCGGCCTGTCTGAATTTCTTATTGCTCTATATTCGTACAATGTAACAGCTTATTCTCAGTCATTTAACAGATTTTAAATTAACTTTGAGAAACTGGTAACATGATTTCCGAAACCAGGGAGCCCCAGTGTATATTAAGTAATTAGTTACAACTATGTAATTAGTTACACCGTTTGAAATAAATTATATTAACAAATATTATGACTTTCTGAAATCAGCCACATTGACGGAGCTGATTCAATAATTAAGACATCCAGATTTATATTTTGTATGGTATTCCTACAGCACTTTAAGGTCGTGATAGATTTCCTCCTCATTCATGTCCAATTCTGAGCCTGTTTTCTGTCTTTAGATGTCGTCGTCGACGGGTAGTTGAATCCTAACTTTAAATTCTTTAATTTTTTTAAAACTAGATCAAGCCATTCTTCACGAGCCATCTTGTTATACAAGAAAAGACAAGTATGTCAGTCCCTATGTCCAATAGTTTCAGAGATGTTAGTTGGAAAAATTAAGTTAAGCAGAAAGAAGCTTCTCTGTTCTTGCTGCCTCAGATTTCACGCAAACTTCGTGCTTTCGCAATTTTAGCCGTCTAATCCTAAGTTGACTATTGGACATAAAACGACAGAACTAAAATTTACAACTGTCAGCTGCTTGGTCCTGGCGCAGTCAATGGAGAATATCTTCGGCAGATTTAATTTTTTAAGCCAAATTGTACATGGGTGGAGAAACAAGAATGGTTTACCTCACGATGCTGTTCAGAAGGACCAGTCAGACCAGAAGGGTACAGAGATCGCCTTGAAGTTGTCAAGGATACTATGTCACGAAAGATAGGATGGACAGAGAACATCGAAAGAGTTTAAAGAAGGGCAGCTCCTTTTCTGGCGAAACAGGAGGGAGGGTGTTATGGATACGATGTGTGAACCTGGGTGGTAATCATTGAAACAAAGGCGTTTTTCGTTGCAGCGAGTTAACTTTTCATGCAATTTCAATCACCAACTTTCTCCTCAGAGAGTGATAATATTTTGTTGCTGCCTCCTATATAGGGAGAAACGATCAGCGTGATAAAATAAGGGAAATCAGAGCTTTCGCGGAAATATTTAGCTGTTCGTTTTTCTCGCAAACTGTTCGAGAGTGGAACGACAGAGTTTGAAGGTGGTTCGATGAACCCTCTGCGAGTCAGTCATACTTAGATTCTGTATGGTTTTCCTAAATTACTTACGGGAAATGACATATTAGTGTTAGTTTCTCCCACGCTGTTCGAGAGTGGAAGGGCAGAGAAATAGGTTGAAAGTGGTTCGATGAACCCTCTTTCATGCATTTAATTGTGAACTGCTAGGTAGTCATGTAGATGCACATAATTAGCAGCAATTACTGGGTGAAAAAGATATGAATCGGCGGTAGAAATGATTATGTGTTTAAGCCCAGCAATCATAGCATAAGCAAAACTATGTGAGAACACAGTGCAGGGATGCGTGGCAATGACCGTAGTATGTGATGTACGACGTGCAAGTACCTGGTACCCTGCTAACAGCAACGCGACAACTTTCTTGCAATTAATGATCCAGGTCCTTGCATTTTGTGTTCTCCCAATAATAACAGCCTTGTTAATGAAAAGTACAGCAGGGTGCATGTTTCCTGCGAAGCGCGTGTCAAGTGCACAAAGCTGTATAGGAGGCTTTAAGACATATAGGCAGTGCTGCGTATCGAGCACAGCAGAATGGTAAACGCCTATATGCTCCAGAGTACCAGCAGCTACAGCGACGCAGAGTACCAGCAGCTACAGCGACGAAGCGAGATTAATTGTCGGAAGAAAGACCAGCGTCGCTAACACGTTACATAGCGCCACATGTGGGATAGTGGGCTCGCAGCAGGTGACATGAATAATGCGTCGTTAGGTCAGACAATGGCGATTAGATGCGGGGCGCAAAGTAGCGCTGCGCCGTACACGAGTCTCCAGAGTGTCCGCGCCGCAGCTAACGACCAGTAAGTTACGTCGACAATTATTTTCCAGCCGTCGAAATTAGAAACACCTAGCACGCTTCGTCTCGCGGTTAATGGCGTCGTCCATTGAGGCGGCGTCGGCACGCAAATTAGTGACTGGGAAGAGCGCAGAAGAAAGGACGCGTATTTCACGGCGCGGCGCACGGGCTTGCTGCTCGCGGCCGGTAGAGCGGCTCCCGCCGGGAGAATCGATCCTAAATTAGCCATCGGCGATCTAGAGGCTGTCGCGCGCGGCGGAGTACCCTGCCAGCAGTCTTTGTACGACAGCGGCGCCCGCTGCGGGCGGACACGCGGTCCGCGTGACCAATAAAACACCGGGCCCTTCCCACCACGCTCCCTTCCCGCCGAGCCACGCCTGCTCCCCACCCTACCCTCAGGCGTAAATGATACTGTCTGTTCCGATTGCGGTGGGAAATACGAAACCAATTAGGTCATATTCACCGCGCCCGCCAGTCGGTAATTCTCGGCCATTGTCGGCGGCGGCGCAGTGCACCGCGAGGCTCGTTTCCAGGCCCTGATTTACCGGTGTGCTTTGCCGGCGCCCACTTAGGGCACATAAGTCGTGCGCCGCTGCGGCGTCGCCAGAAAGTAAATAAACAACCCTACTCCCCCCCCCCCCCACCACCACCACCACCGCCACCGCCCCCACCACCTGCGTTTCCACCGAGCTCCTCTCCTGGCCCGCGTAGCCACATTCCCGTTCCCTCCTTCGACATATATTTATTTGGGCTAAACCGCTGTGCTCAAATCTGACGCAATTTCTTTATTTATATGAGTCTGTCTCGCGGTTCGCCACCCTCTGCCCCTCGTACGCCGCCCGCTTCCCACGCCTTTGGCTTTTATTCGTTTTTGGGGTGCGCCGGCGCTCGTGGCACGAGCAGATAGGCCACAGCGGTGTCGCGTGACGGAGTGCCGAAGCCGACCCATTGTTCTGCGCCCCGCCAGAGATGAACCCGGCCCGGGCCGGCCCGCTGCGGTCCGCCTTGCATCATCGCCGCAGACGTCCGATTTGTGCCGAGATTAACATCCCAGTTGCAGCAACCTTCCCACGTCTGACGGACGAAACCCTGACGCCAATCAACATTTCACTCCTTTCATACTGCGTTTGAATTTATCACAAAGAACATTAGCGTAAACCCCTTACGTTTTCACGATATTGCACGATAACAATGGAACATAAATTCCAACCAAGTTACACACAAAAAAGATATACATATAGAGGATGATTCAGCAGCCCTCACCTATGGGTTTTACGCAACCCGTGACGCCTTCAAAAACCACAAGCGAGATTTTCATGGTCTCTCGCTCGCTAAACGCACACAAAAAATGAGCAGAACCTTTTTCTAGGAAATTTAATGTAGCTAAATTTTGTAGTGAGATAAGTTTTCGCTGGAAGCCACAGTTTTCGCGTTATTCAACAAAAGCGCGTTTGAAGGTCACTTTATCCGTACGTTTTTGTTGAATAATTCGAAAACTACCACCTCCAGCGGAAACTTATCCGAGTACAAAATTCAACTACGAGGGTTGGAACTTTAATAGTGGCAACTATTTATTTACAGCTCGAACCAAATAGATACGTGTTTCAAAGTTTTACTGAGGTTCACCAGCATTGTGCATAACCCTTTGCCAGCGATGTGAAAGTCGCAGGATACTCTTAGCAGTACCATTTGTGTTGACAGTTCGAGCGGCTTTGTAACAGCTCTAAAACGAATTCTGTGAAGTGTTTCCTTCAGTTTAGAAATCGAATTGAACTCACGTGGGCTTAAGTCAGGGGAGTGGAGTAGGTGGTATAGCACTTAGCAGCCCCAACAGTAAAACAAATCAGTAACAGCTTGCACTGTACGTGCTTGAGCACTGTCCTGCAAAATGACGGTCAGCCCCTGCAGAAAATGTCATCACTTCTGTCTCTATGCTGTTCAGTGTTAGAACACAACCTACGACCAGCTTAGAGACAGAAGGGATGATACTTTCTGCAGGACCTGACAATCATTTGGCACGACAATGCTCAAGCACGTACAGTGCAAGCTGTTACTCTTTTGTTTGACTGATGGGGCTGCTAAGTGCTATACCACCTACTCCACTCTCCTGACTTAAGCCCTCGTAAGTTCAACTCGATTTCTAAACTGAAGGAAACACTTTGCGGCATTCGCTTCAGAACTGCTACAAATTCATCGGGCAATAGACCGCGCCGCTCGAATTGTCAACCCAACTGTCACTGCTAAGAATATCCTACGACTTCCACACCGCTGGCAACGGGTTATACACAATTCTGGTGACTACTCTGAAGGTCAGTAAAACTTTGAAACACGTATCTATTTTGTACAAACTGTAAATAAATAGTTGCCACTATTACAGTTCCAACCCTCGTATATTATTTCCTATAAAAAGGTCCTGATGATTTTTTTTCCTGTAGGACTAACAGTCTGCATACAGCGAGCGAGAGAATATGAAAATGTTGCACGTGGTATTTTAAGGCGTTGCGAGTTGCGTAAAACCCGTTGGTAGGAGCAGCTAAAAAATTCTTACAGACGCTAGACGCTACACACGGTGATTCTGTGATGATGTTATAAAGTTTCAGGGACGATGGAAAAGAGTGAATATATTAATTTGAAGTAAGGGACCCTAGTCTGGAAAGGACAGGAGTCCATGGACATAAGCGAAAATGTACTCGAGTTGTGCCTTAGTCTCGCACTGCATTCGAACTACGGACTCCAACTTCCCCAACTCTCATCGTGACGTGCAGAATTCCCGCTGAATTCTCCGCAACACAACACTTGTTGAAAATTGCGTCCATCAGCCTCAATGCAGGCATGGGATCGTTGCGCGAAGTTCTTTCATACCCACTGTAATCTCTCCCGCGTCGTTTTAACAGTGCCACAGGCAGCGAGAATTCTTGTTAGGAATATCCTCTTCAGTGTCGACGTCTCGTACACAAGATGTTTCACTTGTCTCTCCAAGAAGAAACCAAATGGAGTAAGATCCATCGCCACGAAACATGACCTCCTCCACCGATCCACTTTTCAGGGAATGTCTGACAGAGGTGTTCACGAACCATCAGTCTAAAGTGAGGTCGAGCTCTATGATGATGTAGCCACATCCGTTGATGAATAATAAGTGGGATGTTACAGGAACCTGCATACGCTGGTACATTAAGCAGGGAGGAAGAAAAAAAGAATCTGATTATGCCCGTCCACACGTTGAATGATAATCTGTGTTGATGGCTTTCCACAGCTGTATGGTAGGGTTTCCCTCGACCCAATCATGACTGTTGCGACTATTTAGCATTCCATATCTGGTAAAACATGCTTAACGCGTGAAAATAACATAAGCAGAAAGAGAAGATCGGCTGTAAACAGCAGGAATAAGCACTGACTGGACAGGACACGAGATCCGAAGTCAGCAGTTCAAGCATGCAGTTTCTGTGGATGTAGGTGTGTAGTTGTTTTTCACGTAATACTGGCCACATAGTACTCTGCGACATATTTATTTCACATGCAGCTGGTCGAGTGTTGATTGCAAGCGCCTCATCAACTCAAGCAAGCAGTGCAGCTTCTCAGTCGGGAATCCGTGCGGTTTGTCGTCCTCGTCCTCGGTCACTGTACTGTGTTACTGCTTCAGTTAATCGTTGGAACACTCTTGGAAACATGGTATGAGCCGGACGTGTTCTATACGGATATTTGGTCCCTGGATTGTCTAAACTAGAATCTTAGCAACAACAGTACAATTGAGAAATTTCACTCTGCAGCGGAGTGTGCGCTGATATGAAACTTCGTGGAAGATTAAAACTGTGTACCGGACCGAGACTCGAACTCGAGACCTTTGCCTTTCGCGGGCAAGTGCTCTACCAACTGAGCTACCCAAGCACGACTCACGACCCGTCCTCACAGCTTTAATTCCGCCAGTACCTCGTCTCCTACCTTCCAAACTTCAAAGAAGCTCTCCTGCACACCTTGCAGAACCAGCATTCCTGGAAGAAAGGATATAGTTCGAGTCTCGGTCCGGCATACAGTTTTAATCTGCCAGGAAGTTTCAACAGTACAATTATTCCGATGTCAGAGGTAGCAGAATAAATTTCGGTTATAGTTTTCGACTAGGTCGCTTCCGCGCCAGGGTCCCTTACATAAACCTGACACATTTACCATTTTCTATCGTCCCAGAAAGTTTGTATGTCATCACGGAGTCACTTTGCATAAAGATAAAGGTCGAAAGTTCAAAATGGTTCAAATGGCTCTGAGCTCTATGGGACTTAACTTCTGAGGTCATCAGTCCCCTAGAACTTAGAACTACTTAAACCTAACTAACCTAATAACATTACACACATCCATGCCCGAGGTAGGATTCGAACCTGCGACCGTAGCGGTCGCGCGGTTCCAGACTGCAACGCCTAGAACCGCTCGGTCACTCCGGCCGGCAAGGTCGAAAGTGACCGAAGGCATAGTGGCACGAATGCCGACTTAAGGAAGAAGACAGCAGTAGTCTGGGGGAAATACGACATAAAGTCACATCAACAATTAAATTCGATAACATCAGTTGGCCAAAGTAATACGTACACCTGCACAATATGGTGATGAGATACGCTTTTAAACGACACCAGCTTGAGTTACTGCGAGCCGAAAAATGTATGGTGGTTAATGGGAATTTATACCATTTCCTATACTACCTTGTAAAACGAGGTGGAAGAGAGAAAGAGGCCGTTTTTACCCTTCCATACGAATTACCACTCCCGTTCGTTGTGTTCCTAGGAGCCATGATCTGACAACAGAATACACGAAAAAGGTGGTACCTATTCAGGAAGTGCGGGTTTCGAACCTCATGTTGTTAGCCTTATTAAGCTTTACGGTACAAGCAGTCTCTTGGAAAAAAAAATTCTATCACAGAAAGTCTCGTGTGAAATTTGAGAAAACCTTAATAATCGTTCATTAGACACAACGATGTGTTCGTTCTCCTCTTACGAAATGGAGAAAGAAACAATTACATTTCCACTGTACTGACGATTATATATGTTGGCAGTAATTAAAATTATACATAGACAACGTTCAGGAGCTATAGTTTTGAAGACAGTCTAGTAGGCGCATAGGCTGACTAACGTAACTCTGGCCTGAACATTTTGCGGAAATGTCAAGAGACAGTCACGTGCGCAATCTTAAGAGCACTCGTTGAAGTTGCTGAAACTGTCACGACAAGGCGGGTGGTCTGACGAGTTGGTAGCGGCCAGAGGAGGGTCCTGCTGGGACGCAGCTCGCGGCCCTGGTAGACGCAGCGCAAGGTGGCGCGCGGCCTGCGGTGCCATTACCGTATTTGCATGCGCGCGGCCGCGGCCACAGCCACGGCCATTACCGTAAATCAGGAGCGCCGATTGGCGGCTCGCGATGCCATCGCCGCCAACACTCGCCGACCAGCGCGTCCTTCTCGTCTGCTCCTTTCCCTCACTTCTATTTTAGCCCACACTTTTGCAATTCCGAGAGTAGAACTTGTACCGGAGGCGCATTAGCAGACAGTGCAGTCTTCTAGTATTAGCTATATCTTAGGTACACCTGTCTACAGATATACTCCGCAAACCACTTTACGGTATGTGGGAGAGAATACTTTGTGTGCAGCTGTCATTTCCCCCAATTCCTTTTCCTGTCGCGAATGGTGCTCCGAATAACTGACTGTTGGTAAACTTCCTGTCAGTTCGACTCTCCCTCATTTTTGCCTCTATGGCCTTCTTATTAGGCGTATGTGCGAGGAAGCAATATGCGCTAAGGTGACAAGCGATATTCACACATACATGTAGCGGTAGTATCGCGTATACAAGGTATAAAAGGGCAGTGCATTGGTGGAGCGTCATTTGTACTCAGCTGATTCTTGTGAAAAGACTTCCGGTGTGATTATGGCCGCATTACGGGATTGATAAGACTTCGAACACGGAAAGGTAGCTAGTGCTAGGTGCAGGGGACAATCCGTATCGAGAATCGTTAGGGAATTCAATATTCCGAGATCCACAGTGTCAAGAGTGTGCCAAGAATATCACATTTCAGCATTACCACTCACCCCAGACCCCAGACAACGCAGCAGCCGACGACCCTCACTTAACAACTGAGAGCAGCGGCGTGTAAGGCGAGTTGTGAGTGCTAAGAGACAAGCAACAATGCTTTAAATAACACCAGAAATCAATGTGCGACGTACAACGAACGTATTCATCAGGACAGTACGGCGAAATGTGGCGGTAAAGGGCCATCACAGCAGACGACCGAAGCGAGTAATTTTTGCTAACTGCACGACATCGCCTGCATAGCCTATCCTTGGCGCGTGACCTTCCCGGTTGAACACTAGACGACTGAAAACCGTGGCCTGATCAGATGAGTCCCGATTTCAGTTGGGAAGAGGTGATGCGAGGATTCGAATGCGGCGCTGACCCCACGAGGCCACGGGTCCAAGTTGTCAACAAGGCACTGTGCAAGCTGGTGGTGGCTCCATAATGGTGTGCGGTGTGTTCCATAGAACGGACTGAGTCTTCAGGTCCAACTGGACCGATCATTGACTGGAAATAGTTATTTACAGCTACTTGGAGACAGTTTGAAGTCATTCGTGGACTTCATGTTCCTACATAACGATGGAATTTTTATGGATGACAATGCGCCATTTCACCTGGCCACAGTTGTTCGCGAATGATTTGGCTATACATATCGCCCGATATGAATCCCACCGTACATTTACGGGACATAATCGAGTCGTCAGTTCGTGCACGAAATCCGGCGCCGGCAACACCTTTGCATTTATGGACAGCTATAAGGCAGTATGGCTGAATATTTCTGCAGTGGACTTCCAAAGACTTGTCGAGTCCATGCCACGTCAAGTCGCTGCACTACGTTGGGCGAAAGGAGGTCCGACACGATATTACGAGGTATCCCATGACTTTTGTCACCTCAGTGTACTAGTTGACTCTTCTAGAAACGTACGGTCGCTGAACGTTGACAGTAAATTTGTCTTTGAGGTCAGCCGCTGAAGGTGGATGAGAATCGCGCTACGCTTTCGCGCTTACCAAACGAACCCGTGACCCGTCACTCGCTGCTCGTGTTTGGATCTTCTCTACTAGTATATGTAATCCTCTACTTGCGTATGTACTATGCTAGTACATAACACAGGTATGCATGCAGATGCTCGAGCCTTTCGAATTTCGCAATCCTACAAATGGGAATCGCTAAAATAACTGAGTTATATTTAATCAGCCGAGAGATCGCTTCAAATATATTTTCTCCGTGTATATTAAACATGATTACTTTCGGTTATGTAGTTCAGAGCCGGCCGGTGTCGCCGAGCGGTTCTAGGCGCTACAGTCTTTCAGCAACTTCCACGAGTGCTCTTAAGATTGCGTACGTGACTGTCTCTTGACATTTCGTTCTGGTTTAAGCATTTCTAAGTTCTAGGGGACTGATGACCTCAGATGTTAAGTCCCATAGTGCTCAGAGCCGTTAGTTGTTCAGAAACGCTTTATCTGGCATAGGTTTCCTATTTACTTTAACTGCCTGTCTTTACAGTTCTTGAGCTTCGCTCGTCCCGGCCGGCCGGAGTGGCCGTGCGGTTCTAGGCGCTACAGTCCGGAACCGAGCGACCGCTACGGTCGCAGGTTCGAATCCTGCCTCGGGCATGGATGTGTGTGATGTCCTTAGGTTAGTTAGGTTTAATTAGTTCTAAGTTCTAGGCGACTGATGACCTCAGAAATTAAGTCGCATAGTGCTCAGAGCCTTCGCTCGTCCCCTTCCAGTGCTCTGGCGGTTAGCGTCGTAGCCTCTACATCTTGGGTTTCCATTATCGAGCTGGTTGAGGATTCTTTTCGCTTTTCGCTAGGGCATTGGGCTTTCGTGTTATCCTCATTATTTCATTTCATCTACACCGACGGGGATGTCACCGATGTGGCGTCAAAAAGAAAGACATGCACCAGGCAGCCGAAGGACCCCCGGACACAGTCTCCTCGCCAATAATGCCATACTATGATTCGTTACATTTCAGTTCAGTTCTGCGTAGATTTCCTTCTCTTTTTCCCCAAGTTTTGTTAAGTAACTATACTTGTGTGCCAGAATTCCGACCAAGAAAGTACGTTGTTACGATCCGAGAGGTTAGAGAAGACCGAAGCAACAATGAATGATTACGGTGGCGGTTAAAGGGTGGACAAGATGTTGGTGTCCACTTCTTTAGGGAAGATACATAAACTCAGTTTATGAAGGACAAGGAAACGTGACGGTTATTGTCTTCCTTTCGCCACTCTGATACAGTAACTGTGAGTTAACGCTGAATACCTATTTCAAGAAGCTTCGTCCAGGATTTAAAGCCCACCGCTCTCGGATGCATTTCCACGGTATTAATTACCACGCCGACCTCATTTAATCGTCTGTGTGTGATAGAGTGTCGTGAGAAGAATCTCGTAACTGTATTTCAAAAGGCACAAAAGGAATAAATGAAAGGCGAAGCATAAGGCAAATGATTCAGTAATGGAAATGTGTCACTCGATATCATTGTAATTTGGAACGAGCACCCCTCGAAATTATCACTGGACTCCTGGCTGGTGACACTTAGGAAGACTATTACACGGTCGTAAATACGTCTTCGCGTTCCCATTACAACGGCGTCGTAAATCTCGTCACGATGAAGAGGAACGTACGACGCATAAACACGGCAGAAAAAATACGATAAATAAGAGGCAAAGAAAGGGCAATTCTGAACTGTCAGAAGACACAGAATCGGACAGGTGTCGGGAGCAGCTGTGGAAAGGTGGTTGGCCGCGCATTTGGGGTGGGCCGCCGGTCGGAAGGAATTATGTGCTCGGTAAGCCTAGGAGTCACCGTGGGTAAGGTGCGCGGGTGGGGAATAAATCACGCTGCCTCCCCTCCCCACTCCCCAAAAGAGAAGAGCGGTATGTGGGCGAAGCGTAAAAGGAACGAAAGCCGGGGAAAAGGCACGGCGCTGCCGCCGGATAGCGGCCGGGGTCCCGCCCGGCTGCGGCTATCTGCGCCCATTTATCTGCGCGCGCGCCACAACTTACATCTATGACAGCGGCGGACCCACATAAATAGCGGTGACAACGCGGCCGCGAGCCGTCCCCGCGAGTAGGACCGCGCTCTGCCTACCTGGCGACGCGGCCGCGGCAGGCCGGAGCAGAGCAGAAGCAGGGGACGCGACGGCTCAATCCGCGCACAGCCTCCGTTCCTCATCGCCGGGACCGCGCATTCTAACCTGTCGGCGGGACGGCCAAACTAATGCCTCCAACATCTCGTCCCCCCACTCTTCGCCCGTGCCCTTTTGTAGGCGTTACCCACATTTCTGAGGTGAACGACACTGCACGTGCTTTCCCTTTGAATACTGCAAGTGTGCTTCACTTCTAAATGCCGTCTTCCGCTCCAAACGCCGTCACAGAGCGTGTAGTAGCGTATGTACATTGTGTCCCGTCCATCTTGACGCCCCAAATAATTTATTGTCTAGAACAAAATAAAAAAATTATCACGCAAAAGATGCTCAAATACTAGGAGAACATTAACCTACATGGTAGAATGATAAATGTTATTGCAATTAGTAAATAAATAAACAAACATTATTACAATTAATGTAGTCATTCCCATTTTCAAGAAGAGACACAAGATATATGCAAATGATTATAGACTGAGGTGACGAAAGTCTGGGGATACCTCCTAATATCGTGTCGCACCTTCTTCTGCTCGGCATAGAGGAGCAACTCGTGATGGTATGGACTCTACAATCCGTTGGAAGCCCCTGCAGAAATACTTAGCCGTGCTGCCTCTAAAGCTGACCATAATTGTGTAAATGTTGCCGGTGCAGGATTTTCTATACGAACTGACCTCTCGGTTATGTGCCATAAATGTTCGATGAGATTCATGTCGGGCCATCTTGGTGGCCGAATCATTCGCCCTATTGTCGAGCAGGTTCTTCAAACCAATCCCGAACAACCGTGCCCCAACGACAAGGTGCATCATCATCATCCATAAAAATTCGATCAAAATGGTCTCCAAGTGGCCGAACATATCCATCTGCAGCCAACAATCTGTTCATTTGGACTAGAGGACCCAGTCTATACCATTTAAACACAGTCCACATTATTATGCAGCCACCAACAGCTTGCACAGTGTCTTGTTGACAACTTGGGTCCATGGCTTTGTGAAGCCTCCGTCACGCTCGAACCTTACCATCAGTTCTTACCAACTGAACTCGGGACTCAAGTGACCTGGACACGACTTTCCGGTCGTCTAGGACCGAACCGATATGGTCGCGAACCCAGGAAAGGCGCTACAGGCGATGCTGTGCTGTCTGCAAAGCCACTCGCGTCGGTCATCTGTTGCCATGGCCCATTAACGTCCAACTTCGCCGCAGTGTCCTAACGGATACGTTCGTCGTATGTCCCACATTCATTTCTGCGGTTATTTCACGCACTGTTGCTTGTCTGTTAGCGATGAAAACCGTACGCAAACGTCGCTTCTCACGGTCGTTAAGTGACGGGCGTTGGCCACTGCATTGTCCGTGGTGAGAGGTGATGGCTGAAATTTGGTATTCACGGCACACTCTTGACAATGTGAATCGCAGAGTAATGAATTCTCTAACGATTTCCGAAATGAAATGTCCCATGCGTCTAACTCCTACTACCATTCCGAGTTCAAAGTCTTAATTCCCATCGTGCGGTCATAATCACGTCGGAAACCTTTCCACACGAGTCACCCGAGTACAAATGACATCTCTGCCAGTGCGCTACCCGTTACACCTTACGTACGCGAATGTGCATATCGCTATCTCATGACCTTCGTCACCTCAAGTGTAGGCCTATCTCGTTAACAGCAATCTGTTGCAGAACTGTTGAACATATTTTATGATCAAGAATTATGACGTTTTTGAGATCGAAAATATGCTCTATAAAAATCAACCCAGATTCCGTAAAGAGGGGTGTTATGAAACTCAGCTCGCTCTGTTCCTCCTGACATGCACAGCGCCATAGACAAGTGGGCTGGGGTTGATATCGCGTTCCTTGACTTCCAGGAAGGCTGTTGAAACCATCCCGCACTGATGCTTAGTGAAAAAAATAATACGAGCTTACCGAGTATAGTACAGATTTGCAGCTGGATTCTAGACTTCCCTGCAGAAAGAACTCAGAATGCTTCTCTCAACAGAACAAAATCGAGAGATGTAAAGGTAATTTCCGGTGTATCCCAAGGAAGTGTGATACGACCGTTACTGTTTACGATTATATAAACGATGGAGTGGAAAGTGTCGGAAACTTTTTAATTCTGTTCGCAGACGATGTGGTTGTTTATAAGAAACTAGCAACGCCAGAAGACAGTATTTGCAGAACGACCTGCAAAGGATTAACGAATGGTCGAGGCTCTGGCTGTTGACCCTGACGTAAATAACTGTAACTGCGAATACACAGGAAAAGAAATCCATTACTGTACAACTGCACTACTGATGACAAATTGTGGGAGACCGTATCTACCGTAATATAACTAGAAGTAACTACACTGAGCGACACTGAATGAAATGACTTCGTAAGGTAAGCGGTAGGAAAAAAAGATCAGAATGAGCAGAGCTTTTTTCGTTTAGTAACCTAACAAGAAAACAAATTTTTATGCATTTAAGCGTGGTATTCTGTTATTAACTTATTCGGCATCACAGAATCACACATATAAGAGCCTATTCCCATTCAAAAATTTTACATAAAGTTACTGAAATTTTAACTTGTGTGAAGCTGCAACTACATGAGACTGGTGTGAATAGTTCCGATGAGTCCAACCCTGTAACAATTGTGCCCCCCCCCCCCTCTTCCCCCATATACAGGGTGTTCGGTGTTCGGGGAGGAAAGGTCAATATTTTACACTGTGACAGTATAAGTAATTCTGAACAAAAAATGTTATATGAACATGGTCCGCAAATGCTTCGTTAGGGAGGTATGGGTATTGAAAGGAACTTTAAATTTGGAAAATTTATGTGCACAACGTGAACGTATACGCAATACAACTGGGCCGTAACGTGATTTTCTTGAAAACAATGTTGCAGACAAGTATAGATATGTTACATATTTTACATAATGTTTACTTACTTTGCATTTAGTACATAATGCATTACAACATGCATGTTACATGTATTCAGTTGAGAAAGACGTACCACGTCTTTTACACACGGCTTTCACACTTATCGCACAGATGTTGTACAGTTGACAGAACACGTTCGAATATCCCACCATCAACGTCAATGCACTTTTGCGCTCTAGCGATAACATGTTGTGTTGCTTGTTCAATTGCCTGTGGGTGGTTCCTAATCAATTCAGCATCGTCCATGATGCGACGAAGCAGTTCATCTCGTGCATTTACCTTCACTTTGTGCACCACTGATTTCATCCAACCCCATAAACATAAATCTAAAGGTGTAAGGTCAGGTGATCTTGGAGGCCAGTTAACAGCACCGCCACGGCCAATCCATCGATTGTGGTAGGTGAGGTTGAGATGGTCCCTGATACGTAAGGTAACTTGTGGAGGGGCACAGTCATGTTGAAAGTTCATTAAAGTTCGCTTGGCTAAAGGAACGTCTTCCAACAGTTCCACAAATGAATTTTCCCAAACAATTGAATTTTCCAAAAATGCGGGTACCTCTCTCCCCTCAATTGCTTATTGGTAATAAATGGACCTATCAAAAGGTTACCGTTCATGTCGCACCAAACATTTATGGCAAAACGAACTTGGAAATTGCTATCCACTGAAGCGTGTATATTTTCCTGTGACCATCGATGATTAATGGGTGTGTTGTTTATTCTATGTCGTGAAAACTGTGCTTCGTCAGAGAATGGTACGTATGGAAACAAATGACTATTCTCAATTACCCAGTGACAGAATTGAAGTCGTTGGGCATTGCCCCAACGTGGAGATTTTAGACACGCTGTATGTGAAATGGATACAGGTTTTCCGCATGTAATGTTTCCCATACACGTGTCTGTGGAACATTCATACGCAGGGACATTCTTCGTATGCTCGTACTGGGACTTCGCTTCACACTTACGATAATTTCTCCCTGTTCTTGCAAAGTTTGTTGACGTGTACGCTCGGGCGAAAAATATCTACTTGGAAGAGAGCCTGTTGCACGCGTAAGTGATAAACGCTTTGGTAAACACTCTGCGATCAGGAATTCGTCGAGTCGGAAAGCGCCTGTGGTATTCTTCCCTTGCAGCGATAGCACTACCGTCGCAGAAGCCATAAACATACACCATATCTGCGTATTCCTAATTACTGTAGACGTGTGGCATTGTTAGCAGCGCTTGTACGAATACAGTTAACACCATACACTACACAGCTAACCGATCCGTCGCTGGTACACTAAATAATGCGGCTTACACGGCAAAACTGGGCAAACTACGGGTGATTGTATTACGTACGTCGCATGACCACAATACGTGGTAGGCTGCACAGCGTAAGCATGGCATGTACCCGTGCATTGTTTGTAAGAAAATTACGTTACGGTCCAGTTGTATTGCGTATACGTTCACGTTGTGTATATCTATTTTGCAGAATTAAGGTTCATTTCAATACCCACACTTCCCTAATTTTTTGGTCAGAATTACTTATACTCTCACTGTTTAAAATATTGACCTTTCCTCCCCATATATATATATATATATATATATATATATATATATATATATATATATATATATATGTGTGTGTGTGTGTGTGTGTGTGTGTGTGTGTGTGTGTGTGTGTGTGTGTCTGGGACAAAGGACATCACAGTCTCAGAGGTGTATTACAACTAGTTCCAATCCCCAGTTCCGAGCAGGGTTTTTTGGAGGTTTCCTTTGATTATTATCAACGAATTCTGGAATGGGAAATCTCCTCCCACAGTTTCCCAATTGTCAATAAAGCACACTGTACAACGAAAAGATCCTCATACTTCAGCAGTAAACTGAAATGTAGGTTGCTGCCTGGCTCAAAAGGAGTCCATTGACAGCTAGCACGACATGTCGGTCATTTATTTCCAAAACTTGGTCGTTACCAACTTCGAGTAACTCTTCTGTTAGTAACAGAGATAACGCCTCTTTATAAGCCGTGAATCTGTTGTCTACGCTCGTGTGATCTTTTTACGGTGAGCATCCAACGAGTCACCATCTAACTGGACGGTTTCAAGAAGTTCTTGGTACTGGCGCATACCTAGCAGTTGCTCCAGGAACGGTGTAATGCCGAGACACAAATCTTCATCAAGAGAATTAGACACAGCCGAGATGGAGATAGGTAATATCAGGAAGAAACCTCGGGGAAATGAACGGCGCGAGGGCTGGCGATTAATTGGGCCCGTAGGAGGCAGCGCGGGACATTAAACAGGGAGAGCCCGCTCGTTCGTCATGGCGGACCCTGGCGACGACACACAGCAGGAATTCCGGCGATTAACATCAGCTCAGTATTTCCTCTTTACGGAGAGCGGCGGGGCATCGGAAGCTCTGGCATTCGCGTTACCAAACAATCGCTCGCCTCGTCGGAGATGACCAGGCAGCCGCAAGGCCGCGCTCTTGCGCTCGTCTCGGACACCTGCTGCCTCGGTCGTAAGTCGCTTCGGAAGAGGCGCACGTGCGTCTTTATCTCGGACAGGCGGAACATAAAAGGCCTCACGACCTGAAGCAGCTTGCTTTCAAACGTTTCTCTCATCCAATTGCTTGCCAACAGTTTAAAGACTACCGGCGCACTCGAAGAAACCTCTGGCAAAGCAACGACCTCTCGGAATGCAGTGGTCCAGTAAAGCAAAACTATGCAGACTCTTGCAGGCGACTACTTACGGTTCGACAATAAGACATAACGAAAGCCTTATATGTTTATCAACCCCGCAGATGAACAGAGCCTGTGCATGTCACTCTGGTTCCATCCAAATTCTGAACAAAAGCGCCAAGCAGTTGAAGGGAGTTTCGGTCTGTCACGTTTGTCCCCAGCAGTCTTTAAATACATAAGATTTTTTTGCAACTTTGTTGCAAGATTTTGCTGCTGACTACGCAGAAACTCACTCTCTCACTAGGTTTTAAGATTCTTACACCAACTGGTCCCTTTTTTTCGTCTACGTGACGTGGTGCTACACAGTCCAGGATGTCTCAAAGAGCGCCGAGGCTGATGTCTACGGACAATGGGACAGTACGAACTTCCCTCACCGATTTGATTTATACCGACAGGGCGTGTACTACACGACTAGGACTTTCAACATAGAGGGTGACAATTATTGAAGTACATGAAAAAAAAGTAAATTAGTTACAAACTACGACATGCACACGCTTTATTCAACATGTAAACGTCATTGCAGATATTCGGATTTAGGTTATGACATGTTCGATATGCCTGCCATCACTGATGATGATACGGCTCAGGCGGATAGCGAAATTCTGCTTTACCCGCTAAAGTGTCGGAACATCGATGCTGTTGATGACCTCCTGAATGGGTGTTCCCAGCTCAGCAATGGTTTTGGGGTTCTGCACAACATGTCTTTAATACAGCTCCACAAAAGCGAGTCGCATGTGTTCAGATCCGGAGAATATAGTGGCCAATCGAGGCTCATACCAGTAGTTTCTGGGTACCCCAGAGCCAGAATGCGGTCCCCAAAGTGCTCCTCCAGGACATCGACCTGGAGGTCGACCTCAGTCTTGCATGAATCACATCTTGTCGAAATCGGGGTAACTTTGGGTAATGGGGACGAAATCATCTTCCAGTACCTACACGTACCGTTCGGTGGTCACCGTGTCATGAAGGTATATCGCACCGATTATTCCGTGACATGCACAACACACAGCAAACTAGTTGGGAGCGAAAAGACTTCTCGATCGCGAAATCCGGATTCTCAGTCTCCAAAAACGCCAATTTGCTTATTGACAAACCCGTCCAAATGAAAATGGGCTTGCCGCGCGTGATTAGCCGAGCGGTCTAAGGCGCTGCAGTCATGGACTGTGCGGCTGGTCCCGGCGGAGGTTCGAGTCCTCCCTCGGGCATGGGTGTGTGTGTTTGTCCTTAGGATAATTTAGGTTAAGTAGTGTGTACGCTTAGGGACTGATGACCTTAGCAGTTAAGTCCCACAAGATTTCACACACATTTCTATTTTGAAAGTTGGCTTCGTTGCTTAAACAAACCATACAGCGTATATTAATTCCCATCACGCCCCGTGGCCAACCGTGCAATTTGCACATCGTAACATGAACCGTTCAGAAGTTATGACGATTACATTTCGTATAGTTCAATAAATGTCACCCTGTTCAGGATGCCCCAACTGTCAGCCGTTTTCGAGAAAATTGTGTTTGGAAATTTTAGGCGTTCTCATATAATTTGTATGGTTTCTAATAATCGGGGGTTCCGCAGCGTAGCGATTAAGCTTTTACTTTTATAATGCGAGGTCAGCTGATTAAATCTCGCTGCCAGTTTGCGACGTAAGCTACAAGCTACGAAATTCAAGGATGATCGAGAACCGTTTATGGACGTAAAGACACAGCAGGGTTTTTTTCCAACAGACGCACTGAAAAAACGAGGCATATGCAAAAATGCGGTGTTCGTTATAAACGCTGTATGTTATAATACCTTTTGTTTCCCATGTTTCTATGATCAGCATCATCCTGATTCGTGCAGTGCTTCGTAGGCTACGCGTGGCATAAATGTTGATATACTAATATAAATAAAGTAACTACAGAGATTAACTTGAAAGTTCTTGTGTGTCCTTTTTTACTTCCAACCTCCCGACGAAACTTTTTTTCTCCTTATCCCAGGCCAAAGTTTACGATAATAATAAAAGAATCATTAAATACTGATAATCTGCAGAGTCGTAATAAATCTGTTGTTAGAAGCACTTTGGAATAAAAAAAGGACGTGCCTGCAGGTAGATTCGATACAAAGACTTCACACTTTTGAAACTGAGCTGTTACTCGCTCACCTGCGGACTCCTTGAATACGTTCTAGGCAGCCATACAAAGCATACAAATACGACTAAAATTTTCAAACTCCATTTTCTCGATAACTGTTGCAAGTTGTATCTTTCTGTTTACTTATGCTGAAGTCATATTCGTGCCCTACAGGCCCTGACAGTATGAATCAAACCGGTGAGGGGAAGTTCCTACGGTCCACTTGTGAGCCAGCGACGCACTTAGAAGAAGTAACAGTTTCCGCCCTGATAAGCTCGCAACAAAAAATTATCTTAAAACTTTTAACGAACAGTCGCGACATGCTTTATATTTTTTTTCTCATTTCCACGAGGAGTGCATCCCTTCTTTCGTAGTGAGAGTGATTCAGTTTCCCGTAACTGAACATAGCTCCGGGAGGAACATATTTACATTTCACGTTTTGAACTCTGTCCACAGACCCTGTAGGCCCCTGTGGTCAGCACACCGCTCTCACGGCCGTTGCCAGTCTTCGTGACACGGAGCCGTTAACGCTCGGCCAGACAGCTCCTCAGCTGGCATCACGAGAATATGTGCACCTCGTTCCAGTCCTCACACGATGGAAGAATCCCTGGCAGTACCGAAAGTATAAGTTGGGCCCTTCGCAAGACAGTCAACCACGTTAACCACTATCAGCCACGGAAATGGGCTTATGCGCAACGGCGATGCTTATTATTAATGCCACATGCGAAGAGAGACTTTCTCCTAGTTGATTCTAGTGACTGCTCTGACAATTTAACTGAAAATGCGCCTCTGAACCGTACATTATGTGAATAAAATGAGTCCAGACAACACCAAAATGCGTTCACTCCAAAATAAAATTCCTGTTAACATGACTGGAACTGACAGGAAACTTCGTAAAATAGTTTCTCCTGAAATTGTGCCACAATTAGGTCTCTTCAAGTCTCTTCGTGAAATATTTTTACGATGCGCTCTATTTTGAGAAAACCTGGCAAACGACCGGAAATCACTAACACGTTTTACTACGAGTAGTATTCGCTAAGGTCCAAGAGGTGTAGATTTCTGAAATAGCTGCGCGTAGCATGTCGGCAGCTCGATAGCGCACATCAGTTGAGAAGGTGCGCGCAGCGCTACTGTGCGAAGTATTTTCAGAATAGTGCAAGTGTACGAGTAACACGACAGAGTCCTTGCACACTCCTTACGGAGAGTGATGCAGTGCCTCGTGAAATTAATACTCGGCACTGGATAGATCGTGAAGCGCTGTTGCACAATCACCGGAGTTACAAGACCTTCTTCCACAGATTATCGTACACTTTGTTGACTATACACCGAAGTATAAACTAGTTAGGAATTACTAGTACGCGTTTTAAATGCTCGAGCTTCTATTAAAGTTGAATGTAGACACCATTTTTATTAGTAACATATTGTCCTCCTACATCGACATGGCGATAGCATTTTTGAACAAGTTGTAATAAAGTAGTAGAGTAATAAAGTAGTAGAGTAATAAAGTAAAAGTAATAAAATACAGCGGGTACGCTCTATTAAAATACTATAGCATAGGAAGTTTCCATTCCTGAGTGTTTCAAGTGTTACTTCTGAATCACTGAAAATATAGCTCAGCCTGACACGACAGATTCCTTCAGTACAGTCCTCCGTAAAATATGCCCGTTCCCACATGAAATGCCGTGAAGAGACGCTCGAGGAGAAAGGTGGTACATGCATAACATTGAGTGTCGCGTCGACATACAGGTAGAGTCAGATACTTACGGCGGACCAAACGCGCCTGGGAAACGATGGGCCCAAAGGCGCAGCTTACCGAAGGAAATACACGTGTGTGAGTTCCTAAGGGAGCAAACTGCTGCGATCATCGGTCCCTAGACTTACACCCTACTGAAACTAACTTATGCTAAGAACAAGACACACACCCACGCCCGAGGGAGCACTTGGACCTCCGGCGGGAGGGGCCGCGCAATCCGTGACATGGCGCCCAAAACCACGCGGCTTACCGAAGAAACTGTGAGAGACAAGCATGAAGTAATGCAGGGCACCAAGGTTAACCCACGGCTCGATAGCTGCAAGAGGATTAACTGCTATGCTACACAATAAAGAGTCCAGAAACGTCTCACGGTCTAAACGTCTCGGGTTCGATACTCAGTCATTTCTAGGATTTTTATGTGTCAGTTTTCACTTTTTCACCTCGGGTAATATCTTTTGACGTGAAAACTACTAGCTGCATCGTGGTTCGGAATTCACCTAAAACTGCAGATCCCACTGTGCCTTGCTGGGTAAGCTAGTTCAAAAAACACAGGAAGGCATCAGCATACAGCCACAGGACTACGCCAAGTACAGTGTTGGCGCATTCAAACCGATTTTCGGACTGATGAAAGCTTTAAAATTTTAGGGTTCCTTAACTCAATTGGTAAAACCATAACACTTGAATGATCGAGATAATTCTCATTTATTGTTCTGTCTGACATGAACATTTTTAATTATATTACATGTTTCGATTACTCTGGAGCATCTTCAGATGCAAGCAGTTGCGTCAGCAACCTGTCTTGCCTACTCAGAACCACGTATCAGAGTACTGTCAGACTTATACGATCGCTTTGTTGTCCCTCCGCCCGTCCGAGCGTCTGTCCGACCGACCGTCTGTCCAACTGTAAGGAAGCCTTTTTCTCAGGAGCGGGTGGATGTATCAAGTTAAAATCAATGTCACATACTAAGGTCCACTAGTTATATAAAAATTTAGGCTTGTAAGTCACTGCAATTAAAAGACATGTCCATTTACGACACATAGTTTTGATACCCGCAATCTTACTCATCAAAACCTATAGGGTTCTTAACGTTGACCTAAAATCACGAAATTCGAAAAGAAGCAAGGTTTCACAGCACAAGTAAAGGAAAAAAATTCGAAAACTGTTAAACTGTAATTATATCATATAAAAATACCATTGTTGTCATTATAACTTACACTGCAATCATTATCCGTCAAAAGCATAAGAGAAAAATATTACTGGATGCAAACAAAAAAATGTAAATCTTTCTCTCATTTTATTATAATGATCATTTCTCTCTGTGTAGGCGGGAGGGAACAACATATTTTCACACTCTGAGGAGAAAGTTGGTGACTGAAATTTCATGAGAAGATGCTACTGCAACGAAAAACACCTTTGTTTTAAAGACTGGTACTCCAAATCGCCTATCATACCCGTGGCGTTTTCGCCCCTGCTTTGTGATAGTACAAAACTAGCTGCCCTTACTTCAACTTTTTCGATGTCGTCCGTCAATCCTTACCTGATGCGGATCCCACACCGCACAGGAATATTCCAGAAGAGGACGGACAGGCGTAGTCTAGCAGTCTGTTTAGTAGACCTGTTGCATTTTCTATGTGTTCTGCCAATAAATCACGGGCCTTGATTTTCTTTGCCCGTAATATTATCTACAAACTGTAATCCATAAGTATTTAGTTGAATTTACAGCCTTCAGATTTGTGTGTTTGTCCCGTAACCGAAATTTAGCGCATTCCTCTCACGAGGGGACCTTTTGGGAGGTGCATCGAGTTATGAGCTCCCACTTTGTCTGCTTATAGTGTGGGTAGGCACCTATCACACCCTAAAATTGTAGGTACCAATGCGATTTCGTTTTGAAATATTGCCTGTTAAAGTTTCGGCAGCTCTTTATATACAGAAAAGTTTCACTATTGTGTCAAGTGAGCGAGTAGCCTAGTGGCAAGCGAGCGAGACCTCCGCCCAGGCGACCCTGGTTCGAGACACATTTATGCTACTAAACGACAGCATCATCTGCAAACAATCGAAGAGGGCTCCTCAGATAGTCTCCTAAATCGTTTATGTAGATCAGGAACAGCAGAGGGTTTGTGACACTTTGTTGGGGAACGTCGGATATCACTTCTGCATCAGTCGATGATTAGGAAATCACGAATCCATTCGCACAACTGAGGCGATACTCCGCAGGCACGCAATTTGGTTAGAAGTCGCTTGTGAAGAATGGTGTCAAAAAGCCTTCTGCAAATCTAAAGTTATGGAATCAGTAAACATACTAATAAATTTAAACCATTTCAAACTCAATTACATATAACATTTCAGTGATCTTTATAACTCCGTGTGTTTCACTTGCTTTCGTTTATGGGAACGCAGACATACTGAACGTAATGTCATCTACTAGTTGACACGTTTGAGGATGCGGTCGGTAGCGAACAGGGCCATTCGACTTCCATCGATACCGCTACTCAAGTCAGCAAACGATTGGTGCATGAAACATGAAGGTACATTATTGTTTAACGTCTCGTCTACAAGAGGTCATTGGAGACTGAGCAGACCAGTGAAGGATGGGATAGGAAATCGATTGTGCACTTTGAAAGGAGTTATCCCTGCATTTTCCTTAAGCGATGTAAGGAAATCACGAAAAACCTACATCTCACTGGTCGGTAGGGGATTTAAAGCGTTGTCCTCCCGAATGATAGCCCCACCACCTCGCTCGGCATTAGCGCTTGAAAATGGGAGAGAAGGAGTGGTGTGGTACCTGTATGCGTGCGCTTGTGCGCCTTGAGGTGGGAGCTCTTGGTGTAGACTTTGTCGCAGCCGGCGACGTCGCAGCGGTGGACCTTGCGGCGGCGGAGGCTGTCGCCGTAGTCTCCGGAGGCGATGGAGGCGGCTGCGGCGGCGGCCGGCGTCTGCTGCAGCGCGGGCGGCGACCCGGAGGCGGCGCGCCCGTTGTGCTGCCGCGACGCCGCCGACGCGGGGGACGGCGACGGCGCCGACGAGGCGGCAATGCGCGGCGGCAGGTGGAACGCCAGCGACGACTCCTTCAGCCGCTGCGGCGCCGGGGGCGGAGGCGGGGGCGGCTGCTGCGGCCGCGGCAGCGCCGTCGTCGTCGCCGCCGACGCCACGGCGCCGTTCGCCACGCCCGCAGACTCGCTGCCGCGCGGAGGTGACGCGTCTGGAACGCAAGCAGAGTCCCTGCTCAGACGTCTGTTCTGTTGTTGCCACTACACACCCATATTCTTTAACTAATCAAACTCTCACGTACAAGACGGCTTCAAACGTCTGATCATCTTACGAATGAGTTAATGCGTTACATATTTGACGTTACGCATGGAAGAAACATTAAGTTTAGAAAAGGTGCATGTTTAAAGTTTCTTGAAAATCGCAAAGTGCTCTCAGTATCAAACACTGGATACTAGTATAGTGTGGTTAATCTGCGCTCCGTTTTCAGGGACAGCTAGTTTCTCATGCGACTCACTGTTTATTACGTCGTATATCCTGAACTGTGTGTCGTAAAATGACATACTTTTGCAGGTGCAGTGAAAGAAGGTACATGTGGGTACTATCTATAAAATGTCTTGCAAATAGAACTGGTGAAAAATACAGTGAGACCTCTCTAATCCGTCCTCTACGGGACTGCGAGTATGGTCGAAACGCAAAAAGGTCGGATTATCAGAGGAACGCTTCCGTTGACCCACAACATCACAATACAGTACAGTACAAATTTAATTTCACCTGGGAATACGGTCCATGTTAAAATAGTAACAAAACGAACACATGCACACAGTAAGTAATCTTACACGAAAGTGTAACGTACAGTAGCGCACGTACTTTAAAACACCTCTGTATCGTACAGAAAACATTTTTAACTCCGTCCGAACAGGCCTCGAAACGCACGACGGTACCGACCGACCGACCGCCGTATCATCCTCAGACGATAGGCGTTACTAAATGCTGATTAGACGGGCATCTGGTCAGCACACCGCTCTCCCGGCCGTTGGCAGTTTTCGTGACCGTAGCCGCTACTTCTCAGTCAAGCAGCTCCCCAATTGGCGTCACCAGTCAAGCAACTCCCCAATTGGCGTCACAAGGACTGAGTGCACCCCACTTGGCAACAGCGTTCGACAGTCGGACTGTCACCCTTCCTAGTACTAGCCAAGCCCGACAGCTCGTAATTTCCGCGATCTGACGGGAACTGGTGTTACCACTGCGCCAACGACGCTGGCAAAATATGTTGTTACTGTGAGTGAAAGATTAACATCTGTACATACGTTATTAAAGCACTTCACTGACACGCAGATGATTTGCGCTCAACTGTTTAAAAGATGAGAAATCACATGGTAAAAAAAGGTTCTGGTATTAAGAAGGACAAAAAAATCTGTAATGTTCTTTTGTTTAGCAGACGATAATATTGATTTTGCCGCTATTTTCCGCCACTTCTTAACTTCCAGACTATTGGGGTGGACCTAGAGCTTTGTTCGATGTACTGAAGGGGTATGTCAAACGCATTTTTAGCATCTGCATGTGATACTCGAACCGCAGATTCATTGTCTTCGTTGCCGTCATCATCTTGCTCGTTTTCATCAGTTGTTCGAGTTACAGCGTAAATGAGTTGGTCGTCAGTTAATTGTGCTTCTGTTGTGCAATGAGCATCAGCTGTACTGATCTACTCACTTACGTCACTTAGCTCAACGTCCGCTTTAAAGACAACGTCACCTGTTTACGTTTATTTGGTGCCAGAATTTAGTTTTACAAACTGTAATATGTAAGACCAACACTGAAACTACCTGGCAGATTAAAACTGTGTACTGGACCGAGACTCGAATTCGGGACCTTTGCCTTTCGCGGGCAAGTGCTCTACCAACTGAGCTACCCAAGCACGCCTCACGACGCGTCCTCACAATTTTACTTTCGCCAGTACCTCGTCTCCTACCTTCCAAACTTCACAGAAGTTCTCCTGCGAAACTTTCAGGACCAGCACTACTGGAGATGAACACTGTCACTAATTTATAAAAAAAAATGTGCGAACAATAACAAGTTAAGAACAACTTATTTCACACAAAAAATGATAGAATTATCTCACTTAGCAACGGTCTTCCGCCTACTGATCCACATCTCAGACGATGAGCCATGGACAGCTCCTGCTGCCTCTGGATCACGCGTTCCCGGATTCGAGTCCCGGACGGGTTGGGGATTTTCTCTTCCAAGGGGACTGGGTGTTTGTGTTGTCCTCATCATTTCATCATCATCATATGTGAGAGTGACTAGATTGGATTGTGAAAAGAAAATGGACTGTGTAAAAATTGGGACTTTGTACGGGCGCTGATGACCGCGCAGTTGAGCGCCCCATAAACCAAACATCACCACCATCATCATCGACAGCTCCAATCCAGACTGTAACAGCGACCTGCGTAGGTAAACAAACACCGGAAACACGTAAGCGGACGCTGAGATAAGTGACGTACGTGAGTAGATCAGTACAGCTGATGCTCACTGCACAACAGAAGCAGATTAACTGACGACCAACTCATTTACGCTGGAACTCCAACAACTGATGAGAACGAGAAAGATGATTAATATGTTCAGTGTTCTTGATAAAATAACGTCTCCACTGTTTCATTTAATCCTGTTAATCTTGTAACTGAGTCACTGATGGGAAGGTTACCTCATGTCAAGTTAGTAACTGTGATATAATTTCTCAAATTTAAAATCATCCTTTAGCCCTGGGTAGCATGTTTGGTTACGATTCTACCGTTTTTTCTCTAATTTTTTTATGACTGAAGATCACAAACAGAAAGAAACACCAACTTTGGGAAAACTTCTAGCCTCTGTTTCATTCTGAGAAAAATTGTCCTGACTATGGAATTTGTTTTAACATGTACGAAACTGACAACATTTTTCTGGGCAGTCATAATCCATTAGAATTTTAAGAAAAAATGAAGCATCAGAATTATAGCCATCAGTGGTTTATAAAGACACATTACAGTGCGAATGAATGTTGTCACAGTGATAGTGTTAGAGGAGTATTGTGAATTGAAAGTACTGGTCAAAGTATAACTGTTGTGCTATTCAAGGCACTGGTGGGCTCCTCTTGCAAAGACATTGTAGTGTACGTTGTACACATAGGGCAGTAAGTGATGCTGTGCATTCCGGAGACACTGAAAGGAAAGGTCCACTGCTATGACGCTTGTTATGCGTAATAGTAAAACATTACGCAAAATATTGATGGAACATGCACAAATATAAACAACGAGACTACTGCTACAAACCACTCTTGCCTTGTTTTGCCACATAAAAGGGGTTAACTGCTCTTCGGCGACTTCACCGACCAGTAGCATTACTCTGAGACATTATTTTCTTCTGGGCTGCATCATACTTCGTTTCTTTCCACTTCCCCACATAAATATACCAAATACGACATAATATCACGCGTGATACTACTGATATTGGCCTAATAGACGGGAATGGAAATGGAAAGAACTGTAACAATGGCAAGATGTTCTCCATTTGATCAGACGCAGATGGATTGATCACCTGGACGTATAACTCGCCACAATAAATTATTTCATCAGCGGTAGCGAGAAGTACGTTACTCACAGGAGTACGCATTCGTGTAGCGACGTTGCACTCTCACGTAATGGATGCTGCACTCTGGTACCTCGCGGACATCTTCGCGCAACAGGCCTGATGATTTGTTATAAACGCCGTGAAATTTTCTGATGTTGGAAGTAAAATACGAGTGACAGTGTCGAGGGAGAAGGCAGTGGAATATGCATGCAACATTCCAAAATTTTGTAAGGTCTGTGGTTTGCAAAACAGGGAAGGAACGATACAATCTCGAAATATCCGAGATTCAGCCATCGCCGCTAAAGTGGAAATGATTGGCCTCGAATAAACAATGAACTGACGACATAGAAAAACTACTATTAGGCATTATGTTAAGCGTGAACATTAAAAATGAATTAACTCTGCGAACAAATTCATGTCTGTTTTTCGACTGGATTTCAAAGTTTAGCAGTGATACTTCTCTGACAGCAGCGCGTGTCGGAGAATATCGACACGTACGCTGTTGCTATCTCCCTCCCTCATTGTCGGTCAAAAAACGTGACTGCGCTATCTTCTGGCAAACGGTAAAGGTGCTTTTGGCAAGTAATACAAATGTAACTTACACAGATTGCTTGTCGACTGATAGTTTATGCTACATCTTCTTAGTTGCGTGGCATGCCCTCATAGTTATTGCACAATAAATCGTTAACTACATCGTCTTTTTACATGCGTGACATGTCCTCGTAGTTACTGCACAATAAATAATTAACTACAGCCGCGCGGGATTACCTGAGCGGTCTAGGGCGCTGCAGTCGTGGATTGTGCGGCTGGTCTCGGCGGAGGTTCGAGTCCTCCCTCGGGCATGGATGTGTGTGTTTGTCCTTAGGATAATTTAGGTTAAGTAGTGTGTAAGGTTAGGGACTGATGACCTTAGCACTTAAGTCCCATAAGATTTCACACACACATTAAGTACGTCGTCGCAAAGCCTGAATTCTAACTCAAAACAGCAAATTATGAAGCCCCTAAAGGTCCACTCATCCTGTCAACTATGTGGTCGATCAGCGAAACAATGGAACGGAATAGGGCTAAGCTTCATCATAGTTACTAGAGGCGCACCTCAGACGACCAGACAAACTTCAGAATGATCGTCATCTGCGAGAACACAGGTGTATCATTATCGTGTGGACGAGGCCACATGGATTATGGAGAAGAATGCGACGTGGTAGTGAAAGGCGAGCACGAACTATCGGTTGGCACTCTCCAGCAGCAACAGCAGCAGTTAACAACAAGAAGTCATTATCGGAGGGGCGGAGTACTTACAGTGTGGCTTCGGCGGCGAGCATGGCGAATTCTAAACCTGCAGGACTATCGATAGCGCAGGCGTTCCAAGCGCCACTGGGACGGGCTGAGATCGATAGCGAGGAGGCACACGTATAAATAATGGCCATGGGCACCGGGTGGAGGGGCTCTGTGTGTGTGTGTGTGTGTGTGTGTGTGTGTGTGTGTGTGTGTGTGTGTGTGTGTTGGCGCGCGCACTAACGAGAGAGAGAGAGAGAGAGAGAGAGAGCGGAGGTGCTCCTAGCACTGGCTCTGGCTCTGCAGACTCATGATTCATAAGTGCGACTAGCGGCAACCGTTTCAAGTTATGTACGGCGCTCCACATATTGCGGCAAGTCGCGCGCCTGCTTCTTATCCGGCCGTGAAATTGTACCTGGCAACGCAAACTGCTATGAAATAGCTGAATATTTCTCCGACAACACTTTAGCCTCTGCAGCAAGTTGTACGCTACGCATCCTCCACCGGTATCTACATCTTTAATCTGACGTAATATATTCAGTGACATGGAAAGTTTGCTGCACTACTACATAAGCTGCGAATACAAATGTATGGCACTGGGAGTCGTTGTAGCGTCCTGAAAATTGTTAATTTTATCTTGTTACCCGTCATGAATGTCGTTGAAGGCGAGGTCAGTGGGCAACTGTTCAGTTCCAATAATGCTAGAAGATAGAAAGCCGAAACCATGTCAAGAAAACTTGTCACTCGACATTCGGAATGCACAAGCCGGTACGACAGGAGAGCGCTGTCCTGTGCAGTGTCATTTCACTGCGACTCAAGCACGAGTTCCATCACTGTATCACTATAAAGGAATGAAAAGAGGTGCGTATTAAGCAAACAGCACAAAAGTTTCGGTAAAACAAGTGCATTAAAATTATTACAAATGGCGCGTTCTTCATAAAACCAAGAACGATCTGAAAACTTAACCAGCTACTATCTAAATCAGAACTGGAAGTTCAAGTGTTACTTTCGGGAGTGGAGGACTCGGGTATCAATAATCTTATTTCACTCAATCATTGGGACAGTTACGCATAACAGTCTATAAATTCAACCGTCCAAGTTCTGCGCGATTCTGGCGATGAAATCAGCTATACGATGAGCTGAGCCCCTTGGGGAAAAGATGGAACAGTAAGTAAAGTGTCTCCCAGTTCATTTTACTTTCCTCTCCGAAGAAGGAAAAAGACGCACTGGATTTGCTGCAAAAGAAGTTGTCCAAAAATGCAACATTCACTGTGGCACACGAAGTATATGCCGGACATGAGACCCTTGTAAATGTAGTGATCACTGATATTATTTTGCAATAGTTTCTCTGTTATATAGCATGCTACTGCCAATTTCTCCAGTTCCGCGAATTTTGCATAAGTAATGTGCTTGGAGTAGATTTAGAATTGTCCAGGTTTCCTTTTGGCTTTAGAATAGAATGAAGGAATCACGTGGCATCTGGAAGAAGACGACTCTTTTTGAACTAGGATCGTCTGGGAAAGTCAGGTCCAATCTGTGTGTCGAAGCTTTCCGTAGAGAGAACGCTAAGAGCTTCCAAAATTGAGCTTGGTTACTGGCTCGCCAATACCGCCGTTGTGTTTAGGAGTCACCTTCATACATCGAATGCCACGCTGTTGTCTTGTTCAGTCCGAAGACTGGTTTGATGCAGCTCTCCACACTACTATATACGTGCAGGCCTCTTCACCTCTGCCTAACTACTGCAACCCACATCTACCTGAACCAGCTCACAGCACTCATTTTGATTCATTGACGCCTCAGGATATATTCTGTCAAGTAATTCTTTCTTTCAGTCGTGTTATGATAAGTTTTTCTCTCCAATTACATTCAGCACCTCTTAATCAGTTATACGCTCCATTTGTCTAATTATCAGTAGCACCACATTTCAAAAGCCTCTACTCCCTTCTCAACACATTCCACTTACGCTACACAAAACTTTCAGAGAACATTTCCTCATATTTACATTTCTTTTCGAATACGGTAATACGGTAACTCTTTTCGTGCTATTGCCAATCTTTGTTTTATATATATCCTCTCTACTTCAGCCGCCGGCCGGTGTGGCCGAGCGGTTCTAGGCGCTACAGTCTGGAACCGCGCGACCGCTACGGTCGCAGGTTCGAATCCTGCCTCGGGCATGGATGTGTGTGATGTCCTTAGGTTAGTTAGGTTTAAATAGTTCTAAGTTCTAGGGGACTTATGACCACAGCAGTTGAGTCCCATAGTGCTCAGAGCCATTTGAACCATTTTTTCTACTTCAGCCATCATCCATTATTTTGCTGTGTAAACAGCAGAGTTAATCTAATACTTTCACTGTCTCATTTCCTAATATAATCCCCGCAACATTACCTGATTTGCTGCGACTACATTCCACATGCCATTTTAAGTCTTACAAGAATAGTGAACTGTGAAACGCTAAAAATCTTAGAGATAAGCGAACCAGTAAACCCCAGTAAGACTATCTCCACTTGAGGGGGCAGGGAAGTTCCTGACGACAGAAGGGTCAAATGGAAATTTCTGGACCGCTTCGCTGAAGACTCAATTTCGCATGTGACGTTGGCTGGGCGGATAGTGGAGAACTTTGTATTGTCAGAGCGTTACCTCGTGAGATATATGGCGCCGGCGAATTCAGCAGGAACAGATAGGACAGTCTGTTCCCGGCGTGGAGTTTATTGTAGAGAAGTTGGCATTCGCATGGCGTACGCTGCGCCAGCGCTTCGCGCATACCCAAGTAGCGGATTCCTGCTGTCAGCTGCCCGACGCAGGTTCCGTTACAACTCGCAGTAGCGCACAGTTGTATACATGGCTGCGCATACTGACTGCCGGTTAGTGTTTCTGATTCCGCTTAGGGAGATGAGAGGCAGTCGCAAGCACAGTTCACGTCTTCGTCGACGCTGATAGGGCTGGAGTTTCCCCTAGCAATGCCTGGATTCAATGCGACAAAAAGAACCAAGTTGTAAGGTAGCCTTGTTGGAGATGTGCGCGCTGTTACGCCTGATTCTTCTCTGCATGACGTGGGTGGCGTAGTAATAGTCACTATAACAGCTGGAGTATTTTGTCGTTAGTTTATTGTATGGGCTGACTGGGGTACGTAGGCGTGCGCGTACAGCTTAACGCGCTACCTAGCGAGACATGGAGATGCCCCTCACCAGAATCGAACCTGCGCTGCAGACTGTCGGCCGCTGGCTGACACACCGGCCAGCCCGAGTTATGGTTCTTAGGCGATTTTCTCCGCTCGATCAGGCAAATATAGGGCTGATTCCCAATCTCCGTCTCACAATGTACAATGCAGAGACATTTAAAACACGGTAACTGACAGCATAAAGTTTATACGCGGTACTTGTTGTAACATGGACATATTAAAAACTGAAATGCACAGCACTGATGTTCCAGAATAATCTTTATTTTACAATTCGCTGTCAATCGGGTTTGGGTTTTCTACGGCATCCTCAGACAACTTAAAATTAAACAGACAATCCACACAACATCAGCGAGAGTTGATAGCTGTACAAAAGTTGTTTCCCAAAGATTTATGACCTTTTAGGGCCATATATCTTTACAAATATAGAAGCATAATGAAATTCACAAAGAAGTTATGAACAATAAATTATATATTGCTTTAAATACAAAGATTAAAAGTATAACAATGTTCAGAAGAAAAATGGCATACTAACGAGTATTGGCCCACACTACTATGTAATGTGAAGAAAGTAACTTATTCTTTTTTGTCTGTTCGTCTTATTCACCAGTTATAAAATAAAGTACGCCCAAGAGTCCACTTCCCTAGGTGGGGAGGATGGTTAACGCCAATGAGGATCTGTAACGCCTAATAAATGCCACATTTCCAATGTTGCTTTGAATGGAGTCATTTGTGAGATTCTATTGGTACTCACTCATAAAGCTTGTTCTGAGGGACTGATGATCTCGTAGTTTTGTCCCTTCACTCCCGAAGGCAACGAACCAAAGCTTGTTCTGGACCTCTGTGGTACGGTGGCTAGGATTCGTGATCAAGTTCTTTTAAACGTCACGATGAATCTACGGATGAGCAAAAGGCCTGTATGCCAGATAATGCACACTGGCAAGTACTGTAGGCCAACAGAAAGCCTGAACGTCTCATTCAGTGCCCTGTCGAATGCCGGCTGGGGTGGCCTAGCGGTTCTAGGCGCTACAGTCTGGAACCGCGCGACCGCTACGGTCGCAGGTTCGAATCCTGCCTCGGGCATGGATGTGTGTGATGTCCTTAGGTTAGTTAGGTTTAAGTAGTTCTAAGTTCTAGGGGACTGATGACCTCAGCTGTTAAGTCCCATAGTACTCAGAGCCATTTGAACCCTGTCGTATCTTCGACATGGATAGTGCGCCTGCCACCGAATGACACAATGATGATGCCGTTACTCTTCGAGGTCGAGGCTTATGGCCCCATGTGCTACCGTTTTATCGAACTCAGAATGTCATTTCTGGCTTCTACTTTCATCTTTATGTTATAACACTGTTGCTTGAGTGTCAGTGTGTGATCACGTGTGGCATCGACGTACTTTGGGTACGACTTTACAATACAACTGCATTTTTTGCCGTAAGGCACTGAGATTGCGATGTGTTTGTCTGCGCTTAAGATAGAAAGCAGACAGTTGGTTGTAACAAGGCTTTTGGCGTAGTTGATTCTCGTTTCATCGTATGGAACAACAATATTTCACCTTCGATATTTCGGTCTTCATGAAGGCGAGTCGATGACTAAACTCTGAGTGTCCAAACGTGGCTATTTATATGCTGAATTGCTAAAATCACTTGACACAATGAGATACTGTGGAGTAAAATGCGCATGCATCTAAGACAGTCGCCACAGGAGCGCCAGTCATAGATAAAACCTGTGCGTCTAACAACAAAATTTAGCAATCGCCGAGTGAGTAAATCCACAGTGCTTGGAAATTATGTGCTTAATTATTACAATGGATGCCAGGTCTCAGAATGTCAGGTACCGAAGACTGGGAGCAATAATCGCTCTGAGAGAGCGGACGGGAAATGAGTGGTCTCCGTGAACTGTCGAATTGGAAACTCACGTCTGTATTGAGCGGGTTGTCTGCCAATTGTGTCTGAGCAGCTTGCTTGACTACTTAATAGGATGAGGCCTTAAGGCGCACAGTAAACTACATCTCATGCAAAAGGAATCGACCGATTTGCTCCATTTGCCTAACCTGGAGGAAGCGGGTAATATTCAGAAGGTCTCCCTTTACCATAGGACAGATACAGGAAGACTAGAGTTGGTTATAGAAATTGTACCTAGCCCACGGGCTATCCAAAACACTTCACCCTACCTGCCTATCGCCAACAGGACCCGAGGTATGAGCCCCGGAAAAATCCCGATTTTATGCGCGGCGCGGCGTTCTGGAAGATATTTGGCAGCGCATGCTGTCACATACCTACCGATATTCTATCCGAATCTCACAAGTTTATTCGAAGCATCTACTCCTGAGAGGACTCGGCCTGAGATTGCCACGGTTACTCATTGCAGGGAGCAGAAACAAGGTGCGGTGGTGGTGTCCATCCTTGAGGATGAACTTGGTTTCTGCCCAAGGGAGCAGGCAGCGGAAGGCGGCTGGCGGCACGGAGAGAGGCCCGTGGCTGCGGGCGGGCGGCCGATAGCCGCTCTCCTCTCCGCTGCGCGGCGCGGCGCCCTGCTCGTCATTACAGATTGGCCACGCGCGGCCGCTACGTGATCGACATTTAGCCACACGGCCGCCGCGCCGCACGCACGCCGCGGCCGCAGCCGCAGCCGGAGGTGGCCCAGCATCACAGCCGCAGGCTTCTGCCACCCTCACTGCCTAGCGCTCTACTAAACACCTCGCAAATCACGATGCACAACCCATTTGACCAGTCACTAACGGTCGCAGCGCGGCAAATTAATCGCATACATGACGCCATTGAGGCCAATCGAGAGTAGTTTTCCAGCGTTTCAAGTCCTCATCAAAAAGGCTTGACAGAAGAGAAGGAACGAATTCAGTGACGCGCTGCTACAATCGTAACAACAGAGGTGCTCGGAGAACTTCAAATATCAGTCGTGGACGAAATATGAAGTAAATCTCGCGAAATCGTGTTGGCTAAATGCAGACAACCTGTTTTCGAGAACGACTGTGCAAAAACTCTGTTACCACCATCGCATATCTCACGTGTCCATCACGAGAACAGGGTAAGAGATATTAGGGCACGCACACACACACACACCCACACACACACACACACACACACACACACACACACGCACGTCGTATCAGACAGTTACGTTTCCTTCATCCAACAGGCGGCTCTAATAGGACATAAAATCGCTAATCCCTTGCGGAGTATACGCAGCGTATCCTTCCTGAGAATCGTCTGGCAATTTCTCTCGTGTTTCGGCAGATATTCACTATTTCGGACTTAACTTCTGAGGTCATCAGTCCCCTAGAACTTAGAACTACTTAAACCTAACTAACCTAAGGACATCACACACATCTATGCGCGAGGCAGGATTCGAACCTGCGACCGTAGCGGTCGCGCGGTTCCAGACTGTAGCGCCTAGAACCGCTCGGCCACCCCAGCCGGCTTTCACTATTTCGCTTCTGAAATATGTTGCTGGAGTCGGCCCAAACAAACACTGCCTGTCAAGTCTTTCGTGCGATGCCCGATGTTGACGGAAAGCGTCGGTTCCATCCCCGTTTCAAACAAAACGATTTTTACGGTGGAATCTTACGTTCAGTTCGACAGTATAGTCACATTTTAGTCCTTTGCGATGTTTTTTTTTATCAATATGTATTAACAGTGACAGCAAAACATGAAGAATAACCAGTACTTCGGCAGCCGCATCAGCGTCCTGGCCCGCGCTGACTGCTACCGCCATGCAGTAGCGCTGCTCAGTCGCTGCTGGAGTACTGGTTATCTTCGGGTTTTGCTGTCCCTCTTAACATATACAGAAAAAAAGAATATCGCACTAGACTAAACACGTAAAATTCACCTTTAAAAGTCACTTTGTTTCTAACTGGAAACAAACCACGCTTTCCACTGACACTGACCATCGCGTGAAAGACGTGATGAGCAGTGTTTGGTTGGGCTGACTCGAGCTACACCTTGGAAAAACCGAAACGCAAGCATCAGAGAAAATGCACGTGACGACCCTCAGGAAGGACACCCGGTGTGTCAACGTAAACCTGGATTAGAACACCAAAGTGACTGACAGCTACTTGTTTACAGACCAGCAAACACAGCAATAACCACTCACAGATTACGCTTGGTCACCCCATCTTGTTCGCAGTCGTAATGGCGCTCTCCTTTCCCACGCACCGATTCCCACAGTCAATTGCACACGACGCTTATGCCCAGTAACGTAAGAGTTGTAATTCGTTTTTCTATTTACATTCTTTCCCTGCGTGAAGTGGTTTATTTTACGCTACTCAATGTCAGAAACAAACTGTGCAGCTGCGCATTAAAGTGATCAAGCTATTACCGTCCCGCTAAGTAAACCCAATACTGCACACTGACGTGAAGCGTGTGAATGTATTCAGAATGCGAATCCACACCTGCTGCTGCCGTAGCCATATAGCAGGCGCGGGCCAACGCGAACCGACAGCATCGCACCGTTCCAAGCTAGGCTGCTTGACACTCAGTTATTTAGCTGGTGGTGTAGAGACAAGAATGGAAGATCGGTGTCCACATCATATGTCAGTAACTGTACAGTCAGCGTGCGCTGCAGCACTCGGTACGACATATCTGAATTACTACGGGTATTGTACGACACTGATGCTAAGGACTTACAAGAACCGGTATGCGCTACGTACCATGTGTTGGAATACAGTGTACATATTTTCAGCAACCAACGGCTTCCTCAAAGGAAGCACACTCACGGCCAATATGCTCACTTCTCAGCTGTAAAAATTCAATGGAAGAGCTACATGCGAGAGACAAGTAAGGTGATGCAAGAAACGGACTAGACGGCTTAATCAATTGCAGTCTCCCTCGATATATCACCACGTTGTGCAGAACACGTAATAGCACGGCCATCAGCAATACTGTCACGCAGCTCCACTGGTCTAATGCGTACATTAATTAGTAAAATGTCTTCTGTGTCATTATACAGAATGTCCCAAACGTAGCTATGTGGTGACGTAAAGGCAGAAATATGGTGCGGCCATTTCTTTGTAACGCTTGTCAGACATTCTTTAAGTAATTTTGTTACCGATAATTGGCAATTTTTACCTGTCTGGGCACTTTAACACCAGTAAAACTTACCTGAACCACTGAAAGTCATTACGCCTAGAAGAAAAAGCCACAACATGATCAGAGGATTTGCATGTTGTGTGCATTAAACGGATAGAGTGTTACAGGGCCATTTTCATTCTAAGGTACGATCACTGCGAAACATTACCCCACCACCACTCAGTAGCCTGCAGCGGGCCCAAATCAAGATGCCTGATTCAAACAATACAGGCCAACCACACACATTGATCTGCCATCTGTCCAGGCCTTAATGATCGTACCATCTTCAGTGACATCAGGTTTTTTCCGTGTCCATACCTGTGAGGATCACTGAACGGTGTGGTACATAAGAACCTGTCATAGGCTGCGGACAGCCGTAACCCAGTGCATCGCACAGGTAATTTTGGCAATACTCCAGTAAACGTCTCGCTATATACATAGAGAATACACAGACATTTATGCAGGCTGTAACAGGACATTTCAAATATCATTCGTAGAGAAAACTGCTCTGCCATAAGTACTATTTTAGATTTAAACGTTAAACTTTTAACAGTTCACCCGTTTCTGACAACATGTCGACAGCTTACATCAGTAGCCAAGAGATCACTGTGTCTGACGGACACAAGCGGGATCCAGGTACGATCTCAGTAGTGCCAGAAACTGAGGTTCTACGTGAAGGAGAAATAGTAGCTCCAGTTTCGAAAGCCACCACCAACGACCGGGAAAGCAATCTGCTAATACATATTCCGTCAATGCTTATTCCCGATGACGTGCTGTGTCTTCGTTACGCGATATTCTCTTCTTAATCATGAAATACGTACTCTTTTTCATTACATGTATATTTTTAAAACTGGAGAATGTATCACTGTAATTGAAATCCATATATTAAAAGTCTGATTACGGGCAATAATGTGCCGCTTCTTGTTACTGAAGGGGAATGACTATTTTGTTTCAACGTACTTTACACTAAGCATCTGTTCTTACCCGTCTTTTAGGAACAGTGTGCTATCGGTACTCGTCTAGACTTGCAGAATTCCCGGCAAAAGAAAGCAATTTTGTATGTGTAGTATTCCAAAACTTGTAATTTTTTTCAACATAAGATTGCTCAGCCAACCGGCTGCAAATAACTGGTACATTGACCTAGGTTTCGACACCTTCATCAGAATGAAATTGTGATAAACCTTAAAATTACACTGCGAAAAAGCAACGGTCAGAAATTACAGAAGTTGTGCTCACGTCAGAAATAAAAATAAAACATTCCAGCCTTTGTCACGTGCGACTAAATAGGAACAATATCTGATGTTTTATTTTATTTTTGATGTGAGCATAGCTGCTCTAATTTACCATTGCTTTTCCACAATGTAATTTTACGGTTTATCAAAATTTCATTCGAAGACACCTTCAGAGGGTGTCCGAATCCAGGTCAATGTACCGAGCAGTTATATGCAACCGGTCGGCTGTGTGATTCCTATGATTGAAAGATCGCAATGATTAACAGTATATGCCGCCTGGATAAAAAAATTTTTTGGTTACAACACAGATTATAATCAGGCAATCTCATGTTCTGGTAGTCGACGAAAAGTTTTTATTCAAACAGCAGCTTATCCTCGTGACTGTGATGTTCTTTAAGCAATCATGATCGATTCAATACTTAGACGCAGCACAAAGGCACTAGAGAAATCAAAATGTATACGAAGATGGCAAGACGGCGTTTCACCTTGAACGCACAAGAAGGAAGCCCTGCACCGTGTCGCCTCTCTATTGCCCTCTGTATACCCAAGGACTATGGTTTGTGTCGCACAGAATGCTCTCGTAACGAAAATACCACTCTCCTGAGCAAAAAGTTTCAACGACAGCAGCCAACCTACCAATCAACGAGCCTTCCTCATATTCACTGCGGAACAACCCAAAGAGTACCGTTCGCGCTCGCTTCCATCTTTAATAACACTGGAATCCGGTCGCCGTGATATTTTTCCGCATTGCGGTTCACTTTGTGATACCGAGAGCGTTTTTCCTGCTCTTAGTAGCGCAGCGGCCCACGAGACGGGTCGCGAATGACAGGGCGCGTTGGAACGTAAAGATCAAGGATAAATGAGGCGACCACGTTCCATAGTCAAGCGGGAGTCCCCAACAGCAATACTTCTGTATCTGTAACATGTCACGTGTACCTCGTGATACAGTTATTCTGACTGAACCGCGATTTAACATCTCGTAAATCGAAATTTAGTACGTGGTTTTAGGATGCAATCTGAAAAATATGATCAATGTCACAACGCTAACTAAATATTAGTACGCATTCATTAAACATGAAGCAAATTATTTATCAGTCTACACTTTTCTGAAGAAATATTTCTGCACAGCAAAAAATTTCGGCTGGTCATGAGGCGAGGGAACAATCAGAAACGATCAAGTACATCTGTTGCTGGTCTGTATGAACGATTCAGAAAACATTTTGAGCAGACCTTTTACGTTGTTTGCACATGATGTTGTCATTTATTGTCTTGAAAAGTCATTACATGACCAAAACCAATTGCAAAATGATTTAGATGCGACATCTGTATTATGGGAAAAGTGGGAAACGACTGTAAATTAAGAAAAGTATGAAGTCATTCACATGAGAACTAAAAGGAATTCGTTAAATTTCGGTTACACGATAAATTACACAAATTTAACGGCTTTGAATTCAACTAAGTACTTATGGATTAAAATTACGAATAACTTAAATTGGAACGATCACGCAGAAAATGTCGTAGGGACGGAGAACCAAAGACTGAGTTTTATTGGCACAACACTTACAAGATGCAACAAATCCAATGTGAAGAGACTGCCTACCCTACGCTTTTCTGTCCTCTGCTAGAGTATTGTTGTGTGGTATGGGATCCGTTTCAGATATTATTGACGGAGGATATCGAAAAAGTTCAAAAAAAGAGCAGTCCGTTTTATGTTATGGCGAAATAGGAGAGAGACTGTTACAGACTTGATACTCGAATTGGGGTGGCAATCATTAAAACATAGGTGTTTTTCGTTGCAGCTAGATCTCGGGTATGGTCACAGCAAACAAACGGGTACCCCTGTCGTAGAGGAGAATATACGCACTTGCAAATATATAAGCAAATCAGTACGATAATTGAAGAGAATTGAATGCACGAACCTTTTACAGATTTTTTTGAGCTAAGGTACAGCTAGAAGCAGACCAGACCTAACAATCATACTACAATTCCTGTCTCAACAAAATTTCCAAGTCACAGCTGAAGCAAAAGACATGTCTTCTTCAGCTCTGAGTTACATCACATTAACTTGTCTTTAAAACCAACCTCTATAATAGAAAAAATACAAATATGCGGATAAGGAAGATGAAATTACTCACTTCGCTGCTGTTCATGAAATAGACCACTACCAGTACTCTTACACTCGCTAACGCCGCAGCCATGTAAAGACGCCAGGAGAGGCCATATTAAGTACCTGGGAGTCCGGTCTAGCCTAGTGTCGTCTAGCAACTCGTGTTCCATCTTTTAAGGAAAATATATCGCGGTGTCGGAGCTCTTTAGTTATGTATGTTTTTTTCCTCGTACCTAGCAACTCGCTAAGAGGTACCACGTAGGCGAGTGAGCATATACTCTTCGAATTACAACGTGGGGGTAACTAATTGCAATAAACCGCAACAACCGAGCTAAAGCGACAGGGAGCAAGATCCTCGTGTCATCCACACCCACGCAGACGTGCTCGAGCAAGCGCAGTAGTTACAGATGATCCAAAGGCGGCGAATACCTCCAAGACGGGTCGTTATGGCTGCGATGGACGTCCACACGGTCGGAAATGCTGCTTGGCGAGTGTGACGAAAGCCATCGCAGTTGTATCCGCTACTAGATGGCGGCACGGGTGACTAGGGCTTCGACCTATCATCGTTACAGTTCTTTGTGAGCGCTAATGGTTTTGCAGCAACATTACCACTATAAACGTTTGCCTTTCACTGCCTCCAGGCATGTCAGTTCCACAATCTGTATCAACGTCATCGATCAGGCACTTTCGTACAACCCCTCGAAAATACACTATAGAACTACACTGTCGGAAAAAAATCGCAGCACCAAAAAACAGTGAATTTAGAATAATTAAACTTCGGGAATACTTTTATCTAGGTAACACATTTAAGTGATAAACACTACAAGATCACATGTTAATTTAAGCGTGAGATAATTCATTGCAAATGTGAAATGCTGGTACATTAATAACCGGTGTAACTGCCAGGATGTTGGGTGCAAACATGCAAGCATTTTGTTGTACAGGCGCCGGATGTCAGCTTGCGGGACGGAGTTCTTGCACTTGGTTGGAGTTCCATTGCTGTTGCACTTAGTTGATCAATACAGGGCCGGTTAATGCTGGTTGTGGATGACGCTGGAGTTGTCGACCGCTGATGTCCAACACATGCTCGACTGGAGACAGATCTGGTAATCACGCAGGCCAAGGCAACATGTTGACAATCTGTAGACCATGTTGGCTTGCAAGAGCGGTATGTAGGCTAGCGTCGTACTGTTGGAAAACACCCCCTTGAAGGCTGTTCATGAATGGCAGCACAACAGATCGAATCACCAGACTGACGTACAAATCTGCAGTCAGGGTGGGTGAGATAACCAAGAGAGTTCTCCTGCTGCCACACGAAATCACACCTAGGATCATAACTCCAGGTGTAGATCTGGTGTGTCTAACACACCAGAGAGGTTGGTTGCAGGCCCTCAATCGGGTTACTTGTAACCAACACAGCCATCACTGGGACAGAAAACACACAACAGACCTTAAAACAATGCCCTCCAATGAGCTCTCGCTCGATACAACTGTAGTCGCAAATGGCAGTGGTTTGGGGTAAGTGGAGTGGACACTGGAGGACGTCTGGCTCGGAGCTGTTCTTGAAGTAACTGATTTGAAACATTTCGTTTTGTCACTGTGGTGCCAACTGCTGCTGCAGATACAGCACGATGCGCCACAGCCATATGCCGTACGACGTACGCGAAGGTCTTCACTCTCGGCAGTGTCACGTGACCGTCCAGAGCCCGGACTTCTTGCGACTGTACATTCCCATGACCACCGCTGCCAGCAATCATTTACAGTGACTACATTCCTGCAAGGTCTTTCTGCAATATCGCGGAAGGAACATCCAGCTTTTAGTAGCCCTATTACGACCTCGTTCAAACTCAGTGACTTTTTGACAATGGCGTCTTTGTCACCTTAAAGACATTCTTGACTAACATAAACTCACCATCTCCAATCTCAAAGGTAACTAACGCTCACGATCGTTACAGCGTGTATTTAAAACGTATATGATTTGCATCCTCATGCGCGACTGACGGTATAATTGAATAGACACCTTTCAGATGTAGAAACATGCCTACCAATTTTCGTTTATGTCGCACAACTCCTTCTTGATACTGCAATTCTTTTTCGGTCAGTATACTACGCTGATGTAGTGGTGGAAATGTGTACCAGATTGTGGTTCACGAAGTGAGTGTTAGAGGTTGCATATCTCTACGAAATAAGTACCTTACATGGCAATTTGTGACCACTGGTTGTTTATATTGGGTGCTTGTTGTATCTAGCTAAAGAAATAAGAGCTAGATGGGTTGGTTGACCCATGGCGTCTTATTCTGGCGGGGAGAAGGACGTTAAAGAAACACTAAGAGGAATTCAATGACAGAAGATGTATGAAAAAAGCCTTCTGTTTCACTTAAGGTAGCATTTTCAACGGTATATATATATATATATATATATATATATATGGCGACAGACCAGGAGAAGGCGCAGTGTGTCTTCTGGTAAGCAGAATCCAAATCTGTGACTACGCCAATATAGTATAGGAGGACATCGACGGCAAGAAGCATAATGAGATGTTCCAAAAGCAGAAAAGAGATACACAGTGTCAAAGACCTTCCTCGCTGTTAACGTGGCCCTGTGTCTTAAGCACATGTTGACACAGTGCAAGCTACATTTCAACGCAGCCCTCAGAAGTCTGCATAGGGGTTACACCTTTCTGTGTACAAAGTGAAAACGTCCCGAGCACTGCATTCAAACCATCGTGCTCTGCGGTATACATTTGCATGTTCCATGCTGGCCTCCACAGATTTTGTAAATTACCATCTGAAAAAGAGTCCGTTTTCACATTTTTGGACATTTTAATCGCCACAACGTTACGATTTGTGGCTCCGAAAACCCACACAACACAATGAACACGTCTGCGATAGCCCGAAGCCTAACTTCTGGTATCGCCTAATGCACGATAGAGTGATAGGTCCATTTTTGTTCACAGAGAAGCCCATAATGCGAAATGTTTATCTTGGCATGCTCGAACAGTTCACGCTACCCTATATCTAAGAGCTACAGCTGCCCATCAACTACGAGCACGATGGTGCAGCCGCACACTGTAGTTTGCACATGTGATGTGCTGAAGGACACTTTTCCTCAGAGGTGGATGGGCTGTGATGGTCCCGTTGTATGGCCCCGTGCTCTCCCGATGTTACGAAATTAATTATGTATGTGCCGTCACGTGAAAAATCGCGTGTACACAACAGTTCAAAAATGGTTCAAATGGCTCTGAGCACTATGGGAGTTAACATCCGTGGTCATCAGTCCCCTAGAACTTAGAACTACTTAAACCTAACTAACCTAAAGACATCACACACATCCATGCCCGAGGCAGGATTCGACCCTGCTCCCGCGTAGCAGTCGCGCGGTTCCAGACTGAGCGCCTTAACCGCTAGACCACCGCGGCCGGCACACAACAGTAGTCAATGACGTGCTATCCTTCGTGCACGAACCAATGAAGCAATCAGAACTGTTGCTGCTGATTTGTACATGAGCAGGACTCGAATACTGCTACCAGCGAAGTGGGCACGCACTGAAATTCTGGCATAACAGAAAAAAACTATGAGAGCCGATAAAAGTTTTAAAACAAACCACAGTGCTCTATCTTTAGTAGTTGGTACGTTACATTTTTTTAACGATAGCTGGACTTTTATGGACCTGCAGCGATCACATCTCCCAAATAGGGTAACAAGGACTTACAGAGAAGGCAGTGAAAAGAAGATCTTTAATGTCCAATCGACACCGATGTCACAAGAGACGAAGAGAAGCTTAGATGGACAGGGATGGTGACGATATGGATTGTATTTTATTGTGTTTGTAACTATCCAAGTATTCACTGGACTGTTTCAGGGAAGTGTTGTAAGTGTAGTACGGATAACAGAGACTAGAGTGTAGCGGTGTGCACAGAGCTAATTGCCGCAACACGTCAGCAGCATAAACCAAGATCGCACGGCGACTGTCTTCAGTAATCGAGCTCGCATAGGATTGAAGAATACTGTCACAGGGACCTGTAAATCAACAGCTTGCACGACAATTTCACTGTCATAGGAAAAAGAAGATAGAAACAACGTACACGTGAAGAATGAAACACAAGTGCTAAATTTGGACCAAGTACGGAGAAGAGCACCACCAATGGAGCATTTTGGCTAGGAAGTACGAATGTTACAGGGGGCTAATGGTTTCTGGGAGAACGTAAATGAGAGATGCGAATCATTTGCAGCTCGTACCATTGCATTTGGGCTTGGCAACTACAGTACTTTCAATGCTAACACCGTTTCTTCGCGACAGAAAGGCGTCGTTTGGTGGATGATTAATTTACAGGGCGCTTCCCAGCCGCAGTCAGTGCACGATTTAGAGTCAGTGGAAGGTAGGAATAACATCGACAATAGCGACCGTCCCATTCAGTGGGAGATACTAACCGAGATTGGCTAATATTATGCTCGTCGGCGGCAGAGCGCTGTATCGTATAAATCAAGATTAACCTGTTCGGGCAACAAAAGTGGGCAGTGAGGCAGCGGGGCGGCGGTAGCGGCGGCGGCCACGCTGAAAGAGAGCAGTCACGGAGACGCGGCCGCATTCACGATAGCGTGGCGGTTCGCGTCCGGCGACCCCAGAGTAATGGCCGTCATTAAAGTGCTGCTGCCGCCCCCGCCCTAAGTGGATTATTAGGCGCTGTTGCAGCCGCCGCCACCAGATCGCTCGTCCATCTACTACTTTCTTTCTTAGTCCCCTCCCAACAGATATGCAACTAAAGTAGCGAGGCGGAGAGCAAAGCCACTTTATTCATCAGTCCGTTGCTCTACTGCGTACGCCACAAAGATTCGCTGTAGAACTTCGTCACATCTATAATACCAGAACCGATCTGCTAGTATAGACAAAAAAAGAGTACCTCAAGGACTCTCTCTCTCTCTCTCTCTCTCTCTCACACACACACACACACACACACACACACACTTACTCACTGAGCCAAGCGATTTTAGGATTTCCTCGAAGAATTCTGTCCACATGTATTTTACGCAATTCATGAATGATGTATTTAAATATTCACAATGGTGCCACAGAGCAAAGGTGGTCCAAATGCATTATGTGTTGTACTCAGATTACAAAAGTCTTGGGACAGCGACATGCACTTACACAAATGGCGGCAGTATGGCCTCCGCAAGGTATGAAAGGGGTGGTGCATTGGCGGAGCTGTCACTTGTACTCGGGTGATTCATGTGGAAAGTTTTCCGACAGTGTTATGGCCGCACGGCAGGAATTAACAGAGTTTGAACGCGGCATGGTAACTGGAGCGAGACGCGTAGGACATTCCATTGCTGAAACCGATAGGCATTTCAATATTCCAAGATTGACATTGTCAAGAGTGCGCCGCGAATACGAAATTTAAGGCAATACCTCTCACCAAGGACAACGCAGTGACAAACGGCTTCACTTAACGACCTAGAGCAGTGGCGATTGCGTAGAGTTGTCAGTGCTAAGAGACGAGCAACTCTGCATGAAATAACCACAGAACTCAGTCTGGGACGAGCGACGAACGTACCCCTTAGGGCACCGCAGCGAAATTTGGCGTTAACGAGCTATGGCAACAGAAGACCGACCCGAGTGTCTTTGGTAACAGAACAACATAGGCCGCAGTGCCTCTCCTGGACTCATGATCATATCAGTTGGACACTAGACGACTGGAAAACCGCGGCCTGGTCAAATAAGTACCGGTTTTAATTGGTAAGAGCTGATGGTAGGGTTTAAGTGTGGCGCAGAAGCTGTGGACCCAATGTGCAAGCTGGTGGCGGCTCCATAATGTTGTTGGAATGAACTGCGTCCTATGGCCCAACTGAACCGGTCACTAACTGGGTATGGTTATGTCCGGCTATTTGGAACCATTTACATTCATCAAATTCATGTTCCCGAACAAGGATGCGCCAAGTGACCGGGCCACAATTGTTCGTGATTGGTTTGAAGGGCAGTCTGGACAATTCCAGCAAATGATTTGGTGAGTCAGATTGCCCACCATGAATCGCATCGAACGTTTATGGGACGTAATCGAGAGGTCGGTTCGTGCACAAAATCCTTCAATGGCAACACTTCCCTCTAGGAGCCTTCCAACGATTTTTTGAATCCGTGTCACGTCGAGTTGCTGCACTTCGCCGGGCAAAAGATGGACCGACACAATATTAGGAGGTATGAAATGATTTGTTACCTCACTTATACACTCTCACTTGCAGATTACAATCTGTTGACGAAGTGGTACCTCCATAGCGATCTGAAACTTAATAAAGGATGCTTGGCATGGGAAATCGGTCGCCAATAAATTGCACTGTGAAACTGAGGTCCTGTACTACATAAGCGCTCCGCGCAAAAAAATCAGAAAGTTCCCATCCGAAACTACGAATCCTCTGGATAGTGTTGGGGTGCGTAGTTAAGCATCTGTACTCACAGATACCAGCCTTCCACAAGGCTGGAATGGCACGTCTCATTTTTGAAATAAAGCGACTGTTTTCCTCAGATGCTATCGATATTCGCTAACAACATTACAAAGACTGCAGCTACTAGCGCACAGAGGAATTGTACTTGCTGCTGCCGAAGATGAAAACGGCAACTACAGTCACATATTGTGGCCATTTTCGGCCTCAATTCTGAGAGGTCACTGTACGTACACGCAACTAACAGTAAAAGGGACTTAATAGAAGCTCTTTGCTTCCTTCTCGAAATGTACAGTTTTCTAGGGTTTATATGTAAATAAAATAAGAGTTAGAAGGTTCAAATCAGTATGTGTTACAAATACGACAGGACGGTTTCAGGTTTTGTAGCTAATATGTGGCTCATATGGCAGATTGCGTTTAATTATGAAAAATACAGTGAAGTGAACGTCGTCTAAATAAAAGATATAAACATTTTTCTGTTTTATTTCATCTTAGTGATGGACAGTGTGAGATTCTCATTAATTAGGGATGAAAACACAAGCACTGGAAAGGGCTATTCAGAAAGTAAAGTTCGACAGGACGTGAATTGCAAACTGCAGTGAAAATCAAAAAAGTTTTATTTGTAACAGTTAGCTACAGCTTCCATAGTCTACATAGTCGCCGCTCCCACTGAAACATCTTTCGTAGCGTTGTACTAATGCTCCAATAACCTCGTCATAGAAGGCAGCCGCTTATGCTTTCCGTCAATTCTCTACGCTGATCTGCAGCCTGTTGTCCGTGCCAGAATGTTGTGTTCATAGCCAGCGGTTTATGTGAGCAGAGTCGAAAATCAGAGGGAACGAAGTCCGGATTGTATTGTGGGTGATCAAACACTTCCCACTGAAAACGCTGCAGGAGAGTCCTCGTTGCCCCTGCCGTGTGCGGTCGAGAACTGTGCTGAAGAAGGAAATGCTCACCAGGCCCTCATACTGGGCGGGAGGCACTATTTTCGAGGCACCTGTACGTGCTCACTGCGCGATCAGAACTGAAAGAGCGACGTAATGCGATAGACGGGCATACTAGAAACACTGTCCAACACATTTATGCAAAGTTCCATCTGATTTTCACTGTGGTTTCCATTTCGCAATCGATCGGATCTTACATTCCGAACAACCCTCGTACTGTCTAGGACTTACCAGGTCAAATGAAAAGCTACTATTAAAAACTGAGAGAAGAATTCCTCATCTACAGCTGCGTGGTTTCGCTAAATCAATCTTTTAGCTGTCGAAATGAACTAGATGTGAAGATGTTAAAAGTTAACACCAACCTCAGACTACGTATTATGTCTGTGAAACTCTCGGAAACGACGCACTTAGACCTCCACCGTCTCTACAGGAACTAAGTCCGGAAAGAGTTTGATAGCTTGGCAATAAACGAACTGCAATGTAAGGCCATTTAAAAGAAACCTTGTACGACAATAAGCTCTTTCGACAATAAGCCTTTCTTACTTTCAACCGCCAACTGAAAGGACAACGGCCTTCGGAAACAAGTTGTGTCCCTGTCAGTCGCACCACCAGGTCCCATTTTCGCATTCGGACGCAGAGTACGTGCGTAGCCTGGCCGCACGACTGTCAAAAGTCGACGATCCCGCCTGTCGCGACGGCCCTATCTTTTAACATTCGGGCCGCACAGCGGGTGGCTCGCGGCAGTCACGGCAAAATCTCTGATCGGTGAAACAAGTGGAGTAGCCGCGGGCACTTTCGAAATCCAGACGGCCGAATTACTACGCGGGATGGAGGCTACTTGTCGCCTCGCCATGCTCCGCCTGTAGCCCTCCCTGCTTTTTAGTCGCATTCGACTGTAAAGTGGCGCAATTTATCCCAGCGCAGTAACACTACGCTATGTCCGAAAATTGGAGAGTGTATTACGTGACGAAGATCACCGCATGGAACGGGCTGCTCACGAAATTCTGCTCACCTATAGACAAGCATGGAGTCACACGTGCACACGCAGACAAATTCATATATCAACACAAACGCAACTACGTGTACAGATGAAGAGCCGATTTATCTTCTACACTGTTACTACCATCGTATTTGAATGAGCTGACCTAGAGCCAGTGAGGCAAATCAGTGAACCACAGATTCCTTAAAGAATCCAACTCTCGTGTATAAAGCAGCTTCAAACGTCCGATTCCTTTACAAATGAGCAAATGTGTTAAATATTTGGCGTTAAGCATGTAAGCGAGAAGAAGTTTAGAAAAAATTTGAAAGTGTGATTAACGTTTCTTGAAAGTCACTCCTCTCATTATCAAACAATGGATGAGTATAGTCTGGTCCTACATAAAATCGCTAAGCGGGTCGAAGACTTCTATCTAGTCATTCATTGAGCAATCCGGTGTGGCAGTAGGAGGTACCAATAGGAAATCCAACGTTTTAAATTTCGCGTTTACGAAATAGTTCTCGTAGGAGAATCGTCCAGAAGTACAGTGGTTTCACTATCGCACAGACTCCCGTAAGGACGACACAGTAAAAGGCATCCGTGACGTAGAGAAACAACAGAAAGGGTTGAGAACAAATAAGTCGCCAGGAGCAGATGGGATCCCAAAACACGACTCTAGGTCAATGGCTCTTATCTCCCTTGTATTCATCGCGAATTTCTTGCCCAGAGCAGCTAACGTCTGTAGATAAGAAAGGTACAAGATTGGGCCCACAAAATTACAGTCTAATGTCCTTAATATTGGTTAGCTGCAAAATTCTTGAACATATTCTCAATTCGAATAGAATAAATTTTTTTGAAACAGAAAAACTTCTATCAATGAATCAGCACGGTTTTCGAAAGCATCCCTCGTTCGAAACACAGTTTGCCCTTTTCTCACATGATATACTGCGAACTATGAACAGAGGGAACCAGGCAGTTTCCACATTTCCAGATTTCTGAAATGCATTTCACACGGTGCCCCAATGGAGTCTGTTAACGAAGGTACGAGCATATCGAAAAGTTCCCAAATGTGTGAGTGGCTCAAGACTTCTTCAGTAACGGAATCCATTATGTTGTCCACGACCGTACGTGTTCATCAGGGTCAAGGGTATCGTCAGGAGTGCCCCAGGGAAGTCTATATCTAAATGAAGGTGAGCAACAAACTGTTGCTGTTCGCTGATGATGCGGAGGTGCACGGGAAGGTGTCGTCGATGGGTGACTGAAAGAGGATACAAGATGACTTTGACAAAATCTCTAGTTGGTATGATGAATGGTAACTAGCTCTAAATGTAGAAAAATGTAAGTAATGCACATGAGCAGAAAAAACAAACCCGTAATGTTCGAATACAGGATTAGCAGTGTGCTACTTGGCACAGTCACGCCGTTTAAATATCTGGCGTAACGTTACCACAGCGATATGAAACAGAACGAGCATTCTGTAGGAGGGAAGGCAAATGGTCCACTTTACTGGGAGAATTTTGGAAAAGTGTGGTTCATCTGTAAAGGAGACCGCATATAAGACGCTGGTGCGACCCATTCTTGAGTACTCCTGGAGTGTTTGGGATCCGTACCAGGTCGGACTGAAGGAAGATATCGACACAATTCAGAGGGGGGCTGCTAGATTTGTTACCGGGCAGTACAAACAGCACATAAGTGCTAGGGAGATCTTTCGGGAATTCAGATATGAGTCCCTAGATGGAAGGCGACGTTCTTTTCGAGGAACATTACGAAGAAAATTTAGAGAACCGGCATTTGACACTGACTGTAGAATAGATCTACTGCCGCCAACGTACATTTCACGTAAGGACCACGCTTGTAAGACAAGAGAAATTCGGGCTCATACGGAGGCATAAAGATAGTTGTTTTTAACTCGCTATATTTGCGAGTGGAACCGGAAAGGAAATGACTAGTAGTGGTACAGGGTTCCCTCCTCCACACACCGTACGGTGGCCTGCGGAGTATGTATGTATGTATGTATGCAGGTGTAGATGTAGATGATGACGTAGCTAGTCTAAATAACTTGCACTCTGTTTTAAGCTAAAGCTAGTTTCCACGCATTTCGACGCTGATGATGTTATACCTTCTGAACTACGTGACGTACAATGATATCATTTTGCTAGGACATTCAATATTATCTGTAGATATTGTCTGAAAATGTGTTGCGAATACAGTTCCTGATGCGGTGGTTTTACTGCAAGAACAGCGACAGTACAGTATCTGATCAACTTTTTTCACCATTTTGCGGGGAGTATCAGCGAGAAAAAGTTTCGTAAACTTTTGTTTGAAGTCGCTAAGTGCTCTCATTCCAAAAACTGGATGAATGTAGTCTGGGTGACTGGCGCTCGCGGAGATACGCTGCCTGAAGGCATGTACACAACTTCCTACTGCAATACTTGCCTTATAGTGTTAAATCTTTAACGGAAGATTGTACCTCTTTATGAGTAAGTTATACAGCATTTTAAATTTAAATTCAGTCAATATTGACATCAAATAATTAAAATCAAATTTTTGCTGCCCTTCGAATCCGTTAGATACGCAATATCCAACTAGCATAGTGCAACGTGAACCAAGAACCGGCTTAGCCGTTTAGCAATACAGACGCGGCCGGATGAAACACAGTCCTCATAAGCCGACGCCCTCCTGCGTCCATTCTATTTCGAAAGATCACAATTATGTTCCGGAGTTTGCACTTCGGTGTTCAAAATTTTCTGATTTGTACACGTTATGCTTCGACAGCGAAATCCTTAGTCGAGTCATAGAAAGACTATAGAAAGGTCAAATGCAGATAACGGTTCCCCCTGTTGCGCTTCGCAAAAGGAAAACGCATGCTACTCCTCTCTCCCCGGGTTAATATTACACTGCGTTCTTTCTTGCATTGTTCTTTCCTTCCTCTTGATTATCACTCTCCAGACTTTTCAACTAACCAGTACCACAATTTTCTGAAGTTTCCCTTCATCCCTTGATCTTTTGCGCTTGGCGGGAATAGTTGTTCTAGAAAAGACATGTTTTGTGCAGACTTAAAAATAGTTACAATTTTGTAGCTCACGTCAGCAGATATATTAATGTGGAAGTTGTATATTATTTGTGAACCAGACGACTGACAGTTCTAAAATGCAGAAGGGTAAAGGAGCAAACAATTATTATTTCGTAGGTCAAATGAACCAACAAATGTTTATATAATCCCGAAAAATTATAGATTTGTTCGTAGAGGAACAACTCGAGACCATCATACCCCCGAGAAGAGACGATGCCAGCTGCACACGAATCAGCTAAGTAACGAAACTTTAACCCTTTAACTGCTCTGGACGTGTTAACGCGCGCGCATTTGTACCTGTCCCCATGTGCTCTGAACATAGCGTAGACACGTTCAGAGTACCAGGTAGAAGGACTGGTGGCGCGCGTAAGCACGTTCAGAGCACATACGGACAGGTACAAAGGCGCGCGCGTTAACACGTCCAGAGCAGTTAAAGGGTTAATTTATAGAAGTGCGGACGCCTTTGAAATTCACTCAAACATGAAAGTCATCTGTGCAGTGGATACTTCATGAGACAGATATTCATTCACGACAACGGCATTTTACAACGTCTCAGTTTTTTACCATCTCCTTGAATCTATCCAAAAACTTCCTCGTTCCATCTGCTATCCATTCGCTTGACTACATGTCCCGCGCACCTTTCCATTTCATTACAGTCATAATTACATCTTCCAATCAAACCTGTTCCTTGATCTACTTCTTTATTTTTCTGTCTCTCCTAATAATTCTCAACAGGCATCTCTCGCTCAGCAGCCTCCAGTTTCTGAATAGTTTTCGCATTACGAGATAACCCTTAGCGCATACTTCTCAAAACTGGTACGGTTCAATGACTGTAAACTCTCTTTTTCAGACATATCAGGAAATTAAGTTTCAAACTAACGTATTTAGTTTACCAAAAGCATTTAAAGTCTTTTTTCTTTATTTACTTTTCAGTGTCTACTGCTGTCTGAAATACAAAAACTCCTTAACTTTTCTATGATTTCATTGTTACTTTGTAATTTATTAGGTTGAAAACTGACCATTCTTCCTAGTAGCGGCTGCCAAGACTGATCGATATGTCGAACAGCTGGTAGGTATCACTGGTTATCGCGAAAAGCAGCGAACCTCGAAAACATACTGTTTTCATGTATTTGTTAATCTAGATTATTTCTGTTATCTGACAGAGCGCGTCGGCAGCAAAAATTAACTTTCTTACGAGATGTGCTATTCTAAATACAGGGCAGATAATAGGTGAGACAATGGCAAAATCTATCATACGACTCTCTGGGCTGGGATTATTTCGATGACAGTTAATGACGCTACGGTCGCAGGTTCGAATCCTGCCTCGGGCATGGATGTGTGTGATGCTAGTTAGGTTTAAGTAGTTCAAGGTTATAGGGGACTGACGACCTCTGATGTTAAGTCCCATAGTGCTCACAGCCATTTGAACCATCTATAGTATTGTTGATACGTGATCGCTATCCTACTGCGTCATCGTTACCTATACTTGCCAATATTTTGCAAGAAAAATCATACAGAACCTGTACTTATCCATTCCGAGATGACTGGAAACTATTTTGAATGTCAACAGTTTTCCTGCATCATATTAGGCACAGTAAAGTATTGTGTTTTTGATACTCCCGTATTTTTGTCCACCCCCTGAATATGCAAATACATAATTTTTGTGGAATATAGCCACTCACATAAATTTGTAACTTGTATGTATTTTTATATAACGTTCACTTACATTTTACGAGATTAAAGCGAAACTCACCACCGATGGTGTAACATCACCGCAACACATGTGAATGAATCGACAAAAACAAGGGTTTGGTGAAAAAGGTGTCCTAACAATATTTTTGCAAATTCTACAGTGCTAGGCGCTGTGCAGTCAGAGAACCGCCAGCTGTATCGGTTTCCAGCTGCACACTAGGTCGTGGCACTGGCGCATTAGTTTCCGGCAACGCCTTCACTCGCGTAAAGTGTTTAACATAAGGTGACAGGTGTCTATTAAAAGCCAAGCACGAGCGCGTAGCCTCGAGGAAAAGAATGCCACGGCAGCAGTCGCGAGGTGGCAGGGTGCTAAGTTACGAGGGGGACAGTGGCCACGCGTCATGACGGCCTTCTACTGGATGTGAGGCGCCGGTCACGCAAAGCCGTGCGGAGGCCGGGCGTATCTCGCGTGCCGCCGCAGCCGAGGTGGCCGCCAATGGCGGGCGTAGAGGCGACGAGTCACTACAGCTCGCGAAGAGGTGCCGCGAGCGTTGTGGAAGAAAGCGGGGGCCACTGAGGAGGCGAGGCAGCGAGCAAGTATTTTTGAAGCATTACTGCCATTCCCTATATTTTCAACGTAGTCTTTCTCCAGAGGTATCAAAATGCAAATAGTTCACGTACCAGCAGTGACATTCTTTGACTGATTTTAATTTCTACACGAAGTCTAGTCAGTAACACTACTTTACGCCTTGACATCGCCTTAAATTCCTGTTACTGGCATGCCAGTGTACCATCGCTATGGAGCTTCCTAAAAAGAACTATCCTGTACAAGTGAAGTCGAAAAACGCTTTCGCCACATAATTCGTTCGTCCTTCGGCCCCTCAGTAGTCAACAGGCATTTCTATGGAAACAGCATTCACGAGACTGTCGATCATCACATTCCCTATTTCCTTCAGACCTACCTCCCCACAAGATACACATGGCCTCTCTTCTCAGTTGCTACGGGATACCTGAAACACAAAATTTGCGCATTTTCATAAATCAATCCCAGCGTGGGACCTCGTTGCACAGCACATATTGCCGTCCGTGGTGACCTTTTGTAATGTCCAGGGACTATCACGAATCACGTGGTGACATTATTGCAATTGTTATCTTAGAATTGATATGCCATGACTGGAAATTCTGTAGGTGGCAGGGGTAAAATACAGGGAGCGAAAGGCTATTTACAATTTGTACAGAAACCAGATGGCAGTTAGAAGAGTCGAGGGGCTCAAATGGAAGCAGTGGTTGGGAAGGGAGTGAAACAGGGTGGTAATCTATCCCCAATGTTATTCAATCTGTATTCTGATCAAGCAGTAGAGGAAACAAAAGAAAAATTCAGAGTAGGAATTAAAATCCATGGAGAAGAAATAAAAACTTTGATGTTCGCCGATGACACTGTAATTATGTCAGAGACAGCAAAGGACCTGGAAGAGCAGCTGAACGGAATGGAAAGTGTCTTGAAAGGAGGGTATATGATGCACATCAACAAAAGCAAAACAAGGATAATGGAATGTAGTCCAATTAAATCGGGTGATGCTGAGGGAAATTAGATTAGGAAATGAGAGGCTTAAAGTAGTAAAGGAGTTTTTCTACTTGGGCAGCAAAATAACTGATGATGGTCGAAGTAGAGAGGATATAAAATGTAGACTGGCAAAGTCTAGAAAGTGTTTCTGAAGAAGAGAAATTTGTTAGCATCGAGTATAGATTTACATGTCAAGAAGTTGTTTCTGAAAGTATTTGTATGGAGTGTAGCCATATATGGAAGTGAAACATGGACGATAAATAGTTTGGACAAGAAGAGAATAGAAGCTTTCGAAATGTGGTGCTACAGAAGAATGCTGAAGATTAGATGGGTAGATCACATGACTAATGAGGAGTCATTGAATAGAATTGGGGACAAGAGAAATTTGTGGCACAACTTGACTAGAAGAAGGGATCGGTTGGCAGGACATGTTCTGAGACATCAAGGGATCACCAACTTAGTATTGGAGGGCAGCGTGGAGGGTACAAATCGTAGAGGGAGACCAAGAGATGAATACACTAAGCAGATTCAGAAGGATGTAGGTTGCAGTAGGTACTGGGATATGAAGAAGCTTGCACAGGATAGAGTAGCATCGAGAGCTGCATCAAACCAGTCTCTGGACTGAAGACAACAACAACAACAACAACAACAACAACAACTTCTGAATCTTGATTGACTGATGCAATGACTAGCGGCGAAAAAGGGGGGCATCTATTGAGGTACGTAGTGTACCGGTGGCTGCTTGGCCGCCTACAATTTCCAAGTTCTGTTGTGCCCGGATCAGGTTCCTGACCATGTGTTGCTCTTCAGCTCATTGTTTCAGACATCTACAATAGCACAGAGATTTTCAGTATCAGTGCTAAGTATTTTGTGGAATAGACGATGTTTTTTTACCGTTGAGGGAAAAAGAACACAATGCTCCAACTATCAGACTTTAGTATTCGAGGCTTTCGGAGTGGATAAAAAACACTGGAAGATTCTACTACAAAAATTGGTTCACTGATACATAAATTTGATGTACTCCATATACAGAGTGACCAGCCGACCAATTTTCAAATTTTAATCTTGACCGTCAGCTGAGAATTTTTATATCAGATACCCTCGTTCTTCAGCGACTCTTTACAGAGTAATTCATTCATCCTTGTATCCAAAAGCTATTGGGAACATACTACAGTTGGAATGCCACATATCAGTTCAAAAACGTTTGACATAAGATGTGCGTGTTGTTTGTAAGGTGGAAGGGTGCACTGATTCGCGATAATTGCTGCTAAATCTCTTGCATTTTAGTCCTCAGGATTCAAATGCATACTGACTCGTAACTCCACGGTGTGTCGCTATACACGCTGTCGTGATCACGACTGAAGAAGTTTTGAACAACGCCTTTATGTAAACTATTTCGTATTATTTTGTACTGAACAGGCTTCTGCATTACTATATGTTTTACAATTTTTTTTTCTATGTTGCTGCACACATGGTAGCATCTCTTCTCTTTAAGAGTTCGTACTCAACCTGTGTAAATCACTTTCCTCTCGTCTTCTATTCGATCTGAGTACCTCTTGTTTACAGTAATATGAGGTGAAACTGCGCTCAAGGCAAAGTCCCTTCTACAAACTGCGAATATGATTTGAGTAGCACTAAACAGCCTTAACATAAATCGAGCTTTACAACATGGAAATACTGCCAAATATGAACTAGCATGTAAGTAGTTCTCAAGAAATAATTCCGATGTTTCGAAATTATTCTAAAATATCAATTCCATGATATTAATTTGGTGCAAAGTTCGTAGCGTTTTTCCATAAGTTTAAGAAACACAACAGATACACATAACAGAGACTTCAGTCATCAATAAATTATCCTTCCTCACTGTTTACAACAGTCGACCAACGCTGAGGTAACTTTTCGATTCAGCGACTGTAGAAATCACGTGGTTTTGCAGTCAAGAACTCGTCGAGCCATGTTCAGAGCTCATTTTCATCCGGAAACGAAGTTCCTTGAACGTTGTTCGTTAAGAGAGCAGAAGAAAAAGAAAATCTGAGGCGCAAGGCCAGCTGAATAAGGTGAGCGCGGAATGACTTCCTAACCCAACTCCTGTGTAATGTTTTTGTCAGCCGGCCAGAGTGTCCGAGCGGTTCTAGGCGCTACAGTCTCGAACCGCGCGACCGCTACAGTCGAAGGTTCGAATCCTGCCTCGGGCATGGATGTGTGTGATGTCCTTAGGTTAGTTAGGTTTAAGTAGTTCTAAGTTCTAGGGGACTGATGACCACAGCAGTTAAGTCCCATAGTGCTCAGAGCCATTTGAACCATTTTTTTGTTTTTGTCAGTCTAACAGGGTGCGGGCAGGTGTTACCGTGGAGTAGTATCAATCCACGCAGTCTTCCTGGTCGTCGTTCTTGAATTGCACCTGCAAGACGTCTCACTTTTTGGCAATAAAAGTCAACAGTGGTAGTTACTCCTCGAGGAAGTAATTCGAAGTACACCAAACCGTCGCTGTTCCAACAGATGCATTACATTATCTTTCGTGGATACGCGCAGGGCTTTGTACGAGGAGCTGCTGCTTTATTTGGCCTCAACCATTCCTTTCGCTTCCTTGTGTTAGCATAAAGCACGATTTCTCGTCACCAGTGACGGTGCAGGATAGGAATGGTCGGAGCGTTCACAAGCCAAATGTTGACGAGCAAGCAGAGGTGCACATATGGCCACCCGATGATTTTTGTGTTTTGGCTTAGGGGGTACAGTACTCATACACCCGATTTTTGAGCCTTCGCTACTGTATGCAATTGTCGCACGATGGTGGGATCATCACGTTTGTCAGTTCTCGAGTACAATGACGCTGAGCATTGTGGATTAATGCATTTAAACGATCTTCACCAAACCCCGAACGTCTTCCTAAACGTGGAGAGTGGCTAATCCTCTTCAACATGAGAAAATAACTATCTCTCCGTGCTCTGTCCACTGGAATTATTCCCGCATATGGCAGCCTCCGCTGCTATCTGTCACCCCTCTACTAAACTCAAACCGGAAATGTTCCGATTTCTCCACTGTCTAGCGCCCATAGCTCAGTGTCTCCGAATGACAACACATAAACTCAAATAGGAACAGTGAACTGCAAATAAAAAATGACAGTCGATTAATAAACTCATAACAGCCGGAATACCAACATGCAAAACAAAAACGCTGCGGAGTTATGCACCAATCTAATGTAATACTGAAATAAGTTCATACGCCTTCGCTGTTCGTTCCAAATCCCGCAAAATTCTTCAGTGTTGCAGACAGTGTCATGTTGTAAAATTATGTATCAACGTTCCGGCTACTGCAGCAACTGGTCTTCATTAGAGTACCTAACAATATTGGTGCAAAGCGGCATTACTAAACGTTTTAGCAATTGCGTTTCAGCCCATGCTGTCTTTTTCACGTCTACAGGTTAAGCGTGTGTGTTGAGAATAGTGTGGTGTAAATGCTAACAGCGAGCCGCTAAACAAATGCGTTACACTGGATGGAGAACGCCGGTGTCGTGTCGCGGTGCGCACACCGCTACCCACGCTCGCGAGAGAGAGATTGGCGTGAAGCGTAGGTGACGGCTGCCGAGGTGCCCACGGTCAGACTGCAGGCTCGCGTTTTCTCATTAGGGGCACTACAGCAGCAGCAGCAGCAACGGTGAGGCGGCCTTGGTGAACGCAAGCGCGGCTGCGCTTGCAGCGGTCCGCAACCGACACTATCGCAGTCGAGCTGACAGCCACCACGCTAATTAAACCGTCCTCCTTTTTTGCGCTTCATTCGCACACGTGAAATTGAACTCTGATTTACTAATTAATTTTGTCCCGCTTGGCGGTAGGTACGGTAATCAATTTCCTGCCTCTTCGCTGCCTCGTTTTTTACCGCTCCTCCTGCGTACAGACGTATCTTCAGTTACCGACAGTGTGCCCCTTCCGTGTATGAAGCGCTGCGTGTAACGACGAGCAAGAAACCGAGTTATGTCAGCGCTCCCGAGATACGCGAGCTGACAGTGCCCTAATGGCGGAGTCCTACGATGACGCACCGCGTAAAATGTGTGACGCACCATCTTATATGTCTACAGGTGCGTCGGCGCTCATTTCAATAAGCCGTGTAACTTGTTCTCTCCAACAAGCAAACACAAACAGGTGTAAATTATATGAGCTGTTTCGGTATTAGGGCCAAAGATATCGCCACCATATTTCAAACGGAGTCACATAAGCTCGTCGATGCGAACGGCGGCACTCAATGACAGCGCAAGTGAACGACTGCGATCGGCGATAGGACTACAGCAACGCGAAGCGAGCCTTCTTCTGCACGCACAAAGCTAGCAGGACAGCCCGCCTTTGTACCTGTTGTGTCTGAAACAAGTCGCTTCGATACTATCTCGGGCCAGTATCGAGTTCTGGACTCCTACAAAAGCACTGCACAGTAAGTGGTGAACTATTATGGATGTTATGACGCGGCAAGTACTTTCAGGGCGGAGTCAGTCGATAGAATGGTACGCGCTGACGTAACATTGTGGTCATATATAGAGCCGAGTGAGATGGTGCAGTGCTAAGGATGTGTATTCACGATGACGTCACTTCTAATTCCCCCCCCCCCCCTCCCCTCCCCCTCTCGCAGCCATCCACATTTTCAGATTTAAGTTTTCCTTGGTTTTCCCCACATCCACTTCCATAACGAGGTACGCCACGTTGGTTCCTTAGCAAAGAACACTGTGATTCCCTTCCCTAATCCACGCTTGTGCACCATCTCTCTTATCGCAGTCGACACGATGCAAAGTTTAAGTCCAAATTTTCCTTCCATACATGCAGTGGTCGCATTTCTTCAATATTGGTGAAAATTTGAAGAACTAATTCGCCAATAATTACTAGATAGTTTAAAACCACACATCACTTTTATGAACAACATTTCTTACTTGCCAGCAGGCCGGCCGCTGTAGCCGAGCAGTTCTAGGCGCTTCAGTCCGGAACCACGCGGCTGCTACGTTCGCAGGTTCGAATCCTGCCTCGGGCATGGATGTGTGTGATGTCCTTAGGTTACTTAGGTTTAAGTAGTTCTAAGTCTAGGGGAATGATGACTTCAGATGTTAAGTCCCATAGTTCTTAGAGCCATTTGAACTTGCGAGCAGGTAAATAAATCACTCGTCAGAGGAGGGGCAATTGTCTCGGTGATATACCAGTACGGTTCTGGGAAAGAACTTGCCGCCCTTCTAGCAGTAGTTTATCTTAAGTCGCTCGCGCTACGAAGTGTTTGAAGCGCTTGGAAAAAGGCGCTCGTCATACCTGATTTCACAAAAGATAGTTGGTAGGTTGCGTGGTTTAAAAGAGGGGAGGGACCACTGCTATGTCATCACGAAAGATAGTCGGAGAGATGCTCGTAACAACAGACCTACACTGATGAGCCAAAATATTGTCACCCTAGATTGTGGGGCCACACATAGAAGCCAACACTGCAGCGCTTCAGTGTGACATGGATCTAAGGGGTGCTTGGTAGGGTTCTGGATGTATGTTGCAACATATGTCTTCGCGCAAATCGAGCAATTCCCGTAAATTAATGGCCGTTGATGTATGGGCCCGATGCTGGAGCCCGATAGCGTTCCAACTGAGTTCCAACGGGTTTAGAATAGATTTATTGGGTGGCGAAGACATCAACACGAGTTCGCAATCATGCTCCTCAAACTATTGTAGCATGATCCTGGTCTCGTGACATCGCTAAGTATCCTGCTAGAGGACCCCATATTCCTAGGAAAGTCAAGACGTCAAACAATTTGCAGCGAATTGTAGGAATACCTACTACATCATCGGATACGTAGAGAGATGCAGGTAGTCCCCAATAATATTGCCACAGCAGTCATGGTGCCTTGGATTACTGTCACAGGTCCGACAGAGGACCGAGCGAATGCTCTCCCTTGCGTAGTACGGACCACACCGACGTTCGTCCGTGGCGCGGTCCATGTTTCGAGCAGCCGTTCTCCTGGATTAACGGCGTTCGCCGACACGACTATCGATCTGGTGTAACAAGAAAAGGAATTCATCCGACCAGCCAACACGTTTCCTCTGATCCACAGTCCACTCTAAAGCATCCCACACATACTACAACCGTAACTGGCGACGTCGTTAGGACAACTTGGGAACACGTAGGCATCTTTTGGTGCGGTGTCCCATGTTCAACAATGTGCGCTGAACGGTGTGTTCTGAAACACTTGGGCCTGCACAACTGCCACAATCGGCACCTGTCCCACTTAACGGAGGGAGCAAGCCTCCAACTTCCACGTTCTGTCACGAGGTGTGGGCGTCTAACACCTTGTCACCGTCCTTCAAACACCTTCCACAGATGCTCACGACAGCAGCAGAGAGCTGGCGACTGGCTTCGCCGTTTCCGAGATGTTTGTTCCCTGGCGCCTGGCCATAACAATCTGGCTTTTATCAAAGTCGCTTAATTGTTGGTGGATTTCCCCCATTTTCCTAGGAAAGTCAAGACGTCAAACAATTTGTAGCGAATTGTAGGAATACTTACATACGAGTGACGCTTCGTACAGGGACTGGCATTTGCGCTTTGGCATAAATAATGTACAGGGTGTTTATAAACTAAGAAGTTACACAAAAGTAACCTTTAATTGTGAAAAAGGTAAATAACTTACATACCTTCCAGTTTCATTTACGAATGTTTGTTGTGACTACTTTTTGTAACACAATAAATGTCCCATCTATCACCAATTTCCTGCCAAATTCTACGAAGCAAGTCTTCATGTATGGTGGCAACTGCTTGTGTTATCCGTTTTCACAGCTCGTCGACGGCGCCCTGAAGAGAAGAAACCCCACACTCAGTAGTTAGTTAGGGTTAAATCGGGTGATCCTGGTGGTCAGGAGATTGTTCCACCAAGTCGACACATTCCTATGGAAATGGAAAAAATGGAAATGGACATCAGCGTATGGTGTCAATGGCCGGGTGTTCCCAGTCGGGAAGTTCGGCTGCCATGTGCAGGTCTTACTGAGTGCAACGCCACATTGGGCGACCTGCGGGTCGACAGTGGGGATGAAATGATGATGAGGACAGCATTACACCCAGTCGCTGAAGGGAGAAAAATCTCCTTCACCAGCCGGGAATCGAACCCAGGCCCCCGTGTGTGGCAATCCAAGGCGCTGACCGTTCAGCTAATGGGGCGGACATTCCTAAGGGGATACGCTACAACTTCATGATTATGCTGTGGCGCGGCTCTATCTTGCTGTGAAATGAATTCTGTGCCCATATTCTGTTGCAATTGAGGCATTAAATAATGTTAAATCACGTCCAGGTACGAGACGCCACTTACAGCTGACTCGGCAAAAAAGGACCGCAAGTCTTGTTCCAGCTTACAGCGCAAAAAACATTTACCTTGGACGAATCCCGTACATATTCGATTACATGAGGTGGTTTCTGCTCACCCCATATTCAAACTTGACTGCAGGTATGGAATGCGGCATTGTCACTGAACACAATTTCATGAAGAAAAATCATCTTCCGTCGGAATTTTGTTCAACATTTCTGCCCACAACTCAGCTGTTTCTCACTTCTCTTAAAGTTAGCAACAGTTCCAGTATGTAGTGTTTGAATGACAGGCGTTTCCATAATACCTTCCACTTTGCAGCACTAGGTATATCCATTTCTAAACTGGCTAGTATTGTTGATTAACGCGGACTACGAGTGTAACACTCCCGAACTTGTTCAACCGCTGCGTCGGAGACTGCTACCAGAACTTGGCCCGGCATCATATGTGATACACAGACAGTTTCGGTGAAAAGGTTATACCCATGATTACCGTTTGTCTTTGAGGTGGTGGCTTACGATATTGAGTCCTTAATTGTGTCTGAACTGTAGTGACGGATATGAATTCATGAAACCATAAACATCACTGTGTATGCTTTCACCGTTGTACGAATATACGATGACTGTTGAATTAACTCATTCGCGCATGCGACCTAGCGGGAACGTCAGGAACTAACAGCGTAAGGTGGGCATTACACTTGAAGATATGTTACATTCGGTGCTGCGTGATATATTTCAGTCTATTATATACCCTTTTCAGAATTAAAAGTAACTTAATTGTATAGCCAATTCATAAACATCCTCTACTATTGTGCATAAAATCTACTATTATTTGTTTACACGATTGGCGATTCATCATTGAAAGCAGTAACAGCCCTAAAATATCTAGAAGACTGTTTCCAGAAGAACATGAAGTGGAAAGAACACACAAAAGTAGTGACGGTAGAAGTTGCCAGACTCAAGACTCCCTGAAAGGAATCTAACGAAATGTAATTCATCCGTAAAAGAGGTGGCTGATTACACCCTCGATAGATCGACTCTCGAGTACTGTTGTAAATCTGCGACCGCTGCCAGGTTAGATTAACAGAGGAGATAGAGAAGATCAAAACAAGTGCGCTGCGTTTCGTTACTCGCTTGTTTAGTAAATGCGAGTACGGAAATGCTCACGAAGGCCCCGGGAATGACAGCAGGAGTGTGATGTTACGCCTCTTTACTTTTAAACCCCCCAGAGTGTTCATTACTACAAGAATCCGCCAACATCTTCCCACATTCTTTTCGGTGATCATGTGGGTAAAAATCAGAGAAACTGGAGGTCGCACCGGTTTTTAACGACAGTCTTTCTTCCACCGCATAATCCGTGACTGTAACAGGAAGGAATATGGTGGGAAGGAGGATACACTAGGGGGAGGGGGGAAGGAGGTGTGGAGCGAAATCATGTTGGTATCACAAGTACCTTCCGATACCTTGGTAGATATGGAGGTGGTTATCGGCGCCTCTTGTCGATTGTTACCTACGACAACACAGTTAAGAATTAAAATAAGTTAATACCACCGGATGGAGCAAAGGGCTGAAGTATCAAGCTAGCAAGTAAATACTAAATCGGAAACACGGCGCTAACGAAGGCTGTCAATCATAATTTGTCTTCCTTGTACAACGAGTAATACGTTTAAGAATAGCAACACATACTCCATAATAACTACGGATATGAAAGCACTAACTTAAATACGGGTGTAACTGGCAAAAACTAAAACTGTATCGGAAACACGATTGTAAAGTGAGATATCAGAAATTACTGACTGAGCAGGAAGAGAATTCTGCGGGTTTACTATTCAATAGCAATTCACAAAATAATGTGCATAGGTTGTGAAGCGCAGTAAATAGCCTTCATCGAGTGTTATTGCTCTGCTTGTCTCTTTTCATCTGATTCACAGCGGCGTTCAGACCCGGACAATGCTGACCGTATCATCAAGAGCCGTCCTAAGCCGCGTCATTACAGGCAGTTTTGTAAATAAGAGAGCCGAAGAATGTCCCGGCGCGTGTTCTGAGGCCGCATTTAACGCCAAAATCACAGCGAGCGGCAGGCAGGAAGCAGAAAATTACTCGCGGGGCCTGGAAGGGCGTCGCCGTCGCGAGAGGAAGATCAAAAAATAAACGACGGCTAATGTGACGCGTACGGCAGCAATTTGGCCGTCCAGTACCCAGGCCTACGGCGTAACGCGAGACACTAATTATCATCGCGTCGCTGCGAGGTACAGGTGCCGTGGCTGAAAAAGCGTACGGAATTAAGTGATCCACCCAAGCGTATCACTTAACGAATATCTCGTCGTCGTCATTATCAGCGGCAGAGGCTGCGCCATTCCGGAGGTCGGCTCGTATATAATTTATCTATTTATTAAATCTGTTAAGTGATCCCGGAATGGCGGCAGTATGTTTATGTTAATAGACACCGCGCCCCCGACCACCTGGCCTCTTCCTGGAGCGCGGCTTGACACATTTCTTTTTACAGTGCCGACTGTGTCACTGGACGGACCGAGAGGTGGTCATCAAAACAAGACCCGCCAGCTGCCGACATCTTCATTTGCGTTACACTCTCTCATTACCCCACACATGTCGTGCATGCTCTGAAACTCTCTTAACTTCTGCACGCAACAGAACGTGTTGCACGGGAGGAAACGTTCGCACAAGAACGATCTTTTCAGCTTCTGTCGCAGAGACGCTGCAATGTCTTCCTCGTCAATGCACAGAAAACGCTCACTCATTACGTGAGGCTACGATCTGAGAAATAGTATAGTTACTGTAATGAGGAACATTGAGGACATCCATATATTTACTTCAAAAGCACCCCCCCCCCCCCCCCAAATCACTACGTGTCGGTAGGTACATCGTACCGATATTATCGATTTTCCTTCCTGTAGCATTCGCGTATCGAGCGAGGGAAAATCGTCTGTCTACGTGCATCTATGCTTGCCGTAATGCCGAATCACACGACCCCATGCGAAATATACAATGGTGGCAGCAAAGTCATCGCACAGTGTTCTTCGAATACAGATTGTCTAAATTTTTCCAATGGGACTTTGTGAAACATACGTCGTCTTTCTTCAAAGGATTCCCTTTTAAGCACCCCGAGAATCTCTGTACAGCTTTGTATGGGCTATACCGACCTGTTACAATCCTGGCAGGCGTCTCTGGTTTCGTTCGAGTCTGTTATCACGCCTACCTGATAACGAATCCACTCTACAACTAGACGCACTAATATCTCCTATGCGATTCCCTTTACAAATACATTAGCATTTTCCGAGAACGCTTCCAACAAATTTAAGTCTTCTGTTCGCCCTCTCTGATGTTGATTTTGCGCAATGTCCCATTTCATATCGCTACACACCTCCAAATATTTCTACTATGTAACAGCTCGACATGGTTAATCCGGTAATCAGATAGGATCAGGTAGTTTCTTTATGTAACAGTCATTCGTTTCTAAGCACAAATTTGTTGATCGACACGTCTGTGTTCGCTACTTCATTCATGAGCTCCAATTTCAGTGATGTTCCTGTCATGACCAATCAGCTCATATTTTGTGCTTGAAAAGGCAGATAGGGACTTTATCTAATGCCTCGCAGAAGACGAGTAACTAACCATTAACTCGGGCGCCTTTTTTTTACTGCCCTCTGAATCTCATAGGTGAAGTGAGCGAGTTTCACATGATGGCTGAAATATACCGGTAAAAAAAATGTTTCGGTTCGTCCATATAATAGCAGCGAATGATTAAGTCTGAGAATTTGTTTAGGCTAGGTCCCCTCTTTTGTGGTACGTATCAACGAAAGAATCGAAGATGCAAACAGCAACTAAAGTTTCAGTTTTAGTTTCACTTTGAAACGTCCCCTTAGAAACATTAATGAATTACTGTGCTGATATGTAAGTAAGCTGTTTAGGTTTCTATATTGGTAACGTCACGTAGCGCACTGTATGAAAATCACTGGCTGTGCTGTGTTTGTCTCTGATTTTGTTCCATTGTGTCTAACTTTTGAAGCTTTTGCTGTGTTTGTCTCTGATTTTGTTCCATTTGTTGCATTAATTGCAATAATAATGTATTAGTGTCTGGAATATGTTCCTCTATGCTTTTTGGCAGTGCATTTTCACCGGCAACATTCACATTTTGACAAGCAGAAAATGTGTCTTGACTCATTTGAGAAAACGGTGAGGACCCAAAACCTGAGTCTACAGTATTTGCAATATTGTGTTCTGTCATTCCGGATTCATGAGGCGAGCTATTGCCGACCGATCGATCGATAATGCTTCCCTGTTCACTACTTGTTTCACTGTCTACACCATTATTTGCCGCCCGCTCCATTTCCCTATGCACTATTACCAAATTACTACTTTGAATGTCTGTTAATTCATTACACAGTGGTGCTGATAAGCTACGCTCGTCGTCACTATTATTTCTCAGTTTACTTTGGAGCCTAGTGTTACGTTTTTCACACGCCATTATTGTCACAATATTTCACACGATAACACAGAAAAGCACAATTTGAAGAGCAAAATAAGAAAACACATAAACATAGCACTGAAAATAATATCTAGTTAATTGCAAGCGCAGCTGCAAGTGTACCTGGTGCAAATCTACATGCATGCCACAACTGTTTTACTGTACAACAATGAAAAACTACAACTACAAAGGAAATTCTCTCCATGATTATGCGCAAGCAATGAACAACAGCTACACTAACTATACAAACTACAAGAAAAAAATCGGAAGATTCCAGTGAGGTATCCTGGCAGGGTCGCCATATGAACGTCCCCTTAGAAAAATCAATGAATTACTGTGCTGATAAACCTCTTACATTATTTGATTTTCAAACAGCTGAGCAGAACTGGATGTAGTCAGACATTTCGCTCTGTACCTATTCTGGTCAACACTAAACTGACACACAATATTTTTTAGGGCAACACAATCTGTCTTTCAATAATCCCTACAAAAGAATGGCCCTGACTAACATTAACCTATACCTTTCACAAATCACTTGCCTCACAAAAATCTTCGTTACTCAAGCTACTGCAATACAGCGAGCGCCAATACTGCTAGCTAAATAAAAGAGTCAAACTACTGAAGGCACTAACTACTGATAGGCACAGTTAGCAAATGAAAGATTTTAATAGAGAACAAACAATGTATTTACCTTAATAGTGTTCAAAGCTCATAATATATATAGCAGTTCATGACATACAATAATACAAATTTACTCTTTCTGATGGACACACGTCCAGATCGTCCACTCTCAAAATTCTGCCATCTCTCTCCCCATATCCACCAGTGCTGGCGGCTCACCTCCAACTGCGCAACGCTACGCGCTGTTAACAGCGAACTGCCCAACACTACAATAGCGAATATTACAACAATGCCACCCAGCCACAGACTGCTCACAGCACAGCCAGTGATTATCATACAGTGCGCTACGTGGCGTTACCAATATAAAAACCTAAACAGCCTACTTACAACTTGAAATCACGTACAAAGCAGGTGAGTTTTCTGAAATGTCCGCTTGCATCTGTAATTTTGTTGTATGGTCAACATCAAATTACCACAAAGCAAAATACACTGATGGTTTATAATTTCACTTGTCTACTACTTATTTTCAAACCAAGTCCGATTCGTACTCTAGATCCAAAAGCCTTTCTGCGTCGGATATTTTAAACGCTATGTTGACAAATACTCACGGTGCAACTTCTCTCTCTCCAGCAAAGAACCTGAGCTATTCAGCACTTCCGAATAAATTGGGCGAAGCGTTTGCAGAAAAATTTAAGTCCTACTGTCCCCAGAAAAAAACTACCTCCAACAGAATATTTTTGTTTTCGCTTTGCGCCTATTAGTGGTGCAAAGAACACGAGATAATTCATACCTTAATGACACCTTGTTATTTTTGAAAACTTCCGACTGCTGTCACTCATAAGGTACTGCAATAACGTCAGAAAAAGAAAAGCCATAGACAACAGCATCAACAGTTATTCATTTTCTACAGCAGCGTATGTATTACGCATACTTATGAGAGCAATGAGTGGTCATTTCTGGTGGCGAATTGTAAGTCTGCCTCTGCCTCTGCCTCTCTCTCTCTCTCTCTCTCTCTCTCTCTCTCTCTCTCTCTCTCTCATTGGACTAGCGGGGAACGCAGCTGTTTCCTTTCCATTTCAAGTTCTTATTTTTTATTCTCCTCTTATTGCGCAGAGCGCTTTCCTGACGAGCCGACAGACGTTACAGCTATTTCCATCCGACGACCATTTATCTCCAAGGTTCTTGCGATCATATATGTGTAATTGGTCTTAAAGCTGGGTGTGGTTCCTAATTATCTGTCTTCGACGGAAACGTGCAGTTTAGACGGCCGCCGTCGATAAGGACTGTGGCTCCTCACGGCGGAAGGAATTACACAGTGGAGGCCGGACCGGCTGAATTCGTATCCTCAATTGACTATTAAGGCGGCGTTGCGCCACGAGTGCAGCTCTGCTACTGGCTCGACTGGATTAGACCATTGCCACCTTTTACGGAGCACTGCCGTTAATGGCGTTAATACGTTTGCGTTCTACGCCCAAAGGCAGAGAAAAATGACAGGTTGCTTACATTGCGCTATAAAAATTGTCTTTCGCCAACACGAATTTCAGTCGTAATAAGTGGGTTACTACGAAATTAATGCCACTTCACCCACCGAGAGGGTTTTTTCACTTCGTCGGAGCGCGCCTAGAAATGCCGTCCATTACAATCTTGAAGAACGGCTGGTCTTTGAGAATTGGATCTCAATCTACGATTTCTCAACCGTAATACTGTCAATGAACGTTATCTTAATTCCAATATTTAGGATTACATGAACAAGATAACATTCTTAACAATCGATATATGAACAGCTGTTTGTTAAGCTGTGGTACTATTTACTAAAAATAGGGCTATGAAAATTCAGAAAAGTCAGCTTTTCTGTGTATAATGAAGAGGAATATTGTCAAAATGCTAATTTTTTTATTTCTTTTTTTAAAATAACTGCGTTCACGGTATGCCTGATGGGAGGCTACACCGTCGCTGCTGTTACTGTGTTCATGTACTTGCTCTTGTCTGTGTGATTATCATGGAAACTGGAGGGCCTTTCACATACAGTCAACTGCTATCAGATATGGCCCAGGCAGCTATGCTCAGTGTTAGCTAGGCATTTTGAAAGGAGGGCCATATTGAGGAGTATTGCAAAAGTAACAATTTGTTAATATGTAGGACCACAGATTCTGCGCTTGCGGCGCCCTCTTCATTTATTTCGTGCAATTTGTCCCGTCATTGAGCGCTGCCTTGAGTTTCTTCCCCTTCCTAGAGTGTTACGCAGGAGTTCTAAACAGCCCCGAAACCCTCAGAATACTGTTATGGATTGCAGTGTGGTATTCTGTTACAGTTTCTAGTCAATTTTCTCGAAAGTTTTTCCTTTCTTGCCATGAAACTCTCTACTCAACTGTGTATCAGGTTTTCCTTCGCCTGATTTCCAATTACTGGACAAATATATTTTATGCATGTGAAAGTTCCACAACACTATCAGTTGCACTTTATGTTACCGTCAGAGATGAGAATTCCTGACACAGACGAGGAACACTGCTTAGGTCATGTCACTGCGTCAGACACTAAGAGAAACCGATTTTCATGAAGTGCTGGGTTCCATCCAAGTAAGAGATGTCGACAGCGTGGAAAACGGGACGGCAATTGTGGCCGAACGGTTCTAGGCGCTTCAGTCAGGAATCACGGAGCTGCTACGGTCGCAGGTTCGAATCCTGCCTCGGGCATGGATGTGTGTGATGTCGTTAGGTTAGTTAGGTTTAAGTAGTTCTAAGTCTAGGGGAATGATGACCTCAGATGTTAAGTCCCATAGTGCTCAGAGCCATTTGAACTTTTTTTTTTATTTTTATTCTTTTTTTTTTTTTTTTGAGGAAATCTGCTGCTGTCAGCAAACGATGAAGACTTGAGGAAATATTCGGAAAAACCCACGAACCGAACAGCTAACGATTTTGCGAACCGAAGTAACAAGTTCAGAGAGAAAACGTGACCAACATCATAATTAGAGATCTCCACTTCCCTGAGTCCATGGTCCGAAGTTTAAGTGAAAAGTGGAGGCAGTGATAGATGAGGTTGTCGCGTTAGGCAAGACGCGTCAGGTAGTGAGACGGGGGCTGCCGAATACGGAGGTGTCTCTCCGTAACTGATAAGTGCTTTTGTTGAGTTCTTTACATGCCATTAATTAATATCTTTATTTACTTCTACTTTTAATTTATAACATTGAGCTGTGTGCTTCGGATGCCTGTAAGAAAACAAAAACTATTCCTTTTCATAAACAAATTATGCACTAACTCGATCAGTCATTTAGTTACTCCCCTTTACAGTCGCCTATAATTTTTTTATTATTTAAATCCAGCGAGGTTTTGATGTACACACACACAAAGTAGGAAAGATTTATATCAGGGACGTCGGGGGAGTCTCGACGCGTTATACGTCTGCTACACGTCTGCCAGTAACTAGACATTTCCAAAAACTTCACTTCCTCAAAAAATTTATGTTTGACATGAAACATAACGCACGTCTTAATGTATTAATCTGAATTTGTTCGTGCTCCCACCTATACCGAACGCTGATTTCGTATCTGGGAAAGCTATGAGTGTCATCTGATATAGAACTGAAATACATTAGTCGATACAAGGCACCTGGAGTTGATGACATTTCCTCGTAATGATTAAGATCACTGGAGGAGTCAGTCTTGAGATAACTGTTCTCTGTGGTGTGCGACGTGCATCAGGTATGAGGTAGGCAACGTAATCCCATATTTCAAGGAGAATGTATAAATTTCATTACCAAAGAAGACACGTGTTGACAAGTGCGAATGTTACCGAAGTGGTTGAAAAAAAACCGACACGGTTTATTTACAGAAGAATGAAAAAATTGGTACAATTCTCCTCCGGAAATTTCAGTTAGTATTTCCGAGTGACCCTACCACTTACCTCAGAAGAGAAGTTGAAAAAACTGAAATTTGCGTTTAGGTCGCTTATAGATTTAGAGTAATCTTGTGGCTTAACTGGAATTTCCTTCTCGAAATTTGGAAGACAGCAGAGATATAATACAGGGAGTAACAAGGTTATCTGCAACTTGTGCAGAAACCGGACTGCAGTTCTATCTGTCGAAGAATGTAAAAAGGAAACTGTGGTTGAAAAGGAAGTCAGAGATGGTTGCAGTCTATCCCCGATGATATTAAGTCTGGATATTGTGCAAGCAGTAAAGGAAACAAAGAAGATACTGAATGAAAGGAGGCGTCACTGAGGGAATTAGATTACAAAATCGACACTGGACGTAGCAGATGAGATTTGCTCTCTGGACAGGAAAATAAGCAAAGATGGACGAAATAGGGAGGAAATAAAATAGTCTGGTAATGGCAAGAAAAACTTTTCTGTAAAAGGGATGTTTTTAACATTTAATGAATATTTAAGTGCTTGAAGTATTCTCTGAAGTTATTTGGCTAAAGTGCGGCCTTGCACGGAGGTGAAGCGTGGACGAGAAACAGTTGAGCCAGAAAGAAAGTGGAAGTTTTTGAAATATTATTCTACAGGATAATGCTGTCAATTAGACGAGTAAATCGAATAGCTCATGAAGAGGTACGTAATCGAAGGAGGGATAAAAGAAATTTAGGTATAACTCAACTAACAAAACGGCTCGTTTGACAGGACACACCTTGAAGCAATGGGAATCGTCTATTTGGTAATGGAAGGAAATTGGGGGGGGGGGGGGGGAGGGAGGAGAATGGAGTGCAAACATTTGTAGAGGGATCAAATAAAATAAGCAGTTTCGAAATGGATGTAGGTTGGAATATCAGGTCTCCAACTTTGCTTCCGCCGTTTTGCAATAGATGGCAGTAGCAAGAAGTGGAGGTGCAGGTGGTACGCCGAAAGTGTCGTACAACACGCTTAGGCATACATAAACAAAACGCCATCAAAATATTAGTCGATGTGTATATCCATCATAAAGCTATTCTCGATTGAATATGTTAACTTACGAGCTCGATTCTCATCAGCTGCGGTGAGTTTTAATCTTCTGATTTATAATGAAAAAAATCTACGCCTGATGGTAATAAAATGCTGGATAACACCCATGGTCAGACGCCTATTAGTGAAAGAACGTGCAGAGAATTGTTTCAGCGCTTCAAGAACGGCGATTTTCACGTCGACGGCGTACATAGCGGGGAAAGACAGAAGCTTTGAGAACCTGCTCAAACTGACGGAAATCCCCGAAGATTGTTATCGAATGCAACTGATGCGTTTGAGCCGAGCACTGAAAGACAAACGTCCACAATACAGCGACAGACATAGAAGTATGATTTTGTAGCGAGACCACGCTACAGCCCACGTCGCAAAACTTGTCAAAACATACTATTTTTAAATTTATTGGCTTTAGGTACGTGCCCAGCCAGCCATATCAAAAGTGGAATGTCAATAATGACGATGCGAATGTAAGGACCACACAACACCCACTCCCCCAGCTGAGAAATTCTCTGACCGGACCGGGAACAGAATCAGGGCGCCTTCAGCTAGGAATCTGCCGCGCCGACCGCTGCAGCTACCGAGGCGGACGACAAAATACTTGGAAGCGTTGCTGTGGGAAGTCCTACGCCACCCGCCGTGTTCTCCAGACACTGTGCCTTCTGGCTACCGCCTTTTTCGATCCACTGACACACGGCCTGGCTGACCGGCACTTCCGGTCATGATCAAGATCAAAACCGAATCGATTCATCGATCGCCCAGTTCTTCCTCCATGGGATTCGTATGCTGCCCAACAGGTGGGAGAAAGCTGTGGCAACGGTGACCAATTCTCTGAATCTTAAACTTTTTGTGAGTTTTTCACAATAAAACAGCGAAGTTCGAGAAAAAAAAACGGTGAACTCGGAGTCGTAGACCTAATAGTTAGACAGAGATGAAACGATATGCACAGGACACGCAAGTGTGACAAGCTGCATCAAATCAGTAACGACAGTAGCAGTCGTGTGCGAGATAGTAGGGTTGCCCAGAGAGTAACAGACGTCTTGTTCTATCGCGGCGGTGGACGGGGCTACAGCCGCCATCTCGGTGCCATAACGTTCCTACACTCAGCATGCATCCAGCGGTAATAGCGTGTGTATCTCTGAAATTTGCTTTCTGTAACTTGTTAAAATGTGCGCTGCAATAGAAAATCCCGCCACTTGTGAGGTCCGTTCTGTGATTACGTTTTATGGCAGAAAACTGCGGACCAACGGCCAAACAGCGACAAAATTTAGGCGGGCGTCGGAGAAACCTTACCGCAGAAGTTTTGTTTTTTCACGACGTCGCACGTCCACACACGGCGAATCGTACGCGAGAGCTCCGACGGCGTTTCGGGTGGGAGGTGTTCCATCACCCACCATACAGCCTCGGATTTGGCGCCGGGAGACACCCGCCTCTTGCCGACAGTGAAGACGTGGCTCGCTACACAGCGGTTTGATACTGCCGCCGAACTGCATATTAGTACAATTAAGTGATTGCAATCGCAGGCAGCAGATTACTATAGACATGGTACTGAAAAATTTGTGCCACGGTGTGATAAGTGCCTATGTTAAATGGCGATTATTTAGACAAACAATACATTTCAAATGTACATAATAAAATTTGGTTTTTCATTAATAATAATTTTTCATTTTTTCAAAACGTCTGATACGTCCTGATAACTCTCGTATTTTCGTATTTTAAGTTGCAGCGATGTGTAACTTAAAAATTGCCCATAACGACTGGGCGAGCTAGAGGTCGAACTGTTACAAGGGAGCGGACGGTGCCCATCGAGGAAGCCAACCGCCTGCTGGCTGTGCTTGCTTGCCTCGCCTCGCCTCGCCTCGCCTCGCCTTACGCCCTCACGCACAAAGAAAGCTGGGCCGTCTGTAGGCCTACAACCCCCTCGCGGCCGGCGATAAATGGCGGCGGCGTAATGAGAAGCGGTGCGCGCATTTACAATTCCATTACACGTGCGCAGACCAGGAGCACGGCCGAGCAGCGCGCAGCACCTGCCCCGCGGTAATTAACTTGTCTCCCGCCGTTACGAGCGAATAAGTGGCAGAAAAAGGGGGAGAGAAATGAATCGTTTCTATTAGTCAATTTGCAGTTGCACTCGCTCTACTTAGGTCGCGCCGTTTCGTGTTTTGTCGTTCGGCCGCGGAGAAATGTATCGGCCGCGCGTGCACTACAGGTTTGTGCGGTGGGACGTAATGACCTCTGAATCAATTTAGCGCAATTGAATTGCGACTGCGGCCAGCGGCTCGATGCCCGCGCATGAAAAACAGCGCGGCCTCGCCGCAACGTAAACCTGATCCCCGTGATCCGCCGGCATCGGCTACATTTGTATTCAGTTATCCGAACAAGAACTAGGCGGATACCGGTTTAATATTGCATCCTGATGTGTTTCTAATGGCCAATGTTCCGAGCGCCGAGTCCCACACAGTCAAAGATCTTATTACTCATGTTTCTCCCTCACAAAAAGACAATTAGCTTGTTCGAGACGATAAATCTCCTTGTACGGCAAGTGGAGAGAGGTCTTGTTAATCCGATTTCGAGTACTCGGAATTTACAGTGTGATGTATTTTATTAATAGCATCCCTGTAATGCCATGTTCTATGTTCGTGCTGATGTTACAGTTCTCTGTTTTTACGTTCTTTTGCGTGGATTCTGGTGTCCTGTATAACTTATTTGCAGGTATATCTGGTATTAGGGGGGTTACAAATGTGTACTTGCTGTAGTTGTGAAGTGGTGCACGATTTCATACTGTGAGCACACATACGTAGTCGTTTCACACTCCGTGGCTTGTCGGGATAACACAGTCTCGATCCTGCCTCTGATTCACAAGTCTATGATGTATCCGCACTACCATATTCGAGTCTGGCGATATGTCATTTAGATGCGTCTTGTCATTTTAGCCTGTTTCATAGCGTCGTTCATACACTGAAGCGCCAAAGAAACTGGTACAGGCCGGTCGGAGTGGCCGAGCGGTTAAAGGCGCTACAGTCTGGAACCGCACGACCGCTACGGTCGCAGGTTCGAATCCTGCCTCGGGCATGGATGTGTGTGATGTCCTTAGGTTAGTTAGGTTTAAGTAGTTCTAAGTTCTAGGGGACTTATGACCACAGCAGTTGAGTCCTATAGTGCTCAGAGCCATTTGAACCATTTTTTGAAACTGGTACAGGCATGCGTATTCAAATACAGAGATATATAAAGAAGGAGAATACTGTGCTGCCGGCCGAAGTGGCCGTGCGGTTAAAGGCGCTGCAGTCTGGAACCGCAAGACCACTACGGTCGCAGGTTCGAATCCTGCCTCGGGCATGGATGTTTGTGGTATCCTTAGGTTGGTTAGGTTTAGCTAGTTCTAAGTTCTAGGGGACTAATGACCTCAGCAGTTGAGTCCCATAGTGCTCAGAGCCAATACTGTGCTGTGGTCGGCAACGCCTATCTATGACAAGTGTCCGGCGCAGTTGTTAGATCGCTTACTGCTGCTACAATGGCAGGTTATCAAGATTTTAGTGAGTTTGAACGTGGTGCTATAGTTAGCGCACGAGCGATGGGACACAGCCTGATCTCCGAGGTAGCGATGAAGTGGGATTTTCCCTTACGACCATCTCACGAATGTTCCGTGAATATCAGAATCCGGCAAAACATCATATCTCCTACATCGCTGCGACCGGAAAAAGATCCTGCAAGAACCGGAACAGTTACGACTGAAGAGAATCGTCAGCGTGACAGATGTCTAACTCTTCCGCAAATTGCTGCACATTTCAATGCTGGGCTATCAACAAGTGTCAGAGTGCGAACCATTCAACGAAACACCAGGCCCACTCGTCTACCCTTGATGGCTGCACGGCACAAGGCTGTAGGTCTCGCCTAGACGTGTCAACACCGACACTGGACTGTTGATGACTGGAAACATGTTGCCTAGCCGGTAGAGACTCGTTTGAAATTGTATCGAGCGGATGGACGTGTACGAGTATGGAGACAACATCATGAATACATGGACCCTGCACGTCAACAATTCATGGCTCAAATGGCTCTGAGCACCATGGGACTTAACTACTGAGGTCATCAGTCCCCTAGAACTTAGAACTACTTAAACCTAACTAACCTAAGGACATCACACACATCCATGCCCGAGGCAAGATTCGAACCTGCGACCGTAGCGGTCACGCGGTTCCAAACTGACGCGCTGAGAACCGCACGGCCACAACGGCCGGCTGCACGTCAACAGGGGACAGTTCATGATAGTGGAGGCTCCGAATTGGATTGAGGCCGAAAGCAGTTAAAGTGATATGGGGCCACTGATACGTCTAGATACGAATCTGACAGGTGATACGTACGTAAGCATCCTGTCTGGTCATCTGCATCCATTCATGTCTATTATGCATCCCGACAGACTTGGGCAATCCCAGCACGACAATGCGAAATCCCACACGGCCAGAATAGCTACTGACGGGCTCCAGGAACACTCTTCTGAGTTTAAACACATCAACTGGCTGCCAAACTCCCCAGACACGAACATTATTGAGTGTATCTGGGACGCCTTGCAACGTGCTGTTGAGAAGAGATCTCCACCCCCTCGTACTCTTACGGATTTATGGACAGCCCTGCAGGATCCATGACATCAATTCCCTTCAGTGCTACTTCAGACATTAGTCGAGTCCATGCCATGTCGTGTTGCGGCACTTCTGCGTGCTCGCGGGGACCCTACACGTTATTAGGCATGTGTGCCCGTTTCTTTGGCTCTTTAGTGTACAATTCACGAGAGTTAATGATAGACAATAATTTAAGGCTGGTTCAAGACTATACAACAATCAGTTTTGTAGATTTTTTAACGTAGTGCAGTCAGTAATCAGAATTGGAACTGCATCTGGAAAAGCGCGAGGGTTAATGATCTTGGGTTATTATTCTTTTCTACTAATATTGATTACTGGAAGTGTTTGTTACAGCGCATAGCTGCTAACGTTTCTAGGAATCAAAGCAGTAGCGTGGAAGAGGTCTTCACACTTGAAATACTCAATCTCACGTAAGCTCTTTCACAAATTTAGAAACTCACCTTCCTTCGGTAAAAATTTCGTAGTTTATGCATGATATAAGCAAATAATATGCATCAAAATACTCGCCGGACACTTATCCATAATGTAATATAGTTTTTTTGTTTTTTTTTTGTAATTTACTTTGCTCCTATAGTTTTTATGAGGAAATACGTGTTCAGTATGGTGAAATGCGTTAAATATGACACGAATGTAAATATTTTACTACCACAATGTTTATTTGGCTTTGGTATTCACATTCGCTGGCTTCGCCAACTCGCAAATTATTATCTCCCAACCTAAGCTAGACGTCGGGCTACGCTAGAGATCAGTCTATCACTCAGTAAAAAGAGGGGGCTGGGCGGAAGCGGCCACTCAGACAGAAATTCACTTTCCACCAAACCGTGGTTGTTAATAGAAGCTTACCACTAACGAGTTTTGAATCTACATACTATAAAGTATCACAACAAATATTTTAAGCAATGAAGAAACTAATATACTGGAACTACATACACTTTTCAGAAGGCTTACATAGTGACCAATTTCCCGTACCGAAGCGAGTACTGTGGCCTGTACCATCACAAGAGCAGCCCACATTTCTTTTTCTGATTTTCGTACACATTTTCTAGGCATCTTCACGTCCTCATGTCTGAAACAATGCGAAGAGATTGCAGCAGACCGTTTTCAGTAGGACTTTTGTATTGGGTCAGATAGAACAGATACAGTTTTAGATAATATAAATTAATTAACTCAAATTTGTCACAAAGGGATTGAAGGTTGGATGATAGCTATATATATATGAAAGGGTATAGAAGTCAGTTTTATCTGTTGTATTGTGCATGTTTTCTTTGGAAATAACTAGGTCTCATAAGGGTGAATGCCTTACTCACTTTTCTCGATGTGAAGTATGGCAACTTTTCCCGAACGAACGCCATGGTGGCGTTCATACCACTCTGCCCCTGATGTGAGGAGCAAAATTTACTTAGCTCACGGTCGAATTCATCAACGTCAATTAAAATTAAACATATCTTAAAATATTACTGACCCTATAGGTATTTTTGTTTGTTACTGAGCTCTTAACATTATTTGACATTTTTGGATTCTAATTGCTAGAAGCGTAGTATTACAAAATACAGCTGAGGACGAAGGGCCGCACGAACGTTTGATTCGGGCTGCAGTTTAACAATCACTGCTCTAGCCCTTTCTTCAGACGAAGGAGGTTTACAGAAGCAGTGAAAACATCCCCGGTCAATGACATTTTTAATTGAAAGCTCAAAATGGCTCTGAGCACTATGGGACTCAACTGCTGAGGTCATTAGTCCCCTAGAACTTAGAACTAGTTAAACCTAACTAACTTAAGGACATTACAAACATCCATGCCCGAGGCAGGATTCGAACCTGCGACCGTAGCGGTCTTGCGGTTCCAGACTGCAGCGCCTTTAACCGCACGGCCACTTCGGCCGTCTAATTAAAAGCCTCTGATAGTACCAAGAGTAAGGGACAGTCGATGAGAAACATAGTTATTGCGTATAAAACTCGGTACTTGATGTATTTTATTCATACTAGTTGATGGGTTCACGATAAACTGAGAGATGGCAGCGCTTTCCCGAACTTCAGTTTCTCACTATCGTTCCCTTTGTCACGATGTGTGCATGTACGTGCCAAAAACCCGACTGCCGGTAGTAGTAACGTGCGCGCTGTTCGTGCCAGGAAAGTGATTTACAGGGACGATGTGTACAAATCTAATGACGATGTGGATAACTATGACTCGGCTAAAGACCTGAATTTGTTTTTTAATGCAAATGCACTTCAAAAGTTGTCGCTAACAAGGTAAATGTGAATAATTAATTAAGGAAGTAAACAATGTTGTGTCCCTTATCACGGTTCACGGAAATTTACGTGATTGTGTGATGGCAGAAGTGTTAAGGTCCATCCTTAACATCGTTTACGTGTTGCAGTAAGGCGACAATAAAATTAATTTTATGCTATGCTGACTCATACACTATTTTTTGAGCTTCATTTACTTGAATACTGCAAAAAATTGTAATGAAACTCTTAATGTCATGAAATGAAACTTTTCAGCCCTTTTAAATTTGTATTTCTAAGAGATTTCACATTAATGTTTCGTTAATTTGCCCATCAACTGAAAATTTGCCCATCAACTGAACAGTGATAAACACATGCCAACCCATGGTAAGTACACTCAGTTTGCAAGTAAACAATGCTAAGAACTCACTAAAATACTTTTTAGGATAAAATTTTGTATAGAATTTGTGGTGTCACCGCCAGACACCACACTTGCTAGGTGGTAGCCTTTAAATCGGCCGCGGTCCGTTAGTATACGTCGGACCCGCGTGTCGCCACTGTCAGTGATTGCAGACGGAGCGCCACCACATGGCAGGTCTAGTGAGACTTCCTAGCACTCGCCCCAGTTGTACAGCCGACTTTGCTAGCGAAGCTACACTGACAAATTACGCTCTCATTTGCCGAGACGATAGTTAGCATAGCCTTCAGCTACGTCATTTGCTACGACCTAGCAAGGCGCCATTACCAGTTATATTGAGATTATATTAATGTCTAAACAAGAGCGATGTTCTCCAATTGTGGATTAAAGTTAAGTATTCCAAGAACTACGTTCTTTTCTTTATAGGATAATTACTTTACCTTGTTCCAGACCTCACGCCAATCTACGTGAGCTTTAAAGCGTGCATTTCGGCCTCCTCCAGCAACACGGTGTTGGCTCTTCTGCCAACACTTCAGAATTTACAATTTTAAAAGTATGTCGCTCCTCTAGAAATATTAGAAAACAATGATTTATCTGAATAAAAAAATTGAAATGGACGTACTTAAACTTATTTATGAGATTTTATTGAAATTTTATTGAGCAACTTCTCAGCACAACTAATTCGTCCCTTATCATTGTTTACAGCCAAAGTTTTCAAGTATCTGTAAATCGAGTGACTGAAATGTCGACGAATTGCCTGTTGGCTTCTTTTTCGAGTTCTTCGGACGACGTTTGTTTGATGATTTTTCTCACGTTTCGCCAGCACGAGTGGTTGGCGTTGTCGAAGCTTCTTCCTCCATTGCCGGTAGTGGACTGAAGTCCAGCTCGAGGGCGAAGATCATATGTGCGTGCAAAGGCTATTCCGTAGTCATTTTTGGTGCCGCTGGGCGTTGAGGCGTCAAATAGATATAACCTAAGGCCGCAAGCTCGACTACAGTCCTCCATCACCAATGGAGGTTGAAGCTTTGATAATGCCGGCCATTCGTGCTGGCGAAGCGTCAGAAAAATCATCAAACAAATTTCGGCCGAGGAACCCGAGACAGAAGCCAACAGGCAGTTTGTCACCAAGTGGCCATTAAAGCATTTTCAGTTTTGGACTGAAATGTAGTTTAGACATCTGTGAATATAACGAAGTGCTTTGAAACCGTATTCTAAACAAGAACTCTTACTATAATGTTTCGTAATTTATGATACTCAACATCGCACTATTATTATTTTCACAACTGTTACATTATTAAAAAAGTTAAAACGAAAGGAAGAACAAAAGAAGTCCTAAACCATACTGCAGACTGTTTTTTTGGGATAAAATTATTTCTGTGCACAAATGTGTCGCCTCTTCACGTAGCTGTTGTTTATCACTTAACCACTGAGGGAGGATAGCTGCAAATATTAACAACTGCTGCCTCTGAATCACGGGGTCCCGGGTTCGATTCCCGGCTGGGTTGGGGATTTTTCTCTGCCCGGGGACTGGGTGTTTGTGTTGTCCTCATCATTTCATCATCATCATCATCATCATCTGTGAGATTGACTAGATACGATTGTGAAAAGAAAATGAACCGTGTAAAAATTGGGACTTTGTACGGGCGCTGATGACCCCGCAGTTGAGCGCCCCCACAAACCAGACATCATCATCAAATATTAACAACATTATCTGTCGTAACATTTTGTCGGTTGGATTACAGAAGACGCAAATCTTACGTCCTGACAAGTAATTGCTTTTAACAGGCGAAAACATAATTCCGTTGCTCAGAGGTCACCTGGCCAGATATATCAGATATCTGTGGCAAAAGTCCTGGGCTAGTGATAGGCACATATACAGATGGCGGAAGTATCGCGTACGCAAGGTATAAAAGGTCAGTACACTGGCAGACCTGTCATTTGTACTGAGGTGTTTCATGTGAGAAGACCTCCGACGTCATTATGGCCGCACGACGGGAATTAACAAATCTTTAACGCGGAATGGTAGTTGGACTAGACGCAGGGGACACTCCATTTCGGAAATCGTTTGGGCATGCAATATTATAAGCTCCACAGTGTCAAGAGTGTGCCCAGAATACCAAATTTCGGGAATTACCTCTCACCACGGACAACGCAATGGCCGACGACCTGCACTGAACGACTGAGAGCAGCGGTGTTTATGTAGAGTTGTCAGTGCTAACAAAAAGCAACACTGCTTGAAATAACCGCTGAAGTCAATGTGGGACGTTTGACAAACGTATCCGTTAGGACAATGCGGCGAAATGTGGCGTTAATGGGCTATGGCAGCGGACGACCGACACGAGTGTCTATGCTAATAACGCTACATTGCCTGCAGCCCCCCTCCTGGGCTGGTGACCATATCGGTTGAACACTGGACGACTGAAAACCGTGGTCTGATCAAATGAGTCCCGATTTCAGTTGGCACGAGATGATGCGAGGATTCGAGTGTGACGCAGTTCCTACGAAGCCACGGACCCAAGTTGTAAACAGGGCAGTGTGCAAGCTGGTGGTGGGCTACCTAATGGTGTGCGGTGTGTTTACACGGAATTGACTGGGTCCTCTGGTCCAACCGAACCTATCATTGACTGGAAATGGCTATGTTCGGCTACTTGGAGCCCATTTGCATCCATTGATGGATTTCATGTTCCCAAACGTGTCACCGGGCTACAATTGTTCGCGATTGGTTTGATGAACATTCTGGACAATTCGAGCGAATGGTTTGGCCAATCACATGGCCCGACATGAATCCCATCTGACATTCGTAAGACATAATCCAGAGGTCACTTCATGCACAAAATCCTGCACCGGCAACACTTACGCAATTTTGGATAGCTATAGAATCATCAGCATGGCTCGATATTGCTCCAGGGGACTTTCAACGACGTGTCGAGTCCACGTTACGTTACGTCGAGTTGCTATGCCGGGCAAAAGGAGGTCCGACACGATAGTAAGAGGTATCCCACGACTTTTGTCACGCTGCACTGACAGAGTTCGCCTGGCAATATATGCCATTTAGCAGATATACTTGCCAGTGCCTGTTAATTGTTATCTTTAATGGTCGCTGTGTTACAGTTGCGATTATACGTAACAGACGAAACATTTTAACGGTCGAGAGTTCGAAAGGATACTACAGGTTGCGAATTCGTAACATGTTATTTAGAACGAGAATAAATCACAACTAAAAACAACAGTTACCGAAAAGTAGCATACACAGAAATCACTGTTTTCGCCAAGTCACAGTTTAGCCCATTGCTAGAAAGCTCCGTCACAAACCCAGAAGAGGTATCCGAAAACACTGCAGGAAATGAGACTCACAAGTGACAGCACGGGCTGTCGAGGTGCGCGCCTAGAGTGGTAAGGAGATTAGAAGCGGGCGAGTGGGCGCGGTACGGAGGACGCGTAATGACCGGGGCTGGGGCCGGGGGCCGGCGCGTCATTAGGGCGTGTTTTGCGGCGCGGCGGCCATTAGGCGCCGGCCGGATGGGCGACATTCGTCGCGGTCGCCTCGCCTGGGACGCTGCCGCGCCGCGGAAGGACGCGCCAGGGGTCGGTCGTCCACCTCAGTTGCCGCTGCGTCCATTAGCGGGACGCAGCCGCCCGGCCACTGCCGCAACTGTCCCTTACAGCCTCGTCTGCTTCTTTGTCTTCTCCCTGCCGCTCGCAACCCGGCCGCTACGTGACATACTCGCTTTTGTCTGCCGAATTTGACTGTCACGTCCAGCTACGGTAATGTTCAGTCACTTCTGGACACACCTCAAATTCCATCACATTTCGCAAACTATGTCACATTTAAGGTTCTGTGTTAGATTTACTAGGGGAAGTCACAAAGTTTTACGACACTGGTGTTCTGTTTGGTACACATCTGCAGTCCTGGCACACATTAAAATCCCCACGACACATTACCGTAGCAAGCCGCCAGAGAAACGAAAACAAAGTGGCATAGCCCGTTGTGAAGATGCACTACGCATTTTGCTTTGTCTTCCCTAGCGGTACGCTACGGTACTTGGCGTGGGGATTTTTGTGTGTGTCAGGATTGCAGACATGTACCTGCAATTAATTACGTTTTGCATGGATGATTAATACTTGTGACTAACCCTCGTAGAAGACACAACGAGAAATAGGGTACTGCGTGCTATCACGATGAAGCAGCTGCAAGGGTATGGAGGACGTAGTGTACTACGGAAATCAAAACACTGTTCAACAGTCACTATATTTCGTGAACCTGTACGCAGTTGGAGCCAAGTAGTTTCCGCTAAATCGCTATACAGGGTGATTCTTACTAAAGTTTAAAAAACGCGAAGCGACGAAGTTGACACTGATATAATTTAATACATGATACATGGGGCCTCAAATATCGGGAAATATCCCAAGAGTGGATGACAAACACTGAACATGTAGCGTCACCAGATAACGCCCCTCGCCGCTCGTGCAGCGGTGCACTCCATCGGACTGTCGCTCTTGATCATCTCCCAAGTTAAGTATTCACGTCGGTGTGGCTCCGGCCCTAGTGCACGATTTTAGCGCTTGTGGCTCAGTGTTCGAGTCTTACGTGAGGCTGGCAGTCTTTTTTTTTCATTGGGTTTGACATTCATATGATTACAATGAGATAATATTTATTATATCATTTACCAGTCTCACTGTCACGCTGGTTTATTCCAAAGTATAACAAAGTACGCCGGCCGAAGTGGCCGTGCGGTTAAAGGCGCTGCAGTCTGGAACCGCAGGACCGCTACGGTCGCAGGTTCGAATCCTGCCTCGGGCATGGATGTTTGTGATGTCCTTAGGTTAGTTAGGTTTAACTAGTTCTAAGTTCTAGGGGACTAATGACCTCAGCAGTTGAGTCCCATAGTGCTCAGAGCCATTTGAACCATTTGAACAAAGTACACGTACAACAAATACTTAGCGTAGTGCGTCATGAGTACAAGCTTCCGAACTGCATCGCTACAAGTAAATGACCTACATGTTCTTTGCTAAAGTCTGTAAACAAAAAAAGGAGGGAGTGAAAGTAAAGAAACAAAAAAGCTTTCACTCGGTTAAAGCGAGGCCAATAGTTTTGTAACTTCTACGTTCACGACAGATCACATTTACAAAAGGTGATCGAAAACAGAGTAGCCTAATGGAGCGATATTTAGCAATGTCCCCTACCGGCGAGCCGGCCGCCGTGACCGAGGGGTTCTAGGCGCTGCGGTCCGGAACCGCGCTGCTGCTACGGTCGCAGATTCGAACCCTGCCTCGGGCATGGTTGTGTGTGTGATGTCCTTAGGTTAATTAGTAGTAAGTGTAGGGGACTGGTGACCTTAGATGTTAAGTCCCATAGTGCTTAGAGCCATTTGAACCCTACCGGAGAGGGTAGGATCACCAAGCCCGATCTCTGCACATGCGGAGAGGTACGTTATCTGGGGAGTCACATGTTCATCAATTGTCCTCCACTTTTGCGTATTTTCCAACATCTGCGGCCCCTTGAACTGATTTCTCTAAATCACAAAATATATAAACTTGGTATGATGGTCCGACAGGTATCTGAACCCTACTCCTGCCATATCAATGCGCCACGCTGCTCAGTGTGGTATTCTCAAGAACAGCATGTATTGCAAGTCATCATTAGTTCTTTAGGTTCCACTAACGGCGAAAAGCTGGCTCATGCGACGACCTTCAAGTACTTCGGAAGTCGACACAGCTGACGATAGATGTACAATGGATTTGCAAGTCAGAACAGCCCACGCTAAAGATTCACTAATCCAGAAAAGAGTACTACTAATGTCGAACAATGTCTGCTTGGCTAACCACGAAACCTCTCTTCAGGAACTAAATTTAAGACATACGCCTGTACGACTCGAAAACTTGGAACTTCAGAAAGGAGGAAAAATAAACAAATTGCACGCTTACTAAACGCGGTGTTGGACGAGAACGTGAAGATACCATGGACTGACAGTGCATCAAATGAAGAAATACTGAAAAGGAGAGACAAGGAATCTCCCCCCTAAAACAGTCATTTCTAGGAGAAACAACATCGTTAATCACCTGATTTCGTCATTCATTCTAGTTCACTATTCCGACTGAAAAAATGACCGAGGGAAGAAGACAGAGAAGACGACTGGGACAAGTGTTCGTGGATGAAATTAAAACTGGCAGAAGATATAAGAGCATTAAGAGACTAGCATCAAGAAAGGAGAAAATGTCAGCGATCCCTTCAACTTTGAATCTGAAAAAAGGGATTGTAGTATAGTGAGAGAACCACAGATTATAAGACGCCTTCATTACATAGTGGTTTGTCAGTCTCACTCGTCGAACGAACGTACATCCGGCAATGTTCTTTAAACTTCGCTGCGAAAGTAACCACGAATTCTTTTATCTAAACCAGACCAAATGGCAATCGGAAGCTGCGAAAGGGTGTCAGAGTCATTCCACCGAGCGAAAATACATTATCTGGTTAAAAGTATCCCGTAACCCTTATGTGATGCGTAACTGGCAACTAGATATCTCGAGAGACGCACCCGCCAGTATAAAAGGAGGCTACGAGAATTGTTTTGTCAGTAGAGAACCAGTAACGGTAGAGTGGGTCGGTCAGGAGAGAGGGCACTAACGTGGAACGTGTAAACAGTCAATGGATGTCACCTGAGTAACAAATCCCCCAACCACTTTGCCGCAGTGGTAACATCGATCCCCGTCAGATCACCGATGTTAAGTGCTGTCGAAACCAGCTAGCACTTGGATGGGTCACTCACCGGGTCTGCCGACTGCTGTTGGCAAGTAGGGTGAACTCGGCCCTTGTGAGGCTAATTGAGCAGCTGCTTGACTGAGAAGTAGCGACACCAGTCACGAATATTGACAACGGGCGGGAGAGCGGTGTGCTGACCACATGCCCCCCCCCCCCCCCCATATCCATAGACGCCTACGGGCTGAGGATGACATGGCGGCCGGTCGGTAACGTTGGGCCTTCAAGACTTACCCGGACGGTGTTTTTTATAGTAATAAATCCATCAAGGAGATTTCAACCCTACTGAATCTGCCCAAGAAGTAACCACTGCAGCTAAACAAAGACCAAGCAGATCACATGCACCGACAAATAGGCACAGTAGAACAATGCGGATGGTAGTAGTAAAACTCACAGGGTACGGCGTGGTCTCCTTATCGGGTTTCAGAAAAAATGTGGAACGATATGAACACCTTTTACAGGACTGCATACAGTAGAGGAACAGTTCGAAGGTGACGACTGTAGGTATAACCAGGTCAACGCACTCTGTCATTAAGCAGCATCTCAAAGGCAATGGTGTGTGGACAATAACATTCCTTAAACGAGCTGGTTTTCCCAAAGTCCCTACCTGAACTGCAATGAAATACCTTAGGGACGAGTTAGAAAGACATCTTCGCTCCAGAGTCCTGCGCGCATCACAGCTACCTTTTCTCGTTTCGGCTCTTGAAGAACGAAGTGTGCTACCATTCGTCCACAGACATTCAGATACCTCACTGAAAGCGTCTCCGGCAAAGTTCGAGCCGTCATACAGGTAAGAGTGACCACACACCTTACTTATCCCACTAGTTAGCTGTCCGGGTACTCTTAATCAGATTACGTATTACTTGGGACAGCGCCGTCCTTCCCGACTCGATCAGATATTCACAAGGGCCTCCTTAAAGGGCGCTGCGAGCAGCAGATAGGCGGCTGCTTCTCAGGAGACGGCAGGGTGCACGCGGCACGGGGTCGTCCACCTGTGCCGGCCGGCCAGATTACGGTAATTCGGCCGCTACCTGGCGCTGTCCCTCTGTCCAGCACAAATTGCCGCTTCCCGCGACGCCGCATTCTCTACGCTCTGCCGCAGCGCCGCCTCAAAGGCTTCTCTGCAGGGGCCGCCAGACCACTACGGCACAGCGCCCCCCTCCTGCCTGGCATATCCCATCCTCCACTCGCACGACTAGTTCGAGAAAATGTTATCTTACAATCGTGTTCCACAGAAGGGATTCCACGCAATATTTTAGCGGGTAACGTTAGCTGCAAGGACTCTTATGAAATGTATAGTCGAAGAGAACTGGACTACGTAAGTTGGTTGGCCGCCTACAAGTATTTTGTCAGGTTCTTACGTCCACAGCGAATGCAGTGGTTAACGCTGGTGGTCTTTACTCCCCGTGACAAGATAAAGTTAAGCAGTGAAAACGAGTGTTCGCATTTGGTCTGAACGATAGTAATGGTGCCGGCGAACATTTTTTGCGGCTTTGCTAGAAAAGGAAGAGACGGAATTATCTGGAAGGATTGCTACTTTAAATACAAAAAAATAGTCTTTGGTTGAAAAGAATAACATACTCCACAGAGTTGGAACACACATGTGACAGTTTTAAACAAATAGCCTATGAAGTGAGTAGTATACAAGAATCACCTCATTATCACTATTTTTTCAAGGACTACGCTATTCGCCTGTTTTTCTCATAGGCAAAGCTGTTGCTGATTTCCTTCGGCTGCCAATATATTATTTACTAATAGGTTTACATCATACAAATTCTTTTGTTATTCTTCTTCTTTGCATTCTGTTGACATATGAGATCCATGTTTCTTCATTTTCGTCCATTGTCTCTTCCACTGTGGAAATATTCCGTTCTCTCGGCACGTCGTCGTTTATGAATCTGTCCAGTTTTATGCAATCTTTGACGGATTTCAGGAATATCATTTCCGATCTCTGTATCTTACTAAGGCGTTCAGCGTTCGTCAGCGCGATGTGTCTCAGCTTTTAGCGACCGCCTTACAAAATTTCATTCTGGTTTATTTCCCAGTTTGCCTAGATAACGTCACTCGGATCGTTTCGCATAAGGCCTGGTACTTTTCACTATATGATCGATATCAAGACCGTCATAAGCTATTGTAATGGAAGTGAGGCACTTGCTCAAAAAATTAACTTCTCACGGTCAGGCTTCACAATCATCTAGCATTTTTTTAAAGGCGTCACATTCGCTGGTCGTGTTAGAACATTAATTTGTAATGATTTACGTGAAGAGTGTTAACACTGGTAACATTTAGCGTGTAATTTACATCATTTCACCATGTACACAGCTTTGCACTCGTCTGATGTTGCTGTATTTCTACACTTTAAAGGCTTATTTTTGATGCTAAAACGTAGGAGGTTTTTGAAGTCTGACATGTGCTGAAGCAAAACCTCTTGCAGTACCGCTTAAGAATGGCCCAAGGGTCAAAACTGCAACAATAAAATAAATAATTTTTACAGTCAACGGCGAACATTATGTCTTTTAAAAAATTTGCTGAATAGTCCTGATACGAAAGATTATTTTTGTTCAAACCGTATATTTTCCTCTAAAAGCCATAGACTTCGCCTTTTGTGCACAGATTTTCAGGCTGTACCCGAGGAGATCTTTTGAAGATAGTACACATATCTCTTAAAGTTGAACAGTCACGTGATGAACAGTTAAGTGTATTTAAGGTGCAACTTTCACTCGACCGTACCTGCAGGCCAAGGGTCTTGTAGAAACATGCACGAGTGACGCGCAGAGGCCTTCCACAGGCCGCCACCCTCGCGCTGCGGCAGAGTGCACGCACCGACGCTGAGGAAAAACTGTCCGTCATGGCTCTAATCTGGCTGACCACAGGCCATTACCGCCGCTCCTCAATTTTTGCACCGCAGCGCAGCGCAGCCCAGCGCGCAGCATTAAATCCACGCAGCCGTGCCGTGCCGCGCGCAATTTCGCTAACTGCATATTGCGCGGCGGCCTCCCCCGCAGGTCATTAGCCACTTTGCGCTGTTTGTTTCCCGGGGACGCAGATGTGACCGCCGCCAGAGTGTATGTCGTCACGGCGTCTTTTTTTCCCTTCTGTGCTCGTTCTTCACGCGTAAGGACAGTTACGAAGCTGACTCGAGGATATAATTTAAAAGTCTCGAGGACCTGACTTCTATATAAAAAAGAAAAGTCCCTGAAGACAGAATGAGATCTCGGTGGCTTTTGAAATGACATTCCGCCGCTGCTGACTGCAATTTCCCGTGGTAGCGCAGCTGGCACAGGGCACGCGAGCTTCAGACTGCCCTCCTGTCTAATACGTAGCTACGCCGGTGTTCTGCGTGGCGGACGGACTTTTTTTTATGTCTCTCTACTGACCTTACATTTCCTTTACGGCAAATGGCGACGTGTGTGGCCCGATCACTGGAAGAGCAAGTAGCATACACACAGAGTGAACAATTGCTTTCCTACGATTTTCTGCACACTGAATTCCATATCGCGAAGTTTTAATCCGCAGTTGTTGTGCCTATACCTCCGACAGAACAAATTTTGCATTATTATTTTTCCACCCTCCACTCCCACCTCTCTCATGCAAATGACGCCATATGGCACCGCTGGTCTTCTGGGCGTGCTCACGGAGTTCAGCTTTTGATCTTCATTTCTGCGTTTCTTTACGGCCGTTTAAGAGTTCAAGTGTAGATATTTTTATTGGTAACTCAGGATGGTGTGCTGAATCACATTGTGTCAGTATTTACTTTATTTGCAGACTAATAATTATAGCTATTAGGGGTAGTATATTTTTAAGTTGTTAATACTTCCAAGTACATCTGAAAAGAGCAAGCCATTAATGCTTATTTTCGCCTGGGCACCGATCAGCTGTTGAAGTGTGGACGTTTGGAAGCAAAACAGTTAGTCTATACTGACAGGCGTAGTCCACTAGTGCAGTTTGAAGTGTTTGCCAAGGATAGATCGTGTTTGACGTGTCTGTGGGAGGTTTTGTATGACGGGGAGATTGATAAGAATGCGGACGTTGTTTGTGTCGATGTTTCGCCGCATATGTTTGGTGAAAAATAATATTATTACAATTTGTCTCACTGCATCGTGATCTTCCGCGACTATGGAAACTACGATCGAGGATAAAACCCAAATGGCACTAGCAATTACCAAAGTAGTAGCACATTTTTCACAGCCATGTATTACGCAGGAAGAGGTTATCAACAAAAATCAATATTATATACATAACATTCAAGCAGGAGTGCAATGAAATAAAAGAATATAAATTGTAGGTTCTTCCACGGACAATATGAGAGCTTCATGTTCCCACGTTGTGGTTGGTTGGTTTTTTGGGGGAAGAGACCAAACAACGAGGTCATCGGTCTCATCGGATTAGGGAAGGACAGGGAAGGAAGTCGGCCGTGCCCTTTCAGACGAACCACCCCAGCATTTGCCTGGAGCGATTTAGGGAAATCACGGAAAACCTAAATCAGGATGGCCGGACGCGGGATTGAACCGTCGTCCTCCCGAATGCGAGTCCAGTGCCCACGTTGTGGTATTTTAATGAACTGTCATTAGAGGACCATGGAGAAGAGAATATATTACCGCCTACTTGTGTCTTATTTTTCAGTGTGAGGGCGAAGTAACTCTAAATAAATAACAAAAAGTTTCGCTACCCATTCGCAGAAAGTTGATGTGATCTTCAGGTTCGGAGTGTAGCATTTCCATAAACGGGTTTTCGTATGTATGCTTCTCTCGCGTTTTAAACCATTCCTGGACCAGCGTCTTGCTTTCTTCTTCTTCTTTAAACATAGTGCCAGAGTCAGTGTTAGAAATGCTTTATCTGTATTTGTGTCAAAATATAGCGTAAACGAAAAGTGTTTGCTTCAACAGTAATGTTAAACTGACAATCTTTGGTGGTAGGAGTACGGGCTTGTTAGACACATCCCTGGCCAAACACGAACGAATTTGACAGACAAGTTTGCTCTTTTATGAGGGTCTTAACAAATTATTAAAACTTTCATTGTCCACTCGAAGAAAGTTGATGTAATCATCGGGTTCTGGAAGTAATATTTCACTTAGCATATTTTCATGGGTAAATCTCTCTCTCTCTCTCTCTCTCTCTCTCTCTCTCTCTCTCTCTCACACACACACACACACACACACACACACACACACACACTCACTCATTTCAAGGTATTCCTAGAATAGCGTCTTGTTTTCTCCTTCTTCTTTAAACACAGTGCCAGATTCGGTGCGTCATAAATGACCTTTCTCACTGCTGCTGTCAAAATGCTCATTAACACGACCAGGGTCAGCTCTAAAGTGATGTTAAACTGACAGACTTTGTGTGTAAAGTACGGGCATGTTTGCAAGATGCGCAGGTTGCTCGTTAAGAGGGACTTTGGACACAGAGAAAAAACAACTAATCTACTGAAATGAATACATATTAAGACCAATGATACCAATCTCTGCGGCCGGCCAGAGTGGCCGAGCGGTTAAAGGCGCTACAGTCTGGAACCGCACGACCGCTACGGTCGCAGATCCGAATCCTGCCTCGGGCATGGATGTGTGTGATGTCCTTAGGTTAGTTAGGTTTAAGTAGTTCTAAGTTCTAGGGGACTGATGACCACAGCAGTTGAGTCCCATAGTGCTCAGAGCCATTTGAACCAAACCAATCTCTGCATGCCTAACACCCTGTACATTGGGAAAAAATTAGGCATCTGGTTACGCTATTCCGCGTGTACAAGCCGGAACGCGCTGTACGCGCCCACGACCCTGAGAGCACCTGCAGTTCCAGAGCGCTGCAGGCGCAGCAGCTGTGGCATGGATTCGCGCTGCCCTGTACATAATGGAAGCTGAGAGCCGAGCGGCGACCCGGGGTCGCGGCTGTGAGGTAGGACGGCCGCTTTGCGGTGCATCTGCCCGCCGCTGACCCTAATAGCCGGCCGGGATCGAGGACAGCGAGCGTCGAGGTGGACGTGGACGCGAGATGAGGGCCGACCGTATCGCACGGCTGGCGCGCCTGCCCTACTCCTACAACATCCGAGTCACGCCACCGACTTCACGGTTTAGACGATGTATCACCTGACATTTGTACTCCGTTTATTTCGCGCACGATTCATTTTATCAAAACGAAGTTTTCCGCAAGTGATACTACAAGCATGGTTTTGACGTCAAAATGTCTATTCGCTCGTCGTCGAACTTTCTTTTGTGAAAAAATACCATCAGATTTCAATCGCTAATAACTACGAGATTAATAATGCATAAACAATGACTGAGCCCATAACGGATAGATCTCGTCTATACGTGATTGTCGGGCAGTATTTGTTTTGCTTCTGACGTCATCGTACCAGTATTGTTACGATCTAGCTTTGAGTAAAGTTCAACATTTGTGCAGTGTACAAACGCGTTTAGTTAGCATAGTGATTCGGGTGTCACTTTGAAAAGCTCACGGAGCATTACTAGGATACAATGTGAGACAGTAAAAATATTCGCCAAATCAAAATTAAAAAATAGTGAACGATATCTTCTAATGTGAGTCGGAATTACAGAAAACGCAAATCAAAGGCAATTTCGCACCGAAAGGAATCCAAAAAGCCTAAAAATTGGAGTGCCGAACGAATGCGAGAGCTACAGCAGCGTCGAAAAGCAAATGAAAAAACCAGCGCAAAGCGATTGCGTAGATAGCCATCGAGCTTATATCGGAGAATGACAGTCCGAACTTGTGACTTATCTCTTCTGTAGCCAATACACTACTCCGTGTAACCACTGTACTCCAAAGACTGACAATTGAATTATACATTACAGTGAAAAACTTATGGCCGGCCGGAGTGGCCATTCGGTTCTAGGCGCTACAGTATGGAGCCGAGCGTCCGCTACGGTCGCAGGTTCGAATCCTGCCTCGGGCATGGATGTGTGTGATGTCCTTCGTTAGTTAGGTTTAATTAGTTCTAAGTTCTAGGCGACTGATGACCTCAGAAGTTAAGTCGCATAGCGCTCAGAGCCATTTTTTTTTAATTTATGATTTTATTCCGACGTTTTCACGGAAAATCTGTGGCATGGACCCGAACTGCGTACTCAGAAATGTTTTTAACGGCGCTCGAGGCCTGTTGGAACACGAGTACAATTAACATTGCTGTTGAAAAACTTCTCGGAAAAATATCCGAGAAATGTACTAAAACTGAAGGTTAAGGCGGCGTGAGACGGCTATGGCGGCCCAACTGAGTGGAGCTCCCATGACTGGCTGGGTCTATGTCTCAACGCTTTTGTCAGTTTACCTATCCTCCACAAAAGCAGTTTACTTAATCATGGACATGCACACCGTAAAGATACCGAGTCGATACCCATAGTGGCGAGCTACCTAGCAGCATGCGCTGCCTCGCGTGCATTAGCTTCCAGAACTTTCTGTCGTTTCTCGCCTTTTCCGGCTGACAGGGCCTTGTCCTGTTGCGTCGACAATGTCAGGCAGTAGCGAGTGTGCGAAGTCTGTCGTGGTCTGGTGTCGGTCGAATCAGCATCTGATGAAAGTGTCGGGCGATAGGAAAATGCCAAATGAAAGAGTAAGGTGTTTAACAGTTGTTATGGTGGGGGGAGGAGGGAATCTAATTGATATAGGAACTTTGAACGGACTGTGACTTTTTGGAGGAAACGAATTTCGTGTTTGTACAATTCAAATGAATGGTTCAAATGGCTCTGAGCACTATGGGACTCAACTGCTGAGGTCATTAGTCCCCTAGAACTTAGAACTAGTTAAACCTAACTAACCTAAGGACATCACAAACATCCATGCCCGAGGCAGGATTCGAACCTGCGACCGGAGCGGTCTTGCGGTTCCAGACTGCAGCGCCTTTAACCGCACGGCCACATCGGCCGGCTGTACAATTCACCAACCTCAATGAGTGAGACTTAGTTAAGCATATTCCACTGAATGAAAGTTGAATGAAATAATTAAATAGGCATCACCTTTAGTTGCGGAAGACACTTACCGTTATTTACGATTAATTTTTGTGGTACTTAATTACTGACACGTCACTTATTGTTAGGCCACAATTTATTTGCATGTCGGTCGTGAACTGCGGTAACTTGTCTTACTTAAAGGTCTGATAGCCCAAACCTCAGGAACACGGTAATGTCAACTAAAATTTCTAAGTGGTATATTACAAGACACATCTGAAATAGTTTTCCTAAGCTCCTTCTGAGACACTAGAAATTAGTGTGTGATGTCCTTAGGTTAGTTAGGTTTAAGTAGTTCTAAGTTCTAGGGGACTGATGACCATAGATGTTAAGTCCCATAGTGCTCAGAGCCATTTGAACCATTTTTTTGAAATTAGTGTGTATTTTCATTGACAACAATTGCAGCTGATCCTACATCTATGGCGAACAAAGTACGGCAAGGTAAAACACGTTTCATTCTAGTGGCGCGAGTGTATTTCTTCCTGCATAATAATGAAGGAACCTGGCAAGCGAACGTCTTTTGCACCGCAGTAGGCGATCCCGGTCGCTTTAACCTTCAATTCAGTGCATTTCTCACATACTTTTGAGAGAGGTTTCATCTCTAAAATTAACGAGAGTTATACCACTCCGCACTCGTCTTTCCAACAGTTCCGGAATGCCCTCGAAAAGTAAACTGTTCCTTTTGAGAAACCATACTTACTTCAGTATCTCGGTTGGTACAAGAGTTACGGAGTATTATCCACGCAACTGAGTTACGGACTCCCACATCAATTTTCTTTTGCTGAATATTTCGTTATATTACCTTGAACGGTTCACAAGATAAAAGCAGTTGCAAACTTTAGGTCAATGACTTTGTACATTAAATACCTAACGGATTACGTCGAAAGCTCTATAGGGTCTTCGCAGATAATGCTGTTGCATATAGAGAAGTCAGGGCGCCAGAAAACTGCAGCAAAATGCAAGAAGACGTACAGAGTATCGACGCTTGAGGCAGGGATTGGCAACTGACCCCAAACACACACAAACGTAAAGCACTGCCCATAAACAGGCAGAAATCCCTGTCATTGTATGAATAGACGATTGCTGAACAGTATATCGATATTGCAGTGCCGGCGTTATTCTGATGATCCACTGCAGCGACTACAGCCGTTACTAAACAACCATACGTAGACGTATGGTTGACGACATATGGAAGTTTGGTTCTGCCCGTGAGTCGTGCACGGATAGCCAAATGTTACGGCGACCGCTCGCGATAAGCAGGAAATCCGGGCTGGAGCCCCGGTCCGGCACAAATTTTCGTTGTCTGATGGTAGTCATTATTCGCAATTGCGACTTCATCTGATGAGTCTTAGGAAGCAGTCATATCCGTTAAATACATGCAAATGTGAATATGTGTAAACAGCTATTTAAAGTGTAACGACAAGGTAAAACTAACGGAAGGTAAGGCAGATGCCAGACTGAGATTCAAGGATGCTTACTCCCTCACGAAACAGGAAGCTTACAAAAGACACGTTAATTCGATGCTTGACTGCTACTCGTCATTTTGGGACCCTTACCAGACGTAATTGATAGAAGAAATAGAGACGATCGTAAGAAAAGCAGCGCACTTCGTCAGACGTTAGTTCAATAAGCACGAAGGCGTCACGGAAATGCTCGTCCAACACCAGCGGCAAATGCAATAAGAGAGGCTATGTGCACCGCGACGTAGATCACCATTAAAATTTCCAAAGGGTACGTTCCTTGAACAGTTATCCGATCTATTGTTTACTCCTACGTATATTTTGTGAACAGACCGTGATGGGAAGATTAGAGAGATTCGAGACCACACGGAGGTTTACCAAAAATCATTCTAACGCGCACCATTCGGGACTGGACGAGGAAAGGAGGAACATAATAGTGCCACACCAACTACTGTTCGGCACATACCGTATGGTAGCCAGCAGAGTATAAACATAGATTCTGACGTAATGTTCAGGTAGTTTCGGGCAGTACTGAACTTTCCAATAACGACATCAAAATACACTACGTACCTTTCACTTTATATTTCAAAAAATAATGTTCAGTTTATTCTATTACACTCTCCATCTTGTGGAACTAGTTTTCAAGGCAGGCGGACAGGGCACATGCACCGTCGCATACTGCACGCGTTTTTCAGCCGTAGAAAATCTCAGTTCTCTCAGTCAAGTAATTACCAATCCTATGTGATACTGCCTTGTTTCCACAAGATTAGCGCTTTTCACTTCCTCATCTATGCACTGCAGCAAAAACCAAGGGTCATGTTCGGATCTTGGATAGATGGTTTAAGGCATCCTAAGAACTGCTGGAAGCGGACATTAAAACGAGTTTTACCTTCCTACTCATTTACAGATGACTTCTTGTTTTCCTACATTTCTACTATCGCCGTGCAACAAGATGCCCTGAACTAGAGCAATGCTATTTGCGTAGCGCTGTTAACACTTTCAGAATGCTTGGAGATTTGCAAATACGAATGGTCGCTGGTTTGTTTTACCTCTCGGAAATGCTGAGATGGAAGATTCCAGAGGCTAACTATCCCACGTAACTGTACTTACAAAGTTTCAGACCAATATTATACGAGAAGTACAACACAACGCCCTATGTGTCGCAGTAGTGTGTACGAAGAAGATACGATTATAATATTACAAAGCGTACATCATCATTTAAACTATCATTCTTCCCCCGCTCCATAAACGAATGGAACGGTACGACCCCCCCCTACATGTGGTAGAATGGGAAGTAGCCTTTGCCACACAAAGCACAGCGGTTTTGCACGGTTTAGATGTACAGTTAGAAGTTAAGACGTAACAGCCCATCTGTTCCCATGCCAATAAAGCGGTACACCCAAAGAAAAAGACCCCTCCAAATTTCTTTGTCAAATTGGATGGACTGCTATAGTTGGCGGCAGCAGTGTACGACTGCAGCACAGTTCTGCGAGAAACGAAAGAGATTTTCGCATGCAGGAAGAGTTCTTCACACTAAAGTTTACCTTCGGACTCTTTCTCAACCATCGAAATAGAACACCGAGCACTAGAGAAAAAATATACCGCTGAAATAATGTAGTTGTTTCTATGAACTGTAGAATCCGCAGCCGGCCGGTGTGGCCGTGCGGTTCTAAGCGCTTCAGTTTGGAGCCGCGTGACCGCTACGGTCGCAGGTTCGAATCCTGCCTCGGGCAAGGATGTGAGTGATGTCCTTAGGTTAGTTAGGTTTAAGTAGTTCTAAGTTCTAGGGGACTGATGACCTCAGATGTTAAGTCCCATAGCGCTCAGAGCCATTTTGTAAAATCCGCTCTCTAGTAGATCGATGAAGCTTGCAACAATGTAAACGGCTTATGCATTAGTAGGGAAGTCCAATGATTTTCAACAAGGATATGCAGTGGTACTTTCAAGTTTAATATTGTGCTCTTTGTTGAACAGTAGCAGAATTCTTAAAAATTTTCTATCATTTACTGAATGTTCACGATAGCAGAGAGTCTGAAACGGGATTTACGCCGTATGGAGCTGTGTGCTATTACGGCCCATGAACTATATGTGGCGGACCACGCACACAGAACGTTAAGACGGCAGCTGCGGCTCCGGCACATCACGTCTCCCGGGAAACAGCGCGCGGACTGCGCTGAATTATGGACAGGAAGTATTCAGCTCACACGAGCGGTGCGGCAACTGTGGAGAAAGGGGCAGACGATATGAGGCACTACTACGCTCTCTGTTCTTACGGTCGAAAAAGTTACGGTCAGAAGTAATTGCAGATGCAAAGCCGAAATAATGTGAGTGCTATTAGGCAGAAGAATTATATTCGTGTCAGAAGGACAGAAAATCTTTATTCTTCCTGCAATCGCATTCTTTGAAGGTGACAGCTCTCTCAGTGTCAGGATTTCTTGTTCTTGGCGGTCTCCTACCAGTTTCTGTATGATGCTGACTTCGGGTAAAGTTAAAGTTCCATTTGTTTGAATTTATTAAATACTTAACTCAAAACTAAATTTTTAATTTCGTAACACATGTAAATTCATTTATCCCGTAAGTGCATGCCTCTTTTAGAGTTACACGTCCGATTACGTTTCGGAGTGATATATTCCGATCTGATGATATATTTTCGGGTTTGACGTCGAACAACCGAATCCTTGAAATCGTGCATCACTAGAAACCAGAAAAACATATCGTAAATGTTTCACGCGGAGAAAATCTCAAACTGTGTGTGTTTGTTACTTTCTATCTTTCAAGACGGTTGTATCATAAACGTCTTACCTAAGGATCAGGATGATGAATTGGATACGGAACATATACAGCGTATTTCACAAGTCATGTTACACACTTCAGCATGTTGTAGAGGGGGTGTAATAAATTAGGTTTTACATAGGAACCCATGTCCAGATACGTCACCCAGCGACGCTTCAAGGTGTTAAAGTTAGAGGCGCCAGCGCCTCTAAGCGTTTGTATGCACACAGTGATTCCGTTATGATGTTGCCAAATTTCTAGGACGATGGAGAAGGATAAATGTAGTAATTCGAGGTACGGGTCGCCGTACCGGAAACGAACGACATGGAAGTTATGATCGAATACCGTTCTGATACCTCTGACTGTGGAATACATATACTGGTACTATTATTTCTAAGACTGTAGGGTAGTATACTTTCAGAAGTGGTAGTATGGTTCAAAACAAGAAAAAAATGCCTGGTAAATATGAGCTCTAAAATGCATACCTTAGGAGCTATGAGAACTTGTCCAATAGACGACATGTGTGTCACAGTAGCGAAATGAACACAAGGGCTCATAGCTCCTCAGGTATCCATTTAAGAGTCTCTGTTTACTGGACTTTTTTTCTTGTTTTGGTCCATAAAACCACCTCTGAAATCTGACTGCCCTACAGTCTCAGAAACAATAGTACCATTATATGTATTCTACTGTCAGATATATCAGAACGGTTTTCACCTGTTACTTTCGACTCATTCCTTACCGGTACAGGGACCTTTATCTCCAATTGATATATTTACCCTTCTCCACCAGACTAGAAAGTTTGTAACATTATCACGGAGTAACTGTATATATTCATACATTTACAGGTGCCGGCGCCTACAGCTTTGAGGCTCTGTAGAGTTGGTGCATGACGGTTCCGGACATTGGTTCCATTGTCAAACGTTATCTACTAAGTCCCCTTTACAACCTCTAGAAGTGTGTAAAATGAATTGTGAAACACCCTGTAGACAAGGTGGCCCGTGTCCCCCTAGATTCACGTCTATACTCCGCAAGACATCTTAACTGTGCATTGTAGAGATTACTTCTGGTTCCCATCGTTGGTTGATACCATCCAGCTTCTTTCTTTCGGTCAAATATGGCAACTACTTACGATCACGCCTGACGGTTTCTTACCTGTCCCGTATTTTCTGCCGTTCAGACGAAAATCTGTTCATTTTTCACGGTTATCAATTTTCGGGTCTTTTACGAATTTTGTCGCTACTGGAGTTTCACTTGGTTGCTGGTGCCATTCTGTAGACACCAGAGACGCTTGTCTGGACTCAATTTTACTACCTTTTCGGGGTATGCAAAAGCATAACTTAGCACAGTGTTCGCCAACGTAGCTTAGTAGTCTGCTTGTCTGGCTGCCATGCAGAGGGCCCCGGTTCGATTTCGTGAACAGCCACGTATTTTTCCACAGCGGGTGGGCTGGAATGGGGTTCACTCTGCCTCGTGATGCCAAATCAGGAACTACTTGAGTGAGAAGTAGCTGTTCCAAAGTCTAGAAAGCCGACAACGGCCGGGTGAGCAGTGTCTGACCCCACGGCCCTGCACACCACTTATGAGTGACACCACGTGGCAGAGGACGACACGACGCTCGGTGGGTCCCAATCAGCCCACAGCGCACAGCTTTGCCTTGCTTACCGCAGTATGCACCCAAGCCCTGCACCTTAATAATGAGACCATTGTTAGTCCCATTTCTCATCAACACAGTGACGCATTTCGCTTCGGGAAAGGTTTACCTGTAAACTGGTGGAATAAGTGATCTTTCCCCGACGAACGCTACAGCTGCTGCACACGGACACTGGAACTCAATTTCCTCTCTACCAGGAGAACGCAGAGTGCAATAATATTGTCCAGCCCGTTTCTGCACGTATCTTTATATCAGTTACTAATCTCCGTATTCCGTGTGGTATTAATGCGTTAGTGAAGAATAAACACTCTCCGGACGTATCTGTGTACTACATAGCCACTATTTTAAAAGACGCGCTGTGGAAGACACGGGTAAACAGTCTCTATCTGCTTCTTTCGATGTATTTGGACAGATTGGAGACTCGCCAGTTGTTTCTTCAGTTTGCAGATAAACCAGAATATAGACATGAGGTTCCTGCTTTTTTGCGTCAAGGTACACGTTCTCGATAGTTCATTTACATAGCTCTGTCCTCCTTGCATTAATTTCAGCGAAGCTTCCGTAAAGGCAAACTCTCATCTGCCACAGTCACTTTTACCACAAGTTTCAAAGCATACTAAGTTACGATCTGAAACCAACTTGCACGATGACGACTGATTAATTTACTTAGCAGGGTTACGGGTAGAAGAATGTAACAACAGCACCGCAGAGTAAAAACCTCGTGGGCAGTAGCGCGGCTGCCGCCCCATCTAGTTTCCTGCGGGTCTTTCCCGCAGCAGCGACAGAGAAAGGAAGCGCAGCAAGAAGTCGGTACGGCTAGCGAGCGGAGCGAATGTGATCGGCAAGACCGCCGGCTGCTATGATGGATGTTTCCAGGGAATTTCGCATTCGTGACGTGCTGGAAAAACATGGCTTGGCGCCACATTGCCACGGCTGCCTTATCGAATTGTCGCCTCGACTTCAGCAGCTGATCCCTTTCTTTTCAACTGACTCTGTTTTTTTAAGTGCCCATCAGTCCTCCTCCACAGCTTGTTCGTTCGCGCCGTAAGTAGTAGAATGAATTTACTCAACGTCTCCGGGCAGCCTCCCGAAGTTTCATACCATGGTATAATGTGCCAATCTACACTGAAGAGCCAAATAAACTGGTACACCGGCCGGCCGATGTGGCCGTGCGGTTCTAGGCGCTTCAGTCTGGAACCGCGTGACCGCTACGGTCGCAGGTTCGAATCCTGCCTCGGGCATGGCTGTGTGTGATGTCCTTAGGTTAGTTAGGTTTAAGTAGTTCTAAGTTCTAGGGGACTGATGACCACAGATGTTAAGTCCCATAGTGCTCAGAGCCATTTGAGCCAAACTGGTACACCTGCCTAATATCATGTATGGTCCACGCGAGCAAGCAGAGGTGACGCAACACGACGTAGCAGGGACTCGACTACTGTCTGAAGTAGTGCTGCAGAGAATTGACACCACGAATCCTGCAGGACTGTCCATAAATCCGTAAGAGTACGACGGGGTGGAGATCTCTTCTGAACAGCACGTTGTAAGGCATCCCAGGTATGCTCAATAATTTTCATGTCTGGGGAGTTTGGTAGCCACCGGGAGTGTTTAAACTCAGAAGAGTGTTCCTGGAGCCAATCTGTAGCAATTCTGAACTGCGGGGGTGTCGCATTATTCTGCTGTAATTGCCCAAGTCCGTCGGAGTGCACAATAGACATGAATGTATGCAGGTGATCAGACAGGATGCTTACGTACGTGACACCTGTCAGACTCGTATACAGACGTATCGGAGATCCCATGTCACACCAGCTGCATCCGCCCCACACCATTACAGAGGATCCATTAGTGTGAACAGTCCCCTGCTGACATGCAGGGTCCATGGATTCATGAGGTTGTCTCCATACCCTCATACGTCCATCCGCTGGATACAACTTGAAACAAGACTCGTCTGACGAGGCAACATGCTTCCAGTCATCAACAGTCCAATGTCGGTGTTGATGCGTCCAGGTGAGGCATAAAGCTTTGTGTCGTGTAGCTATCGTGGGTACGTGAGTGGGCCTCCGCCTCCGAAAGTTTCGTTGAATGGTTCGCACGCTGACACTTGTTGATTATCCAGCATTGATATCTGCAGCAATTTCCGGAAGGGCTGCACTTCTGTCACGTTGAACGATTCTCCTCAGTCGTCGTTGGTACCGTTCTTGGAGGAGCTTTTTCCGGTCGCAGCGATGTCGGAGATTTGATGTTTTGCCGCATTCCTGATATTCACGGAACATTCGTGAAATGGTCGTACGGTAAAATCCCCACTTCATGGCTACCTTGGAGATGCTGTGTCCCATCGTTCGTGCGCCGACTATAACACCACGTTTAAACTCACTTAAATCTTGATAACCTGCCACTATAGCAGCAGTAACCGATCTAACAACTGTGCCGGACATTTTTTGGCTCATATAGGCGTTGCCGACCACAGCGCCATATTCTGCTTGTTTACATGTCTCTGTATTTGAATATGCATGCCTATAACAGTTTCTTTGGCGCTTCAGTGTGTATGATTAAGAAACTATGTTGGACTAAACACATTCAGTTACTCGTTTAATACAAATCGTTGATGAAGGTTTCTATAGACTGAAATGAACTCGCACAGTCGTTTACGGCTTTGAAAGAATTTACTAGTTGTTATGTGAAAAGACAGAATTTAGGATATTAGGTAAATTATTTTTCAAGTAACATCCGATAGGGAAATCGTCAGGAGTATTCGAAGAATAATTTTTAAAAGCAGGAGAAAGAAGTGCTTCTGTAACACATTATTAGACTCACTGAAGAAGAAATCCGAACGTCAAAGGACAATGCGTCGTTCAGTGGTGCAGCAGAATGAATTATTCTCGCCTCACTGGACTACAGGGTGACAAACTGCAGTCTAGTCGCTTTCTCCGATCGGCCCGTGTGATCTTCCACTCCCAGCCTCCTTTGCTCCCGAACAAGAAAGGGCATACCAACTCCAATAGCATTACGTCAAGTACAGCATTCTGATGCTTAAAGGATTCACCAGATTGACGACAGCTTTTTTTTTTCTTTAATATACAGGGTGTTTGAAAAAGAATGACCCGATTTCAAAACTCCATATTTATTGATAAAAACATGTTACAAATATGGATGAATAGTAAAACATTCACAAAACTTGAAGTTTTAGCTACGCTGCTATAGATTCTCTGTGTGGCCACCAACAGCATGACAAACAACATCTAGTGACTGCTTAATTCCTTACAAACTTTACACACTGTACCTGTTTTTACAGAAATTACGGCAGCTGTTACTCTGTTCTTCACTTCTTCTGTTTTTACAGAAATTATGGCAGCTGTTACTCTGTTCTTCACTTCTTCTGTGTCACGAGGCAAAGGGGAAATGAACACACTTCCCTTCACATATCCCTACAAGAAAAAGTCTCATGGGGTCATGTCTGACGATCTTGGAGGCCAAGAATGCAAGGCATTGTCTCGGGGTCCAGTGCGCCCTTTCCAGAGTTGAGTCAGAGAGCCACTGCGTACGTTGTTGAGTCCAGTGCGGTGGAGCTTCATCCTGCTTCAAAATGAAGTCATCGGAGTCCTCCTGAAATTGTGGAGAAAGCCAATTTCGGCAGCACTTGAAAACAGCTCGACGCCGGATAGAGGGCACGGGACCCCGAGAGACACTGGCCTCCAAGGTCACCACACATGAGCCCATGCGACTTTCTTTGTGGGGATGTGTGAAGAAAAGTGTGTTCTTCTCCCCTTTACCTCGTGACAAAGAAGAAGTGAAGAACAGAATAACAGCCGCCATAACTTTTGTAAAAGCAGATACACTGTGTAAAGTTTATGACGAATTCAGCTATCGTCTAGATGCTATTCGTGCTGCTGCTGGTGGACACACAGAGCTTTTTTAACAATATGGCTAAAACTTTTAACATTTTGTATTGTGCAATTTATCCCAGGTTGGTAGTGTGTTTTATCAATAAATACGAAGTTTTAAAATTAGGTCATTTTTTTAAATACTCTGTGTATGACATTTGTAAATTCTTGCAGTTACAATATGCTTTTGAACACTAAAACGGGTATCTTACATAAAGTACAACAATATTAAATTACGTAATATTCACGGATTTAACTCGTTTACGTCTGGACTGAGTGTCCACTTATCAGGTATCACTTCTCTTATGACAAACATTTTACGTGTAGTACGCACATGCCGACGACCTCGTATGTGTTAACTCACTTGCTTACTTGACGGAGAGGCGAGTTAGACCGGACCGAATCGTCAGGATAATCGTATGTCAGATACCCTGGCTGGCCTACGTCTACTTTTTGAGCGGTTTCTCACACTGCATTATAGTACAGAAAATATCGTAAAATTTAAATGAGCAGTATGGTCAGCCAGTATCGACCTCCGGAGGGTGATAGCTTTGCCTTAGCCACTCTGCAACCCCACTCGGTCTCCACGGTTTGTTACTACAAACTAGCCCGTTGACTCCGCGGCTTGTGATAAGCGTGTAAGATCCACCGGTTACAGATGCGGAGCCCGAGTAGAAGTTGCGTGCGGCGGAGGCAGCGAGGTACGGCGGCCTTGCAGTGAGACGCGGTACGGGAGGGGCCCGGCGCGCGCCGGCAAACCGGTTCGGCTTCCAGTAGCGGTGGCCGCGAGGCGCTGCAGACAATTGGACGGCCGTAATTACGGCCGCCCGCGCCTCGGCCGCGGCTGCGGCAGCGCCTGCGACAGTACCGGGTCGCGTTATTAATGCGGGGTCACCCGGCTACCTGCCGGCTTCCGCCTTACCCCGCACGCCCGCCAGTAACGCTCCCGGCGCTGCGCTCGCCGAATCTGTGGGTCCTATAGTAGCTTTGCTCCGTTCTTTTAAATATATGGCGCACCTTAAACTACTCCGATCGCTATACAGACCCGCTCATACGGCAGCAGCGTTATGTACCAGCATTCATTTTATTCGAACGTAGCTCTGTACGTACACTCTTAGCAGATGGAGCGACGGATGGTCCCTCTTCACATTTGTTGGCTTTTATTCTCCTTCTACGACTTCTTCGTACATACTCGGAAGCCATTGGGCAGGTGGTATATCATGCCGATATCGTCGATTCTCTTTTCTACTCACTTCTTGCATTGAACAGGTGCCGATCCCTACGCTTGATATACAACGGCGACAATTTACTGATCGCAGTCTTCTTCGAATACCAGACAGACTTTCGTGTGGCGTACATCGTGTTTCTTTCAAGGGTTCCCATTTATGTTCCCCACGCATTGCTGTTATACTTCATTGTGAACTGGACAGGCCTGTACAATCCTACTACCATGTCCTTGTTATCGTGCATACTAGATAATGACTCCAAACAATGGAACAATACTCTACAACTGATGGCACTACCGTTTCCGTTTACAGATTCACTGCATTTCCCCCAGAACCCTTCCAACAATTTTAAGTGTAGCAGTCGCCTTTTTTAATACTCATTTTACGCGATCGTCCTATTTCATACCGCTTCTTAGTGATACCCCAAAATATTTATACGATGTGAGGTGCCCAAGATGATGCTAACTAATCTTGTTACGGGACACCCGGTTCTATATCTTTCTTTGCAGACATTGTCTTATACTTATCGATATTTAAATGCAGCTGCCACTCACCACACCATGTGAACATTCTATACAAATCGTTCTGCTGTTCCTAATAATCGTGCGACGCCGACATTTTCGTGCGGTCAACAACACTGTCAGCGAACAATCTTATACTTCTGCTGATTACATTACACAAACAGTTTATGTATACTGAGAATACTAGAGGTTCTGCTAAGCTTCCTGGCAATACATCCGATATTACTTTCGTATCTGCAGAAAATTTGACGTATGTATAACGTACTGAGGAACCGCGCGACCGCTACGGTCGCAGGTTCGAATCCTGCCTCGGGCATGGATGTGTGTGATGTCCTTAGGTTAGTTAGGTTAAAGTAGTTCTAAGTTCTAGGGGACTGATGACCACAGCAGTTAAGTCCTATAGTGCTCAGAGCCATTTGAACGTACTGGGTTCTGTAAGTAAAATGTTCTTCGAGCCAAGAACATATTTAAGAAAGATTTTCCACATGATCACATCTAGTTTACTAATTGCAGATACGTTGGCTATATTTTCTTATTTTTGTTGCTTCTTTTAAGTCTGTATTTTTTTCCGGATCCATGTCTATTGCCAGTGGAACGTGTTAGACATCAATAATTTATTTCACTCGTCGTCTCGTGTTGCTGTATAATGCGATTCCTGAAATTTTAATTCCTCCTCCCCCCCCCCCCCACCCCTTAAACTATCCAATCCCAACCAGTGTTCTGGGTTCGTAAAAAACTACCCATCAATGGTTTTTTTCTCCCTTTGTCACAATATTTCACTTCTCACAGTGCACATTCAGTCTATCATCTCTTGATGGTCCACAATACAGTAGCAATTCTGCGTTGCATGTATTCGACAAGTCATTGATAGGTTTCCGGAGGTATGTGGCATCACATGTCCACGCACAGATCACGCTATTTCCGCAAGTTACTGGTTGGTGGTTTATTGGTGCGTTCTAGATGTATTCTGCCGGAGTGAAATCAAGCGATATTGGTGGCCAATACAGCAGCGTGAGTTCACTAAGTGCCCCTCGAACCACTGTACCGCTATTCAGGCCTTGTCAGACGGACAGATGCCATCTTAGTTGTGAAAACATCATCCATGAAGGGAATTAGGTCGTCCGCAATAGCGTTCACGAAGTACTTAGCTGTCATGATGCCTTCGATTACTACGACAGGCTCCATGGAAGCCAGGCTGAATATTCCCTACAGTATAGCACTGCCCCACCAGCCTGCGTGCGAAGCGCCAGGCACCTTTGGAGCAGCAGTTCCCCTTGTTGACTTTGTATCCAGACACGCAGACTGATCTGAAATGTAGTTCATGCAACCAAGCGAAACGTTTCCATTGATCCATGTCCCAGTATCGATGATCCCATGCCCACTGCCATCGTGACTGAGGATGTCGTTGCTACTGCGGAGCACTGTTTCCAACAACGTTCTCTGAACGGTGCGCTCCGAAGCACTTGTGCTGCAACAGCATTGTACGCCGAGGTCATATACGGGACAGACAGCAGCCTAGCCTGCTTTAACAAGGCGGACAAGCCTTCCAGCCTCCACTTGCTGCGATGAGGCATGGACGTCTAACTTCATGTAACAGACCAAGACCTTCAGTCATTTTCCACAGATCCTCCAAGTCAATAGCAAGCCAACACCCGGCCATCTTCGCTGTTTCCGATGTTCGTTTCCGGGCTCCGGAACACAACAGTCTGCCACTTGTTGAAGTCATTTATGTCAGTGCATTAGCCCATTTACAGCTCATACTATCATCGCTGACATACTTTCCTCACGGCGTCACCTGCTCACAACTTCAGTAGGCGGCATTCAGTCTAGCAGAGTGCAGTGGTCATAATGTTTTGGCTCATCAATGTATATGTATCTGATCTGTTAATCCTCAGTTGGCATTATTACTACATTAATGATTTTTAGGTTACGATCGTCTGTAGGTAGCTATAAAGTCGCTTGAACAAGAAACTATGTTCTAGAAGGCGAACTTTAAAAACCTAAATATATCAGAAATAATTTGCGAAAGCAACAGTGGGCGGTTTCAGACTTATATCCTAAATGCACATTTTTTTCCAGGTGAAAAGAAAATCCTTCCTAAACGATATCCGTTTAAACGCATTTGTTGTCGAAAGAGGAGGGAAGGTGAAGGTGGAAATACTTTGTTGACAGAGTCTACCTTATCTGTTCAGGTGTATATCAAGTAACAAACATCGGCCAGTGAACTGATGCCACCATCAGCGGCAATTTTATTGGGTCGGTATGACAAATTCGTACCACCTCGAATTCCGTAAGTAAAAATTTGGAAATTTGTGGTAAGGTCTTGTGGGACCAAACTACTTAGGTCATCGGTCCCTAAGCCTACACACTACGTAATCCAACGTAAATTAACTTACGCTATGGACAACACACACACACACACACACACACACACACACACACACACACACACACACACACACACATATATATATATATACACCCATGTCCGAGGGAGGACTCGAACCACCGACGGGGGGGGGGGGAGCCGCACGGACCGTTACAAGGCGCCTCAGACCACGCGGCTACCCCGCGCGACCGAATTCCATTAGTCGTGTAACACACACATACACACTTCGTTTTCAAAAAACATTTCTTAATGTGGCTAGATAAATGATTGTTCTAGCTGAAGTACGAAAACAAGAGCAGAAAGGAAATGCATATTAACGAATACTGTGCTGTAAATGCTAGCAACACGATCACATCATGACTTAGCCGTGCCTTGCTCTTTGCACGGGCTTGGCTTGCGTGTGCACAGCATGTTGCCTAAGGAGCAGGCGACTCCAGTTAAACAGACAGTGGTGGCACTTCTCGAGCATGACGTCTTCAACGTTTGCTATCGTACTCCAACACGCAGGCGTAGCACGTAATGTAACGGCCAGAATGCATCTAACAACACAAATATACACTGTGTAGGCGTCTCGGAAATAATATACGTATAAAATTGTTACACATCGCTCACTATGTATAAATCTTGTAATGGAATAGCGTTTAATGTCTATGTATAATGGTTGTCCGTTTAATGTCTATGTATAATGGTTGTCCACTCCCTTAGAACTAGCGATCGACAAACGCACAGGAAAGTGCTTGATATAAAAAAACCATGAGGTGCACCTGTTGGTCAACTAATACGTTGTACTTCACACCTAATAATACTTCAGAGCAGAAATGAAAAAATAACTTCAACTGGAGTGAGACGATGCTGCAAGAAGCAGTAAAATAACTCGTAACTAGTAGGAGAAACACATATGTACCTGGTCAGAGCGTACGAAATTAAGTCGCTGAAGGCCTGTAACTCCCAATGCAAACACAGGGAATCATGTCATCGAATATTTTAACATTTACTGTACCCTGTCCAGAAAACAAACGTCATCCTGACAACAGATGGCTGGTTATATTGGCCAATGGCAATGGCGTGGCGTGGGAAATGGCATAGGTATCCTTTTATCGTAAATAAAGGTCTTTCGGTTAGAAACTGCGGATTCACGAGGTGGCTTCTTTCTTTTCCCCCGATCGGTCGCGAGCAGTGAGTTCCTGCAACACTGCCATACTTTGCTGTCATGCATGACATTTACGTTATGTGGGCTGCATGAAATCAGGCGGAAAACCTCAGCAAAGGACAGCACGCACTTCATACTTGGCGAAAGACTATTTTTCTAGGCGTCTTCATTTGTTCGCAATGCACTCATATCTGAAAAGTGCTGCGTGACGCAATCGACGGACATATTAGAGACGCTGCGCAACACATTTCCGCAAAGCTCCATCGGATTTTCAATGTGCTTTTAATTTTGCGACCGACTAGAAGTTGAATAAAAAAAAAAATGGTCCTCGTAATTTCCATTATTTCCTGAGAAAATCTATTACAAGTCACCCTGCTAACTGTTACAAATCAAAGTCAAGGAAAATATGCCCATGTATAATACGAGCAGTGAGTCTATTACGTCGAAATGTTTTCCATACGTTTCTGATCACATCAGAAATTTTGGTTACAAAGCAAGGTCACTTGTATCTATTGAAAGCTGTGCCTCCTGGCCGTGTTTTCTATGAAAACCCTGACGCTGAGAAGCACTGTTCCCTTTTTCCTAGCCATTCCACTCGTCGCTGGCGTCACACGAGACTTCGTAGCCCGGCTCCGCTATTTCTGACGCAACGGCAGGGAGTTCCCACAACGCCACGGCACCAGGTCAGAGGCAATTACTCTCCTCGTCGCGGTATTTTCCAGAGTATTCACCGTGCATAACACTCAGGAAACGATGACATTAACTCTAGTCAGATTATACGAATTCTCTGTGGTTTCAAATTCAGTATCGTTACGCTGAAAAAGTCACATCTCGCCCCAGTGTGGCATACGGCAGCAGATACAAAGACGTATCATACAGTTTGTATTACCAACCAAAACGTAAAGTATGACATAAATAAGGATAGAAATTCATGACGATTTTCTTGGGATCAAGTACAGAACAAAGGCCTCTATAAACCCTTCTCTCCCAATATCTATTTTAGATCTTTGACATGAGATGTTCAGTAGAGGTTGACTGTGTGTAGTTCGACCATTACTGTTGGGTCAGCCTGGGACAGGATGAGTCTGGTAGTGCTGGGCCATTAAGAAGACAATTCGTGTGGTTGACAGACGAGGCATTGCTAGAGTTGCCAAAGAAACTGCCGTTTGGACATGAGGACACAGATGTGGATTATACACGACGGGACACCAACTGATTGCCTTCACAGTCTGAGATGATTTTTAGGTAATGTTCACCATCACATAGGATCGGCTGCGAGGGGTCTGCGACATAACCACCCTGCTCACCAACATCGACCCACTCAATTATTTTTTTCATTTTTTGAGATAACGTACGAGTGCGATTTATGTCGCCCCATGAAACTATGTGGACGAACTACGAGAGTATTAATAGAACGATGTGAACGAAGTGCCGTAACGAAGCTTATATTGAAGCTAGCGAAAGGCACAGGTAGAGGACCCCGGTATTCGCTTGAAACTTAGGATGGCAGAACAGGGATTTCATCTCGCTCTCTTCAAAATGAGACCAGCAACACATTAACTGCTCCACCTATCTTTCGAATCGGATTATTTGCTACATTCCATTCTGGATTTTGTGTTCACCGTGACAATACTAATGTTAAAGTATTTGGAACTCAAACAAATACGAACTTACGTACATTCTGCAGAATTCTACCTTACCTGATACACAATGTCTTGTATTTCTCTCCTTTCCCATACAAGTTACGGTGCTGTTACGCAATCATTAGCGGTAAAATGCACAAAAAAAAAAAAATGGTCGGTGTGACAACGTGAAAATCACCACCACAACAACAAAAATAAGTTTAATCATATTCATCGATATAATCGTACAAACTTTGCAAGCCACGATATGGTACGTGGCGAAGGTACCTTGTACCGCTAGTAATCATTACCTTCACTGTTCCACTCGCAAATACAGACGGAAAAACCACTGTCTATACGCCTCTGCACGAGCTCTAATCTCTTTGATCTTCATCTTCGTGGTCTCTATACGCGAGGTATGTTGGCGGCTGTAGGATCGTTCTGCAGTCAGCTTCAAGTGCAGGTTCTCTAAATTTTTTCGATAGTGTTCCTCGAAACGAACGCCGGCTTCCATCTAGAGATACCCATTAGAGTTTCTGAAGCATCTCCGTAATATTTGAGTGTTGTTCGAACCGACTGGTAACAAATGTAGCAGCCCGCCTCTGCATTGCTTGGATGTCTTCCTTTAGTCCGGTCTGGTGAAGATCCCAAACACTCGAGCAGTACTCAACTACACGCCGCACTAACATCCTACATGTGGTCTCCTTTCGAGATAAACCACAACTCTGTAAAATTCTCCCAATACACCGAAGTCGCCATCCGCCTTTCCTATTACAATCCTTACATGCTCGTACCACTTCATATCGATTTGGGACGTTACACTCACATATTTAAGAGACTTGACTGTGTCATGCAGGATTGTACTAATGCTGTATCCGAAGATTACGGCTTTGATTTTCTTGCCCATCCGCATTAAATTACATTTTTCTACATTTAGAGCCAGCTGTCATTCACAGTACTAACGAGAAATACTGTCCAAGTGTCCTTGAATCGTCCTACAGCCACTCAACGACGGCATCTTCTCGTACAGCACAGCATTATCAGCGAACTGCTGCAACTTGTTGCCCCCCCCCCCCTCCCCTTATCCGCCAGATCATTTATGTGTACAAAAAATAACAGTGGTCCTCTATCACTTCCCTGAGGCATTCCCGACGGTACTCTCTTGTCTCTGATGAACATTCGCCGTCGAGGACAACATACTGAACTGTTAGTTAAGAAGTATTCGAGCCAGTCACTTATCTTACAAACGCTCTCTCGCATTCACTAATTTTACGCGGCCAAACACGACTAGCATGTAGCTCAACTAACAAGATGGGGCACATTTTTTCGCTATAAGTTGAACAAAGCTTGGAATAAAGGAGAAAAATAATAAAAGCTCAAATATTGCCTGTAAAAATTAAAAATACAATAGGAGTTCGTTAAGTAACAATACCGAAGTAGAAAAGTAGACCAAACACCAGGAGTGTAATTCTAAAAATACAGGGTGAACATTAATAAAATTCAACTGTAGGGACGGATTGTAACTGGAAATGCAGAAAAGGTCCTACAAACGTGCATCGTTTCCAGGGCTGATGGCGCTGAGGAATGATAGTTCCTCTGACCATGTGCTGCGCGTTCCTTGTGTGCTGCAGGTGACAGGGATAGTAGCGGTTGCCGTGCATGATACACGTAATCGTACTTCGGCTTACACCATGTGGGCGGCCACTTTTCTGGAGCTTGTACTAGGACTCGTCTCAATATCCGTACAACCCAGTTCTACAAATCTGGTGTAAGTACATTATTCCGCCGCCGCCGCCTCCCTGCACGTTCGTCTCTCGGAAAGGATTTATGATCACACAAATGCGCAATAAGGACTTGAAATATTGTGTGATTTGTTATGAATCTGTGAGGGTACTTGTTTTCGTATAGACGTGTTGCCTCTCGACCATTTCATCTGCTTGGCTGTATTCAAAACACCATCTCGGCTTGTTCCCGACATGAATACCAAATCATCCTGCTGCTTACAGTACGCGATGTCAATCACACAGCCTGCAACAAACAAAGAACGCCCGGCACGTGGTCAGAGCTGCTGTCACTCGTCAGCGCCATCTACAGTGCTAACGTTGCATTTCCGGACATAAATTCACAAGACCTTTTTTCCTCCATTTCCAGTTAGGAATCCGTCCCTGCTGTTTGCCGAGTTTACTTAATGTTCACCCTGTATATTAAAATACAGGCAAACAGCCAACATTCGTACACACGGTACTGAAACATGGAGAGCTGCGAGTAATCCCGACACGGGCGCCAGAGCAGAGGGAATGCGGCCACGGAGTGACCTGCAGCCTCCCGCTGCTCTGGCCGCGCACTGCTGCGGCATCGGCATCGGCGTCCCCGGCTCGGCGGAGATCTCGCGGCCGATCGGGCCCTTTGCGGCGCTCTGAAGATTCAATTGTGCCCGTCACGCTTTCATTGCGGCGCGGCGCGAGGCGCGGCATATCGATTTCACGGCGGTAATGGGGCGGCGTTTTCCCACAGCCAGAGCCAGAGCACAGGGCGCGCGGCCGTGTCATTGGACGACGCCCTGGGCGGAGCGCCGGCTAACCTGCGGAACCGAAGCGCGCCAGCAGACGCTCACGAACGCGGAAGGGCACTCGCTGGGAACATCCCGCGCTGCACGCACCCGCCGTCTCCCTGCACTGCCCGCATTCGTCTCCCCTTTCCTTTTACAGAGTGCAGGAATGCAGGCTTCCTATTCTGCGGTACGCAGGAGTGAGCTGAGTTACAGGTATGGTTCTGTTCTCTATTATCATCAGTTCCAACACAGCCGCCTGTACCCAGGAACCCGCAGTATCGACACAAATAAGTTAATCGCAAAAAATGGTTCAAATGGCTCTGAGCACTATGGGACTTAACAGCTGTGGTCATCAGTCCCCTAGAACTTAGAACTACTTAAACCTAACTAACCTAAGGACATCACACACATCCATGCCCGAGGCAGGATTCGAACCTGCGACCGTAGCAGTCGCGCGGTTCCGGACTGCGCGCCTAGAACCGCGAGACTAGTTAATCGCAAAGGACCTAACAGGTGATTATGAATTTACTTTGTGAAATACGATGTGTATTCAAAGTTGTATTTATCCTCTTGTAAAAAATAAATTAATTAATTTTTCGATTGTTTGCAAGTACACAGTTCGGTCACATCAACGTGACCACCGCCTACGTTCCACGTCCGTGTACATTAACCACTCAAGACGACAAATGGCAGCGTTAGCACTGGAGGGTCAGAAACAGTCTCGAAAGCTTCTACGACGGAAGAGGAAGAATTATGGTCTGTGGAATGTTTTTGTGGCATTCCCAGGGTGATCTCGGTATTCTAAAGGGCACAATGGATCAAAACAAGTATGCCTCTATCGTTGGTGACCATGTCCACCCCTACATGCACTTTGTTTTTCCGCGGCACGACGGCACCTACCAGCAGGGCAACTTCGGAATGAGTTTACCGTACTCCGATGGCCACTCAACACCCCGGATTTAAACCCAATTGAAAGTACGTGGGACCACCTCGATCGTGCTGTTTTCGCCATGAATCCTCAAATCTAGAAACTTAGCGCATCTGGCCACAGCACTGGAATCGGCATGACTCCACATTCCTATCGGAACCTTCCAAACCTCGTTCACCCTGTTCCTGCAAGTCCCGCGCGGCAGAAGGTCGTTATTCAAGCTAATGGTAGGTGGTGAAAATGTGACCGGGCAATGTATATGTCCGTACGGCTGGTACATATTCCCGCGCCAGAGCCTAGAAGCCCTGTAGTGAAGAAGAGTATCGCAAGGTAAATCTTTTTCTGTATTTGAAGGGCAACAACGCTGCAACAGTCCATTCCGAGTCGCTGGAGGCGTACAGCAATAATGCAAAATAATATGACACGCTTGTTAGGCGGCGCAAATGGCTCCACGTTGGTCAAATACACGGAGTGGATAGAAATATAGAAACAAGACAAACACAACACATTACCATGCGTAATACGGTGTAGGTTAACTGTTGGAATGCAAAATCATTTCCAGTAGTCTCGAAATGGATAAATATAGGTCCTGTATAGTTATCAAGGGAATCTTTTACCATTCTTCTAGCAAAATAGGTAACAATGATAGACCAAATCTCAATAATACTAAGATCTAGTGACTGGGATGGTGAGAAGTTCATTCTCGCGCTCACAAAACAAGTCCTGGACGATGCGAGCTGGGTGAACAGGAGGCCCGGTCCTCTTGGAATAAGGACGACGGTTCAATCCCGCGTCCGGCCATCCTGATTTAGATTTTCCGTGATTTCCCTAAATCGCTCCATGCAAATGCCGGAATGGTTCCTCTGGAAGGGCACGGCCGACTTCCTTCCCCGTCCTTCTCTAATCCGATGAGACCGATGACCTCAATGTTTGGTATCTTCCTCCAAACAACCGAACCCTCTTGGAATACACGTCACCACCGAGGAACAAACATTGTACCACGGGAAGAACCAGATCAGCCCAAATGGGCACATAATCCTTGGCGGTAATGTGATCTTGCAGAGTAACCATGGAGCACATGGAATACCACTGCATGCCTGCCCAAATCATCACCGAACCCCCGAAATGTTTCACGCTTGGAACGTAAACTCGGCCAGAAGTTCGAAACTCTGAAACAATACTCATCCGACCAAATGACTTTCCTCCACTGCTGCATAGTTCACATTTTATGGCTTCGATACCGCGTTTTTCTGTTACTGGCATTTGCATCAATGACGTGCAATATTGGAATTCCAACTCGCTCTGCATTTCCCAGGTTATGGAGCTCCCTTCGTGTTGTTTTGCAGCTGACACAAAAATCAAATGGCTCCGAGCACTATGGGACTTAACTTCTGAGGTCATCAATCCCCTAGAACTTAGAACTACTGAAACCTAACTAACCTAAGGACGTCACACACATCCATACCCGAGGCAGGATTCTAACCTGCAATCGTAGCGGTAGCGCGGTTCCGGACTGTAGCGCCTAGAACCGCTCGGCCACTCCAGCCGGCGCAGCTGACACAGTTCACGAGTGCGCACTCTCTGACGACAGCTGATCAGGCAACGTCAGACGCGAACCGCGTCTAGCCCGCAGCTAAACGCCAGTAAGCGGAAATCTCTGTTCAAAACCTTGAGCCTTCTTTGTTTTCCCATTGTATTTTCCGAAGGGATACCGACTATTGAAGTAGTAACATTTAACTGTATGACGTGTCCCAGGACACTGCGATATAACCAAGGATAAACGGAGTTTTAAGCAACTAGCTGGGCCCAACGAGGCCAGCGCCACGGAGTTACAGAGACGGGGAGTTTAGTCGCAAGATGTTGAGAGGAAAAAGACGGCGAATTTGGTTGCAAAGTTAGTAGCAAGATGTTGAGAGGATAAAGAAGGCGAATTTGGTCGCACAGTAAAGTTTTTTTTTTTTTTTGTGTGTGTGAGAGAAGTAGAGTTTGAGGAAGAAGCATGAAGCAGCTACCTTAGAGTCGCAGAATTGTCATTTACACAGTTAAGTAGGCGACAACGTCGTGTCAACGATGCGCCATGCACTATACCTTCATAAAGGGAAAGTCCTTCAGAAATTACGCTCAACTTAGTCTTTTCTAATCCAATTCCTTATACTCTCTCTGTCCACTATGGACATCGTCGTGTTTTGGTCCTCTCCTTTCGTTAGCAACAGCGTTGACATCCTACGACACAATCTATGTCCCACCTGCACCAAACTGGTGTCACTTTTCTTTGTCACTCTCACTTTATGGTGTTTTGCAAATATATTGATGCATGAGAAACTTCCTCTCACAATGCGAATGTTATTGCATTTGGATGGTTAGCTCAAAGAGGCATTTAACCTTGTTTGTTTAGTGATATGGAATATGCAGTAAATTTAATGTGATATTTGAGTGCTTCGTTTTTATATTTTCATGTTTTTATAACAATTATGTCTGGACTAAAATGGATTTCATAGGACCTGTATTACGGGGTTGTGACGTATCTGTCACTTATGAACCAATTTACTATGGCATAATGTAATTTTTAACAGAACCCACTGTAACAAATCATCTAGCTTGATGTCACGAGTAATCCCGCTTCTATTTTGTTGGTCATCGGTGAATAAACTATATCGATTACGCATATCTATTCCCCTTTATTCAGTAATGCTATACCCCTTTTTGCGCCATTAATATTCGTCACTTTGAAGCACATAAATACGCTCATCTGGCGCAGGAGCCCAAGAACATGTGGAGAGAGCGTAAAATACAGACAGCGCAGTGAACAGCGTCGGTAAGCTTCATCGCTCTCACTCGCTCTTACACCTGACGCTTGCTTCTTGCACGTAGTCGCCTCAGCTTCGCTCCGCAGCTGCCGCGTGCTGCTCTGACGCGGCGCTGCCTTTGGAAGTTGTCTGCCGCGCGCCTTTCTGACTTAGCGCGAGATTCGGCCTTGCAGTCAGCTGCCATTCTGACGTAGGCTCCACGCAGATCTTCCGCAAACGGTTCCTGTTGGAACACCACATAACCTTTTATGCCTCTAGGGCTTATTCACTTAGTATTCGTGCCACTTATGTTTTTTATACCTGGGAGCTTTTTCGTGATTCCCTGCTTTATCTAAGAAATCAAATAATCACCTCCTATCGTCAATTGATGACTTGCTAAAACATTGGAAAAGGACAAATTTTTTACGTTCGCCTGTTGGCACACTTAAATGAATGGCAAAAAAAGAGAGAAAACAAGAACCCTATCATGCATGTGCCCTCCCTTAGTTTTAAGAGTGCAATTCTAATATCACCTACTGTGGAAAAACTAATGTAGTGTAGTGAAGTGTTCCCTTAGTGATAACTCCCTTTTCAACTGTGTCTTGAAACATGTGGACCTCCCCTCATACCTTCCCTGCGCTGAGTTCCAGTGCACAGACCTGGCCGCGGCCACGCCCCCTTCCCGCCGGCAGCCTGCGCGCTGCCCGCTGAGGACAACACACCACTCCGCCTCGCGCCAGGCGCCCCCGCAGTGATTCACCAGTGGTGATATGTTTATATTTTCAACTTATTCAAACAAAAGCAAAAAAAAGACATTTTTACCTCATCTTAGCAACAAGAACACTTAGCATGTTTACCTAATTCACACTGTTATGTTTTGTTCTAATTTTGTTTTGATATTCTATGATATTTTATGATGTTCTGAGGTTTTACGATGTTTTGATGTTTTATGATGATTCTTGTATACACACAATATTGTTGACATGTGTAAGTCCCCTTGCGACCCTTAGGAGGTCTTTAGAGTCTCTATATCCTCCCGTAGGTTAAGACCCCTGCAGTCTTCCGTGAGGGCCATTCTTAATCAAGTGATGTTTACTTTGTTTTGCAAGCTAAATTTGTTTACATTTAAATGCTAATTACATTGAGCGAATTCACATACGTTCTCCGCTCCCACGTAAGGGGGAGGAATGTAAAGGATGAGCCAGACAGTAGGAGATTTTACTTTATTGTATGAGCCTCCAACCGGTAACGTCATTTTTCCATTGCGGTCAAGCGACGGCCGGCAGTGTTAGCTGCCTGTAGATTCTTTCGTCCCACGGTCTACTAACAGGAAGTCAGCACCGAGGAAGGGCACCTTGATCACGCGCCTCTCTCGTGTGCTTACAAGGTAACGCCACCCCAGGCGTCGCTTAGCAAGCAACGCTCTGGAAAGTTCCATGCCGCCCGCACGGTTTGCTCCGTCCTGACCAATCAGGTCGGAGGAAGCCGCGTGGTGCGTCGAACATACCCGGCCGCCCGTCGCCGGGCTCGCTCTCTTGTATTCTTGCTCACCCGCGAGTCGGATGCGCGCCCTGTAGCATTGAACATCTCCCGCTTCTCCCGGTGCTGCAGCACTGTGGACTTAGTTTTGGCAGACAACCACTTTCGGTAGCTTCGCGAACAATGTTCGCCAAATTGTAAGCTCTGGCTCACCCTCACCTCCCTAGGCCTATGTAGCCCCGTTCAACATGCTTTAGCCAATAAATGGCCTTTCTCTAAAAATTACCCTATTATTCCACAACGCCCACCGCCTGCCCATACCCGCCATCCCGTACAGGACTGACGCCATCGTCAAGTTTGATTGTCTCAGCTTGATTTTTTCGGGTGATAATTAAAACTTTATGACTAATCCTCGTATGTTTCAGTGCAACGTGAGTACAGGAGCATAGCCCGCACACAATTTCTGGGAGCTGGTGTAAGATAATCGATTAGACGATAACTGTTCTGTGACTAGAGCCGACTTCTATCAATCAGTTGGGAATGTGACGGATAATCAATCAAGGCCGTTTAAATCGATTACACAACGACAAATACATAAATATGTGTTCATTTCTGCAGAAAGCTTACACATATCCTTGCGTTCAAAAAGGTCAAAACGCTTTTACATAAATCAGTAAGCGCTGTGCTGGATGAAAGAAGGTATGCAGTATGGCAAAACTATGCCCAAGAAGCGTCACACGTCGCAGAATTTTTCTTGATAACGGTGGCGTCTTACTGTCGCACACGTTTCACTCCGCTGTGGTGCATAACTGCAGTCGGAACTCATATGGGAATTTGAGGGGAACTAACCACCTCCGATAGGACCTTGCCTAGTCGGCGGTGCGGGTCTCCCGCAGCGTCCCCTACGCTCCTCTGAGTATGGGACCTCCTCCTCCTCCTCATCATCATCATCAATAGCACGCAGTAAAATGAATAAAGTTAAATAATAACTGAATTTACTCGTTCTGCGAGCGTATCCTCTATTAAACTCGGTTGTTCACTTCTGGATATGTCTCAGAGTATGGTTACGATGATGCAAGTAGGCGTTGGCTACTCACAGCGTACGTGTACCTTAATAGTTTACAAATTATATACCCGAGGTGGATATGAAGGTACAAGCCAGCACTCGTTTAATCAGGTGACGAAAACCATCTACAAAACAAACTGAAGTTGTTCAAAGAGTTACGGCCAACGGTAGATAATCTTTTATCGGATCATCTCCGTCCCTTAATTAAAAATTAGCGCCTCTTAAGTTGATACCACGAACTATGTCCTTACCTACTAAAATAGTTATTTCAAGTGAATTTACTGAAAATAAGAGAGAGTAAAAATGAAAGTGCACAAATTCGAGAAGGGTGTGAAGCAGAATGGCAGGTTGTCGCGACTGTAGCTTAATTTATACACTGAAGCGAAATTATACTTCAACACAGGAACAAAAATGGAAGACGAACTGGTACCATTTCTAAGGTAAGTAGGTGGAGTAGCTGTTTTTGTCTGAAGGAAAAGAGAACTGTTCGAAGCAACAGTGACACAACCTAATGCGGAATTTGGGTTCAAAATAAACAAAGCGAAGATGTAAATTAAATAGAATCTGTCCACAGGAGACTGGCGATCTGTGAAACTTCAAAACTAAGGGATAAATAAGCAGATTGTCGCAGACCAAGAAATTATAAAAAACTGAGGTGAATTTGAAAAACCCAGGTATTTAGGAGTGCCTCGAGCAAAGTTGGATGCGGAAGTGAAACGAGAACCATGAATGAACGGAAAATGAAGGAGTTACAGTGTTACATAAATGTGGTATTATGGAATGATACTGAAATCATACAGATCAAACACGGAACGAAGAGAGAATAACTCTATTTAAAGACACGAAAGATGAGAAGATTATTGGAACGCCTGTTATGGATGGCATCGAGGAATAGATAACTTCGCACTGGGAGGGAACAGAAGAAGAAGAAACCGTGAAAGGTACAGGCAAGTTCTTATGTGTAAAACATATTATCGCAGATGTTTACTATAGCAGACAATTCGGATACGAAAGTATTGGGTAAAACTGAAAGCGATGGAGGACGCCTTCACGGTAGCTGAGAGACTGATTTACTCGATTTGCTGCAGCGGAACGTCTGTGGCGCGGAGGAGCTATCCTTTTACAGCCACAGCTACTTGGCTGCGAACAGTGAAGGAACTGAACGCGGCGAGGGCGCCTGTGGAACAGCACGAGGGCAGAGACAGCAGTACAAATGATCGGTTTAGCACTACTAAATAAGGAGCAACGCTGCACCTGACGTCTGCGGCTGTCGTGGACTTTCCGACCGTGAACTTTGCGACCCGTGCCGTCAACATGCTGTTGTCTCCGATCACAAATACACTGATGGAAAAAATCTGCAACACCAAGCAATAAATCATATACAGTAATGAAATTTCGGAAATACATCTCCTAGAATGTTGTTCATCAACGGCAGCTCGACAGGTCGAATCGCGACTAGCGTACAAATTTGTAAATAAGGCGCGTGGGATAACAACGAGTGTTTCCTGCAGCCATACGATTCGCACCTCAGACAATAACTCCAAGTGTAGATCCAATATGTCCAGCACGCAGACAGGTTGGTTGAAGCCTCTCAATTAGGCTCCTCCTAAATAGCACACGGCAATTACTGCCACCGGGAGAGAAACTGCTTTCATCACAACAGACATCCAACAAGCTCTCCAACGAGCTCTCGCTTGACACTACTGAAGTCGCAAACGGCAGTTGTTTCAGATCAGCAGAATGCACGCTACAGATTGTCTGACTCGGAGCTGTCCTTGAAGTAACCAATTTGTAACAGTTCATTGTGTCACTATGGTGCCAGATGCTGGTGAAATTGCTGCTGCAGATGCAGTACGGTGCACCAGAGCCATACGCCAACGCGACGGTCCTCCCTCTCGCTAGTGTCTTGTGGCCGTCCGGAGCCCGGTCTTCTTGCGACCGTACATTCTCGTGACCACCAGTGAAAGGAATCATGTACAGTGGCTACATTCCTGCAAAGTCTTTCTGCAATATAGCAAAAGGAACATCCAGCTTCTCGTGGCCTTATTACACGACCTGCTTCACACTGAGTGATGTGTTGAAAATGGCGGCTTTGTCGCCTTGAAGGCGTTCTTGACTAACCTCAATTCACCACGCCCAGTCTCAAAGGTAATTTACGCTTATGCCCGTTGCAGCGTGAATTTAAAGCAAACACGGTTCGCATCCTGGTAGTGGAACTACTGCCGCCACTTTTATGCGATTTTTTTCCGAGAGTGTATGTTAGGCGCGGCTTTTCCGACTGTCAAAGAAGGCCACAACAGTGCGGGAGGGTCTGGTAGAAGACACAACGGAAACTGGAGGGTGTTAGCCGTGGATTTTGCGACCGTTATGTAATAAGAACATCCCTTTAAATTTTATTTAAGTTCACATAGCACACATGTATGCTTAATTTTTTTAAATTTTAGTCCGATTAAAAATTAAAAGATTAAACTATTGCGAATGAAACGAAGAGCAATGATATTTGCATAATTTGTGGACACGAATATCAGGCTGTTCACTTCCTAACACACTGAGTCGACAAAGTCATGGGATAGCGATATGCTCTACACAAATGGCACTAGTATCGCGTAGGAATGGCAGAGAAGGACAGTGCACTGGCGGAGCTTTAATCTGGACTCAGGTGAGCCACGTGGAAATGCTTGCGGTGTGATTATGGCAGCACGGCGGGAATATACAAATTTTGAGCGTGCGACCGTAGTTGGAACTAGATGCATGGGACATTCCATTTCTGAAATCGGTAGGGAATTCAATTTCCCACGACCCACAGTGTCAAGAGTTGCCGGGAATACCAAATTTCGGACATTACCTCTCACCACGGACAACGTAGTGGCCGACGGCTTGCACTTAACGACCGAGAGCAGCGGCTCAAAAATGGTTCAAATGGCTCTGAGCACTATGGGACTCAACTGCTGAGGTCATTAGTCCCCTAGAACTTAGAACTAGTTAAACCTAACTAACCTAAGGACATCACAAACATCCATGCCCGAGGCAGGATTCGAACCTGCGACCGTAGCGGTCTTGTGGTTCCAGACTGCAGCGCCTTTAACCGCACGGCCACTTCGGCCGGCACGTAAAGAGTACAGCTTGAATTGCTGTGCGTGAATATTGAGCTAGTTGGGTGGCCTCGGCACGGCACCTGCGGCACCCACAAAACGGTCGGAAACGCCAAGGTGGCCGTCGCGGTCGCAGGCCGGGGCGGGCGGGCAGACGGCGGCCCGCGGTCGCGCTCGTTTGCACGCGGCGTGACCCGGTTCGTCCCCTGGGCCCGCCAACGGGTGCGCGCACAATTGCCGCTGATGAGCATTTCCGGCGCGGCTCTTCTCCGCTCTCCACCTACGGCCGCGGCCTGGCCGGCCCGACGCAATTACACGGCGGCCGCCGCACAGCGCCGCATCCGGCGGGGGCCACGCCGGGGGCGCAGGCGCACGCGTAAACGCAGCCGCTGCGAGTGGCCGCAGGTGCCGCTCGGCCCAACACTTCCCGGAGAAGGACGAATGCTACGTCTTACTCTGCAAACAGTTCCCTGACTCGCCTAAGACATGTAGCAGCTACGAATCCCATATTCTAATTCTTCTTCTTCCACTCTTTACGACACAAACACAGGAGCGTTACACAACGCCGTAACCGGTTTCGACGAGAAATTTGTCATGTTCAGACCGTCCGGCAACAGTCATAAAGAAGCAAGAGGCGATGAATTAGTGTAGAATGCATAAATTTACTTATTTTTTGTACTTTATTACGTACCTTTAGTATGGTTAATTATTAGTCCTGTCCATCATCATGTGTCTATGAACCACTTCCCAGAAACTCTACATCCCTCTTCCCGACTTTCTAAATGTTAAAAATTAAAAACTGTCTGAATCTTTTAGATTAACAAATCACATCATTTTACTTCTATGAATTAATTAATTCTCGGTAACACGCAGCATTTTCTCTACACGCATGATCTTTCTGAAACGAACACACTTCGTACGCCGCGATCGCAATGTTTACACCTCTATTGTTCCGGCTGTCTTATGTTCCTATCAACTGATCTTGTGGAACTTGTTATAAAATTGCCATGTTACAATATATGACGTCAAAACTTGAAAGGCCATTCACTTAGTCTAATGCAACAAGGCAATTAAAGACGATGGCAGCGTAAGACTGATGAAACTGGTCTTCTTGGAACAATATAAGTGATCGCGGCGTACGAAGCGTGTTCATTTTTAACCATACCGATCGCCCCCACAGCGCAGCATGTGTACCTTACAAGATGGTCTCCCTCTCTCGCTACACAGTGTAAAATTTTGAGCGTCTTCATGACAAAATGAACAGGTGCATATCTAATACGTCAACGTGTTACAAAAAAATTGCTTTGATGTCAAGTCCTTTTAAAACACAAGTATGTGCGTTTCACTTAAGATGTAGACCGACAAGACAAAAACTCAAAATAAATTATATTGACAGACCAGCAGCTCAAAAATGCACACACGCGCACACACACACACACACACACACACACACACAAACATTCCTAAATATCTAAGGCGGGTGTCTGATCTATAAAAACCACTACATCCACACTGCTAACAAATTAGTAACGCCAAGCAACATTTTGAAGAAACAGCCTTGCAATAAGTGGAGAGCAAATCCTACTGCCGTCAGAGGAACTGGTAACGCCCTGTCCTTTTCCACTGCAGAGTACGCCTGCCAAGTCTGAACTAGATTTGCCCGTGCGCGAAAATCGGATGTCATCATGAATGAAACATGCCGTTTAACAACAGGCTGCACAAAAACTACAAACATGGATAAACTGTACAGAGCAGCTGGTTTCTCTGCTCCATGTATTCGACGATCAGCAATAGAACACACGGATAAGTTCAAGTAGACCTTCAATGAAAAACATGTGAATTACCGCGTGCAAAGAACAAGTTTGCAGTAAGATTAAAACACAGTAGAAGCTTCATGAACGATGTAGACAGAGATCCTCCAAACTGGTACCGACCACAAGAAATTGAGCCAACAGATATTCAGCTGGTGTAGGATACTAGGATGACCCTCAACAGACTAGAACACGTATGGCACCAGTAAAGACAGACCTACCAAGGTCAAGGTTACAAGGTGACAGTCACATTTTCTGTGATCGTGCTGAGCTTCAAAGAATCACACACGTATCTGATCGTCCAGTCAGTCTTTACAAGTGGGCCCTCGGAGATCTATGCCTGGGTAAGAAAGTACCGATCAACGTCGCCCAATATTGGGCCGAAAATTTTAGTAGAAAGACAAGGATGCGACAAGGGCTGAAAACTCGCCCGTATACAAAATGTAAAAAAGTAAGTAATGTAATTACAAACTCTGACGAAGCAGCCACACTATCCCTTTCGCAAATATAGATTTGTATGAGTAGATAACGAGAAGATCTCATTCTGTCTACAAAACTTCAACCCCTATTTACCGCTGCCTTTAGTTTGTCGATATAGTAACGTGAACGTCCAATCACAGTTCTTAGCATATTCTTTCATATACAGCTTTGTTCTTGCTTTAATATTATATACATTAAGTGGCAGATGTTCTCTGTAACGATTCTTTGTCTCGTCTTTTTACATCAACTGACAGTCTGACGATAACCACTGCTGGTTGAAACTGGTTACGACATAGCAAAATTCTTTCGTTATTATATCGAAAAATATAAAATAACACAATCAATTATTTAGTCTGTATGAAGTGTATTACGAAGCTCATCAATCAAGACTATTGACGAATTGTTTTTAGTATCAGGGCAGCATATCATATAGCACGCAAAGGCCTTTGACGCTTCTAGACGACCTATAGGTAAATAAAACCCACTCGTATCTCATATCCCCCCCCCCCCCCCCCCCCCAGATCGGAATCATTATGCTGCAGATAAATTAGTAGTACCTATTGTATGAGAACGCAGGTTGTCCAGACGAAGTTCTTGGATAAAATCTTCGTATTCAAACTTGACGCGAGAACGGCGAGAACATTGTGTCCAGAAGTCATGGACGAAGGGTAGGCACATCGCTTACACGTTGGGCCCAGCCTCTACCGTGTGAACGGAAGTTCTCTATTCGATGACGAGCTGTCAAAGTGGAAACGTAAAATCAAGTGCAGGTAAGCCTCTTTCACATCTGAAAGCGTAATTCCAGTGTGTGTTTGAGTGGGTTTGACCGGGGCAGAATGATCGGCTTCCGAGAAATTGTTTTATAGTGTATCATGACTTTCGCTTCGTGCTGGACATGATGTGACGGCAGAACAATGAGTGTGAAGCTAATGGATAGAAGAGCATCGCACTGCAGCAACGAGCAAACACTGGATCACGCAATGTGCTCACAGAACGAGACGGTCGCCATCGTTTTAGCATGGCCACCGTGTTGACTCAGAGTTGGAGCACGGCAAAAGGGGAGACACCGTGTGCTGCTAGCTACACTGCTGAGAGGAAGCCATTTCATCGGATTCCACTCTCAACAAACACTTTACACGACTCGTGGACTCTTATAAAAAATCGCGTGAAGGAATGTATACATGCCCACTTTCTTATATATCAGGTTTCAAGCCTCCGATTGTAGCGTGTGGGGGCTTTACACGCGACTGAACTCCTATAGTCTCAAAGGACGTACAGTGCATTAACAGCCTATCATTCATACATTGAGATATAGCCGAAATAAAGCTCATTCCAGTCACGCGTATCCGCCTCGACATTTCGATCTGGCCAAAAGGTTAGTGTACCTTTTTCATAAGCGGCTTAGGAATACTTATAATCATGACAAGTATTCATGTACCTCTTTCCATCTAAGAGAAACATTTCTGGACGTGCTGGGTACGTGAATGTGCGGTCTGCAGTGAAGGGCATGTGTAAGTACATTATATGATTACGGGGTACGACACAAAAAAGAGTAATGGGCGTGAGAAATGAGTATAGACTTAACTGTGGTGTTTTATGCAGTTCCCACCAAGCAAAATGTTAACTGAGCTAAGTATTGATTATGACGATTTTACCCTGTGTTCAAATCAACACTCCTTCCCCACATTAATTCTTCCTTCGCTTACCCTCCTACGTTTTACCACGAGTAACATATGATTCCATCTGTACTGGAAACGCAAGATATGCAACGCGTATTGCCGCTTCAGGGTAGACCACAGAGATTCTGTTACACTTCAGCCGGCCGCGGTGGTCTCGCGGTTCTAGGCGCTCAGTCCGGAGCTGTGCGACTGCTACGGTCGCAGGTTCGAATCCTGCCTCAGGCATGGATGTGTGTGATGTCCTTAGGTTAGTTAGGTTTAAGTAGTTCTAAGTTCTAGGGGACTGATGAACACTGATGTTAAGTCCGATAGTGCTCAGAGCCATTTTTTTTTGTTACACTTCACTAACCTGGTACCATGTATGGATGTTGTCGTCTCAGTGCAGTTAACGCACTCCGGTCGCGAGTTCGTTGAGCTTGAAGTACGCTGTAAAATAACTGGTGAGGTGGCTAAGGATCTCGATTCTACGAAATGATAGTTACACGCTTCACAGTTCATATTAGGATCAATTACAATTCTATTACTTCTTGTACAAAACATGTTCACAGAAATTATATACTGCGTTACTCTGTCCTTCTCTGCTTTGCACACAGAGTCATGTTATTTGGATACAGTCTTGTGTGGGCGCATCCGAGATCTTATGTGTGCGGCCAGCATCCCGTAAATTCCGTTCAACCCCTCGCCCCAGACTGACAAAGACAGCTCGAATCAGTCCGCTTCGTAGCACTTCCGTTACTCTAATGCTAACGAATATGGTTACAAAAATGAGATCTGAAATAAGTGGCTTAGAGCTTGCTATTGAGTGTGCATTCAACATGACTGACAAATTCTGAATTATACTTTATCAAATACTAATAAGTGGGTCTAACAAATATGGCACACTGGACCCTGTGTGGTAAGTAAATCAGATTACGCTCCTACTAAACCTCGCGGAACTGGTACTACTGTACCACCTGTTGTCCCTCGCTCACCCAGTCTCTTACGTCATGCCTCATCTGCTATAGTCTCATAATCAGCCAAACTATGGAGTGAATCTTGGGAAGGAATTTTATGGCTCGCATGTCAGAAAAATCTCATGATCAAAACAATCCAGACAACAAAAAAAAAAAAAAAATGGCTCTGAGCACTATGGGACTTAACATCTGTGGTCATCAGTCCCCTAGAACTTACAACTACTTACACCTAACTAACCAAAGGACAGCACACACATCCATGCTCGAGGCAGGAGCCGAACCTGCGACCGTAGCTGCCACGCGGTTCCAGACTGTAGCGCCTAGAACCGCACGGCCACAACGGCCGCCCCAGACACTCCAGTGTAGTGTGGAACTTAGGATTACATATCACGAGAGGCGAATCTGCCATTATAAAAGGAGGTGGGGAGCTCTGTGGTATCGTTAGAGAAGCAGTATCAGCAGAATATATCTGTCAGGAGAGCTCACTGACTTCGAACGTGGACGACTTACTGGGTGTCACCTGAGTAACAAATCCATTTGCGACATTTAAACTCTCCCAAAGAGGCCCAGGTCGCCTGTTGGTGATGTGACTGTGAAGTAGAAACACGAACGAACAACCACAGCTAGACCAAAACCAGGCGTATCTCATGTACCGACAGAGAACGACCGTCAAGCATTGCGGATTGTGGTTGTAAAATATACCACGCAGTCAGCGGAGAGAATCTCTCACGACTTCCACCTACTAGCAGCAGCCGAGCCAATGTTCGACTGTGTGTTGGACGTTAAAAGCAATGGACTACAGTGGTCTAGAAGCTTATCACAAGTCATATATTTTTGTAGTAAATGCTAAGGACGACGCCACTGGACAGTCGATGCCTCGATGTGATGGATCACGCTGTATCCTGTAGCATTCCGATGGAAGGATTTGGGTTTGATAAATACCTGGAGAACCTTACCTGCCATCATGTTTAGTGGAAACAGTGAAGTAGGGAGGAGATGGTGTTACGGCATTAGAGTGTTTTTCGTGGTTAGGGTGCGGTGCCCATATTGCGCTTAATGAAACGCTAAACGCGAAGACCTCATTAACACATTTTACAGAACTGTGCACTGCGTACAGTAGAGATACAACTCGGAGAGGAGACTGATTGTATCAGTATGACAATGCAGCCTGTCGGAAAGCAGCATCCGTGAGACAACGGTTTGCGAACAATAACTTAAATAGACTGGCCTGCCGAGAGCACCAATATGAACCCAATAAAAGACTTTTAGGAGAAGTCAGAACGTCGACTTGTCTCCAGACACCAGCGTCCAATATCACTACCTCCTTTGCTTTCGGCTTTTCAAAGAGAATGGACTGCCATTCCTTAACACACACATACAGACACCTCACTGTATAAGCCCCCAGCAGATTTCAAGGCGTCATGAGGGCGAAGGATGGACACACTCAGTATTAATGTCCACTAACGCGCGTCCAGCCAACAGTCTTGCCGCAGTGGTAACAACAATTTCCGTCAGATCACCGAAGTTAAGCGCTGTCGGGATTGGCTAACACTTGGAAGGGTAACCGTCCAGGTCTGCCGAGCGCTACAGGCAAGCGGGTTGCACCCAGCCCTTGTGAGACTAGTTGAGGGGATACTTGAATGAGAAGTACCGGCTCCGGCCACGGAAACTGAAAACGGACCGGAGAACGGTAAGCTGGCCACATGCCTCTCCATAACCGCATCCAGTGCCACCTATCGGCTGAGGATGATACGACGGTACCACTGGGCCTTCCGAAGCCTTTACGGATAGAGAGACAGAGAGAGAGAGAGAGAGAGAGAGAGAGAGAGAGAGAGAATACGAACTCTTTTGATCAGATAGTGTATTGTCAGTGGCTAGACTTAACCTCTCGTCAGCACCGATGTCGCTGGAAATGGATAAAAAGTTTTTACTGTTTATTTCAGGACGTCTGTTTTACTTGGAAACTTAAGTGGTGTTACTTCAACAGCATTAATAGCTTATCGGGTGAATATCCGATCCGAGAAGACATCAGGAATGCGAAAGGCAACACCTCGACACATTCACGAGCTACTGGATGCTTGACGACCACTGCCATCTAGAGATGGGTCGTTCGCGAACTAACGGGTCCAAAGGAACAGTTCATCAAGATGAATGGAACGAGCGATGAACGAATTCTAAGGAACTGTCTTCCATAGTTCACTTCGATCGCGGCTTTCTACTTACAGTTCCCTGGAACGGAAAACGGTCGGTCTCGTTCCAGCCACGGTCCCGTTCCCATCTGTCTCAGTCAGGCTCAGCCGGACTCGTCCTTCATCGCGCGGCCACCCGTCGCAGTTCAGTATAGAGCTGTTCGTTTCGTTCGTTGCGGACGCCCGTTCTAGATCTGTTTCATACCTTTTTTGAACTCTGAACTTTTGGGTCTTTTCGTATTCTATTCAGCGTCCATGACTGGTAATTAAAATTTATTTTATAATTACATAAATTGTATAAAATTACGTGATATGTAATACATACATCTTTTCAGGTAACAAAACGGCATATCAGCTTACTTCACTATTTCGATAAACAGCAGAAGAAATACTTGGAAAAAGGCTAGATTTTTTTATTACATATGCAAAGGAAGTCGGCACAGCACACACGGGTGGCCATTTTCCGTCTTTTTTTATCCAAAGTAAAAGAGCATGTTCATTGTTATGGAAGGCAGACCGACTTACAACCGAATGAAGTCCGTGTTCCATAATCGAGATTCTGGTGTCACATTTTGTAAAGAGAATATGATAATTTCTACAATATTGTTTCAGTGGTAGAGGGTGGCGCACGAGAAATCGGCCCTGAGTACTAGACAGCTCATTGTCACCTCCAATCGTCATATATTGTTTCGAAGTAGTTTGCATTAGCTCATTTGTTATTTCTTCACTGCCTAACTATTACATGTTTATCCATTCTCCTGTAGCAGTCCGTAAGTCGTGCGTAACTGACGAGCAGTCTGTACTGGGGGCCGGTTTTTCGTGCGCCACCTTCCTTATATTATTTCACTGCTATCAGCCACATGACACTACAGTTGGCCAAACGAGAGGTTTTGCAGAATCACGAAAATTCTGTTATGAGGCCAAGCGCCCCCTCTAGGCGCCTTCAAATGGTTCAAATGGCTCTAAGCACTGTGGGACTGAACATCTGAGGTCATCAGTCCCCTAGACTTAGAACTACTTAGACCAAAGTAACCTAAGGACATCACACACATCCCTGCCCGAGGCAGGATTCGAACCTGCGACCGTAGGAGGAGCGCGGTTACGGACTGAAGCGCCTTGAACCGCTCGGTCACAGCAGCCGGCTTGGCGCCTTCCATATGCTACGAATTTTCAGTTTTTCATAAGAACCCTATACCAAGCACAAATGAACGGTGAACGAGTAAAAATAAACGGTGAACGAGTAAAAATGAACGGTGAACGAGTAAAAATGAACGGTGAACGAGTAAAAATAAACGGTGAACGAGTAAAAATAAACGGTGAACGAGTAAAAGTGAACGGTTCCCAAAGAAGAGCAATCACCAGTGAACTAATTCACCAGTGAACTAATTCCCAAGGATGAACGAGTTTGCCCATCTCTACTGCCATCCACTCGCTGACGCAGAATGGCGCATTTATAGTTCTACTCAGTATATGACGCACGCTTTGTTCAAAGCAGCTATTTAAATAAAAGAGCCTCGCTTCGCTAGTGTGTGGCTGGAACGGAAGCAGGCGCGGAGGGACCGGGGGGCCGATAAGCGTGACTACACGGTGCTCGGACGCCGACGCCACGAAAGTCGGGGCGGCCGAGAACCGCGTGCAGCCAAGTGGCCTGCTATTACGCAGCCGTTCCGAAAATCGATATCCACCTAATGATCGTAATAAGCACGCGATGATAGTGAAATATCGGTAAGGTATCCGCTGCCTGTCTTACTTTGGAAGCGTGATGGCGCTCTCAGTGCAGCGAGCAGGCCGCTTCCCACGCCGCCTGAGAGAGCCGCCACGCCGTAACAACACGGCCGGCCAAAACGGTTTCCATTTGAAGAAGCGGCCAAAGGTGAGAGGTCGCACGGAGCCGCAGCGCAAATGTTACCGAATTCCTGTAGAACACTATACAAAGAAGACCGACACAAGATAACACACATTATCTCTAGGGAAATCCAGTGAAGAGACTTCGAGTGTGGCTGTTGCTGGCACAGAAGGTAAAAACTGAAACGTTTACAACAAACTGTCAAGAATGAGCAAACATGACGACACGACCATACTAACGGCGACTTGACCAAACTCACACTTGGCAGACACCCTAATTTGGGTACATCATAGAAAATCATGAATTTCTGAACATAAGAGAACGCTATACTTCGAGCACATAAAAAATAAATATTAGAAATAAAAAATTCTTGCATGGGCATTGTACCCGGAAAGGAATCTTATAAGTGTACACTAGAATAATTAGGATAAGATCGTGACCAGTTGTTGTACACCGGAAGGACAAGTAAAACGTACATAACTTAGGAACAGGCGTGGAAGAAAGACTTCAGTATTTCGGAGACACTAGTTGCGCAGCATGAGGTACTTTAATGGTCTAAGTCAACACACAGCGACGAGAATGCGGGATCAACAGGACTGTGTAGCTGGCGGAGAGTTGCACAACTTCTCCATCTGCTGTCTTCTTTATTTATTTTTTTAAATCAAACATCACTGTTAAAATTTGGGCAGCACACAAAATAACAGCTTTATGATACGATAATTCTAAAACAAACAATGGATCAGTACGTGCTTCACAATATGATTTCTATAAATATACCAGTTCTAGAGTTTATCAAAAAAGTTTATGACAATAATTAAGTATTACTTCGGGCAATATAAAATTAAGCCTGACAGACAGCTCACAATCGCTAGGCAAGTAGCAGCACTTAAAATGAATGGATTAGTAGGATCAGCAAATCAATGCTTCCTGGTCAACACAGGCTCTGAAATGGATGGCGTTACGAATGGCAACAGAAAGCTGATTTAATATTTCATCGAGATAATGGGCGTCCCAGTCACGGCCTGCGCCCTAACTTACGGTAGCCCTGTGGATTTTCTTGGTAACGAAGCATATCCATTGTTTTCAAAAACTGTAATTCATTAATAGTCGCTGCTCATTCCAAAGCACAGGTTCGTTACCGGGTTATGACCTTGTTACTGTGGGACCTGCATTGGAAAGTAACGGCAATGTCTGTGAATGGTACTACGTACACAACGGTTATGTAACAGAATTTGCCTCATCGAGAACTGCTATGAAATAAAAACCACAGCATTTCTTCATTCTATACAGGGCAGTACACAGAATTTGTCTCATCGAGAACTGCTATGAAATAAAATAACAGCAACAATTTCCAAGGGATGCTGCACGTTCTGGAGACGGTAGTGTTACGACATTTCTTCCGGTCAAGATCGATGGTATTCTCTCTTGGTAAAGAAATGCAGTACGCTACTTTTGTTCCGGCACTAGGTCACCGAAAATTGTAAAGTGTGTTGGACACTGTTGGCTACAGAATATCTTGGAAATTTCCTCGAGACAGTTTCATGAGCGCAGTAGCGCACCAAGAACCATCAAATTGAATGGCAAACAAAATCTTCAGTATGGCAAGAAATATCACAAAATCCTCCACATATTTGTTGACTCGATTCTACGCCGAGCAAGCACAAAGACACACCACGGACGATGTACCTACACCCACAACGTCTATCCCGCCACTGTCGACATGAAAATGTGGAAGCTACAAAAATGACACGAGAGTTTTACCTTCCGTTTATCCTCGGGGTGAAACAATTCAATTACGCGACTTACTATTACACAGATATCAACAGAAACGGTTACTGGCGGACACGGATTAATCCCATGCACAACTGTTGTTAAGTACTTCCAGTCACTTCTGCTTCTTCTAATGGCATCTAGCAGTGCACTTTGCAACTAACTACACTCAACCTGGGAACTCCGCAACTGAATTTGTGCGAGCCTACTTGTCCCTTTGTGCTGGGCGGCACATAAACAGACGAAAAAAAGTCGCTACACCAAAAAACGATTAATGTAGAATGATAAAATTTCGGGAATAAATTTCACTAGGTGACATGTACGTGATTAACATTGCAAGAGCACAGATTAATGTAAGCGGGAGATAAGCGATTGTAATGTGAAACGCTGGAGCCGGCCGGTGTGGCCGAGCGGTTCTAGGCGCTTCAGTCTGGAACCGCGCGACCGCTACGGTCGCAGGTTCGAATCCTGCCTTGGGCATGGATGTGTGTGATGTCCTTAGGTTAGTTAGGTTTAAGTAGTTCTGATGACCTCAGATGTTAAGTCCCATAGTGCTCAGATCCTTTTGAACCATTTGAAACGCTGGTACATTAATGTCATCTGTAACCGCCAGAATGTTGAATGATGTCATTTATGTGCTTGTCTGGATACAGATCTGGAGATCGAACAGGCCAAGGGACGTGTCAACACTCTGTAGACATATTGGGTTACAACTGCGGTATGTGGGCGAACGGTATCCTGTTGGAAAACACCCCCTGGAGCCCTGGAATGCTGTTCATGAACAGCAGGACAGCAGGACGAATCACCAGACTGACAAAAAAATTTGCAGTTAGGGTGCGTAGGATAACCATGAGAGTTCTCCCGCTATCACACGAAAGCGCAACCCAGACCATAACACTTGGTGTAGGTGTGTAGCAAGCTGACAGGTTGGCTGCAGGCCCTCAACAGGCCTCCTCCTAACCAACACACGGCGATCACTGGCACCGAGGCAGAACTAGATTTCATCAGAAAACACAGAAAGCCTCAACCCTACCATCCAAGCAGCTCTCGCTCGACACCACTGATGTCGCAAATGGCGGTGGTTTGGGGTCAGTGGAATGGGTGAAACAGGGTATATGGCTCTGAGCTGTCCTTTAAGTAACCGATTTGTAACAGTTCATTGTGTCACTATGGTGCCAACTGTTGTTCAAATTGTTGCGGCAGATGCAGTACGATGCACCACAGCCATAATCTGAACACGATGGTCTTTCCTCTCGATAGTGTCGCGTGGCCGTCCGGAGCCGGGTATTCGTGCGACCGTACATTAGCAGCTCTGTAACACGCCCTCGTCCAAACTGAGTGAGGTGTTGATAATGCCGTCTTTGTCGCCTTAAAGGCATTCTTCGCTAAATTATCTGCTGGCGCCACTCTTATGCGACTGCCGCGAAACTTGAATAGACATCATCTTGCAGATGTAGAAAGACGCCTACCAACTTTCGTTTGTATCGCACAACTCTTCTTGGTATTACGATCTTTCTCCTTCAGTGTAGTTCCCGAAGGCTGCGGTGAGTTTAATTTTCTCTCAGCCAAGCAAGTGCCGCATTGAATGGACGCTTCAGGATGCTGAGACACACCGGACGTGTGTCTCAGCCCGGCATGCTACTCAGTCATCCATTTGTAAAAATGAAGGCGATTTATGCGTCGAATACCTTATTTTCTGTTGTATCATTTGAGTGGAAATAAGAGGAGGGCAGTGAATCTTCTCGCACTGTTCACTCAGAATGTAAAGTGTACGAACGTAGGAGTCAGAGACCTGCACATGACCAGTTGCGTACAGGTACACTAACTATTAAGACTAAAAAAAGGGTCACCAGCTTCATTTTGAACGTTGGATAGGGAAACCTTTTCACGGCTCCAAAACTAATGATTAATGACCGGTATTTATCTGAATCCATTCAGCATGATTCCTAGATGCGACTACTGGACTGAGGAGCATAAAAAAAACAACACTGCATTAAAAGTCAATCCACTGGTTCGTAACAGCTTCCACGAATAATCTTCTCAAAGAGAGAACAGGATAGGCCTAACTGTTTAAAGTCAACATGCAAAAGGTCATCCCAAAAACATAGCACTTCATGTTCCCACAGAAACATACTGTACATAATTTTTGTTAAGAACTTCATGCAAAACACAGCAGAACATTTCATTAGAGGATCGAATTCGGTCCAGGATCGGATCATTATTGAGTCCAAAAAAACATCTCAGCTCTGCATTTGCGCAATTGCAATAATAGTTATTGGATGTATATTGTTCCATCACCAATAGTACCTGTATGTGCGTAACATGTATGTCCATTTAAGCTGACACGTTTTTGTGTGGTATTCTCACGCACGTATTAGAGTGCATGAGAGTATCACACAAAATACGTCTATGAGGTTAAATCGACATCTATGTTAGGTACACGGCTATTACTAGTGATCGGGTAATACACACCCGACAACTGTTATTCCAACTATGCAAATGCATAGCCGAGATTTTTCTGGACCCGACAATGGTCTGATCCAAGACCGAATTCGATCATCTCTAATGAAACATACTGATACAGCTGGTGTACTGATGTATTGCATAATGCCGTTCTTAACATTCATTAAAGCTGTACAACACCACCTGCATAAAATATTTCTGATATATAATTTTATTAAGCACCACCTCGAGCTAGGTAATGGCTCCACACTCTCGTTTGAGGCATCTTTCTACGAAATACGGCTCACTAAACTGCAATTCTCACCGCGTAAACAGGAGACGCTCTTTCGAACTCTTGTGGAGACTCCATTTTTGAAGAATAATTTGCTTGATCGGTAAGCATCACTAACTACTAACTTCAGAAATACACTTCCAAATACGATCTCCGACCCAGAGGGCAGAAGACTTGCTTGTTACAGCCCATGAATTCTGTAAGGCGACCGCCTTTCAATACCAAAATTATTTTTAACAATTATTAGCCCTTCCAGTCACTCAGCGCCAGAAAGAGAATTCAGGCATTTCACCAGCCATTTCTTGCTGCTTTTAATAACACTCTTCAGCAAAGAGATGCTTCCTGTCAGCACCATTCGAAGTTTATTTCCATGAGCAGCCGGAAAAAAAGTGTCACGACGAGAAAATCACTCTGAATCAAGTGAGCATAGTAGGTCTAAGCACAATCCACTGAGAGGAAGAGCAGGAGAATCATCTCCTGGCTGCACAAAGCCTTCTTCCCCCGAACACCAGCTGTGTGGTATATTACAGAGAGATGGGCTAGGATGAAATGGTTCAAATGAGATTTTCACTCTGCAGCGGAGTGTGCGCTGATATGAAACTTCCTGGCAGATTAAAACTGTGTGCCGGACCGAGACTCGAACTCGGGACCTTTGGAAGGTAGGAGACGAGATACTGGCAGAAGTAAAGCTGTGAGGACGGGGCGTGAGTCGTGCTTGGGTCGCTCAGTTGGTAGAGCACTTGCCCGCGGAAGGCAAAGGTCCCGAGTGCGAGTCTCGGTCCGGCACACAGTTTTAATTTGCCAGGAAGTTTCATGGTTCAAATGGCTCTGAGCACTATGGGACTCAACTGCTGTGGTCATAAGTCCCCTAGAACTTAGAACTACTTAAACCTAACTAACCTAAGGACATCACACACATCCATGCCCGAGGCAAGATTCGAACCTGCGACCGTAGCAGTCGCGCGGTTCCGGACTGAAGCGCCTAGAACCGCTCGCCCACCGCGGCCGGCGGTTAGGATGAGTCAACAGCTGCAACTTTACAGCAGAATCTCTTTATTATTTTCAAGTAGCTCGTATTAGTACCTCAGGTCCAGATCTGGCCGTCGTTCGAAGTTAGGGATCGACCCACGGACCTCGGTGGAGAAGCACTGTAATGAAGACGCCTGCAGCTGCTACTACCAGTGCAGCCCACGCGTGAGCAAAATTGCGTAGTCAACATTCCTGGCCGGTGGGCAAGTTACATCAGTTGTTGACGCAGCGGCCTGGCTTGGCCAGGCCTACCGTAAGTGACAGGCGTACGGCCGTCCGGAGAGCGAACCCCGTCTAGTGTCTGGCTGGCGGCATCTACCGCTGGTAGACACACATTGGCTCAATGGCTAGGAGCGCCTAAGTTTGACCCACAGGCCATCAATGCTGCCGCTGTACCTCTCGCGGACAGTCCTGTCACCACGACAATGGGGCGGTAGCGACCTCATGGCGTAGGCCGACACTGTGACGGACGCCGACTCTATGACCTGCCTGCTTGGACGGCCAGTATTTATACGCGCCAGAGTGGGTGTGTTGTGTTGGTGCTGCTGCAACACACGTACGCTGATGTGTCTAAGCTCCCCGGTTTCAGTAACTAACAAGGTGCTGACAAGAAGACGGGCTGTGGCGCCCATCTGGTGCCACGCTGTAGTGCTGCGTCAGCGTATTGTGCCAAGTGTCCTTTTTATGGCATCGAGTCCTCTTTCCTAGGCTCACGCCATTACAACACAGTAACAGAGCGCGCAGTCCACTGACGCTACCAGTAAAAGATTAGTTTCAGTGTGTCGCAGAGTAAAAAGAATAGAAATACCGGCAAAGATCGGAGACGCAGTTTGCCTAATGATGCTAGGTGGGCGAAACGCGAGTGAGGGACAGGAAGGAGCTCGGTCTCGCGAGCCTGGTGTCGGGGCGCGGCCGTCGATTTGTCGCAGCGCTGCTTTACGAGACGAGACGAGACGAGACGGGCTGCAGCGGCAGGCGGCAGCCGGCTGTCGTCCGCTTACCTTTACGGAGAGCCCTAGCTCGCGCGGGGTCAGCCACCTGCCGGCAGCCTTTCCCGGAACGCCTCCGTCACTCCCAACGCCAACTACCTGTCATGACTGGCCAGCGGAAGGCATTCCCTGTGCCGCCGCGACAGCTGCGCGACCGTTTCGCAGACAGCGTTAATCACACGCGTCACTGTAGCGTGAATACAGCAGGAGGGATGCGGCACTCCTACAGGATGTCGTGGCGAACAAGGTACAGGTAGTGAACTACACAAGGTAGCCCTATTGGTAGCCTTCTGCAGACGCTACAGTAGTGCCCACGTAAGAATCCAGCTGGTGGGGCGACGTGCACTGCCACGGAGCAGCGTCCTACGTGATGCGTCAGCCAATAGTATCATTCCGCCGTCTCTGTCCGTAGTGTGTGCTCCGCGAAGACAGTTTAGCGTTGATTTTCGTTTCATTTTAGACACGTTGAAGGTACTTCGCCAAATGCAGCGTTCATCATGGGCAGCATAAAGCAAACATGAAAAATATTTCTTGTAGAAGCTACAGCGATATTTTTCAGAGCATATGTTTCTTTCTATGGAGAGCCAGGAATAGAAATAGTGGCCCTGTATGGAGCCAGGCAGTTACCAGGGAAGGCAACGACTGGAGCGTGTGTTACGCAACAAAGAGATCACCCGAGATGCCGTAAGTTTTTCTGTCTCTCTTTCTACATAGAACACACCCTGCACCCAGCTTCTTATATGACCACCGATATAAGCGTGACTGACAAAGCTTCTAGGTGAACGCGATCCTTTATCCACGCGTTCTACCAAACCGGCCTAAAGAATAAATAAGAAGGCCACATAGGCATCTGCTCGGGATTTCGCTCGGCTTTCTTTTCGAGCGCTTTTCCACTACACCACGAGATCTGTGACTACTCTGAAACGGATGGCTCTCCTCCACAGGGGACAGTCAGTCATCCAAGTTTCTCATACGTCAGTAACGACGTTATGGTGTTCTGAATCTGTCTTCGAACCTCTTCCTCTAAGCTCTGACGTGGTGACCACCCTCAATAGTGGAAAGTGCGCACTTTGGAATGCTACAAAAGAGCACACAAAGTGCACGTCCAACTGACACTGGACATGCAAAGCATCTTTGCTCGTGCTATTAACATTCTCAAGAACTCTGGCGTGGCGTGGCTTCTGCCGAATTTTTTGGCAAACCATTTTTCATAGTAACTTTTCTCTGAAAACGCTATGTATGATTCAACACCGCAAAAAGTGTGACTGACTTGCGTCGATACAAGAAATGCTGTTTTGATTCGGCTTCTCTGTAGAAGCAAACAACAGCCATCTGCTCAGTTTACCAGGAACAAATCAGACATTTATCCGGCATTTATCTCCTAACTTCTAGCTTCGCTAGGAGCTATAGCTCTTGCCTTAACTGAAGACGTTATATGGAACAATACAGCACGACTTCGTACGTCTATTACAACTCAATCTGTAGCAATGCATGGGTTTTTCTGCAAAATGACCACCGAAAAGGTTCATGCAAATCACAACAATCATTTTCAGATCTAAACTGAGATCATTCCTCACGGCACGCTTCTGCTTTCAACAGAAATTTTTCATGAAACTTTATGTCTTTCATTTCACCTAAAATCACAAGACTAGCTCCTCTAGATAGTTTTTTGTTTAAACCCATTATATAGCGTGTCCTCAAAATGTTGTTGCGACAAACAAACCGAGAAATATTGGAGATTTTAGAGGGTTCCAGGAGAAAAATAAACTGTGGATGGAAACCCGTGTCCGAAAGCGTCATCCACCGAAGCAACAGAGCATCGCATTCATTGGGGACAAGGCCTTTCTACGCAGCAGCTAGCTCAATCTTTTTCACTGGCGGCTGTGGCAATCATTCGCGATCACTGTTGCGAGACTGCGAGAAGATCCGCCTACGGTCCCTCAGCGTACAACATCACGTCTGTTGCCGGAGGGGTGGCCTGACAGCAGGCGCCGGCGCCTTTGACTTCGACGTCCCGTAGCGGCGTTGCATGACATTTCCGTACACGAGTTCCTGTCCTAGATTTTTTTCCTCCTGGCACCTCCTGCAATCTCTCGAATTTTGTCTCAATATTTCTTGAGCACCCTGCATATTTTATGTATACTAAATCGGATCAAACTCGCCCTCATTCTTACTTTCTCCAATGCTAGCTAGCATATCGGGCAACTAGTTTCCTCCTGCGAAATCTATCAGCTCCCAGATTCTCAGCTTACTCACAGTTCACGTCCATACATTGAGTATCCATTACGAAACTTCATGTCCAGTTGTTACTAGGTCTTCCTCTAACTTCTGTATCCACCCACTGCTTCGCACAACAGTGCTGATTTGGGATCCTTCCATGTCATGCAGAGAACATCCCCCGCAAGTTTCAGTCTTCTTTCAGCATCGATTTTGTGCTGGTTGCGTAGACACATTTTCTGAAATGTGGTCGCGATAACTGATATTCAAAATTCGTCTCAAGCATTGTTGTATAAAAACATTGAGACTGTGTGCTGATATTTTCGAGGTCTCAATCGACATCGGCTGCATGATAGAGCGGTACAGTGTTTTGTGGACCAACTTACGAAGTCTTTAATTGCCGTACGGATCACATTATTTGGAAGACTTCAGAATGTGTTGAAACGCAATCAAAATTCAGAATATGTTAGTCTCGTATAAAGCAAACAAAAATATAACGTACATTTGAAGAGATCTAACTCGTTCCAGTGACGTTTGCAAACTCTGCTGCCTTTCTCAGCCAGAATTACAGTCCCAAACCTCACCTCGCTGAAGAGAGCTGCTTGGCTAAAGGATACACAACTAGTAAAACGGTGCGTATGTGGCACAAGCGGACGGCCGTAATGTGGTTACCACGTTTGGGTGCACAGTGGACAAGATTCTGTAGTATTAATAGGCAGAAGCGCGAAGCAAGTACCCGTCCAACCACTCTGCATTTAGTTTTTTCCGTATCCAGTTAAAGAATTCTTGTAAAAACTATACAAATCTAAAACGTAAGTTCGTGGAGGGATAAGAAATGAACACCTCTGGACACCAACATCGTGTTCTACTATTATGACGTCTTAATCCTAAATTACAAAGATGGTAGATGGCACTGCTGAACGTTTCATGGATCTCCCGTCCAGCCAAATAAATAACACTGCAGAAGTCACATTGATATCTGTACGTGTCAAGAGAATAAAGATGATTTCACGTATACAGACTAACGATGATAAGGCCCCATACTCCGAGGAACGTAGGAGACGATGCGGGAGACCCGCACCGCTGTACTAGGCAAGGTCCTGACGGAGGTGGTTTGCCTTGCCTTCCTCCGAATACAGACTGAAGGGGTGAGTGAAAATTTGTACCACGGCCGGGAACCGAACCCGTGCCTCCTGCTCACTAGGCACGTGCGCTAGCCACTAAGCCACCTTGGCACAGCGGTTCACACGACTGCACTGATTACCTTGGCACGCCTCCCTCCTCGATCCAAATTCTCACTCTCCCCCCCCCCCCCCCCTCAGCCCCCACCCCCCCGGAGTGGCAGAGCGGTTCTAGGCGCTACAGTCTGGAAGCGCGCGACCGCTACGGTCGCAGGTTCGAATCCTGCCTCGGGCATGGATGTGTGTGATGTCAGTTAGGTTTAAGTAGTTCTAAGTTCTAGGGGACTGATGACCTCAGAAGTTAAGTCCCATAGTGCTCAGAGTCATTTGACTCATTTTGTGCCGCCCCCCCCCCCCCCCCCAGTCTACGTTAAATTTCTCCTTACACACGGACAGTCTATATTAATGAAATCATTTCTGTATGAGAATAGTAAAGCCGCTGAAATTGTATTATTTCATTTGTAAAGATGATTTCAACAGAATTTTTAACATTTTATTTTTAAGTGTGATACTTATTTATAGACTTGTTAATTAAGTTACCTGTATAAAGAAACAATAACCATTACATTCCAAAGTCTAGTTACACTCGCACAAACGTCGGCTTTTCCCAGAGTAAAAGTGACCTCGACACTCATTTGGAACATAAGGGTGCATTAAGATTCAACCATTCTGCAATCACCATACGGGAAAGTTTTACTTACACATCGTGTCCGCACATCTGGTAGAGCCATTTTTTTTTGCATTTTCCAATGCTTTGCAACCAGGTTTCGCGAGATCTCAAAGAGTGTCGAACTCTGTCGCCCGTCAAGGTCTGCCTAAAAGTCTTTATCTATTGACACCACCAGCGCATTCAAGATAATCTAGATCAGAACTCCTTAAGTGTACTGCTTACCAATGAAGAGAGAAGTACTATGTCGGTCGCCATAGATCATGTTTGAGAATGATTTACAATTCAAGACAAATTTTAGCAAATAACCGGCGAGGAAGGAAGATAGCAGGAATGAAATGATGAACGATTTACTAACGAGGTAGAATGAGCTTGCTGCAGTTATTTGATTTACAGATTGGAACTACAGTTTGTAAAAAAAAGTTGAAAGCACCAATCTCTCGTGCTGTAATGGACATTAATGGCGAAAAATGACGATCAATAACTTTACCGTAACATTTTTTTACGCGCTACTGATGTGTGATCTGCACAGCAACGGCCATTACAATTACATGGATGACTGAAATCGGTCGACCAGTTCAGGGAACTGCTCTTCAAGGAGAACGAGCACTTATTTCAGAGTTATTGCTCAATCTGTTCCACGCCTTTTGTTGGGTGCCGATGGAATCGCACCCGAAATCACATGCCTAGTGCACTTGTTCCTGCTTGTGCATATATGTAAATCATATTTAAGTGCCAGCTGGTTAAACGCTCAAAGATAATTACGTCTCATCCCATTCGGTCGTCAATTAGTCTCTCTAATTCTAAGAACTCACTTTTATTATATTTTCATGATGCGAAAGTCTGTAAATTTTCTTTCTTTTAGTTTTACCGCTTGGAAAGAGATTTCGCAGACGTTAAAAAGGCTATAGACATACTATGAGTTATCTGTATCGTCAGACAGTTCAGTAAACTGCAATCGCCAGTGAATTTCTGTATGTGGTATTCGTGACGGGCATTTCCATAATAAGGGTAATTCCGCCAGGTAAACACTCTTCCTCCACATATAAGTGCAGTCAAATGGAATCGAGAGAAATGACATAATAATAATAAGTTCAAAAAATGGTTCAAATGGCTCTGAGCACTATGGGACTCAACTGCTGAGGTCATTAGTCCCCTAGAACTTAGAACTAGTTAAACCTAACTAACCTAAGGACATCACAAACATCCATGGCCGAGGCAGGATTCGAACCTGCGACCGTAGCGGTCTTGCGGTTCCAGACTGCAGCGCCTTTAACCGCACGGCCACTTCGGCCGGCAATAATAAGTAAATCGTATTTTATTGCAAAAGTAATCACCGTAGTTATTCAATAATTTACCTCACAAGGAGACGAACATTTACTATTTTTTTTTTCGATCTGTCTGGTTTTCATTTGACTGCGCCTTATAGAACAACCATTATGCGACACAAATCCGCTGGTTTTCATCGTGAAGCTGCAGAAAGCTACACAAACACCTTTCACTTCTGCTACGCATATTGAGTATGTATTTTCTAGAAACAAGCTTAATTATAAATCACTGCTTTCGCCAAATAGCGAGGCAATGTAAAAGACGAACAATATTTGTTTTCTAACGGAAGTGCTGGGAGAAATTTAACAGTGAAGACATGTCTTTCACAGTAATATTTTCCCCTGCCCTCTCAGCCATCTTAATGACAAACGAAAGAAAGTACTAGCAAAATTCTCTATTGTTCCGTAATATTTTCCGCTGCCCTCCCAGCCACTTTATTCACAAGCGAAAGTAAGTTATTAGCAAAATTCTGTATTGTTTCTATCACGACACCAACGAAAAAGACACAGTTCGAATGCCCCTTGGATCGTCCTGATGTAGACTTACGTCAGCTCCTCTTAGCAACTACTTTAGAGGAATTCGTGAATGATTCCTTGAAGCGGTCCATGTGTACCGATATCGACTTCACAGATATTTAAAACAACATCCTCTCTTTTCTCTTCATTAAGTGACAACATCGGTATTGTCTTTCTCCATATTTAAAAGTTGAACGGTAACGAAACACACGGTTTCGGGAATGAAAGCTAGTACGTAAACAGAAACCTATATTTACCCATTTACCGGAACGGCGATAAACAGTGCAATACAAAAACTAGTTCAACTAAGAATCGCAAAAATAAAAAGTAATAAATATGTTGCCTAACAGGTGATAAATATAGATTGTTCCCGTCAACAGAATCGACATCTTCCGTGAAGTAAAACATCTGTCTGCATCAACAGTATGTCGTCCGCATAAGAAGTTTCTGACTTGGCATCCGACGGTTGGCCGATATTCCAAGCGCTAACAGTGCGGCGCATGTATACGGTGTAGCTTAAGCAGCTACCTAGCTTTAAGAATAAAGCAACTGTTTTGTGAGCCGTAGTTGTTTACACTGTAACAGTGATTTATCGGCACAAAAATTTAATCAAGTGCTTTTCATAAATTTTAATGTAGGCCTACAGTAAATACATTAAGCATGAGATATTGTTGCCTTTTAGTGCCGGCACTGCGGAAGTTCAAAAATGTTGAACTGTTTGTGAAACCTCTTCAGTCCCTAAGCTTACACACTACTCAACCTAAATTATCCTAAGGACAAACACACACACCCATGCCCGAGGGAGGACTCGAACCTCCGCCGGGACTAGCCGCACTGCAGAAGTCAGAAGGCACATGGAGGACCTACTATTAAAATCGTCTGATGTGTCTGGATACCGCGATCCAGCTAAGGTCGTGGTGGGAGCTATGCCTATTCTCAGCCACTGCATAACAGCAACGGTTTCGTTTGAACAATTACTGAAACAGCAAGAATATTCTTTCAAGGAGGACCACGACTACGCCGCAAAACGGAAGGGAAACTAACTCACTCACTCCGAATTGTTCCAGAACTGTAGTTGATCGCTCATTTCATTCAAAAACACGTTTTGTCAGTAAGAAATTGTTTTAGTTATAACAAATTTGTTGTATTATTTATCTCGATGACCACATGGCCACATGACAATATTTAACAACGCACTGCTGAAGTGCTTTCAGTAAAGAAAAAAAATGGGCTTTTGCACGAACCTGTAGTTCCCTTAGCTGAATACTTTTAACTAACTTTATTTGTTGCGTTGCGCAACCGCAGTATAATTAATTTTAAAAGCGATTTCAAAAATGGTTCAAATGGCTCTGAGCACTATGGGACTCAACTTCTGAGGTCATTAGTCCCCTAGAACTTAGAACTAGTTAAACCTAACTAACCTAAGGACATCACAAACATCCATGCCCGAGGCAGGATTCGAACCTGCGACCGTAGCGGTCCTGCGGTTCCAGACTACAGCGCCTTTAACCGCACGGCCACTTCGGCCGGCAAAAGCGATTTACTACATTACCGGTGCAGTACGAGTTATGACTCATCGCTCTGCCCAATGACACTGCACATTTTATTTCTTTTCAAAGCGTATTTTCTTGCTGAGAATGTTTGTACCATAAAAAGTGTGGCTGCGGTTGCATGTGGTTTCCATTTTGAACTTGTCTTACTTCTGTTCCCGTTTGCGGTCTTTGTACGAAGGTGTGTTGGGAACAGAGCCGTTTATTGTCTAGCATGGTTTATTTTCAGCCGAAGGTTATTGAAGTGCCCTCTATTTAACTGCTGGTAGAGAAATTACGCGTGTAACTAACTAACGGAAGTGGGGATTTTTATCTATTTTTTGTTCCACTTTTTTAAGCGCAACTCTGATTTCGCAACTGCTTCGGTAAATATGTTTGTGTGTTGTATAACTGTTGAACGGTTTCAACTATTTGCTGCAATTGTTTGTCTGAAAGTCGGAGACTGTACAATGAAGCAATGAAACGAAAACCTTTACAGTATTTATTTTTTAAATCCAGTAAAAGACCCCTCACCTTGGCATAACCTATGCGCAAAAAATGAGAAATCATAACGCGTGCGTCACACTTCATTTCCGTATTTTGAGGCAGGCAGATATTTAGCTCCATCATGAACAAACAGTGCTAAAGTCAGTGCTTGCCTCGCATCTTGGAAACGGGGTCCAGTATGCATGACAAATATGTGGAGGAAACATTACATCATATATCGAAATATGTTAACTATTTTCTGACTGTTAGACCAGCTGTTTTTATATTTTGCTCTAGTTCTGCTCAGAATTACTCAAAGCTTTAGAAAAAGGAAATGCATTGCTGTTCGCTGCAAAATTACGAAGGCATCGACCCTCATTTCCGATTAAGGTTACATACCCAACGATTGGCACAGTTGTACTGTTCTCATAAAACAGCTTCGACACGCACGACGGTAGCTTCGTATATCTGGACATGGAATTGATTGCCTCTTCGCTGCCTCACAGATGCAAACTACCAGTGTATCCTGTAAGAGCAACTGCGGAGAATAGAAAACACTGTACAGCGCTTGGAAATCAAAGGGGCAGCACACAGGATGCAACGGCAAATTGCTATTCCGCACAGAAAATTATATTTTCCATTTACCGTAGCGGTTGTTTTCTACGAATCGAATAGGCTGCAAGGCAGCCAAGCCCTGTAAATGAGTCAATCATGTTTCGTGAAGAGAACTAGAAGTCTGCCGCTGTACATTAATTGAGTATTAACCATTATCTTCGGCTGTTTTGTTACATTCATTATTGGTTTAAATATTTCAATTCAGGTAACAATGTCTAGAATGAGATACGTGCATCGAACGAGGTTAGAATAATTACAGTTTCTTGGATAATCTCAAACTTTATTCTACGGTACAAGAAGCATTTCTTACGCACGATGCATTAGTTTACATGAGAGGCTGTTACACGGAAGGAAGCAAACTTTCTTCAAAAACTAAGTGATTTTGAAGAAAGTTGAAGTTAATGCACATCGATGCATAAAAATATCGTTGCATAGAAATGTTTAAGGAGCGGTATGGACTAAATAACGTCACTGATGAGGTGCGTAAACGCAAACAACACATAGTTAAGTGTCGAACAACACTGGGAGAAATCTTCGTCCGTCTGAAAAATTTTAACCATCTTCGGCAATTTCTCATCGCAGTAATACTGATTTTGGAATCAAATGATGAAACATCTGGTGGAATACTTCATGGCACTTCAACAAAGTCTGTACTAGTAGCTCTTGAGAAATAATTCAGTCCTTTTGTACACTAATAATGAAGCAAATTCTTACCGACTCCAGATCTGAACGGTCAGTATCTAAAAAGTGCTTTACACTAACGGGTCGGCGAGTTATTCTGGTGCACAATGTGGGCAGGATGAGCTTTTGGAACGATGCAGAGTGCTCTCTGTAAGAGAGGGAAAGCTTCCTACGAAAGGTGCTCTCTTTTGCGGAATCAAACGGTACTCCCCGCCCGTTTGCGTGTACCAACAAAGCCGCGCCATTAGACACAGCTATCACACGTTAAATGCGCAAATCATTCTGAGCAAGAACAGTGGTTTCAACACTGCAGCAGTCCATGGCATCATGGTTCACTGTTTTTTACTGCAGTACAAATGCCAGCGGGTACACCTATGGTGCAGGCCCACTGTCCTCGGTGCTTCCGCCTACATCCTGTGGCAGACGCGCGTGTGTGACCCAGTTTGTTGTTATTTATAGAGGCATTGTTACTGTGCGGTGAATGAGGAGTGCGGCCGGCAATTGTTAGCGGGACAATACGGCCGCGAATCAGAATGGCCAGTGGCAACGTGGCTGTGGCCGGACCTCCCCTCGTCAATGGAGCCACGTACCGTGTACGGCAACAGCAGACCTCCGAGGACTGCTGCTGAATGATACGGTCGAGGGCAAACGGGTACAGCAGACCTCCGAGGACTGCTGCTGAATGATACGGTCGAGGGCAAACGGGTACAGTACAGCTGCAAGTTACGCAAGACTTAAAACACCGACGATTTACGACTCAGGCACTATTTCGTTAAAACAGCTCACACCGAAGGAAAGCTATTACACTTGGTGGAACGACAATACAGGAATGCCTAATGAACGTGACCTACCACTGTCCTCCTCCGATCAAATGCATTGTTTCGTATGTTTAAAGTGCCGGCCGCGGTGACCGAGCGGTTCTAGGCAGCTTCGAATCCTGCCTCGGGTGTGGATGTGTGTGATGTCCTTAGGATAGTCTATGGGACTGATGACCTCAGATGTTAAGTTCCATAGTGCTTAGAGCCATTTGAACCATTCGTATGCGTGAAGTGCGACAGGACATTGTGAGAGCTTTCGAACGTACACTGTGTTTGTGACGCTATCTATGAATATGCTAATGTATGGAATAGCAACGGTGACCGCAGAGATTCCTCTCTGACTCATGTTCCCATACTGCTAACAACGCAAAATCAATATCAGTACACAACAGGTTTGCGATTAGGCCTACAAAACAAGACACTGACACAATCTGCTGATTATAATCAATCGAATTTATTTAATAAATTTCAATGCCATGCAATGACTCGAAGGGGGAGTAAATAAGTATTAAATTAAAAATAGCTCCTCGTCTGGCGTAAATTTTCATTAGACACGTCATACTCGCAATATGTTTACCATGACCTGCCTGGCAGCATGCCCGCGCTTCTACGGTACCAAACTTCAGGCAGTGAAATATTTTATACAAATTGAAGAGGGAGGGGGAGAAATGAAATGGAGGGGAAGGAACAATTAGTATCAGCCGCATCTGGTCTTTGTCGGAATCACCAGCTACGAGTGAAAATGTGAGCCGGACAAAGACTCGACCCGGGTCTCCTACTTACTAGATAGTTGCTTTAGCCACTGTGCCACACAGAAACATTGCTTACCGCAAATGTGTTGACTATCTCTGCGCGCACCCCGGCCGACTAACATTCCCATCTTGCGCTACCTCTCCCCGGTCTCCGTCCATGTCCTCCATGTTCGTTAATTTCTGATTCCATTGGAAGTCGAAAGTAAATGTGCATCTCCGTGGTGTCTGTTCCTTCTGGCATATCCGAAAGAACAGACACCACACAGTCATACAGTAGATGAAATGTTTCCCACTGGGAGATTCGAAGCACCTACATCCAGATCGTGTACCACCGCATTTATGGCCTCGCTAGTGCAGGCGGGTAAAAATAACACGGTGAAACACAACACAGTGCTCCCATACTGTCTTTTTTTTAATTTTTTTTCAACAGCCTAAGAACAGAAATATTTTTTTGTGGCGTTACATGTGAAAAAATTGTTGACGAAATACACTCTGGAGGTGCAGATCACGCGAGAACAGGACGTTTACGTGAAGGCTTAGTCCGATATTTGGACGAATTGTCAACATAAACAGCGCTAGCAGTTACCTGCGCTCTGTTGATCTATACATCAGTTACTGTGATTTATGGTAAGGATGTAACCATTGGCAACAGTTCACGTAGTTTATAACGCTTCACGATGAAGGGAATTCGCGCTCGTTCAATGTTGCTGTATTTCTACAGTGAAGAGCTCAGTTCTGGAGGTATGAATTAAAAAACGCCTGCGGCCACAACTTTTCGTGTTTTATTACGGACACGATGCATTTCGGACCACTGGGTCCATCAACAGGTGTAATTTGTCTTAATACATGCCTACTTTTTCTCTTGAATGAGGTGAAAGGCATACTCCTGTCACATCAAACCTTTTCCTGACAAGAATATGCATTTCACCTCATTCTAGAGCAAAAATTAGGCATGTATTTACACAAATTACACCGGATGATGGACCTACATGCATCGTGTACTTAATAAAACACGAAAAGTTGTGACTGCAGGCGTTTTTTAATTCATGCCTCCAGTGTATTGAATACAATGACGTTTGAAGCTGCGAAATATGGATAAAATTAAAAAGCTCAGTCCTAGTGATAACATGTACACATGTCGGAGGATTTTGTGAAGGCATTGAAGCAAAATCTTTTGCAGCACAACTTGATAATGGCCTTAAACCCGAAACTGCAATTGTAAAATGAATAATCTCTACAGTCAGCGACGAGTACGACGTCTTAAAAAAATTTCTATTGACTGTGAACCCCAACTATGAGAAGTTCATCAATCATGACTTTTTTTATGTTCACCTAACTGTCCATAAAGAATTTCTTCCATGTGATCAGACAGTGGCAGGGTAGTTCTACTGCGATGTTTTGGGGAGACTTACGGAAGATTTTATATGCGTACGGCCGGACAGATGGGAGAACAAAAACTGGTTGCTGCAACGTGACAGTACACCTCGCTCATTATAAGGTATTCCTGGCAAAAAGCAACATTACGGCTGTTTTCCATCCAACCTACTCCCTCTATCTACCTCTTGACGGTAATGGCACTCAAATTCAGTGATTTGCTGGCTTGCTTCTAAATAGAAACAGAATTTTACTTTGGCATCCTCTAATACACTAAAATGAAAGAGATTATTGGACTTTATGTTGTTGACCACTGAGCTTCTGATCAAAGTAAAGCGAAACTTTCTATCCTTTCGGAGTATAAATAAAACTATCCGATACTTTGATGTTTAAAACGTGAAAAAATCTTGAGTGTCGACAGATTCGAAAGGCAAACAGCGGCAAATGCTGAGTATCAAAAGCAGACTATCTCTGGCTTACTTGACAGGTCGATTCTCGCTTCACATACACAAACTCGGAGTGACTGTACATTACATTTCATTATAAATTCATAAATATCAATTTTCTATATCACTCACGTGTCCAGCTTCGAAGGTAACCAACAGTGTCAGACTTCCTTACCTGGAAAGAACAGAAAACACAGTTAACAAAATGTCAATTATTTAGGTTTTTTACATGATTTACTCATTCTTCAGTGACAAAAAACACTTGCATCACCAGTATGGACTCACAAAGTACACTTCGGAACACAGAAAGATATAATAAGAGGAAAAGATATAAAAAGAGGAACATGCGAGCTCCCACCGCGCTCCTCACAACCACATTCAGTCGAAATGGGACTACTCGCGATTCACTCCCGCGCAAACATGGTAGAACTCGGCAGTACTGGTCCCGATCACAATCTCTAAAACTTCATTCGTCGTCGGATACCGTACACTATTCCACGCATGCGCGGCCAGCGAGGAGATTGCGAAGGAAGCAGCGAATTGTGCCACGTGGTTAGCCTTTGGTCTACTGGCTTGAAAGGTCCCATTCATAAATCCATGCAGAACACAGTAATTTATTATACGTATGGTGGCACCCACAAAAAGATGACGCAAGTGTAATACAATATGAATCACGTAAGTCTTCCCATGTGGCTTTTGTCTTCCTGCACTCTGTAGGAAATCATAACAAGCCCTCCACTTCACACTGATGGAATTCCCTGAAAGCTGCTGTGGCCCTGCACTACGTATACAAACTAAATTTCTCGCATTTAATGCTCTGCTGTATAATGGCTATTGCAACACATTCTTTTTAACACATCACATTAAAAAAATGAATTAATATATAGTGAATTTGTATCTGCGTGTATTTAATTCTTGTTCTTCTTCTAATGTATTATTCGGCGAGAAATGAGGGTTCAGTGTATCTCACTCGTAGATTTGCAACTCATATCCGGCAGAGCGAGGTGGCGCAGTGGTTAGCACACTGGACTCGCATTCGGGAGGACGACGGTTCAATCCCGTCTCCGGCCATCCTGATTTAGGTTTTCCGTGATTTCCCTAAATCGCTTCAGGCAAATGCCGGGATGGTTCCTTTGAAAGGGCACGGCCGATTTCCTTCCCCATCCTTCCCTAACACGAGCTTGCGCTCCGTCTCTAATGACCTCGTTGTCGACGGGACGTTAAACACTAATATCCTCCTCCTCCTCCGGCAGAGACGCGTGGGTTTTTCAGGACTATCAGTTCGCTTCACGCTGCGGAACACCACAATTACGAGTTACCACAGAATGTTACAGCATCTCTTCTACCCTTTGTCCCTTACAGGCAGTAGCAAACATCGAAATGACTATACTAGAAACGGGTTTAGTGGAAAACGCCTTCTTACAGCTAGTATGAACTATGAATATATAATAATAATAATGATAATAATAATAACAATGATAATAATATTCCGAAATTCCACAACTGAAATATATCGGTGCAACCATTCAGGAAAATGGAACTGAAAGAAAAGCAAACGGAATGAGATGTCAAAAGGTGGAAACTCCATATCGACTTATCTAAAATATCTACAACAAGAAGTGTCGCTCTATGCACACAAAATTAAGACATTACAATGCAGTAATTAAACCACAATGTCTTTCTGGATGAGAAATACTAATTCTGAACGAACAGTGAGAAAAAGGAATGCAAAAACGTAAGAAAAAAATCTTCAGCCAAAACTTGTAGACGTACAATAACGACTCAGAAGCAGTCACGAAATGAAACAGAACACAAATATCCACAGTGATATTATAAGACACAAGACAAGATTCTACGCATTCATTCAAAGAATGAACCCAGACAGACTTCTAAAACAAATAGCCGATTATTTTTACAACAAGAGAAAACCCAAAATGGATACGATGAAATGAGTTTTGACGAGATTAAAAAGGATCTGCAATTAGCACGAGTAACTCCATAAGATGACCAAAACTTTCATGACTAAAACTCACAAATGGCAAATTGACCAAGAGGAAAATCCGAAGAAAAAGACTGAAACAACAGGGCCTGAAGAGAGAAAAGAAGCTCATAGGAAGACAATGAAAGGGATACGGACACAAAGCAATGCCAATACCAACCTCTCAGTACTTTGCGTGGTCCCAATGGGCTTATTTGCAAACAATAATAATAATAATAATAATAATAACGAGTGAATGAGCTGCACTGACACTGAATTTCGAGCATGAAGAGAAAATCTTTTATGCCTTGATATCTATTGCCATATTTTAAATGCAAAACCTTTCAAATGAGTACTAAAAAGGGAAAGTGACAAAATATTCATCCACACAGTATCTGAAGAATGAATAACCCCAAGGCGCGCGTTGACCACCGGCGCGACGATTCGTGACAGACTACGCCTAAGTTACAGGGAAAAGTATCAATAAATGCAGGGTCTTTCACGATAGGTTACAGTGACAATAACCATGTCAAGTTCAACTCACACCGCACAGGCTCTCTGGAGAGTACGAAAAGTGGACTTCCCAGATGAATTCTGTAAAATGATGCAACAACTGGAACCACTGGGAAAAACTTGAGAACTAGGATTCAGACGAATTTTTCCTTATGGTTTTCAAAACTTTATACAATACCTCTAGCTTCTGGCTCAAAACTATACCACTCTATGAGCGATAATGAAGGAAAATAGTGTCATGTGCCACAACCGAAGCCTATTTTTTGTTTTCGCCAATTCGTTACGCAAAGAAAGGCCACATTGTTGTGAAAGACACTGGACTTCCGTTCGCAAGGTGCGTTCTATAAATCCCTGCACGATCATCCTGGGTGTTTTCACGGGTTTATGCTTTTACGGGAAGAATGCAATGGATGTAACATTATAACAGCTATTGACAAAATGCTATGCTCAACAAGATTTCTCTTCGTATCACGATTCGTTTGTGGTAAACAGTCTGAAAGTACGTGCTTGTCTAGCGTCTGCTTAACAGTTTAAAAACTAAAGCAAACTATACGGTTAACGGCTTGTCCAATTTCAAAATTTAAAAAAAAAGTTGTAACTTTAAACGCTTGTTTTTTCAAAATAACATTTTGCAAGTTGGCGGAAGCTGTAAGACATTGGCACACATTATATGACTTAATTTCAAAAATCGGTTCTATATGTAACATTTTAAGCCAATAAAAATTAGGCTAACAAACGTTTCTACCCTGGTCTACGCCCTGAAAATGTAAGGCGAATGCCTGAGTGATTCGTTGAAAATGCCACGGCCAATTTCCTTGCCCATCCTTTCCCTATCCGAGTCAGTACTCCGTTTTAAATTACGTGTGTCACTGTCGTTGGTACGTTAAACTCTGATCTCGGTTCTTCCTTCAACAGAATTTCTGCACCCGACCAAGATAAAAGTTCATTTCACAAAGTATTATCGTCAGCCAGCTTTTATGGCGCACTCTGGGAAAGAATGTTAGTGACTAATGTTGCGACATCGGGATACGAAATACACTCCTGGAAATGGAAAAAAGAACACATTGACACCGGTGTGTCAGACCCACCATACTTGCTCCGGACACTGCGAGAGGGCTGTACAAGCAATGATCACACGCACGGCACAGCGGACACACCAGGAACCGCGGTGTTGGCCGTCGAATGGCGCTAGCTGCGCAGTATTTGTGCACCGCTGCCGTCAGTGTCAGCCAGTTTGCCGTGGCATACGGAGCTCCATCGCAGTCTTTAACACTGGTAGCATGCCGCGACAGCGTGGACGTGAACCGTATGTGCAGCTGACGGACTTTGAGCGAGGGCGTATAGTGGGCATGCGGGAGGCCGGGTGGACGTACCGCCGAATTGCTCAACACGTGGGGCGTGAGGTCTCCACAGTACATCGATGTTGTCGCCAGTGGTCGGCGGAAGGTGCACGTGCCCGTCGACCTGGGACCGGACCGCAGCGACGCACGGATGCACGCCAAGACCGTAGGATCCTACGCAGTGCCGTAGGGGACCGCACCGCCACTTCCCAGCAAATTAGGGACACTGTTGCTCCTGGGGTATCGGCGAGGACCATTCGCAACCGTCTCCATGAAGCTGGGCTACGGTCCCGCACACCGTTAGGCCGTCTTCCGCTCACGCCCCAACATCGTGCAGCCCGCCTCCAGTGGTGTCGCGACAGGCGTGAATGGAGGCACGAATGGAGACGTGTCGTCTTCAGCGATGAGAGTCGCTTCTGCCTTGGTGCCAATGATGGTCGTATGCGTGTTTGGCGCCGTGCAGGTGAGCGCCACAATCAGGACTGCATACGACCGAGGCACACAGGGTCAACACCCGGCATCATGGTGTGGGGAGCGATCGCCTACACTGGCCGTACACCACTGGTGATCGTCGAGGGGACACTGAATAGTGCACGGTACATCCAAACCGTCATCGAACCCATCGTTCTACCATTCCTAGACCGGCAAGGGAACTTGCTGTTCCAACAGGACAATGCACGTCCGCATGTATCCCGTGCCACCCAACGTGCTCTAGAAGGTGTAAGTCAACTACCCTGGCCAGCAAGATCTCTGGATCTGTCCCCCATTGAGCATGTTTGGGACTGGATGAAGCGTCATCTCACGCGGTCTGCACGTCCAGCACGAACTCTGGTCCAACTGAGGCGCCAGGTGGAAATGGCATGGCAAGCCGTTCCACAGGACTACATCCAGCATCTCTACGATCGTCTCCATGGGAGAATAGCAGCCTGCATTGCTGCGAAAGGTGGATATACACTGTACTAGTGCCGACATTGTGCATGCTCTGTTGCCTGTGTCTATGTGCCTGTGGTTCTGTCAGTGTGATCATGTGATGTATCTGACCCCAGGAATGTGTCAATAAAGTTTCCCCTTCCTGGGACAATGAATTCACGGTGTTCTTATTTCAATTTCCAGTAGTGTATTAGTTCAGATGATGACCAACTTGTGAAAGCAGTCTGCCTCACCTTTTGCTTGACATGTTTTATGAAAATCTTGGAAAATACGAGTATAAATCACTGTAGGCGGGAGGAAAGAGTGAAACTTGTTGCTCCTGAACACGGGTCCAGTGTCTTAGCTACTGTGTAACACAGCATCTCCTGGCGGCGCCTCGTAGAAACTGCGTACGCAACAGCAGGTATCTGCGAGAGTAAGGACTCGTCCAACAGCTTGGAGACGAGGGGGCAGTCAGACAGGCCTCTGGAGCTGGCTCAAGGGCGAATGATTCTCTCAGGACGGCAGGTATATCCGAACACCTGTTTCGAAAAATATTTCTGGCAGTTCTGGCACGAAAGATCAACTTGCAGGAATGCTCTTAGCGTTAGCGGGAAACTGCCAATGGAAACGGCTAAATACTGTTGCTGAAGGTGATCGGCTGAAGTGGTTAATGTTACAGAATTTCGTGGAGAGGTTTGTAGTTGGCCGGAAGCCCTTGCGGGGTTATAGCGGCAAGTCGTGCGTCTCTGCAGGGAGGAGATGATGTTTCAAAAGACCCCAAGAACCCGAAGGACATTCGCGTGTGTGAGCGCGCAATTCCCTTTTGTTGGTTTATGGTTTCCTAGGAGACTGTTGCCTTTTAATGAGCGTGCTAGTGTTCGATAAGAAGAGGCATCTTCTGAGCGTGGAACCTAGAGATAATAGTTTACCGAAAGAGGCGGACTTGGCGAGGCTTGAAGTCAGATAACAATTATGCTCTCCTGCGCACCAAGACGCACTGTCAGAGTGGAGTACGGGAGAGTGTTGCACCTAGAGTCTCCGTACACAATGTTGTTTCGTCGGTACTTCAGCCTAGACTTTAGACTCACACGAAGGAAAGCGCACTAGAGACCACCATAAGCAGTTTCCCCTATTTGCTACAGTTTTCGTTGTTATTAAACATGAGGACATCTTTTGCGCAGTATTTGAAAATATTTCGCGTTCTACACATTTGACTGCTACATAATATGTGAAAGCTACATGAATCGTATTATTAATTCTTCAGGTAGAGAATTTCATGATGGAAGGTCTTTTACCATGTAATGTATAGTACTTGCAAATGAACTGAGTTTCTTTAATGTCTTAACAATTTTAACTGCCTTGAAACTGGAAAATTGTTTTAGTTTCCTGTAGCTTCTATTTCAAAATATATCTAACTTTCAAAAACTTTTTCACAATATTCCCGCTTACTTTGATTTCACTTAAGCCTACTGATTACTGGTGTGTAGTAGAGTAAAAATGTAACAGACTATTACACGCTGTACTGACAAAATTTTCTGGATTTCAACGCTTTTAATCAGAATCTAATATTTTTTCCTAGTTACATATACCTTGAAATATGTTTTAACATGTAGAATAAATCTTTGTTTTCCGGAGTAATTTTTGTAATTTCAGAAAAAGCCTGCAGCACGTAAACAGTGAATGTCATCATTTAAAAATGGAATAAGAAAACATACTAAAGTTCTGTCGGAGGGCTAGAGGCGAAAGTCTGAAAAGCGTACGAATGTACAACACTCTCCCCTCTATGGCTCGGATTTCTAGCAGAGACGGTTCTGATACGGCACGGGTAACAGATGCTTCACACAGTGAGTGTAGAACGATTCTCGAGCTGGAAACGTTCTTCAGAGTCGAAGTATGTCTGACAGTACGATTCTAGGGCGCAAAACGACGGCTAAATTGCCCACAAATCCACTGTAAAATTCGGGTGAAATATGTACCAAACATAATGTCGCATCCAGCCTTAGTGATATGGTGCCAACAGTTTCACCAAGCCCACACAGACGTCGATGATGCTGACAGAGAGCCCAAATCGGGTACCATTCTCTTTCCGAGAAACTGGCTTTGAAATTATTTCTGTTCTGTTGTTGGGCAGATAATCGGCCGAACCTTCTAGCAGACAGCTTCAGGCGCTGTATGAACTACGTGCCAGTGGTGCATTTTCCAGTCCACAGATTGTTTCTCGCAATATTTCTGAAAGCAGATGGCGAAAGGACTTTAATGTAGATTATTGTACGCGAATTTTGTGGTGTACCGAGTGTCACACAAAAAGAGTTTGCCGCAGCTGATACCACAAGTACCGTGGACGTGCTTCAGCAGTAGGTACATCGCTGCGCGCAAACCGATCACGCTGCCGCGTGAATCACGCCCGCTGGAGCGGTAGCGCCACCAGGAGAGAGATGCGCGCTAAGTGACCGTGCACGAGCAGAGGTTGTGAGTCTCAAGTTGTAAGTCAGTACGAGTCGTACTAGGCAGTTCCTGCAGAACTTTCGTCGTGTCTTCAAGTCGTCGTATGGTATAGAAACAGTGGCCAATAGATACATAGTGGTTAGTCTTCAGTAGAAACAGAACTGAATAAAATTTTCGCGTATGGGCAGAGACCGCATGTCTAGAGATTCCACTGAGTACTATTAGTTTGGAACTGCTCTTCGAATAGTACACCAAGAAAGGAGATTAGTTTTCTTCCGACTTAAGTTCAGAGGATTATTTACATTGATAAGCCAAAACATTATGACCACTGCCCACCGCAACGCTGGATGGCACCTGGCGGTGTTGCGGGCAGGTGACGCGGTAACGAAAGTATGTAATCGGAGAAGACCCGGACGGGGGATCACCCTAGCGAAGATATGGGCTGGAAATGGGGAAATCCATTGAGATAAGCGACTTTGACAAAGGGCAGATTTATTATTACGCAAAGCCTGTGGACGAGTATTTCGTAAACAGCGACCATGGTCGAATGTCCACGCGCTACTGTCGTGAGCGTCTACGGAAAGGGATAGAATGACAGTGAAACTACTAATAGGCGCTAAATGGTTGGGCGTCCACAACTCTTTACAGGACGTGGGGTTCGAAGGCTCGTCTACTTTGTTAAGTAGGATAGATGGTGATCTGTGGCATCTCTACCGAAAGAGCACACAGCTGGTGCTTGCGCAAGTGCTTCGGAGCACCCTGTTCATCATACATTGTTGAACATGGAGCTCCGTAGCAGGTTGTCCCTACGTGTACACATGTTGATCCAAAGGCACGAGATTGCAGTAGGCACGAGACCATCGATCAATGGAAACCTCTCGGCTCTTCTGGTGAATCATATTTTTGCTACACTAAGCCGACGATCGTCTGTACAAACGTTGTCACTGAGGTGGATGGCGACTCGAAACGTAAAGCGCGCCACGGACGCATGCTGGTGGGAGCATTATTATGCTATGGGAGACATTCTCCTGCGCTAGCAAGGGATCTGTGGTAATAATCGAAGACACGCTGACAGCTGCGAAACACCTGCATCCCTCCATGCTTCGTGCCTTCCCCGGCGGCATATCATCTTTTAGCACTACAGGTTGTCCGAAAAGTCTTTCCCTGATTACATAAATTGTTAACTCTGGCTAGAAGTAAGATACAAATATGAAACTGGTGTCTAATTGTTTACAGACTATCAAAGTTTTTTTCACACATCAGTAACTTCCACATGAGCACTCTTGGTAGCACGTCCAAAGGTGAATGTTTGGAGCGCGCTATTGCACGATCGAATTATCGGGCCATTCTTCTTCGTTGAGGCTACCATCACATCTGCAGTGTATCTGGACGTGTTGCAACTGTATGCTGTCCCTCAGCTGCTTCAGTATCACCCCGATGTCTTGTTTCAGCAAGACGGTGCACCGCTTCATTGAGGTTTGGACGTCCGTGCCTATCTCGATGTGACCTTTCCTGGGCGATGCATTGGTCGTGATGGGCCAACGGTTTGGCCTCCACGCTCTCCTGACATAACCCCATTTGACTTCTTTTTATGGGGTTATGTCGAGGATGAGGTCTACCGAACACGTGTACCAGATCTTGAAATCCTGCGGCAACGGATAACCACAGTCGTTGAGTCGATCCCTCCAGTGATGTTGGCTAATGTGTGGACGGAAATTGAATATCGCCTAGATGTGCTACGTACTACCAAGGGTGCTCATGTGGACAATTAGACACCAGTTTCATATTTGTATCTTACTTCTAGCCTGAGTTATCAATGTAAATCCTATGGCACCCATCTGGGTCGTTATCGGGCTCCAACCACCGCGTACGCAAATCAGCTGCCCGTTATTTACGCGAATTACATAACGTGTGCGTAGATATCTAATGCCACATATATCCACAAAGGTGCCAACAAACTGTTGGATCCCAGATACGCAGAATCTTTCTTTCGAAAGACGGACGAACAATCTATTAAGCCGATGGGCATAATGTTTTGGCTCATCAGTGTAGTTTGTGTTTGTCGCCTGCGTTACCAAATATTTTAATATTCACTATCCTGTGTGACTTTCGTTGTGTGTGTGTGTGTGTGTGTGTGTGTGTGTGTGTGTGTGTGTGTGTGTGTGCGCGCGCGCGCTGCCCTAGAACCCACGCATCTGTGCTACTAGGACAACTTTATTCGTCTTTTTCAAAGGCAGCGAGATTTCCATCAAAGCGGGCGCTTCGAGTCCACAACAGATTTTGGCGTGGCCGCGTGTAGCACTTCTCAAATCCGCGGACGCACGAAAGGAACGTTCCATCGACTGCATAACCAGGCCTGGTCGAGAATTTGGAAACAGCGTACCGGTCACCCGTCGATCACTGCCAGTGACTGTTACACGTCACCGTCATTACTGTGATTGCCACCGACCAAACAGTTAGGCAAAAGAAGGCGGCGGCGGAAAAGCGAGTGCGTTTAAGAGACGGCAGGAGGGAGGAAGGAAGAGCTGTTGGCCTCCCGCACCTGAGCGCGGCGGCGACATCCGGCCAGCGAGATCGACAGTAACTGATACATGTAATGAATAACAACTCGGCCGGGTCTCCCTCCCGCGGGCGGGACACACTGATACCGATCTGGAGGAAAAACAGTCGACCGAATACGATTAAGCGGACGGGAGCGGTCCGCAACGGCGGAGACGCTGACCTCCGGCTCCGAGCTGCAAATGAACAGAGTGATTGCATACGGCGCGCCATAAATCAAGGCGCTGGCTGCAGCAGCGCTCTCGCAAAAAACCGCCGGCCGCGCGCGTCCTTGCGGAGCGTGTGAAGGCCTCCGGCGAGGCGGCGCCTGCCAATACTCGGCTGAATCTCTCGTTGCCGCCATTTATTCCGGTGGAGGCTGAGAAAACCGTAGTCTCGTAAAGACTAAAGCGATACACACCTTGCGAAAGACGCCTATACGTTGAAAGAAAGTCGCCGTTCAGCGTCAAAACTATGCATCAGTACGCAAAGGCAGACGCAATTACGGCTTCGTCAGCTTCATCACGAAGAGACTGAAGCAGTCCGTCGAGTACACACATTAAATTCTTAATCAAGTACACAATACAAGTTGCCACTCAGAGTCAGAGAGTAAGAATGAGCGATATGAAATTGCTGCCGAAGAGCTCCTAAAGGTGGTAGTCGCCAAATTGGAAAAGTTCTTCTTCCCTCGCGCACAACCACTTTAATCGTAGCATGTGAGAGCTTAGTCTGAAGTATACCAGCAGAGCACTAGGTGGCTGTAACAGAAATGTATACAGTGCGTTATCATGTTAGTGTTGTTGCGAAGACGAGACTGCGCAGAAGTGTGGAATTTAACCCTGAACAATAGAGAAAAATGGGATGTTCAAAAATTCTACGCCACCACCTTTCTGCGCAAACACTGGCAGTGAAAATTTTTTCCAACAATAAGATTCAAACCGGTTTTTCTCAAAATGCTCTACAGATTCTTACACATTATCTGAACATAAAAACGCAGATTTTTTTCATTTTAATAAAGCTTACCACTTTTTTTTACCGTGGATGCAAAAAGCGGTCCCGTTGTGCATTGTCCTTTGTCTCTTGGATGGGCCTCCCACTTATAAAGATTCTGCTGCAACGCGACCAACAGTTGGTTAACATTTTCTATCCCAAAAGCGCTTTCGCACGTCTGAGAGGGGAAAAAAATACAGTATACGGAATCAAACGCTATCTCTGGTACGGACGATAAGTTGGACACGAGTGACCATTTCATTCAACAAGTGAAGTCTGAGAATTGTGTGAGTCTGTAAAACTCCACTGTGGCAAGTGACCACAATTATTTGGACACATGTTGGCCACACGAAGACGTGTTTTTGTTTATTATTTTTATGTTTTTTAAAGCAGTGACATGATTCCCTTTGCCACTACCACAGGACTGTTAGAACGGAGCTAACATAGCAGGGTGTGGCTGCAATCCCTGCCCTGGTAAGTGAGACCCAGCGTGACGAAATTCTTTCCAGCAGTCGTACTGTGGCACGGAGCGTGACGGGGGAAAGGCGACACCGGCGACAAGAAACGCCTCCTACAGCTGCAATCCCGTGTCGTTACACGCGCCAGAAGAAGCGGCCGGCGGACAGCGGCCAACCCAGACGGAGCGAGCCGGCAAGAAGTCCCTCCGACAGCGGCACATTACGGTAGCACGAAAACTGATGTCGCAACGCTCCACTCCCCCCAGTCCGTCTCGGCACTTTTCACTAATTAGCAGCACTGTCCGTCTTGTGTTGCTTTTCTGTTTCTGGCTTTGGTTAGGTAAATGAAACGGTCGCCTGAAGCCCTCCGCCAACACAGAGCTGCTCCCGAAGCAGCTTCCTCGTCATAGTCTCCGGCCACAATGTCACCGTATCTCCGCAAGTTTTCTGTTACGTACGCAAACGGAAACGCCATTTAGCCATTCTATCCGCACAAACGGCTCAGCTTGGTTATTTCTTCATCGCACCAAGACAAGGCGTGTAGAGAGGAAAGGACATATCTTAGGTCTTAGGAGTTGATGGTAGGGTGTTAAAGTCAAAGTCAATTAGATTCTTCATATCGAATTTCCTTCCCCGTCTCTTCTCGTATATCGCCTTAATCATACAAAATACTTTTCAGCAATAACACGACAAAAAATTAAGAGGTAAGCAGTAGTAGATGTTGAAAGTGACGGTATTCTGATGGCGCCAACCAATCATAATGTGCTTTTATGTACACGAAACTGAACTCCAGACTCTGACTAGGTGAAGCCTGTATTATAGAATAGATGCCATATGCTTTATCATTTTCACGCCTACCCGAAAAGTTTTAACTGTCGATAGTTTTCGTATTTATAATATTATATATGGATTTAAATATCAATAGATACGGTCATTACACGCTTCACAAGGTAATTATCTTTCTTCACTTCGCCGATGCCGAGGGTATTAGAAAGTAAAGGCAGGAATTTAACGTCTCACCGACAACGGGGACTTAACAAGAGCGATGAAAGATCAGCATTTAACGTACCGTCAACAAAGGAACCATTTGAAACGGTGCGCGCGGGATTAGCCAAGCGGTCTATGGCGCTGCAGTCATGGACTGTGCGGCTGGTCCCGGCGGAAGTTCGAGTCCTCCCTCGGGCATGAGTGTGTGTGTTTGTCCTTAGGATAATTTAGGTTAAGTAGTGTGTAAGCTTAGGGACTGATGACCTTAGCAGTTAAGTCCCATAAGATTTCACACACATTTCAACATTTTGAAACGGTGCCTAGTCTCGGATTAGGCAAGGGTGTTGGATTAATCCATGCCCTCGCCTTGACCGACTTACAGCATCTATGTATGCAAAAGCCAAATCGGCACGGCCGAACGGGGTTCTGGAAGCCGCGCCTCCCGAATGCTAGTCCAATGAGTTTAACGTTTCACCTTGCTCCGTCGAATGTCAACAGAGTCGAAGAAGTAGCTTCACTGGACGCTAATGGGTGTAATCAGCCTTGGCCTTCACGGAACTGTTCATCTCAGGATGCAGGAGGTTTCGAAACAATGAAGAAAGAAAAGAAGCTTTTCGGGTTTCGAAGCATAGAAGAAAATAAGGGATGTCAGATTTTAACGAGCAGTCGACCTCGAATTCGTTTAATATGGGTCACTTGTCATGATGGACACGAGTATGGCAAAAAATGATCGGAGGCGTCATGAAGGAATTCTCTCAGCAGTCAACTGAAGTGATTTTAACGAAACAATGGGGAATTTAAATGAGGATAGTTCAATGTATACTCGAAGGCCACTTTTCCCAATAAAAGTTTAATATCTGGGATAATAACCGCTACCAGTCATAGTAGAAGGTGGTTCCATTTAATGCACGACCAATTTCGAATATGGCCCTATCTTCAGGAGGTTTTATATTCAATTACGTGTTTCCCTGCTCTATGTTAGAGATCACAGTTTAAATAAATAAAAAAACTTATTTGATGACGACCAAACAGATCCATCTGAAACAACTGGAAGTCGCGAAGGGGCATATGTTGTAAAGTTTTATAGTACCTGCATACAGCTGGAGTATCAAAAATGTACAAATGTGTGTGAATTCCTAAGGGACCAACCTGCTGAGGCCATCGGTCCCTAGACTTACACACTATTTAAACTAACTTACACTAAGAACAACACACACACCCATGCCCGACGGAGGACTCGAATCTCAGGCGGGAGGGGCAGCGCAGTGCGTGACATAGCGCATCAAACCGCGTGGCTGCTGGGGAATCTATGTCGTTTACACATTACATCAATTACACTTTATTTTAAAAAATATCGATTTTTTTTACACATCAAATGTGTATTACACATCACTTTCGATGTATTTAGTCGTCATCACGTTATTTGTTTTTTATTTAAACAATGATCCCCAATACTGAACACTGAAACATGCAACTGAATGTAAAACCCCATGAAGATGGAAGAGAATCCGAAACCGGTCGTGCATTAAGTAAAACCACCTTTTATTGCGGCTGATACCGGTTATTATTCAGCTCCCTATAAAGGAATAGTCACGGAGTTCAACTACATCTAATATTGATAAAATTGCTGTCCTACTTCCTTTTTTACGTTATTTCGTGAAAATATGGACACCCGAATTAGAGAGCAAACTGAACTTGGCTTCCTCCTAGAACGAACGCAGCAAGCTGCTACTGTGCCAGGCTGTTTGACATTCAGTTACTGGACTCGGACATTTCTTATTTAAAGAGCGACAGAGGAATTCGCCACCGTTTCGCATCAAACCTCCATCTGGAACGGCTGTGCGCCACTGCGTTAACAAAGCCCAGCGAGCACGTAAGTCTTCCAAATGCTACGCCTGCCGGAGATCAGCTAACATCTTTCAGCAACAGTGTTGGCAGACGCCGTCGCGCGCCGGCCGGCGCGCCGCTCTCGCGGCGGAACCTCCGCTCGTATCGCTAAGATATCGGCCGCGACCGCTATCTATACATCGGGAGCCGCCCGCGGCTTGATTTACGACTAAATAACTGCAGCCGGCCGATCGTGTGCGATAACGCCTGGCGGCCGAGCCACGCCGCGGAATATTTTAAAACGGCCGTCCGCAACACTCTCCGCCCGGGGAATTGTGTACACAGTGATTTACATCTCGCTATCTGCCGCGTTCACCTGCAGCCGGCTGCAGGCGTAAAACCAACTGGCCGCCGCCTGTTTGCGGGTCTCCGCTGCGCGCATTAAAATACACTGCCCTTTATTGAGCCCAGTTCCTGACGCAGCGCCAGCTCCGACAAGCGTGTCTCCAAATTATATTCGCGTTACATTATGTTACGAGCCAGGCCGCGCCGGCGCCGAGCGAGGACAACGCGGTGATACGGAAATAAGACGGCGAAGGCGGGCCAGCGCCGTGACGACCTGAAATGTCTTCGTCAGCTTCGTCTGGACGACCCGGCGCCACTGCGCCTGCGCCGCCAGGCCTTGAAGAATTATATTTTTGCCCGTCGTTCGCACGCAGGTTTGAGACTACTCGTCGTACAAAACGCAGCACAGCTGTGAGCCACAGAGATTAACAACTGGTCTGGCCTTACTAGGGGACGCCATTCTAATTTACTACAGCTAATCAAGAGCGAGTACTTGGCAACTGCTGTTGCTGCAGGTGGAGAAATGAAGCTTCGGCTAGCATCGCTAACTTCCTGCTGAGCTGTCAAAACATTTCTGAAATCACCCCATCATCATCAGCGCCATCAACAAGAACAGCAAAAAATCTTTGCCGGCCTAACTTTTCCTTTTCTTCATATTCGTGTAACTCGCACATACAGGGTGTTACAAAAAGGTACGGCCAAACTTTCAGGAAACATTCCTCACACACAAATAAAGAAAAGATGTTATGTGGACATGTGTCCGGAAACGCTTAATTTCCATGTTAGAGCTCATTTTAGTTTCTTCCACATACGCTCAATGGAGCACGTTATCATGATTTCATACGCGATACTCTACCTGTGCTGCTACAGCATGTGCCTTTACAAGTACGACACAACATGTGGTTCATGCACGATGGAGCTCCTGCACTTTTCAGTCGAACTGTTCGTACGCTCTCAACAACAGATTCGGTGACCGATGGATTGGTAGAGGCGGACCAATTCCATGGCCTCCACGCTCTCCTGACCTCAACCCTCTTGACTGTCATTTATGGGGGCATTTGAAAGCTCTTGTCTACGCAACCCTGGTACCAAATGTAGAGACTGTTCGTGCTCGTATTGTGGACGGGTGTGATACAATACGCCATTCTCCAGGGCTTCATCAGCGCATCAGGGATTCCATGTGACTGAGGGTGGATGCATGTATCCTCGCTAACGGAGGACATTTTGAACATTTCCTGTAACAAAGTGTTCGAAGTCACGCTGGTACGTTTTGTTGCTGTGTGTTTCCATTCCCTGATTAATGTGATTTGAACAGAAGTAATAAAATGAGCTCTAACAAGGAAAGTATGCGTTTCTGGACACATGTACACATAACATATTTTCTTTCTTTGTGTGTGAGGAATGTTTCCTGAAAGTTTGGCCATACCTTTTTGTAACACCCTGTATACACATTATGTACACCAAAGATGTCTTAGCAGTATTTTAATAAAACCTCAGCGTGTCCATTACCAGCCACTTACAATATGTTTGATACACAAAGAATTAGGACATGTTCGGTATATTAAGAATTAGATACTTCAAAAATTAATTCTTATCTGCATAATGTAGCCGGCCGGGTGGCCGGGCGGTTCTAGGCGCTACAGTCTGGAACCGCGCGACCGCTACGGTCGCAGGTTCGAATCCTGCCTCGGGCATGGATGTGTGTGATGTCCTTAGGTTAGTTAGGTTTAAGTAGTTTTAAGTTCTAGGGGACTGATGATCTTAGAAGTTAAGTCCCATAGTGCTCAGAGCCATTTTTTGCATAATGTAACCGAGTAATACCACGATATGTTCAGTCTACAAACGAAACAAATTGTGGTTTGCCAGCATACAATCTGCACGGTACTATACCACTCACGGTACACGAAGATCTTCATCAAGAACAAATTCCCTTCTCATTTTTGCATATTGGTGTCGTCAAGATGCTGCTAATTAAATGTTCTTTCACAAAATTCATGATAAAGATCAGCTTAAAAGAATTCTATTCATCTTCACTCCCGCTATTTTGGTATGAATATCCGACGATCAAAGACTTTTCTTTCAGTGTAGGGTGCCGGTATACGTAATAACATTTCTTGGTTTTATCGGCCAGGAAGTTTGGAACGCTGTTCACAGAGTGTTTTGAGGTGCTTGAAGAAAATAAGTAGAGCCATTGACATCCAAGACGCCGATAACGTATAAAATGAAAACTACTGCTCTCGGTTGCGACCAACGCAACAATTATTTCTTTATTTATATCCCTATTTCAATAGATACGGCGTATCACAATGTAACGGCTATTTTACATTGGACAAAACCGGAAATATTCATCACTTGCTGCAGCAAAAAACTCCTACAATCAAGCACATAAACAAAGTTTCTTTTTATGATTTTTTATTACGTATTTCATAAATAAATGGCATCTACATCTTTATTGTGTGTCGTTTAACACAAGGTGGAACTATATCACAACGTATTATTCTTCATGGATACGATAAAATTGAACTGGTATACGCACACCGTTACGAAACTAAACCTCGTAGATCTAAGTACAATTTTATTTCAATCTAGAAACACTCAGGGTTTCACAGCAGTCTCATAAGAAGACAAGTCTAGCTAGTTCCTGGTCGTGCATCCTAGCGTAAGACTGAACGAAGTGGTTAGCTCACTGGATTCAGATCCCCATCCGGCGAACCAGATTTACAAATTCCGTGATTTCCCAAAATCGCTTAAAGCAAATGCCGGAGTATTTCCTTCGAAAGGAAAGGGCAGATTTTTCTCCTCATCTTTCTCTAATAAGACGTGTGCTCCGTGTTTCTGATCACCTCGTTGTGGACGGGACGTTAAACGCTTGTCTTCCTTCCTTCCTAACCTAAGTAACTACACTAGAGTTAACCTACGGGGACCCTCCAACTGCTACGTTTCCCGGCATTATTCTGATTCCAACATTCAATTCTGCACATTACTTACAACGTGGAGATGTTCATTTATAACAATAAGATATAAATTAACCTGCATCAGTGACGAGAGGTTTGGTAAGAACATTACGAAGCCCTGTTTTCGAAACATTGTGCTACTGTGTCCACTGAGTACCGAATTTCGAGGACTCTTGTGATGTTATAAACACTTTCCGAAGAAACTTGCTCCCTAATAGCTGTCAGTAAACGAAATAAACCTACTCGTACGTGCCTGAGTGTCGACATCTGTACAGCCACATATTTCGGAGTGCCATTTCCGAAATTTGAGACAAATTTTGGAGAGTAGGAACTATAGCATTTAACAGTTTCCCAACTGACCAATGAGCCTGTGGCAGTAGGCGCTTTAGAAGCACCTCGCCTGCGATGGATAAAAGTCTGCGTGGTATTCTCAATAATAATTGTTTTAAAGTTAAAAGTTTAAAGACAGTGTTAGACTTTCGTTTATTTCGTTACATGTCATCGATAATAATTACTGTTGAAACTTTCTGGCAGATTAAAACTGTGTGCCGGACCGAGACTCGAACTCGGGACCTTTGCCTTTCGCGGGCAAGCGCTCTACCGACTGAGCTACCGAAGCACGACTCACGCCCCGTCCTCACAGCTTTAATTCCGCCAGTACCTCATCAGCTTTCATTCTAATAATTATTGTCGTTTTAAGTCTCTATTATCACCAAGTCGGGCAGCCGTGACACTATATTGGCTCCAATGCACAGATTCCTGGAGACGTAGATGAGTTGTTGACATCTGCAAGAGCTAAAGATGGCTAATAGTTCTTCTTCCTAGTTTTCTGTAACTTTTACACGTTTACCCTACTTCCATCGTACCAGTGCAAGCCTTACGTCATTCCTGTTTCGTTTGTAGTAACCGAGGTGGGTCACGGAACTACCGAAAGCTGCCGAAAATCTACATGAAGTCCTTTCTAGGATACTCGATCCATTGGAACTTCTCTTCGTCTATCACAAATGACACAAACAATGTTCAGCACAAAATCAATGAGTCTATCACCGTTCCTCTTATATTTACAAGTACACACTGTAATGCTTATTATACTGATAAATGTAACACGCTCTCTTAATTTAAGGTTATGGAGAATTAACGTACATTTGATGAAAAAACTATACGACTGTCAACAGTTTGCAAAAAGTGTCATCAACACGAAACACGAGTTCATGTGCCTATCCAATGTTCGCAGAAAGTTCACAAAATTCATTTCAGTAATTAGGATAAAAATTTGTAACTTATGGCGAGAATAGAGAATATGATGTATTACAGTGTCGTCATGCTTGGCGCCTACGTTCTTAAATGTACAATACGAGGTCCTCTTTCGGCAGAAGAAATTTCAGGCCCGGTGCAATCTCACCATCAGCGTTCCGACTTAGCGAACAGATAAAATACCTTACAAATTTTTAATATCGGCAGGCAAGTGCGGATGCGGCTCTCACTCCTCTTACCCGCGAAGACGCCTACCGACGGATGTGGGACGTTTCACATAGCCGTCTCCAGCCGTGACGGATCCTCGTTTTACGAGGTGGTGCGCGCCGCCCCGAGCGGCCGACATCAAACTAATGAGTGGCGGCAGCCGGGGTCAGGGGTTCGAACCTCTGGTCGTGGCCGTAAAAGACGCCTTTAACGGCCTGTCGACCCGTCGTCCCCTGTGGCGAGAGCTCGCCGCGCCGGCTCCCACCAGCGTAAGCCTACCTCCTCCGCAGGGAGTCCCCGCTACGCCCTGCCATTCGCCTCATCACTGGAGTTTCCGTAAGATAGCGTGATCAGGCTTCCTCTACGAATACTCAAATTGTGACACTGTTTCAAAAACTTTTATATTTTCTGCCGCGATGTACACTTTGAAACTCTGAATGCATCTTTGCGTAGAGTCCTGGCGTGAAAATGTCTTTCTGCAGCACTTATTTGTTATGACTGTCTGCGTATTTAGTTATGAAATGTCCTATCAGATTGTAACTGTACGATGGACATCCATGCCCGAGGCAGGATTCGAACCTGCGACCGTAGCGGTTCCCGACTGTAGCGCCTAGAACCGCTCGACCACTCCGGCCGGCGATTGTGTGCACAACGAATCTTTTCACCCTAGCTTAAATCTGTGCTGTACCGGGACCCGGACCTACAACGTTGCATTTTTTTAGAGGAGTGCTAGCAGGAGACATTTGGGTAGTTTGGAAGGAGGGAGAGAGGTACTGGCGCAAGTTATGCTAAAACGTGCCCTAATTGCTCAGTCGTTAAGACCACTGCCCGCCAAAGGCAACGTTCCGGGTTCGAGCCCCGGTCCGGTATATAGTTTTAATTTGCAAGGAAGTTTCAAGACAGCGCACGAAATAACACTTTTCCTTCTACAACCATGAAAATACAAAAAAACTTACTACGTATAACTCAATTAGGTAGTGCAAGAAAAATGCAATGGCAGAGATTAGTTTCTGCATGCATCTATCTTTTAAAACGAAGAAATGTTACCTACTTTCGTTTGCCAAACAAGATTTGTATAACTGATTCTCTGTCCTCAGCTTAGTTGGTAAACTTCTGAAAGTGTCACTCCTGCGGAGTAAAAAGCCGTGGGTCAACCTAGTACGGCCGATACAAAGACGGCAGTGGATGATAGATTACCGTTGGGAGAGGCGGAGGGAAAAACGCCACTTGGCGGAAGTCTCCTTGTCTGCCTGAAGCTTTTTTAGACAAGGGGATTGCCCGCCAAGAGTTGGTCCACGACTGAACAAAACGGGATTTGATGTAAATCCTCAAATCTGCCCCCAAGAAGAGGGTGTAGGTATGACCACTACAAATATCAACTGAAGCTTTAAATTAGTGCAACCATTTACTATCCCTTCCACTACGAGTTTTGGAGGAATTGTTTAGTTTATAGAAGTTGTACATGATATAAATACAACTAGAAAAATAGCCCGTGAGCACTGGAACACAGCGCCACACGATCCTTTTAAATGACATCACACTACATCATTGCAAGTCTAATCCTCCTATAAGCCTTGTGTAAATAATAATAAGTGTGGTTACAATAACTTGTTGTCTCAACTAAAGTTCTGGAAGTGCTTTCGGAATTCATTCGTAAGTTTTATGTGGCACTGCCATTTATAAGTGTCGTTTAGCATAGCCAGAAAAACAATGTTCAACCAGCCGCACCTACCGGCTAGCACGCTGCCGCACTGGTGAGAGTTCTGGACCCGCATTCGGCAGGAACAAGGCTAGAATCCTCTCCAGCCACTCACATCTGAGGTTTGCTGATTCCTCTAATCTGAATCCAAAGATGGTTCCTTACAGAAGAACACGGCCGTTTTCCTTCCTCATCCTCATCCATTTGAAGCTGTGGCTCCATCTGTAACGACCTCGTCGACAGAACGATAGACCGTAATCTCCCTTCCGCCAGAGAGTATAGTTTACAGCTTTACTGTAGTTGAATAGGCGTCACCTCCGGAGAGCTACGGGATCAGGAGTTAAGGGCTTTTCGCGAAGCACTGAGCCACAATATAGCTTCAGACTCCACAAAGCGCCATTATCTCTATAACGTGGCTGTAACCAAGTGCAGCAAAGGATCCCGCAAACAGTGTAGTTGCAGCGATCTGTTCGTGTGATAGCCGCTTAGGAACGCCATGAAATGAGAAACTGCAGCTACAGGAAAGCACTTTACTAGTGCTAATTGTCCTCTATGACGCGTGTTGCAGTATGAAAACAAACCATAGCTACACACGCAAAGCACATCTCTGGGATCCATACTCCCTGTTAAACACTGCTTTAACAGCCGGCAAGTTGGTATCCTCCATCGTATACGACCATATACCTCCGTTATCGTATGTTTTCCTTCCACGTATCCCTTTACGGAGCTCCAGGCGCTTGTTAAGGCAATAAAATGGCAATATACGCGTCTAGCAGTAACACGAGACTGGTTCCGGAATTACAAGACTGACACAGTGCGTAATGAATCAACAGCGTCCCTATTAGCGTTAATAAACCTACGTTAGCTACTTATTCTGGGGAAGTTAAAATTCTTTAAATAATGCTAACACAGAGTTAACGAGTAGTAATTTCTCGAATGCATGTAGCGAGTAAACTTTGCCAATTGACACCAATATACTCTTCCTTCATTTCCGCTTCTTTCCCCTGCAACGTGAATACTCATGCCTATAAATACGGACCGCCAACTCAATTTAGAGTAGGAAGAAGGGTTATCGGCTCCCGTTCAAGCGGTAGAGGTAGCCTGGAGTTGACACTGAGAGACGTAGCATCTTGGTAAACACAGGTCACTTATTCAAAACGAGTGGGGGTTCAATTCCCAGTCCAGAAATTTAGATTCGTATTCTTAACTGTAGATTACTAAATCCTCGTAAAATTTATGGCTGCAGCTGGTCTCTCTTGGTGGTCTCCGACAATCTGGGACACGTGCACTTGATTACCTACATGGAAAACATAGTTGAATTATTTATTGCCTAACTCCAGCGGTTTGCTAGCATTGGTGCCCTTGTCGCAAATATTACGAATGTTTTATAGGGGTGTGCCCGTTTTCTAATGGCCGAGTTACTTGTTTCATCGGTTAGATTTACCTCAGTGTGCCATTGTATGTGAAATATCAAGCAGACAGTGTTTTAAGAGTTTTACATCACAATTGACGGTCTTCAGTGCTACTCGCCTCTTCTGTTAGAGAAATTACCACAATACGGGTGGTGCTGAGTTTGATTTTGACACTAACATACTGGGTGCTTTGCTTCAAGGCTGGTAAAGACACACACAACGGGGAATTTAGTGAAGAGGAAGATTTTCTTCGAGAAGATAATTTTGTGTGCACGGATGACAGTGATGTAGACCCAGACGTTGAAGCAGCAAATGAGGAATCTGATGAAGAATCCCCAGGTGACAGCGGAAGAATGCAGAAGATTACTCATTTTGAGTGTCAAATACTCTTGGAGTCACAATAATTCTAATAATTTGTAACTAGTGAATAGCATAAATTATGACTTCTTTCCCCGTAACATTTTGAGCAATGAATTTGTCATCATAGGGTATGAAAACATGACATTTTGCACTTATTTTGAATGTCATGTACCACTGGAGATCTAATAATTGTAATTAATTAGTGCATAACCTATGAATTATGATTGAATTTTCTCCTTTTGAGAGAACTGAAAGGCGATATGTTTAATTGTTAACAATTCAACAGCCAAGATCGCATAAAACATTTTTTTTTATTTCAGACAACTAGTTTCAACAGATTTTGCTGTCATCTTCAGGTTTTAAAATCTTTTGTTGTAAAATGAACATGTTTTACGACACAAGACTTTAACACATGAAGATGACAGCAGTCTAATAAAACCGGTTGTCTTAAACTAAAAAAAAAAAAAATATGGGATCTTCGCTGTTGAATGGTTTTTATGAATTATGACTTCTTTTGAATAAAATTTGGAGTATCAAAATTTATGATGGTTTACTAGTAACGTAACATTTTTCCCTCCTTCAATGCTCTGGCATCTGCGCTAGGGAGAACAGCGACACCTGGACTGCGTTCACTCAGCCACAGAGTGCTGCGAGGTGTGTAATCTTAAAATGACGCACAAGACCAGTACAGCGGCGCCAATGTCCAAGTTTCTAAATGCGCGCAGTACGGCGAGGTATGAGAAAACCTAATGAACACTGAAAGACGCCTCTGTTTCCACAAGAATATGGATAACGCGCTCGCCAGGAATCTGATCAGAATGAGACATATCTTATACTCAGCCAGAACATTAACCTCCTTACAGCAAAGAAACGCCGGGACTGGCGCCAGACATGCACACGCCTCAACTCCACCCTCCCTGTCAACTCCTCCAAGTACTGGTCAGCCTTCCGCCGCCTTACTGGTAGCCATCCCACGCCGCATTACCCTATTCTCCACGACAATGGCCCCTTCCCTGACAACCTCAGTAAGGCTACCCGTTTTGTTCCCCACATCCGAGGTCTTCTCCATTCCTGACGATCCTCATTTTGATTACTCACTCTTCCCCACCGTCCTTGACCGCACTGATACCTCTGTTCCATCGCTCGCCCCTAGTTTCCAGTACTTGGATGAGATACCACCCTCAGATATCAACAGTCCCTTCACCACACACGACATCACACTCGTCATCCGCTCCAAACGCAAAACCGCCCCTGGTCACGACAGCGTCAACTACCGCCACCTCAAGAAATCCCCACTGGCTGACCTTGCTACCCTGTACAAAGTCCTCCTCTCCACTGGCTTTTACCACAACCTGTGGAAGACTTCCCATGTCCTGCTGTTCCCAAATCCCAACAAATCCCTCCTGTGATGCCTCTTCCTATCGTCCCCTCTGCCTCACCTCTGTGTTCAGTAAGGTCTTCGAGACCATCCTCTCTTGTCGTATTCACCGCCACCTTAACCAGCACCACCTCCTTCCCCTTACCCAGTGTGGCTTCCAGCCCTCCTTCTCAGCCAACGACCAGCTCCTTAACCTTAACGATCTTCTTTCCCCCCAACTTAGCTCCCGTCGCTCCGCTACCTATGTTTCCCTTGACCTCCAGAACGCCTATGACCGTGTCTGGCATCCTGTGCTCACCTTCAAACTCCAGACCTATGCTCTCCCTATCAATTTCGTCCGTCTCGTTGCTTCCTTCCTCTCCCGTCGTCCCTCCTATGTCACTATCCACAATTCCAACTCCCGTGCCTTCCATCCCTCCACCGGCGTGCCCCAAGGCTTCGTCCTCTCCCCTCTCCTCTATCTCCTGTATACTGCTGATAAGCCCAAACCTCCCCCGCCTGTTAATCTTCTCCAATTTGTTGATGACACCGCCTTCCTGGACCTTTATCCTACCCTTCAACAGTCCCGACGTACCCTCCAAACCCACCTTGACCAGTTCACCATCTGGTGCAACCAATGGTTCGTTCATATCAACCCCTCCAAGACCCAGGGGATTATCATTGGCCGCACCACGCACTCCTTCTATCTCCATGACTTCTACCTAACCATTTATGGTCGTCCTATCCACCTCACTCCTACCCTAACATACCTTGGCCTCACCCTTGACTGCCACCTCACCTCAACTCCCCATCTGCTTACAATCCAACACAAAGCCCACAACAGAATCTGTCTCCTGAAACTCCTGTCCGGCCGGAGATGGGGACTGCATCCTTCCACCATCCTTCACACCTACAAATCCTTGATCTTCCCCATCCTTTGTTACGCCAGCGTCGCTTGGAATTCCGCCCCTCCCAGATTCTATAAAACCCTCCACGTCCTAGAACACCATGCACTCTGTCTCGCCTTCTGTATCCGCCTTCCATTCCTCACACACATCCTCTACGATCTCATCCGCATCCCCCACCTTCTCCTTTACCTCGAACACATCCACACCCTGTACATCATCTGCCCACTCGATCCCACCCACCCCTGGTGTCCACCTTTCTCTCGACCCTCATCCTGGTGCTGCGCCTTTACTGTTGTGTACCACCCCCTTCCATCCGCACACACTCCACCTCCTTTCCCAACGTATCTTCCAGCACCTCTACCCCTCCTACCAACTCTAACCCCACCTTCCTCCCCCTACTCCTCAGGGCTCCCTCTCCCCTCCCCTTCCCTTCCCCTGAGCGGTTTTCCCCCTCCCCCTTCTGTGTCTCTGTGCTCCCTCCTGCCTTGTCTTCCCTATTCATCTCCTGCCCAACCCATCTCCTGCCTCTTGGTGCGCCTCCTACCCCTCTTTTTCCTCTTCCTACCGCCCCCACTGCACCTTCCTCCCCTCTGTTTCCTTCCTCTCCAGCCTCCAGTCCCTTGGCAGGAACCCTACCAGCGGTTTTTATTCTTCATGAGTGCTCTGTCGCTCTGTGTGATTTTTATACTGTGGCCGACTTTTAACTTGTGTTTCCCTCCAGTGGTTTTTTAAGTGCACTGTCCCCGTATTAGTGTATATTTTAACTCCCATCATCTCCATTTACTATGTTTTCTAAACCCCTTTTCGTCCCCCTTTTTATGTAAGAATCCCCCTTTCTGTGTTTTTGTAAAACCATTTGGCTGAAGAGCGGTGTACTGTGCCACTGCCAGCCCTCCCCTGCCCATGTGGGACAGGGGAATGAAATTACAATAAAAGAAAAAAAAAACTTACTATCGATATAAACCTGTCAAGCAACAGCAGCATCACCTGGCTAGGAATGACTGCAAGTCAGACACACGCACAGGGCATGTGGCATCAGTGAGCCATGTGCTAACTGTGTGTAGGATGGGGAAAGCGGGCGATCTATCTGACTTTGACCACTCAGCACGAGCATTTCGGAAACTGCGCGACTTGTCGGCTGTTCGGGAAATGCTGAGGTGATTGTCTTCTAGACGTGGCGAAACCAAGGTCCAGATGCCGAAGAGTTGGGTGGCCATCCCTCATTACAAATGTTGGACGTCGTAGGCTGGGCAGACTGGCAAAACAGGACAGTCGGCGAGCTGTGGCGGAACTAACAACACACTTTTATACTGGGCAGAGTACATGTGTGTCTGAACACACAGAGCACCGAACACTCCTTATGATGGGCCTCTGCAGACGAGGACCCCATTCCTGTGCCAATGTTAACACCACAACATCGGCAACTACAACTGAAATGTGCACGTGATAATCGGCACGGAGCGTTGGTGCAGTGGCAGAGCGTTGCATGGTCTGATGAATTCCGGTACCTTCCTCATCACACCGATGGGTGGGCGCGAAACCGTCGTCTTCCAGGAAAACAGCTCCTTGTCATCTATATTGTGGGAAGGAGACAAGCTGACGGCGGCTCAATTATGCTCTGGGGAACATTCGTGGGGGCATCCATGGAGTTCGTGCAAGGCACCATGACGGCCAATGAGTATCGTACACTGGTTGCAGATCATGTCACCTCTTCATGACGGTCATGTTTCCCGACGGCATGGCATTTTTCGACAAGATACTGCGCCATGTCACAAGGCCAGGAGTGTAATGAAGTGTTTCGAGGAACACAGTGCCAAGTTCCAACTGATGTGCTACCCCCCCGCCCCTACTGACCAGATTGAACCCGATCGAACACATCTGGGATGTGCTTAAATGTGGTGTCAGAGTTCGTCGCCCCCCTTCCCGAAATTTACGGGACCAAGGTGATTTGTGTGTCCAGATGTGGTGGCAGCTCCCTACAGAAACCTACCAAGGCCTCAATGCTTCAATGCCACGACGAGGCGCCGCTGTTATCTACGCTAAAGGTGGACTTACGGGCTATTAGGTAGGTGGGCATAATGTTCTGGCTGACCAGTGTATACACATATACGATAATCGTTGAAGCCATCCTTGGGATTAGAGCTCGGATATAAGAAGTTGTGCGCTGCCAACATTCTGGTTATAAAGACAGTAGCTCGCTCTTGGCCAACACGGTTAGGTTATTTGTTAAGAATCATGGAGGAGAATGCTTAATCACCCGTGAAACGAGGATTTCGACTGTTCAAGTCACAATTTGTAAGTACAGTCACAGGAGGGAAGTCCGCACTCTCAGTGCAGTACCTTGACCTACAGATACTAGAATACACAGTAGGAGTCACGCACAGGCGGGCTGTGATCTGTGACGTGACTGCACTGAAGCTTACAGGCACCCGAAGCTTACAGGTACACGATGCACACTTGTTTAACTCATATGCTGGTCTGAAAGTAATCGAGATTTTCTATGTTTTACGGTATTATTACTATTTTTTATTATTATTAAGCTATATATTAGACTATTTATTCTGTGGTCGGCGAAACGCTAGTGTAAAGCACACTAAGGACGTCGATTTCTTTCACCATCTCGGAGGGCACTGCCTTCTTTCTGGGGGAAGAGGAACACACAGGATTAGACCACATACCCCTACAGTGCGGGAGAAACCACCTGCAATGTCATTTTAAACTCTTTTAGGTTTTGTTTTTCTATTCTGGGAAGTTATATTACACCTAGAATGAGATTTTCACTCTGCAGTGGACTGTGTGCTGCAGAGTGAAAAATCTCATTCTGGAAACATCCCCCAGGCTGTGGTTAAGCCATGTCTCCGCAATATCCTTTCTCCCAGGAGTGCTAGTTTTGCTAGGTACGCAGAAGAGCTTCTGTGAAGTTTGCAAATTAGGAGACGAGGTACTGACGGAATTAAAGCTGTGAGGACGGATCATGAGTCGTGCTTGGGTAGCTCAGATGGTAGAGCACTTGCCCGCGAAAGGCAAAGGTCCCGAGTTCAAGTCTCGGTCCGGTACACAGTTATAATCTGCCATGAAGTTTCAGCACAATGGGTATCCTGTTGTCGCATTCACAGCAGCATTTGTTTTCATGCTTTGCGTTTTGCCTAGTAGTATTTTGTTCGTTAATTGGTGGTATATTTACCTGCGGTAGCTTCGTTTTTGTGCTGGAATATTTCTCTCATTATTAGGCTCATTACTACCCTAAATCAGAATAGTAGGATGGTAGACTGAAGAATGTTCAACAGTTTTTGTCAAATCTCTTTCGTAATCTAAAGCAGTAAACCGTATTGAGCAGACTCGAGCATTTTCAACTGAAAACCAATCTGCAACTTAACAAGTATTTATCCATTTTCTTTTCGTCTAACTGTTTCTAAGGCGCGCGTCAAACTATTTTTTTTCACTTAAATACTTATTCTAAGACTCCCTCAACACACCGATAATTATGGTGGAAGCCTGTGTTCAATCATCAGTCAGTAATAAAAATTCACACTGCCGTTAGTAACCTTGTTTTCGTCCGAAAACGCAGCTTCAACACACTACATTATGGCAATTCCGGGCTACTGTCCGCTGGTTGTGTACACTCTTACATCAGCGGTGCTGCTTGTTACTGCTCGATCCCCACCGTGTATTCTAGCTTCCCTGCCTAGACTTAATGACCTGCCCAGCCAAAGCGAGCTGGGTAGAGCACGAGGTCACCTGCTGCCCGATTAGTCGTTCGGCGGCGATGTCACATAAAATTAGAGCCTCGTGCCGGAAAGGAAGCGGACGCGGCTGCTCAGTAAATAGCTATTACCGTGGAGCAGCGAGTGGTGCTCCCACGCCCGGCTGGCTTACGTAATGGACACATCTGCGCGATGCAGACTGGGAGAGGGGAACTGGTCTGCGGGCAGTGGACAGCGGCTACCGCGCGCCTGCGCTCTCCACCCGTCACGTCCCGCTTAATGCGGGCGTTTAACGTGACGGATGCGCGGCGCTGTCCTCGCGAGGTGTACGGCTCCGCTGACGCGCCCGCGACACGATTTATGGAGCCGGCAGTGAGTGGCGATTTCCCCGAGGACGGGCAGCGCATATATATCGCGTGACACGTGCGCCAAGTGTCTCCGCTAAAGGCGCAGAGGAGTGGTGCGGCGCGGAGCGACCGCGGCTTCCGTTTTGAAGGAAGGCCCGCCGGCACCGGCCGGTCAGTGATGGGTTGGCTCGGCCCGTCGCGGACGACACTGAGCGATGCGAGGGACCCGCTGCCGGGCGCATTCCCCCGGGACCCGGGACCCCGCCACTGGCATTCCGGCTGCCGATTGGGGGAAAAACCACCTCCTACGGGGCCAACGCTCCACTCTTCAGCGCCTCCTCACTACGACCAGGAATCGAATGCAGAGCGCACGCGTTCCACATCTTGTTCTTCCTGGAGCAGCAGGCGGAGGACATCTTGCTGTGTCATTTGGCTGCCTCTATGGTGGAATTCAATCAAAAAATTGTAGCCACGCACGTCATTATTTACATTACTAAACGGCTCACCTAGTGGGCGGATCCAGTTGCAGAATGCCTATTAACGGCTTCCAGGGCAACAAAAGTTATGTTTAAACCAACGAATCTGGCAACGCTTCACAGTATACATCCTAAATTCTTTGCCCACTCTCTCTGCCCGTCTTTTCATCCCCCCCGCTCTCTCTTCTCTCTCCGTACATGTCCTCCTCCTCCCATCTCTATGTGCATAACCACCTCCCCTCTGTCTTCGTCCATCTACTCCTCCTCCCTCTCTATGTCATTTCCGTCTAAATGTTCAGTAGAGTATCATGTAGCAATCTTAAGAAAATCTGTTAAGATTTTTGGGAACAACGTTTCCCGTTTGTATATCACCCATTTATATGCGCAATATCCTGCAAAAATATATAGCCTATCCGAACTTCATTAGAGTGTCGTGTAAAATTGTAGTTTACCGATCAAGAACTTTTCGTTTCGGTAACAATATATATATATATATATATATATATATATATATATATATAAAACTGTTCAATTTTTTTTCCCTATGAAAGCACGTGACAGCAAAACTGTGAAACCGAACGCATTTTCAAATTTTTTCACATCAAAAATACCTTTGCCGTCCACAATTACGAACAAACAAACAAAAAAAGTCAACCAAATACGTATAGTCGTTCTCAAGTGATGATCTTTCACGATTTATTTTAATTCTTGATTTTTCAAGAATTTGCTTTCATGCAAACGCTGTCCTAACAATTACAAACACAACAAAGTCAAAAATTAACAAAATTAACCAAGTCTGACGAGAAATATAATTAATTAAGAAAGACGAAGCCATTATATATAAGATATTCTGTATAACTACTAAGAGAATTTAAAAAGTAAAATGCTGTCATAATCTACTCATTAAAACGTATTAGTATGTTATTAAAGGTTTCACAAAGTTACAAAAGTATTACAGTTTGAAACTGTATATGTCATGGGGGGGCGGGGGGGAGGGGGGGGCGGGGGGGGGGGGGGCAGAGTACCTCATCTCCTCAAATTATCCAGACTATATCCATGCACTAGTCGAGAAAGAGAGCACTTAGCTACTTCCGACTCACATATGTGACAACCCCCACAAAATGATGAAAGGAAGAAGTTTGTCCTTTGATTTATGCCATTATAAATGGTTTGCGACTTTGAAAACAATAGGTTTGTTTATGCATAATTTTTCTACTACCAGTCATGATTTTCCTTTATTTATATTTTATTTATGTATAAGAGAACTAAATAATATAAGAAAACTGAAAGTACAAGTTCTTCAAAAATTTGCCACGAATTACATACAAAAATCGATAGCCAACTAAAAAATGCGCGTTCTTTATATGTTGCAGTAAAGTCAACAGAAGAATCTCATACACCAAAAACGTTACGCAAAAATGGCACAGTGCACAGAGAAAGATGCACTTGAAAATGGGAATCATTTCGCGAAACGCGTCGTGTAAAATACAACATACATAAAAAAAATCGTGACTGGTAGCAGAAAAATTATTTATAAACAAACCCACAGTTTATCGTTTACTACATTTTCGCTGTTCATGCAGGAAAACTGTCGCATCAGGCATGACGTTTTAATTTATTTTTTCTTTAATACTAACTGTATCAGAAATACATTTTGCAAACAGTTATCCACACATACCACCGAGCGTATCTGCAAAATTATATCATTATGCGACACAGACTTCAGCAGATTTGATGTCATAAACTGCGAACAGCGTCAAAATGGTTCAAATGGCTCTGAGCACTATGGGACTCAACTGCTGTGGTCATCAGTCCCCTAGAACTTAGAACTACTTAAACCTAACTAACCTAAGGACATCACACACATCCATGCCCGAGGCAGGATTCGAACCTGCGACCGTAGCAGTCGCACGGTTCCGGACTGCGCGCCTAGAACCGCGAGACCACCGCGGCCGGCCGCGAACAGCGTCAAAAAACAGCTTTTGCTTAAAGCAGAGCACAAATTACCCACACTATAATCATCCAATGTTTGATAACGAGACCACTTGGCAACTTCCAACAGACTTCCAAAGTAAACCTTTTGCAAATATTCTCCTTCTCACATTTTTTACGTTAAATATTTAGCACTTAACCAATTTGTAAGGTACTCAGGCGTTTGAAGATACTTTACACATGGAAGATGGATTCTTTAAATAATCAGGGGTGGTGGTATACTGGTGCACTCTAATATATGACATTCGCCTTCTACTGTCTCTCGGTTTATCTCAGCAAGTTCAGCTTCTCTTTTCCTGAACAAGCAGCATGTTTGTTTACAATACCCACACTTTATTGTTCCCTATCATCAAACGGTCTCGTCAACTCAAAGTTGTTGGCAGAGGTATTCTTTAATATTGGTATTGCTCTTGAGCCGAGAAATACGTTGGCCATGAAGTATGAATTTAAACAAGCTCCCACTACAAACATCACCCAATGTGCAAAGCTTCGTTATGTTTCACAAATATTTTATACTTCCTACCGCGTAGACTGAAATTCTGAGCGGGGCTTGATTCCTGACGCCAAAAGATGTTCTGAAGCACCCATTTCTCTTCTTGTAAATGTTTCCGTAGTTTATTACGTAGTTGGTTACTTAATCTGCACTATTTATAATTGTAGAAAAAAATGTCGACACCTGAATAAGTTTCTTTTTGCATTTGTAATTAAATGAATTATAATCACGTAACTGAGTGGCGGAAAAAGAATGTGGAGTTTGGACGTACCCATGACCAAAGCGTGAATAAAGTCATCATCATATTTCTTGGTGTAGTACAGTGGACTGTCCAATGTTTCTACTAGGAACAACGTCGTGCACACAGCCATGTAACACGGTCTAAAAACAGTGGTACTCAAAAGATCCGACCGGAGACGAGTGTCAGGTCTTGTCAGTGATAATCGATTTTAAACCCGACAGGAACTGCTTCTGTCATTAATGCACGTTCATCTCAACGAGTTCCGAGAGAATATTGCGAAGGGAACTGCATACTAAGGACACTTCGAGTCGGGTACCTCTAAATATGGTTATTGTCCCCACTGGTAAAGAGCTACACGTCTTCAATGGGTCGAACAGCACAGAAACGGAATGATAGGTGAATCGGGGCGTGTAGGATGGTCCGACGAGTGACGACTTTGCCACTTTTCAAATCATGCAAGGCGTCGAAACCACGGATGGCCCAATGAGCCGTTTAACTCACAGTGCATGGAGGGTGTAATTTCGGCCGGATGTGGTTCGTGATCTTTTGGGGGATGTATTTCTCACGATTTAGGTCCATTTATTCAGGTTACCGTGAACATAAACCAGGATGTTTATTTCAACATTCTCTTCATCAGGACAGTGACTATGTTGTATACAGTCCCGTCTTTCCAGATGACAACATCCGTTTGACGAACACTGAAGCCCTCCCCGCATCTCGATTGGCCGCTGAATCATCAGATATTAATCTCATAAAGCGGTCTGTACCTGTCTGGAACAGTGAATGATACATAGCTATCAATATCCCCGCTGTTTCGTAGCTGTACTGCATCTACACTGTGGTGGAAAAAGTCACGGGAAAGTGATATGGACTTATACATATGACGGTAGTATCGCATACGCAAGGTATAAAAGGGCACCGCATTGGTGGAGCTGCCATTATTACTCATGTGATTCATGCGAAAACGTTTCCGACGTGATTATGGCCGCAAGACGGGAATTAACAGACTCTGAACAGGAAATGATGGATATAGAGGCATGGGACATTTCATTTCAAAAATCGCGAGGGAGGTCAATATTCCGGGATTCAGAGTATCAAAAGTGTGCCAAGAATACCACATTTCAGCCATTACCTCTCACCACGGACAACACAGGGGCCGATGGTCTTGACTTAACGACCGAGAGAAACGGCGTTTGCGTGGAGTTGTCAGACAAGCAGAAATCAATGTGGGACGTGCGACTAATGTATCTGTTGGGGCAGTGCGGCGAAATTTGGCGTTGACAATCTATGGCAGGAGACGTCCGACGCGAGTGCCTTTGCTAACAACACGACGTCGCCTGCAGCGCCTCTTCTGGGTTTGCGGCCGTATCGATTGGATCTTAAACAATTGGAAAACCGTGGTCCAGTCAGACGAGTCCCGATTTCAGTTGGTAAGAGCTGATGATAGGATTCGATTGTTGCGCAGACCCCAAGAAACCATGGGCCCAAGATGTTGATGGCTGGTTGATTTGGAGAAGGGAACAAAACAGCGAGGTCATCGGTTCTATCGGAGTAGGGATGGACGGGGAAGGAAGTTGGCCGTGCCCTTTCAAAGCAACCATCCCGGCATTTGCCTGGAGCGATTTAGGGAAACCACGGATAAAATAAATCGGGATGGGCGGGCGCGGGTTTGAACTGTCGCCCTCCCGAATGTGAGTCCAGTTGCTAACCACTGCGCCACCTCACTCGGTGAGCCACGCTGTCAGCAAGGCACTGTGCAAGTTGGTGGTGGCTCCAAAATATTGTGGGATGGACTGGTTCCTCTGGTCCAACCGAACCGATCACTGACTGAGTGTGGTTACGTTCGGCTATTTGGAGGCCATTTGCTTTCATCAACTTCATGTTCCCAAACAACTATGCGCCATGTCACCGGGTCGCAATTGTTTGCGATTGGTTTGAAGGGCATTCCGGACAGTTCGAGCGAATGATTTGGTCATTCAGATCGCCTGACATGAATACCATCGAACATTTATGGTACATATTCGAGAAGTAGGTTCGTTCACAAAATCCTGCACCGGCAACATTTTTGCAATTACGGACTGCTATGGAGGCAGCATGGCTCAATATTTTTGCAGGTGACTTCCAGCGACTTGTTGACCTCATGCCACATCGCACTGCTGCACAAAGCCAGGCGTAAGGAGGTCCGACACGATACTAAGATGTATCCCATGACTTTTTTCATCTTAGTGTAATCATCAATGAATGGCTTCAACTGTGTATTTCATACGACTTCTGGGTATTTCATAGTTCTTGCTGAAACCAGGCCATTACGAAGGCCAGAGAAAGTGTGACACAGTATTATCGCGGATTCTCCAGGGCGTGGCAGACTGTGTATCCCACGTGTCTATATACCTTTGATATACACCGGGAACCAATAATTCCTTTAAATATTCTTCAATTTGTGTCTTTGATTTTTCTTCTTCTTTTTCTTTAGCGTTTGTACAGCCTAGTGGCAGGGTCCAGTGAGTGAATTACGGTCTTCATTGTGTTCAGCCGTGCACCATTTCAGAATGAAGATTTCTGGTCTTCTGGTCGTTGTGACGAGTGTTGGTCCATCGCAGTCTTGGTCGTCCCTCGGGTCTCTTTTCGATGACTTCCACTGTGAATTCTGCCTCTGCAGCGGTGTCATCCTCTGTGCGTAGCACCCATCGACTCCAAAACGCTTCGTGACAGTGTCGTTCGAAACGTGATCTAGTCGAGTGATGTCACCTATCCATCCAAGCATCTTAGGCTCTGTGACCCCCAATCGTCTTTCTGCCTCTTTTGCAGCTGTCCAACTCTTTGTGCCGTAAAGAACAATTTTGATACTCTCGGTAGATCTTCTCCGCCAACGCCGATAATTGCGATTTTTCACTATCCTCTGTTCCTTTATTCATTATGTGCTGTTTTATATCCAATATGTATGGCCGGTAACAGAGAAAAGGGATACCATGTTGCCTGATTTTAGGATCGAAATCACTGTTTGCCACCTACTAATTCAAGACGTATTAACCGGTAACGCTGCTTTTGTCAGTGCCGACAAGTGAAACGGAGCACCGGAGACGGGTGGATAGCTCCGCAACAAGGTCAGTGCGCTGGCAGGAGGTTGCTCAGAGTGCCAATCGCCGACGGACTTCAGCAGCCACACCCAGACACGCGGCGCGAGGAGTGGCTGCGATGGATGGCGGCAGTCCTTCGAGTTGGCCGCCAGTGTCAGCCGGCCACTAATGGCGGTGTTCAGCGCGACGTGCCAGCCAGTTTATTGCCAGCGCTAATCCGGGCTCCCGGGACCAATAAAGCCAACTGTAAAGGACGGCCAAACCACTGGGTTCGACTGCGGCTGCGGCTGTGGCCAAGGATATGATTACCGGCAGCAGTGGCGAGCCGTTGAATTAATGCAGAGCGCGCTAAGGCAGGGCGGGGGCGGGAGCGACCTCCCCGGTGGCCAGCCGTTAACAGCTGACGCCCCCCCCCTCCCCCCCCCCCCACCACAAGGACAACAGCGTAGCGGACGCCAGCTACTGAAGCGCTGCCATCTAGTGTCCTAGACAGTACAGTTGCTCCTCAATGTCTAAAGGGAACCTTAATGTATTATGAGGTCTTCCTGAGAGCTATCCGCGAATGGAGCAAGACGGGAAACAGTGAATGGGGTGGGATAAGGCAATGGTATTGGTATCCTATGTATTCTTCACAATATATTGTACGATGACTGTTTGGAACCTTCTAACTGTTGCCACACAGAGTTATAACTATCATGATCTGTCAAACTGCCTATTGGCTTCTGTCTCGGGTTCTTCGGCCGACGTTCATCTAATGATTTTTCTGACCTTTCGCCAGCACGAGTGGCTGGCATTGTCAAAGCTTCACCCTCCATTGCCGGTGGTGAACTGGAGCCGAGCTCGCGGCCGCCACTCGCGCTGGCGAAACGTCAGAAAAATCATTAGATGAACGTCGGCCGAAGAACCCGAGACAGAAGCCAATAGGCAGTTTGTCAACAAGTGGCCACGAAAGCCTTCACAATTTTGTATCATGATCTGTCTACGTAACCTACGCCGCAACACATACAAGTGCCAGCAGATCTCAACTAGGAGGTAAGAGGTTTCAATGAGAGCGGGGCAATAAATTGTTCTCATTACAATTTGTTCGGAAAGCAGATGCGGAAGGACGGGGCAGCGTGCCGTTTCATGACAGTAGGACTGAGTCAAATTTCAAATCAGTCTAAATTGTCTGCTGGAGTGATGGCATACGGAGTTGAGGTTGGCGAGCAGCGCAATATACCGGATGAAGCCATTAACCCCAGCGGCGTCTCAGCTGAATACATGTGGATCAGGTCATGTATTATTTCAGGGTCTTCTAAGAACTAGTTTTCACAGCAATGAATTATCCGACAAGGATTTTAATTCTGAGAATGATTTTACATGTAATATTTTACATAGCACGGATAAAAACAACCTGTTAAATGGTAGATTAGGTTAGAGGGCATCAAATTCTGTAAGATCTTCCGGATAACCACAAGTCGCAAAAACAGCGTTGTACAGCAATGGCCATAAAACGATAGCCAATGGGCGAAAAGCGCGCAGGTTCTTCCAAATAAGGGAATGTGTGGAAGTTTCCAGTAATACGGTTTTGCCCTACAAAGTCGCCGCAGCGTTAAATTCGTGGCATTACAGTAAGTTTAGCGTAGCTGATACAATAGCAAAGGTTCACCCACAAACGACCACATAAAATTCCCGTCTAACGTAACCAGCCATGAACAGGAATTTAAAGATTGCCTCACCTTTGACTCTTCAGCTGGAACCGTTACCTTCAGCTAATCTATTTAATAACTGCGCTCTTCGGCAGTAGGTGCGGCAAGTTCGTTTGTATGCACACACTTCCGCGCGCCCTTCACAGACTGTCAGTCGTTTTATCGCCTTAGCTCAACAACAGTGCGTATCCGACAGATGGTTAACTGGGAAATTTTGCTCTATTCGAAGTCCCCTACCCTGATCTCACTTTATTAAGATTATTTTCCTCCAGCCTGTGTGTATTATTTATATTTGCCATTGAATGACCAGAGCTACCGCGTTCGTCACGCGATAAATCCACTGACGGAAAAAAATCGCAACACCAAAAAGTAATTCATGTAGAGTAATGAAATTCCGGGAATACATTTATCAAGCTTACATATTTAAATGATTAATACTGCAAGATCACAGGCTAATGTAAGCGCGAGATAGCCATTGCATATGGGAAATGTTGGTGCATTTGGAATTTCGAAATTTGTGTTAAGGATCTATGGGACCAAACTGCTGAGGTCATCGGTCCCGTGGCTTACACACTAATTAAATTAACTTACGCTAAGGACAACGCATATACCAATGCCCGAGGGAGGACTCGAACCTCCGACGGGGGGAACCGCGCGAACTGTGACAAGGCGCCCCAGACCGCACGGCTCCCCCGCGCGGCGCTGGTGCATTAATAACCGGTGTAATCACCTGAATTAATGTTGTTTGTGGACGACGCTGGAGTTGTCGTCCGATGATGTCTCATATGTGCTCAGCTGGAGACAGATCTGGTGATCTAACAGGCCAAGGAACACGTCGACACTCTGTAAAGTATGTTGGGTTAGAACAGGGGTATGTGGGCGAGCATTATCTTGCTGGAAAATACCTCCAGGAACGCTGTTCATGAATGGCAGCGTAACAGGTCGAATCTCCAGACTGACATATAAATTTGCAGTTAGGGTGTATCGGGTAGCCACGAGAGCGCTCCTGCTGTCATATGAAAGCGTACCCCAGACCCTAAGTCCAGGTGCAGGTCCAGTGCGTCTAGCATGCAGACAGGTTAGTTGCAGGCCCTCAATTGGCTCCTTCTAATCCATATACGGACATCACTCGACCTAGGCAGGACCAGCTTTCATCAGAAAATACAACAGACCTACACCCAATGACCTCTCGCTAGACACCACAGAAATCGATAATGGGGGTGGTTTGGAGTCAGTGGAATGCACGCCACGCGGCGTCCGGCTCGGAGCTATCCATGAAGTAAGAGATTTGTAACGGTTCGTTGTGTTACTATGATACCAACAGTTGCTCAAATTGCTGCCACAGATGCAATAGGATGCGCCGGAACAGTTCAAACTCAGAGAGGTGTTGATAACGGCGTCTTTGTGGCCTTAAATACATTCTTGAGTAGCATCAACTCACCACTTTCAATTTCGAACGACCGTTACAGCGTGAATTTAAAGCACACTTGATTTGCATTCTCATAGTGGCGCTGCTAGCGCCACTCTTTATGTGCCTGGAGTGAAATCTGGAGAGACATCATCTTTCAGATATAGAAACACGCCTACCAGCTAATTACGCTGGTGTATACTGTCTTTTATTTATTAGTCACAAACACATATTTCTGTTAACGCTGTCAGAAGCGATTTGGCTAATTACTGTCAGCATCAGCTGGGCATCTGGCGGATCTCCCAGCTCGACCTAGCTTGCCATCTGGATGGAAACCGAGTGGTGATGGCACAGAAGCCCGCCGCCACAGGCCGTGGCGGTGCTTCTCCTAGATCCTCTTCCGCCAGCTGCAGCAAAGACAGGCGGTGTCGACTCAAAAGGAAGCGGCCACTAGCAGAGGCACACGTGTGGTATCCCTCCAAGGACGATGCCTGCCATTCCGTCAGGTAATTAAACGGCGACAGCTGCCGACCCGTCGTGCTGAATCAGCCGCCATAAGGCACAGCCCGTGAATGCGTCAACTCCAGGAATCTGACCGCCCGCGCCGCCTGGCGTCATTTTACGGACCTCCGTATTGCTTCTACACATCGACAACTATCACACGGGACTGCTGTAGGATCTAATTATCGACTAGTTAAAGTCAGGTATGTACTAAAAATGTCGAAGAACTACGCTGGGAACGGTTTAAAATTTTAAAAATAACAACAGACGATCATATCAAATAGGTTTTGTCTGATGTAATAAATGCAGGGCTAGTTCCAGAATGTGTTTACAGTAATGAAATATCAGTTTACCGTTTTAAAATAGCAGGAAATTATGAAATGGCGAGGCAACTGGTCCTCTTGGATATTTGCTTAAGTCATAAATAATAGGAAATGAAATTTTATTATGCGAAAAATTAGTTTTCCTCGGGCGGCACTTTCTTGGTGATGATTAGTCATACAACATATATGATCGATTTCAGAATACAAATTCCATCATCATATGTATCCGAGAAGCCAACCAGAGCTTCGGGATGGTTAAAATTAAAGCGCATCAACACTGTGAGGCCGCCCGGGGTAGCTGCGCGGTCCAGGCGCCTTGCCACCGTTCGCGCGTCTCCCCCCGTCGGAGGTTCGAGTCCTCCCTCGGGCATGGGTGTATATGTTGCCCTTAGCGTAAGTTAGTTTAAGTTAGAATAAGTAGTGTTTAAACCTAGGGACCGATGACCTCAGCAATTTGGTCCCGTAGGAACGTACCACAAATTTCCTTATTTCCAGCATGGACTGTAATTATTTGTTTGGTAACGAAACTTAGTAAAGATTTTAATGCGTTAATTTAGAACCGATTTATACTGAAACAACGTTAGTTCCAATTTTGGCCACCAGGTGCAAATCTGGCGCTGTCTGTGAATGCAAGAAAGACGTACAGTATGTTTCCTTGTGTAATGGCTTAGGAATAGGACGTGGGCAGAAAAGGTCAAACAAAAAAGAAAGGCATAATGTTGTTGTTATTACCAGCCGATAACACAATTTGTTCAATATGAGCACCGGAGACGTCGACAAGATGCTGTACATGGCCAAATACGCACATGGTGCCCAAAATTGGAATTATTGTTTTCCAGCGTACATCGGTTCTGCATTATCGGATTAGAATACCTACAACGTTTCGCTTCGAAATGATAGTTACAGCCAAAATTGGACCTCTGTGAGTAGCTGCTCTTTAATTATAACCATCCTTACATCGATTCAGTGGATTATGTCCGTACATACTGGGGTGTTTCGTTTCGTTGGAGGTGATGCAAGTAATGAAGATTTGATATTGTTTCTTCGTTGCCTTTCAGTCGCTCGACCTTGGCCTTGTATGCGGCTATGAATGTTTTTCTCTCCTCATTGCGTAGTTTTTGCTGTACTTAAATTCAATACTAGTACCCCAATTTCTCTTGAATAACATACAAAGACCTCTCATATTTCTAATCGCATGTCATCCATAAACAATACCACATCAACAGGATAATATCGAACTTCTGCCAATTCATAACGTCCAACACGAAACTTCTAAACAGAAGTCTATAAAAAAATTAAAAAAAGTGTATTAACATGAATGTCACATATCATTTGTCAGATCAGCATCATGGCTATTGTCAAAAATAGATATTTGCCGAGAAATTCGCGTTTCTTCAAAGTAGGCTGACGATGCTAGGAGCTTCTATATTCGTCTTGGCGCACAATGGGCCGACTCGCTATAAAACCTGGACAGAATAGACACATAAAAAGGTGCGCGTTCTTAGGCCTGCGAAATCTTGTGTCGATTACAGTGGCGCACACTTCTCCAACGCTGCGGTGGTATTCCGTTCACAAGCCGATATGATACTTGCCTTGACCGTTATCGGTAAACAGTGAATCAAACGACACACTCTTCAGATATTGTGCGGCCACTATAATATACAACACGGATCCCGCCCAGCTGAGAGGGTGCAATAAGATGGGTAGCACTCCAGATGTGTTTATGATATTTTTAACCGGTGCAATGATGTAAATCAACTCAAAACTTAACTACTACCGATATTATCCGAAATTATAGCTATAAAAGTTACTCTGCGTGGCTCCAATTTCGTAAGTAGCTGTGCCACACGGTAGACAATTATTGTGCAAATAATACAAAATATTCTGCAGTAATACCCGATGTCGACATCAGCCCTCACAGTTTTGACGTACGGACATGCCATAATCGAAGCTGTTCCTTTGCCGATTGGTCGACTATCTGAAGGTGCACAGAAATCCCGGAATAAGGACATGCGGCGTCACTTACGAGCAAATACTCCCGTAAGAAAACAATGCATCACGTATTGGCTTCTGGCATCTTCGGATCCACTCATCTCGAGATTCCACAAAAGAACAGTTAAAGAAGATAAACTGATGTCATCTGAATTAACAGACCTGCTTTCCCAGTGCAAAACCCCGCAGCGAGCCTTCTCATAGCGACAATAACGCAAGCGACAATTATGAATACGAATTCGATTGAATAATGTAAAATATCGAATAAAATATTTACGTAAGGCTATTTCAACTTATAATTCGTTATCAGCGACCTTAAAATATTTTATACGCTAAGATTTATTCGAGTACACTGTATTTATAATTGTTGATCTGCCATTTTTAATTTTGTAATTCCGACATCGGTTTCGCAACCAGTGACCACAAAAATATAAAAATAACAAAGTTTCTATTACGTCTTCGAAGCGAGCTGGCCCACCGCGCGGAGCAAGTATTTTCATTTTACGGGATCACTTTCCCATTTCAAGAGACGCTTCGTCTCTCGGCATGGTTCTCCAGATGTAAACACAATTAAAGATCCGCACAACATATGGGCTCCCGTCTACGACAGGTTTTTTCACGGTTTTCTGGGGCAAGAATCAGTCGTCGGTAAGAATACGTAGGGATATCACTCCTCTCGAGTCGTATCCAAAACCATTATGGATACCAGAATGAAATTTTCATTGTGCAATGGAGTGTGCGCTGATGTGAAACTTCTTGGAGGATTAAAACTGTTTGTTGGACAGAGACTCGAATTCGGGACCTTTGTCTTTCGCAGGCAAGTGCTCTACCACCTGAGCTACCCAAGCACGTCTCACGAGTCGACACACAGTTTTAATCTGCCACGAAGTTTCACATCAGCGCACGTTCCGCTGCAGAGTGAAAATTTCATTCTGGAAACATCCCCACGGCTGTGGCGAAGCCATATCTCCGCAATATCCTTTCTCCCAGGAGTGCTAGTTCTGCGAGTTTGATAGGAAAGCTTCTGTAGAGTTTGGAAGGTAGGAGACGAGGTACTGGCGGAAGTAAAGCTGTGAGGACGGGTCGTTAGTCGTGGTTGGGTAGCTCAGATGGTAGAGCACTTGCCCGCGAAAGACAAAGGTCCCGAGTTCGAGTCTCGGTCCGGCACACAGCTTTAATCTGCCAGGAAGTTTCATCAAAATGGGTACCCTGTAACCAGCGGCCTGCTTCCGTACTACTTCAACACGTAGGTAAAATCATGTGAAGTTATGGGGAAACTTAAGTAGCTTTAGGATATTTAGGATAATAAGGTATTAAAAGCTCAACGAACGGCACCTTGACAGCATTCAGTTGATGCATATCCGAGTGGCAGCCGATGAAAGAAGCTACGAGCTCGGTGGCATCTTACAATGCACTGAGATGGCGGAAGTCATGGGATACCTCCTAATATCGTGTCGGACCTCGTTTCGCCCGGCGTAGTGCAGCAACTCGACGCAGCACGGCCTCACCAAGTCGTTGAAAGTCCACTGCAGAAATACTGAACCATGCTGCCTCTATAGCCGTCTACAACTGCGTAAGTGTTGCCTTTGCAGCACGTTGTGCACGTACTGACCCCCCCCCCCCCCCCCCAATTATGTCTCATAAACCTTCGGTGGCATTCATGTCGAGCGATCTGGATGGCTAAATCATTCACTTGAACTGTCCAGAATGTTCTTCAAACCAGTTGCATATAGTTATGGTCCGGTGACATAGCGTATTGTCAGCCATAAAAACGAAGCCCATGAATGGCTGCAAATGGTCTTCAAGTAGCCGAACGTAATCATTTCCAGTCAATGATGGGTTCTGTTGGACCAGAGGACCCCGTTCATTCCGTGAAAAGACAGTTCATACTATTATGGAGCCACTGCGTCGTGCCTTCTTGACAACTTGGGTTGTATGGCTTCGTTGGGTCAGCGCCACACTCGATCGCTGCCATCAGCTCTTACCAACTGAAAGCGTGGTACTACCGCCGTCTGTGTATGTGCATATCGCTATCCCAGACTTCAGTCACGTCAGTGTCTAAAATTTGATTGTAAGCTTTTAATGAATTTAATTAGTATATAAAATTTAACAGTATGACTACCTTGCTTTAATTATTACCGATTAAATGATAGGTTTATTTAGGGGAAGCTACAATCTAGTCTCTATCATAGTTCTTAAATAGGTTACATGACATATTTCTCAGAATTGCTTTCTCTTGGAAATTGTGGTAAACCAATTACTAAGCAATTACGCAAACAAATATTATATTAATTTTTGTATATTTTATTACTATTAGTAACATCCTTGAAATCTGTGGCATGTTAAATCTGGCAGACAAGAAGCTCTATTTCTGTTGGGGAAGGGGGCGGGGGGGGGGGGGGGGCGGGGGGGAAGAGCAGGGAAAGCCCTAAGTAACTATGACCCTCTCTTTCTTCCCTGCACCGAGCTTTGGGTCTACGCCTGCTAAAAGAAATCACGATTCAGGAACGACATTGTAATTTTCTTTCTTTTCTTTCAGTTGGTACGCAAAATAGAACGTAGCATCATGGGCGGTGTTTTAGAGAAAGTGTCCAGAATATAAGTACGGAGTAGGAAAAGGCGACATTTTCGAGGCTGGTCGCAGGTGTTTAACGAGTAAGGCCTATGGGCGAGGCGCACCTGCGGCGTGGACACAGGCCGCCCGCGGGAACAGGTTCTGTCCAGCATTCCTTTCCCCTCCGCTGCGAGGCTTCTCCTGGCCCGAGGCACAGTGGTGACGGCCGCGTGTGTCGCAACGCGGCGCCTAGCTTCGCCTTATGCGCTGCTCCAGCCAGCTGGTCCAACGTGCTCCGCTCCGCCGCGACATCGCAGCGTTTTCCTTCCCGCACAAATCGCCCAAAATTTTGTTCTCAGATAGACGCAACCGTAATTTAAACTGCTGGAGAGAAAACTACCATTACAGAAAAGATTCTACCATAGGCCTAAACAGGTTTCCATAAATTACAGAAAAGTAAAACATTCTAGAAAATATAAAGCAATTCGCACGAAAGTTATAATGTGACCCTGCAAAAAACTGCACATGCAAACCAGTGACGCAGCGATTCGCTTGTGTTGTCTGCACGCAGGAGTCCACTACGAGAGAAAACAGTGGACATAACCTACTTGCCGAATCGCGACGAGGAGTCAGTTGCAGTGTAAATTAATGTTGGAAAGTCACTGACAAGTTGGAGGCTGGTCAAAGTCAGATAAATGTTACCAGGTGTTCACATGGTTCGGTGGCCATTTATAGCCATAGGTTTGGCATCACGAGATTCATTCAGGGGTGGACAAAGGTCATCTGGAAGATCTGTTATTCCTTCGTTTCATCATCATCATCATCATCATCATCATCATCATCATCATCATCAACCTCTTCTTCTTCTTCTTCTTCTCCCTCTTGTCTACGGGATAATATGTTATATGGAGTAATTTGGATTTTGGCAATCCTGGTAGCAGTTGGTCGGTGGATGTCCTTCGTGACGACGCCACTGCTCCGGGGATATTCTGTGTACCCTGTCTGTCAGTAACTACAGTAAATCATAAGTTTAATTGTGAAAACGTTTACCTAAAACTTTACGTAGCGTGTATCTGAGGCGGGACGTGGGTACCAGCGCGGTATTTACCTACAGGTAATTTGATGCGGGAAACCGCCTAAAACCCACATACAGGTTGGCCAGGTCACCAGGCCTCATCGTTAATCGAAGAGACGAATTAGATCCGGGACTGACTGGCCTTGCCCAATCCCGAAACGGCGCGTTAACATTCTCCCCTACACAGCCAGGTCCAAGACGACCAACATTTGCTCGAAGGAATAAATGAGAAATTCCATCCAAATTACATTCCGCCCTTATGATTCTGACATACTATCAGAACTGTTCGCCGAAAGGTTCATCGAAGTGTTAACGAGTGTAATGCTAGCTACAAGAAGCAACATTATGTACACTATGTGATCAAAAGAATCCGGACACCCCCAAAATCATACGTTTTTCATATTAGCTGCATTGTGCTGCCACCTACTGCCGGCATTACTGATGAAGGGCGCCACGAACTTGTAAGTCATTTTCAGCCAGGCATCCGGATATTTTTGATCACATAGTTCATCTCGCACGTATATTATGTACATTACACCGGAGGTGAATGCCTTCTTCAGTGATTAATCCCGGACTAGGTAGTGAAGTGATGTCATTATGTTTCAATACATTCTGATACTGACGAAAACTACGATTTCATGCAAGAATATGTCACAGATTGCTATCTTCAAAAGTAAACTTATCACTGCGTTGTCCTAACAGCCGACAATGAACATGATTCACGGTATAGAGACCGCAAGAAGTAAGTTTGACAGGCGTACTGCTGCTCATAACCCTCATTTCAAGTTCCTTGCAGCGCTCTGACCAGCTCTGCCAAAATAATAGATTTAATTTGATATGGGACTCATAGACATCATCACAAAAGCACCGGAAGATCACTCTATATGCTGGCTTAATGTTCGAGGTTATGACACTTCGTATTGACGCTACTGGCGCTATCACAACTGACACAATTTTGTACTCTTCACGCATAATCTCAACTGGAACACAGATTATTTGCTGGAAATGTGTTTTCATGCTTTAGTAATGCCATGTATAATTTTCATACTTTGCCTTAGTTTATTTCTACATACATACTCCGCAATCCACCATATGGTGTGTCGCATAACGCTTCCAGCTGTAACTATCTTCGTGATTTTTTTTTTATTTATGAAAATCAGTAAACGTCTGTTTATTAAATTGACAGTGCACAACAAATTTCATGCTTTATTACTGTTGTGTCATAAGCTTCCCACATATATATTCTCTACGCAACACATGCACAGTTTGAACACCACTTTTGATTGAACGCCAGCAGTCATCGTGGAACACGGCGGTCACAATGTGCTCGATTCGCAAACAGCTTGATCACAACGGTACTCCTACTCTTCTGTATACCAAGCGCTTGTAACAGTACACATCCTCTGCCGCGTATGTCAGCTTAGATTCATGCTGCACTGTATTCTCAGTTTCTCGACTTGTTTAGGATGTGTGTTAACTGGTGTATTCCTTAATATGGAAAAATCATGAATGAACCTTATTTTACGTACTCGACACAGAAACAAAATAGCATCTACAGGAATTTAAAAAAAATGAAAACATGGTGCTGTTTTTCTTACTATTTCTTGAAATACAGAATAAAGTATACAGGGGAGAGGCCTAATCTATCAAAATACACTTATCCAGAATGAAACCAATATAGTACAAAAGAAAGACTGAATGACCAGACTGCCTTGTTTAAACAACACAACAACACTTATCCCTCTGTTGGATTAAAGGGCGCAGGAGGAAGAACAACGATTGTAAGTGAAGATCCTCTCGACACTGAAGTCATCAGAGACAAATCAGTACCTCAAATGCACGAAACTTGAGGCAGGCACTTTTGAAGAAACTGGTGTACCAGACGCACAACCAAGATTGAACAGCGTCGCCACCTGAGCTAACGGGAACGCTAGCCACCCTGAGGTTCCAGTTCACAGCAGCGTCACTTTTTGTGCTGGATACCCAGTTTTCGTCGAAAGCATAGATGGACAAAATTTTTTTGACAGTTGCTTCATCTACATCTACATCATACTCCGCAAGCCACCTTATGGTGCGTGGCGGAGGGTACTTCTGGTACCACTCACTGATTCCCCCCACCCTGTTCACATCTCAATTTCTCGAACTTCCGCGTCGTGTTTATTACGCGTCTTCTATGTGGGAGTAAGTAATATGTTGTCCGACGTTTCTCGGAAAGTGCTCTCTCGAAATTTCAATAATCAACCTCCTCATTATACACAATGCCTCTCTTGCAACATCTGTCAATGAAGTTTTGTTGAGCATCTCGGTAATGCTCTCGCGCCGACTAAGCGATCTCGTGACGAAACGCGCCGCTTTTCGTTAGTTAGATCTCCTTTCTCTCTCTCTCTCTCTCTCTCTCTCTCTCTCTCTCTCTCTCTATTGTAACAGTCCTACCTGATAAGGACGCCATATTGATGAACAATACTCAAGTATTGCACGAAAGAGCGCCTTATAAGCCACTTTCTTCGTGGATGAGTTACAGTACCTTAAGATTCTTCCTATGAATCTCAGTCTGGCATCTGCTTTTGCTACTGTTTGTCTAATGTGGGTGGTCATTCCACTTAAGGTAGGTCTGGATAATTACTCTTTCATATTTTTCGGTAGATACTGTTTCCATCAGTTTCTCATCAATAATGTAGTTGTATAGTAATGGTTTTCTCTTCGTACATGTGCGCAATATGTTACATTTATTTACGTTCAGGATCAATTGCCGGAGCCTTCACCATTGAGCAATCCTTTGCAGGTCGTTCTACAAATCGATACTATTTTCTGGTGTTGCTACTTTGCTATAAACAACCGCAACATCTGCGAAGAGCATCTGCGAAGAGCATCCGTACGCTTTCTACTAGATCATTTATAAACACTGTAAATAATAAAGGTCCTATCGCACTTCCTATAGTTACTCCGGAAACTACCTGGACATCTGTCGATTTTGTTCCGTGAAGGGTGACGTGGTGAGTTTTATATGCAAAGAAATCTTGAATTCAATCGCAAATCTCGTCAGATACACAATAATCTGTTTTTTGTTTCATTAAATGGCAGTGCGGGATGATGCCAAACGCTTTTCTGAAGTCAAGGAATCCGCCATCTATCGGAAGGCTGTTGTCTACAGGGCTACGGATTTCTCAGAGGAACAAAGCGAGCGGAGATTAGCAAGATTTCTGTTCGCGGAGTCCATGCTGACTTTTATAGACGTCATTTTATTTCTTCAAAAATGTCACAATTCTCGACCATAAAACATGTTCCGTAATTCTACAACAGATCGATGTCAACGATATAGGTCTTCGTGAAAATGAGATGGACCTGCGCTTTTTTCCAGTCGTTAGCTACGTTTCGTTGCTCCAGCAATCTAAGACAAACTGATGTTAGAAGGAGAACAAGTTCTTTCACATAATCTTTGTAGGATTTAACAGGTATCTTCTTCAATAGTGAAGTAGTCAGCTTTTCTGAAGGAGAAAAATAATTTTGGATGTTATTTGGCAGTAAGAAAGGTAATAAAGCACAAATGGGTAAAGTAAAAGGGCGTTACGTACTTATTTTAAATTTTAATTTATTTGCTTTTGTTTATGTAAATCCTCAATAAAATAAATAAATGTTCATGTTTTCACGTGCGTGGAGGACTCTTTATCCTCTTCTTTCATTCCTCAGGTTGTGGAGGGTTAATCACATGACCTCCATTATGAATTTTCTTTAATCGATAACAAACACTACTATTACTGCCAGTTCTTTAATTCTATACTCCGAGTTTTTGTAAAAATAACGGTCCGCCATGATTGCACTTTCGCCATCCATAGGCCACCTCCATAGCAAACAGTTCCACAACAAACCCAGATTTGATGCTGACGTGCAAACAAAAACGACCAATCGTGACGGGCGATTCTCGTTACAAAAACAGCGGCGCTGCAGTAGACGCATTTGCCACGAACAGTCGAGTGAGACGAGAAAATCGCTCCCGCGAAAGAGGCTTCAGTATGAAGTACGTGACATCAGTAACAAAATATTGCACTCCTATACAATGCCAGGAAAGAGCAGCTTTCGTCAGCGCGAAGGGGGGTTTGAAAACCAGAGTTCTTTCCCAGATATGGTTCCTGAGGATTGGTACGCCCCCTCCTTCCTCCGTCCTATGAACCGACTGGCCCAGTCAGTCACAGGTGGGAGCTACAGTTTAATGTGAGCTCCAAACCACACCGCAGATCAAAAGTTTTTGCACAACCAAATAATTCTTCTTTTTTTATGCTAAGTGCTTCGTCCTCCAAGAACACTGGAGATCAAAAGCATGATATGTTGTTTGTCCATGGCTTTTCTGAACAGCGATTCTGTCGCAATCCAAACCACTGGCTGAAGTTCTTCAGCCAGGAAAATGTTCTACGTCCTGGACAACGTCTGCCATCAGTCTGTCCTTGAAGTATTAGCTGCAACAGGTTGTATTTCTTGTTGAGCACTATAAGGCCAAAACATTTCCGTGTTACTTTCTCTTTATGATACTGAAAATTTCTAAGTCTTGTTCACACGCCGCTCTATCAGTCCACGGTATCATTAACATCCTTCGATACGCCCACATCTCAAATTCTTCTAATTTCGTACCTAATACTGCGGTAAGTATCCATGACTCAACCCCGTATGAGATACTCAACACGTGGCATCGAAGTAACGAGTGCGAAGTGTAACGCTTATCCCACGGCTAGTAAGAACGTCCTTCATTTCCTGGAAAGAACTTTTCGCCTATTCAAATCCGCAGCGTAGTTCTTGAGAAGAGCGCCAGTTATCGTTGATTTGGCATCCCACATATTTATATGATGGTACACTGTCGATCTTATTATTATCGAGTGCAACAGTGCCCTGAAGGTCACCTCGGTTTCTGTTGATAACCATCCATTTTGTCTTCTTGATGTTCATGTGTTACCCCAAGACATTCTCCTGTTTAGTAACAGTGTTTAGTAGTTTTTGCAGATCTTTTAGCTGGTTGTAAGTAAGACAGTGCCACCAGAATATTTGATATTAACGGTAATTTCATTAACCACCATTCCATGATACTTACTATCACGACTACCTTGGCGAATCTTCTCAGAATAGATGTTAAAAGGTAATGGGGAGAGAATACAGTGCAGGCGAACACTTTTTATAACCATTCAGCTTCGGATCAACAAAAATGTGAAGCAATTTCTCGTGCTAAACAGTGTCAAAAGCTTTTTCATAATCGATAAAACGGGCATAAACATCACGATATCGTTGAATGTATACATGAAGACCGAGCGCCGCCCGAGTCGCGGAACCACTTCTGAATACAAATAATTAATCGCCTGAGGTTTAATAAAGCGATAACAGATAGACAAAATCTTAGGAGATACAGAAGTTTTAATGTCCGAACTTTAGATCTGTAGTTTGACACTTTCCTAGTTAGCCACCATGTTCAAATTATGCTAGGAAAGGGCTCAGTGAGGACTATACAAAATGAACCAGTTCATGTACTCATATACATCTACAAACATACTCCGCTAGCCACCGTACGGTGTTTGGCGGAGGGTACACTGTACCACTAACAGTCATTTCCTTTCGTGCTGCACTCGCAGACAGAGCGAGGAGAAAAAAAAAACTATCTATATGCCTCCGTACGAGCCATAATCTCTCTGATCTGATCTTTACATTCCTTACTCGACAAGTGCGTTGGCGGCAGTAAAACCGTTCTGCAGACAGTCTCAAATGCTGTTTCTCGAATTCTGTCAACAGTGCTCCTCGAAAGGAACGTCGCCTTCTGTCCAGTGATTTCCCTTCGAGTTTCCGAAGCATCTCCGTAATACGTGCGTGTTGTTCGAACTTACAAATCTAGCAGCCCGCCTCTGAATTGCTTCGACGCCTCCCTTAATCCGATCTGGCACGGGCCCCAAACACTTTAATAGTACTCAACAACGGGTCGGACCAGTATCATACATGCAGTTTTCTTTACCAAACTCGACCATTCACCTTTCCTACTGCAATCCTTACATCCTCATTCCACTTAACAGTGTTTTCAACGTTACGCTTAGCTGCTTAATCGAAGTGACCATGTCAATCAGCACACTACTAATGCTGTACTCGAACATTATGAGTTTGTTTCTCTTACTCGTCCGCATTTACTTACATTTTTGTACATTTCGAGCTACCTGCTATTCGCCACACGAACCAGAAATTTTGCCTAAGCCATTTTGTATCCTCCGACAGTCACTGAACGACGACAGTTTCACATATACCACAGCATCATCAGTAAGCAGCCACAGATTACTGCTTACCCAGTAGGCTAGATCATTTATGTACACAGACAATAACAGAGGTCTTATCACTTTAATTGAGGAGAGGAAACCCTCTTAAACGTAAAAAAGAATGATCGGTGGCGAATCTTAAACCCGTACCTTCTAAATACGGACGCAAGCCCTTACATACATTAGGACTAACTCTATCAACCCACTGGAGTTACGTGTACGAGTCCTAATAGGTCGCAGAAGAAAGACCGAGCTCAAGCAACTGGCATATGTAATATCACTGGTACATCAGTGAGGTTCAACGCTCGTTGAGGAGACGTCGTTACCCAGCGTAATGCCAAGCAAGAAACGAATGTGCTTAGTGACGAGGAGTGGGCGGGAACTGGAAGTTTGTGCGCACGCTGAGAGCCAGCGAAGCTGAGAGAGAGGACGCTGGTGCTGGTGAGCGGCGGGACGGGCGTCGCCCATTCTGCTCTCGTCTTCCTGGAAGCTGAGCTCGGACACGGGTGCCAGCTTGTTTTGTACGGTGCGGGTGAAAGCTTGCGGGATGCTCCGGGTCGACGTAATTGCGCCCGTTGCGACACCGCGACAGCTGCCGCCGCCGCCGTGTGCCGGGCCGTGTCCGCCTCGTCCTTGGTCAGCCCGGACCTTACCGGAAGCCATCGGCCCACTCTGACGTAACTCACCCCGATTCCAGCGCTCCTTCTGGCTCGAGCACACCTACTCTATCTATACACAGCGTGTTGGGAAAGTATCATCCGATTTCATAAATGTACAACGTCCACATGAATGAAGATAGAAACTTTAGAAGTTAGAAATTTTAAATTACCCACATGACTGAAACATTATCTTTAAAAGAAACATTCGAGGCCGTATCTTTGAACGCACATACTTCCTTGAGGAACTTTTTACAGTTCCACTTAAAGCCCAAGTTTCCATTTATCTTCCACAAATGTTTAACGTGCCCTCCACTGGACGGTCGACAGATATCGAGGCGATAGTCAAACTCATCCTATTCTTTAAACAGCATGTGTGGACTTACTGGAATCACTGCTGTTGCTGCGCAGCGTCGCAGTTAACCCAATGTTCTTAGAAGAGAAGGCAGATAGACGTAATCTTTCACCAATTCCATAAAAAAGTCACATACCGTGAGATTGGTCAAAATCATTACGGCTCTCACGTCCTAGGAGGTGCTCTCGACGAAAACTACGTCACAGAGTTATAACTGAAATGCACCCGCTGAAACAAACGACGCGTAACGCCTTACGTTGCCATGTTATTGCTATTTCGATGCAACGCACACTCCATACCGAACGAAACAGGCAGTGAGCTATCTGCAGTAGGGTGACCCCTACTGCCAACCACATGAACTAAAAACTTACAACTAACACCTAGATTAACTTCCAGTTTCAATATCTAAGTTCAAATGTACCCCAGGTTTCTATATTCACTCATGTCTTGTGACAGTGGAGTAATCGTTTTTAAAAACTGCGTATTATTTCACTTAACCCTGTTATAAATCGAATTAGATACCATCTACTTCTAATGCCCAAATAGCTACAAAGGATTCAAGAAGAGTCACTTGATTCCAGTTCAGGTGCGGAAATTTAGAAGAAGTATCACAGTAAGTTCTCAATCTACGTATATAAAGCAGGTGTATGTGTGTACGAATCTCCTCACAAACCCCTGGAACAACTCCAACCAAATTTGGCACACAAACAGAAGGCCTCACAAGTATCAGTACTGCGGAGGTTTAGAAACTCCTACCTACCACAGGACCGGAGATACAGGGAAAACATGTTTTTCCCGCTCCTGGCATACAGGTTGGCCTGCACAACAAGCAGATTATATGGGGACAGCAGGGCAGTCTATGTATCAGGGATAAGAAAAGATTTTCCAGCCCCTGAAAAGTAGGCTTCAGAGCAGTGAAGTATTGACATAGTATCGGCCTTTTTTATCAACTTGATTTGCAGTGCAGCCTATATTTTGAGAGCATAAAAATGGTTTTAAGTGCTTGGTGTGTAATCTGTCTTGCAGAACAAGCATGTTGTGGGTGTAGAATCGAGCCTGCTCCATCTTCCTACTGTGCGCAGACTACACATGCTGATCAGCACAGCTGAACACAGATGGGGAAGGCGATAGATAGTGAGGATGGGGAGAGGACAAGATAGACAGAGAAAGGGGGAGGAGGAGATAGACAGACAGAGGTGGGGAAGGAAATGATGGACTGACCAATGTGGGAGGAAGAGATGTGTGCAATATATATGCCATATGCGTATGTTAGGGGATCCACAGGAAAAAGGTTACTTACTTCAATAAGTGCCATAGCAGCCACAAAACCAGGTACCTATCCATCGTATATAGTCAATACTGACAGTGGAGAGATGAAGCAGCAGTTTAAGTGGCTTGCCGCCAGTCTCTCCTTGCGAAGAACTAAGAGATTGGAACGAAAGTATTCACTGAACTCATTTGGCACTGCACTCACTTCTCTGAGAGAAAGATGACGTGTCGACAGTTTAGGTGGCCAATAAAAGGCATCTACGAAAAGGTAACACATTATTAAGTTTATTTACAATATTTGCACTTAATGCAAGTTTATCTACAATATGTGAACTTAACAAGTGAAATATGCATAACTTTGAAGTGGTGTATGTCCTTCTGTGGTGCTGAACTAAATACAATAAAAATTGGTTGGTTGCTTGGTTGGTTTGGGGGGAGGGGACCAAACAGCGAGGTCATCGGTCCCATCGTATTAGTAAAGGATGGGGAAGGGAGTCGACCGTGCCCTTTCAAAGGAGCCATCCCGGCATTTGCCTGAAGCGTTTTAGGGAAATCACGGAAAACCTTAATCAGGATGGGCGGACGCGGGTTAGGACAGTCGTCCTCCCGAATGTGAGAGTCCAGTGACAATAAAAGTACCATACCTGACAGAGACAAATAATCTCGAATGCTGTTACACTCAAATAAGACACCGACATGTAATAAAGTTTAGCAGAGTTGAGCGAAGTCGACGTATTGTCCCCATAGCAGTCTTCCATACTAGGGTTGATATCAGTCTGTAAGTTTACTGTGTCTGGGCGGAAAAGTTCAAAGTGCAGCAACTTAAAATGACGCGCCGGCCAATCAGAGTCAAACAGTCAGGTCATGTGACTTTAGCATCCTCTGGCGACGTGTATGCGTGGCGCCCTCCATCGCAGACAGCAAGTGATGAAGAGCGAACTCGCTTGCCAGCGTGCTGGCGGGTGGTTCACATGCGCCGTCTCCCGTGTAGCTGTGAGCGGCGCGAAATACGCCTGGTGCAGTCGATGAAGATGATGTCGATACCGCAAAGGAAAAATCAAAATGTATAAAAGGCTGGGATTTCACATAATTCTTCTGTTCTGGAAGCAACATTTACATAAAAATTAATTTTCTGTTAGTGCAGAGACGATGAGTTCCCGCTACCATTTGGTGGCTACGGGCTACTGTCGTACACAGCGTTTCTCACCAGGTCTCCCTCAGGGTGGATTAGCAGATTAGAGAGAATGAAATCACTTCAGCATGCCGGTCACCTTCTGAAATACGTGTAGCACAACGTCATGTAATGTTAATTTAGGCGAAGGTTGCTATCAGTGGGTCACCTAAACAAAATGTGTAATAAAATCCTTGGATACTGTAATAAATATTCCATTTTCAGTGTAACTTGAACATTATCAAACTTCCTGGCAGATTAAAACTGTGTGCCCGACCGAGACTCGAACTCGGGACCTTTGCCTTTCACGGGCAAGTGCTCTACCAACTGAGCTACCGAAGCACGACTCACGCCCGGTACTCACAGCTTTACTTCTGCCAGTACCTCGTCTCCTACCTTCCAAACTTTACAGAAGCTCTCCTGCGAAACATGCAGAACTAGCACTCCTGAAAGAAAGGATATTGCGGAGACATGGCTTAGCCACAGCCTGGGGGATGTTTCCAGAATGAGATTTTCACTCTGCAGCGGAGTGTGCGCTGATATGAAACTTCCTGGCAGATTAAAACTGTGTGCCCGACCGAGACTCGAACTCGGGACCTTTGCCTTTCACGGGCAAGTGCTCTACCAACTGAGCTACCGAAGCACGACTCACGCCCGGTACTCACAGCTTTACTTCTGCCAGTACCTCGTCTCCTACCTTCCAAACTTTACAGAAGCTCTCCTGCGAAACATGCAGAACTAGCACTCCTGAAAGAAAGGATATTGCGGAGACATGGCTTAGCCACAGCCTGGGGGATGTTTCCAGAATGAGATTTTCACTCTGCAGCGGAGTGTGCGCTGATATGAAACTTCCTGGCAGATTAAAACTGTGTGCCCGACCGAGACTCGAACTCGGGACCTTTGCCTTTCACGGGCAAGTGCTCTACCAACTGAGCTACCGAAGCACGACTCACGCCCGGTACTCACAGCTTTACTTCTGCCAGTACCTCGTCTCCTACCTTCCAAACCTTACAGAAGCTCTCCTGCGAAACATGCAGAACTAGCACTCCTGAAAGAAAGGATATTGCGGAGACATGGCTTAGCCACAGCCTGGGGGATGTTTCCAGAATGAGATTTTCACTCTGCAGCGGAGTGTGCGCTGATATGAAACTTCCTGGCAGATTAAAACTGTGTGCCCGACCGAGACTCGAACTCGGGACCTTTGCCTTTCACGGGCAAGTGCTCTACCAACTGAGCTACCGAAGCACGACTCACGCCCGGTACTCACAGCTTTACTTCTGCCAGTACCTCGTCTCCTACCTTCCAAACTTTACAGAAGCTCTCCTGCGAAACATGCAGAACTAGCACTCCTGAAAGAAAGGATATTGCGGAGACATGGCTTAGCCACAGCCTGCAGAGTGAAAATCTCATTCTGGAAACATCCCCCAGGCTGTGGCTAAGCCATGTCTCCGCAATATCCTTTCTTTCAGGAGTGCTAGTTCTGCATGTTTCGCAGGAGAGCTTCTGTAAAGTTTGGAAGGTAGGAGACGAGGTACTGGCAGAAGTAAAGCTGTGAGTACCGGGCGTGAGTCGTGCTTCGGTAGCTCAGTTGGTAGAGCACTTGCCCGTGAAAGGCAAAGGTCCCGAGTTCGAGTCTCGGTCGGGCACACAGTTTTAATCTGCCAGGAAGTTTCATATCAGCGCACACTCCGCTGCAGAGTGAAAATCTCATTCTGGAAACATCCCCCAGGCTGTGGCTAAGCCATGTCTCCGCAATATCCTTTCTTTCAGGAGTGCTAGTTCTGCATGTTTCGCAGGAGAGCTTCTGTAAAGTTTGGAAGGTAGGAGACGAGGTACTGGCAGAAGTAAAGCTGTGAGTACCGGGCGTGAGTCGTGCTTCGGCAGCTCAGTTGGTAGAGCACTTGCCCGTGAAAGGCAAAGGTCCCGAGTTCGAGTCTCGGTCGGGCACACAGTTTTAATCTGCCAGGAAGTTTCATATCAGCGCACACTCCGCTGCAGAGTGAAAATCTCATTCTGGAAACATCCCCCAGGCTGTGGCTAAGCCATGTCTCCGCAATATCCTTTCTTTCAGGAGTGCTAGTTCTGCATGTTTCGCAGGAGAGCTTCTGTAAAGTTTGGAAGGTAGGAGACGAGGTACTGGCAGAAGTAAAGCTGTGAGTACCGGGCGTGAGTCGTGCTTCGGTAGCTCAGTTGGTAGAGCACTTGCCCGTGAAAGGCAAAGGTCCCGAGTTCGAGTCTCGGTCGGGCACACAGTTTTAATCTGCCAGGAAGTTTCATATCAGCGCACACTCCGCTGCAGAGTGAAAATCTCATTCTTGAACATTATCGTTTGCATTTCTCTATAGTAGGTACAGAATTCATAAATATTCACTGTCAATGAAATATTTGAAACATAAAAACGGTTTTCCAGAATGGGCTATAATGTAATAGCTATTATTAAATATTATACACATCTAAATAAGTGTCAATATATTTTATATTTTTTTTTTTTTTTTTTTTTTTTTTGGAGTTGGCATTTGGAACCGAATGACATGTATTCCAAACAAAGAAGGCTAAAAGTAATGTCGTCTTCGAAAGTAAAAAAAAAAAAAATCACCCACACATTTGGCGGAGTGTCAAAAGACAAACTATTAAGAAACATATAATGAAAACCATTACACGAATTTTGTTCAAAATGGACAACTTAAGCCTAGGATAAGATGAAATTCGAGACGGTTCATTCAAGGCAAGTCGTTCTACATCGCTTAAAACAACACCTAGTCTGCGTCCGCAGCAGATAATTAATATTGTGAATATCACAAGATGGTGTCAATTGCGCTTGCTTTCTAGTGATGGCTGCAGAAATTTTAGTCACTATTACCATATCACTATGACGTTTCACTCATTAATACTAGTCAATTACAGGAACATAGTGCAAATTATACCTTTTTTCACTGTTACTTTGTGTCTTCGTGAGACAACTAACCACTAAGCTGTAAGATGGTGAATCTTTGCAACACGGGGGACACGTAACGACCACCGGAATGCGCCTACTGTCGATATCCACAGAGAAATCGAGCAAGCCCTTCGATAGCAGCCTTACCCTACATCAAATACAAATATCGTTTATCACATGATATTAATTTGGCATCCGTTACAGTGTAATAACTAAGTGACAATTATCAACCTTAAAATGCTTCTAATATAAACTTAGCCTCTCACTTGTCAACAGAGCCTGAAATCTGCTTCCCAGTAAATGTGAAAATGTATATGGCGCTGTAAACGAAGCACTGGAAGATAACTATTCCACTAACTCTTCCAAGTGAGGAAGAGCAAATTCGGCGAAACAATTTGTCTTGTTAGTGCTCTGGGAACCCATTTACGAAGAAGACGAAACTATTTCAGAGCCAGAAATGACTCTAGCGTTGCGAGCGGCATGTCCTCGATTCCGCTGGTCTGGCATTCTCCGTCCCAAACGATCAAACGCTAGAGAACCACAGTTTCTGCTACAGGTTACCTACATATAACGTGCTTTCGAAGAAACTACGTCAGAAGAAAACTGAATGCCGAGAGTCATCGGATTGTCACTGCTCAACGTTGCTCAAACAAATTTCGGGCTTGCAGCCGGTCGTCGTTTAATTCATTGCACGGATATTTGGACTGGGCACCTGCTGGTCACCTTCGGGTGAATCTCCGAAGACTAACGAAGACTTCCTCCGTTCCGCCCTATCGGCACGTTGCGAGTAGCCCTCGTATGCGTCAAAATTCCAGGTTGACAGACAGACCACACTTCCGGGCAGCAGCGCCCTCGCTGGTGGAACCGCAGAACTCAGCTGTCCTCTGTGTTACCGCTCGCCGTGGCCGTTGGTGCACTCTATCGTCTTCGATTACAACAAATCGTGGAGATGACGGGAGTTCCACGCACTGTCCAATTGGTAGCCGCTATCCCGGTTCATCAGATTTTCCGCCAAGCGGAATTCTTTAAGGATAGAGTCCCAAAAGTTCAGCAACAGCGGACTTGCTTCGTTGCAAAAGCGAGTGAAATGTTGATCCTCGGTGCACCGTTCTTTGATAGCGCGTGTGGTCATTCATATGTAATCCACACGACACTGACAAGGTGTTTTGTAAGTTCCTGCATTCCACAATAACAGGTCGTCCTTCACCTATCCCAAAAGGACTGTAATCTTAGATGGTGGACAGAAAATCAGTTTCAGTTGAAACAAAGCAGTGTGTCCGCCTCAAACTTTTACCGATTATTGACAAAGAATCTGCGAGAGCACCTTTGTAAAAATTGATTCCAAATCAAAGCTAACCAAACAGCCAGAGCTGCTCACACTGAGAGCCCCCAGTCTTTTCACAAAGTCAGCTGAGCTACGACGTGACTGACGCTGTCAACGTTACTATCGCAAAAACTTTGACACGCACCGTGTTGCTTGTCTGTAACTACCTCTATTTTAATACCTGTACGACGTTGTGCCGCTTCTGGCGTGGTCATACTCACTGTCGAAGTTATTAGTTTACTATTTCCCGCTTCTTATGTGGCTGGTGTAAGGGAAGAACAATCGCTGGCGTACTTTGGATGTTTTCGACAGGCGTACATGTATCCGGACTATCGCCAGCGTTTGCTCTAGACCAGTGCATAATGTCTGCTAGACCCAAATGCACACAGAATCTTCACTACCAATGAGAACTTACTTCGCTGACGCTTATTCAAAAAGAATAGTTCACGACTTCCCTAGCGGCACCTTTGAAAAAGTGCTAAAACAATGAAGAAGACTTTTGCAATCGAGTAGAAGTTAGGCGAATGTTTGGCCAAACACATGAATTCAAGTTGGATGAAAGACATTGGACAACGGAAAAACTTGGGCGAAGAGGGCAAATATGCATTCATCGTTCGAGAAGCCGCTGCTATACATTTTTGTTATAAATCTCGCTTTGTTAGTTTCAGAAAACGTGCAAATAATAAACAGAACATTACACACTGCTTTTCAGGAATGTCAGAGCGAACTTCCAAGACAATGTCGACGTTACACCTTATGTTTGTCTGTTCTATTTTTCGATGCTAGGCTACGAGATCCTATCCCCTCTGTTTCATCTAACGACTTTCTTCCTCTTGCATCGTTTGAATGTACTATTTCGTTGACAGCGACATAACTTGGTTTATTTTTCTGGGAAAATTAGTGTGATTGGACGGACCTAATATACGTAAATAATTATATGCAGCTACAGTTTTCGATACTTTTGTCTGTCCGCGCAAAGGTGCTATTTCAATCAATGTCACTCGCAGCAGTTATCAAAAAGTACACACGTAAGAGAAGGCCTAATCGGAACAGTGAACAGGTGTGTAGAGGACTATGCCGTATACTAACGTTGCATGAACAGTGAAGTACAATCAATACAAAAATCACCTGGTCGAGCGGTTCTAGGCGCTACAGTCTGGAACCGCGCAGTCGCTACGGTCGCAGGTTCGAATCCTGCCTCGGGCGTGGATGTGTGTGATGTCCTTAGGTTAGTTAGGTTTAAGTAGTTCTAAGTTCTAGGGGACTGATGACCTCAGAAGTTAAGTCCCATAGTGCTCAGAGCCATTTGAACCATTTTTAACAAAAATCACCAAGAACAATTACCGAAGAGACCGACAGGAACTACTTATTTACAAAACTTTGTAGGAAGTGATGGGAAATTAAATTTCTTAGTTATCAAATCATTGTATAATGCAAGTACGTAATGTGTTAAAACAGCCACCGTAATGGCACAAAATTACAAGCTTCCAATTCCCGCTACCATTTTTTACAAGATCCAAATAAGCGCATCTATAATCTCATTTAGGTGGAACTACTTCTGGTACGAGAGGGATGTTGATGTCTGATTTAGAAAACATACTAAGTTATCGAGCGGACACCTTAACGTGCCAGTTTTAAGTGGGCGTATCTTGGACTATGGTTGCCTAAGATAATGGTACAGATCGAACCAGTAGTACCTCGTTCACCATACTGCCACTCCCAACAAATAATGCCAGTGGCCAGTGAAGAATATTTATTCCGCTTTGCGTTGTGTAGTGCGCTGCTTGTTGTTATATTATTTTGAAATAAGTGAAAAGGCTACTCGATGTCGATCAAAGTAAGACCCCCTGACCTCAAAAAGGATTGGTGATCGCTATCCCTGTGTGTCAGTTGTGCTCTCACAGAAACACAAATTACGGGCGTAGGATAACAACTCTGTGAGAGACAGGCAGGACTATTTCTCCCCCCCCCCCCCCTTCCCACTGTTTCAAATGGCTCTCAGCACTATGGGACTTAACATCTGAGGTCATCAGTCCCCTAGACTTGAACAACTTAAACCTAACTAAGCTAAGGACAGCTCACACATCCATGCCCGAGGCAGGATTCGAACTTGCGACCGTAACAGTCGCGCGGTTCCGGGCTGAAGCGCCTAGAACTGCTAGGCCACCGCGGCCGGCAATAACTGGACAAATCACTGTGGGACGTACGAGGAACGTATCTGTTAGGACAGTGCGGGGAAATCTGGCGTTAATGGGCTATGGCAGCAGACGATCGACGTGAGTGCCTTTGGTAACAGCTCATCGTCTGCGGCGCCTCTCCTGGGCTCGTGACCACGCAGGTTGGACTCTAGACGACTGGAAAACCGGGGCCTGGTCAGATGAGTCACGATTTCAGTTGGTAAGAACTTATGTTAGGGTTAGAGTGTGGCGCGGATCCCACGTAGCCATGGACTCAAGTTGTCAACAATCGTCTACTTGGACACCATTTTCAGCCGTTCCCGAACAACGATGGAATTTTTAAGGATCAGAATGAGCCATGTCATCGAGCCAAAATTGCTCGCGACTGGTTTGAAGAACATTCTGGACAATACGAGTGAATGATTTGGACGCCTGACATGTAGCCCATCTAAAATATTATGAGACATAATCGGGAGATCAGTTTGTGTACAAAATCATGAAATGGCAGTGCCTTCGCAGTAGAGGCAGCATGGCTCAGTATTCCTGCAGCGGACTTCCAACGAGCTGTGGAGTGCATGCCATGTCGAGTTCCTGCACTACGCCGGCCAAGAGAATGTCCGATACAATGTTAGGAGGTATCCCATGACTTTTGTCACCTAAGTGTATGTATCCATAATCACTTTTTGCAGCGTGCGCTGTTTTGAATCTTCCTAGCAGGTTTCATTGTTACGTGTACCAAGAGCGAAGCTGAGGGCGGGCAGGGGCAGTGTGGTAGGCCTACGAGACGAGTGGGATGCGCCGTGCCGCGTCGGGACGCCTCCGGGAACACAGGCGGCGACGCAGGTTCCGGGAAGACGCCTGGCCGGGCTAGCGCGGCGCGCATACACACGACGCCCATTAGGCGGCCGTGGGCTTCCGGCGGACGCTCCTTGCTCCGTTCCCCGACACTCCTGGGAGGGCGTGATATAGTGTGAAACAGCGGGAAAGAGGTCCGAAAATCATATGAAATTTACGTGTCGACATTTTTGCGTTCCAACACAGTAACTTTAAAGAAACGTAATTCTGTAGATTGGTTCTAAACTCTGTGTGTGTGTGTGTGTGTGTGTGTGTGTGTGTGTGTGTGTGTGTGTGTGTAAATATCCTCTGCATTGCATATAAGGTGCTGCTCAGCGTTCTGTTTATATGATGTTATGGTGCTGCTTCTTTAACTGTCTCAGTTCAACTGCTCGAATCATATAATACTTTCCCTCTCAATTCGACTAATTTTGCTATCGGGAATACACGCAATGTTAACTGCATTTATCCTTTCAGAGGAGAATTATGTGCTCGCATTTATTTTTGTGGAGCAAGCCACTTTCGCCACTGACGAAGGAGGAGGATGTAAGAAGCGGGAAAGATTACGCGTTTAACGTCCCGTCGACGATGAGGTCATCAGCGAAGAAGAAAAAGTTCAGATTAGCGAAGGAAGAACGAAAAATGGACTGTGATCTCTTCCAAGATCACAATAAATGTCACCTCGACGTGATCTGCAAAGAGAAAAGTAGATAAGGGAAACTGAAGGAAACTCAAATGTAGATCGCTGAATGGGTAATCAGCACATCATAAAAATGAGTCAGTTCCGAAACTCATTACACTGTCTCGCTAGGTATTGATCGTTTGCTATACGTCAGGATATAGGTTCAAACAGGCTTGGAAACTGTGTGGAAGTTACCCACAAATTCTTGTAAAGTGAAAATCAAGATGCTTCTCTGACCAGCAGTTGGAATTTTTTATTCCCATACACGAATACTGCAGAAACAAATTGGCCAAATTTATATACGAGTAGGACTTGGAAGAGCAGTTGAACGGAATGGACAGTGTCTTGAAAGGAGGATATAAGATGAACATCAACCAAAGCAAAACGAGGATAATCGAATGTAGTCGAATTAAGTCGGGTGATGCTGAGGGAATTAGATTAGGAAATGAGACACTTAAAGTAGTAAAGGAATTTTGCTATTTGGGGAGCAAAATAACTGATGATGGTCGAAGTAGAGAGGATATCAAATGTAGACTGGCAATGGCAAGGAAAGCGTTTCTGAAGAAGGGAAATTTGTTGACATCGAGTATAGATTTAAGTGTCAGGAAGACATTTCTGAAAGTATTTGTATGGGGTGTAGCCATGTATGGAAGTGAAACGTGGACGACAAATAGTTTAGACAAGAAGAGAATAGAAGCTTTTGAAATGTGGTGTTACAGAAGAATGCTGAAGATTAGATGGGTAGATCACATAACTAATGAGGAGGTATTGAATAGAACTGGGGAGGAGTTTGTGGCACAACTTGACTAGAAGAAGGGATCGGTTGGTAGGACATGTTCTGAGGCACCAAGGGATCACCAATTTAGTGTTAGAGGGCAGCGTGGAAGGTAAAAATCGTAGAGGGAGACCTACAGATGAAAAAATCGTAGAGGGAGACCTACAGATGAATACACTAAGCAGATTCAGAAGGATGTAGGTTGCAGTAGGTACTGGGAGATGAAGGAGCTTGCACAGGATAGAGTAGCATGGAGAGCTGCATCAAACCAGTCTCAGGACTAAAGACCACAACAACAACAACAACAACAGGTTTACTTTATATTTTATATACGAGTAGGTTATCCTCATCACGTTTCGTATGACGCATTGGCGTCTGAGGCAACGAAAACATGCAGGAAACTACTTTATATTTGATGACTGGAACACTAGCCAGTATTGTGCGACGGAGCGACCCCACAGTTACAAGAGGCAGCGCAGCGTGAAGTGCAATATCTTAATCCACAAAAGACTGAATTTCAACAACAGACAAAAGCATGTAAACTGATTGTACCAACTTAACATCAATTACCGAACGGGGTAGCGCAGTGGTACGACATGGACTTGCGTTCAGAGCCGGTCGGTGCGGCCGAGCGGTTCTAGGCGCTACAGTCTGGAACCGCGCAACCGCTACGGTCGCAGGTTCGAATCCTGCCTCGGGCATGGATGTGTGTGATGTCGTTAGGTTAGTTAGGTTTAAGTAGTTCTAAGTTCTAGGGGACTGATGACCTCAGCTGTTAAGTCCCATAGTGCTCAGAGCCATTTGAACAATTTTTTTGCGGTCAGAGGGACGATGGTTCAAACCCCGGCAAGGGCATCCATATTTAGGTTTTCCTTTATCGCTTTACGGCAAATGCTAGGCTGTTGCTCTTCCAAAACTAAAATTATGCTAGTTCCAAAGTACGAATGCAACTAATTCACAGGGCCTCTCAGTTTCTTTACGACCCCGTCTCATTATTTGACATAATGTCACTACAAAAGTAACTTTCACATGATGTGTCACTGCCAAGTTACATTGCTCGATGCAACCTCCTTAGTACGTGTAAAGAATTGCTTTGGGGTAGTACTGAAGGCTATTTAAAGAAATACGGAACGAGACAAACAAAAATGACGCTTTTATCCAAAAACAATAACTGCATTGGAGTCGCCGCGATTTATGATGGACATCACAAAAGGCAGGCCATAGTTCTTAATAATATCACCACCGACGGCAATGCGTGCTCTGCAATTTGCTCCCATGCTAGTCACAAGGTTGGTAAGGATTTCCATCCCTCCACCAGCGCGGTTGACAACTGCTGGATGGTCGTTGCTGCATATGGAGGCGCTGTAATACCTCTCACCAATCCATCCCACGCGTTCTCGTTGGGATTTAAGTTGGGGGAATGGACAGGCGAATCCATTCCGCGAATATGCCCCCGTTCCAGGAGCTTCTCCATCTGCGCAGTTCGATGCAGTCACGCATTTGTCATCCCTAAAATGAAGACAGGGCCGAATGCACCCCTGAAAAGACGCACTTGGGGAAGGAGTACAGCGTTACAATAACGTTGACCAGTGAGTGTACCGTGTTCCAAGATTTGCAGGCCTGCACGCCCATGCAAAATCATGCCTCCCCACAACACAACAGACCACTAAAACGATTATGTTCGACGATGTTCCTGGATAAGTGGCGTGTTACCACCTCTCGCCATATGAGGGTACGATCAGCATCTTGACCGTTTTGGTGATCCAGATGTTACGATGTGCGGAAGCGTGATGTTGCTTGTGTGTACTAACCTAATTTTTGAACACGGTACACTATCAGGTCAATGTTATTGTGACACTATACTCCTCCCTCTCGCGTCTTTTCAGGGGTGCTTTCGTCCGTAACTTCATTTTTATGAATGACAATGCGCGATCGCATCGAACTGCTTAAGTGAAACGAGAGGATATTCACCGAATGGACTGGCCTGCCCGTTCCGCCGACTTATCCAGCAGTTGTCAAACGCGCTGGTGGAAGAATGAAAAACCACACCACAAGGACTCCTTATGAGCCTTGTGGCCAGCATGAAAGCTCATTGCAGAGCATTCACTGCCGTCGGTGGATATCACAAACCTTATTAAGAGCCATGTCCCGCCTTTTGTAATGTCAAGGGGAGTGACATAAATCGCGGTGACTTCATCGTAATTATTGTCTTTCAGTAAGTGTGTCATTTTTGTACGTCTGCCTACTTCTTTCAGTTATCCTCTCTACTATGCTGTAGTAGTTCTTTCTATGTATCGTTGTATATGTGCTTGAAGTTTCATCTAGGTATGTTATACTCGGCCGCAGAACATCCTGCGAATGTTAATTTCGTCCGTAAGATTTGCACCACTTCTCACAACTGTGACAGGGTGACCAAGTAAAAGAATACTTCATATTTTGCAAACAGCTGATTTATGAAAACCAATATTCATCAATATGGACGGCGGAAAAGAGGTTGAAACACTTGTGCCCAGTGTCACTTCAATGGAGAGAGGTCGAATTACGAGTTGCATTCAAGTTCTAAGGCCTCCGATTTTTTTTCTCCGGACCGGAAAGAGATAGAAACATGCGCATTGTTTTAAAATGAGGCCGTGTTCATTGTCAATACGTCCCAGAGATGGCAGCACCGTACGGCAGATGGAATTTTACCGCCAGCGGCGAGAATGAGAACTGTTTTAAATACTTAAAATGGCGACCTTTCCTTACTTGAACAGCGTGCAATCATTCGTTTTCTGAATTTGCGTGGTGATGGAGTTATGGATGTGTCTAAAGTGCGTTCGTGGGTGCGACAGTTTGATGAAGGCAGAACATCGTGTGACAACAAACCGAAACAACCTCGGGCTCGCACAAGCCGGTCTGACAACATGATCGAGAAAGTGGAGAGAATTGTTTTGGGGGATCGCCGAATGACTGTTGAACAGATCGCCTCCAGAGTTGGCATTTCTGTGGGTTCTGTGCACACAATCCTGCATGACGACCTGAAAATGCGAAAGGTGTCATCCAGGTGGGTGCCACGAATGCTGACGGACGACCACATGGCTGCCCGTGTGGCATGTTGCCAAGCAATGTTGACGCGCAACGACAGCATGAATGGGACTTTCTTTTCATCGGTTGTGACAATGCATGAGACGTGGATGGCATTTTTCAATCCAGAAACAAAGCGCCAGTCAGCTCAATGGAAGCACACAGATTCACCGCCACCAAAAAAATTTCGGGTAACCGCCAGTGCTGAAAAAATGATGGTGTCCATGTTCTGGGACAGCGAGGGCGTAATCCTTAACCCATTGCGTTCGAAAGGGCACTACGGTAACAGGTGCATCCTACGAAAATGTTTTGAAGAACAAATTCCTTCCTGCACTGCAACAAAAACGTCCGGGAAGGGCTGCGCGTGTGCTGTTTCACCAAGACAACGCACCCGCACATCGAGCTAACGTTACGCAACAGTTTCTTCGTGATAACAACTTTGAAGTGATTCCTCATGCTCCCTACTCACCTGACCTGGCTCCTAGTGACTTTTGGCTTTTTCCAACTATGAAAGACACTGCCCGTGGCCGCACATTCACCAGCCGTGCTGCTATTGCCTCAGCGATTTTCCAGTGGTCAAAACAGACTCCTAAAGAAGCCTTCGCCGCTGCCATGGAATCATGGCGTCAGCGTTGTGAAAAATGTGTACGTCTGCGGGGCGATTACGTCGAGAAGTAACGCCAGTTTCATCGATTTCGGGTGAGTAGTTAATTAGAAAAAAAATCGGAGGCCTTATAACTTGAATGCACCTCGTAGATGGTTCGGTTCCGAGTTTGCGAAGCAAAAACTACTTGAACAGCACTGGCTTCTGCAGAAATATCAAAGAATTTCATGTTCGCACAAATGTCTCTCCGCACAAACGTTGCAAACTCGGCGATGAGTACCAGCTGGTATCGGGTACGGACGGCTGGGCGGACGAGATGAGCAGCGCGTGACCTTGCAGGGGCGGGGACAGGGGCAGAGGGGCAGCGGCTCCGGGACCCGTCCCGCATTTGTCAGCCCCGTTTCGTGACTCGAGTTATTGGCCATAACGTGAGCGGACGAGCCGCGCTGCCTTGCTTAATGCCCGCCGGGGAGATTAACTGCGCACGTCGGCAGCGCACAGGAGGGCGAAGACAGGCCGAGCATCCGCAAAGACGCACAGCGGCTCACCGTTAACCACGCCCGGGACCCCTGCCAGCCGCTACCAGCCGTCCTCACCGCATCCGCCTCGACAGGCAGGCGAGAGAGCTGCTGGCGCCACATCATGGCAGCCGCAGACCCTGCCCACTTCAGCACGTAGGTCTGCCTGCACGGGCAAGATAAATGCTGCCTACTCCCACAATTCCGTTATCTGCTTCCGCAAGTCTTATATACTTATTCGCAGACAGTAAATCAGTTTCGTCCAATCGGTACGCCTGAGCCCGACGGTAGACTTGCGCTTATGCTGATTTTTCGTCTGCTGAAGTCGGACCTCGTAATTTCCACTCCACTAACTAACAAGGAGCGCACGGCAAGCGCCATAACCCGATTTTCCAGAGATTTCGCTCAATTGAAGAGGGGGCAAAATAAAGCGAACACTTGTCTCAGCTTATCTGTAGAAACTCAACAGTTTCTTAGAAAAAGACGGCCAAAGTTTTCGAAGCAGATTGGATGCGTTTTATAGCGCGGCGAGTTTAAAAGACGCCTTCCCAGAGTAATTAGTGTCGTGACTTCACACTTTCGTGCCCCGTATTCGAAATCCGATTATTGCTTTTTGTCCCAGTTTTCATTTATTTACTCATGTCTGTAGAAGGTTAAGAGGACAAAACCAGCTGGGCAGGTCAGAATCGATTGAATACAAGACCCTCCTTGCTCGCTGCAGGAATAAACGAGTATACTTGCTGGTTAGCCGAAGCGCACTACTCGGGAACAAGTATGCATCACAAATATTACTGACAAGACACGAAACAGGAATTTCATTGAAAAAATTTCAAATTTTTTCATTAATTTTTTTTTGTTTTACACATTCATGTAACAATATCCTAAGGACATGGGTAGATAAACAAATTTTCTGTTTTTCTTTGTTGTTGTTAAGTTGCCCCTGGACTGGAAAGGGAACTACAAAAGAAAAGATCTACTTGCCATCTCCATTTGCGCTCTACGAAAAAAAGAAGAACAGCAGCATCCTTTCAAGTGTTGGCGCCTATCTATGCCTATCCAAAACGACTAACCTATTATTAAAAGGGCATAGGAAAGGAAAGAAGTAGGGGTAGAGAACGCGCAGAGGAGCGATGTTATTTTCTTTGTAATTTTTTTCATTCTTTCTTTTATATGTTATTTTTATTTGTTTTACGTGCCAGAATTCCAGCAGTCGCTTGCGCCTGAACATCCAAGAGTATCTTCTCGAAGTTTTAAAGGAGATTCCTTTCGTGGTTCGTTCAGAGCATCAAGTCGGCAAAACAAGCGTCAGCATCACATCAGTTGAACATTTCAGCTGGAGGCGGGTTAGGAAAGGCTCAAATGGCTCTGAGCACTATGGGACTTAAAATCTGAGGTCATCAGTCCCCTAAAACTTAGAACTACTTAAACCTAACCAACCTAAGGACATCACACACATCCATGCCCGGGGCAGGATTCGAACCTGCGACCGTAGCTGTCGCGCGGTTCCAGACTGAAGCGCCTAGAACCGCTCGGCCACTCCGGCCGGCGGTTAGGAAAGAGGCTCCACAGAAAACTGAAAAAGAACTGTTTGTATCTGGGGTTGCGAGCAAGTGCACAGTGTCGATCATTAAGGTACGTCCAAAAAATGTTATGGGCCGCTTATCCAATTCACAGCGTTAGGTTTCGTTGCAGGGTAAAATTACCACATATCCGGGAATAAAAGTGTCTGGAAGGTGAACTGAGCGCGTGTCTGTCGGGTCGGGACTTCCGATGACGGACCACATGAGAATCAGTGGGCGTCTGTATCGTCGACACCACAGTGAACACACAACGGTGTGTCAGCGAGGCGCACGCGGTGAAAACGAAACTGGTTGACCTGCTTGCCACTAACGGTGATATACTATGCGGATTGGACGTTGGTATCATGGAACCCTGCATACACCGCTTTCCACCCATAACGCCATACGACCTGCGGAAACTTGTGTTCGATGTATTGGTGGCTCGATCCATCTGTAAAGCGCCGTGTACAGCCTTTGTAAGGAGTATGCGTAGACGTGGTAAGTAGTGGAGGACATAACTTAATTCCAGAAAGAGATGCCAAAACTGATGAAAATGGGTGTGTGTGTGGGGGGGGGTGGAATGTCTGATAACACGACTGGTGCTGACATGAAGACCGACACATATTCAAGCAAAAGCAGTTCGGTGACGATCCTCGGGCAACTGCGCTAGACTTTCAGTTGGAGCCAAGAAAAAGTGCCATAACTCTGTCTGTCTTGTGGAAGAAGCCAAATCCACCACGCCCTCGTGGGAGGACAAGGAAGAAATATTGAACTTTAAATAACATCCCGGTACAGACAAAGGACCCCATCGCCATCAACATACGACGGACGAGGGTAATCGGGGCCGGAAACACTTGTGTCACATGCGGTATGCGAGATGCGCGATAAACATTCACATGTTGTGCACGCTATACCATGTCGAGGGGTTTACGCTGGTGGTCCACGGGGTCAGCCCTGATTGTTTGAAGACGACGCCTACTGTTTGTTGCCACCGAACGACGGAGATCATTCATAAAATCAAAGCCCAAACAGCGGACGCTAGTGGCAACACTTAAGAGGAGAGCCGTCACTTGGCGGTCCAAGCCACAGGCTAAAAGACACTTGCAGTACCTCGAGAAGTTTGAGTGTCGCTTCCTCAGAAACGGTCGAGTATCTACGGATAAATCGAGACACAAGTTAGCTTATTTAACCCGTCTTCCATCGAGCGAAATTTCTGGGTAATCGGGTTATTGCACTACCCGTGTTGTTCTCGTACGAACGTCAAGTCCAATCAAAAATGGCTCTGAGCACTATGGGACTCAACTGCTGTGGTCATCAGTCCCCTAGAACTTAGAACTACTTAAACCTAACTAACCTAAGGACAGCACACAACACCCAGCCATCACGAGGCAGAGAAAATCCCTGACCCCGCCGGGAATCGAACCCGGGAACCCGGGCGTGGGAAGCGAGAACGCTACCGCACGACCACGAGATGCGGGCCAAGTCCAATCGATCATGACCACATTTTCATTTTCATACAACATAGCCTGTATATACATAATACGTTCCATAATTTTTTACCTTTCTGGCTTAATTAAAGTTATTCTGTGATTTTTTTCTGCGAAACATTTGTGCAACACTGGAAAGTCAAATGAGGTTGTTACTAGTTATCAACACTTACTTGTATAGAGTAACGCATAACGTGCTTACTTTTGACACCAAGAGGTGAGCACAGACCCGGTTCGTGGGTTGGTACACCGCCAAATCAGAGCATGTTTTTATGCTGCTTTCCACTCTCATTTGTAAAAATGCTGGGTTCGGTCCCCAAATTCCGCCTCAGAGAACACGATACGCCAAGAGGTAAAATATTGTAACACAAAAAACACAGTTCACACGTTTCAAAGACAGATGGCATACACGACTCCCCTCCCTGTCTCTGGCGGCAGTAAAGGCATCGACCAAAAAGTTAAATAGAAAAATATAAAATTTGCCAAGTCGTAAAAAGGCGGATTTCGTACTAGACGACATAAACGCTAGGGATAGGAAGAAGTTTAAGTCATATTAACAAGCTACACTCTTCAATGTGATTACCTTTGCAATATGTAATTGCAAATACATTTACAAGAAATTCGAGACTCCTTGCTTTCATACCGTTCGTATTTATGTCGTATGTGAAATATAAACAGGAGTCAGAACACAGAGGGAACATTCTGGAAAGTTGGACGTCCTAGAATAGAGTGCATGTCGCTTTCCGGCAGGTTTCGGTAACAGAATAAGTGACAGCTGTTAACGCAAGCGGAAAAGGAATGATCCAGAAATGAGTCAACCGCTGGTACGACGGAAATAACATGACGTAATTATGCAGAAAAGCAGGAAGAAGGGCATGTAACCATATTTAGCTCCAGCAGATTTAAAAAATGTAGCGTACCCTCTCCGGGATATTGTGCTTTGCAGCCAACATTATGGCTCTCTGTCCCGAACTGTATTAACAGTGAATCAAAAACCATAACAATTATTAATATTGGTAGTAACTAATTCACACAAAGCAGAACCGTAATACCGCCACTATTCCTTACCTTTCAACCACAAACCAATTATTATTACTGCCAACATTTGCAGATACATCCTGGTATAGATCATATCATTTCGGGGGTCTGTTTAGTAACAGCCACCTTTTAGTTGCCTCTAAATTTTATGGCTGTCTCAGCGCTCCAAACTCTCTTACCTTATTCTACAGATCTTTGCCGGCCGGAGTGGCCGTGCGGTTCTAGGCGCTACAGTTTGGAACCGAGCGACCGCTACGGTCGCAGGTTCGAATCCTGCCTCGGGCATGGATGTGTGTGATGTCCTTAGGTTAGTTAGGTTTAATTAGTTCTAAGTTCTAGGCGACTGATGACCTCAGAAGTTAAGTCGCATAGTGCTCAGACCCATTTGAACCATTTTGAAACGGATCTTTAAGCAAAATATGCAATGGCGCTGTAGAGCTGATGCATATGTTCTCGAAATTTATCCACTATGGTTTTCTCATAGCGACATCATCGTTTTTCCAATGATTCCCATCTACAGTCTACATCGTCCGATTAAGATACCTGCCGAACATTGTGACCGAGCAGTTCTAGGCGCTTCAGTCCGGAACCGCGCTGCTGCTACGGTAGCAGTTTCGAATCCCGCCTCGGGCATGGATGTGTGTGATGTCCTTAGGTTAGTTAAGTTTAAGTAGTTCTAAGTCTAGGGTACTGATGACCTCAGATGTTAAGTCCCATAGCACTTAGAGTCATTTGAACAATTTGATTAAGATACTTAACTGAACGTCGTGTTATAGTAGGCGCACGAGCGATGGGACACAGCAACTCCGAGGTAGCAATGAAGTGGGGTTTTCCCCGTACGACCATTTCACGAGTGTACCGTGAATATCAGGAAACCAGTAAAGCATCGAATCTCAGACATCGCTGCGGCTGGAAAAAGATCCTGCAAGAACGGGATCGACGACGACTGAAGAGAATCGTTCCACGTCACAGAAGTGCCACCCTTCCACAAATTGCTGCAGATTTCGGTGCTGGGCCATCAACAAGTGTTAGCGTGTGAACCATTCAACGAAACATCATCGATATGGGTTTTCGGAGCCAAAGGCCCACTTGTGTACCCTCGATAACTGCACGACGCCTCGCCTGGGCCCATCAACACCGACATTGGACTGTTTCTGACAGGAAACATGTTGCCTGGTCGGAAGAATCTCGTTTCAAACTTTATCGAGCGGATGGACGCGTCAGGGTATAGAGACAACCTCATGAATCCATGGACCCTGCATGTCAGCAGGGGGCTGTTGAAGCTGGTGGAGGGTCTGTAGTGGTGTGGGGCGTGTGCAGGTGGAGTGATATGCGACCCTTGATACGTCTAGATACGACTCTGGCGGGTGACACGAACGTAAGCATCCTGTCTGATCACCTGTATACATTCATCTCCACTGTGAATTCCGACGGATTTGAGAAATTACAGCAGGAAAATTCGATACCGCACACATCCAGAATTGCTAATGATTAGCTCCAGGAACATTCTTACGAGTTTAAACCGTTCCGTTGACCACCAAACTCCCCAGACATGAACATTATTGAGTATATCTGTGATGCCTTGCAACGTGCTGTTCAGAACAGACCTCTACTCCATCGTGCTCTTACGGATTTATGGGCAGCCCGGCAGGATTCATGGTGTCAATTCCCTCCAGCTCTACTACAAACATTAGTCGAGCCTATGCCACGTCGTGCTGCGTTACTTCTGCGTGCTCGCGTGAGCCCTACACGATAGTAGTCAGGTGTGCCAATTTCTTTGGCTCTTCAATGTATATTGTGTTATTTTCGCCGGCTAAATGTAATCACTGCGTTGTTATACAGCTGCCAGACTGCCTGCTTTCTTCTGCCTACATCCATACCGGTTGCTTTCGAATCCAACACTACTCCCCAATTAGTGCTGCGATATCGAGCAGTTTAACTTCTGATGCTGTGAACACGTGCGACTGTTACTCATTCGCGTATGTCGAGTCTGAAACGCAATTCTAATGGAGCAGAGTTTGGGACACACTTTCTGGAAAACTGCACCCATAACAAGCATTGATGGGCGTATCAGTACAACTTCATGCCTATCAGAATACAAATATGCACAATGGGAGGATGCACCACACCATATAATGCATCTAACTGGTGGCAGAGCCTGTGTAGTGATTAGGTAAAGCTCTATTTACAATTATTGCCTTTTGTTAAAGATTAAATATACGACCGGTTTATTGTGCTTGCGGAAACAAAACTCAACAACATGAAAGGCATTTGTCGCAGGAATAAAATAGTGCCACAATAAACAAGAACTCATTACTGAGGAAGTATAGAGATCGGAAGTGGGGGGAGTACCTCTTGTCTGAAACGTTGTAGTTGGTGCAGTCTTTAGTCCGAAGACTGGTTTGATGCAGCTCTCCACGGTACTTTATCCTCTGCAAGGCTCTTCATCTGGAACTACTGGAATTTACATCGTTCTGAATCTGCTTACTGTATTCATCTCTTGGTCTCCCACTACGATTTTTACTCCCCACACCTCCCTCCAATACTAAAATGGAGATCCCTAGGCGTCTTAGAATGTGTCCTATCTACTGATCGTTTCTTGTAGTAGGTTGTGTCACAAATTTCTTTTCTCCTCAATTCTCTTCACTGCTTCATCATTAGTTACGTAATCTACTCAGCTAATCTTCAGCATTTGTCTGTAGCGCTTGTCTAAACTGTTTACAGTAAATGTTTCACTTCCATAAATGCCTACACTGTACACAAATACTTTCATGAAAGAATTCCTGATACTTAAATTTATATTCGATGTAAATCAACTTCTCTTCTTCAGAAACGCTTTTCTTACCATTTCCGCTCTAAATTCAGTCATCGCCAGTTATTTTGCTACCCAAACAGCCAAATAGCAAAATTTGCCTACTATTTCAAGTGTCTCGTTTCCTAATCTAATAGCCTCAGCATCAACTGATATAAAGTGACTACCCTGCTTTGTTTTTATTGATGTTCATGTTGTATCCTCCTTTCAAGACACTGTCTGAAGTGTCTGAAATGTTACGGAAACGTATTCCGTAAAAGAACGTCACGTGGGTTGCAGCTACACACTGATGTGTCAATATTTACATCGAGAGATAATATTGGTCATATGTTGATTCGATTCCAGCGAAAATTGACCATGCGCATGCACGCACCGGTCGTTCTCAGCCCCCAGCAAATGCAGAACATTACGTACAACTATTCATAGTCAGTAAGAATGTTTCGGTCTGAACGAAAGATAGGCAATTCTGAAACAAGGCATCCCATATCAGACAAACATCCTGTGCCCTTGACGGTAAGAAAGGGATGAATCGCTCCTGAACAGCCGGTCGGAGTGGCCTAGCGGTTCTAGGCGCTGCAGTCTCGAACCGCGCGACCGCTACGGTCGCAGGTTCGAATCCTGCCTCGGGCATCGATGTTTGTGATGTTCTTAGGTTAGTTAGGTTTAAGTAGTTCTAAGTTCTAGGGGACTGATGACCTCAGAAGTTAAGTCCCTTAGTGCTCAGAGCCATTTTTGCTCCTGAACAATGACAATTATTAGGGGTATCTACACAGATAAGGAAGTAGTTCTCTAAAAGCACACAGCTTACTTAAACATTACGTTAGCAGCTTTGATGATTAGGCACTCGTGTCACAAACAGCCGGCGGGAGTGGCCGTGCGGTTCTAGGCGCTGCAGTCTCGAACCGCGCGACCGCTACGGTCGCAGGTTCGAATCCTGCCTCGGGCATCGATCTGTGTGATGTCCTTAGGTTAGTTAGGTTTAATTAGTTCTAGGCGACTGATGACCTCAGAAGTTAAATCGCATTGTGCTCAGAGCCATTTGAACCATTTTTTTGTCACAAACAGAAATATACGAGACGAGATAACGACGGAGACCTTCAAAGAAAACTCAGCAATGCACAACTTATGCATCCCACTCGCAAGGACCTACAAACAGAAAGCCACAAAGTAGCTGTGTCTTTGTAGCACGATCGGGACGAAGCAGTTCACGTTACGTCAGATCACAAAATGAAAAATCTGTCATAAGTTTGTATGTAAACAGACAGTGAACAAAATAACGTCGGGAGGAAGGAGCCAGAAACAGGTGTGCTAGCAACCTTAATACCAAGTTCGTTGTTACATATTTTCCTATTTAGTTCAGTCTCTATTGCAGTCTGGAACACATCTTCCGTCATAACTCGGCCTGCTACGCTGCCGCCACTGACTGAGGAATTCGTAGCCGCTGCAGTGTCCGTGCGCGCGTGTCGCTAAGGGCGGGCAGGCCCGGTAGCGCGCGGCAAGGGCGTGTCCCGCGCCTGCGGCACGGCAACAGCGCCCTACCCGCGGCCGCCGGGCTGTCCTTGCGCATCACCGCTGCCAGCATCCGGGATGAGCACCCGCCGCCAAAGGCCCGCCGCAGCCGGCGCCAGCTAACTGGTCTCGGTCTCGAGGTGCACAGGGAGCAGATCACCTCCCTGGTCCTACCGATAGCTTCCACTTTCATTAAAACTGATTTGAGGAAATCGCGAGCAGTCAGATGAGTTTCGCCCTTGGAAGCTCCTGTTTCACTATTATGCATCGCACGTTGGTGCCAGCATCCAGTGTGGTGGTGGTGTTGTTGCTGTTGTTATTGTCTTCAGTCCGAACACTGTTTTGAAGCAGCTTGTAATGGAGTCGATGAATAGCTCATTCTTCCCTACACATAGGACATGTCTATACAGTTAACGAAATTGACTATTTGATGTAATTCATACATTCCCTATACGATACTAACAAGATCAAAATTGTAATTTCACATTTAGAATAGTTTTAAGGTCATCAGTAAAATAGTTTTGTACACTTACATATTAAATACGGTATGTATCCAAACGATTATCTGACATAAATAATATTAATTTTAATTATTTTCAAAAATACTTTATTTTTTCATACAGGATGATCGGAAATTCCCGGAGCAAACTCCTATGACTTTTAGAAGGGACTGAGTAGATATTATTTTTAAATGGAACCCATGTCCGGAAACGACGAGAATTTCCGAGAACACTGTATTGCTGCCCCTGTTCTGATCACAAGCGAGGTAGATTATTCCTACGCCTGAGGACGGCATAGTAAAACGCCGAAACTGGTTGCCAAATAAAATAAGGTTGAAACCCGACTGCTGAAAGGTGTTTAATTTGACATCCTCTATCGAACAGCCGAGTCCCGCAACCACTGCTAAAAAGATGGACATACGGTGATTGAGTGCATGTTTACAGAATACAACGAACTAATCCTTCTGCGTGGCGAAGCTCACGGAATGGACGAGCTGCTTGTCGCCTTCATCAAGATCGCGCCCCAGAACGTCCGAATCCATCGCATACCTCTTTCGCCACAATTACGCAACAGCTTCGAGAAATGGGTACCTTCACCGTCAACAGCCACGACTGTGGTGCTCCAAGGAAAGGCCGCACCCCCGGATTGGAAGTTTAACTGTAAACAACAGTATTTAACACGGGAACAGTAAGTTTCCGGACATGGGCTCCAAATCAAAATAGTATCTACTCAATCCCCTCTAAAAGTCATAGGAGTTTGTAACGAGAATTTCCGAACACACTGTATATTGAATTCATTTCTAAGTTTCCTTATTCAATTTTATTTCTATTTGAAGTCATCGACATTAAAACTGTTAATTATAAACTCTTGAAATAACTTCAAAGAAAATATTAGCGATTAATAACGAATTTGTCATGCAAAATACTTTCTTTGACGTATACATCATATTTGTAGTTCTCAGGTACTAGCTGGAATCGTATGTTGTTGGCAGAAAGTGAGATAAAGTTGTTTGCGCATACAGCTTGTACAGTTCTTATTTCATGATTTTATACTTGCAAGTTAATTCGAATGAGTCTGTACGTTGAAGGAGGAGGGAGGAGATGAGTGTTTAACGTACCGTCGACAACGAGGTCATTAGAGACGGAGCGCAAGCTCGGATGAGGGAAGGATGGGGAAGGAAATCGGCCGTGCCCTTTCAAAGGAACCATCCCGGCATTTGCCTGAAGCGATTTAGGGAAATCACGGAAAACCTAAATCAGGATGGCCGGAGACGGGATTGAACCGTCGTCCTCCCGAATGCGAGTCCAGTGTGCTAACCACTGCGCCACCTCGCTCGGTGTACGTTGAAAATTCTGAGTGTATTTGCCCGTCGATGTATGTTTTAATTAAGTAACCTTTTTTTTTTTTTTTTGAAAACACAGTATAATTTTTAATTTGTGTAAACATTGTGACTGACTTTAATGAAAAAGTTCCAAGTTTTAAGAGTGTGTGGAAACATGAAAACTACTAAATGTGAAATGAAGGCAACAAAGCAACAGATGAATTTTTTTAGCCAGTGTTCTTATCTGAAAATCAAAACCTTGATCAAACTACTTACACGATCTTTATTCTTTCGGCGAGACACGTTTTCGTCGGGCACTCACATGAAACAAACGAGTAATAAAATTTTAACTGTGCGGCCTTCTTTCTTGGACATTTTGTCTGGACTACACTGGCTACAAAAGTGTTCTGGATTTAAACAACAATTATAAACATTTCTCAAGTTCGTAGATTTAATTGTTTTGTGCATTAATAGGCCGGACGGTCGTCGCAAGCTCTTCACGTTGCTCTATCCTGTGCAAGCATCTTCATCCCAGAATAACTATTGTAACCAACTACCATTTGAGGCAGTATCCAAATAGCACCACTTATTTGTGAAAGACAGTAAATCTGAAATGTCCCTATCTCCCGCTACAGTTCGCTCTGCAACGCCTTGGGCGAAAGCAAAATTATATTGTACTCAGATTGCTACTCAAAAAATTCCACTGAGCCACGACTGAAGCGGAGAAGAAAGCACCACGCGCCGTCTTCAATCAGTCTGCAGCTACTGTCACACAAGTGACAATTAATGGGCATCGCAAAAAAAACCATTGGGCCAGATGCAAGAAACACTTCAGTTTCCTTAAGAGAATACAATTCATTCTTTTAACACAGCCTCGCCAAGTTCGTTCTTTGGGAGCAAGTGTAAATTGACCGGCCCCTCTGGACCACGACGACCATTTAACTAAAACTGCCGAATCACCATCGAGCCTTCTCCCAGCTCTGCACGAAGCCCAACTAAAACTCACACCTTCACTATACTGAACATGCACTCTGCTTCCCCCCCCCCCCTCCCTCCCACTATCTTTACCCGATCGACTTGTGGGACATTTAGGCCTTCCAGCCAACGAGCGCGTTACGCATGACTTCTCTGGCATCCCCACTGGATCTGCACCGTCTTTTACTATACCTTAACGCTTCACTGTAGAGTGTTGCCTTCTGGCAGGAGCACCGATACCATAAGTGACCGCTGCAAAATCGGGAACATCCCACCCAGACGTTTTCTCGCCACATCTTCCGGAAATCCAGCTGATGTCCACGCTAATCTTATTGATAAGACAATCTGCCTTCATGCGACAGCTGTCTTTAGCGTCGCCCTTATTATGCGCGCTCTCACAAGGGTCGTAAATAGTACATTGCGTTACAAACTGTCCATATAATCCGTTTTTATTGAATACATTAGTACTTCGAGCGATGCTCTTTATTTTCACTGCTCACTATGGTTCCTGAAGTGATTTATACAGACTTTACTATCTGAGTATGCAAAACAAACGTATTTTTGAAAACATTAATTAGAATGTTTCACAATTATCACCATTACATTTATTTGCTTTATAATAAACTTACTTGTGATTAATATTCACTGGACAAACCAAAGTACTTGAAATCCTCTCATGCTACACATGAACGTGGTCGTACACACTGCTAAAGAAATAGAGGCATACTGGTGAACGAGCGGTGGTGTGATGGGCCGAAACAGTGAAAGAGAGGTTGAAAATTTTAAAAACCTTAGACGATGACATTCTCCAGATAACTTAACTTTATGGCTGCTACTTGAAAAATTCAAGTACTTACGAACGATAATTCAGACACAAACAGCGAGTTGGTGAGAGCGTGACTTTCAAAATACGCATTTATGTGTTAAAAATTATGTACTTTGAGTCGTATGCTAAATGAACGTAATTGCTTTAACAACCTCTATCTCTGCGACGTACATCAAGCTTACTTACAGTGAACAGGTTTATGTTTATGCTGATGCAGGTTGTAATAAATAGGAAGAGGCGTGCTGAGTATTAACGTATGTGAATAAATGCGTTGAATCAGGTTTCGAACTGAAGAACACGAGAACATTATTTTCTATTCTAATTCGTGGAGGCAAATGCCTCCATACTGTTTCATGAATAATGTATCTGCTTCATCTGATTATCATCCACAGAATAACTTTGTTGTGAATTCAGTTAATTTAAATAAAACTAGTAGTCACCTCTCACAACGATTTGCTACATACTGCATACTGTCGGAATGTGCATAAAAGGAAAATTACTAGCAGCTGTAGATGACAAGAAGTAAAGGGTATATTCCCTGTCATACTGACAACCGCTAATAACGATTTTAGTGTACGTTTACCTTTCTAATTCTGTTATTTCTGACAATAGTTATCTAGCCATTTTTGTAACACATTTTAAGTCAACCATTGTTATTCTGTAGGAAAGGAATTAGCTACATGCCTATGACTACAAGCGAATTATACATATTATTCCCAGTTTTATGGAAATACACCGACGAAAACAATCGCAGTACCAAGGAGGAGTTGTGTGCCATAAACGAAAGATTAGGTGTGTTTCTATATATGACGAATGATGTATATTCAAATTTCGCAACAGTCGGATAAGAGTGGCGCTAGTAGCGGCGCTATGAGGATGCAAAGAATGAATGTGGTGAGTTGAGATTGGACGTGGTCAGTTGATGTTAGTCAAGAATGGCTTTAAGGCGACCGACTGGGTTCTGGACGCCCACGTGGCTCTACCGACAGGGAAGACAAATCGTGTTCGAAGTACGGCTCTTGCGAGTGGTACTGAAACTGCGACAGCAATTTCAGCTGCAGTTGTAAGAACAGTGACACAAAGATATGTAGAAATCTGTTACTTCAAGGGCAGCTCCAAGCCAGATGCCTTGTAGCGTGCATTCTACTGACCCCAAACCTCCATTTGCTACTTCAGTGGTCACACACGAGAGATCACCGGAGAACAGGGTGGCGGTCTGCTGTGTTTTCTGATGAAAGCTGGTTCTGCCTCGATGCCAGTGGTGGGCGTGGGTTCGTTACGAGACTAGCTGACGAACTGCAACCAACCTGTCTGCGTGCTAGACGAACTGAACCTACACCTGGAGCGTTCACGTGAGTATCCCACGCACCATGACTGCAATTTGTGCGTCAATCTGGTGATTCGACGTGTTGTGCTGCCATTCATGAACAGCATTTCAGGGGGTGTTTTCCAACAGGATAAAGCCCGCACATACACTGCTGTTGTAACCCAATGTGTTCTACAGAGTGTCGACATGTTGCCTCGGCCAGCTCGGACACCAGATCTGTCTCCAATTGAGCACACATGGGACCCCATCGGACGACAACTCCAGCGTCATCCACAACCAGCATTAACCGTTCCTGTATTGAGCAAGTGCAACACGCATGGAACTCCAGCATCCGGCACCTGCACAACTCAATCCATGCACGTCTGCATGCGTGCATTAAACATTCTGCCAGTTACACCGGTTATTGACGTCCCAACAGCTCACATTTGCAATTGCTTATCTCGTGCTTACATTAACCTCTGATCTTGCAATGTTAATCGCTTAAATATGTTACCTAGGCAAATGTATTCCCAAAATTTCATTACTGTACGTTAATTATTTTTTGGTGCTGTCAGTTTAGTTAGCGGCCTAGCTCTAGTAATATTAAAATCTTTTACATTTTGTTACATTTTTCAGGTAGTACGATCCATTAAACTCAGCACAGAAAACGCTGAAACAGACTGGTGAAACAAAAATTAATGCACGTTTCACAAGTTTGTGTAAATTTGCAATTTCACGGTACAAATACACTGTCACGAGAGAAAAAAAAAAAGGTATGACGGCGGAAACGACCAAGATACCGAAGTGAGAATCAGGGTGGAACAGGCTGAAATGGTCAGAAGCACAGTTGCAGTGGAGCTGACACCAACGAAATGCTTCGTCAGCTCAAAGAGGCTGGGACGGGCAAGGAGCGATAAAGGCAGCCGGCGTGGCGAGCGTGTGTGGTCCCCGCGCGCCGCTCTCGTTATGCAAATGGCCCGGCGCGTGAACGCGCGCCTCGTTTGCAGAGCGCCGGCAAGTAATAGAGTTATTACTGCGGCGCCGACGTCAGCTGCCGGCAGGCGCCGGGCAGATGGATCTCGTCGCGCAACACGGACTGCCACAAGACGATAAATGGCCCGAGCCACAGTCCTAAGCATGTACGGCGTCGGGAAAGCTATATCGCACGCAGAGAACAAGGTAGCTGAAAGCGTGTATTGCGACACCACTAACTGCAACTTGACTATAATACCTCCTCTGACGATATTGGTTCTTTTTCTCCTTTCTGCTAGCGTTTTTGCACTCTAGCAATGTTTCCTCCTTCGCGTCTTGTGCGCTACTTTCCGCGAAGAAATTTTTTGTTCTGTCAGACAACCAACGATCTTCATGTCCAAAGGCGCCAACATAGTCGTTGCCGCTGTTTCCGAGGTTGTCTGTAGTTGTTGCTACAGAATAAGATGTTACTATCACGTCGGGTCCGTGCCAACGAACGAACTTTAACGACTCTGTAATGACAGACATAACAATTTTCTGCTGGACACTGCAGTTGAAGGCGTGGTACGTTTCCGCAGGGTGACCACTCGTCTTGCCCAGCAGGCAGTGTGATAGTAGTGTGACTAGATTCGCGATTTTCTGTCAGAAAGGTCACAGTTCGTAGTAACTGACGGGAAGTCATCGAGTAAAACAGAAGCAAAATCTGGCTTTTCCCAAGGAAGTGTTATAGGCCCTCTGTCGTTCCTCATCTACATGAACGATTTAGGAGACAATCTAAGCAGACCTCTCAGATTGTTTACAGATGACGCTGTCACTTACCGTCTTGTAGAGTCATCAGATGATCAAAAAGAATTGCAAAATGATTTAGACACGATACCTGTTTGGTGCAAGAAGTGGTAAGTGGCTCTAAATAATGGAATGTGTGAAGTCATCCACATGAGTATTAAAAGGAATCCGCTAAATTTCAGTTACACCACAAATCACACAAACCTAGAACCTGTAAACTGAACTAAATACTTTGGGATTACAATTACGAATAATGTAATCTGGAACGATCACAAAGATAATGTTGAAACGGAAATCGGAGCGATCATATGGATAATGTTGTGGGGAAAGCAAACCAAAGAATGCGATTTATTTACAATGCGATTTATTGGCAGAAGACTGACAAATTGTAACAGGTCTACTAAAGACAGACTGCTTACACTACGCCTGTCTGCCCTCTTTTGGAATACTGATGTACGATGTGCGATCCGCATTAGTTATGACTGATGCTAGACAGCGAAAAAGGTCAATAAAGGGCAGCTCGTTTTGTATTATCGCGAAATAAGGTAGAGGGTGCCGCGGATGTGATACACGAATTGGGGTTGGCAGTCATTAAATCGGAAACTTTTTTTGCTGAGGCAGGACCTTCTCATGAAAAAGTATCAAGTGTTCGTTTTCCCCGCACGACGTTTGAGAATGGAACGGTAGACAAGTAGCCTTAAGGGGGTTCGATGAACCCTCAGCCATGCCCTTAATTGTGATTTGCACACTAATCATGTGATGTAGAATAAGGCGGATAAAAGTTTGGTACACCAGGCCATGGGATATAGAGGCATTTCTTGATCAGACAGGTGTCTGATGTGCTCCTGACATCACACGCAACCTGTTTTCACTGGAGTCAGTTTATCAGTCCTGGTACTGCCAATGCTTCGCATATGGGACCCTAAGGTGTCAGAACACTTGTTCGTCCACGTCCTGAAGATTTTGTCCGTCGTTTTCTGAGTATATAATGGGGAGGAAAAATTTTATCCGATATTACACGCCACTACCATACTAAACTTTTTTCTGATGCCGGAAATAGCTCTAGTCTATAAATGTAACAAGTTTTCAGATTAGTATTTAGGAAAACTGCGAGTAGGATGTCTGCGCAATACAAACGGAAGAGTCCTCTAACAGGACGAAGCGCCCATCACAGTTCATTTTTTGACCTGAGTTGATCTTTTTATGTGTATGTGGAAATGATTCGTTGGCAATGACAACATTATCGCGAGCTTACTAAGAACAACGATCATTTACCGTAGCTTCCACCAAATTTGTTGACTGGCCCCAATTATTGCAAATTTCACGTCGACGACGTCGTTTCTTAACGCAGACAAATGGTTCAAATGGCTCTGAGCACTATGGGACTTAACATCTGAGGTCGTCAGTCCCCTAGACTTAGAACTACTTAAACCTAACTAACCTAACGACATCACACACAGCAATGCCCGAGGCAGGATTCGAAGCTGCGACCGTAGCAGCAGCGCGGTTCCAGACTGAAAAGCCTACAACCGCTCTGCCATAGCGGCCGGCCCAATACAGTTCCAGCCACATAGCAACGGCAGATTCCTTTTCAAAATAAGTTAATAATCGCTCTTAACTAAAGCCACAGCTCGTGGGACTAACACGGTATATAAAATAACTTTTACTTTTTAAGGATAAAAATAAAAAAAATTAATAAAAGTGAGACTATACTGGAGTTAAACATTCCTTGAACACGTTGATACGCCCGTAGATTATATCAATAAAGTAATCGATAATACTCGTTTATATGCATAAGTGGCACGTGTTGAGATGGTGTTTCAGTTACGAATATGAGCTGTTTACAAAGGTTACGTAGAAGCTTCCCAGACAAGACAAGTGACTTACGTAACGGCAGACGTCGCCGCTCACTGCTGGGAATACACTTCTGAGACCGCAGCTGTATCTTCGCTCCAAGGCGCTGTCGTTACCTGGCTGTCTAATATCACACAGCCCACTTCGACGAATTACACAACCCGAGGACACTTTTAGACATACGCGAAAAAGTGCATACTTATCACACAGCCCCGACCACAGCAAGCTGTTCTCAGTTCTGACAAGGCAAAGGTCGTTTCTTCTGCGTGGTGTCGGAGTATCTGCCAACAACAGTAAACAGATTCAAAATAATTTTCGGTGATCGCATTATTCCGTCAACATGCGTTCCTAGTGGACATTATTTGCATGAAGTGAAAAAAAGACTGGAAGTAATATCAGGCAATACAGTCCAACACACGGCAACAGTAATTATCAATAAGACATAAAATTTTCGCTAAAAAAGAATAAAGGCCAATTCCCGAAATGGCAAAACGACCTAATTCAGGAGGTTTATCAGGCCGCATTTGGATTTCTTTGATTGTTATTTACAATCTAACAATTGTTCTGGACCTTCAAAAGAAGATTCAAATGAGATAAAACCAACTGTAATTTGCAGCCAAACATAGCACTGGCCGTATTGATGAAGTGCCTTTATCCCAGCAACACAGGCTCGGCGTGTTAATTATTGGAATTGACAACGGTAATGACATACGCTGGCGGGATACCCGTCCGATCGCCACCCCTTTACCCTCTGGGAAGTTGTTTGTGCACCCCAAATGCCTGCGGTTTTTTTTCTTTTTTGTGAATGTTTGCGAATCGTGTAAGTGATGCGGATGACGACACCAACTTGTTATTCACCTTGTCGGGTGTGGGAAACCGCCTAAAACCCACGTCCAGGTTGGCCGACACACCGGCCTTTCGTCGTTATCCACCTTTCCGAATTCCAGAAGCGGCGTGCTAACACGCGCGGCTTTCCGGGCGGGTTATACGGGGCACCACCTATTTGTGCACACAAGAAGATATTTATTTTTGAGTTCAAGGTTCGGACACGGCAACAGTGTACCATCTCGAATAAGAACATAAATTCCAGAGTTCTGCCGTGTTCAAACCCAATTTCGAGTTACGGTCAGCTTTAGTTTGTATTGTATTGTATGTTAACCAGGGACCTAGAAACGACGGAGAGGCTCCGTCCCCGCCGCAGCCGCAGTGGTCCACAACCCCACGACGACTACCGCAGTCCACTTCACCCCTCCGCCGCCGCACACTGAACCCAGGGCTATTGTGCGGTTCGGCCCCCGGTAGACCCCCTAGGGAACGTCTCACACCAGACGAGTGTGACCCCTATGTTTTCGTGGTAGAGTAACGGTGGTGTACGTGCACGTGGAGAACTTGTTTGCGCTGCAATCGCCGACATAGTGTAACTGAGGCGGAATAAGGGGAACCAGCCCGCATTCGCTGAGGCAGATGGAAAACCGCCTAAAAACCATCCACAGACTGGCCGGCTCACCGGACCTCGACACAAATCCGCCGGGCGGATTCGTGCAGGGGACCGGCGTTCCTTCCCGCCCGAAAAGCGGTGCCTTAGACCGCACGGCCAACCGGGCGGGCTCCAGCTTTAGTTTACTTACCTTTAGCCCCGTAATTAGGCGTGGCAATGTCATTTAAAATTTGGGAAACGTGAAGCATCTTAGGAAAACACAGTTAAGGGTCACTTTTATCGGGCCGAAATGAAGTAAACAAATAGTTTTACGTCGGACATTATCCACATTTGAGTACAGTACAAGAAGATCCACAGACAATAATAGGCGACATACAGATGACAGTCCCTTACATAGGTGAAACACTGTGGGTGGGCACTGTGCGCTGAGTCTCGGTAACATCACTCGGTGGAATGTAGCGCGGGAACAAGGACGGCAGCGCCCACGTCTCGTCTGAACGACGTCACAGTAGCAAAATTCTGAAAGACCGCTGTGTCCATTCAAGAAGGCATTCAGGGCACGGAAGAAAGGTCCCATTCACAGCATACGCTCGCTCGCGCCCTCGCCCCCAGAATTCCAATGTAAAGCAGAGTGGCCGCCCGCAGACTGCGGGGCACACGCAGCGCGGCTCCAGAGGAAGGCCTCGGCGCCTGTGTTTGGAATGCCTGCAGCGAGCGCGTTTACGGAGAAACGGGAGAAGGCGCGGCGCGGCGCGGCGTGGCGTGGCGGGGCGGGGCGGCCGCCATCAGTATTCGCGGCGCGGCAGTGCGTGAGTGCGTGCGGTGCGCCTGTGCCGTGCTGCGCCTGCGCCTACCCGTGTAGGAGGAGCGCCGCGCCGCGCTGCGAGCGGGCCCGGCCGCGGTATGTGGGAACAGCGCGCCACTTTCCCCGGCGAGGAGCTGACCCCTGACCTACACGGCGCATCCTCGCCCCACCCACCTCAGGGCTGGCCAAGCGAGCGCCGCCAGGCTCGCGCCTCGCCTCGCAGCCTCCTCCGCACGTCGGCAGGTGCCAGCAGCTTTCTCTCCTATTATCCAGCTTTGGGACAAACGGTCAATTTTGAAAAGTTCTCCAAAATTCTCATTCCGAAGCAAGTGCAGCCAAAATCGCTATTACACTCCAAGACAAAAAAAAAAAGAGGTACCATGAAGGGGAATTATCCGAATAGAGCGGATATCGGCTCATGTGATGTATTTTTACTGACAAGTTGGATGATTTATTCAAGAGAAAGAGCTTCACAAACTGAGCAATTCAATGACGCGATGGTCCACCTCTAGCCCTTTTTACAAGCAATATTTGGCTTGGCATTGACTGACAGAGTTGCTGAATGCCCTCCCGAGGGATAACGTGCCAAATACTGTCCAGTTGGCGCGTTTGATTGTCAAAATCCTCAGTTGGTTCGGGAACCCTAACATAATCTCAATTAGGGAGACATTTGGCGACCTTTCTGGCCAAGGTGGGGTTTGGCAAGCGCGAAGAAAAACAGTAGAAAATCTCGCCGTGTGTGGGCGGACATTATCTTGCTTAAATACAAACCCTGGATGGCTTGCCATTAAAGGCAGCAAAACAGGGCGTAGAATATCGTCGACGTACCGCTGTGCTGTAAGGGTGCAGCGGATGAAGACCAAATGTGTCTTGCTATGAAAAGAAATGGCATTCTACACCACCACTCCTGGTAGTCGGTCCGTACGGCAGGCGACAGTCAACTTGATACCCCACCACTTAGCTCTGAGCACTATGGGACTTAACATCTGAGGTCACCAGTCCCCTAGAACTTAGAACTACTTAAACCTAACTAACCTAAGGACATCACACACATCCATGCCCGAGGCAGGATTCGAACCTGCGACCGTAGCGGTCGCGCGGTTCCGGACTGAAGCATCTAGAACCGCTCGGCCATTCCGGCCGGCTACCCAACCACTGTCCAGGGCCTCTCCAGACACGTAGTCACATTATCCCATGAGTAGGAAAAAGTGGCCACTAAGCAAGTTTTCAGTAAAATTTATATACTTGCTATGTATTATTTTCTTTTTCAATTAAAAATATTCGGTATAATACTATACTGTGAGTAGATTCAAAATATGTAAGCGGAAATCTTCTATCAATAATTCTGGTTTGGTGAAAATTCAATTTCCCTTAGATTGACCACTTTATCCCATCTTCCCATACTTAAATTGTCCGCCATTTCTTGCACTATTTTCATTATCAATATTTTTTTCCAAGCTGAACACTCCTGCTTCTCATCACTTTCTCTGGATTTCTCAGAAGTACAATCTGAGGTATGCAGCACCCAGACGTGTCACATGACTCACAGCTCACGACAAGTGATACGTCAAGAGCACTGGAAAAGTGAAGTAGTGCTGCGGGAATGACCGTATGTTTGCAGCATATCCCTTGTACATCTACGAAAATACTATACCACCCATAACCGCGGAAATCAAAAGCCTGTTGTCTTCCACATATGATCCAATCCTGGCATTCCAAACCTTTTGCATTAAAATGTCCGCCCCCGGTAGCTGAGTGGTCAGCGCGACAGAATGTTAATCCTAAGGGCCTGGGTTCGATTCCCGGCTGGGTCGGAGATTTTCTCCGATCAGGGACTGGGTATTGTGTTGTCCTAATCATCATCATTTCATCCCCATCGACGAGCAGGTCGCCGAAGCGCCTTCAACTCGACAGACCTGCACCCGGTAAACGGTCTACCCGTCGGGAGGTCCTAGCCACACGACATCACACAAAAATATACTTCTCTCACTCCACCCCCATTTCTGATGAAATGTGGTTCAGTCGCGGTGCCAGAGATGGTCATGTGTTGGTTGTCTGCGTGCTAGGCACAGTGGACCTATACCAGGGTTTATGGTCAGGGGTGGGGTTTCGTCTGACAGCAGGAGCACTCTCGTGGTTATCCGAAGCACCTGACTGCAAAATCGTACGTTAATTCAGTGGTTCGACCTCTTGCGCTGTCATTCATGAATAGCATTCCAGGGTGTGTCTTCCAACAGGTTAAAGCTCACCCACATACCGCTGCTGTAATCCAACATGCTCTACAGAGTGCCGACATGTTGCCTTGGCCTGCTAGATTACCAGATTTGTCTCGAGCACATATGGGACCTCGTCGGACGACAACTCCAGCGTCATCCACGACCAGCATTAATTGCCAGGCCAAGCGCAACAGGCATTGAACTCCATCCCACAAATCGACATCTATAGTTCAATTCTTTTATCTTGGCGGCTCGCGCATGCCCGCCCAGACGCGGGAGATTGCTGCGTTGCCAGTTGCACACGACGCACGCGCCAATAGAAGCAGCGCCATAGTATAGCATAGTTCGCAAGCTTACGTGTAGGGGGGACCGCGCAGTTCATGAAGTAAAGCCACCACGGCCGCATTAACCCTTTCGCTGCTACTAAGACGTGCTCCCTGCATTCTGCGCTGTGGGCGATTTTGTCACTGCACTGCTCGCCTGTGCAGACACATTGTGTTCCGACTGCTTTGACACTCTTTATCATTCGATTCGACAAAAACTATTTGGCTCAAAAATTAGATTTTTACCTATCTTCTTGACTGATACCTTCCCCCCATAAATGACTTAATTTTGTTTCGATGTTCAACGCAGTTATTATGCAGCATTAAATATAGTAAACCTTTGCACGAAGTTTTGAAGAGTTTGCAGAGGTAAAAGTCCATAGAGTATACTTTCCGTATGGTCGATTTTAGTTGCCACAATGTTGAGAATGGAATGTGGACAAGATACCCCTATATTCCATTTAATTTAAGTACCACATAAGTGTCGTATGTAATATTGAGAAATATTCCACCTTTCGCGACTGTAACAAAAGTTTTATTTACACTGAGCATGTTTGGCTTTATTTTAAAGCACTTCAATCAATCAAAAGGAAGTAGACAAAATACATTAAACAAAACTGTGGACTTAACAAAAACATTAGGACTTGAATATACCGTCTGTCAGTGAAGTGCTCAGAGCTATGTCAAATATAATTTTGTGTGTGGCACACACAAACAGCATTTATTTGCTAAAACACTGATGAGCCAACACAAACGTTGAATATTGTGCTACCGCAGCACAAAACTACGAAAGGTGACTTGGCAATGGAGGACACAAAATACAGTCCTCTTATGATGCTTCAAAAGAGAGAAACGCGTCTGGTCTAAATAAGTCGCTTATTACAGTTGCAGAAGAGGGATATATTTCAATACCATTGATAAAACTGCGACTGTGGAACAAAAACACGAAATAGAACATGAATACCATTGTGTATGTGCCATACCTTTCACCGATGGAAGTGCTTTAAAATAAAGCCAAACGCGCCGTGTGTATACAAAACTTTTATTACAGTCGCGAAAGACGGAATATTTCTCAATATTACATACGACACCTATGTGGTACTTAAATTAAATGAGATATTGTTATACAGTAAAAATTATATGAAATTTAGGTATCTTGTCCACATTTCATTCTCAACATTGTGGCAACTAAAATCGACCATACGGAAAGTATACGCTATGGACTTTTACCTCTGCAAACTCTTCAAAATTTCGTGCAATGGTTTACTACATTTAATGCTGCACATCAAAACAAAATTAAGTCATTTATGGGGGGAAAGTATCAGGCAAGAAGACGCGTAAAAATCAAATTTTTTGGCCAAATAGTTTTTGTGAAATCGAATGATAAGTGTGTCAAAGCAGTGGGAACACCATGTGTCTCCACAGGCGAGAAGTGCAGTGATGACAAAATCGCGCACAGCGCGGAATGTGGGGAGCACGTGTCTGCAGCAGCGAAAAAGTTAATGAAGAGGCAAAGCACTAGAAATTTCATTCAAACGAATAAAATTCGTGAAGTAAGGCACCCCAATATTGTTTTTAAATAAAGAAAATATCAAGCACCACAGAAGGTTTGAACTCATAACCTTTCACTTGGCAGCCCAACACCTTAACCGTTCCGCTACCTCAGCTTATCTAACAGTGTAACTCCATAAGGACTCTAACACCTCACGCAACTACTTATAAACACTGTTGGTATGACTATGAATTACTCACGCTTCGTTGAAGTACAATAGCAAATAAACAATTACCGCTGTTCTTTATGGCGAAAAAGCAGTTCGTGAGATTGAAACAAACACCTTTCCTTGCTATCGCCTGAATTAGGAGTCTTATTGGTTGTTTGGTTTAATTAATTAATAGAATATGAAGCAATTGGTATAAAGAATGCTTTTTCCAAACTTTCTGTAAAAGAAAGTCTGCTATCAAGACATTGCTTTTGTTCTATTACTTTATTTATGACTCAACGTTTCTAAAACTGAAGACACTCGTCCGTGCTCTGCACTGCTGTCGAGATCTGGCAACGTCGTTCTCTGTTCATTGGCTGACTGTGTTTTGTGATGTCAGATGCGCAGAACGAACCTAAACTCGGCCGCCAAGATATATGACGCGCACTTTAGCACATGTACAACACAAGCACGTTTGTATACTTGCAACCAACATTCTGAACGTTACACCGGTTATTAATACACCAAAATTTTACATTTCCAATGGCTTACCTCTCGCTCAGATTTACCTGTGGTCTTGTGATATTAACCACTTAAATGTGTTACTAACGTGAATGTATTCCCGAAATTTCATTACTCTACATTAATTAACTTTTGGTGTTGCGTTTTTTTTCGTTAGTGTATTAATGACACATTAAATCGTTTGTTTAAGGGCTGTGTAGTACATTATATTCTCTACTTTGTGACTTAGACATTATAAGGAGTCGAATGGAATTACGTCTATATACAGCAGCTGAATGTGGGTAATATGATTTTCGCGTTTTAACAGGCTTCCTCTAGAAAACAAAACACCGTTTTACCGTCTACTGGACCAAATTTGTGACTCAATTCAGAATTTCTCCACCTCAACGTGCAGTTCTCAACGGTACTAAACGAACAGATGTAAAGTTCATTTCCTATATACCTCAGCGAGATTTTCTAGAGCCGTAGTACTCCTTACAATAAACAACATGTTACAAAGTCTTCGCAACTGACGTCTAGGGGGGATAGTTCACCTTACGGGAATCAACTTTCTTTAGAGACAGAGTGTTTGATGACGCTTCCAAGCAATACTACGTCTAGTTATGCCCCTGAGAAGCGGCCCCGCGTAGGCACTCTGTGGCGTGTGTGTGCAATTTGTGTTGCCTATCATCCAGCCATCTGCTGGGCCTGAAAGACGGTCGGCAGAGCAGAGTCCTTCAGAGTCACTTCTAAAATATCCGTCTCTGTTAAGAGACACTCATTTATATGGTTTTCGTTTTGAAAAGCGATATCAGTTTACTGGGGTAGTTAGTATGCTGAATTCCTGGATAGTACACGCTGCTAGTCCGGTGAAATCTTGTCGTCGCAGGGCCAGCGAGAAATAAAGGACACCAGCAACGCTGGGAAGCGACAGGGAACGTACTGTTTCTTACAAAAGTTGTTTCTATGAGGTGTCCTATCGTCGTTAAACGTTTGTTACTCACACTTTCGAACCCTATTTATAAATGACGTAATGTATAACGTCGGAAACTCCGTAACGATTTTCGCGGACGATACTGTTTCTATAGAAAGGTCGCAACGATGGAAGCCCGTAGCGAAATGCAGGAATAGCGGCACAGGCTCTACTATTGGTGCTAAAGGTTAAAAAAGCAATTACTGTGAATGAATAGGCGAAGAGAGCCATATCTGTACTATTACACTAGTGTTGTCAAATCACTGGAGACAGGAACAGCCATAAAATATCTAGGAGAAACCTTTCAGAAATATGTGAATTGTAATAATCGTATAAAACTACACTGTCCAATCACATCATTGTAACCACCTGTCAAAAGCCTGAATAACAACCTTCTGCAGCGTAATGTGCAGAAAGAGTGTCAATGAGTTTCCGGAAGGTACCGCCTGTCGGTTTGGTCCCACAGAATCTCGACTGGTCGCCAAGGGAGCATGTTAAACTCATCCTGCTGCTCTTCAAACAACGGACGTACACTGCAAGCTGTGTGGCACGTCGCATTGCCCTGCTGATAGATGCCACCCTGCCGAGGAAAAATTGACTGCATGTAGGGGTGGGGATGGTTCTCAAGGGTAGATGCAGATTTGTGTTGATCCACTGAGCCTTCCAGAATGACGAGATCACCCATGCAATGTGTCGAAAACATTCCCCAGACCATAATGTTCCTCCTCCGGCCCGAACCCTTATGACGATTGTCGTTAGGGCCACACACACCAACGGCTGTCTGTCCGACGGCGCATAAAACGTGATTCATCCGAAAAGGCTACATGTCGCTAATCAGAGGACGTGCAGTTGCGGTACAGGCGGGCAAATTCCTGCTCTCGTCGCCGATGAACAACAGTCAACATGGATGCATTAACCAGGCGGCTGCTGCAGAAGCCCATATGCAGCAACGTTCGCTGAACGGTCGTCGAGGAGGCACTGTTGGTAGCGTTTGGTTCATCTGGGTGGTTGGTTGCTCAGCAGTTGCATGTCTATTCGCCTCCACAGCTGCCTTTCAACCCTGTCATCTACGGCCCGTAGCACAGTACAGTTGTCTCGGCGACAGTTTTGGACAGCGTCGTTTTGCCATGCATGGTGTACTTTAACCACGGCGGCACGCCAAAAGTTCACAAACTTAGCCGTTTCGGAAATGCTTCCACCCTTACCCCGAATGTCAATGGTCATGCCCTTTTCAAGATCAGATAAATCATCCCTTTTCCCCATTACTACAACAAGTGCACTGTTTCCCGCGTCCCCCCGAGACGCTGCAAGTGCTGTGAACTGTCGTTTATGAGTGGTTACTGCATGTTGACGTCGAAAACAGGTGGTGGTCACATTAATGTGACTGGACCGCGTAGTTGTAGGATAAGCAGATGACCGGCAGAGCTTCAATGGTAGAATCTTAAGGAAATCTACGAAGTGACATAGAAAACGCTCGTTCGGCCCATTCTTGAGTGATGATCGTCAGTCTGCCATTCTGTGGAAAAATAGACGACAGCGTGTTGCGTTTTGTCAGTGGTTCGTTTATGAAGGGCGGGAGCGTTACAGATATGCTCATCAAACTACAATGGCAGATGCTAGAAGACAGGCGTTGTGCATCGTAGAAAAGTTCACTGTAAAAATTCGTGAGCGTATGTTCTAAGAAGAGTCGTGTAATATAACGTCCTGCCACACCATATCGCAAAACGACCACGGCAGCAAAATCGTGGTAAGCAAGAGCTCATGAGGAACTTACTGACAATCGTTCTTCGCAAGGAACATTCGCAAAAGTAACAGGATAAAAGAAGGTTGTCCGAGAAGCAAGAAGTAACCTTCGCCACACACCTTAAGGTGGCTTGCGGAGTATGGACGTAAATGTGTATGTAGAAACATTGCTTCGATCAGTCAAGAGACGACTTGTACTCCGTGTTTTCCACAAACAACACGATCAAATCCCAAGAAAGCACTCCCTGTGCTCTCTGCAAAGATGAACCGCTGACGCGCACCTCGCACCGCTCACGGCAGACACAGCGAGAGCAAAGGAGGCGGCGACTGCTCCAGATGCAGTGCGGGAGGGAACCTCTCACGCCCGCTGGCTCGGCAGAGGGCGCGCGACGACACTCGAAGCGCGCCCCCGAGCAGCAGATGCTATCTGGTCTGCCCGGCGCATCGGCTGCGCGCTGCTCTGTCGGTGGTCTGGCGCGGCGCGGCGCAGCGTGGGAGAGCAGTACACGCACCGCGCCTCTGGCTGTGCCTCTGCCTGTTCCTAATGGCAGCCGCCACGCCCTCGAGGCGCGCCGTGTGACGCATGCGCGTCGCAGTCTCCGGCGTCTCGCGGGCCGCCGCCGTGCCGTGTTCAGATCGCTATCGGCCTTGCGCCGTGAGCCACATGCCCGATGAGCTCCTCCTCCCTGTGCCATTACCGGTGCCTATGCTGATGCTCCTCCACTGGATTTCACAAGCGGCTGCTCCACGAAAGCTGCTCAACTCTTTATTTACGATAGCACTCCTCGAGCACTCAGTCGAATATCAGCCCAATTAGCAAGCAGAAAAATAAGAAATTAGCAAAAATTACACATTAATTTAAACAAATAAATTAGGATACGCCTAGCAACTTTTTCGTGCTCGAACGCCGTGATTTAGTGAAAATGGATGTTGGATCCTCTCTCCGTTTCACAGACAAAAAGAGTTAAATTAACTGAGCTAAGTGAGTAAGTTCGTAAGATTTATTACAAAGCTTACATAGTGTTTTCGAAGCAGTATAGATATATCCTGCTGTGTCATGCCCAAAAATAATAAGACAGTATTGTGCCGACCTTTATTGAAACACCAATCCTAATCATCACGTTAAGATGAGAACAGTTGCATTATTTTTTTACACTTCTGAAAGCCACAGACTCCTCGAAATTATTCTCAAGAACAAGTTACGCGAATATACATGGTGAGTCACTAACTATTGCCACCAAAAATAACTCCCAAAGTATGATGGGAGCCGAAAGGCTTAGCCGCGCGGAGTGGCCGCGCGGTTTGAGGCGTCATGTCACGGACGGCGCGGCCCCTCCTCCCGGAGGTTCGAGTCCTCCCTCGGGCATGGATGTGTGTGTTGTTCTTAGCGTAAGTTCGTTTAAGTAGTATGTAAGTCTAGGGACCAATGACCTACGCAGTTTGGTCCCTTAGGAAGTCACACACATTTGAACATTTGCTGAATGGTTTGTGGGACAAAAGTTGCATGGTACAACGGAGGCCATTATATGACGTTGGTTTTTGTTGCTGGGTGGGGTCGCTTCAGAGATATGAAGGTCAACTTCGGTTTGTTTGTTTTTTAATGGGATGCTATAGTTTGGTACTTATTTTCTGATAGCGGCTATCGAGACGAATCCGATGTTGTGTTACAGTAAGGTCTTCGAAGGTCAAGGAAGATCATCAAGGTGGCATGAACGTCCATTTACAGCAGGTGTTCGAAGTGATCACCATTAGTATCAATGCAGTGCTCCACTCTTCTTATCATGGATTGATTGGTATTCCTTATCACATGGGCACTTATCGAAGCACGTGCTCTGACAACTCTCTCCCGTATATTGTGCAAATAGTAAATATTCGCCGAATACGACGTATCCATTTAACGTGCCATACACATGTTAACACCATTCGACGGCTTTGCAATACAACACTAATAGGAACGGTAAGACTAGTATCGTCGAATCAAGCGAATGTGGATGATGTATTCTTTCGAAGAACAAGTCGATATACTTCTCATTTACGGAGAATGCCAACGAAATTCAGTGACAGCTAGAGACTTACACGCTGAAAGATATCTTCAACGTACTCACCTTACACGTCGTACATTTAAATATGTGTATGATAAATTGAGAACAACTGGATCTTTAACGCATCGGAAACATGATCTCTGACGCGACCCGACCTATCAACAAGAAACTAACGTCATATTATGGCTCCCGCTGCCGCATGCAGCGTTTGTCCCACAAACTTTTCAGCTACTATCATACTTTCGGAGTTATTCTAGGTGGCAATAGTTAGTGACTCACCCTGTATATATACGATTTGTCGGCGGATCTCTGTAGGTATCTTGGCTGACCATCTGACGGTTGTGCGCTTTGTTCACAAAGCTCGAAAGTAACTGTCATCTGATGAAAGGAATACTTCGAAGTCAGAAGTGGAAGTACTACAAGCTACGCGCAAGCATAGTGGTTCCGGTAGTTTTTAAATTTCAATTTATTCCATGTCTTTGCTTATTTTTCCACGGCTCTCTTTAAAAAAGAGATCCTGGTACCATCTGTTCTCACTGGCTCTTAGAAATGAACTGAACGCCGAGATTTAATAAAGAATCTTTTCGTGGGTACATTCTTCCTGCCGTGATCTTACTGCTACCTGTGCTAATGCGGTATAGATGAGTACCGTTTTCTTTCAGAAATGGAATGATATCTGCCGTAGTAGCGTACATCGTACCCAGTTGTCACTAAAGTGTAGAAAAGAACGAAGTTCAAGATCCTGTAAATCCTGCTCTTCGCTTCGCGGACCCTCAACTGCCATCCTATGGAGCTAAGTGCACTGATGTAAGCTGAAGTAGTACCATGACTTCTAGGAAGTTTTATCTGACAAATCGAATTTTATTTTTCAGTATAATGGGCGGGACTCCGTTTTTTGGCAGTTGAGGAGCCTACAAGCTCTGTATGCATTCCTAAAAAGCCTCTTTCTTTAGCGTCCATGTGCGATAGCCAGATGGAGCGGGATAATAATTTACTCGCGCTATATCCCGCTGGACGCCTGCCAACTCTGAACCCAAAACCGAAAAATGACAAAAAAGTAGCTACTGAAGTTGACAAGCAGGTGAACGAAGGACCAAGCAAGTATTCCAAAAATGTTAGTAAAAAAGGTACTCAAGGGGGAAAACCACATTAAGAGGTTCAAAAAATCCGATTTTTTTCTACTGCTTAAATCGTTAGCTTAACTATCCGTAAATACACTGTCAAAATTTCAAAGCGAAAATCGCATTCGTTTAGATTTTATAAGCACAGACATACAAAATAGTGTGCAAGACATTACAAAAGCAATTATGTCGACATACTATCAAATGATTTCCACGGATGAAAATCCTCGAGACGAATATTGCCCAAATGGAGAAGACAGCTGGTGTGAGTGGCAGAAACGAGCAGCCCTTGGAATGGAACATGAATCGCACCATACTACATTCCACCTCGACGTACAGGGGGAAATTCTTTCAATATATGAAGATTTAACAAGGGTGATTTACTGGAGAGATGTTTAGGTGGCCACACACAAAATGCAAATGAAAGTTTTAATTCCACTATTTGGTAGTTAGCTCCTAAACACTTGCACTCCGGACTAAAAGTCGTTGAATTGGCATCTTACTTAGCAGCGGGCTTATTCAATGAAGGAAATTCGTCCCCATTGATGGTCATGAACGAGGCAGGAATTGAAGTAGGCGCACAAAGCTTCAATTATGCCGAACAAATGGATAACCAGCGCGTGAGCCGGCAGAATGGACGTAGTTCATTGGAATCGAAGGAAGGTCGGAAAGCTCGGAAAGCACTGCTGCAAGCGCAAAACGAAGCGTATGAGGAAGAAGAAAGATTACTATATGATGCTGGAATCGCAAATTAATCGATAAGCATTTTACATTACTGTTAACTTCCTTGAATTTCTAGTTTCCGAGAATTTATTTTTCAAACGCGTTAATCTCGAAATGACTTTTTTCACACTTTCGTGCAGTCTAACTCAAACAGTATAAAAGCGATCACTATGAAAATTGATAGTATGACTCTTATAAAATTACTAATTACATGAACCAACTCGTGAGATGATGATATGATTTTAAGGGTATTTTGCTTTGCATAATTAAGAGAAAAAAATCGTGAAAATCGATATAATTTTTTCCAACGCCTGCAAAATTTTTAATTATTATAATTTTCACCTGCATTGAGGTTCTTATTCTTAGAAAATATGTTGATGATGTAAAATCAATACCTTTTTGATTTGTGGTGAAAATCGGAATGGCTACACAGAGCGCAATTGCAGAACTACACTCAAACCTTCAGCGGACATCACACAGTGAATTTGTTATTTTTGGCTGAAATTATTCAAAAAATTAAAAAAAACGTTCGAAATATGAATGAAATGACGTCAAAATTTGATTAAATACTAATTAATTCTTCCCACCTAAAAAATCCCAAAAAATCTGTGTCAAACAATCTCCTAACGTCGTTTCCCCCTTTTTTGAGATCAGCGGTAGATGAACCTACTGACACACAAGTAGTTACAATCATATCTGTCTGTTATTCACTGCGTCACTCAAATGTCACATTACTCTTATGTTTCATTATGAATATATAAAGATCTAAATTATTTTGAAACGCCGGTTTTAACTATATCAGACATCGAAACAATGGTTAAATTGCTTCACACAAAGGGCAAATAATATAATAAGATTCACTGATGACATAGGTCGCATGATTTGTTTCGAGAGCCGCATACTGCGTGAGGATTACGCAGCGACACAGGGTGAATAGATAGCGTACCACGCTGCTCGTTCTGGGACTACAGTAGTGTGACTTACTATACAGTTGCATGACGTTCATGAACATGAAGTCCGTCATTGTGACACTATGCCACACAGGCGTTGAAGTTATTTTCGTTTCGAATTTTCGTCAGTGGTCTGCGATGAAAAGACTGAAATTAATATGTAAACGCAGCTATTATACCAGAGCTGGACTGCGGTATCCAGAGGAAGGAAACTTTGTCCAGTGCGGCCATGCAGGTTGGTCTTTTCCCCAAACCTCCTACATCGGTAGTGGTGGACTCAAAGGCGCGCGATGTTCCTAGGATATCAAGTGTCAGAACTAAGGTTTGAAGAACCCTGACACGAAGCAGCACTTCACAAAGAGTGCAATTAGCGTTAGGATTTTGGAGCGGAGGGTTATTAGCAGGAGCAGGAATTCACCAACGAAATTAACGGCACGCGACAACTGAGCCAAGCCATAAGCCTGAATGAAGAAACGATTACACGGAGCAGTTTGTACCTAGCGAAGTCGGCCAGACAGCCCTCGTGATGTTGACGATGCAAGTCGCACATCCTGTAGGGCGAAGCTCGTGTTTTAAGGTGTTAAACTGAAGTAGGGATTTAGTGATACTTCGAGATCAAAAGAAGTTACTTTTCAAATACGGACACACTAGAAGATTCGGCAATACTTTCCCGAGTGTTGGCGTGGGATTCTGTTTAGTCTTTTGTTTTATTTTGCAGGCGAATATCGACGTTCAGTGAGAATGTATTCCATTTCTTTACGTGGAATTTTTAAGAGCTGTGTTTTGTGTTCTTGCTGAGCCACTGACGTTGAACCGTTTTGCTGTTCTGGAGGTTATAGACAGGAATTCCTAGGATCCACTTGGAAGCGGTGTAGAAACTGTTAGCCGTGTACATTTTCGCTACAGTGGTCGGATCTCGAAGTCTCCCTGGGAGTAGTTAGGTAGCTATAGCGTCTTCACTTATTGACTTTTTAGCGGTAAGAAGTTATCCCTGCCACGCGGGTCATAGCAAGGTTGACGCGCCTTGTTTGGATTGATCTGACAGTGCAGCACTGCAGAGGGTTAATTCGGGTTCACCAACACACATTTCCGACTGTGTGCGTGAAACAATAAGTCGCGTACTTTGTCTCTTTTCCTGCGTCGGCCGCGAGTGGAGCTTCGCCCGACGCCAAGGAAGCTCCGAGAACGAACGAACGGAACAACGTTACAGTACGAATGCATGTAATACTTTCATCCGAGCTAGTGGCTAGTGAGGGGACACGGTACGCTATACGTCAACAACTCGACTACCGGAGAAGCAGAAGAATAAGCGCAACACGTGGCAGAGCGCCAGAGCGCTGCGGCGCCGGCGAGGAGCGGCTGATCGCAGAGTCGGCGCAGGTGCCCCCGCGGGACGGACACACCTAGGAAGATCCGCGTGCGTGACGCAAGCGCCAATGACATCACGCGCCGCGCGCCTGGTGGGCGTAACGGCTCGCAGCGCAGCGCCGCGCCCGCCGCGGCCTTCTGAATGCCGCAGCCGCGCCGCCGCTGATTCTGGCGCCGTCTGGGGGCCGCCGGGGGCGCCCGGCTTACGAAATCGACACCTGCTGCGTACACAGTGTGGGACCCAAGTCCCCACAACCCTACGTCAAAACAATTTACTTTACCCTGGATCACTGACATAAAAAAACTATGTATCCAGCGGATCTGTATGCGCCCTACACAAATATCTCTGAGTTGCCATATCTTTGAGTTCCCATATCTGTGAGTTCCCACATCCATATTGATATCTCGTGGAGCATCTCAGGACTTGTGCTCTAGAATGCTTGCACAACACTTTTGCCTACGGTCGCAGGTTCGAATCCTGCCTCGGGCATGGATGTGTGTGATGTCCTTAGGTTAGTTAGGTTTAAGTAGTTCTAAGTTCTAGGGGGACTGATGACCACAGATGTTAAGTCCCATAGTGCTCAGAACCATTTGAACCATTTAACACTTTTGCTCGATTTGTCATATGCCTTGTACGTCTTCGAGACACGTAAGACTCGATTATACCCAATAACGAGTTGTCTGGCCTACATCACAAAATGAGACGAGTTCCTTTCCGACTCTTCCACATAATGAGAATTCTCCTTAGACCAGCAAACCACAGTCCTCATGTGTGAGCTGCGCTACATCGCCCATTTCTTTCGGACTCTTACACATAATGAGGGTTTTCCTTAGACCAGCAAACAACAGTCCTCGTTTGAGTGGCGATATATCGCCTATTCATCAGAAAATAAAGTTATTTGGAATTTGGATACTATCACAACAAAGCACGGCAATCTGTAGCTCGCTCCTCCATGTCGCTATCAGATAATTTAATCGCAAACAATGCTCTGAAATACTTCAACTGTAAAAACTTTTTTAATGTAGTCATGCACTGTTGATCGTAGTATTTGAAATTCAGAGGCTTTTTTTTTCGAATGGATTTCATTGGTGACCGGCCATTTGATTGAGTGACGGCGGCACACGTTTCCTCTCGATTTGCCTTACAGGGTACGGAGACATCGCGAAGCCGTTACAAACCACTGACTACTGTGAGCATGCCGAATGAGTAGGATTGAGTAGTTTATGCGCCGGCAGTGAACAGTAGTGAAAAATATGGATTTTTACTTCTTGCAGGCGTTTTGAACACTTTAGCTGTGGTGCAAGAGACCACTACAGCATAGACGTATCATTGAGAACGCCGTAGGCGTTTCCCTCCAACAGTAACTGCTAGAGAAAACGGCTTCGGTCCAAGTCGGCGCTGAGTGACCACACTGACAAGAGGGAATTCCAAAACGTAAGTTACACATTATTATGGCAGCCAAAATAATTTCACTTATTGCTGCACTACGCTTCAAAGTAACACGGATATATGTCACTATGTCTGTAAATGACAGCAAGAAGGTTCCACCAATCGTTCAGTTTCCTGATGACAGAAATCCGCTCCTTGCCCACAAAAACAATACTGCCCGCGTACTTTAACTTTGGTGTGCTTTTCCACGTGCCGTGCCATTTCACTGTCGCACTGTGACGCACCTGATACCCACACGCCAGCAGTGCTGTGTCTGCAGGAAGTCGGGAACAGGTACTCTCTTCTGACAATGCACCGCTCTTGTTGCGCAATTTTGTTGGAGTGGGATGTGTGTGACTTAACTTTCTGAAGTAGCTACGTACGCTCCTCTTTTCGAGTTTCTAACTTAAGACAAAACTGCTATTTACTTGCTCATCGTACATTTTCATATCCATTTCCTAGGTTTCCACGATGATTTTACGAGTAGACACGGTTGTGGTATTCTTATTAAAGTTATTGCTTTTATAAACAGGAAATGATCACAACATTCGTTCAAAGAACATATGAAACCTAAAGCATGGAAAAGCCCACATTTCCACATACAATAGTCTTGGTATTTACTTACCGACGCGCTACCTCCAAGGTCTTGAAATTGCAGCTTACCTGAAACGAAAAGAGATTCCAGTGAGTACGCTTAAAAGCCATGTAGTAATTTATGTAAGGAACAAAACAAATATATTCGCATTCGTCTGAATAATTGCACAATGCGACAGTATTTGAGGGCCCAAGAACCTCGTCTTCAGCGTGTGTGTGTGTGTGTGTGTGTGTGTGTGTGTGTGTGTGTGTGTGTGTGTGTGTGTGTGCGCGCGCGCGCGCGCGCGCTCCTAGCCTTTTATCAACAGGAAAGAAGAGACTAGGAGTGTTAGTGTGTTTTTCCTCTCTAATATACAACAGAGACATAATACCATAACAAAAAAAGAGTCATCCTTTTAAGCGTACTATCAATACTGCAGCCAATCACAGATCGCACAATGTTTAATACTTTCTTTTTCTGTGGCCTCAAGTGATATAAAAATAGCTTCTTCTTTTCGTTGTATAAACGTCTGTAAAAACAGTAATGTTTTTCAAAAACAGGAGTACTTGTTAAAGTTACGTAAATTAACGAGGTTGAACCATTAGGTTGAGACTTAATGTACATAAAATCCTGTGTGTCCTTTAGTAAAAATGGTTCTGAGCACTATGGGACTTAACTGCTGAGGTCATCAGTCCCCTAGAACTTAGAACTACTTAAACCTAACTAACCTAACTAACCTAAGGACATCACACACATCCATGCCCGAGGCAGGATTCGAACCTGCGACCGTAGCGGTCGCACGGTTCCAGACTGTAGCGCCTAGAACCGCTCGGCCACACCGGCCGGCGTCCTTTAGTAAAGAACCGGGTACTGTTTCCTCGGCGACAGTCGTATGAAAGATAAAAGAAATATATGTAGGCATCAGGAATTGTGAAAAACTTAAAAGTGAAATATAAACTGCTTAAAATGGAAGCAGAAAAGGAAGTATCGGAACTTTGTGACATGTTACCTTCGGATTAAATAACAGTGGACCTAACCCACGTGAATTAACAACACACGTGAGACAAAATCGAAGATCTACCAATTACAGACATCCACGTTCTACGTATGCTATTTACACCCAGGAATAGAAAAATTTTAAGCTCAGGACTGAATGACAAAACTGAGTGCATAATACTTCGGATGGAATAACTACCAAACGATCCAGTAACCAGCTTTCAACTTAAGCAAAAACTTAAGAACCATGAAAACACAAGGACCGTGAACGTATGTAGCACCTCACGCATGATTATCTGTTTAGTATTTAGTTTAATTCATTACCAGTCTACTACCAGAAATAACAGCGAAGCAAACCGTGCGACACGAATTGAGTGACTCAATGCCCTGCTTATTCGGAGTCACTGCAGATAACTGCAGCGGTCTCATCAGATCTCTAGTCTCCTGCCGTCTCCTCTGAACTGCCTCAACTTCTCGTTACATGACAAGGAAAAAGTGTGATTTCACGTCACTCGAATGCAAGAAGTCAGTAAAATGCATGCACGCTACCTGGCAGTGCTTCAGAGAGAGACACCATTCAAAGAGTCTGTGTTATCAATATCGGCTACTGAAAGTCTCCCAGAAAGTCTGCAAAGATCAAATTGCGAATTAAAGAAAGAAAACTGTAGGAAAATCGAAAGGGCCGTTTAACGCGCAACTTTAAAACAGTCAGACTTGTAAAATAGTTTTCGTTGCTGTCTTAAGTACGTAAAGAATGCTGCAAAAGATCAAAAAAAGTTACAAAACATTCACCAATCGCTCACCGGCAAACCCAAGACCGAATTAAAAAGTAATTAACAACATTTTCGAATACATACTCAAACGATCCATGTCGATAACTTAACACAAGAGTGCACGTGATATCTGAGGGCACTAAATTTCAGACTGTGCCTTTTGAAGGGAAGAAAAGAGAGAGAGAGAGAGAGAGAGAGAGAGAGAGAGAGAGAGAGAGAGAGAACTCTGTTAGAATTAAACTGATCACGTTAATGAATGTGCAAAGATAGACACTGTTGTATTTGTTGTTGTGTTGTTCAGTCCGAAGACTGGTTTGATGCCGCTATCCACGCTACTCTATCCTGTGCGAGCCTCCATCTCCGAATAACTGCTGCAACCTGCATCCATTTGAAACGGCTTATTGCATTCCTCTCTAGGTCTCCCTCTACGCTTTTTACCCCCACCCCCCACCCCCACCCACACGCACGCACACACTTCTCTCCAATAGTAAACAGGTGATCCGTTGCTGTGTCAGAATTTATCCTATCAACCGATCTCTTCTTTTGGTCAAGTCCTGCCACGTATTTCTTGTCTCCCCAGTTCTGTTCAGTACTCTCATTAGTTACATGATCTGTCCCATACGATCTTCAGCATTTTTGTTTAATACCATAATTCCAAAACTTCTATTCTCTTCTTATCTGAACTGATTACCATGCACGTTTCACTTCCATACATGGCTACACTCCACACAAACACTTTCAGAAAAGACTTCCTACCACTTACACCTATATTCGATGCTAAGAAATTTCTTTCCTTCAGAAATGCTTTACTTGCCATAGCCAGTAAAAACTCACCTACTACTTTAATAAGAGTCTCGTTTCCTACTCCAATTCCCTAGGTATCACCTGATTTAACTCGACTACATTCCATTATCCTTGTTTTGCTTTCGTCTGTGTTCATCTTATATGCTCCTTTCAAGACACTGCCCATTTTGTTCAACTGCTCTTTTGCTCCTTTGCTGTTTCTGACAGAATTACAACGTTAGCGGCAAACCTCAAAGTTTTTATTTCTTCTCCCTAACCTTAATTCCTACACCAAATTTTTCTTTCGTTTCCTATACTGCTTGTTCAACGCAGATATTGAATATCGGGGATAGACTACAAACCCGTCTCACTCCCTTTTCAACCACTGCCTCCCTTTCATGCTCATCGACTGTCGTCTGATTTCTGTAGAACTTGTAAACAACCTTTCGCTTCCTGTATTTTACCCCAGTTACCTTTAGAATTTCAGAGTATTTTAGTCAATCTTGTCAAAAGGTATCTCTAAGGGTACAAACACTATAAATGTAAGTTTGTCTTTCCTTCACGTAACCTCGAAGATAAGTTGTAGGGTCAATACTGCCTCGCGTGCTCCTACATTTCTCCGGAAAATAAACTGCTCTTCCCCGACGTCGGTTTCTACCAGTTTTTCCATTCTTCTGTAAAGAAATCGAGTTAGTATTTTGCAATCATGACTTATTAAACTGATAAATCGCTAATTTTCACACTCATCAAAAACTGCATTCTTTAGAACTGGAACTAATGCATTCTTGTTGAAGTCCGAAGTATTTTGCCTCTCTCATATATTTTGCACACCAGATGGAAGGCTATCAGCAGATCTGAATGTATATCGTCTACCCCCGGGGCCGTGTTTCGACTTAGATCTTTCAGAGCTTTGTCATATTCTTCTCGCAGTATCGTGTCTCCAATCTCCTCTTCATCTACGTTCGCTTCCCTTTGTATAATACTGGTTTCAAGTTCATCTTCCTTGTGTAGACCCTCTATATGCTCCTTACACCTTTCAGCTTTCCCCTCTTTGCTTACGACTGGTTTACGATCTGAACTCTTGATATTCATACAGAAGATGGACGCTATAGCACGTGATGTGTTTCCCACGCAGAGAATGAACGAAGAAGAACCGGAGACTGGTGGGTGAACGTGACAATGCGCACCAGCAGAAGTGCAGCTGCTACCCGGAACTAGAAGCATGTTCTCTGATCGGACCCCGCCCCGGCGTGCGTGGGAACCGCGGGAACATCCGCCACGGCCTGGCGCGCCCATTACGATGATTGCCGCCCATTACCAGAGCGTCTTATATCACGCGCTTTTACTAATCAGCTGTAATTGTGAGAAGCGAGTGGGTTCGAATGGCTCTGAAATCCAAGGCAGCCACGCGGTAGCGACAAGGCGTGCAAGGCTACAGATCTCTCTGCATCCAAGGCAACGGCTCCAAATTAATTTCACGCTACGCCCAGTCAACATCCTGCCCCTTCCTCAACCCATCTTAAGGAAACCGTCTAAGCTACAGAACGCAACGTGTCACATTTTCCAACCCTCCACAGCGTGGTCATTTTGACACTGGATAAATTCCATTAGGAGTGTGGTCAGCCAAAAAATAGTTTGTCACTTGTTATATGAAATCCTTACACGAAAACCGTGGACAGTGTTCTATGTACGGTTTTCTATGCCAATAGCAGTATGCATTTCCCCCGATCTGGATCTTAACAGCACAATATTTCATACATATAGTGAATGCAAGTTAGAGGAATAATTTGTAACACAGTATCTTTAGAGTATTTAACACAAATACGGTACCGTACAACCATACGCAAGTGGAAATCTGAATTTTCTACACGAGATGCGTTGGATACGATTCCACAGAATAATATGGCAGTGCCGTCACGGGAAACCACCTCAAGCAGGTCTGATACGAATGTCTCGAAGGCTGTGGTAATGCTTCTTCTCAACTCTGGTGACGGCGATGGAGGTGAAGCGAATTACAGCAGGTTCTGGAGTGAGCTCGCAGCAAGAAACCTCACACATTAAATCATCCGGCTCGCATATTGGTTTTATCGTAGAAAATGTTGTTTGCGGCAGATGCGCAACCAGTACGTCGGTCCGGCACGTATCGATTAAAGTTTTCCTCGAGGTTTACATCTAGTTTGACCGGTCTTGCTCGCTAAAAAAAAAAGTTTCTCTTATTCCTCTAGCGTATCGGATTTTAAACGACTTCCTAAAAACGGCAGGAAATGCGTATACCTCTCAGTTACAGCATGTGACAGCGCAAGGTTTCCCTGCTCCTTATGGCGTGACATAATATCTATTGGCATTTCCCTGTAAAAGCTATGTCTCCCAATTATTCTTTATAAAAACGTTCCCATTAACTCCATCATTATCAATAATTTACGGCAATGAAATTTTCGCAAAGCTCTTGGCTTTTACTCAATAACGTGACTGCAATTTACGGACTAATTATTGTATATGTCGAACTTACTCTAAAAGCTACCGTGAAATCTTCGCTGTTGACATTGCTGTAACTTGAGTTGTTGTTTGACTTACCGCTTAGATTTCTGAGAGTTCCATAAGATATCCTGCGATCTCCTGCGAGTTACTTCCCCTGATGACAGACATTCGTGCCGCCAAAATGTTCGTACTACCAACAGATTTGCGCCGCATGAAGAGCACACCGTCCAGTCTACCGTGTAGACAAATGTAAATTCACAGCACTGTCTTTATCTACTCTTATATTTAAGCACGCCCCAGTACCCGTCCTTCCCTACTTTCACCAAGAACAACATACAGTGTTCACGTTAGATGACACGCGCGAACAACTAAATTTCAATTGTTAGGTCATTTATGATGTGGTATGACTAACTGACCACGAATTTATGTTCAGTATTGGTAACAATTTCGTCTCCATAATTTCTTTAATGACCTGTATTAGTGCATTACGTAATGCTGCAGTCTGGTCACTATTTGCAATAAAATGAAATATCTAAAAAGGGGTTACAGCATTTCCGGCGAAACGCCTTCAGCCACGAATCGACTAGACAATGCTGCTCATATCCAAGCGGGATAACGTAGAACTGACGCATGTACAGGACCGCATCTGTATGAAACCAGCGCTCTTCCACGATCTTGTCTCTTTCACCAACCGAGCGAGGTTACACACTGGACTCGCATTCGGAAGGACGACGGTTCAATCCCGCGTCCGGCCATCCTGATTTAGGTTTTCCGTGATTTCCCTAAATCACTCTAGGCAAATGCCGGGATGGTTCCTCTGAAAGGGCACGGCCGACTTCCTTCCCCATCCTTCCCTAATCCGATGAGACCGATGACCACGCTGTCTGGTCTCCTTCCCCAAACCAACCAACCATCTCTTTCACCATCCGTCTTAGTAAAAGCTTCTTCTGCAGCCGAGATGATCTTGTCATCCGAAAACAAGAATGCACTCTCTGATCGCCCCTACATTAAATCAACAGACCTGTTTCATATGGGATCTCTTAGTCATCGACGGTGTTTCCAGACATCTACAAGAATTCGCTAACTACAATCTAACACATTGGGCCAGCAGCTATCGCAATAATACACAAATTTATAAAACCAACCTGTAGGGGGGTCAAAGTAAGCGAAAACGTGTCAGGGCTGGTTCGTAAATATTCGACCATTTCTGCGAAAACGATGGTCAAACTTTTAGTGGAACTTCATGTGCCTTTCAGCAAGTATATGGTTCAATCGAAGCGGCTGGACAGCGGATGACGTCGTGGTTTCACACTTTTGCGCCCCCCGTTTATCTATCCATGTACGCAGAAGATTGCTACACGTTGTTTTTCAATGTAGATTGAAATAACGTTGTTCTTATTCGTGTACGAATAGTATGTCTGGTGAATGAATTAAAATGAAACTAATAACTGAATGAAAAAGTTATTTAAAATTGTTTTCGGTGAAATTCCTGTAATATATCTTTATTCTTAATTACGAGCGCCAGATTTCGGATAAAAGATTCGTTACCCGTGGTTTGATGACAAATAATTGCCAACACGTGAAATCTTCATCAATGTTAACGTTTCTTCTCCGAATGAGATTCCTACGAGTAAACGTCCACTCGCAAACCTGCCTTCGCGCCGTGCTCGTGGTTCTATGTTTAGAATGTTTCTACGATCGGTACAATCCAAGGAAAAGCACAAAGTTTTCCTGAAGAAGAAACATAAGAATATAATATAAGAATTGAACTCTTATAAGAATCAAATACGATAATATGACAATTTAGAAAGATTTTAACCTCTGAGAACATCACACGCACACATATTATATTGTAAATGTATGACACTTACTGTGAAATCCAGTTGTAATTGTACAATTAATGTAACGCCCCCCATGAACCATGGTGCCTGCTGTTGGTGGGGAGCCTTGCGTGCCTCAGCGATACCGTGGGTACAACCACAACTGAGGGTATCTGTGTGGTTCCTGAAGAAGGTAGTTAAAGGGGAACAGTCTGGATGACTGACTGATCTGGCCTTGTAACATTAACCAAAACGGCTTTGCTGTGCTGGTACTGTGAACCCCTGAAAGGAAGGGAAACTACAGCCGCGATTTTTCTCGAGGGCTTACAGCTCTACTGTATGGCTAAATGACGATGGCATCCTCTTGGGTAAAATATTCCGGAGGTAAAATAGTCCCTCCCCCATTTGGATCTCGTGGAGGGGACTACTAAATGGTTCAAATGGCTCTGAGCACTATGGGACTCAACTGCTGAGGTCATCAGTCCCCTAGAACTTAGAACTAGTTAAACCTAACTAACCTAAGGACATCACAAACATCCATGCCCGAGGCAGGATTCGAACCTGCGACCGTAGCGGTCTTGCGGTTCCAGACTGCAGCGCCTTTAACCGCACGGCCACTTCGGCCGGCGAGGGGACTACTCAGGAGGATGTAGTTATCAGGAGAAACAAAACTGGCGTTCTACGTGTCGGAGCGTGGAATGTCGGATCCCTTAAAAGGGCAGGCATGTTAGGAAATTTAACAGGACCTCTGTTCACGTGAATACAGGGTTATAAAAACAGAACCAAATACATGTAACGCAAGAGTAGGTTTAATAATAAATACAAAAATAGCAACGCGGATAAACTATTATGAATAGCATAACGAACACATTATTTTAACCAAGACACACACGAAGTCCACACCCACAGTAGCAGTTCAATGGCTCTGAGCACTATGGGACTTAACATCTGAGGTCATCAGTCCCCTACAACATAGAACTACTTAAACCTAACTAACCTAAGGACATCACACACATCCACGCCCGAGGCAGGATTCGAACCTGCGACCGTAGCGGCCACGCGGTTCCAGACTGAAGCGCCTAGAAACGCACGGCCACACTGGCCGGCCACAGTAGCAGTACAAGTCTATATTCCAGCTAGTTCTGCAGATGATGAAGAGATTGCAGAAACGTATTATGAGACAAAAAAAATTATTCAGATAGTTAAGAGAATCGAAAATTTAATAGTCACGGGGAACTGTAGCCGGCCGCTGTGGCCGAGTGGTTCTAGGCGCTTCTGTCCGGAACCGCGGTTGCTGCTACGGTCGCAGGTTCGAATCCTGACTCGGGCATGGATGTGTGTGATGTCTTTAGGTTAGTTACGTTTAAGTAGTTCTAAGTCTAGCGGACTGATGACCTCAGATGTTAAGTCCCATAGTGCTTACAGCCTTTTGAACCATTTGGGGGACTGGAATTCGCCAGCAGGAAAAGGAAGAGAAAGGAAAGCAGTAGGTGAATATGAGCTGGCGGAATGGAATGAAAGACTAAGGCCGCTTGGTAGAACTCCGCACAGAGCATAATTCGATCGTAGCTAACACTTCGTCAAAGAATGATGAAAGAAATTTGTATACGTGGAAGAGATCTACAGTCACCGGAAGGTCTGAGATTGATTATGTAATGGCAAGACAGAGATTTAGGAACCAGATTTTGAAACATAGGACATTCCAGAGGCAGATGTGGACCCTGAGCACTATTTATCGGTTATGAACTGTAGGTTAAAACTGAAGAGTCTGCAAAAAGGTAGGCATTTAAGGAGATGGGACCTGGGCAAACTGTAAGAGCGTTTCAGAAGAAGCATTAACGAACGATTAACGAGAACAGGAGAAAGGGATACAGTAGAAGAAGAAAGGGTAGCGCTGAGAGATGAAATAGTGGAGGCAGCAGAGGATCAAGTAAGTAAAAACACAAGGTCTAGTAAAAATCTTTGGGTAACACAAGAGATACTGACAGGAAGTGCAAAATGGCTACGCTGGAGTAGCTAGAGGACAAATGTAAGGACTTAGAAGCATATATTACTAGGGAAAAGATAAATGCCGCCTACGTGAAAATTAAAGAGACCTTTGGAGAAAAGAAAACCACTTTTAAGAATATCAAAAGCTCGGATAGAAAACCAGTCCTAAGCAAACAAGGGAAGGCAGAAAGGTGGAAGGAGTAAGGTCTATACAGGGGATATGTACTTGGGAGCAATATTATGAAAATAGAAGAGGATATAGATGAAGATGAGATGTGAGATATGATACTGCTGAAGAATCTGATAGAGCACTGAAAGACTTAAGTTGAAACAAGGGCCATGGAGTAGACAATACTCCGTTAGAACTACTGATGTCCTCGGGAGAACCAGTCCTGACAAAACTCTTCCATCTGGTGAGCAAGATGTATATTGAGCAAGCAGTAAAAGGAAACAGAAAAAATTGGAGTAGGAATTAAAGTCCAGGGGTAAGAAATAAAAAAAAAATTAGGTTTGCCGATGACATTGTAATTCTGTCAGAGACAGCACAGGACTTGGAAGAGCAACTGAACAGAATGGATTGTGTCTTGAAAGGAGGATATAAGATGAACATCAACAAGACCAAAACGAGGATATTGGAATGTAGTCGAATTAAATCAAGTGATGCTGAGGGAAATAGATTAGGAAATGATACACTTAAGGTAGTAGATGAGGTTTGCTGTTTGGGCATCAAAATAACTGGTGATGGTCGAAGTAGAGAGGATATAAAATGTACACTGTCAATGGCAAGAAAAGTGTTTCTGATGAAGAGAAATTTGTTTCTTCTGAAAGTGTTCCTAAGAAGCGTATCCATTTGCGGAAGTGAAACATGGACGATAAATAGTTTGGACGAGAGGAGAATAGAAGCTTTCGAAATGTGGTGCTACACGAGAATGTTGAGGATTAAATGGGTAGATCACGTAACTAACGAGGAGGTACTGAAAGGGATTGGGAAGAAAAGAAATTTGTGTCACAACCTGACTAGAAGAAGGGATCGGTTGACAGGAAACATTCTGAGACATCAAGGGATCACCAATTTAGTACTGGGGTGAAGCGTGTGGGGAGGGGGAGGGAGGGGGCGTAAAAACCGTAGAGGAAGACCAAGAGATGAATGCAGAAGCAGATTCAGAACGATGCAGATTGCAGTAGTAACCTGGAGATGATGAGGCTTGCACAGGATAGGGCAGCATGGAGAGCTGCACCAAACCAATCTTCGGACTGAAGACCACAACAACAACATAACGCCCCTGTATCTCCTAACTTGATACGAAACATTCGTGCAATAATCTTCTACGGACACGAGTAGATAAATGAAAATAAAATAAATAAAAACAATTATCTGGTTTCCAACGGGGGACGCAGACGTGACAGGCCGCCACCAGTTGGGCTGAGTTTATCGACCGCCAATAGACGTCTAAAGTACCTCGAAAACTGTGATGGTCGTGTTCTCAAAAACGGTCGAGTATCTACAGATATCCGGAGATGCGTGTTCGTTTATTTTGATTCCTCTTCCACTGAAGCGAAGTTTCTGAGAAATGGGTTATGGCACCTGCCGTGTTCTTCTCGTTAAATGAAGATACCGGGAAATCAGCTATAGATCAACAATTTTGAGCTCATCTCTCTTATTTTGCAGTCCATCATATAGTAACAGTCTGAGATTCATTCGATACCAGATGTTTTATCCGATATTGACATTTCAGAGTACCAACTGCAGACGGATAATACAGCTATGGAAAGAGACACATTAAAACGCGGCATTTTCATTATGAGGTGAACGACAATTAACTCGTGCTACAGCTTTGTGTGAAAATGGTGTTGCCCGTCTTTTCCCAGCCTGTAAGGCCTCAGATGGTGCGTAGTTCGGAAAGTCCCGCGCAGGACAGGGTGTAATTGCGGCACTGTGGTCGGAGCAGACAAAGGAGCGGCGGCGGCGGGTGTGGGGGCGGGGTCGGCCACAGGAAGGCGCGGTGCCGCCCACCAGCCGCTGCTTCCGCAGGAAGCCGCCCGTGGCCGCACCGCGCGACCGTCCTTGGCATACGCACTCGCTGGAACCGCCGCCGCATCCTTCGGCAGCAGGTCCACAGTTTCGGCGTTCCCCGCACTGCATCGCCTAACAGGCTGCGCGCAGGTGAACAAGGCACAGAAGCATCTCACTTCGAGGCTGGATGCCACTGCTGTGCTGCAAGAAACCACACTGACTTCCACCCATCAAGGAAAAATTTCCAAACTAACGGTAATTTCCTCGGCTGTCGAACGGGGCGAAACTTTACTCAAGTGGCGAAAGTATGCTATGGTAGAACTAAAACGTGCATATCAGATCTACTTTCTGAATGTTCGTTCAGATTAAGAAAATCTTTGAAATTTATTAAATGGCGTTTGGAGAAGCCCAAATAAAATCGATACGGAATATGACCAGTGTGGGCAGCGACACAAACGTTTGATGCTGTTATCGATTGTGTGCACGTCTCCCGTAGTGAGAGTGTCCAATATGTAAACAACAGTTTTCGTTTCAACCCAGTAATTACAGTCTTCAAAATAACGTTCTGAGAAGATTGGGCAGACGTTCCAAGCCACGCAAACAGTCACTGGGAAAGTCCTGAGTCTGAGTTTCAATGCGTTGCAAAATTCTGGAGAAGAACGCCGAATACAGAGCACTGAAGAGCAAGAAATTTAAGCTCTCAGCTCGTATAAAAATTTTCGTGGCAGCTATTTGAGAAACACTGCAAACCAGAATGTCTGTGTGTGTAAATAGACCGTGGTATTTACAGTTCAGAGCCGAAAGGTGTACTGTCGTACAGAACACAGGTATGCCGTTAAAGAGGTAAAAATGCAGAGGGTGGCTAAAAATGGAAACACTGCAAACACAACACATTATCGCGTCTATCGAAAACCGTTGGCATTCAAACAGCTTGCATTCATCCAGGAAGAGATACATGCAGTAAGAGATACATGCAGTGTCTTCATGGTTTTCAAGGGAATCTTATAACATTATCGATCATGCACCCTTCGCTCCAAAGTAAAACACGAAGGCTCAATAATACTGACATCTGCTGCCTGTGCTGAGCGGGGGAGATGCGACAATTTATCCTCGTGTTCATAAAACTGTCCCTGGACGATACGAGCTTTGTCAACAGGGGTCACGTCCTCTTGGAACACAGCACCGCCATTGGGGAACCAACACTGTGCCATGGGATGGATCTGATCAGTCAAAATGGTCACATATTTCTTCCCAGTAATGTGACCTTCCAGAATAACTGTGCGGCCTATGGAACACCACGATGTGGCTGGCCAAATCATCACCGAATCCGCACCACGTTTCGCTCTTGGGACGTAAACTCAACCATAAGTTCGAAGCGGTGTTAAACAAAACTCATCGGACCAAATGACTTTCTTCCATTGCTCCATAGCCCAGCTTATTTTGGCTTCGGCACCAGGCTTTCCTCTTACGGGCACTTGCATCGCTGATGAACCCATTTTGGAATTCCAACTGGCCCTGCAATCCCCAGCTTCTGGACCTCTCTTCGTGTTGTCCTGGTACTGACAGGGTTCGCGAGTGCGACGTTCAGTTCTGTAATGAACTCTGCAGCTGTCAGCTCTTTAGTTTTCGCCACAATCATCTTCCATGACCGTCTATCAAGATTACTCAACACACAATTTCGTTGGTGTTGTGACTTAGCAGATGATGTTTCTCTGCTTTCCCTGTATGTGGAATAAATCTTCGATACGGCACCTCTTGATACACCTAGCCATTCGACTACCTTGGTTCTGCTAGCACCAACTATACGAACATCGACAATTTGCCCAAATTCGAATGCTCTAAGCTCCGACATGACGCATACACATCTACAAACAAAAGTGTTCTGATCACGACTGACTCTTGCAACGTGCTGAGGACACCGCACAGGTACGATTCGTTGTCAAATACAACAGCCCATCCTGCGGAGTGACTACCGTCCACCACTACGTTCAAGCATGCATTTCTCGCGTTATTTTCATATTGGTCTCCAACACTGTACTTAAATTTTACGCAGCTGGAAGGAACTCTTGCCATAAGCGACGGATGTGGAATTTCCACCAAATCATACTTAGAAACATATAATGCACACACCATAGCACGCAAGACCACATCACATTATTTCTAAATTTCCACATGCTTGCTTATTATTAAAAACGTACATATTATTGTGTCTTAGATTAGGAATAGAATATATATGTTAACGTAGCATTTTATGGGAAGCTATTCATTTTAAATACACATTGTTTGATATTTTGGTCTGCGTTTGAGCGTGGTTTATTATGAAAATCTTTTTATTAATGCTAGACAATTGGTCCACAAGTAGTACAAAAATGTAATGTAACGCACGTCACTATAGCGGAGTGACGTGGTAACGAAGAGCAGCCAACGGGAGGACACTAAATAAGTAGTGGGGTTAATACATAGTGAGATAGTCTTGGGTGTCAAGTCTGAACGCTAGCTTCTTTTTTGTACTCTAAATGATGAAGAACTCTGTTTCCCAGTTGCGACTTCGTAAATTTTCCTGGGCAGAAAGCGGCCACATAGTGGAAATAGTTGATTAATGTTAAAATGTCGGCTCAACCATCTATGGGTTCAAATGGCTCTGAGCACTATGGGACTTGACATCTATGGTCATCAGTCCCCTAGAACTTAGAACTACTTAAACCTAACTAACCTAAGGACATCACACAACACCCAGTCATCACGAGGCAGAGAAAATCCCTGACCCCGCCGGGAATCGAACCCGGGAACCCGGGCGCGGGAAGCGAGAACGGTACCGCACGACCACGAGCTGCGGACAAACCATCTACGTACAGCGTAAACAAACTTCAAAAGCCAAGCTTACATTTTCAGAATAAATGAACAAAAAATCTCTAGAAGTGACCAATATAAAAAACAAGAAGAGAAATAATAATAAAATAACGCGGCCATTTTCCTTGCAGCCGCATGCTGCTCTAGGTACTCGCAGCGTCACAATAACGGCAGATACCTGTTTGCCTGCAGGATGTGGCTTTCAGGAACGTACAGGGGCCGTGTATTCATGTAGCTGTTATTGTGATGCTCGCCTCACTCCGGTCAATTCCATTTCAACCTATTTTATCAGTTGACGGTGATGTGGAGAGTTCACAGCTGCAAGGAAAGTAGCCACGTTATTTTATTGTTATTTTTGTTCTTGTTTATGTTTTATATTGGTCACTTTTAGACGTTCTTGGACGGTTATTCTGAAGATAAAGGCTTGACCTTAGACACGCGTAAAATGTAATGTTTTTAACACTGTAAGTAGTTAGTTTGAGCCCACATTTTAACACTGGCTTTTACAACCGCAGCCGGCCGGGGTGGCCGAGCGATTCTAGGCGCTCAGTCTGGAACCGCGCGACCGCCACGGTCGCAGGTTAGAATCCTGCCTCGGGCATGGATGTGTGTGATGTCCTTAGGTTAGTTAGGTTTAAGTAGTTCTAAAATCTAGGGGACTGATGACCTCAGAAGTTAAAGTCCCATAGTGCTCAGAGCCATTTGAACCATTTTTTTTACAACCGCAACCTCATATCCGTTATGGATACAACCAAAGTATCTGATTATTTCGCGAGTCCAGTTTATATCGCGACTTTGAATCTTTCCGCGAGTGAGACCACAGAGGTACTTCAAAGTTTTCATTGTAAAAGCGTTGATTCATATTGTAGAATAAACAGTTTGATTAGTTATTTGTGGACTGCGAGGGACTCTTTGTGTTTACTTTCTGCGAGCCTCTAGAGTTGCTGAGACAATTAGTGCCGTTATAACAGAATTATATTTTAATAAACTACTGAATTTTAGAGGTTAATCAACTGCCAGGTACATTCATCTATTTACACTGCATTCAACAAGTCTGCAAAGAAATCACGAAAAAGGGAGCTGTTTTACATCGGTCTGCTATCGGTAAAACTGTTGGACCAAAATCAATTCAGGTAAATTCTTCCGATCATTTGTTTCCTTATCAATATACGTTAATGAGACCGTCTGAGAGGAGTAGGAAGTGAATGTCACTTTTCTCCAAAATCTGCTCAATGAAAATGAAAGGTTGCATTGCTCGTCCCAAAAATGGTCTATGGACCTAAGTTGACAGCATTATCTGTCCGTTTCGTACACTGAACTGTCGCCTGTTGCAGATGAAAAGAAACGAACCGTGTATAGTGGAGTACCTTCATATCATAAAACGAAATCATCATTAACTGTGTCAGTATAAGGGAGTCTCATAGATATCTGCACTTCTAAAATTATACGTCACATCAAAAAAATGTGCTGGCACTATATTTAACAAGAATGGTCTTCCGATGATTATTTGCCCGCCATAAATGATGGCATGCCCAATGTAAATGTCTCCTCCTGTAACGTGTGGGGATAGATGCACATGGAACTGGTCGCCAAGTAAACATCCCATTTTCATCAATCCTGCCTAGAATGTTCAATTGCACTTTCAATGTGGTGGCTGCACGCAGGTTAGATCCATTTCCTCCTCATCCGCTGAAAATTTGGATGCCAGACTTCTGAGCACAGATATCACAGTCGTTGTCAATATGGCTTTAAATTATTAATCTTACGTCCGCCTCTTAGCTCGACCAATAGTTTACCTACAATGGTGTTGTAACAACGTACCCAAGTTTCGTATAAATTGCTTTACGATTCGCTAAGCTACTATTGCTTATGATCTTTTTCCTAAATTTACGAAAACTGTAATACATATTGAAAATAAATATACTTCGTGTTCTTCCGACGGATTATTAGCCTAGTTTCGCTAATTGGTAAGCAATAAATTAATTTGCTGTTTCATTTTACTGTTTAAGCTGCTTTTCTTGCAAGAAGAATTGTTGCGTTCGTTGTTGTATTCCAGTCAAAAGAAAGGAAACCATTCCACCCAAATTCACGGTCTAAGACTGCAAAATTATGACACAACGCAGCTTTTCATAAAACTCATACAAACAACAGCTCGAAGCCGGCTGATCTCTGAAGATTCGAAAATACAGTTCGCGAATCCTCTGCTTGTTTAAAAAGCACAGGGTATAAGCGAAAAATTATTCTGTTGTTAAACACGTTACAAGGAAAAAGCATGTCTGCATGTAAATCGCAAATGGTTAAACGCATGCTACTCCACTGTGTTCGAAATTGGTATTTTTGTCTATGAAAGTACATATGAAAGTACATATGTCTGTAACGTGTGACAAACGAACTCTGTATGACAACGGAAGAATCCAACAAGCAAACCTATTTTAACATCAGTCATGATTATGAAAGTGTGTGCACGCAGGTAATAAATGTGGAATGTAGACTGCACTGTTTTGCAGCGTAACTGCAACTGATCTATGTCGATTGAGACACGTTCTCATCATACTGAAATGAAGGAACGATCACAACACAAAGACAGTTCTAGAGAGTTATACTAACTCTTCGCCATATATCAGTTGAGGTAGTGCCAACCGGAAACGACGAACGACTAGCAGTCACCGCCGCGTACAGCAGTCTGAGCTTCTAATCCGTAAAACGCTAGCGAAGTTGTAACACCTGTCCACATTTGTTACGGAAAAGCGATCCTTCGAAGTCTACAGACTGCCGCGTAGGAGTGAACCTTGGCCTCGCGTCCGGGCGACGGTAAGGTTAACTGGCGAGAAGGTGGCTCGGTTTGGCACGGATGCTGATGGACGACGTGCTGTAATCTGTAGACAAGCGAGGAGGGCGACAGGTGCGAAGCGGACCCAACTGCTCAGCTGGCGGGCCGAAGCCGGATTCGGCCCACTAGCGGCGCCGCGCCGGTCGCCCCGCTACCCGTTCTCAACTTGCCTTTTGTGAGTGCCAGGACAGCCACCGAACGTCTGCCAAACATACACGCATTACTCCGCAATCTACCAGCCGTAATTATAATAAAAATTTTAAAACGTAGAACTGCCGTGTAGATTATTAAAATATTAGGCATATTGCAAATTTTATTTTTATTAATTTTTTTCCAAAAATGACTTTTAGCGTTCAAAGTGGAGACTGCTCATCACTGTACTAACTGATCTGTTTTCAGCCATCATCTTGAAGTTAAAGCTCAATTTGTTTGCTTTCAAATAAGTATGTTCTAGAAAAGTATTCCGACTTGAGCAAACGTAATTTTCTTCTTTTGTCATCCAATATGTTTTAGTGCAGTTTCATCATCATCACTGGGTTCCCTTGTTCATGTATCAGTCTGTCTTCAACAGTATGGTTAAAAGTGCAAATGTCATATAACACTGTTGGTTGCGATATCCCATGGGTGCATCGGAATGTGTGTCGTTCCTCTTAGCACAATGGCTCCTTTCCTTGTCAATACGTGACAGTTAAGTCGCATGCGTATTTTTGGAGTGTAAACGAGCGCAATGGATGCGTTTGTAGTGCAGTGCGTCATATATGTATCGTATAATAAAGACGATGAAAGAAGGGAGTGTGTGAAATCCGGTGCCAGTACGTAGCCTACTCCTCTGGCAAAGCCCCAAGGGCGTCGTCAAACGTAACGTCCCCATTCCGATAGACGTATCACCATCAACACTGTCACATTCCCCCACTGTAGTGAGGCACTGCGGAGGGGTCTGGAATTATCTAGGACTCTGGCGCAACGAGTTGTGATCGGGAACTATACGCTACCGCTCCTTACCGTCTAAATACCGGTAGCGAAAATGTCATCCACCAGCAGGATTCCCTCGTGTCTCAGAGTCGTCTGCCACCGCATAGGCATGTGTTAGCGCCCTCGGCTACGAAGGATGCAGTAGAGATGATATTTTGTTATACACTCCTGGAAATGGAAAAAAGAACACATTGACACCGATGTGTCAGACCCACCATACTTGCCCCGGACACTGCGAGAGGGCTGTACAAGCAATGATCACACGCACGGCACAGCGGACACACCAGGAACCGCGGTGTTGGCCGTCGAATGGCGCTAGCTGCGCAGCATTTGTGCACCGCCGCCGTCAGTGTCAGCCAGTTTGCCGTGGCATACGGAGCTCCATCGCAGTCTTAACACTGGTAGCATGCCGCGACAGCGTGGACGTGAACCGTATGTGCAGTTGACGGACTTTGAGCGAGGGCGTATAGTGGGCATGCGGGAGGCCGGGTGGACGTACCGCCGAATTGCTCAACACGTGGGGCGTGAGGTCTCCACAGTACATCGATGTTGTCGCCAGTGGTCGGCGGAAGGTGCACGTGCCCGTCGACCTGGGACCGGACCGCAGCGACGCACGGATGCACGCCAAGACCGTAGGATCCTACGCAGTGCCGTAGGGGACCGCACCGCCACTTCCCAGCAAATTAGGGACACTGTTGCTCCTGGGGTATCGGCGAGGACCATTCGCAACCGTCGCCATGAAGCTGGGCTACGGTCCCGCACACCGTTAGGCCGTCTTCCGCTCACGCCCCAACATCGTGCAGCCCGCCTCCAGTGGTGTCGCGACAGGCGTGAATGGAGGGACGAATGGAGACGTGTCGTCTTCAGCGATGAGAGTCGCTTCTGCCTTGGTGCCAATGATGGTCGTATGCGTGTTTGGCGCCGTGCAGGTGAGCGCCACAATCAGGACTGCATACGACCGAGGCACACAGGGCCAACACCCGGCATCATGGTGTGGGGAGCGATCTCCTACACTGACCGTACACCACTGGTGATCGTCGAGGGGACACTGAATAGTGCACGGTACATCCAAACCGTCATCGAACCCATAGTTCTACCATTCCTAGACCGGCAAGGGAACTTGCTGTTCCAACAGGACAATGCACGTCCGCATGTATCCCGTGCCACCCAACGTGCTCTAGAAGGTGTAAGTCAACTACCCTGGCCAGCAAGATCTCCGGATCTGTCCCCCATTGAGCATGTTTGGGACTGGATGAAGCGTCGTCTCACGCGGTCTGCACGTCCAGCACGAACGCTGGTCCAACTGAGGCGCCAGGTGGAAATGGCATGGCAAGCCGTTCCACAGGACTACATCCAGCATCTCTACGATCGTCTCCATGGGATAATAGCAGCCTGCATTGCTGCGAAAGGTGGATATACGCTGTACTAGTGCCGACATTGTGCATGCTCTGTTGCCTGCGTCTATGTGCCTGTGGTTCTGTCAGTGTGATCATGTGATGTATCTGACCCCAGGAATGTGTCAATAAATTTTCCCCTTCCTGGGACAATGAATTCACGGTGTTCTTATTTCAATTTCCAGGAGTGTAGTTTGTCACACGCGATTTTTGTAGTTTCTATGTTGCGATGACTGTGAACTTGTACTCGCAAACCCACAATGTCTCGGGTTGTGAGGCTGCTCATCACGACAACCAAAAGACAGGAACCTTCGTCATCTGAGGCAGAAATCCGTTGTAGGAAGAGCGCCGCGGGATTACGACAGTATGTGTCGTATCATCAAGAGGCCCGATAGAACGAAAATCTGTCCGGCGATTCAGCTGGTGATTCCCTGCAGATATACGAAGACGGAGAAGATATCTGGGAATAATAGGAATATCGCTGATTCCAGATCCTCTCTGATACTCTCTCTCTTTTGCTGTGGCATTCCTTGCAGTTAATAACAAAATACTATTCCTTGTGTACGCTAAATGTTGTTTTTTGTTGATCTCTCATATGTGTGTACATCTTCTGTCTCAAAATAATGTTCACTTAATAGGCTTACAGACTCAGCCGTCACCTCCAGACCACAAGATCCATGCGTAGATGTAAAGTGTGACACCACCCTTTCAGCACAGCATCAGGCTCATTGGGATCATTCCGTCTACACTTATACTATAGCAAATCACATTACTGTGTATGGCGGAGGATCTTCTGGTAACACCCTGGGTCGATATAAGAGATGGCCTGATGGCCCTTGTCAAGGCAGGTTAAATAAATAAATATAGTTTCTTCCCTCGCCTGTTCCACGCACGAGTGGAGCATTGGATGAGCTATTATCGATAAACGTCCGTGTCAGCTCTAATTCAGATTCTAGCCGTGGTCATTTCGCGAGACGTATATGGGAGGAAGTAGTAAGTTGTTAGATTCCTTGAACGTAAGCTGACGAAATTTCGATAGTAAAACTCTGTGTGATGCACACCATTTTTTCTATAGCGTCTGCAACTTTTAGTTTGTTGAACTACTCCGTTTGTTTTGTTTTGCTGTAGGGCGCAAAAAACAACTGGGGTATTACGCGCCCAAGTCAAAACTGTAGAACATGAACACAGAGAGGAGAAACGACTACACGTCAGTCCCAATGGACAGAATGAGAGCCAGCTAAAAACTTGCACGTGGAAAAAGAGCTAAAAAATACATAAATGGGGGTCCAAAACTAAAAATTAAATGCCCTTCGCCATATTGCTTCGGCGGATAAAAAGTAAAACGCGATCGACAGCCCGCGCGTCATACGCTAAAACGGATGATAAATCAGACGGCAAACCCAAGCTGGAACGTAAATTGTTAAAAAAAAAAGGGCATTCCGGCAGGAAGTGGCAGACAGTTAAAATTTGTACGCAATGTCTACAGAGTGGTGGAGTAGCGCCACTTAGCAAATGACGATGGCTAAAAAGGCAGTGCCCAATACGCAGCCGAGTTAAATAATCTCCTACCGGCGGGAGAGCCGAGAGGAGGTCGTCCTGGGCGCTGGGAGAGGCTTAATAAGCCGAAGATTATTCCCGTGAAGGGAGGACCATTTCCGATTTCAAAGGGACACCACAGACGGCAACACAGAGATCATCGTAGGGAATATCGATACTCGCGTGCTGGGGTACGAGGACTGCAGCCTTGGCAGCAGCGTCAGCAGCCACGTTTCCTGGCAAACCGACATGCATGATCGGGTGACCACAGAAACACGCCACTAGCTCCACGAAGAGTGAGCAGGTCACAGTATTGGTTCAAATGGCTCTGAGCACTATGGGACTTAACTTCTGAGGTCATCAGTCCCCTAGAACTTAGAACTACTTAAACCTAACTAACCTAAGGACATCACACACATCCATGCCCGAGGCAGGATTCGAACCTGCGACCGTAGCGGTCCCGCGGTTCCAGACTGTAGTGCCTAGAACCGGTCACAGTATTCCTGGACCCGCTGTACTAAGGGATGAGCAGCGTACAGCGCACATAGACTTTGGAAGGCGCTGAGTGAGTCTGAGCATAGGACACAATTGGAAAGGCTGTGTCCCCGGATGTACTTCGTGGCCTAATACAAGGCGAAGAGCTCGGCTGTAAATACTGATGAGTGTGCCGGAAGCCGATATCGAAAGACACGGGTGCCAATGACGAAGGCACACTTGACCCCACGGACAGTCCGAGAGCCATCAGTGTAGACAAAGGTACTATCGCGGAGTTCCATGCGAAGGTCGTGAAACTAGAGGCGATAGACCGAGGCTGGTCTAGTGTCCTTACGAAGCGAACGAAGGCCAAGGTTAACATGGGCCGCTTCACGAAGCCACGGTGAGGAAGGGTTCACACCCACTGGGAGTGTTGCTGGTAGTGTGAAGTTATGGCGCCGTATCAAGTGGCGAAAGCGGACTCCAGGAGGTAACAGAGAAGAGGGACGAGCCCCACAGTGACAATCAAAAGAATCATCAAAGAAGGACGCATAGGAGGGGTGGCCACGCACGGCAGACAAACGGCACGCGTACGTGCTGAGGAGCAAGTCACTCCAGTACACGCTCACGGTGAATATGGGATTCCGCGAATAAACGCGACGCTCTTCGTTGGATGTTTCTATCCCTACTATTAATGCAGCCCGGCTATCGTCACAGACTGACGAAGCACTTTTTCTGGCTTGATTTACAGTTCCATAACATTCCCCCCAATTAATCTCAGCCTACTAACTATTCGTTTTATGCAGTCATTTCACTTTACTCCTAGGTATTTTACGGTAGTTACTGTTTCAAGTGACTTCTCACAAACTGTGCAATGGTCAAAATAGTTTTGTTTCAAGGATAAGGGGAGAAGCCGCTGTTGTGGAGAACCGTCAAGTCTGCCCAGTCTCAGCTTTTCGCTAGAGCCGAACTGGGGCGGCGCGAAGCTCGATCCGAAGCGAGCGCTCTCTTTCAAAACGAGCGGCGCGGGTAATTGGATCGGTTACAAACGCCACCAAACTCTTCCTGGTTACCTATCCTCGGCGCGGTGGCATTTCACGGTCCGGACTGTCCCGTTTTTGCCCGGCAGTGTTTCCGCGGGCCTTTGTTGACAGGATCTGGCCGTGTCACGGCGCCAGCGCTACCGGGCTCGGCCACTGAGGCGGTCCGCTGGCCGCCCCCGCCTCCTTAGCGAGGTGATTTATCGCCCATCTGGGGCCGCGCGGACGGTAGCGCCGGCATCACCTTTCCGCTCCAGCGGGCGCGGGCAGGCCCGCCAGATGTCACGCGCGCCAGATAACGCCGCCCGTGCTACGCGCTCCCCGGCACCTCTGCCGCTGCTGTTGCTGCGGCTGCTGCCCCGATCGTTATCGGCAGATTGCAGGTGGGAGAATGAAAACGTCTCGATTAGCGGCCGGCCGCGCCGGCAGGCCATTAGTCTGCGCCGCTCCGTGCGCGGGAGCTGTGTTTCTGCACGGGCGAGCTACAGCCCGCCCCTGGCGCTGGCTCCTGCTACCAGTCTGTTCCAACTCACTTCACAGGGCATCTCTTGTTCCTACACTTTCTGTGCCTGCGGAGAAAAATGGACCCCACAAAAAACACACAGTGCGATAAGACGTATTTGGACATCTATTAGTGGACACTGACATGTGTCCACCTTCATGAGGACTTTAACTCTGGTGCTGGCACGTCTTTCAATGACATGCTTAAATATCCATGTAGGAATGGCGGCCCATCCTTCCTCAAGAGACGAAACCAGAGAAGCAAGTGATACTGGTCGTTGGGGTTTGGAGCGAAGTCGACTTCTAACTAATCCCAAGCCGTTCCATTACGTTCATTTTGGGACTCTGTGCAGGCCAGGTCACTTCAGGAATGTTATTGCGCACAAAGCAGACGCTGCTTTATGACAGGGAGTATTGTTATGCTGATAAATCATCGTCTCCGAACTGTTCCTCTACTGTGCACAATACAGTAAAATGTTTTCGCGTCCTTCCACATTTAGCGTTTTCTTAACCACAGTAAGGGGGCCACACCCTAACGACGAGAAACAACCCATACCGTAACAACACTTCCTCTATACGTCAATGCTGGCACTACACATGGTGTCAGATAACGCTCTCCAGGCTTTGGCCAAACTCAAACCTTTCGTCGCACTGCCACACGCTACAGTGTGATTCACCACTGCGAATCAATGATTTCCAGTCATCCACAGTCCAGTGACGTCGCTTGGTACTCCACCTCAAACGTCGTTTAGGTCTGACTACAAGAACGTGTGGCTCAGGAGGAGATGCTCGACCACTGGACTCCATTCTGTGTAGCTCCCTAGGCACAATCATTCTGCTGGGTGTACTGCTTCCAGCACTTCGGAACTCACGAGTCCTTCCTCTGATTTCGTGCGATTTTTTACAACCACCCTCCGCAATGCTCGGCGGTCCCCGTCCGTCAGAACAAGAGGTCCGGGTGGTCTTGGTTTAGCTGTGGTCGTTCCTTCGCATTTCCACTTCACAATCGCATCACCAACAGTCGACGGCGACACCTGTAGAAGGGTTCAAACGTTACTGTTACTCGGGTGACATCGAATGACTAGGACACATTTTACTCACTTAGTTCTCCCGATTGCTCTTTTTATTGTTACTGCTTCTCTACTAGCAGCAAACACTGCCCGCCTCCTTTTATAATGCGGGGGTCCGCCTCCACTGACATCTAGTGGTCTATTCCGCATTACACCTTCTACCGTCATGTAAAATCCACTTCTATATTGTGATCTTGGCCGCAGGAAAGACGACTAGTACACACAAGAGACACAACCGCTTAGAGACCAGACCCTGTGGACCGATTTCAATGACTGTGCAGACAGGATGTCTACAGCGCTGCATAAAGACAATACAGGTGGCAACGAAACCCGGCGCTGAATGACTCCACAGACAAAACCACTAGCGAGGCAGATAACAGTAGTTATGGTAAGATATCAGACGACATCGGCACAGGCGAAGACGGACCAACATGGAATAAGAACTAAATGTTAAGTAACATTAACATAGACTAGGTAATACATTAAAATTGCTAGCCACCAATGCAGTTGAAAATTATACCCCTAGGCATGGAAAAATACCGACCACTCCATTATACAACACACAGTACAGTCGTACATGGTAGAAGTCAACAGAACCCGGACTAGTAAAACCATAAATAGAATCATAATAAAATGTGACTGGTGACAGTCATCAGAGTGTCACGAAAACAAAAATGCACTACAAAGTATTATGAAATTGGAAAACAAATGTAGGAATAGAGGACATGCTGCCGTGTAGAGTTGAGAAACATAACGTAACCTGGACGTAGATCACGCCATCTGAAGGAGAGATGCTCGAAGTATTGCCCTCGGATGGAGAGTAACGCCACATTGGACAGTGGCTGTCTAGGAGGGAGAAGCTCAATAGCTTTCTAACGTACTCCCTCCCGACAAACATCGGTGGTGGCATTCTATAAATCTAAACTCTTTCCAGCGTTCCTATTTTCCTAACTTGTTAATAAATAAAATGCTAATATTAGACTTTTTCGTTTCCTAATTAGTTTCAAACTTCTAAGTATATAATGATGGAACTTTGTTAAAATACTAATAAACCAAATAAGCTTCATGTTACGTACATGTACACTACCGTGAAAACACGACCTGCCTTAGTCACTAGATAGCAAATAAAACGAAAATAATAACAGAAATAAACTTTCTGTGAAACTCTCCAGTTGCTGCATTACCGCTAAACCCACAGAAGTAAGGTTGAATCCAAATTCCACCGACATAATTTTGGACGGGTATTTCCTGATTATTATTATTATTATTATTATTGTTAGCATATTATACACGGAAAGTTAGTTACAGAGTAGCTGCATTTCGGATGTGTTTACTGATGAGTTCCAATATGCGCCGTATATAGGTTCACTGACTTCAACGGAAAAGCGCCACAATGACAGACATTACGATGAGCTGTTGCCTCAGCGATGGCAACCTACATCACAGCACTTTTGCATCTGTACATAAGCGCCTACGAGGAACCAGATCATCTGTTCTGTGATGTATGCTTTGATGGCTGCATATTACATGTTTGGACTGTTTTGAAGCTATTTTCGCTTAAAAAAAGTTAACTGTCCGCCTATTCTTTAACGCCTTATACCAAAATACTCAAACTATCCCTGAACAACCTCCAAATTTTTGGAGCTGGAGTTCCCGTTCACCCTGTATATGCACAAGTATGAATAAACGCAAGATGACATCTATAACAGAAAGAAAGAACCCAATAGTAGCCGATCGCCTAATTAGTGACGAACTTCGGGAGTGTGTCACATAGTCTGAATATGTAGCGGTAATATGAGGAAGCGAAATGAAATGCGACGAACACACAGATATGGTAGTAGGGTATCTGAATGGGAGACTTAGATTTGTTTTAGAGGTTCTGCGATCTTTAAAGGAAATCACATACAAGAAGGCGACTGCGACCTATTATAATAGTGTTTTGTTCCAGCGTTTGGGATCATCATCAAGCAGATGTGGTTGCAGATATCACACGAATTCGGCGCTGTCAGAAGCCTGAAAGGCAGATACAACCCATAAGAAGGGTAACATGGGTAATGCACTGGTGTGCCCCTCACTGCTGAAATACAAGTGAGAACAAGAAACACAGTCTTTTATGCTGACTCATAATATCTGATTATGTTTCATCCTCGACTGACTTAATGTACAGTGTGCATCACAACTACTTTGTGCACCTGATAAAATTTCGTTCTGGATGTTTGGGGGTGCCGTTTTAAATATATTTGGCTGTAGTTTAACAAAGGAATCGGAGAAATAGTTTATGTGGCTCCATTATCACACACACTGAGCTTAAGGCCAAAAGTGCATAAAATATGTACTGGCTACCATGTAATAAGGACAAAGTATTCCATAAGTAGTTGAAACAAGGCTTTTTAGCAAATACTATTACACGAAGCGATGAAATTTTTGCGGAATGCTCAATATTAGTGCGGCAACATTTATTAAGCGTTCCCCATAGCTCTTAAATGAGAGGGATAACGACATAATATTTGCAGTTAAAGTTTCGCAGTAATTGAGCGTAAATGTGTTATATGTTGGAGCAAAATTGGTCATCACAGCGTCTGAGGTTTCGGTATCATATTTAGCACATCCGTTATTAACACTGCTGTTTGATATATGAATGTGCATCTGTTTTAATCAGATGTCAAATGCCGTTGAAATAAATATGTCGCTACAATTAAATAAATCGCTTCTTTTCAATAATTTGGTGGATAAAGTTACAATTATTAACCATAAAATGAAATAAAGCTACTTAGTGTACTATCATTTGTCCAGAAATGTCTTCAGCAAGAACTGTTTATGGGGTACGTATCTAATTTGGGTCACTCTTAATATTTAGGAATAATTATCAAATTATTGGGAGTAATTATCAATTATTAACAGATTCCGCAACCTCACGCGTTTTACACTGCATTCCGATGCAGGAGTGTACACCGGCACTGGCACACCTGTCTTTAACGAACAGACAGAGAATAAATCTAAAAGAAACAGTCTGAAAGGTATGAGGGGTCTGATGTTACTCAGAGTCAGCACGTAACTGCAGTAGTCTGGAATTCTCTTATTGTGGACGCTGCTTCTGGCTTCAGGTTGTGCTCATAGGACGGACTCGCGGCGCTTAGTCATCGCAAAAAGGAGAGTAGTCCTGTCTAGGAAGCGTTCGTGCTCGCCTCAGGGCCAGTTCCTCTCCAAACCAAAGACGTCAGCACGCGCTCTTTACCTACAGAACCGAGACACCTACGTACGTTATATCCTTCGACTTGCTTCCCATGCCACTGCCTGCCAGTTCACTTTGCATGAAGGTTATGCACAGGTTACATTAACAGAGAGCCGTTGCACAAATTTTACTTGCTGGAAGGTTCTTGCGACAGTTTTCATCACTACCGCTAAAGTCACAATCGCCACTCTCGTCGTCATTCTTAGAAGGCTGCAATACCGTCCAAATCGCTCAACATGTGGACACACTGCTTCATGTCAACTGAATTGCACTCCCAGCGCTACGGGACGCTAATCTAAACAGAAATTACTGTAAAAACTGGAACATCATTAGTTCATCGTCTCGTAGACAACACATTCGAAAGGGATGTGCAGTGATGAGCGATGCAAAATCAACCTGTAGGCCCATTAAGGTCCGCAATTAGTATGACAACTATCGACTCACATTATTACTGTTTTTCAACTACGAAACGAGGCAACATGTTTTTAATAAACTCAGTAATGATACGAGATTGACATAGAAAATGCTACGGTCGAAGTGTCGCCACAGACACTGAAAACTGATTAAGTTCATTCAAGTCTCAATTATGCTCTCTACAGTCGTTTTCGGGCGCTTATTCTGAATCAGCAGATCACATTATATTGCCATAAAAAATATGAGTTCATCCTTAGAAAATACAACCATAAGGTATGTCGACCACTAAACACCTGGGAGTGAGGAGACTGACAGTGTGATGCGTTTTCCTTAAAATGGTTCAAATGGCTCTGAGCACTATGAGACTTAACATCTGAGGTCATCAGTCCCCTACAACCTAGAACTACTTAAACCTAACTGACCTAAGGACATCACACACATCCATGCCCGAAGCAGGATTCGACCTGCGACCGTAGCGGTCGCGCGGTTCAAGACTGAAGCGCCCAGAATCGCTCGGCCACCACTGAAGTTGTTCACTGTAGCGTCACCACGTGTTTCCGGGAACGGCCGTGTTCTGTAATATCGTGGTACAGTATTAACGGTAAATATGATCGATGGAGCATATATTGGTACCTAAACCGGTTATGAACAATATCACATTTTTAAAACTGATGTACAACCGTTAGCACAAATAACATTTGCCTGCTTTGGTGCTGCGCACACAGCATGGTTCACAGAAGTAATCCGAAGTTCCCTCGACAGTGAATGCACTCGGAATGATGAGATTAGTTCATTCAAAATGTGCTTTTACCCAGACGCTAGATAACAGAATTATCATTTCAAAATCCTTCACACTCTCTCATCCCTACTTCGGCCCATAAACTGGTGATCCATCACTCTAAATCATGCGTTTGCAGTCATCCACTCGTCAGTGGCGTCGTTCTGTACACCACGGCAAGTGGTGCAGCACCGCCAACAGAAATTTGTGGCTTATGAGGAACTGTTCGAATACTGAATGCCATTCCTTTTAACTCCCTACGTACACTCACTGTGCTAGATGGGCTGCTGGTAGCACTTTGGAACTCACGAGTCATTCCGCTAATTTCACGCAATTTTTTACAACCATTATCCGAAATGCTCGAAGGTCCCTTCCGTCAGTACACGAGGTCTGCGTGGTCCGGTTTTTAGTTGCGGTTATTGCTTCGCGTTTTCTCATCACCGACAATCTATTTGGGCAGCTTTAGAAGGGCTGCAGTATAGTAATAATGTCGTGTGACGACGGCCTCCCGGCGGGTAGACCGTTCACCTGGTGCAAGGCTTTCGAGTTGACGCCACTTCGGCGGCTTGCGCGTCGATGGGGGTGAAATGATGATGATTAAGACAACACCCTGTCCCTGAGCGGATAAAATCACCGACCCAGCCGGGAATCGAACCCGGGCCCTTAGGATTGACAGACTGTCGCGATGACCACTCAGCTACCGGGGGCGGACAGGGCTGCAGTGTCCGTGATGGATTTCCCCAGGTGACAAGCAATGGCTAGTTCATGTTCAGAGTCACTGATCTCTCATGACCGACCTAAGAGTGTATTGCTTCTCCGCTGACAATACAGGGTGATTCAAAAAGAATACCACAACTTTAAAAATGTGTATTTAATGAAAGAAACATAATATAACCTTCTGTTATACATCATTACAAAGAGTATTTAAAAAGGTTTTTTTTTCACTCAAAAACAAGTTCAGAGATGTTCAATATGGCCCCCTCCAGACACTCGAGCAATATCAACTCGTTCCACACTCTCTGGAGATGTTAGAGAATTGGCTGTTCCCTCAGCTCGAACAAGAAGCACAACAATTCATATTTCAGCAGGATGGAGCGCCACCACATTGGCACTTATCTGTCCGTAACTACCTGAACGTCAACTACCCGAGGCGATGGATCGGCCGCCAGGCAGCCCGTGACAGAGCACTTCATCACTGGCCTCCAAGAAGCCCTGATCTTACCCCCTGCGATTTTTTCTTATGGGGGTATGTTAAGGATAGGATTAAGGTGTTTCGGCCACCTCTCCCAGCCACCATTGATGATTTGAAACGAGAAACAACAGCAGCTATCCAAACTGTTACGCCTGATATGCTACAGAGAGTGTGGAACGAGTTGGAGTATCGGGTTGATATTGCTCGAGTGTCTGGAGGGGGCCATATTGAACATCTCTGAACTTGTTTTTGAGTGAAAAAAAACCTTTTTAAATACTCTTTGTAATGATGTATAACAGAAGGTTAATTATGTTTCTTTCATTAAATACACATTTTTAAAGTTGTGGTATTCTTTTTGAATCACCCTGTATAACACTCTCTTCCTTCTTTTATTATGAGACGTCCGCCTCTCGTGACACCTGGTGATCGAGTCGACATCACATAGGTGTGTCCGGATATTTTTGATCACATGGTGTGTGTATAGAAAAGGTTGCCGAAGCGCGTCTTCGCTTCATCCGTTCGTCGAGATCGCTTGGCATGTTATGAGATCGAGGCCAATTTTGTTCTCGAACAGTATGTGAGAGAAACCAAAGCCATTGATCAAACTGCGCCGGCGGAGCATTATTACGGGCTGCTCGAGATGCCTGGCGTAAAGGGCGGGCGTTTCGCCACTGACGACGGACAGAGCAGAGCTGCCGGGGCGTTCCCGAGGTCGGCCGGCACCGAGCGGCGACTGGTAGCGGCCGAGACTGGCGGCGGAGGCGCGCGCGGTAGCTGCGACCCATTTCCCAGGCGCGCATTTCGTAAGGCACGGCCCGTGCCCATATATCAGCCAATTAGAAGGCGCGCGAGCGCGGGTGGCGCGCGGGGCCGCGGCCGGCACGCCCAGAGCGCGCGGCGATTAGCCCGCCACAGCCTCGAAACGCTGCCACTCGCCGCTCTCCGGCAACCTGCCCCGGACTGTCCTTCCCGGCGCACAGCTCCTGCTGACGGACGTGCTACACTTGCCGCGCTCTTTTATTTCCTCGCGCGTCAGCGAGCGCGCCTGCTTCGAAATGCCTCTCCTGGCAAGGTCGCCAGTCTATTCCCGCCGAGACTATCCGGTCTTCAAAGTTTTTTTAATGGCAACGGAAAAAGAGGGGAACCTCGAGTAGACTTGAACGTTGTAACATTACTACATTTCTCTCTTTCGCTATATTTAGTTGTTGCGAATTTAACCAAGCTCATCGGAAATCATGTAGTTGGCGCTGACGAAGTTACAAACAGGTGAACAAGTGGAGGGTTAAGGGCTCTGACTGTGTACCTGTCACCAGCGCCGTTCCCGCATTTCCATACTATTCTTCGAGTAATTCATTATAACTTAATACATAATACAATGTCGTGGGTTGATAATGATTAACCAAAGTTCTTCTAATCAAAGTCATCGCTTACTACAGAGCAATGTCAACCTAACATTACTTCAGTCCACATACGAACTCGTCATCGTCTTTACCCCATAACTATTTTACTCTGCTTAGTATAACTCTGAATATTCCCTATGAATGTTAATAAATCTTAAATCAAACAAGGTTCAGAACAACTGGTATTTCTTAGAATGTGATAGTGATCGTTACCGTTAAACACTTGAAACATTGAATCTAATTCAACTTACTTCCTAACATTCGTTATCTTCCCCTGAGAGCTTCAATTAGCATGTTTCTTTTTGTCACCCTTCCACTTCCTACATGCCATCACGTTCCTCTCACTTTAATGTTCACTATATTTAATAAACTTCATTTCACTCGCGATTCTCTCTACTTCCTCTCTCATCGCTATTCCGTACTCAACCGTCGGCTTCTCCTCTACCTCTTTGAAAACGCACGCACAATTAGCTCGAAAAACTCGCACTGCCGACACCACAATACTGGACGAATGTTCGTCTCCCAAAAAGCCTTGAACAACGACCGATATGGCGCCCTTACAACTTCTCATCGGCAACATAGTTACTAGAGACAGTGTATAAACTCTTATTTTGAAAGGCTACGGAATGAAATAGGCCGCACCTTTTACGTATGAGCTTCTGAAAGTAAGTTAGACACTTCAGTGTAGAACAGATAACAGGTGCATGACAGTATGCGACTGAAGGCAGACACTACAATTTTTATGGGTAAAACGTCCAAATTGCACACAGATTCACCGTCACATTCTCTCGGTATATGAACCGAATCAATGTCCAGACCAACGGTAGTGAAATAATGCCAACCATTTGAAAAGACCGCACAGAAGCGGGTGATACTCATCGGGAAGGCTCAGATCATGCAACATTGCAAGATGTGATTTCCATTTTTCCTGCAAGCTGAAGAAACATGGGGACGGGGGGCTAAGAAATTTGTCAACTCTGAAAAAGGTCACACATCGGTCCTCGTATGGTTCCGTGGCCAAGGAGCGGATCTGAGCTTTAGAGGAACTACCCACAAAAATTGTAGTGTTTGCCTTCAGTCGCATACTGTCGTGCACCTGTTATCTGTTATGCACAGAACCAAGCGTTGTTTGCAGGGACTTCCTGACTATGTTAAAAATAGTGACAAGTATCTGTGTCACCTTGAAGTGTAGCGCAATACTCAATAAAAGTTACAGGGCCTGCTTTATTGATGAGTGGCTTACATTCTGAATCTCTTCGTATAAAGCAACAACCTCGGTATTTAGCTATTTCGGAAAACTCAAAATTTGGGTGGTCAGACGTGTATTTGAACAGCTGTACATCCGAATGCGAGTCCCCAAGCACGTACGTTGTGTTAATCACTGCGACGTATCGCTCGGCAATGCTTCTGGGCAAAGCAGCCCAATTGGAAAGAAAGATTTGGGTTCAATATACAGTCGACGAAGGGGTTATTAGGACAAAGCACAAACACAAATTGGTGAAAGATGTGGGAACGAGATCTGCCGTACCCTTTCAAAGGAGCGATCTCTGAATTCACCTAAAGCTATTTACGGAAATCAAGGACAACCTAAATGCGAATCGTCGGACGAGGATTCGTACCGGTGTCCTAAACAATACGTTTTACGCCTACGTCACCTTGGTCGACTCCCCAATTGATAACACACAAAAGGGCAGCTTCTCTCCACCAAATGCATGTGATCGCGCTGACTGTTTCTAGGCTACTATCCGGTTTGATAGCGTTGACATAATACGAAGATAAAACACTACGGCAGCAAAATGGCTCCTGTTCTTGAAAAGCAACGAGGACGCCGCAGACATTAACGTTCGTCAGAAGGATGGATCATCACTGACAATGTTACATTTTTTCAATCCATAATACACCGTGCAAAGATACAGAATTCAGTCAAGATCACTGAAATACTAGTATCTCTTACACCTCTGCTGCCAGATTCTAATGTAAAAATTTCTTCCCCTACTAGGAGTCGAATCGTCTAACCAAGATACGTGGAGCACAGATTATAGCTCTGAACTCACAATAGCGAAGAGAGGAATTTGATTTCCCGTCCAGCCAGCCACTTTTTAAGGTGTCCTATGACAATCACAGAGTGAAGACTTTTCCCTTCCATCTCCAACGGAGCGACATTCAGTCTCTACGACCTTGCGGTCGATGTCAGCTTCGAGCGGAGCACCTCGAGGGCCCATTGCCACCATAGTAGTGAACTCTGCGAAGGATGTTGGTTCAAATGTGTGTGAAATCATATGGGAATTAACTGCTAAGGTCATCAGTCCCTAGGCTTACACATTACTTAACCTAAATTATCCTAAGGACAAACACACACACACACACCCATGGCCGAGGGAGGACTCGAACCTCCGCCGGGACCAGCCACACAGTGGATGTTGGTAGTCTTCATCGGAGATAAGTGCGATTCTAGAAACAGGAAGCACATAAGTACTGCGTATGGATACTTAGTATTGCAAGTCTGATGACACAGTTACGTTGGTGTTGTAGAATTACCACTGTCAAATTCTACAGGGATCCCCCACCGTAGAACAATACTATAGAAATTCGTGCTGCGAGTGCTGCACTACTTTAAGGAATAGCAACAGGTATATGTAACTTTACCTGCCCGATACGATTTTGTGGTTCATTCCATTTTCTAAACAGTTGAATTTTGAGGGAAGCAAAGAGAAAGTTCACGTACGATCTGTCAGGGTGCATCGTTCTGTAAACATAGCTCATACTGAGGCTATAAAAACCGGAAGGTAGCTTACTTGAGAATAAGAGTGTCAAGATTATAAAGCGTGAGTGATTGCTGTTTCTGTACCAACCACATTTTTTTTAATTACAACGAAGTCGTAATGAACAACAGCGCCTAGATTAAAAGAGATTTTTCAAAAATCGACAGTGTTCAGACACGACAAATCATCCAATACAATTTTCCCACGGCATACACAGTGGTATTCTGTAGGAATATCATACTTACATTCTCCGATCTGTATCACACGGTGTGGTTTCTAATAGGTGCAGATCCACGAAACCTCACTCTTTGATGACATTTGTATCGCCGTCTTCAGCACCGTGAGCCACGTGTCTAACAGCAGCACGATCAGTCCGTACAAATGCAAAATATTAAAACTGTGTCCGACGCAGTTTTTAAAAAACTTCTCCGCAGTTCAGTGGCAAAATCGACAGCTTGTGTTTATCCGAGGGAACACCCACTGACTGAAAAAGCGTTAAAGGCGTGCGCTGCTTGTTCTGTGAGTACGTGTGAGAAACGCGGGAGCAGCGAAGTGTGCAATGGCGAGACCCGGCCGTCAGCTGGCGGCTAAGTGGTCGCTTTTGGGTGGCTGCTGAGAAGTGGGCGCGGTTCTCGGAAGATGCGCGGCCGCGGAGGCCGGCCAGCGGGGCGTGAGTAAGCGCCCGCTTTGCTAAGCGTGACTCTGGGCGGACGCCGCAGCCAGTCCCACAATGAGCCAATCAGCTTCAATTGATTCTAATTGACGCGAGCCAACAGGACGAGCGCCAGGAGGGCAAAAAGAGGCGTGAAAAAGTTTCGACAAGTCGATAAGTAAGGCAAAAAAAAAAAAAAAGGGCAAGGCCGGAGACGTTCATAAATCATCGGCTGTCGCAGAGATAAGATCGACGGCGAGCTGCGATCGTTCTTGTCGGGTCTCGTCCCGCTTAAGCACCCGGGAAGTGTGGGAGAACCTTCACTTTCATAAATTAGCGCCCTCGAAAATAAAGCGAGAGCCTGGGAGCACAAACCGCTTTTGCAAGCCGTCGCCGCCGTGGGAGGAGAGGCGCGTTGAGCAAGCGCATGCGCGCATGCGGCCGCGGCGGCGCGCGCTGCCAGGGCATGAATCAGTGGTGGACACCGGCGCACGCGGCCGCGCTTCAGAGCTGCTGACTCACGCGCCGTGGCACGGACGGGCTCTCCCAACTGACGAACGCGAGGACGCACGCTGCGGCGGATTCTCACCGCATTTTGCTAAGCTATAAAGCGCTACCACTATGCGTACGTACACCAGTCAAATAGAATCACAGTTCGGCTGTAAGCTTCTACTCCCTCTCGCCACACATCTGAATGAATATTAGCGATCGGAAATTTAAGTAAAGGCAATCGGAAATTATTTATTTGGGAAAGTGAAGAACACACACAATCAAAATTGGACAAAGACATAATATGTACTGCCGGCCAGAGTGGCCGAGCGGTTCGAGGCGCTACAGTCTGGAACCGCGCGACCGCTACGGTCGCAGGTTCGAATCCTGCCTCGGGCATGGATGTGTGTCATGTCCTTAGGTTAGTTAGGTTTCAGTAGTTCTAAGTTCTAGGGGACTGATGATCTTAGAAGTTAAGTTCCATAGAGCTCAGAGCCATTTGAACCATAATATGTACTGTCTCGGCGCGTTTCCTACAGTTTCTTACGGGGAGAACCGAAGAAAATCTGTAAATCCTTTGGCAGACGGTGTGCTGAGACATCTCAACAGAGCAAAGAATTTGCTTCAGCGTCATCGACAATGGCTGGGGTTGTTTTGGGGAAGGAGATCAGACGGCGAGGTCATCGGTCTCATCGGATTAGGGAATCGACAATGGTTTCTGGGGCATGTGGTATTATGGGCAACAAACTCGCAGATGAATTGACGTAAGTAGTGCGGCAACTACTTTGCACCGACATACACTAACCATATAGAGAATTTCATAGTTAGTGGAGGAAGAATAACTGCGTGTGTCTCACAGTTCGGGAGCAATACTTTCAACTGGACGTCGCGTCGTCGCCTTGAGTATACCTAAAATACCCAGTTATTCAGTATGTCTTGTATCGATACCTGCACACTAACCTCATACTTAACTATCGAAGCAGGTCCTGAAGTTTGCTAAAAAGATGCCACCCAACGAGGACGAAGGCGACTCCGAGAAAATCAACGCAATCGGCAACACATCCACGTACATGCTGACGTGCGACCTGAGACCTCCGACAGATTCCTCAGATTCGTGGCGCCTCTATCTAACGGCCTTGAGACACGGCATGCGATAATGTGCAGAAACAAAGTTGCCCCGCGACCATTTATTTCTGTAGCAGAAGCTCAAACCCGTTAGCCTTGGCTCTTCCAAAAGGCTTTAAAAGGCCGAATGCTGGAGTTGGACAGACAAAACTCCAGTGAATTTTTTCAGTTTCTGTACTGTTAAAGAAAAAGCCAATTTAGTTTGAGATCAATGATATTTCTAAACAACAGCTGTACGCCACGTAAACTGATACTCCTGAAGCAATAATTTCGGAATTCTGAGTAGTCGGGATGATGACCTTACTACATCAACAGGTAATTTACTAACAGTTTTATTTACACCACCCCAGAATGTGGAATAAATTTTAAATTCATCTATTAAAAAATTTCATATTATATAAGAAACACCACAACTCCGTTACTTTCAGGACCAAAAACAAGACTCGATCGCTATAAAATGATGCTGCATGTAAAATGGAATGTCTTGACTAATTTTACGTTGGTCAGTCAGAGAGAGGGGTAGAAACGATATTCGCCAAATATAAGCACAGCTAGAGATTGCCGAACTCACATCCTACATTTACTTACAAGTAGGAAGTGAAGATGACAGCTGCCAGACATGGTCCCATACTCCGCATGTGGCAAACAAGGAGCAAAAGCTAGGTATGCTGGAACCTCTGCTATTTTACCAACTGTCCATCTCATCCGCAGTTACGCCCGGATCTTTGGAGTATTTATTTAGCTAAATCTGCTATTCATGCACTTTGTATACGAGTAAGTAATTCGTTAAACACAACGAATAAATTGTTGCACCATCTTCAGCAACAATCTGGTTTGACGCGCTTGTGAGTCTCCTCCCTCTCCCTTTATTTTTATTCAATGTTCAAATGATTTCCGCAATGAAAGGAATGCAATCTGAAAGTTTTGTCTTACTGTACGAATTCATAAGCACACTGCTCATGTAATACCTTTCCAAAGCTGGAGTGCCACTGTCTTTGAGGACGACAGCCTTCTATAGTCCGACAATGACTTTGTAAACGGAAGTCGGGTAATCCAAATAAATAATTGCTACAGAACATGTAAAAGTTCAACGAACACGTCGCAGCTTCAAAATATAACGTGGCACAAAATGACGAGAAACAAAGCTCCTAGTGAAGAAAGAGAACCGTGCGTGATCTAGTCAGTGTCGTGATGCAATATTCACCAGGCGTTACTGCCTCAACGGATCCGCTCCCTATCTTGTACCTGCCAATGAAAAAAATCTCGACATAAGACAAGCTGCACTTCAACAACTGCCGTTCCAGAAACTGCGAATGTATTTCATCGACTGCGCATAGATTCGTTTGTTTTGTAGCGGAGGACTGATGGAATTTCCTTAGCAACCAAATAGGTAATACTGATAGGACGAACGGAAATTATCTCAACTATCGCGGACAGATGTGGCCCAACTGCACAAAGATACCCATTTAAACACAAACGCAGCTCTTTGGATGGTCGGGTAAATGGCATTCCACTTTATCGGAAACCGCTATGCTATATATTCTCGGAATACGACATTGTCGAACAGCAGATGACAATGTACGAAAATTAATGCCAACATGTTGCACATCACACTCAGTGAATCCCCGTTAGTGCGCCCTATGACGCCAGTTCTTAGGTAGCCGACGCAGTGAGAAAGAACGCGCGGCAAAAGCGGTTTTGCGTCTACAGTATCAATTTACTGTATGTTAGTAAAATGATAGTACAGGATTAGAACACAGCAACAAAGAAAAAAATATTTACTTTTAAGAACATATGAACTCGTTATTTTATATTGTCCTTTGCTGGGCTGTGTTGAAATTGTCCATGAAACAAGATTTGATAAAAATTAAAAAAATATGAAAACAGGGTTGTGCGATGGCTACAACAAAGCTTTGTGTTATTCTTTCTTTGGAAAGAGTCGCTACATATTTTACAAAATACTGATTACAAAATCTATAAGGAAAATAATTAAAAATCAATAAAACACGAAAAAAATTGTGAGTATACGAATAAATACCACATTACAGAGAAAAGTTCTCAGCTACTGCGAAGGAGTTCCATATAGAACAGGATTGGGTCACAAGGAGACATTTCAACTTTGGTTCGAATCCTGATGGCGAATAGTCCACGCCTTTTGGTATAATGCTGAAGAAAGTGTTGTCCCAGTGCATATTGCTTATCCATCTAACGTTCACTGAATGACAGCTGCAGGTTCTCCCGAATGAGTCAATAGTGTAAACAAAAAATCCCATGATGGAATACTATCGTGAATTTAGAACCTCGTGGAAGTTCTACAGAGAACTAACATACAAACAAGTGATTACAATTTCATAAAACGTGTATCATTTATTCAAGAGAACGAGCTTCACAAATCCAGCAGGTCGATAAGGCGCTGGTCCACCTCTGGTCCTTATGCGAGCAGGTATTCGACTTGGCATTGATTTACAGAGTTGTTGGATGTCCTTCTGGGGGACATCGTGTCAAATTCTGTCCAATTGGCGCGTTAGGTAGTCAAAACCCCAAGCTGGTTGGAGGTCCTTGACAATAAGACAATAATGCTCCAAACGTTCTCAATTGGGGAGAAATCCGGCGAAGGTAATGTTTGGCAAGCACAAAAACAAGCAGTAGAAACTCTCGCTGTGTGAGAGCGGGCATTATATTGCTGAAATGGAAGCCTAGGATGGCTTGCCATGAAGGGCAACAAAACGGACCGTAGAATATCGTCGACGCACCGCTGTGCTGTAAGGGTGCAGATGACAGCCAAAGGAGTCCTGCTATGAAATGGCACCCCAGACCTGTTCGTCGGGCCATAAGGCGGGCGACAGTCTGGTTGGGAACCCACCGCTGTCTAGGGCACCTCCGGACACGTCTTCTCTGGTCATCGGAGCTCAGTTCGAAGCGGAACTTATAACTGAAGGCAGCCGGACGGGGTGGCCGAGCGGTTCTAGGCGCTACAGTCTGGAATCGCGCGACCGCTACGGTCGCAAGTTCGAATCCTGCCTCGGACATGGATGTGTGTGATGTCGTTGGGTTAGTTAAGTTTAAGTAGTTCTAAGTTCTAGGGGACTGATGACCAAAGAAGTTAAGTCCCATAGTGCTCAGACACATTTGAACCATAACTGAAGACAAATCTATGCCAGTCAATGAGACTCCTGGTCGAAGACGTCTCTGAATATGGCTGACAGCGGTGGGATACCAACCCGACTGCCACCCGTCATACGGCCCGACAACCACGAGTGATGGTCTGGCGCGCCGTTTCATTTCATAGCAGGACTCCTTTGGCTGTCATCCACGGCACCCTTACAGCACAACGGTACGTCGACGATATTCTACGCCACGTTTTGTTGCCCTTCATGGCAAGCCATACTGGCCTTACATTTCAGCAAGATACTACCCGCATGAACACGGCAATAGTTTCTCCTGCTTGTCTTCGTGCACAGTAAACGCTAGCTTGGCCAGTAAGGTTGCCGGATCTTTCCCCAACTGAGAACGTTTGGAGCATTACTGGCAGGGCCCTCCAATCTCCTCTGGATTTTTACTATCTAACGTGCCAAGTGGACACAATTTGGCTCGATATACCTCTGAAGGACATTCAACAACTCTGTCAATCAAGGTTAAGTCCAACAAATGCATAGGGCCAGAGGTGGAACAACGTGTTATTGACGTGCTCAATTTCTGAAGCTCTTTCTCTTGAATATATCAACCAATTTTTCTGAAAATGCGACTATTTCTTTTTTCTGTACATGTACATCAATCTACCGATTTCCGCTCCTTTCGGGTAACTTCTTCGTAGTTCGTCTTTTTTTCTGTCTTCAAGTGTAACTAAACAATATCTCTGCCTTCTCTGGGATACAACGCCATCACTGTGTAAATGCTAAGTGTTCCTAGCACGCAACGCCAGGAGAGTCCACAGTTTGTCCGGACACCACGCTGTGCAGATAACCCGCCAGCCTGCAGCATTACCATAAGTAGGCCGGCCACAAACTGGCGGCGACAGGGCGCCGGCAGCCGGCAGAGCCGGAAGCGCGCGCGTGCCCGCCGTCGTGCCGGCGACGCCTGCGTTTGGGCCGGCCCGTTTTTGCGGCGGCGCGCGCACGCGCTCACACGCCAGCTGGCGGCTACCGCGCGCTGCACCGGTCAGCCTTGGGCGACGCGCAGATCCGGGTTCAGCAGATGCGCCCCCGGGAAATGGCCGCACGCTCGCCCGCCCACAACCTCGCTTTCAGCCGCCGGTGCCCGTCTCCCCTCGTCCTGTTAAAGCCGATTCTGCACTCCTGAACTTCCTGAAAGCGTTCCACACTGTACCGCACAGCAGACTACCAACAAACAGGCGACCGTGCGGAATGGGTTTCAAATATGTCATTCGCTCATTTCTGAGACTTTTGGGTTAACAGAGGACAGATGTGTTTTTGACAGACAAAGGTAACATCACGTTTACTCTGGAAATATCTGACAGGACCGCTCCTGTTCTCCACGAATATATACCGTTTGCCAGATAGGACAGCCAGCCGTCTGAGACTATTCTTCAATGTATCATAAGGTGTCAGACAGGGTTGTGTTCTATCCCCTCAACTTAACAACATCTACGTCAAAAGTATCATTAGAAAAGGTCTTGATGATTTGTCTAAAGGCATCTCATCTCAGCTGTGGAAGAACCATCAACAACTTGCAGCTTTCTGATGACATTGTTTGTTTAGCCAGCAGCAAAGATGAACTTAATTATGTTAATGCATGGTGTCTGTTCTTACAAACATGTCCGAAAGAACAGACACCACACATTCATGTAACTGATTCGTCTCGTTGGGCAACGAATCTATATCCTTCAGTGCGGATACGGATTCACTTTCGACTTCCAGCGGTAATCTAAATTAGCGCGCATAAGGAACATAGACGGGGATTGAGCAAGGGTGGCGCTAGGCGAGAGATGGGCCGGCGGTGAGCGCGTCGAGACAGACCGCGCATTTGCGATAAACACTGTGTCCGGGTGTCGCACTGGTTAACGCAAGTGCCTAGCAAGCAGGACATCCCGGGTTCGAGTCTCTCTCCCTCTCCCCCCCCCCCCCCCCCCCGTACCTACCATTTTCGAGAAGATGAACTTGCCAAGCTAATAACAAAGGTAGAGAAGAATGGTCTGTCATATGGATTAGACACCAATCTCAAAATGTCTAAAATCATGATAACTGATCGAGGAGCACAGTTCCAACTCGCAGGTCGATTAAAGGGATTCTTTCGTCTTGGGTCAATCACCTGCAATCTGGAAGTTGCGAAGGTAACATAACACGAGTGGCTATGAAATAGTTCACCACGATCTAGTGGAACAGAGCGATAACAAGCCTTGGCTTGTTGAAACACTAGTTTTCAGTCTTTTTTTACGGTTGCGGAACATGGGCCCCTAATGCCACATATAATAGCGTTTTGATGCATTTGAGCTTTGGTGCTAGTGCAGGTTGCTCAGTATAATATGCGTCGAAAGAAGAACTAAAACCTCCGTATCTCCACGTGACTGTCTGTTTCGTGTATCCAAATTATTCTCCAGTTCTTTGGTTATATTGTGAGTAGGACGGAAACAAATTTGGGGAAAATAATCATGGAAGCAAAATGATCGAAGGTACGAGACCGAGGGAGAGAGCAGTGAGTAGGTGGATGGATCATATCAAGAAGATTTCCAGTCTCCCTCTTCAGCAGGCTCTGAGAGACGTTGGTAAATATACTGGAGGGAGAGGCTTGGTTCATGGGGTTACGACACTCAGTAATGAGCGCAACGACTTGTGATGATCATGACTGGGTGATTGTTGGAGGCGGGGCTCAGTATGTCCTGGACACAGTTTCTGTTCGCTGCAATACATGGCACCGAAGTTTAACGTCTCGAAGCCTTGAATGAGCGTGTTTGTTTCAGTTTTTCAGTCACAGTCATAATGCCACGGTTCTACTGTCAATCGTTTCCCCGTGAAGCGTAATACAAGAACTAGCACCGCAGCCTCACTTCAGTCTGTTTAGAAATCCTCTTACGAACGGACCGTCAGTTCATAAGAACAGCGGGCCACGCTGAAGGCGCGCTAGAGGCCTGTCGCTAAGCAACGAGACCCCTTAAGCCTCTTGAGTACCGCCACGCGGTGGGAACAGAGCAGAAGCGCTCTCATGTAACGGCAGCTGACCCTTGAAACAGCATTGTTGGTCTGGATAGGAGGCGACAACCTGCGAGAAATAACGTTAAGGCCTCCGGTGGCGAGGAAGCCATTAAAGACAGAGTACGAGTTCGGATGAGGATAGGACGGGGAAGGAGATGGGCTGTGTCCTAGCATATGCGACGGGGAAACGTAAATCTGGATTGTCGGTGAAATAGTCAACTACATATTCCCGACATACTGTCGGTTGCGACAGCGACAAAGACAACTAGAAAATAAATTCCGCTAGTCTATTGTCCGACATTTATACTTCTAATAACTACCGGTTTCGCTGGCAAAAATCATCAAGTCATCCTACGATCAAAAATATTCCGAGCATAGTTAAAATATTACTTAAGAAACATTTACAAAATGCTTTTCTCTATAACATCCCACACACGGTACAACATTCAACATTAAATAGGCTGCCTCTTACCCCTGGGGCGCAGTCACCAAGCGCTCTTACCCAAGCAGGTGTATCTTACACTAAAAGTAAAGGTTAGTCTTTCTTAAGTATAAAAAAAAAATCATATATGTACACACGAGTCACTCTTATCACTTCCGGCCGCATTTTGTGTCTACTTAGTGGATAGTACTGACCTTCAAAAATTTAGTATGTAACACACAGACGTGTAAGCAAGCATGACAGGGCGGGTCAGGCGTGAGGGATAGCCTATATTTGAAGGTTGCACTTTGCAGCATAATTAGTTATCATGAGAAAAATACTTTGCAAATGTTTCGCAAAGAATATTTTAACCACACACTGTGATGTTTTCGATCACAGGGTGGTCTGATGATGGTACTCGGTACCGAAACAAAATATACGTGTGGCTCTAGACTAGAGCAGATTAATTAATATAGAACTGCAGTCACAGTGAATGCGAGTCCAGTGCGTCAACTACTGCAACATCTCGATCGTTGCGAGACATGGAGGATGCAGCTAGCCAATTCTCTGCGAACCTTGACGTTGGCGCCATAAAGAAAAAGTACTAAAATGGTACACTCATAAGACAGCTACGTGTTAGATGATTGTGTGGCCGCGCATAATTCCTATTTACATGAAGTAGTAATAGCGACATAAACACACATACATGTGCAGAACTTTGGAAAATTCCACTGTAATTAACTTTTTACATAAAAATTGTCTAGCTGTTTCCCGCACGACTTGTCCCAGTAACGCAGGGCTGAGAGTTAGCATATTCACTGAACCACAACAGACATGGTCATATACGTATGGCACGTTATTATTAACAGAGTATCCTTCTTCTCTGGTCCTGCAACCAACGAACCAGTCGACTAACATCATCGTGGGGCAAAAGTGAAGTTACTAGGACAGAGCAATTAACGAGTCTATCGAAGCAAATACGTCATAAAACCTAATAAACAGGGTAGTAACTGTATAAACCAACAGTTCTGAATCTTTGGATACCGTATTCGGAATGTCTCAAAAAAATAAAGACCAGAGAAACGGGCCCCGGCGCCTGGCGGAAGGTCCCGGACGGGTCGCCAGCGGGTCCCGCACCTGCGGCTGGGTCGCGGGGTCGCGTCGGGCCGTGACGCGAGGTGGTGGCCCGCCACGCCCGCCGTGGGAAAAAACCCGCGCCTCGACGCGCCGCGGAGAAGGGGTTCCGCCGAGTTACGCAAAAGTCGCGCGCCGGCCTTGGGCCCCTCCTGCCGCGGTGGCTGCGCCTGGCGCCGCGGAGGCCGAGGCCGTGCGTGCACTGCCGAGGAGGCACGTCCCGAGTCGGGCGCTCCGAAAACAGCACTAAAAATTTGTGTCTGTGTCTATATAACGTCGAAACAATGGTGTACTGCTGCTAGTTGAAACTTCAACACCAGGGGGATTCAGTTAATGAAATTTTATTTGTTGCCCTTACGCAGCATAATACGAAAAGTACACCATTGAATCTGTAAGCTACTAGGGTATGTACAGAGTCTGAAATTTAGAACTAAGAGCTGTCACACCTCTAGCAACTCGGCTGGGCATCGAGTCGAACTGAGCTTGGACGACAGAAACAGGTAAAACATTCTACTGTCCTTCAACTCTGTGAAGAATCCACCAACTGAAGAATGGCAATGGAAATCATTCCGAGCTCCATTTTTTGTCAAAAACAAGTTTTCACCATTGATGTGTTCTCGGTACTCTGCCGCACGTCTAGTCGTGTTCCAAGTGTTAAATCGCGGGGCAAATTGTTTCAAACATTCCTTACTGCAAGGTGAATGGTCTTTGTGTCAAGCTGTGGTTCCCTCAGGAGTTCCAGTTGCATACAACTAGCTTAGAGAAATAACCATATCAATTAATAGCACCGTGCGTTTCCAAACATTATCGACAATCCTGTCAACATAACCACAGAGTCACTTATCTGATACGACTACTGTTAAAGCACTGCGTAGCATAGTATTTCACTTGTTACCACTTGCAACACGAACAATAAATGTTCATTAATTAATCAAAATACACATGTGAGGAAAGTGTGTACAATAATTTATTGTAGCTTTGAAGCACACAGTGACAACTGACGAAACGACAAGACTTTTGATTCTGTAGTGTACCAGACTACTAACGATAACGATACCTGATACCTTGATCGTCTGAAAGCTTTCGAACTGTTCTGGCCCTACTGTCGACACTGTACAAGCTTCGTTATGTTCCCCAGTAATAACGATTTCTCCCGTCTTACTCCATAACGCTATTGAGGTATCAACCTTATGTTCGAGAACATTTTATGTGGCACATAGCTAATCTTGGTCTTCTGCTGGAAACTAGTGTTAATTTTAGAGAAAGGAGTTTCAGATGATCTACCGAAAAACTATTTACTGTCCCAAGAAGCGTAATTGAATCATCGAGATAATCAAACATAAAACAATGACTATTACCTTTTGGTGCACCTTTTACTTTATTACGATATGTTTCTTAGTAAAAACAGGATATAAGAATGTACGTAAATTACCAAGGAGACGCGTCACATCACGTAAATCGTGAAAATTGTCCCACGACCATTGTTTGAAAAGAAGTCTGAAATTAAGAAGAGTCTGCGTATTTTCTATTTGCCGCTCCCAGGAAGGAAGGAAAAAACTGCTACACACTATGACTTTGTAGCGAGATGAGATGCTCATACGTATTGGTGTATAACTCTGTTTCCTGTTTTGTGCCGGCATCTGCCAACATTAAACCTGATCTGAAGAGTTAAAGGAACATTTAAACGCCTCAAGTAACAACGCTGTGCTGTAACTCTTTTTAAATGGATGCCTCTTCGGCGAATTTAGGTCCCTACCGTACCCCTGTAATCCTACCGGAGAAAGCGATCTGCAGTTCAATGTGAAATACAAACCACCTGTCGTACCTGACGAATGTTCACATCTTTGACAGGTGGAGGCTAGATTAAAGGAAGAATGAAAATTGTTGCCGTTCTCTCCTACTCAGAACTTGCCAGCTGAGCACCTATGTCAACCTATGTACCTATGTCAACTACATAAGTGGTAAAATGTCTGTCAGTAAACATAAATAACATACACTGTGAGACTTTTACCGAGCAACCACTAAGGTTGTGTCTGGGAAAATATCACGTTTGCCTACATATCAGACGCTAGCTGAGGGCGACAAAACTCGTGACGCTGCAATGATACGATGGTTGTTCAGAAAGTAAGTCCCGATCGGTCGCGAAATGCAAACCAAAGGGAAAATCCGGTAAAGCTTTGCACAGATGTGTTGCGCAGTGTCTCCAGGATGCCCGTCGATCGTATCGCGTCACTCTTTTCAGATTTGAGTGAACAGTGAGCACGTAAAGATGCATAGGAAATAGTGTCTTCCGCCGAGTATGTGGGCCAGGTTAGAGATTTCGCCTGTGTCATGCAGCCCACATAACACAACTGTCGAGCAGTTCCTTCTTCACGCCAATTCTCGGCCGCACACTGCAGGGGCAATGAAGACGCTCCTGCAGCGTTTCCGATGAAAAGTGTTTGATCACCCACAATACAGTCCGTAATTGGCTCCCCCTGAGTCTCATCTCTGCACACAAGAACCGCTGGCTATGAAGACAAAATTTTTCCACATACAACGAGCTGCAGACCAGTGCAGATAACTGGCCGAAAGCACAGGTGGCTGCTTTCTATGACGAGGGTACTGGAAAGTTGATACAACATTACGACAAAACTCGAAGTTGGAGCGGCGACTATGTAGAGAAGTAGGTGGAAGGTGTACCTAACTGTTGCAAATAAAGCGTTTCTGGTTTTCACTGTGGTTTCCATTTCGCGACCGATCGGAACTTTCTTGCTGGACAACCCTCGTAGCTTAGCTCGTGCAGTTAACAAAGAAAATATTGGGAAGCTTTTTGAATTGTGGCTTTACGCAGCGCATGTTTACGGACATATTCTTACAACCCTTTAAACGGGCTGTCACAAAATCTGTAATACTTTTCGCGAGTTTCATAAAAATATAAATAAAAGGCTAAACATCTTAAAGCGAGAATCCAATAGGCAAGAGCATTAGCTGAAATTATAACTTCGGTAACGCTCCCTGAGAGTTAATTGCAGCGGTCTTCATATTTGCGGCGTGTATAACGGTTGGTTCAGAACGTTAAGTTACGTAGCAGAGAGTGCTTTCACTAAACAAATACGTCAGGAACGTAACACTTCAAGTTCAACACGAAGTGTGTACCCCATATCGTGTGTATGAATACCTGGACTAGCTAATTCTAAAAGTTCTGCGAGGCTTCATGGTTCTTTTACACATTCCGTATTGTTTACCGACAGCCTCCAATCAGTATATAGACATCATCACTGCCATGATGATGGCGTCAGTGACAAGTTCCATTGTTCATTGTGCAGGTTAGGTTGCCAAGGATAGAGTTGCAAGCGGTTAACGCAAGGGTAAATTTCATTTTAAGCTCAATCTTACGTGCGGCAACCATCGTTGTAAATGTCTTCTGTGGATAATCGACAAAGATAACTCTAATGGAAGTACCGAAATATTTTATTTCTCTTGTACAGGAATCATAATCAACAAAACAAGAGAGACATTGGAAGATGAAGAAAACATTCTCCAACAAAACAGTATAAACTGGTACCGAATATTGAGAATGAACAGAGGAGTATCATTCTGCAACGGTGCGTGCGTGTGGAAAAAAAACAGGAATTTGTCTGCAGTATATGGATCTTACAGACTAAATGGATAAAAATTACGAAATGAAGGCGCAGACATTAAGGATTATTTCCTATAATATAAAACAAGACGGGGAAGTAGAGGAGAAAAACTGTAGCTGTGTGCCCATATTAAAAGAGACTGAAGATGATGTCGGGTACACCTCACCATACCTGTACCTTGTCACGAGGAATTTTCATAGTAGTGAGAAATCCGACTCAGATTTCTATTTCCTAGTTTATTCTCAACCTGAAGGTTGTGTTGCTCATTGTCCCCCCTGACATTTAGTTTTTATACTGAATAGCCAATATGGGAGCTGTTTTCAGCATTTGCACAGGGTAAGATCACATGGATAATGGAATCATTATGCCTCCTCACCCTGGGGAGTCAGCACCTGCTTGGCACCCTCGCATAAACAACTAACCAATGTGTTTTTGTTATACCTAACGTCCTGCTATCAGGCTACAGCCACGAGCCTGCGATGATGATGATGCGGAGGTTTCAGCTGTGTTAAGTCGGTGAAACTGGAATTGGGAGGAATTTACGAGTGCTGCTGACAGGCGTACTCGGCAGCCCAGAGCGAAAGCGCCGAGCCGCCGGGGACAGGAGCGGCGGGCGTTTTTGCCGCACCGCGTCGCGGGGCCGAGTGAAAGCCGCGCTGATGCAGCAGTTTGCCGCGAGCGCCTGCCCAGACACTCCAAAAAGTGCTTTTTCCGTCAGGTGGCCAAAATAAACGGGCCTTCCTGTGGGTGTGATGCGGCCCAGCCAACAGGAAACAGGTCCGGTAGCGAACGCTGCCGCGGTAGCGCCGCAGCAATCGCGCCCGCGGCGCTGAGCTGTCACCGAGGTGCTTGCGGGACTGCTCACCAACAGCAGATGGGAGGCGTGGCCTCTTCTAAGTACTTGCAGCTGCCCCAGGAATTCTATTTTTTTATAGAATAGTACTACCTAGGCCTACGTATCTGCCGGTACGCTCTCGAGAAAAGATAGCGGGATGCAAAAATTACTGTTACAAGATCCTGCAAAATGTAGGGTGTTCAAAAAGATTCATTCGATCAGTTGGCGGTAACTGTTTTGCTGAAGAGCCTATATACACTGTGGGGCGGTTCTGCGGACTGCGTATATGCGGATCTTATTATTAATTGGTAACCAATATAAATCTACGCTCATAGGCAGCACACCGCGCCTGGTAAATGCGGCGCTCGGGGACCACAGCACAGCTACGACACCTGAGGATGGGCTTGTAACAGTCCGAAACCGGTCGTGTGAAAATAAAGTAACTTACAACTGAAGCGGTATTTTCAATCTCTGCTATAATGCTCAGTTGTGGATGTTCTGCCAGCAGTATTGTTTGTAATAAATCAGTGTGTTATGAACGCCTAACCATAGTGACGGCACAATAAGTGGGACGCGATCCCCACGTAGTGTCTGGTAAAAGTCGACATCATTGGGAGCACCCTCAGCTACACCCAAGTTGGTTCCCGGGTTCGATTCCCGGCGGGGTTAGGGATTTTCTCTGCCTCGTGATGGCTGGGTGTTGTGTGCTGTCCTTAGGTTAGTTAGGTTTAAGTAGTTCTAAGTTCTAGGGGACTGATGACCATAGATGTTAAGTCCCATAGTGCTCAGAACCACCACCACACCCAAGTTGTGACACTGTAACTGCCTCATGAAGTGTTGTTGTCTTGCACGTCTCAGCGGATGATTATCTAATGGATAACACTAACTGTACTTATATTTAAATGCATTATGCAATATGAACATTCTCACAAATATTTATTAAATGTCCTAAATCCTACTTTTCTTCTACTCACTGCCTTATATTACGACAGGCTTAATTACTTTCATACTACTTGCTACAAACATGTACCCGTTTGATGTGACCGTACTTATAACGCGCATTTAAGAATCCTTCTTACTTCAATTTGAAAGATATACCACAGCAACTGATCGGTACGAGTCGTGTGCGGCCATCATTTGTTGGTACTCGAAGACAAACAACAAACATTCCCCCTCTCACAGCCTCAAAACCCTTAGTGGCCGCGCTGCTTACCCCTCTGGCCCTGAGCTAAGCGGTCAATTTTACTTAGTTCACATTCACATATTTCAATTAAAATGAGGCAGATCTTAAACAATTACTGACCCTGTATGTCTTTTTGTATGTTACTGTAGAGTAAAAATACATTCTTCAGAAGCTCTGAACGTAAGTTAACGTTTTCTGGTTCAAATGGCTCTGAGCACTATGGGACTTAACATCTGAGGTCATCAGTCCCCTAGTCTTAGAACTACTTAAACCTAACTAACCTAAGGACATCACACACGTCCATGCCCGAGGCAGGATTCGAACCTGCGATCGTAGCGGTAGCGCGGTTCAAGACTGAAGCGACTAGAACCGCTCGGCCACAGCGGCCGGCTAACGTTTTCTGGATTGGGCTGTTAGTTGCTTGATGCATGTTATTCAATACGGCTGAGGATCGCGAGCAGCACGAATATTTGATTCAGAACGCATGCGGCCCGAGGGTCGCAGTATGACGTCCACTGCGCTACATGAACATGAAGACAAAAACTTAGTGTGAAATTTACCTTTAAGCACCGACAAAAGATGTTTACCTTGGCACCAGTTGTACTCGTAAGTTGCTGGTTCATGCGGCTGCCGGTAGGGGTCCACCTGGTAGTTATCTCGCTCACTTCCTCGTTCATTACCCTAAGTTCGTAGCGACTAAATCATAGCAAGTGCAATTCAACTAAAGCCATGCGGCGTGATTTTTGTAGAGAGTACGGCACCGTATCCCAAACGCCGAAAAGCAATGGACGATGGCATCAACAGTTTCAAGGCACTGGTTGTTTATGTAACGGGAAATCCACAGGTCGCCCCAACGTACTCGTACAAGAAGTACAGCACATTCAACAGTGTTTTGCACGAAGTCCACGCAGAATTCTACTCCTCGTGTCAGCCAAGAGTTTGCTTATCACCTTATGTCTCTCTAGCATGTTTTTCGGGTACGTGTTCGCTTCAAATCATACGGATTCAATTGTTATAAGACCTTCATGATGGCGATAATACAGCAACAAAAACCTCTCCACGTCGTTATATGGTGATCGCGGGTTAAAATTCACCCCAAATTTCTGTCTTCAATTACATAGGTCTATAGGATACGGTCTTCTGAAAGCGGATGAATCTTTTTTAAAGACCCTGGATACAAGATAATTTCTTTTCGCACTTAAGTGTTCAGTGATGAACACAGCAGCAGTATATCATAGGGGAGCACAAGAGAGTTTCGTGTGTTTTGCGCCGTTTCCCAAAAAACATTTTACGGCCCTTTCTTTTTTTCTAAAACACGGTTAAAATAATTACGTACCTTAAAATGTTCACTGGGACCTGCATGGAAGAATATTTCTTAACAACGCCCCAACGATGGATGGCTTAGGAGTGTGGGGATCCCACACTGCACGGTTAGCCTCAAAGCTAGTCTGATCTCACAGTACATGATTTTTTGTGGGGAGGTGGAGGGAAGGGGACTGTGAAACACTGTCTATGTACCTTCTCTTCCAAAAGTGTGGGTGAACTGCGACGCCATATAGCAACGGCAGTGAATGCATTATCTCCAGATATGGTCGTGTAAGTATGGGACGAGTCCGACAATTGTGTGGATGTTTGTCTTCCGGCTTGTGGAGCATTCAGTAATGCTCCACATTCTTGAAAAGTAAATGAAGCCTTTGATTCTAAACGTCATTTTAGAAAGGCCTCAAAGTGTTATGTTCATGCACGTAAAAGATATATACCTGTAAAATCTGACGCTATCGAAAACAACACTTTTTGTTCCTTTGGCACTTTAAGACAAACCTCAAGCTTCTATCTTCATTTGCGTAGAAGAAACTGTCTTGTGACCAACACAATATTACGTAACTACACAATGGCGATAAGACGAATCCCGGCGGAGGTTCGAGTCCTCCCTCGGGCATGAGTGTGTGTGTTTGTCCTTAGCATAATTTAGGTTAGTAGTGTGTAAGCTTAGGGATTGATGACCTTAGCAGTTAAGTCCCATAAGATTTCACACACATTTGAACAGTTGATAAGACGAATCCGGAAGTCCATGCGGCTAGTAATGACATGGTAGAGTACGCTAAAAACAACTATGTTCCAGCACATAAGAAGGAAACCACAGCACAGTTAACTAATCTCACTAATCAACAAGCGCAGAAGGCTTGAAATGAAAGATTACACAGCTAAATGACAAATATAAGACCAACTGTAACAGTGTAACATTACAAACGCAAACAAAAATAAACATAATTGTTAACTGGAAATACTGTACATTTACCATTCATACAACATTATTCTTGGAATAAGAAATGGTTGTAAGAAACTGTATGAGAAAGTGTGAAGTGATGTTGCTGTATCTGTTCTTGTGCTCTGTGTACCAGATAACGAAATATCCCCGCGACACGAGTCACAATATTTCGGGACATAGTCTCACTGGTACATCCTGCAAAAAATGTTTTCGCGCTTCACAGTAATCTTTAATTAGCAACTGATACCCAAATAACAGGCACCTGTGCCCGGGCCGATAACTACTGGAAAATAGACGGGAGTGAAGATGAAAAAGTGTTATTTTATAAATTTCCAAATACAGTTGCAGACTTTAATCAATTTCATGAAACATGAACACATTAGCGTAAGCAATGATTCTTTTTTTCTGATATTTTTTCTGATATGACTCAGCAGTACGTTTTTTTTCCCTACAAACGAGTACGTACAGCACGCGTTGTACTCTCAACGCGAGACTACTACAGCTCCTCCGCAGTTCTACCCACATATTTGCATAGTAGATTCGTCATACCCTAAGAATTATTTTCTCCTGGTCAGGTGTTACAGTGCACACAATACGAGGTACCGTAGGAGTAGTCTAGCTCTGTGCATCGAGTTGTCTCTTCGTTCCAAAATCGAGAACAAATTAGTTGCTTATCGGCTACAGGCGCAGGTTTCGGACAACTTGCATTACATGCACTTCGCCTCAGGTGTCTTCAGGTTTTCAGAGCAAGATGGATATTAGATTTTACCGTTAAATGGAGCAAGATCAACATAAATTTTATTATGAATTAACGTTCTCTTATGTATACGGTATGCGTTATAGTGTTTCTGGAACGTATCAACTTTACTCTGGACAAGGAGGCCGGGTATTTCATAGTGGGAATTTTATAGTTTCTCTACATCATTAGACACACTAACACAAGCTGAGTGAACTCTGGTGGCACAGTCAATACAGTAATGAAAGGATTTCGTTTGCCGAAATAAAAAAATGCAATGAAATCTGAGGAACCTGTTGGCACAGAGCGAAAAGAGTACGCAAGGAAAGCGTACAAAAAAAAAAAAATGGTTCAAATGGCTCTGAGCACTATGGGACTTAACATCTATGGTCATCAGTCCCCTAGAACTTAGAACGACTTAAACCTAACTAACCTAAGGAAGCGTACACTAGGAAGCACACGACAGTAGCAGAGGTGGAAGGAAGCAAGTGGCTGCGTGCAGCAGGTGGCGGAGCAGGTGGTGGAGCGCCGGCAGCCGCACGTAACGAAGACTCCGCTCCCCTCCCAGAGCTCGAGTTCCTCTTCCTCTTCCCGGACCACCGGCGGCCGGCCGGCCAGAGCGAAGGCTCCTCTCCGCCAACATTAATCGGCCACGATTTTCTTTTATAATTACATCACGACCGGGCGAGCGGCGGCGCAAGGGCAGCGGTTTCCCACGGCTGCAGCCCGCAGCGGGCGCGCGCTCGGTGCCGATAGCCGGGTCCGCATAAATCATGGCACCGCGGCCGCTGACTCCGGCAATAACTGTGGCTGCCGCCTTCCGGAAGACACCCCCACGTGTATATCCCCTTCTTCTCTGGCCTAAGACAGTACTCGTCAGACGAGTCGCAAACTTAGCAACGTCCTCACGTGCAAGTCCTCTTGATCGCTGTAGTAAGCCAGCAGCACTCTCCTCTGACTTCATAGCTCTGTTCATAACTGTACCATTAACTCCACAGCTGCAGTTAGGAGGGGCAGACTGCGCACCATCGTTTGAAATTATACCATATGCATCGCTCGTAAGGGAATACCTGTTTACATGGGGAGATGGTTCATAATAAAACGAAACAAACACCGTTCGAACAGGTCTTGAAGGTCCAACGACACCGACTGGCCGACGTGTCATCCTTAGCCCGTAGGCGTCACCGGATGCGGATACGGAGGGGCATGTGGTAAGCACATCGCTCTCCCGCCGCTGTCAGGTTTCGTGACCTGTGCCACTACTTCTCAATCAAGTAGCTCCTCAATTGCGCACACAAAGGCTCAGTTCGCCCCGCTTGCCAACAGCACTTGGCAGACTCGGACAGTGACCCATTCAAATACTAGCCAAGCCCGACAGCGCTTAACTTCGGCGACCTGACGGGAACCAGTGTTACCACTGCGGCACGGCCGTTGGCTCTCACTAACAATAACTTCGATATAAAAGTGGCTACTGCCAGACGGGTTGCACAATACAACCGCAGGACTAACAGTTGTTAATACCAGGGCGAACCTGAATTTCACCGACAAAAATTCAAAGGTTCTTCATACATATTTTCTGAATAATTTGGTACAGCGGGCTCGTCGCAGATTAATTGCATCTGGCTTAGTTTCTTGCCCCATTTATCACTGTATCTAAAATGTAAATTTAAAATATCTGCACAACAGTGCAAATGTCAAAGGTACGCGCTGAGTGTTGTTTGAAACATTCTTTTTCCATTCACTCGCGATACTTGCGGTTGGTGACAGTAATGCCCCTTTTACTCTTCGTCTCCGATCTTGCATTCAGTACTGCTCGCATCTGTATCGGATTTGTCCTTTGGTCGTGGTAGTTGTGCGTTAACCGTGATAAATAGCGTTATGGATAATTTTACTGACGAAAAGTGGACTATCATGCATCTCTATATGGATTCACTAAACGCAGTGCGGTTTGTAATTGAAAATGTGTCCATTGCCATAAGGTTCGGGATCAGTCCCCCAATGGGATGTCACGGAGGGGACTGCCAAAGGGAAGGTGACCATGAGGAAAAGATCGAATAATCAACGAAAGGATAACGTCCTACGAGTAGGAGAATGGAGTGTCAGAAATTTGAACGTGGTAAGGAAACTGCAAAATCTGAAAAGGAAAAAGCAAAGCCTCTGTCTCGCTATAGAGAGGGTCAGTCAAGAAAAATGGGAAGACCGTAGAGATTTCTGGTCAACGAATATAGGGTAATATCGACAGCAGCAGAATATGATAGGACTTGTTATCATTAGGAAGGCAGGACAAAGAGTGAGTTACTGTGTACGGCTGAGTGAGAGGGTTGTTCTCGTTAGAAACGATAGATAACCAACGCCAACAAGCGTAGTACAGGTATACATGCTGACCTCGCATACAGAGGATGAAGAGATAGAGAAAGTATATGAGGATATTGAACGGGTAATTCAATACGTAAAGGGAGATGAAAGTGTAATTGCCATGGGGGATTGGAGCGCGGTTGTAGAGGAGGGAGTAGAAGAAAGGGTTATAGGAACAATGTGGGCTTGGTAGACAGAAGAGGACGACTAATTGAATTCTGCAATTTATGTCAGCTAGTTATAGCGAATACCCTGTTCGAAATCACAAAAGGAGGACACGAAAGTTATCTACAAAGGAACTTTCTGTAATAGAAGACATAACTTAAATCGATTGACGAAAGAAGAAAGTACAAGTAAAAATTAAAACAATGCAAAAATGTAAGTCACTTAGTAGAGAAATAAACAGGAAATACGGAGAAGTCAGGACGAAATGGCTGCACAAAAAATTAACATAGAATAGACAGCGGAGAAGTGGAAAAAGTACACAGGACTCCTCTACGAGGGGGAGGACTTGTCTATTGACGTGACAGAAGAAATGAGAGTTGATACACAAGACATAGGGAGTCCAGTATCTAATTTAATTTATTTTAATTTAATTTCAGAATATAACAGAGCTTTGAAAGACTTAAGATCAAATAAGCCAAAACGGATAGAAAATATTCCTTTGTAATGTCTCAAATTATTTGGAAAAGTGGTAATATGACGACTATTCAAGCTGGTATGTAGAATCTATGACACATTTATAATAATTTCTGCCACACAAAATAGGGGACGCTGAGAGAGGAGCTCGTGTGGGGGGGGGGGGGGGGGGGGGGGGGGGGGGAACTGGGGAGGGGGGCGGTGGTCGCATGAAACCACGCAGAAAACTGATTAAAAAAAACCGCAGCAACAGAAACGCCATCACAGTGGTTTTGCATCTGTGCATAGAAACCGGTTCATCCAATGTTACGAGGATTACGTATTACAGACCTTTTTACAGTTTTGGACGTGTTTTCACAGACATAAAGATAATCGGAGACCCAAACCAAATAAATCATAATTATACCATTACTCGATAATGAGCCCCGAGGACAACATGTCCCTTATATTAAAATATTCAGAAAATATCACTAAACTATCTGCAGACTTCCGTTGATGTAGTTCCGGTACACCCTACAAAAGTGTTTGACTGGTGCATTTTACGTCGCATTTATGCAGGGTGTTCCAGAGGAATGGTTAATATTCATAAATATGACGGGAACGATCTTACGAAGCAAAAAAGTCTAGTCGAGATGGGCTCAAAAATTCATATACCTTATGAGCTACGAACACTTCGAATAATCATTCCTGTCATATCGGTAAATATTGACCATTCCTCCTGGGTCACCCTGCGTAGTCTGTTTCCTCCAAAGGAGCTGCAGTACAGCGCTCTAAAAATCAGTCAGCAGTCTTCCGAACAAAAAAAGGCACAAAAGTGACAACGATAAGCAACTTTGTCTTTACTTTAGATAAAGCCATACTAGACATTTTTAATAATTAACCATACATTAATGGAAATTTCACCGAATAGGTTTTATATTGTACGTGTGAGAAACCTTTCACAATAGTTCACTGTGGTCCTAATAGTAAGTTCACTGGTATGTGTGTGGCTATTTTATTTACGAATCATGTCTCTGCTTCTACTAGTTAAATGAGTAATAAGTAAAATACCTATTTGGGAACGATTCCCAATACCCGGTACTCTGCCGTGTAGGACACAAACAGGCGGCTGAGAGCTATCGGAAATCGAGACCAGGCTGCAAGGTTACAGACTGAAATTGTTGGACCCAATATAGCGCCAACAATAGGCAGTGGCCTAGGTTACCTCTCGGGTAATATTACTGACACAGCACTAAGATCGAAAGTTGTTTTTACATTCTTATGTAGAGGTCCTCTTGCTGGCTGACGTACTGGAATGCTAATCTATTTAATGGTACTGAAAAAATTTTATAGGTGAAATACATGCGCGGCAGTATACATGGTGTTTCGAAACTTCCGTTACAAGATTCTAGGACTTGTAGAGAGGAGTGAGCACATAATATTTTGAACAAGAACCTATGTTCGGAAACGTACCCTTTCCGTTCTATGACGGTTTCAATTCAGATTTTTCACTCATCCACTTCTGCTTGAGGAATTGAATTAGGCGTGACGCAGTTATCACTTAAGCACTTTTGTTTGTATTAACACTTATACGTTACATCTTTGCATTCTTCCATAAAAAAGAAACCATCATACATACGTACAGAACAGCACTGATGCATTACAACAGCGGCTCGATGTGCGACCGCCAACGTTGCTACCAACATTGTATCGAAGAAGGATGTTCTGGTACACACTCTCCATGCGACCTGGAGTCTCTTCAGTTTCTATAGCAGATGCCAGAACTCGTGCCAGCAGATCTTCCTATACGTCTCTACAAAAATCTCGTAAATTAAACTTTGCATACAACCCCACAACAAGTAATCCATAGGAGTGAAACCCGGCGATCGAGGCGGCCGCAAGGTTGGATCACTTCAGCCTATTTATCTTTCGCATCTTCTGTTGAGATGTCTCCGAACCACACGTGAGAAATGAGGTGGTGCATCATCATGCTGAAACCACATTTCCTGACGCATTCAGTGGCACAGCTTCCGAGAACGGGTCTAGTACGTTTTGTAGGAAGATCAAGTATGGAGGACCAGTTAGCTTGAGTTGAAGCAAACGTAGACGCGTTACACATCTGAACTGAAACTGTCATAAAACGGAAATGGTACGTTTCCGGACATGGATTCCTGTTCAAAATAATGTGTATCCACTCCCCTCTACAAAAGCTGTAAGTTTGTAACGGGAATTTCCGAACACCATATATAAGGTGCGTGTTCGAAGTTTAGTGTATTTACAGATATCTACATGACGATATATACGAAGAACATGTACTTGCTCATCAAGAGACAGATCCAGAAATGACATATAATGCAAAGACAATGAAGGCGACGCAAACACAGACAGTGCCTTGTTTTGTGAGACCACTGCTGGAACTCGACAGGCGCAGACTAGTGGCGCTACCGCAGCGGCGGTGCTGCGCCTCGCGCGTTGGACGCCGCCGCCGCCGCCGCCGCCGCCTGCAGCGCACCGACGACCATGACACACATCAATCTGCGGCCGGCGTGTCGGGCTCCTTTTGCAGCGCGGCTACTTGCTGCCGACTGCGGCGGCGAGAGGCGCACACCAGAACCTGTTCGCCCTTATCGGGGACGTTGCCTTGTCGCAGCCCCGCTGGTCTAGGAGAGCTTACCGCTTTCCAGCGCCTGTCCGCGCCGACAGTTTAGTTTTAATCTCCGCCTTTACTGGGTGGCAGAGCCCCGTTGCACCCTGTATCCAACGTCTGCTCGCCGCCTAAACAGTCTCACGCCAGCTTGCACCTACAGTACTTCTAGTCGCATCTGGTTGTCCTTCGCACAGTTCACATTCATCCTGCCATTACACTTGACCCAATGGAGTGTTGAAAATTATTTTTATCGTCTCATTACTTGGTGTGAATCGCTCGGATTTTCACACGAAAATACGATGGTCAAGAAGACGTTTCTGCTACTACGAACAGAGACTTAATTTTCTTTCACAAAATATTTCATTCTTAATAGTAGCTTCAATACAGCTTTCTTCCCCACTCTGCCTTTTACGGACCCCTGACACGTCTCGGCTATCTTCCACGTAGGTCTAGGGGTGGTAAATAATTTCTGAAGCATTGCAGACACTATGCGAGGACAGTGCAATAGACAATACAGCGTCGTGTATGGAACACAAACACGACGTCTCATGCTGCAGCAAGACGTCGCGAGAGCAGGCCGCGATGGCCGAGCGGTTCTCGGCGCTTCAGTCCGGAACGGCGCGACTGCTACGGTCGCAGGTTCGAATCCTGCCTCGGGCGTGGATGTGTGTGATGTCCTTAGGTTAGTTAGGTTTAAGTAGGTCTAAGTCCTAGGGGACTGATGACCTCAGTAGTTAAGCCCCATAGTGCTCAGAGCCATTTGAACCATTTGAACATCGCGAGAACATGCGATTGAGTTGCATTTTTTTTCTCTTATTAAAGCCTCATATCGCTGTTTGATAATGAACGAGGTATCTTTTAGTTATTTGACACTATCGTTATGATTCTCCTAAACTAAGTAATTAGGTCTTTTCCTTACAAAAAGTGAACAAACGAAGACGTTGATCGAATTCCTACATTAAAATGTAGGTGGAAACAAAACGAAAACATTATGATTCTCCTAAACTAAGCAATTGGGTCTTTTCCTTACAAAAAGTGAACAAACGAAGACGTTGATCGAATTCCTGCATTAAAATGTAGGTGGAAACAAAACGAAAACTAAGACACATCGGACTTTTACGAGAACATCCGACATCCGTACTCTCTGGTTCAGAGTGTTGCAGACTTGAGCCGATGCGCAACATCAAAGGGCAAAGCTAGTTTTGAAATGTTCCCTTCGTCCGTCCACAGAGCTTCTGTGGCGTCGCGCCAAATTCTAGTCACGGCCGTGATTAAAGTTCACACAATCACACACACTTAGCGGTGTGCGGCGAACGAGACAAATTACGGAACTTACGACGTCGCAGATTTACTTGGAAAAGTTTATTGGCCGATTGGATTAATTCTCCGCGCAGCCACACTATTAAATCAGACTAAATAGGGATCGCCAGCTTTCCTCTGAACCGCGAGACAGGCTTATAATGGTCAGGGTTCCTTAAGCAGTGATTAAAGTCCTGTAGCTATCTACGAGTAACAACTTTCAGAAAGAATTCGAGTGCCAACCACTGGACTGGAAAATGCACAAACCTGACAGCTCACACACCGCCTCCAGCTTGTTCCTAAAACTTCTGTTCGTAACCTCCACAATAACAAAACAGGAAAACAGTTTAAAGCAAAGTGGCTAAAAATCACACAAAAATACCATCACTTTCAGCTTGCACGTAAACGGTAAACGAACATTGTTTATTGAACGCCACCTCTAGCCAGCTTACCGGTCGCGCAGTCCGATATCATGCTTCCGCCTACTTAGCATCTGCGTGCTCCCTACAGCTCAACATTCAATCAGAAAAGTAGGAAAAAGGACTAACACAATATCACGCCAGTGCAATGATATGCACAACTCATTCTTGTACTCTCCCCGCGTCTGGAAAGTAACACTGATCGGCTCGAATTATCACTAACTTCCGACTGAATAAAGTTAAACACTAGAAAAGATTACTTCCACCACAGAGGACACAAGATTTCTGTTCTTAAGTCCAGGGAATTTCGCGAATTCCAAACCGTTACACAGAACTGTGTTCAGTGAGCCACCAAAGAAGAGGTAGGCACTTAAATTAGCCAGTTCCCGCTCCCGCCAATACGACGTCTCTAGAAGGTGCTGCTTTTTGGCCAGGACAGTCAAAAGTTTACACTGAGGTGACAAAAGTCATCGGATATCTCCTAATATCGTAACGACCCTCATTTTGGCGGCGTAGTGCAGCAGTTCGACGTGGCATTGACCCAACAATTCGTTGGAAACCCCTGCAGAAACACTCAGCATGCTGCCTCTACAGCCACCCATAATTGTGATATTGTTCCTGGTGCAGCATTTTGTGCAGGAACTGACCTCTCGATTATGTCTCATTTAAATGCTCGATGGATTCATGTCGGGCGATCTGGGTGGCCAAATCATTTGCTCAAAATGTCAAGAATGCTCTTCAAACCAATGACGAACAACTGTAGTCCGATGGCGCATTTTCATCCATAAAAATTCTATCTTTGGGAACGTGAAATCTGTGAATGGCTGCAAATGGTCTACAAGCAGCCGAACATAACCATTTCCAGTCAATGATCCGTTCAGGTGGACCAGAGAGGCCATCCATCCCATGTAAATACAGCCAACACCATTATGAAGCCATCAACAACTTGCACAGTGCCTTGTTGAAAACTTGGGTCCATGGCTTCGTGCGGTCTGCGCCATACTCGGAACGCTACCATCAGCTCTTACCAACTGAAATCGGGACTCGTCTTAACAGGCCACGGCTTTCAAGTCGTCTATGGTCCACCCGATATGGTGATGGGTCCAGGAGAGGCGCTGCAGGCGATGTCGTGGTGCTATCAAAGGTACTCGCGTCGTCCGTCCGCTGCAATAACCCATTAACGCCAAACTTCGCCGCACTGCCCTAACGGATACGTTCGTCGTACGTCCCATATTGATTTTTGCGGTTACTTCACGCAGTGTTGTTTGTCTGAGCACTGACAACTCGACGGCAAACGCCGCTGCTCTCAGTCGTTAAGTGAAGGCCAGAGCATCGTCTGTGGTGAGCGGTAATGGCTGAAATTTGGTGTTCTCGGCACTCTCTTCACACTGCTGATCTCGGAATATTAAATTTCCTAACGCCTTCTGAAATGGAACGCCCCCTGCGTCTAGCTGCAACTACCAATCAGCGTCCAAAGTTTGTTAATTTCCGCCGTGCGGCCATAATAACGTCGGAAATCTTTTCACGTGACTCACCTCAGAACAAATGACAGCTTGGCCAACGCACTGCCCTTTTATATCTTTGCATGCAATACTATCGCCATCTGTATAAGTGCATATCAGTATCCCACGACTTTTGCCACCTCAGTATATTTCTACCCGCTACTGGCAACCACTGGCCTTCCCACGCCCGGGTTCCCGGGTTCGATTCCCGGCGGGGTCAGGGATTTTCTCTGCCTCGTGATGGCTGGGTGTTGTGTGCTGTCCTTAGGTTAGTTAGGTTTAAGTAGTTCTAATTTCTAGGGGACTTATGACCACAGCAGTTGAGTCCCATAGTGCTCAGAGCCATTGCACAACCACTGGCCATCGTGGGAAAATTCGAACGCTTGAACTGACCACAACCCATTTAGGAGGATTAGGGAAAGCCTGGACTATCATCCCCCAGCTGTTCATAAACCTCTTTTCTCAGGTACCAGAAATTGGCCGGTGTCCACCCCTGCGAACAGGACGAGGACACGGGCATGGCCAGAAACAGAGATGTGAATCTTGAAATTTTTTCTGCGTGTCGAATACTCTGCCACGTCTCGGGGGAGCAACCGTTTCCTGTTTTCTTTTACGCATGATGTTTTATGTAGGCACCTGCCAGACATCTGCAGGTGAACCGTCGAAAACGTGTCTTAAAGACGTCAGCCAGGTGCTCACATGAAATATCGTGCGTGGTAGAAAACGGCCAGCTGCACACCCGGAACATCATCGAGTCAGGAAATGATACGTTACATGTTCTCGTTCTGGCACGAGCCCACCCATGACGTCCAAGGCTAGCTGTCGTGATATGGGAACATTTGAGGACACGTCGGGATGGACTGGTCTACCCTGGCCGTCGCTCTCCCGACGGAGCGTGTGAACAGCTGGCGGTGGGCGGCGCTCGTGATGTCACCGCGGCGACCTCTCCTCTCGCCATTAGGCGGCGCCGACAATGGCCGTCCCGCCGCGCCGGCAGCCGGGAGCTGGGACGGCGTAATGACTGCAATCCGGCGCGCGCGTCCCGCACTTTGCGGCGCCCTCGCGGGAAATGAGCGGCTATCAGCGTCGCCGGCGGCGACTCCCCGCACTTACTGCCGTTTACATTTCATTCGCCGGCCTGTTAGTGGCCAGATTACAGGTCGCGGCCGGCCATTCGCGTCCACATTTGCTCCCGTATCGTCCGGACAGTCTCGCCGGGAACGGCTGTCACGTGTCGTGGCCACTGCCCTCCACTCTTCGTGCGTCCTTCCAAGCAATTATTCAATGGTAGTCAACAGTCACGATGTTCCTGTAAATCTGCTTGCAGCGACAGAAAAGGGAAAGCCTCTTCCAGAACCCACGTAGGTATTTTTTCGTTGTGTGGTAAACTTACTTCCAAGTGCACAAGCAGATGTGCGCAAGTCTACTTTGAAAATAATGAGGGAATACTCTTTTTTTCACACTAGGGGCCACAGCTGCACAAAATTTCTCGAAAGAAGTAACTTAACTGCGCGAGGCCACTTTTATAGTTAAAAAAAATCACTATTCAATTGGCAGTTAGCTAACTTTGACTACTTGGGCATTATCAAGCAACATCAGACACAAATTAGGTTATAACCTTCACTTTGTTGTTATGTTTTTAAGTACACAGCTTTGTGGACATGTACCGATATTACGTATTTCTTGAAGAATGACATATGAGGCGTATTCGGGAAGTAAGGTCCGATTAGGCGCGAAATGGAAACCACATTGAAAATCAGATGGAACATTGCATAGATGTGTTGGGCAGTGTCTTTAGTGAGCCTGTCGACCGCTTCACGTCACTCTTTTCATTTCAGAGCGCACGTGATCAAGTAGAAATGCCTAAAACAACAGTGTCTCCCGCCATGTATGTCGTTCTGGTGACTGATTTCACCTTAAGCTATGCAGCCCACATAACATAAATGTCATGCGTTTCTTTCTTCGAGACAATTTTCCGCCGCATTCTGCAGGGCAATGAAGACGATCCTCCAGTGTCTTCGATGGGAAGTGCTTGATCACCCACTATACAACACTTAGTTGGCTCCTTCGTTGTTTATCTCTGCTCACACGAACGGCTGGCTTCGAAGACAACATTTTGACACAAATAACGAAAGGCAGACCAGCGTAGAGACCTGGCGGACAGCATAGGCGGCTGCTTTCTGAGACGAGGGTACTGCAAAGTTTGTACAACGCCATGACAAATGTCTAATTCGGAGCGGCGACTATTTAGAGAGGTAGCTGGAAGGTATGGATAACTGTTGCGAATACAAAATCTTTTATTTTCACTCAGGTTTTCATTTCGCGACCGATTGGACCTTACTTTCCGAACAGCCCTCGTAATATCGTACAGTCCTGAAATAATAAAAGCACACGCCGCGTGGTCAACGTGTCATATACCTGTCTTATTTCCTAATATTTTACTTGTATTCATATCTGAGGATAGTAACTACTCACTGAAATTATCAACTTCTGTTATAAATGTTGTGCTTGTTGTGGTCTTTAGACCGAAGACCGATTTGATGTAGCTGTCTCACCAGTCAATCTGCATCCCATAACGATCAGAATCTGCTTAACAGAGTCTAGCCTCTATCTCTCTCCATCACCAAAGTGACTATTCCTTGATACATTAGTATGTGTCCTATCAAGTAGCATATCTACATTAGAGTATATACACGAATAAAATAAGACATTAAGACCACTGCCGACCGCGACGTCGAATGCCGCCTGGTTGCGTTGCGGGCACGTGACACGGTAACAAATGTAAGCAGAGCAGACAAGGACGAGTCATCACCCTAGCGAAGGTATGGACTACAAATGGGGAAATCCATTGAGATAAGCGACTTCGACAAAGGGCAGATTATTATTACGCAGAACCTGTGAACTCGTATCTCGAAAACGTCGACGTTGGGCGACAGTTTACGTGCTACTGTCGAGAGCATCTATGGAAAGAGGCAGAATGACTGTGATACTACCATTAGGCGCTAACTGGTTGGACGTCCACGACTCTTGACAGGAAGTGGGATTCGGAGGCTTGACTGCTCTGTAAAGTAGGATAGATGACGATCTGTGGTATCTCTACCGAAAGACCACAATGTTTGTGCATGCACAAGTATTTCAGAGCACTCCGTTCATCGTACACAGTTGAAAATGGACCTCCGCAACAGACCACTCCTAAGTGTCCATATGTTGACCCAAAGAAATCGACGATTACGATTGTTATGGTCACAGGACCATCATAATTCGACCGTCGATCAATGGAAACTGGTCGGCTCTTCAGGTGAATCACATTTTTACTACACTAGGTCGACGGTCGTCTCTAAAAACGCCGCCATTAAGGTAGACGGCGGCTCTAAACGTAGAGAGCGCCACGGACGCAGGCTGGTGGCAGCAGTATTATGCTATGGGAGACATTCTCCTGTGCTTGTAGGGGGCCTGTGGTAGTAATCGAAGACACGCTGACAGCTGTGAAACACCTGTTTCCCTTCATGCTTGATGTCTTCCCCTACGGCGATGTCACCTTTCAGCACTACAATAGACCGTCGTGTTTCGGAGCCAGAACGGCGCTACAGTGGTTTGGGAAACATTGTAGTGAACTCACGTTGATGTCTCGGCGACAAAATTCGCCTGATGTAAATCCTATGGAACCCACCTGCGTCGCTATCGGGCGCCATCACCGCGACGCAAATCAGCGGCCCGTTATTTACGCGAATTACATGACTTATGAGTAAACATCTAATGCCAATACCTCCACAAACGTACCAACAAACTGTCTTAAATTCTTGACCGAGATACACAAGAGGTGGCACAAGTGCAGCTTTAATGTCACTTTTATCAAAAATGTTTGATGCCTACGGCCAAACTCTCGTTAATCGACAAAAATGAACACTGGATATACAGGAGGGCAATGATCTGAAGCACTGCAGCAGGCTTTGCAGCAACTGGAGAAAGCAGAAAGGTGTGTAGGGGCAGGATTGGCCCACACAGTCGGCTATCAAATTGTACGGTCTTACATAAAAAAAAGTTGCAAGGAAAAAATGATTTTCACTTTGAAATAGCTGGGCTGGCAACGCAAATTTGACGGATTTGGAGGGGTCTTCCACATCACTACACGGAAAACCTGGTTTCGAGCATACTTCGGAGACAGCAAGTAATCATCGACGCTGCAGGTGACTGGACTTATTATTAGCTGTAATTGCATTTTTCTTTTGTTCATATATTATGTACGTATATGGTTAATTTGTTGTCAAATACATTTTCCTACCGACCGCGATCTTACATAACAGACTGTACCTTACCCATGTGAAACGACATCAATCCAACAATAGAATGAAACCTAATTATGATCATTTCTTGTAGTCAAGTTGTGCCATAAATTACTATTCTCAATATCTGATACAGTACTTCTTCATCAGTTACCCAATCCACTCATCTAATCTGCTGAATTCTTCTACAGAAACACATTTCATCTTATCTGATCTGTTTATCGTCCAAGTTACACTTCTGTGCAAGGTTATTTTATGGATATTAATTTGCAATCATTGACTGAGAAGAAGAGACAAACCTATGTATCCTGTATAGTCTTGTACACAACGAACATCGGAGGTGCTTGCAACTGTGAATGACGGAGAAAACAAAGCAGCAAAAATTAAGCCATTTCCCGTCGCTATGATTTACGTTATGGGTAAGACTGTCTTCGGGTTCAGGTCGCTATGAAGTAAGTGCTGGAGGTAGACTTCACGGTCTTGTATGCAAGCAACGGAGAGGCTACTCGTACCTACCAACTGACAACAGCCTGATGCCGAAACCAGTCGAGCCCACTAAAATGCATCACTGGTGCTGGCGCTATCGTTCATTTTTTTAGAGTATATATCTTACACGTGTGAGAAGACATTAATACAAGAAAAGGACGACACAGAGTTATACATTTTTCGCTATCACAGTTCGCTTCATGTTCTCTCTACTTTCCACTCTATTATGTCAGCGTAAAAGTGAGAAACTTTCACGCGCCCGTGACAACTAAGCAGAGAATAAAATTTTGAAGCAACAAATTTAATCTGATTAATTTCAGCTTACTTAAGATATTTATGTCAATAAAACGGAAAACATTAGGGAGTACAAAAATGGCTCGTTGGATCCTGAAAGAAAAATAAAGATATTAACCTAAATCGAATTTCTCAGTAACCTCTTTACACCGCGACTGCACGCTGACTTCATTGGTCAACGCGACTTATGTGGCCTCGAAACTCAACGCGAAGTATGTGGCCTCGAAAGTGAAGTTTCAATTTGAATAAAAACTACTACAGTGTGGACAACTGTCGTAGAGTTTTCTGGGTTAACACCAAAGCACTTTTATTATTGTGATATGTTGTACTAATATTGTTAGTTTCCAATTACTTCTTCTGTGTAAACAAATTAGCGGTCGGCTGTTTCGGCCTGATGATACATACGGATCAACGCAGAAGTAAAGCAGCTTGCCTACGCTGTAGGCGCCGACGTGATTTCGTGCTCTCGCGTATTGTGGAAGAGTTTATCCGCACATTCTCTGTAATACATCAAGCGTTATTCGTTTAATATGACCAGGACACCATCCTTAAAACTCTCTCTCTCTCTCTCTCTCTCTCTCTCTCTCTCTCTCTCTCACACACACACACACACACACACACACACACACACACACACACACACACACACACACTTTAACTTGCGCAGTATTTCTGTTGAAGGAGGAAGTGCGGCATACGCGTACTAATAACAAAACATTATCTGCATGACTTCATACAACCAATAAAAAGTATTAAATTAGACCAAATGATGCTGCGCAAATGGAAAACCGTACCCAAATACTGTAAGTTGTTAATGTGCTGTAAAAATGAATTCACGATAAAATGACAATAGTACTTCACGTACGAAGATCTCTTCATTTTCAGGGAAGTGCTTAGCATCTTTATGATTCCGGATCACATAACTTACTGCGATACCCGTACTACTATCTAGCTGCTGAAACGAAGTGTTCCTAGGAAATAAGACGCGAAGTATGCAATCCAAGTTCTGAAGAAGAAAATAGACTTCCCTGGCATGGGCTCAGCTTGATTAACTGGCACACGAAAGACTGCTGTTAACCCTCAGTGCTACTAAGAGTATTGGTGAGAGGACTCCAACGGTGGACATTCAGACAAGATAGAAAAACTGCGGAGCTACGTCGAAGAGAAACAACGCAGTTGGATTTTAAGGACCAAGAGAAGAATTTTATTTTCCCTCTAAAAAGTGCAGACAAGAATGAAAATAAAAAGACTGGCACTGATGGTCAATGGTCACCTGCCTTTACGACTGTCAACAATATAATATGAACATCATCTATCATTCTAACTTCAAACTGGAGGCCGTGCGGGGTAGCCGCGCGCTGTGAGGCGTCTTGTCACGGTCCGGGCGGCTGGCACCGTCAGAGGTTCGAGTCCTCCCTCGGACATGGGTGTCTGTGTGTGTGTGTGTGTGTGTGTGTGTGTGTGTGTGTGTTGTACTCAGTGTAATATTAAGTAGTGCGTAAGCTTAGGACCCATGACCTCAGCCGGCCGGTGTGGCCGTGCGGTTAAAGGCGCTTCAGTCTGGAACCGCGTGACCGCTACGGTCGCAGGTTCGAATCCTGCCTCGGGCATGGATGTGTGTGATGTCCTTAGGTTAGTTAGGTTTAATTAGTTCTAAGTTCTAGGCGACTGATGACCTCAGAAGTTAAGTCGCATAGTGCTCAGAGCCATTTGATGACCTCAGATGTTTGGTCCCATAAGACCTTACCACAAATTTCCAATTTTCAAACTGGAATTGGCGATCAATGTTTCGCCTTTTGTCGTTCTTGTATATACTCGAGCATCACGGGTGAGTTTTCAAGGTTGCTTGTAACACTTCTGACTGCCGATGGAACAAAACTCTTATAGTTTTAGTATACTACTTGTTGAACTCCAAATTAATTAACCAAATATTCAGCAGTGGAAACTGTGCTGTAACACACTGAAAATGCAAAATGAAACTTATTTGTACCTCTTCGGCAATTTTTTTCTCTTGTACAAATCTAACACAACAGAATCAAAATGCCTATTAAAGTAGCGATATTGTTGTCATGTCATCCTAGACGACTTCTTAAGAGAACCCGTATGGAGACCTACAGAACGTGATATATAGTGTGCATGCAGATAACAACGCTGAAAAAGTAAAGACAAGAAATACTTTTTGTTTCAAGGAGACAACTCACCGAAAATCGAAAGCGTTGAGTCGTCGCCAAGCACACACAAAAAGAAACAAACTTGCGAGCTTTCGGAGTAATCGTTTCTCGGGCTTCAGTAAAACACACACACACACACACACACACACACACACACACACACACACACACATATTCGCACACGCACGTACATGATGCCGGCTGGACGAACGACTCAACGACTCTGTTAAAGAATCTCTGGAGCAGTTGGGAGCTGGCGGAATGGAGTGGAATCGACTGGTAGTCCTCGTGGGGAGGGAAGATGTCTTCACGTCAGAAGTCGCGAGCAGGTGACCTTTCGTGATCAACAAAGCTACTTCGGTAAAATAACGAACACAGAGAGAATCTGAAGTGAGTTCCTGTGCGCGTCAATTCATGCTTATGTGTTTTCCTGTTTTCTCTGCGAGTGGTTTTCCTGTTTTCTCTGCGAGTGTTGAGGAGCAATGATTGTGAACTTGTGCGGTAAGAAAAGAGCTCTGAGAAAACATGAATATATTAGCCAGCTGGAAGTGACGGCCAGTTAACATGTTATGGACTAGGCCATGGTTATTTGGTACCAAAACACTTCATTTGAATCCGTGAAATTCTGAAGGTGATGTTTTTGTGTAATCTCTTCCCTACTAACATTGAACTACGCTCCTGTTTGTTGTTAGCGTACTTGTCGAAGGCTATTGCTAATAGTCAGTTGAAGGTAATTTACTGAACGATTAACGGTGAATCTTCCGATCCACACAAAGCGAGGTGGCGCAGTGGTAGCACACTGGACTCGCATTCGGGAGGACGACGGTTCAATCCCGTCTCCAGCCATCCTGATTTAGGTTTTCTGTGATTTCCCTAAATCGTTTCAGGCAAATGCCGGGATGGTTCCTTTGAAAGGGCACGGCCGATTTACTTCCCAATCCTTCCCTAACCCGAGCTTGCGCTCCGTCTCTAATGACCTCGTTGTCGACGGGACGTTAAACACACTAACCTAACCTTCCGATCCACTTGTCTAATCTCGGAAACTTGCCTGAAATTAGTTAGGTAGTAACAGGGCGTTTCATGATTGAGTACCGAATTGTGAAGTTTAATGTTGTCTCGAGGATTAAAGCGAGGCTGGCGCATTTTTATAGTGTTACGGTACTGCATCTGTGCAGGCAGTTAATCCAGGCGCGACGATAAACGTTTTCAACCAAATCCGTGGTAGATAGTTCAATTCTTCACGCGCGTTGCACATCGCCAAGTGTGCGTGGATTGTGGCAGCGGCCACAAATGTTACTTTGCGCGACGCCACAGAAGCTTCGAAGACGGACTAGAGGAACGTGTCACCATTCCCTCCCGAAAAAGCACAGTTCGTAGTAGGGATAAAGGTGTTCCGGGAAACATTAGGAACAAAGTGACGTAATTGGAACGTAGTGAGGATAGACTTTCACTCAGCAATCTTAAGTCGCTACCGCCAACGCCGCTGCTCATCGGCTGGTGCTCTCCACAGATATTTAAAATTCTCGAACAGTTTTGAACACGGCGAGTGCTATAATCTGATTTCCCAGAAACTTCGTTCAATGGAAGAGGAGTGAAAATACGAGAACACGCGTCTCGGTTTATCCGCAGATACTCCACAGTTTCTGAGAAACCGACTGCCAAAGGTTTCCGAGCTACTTTATGTGCTTTCTAGTAGGTAAACTTTCCACCTACGAGTAGTGGCACAGTGGCCAACTTCTTGGTTTCACACTTTTGCGCCCCATGTTAGAAACACAATTATTAATTTTGTTTTGTTTTTGTTTTGATTTATCTGCCCATGTCTACGTAGCAGTTTGCTACACGAATGTTTTCCAGTGTATTTGTAATAACGTTGTCCTTGTTCGTCTACTAGTTATATGTCTGGAGAACGAATTAAAACAGTTAAAAACAATAAATGAAACAGGAAATCATTTTAAAGCTGTTTTCGGCGAAATTCCTGTAGTGTACCTTGATTCATAATTAACGGCAAGTGTTAATTTTCGGTAAAGTGATCCGTCAAGCACTGTTTGCCGTGAACTTATTGCCAACGAGTGACACCTTCAGCAGTGTTGACGGAGTTTCTTTCCCAAGTAAAATTCGTAGAAAGAAATGTCACTGTGGTAAATCGGCTTCGCACGATGTTCGTGATTCTCAGAATTTTTATGTTTCTGGATGTTTCTACGATCGGTATTATCCAAAGGAGTGCACCAAATCCACCTGAAGAGTAAACGTAAGAATAAATTGATATAATAATGAAATTGTAATCCCTGAAAATACCATACGCACATATAGTAAATGTAAAATATTTATTGTGATACCAAGCCATAATTTTACAATTAATTCAACGCCCTTATATCGCCTAACTTGATAAGATACGTTCGTGTTGTAACCTTTTTCGGACAAGGATAGATAAGCGAAAAATAAATATGAGCCGCAAAAGTAAGGGACCGCGACGCTAGCCACTACACCACCATTTTCCCTGAGATTATCGCCCACTAAAAGGCATCTAAATTACGACAACTTTGGTAATTTCCAAGACTGATTGCCTATCGAAGTCGCTGGGTCCAAACGATACATATAGAACGTGCGATCGTAAGTCGATCATGCGACCCCGGTGGCGGACGTTGTGATCAATTATTTGTGATCGTCATTTTTATCTGTTTTCCGTCGTTCCCTTGCTTACTCTAAATTACATACCTCCGCGAATTATTTGTGAGTTGCTAGGGAAACCCAGACGATTTATGTCGTTACTGAATGGGATGTCTGGTGTTCTTGACGTTTCTTCGGCGGATTCTCTCACATCGAAGAATCTAATTCCATGTTTATGCAGCGTAGAAAATTGTTCGACTTTTTTGTAGCAAATATGTAGTACAAGGAAAGAAGGGACTGTGTAGTCTGTGGTGGTGCGATGTGTGTTAAACTCCGTAAGAACACTTTCGATTCTGAAATACCGTTACAATTTCATTGCGGACAGTGCGGAAAACTAAAGAGTATCAGGAAGAATACATGGTTCTATTCTTTCAAATCATCCATCCAGATCACCGTAATGGACTTCCACATGACGACAACACCGACGTCGAGAAAGGTAAGTCGTCTCCTTTGCAATTAAAGGTATTTTTGTAACGCTCTTCTTTTGTCGTTGCTGTAGTGACCAAAGTAAACATACTCACAACGCCCGCCGGAGTCGCATGATCGATTTACAATCGCACGTTCGATATGTTTCGTTTGGACGCAGCGACGTCTATGGGGAATCATTCTTGGAAATTACCAAAACTTCGCCCGTTGTTTTCTCAAAAACGGTCTAATGTCTACAGATAAGCAGAGAGACGTGTTCGCTGATTTTGACTCCTCCTCCACTGAGCGAAGTTTCTGGGAAATCGGATTATGGCACTTGACGTGTTCTCCTCGTAAGTATGTACTAAAATCGTGCGAAAGACGAGCTAATCGGTGACTTGTTGGGCTTATGTTTCCCATGTTGCCATCTGCGGAAGAGAGCTGTGTTCCGTCCTGAGCAGTACTTGACGGTAGTGATGACAGCAGACACGAAGGAAAGCAAATACTAACCGCGCCGCGTGTCGCTGTCGGTGAGTCAGAAACGCGGGCGCAGTACCGGCTGCGACTTCCCGGATGAGCGGGCGCATCCCTGCTGGGCGTCGCCGGGAGGGGCAGCTGACCTTTGGCGGCGTGTGTCCACACCTGCGAGCCGAGTGGCTCACCTTGGGCGCCGGAGAGGAGAGGAGGCGAGCCGAGAGAGCGCGCACGGGCGGCGGGCGCATCCTCGCGCAGACACGCCGAGGCCGCGGCCGCAGCCGCAGCAGGTCTTTACGACGCACTGTTGCTACGAGACGGCGCCGCATCCGCTTCCTCTGTCGAAGCCACCGCTCCCCCCCCCCCCCCCCCCCCCTCCTCTTTTCACCTAAGATATTACCTCTCTCACTTCTGAGTAACCGCTATGGCGGCGTGTCTACTGTAGTACCGGTAGTGAGGTAAAATCAATTTCATTTCACTTATCGTTATCCATGTTTTAGGAAGACTGCAGTTGTGTCGTTTACGATTAAAATAATGGAACACTGTAGCAGTTACGTATTTTATCCTTCTTTGCACGACATATTTCGAGACTATTCTCATTGTCAACTGCGAATATTTACATAAGTATTTTTTCTGATGATTACATGTGTGTTCTCTGCCTCTCTTGGACTGTAGACGTCTTTTTGAGGTTACAGCGCAATCGGCAAATGGAACAAAATAAATCTTGAGGGATTTTTAGGTAATTTCCAAGAATGATTGCCTATCGAAGTTGCGGGGTCCAAACGATACATATCGAACGCGCGATCGTAAATCGATCGTGCGACTCTGGTGGCGGGCGTCATGGGCTTGTTTACGGTGGTCATTACAGCAGCGACAAAAGAAGAGCATTAAAAAAATACTTGTAACTACAAAGGAGACGACTTACCTTACTCGTCGTCGGTGTTGTCATGTGCAAGTCTATTACGCTGGTGTGGATGGATAATTTGGAAGATCGAACCATGTATTATTCCTGATACTCGTTCGTTTTTCACACTGTCCACAATGAAACTGTAACGGTATTTCAGCATCGAAACTGTTCTTACGAAGTTCTACACACTTCGTACCACCACGGCCTACACAGTCCCGCCTGTCCTCGCCCGGTAGTACTCCATATTTGCGACAGAAAAGTCTAACAGTTTCCTACGCTGGATAGGCATGGAATTATATGTTTCCATGTGACAGAACACCAGACATCCCACTCAATACCGACATAAATCGTCTGGGTTTCCCTAGCAACTCACAAACAATTCGCGGAGGTATGTAATTTAGAGCAACTAAGGGAACGACGGAGAACAGATAAAAATGACGATCACAAATAACTGATCATAACGCCCGCCACCAGAGTCACGTAATAGATTTACGATCACGTGTTCGATATGTATCGTTTGGACTCCGCGACTTCGATAGGCAACCATTCTTGGAAATTACCGATTTTTACGTGCTAACATTAGCATTTTTTCGCGGAACGGGTTCCGACATCTAAATCCTCGAGTTCGTCTCTGAGGTGGTCCAGATTCATGGTATACAGCAGTTTCCGGAATACCGTCTCGAGTAGCTTCAGTGTCTCACAAGCGTACGTGAATCTGTGCAACTGCTCTTTACAGGCACGATACACGACGACGCAATGATCCTCGGTTCTTTTACCGTCTCAGGTGTTCAATGGGCAATGTCGCCATTCTGAGATCCCTTTAGGCCTCAGAGTGCCACTAATATTGGTAGCAGATCTTCTAGATGACTGAAAAGCCCAATCACGTCAGCCAGGCCCTTCCGCGATTCAAGTTCGATCTACATATTCTCTTCTGCTGGCTGGCTGTCGGGAACGAGCCCCATCAGAAATGCAGGATGGCTTCTATCTCTGGTGAAGAAGTGGCATCATCTGCAGTTGTGGCGACTGTCGCAGGAGTGGGTGGGGTGGCGTGTGCGCTGCGGCTTGTGACACGCACGACTGCCGAACGACAAGAGTCAGAAGCGTGCGAGACCGGGGTCTCCGTAATACTTCCGTGCTGTTTGACACTACCGGTAACAGATCTAGCAGCCCTGCCCTGAATTTCTTCGATGTCTTCCTTCAATTTGACCTGATACGGATCCCAATCACTCGAGCAGTACTCGAGAATAGGTCGCACTAGTATCCTATATGCGGTCCGCTTTACAGATGAACCACACTTCCCTACCACTTTCCCAGTCGCTCGCTCAACTCAACAGATAAACTTCCTTTCTACGCCTTTTAACTGGTAACTGGTTGTGCATGTACAAACGGGAATTGCGTCTTCTACTGGAATCCACTATTATGGAATCTTACTGTTATTAGTCCTACAATGATAGAAAGTGAACAAATGGTTCAAATGGCTCTGAGCACTATGGGACTTACCTTCTGAGGTCATCAGTCCCCAAGAACTTAGAACTACCTAAACCTAACTAACATAAGGACATCACACACATCTATGCCCGAGGCAGGATTCGAACCTGCTACCGTAGCGGTCACGCGGTTCCAGACTGTAACGCGTAGCACCGCTCGGCCACCCCGGCCGGCAGAAAGTGAACAGGCCTACTAATAATTTGTTACGGCTGTACTGGGGTACAATAAAATTAAAATCATGTCAAGATGATTATTAAGGCACCACATCTTGCATGAAATGAGGACTGTTACGCAAAAGAGACTAAATGGTACAAACAAGCCACTATACCAATTATTTCAAGAATTGATATCAAATTTTGTTGTACGACTAGTAATCAGTGAGACTTCACAATACCAGATTCCAGTAGAAGACGGAATTCTCCCTAGTCGGTACACACCCAGTTGCGAGTTAACAGGTTTAGAAACGAATTTTGTCCGCTGAGTTAAGCGAGCGAGTGAGCTCAGGCCTACGTTCGTGACGCGGGCGCCGTGGCCTGTCTTTCTCGTGGGCCTCGTTCCCAATAAACCGAAGTCGACCGTTCGCCTTCCCTGCTACAATCCTTACATGCTCATTCTATTTCATACTGCTTTGCAACGTTACTCTTAGATATTACGTGAAGCAACACACTACTAACGGTGTGCTGTAAGGTCATGGGTTTGCTTTTCCTAGCGTCCGCTGTAAATTACACTTGACTACATTTAGAGCTAGCTGCCATTCATCCCAGCAATTAGACGTTTTGTCTGAGTCATCTTGCATCCTTTTATAATCTCTCATCGTCAAAAACTAACAGTACACAACATCATCAACGAACAGCCGCCGACTGCAGCTTACCCGGTTTGCTAGATCATTTATGTATACAGATAACGGCGACCAACTCTACTGACTATATTAGCCAAACAGATGTACTCGCCCGCAGCTCGGAATGTTATGTTGCTGGGCAACACGGCCGTTGTGGGGAAGTCCATGCGTAATACTCCACATGTCGACTGTGTGTACGTGCTACAATTTAGAAGGAAAGTACACAGCCTGGTCTTCTTGCACAGAAGTACCGTTTCCATGCCTGTAGAGGAGCAGCCCTTGTGGTAACGACGCAGTCGAGGCGAGCAGTAAGGTCAGGGGTGGGGTGGGGTGGGGGCAGGTGGAGGAGTAGGTGTGGTGGCGCCGCGGCAGCAGCGTGCTGCCGGCGTCCTTGTACGTGTAACCTATCATCACGGCGCGCACCCAGCCGCGGCGACCGGCCTTGCCGCCGACGAGGATGAGCCTCCGGTTTCGCAACGCGGACGGGCTGCGCCGTCGCGTAACACCTGCTGCCGTCGTGACGGCACAAAAAGCGCGCCGCCAGACGCGTCGGCCGCGGACGCCGCAGCCGCCAGCTAACAGCACAGCACGGCACGCGCGCTGCGCCTCTTCGTGAGACCCATTTCGTAGGGATGCGGCCGGAAGGCCGCTGCACGCCCACTACCGTCTGACATTTCAGAACCACTCACTATCACTTCACTCTAAATGCTGCAAACGAGCGAGGCACATTCCCTTTATAACGTCTTGCTTGTTCTGTGGGGTCTGCTTACGATATCGTCCAAACATATGCTTCCTTTTCTCTATTTGGTACCCGACACTGTGGCCGTGGTCCCTGTAATATTGTAGACTCACTGAACAAAAGAAAACATCTTCGATGAAAGAGATATTTGCGTCCTCTGAGTTTGGAAGACGGGAAGGGGAGAACTGGTAGTTAACGTCAACACGTGTGTAACGAAGGGTTACTTTCGCAAGCAGTTCTACAGTATCTCATGGATTAGAGGGAAGTATTGGGCCGGTGCGTAAGTTCGTAGCGTTTTTCCGCACCTTTAATAAACACAACATATACACGTAACAGATTTTATTCATCAGTAACATATTGTCTTTCACTATTTACAACTGTCTGCCAGCGCTGGGGTAAATTTTCGATTCAGCAACTCTAGAAATCACGTGATTGTGAGGTGAGAAACTGGTCGAGCCATGTTCGGAGCACATTTTCATTGGGAAAGGAAGTCCCTTCAAGGCTGTTCTATAGAGAGCGGGAAAGGAGAAAATATGAGGGCCCAAGATCACGTGATTAAGCTGGGTGTTGAACTGACTTCCCAACCTAACCCATATTTAGTGTTTTTTATCACTCTAGCAGAATTTGGGCGGGAGTTATCGTGGAGAAGCATTACTTCACGCAGTCTTCCTCTTCGTTGTTCTTGGACTGCGTCTGCAAGACAATACAAGTCGCAGTGATGGTTACACCTTGGGGAAGCAATTCGTAGTAAACCACACGGTCGTTGTTCCAATGCATAACATTATCTTTTGTGGATGCGCATAGGTCCTTTTACGGGGAGTTGTTGCTTTGTTTGGGCTCAACCGCACCTTTCTCCTCCTTATATTAGCATAAAGGCACCATTTCTCAACACCAGTAACGATACAGGATAGGAATGGTCGGTGGTGTTTACGAACCAACTGACGAGCAAGCACAGATGCAGATATGACCATGCGCTGATTTTTGTTATATTGGATTAGAGCGTACGGTACGCGTACACTCGGTGTTTGAGCCTTCCTCACTGTATTTCGCTCAACAGTAGAATTATCACAATTCATCACATTTGCCAGCTCTCGAGTACGCTGACGTGGATCATTAGTGCGTTTAAGAGGTCTTCATCAAACCCCGAAGGCCTTCCTGAACGTGTAGAGTCACTAATGTCAAAACGATTCTCCTTAAAACGATAACACAATTTTCTTGTCGTACTCTCTGCAGTGTCATTATCCTCATACATGGCGCAAAATTTTATGTCAGCCTACGCTGCTGTCACCCTCCTACTGAACTCAAAAAGAAGACCATGTCGGAAATGTTCCGATTTCTCCAGTTGACACTCCATTTTCTAGAGTCTACAACTCCACTGACAACCTCCAAATGACAATATGTGAACTGCAAGTAAAAAATGACAATCGATAAATAAACCAAAAGCGACCAGAATACCAACATGCAAAACACGAACGTATGCACCATCCTAATAATGCTGTTGATGATAGGCCATTTATCTTAAGGGCACACTGAGGATGGCGGCAACGTTCGTGTCATTTTCGATGGCATTTTTGAGTAACGTTTTACAACAATCTCTTTCGTTGTCAACAAGACAGTCAGAACTACAATCTATTGTCATTGGTAATAAAGAAGTTACTCCTAAAGACGAAACGTTAAAATCTCGCCCAAGAAAAGTTACAATGTACGAGAATAAAAATAAATATTTCCAATTAGGAGGCTGAATCACTTATTTTCCTCTAAACTTATTTTACCTGAAGAAGTCACACGGACTCATGGCGCATACTTCTATTGAACTTTGTCCTTGTTACAGGAATTGCACCACCACACGTGCTTCTGATAAGTGGAATTTTGAATTGGTACTTTGATTACAAGGATGTAATCATTCCCATACGATGGCCTTTGCTTTTCGTCCTTGAGAATCCTTCACTCTCTAGTTCACACTGCGGCAATATCGTCTCCGCCCGGCCAGCTTAACGATTGCGCTTACACGTATGCTAATAGTTATGACCAATCGGAGAGGTTGCCTTTACGAGCTCGCTGCGTAATCTGGTCAAGAACGGACGGCAGGTTTCGAAATCTCTGAGTGCCCTCGTCATGTCTACCTCCTGCCGCTAACAGCTGCTTAAGCTTCTGGCTACGAGGTAAGCTATCGACGACTGCGTGGATACTTTTTTTAGAATAAAGCTAATTTAATCAGTTTACTGCTTTCATTAGTAGCCTTTCAGTTCTAAATTTTGCTAATAAACGATTTTGTCCTCTAGCAACATTCCTTCTATAATCTGTAATAGTTTTGATCGGTGTTTATAAACATCAGTCAAAATTGTCCTCTGAGAAGTTTCGACACTGTAGTTTCATCATTTACAAGCCCTCTGTTATTGCAGAGCTTTCGTAGGCAGAATCTGACCTTAAGATGCAAAGGGTATGTGAAACCGTTCAAGATTCCTATCCCATCACCGTTCCTGTCTATTGAAATCTATTGATATTTTAAGAAACCCTGCAAAAACTGTATCTGCAGATTGATATTCCCACAGGTGCGCAAAATACCACGAATTCAGTTCCACACCCGAAAATCTGGATATTATCAGTGCCGTCAAGAAAACTTGAAGGACCTCATGTTTGAGTCACTTGAGCATTGAGTAAGTCCGTCGTTAAAACTTTTCTGAAACTCTACTGAAATGTGTGAACATGAAACAGTACTTGACTGGCTCTACTAAATATAAACCGGCTGATCATTGAAGAAGGTTTTACTCCTTTACTGCACTTCTTTCAATCAACTGATTATTGCTTTTGCCTAATGAGTATGAGAGATGATGAGTTACCTTGTCACCCAGGCGTCAGGAAATCTGAGCAAGAAGTCGAACTGCTGTAATCCTCTCCTACGCTTTCTTAGATTACTAGTAATCTCAGTCGGAGTTCGTACGTTATACGTATTGTTCTACTACGGACATAGTTGGTTTATGGTGTAGGCCGGCCAATGTGGCCTAGCGGTTCTAGGCGCTTCAGTCTGGAACCGCGCAACCGCTACGGTCGCAGGTTCGAATCCTGCCTCGGGCATGGATGTGTGTGATGTCGTTAGGTTAGTTAGGTTTAAGTAGTTCTAAGTTCTAGGGGACTGATGACCTCAGATGTTAAGTCCCATAGTGCTCAGAGCCATTTGAACCATTTTATGGTGTAGGGAGGAAAAAATGTTCCTCTCAAACAGTGTTATAAACTAAATACCAAAACGTTTGATCGACAACAGGTAGAAGTTCTCACAATCCATAATCAGTTCAGATACTAATACATGCATGAGATCCTTAATAAACATCAAGGAATTACCTTTTACGTTGAACAAAGGACTTGTAATCCTATCGTTTGTAGACGGATGACACATAAGATTACAACGTTTTGCGTTTCTGTGTTTAATCTTTCTCCTAATTGTCCAGGAAGGAAGTTTTAACATGATTTGGACGCATGACTCAACTAAATAAATTGTCAAATAACGTTTTTCAACGTGTCGCATAGTAGTCATTTTAGTAGCTATTCCAAAAATCGAGTAGATAGTCTTCTCGTTTGAATGTACAGTTTTCATTTGTCGTCTCGGACGCATCTTTGATAGAACTGTGGAATACAGGGTTATTACAAATGATTGAAGCGATTTCACAGCTCTACAATAACTTTATTATTTGAGATATTTTCACAATGCTTTGCATACACATACAAAAACTCAAAAAGTTTTTTTAGGCATTCACAAATGTTCGATATGTGCCCCTTTAGTGATTCGGCAGACATCAAGCCGATAATCAAGTTTCTCCCACACTCGGCGCAGCATGTCCCCATCAATGAGTTCGAAAGCATCGTTGATGCGAGCTCGCAGTTCTGGCACGTTTCTTGGTAGAGGAGGTTTAAACGCTGAATCTTTCACATAACCCCACAGAAAGAAATCGCATGGGGTTAAGTTGGGAGAGCGTGGAAGCCATAACATGAATTGCTGATCATGATCTCCACCACGACCGATCCATCGGTTTTCCAATCTCCTGTTTAAGAAATGTCGAACATCATGATGGAAGTGCGGTGGAGCACCATCCTGTTGAAAGATGAATCGGCGCTGTCGGTCTCCAGTTGTGGCATGAGCCAATTTTCCAGCATGTCCAGATACACGTGTCCTGTAACGTTTTTTTCGCAGAAGAAAAAGAGGCCGTAAACTTTAAACCGTGAGATTGCACAAAACACGTTAACTTTTGGTGAATTGGGAAATTGCTGCACGAATGCGTGAGGATTCTCTACTGCCCAGATTCGCACATTGTGTCTGTTCACTTCACCATTAAGAAAAAATGTTGCTTCATCACTGAAAACAAGTTTCGCACTGAACGCATCCTCTTCCATGAGCTGTTGCAACCGCGCCGAAAATTCAAAGCGTTTGGCTTTGTCATCGGGTGTCAGGGCTTGTAGCAATTGTAAACGGTAAGGCTTCTGCTTTAGCCTTTTCGGTAAGATTTTCCAAACCGTCGGCTGTGGTACGTTTAGCTCCCTGCTTGCTTTATTCGTCGACTTCCGCGGGCTACGCGTGAAACTTGCCCGCACGCGTTCAACCGTTTCTTCGCTCGCTGCAGGCCGACCCGTTGATTTCCCCTTACAGAGGCATCCAGAAGCTTTAAACTGCGCATACCATCGCCGAATGGAGTTAGCAGTTCGTGGATCTTTGTTGAACTTCGTCCTGAAGTGTCGTTGCACTGTTTGACTGATGTGAGTGCATTTCAAGCACGACATACGCTTTCTCGGCTCCTGTCGCCATTTTGTCTCACTGCGCTCTCGAGCGCTCTGGCGGCAGAAACCTGACGTGCGGCTTCAGCCGAACAAAACTTTATGAGTTTTTCTACGTATCTGTAGTGTGTCGTGACCATATGTCAATGAATGGAGCTACAGTGAATTTATGAAATCGCTTCAATCATTTGTAATAGCCCTGTATTTGTGAAACCGGTAAACGCTGAAGATGCAGGAGCTTTTGGTTACAAATTTTGGGCTGTAGCATGGTATACATTCAACGTGAGAGTTTTAAATACAATAGTCACGAAGTGGTATATATTTTCAATTTCACTCTCGTCGGGACTCCCATGGATTTTTCACGCCGACCCGCTTGACCAGCATTGTACGTGAGAACTGTTTGGTGAAAGGCGTGTTATCAGGCCAAACAACAATGGAACATAAAGCACGCTCGTCCCGAGAGCGTCCCACCCCTATGCTGTTCGTGTGTGTGTGTGTGTGTGTGTGTGTGTGTGTGTGTGTGTGTGTGTGTGTGTTCCCACACACCTATTATAGCTGGCTCCCACTCTGAAACGGCGGCCGTGTATTCAGAGCGAAAGCCGTGCGTAGACAAGTAGCAATTAAGCGGTCGTTCTTGAACCCGGCGACTCCACTTGTTCGCGCAGCTCGGATTCGAATCGGTGATTAACATCTGCGGCGCCCGTGACTTACGGCAGCCGGCCGCTGCAGGGTGGGGAGGGGGATGGCTGGCTGGCATTTTTCTGGCGCGCTACGCGCCCCCGCCGCTGGTTGCGCAATCCACAAGGCGAAACGGAATTGAGTTATACCCCCTGCCTCCGGCCGAGCGCGCATACTACCGCTCTGGATTGCGGTAGCACACTTTAATGGATTCTCGTCGCGTTTATGGATTGTGGGATTTAATTTCTTACTACGGGCCGAGAGCAATCTCAGAGTCTGCTTGAGTATTTAGGTCATAGAGCGCACGTCGCAGCAGGAGAATTAAAGACGTGCAAACGAACGGGAATGTCGGTAACTCTTGAGGTAACTGTGGGGGACGACGATGCTCTATTATCGGTAATGGCGTGCTTGTCTAATAACAGGTTTCCTTTAGCATCCTAGAACTTTTTCCGCCTTATGTTTTCCAACAAATGGCCTCTGGGTATACTGTACAGCCAGTTAAAACTTAATGAGCTGCGTTTTCAATGAATGCATCAATCTTTTCTTTTCCACAGATTGCTGTCTCAGCATCCTAGGTGAACAAACTGGTTTCTAAACAAGCAAAATAAACACACACACACACACACACACACACACACACACACACACGAAAGCATTCAACAGCGTTCCCCGACACCGTTGAGTGGGCAAGATACGAGCGTATCAAATAACAAAACTTAAGGTCACACAGGATTTCACACGTTGTTCTTAAAGGAATGAAATTGACAGAGTACCCAAGCAAGTGTCATACGGTCTTCACTGTTTACAATATACGTTTAAAATGTAGCGAATATCACTGTAGGCTCCGTGAGGCTATTCGCGGACGATTCTGTTGTCTACAGGAAGGTTGCCACACCACAGTACTGTAGCTAAATGCGGAATAGATACAGAAAGCAGATAATTTGTCCACCGACTGGCAACTGAACCGTAAAGTTTAGCAAGCGTAACGTGTTAGTCATAAACAAGTGAAGAAATCTATTACTGTTCGATTACCGTACCTTACTGGGGACAAATCACTGGAAATAGTAACACCATAAAACACCTAAGAGTAACCATCCGGAGTGACAAAGTGGAAATACTACATAATATATACTGTAGGAAAATCACAGACCAGACTGATATTCATTCACTTTGAGAATTTTTAGGAAATGTAATTTGTGCACGAAAGAAGTGGCTTACAAAACATTTATTTGACTGATTCTTGAATACTGCGCATCGGTTTAGAACGATTACCGCATTTCGTTAATGGAAGAGATTATAGAAGATCAGACGAAGAGCGGCATTAGAATTACACATGCCATATAGGGAAAGGGCACAGAAAGCAGACTAGCGTTATGTGGCCGTTTTCGGGAAGCAGTACCGTAATGTATGTAGAATCATTATAAACCATCCATTTGATCGGAATATTTAATCGATGTTGAGGAATGGGTCAACAGCAGTACTAGTGATTTCTGACTAATGTAACCTTACTCTTCACTTGCACTTCCTTCGGATTTCCGTGCGTTATACAAATGAGAGGGCATTGAAAGCAGGTTCGGGATAACGTATAAGCACCATGGCTGCCAGGGGACTAGAGCAGGCCAACACTCATGGAGCCATTTCATGGAAGGATGCACCACGGGAACCTCAAGTCAACAGCCTGCATGAATCGCTGGACAGCCTTTTGTAATATCACACTTTGGCAGCTCGGGTATCACACTTTGGCAGCTCGGGAATTGTAAACTAAGACAGATAGGATCTCCTGTGGTACACGCCCCAGCCATGAACATTTACAACTCAAGAGTGGAACGAGGAGGAACGCTTTTAGCAGAAGTCACCATCGTGCACAAAAGTAAGAAGCTGAGTTTATCTCGAGTAGGCATCAGACGTCCCATTTTGGGATCCCACAGTTTTGGGGCCTTTGAATGTGTGAGATGCCGCTGGACGTTTGACTTCACAGAAAAGTTTATGCAACGTAAGACTCGTAGGTGTTGGCTAACGTGAATAAAGTAGAGGTTAGGTGAAGACACTCAATTCTGCCGACGAGGAGCCGCCTCGTTGGACACAGAGAGAGATGGAAAGAGAGTGAGACGACTTTTGTCTGTGTAATATCGTAGAATGCGCATTACTGGTTAGCCCCCCGAGCCCCTTCGTCATATATGCCAATGTTTTATAACATTAACATTGCCATTGGTTTACAAATGTTTTAGGAATAGGTTTATCGGAATAAACAGAAGTAATTGTGGGTATTGCCTCAATTAGTAGTCATTAGATTGCCAACTCATTATTTTGGAGGGGATAACTAGCATTTTGTCATCGTATGCCGAAGATTCATTATTATGGAAGATGATTAAATGGTTGAAATGGTTCTGAGCACTATGGGACTTAACTTCTGAGGTCATCAGTCCCCTAGAACTTAGAACTACTTAAACCTAACTAACCTAAGAACATCACACACATCCATGCCCGAGGCAGGATTCGAGCCTGCGACCGTAGCGGTCGCGCGGGTCCAGACTGTAGCGCGTAGAACTGCTCGGCCACTCCGGCCGCCTGGAGGATGATTAATTCACAGACATCAGATACAGGGCCCACTGACTTAAAAGAAAAAATAACGACTTCACGTAGCACTAACACAAACAAAGAGAGCATGTCTGGCCAAAAGATATCTCCTAGTATCAAACATTGGCCTTAACTTGAGGTATAATTTTCTGAGAATGTAGCAATGCGTTCCAGTTAATGATGGACTGTGGGGAAAGCGTTTCGGATTTTGTGCTGTTGAAGGATGTAGAAAATCAGATGGATTGATAACATAATAAATGAGTTTCTCCGCAGGACGGGAAGGAAAGAACGATTTGGAAAACACTGAAATGAAGAATGGCCGGGTGCATAAGACGTCTTAAGACGTCAGGGGACAGCTTCCATGGTACTTACTCGGGCTATAGAGAGTAAAAACTGTACGGGAAAAAAGAGATTCGAAAACTTCCAACAGATAATTAATGTCATTGGTTGCAGGTGCTACTCTGAGAGAAAGTGTTTAGCAGAGGAGAGGAAGTCTTAGTGCGCAGCATTAGACCAGTCAGAAGGCTGCTAAAAAGTAATGGGACAGGGAAGAGGTAGTGACACGAGAAGCACCCTCCGCTACAGACAGTAAGGTTTTCGGAGTACAGATGCAGATCTCAAAGAATACTGTGGCGCGGACTGTGAGGGATTTACATTCCAGCAGAAAGACGATCCCTAGGCACGCATGTTACGGGCATCAAGGCACAGTAGTGCGCCGGGTTTTGAGTTGCACAGAGGAAACGGCGCGGCGGCGCGTTCTTTTTGCATTCCGCGGCCCCAGAGAGTGGCACGAGAGCGGCGGATAATGGGACGCGGGTAACCGGAACCGCGCCGAATAACACCGCGGGGCAGCTTTAATTGCGGCCGCCGGCCGGTGCGTCGTAAATGCAGGTGTGGATGGCCGCAAACCCGTGGTTTATGCCGACCTCTGTGTAATTTGCAGAGCGCGCGAGAGGCAGGAACGCAGGAGATCTGACAGCTCATCTCGGCGGGCGTGGCCACCGGCTATTTGGGGCGCACCGCTAAATCACGAGCCGCCGGGCTGGGCAAGTCTTCTGAAGGCCACACTCTGTGCGGGTCCTCGTTTCTTATGTACGCGCATACACCACTTTGCGACATGGAAGTGTGGTAAGACACTAAACTTGCATCCAGGCGGGCCGTTCTACAGGAATGGTTCCTCTGAAGAGGACAATGCTGATTTCTTACACCACCTGCCCCCAATCCGAGCTAGTACTCAACCTGTAATGACACTGTCGTCTGTAATGCTCATTTTCTTCTTTTTGTTGTCCCCTTATAATTATCACTGCAACCCCCAAAGCGAACCCAGTGAATCTGTGTATGCCTCAATTGAAACATCAGGCAGTAAGTGATTTTCCTGAGTGAACGAACCAATCCGACGTGCCTGTCGAAATAATTCTTAAATCCACCGCAAATTTATGTAAGCCTCACACGTGGGCGTCTTCTTGCTAACATTCGTGCCGTTGCACAGCAGAATAATAATTAACTGCAGAAAGTTACGTCGGAACCAAATGGAACGATGCTAAGTGAGCACGCACGTCGAGTACGCTGCCAGTGTCAACACTCGGAACAACTGAGGTACAAACAAGCAGCGAGCCCATGGCCGCAGAGTGTACGACCGAGAACACCAGGAACACCCGAGCCAGACTTAGACGACAGAGCACAGCTGACACAACACTTTGCTGTACGGGGCTACGAGTAGTAACTCCACCTAGAGATGACACAAGAACGCGTTTCAATTTGGAAATTTGTGGTAAGTTCCCATGGGACCAAACTGCTCAGGTCATCGGTCCCTAAGCTTACCCACTACTTAATCTAACTTACTCTAAAGACAACACACACACACCCATGCCCGGGGGAGGACTCGAACCTCCGACGGGGGTAACCGTGCGGACCGTGACAAGACGCCCCCAGACTGCGCGGCAACGCCTTCCAGGCTGCAAACGTTGCATAAAGGAACGGTCTGAAGCCCTTTAGTTTAACGTTAGCCAAGCCAAAAGCGCTGACAGGTTCAGAAAACAGGAGCACATCAGCTCACCAGTAAGGAGGAGTCACGTCACTGGCTGTTATAAAACCTTCGCTTTCCTTACACTCACTCTCACAGTTAGGCCAGTCCATTCGCAGCGCGGATACCAATGGCAGGTCAGCTCCACTACTTGCAGCGTGTCCCAGCGAATACGACGAAGTGTCTATAGCAGCCGACACCTTGGAGTCCAACGCTACGAGTCTACAGCCAGCTGGCTGTTGTGCAAACTTCACATTTGCGAGCTGCACTCCTGCCACTCACAACGGTAACTGCTTGAAGATGAGGGCCAGGCCACTCTTCCATCTGCCCGTCTGCGAGCTGCTCAAACTGGTAGCATAGTGCCGGTGACGCTACTTGTAGGCAGTGCTCAAGTACTCCCTTAACGGCTGCAAACTGAGAGCGCCTCTCGGGCTGTCCTTCGTGTCGCTATTGGGTCTACTGCATAGATACCAGCTCAACAACCGGTAACAGGGCATGCAGATTTCTGGGACCGAGCCCGATCGCCGTTTCACTCAACGAGAGTGCTGAGGCTCCTACAGACGTCCACTCCTAGCTGCAGAGACACATCGGCCGCCGTACACTCGTATTAAGGGTCCGCAACACTAACGTCAGTGAACGCCATGGGCCTGCGCCAGCAGTTAAAGGCGCTACAGTCTGGAACCGCACGACCGCTACGGTCGCAGGTTCGAATCCTGCCTCGGGCATGGATGTGTGTGATGTCCTTAGGTCAGTTAGGTTTAAGTAGTTCTAAGTTCTAGGGGACTTATGACCACAGCAGTTGGGTCCCATAGTGCTCAGAGCCATTTGAACCATTTGAACCTGCGCCAGCAATTTCCTCGCGGGTCGCTGACGTGCTACCACGCACCTCCACGCGGGCTCAGCATGTCCGCTGCCAGGACGCGCTGGGAAGAAGACAGAGTGATTGTAAAATTCTCGGAAATAAACGACTGTTAACTGAACGAGGTCTCATTACCGCTCCAGAGCTCCACAGGACTCCACCACCACACCTCCGCCCGACTATCCTAGACTCACGTACGAGACCGCGTCTGGTTGGCTCCTGCAGTGCGCTCTTCACTTCCTAGTGGTTTCAAACTGACTAAATAGGTATACGTAAAACCGTCAATTCGTTTTCCTTCCTCGTTGTTTTCTATCTTTCTAGTAATTCTTCATCGTATTTCCCATTTTGTCTTTTCCTTTCTTCTGCCCACGTTACTCTTTAATTCTTTTGTTTTCTCCCTTGAAAGCATTCTAAATTTAGTATTTTAATCTTAAAGTACCTTTATTTACGACTGTTCAGTGATGTTTCTTTCTGATTCTTTCCTTATTTCTGTAACTTGTGCTTATGTTCACTTATTTTCCCCGAAATATAGCAGTATTTGTTTTTTTAGCCCGTTCTCATTCATTGCTTCTGTTATTTTGTGCTGCATTATTATTATCGTTACTAGCAGTAAACACAGTAAATCAGTTCACTGTGCTGGATGTTGCATTTTACTACTTCCAAAGTGTGTAGGACTGCTTGATAAGTCTGCGGATAATTCACTCATATCAAAGTCAAGTGGTTTTTGTAGTTGGCAGACGGATATTTTATCCGTGCCAACGGTTTTCATCTTTCCATTCCGATCTGTTGTCACTGTTTCCTGTGTACCGAGAACCACTGGGACCATTTCACTGGTTAACGCCAGAGTCGCTGTACTTCAGCTTCCAAGTCCTCCTCTCTGGCAAGTTTTTCTCGTCGAGTCCGCTATCACCCGGAGTTACAATGTCAATGACCCAAACATTCCTTTACACCACAGTTGTCTGGTGTAATTGTTCCAACACTCGACCTGTCCGAAGTCGTTTTTGACAATTTTTTTTTTTTACTTGTGCGCCCCCTCCCCCCTTTTTCCTTGTCACCGGCAGATGGTAATTTTGACTAACATTCGATACAGTCAATTGCATCGCCACTTCTTTGCAGAGTCTGCAAATTAGTATTATTGATATTATTATTCCCAGAAAGAAACTTTCACTCTGTAGCGGAGTAGCGCTGATACGCAACTTCCTGGCAGACTGAAACAGTGTGCCGTACCGAGACACGAACTCTGAAACCTTTACCTTTCGCGGGCAAGTGCTCTACCGACTGAGTTACCGAAGGATGACTGACGAGCTTTACTTCCGCTAGTACCTCGGTTCCTACCTTCCAAACCTCACAGAAACTCTCCTGCGGAACTTGCAAGACTTGCACTTCTGGAAGAAAGGAATTGCGGAGACATGGCTTAGGAGAGTGCAAATTTCTTTCTGGAAACGTCCCCCAGGCTGTTGCTAAATGCTGGTCATGGCAAGTTTCGCTGGAGAGCTTCCGTGAAGTCTGTAAGGTAGCAGACGAGGTACTGGCGGAAGTAAAGCTGCGAGGAGGAGTCGCGAATCGTGCGTGTGTAGCTCAGAACTCGAACCGAAGATTTCTACACCCCACTGTTTCGCTACACATCCAGCAACAACTTCGAATTCAAACATCCATCGACGCGGTGGCCCACGGTTTGGAGTCAAGTCCACCAGCGTTTCCTTTCTTCCAGAGTCCGGGCAATATGGTGCCACGTTGCATGTTGAAAATTCTCCACAAATCAACGTCTTCACGCAATCGGATTGTCGGACACTCCGCTTTGTTCGAGTTGCCATCTGATGGGTGACGATGCCTGACTTGTGCTGCCACCAGGGATGCCTGGAAACTGGGTTGACAGTTCGTTGCCTGCTACCTTCGCGTTCCGCCGGAGTCTATTGATTTATGGATTTTTATCCATCCTGAAGATGCTTATTTCCCGCCTGTGCAATAACGGCGATAAATCACTCCTTGACTTCTGGCAGTACTTACAAACCGGCCATAATGAGGTCGAGCACTGACCGCGCTACCGTGACTTCGGCAATTATCTTCCCGCGATCTTTACGTCAAGGCCACTCAGCTGTATTGTGCCACACGCGGACGACACTCCCCCCCCCCTCCCCCTCCCACTGACATCCGAGAATCCTCGCGCTACATTTCTATATCGTACCCCACGGCGATGGACCCGCGCCTCTTCTTTTATGCACTTTACCACGGCACGCTGGTCATTCCCCCAACTCTACTATGCCCTCTGCCCTCCTTTCGGGTGCTTCTTCCCGGTAGTGGTACCGGAGGTACGGTGGCCAGACTTTACATGATGACCGCTGCCCACTCTGTCTCCACGTCGCATCCTCCAAGCAGGGGGATGCCTGCAAGTCTGATCATGCCCACGCACCCTCTTCCCTTTTTGCCTACGGCCTCGCACCTCTTAGCTTACTTTAAGTATTATTATTTTCTTCGCCGCACCCTGTTAATAAAGACTTTTGCACGCTTTGTTCGAGTGTAATGTCTCATCCTGGTTCCGCCGGAACCTATCTGTTGTATTTACGCTTGTACAAATAAAGATGTTTTGTTTACTTAACGCGTTTCCTGACACACACTATAACTAGAGGAGAGCGGTTCAGAGACGTGATGGGGGAGGCATCGTGGCCAAGCCTCAGGTTTCGAACCCTGCACACCCCCGTCTCCATTGGCTCAAAGCAGACCACTCTACTTCCTAAAACAAAAAAAAGTGCGGAGAAAAGTCGGTAGAGCCCTTGCCCGCAAAAGCCAAAGGTTCCGAGTTCGAGTCTCGGTCCGGCACATAGTGTTAATCAGCCAGGAAGTTTGAAATTATTATTATTATTATACAGCTGATTCAACTACTAGCACTCTAAATATGACTGAATTTGACACTGATCTCTGCTTTCCTTTGTGCCCAGAAATCCCTCATCTTTATCCGAAGTCGGGCTGTCGCTTTTGTGTCAAAGAGGTGCCTATGTTATTGTTTACTCTGTTCGTCACCATCTTATTGCGGAATGGACCTCTGTTGAAGGAATCATAACATTTGATTTAAAGAGCTGGGATGTCTTCTCTAGTGTTTGGAAACTCCACACTACGGTTTTGTATCCACCTGCTACAATTCATTCGTTTGGAGTAAATATAAAAACTTCTATCCGACTGTAAACGACTGATTCAGTTATTTTCTCTATTTTACAATACCTTTATTCTTTTCTCAGATTCTTCAATTTCTCTCATTATTATGCTGACCTTATTTCCAGTTCACTGACGTACAAAGACGATTAAGCGATTAGAACCTTTATCAGTTTGGAGTGCTTGGATATAGAAGATGATCCTGGCCCTGCTGGAGGAACCGAAAATCTTGATAATCTAATCCAGGGCGACAGGATCGGAGTATGAACTCATTTCCTCCAAATGCGACTACGATGTACCATGTTTTCATTTAATGACGTCATATTTCTCCGTTAAGAGACTGTTCTCGTACTGAGCGACACCCTAAGCACCACACATTAAGAGAGAGACGATAGACAGCCTCTTGTCACCAGGTTATCACGCGAACCTTTTTTGTGCGCGAGATGCTTAACACATCGCAAAACGTGACATATTATTCTAATGAACAACTCAACGGATGAGGTCAGAAGGAAGTCCTTCAAACCTATGTCGATCATACACACTACTCTTCAGAGCCGTTGTGTTAGTATCCCAAATAAAGAGGAAGCAACGGCACCTCTTTTGCCCAGGTAGAGTGCTTACTGCGCCGGCCTCAGTCGCTGTACATTACTGACTCCCCACCATCTCAACAATGAGTAATCGTATTAGGCTATAGTTCCGTATCGGGCAACGCTTTTCGGCTTTCCTTTATTTCGCAACACCGCGTGTCAGTGTATATCACGTGCGTTAAGAGTCGCACCTACCAGAGCTTTTAACGCTCCTACACCGCATGCTCCACTTTTTTTGGCGTTAGCGTGGCATTAATCTGCCGGGTCGCTTAAAAAGCATTCAGTGAATCAATGCCGGTCCACTCGACGGCGACCAGCCCTCATTCGCCGACTACGGGAGAGAACAATAGCAGTGTATTTCTTTCGGCGCGTTCCGATGTTCTTGGCGACAGTCTCTGGGACCTACAAACGGATCAGCAGCCAGAGACCGTGATTCTTGGTGTGCTGCATGTCGCGGCAACACCGACCAGTGTGTGGCAAGCGTCATCTAAAGTTTGCATCACCATCAGTACTGTCTTACACTTACTGTCAAAAACACTTCTTGGGCAGATTTGAATTTGCGCTCGCGCGACATGAAACGCATCGGCTACATTCACGCATATGACTCATTATAACTTTTTCTTCTAACAATATCATATTTTTTCACTGTAGTTTTATAGCCCATATATCTTATGTTTATAAAATTTCATTTTAGTTACTGCTTCGTAGTTTTACAATGATCTCAAATTTTCACTTTAACTATTGGTTACATTTTTAAATTTACGATGAAGAACGTGAAAAAATTTTTTTCCATGCTTTCCCTAAATCATTGCTGATGAATACCAGAATGCGAATGCTTCTTTCAGCAAGCTCATGGCTACTGCCAATCTTTATCCAAATGGCCGCGCGGTTAGAGGCGCCATGTCACGGATTGCGCGGCCCCTCACGCCGGAGGTTCGAGTCCTCCCTCGGGCACGGGTGTGTGTGTGTGTGTGTGTGTGTGTTGTTCTTGGCATAAGTTAGCTTAAGTAGTGGGTAAGTCTAGGGACCGATGACCTCAGCAGTTTGGTCCCTTACGAATTCACACACATTTGAACTTTTTCTTCCCAAATGACCTTCTCCTCCGTCTAATGACATCGATATCAAAGATATGTTACGCTCTAATACTCTCACGGGTGCGTCACGATTCTTTCATCTTTTATTCACACTGTTACTAAATCAGAGGAACAGCGTAGGAAATCTAATTTACGGATAACTCCTGCCAAAACAATGATGTGTGAAAGTCTGCCAAAAGGGACTGAGAATTCAGCGAAATCAACAATTTTTCCCCGCCTTCATGGAGCTATTGATTGCATCCATCTAAAACGTGAGAACATGTGAGTTTGCCATTGAAAATGTGGGGAATTAGGAATACCTCAACACACTGTGCTGTACTGTAGCCCGTACAGGCATATAAGACACAATTACATGGTACACGGCGTACTTCAAGAAAGTATACACAAATGGACTAATATCATAGGATTATTCAGAATGATTACACCAATGTAGTCAGTAACTCCGATAACAACACGTACAAGATGTGACAATGCGAGAATAATAATTCAAACACAGACACTTACTCATCAAATCTACGTAGAATAGATCGTGACTAGCTACTGCTGCGGCTGGGTCACGATAAAAGCGAGAAAAGTAAATACAGCTCATGACTGGTTATTGTAGCCACAATCATGTACAAATTGTAACCAGTATAGACTGACACTAACATACAATAAGCACAAACAGATGATACAACAACTAACTGCAATTAGTTGTAACACAGCAGCAGCAATTAAATTACAAACTCAGCAGGCTTTTACAGCAAAATTAGAATAACCAGCTGCCAACCGAAGATGTTAGAGCTGTAAGTTCTATTCCATAGTATCGATCTTACGTTGTCAGTGGTGCAGAGATTATCTTCATCTGTATAACATTATTTGCTAATAATACTTATGTCATTATAAGACAACTGTAAATGTACGAAGTGTTTAAAAAAGTAGGTCTTCAACAATGCAAAACGAAATGATATTAGTAATGTGCTGGTTGGCACAGTCACATCGATTAAACATCTGGGCGTAACGTTCCACAGTGACAGAAAACGGAACAAGAAGCACTTAAGGAACGGAACAAGAAGCACTTAAGGACGGTTGGTTGGGAAGGCGAATGGTCGACTTCGGTTTATTGGGACAATTCTAGAAAAATGTAGCTCATCTGTAAAGGAAACGGCTTACATAACAAACGCACGAGCCATTCTTGAGCATTGCTCGAGTATCTGCGATCCCCACAAGATCATATTAGAGGTAAATATCGAAGCAATTCACTGGTTAGCTGTTGAATTTGTTGCTGCAGGTTTGATGAACAGGCAAGTGCAATATAGATGCTCCACGACCTCAAATGGTAATTCTTGGAGAAAGAATAAAAAGAAGAAAAAGAAGTTCCTTTCGCGAAACGACACTGAGAAAACTTGAGAGTACTGGCATATGTTACAGACAGCAAAACGATGTTATTGCCACCACCATATATCTCACGTAATGTTCCGCGAAGACAAGATTAGTCAGGGATAGTACTGAACCGTACAGGCACTAGTTTATGCCTCGTCGTTCCATCTGCGAGTGGAACAGGAAAGCGAGTGACTAACATTGGTACATAGAATATATATATACATGACTGTGTGCCTAATAAAGGTTTCATAAAACCACATTCACACTATTTCTGTACCGTTCCACTCTAGAATAGTACGCGGGAAAAATGAACAGTTGAAATTTTTCCGTGCCAACAAAGGTTTCTCTTATTTTTTTATGAGGATCACTTCTCTCTGTGTAGGAGAGCGACAGCAAAATATTTGCGCCTTAGGAGAAAAGAGCTGGTAATTGAAATTTCGGGAAAAGACCTAACCACAACAAAAAACGCTTTTGTCTTAATGAGCACCACCCCAACACGCAAAATGGTTCAAAATGGCTCTAAGCACTATAGGACTTAACATCTGAGGTCATCAGTCCCCTAGAACTTAGAACTACTTAAACCTAACTAACCTAAAGACATCACACACACATCCATGCCCGAGGCAAGATTCGAACCTGCAACCGTAGCAGAAGCGCGGTTCCGGACTGAAGCGCCTAGTAGAGCGGCCGGCCCCCAATACGCATATCATATTAGCCACAATCTCTCCTCCATTTTGCGACAATACAAAATGAGCTGCCCTTCTCTGTCTTTTTTCAACATCTTTCGCTAGTTCTACCTAGTAAGGATCCCACACTGCGCAGCAATACTCCAGAAGAGAACGTACAAGTATAATAGGCGACATCTTTAGAAGACCTGTAGCATTTGCTAAGGGTTTTGCCAATAAGTCTCGGTCTTTGTTTCGCCTTCCCCGTAACATTTTCTAGATGATCGTTGCAGTTAAAGTTATTCGTAAATGTAATCCACAGGTACTTGGTTGAGCTGAGAGTCTTTAGTATTGTGAGATTTATCTTGTGGCCGAAATTTAAAATATTCCTTCTAGTATTCATGTGGATGAGCTAACACTTTTTATTGTTTGTAACCAATTGCGACTTTTAATACCAAACACGTATCTTGTTTAAATGATTTTGCAATTCGCTTTTATCTTCTAATCACTTTACTAAGCGGTAAATGACAGCATCGTCTAAACAATCCACGATGACTGCTCAGATTACCTCCTAAATCATTTATGTAGTTCAGAAACAGCAAAGGACCTATAACACTTCCTTGGAGAACGCTATATATCTTTTCTGTTTTACTCGATGAGTTTCCGTCAAATAGTACGAACTATAACCTTTCTGGCAGGAAATTATGAATTCAGTCGCACCACTGCGACGATACAACATAGGCACGTAATTTGATTACAGACCGCGTGTGAGAAACGGTATCGAAAGACTTTTGGAACTCTGGAACTGTGGACCCAGTCTGACATGCGCCCTGTCGATAATAGCCATTACTTCGTGTAAATAAAGAGGTGGTTGTGTTTCACAAGAATCTTATGGTGGCTAGTGTAGCATCCTTGTAGATATAGCAGATAAAAATGATTAGATAAGATCCAGACATGGGTGAAATTTCTAGTTTGTAGTGATACTTGAAGTCCCGAAAATTATTTCACACTGAGGCGCCCGAGCATAGTGGGAGCTTTGGCCAGCGGCAGAGCGCCCTTTAGAAGGCAGCGCTATCGCGCGGCGCGGCCCTGTTTAGTCGGGCTATCAGAAGGTAGCGGTTGTTGTCGCCGGCCGGTGCGCGTCCTCGGCCGTGTCGCAAGCGCGGCGCGGCATCTCCGCTCCGGAGGCGAGAGGTCGGCAGAGGAGCGACCCTGGGCGCGCCATGTTTTATTAATGCGGGTGGCCGCCGGCCACTCCTGTGACCCCTGACCGCCGCGCCGAGCCGCGCGCCGCTGGCTGGCCGGCAGAGGCGGCGGCAGCCGCAACGCACGCCCCGGCTTTCTCCCTGCCGGCGAGCCCGTTCCGTCTAAACACACGTGCAGCTCAAGTGCAAAATACCCAACACGGTCGCCAGCCACAGGCCCAGCAACAAGCGAAAGCTTTCACACAACAATAATTTTTCCTTATTCGGGTGTATCAACCTGTGGGGCACGCACGAATTCAACGACATACACTGAAGTGACAAAATGTCACGGAATAGTGACACGCACGTATACATATTGCGGTAGTATCGCGTAACAAAGGTATTAGAGGCAGGTGCACTGGCGGAGCTGTCATTTGTGCTCAGGTGATTCATGTGAAACAGCTTCCGACGTGACTACGGCCGCACGACGGGAATTAACAGACTTTGAATACGGAATGCTAGTTGGAGCACGACGCATGGGACGTTCCATTTCGGAAATCGATAGTGAATTCAATATTCCGAGATCCACAGTGTCGAGACGGGTACCAGATTTCAGGCATTAACTCTCACCACGTGAACGCAGTGGTCGACGGCTTTCACTTACCGACAGTGAGAGTGCCGTTTTCGTAGAGCTGTCAGTGATAACAGACAAGCAACACTTCGTGAACTAACCGCAGAAATCAGGGCCCGACATACGACGAACGTTATGACTGTCTGGAGAAATTTTCCGTTAATGGGCTATGGCAGCAGCCGACTGACGCGAATGCCTTTGCTAACAGCAAGACATCGCCAGCTGCGCCTCTCCTCGGCTCGTGACAATATTGGCTGGACCCTGGAGTACTTGAAAACCGTGGCCTCGTCAGGTAAGTCCCGATTTCAGTTGGTAAGAGCTGATGGTAGGAGTCGAGTGTGGCGTAGACACCACCAAGCTATGGAAAAAAGTTGTCAACAAGGAACTATACACATGTGCTGGCTCCATAACGGTATGGGCTATGTCTACATGGAACGGACTGGATCCTGTGGGCCAACTGAACAGATCATAGACTGGAAATGCTTATGTTCGGTTACTTGCAGACCATTTGAAGCCGTTCATGGAGTTCATGTACCCAAACAACATTGGATCTTTTATGGGTGACAATGCGCTAAGTCACTGGGCCAAAATCGTTCGCGACTGGTTTGGAGAACATTCTGGACAAATGATTTGACTACCAAGATCGCCCGATTTATGGGACGTAATCGAGAGGTCAGTCCGTGGACAACATCCTGCACAGGCAACACTTTGGCAATTGTTGACGACTACAGAGCAGCATGGCTCTGTATTTCTGCAACGGACTTCCAACTTCTTGTTGAGACCATGTAAAGCCGAGTTGCTGCACTACGCTGTGCAAAAGGAAGTCCCGCACGAAATTAGGAGGTATCCTATGACTTTTTTCACTTCAATATACATTCATCTACGCAAATACCGGACACTAACAAGTGAAAGTCTGAACTACTGCCAATCAATTCGGCACATATTTGGCAGGTCGCTTGTGTACGATCTAAAATTAAAGACACTTAAGATATTGTGGCTGAACATTCCTCCGGTATTGGGGAAGCCACCCCTGAAGTTCACGACGCGTAATCGACTGTAAATTGACACTATCGATAGGTAACTGAAAATCGACCATTTCTCATCATTACAGGTAAGATCCGCAAATGCATATTTACCCAAAATTGGAGGAAAGAAACTGTTATGGCCGCTGCGTAAGTACCCATAGCACTGCGCAACGAAAGCGCCACTGTTGGAGCGACCGAGGAATCTGGCTGCGGAGCAGAGATCCTGTGTCGATTCCCAGATGAATTCTGTAGTTTTTTTTTTTAATTTGTGTACTTTTGCGTATCGAAACTGATAGGAATGGCAGCGTTAGTAAGTTAAACAATAATGGTTGCCCTACAATGGCTCTTTCCTCACTCCGTTGTATGTCCTCACTTTCTTTCGAACAATGACATGGATTGTACCTGCCGCATAAAAATTCTAAGCAAATATACTTGCTGTGCGGCACCAAGAAAATCTCACTTCGCGCAGCTATATTGTTCCCGCCGAAGAGTTAGCGGAAAGCACATTTGATTTTCATTTAAAAATATTTCCGTTTTGGGAATTATTTGTAATGTATCCAAGATAAAGGATAACATTGTCTGAACAATCGGTGCTTGAAATTTTAATTCCTTGCAATCCTAGTCGTTTGAAAAATTTGTCTTTATGATTCCTCATTGATTATCTTATTACCCCTCCAATTCATACCAAATTCGATACGGAAAAATGAAAATTTAAAAAAAAGCTATATAATCTATTTCGAGACTCGAATGCAAGTTCTCTGCTCCCGAGCCAGATGCCTTGGTCGCTACGCCAGCGGCACAGTCCTTTTCTTACGGGTACATAAGCGCACATGTAACAGTTTCTTTCCTCAATTTCTAGGAAGCTGTGTTTTTTCAGACCCCACATAGGATGATGAAAATGTTAACTTGCAACTATCTCTCGATCCCGTTAATTTCGAGTCTACGGAACGTCAACAAATATGAGCCGAATCAGTTGGCCGTTTCTGAAGCTTTCTCCTTGTGAGTAAACGCATCCGGAAGGAAAGAAGATGGTAGAGTCAACATCTCGTCAACGTCAAGGTCATTAGCGCAATATCGCTACCCGAGGTGGAGGTGCATGGGAAACGTAATCAATATTTTGCAAGACATCACCTCCACATAAGCCAGAAACGATTTGGGGAAACAAAATGAAATGAAATGATCGTATGGCGCTGTCGGCCATGAGTCCATACCTGGGTAAGTTCGGCAGTCGAGTTGCAAGTCTTGTCATTTGACACCACACTGGGCGACTTGTGTGTCGGTGATGATGAAATGATAATGAGAGCAACACAACAACAAGTCCCAGAGCGGAGAAAATCTCTGATATGGGCCCGCTGCATGGCACTCAGCCGTGCTGACCACTCAGCTCAAGGGGCCCGAATAGGAAAACAGGGAACACACGACTGGACGGCCGGGCGGCAATGTGGACTCCGCTAATACAGAGTTACTTGTTAAAGCATGCGCCAGGTCAATCGCAACATCCCGTTAGGCCGCCATGCGGAGACCAAGCCTCATACGAAAGTGGTTTCAAAGGCAGCTGTGTCTACTCTCGTCATTTTTTGACGCCTATTACATTGCTGCGACAACAGCTTGAATCGTGTACAACGTCAAAAGAAACGAAATTATCAGTTAGTAATATCTCTGTATACTACTGAAGAACAATGTCGCCGTTATCTTATCTACTTCAAACCTCTTTAACCTGGCAAACTAGGACGTACAAGCAACGCAGACAGTCATTTTTCCTAAGCAATATTTATTTTTTAAATGAAGTGTTACAATATACGTCGCAGTGAATTTATCTTCATTTACAGAAAGAAAGAATGTTCAAATGAGTGTGAAATCTTATGGGACTGAACTGTTAAGGTCATCAGTCCCCAAGCTTACACACTACTTAACCTAAATTATCCTAAGGACAAACAGACACACCCATGCCCGTGGGAGGACTCGAACCTCCGCCGGGAGCAGCCGCACAGTCAATGACTGCAGCGCCTGAGACCGCTCGGCTAATCCGCGCGGCATTTACAGGAAGAACACAGATCGAGACAATTAGGGTAGATGCGCTACTACCGGGTATCATTTTTAAATTTTACATTAATAGTATATAAGAAATCTTTACATTATAGAAAATGTGCCATACTGTTAGTAGGGAATGGTTACAATATCCTTGCAAAAAATCTTCTCATTGTCTAATAGCTGAAAAAGAATGAAAACGTGTAACTTTTACCTCCGGAAAATATAGTTCCTGACTTCGGGTTTCCTAATTGCATGTTATAAACAAACACAAAAATTTAATTAATTAGTAACATAGCCTTTATTCGAACCAAATGTTTGTTCAAAAAGTAGGAGTGCTGGATATATGTCGGTTACTCTGCAGGTGTTTCAGTCATAACAAGAAAAATGCTCAGTCTTTGTGCTTTTTGATACAGAAGTCCCATTTAAAACCTTCCAAGTATCATTTCCGACACCTGCACAAAGCTCATAAGCAACCGATGCACTTAATACAGGTCTCTTTCAAGGTATCAATCCACCACAGTTGGTCGCAATAAATGTATTGCTCGTCCTCTTCATATACAGATGATGAGTTTTTCAACACGGTTTCATCAACGCTTGAATCAGTCTTCCCGATCATGACCCTGCTGCTCCGTGACTCTCCTGTTCTTCCTTACAAAGAGCTTCCTTTTGGTAGCCCTAGACGTTGAAGGTCTATCAGATGCATCAAATGAAGCTCCTGGAGTAGGTTTTGTTGAAGGTGGGGTCTTCCCCGTAGTGTTGGTACTTGCTTTCTTTCTCACTTTCGCGAGAGACTCCTTTTTAAAAATAGATAGCGTCAACACTACTGCTTCATCTACTCTTGTTGTTGGGAGTAGAAAACACCGTTTCCTGCAATCCATGAACTGCAGACGACAATGGCCCTGCTGTTGCTTCTGAGGCCTTATCCACATTTGCTGCAGTTTGTTGAGAACCGCTTTTGCTGCAGATTGTTGACAAGAAAAATCCATAGATGAAGAAACCAGGGTTTCACAAGAATAGAGCCCACGTTTTTAAACATTTGCAGTCACTTTCATTGTTGTGGCTCTGCAGTACGCCCAACCCATCAAGGGACCAACGTCTTTGTCCGGAAGGGTGGTATCTGGAATAAAATTCAAAACATTTGTTGTATAAACTAACGCCAAATTTCGGACATCTGAAACAGTGCAACCTTTTACCATCGGCTGTTAGTGACCATCCATTACTTCTATTTAGGCACAACCTAACCCTTAAGGGAACTGTGGACGACACATTTTGTCAATGATATAAGAAAGAGCATCCTTCAAACTACTGCATCATATGAAATATTTTGATAGTACATCTTACTTAGCTCGAGGAAGATCTCTGAAGTGAACTCTGCAGAAAATATTTACCTTGACCATAATGCAAGAGAGATATTCAGCTATCCGAAATTAGGCAAACGCCCGAAATATAGACACTCTACCATATACTGACACGTTAAAACTGAAAGCCATGTCTAGATTCGAACCCTGACTCCTGCCCTTCACAGACAACGTGCTAACAGTTACCCTAGTCAAGGAACATAGTTCTAACCTGTAACTTGTCAACAACCCAGAATATAATCTGTGTAGAGTAGAAACCCGATGGAAACCTCTGAGAAATCAGACGGCTTCACGTTACACTTTTGTAACGGTATTACGGACGTACTGTATAGAAATTCAGCGCCCAGGTGAGTAAGTGTCTTGTATTGGAGAAACGTCGCTGCTAGAAGCAGTCGACAGTGGTAATGAATCCACGAGTGACGAGAAGAAACTCTGCACGTCAAGTATCAAACATCGACAACGACTCAGCATTAACGCATGTTTCTTCACATTAACAGGCGTGGTGCCTCCTCCCTCATTCATCCTCTCCCATTCCTTCACCTGTATATATTGTCCACACAGGATTCACGCGGGTTCACCGGTTCCGCTGCATCCATATTTAATGTCTAAACTGCGTCAGCACAACAGTATTCAGTCCGCATCGGCTGCAGATATTCCTTACAGGAATATTTCTACCCTCAGACTACTCATTTCAAGTGCTGCTGATCACAGAAACAGTATTTCCAAAACGCAAGATTAACTTGTTAACCGACCATAAAATAAATTAGCTGAATTAATAGATACATTCGGAAGTTTTCAACAACAACACACAATGAGGAAGTGAACGAGCTTCGGGAGTTGAAAATAAATTCATTGCTTTAAGGGAGATCGACACGTTTGCGTCTCGTGCTGTATCTATCCTCCTCACTTGCATATTACACAGTGAATACAGTAGGAATCGCTTGAATTGTAGAATTAACAACATGTTCATGAAGTTACTAGAGATATGTGATTTAGGAAAGTATTTTAGTGAAGTAATATTATCCCAACATTTAAGCTGAAAATTCATTCGCACACCCACAGTGTAAATCGGTTTTATGTTATAAGAAAATAGAAAGAATTTGTTAATTTTGAAATAATGTTGTATCACACAAATACGTACCTCTCAAAAAAGATGTAAGCTCTTTTGAAATGCTTACATATTTGACATTTCCATTAAAATGAGCTTAGAGAATGCCACTTAAATGTGCCTTCAACTTTTCGAAAACACCGGAACCACTGCTGACAATTACGTTAGATTTTCAAAGGGATTTGTTTCATGATGACAATCACTGCTGGTTTCTTTATTATTTTAGTGTACACCAAAAAATTAAGCGAATCGAAAATGGATAAATTAAATCGAAGGAGGAAAATGAAAAAAGTAAGCAAAGATTGTATAAATGCGAATTACATGCTAATTGGTCATGAAACCGCCGCAGAACTGGAACTATCCAGCTAGAGATATTATAATGTATATCCAAACAAATAAAAGACAAAAGTTAGAAGCAGAGACTTCAATGCATGATAAACACAGCAACCAGAGGTAACTGCGAACGTTTAAATAGTCGTCGTACACCTTCTGAAGCGATGCTTTATATGACTCTTATTTATGATCCTTGTCATTTATTTCCAACATAAAACAATGGAAATACAAAAAAAAAAAAACGGTTTTACGCTCGAGAGCTTGCTGAAGCTATTCACTACTGCCAACCCACGACTGCTTCAGCTTACTTTATGCCAGGGCGTAGCAGTACGAGAAGCACAGCAATAGTAGAAGCGCTCGCATTACTCATCAGACAGGATGTCATCAAACAGATCTACGCAGTAATAAAGTCTCGTAGTTAAACTCTATTTATGACATGTTGTTATAATCAAACCTCGAATTAATGGCCAACTTCGTTTAATATAAAGAGAATCTCTCCCGACCAAATGTAGCAACATGAAAACTCCCAAAAGACGAAGTTTGTACAGCACCAGCAATTACCGTTGATCTGTAAATACTCGAACAAGAGTTACTGTTTAAGAGTTCAGCGTACTGTCGATCCTGACTAAAGCACAACCCCGAATGGACAAGAATGAATAACCTGTTTAAGGTACCATCCTACCACTCACACTCCGGCGTTTCCTGCCCGTCAAAAACTAGTTTTATTACTAAAAGACCTACGCGACTGAGAAGTCTTCTGACGGCACTTCGGCTGGTCCTGTTTACCCACTTAATAAGGTTACAAGAAATTACAGCGCCTCTTGGGAAGCAGAAATTAAATTAAGGACGTACACAGAATACAATACTTGAGCAGCACGAGCGTCGTATGAGAAATTCATTAGATTTACCTCATCAGAATTACACAGCGCTTACGAGATGCGACATTTTGGTGCCTAAATTGACATTATTGGTCGCCGTCTTCTGGGGCTGGTAGACGGGCGGCGGTAACAGTAATGGGGCGGTGGCGCACGCAATTAGTCAGGGATGAGCAGTCACAGGAGAGACAGTCGGGGTCTCCCGATTTAGTATTCCAATTAAGCGGCTGGGCCCTGCTGCGGCGGAGCGCCGGTGCCCGACTCGCTCTGCTTGCGCCGTTCGCGTGACGGGCTCGTACGGACACGACCTGCCACTATTACTGGTTGTTAATATAATCGGTCTCCGGCAAGCGGAGGCTTTCCGTGGGCGCGCGGGCGAGCGAGATGAAGGACCATCAAGTGCACGGGGCACCGCCCGCGCCAGGCGTCCAGGAAGGCGTCCCGCCCGCCATAACGAGGAGTTGCAGCCGGTGATTGGCCACAATGACGCAGCTCGCAGTAATTGGGATTTGCTCCCAGGCGTACCTCTTTTCCCCGGTCACAGGAGGCCTTGAATTAGGCGCCTCTTGCTGACTGCGATCTGGTCTGCATCCCGAATAGCAATAAAGAGAGCTGACGAAGCTGCTGCTACGGAATTGTGACAGGTTGAGGTTGTGGAGCTGGTGGGAACACCAATCGTAAATTTTGTTACAGAGTAACGCCGTATCATGAGAATGATCAAAGCAGAGAACCCTGACGTATTAAATATGAAGTTCAACACAGAGTCAGAAAGTGTGCGGAAAGACAGTAATACTGAACTCATTATTGGTGTAATACATAACGATCTATTCTCGTTCAGTGGACAGGTCGCTCCGTCAGTGTAACTATCATCTCAAATTTTTCATCAAAACTATTTTCTTGTATTGGTTCAAACGGCTCTGAGCACTATGGGACTTAACTTCTGAGGTCATCAGTCCCCTAGAACTTAGAACTACTTAAACCTAACTAACCTAAGGACATCACACACATCCATGCCCGAGGCAGGATTCGAACCTGCGACCGTAGCGGTCGCGCGGTTCCAGACTGTAGCGCCTAGAACAGCTCGGTCACTCCGGCCGGCTTCTTGTATTGTTCAGCAGCTTACGTGCCAAGTAAGATTGTTGTCTCAGCAGAGGTTGTTTGTCCCCCTAAAACGCTAACGAAGAATCCGCCACTTATGCGCTCTGTGAGAAAAGCGAATACGGAACTTGGGGAAGGAACGACTTGCTGAGCGTTGAAAAGCGTACCCTAAAACGGCAAGCACTCTCTTGCATCGACATCCAGCCAGAAAGAACGCGTACCTTCTGAACTCATATTCAGCGCCGCCCAGAATGGCTGGCAAACTTGCAAACCAATCTGGGTGCAGCCAACTGTACCATGTACGAAGAATAAACTTCTTTATGGGACACGAGAAACGAAATCTCTCAGTTTATCACCCCCCACAAAGGCATACGTTCGCTTTCATTGGTGAGTGGCAGGCGTAGGAGGAGAACCAGAGTTCGATTCCCGGTACTGTTTCCGTGGTGGAAGGAGGGCTAAGAGATGCGCTCAGCCTCTTGATGTCAACTGAGGAGCTACTTGATCGAGTAGTAGCGGCTCCACTTCTGGACAGTCTCAAAAACGACCTGGAGCTGACCACCTGCCTCTCTACACCACATCCGCATAACGCCGCAAGGCAAATTACGATACGGCGGCCGGTAGACGGCCTTTGGGCCTTCACGACCTGGCAAGGAGCTCGTTATAGATGTCCACACCCTGTCTGTCCTGGCCAGGTCCACTCTGCCGTCCTCCGAGTAGCGTCATGTAAGTTCGAGCTGTAAATCTGAGTACGTAGCGTAACAAATTTCCACAGATACACGGGAGTAACATTTTCGTACCATTCCGTTGCTTCGTTTCATTTGGAACCACGCTTTCATTTGGGTGTTGTTTACACGTCACACGGCTGGAGATTAAAAGAGAAATGAGGAATTTACATAAATAAAAGAAGAAGGAAGATTAGGTTTCAATATCTCGCCGATGAGGTGCATAAAAACTGAAAATAAGCTCGATTAGACAACCGATAGGCCTTTAAATAACACGAGGCATTTCCAAAGGAACATTTTCAGCATTCACTTGAAGGGAATGTGCGCGTAAGTAATAAAATGCCAAGAATGGCGCCGTAGTACAATTATTCCATTAAGTATATCAATGAGGTTAGCATAAAATGTAAAAATAGGACTCATGACATTAGCTGTCGAATTTTGAAATTCCTAAGTGTATTTCTGGAATGTAATAATGTAACACAATGGTGCAGTGTTTGGCAGTTGACCATGAACATAAAGAAATCAACATACTGCGTGGCGACTAGATCCATTACTGTATGATTACACTCTTGGCGATAAATGACTGAAAATAGTAACGATCCTAACATATCTAGAGCAGCAATCCGGAGTTACAAAGTGGGATGAGCATGTAAAACTAGTTTTGAGAAAATTGAGATGCCACGCTACGGTTCACTGCAAGAGTATTAAGGAAATACAATTCATCCACGAAAGAAGTGGCTTAAAAAACATTCGTTCTACCAGTTGTGGAGTATCGCCTAAGTTCCTGTTCAAACGGTCAGCGTCGCTGCCTATGTCTCTAGATCCTGGGGTGCCGGGTTCGATTTCTGGTCTCATCAGAGTTTTTCTGCTGTGAGCGACTCGATGTGTGTGTTGTCCTTATCATTTCATCACATATTATTTGACGTGGAAGTCGCTGAAGTGGTGTCAAATAGAAAGAATTGCACCAGCGGGTAAATTACCCTGGACATGGTTTCCTGGCCAATAATACACACGATCACTTCATTTTATTATTCTGGAAGAGCGTTTCGAAGGCACCCAACGAACTCCAATGGCAAATCTTCTGTGAAGTTTTAAAACAGTCGTTGTACATGACGGAGAGATTTGCTGCTGAAATTCCGAGTATTTACTTTACAAGAAGAGCTGGGCAACGTATTACTTCTTCCCACGTACTTCTCTCTAAATGACCACTACGAGGGCTAAGGCGAACTTACCAGCACTCGTTCTTCGCACGCACCAGTCTAGAACGGAATAAGAAATGAGGGAAATGACAGTGCCTCTAGAAGTACCCTCCACTACACATCGTAATGTGGGTTTCTTTTATCTTCAGTGCACTACACTGTGTACTGGCAGAGGGAATCGTACTACAAGCGACAAGTACAATACTAAGGAAAGTATCGCAGAGGGAAACTCAGTTTCGTTCATTGGTGTATTTAGTCACACGGTAAGCAAATTAAGAGTGAAGATCATTCTTCCCAAATAGTCTTCTGATTTCTGTTCTTTTACAATCAATATTACAAAAACTGCTATAGTATTTCTTTCATTTTGTTGTTCTTTCATGCGCACAAATTGTTCTAAGACTCTGAGGTCTACTATTCAACTTAATGGTTACTCACGAGGAGGTTTTCGCCTCCGATTCATGGTGACCGCTGCACAAAATTCTGTGATCAGAGGTCTGCAACGAAGTGCACTCAGTCTGGTGAGGCTACCAGAATAAGTAAGTAGCAACGCTGACACGTGCACAGAACAGGCGTAGACGCGAAGGCGTACACCTTGCTATGGGCCACATATCGTCATTATTCTCAGTCACAGCTACAAAATATTTAATATTTTACAAACTAATGTGGACAGCACTTGAAAACTTCATATATACACATAACATGTTGATATCGTTATGAACTGTCGGGCGAAGCACGATGCCTAACCACGATGAAATTCTCTTCGAGACCTTGTATTATCTACTGGCAGTCACTTCACTTCAATTTCCTGTGCTATCCCTTACTGCAGTGGCTATAGTTTTGTGTGTAACGTTTCGTGATACCATGGTGAAGTTAACTTGCAACATGTACGGTAGATTCTCATTTTTTAGATAGCCGACACAACTGTTCATTTATGAAGATTGAGAATGTCTGTAAGAATGAGTGTTTGCGATCCGAACAAAACACAATATGAAAAAAATTTTCTGCGTTATAAGAGATGCGTACGACGGTAATTTTAACATGAAAATCCTAAATACAGTGCAATAATTTTGGGATAGCAACTGACAGATGCACAACGCAAATTTCTGTTTTATTCCGTTTCCGAAAATCTGTATATAATAGCAACCAGTTTGCGAACAGGGCTCTAGCTCCTGCCCACAAAGGACAGGGTTTAAAGTTACGTCTACGTTAAGCTCATTACAGACCGAGTACAAGTTTGGTTTGATTAAAGACGAGGTAGAAAATGGGATGAGACGTAATGAAGAAACCCTCCCGGAATTCGCCTGATGCGATAACGGGGAAACCGCGAAACAATCAAATGTAGATGGCTGGACGGCACCTGAACCCTACTTCACCCGAATCTTCTGTCCTCTGAACTATAGGACACGCAGCAGACGAAGGTAGACATTTTCAGGCAGTTCTCTGATCGGAAAATTCGGATATAAAAACGGTGATGAGGGAATAAAACGGAGCGATTCCGACTGCATGACCGGGCTTAACATTCGCAAGTAATTGGAATCGGAATAGCATCAGATTTAAGGGTCTGAATCCAAATTTGCGGCCAAAATAATGACAGGCCTGGAATTGCCTCTCGCCGCTTCGTGACTGGACAATTCAGTAAGCTGGACATGAAAGGCTGGCAGCGTGAGAACCGGGCCGATTAGCTTCACGGAGTCTGCTGCGCGCTCCGCGGACCGTTGCCTTCTGTTGACAAACACGGCTATCCTTCAGTTCAAGGAAGCTAAACAATTAGTAGCATTGTCCGCCATTCTCAGAATGCGGCGCTCAACACAATACGTCACGCCTCTTTGGAGCTACCATTTTTCGATTGACTTAGCAACTAAATGAATCTCGGTAACCTCCAGCTGCCTGTATTGTAGGAATAGTACCCCGAACCGACATGATAGTCGGGTTTTTCGACATCGCACTAATTACTGTGACAGTTTTATGTGAAACGTAGCCACGCTGGGTCGTTGCGGGGTAAGAGGCGGATTGCGCGGCCCCTCCCGCCGAAGGTTCGAGTCCTCCCTCGGACATGGGTGTGTATGTTGTTCTTAGCATAAGTTAGGTTAAGTAGTGTGTAAGTCTAGGGACCGATGACCTCAGCCGTTTGGTCCCTTAGAAATGCACGCTCATTTGAACATTTGTGAAAGGTAATGAATCACACTTAAAAAGTAGTACGTTCATTTTCCTACTGACAAAAATTACGCTTTATTCGAAATCATAAATTAATTTCACTGAAACACTCCCAAGCGTATGCGACTCATTTCGCCACTATATTTCTCTGGAAATGGCGAGGGGGAAAGATGAAGCCTTGTTCCAAAATGAATCTTTCACTCTGAAGTGGAATGTGATTTTTTTTTTTAAAAAAAAAAAAACTTTGTGGTAGATTAAAACTGTGCGCAGGACCGGGACTCGAACCAGAAACTTCGCCTTTCGCGAGCATTGCTCTTCCAACTGATCCACCCAGCCCGCTTCACGACCCGACCCTCTGTCTACAAGCTTAATGTAATAGGTATACAATGGAAACAACTAAATGAACTTTGCATCTAACTCCGTAAAGTGCAGTTGGTCAAGATTATAAGAGACAACCAAACATCAAAATAATAAACTGGCAGCCGTTTTCAAGGAATCAGAATCTGTAATTAAAAATTAAATTTATGAAAAAAGGAGGGAGTCCTTCCAATTTGGTGAGTGTGTGATGTTCTCGGCAAGCGCAACTAGCACACTGAATTTGTGCACTTGCACGACAGACGATGTGCTTTCCTAGTATTTTTCACACTCATGTTCTCACATTATCACAATCTGGTATGATTACTCTTTGCGCAAAGATCCTCTTGAAGTACAGTGTCAATTTTCGACGGAAGTTCGGAAAAAAGTTTACGTATCGTTATAATCTAGAATACGCAATCAATAATATAAAAACGACACACCGACAGCCATTTACCTTGAGCTCGAAAGAGCAAAGAAAGGGAGGGAGGTTGCAGGTAAGGACTGCTTTCTGTCATACTAGCCCACGCAATGCCGTAAATTTCAGACTCTAGTCCCCTTCACGAAACATCTGGCGCACTTAGAATGAAGCCAATTTGGGAAAGAACGTAGTTCTCTCTGTGTAGCTTATCCGTCTATGTTAGTCTCTTGATTGTAGTAACGACGTCACAAAGAAGGAAGATTAGCGTTTAACATGACGTCGACAACGCGGTCATTACAGATGGCGCACTAGCTCAGATTAGGAAATGAAATTGGTCTTTTCAAAGGAACCATACCGGCATTTGCTAAAGCGATTTATGGAACTCAGGTAAAACTAAATCTGGATGGTGGTGATGATGTTTGGTTTGCGGGGCGCTCACTGCGCGGTCATTATCGCCCGTACGAAGTCCCAATTTTTTCACAGTCCAATTTTTTGCACAGTCAAAGCGAGCCACTGTCACAAGTGATGATGATGAGGATGAATAGATGAGGACAACGCAAACACCCAGTCCCCGAGCAGGGAAAATCCCCAACCCGGCCAGGAATCTAATTCGGGATCCCGTGATTCAGAGGTAGCAATGCTAGCCACTAGACCACATGCTGCGGACAAATCTGGATGGTGGTACTGAGATCTGAACCACAGTCTTCCGAGTACCAGTCCAGTGAGCTACCACGCTCGGCACTTCAAATAATAGCGAACAAGAACAAGTAATAACCTTATCCACTACGTTTGAAAAATCCGAAGATTAGTAATTCACCGACAAAATTTTGGATGTTGTTCAGGAACATTTTCCGACTATTTCTATAGAGGCGCGGTGGTCTCTGATGGCTCGTTACAGAGTATTTGCATTTCGTTTCGTTTCATTTCTTACCCCGGTTTATCCTTGTATCTGTGTTGCACTGAAAATATCAGCACCACAAAGCAAATAGCAACAATATGCAATGTGTGTCTTGTCTGGAAGTAAACTTGTTCCATTGAGTCAAGACAACACTTTAGTCTTCGCTCTCAAGCCAGTGTTCAGTATTGCTCAATCATGTCTTGGGTTTATTTTTCCGGCGGTGTTTGTTGTATGTTAACAGTGATACACAGCACCGGGAATACGTTTCCTGATAAAGACTTGGCCCCACCTTCAACCGCACCTTGTAATAAACGTGTAATCGACGTTAGGTATGATTTTCTCGGGGTCACATCTGGATATCACTACCTATCAGCAATACGTGCGCAAAACCCGCTTCCACAACACTACACAGAAAATGACACCTAAGCCGTCGGCAGCAGACTATGTACATGTCATCCCGAAGTACTTATACGAGGGCTATTAGGAAAATTGGGAACGATCGGTTGCGAAATGGAAAACACGCAGAAAATAAAAACTGTTTTATTTTTAACATTTAGATGCACCTTCCAGCTACTTCTCTACATAGTCGCCGTTCCGACTTAGCCATCCGTCGTAGCTTTGTACCAACTTTCCAATACCTTCATCGTAGAAAACAGCCTCCTGTGCTTTCCTACAATTTTCTGCGCTGGCCTGCACGTTGCTGTCTGTGCCAAAATGTTGTGGTCATAGTCAGCGGCTCATTTAAGCAGAGACGAAAATCAGAGGGAGCCAAGTCCGGGCTGTATGGTGGGTGATCAAACACTTGCCATCAAAAACGTTGCAGGAGTGTCCTCATTGCCCCTGCCTCGTGCGGCCAAGAACTGTCGTGGAGAAGGGTTGAATGAAATCAGGCGAAATCTCTCGGCAAGCACCCATACTTAGCGGCAGACATTATTGTTCTAGGCATCTTTACACGCTCACTGTACTCTCGGAACTGAGAAGAGCGACGTGGCGCTATCTACGGGCATATAGAGTCACTGCCGAACGCATCGGTGCGAAGCTTCATCAGATTTTCACTGTGGTTTCCATTTCACGACCGATCGTTTCTTACTTTCCGAATAGCCCTCGTAGCTATATCGGTTATGATAGTCCCGAAATCGATTATGCTATCAAGAAATTACAAGCATCCTTGCAAATAGAGACTAATTTATTTATAATTGTAAATCATCACACGGCTGCGTTCCCACCATCCTCTACGACAGAAAGGCAAAATACATCATAATACTTCTGCCTCTGTACAAGCGCCTACAAAAACAGATTTCTTTGGGTTGAATTTTACTTTTTGGTGGTTATAAATTACTGGCTTCGTACTGTGTGAAGGTGTTTTCACAGAAAGAGTAAATGGAGTAACAAATCGAATAAATCTTAATTACGTTAATACTCATTAACGATTCACCCCGTATGTGTAAATTTCGCTTGCAGTCGCGGTTAAACTTACTTTGAATTATGTAGGATGACATTTCGGATTCTACGGATCCGTCTTTAAGTTCACAGGTTTCTGCAGGAATTCTTGTGCCATTGTGCCGACAAAATAATACTGGGTACGGCGGAAATTCCATAATTGGTGAAGTACGGCAATTCCTAATTTTAGCCTGCTACACGACTATTTGGACGGTCTCTCCGGACTGCAGTTGCTGACAAACACAGGACTAGCTGCTGTAACACAGTGTGCTTTCTATTTTGCAGCAGCGGATCGGGCAACACGGACGATGCAATAAGGCGGTCGGGCCGGGAAGGGACGGGACGGATGTGGCAAGCGGAGCACTGGCGGACGGTTCGTGGGTCACGCCGACCGCCGCCAGTTCACACGGGAACACTGCTGGTCTTTGGGCCCCAAAGAGTTGCCAATGGTAACTCACCTCTCTACAATTCTGCATGTAACGCACCTGGTGGACACCTCGCCGCTATTAAGTTTGTAGCAAATTATTCAACTTATTGTGCTACAAATCGTTGCCAAGAAGACATTTGGAAGCATTCTCTCGTACTGAAACGCTCCTTGTCGTCGGTGAGTCTGTGTTTCTCTCTCAGGCTACGGCCGGAGACCACGAGTTTTAGGCGTACGAGACACACAAGTGACGTATTGCTCTTTAGATGAATTGGGGAAAAACGTTTATTGGCGGACCAGGATACACTGTCTACATTGCTGCACTTACAAAAGAAGGTCAATAGGGTCAGCAGCTTCGCTATCACCAACGAGAAATCGTTAAACTTGTCATGGTTCCTAAACCAATGGCCAATGACCTGTAGAAAGATTCCGATGTACGACCCCTGGACAGGCAAACATTCACCGCTGAACAGTCAGTACACCGCCTCTAATTGGTTCCTTGCAAATTCTGCCATTAGAGGTATATCAGTACAACAATAAAAAAAAGGCATCATCTACGTAGAGCTGCACCAGAAACCCATGTCACAGTGCGTACACGTATATCATGGAAATTTCGTGGTTATCGTAGAAATTGTAGTACTGTACGCCTTCAAACATGTCAGCAAAATTTGATCGTATAACACAAGAGAAGCGGTGAGTCAACTGTGTCAGCTCTGGAAAAACGCTGGACGGAAGTAAAAAATAGTTAGAAGCTCTGGATGGCTTCCTTAGAACAAAACAAAAAAATTAAAAATTAACGATTTGAAGAGTAGAACAAAGAACAATAGTGAAGTGCTTGACATCGAAGAAGGAAGAGAGAATGTAGTGAATAAGTCAAGCGACTGTCCTTTCAAGGCAGCGACGTTGTGCAAAGGAAGAACAAGAGTTCTACTGGTACCACTTAATTGCCTGGAACGAAAGATGCTCTTCAAACTCTGCTTCCTTAACACATCATTGTAAGGAATGGAAACGTGGACCGTGAGAACATAAAAGAAGAAAAATTAGCAGCACGTGAAACCTTAGGCTGCTGAATGACATTTAAAATTGAGTGGACATGTTAAAAAAATTAGGGGACGATTAAGTACGAAAGTTAAGAGTTTCGCACACTGTCGATGTTGACATTTTTGCGGAAGGAATATCGTGGCAGTTTCCTGAAATGAATTAGGGAAACTTAGTATCCTGCTCCTCCCGCAAACGATCCAGACGCTCTCTACCACGGCAATAATAAGAGAAAAGAAATATCTGAACACTATGAACGAACGAAGTCTTGGCTGTTCTTGCATAATGTTTCCCGTGTTTGTTCTCTCATATTGTTACCACTGGTCGCTGTATCATACCATCAAGGACAGGAGAAAGTTTTCTGAACAATATTGACCAAAAAATTAGGATACCCGGAAAAGCACTGGAGGCAGCAGTGGAGGGAAAGAATTGTAGAGTGTAAGAAGAATACAACAGGTAAAAAGAATTACTGAAACTGTTGTGTGTAGCAGGTATGCAGAGTTAAAAAGCAGCAGCACAATATTGCAAGTGACAGAGGCCGACATTTAAACAGCTGAAAGACTCATGACTCAAATAGGAAGGATTTTTCTTGGGAGTCTTCGTGAGTCCGTGCCGATCGAATCTCAAAGTGGCTTCGCAACTGTTGCTTCATGTTACGGTGTGCTATCGGTATGCCTAGCTTTTGACTTCGTGTTATGTTTGAAAGGGAATGTAGTGTACTTGTCACGGGACTGCGACTGATTACGGCTGTATGGCACTCCATTTTCATTGGGGAAAGACAACGTGTACGACACTGGCTTGGTTGCGGGAGACGCGCTGTGCTGCCACCGACAGCCAATAGCCAGAAAAACAGCGCGGTGAGGCGCGACCGCCTGGCCTACAACCACATAATTCAGACGCGCGCGCGCGCGCTGTTAGCCGCAGCGGCTCTGGCTGCGCTTCGAAGACAGCGAGCGCGCCAGCTCGTTACTTATTTCGCTGTTTCTGAGTGTTAGGCGGTCGACACCTACCGTTTCTAGCCTCGGGCACTTGTCGGCAACCAGATGGGGGCAGGCTGCACTGCCTTAAGCGACGCTTGCGCATACGCCCACACTCGCCACGGCGCTCACTAACCTACCTGCGCCAACCGGTCTCCCAGTGAGAGAACAGTCGGTTGTCCATAAACAGTCGGCTCATTTACGTCGTGCCTCTGCAATATCTAATTTCGTTCGCGTTTTATTTGCGTTCCGATAGCAATGCCAACGCCCAAATGGGTGAAAGGACTGCTATAATTTTTCTTGTGTTAAATGAAACTGCCTCTTACGGTTAATTATTTCAAGAGGGTTAAGAAGTTGGCATCAATAAGATTCCCTGCCGTTTTTCCTCGCAAATGAAACCATGAATTTCCGTGCCATATTTCCGACGGGTAAAACGTACGATTTTATCGTTTATCGTGTGATCAGTTTTTCTACAGAGGACCGGTCGAACGACTAGTCAAATCATGAACACTGCCAATCGTCGTTGACCACACAGACATTCTCACCCATTCAGCACAGAGAACAAAATTCAGCCGAACTGCGTGCCAAAATAAACTGCCGTTTCTCATCCAGATGTCATTTCTACAGTCTAACGGTAAAAATGTCGAAACAACACCTATACCTGGAGGCAACGGTGTTGTATTCGAACAGTGACAACACGATCTCTCTCATCTCCTCTCTCTAATGAAAAGACGGCAATTTACAAATAACCTATCACTGGTTAGAGTGTACATTACATTGTAAAAATTATACTCAATTTAATGAATTCTGTCGTATGTAAGAGCGCCCAAAATCTGGCCTGAATTGTTGCAACTTGGCAAATCACTTGATCCCGGAAATAATTAAACAGTCACAATCCTCCGAAAAATTTTGGACGATGCAATTGGTACGTTTATGCACTGCTTCTGCAATGGTCTCATCTATGATCTGGAAACTCCTTCCAGTAAAATCCTTTGAAGCAGTAGCCCTCCCGGTGTCTTGCATCTCTACGTAATACTGACCTTTGTCACAACATTGACTTCAGAGTACTCCGGACACCCGTGTCGTCCTTTCAGTTACGTTGTGTCGGTAACAAACGACATCTACACATCTGTATAAAAGCTTTACTTTTTGGTTTCATACAAACGGGACACACGCGCTGCATCACGGTCTACGAACTTAAGTAAAGCATCATCGGTAGCAAAAAACAGAATTTTCCAAAACAACAACTTTTTCTTTTTCATATTATTTGTCTTTTACACAGTTATTTGCAGCGGTTGTTCACTAAATTAAAAATGTTGCACCGAAGTTAAGCAGCAACGTCGGTGCCAGATTCCTGTCATTGAATGATCGTTTCTGAATCGTTAAGAAATCCATCCTTTCTAAATGTCGAGCGATACCCTTTACACTATTCAAATGTATTCGAAGAAAAAAACAATAGAATGAATAGACTGAGCATGTCCTTGGCGAGGAAAAACATTAGCTTGCATTAACTACGTGCTAAATTGTTTGCACAGCTGTCGAGTCATAAATAATAAAACAGACGGGACGCTGCGATCGAACACTTGTCTGAGGTTAATTGGAAGTAATCGTTGCTAAAATTATATATACAGCTCTCGAGCGGTTTATGAACGATACTTCTTCCTGCAAGTAACGACAGCTTTGCCAAGTGATGCTTCGGTAACTTGAGATCATCTCTGAAACTGTGACATGGATAATCATTATAGCGTAAGATGCAACACAACAAAACATTTGTGGAAATTTAAAAATGTTTATCGGGCTGTCACTTTGAGATGGAGACATGTCCCATGCGAAGCGTACTCTTGTGTTAAATTTATCGAGCCAAGTGGATGGCAAGGATCTAGTTTCGTCCCCCGACCTGGCACTTACCCCACGTAAGTGTTCAACAGGGTAAGAAGTTCGCAATGTAAAAATTCAATCCAAACACTGAAAAAATCGACACGTGTCATAAACGAACAGTCATCTGCTACGTCATCAATGTTATTACATTTGCAAAGTACAAATTACGCGTACTTACAACAGTTTTGATAAGATCTCTCTTTAAATATTATCTTCATACGAAATTCTACTGTGCTTACTGAGTAACTCTGCGATTCCTCCAGGGCAAGAAACTAAAATCAATATTGCGCACAGATGCAGAAGTTTCTCTGAATGACGTATAAAAGGCAATGTCAGTGTGCGCTAGTCAGGCAGTTGTACCACGACAAATGCTGTGTAACACTTGGCAGAGTCTCAACTTGGGCTGCATTCTGCGTCGCAGAGGTCGGTGCCAAGAAGTTTGCCAAAAGGCGCGCCTATTCTACGTTGCGGAAAGACACACTGTCAAAGCAGCTGTTACATTAAGTGAAGTGACTGGCACATTTTCACGAATTTTCACACTCTTAAGAGCCAAAACGTCTGCCGCAGCGACGCCACGGTCGCAGTTCTACGTGTCTGCTGGCGACCATCCAGAGGGGCAGCACTGTTCACCAAGTAGTCAGCAGCTGTATGCCATGTCACACAGTTCTGTATACAAAGAACGAACGTACAGACCTTTCAGATGCTAATTCTGTGACGGATGTGAAATTCCATTTATTTTGTACAGCGCTAATACGACTGGCCCTCGTTTAATTACCGCCGTGCTTTGTAACTCATCACAGACGCATTCATAATGAATAGAGAAACCAATTAAAATTTCAAAATCTTCGATAAACTGCGAATTTTCGACTACACCACAGACTTCTTTGTTGTGAGTTTATGCGAACGACTTTTGTATCAAGCGTGAAATATATGTTTAGTTACTATCAGTGGCGATGTACAGTTAAGTAGTTGTTGTTACCAAGAAGTGCCACGCCAGAGCCTGTTTCTCCTGTGGAAACGAAGAGCACTTTAAATCGAAGGTTTAAAACGTGTTGCATGTAGTACAGCAGCAAATTTCTAAATCAGAAATGCTGTAGCCTGACAGAATTTCCGCGCAATTGGTAGTAAATGTTAACCTATGACAGAGAGAACGCTGGTAGTGAATTATTTTGCATTATTTTATGGTACGATGCTTGTTTCTGAGTGTATGACAGACTTCAAGTCCAAAGGTCCAGAATTCAATCCTCAATCGGCCCTAAAATTTCTTTCTCTGCCACTGACCACTGCTTTGGCCTTCGACAATGATTTATTAATGCGAATAACACTAAACTGCACTGTAGTACGTAGTCCATGTTAAGTTTGAAACCGTCAACAACTGGTTGCGTATGTTAGTTCTGAGGTCAAAGCAAGACAGTGATTTATTACCTCCAATAGGACTATGCCTATCAAACCAGTGTGGTATTTCAAACTTCAGCTTTCTATGTTGTTTTTATTTTCAATACTTATAACAAAGGAGTTTCGGAGTCTCGTCATAGCCTTAATAATGACCTCGTTCTTCTCCTCCTCCTCCTCCTCCTCCTCCTCCTGTTACGCGTGTCCAACGTTTCATTGCTTGTACTGAATTTCACTCCTTAAAGTTCAGAGACACCATTTCTCGTCACCAGTAACTATGCAGGATAGGAAAGGTCGATTTTGTTCACGAGCAATTGATGACGAGCAAGTAGGTATGCACATATGGCCACCCGCTGATTTCTCGTTGCATCCAAATGTCGCACGACTGTGAAATGATCACAGTCATCATATTTTCAGTTCTCGAGTACACTGAGTGGCTGACGGTGGACTGGTCTTACAGACCAGTTATCTACGAGGTGTCTTCGGAAAGTAAGGTCCGATCAATCGCGAAATGAAAACCGCAGTGAAAATGAAAAATTTTTTATTCGCAACAGTTATCCACACCTTCCAGCTACCTCTCTAAATAGTCGCCGCTCTCACATTTGTCGTGGCGTCGTACAAACCGTCCAGTACCCTCACCACAGAAAGCAGCCGCCTACGCTTTTCGCCAATTCTCTACGCTGGTCTGCCTTTCGTTGTTTGTGGCAAAATGTAGTCTTCGTAGCCATCAGTTCATGTGAGCAGAGATGAACAACGGAGGGAGCCAATTAAGGGCTGTACTGTGAGTAATCAAACACTTCCCATCGAAAACGCTGCAGGATCGTCTTCACTGCCCCTGCAGAATGCGGCTGAAAATTGTCTCAAAGAAAGAAACGCATAACATTCATGTTATGTGGCATGCATAGTTTCAAGCGATATCTCTGACCAGATCCACATACTTGGCTGGAGACACTGTTGTTTTAGGCATTTCTAAGTGATTGGTTTGCGCTCTGAACTGAAAAGAGCGACGTGAAGCGATCGACAGGCACACTGAAGACACTGCCCAATACATCTGTGGAAAGTTCCATCGGGTTATCATAATGGTTTCCATTTCGCGCCTAACCGGACCTTACTTTCCGAATACGCCTCGTATAAGACCAGAAACATACTTTTTGGACGATGATGTTTCACATGTAGGCCAGATATATTTCAAGTTTTCAAGAGACACCTCAGAACGGTTATAAGGCCGAAATCATGATTGTGTAAAATAAGTGAATAATTAACTATCAAACGGCGGAAATTTCTTTCAAATAATTCTGTATGCATGTGGTCTCCCACGAAGGAAAGATCAGTATTACAGCAGTGGGCTCTATTTTTTTCCCTCGGGTGTCCACCCGGATGCAGTCTGATATTTCGCCAGCGTATCTTGCCGCCATCTTCAGAAGATACCTGTACGTTGTCGAAATATCATGTTTCGTAAACGACTGCAGCCGGCGGTTCACACGAGAGCATGAACCATTATTCTCTGATCACTCTGCTGAATTCGCAATAACTTAAAAAAAAAAAAAAAAAGAAAAGAAAAAGAGTAGAGCACGTGCGGCGAGCGTTACCTGTGCGAGGCAGCTTGAGGTCGGCAGCGGCGGCGGCGGCGGCGCCGGCCCCCGAGGTGGGCAGCTGCGGCGAGTAGCGCGGCACGTGCAGCACCACGGGCGGCGACTGCGGCGCCTTCACGCTCAGGTCCACGGGCTCCATCTGCACCGGCGGGCCCGCCGCCTGCAACACACGCGGACGCCACCGCGTGCTCAGCATCGGTCTCGCAACTAGCGCCGTATTCAGTCGCACGAACAAGCGCGGGCCACTCAGCCGCTGCGGCCAATGCTCTAATGCAACTTTATGCGACTGCAGACACTGTAGGTGAGTATGGTACGGCCAACTGCTGACGTGCTGCCAACTGTGCTCAGCGTCTCTAAGCGATGATACTTGTTTTGTTACCAAGATTTAGATACACAGAAATTTACGAGGGATGTTCAGTAAGTAATGCAACACGTATTTTTCTCGGTCAGTTTCGGTTGAGAAAATGCGAAATCTGTTATGGGGCATCGTGGAATATTCCCGCTTCAACCCACAGTTTCATGAAGTTCCGATAAGTGGCGGCGCTATGCCTAGCCTTCAAAATGGCGTCTGTAACGGAGGTGCATTCCAAACAGTTTCTTTTGGCGGAAAACCAGCGTGGGAGATATTCACAAGCCCTTGCAGAACGACTGTGGAAACATGGAAGTGAACAAAAGCACGGTGAGTCGTTGGGCAACGCGTCTGTCACCATCGCACAACGCCGCGCTACTCCCACGTACCAGCCGACCGCACACAGCTGTGTTGGAGAAATGACTTTAACGTGTTGGATGCCACTGAACTGCAAACGAACTTCTCCTTCTCCATGACAACGCAAGGCCTCACACAAGTATGCGTTACCGAGACGAGCTCACAATATTTCACTTCATCATCCACCCTATAATCCGGATCTCGCATCTTCCGACTTCCATCTGTTTGGCTAAATGAAGGATGCACTCCGGAGGAAGGAGCACGTGGATGATAGGGAGGTTACTAACGCAGCAAGTAAGGTGTGTCGTAAAGTCGTAACACTAAACGGAGATTATGTTGAAAAGCAGGATTTTGTAGCCGAAATAGTGGGGAATAATATGATGCATTGGAATCCTGAATAAAACCAACCTTATTTCAGAAAAATATGTGTTGCATTACTTCTTGAACGCCGCCCGCCCCACCTGAACATTAAAATACGAGTACAGAGGCTTATTTGTTGTGCAGGACATACTGTCTGAAGAATACGTCACGGGAGTTGCACCAACACCTGAAGTTCAATGTAACACGGCAAGCTGTAAAAGTATCAATGAAACACCTCAAAAGCATCATGATTTTCCAAACATTTCTTCTTCTCTGGCATGCGACACACAGTATATTCATCAAGGTTTGCGTTTGGAATCCTGAGCCTATGCGTAATACCATCACAAATCTACTCAGCGTTAACTTTAAATCCAGCAGAATACTATTAGCAAGGCTGTGAAACAACCACGTCATTCTAGACGCCGCATGAAACATCTGACGAAGGCACTACTGGTGACAGCGCTACTTTGCAACTGTTTTTACAGTTCGATGAGTTAAATAAGTGATAGTAAGTAAGATGACGTTAATAACTGTCTGAATTACAATGATGTGCCCCACTAACTGTCGTTACTTTGGATTAAAATGTAGTGTTATTTTGTAAAATTCCCTATTACACAGTTCAGGCTGTGCAGTCCGCCTATGTAGCTCAGTGCTCAGCGTATCTGTCTGCTCTGCAGAGGACCGTGGTTTGATTCCCGGTATTGTGAGGTACTTCTCCTTGATGAGAGGACTGGACTCGAGTGCACTCAAACTGGTGGTGCCAACCGAGGAGCGGCTTGAATGAAAAAACAGGCTGTAAGGTCAAGAAAGCCGGCAACGGCCGGGAGAGTGTGTGCTGTCCCATGACCCTCCATACCGCATCCAAACGACGCCATTGGCAGAGGATGAGACGGTGGTCTGTCGGCGACGATTGGCTGTTTCGACCAAAACATCAAGTTTTGCAGGTGCAGCTGCAGTATAACCCACAACGGACACATTCGCGTTACAGTAAAAATTTAGACTGATCATGTCTCGTTCAAAAGCAGTGGGCTGCCAGACTTTTAAAATAAACACAATTACTCTAGGTGTATGCGGAATAGCTATGACACAACATACTACTTGTATGCGTAACAGCGTACTTTAAGCTGTTATATCTGGGAGAGGTACGTTATGCCAACACTTGCTGTCATGTTGTTTAGTTTGAAGTCTGTACATCTAATGCACTTCAGCAATGTATGATCGACCATAAAGCTTGTAGAACCCAAGTCACGACGACGTACATTTTTTGCGCACGAAAGATGAATCAAAACGGTATTACAATGGTGACAACGTTAGGAGTAATCAGTGCAAACTTTTGTGGAACTCCTTAGCACTGACGGAATAAGTTTCAGATTACGTACAGTCACAATGCATCAGGCACCAGAAGTAGTTAATGGAATTGTATGAAAGAAATCTGATGTGTTTTTGTAAGGAAGATATAGATGAATCTTTCTACAGTAGTGCTACTCATTTGTGGGCGTTATTACGTTTAGTTTTTAATTACCTGAAGATCTTGCAAGGAAACTCAGGAATGACCTGTGTATGGTTTTCATACAAATTTTCGCAGAGCCATCAAAAAAGAAATTTATGATCTTTCCACAGTGTATAACTTCATAATTAATAATCAACTTTTTCCCATGTTCAGTTGAAATAGCTGACGTTACACTGGATAGTATACTTTAACTGAAGACATGAAAAATGATGTTACCGATGCTTACGACAAAGACAAGCAATAAATGTTACGCTTCAAGTAAAAAACTACACTGCAAACATCGCAAAATAATTCAGTAAGTGTCCCGCTAGTTGTAGATGTGTGAAAATTCTCCAAAATTACATATTAATTAGCTGATGCCTATAAAACTTGATAAAGTTTATTAAGAATAATGACAAATACTAGCAGTCATGCCGTTCCCGGAAAAATTAGATTTATTTATGAAAAATAAATGTAGCACACCCACGGATAATACGCTGCCTGCCACATAACATGCAAAGAAGAATATTCCATATACACAACTAACTGACAGGCCGTGACAGCACGAAACACAGCTGCGTGTGGTTTGTTGCCTACACGCAAGGCGAACATATGAGGTATAGCCTATTAACGAGTAACAGCAATAGCCATTCCGTGCACTACCAAAAATTTGTTATATGGTGCTATTTTAGCGTCGTTTCGAAACAAAATAGATCCTGTATTATGACTCGAGTAAGTACACTATTATGACCTACCATCTAGCAAAACGACATCGTCTCATCAGTTGGGTCGGAGTTCAAGAAATACAGCAGCCATAGCGATGTAACGCAGTTGTACGTTCCAGGCTCATAAGGAACACAGAAGCTGCTTGGCAATTAGACTTACTGCAGTCTGTACAGTACTTTCCGAGGGTGTTGCTTACTTGTTCCACCATCACCTTTTCAGATACTCATAAGCTCAACTTTCTTGCTGATTTACAGCTTGAGTTACGTGGTCGTTGCACAGAATTCTGTTCTCCTATAATCCAAGGCGCTTAACTGCGAAGTACAACATCGCTAGGACGCACTAGTGTCGCTCTGTACGCCATTTACGTCTCCGCTGAACTACAACACCCTAACTCTTACTGCACATAATGATCGCGTGAACTCTCTCATCTCTGCCTGTTAGGCAGCGCCACCCGTGTTACATCCAAACGTTTACATCCTTGCATTTGTAAACTGTGCCGTTACTTAGGTGGACCGTGGCTTTTACACGAAGTGTACCGGACATTACTTCAGTTCCTTGGGGTTCCCTTCAGTAAGCTGAATAAGCAATCGTCACTAAAACGTGGACGTTTCTTCCCTGAGCCTTATTCAGTTTGAAAGAGTTGGTTTTATGTACATGTCCTTCACGTAGTTGCTTGTTTAGAGCACAAGGTAAGGTTGCATTTCAGAATAAACATAATCGGTTATTGGTCAAAGGTTTGAGCGGAGGGAAAAACAAGACACCCTAAAAATTAAACAATGGATTTTTGTCCGAATTTTCACAGGTAAATGAAGACTAGGAAAGAGGAAAACGATGTATCAAACTGACCAGCGTCAGATATAGTTTTGCATAACAGGGTTTATTTACTTGAAAGTAATCAGGGTAATTAATAAAAATAATTAGTGATTTGAGGGAAAGTGTTGTCAGAATTTCCATAGCCAAACGAAGAGCGGAAAATAGACAAATGGGTTATCAAATGGACCAGCATGAGATCTACTTTTGCAAAGTGATATATGTAATTCATAGAAAGTAATAAAGGTAATTAAGAAACAATTAATGATTTGAGGGAAATTTGAAATATATTATAACAGCTGCTGCTGGTTATGTAAATGAGGTGTCAAGATGTTCATCTCTTCAAGGCGTCGTTATTTTGCGTAAGAAAAAGTGGCACTGATGTGATATTTGATTTTTAAAATGACTTCCTTCAAATCATGTACCAGATTCAATACATTTCGAGAACAGCAGACAAGAGGAAACAAGTGAGATGTCAAAGCGTTGATGTTTTCCATTCCTAGCTATTTTGCGCATAAAAAGTTGCACTGTTTTGATATTTACCTGTCAAAACGGGTTACTTCGAATCAAGTATTCAAGTCAGGACATTACAAGAAAAGATCACGCTTTCTGAACAAAACTTGAAAATTAAAAAAATTTTAAAAATTTTCAAATGTTTAGTGAAATGATTTATCTAAAAGTAAGAAATAAAATAGCTTACAGAAGCATTTGACGTCCCTTTGTATGATGCTCAAAATCATGTGCAGCAATTGAGGAGTGCCAAAAGTTTCTCAAATGTATTTTCTCTCTTACTTTTAGACAAATCATTTCAAAAAGCAGTTGAGTGTTTTCTTTTTTCAAAATTTTTTACAGTGGAAAATATATATCTACATTTGCTGCAATTTGGTCTTTTCATTACAAAAAATCAATGACACTCCCCCAAAACGAAGTTCTTTAATAAAAGATGTCAAGTCTCCCCTCTTCTCCCGTTTGGTCACCCTTTTTTTCATCCTTTCCTTACCGATTCTTGACTCGTTCAGAGCTCCATCTGTAATGACTTCGATGTGAAGGGGGCCTTAAACCCTAATCTCCTCCTCCACCGCAGGTGTGTGTGTGTGTGTGTGTGTGTGTGTGTGTGTGTGTGTACTGATCCGTCCGGTTATTTTTTTAGAACGCTCCTTAAGAAACACGTAAGCGGACAATAATACGCCTCTTGCTGACCACGCAGATTCTACGCTTTGTTCAAAATTAGGACTCACAGCTACGTAGGAAATAGAGCGCTGAGGCTCGCACAGGACGCACGGACACGCTTTTAGGCAATCTGGATAACTGTAGCAGCAGCAATGAACTGCAGTCGCAAACCGTCATCTGCACCACAACGCCACCACCTGTCAGCAACAAGCTTCGGGCTCAGACAGCTGGCTGTCCTGTGTCGCTCTAGCAAATGGAGCATTACGCGCCACCTTTAACTCAAAGTATCTCACATTAGAGATCGCGGACGGAGTTCCGGCTTGGAGGGGATTAAAATATGACCTATGATTCAGACTTCGTTCGCATAATAAGTCCACCTATCTTCAACAAAAACAAATTCGCTGAAGTCCTCAGGAAATGCATTTTTGTTAACTTTCCGTGTACCATCTTATAAATTTGCTGTGGTGAATAAACTAAAACGAAAACATAGCTCCGCCATAGCCGGTCCCAAGCCCGGTTGAAAAAGGAAGAGGGGGAGGAGTAACACCTCATAAAAAACCTTGGTTCACCTGGCCCGGGTGATAGTACCTCGTGAGGGCCCCTTGCCAGGGACACGGTGAAGACCTCAACGGCAGTGAAGGCGGAGATGAAGATCATCGGTATGGCAGAACTGGCGGAAGAGGCAACCTTGCTTTTTGGGATATTATAAAAGCTATCGTCCAAGGTTATTTGGACAAAGGGCACGACGGTTCCACAGGTTAGTGGCGGTAACCCTACAGCGTCTGTTCCACATGTTAGTGGCGGCTGATCTATAAAACTCAGAAGTGGAACTCTGAGCTTAACCAGACTGAAATCTCAATTTCAGTCACAAACCCAGTCCAATTAAATCAACATGGATACAGCACCTTCAAAGACAAATTACCCCAGTGGGTCAAATCCCACGGTTGAAAAACCGCAAGTGGTCTATTCGGATTCTGGGGAGACCACAGAAGTGTGCATGGAGGTAAATCGGAGTACCTCAAAACCCCGTAATAACAAAATCAAACCAAAATCTAGAATTTGGCTAATGACATTTAATGTAAATTCTCTCTTAAAAATGGGAAAACTAAAAAACATTCTGGACAAATCCAGAGAACGTAAAATCAAAATTATTGCATTTCAGGAATCACGATATACAGATGAAAATCCTTTTGATTCGGAAGGATACAGGATATACAAAGGAAAAACTGGAAAACGAGCCATGGAAAATTGTCCACAATTTGGAACTGGATTTATAGTAGATACATCAATACTTGATTCAGTCACAACTTTCAAATCTTACTCGGGTCGGCTCTCCACGATGACAATAAAATCAGCTAATAAGATATACACCCTAATCAATGGACATGCACCAACTAACATCACTAACAAAAACAAAATAGAAGAAGTAGAAGAATTCTGGAACCAATTAGATAATATTCTCCAAAAAATCCCAAATAACCATGTCAAAATCCTTATGGGCGATTTCAATGCACAAATCGGTAAAGAAAAGAAATATCGATATCGGGTAGGTAAATGGTCAGGGCATACACAGACCAACCGGAATGGCATGCGACTCATTGAAATCTGCAAAAACCATTACCTATTTTTCAAATCAACATTTTTCAAGAAAAGAGCCTCGAAAACGAAAACTTGGATCTCACCTAATCCATTACTAGGTGAATATCAGTTGGATCATGTAATGATCTCCAGCGTAAATACAGTAGAAATCATGAAACTTAAAGTCCTTAATGGACTAGACCTAGATTCCGACCATTACCCAACAAAATTCTCCCTAGATGTCATTCCAGAAAAAAGAAAATTCACTAAGAAATCTCCACACCGTAAATATGATGTACAAAAGATAAATGGCAATGAACAATTTACAAAAGAAACGCAAAATTTAAAACCACAAAATTGGCAACAACTGGAAGCAGGACTTTTAAATGCAGCTGAAACTGTAGCACCGCAAACAAGAACAAGTAAACACCCATGGTGGACAGATGAGTGTGACCAACTGATAAATCTCAGACAACAGGCGTGGCAAAATTGGTTGTGCAACAAAAATCAAAAGACCCTGGAAGATCTGAAAGATACAAGGAAAACAGTCACAAAAGCAATACGAACAGTCCGTAAACAACATGAAGACAAAAAATTGCAAGACATAGAAAATGATTTCAAGAAGAACAATTCCCGAAATTTCTACAGAGTATTCAAAAACAAAAATTAACAAAGTACTCTCCTCCATCACTCCAGTTCAAAAATGACCATGGGGAAATTGCTCATACCAACACCGAAAACTGTGAAATTCTTGCAAAATACTTTTCTAAATTACTGAATTGTGAAAAGCCTGCAGAAAAATTTGAGTTCCATCGTACACAACGAAACCCAGACTCAAAGCCACCAAGTTTACAAGAGATTAAAGAGATAATTCAGTCACTGAAAAATAACAAAGCATCAGGAGAAGACCAAATCATCGCAGAATTATGGAAAAATGCAGGAGGAAATCTTATTGCAAAACTCAAAGAAATTATACATGAAATCTGGAAAACTGAAAAAATCCCCACAGATTGGAAGACTGCAATCATACATCCTCTGTACAAAAAAGGAAGTAAAACAGACCCCTACAACTATCGTGGAATCTCTTTATTGTCAATAACATCCAAAATTCTGTCTAGAGCCCTACTAAACCGCGCAGAACCTCAGCTGGATTCAAAACTAGGCCAATACCAAGGTGGGTTCAGAAAAGGTCGATCTTGCGTAGAACAAATCCTTAACTTGAAAAACTCAGTGAAATATTTACATAGTACTTCAAACAAAAGTTATGTCATCACGTTTGACGACTTTAAAAAAGAATCTCTTTTTGAAGTATTAGGAGAATTTGGACTAGATCAAAAGACAACAAACATCATAAAAGAAACACTCAACGGAGACCAAATCCAAAGTAAAATTTATGGGAGAATTGAGCACAGAATTTGAAATAGACACAGGAGTACGACAAGGGGATGTACTGTCCCCAGTGCTCTTCAATTGTGCTCTTGAAAAAGTTGTTAGAGATTGGAAGAAAGCAGGTGCACCAGCACACAGACTGGGACCAAGACATAAGGGCATAGAATTACACTGTTTAGCATTTGCTGATGGCATGGCACTGATCGCACAAGACATTACTGATGCACAGAAACAGCTAGAATTATTACAAGAACAGGCAGCTAAAATAGGATTACAAATTTCATTTGAAAAAAACAAAGTTTATGACTGACGTGAAAGATGCACCTTCTGATCTCAAAATTGGTAATAACTACATATCTCGAGTAAAAGAATTTAAATATTTAGGTGAATGGATTGCAGAAAATTGTAATGAAAAGAAATCTGTCAGATCAAGAGTCCAGAAAATAGAGACGGCGTTTCAGTTAACAAAAAACATTTACAACAAAAAGAGTCTCTCGTGGAACTGCAAAATACGACACTACACAACAGTAATTAGACCCGAAGCTCTCTACGCATCTGAGACACTAAACCTTCAACACAGAACACTAAAAGAGGAATTAGAAGTGAAAGAACGTAAGATAATGAGGAAAATCCTAGGACCAAGAACTAAAGATGGGGTACATTATCCAAAACCCAATGCAGAAATATATAAAAATATCTCCAAAATAACAGACACAATGCGCATGAGAAGAATCCAATTCATGGGGCACTTAGAAAGAATGGACTCAAACAGGTTAACGCACAAAATCCATACATTTTTAAAGAACAAAACTACAAGACCGAATTGGTACAAACAGACGGAAAAAGACCTGAGAGAATTAGGGTCTCCAAATCTACATGATAGAAATTAAATCAGAAAAATCACAAACACACGGGGTTTTGAGGAAGAAGAGAGAAAAACTAACCAACATACATGGTCTACGCAACGAAAGCTAGCCCATTCGTTGTTTATGAAGGAATACTGGGCGAAAAGGAAGGCCAACAAATGTTGATTACGCGTGGTCCTAAGTGATCCATCCGCGAAGAAGAAGAAGAAGAAGAAGAAGAAGAAGAAAACGAAAACATGCTCCTGCCCTTCTAGTGCTCTGAAGACGAGCGACATAGCTCCTACGTAGCACAGATTACACTCGAAAAAGGCGAGGGACGTCAGTCGCTTCTCAGCTTTGTAAATGTATTCCAATGTTTGCCTTAAAGCTAACCTCTGTGCAAAATTATTTTATTCTACTAGCATGAGTATACACAGACAATATTTTTTCACTCGTATTGGCTGAAAACGGTTATAGATAACATCGTGTGTTGCTTCGCGGCGTGTAATTCCTCTTTGTTACCTCGCGTCGCGCTTCAGAATGTCAAAGACTCTGCTATTACCATCAGCTGTTGTCGGCTACAAAAATCTTATTTTCAAGACAGCCTTAGATTAAAGTAATGAAAAGGGGTAGCTAAACATCTAGCTGCCCAGAGACTGAAACTTCCGTTTTGCTTACGAGATCATTTACTATTTGTGAAATTGGAGAACACAGGACTATTTGACAACACAACACAAAATGACTGCGTCCAATGTGAATGACAGGCCAAAATTAGGAGTGACAGAGAAGATGAAACCTGCCTGTATTTTGGATTATATAAAAGCAAGGCTGGTGTGGACCTTAGCTACCAGCTAACGGGCTACAACCGTTTTGAGAGGAAGCAAATAAAGTGGTGGGATAGACCTTATCTCACATTTTTATGACGATGATTGTAAATTCGTATGCAAAATTTGAAGCCTACTAACGAACATCTTGTTGAATTCGTCAATGAATTGGCAGCGACTTTGACGAACAAAGGATGCCAGATAGAATCAACTTGCAATCAACATAGTTCATCTGTGAACAGAGCCCATGAAATACATTTTTTCTAAATTGATTTCGGCTACAGAAATGTCAAAATGTCCTCCGAAGGGAAATAAGTTCTGTGCAGAACGAAGCAACCCAAAATCTGGGACAGTGGCAAGGCACTATACGAATGTGTAACGTACGACTTGGCTTTTACAAAACAATGTCGCTGCCCGCGCTAGACGAAGTGTCGCTCCTAAAGTACTTGTTCTGGTGGCGTAGCGCGGAATGCCGTGGCTGCTGCGGCAGCTGCGGCGCCACGGCCACACGCGCGGCTGGAGCCCTGCCAGCGCGGACACGCGCGCCGCATCCGCCTGCAGCTACTCGTGCGTGCGCCTCCGACATTCCCCGTGTCTCTGAGCACACGACTGGTGCGAACCGCGCCGCTGAATACCAGACGAACCTCGTGCTCTCCGCCGAGATAAAACACTGCTGTCCACTAGAGCGACAATTGTAATGGGGCCTCTCAGGAATACCGACCACCGACCCCGACGTACAGCTATATAATGGCGGACGCTGCGTGAAACCTTAAGTAACGGTAGTGTGTTTGGTCAGCTACTCTGTTGCAAAGCATAAAGCCATTCGCTGCACGGGGTTGTCCTTTACACTGACGGGAGAGAACTCATCGGAGGCTGAAATGGTGCTACAAAAACACAACAGGGTGTCTCGTATATCTTGACAACCCCAAATAACTTTTTGTCCACAAGCAGAATAAAAAAAATCAAGCAAATGACGTTTAGCTACCAGGGGGACATTAACCAGCATGCCTCGCTTTCTTGTAAATTTGTTCATTACGAGGGTATCAAAACTAGCACGTCTTTTTTTAATTAGCACTTTGTACTCTTTATTCGGTAATCGACTTCCTCTCCTTCCTAATACCTGTTCTAAAATGTACCACAGTGTTCCATTCACATAAACAAGACGTTATTAAAAACGCAACACAAAACTGACCTACTCTTCCATACCAGCATGTCGTTCAGGATCCCAAAATGACGTAACTCGTCCACTTGCTGGAGCTGTCATTCAGTCAACCATATTCAGTAGATAGTTTTGAGAGAGTACAATGTACATCAACCAAAACAAGGTAGAAATGCTAATTATCTGTGAAGAATGTAAGTTAGCAGAACACTAACTGATTCATTTTCTTATTTAAAGTAAGCAAAGGCAGTCTTCGATTAAAAACTGTATCACCGTTACTTACAAGATTCTTTCAGCTCACTTCTCTCAGCATCTTCGTGATACTTTTCCATGCGTCACACAAATCTGTGCCAATATGTGCTGCCCTTCTTTGTGTCCGTTCAAAACACTCTGTTAGTGCTAACTGTTACGAGCCTCGCACAGCTCATCAACGTTCTACGTGTGTCGCTCAAAGTGTCTCGTATGCAGACTGATAGCATTTCCCTAGTATTCCACCAATGAATCGCATTCTGCCACCTGCTGTACCTAAGGCAGAGCCTATGTGATGGTTCCGTTTTATATCCCTACAAACTGCAACACCCAGGTATGAGTTGACCGTTTCCAACTGAGATTCTTTTTTGATATTGTAGTCACAGACATGCAACACTCACCGTCGCCAGGAGCACCTCCGAAGATGTCCCGCGTAGTTCTGGACGAAACGTCAGGAACCGAAAAGTTTCTTCGACCACGGTCACACAGCCCTTTAAGATTCATCAATAACTATGACATCCGGTCGTGAAAGCCTACACTGTATGTTCAGAATATGCGTTATAGTGTATCAGAAAATTCTCATTAGTACCTTGAAGAGCCGCTGAATAATCTCAAGACTGGTATTTGGTGGGCAATATCTGGTATCCCCATCGTTACATGATTATTTCACCAAACGTAATTCAAGCCGGTATGTACAGGAACTGTTTAACATATGTGTGGATCAACTAATAGAACGACTTTACGGAAATTTTCAGCAAGAAGAAGCAACATTCCCCACGACTATGGGCAGAGACAGTCTCCTGGTTACTCTTGCCTGATCTCTCTCCCTGTGGGGCAATTTGAAGGGTTAACTGCACTCAGATAATCTTCACGCACTGGAGAAGCTACAGCGGAACACTGAAAACGTTACTACTGCAATCCCCCAGGTAGAGCTGCTGTGCCTGTCTAACAATGTGATAAATCGAGCACAGTACAGCATGGACGTCGGCGGTGATCATTTCCAGCATCTTCTGTGATGTCTACTGAGAAGAGTCAAGCCTGCGTCAGTCTTCTCGTAAATATTTTACGGGCCAGTTTTATTTTTTTCACCCTGTATTTGTGGAATTCCAGTTGATGATGACTCCATGACTATCGAAACGCATGGTGGATTTGAATAAATTGTAGCTAAAGCAGAAAATCGATGTTATGTTTGTAATATTTACTGCTGTAGATCCTCACAAACAGTCTATTACGAATGAAGTATTTTACCAAGAAGCAACTTACAGCCAGAAACCATTGGAGAATTTTACATGTTGTTTACGTATCCTCGTCTGAATCAGGATCAGGAACAGGCAAAGAGGCACAGACGGTAATAAGTAACGCCCGGAATTACCTAAGTCACGTGGATCCAACCGTTGAATTCTTCCGTAGTGGTACTTTTGGTAGTAAAAACAAGTGTTGTTAAGTCATATTGGGCGACATTAATTGCCATCAAATCTATAAGGGGGAACAGGACAACGTGCGGGTGGCTGAAAATCAATTTAACCAGCGTCTCATCATCTACTGACAGAAAATAATGCCCTTTACATAATACTACTGAAACACAGTCTACCTGCATTTTTCACATAATCAGAAGTTATCCTTACACTGTACGGCATCTCTATTATAGGAAATTTGATACAGGAACTGAAACAACAGCTGTACATGAATGCAACGCAAGAAATAACAACAATACAAAATTATTGATTGGCGATTCCATAGAGTGCCGTGTGCACAACGATCATGTACGTGAAATTAGAAAGAAGGTCAGCGTTGGCCGTAATATTGATAGTTTATTGACAGCAAAATCGATTGTCAATCACATAGTGATCATCTTCAGTGCTGTGGTGTACAAATAAAACTCATAGGCACTGCTGTCAAGATAGTATCAGTAACCAAAGCTAAGAAACTATCATAACTATTATAGTTATATAATTATAATATTATAGTTATATAATTATCATAGTTATTATTCCCACCTCAGGTACTATCCGGAGCTTCTATCAGCCAACAGAATAATTTGGCTACCGCTTTTCAGACAAATGATCTGACATGAGGTGAATATACAATATAGAACGTACCCTAATACTGTGAAATAGGCAGTATTATGGTCGAATGGTACAAGTGCGTAACTGTGGTTCGATAACCATTTCAAACACTACTAAGAAAATTTTTGCTAACATCTTTAAGTGAGTATTACATTAAAATATAATTTTGGTAATCAACTATTACCCAAAAACGCTTTCACAACCAGAATCGTAGGTGGCAAAAATTTTACGAGACAATAACTTCCTCGTTATCATCGAGCATTTATAGGATCGTGCAGGCGAGCTCAGTATCCCGGCAACTCTACAGGTATGAAGCGAACCCGGACTCATTCGACCAGCCTCGCGCTGTGCTGCACTGAAATCGGAGCACGAGGTCGCAGACATCAGTATACAATGGCGTATCGATCTTAGCATAACTTTCCAATTGAAATAAAGGCGTAATGCAGTCGGTAGCGCTTGAAAAATGCGCCGCGCTATTACAATACAACGGTTCCGCCGTCCCACTTGCAAAGTAAAGAAGTCGAGTGCTAAAGAGTGAACTCCTACTCGATTTACTTTGCTAGCGGCTTGTCGACAACGTCACGACTGATACATGGAACAAGGCTTGTCACAACACATCAGCCTTTGCCAGCATATCCACGACATTAACCACTACGTAGTTCGTTCTGTAATTCCAACTGGTAATACCAAGGGTTCATCTAAAAATGCCCTACATTATAAGGGAAAGTGGCATTTACATATGCAATAAAAGCATGTTTGTATCGCCATGGTTGAAGTTGCATTTCTCTGCTCTCCACATATAGTGACTGCAGCAGCAGCAGCAGCAGCAGCAGAGTAACACAAGTTGCAATATGCTTTCCTCGATTACTGAATTGCCTCTTTTAGGTCCCACTCAACTTCATGAATTACCAACAGTTTGTGCAGAAAAGCCTCTGCGGTAAGAACAACAGCGACCAGTCACGCTGAGCGCTAATATTACTGAAATTCACCTCAGCTGTATTGGTGATTTCCATTAATCATTAAAATTAGTACAACAGTGAATGTCTTCTATGAAGCCGGAGAAGGCGACCCTCTTCTAAGAAGCCGGAGAAGAGAAGCCTTTTACTCTATACCCTAGCAATTCCCACAAAGGGCGTGCTGTTATTCCGTTCCAAAACCGTATTACAACTACATGAAAACATGCTTAAATATTACAATTTCGTCACCAGTATGATGTTGCCCAGTAGCGTAGGTAAATAGCAGTGTTATCACAACTGCAGTAATATATATTCTTGCCCAATTTATGTTACAAGTGTAATCTTTAAATCTCATAAAAATGCTGATACGGTTCATAATGAGTCTCGAGCGGTTTAGTTCCCCTCCTTCTTCCAATCTGCCCTTGTCTTCAGTGTCTAAGGGTCTCGATGCTTGTGAAATGTTAACTCTAACTTACCTTCCTTCCTATTGTCAGTAAATAACAGAAATTTAAAAAAAATGATCGTTGTGAGCGATATGAGGCTTCTAAGCCGAACAGCGCAGCACAAGCCAAGTTCTTGTAGCCTCTTCCGGAGAAATCAAATGAGCGCAGACCGGCGCACTGAGCGCCAGGCCTGGCGGGAAAGCGTTTAACTCGAAGCGTAGGTCCGCCGGCCGTTTTATAACTTGCGAATGGCCCTATTAGCTACGCGCGCCCTCACGTAGGCGCGATCGTAAAAGAGGCCGCCTTTTATATGTGACATGCTGCTCAGCACTAAAACTGGAATACCTTCTATTTATTTATTTTTCCTTCGCAAAAAGGCTACGCATATGCAGGTTGCACACAGTACCGAAGTTTAGTTGCCTCGCAACATGATGGGAAAAAATGTTGAAAGCATAACAGCTGATGCAGGCGAATTAACGAGATTGGAAAAGGTGGAAAAAAGTGAAGAAGCCATTTCCCTACCTACAGGGGCAATGGTTAAGTCTCGATAATTTTCTTTAAGTAATGGAAGTGACCCCGATGTAGTGAGAAAAATGTACTTCATTAAATTTAACTCATCAGATATGCAGAAGAAAAATACATAAGCTAGAAGACAACACCTCTCAAGCATAACACAGCACAGTGCGAAACACCCAGTACTAACTGCCTATTGGCTTCTGTCTCGGGTTCTTCGGCCGACGTTCATCTAATGGTCTTTCTGACGTTTCGCCAGCACGAGTGGCTGGCATTGTCAAAGCTTCACCCTCCATTGCCGGTGGTGAACTGGAGCCGAGCTCGCGGCCGCAGACTATATGTACCTGGCGCGCCAACGTCCGAGGGCTTCTCCGCGGTCATTTCCGGTGCGGTTCTCCTCTTGCTACCTGCGACGGTCGTTCGCTGCAGTACGGGAAGCCAGGATCCGTTTCCTTAAGGCTTTCCTCTTTCTTGTTGAAACTGTTCGCGTGTTTTTGTATTTCTACAGCTTCTCTAAACAAGTGCGTGTGATAGTGCTTCTCTACAGCCAGAACTTCCGTGTCGGCGAATTTTATTACGTGGTCGGTCTCATTCAGTGCGTGATCTGCCACGGCCGATTTCTCCACCTGCCCCAACATGCAATGTCGCTTATGCTCTTTGATCCTGGTGTTAATGGATCGTCCAGTCATTCCGACATAAACTTTTCCGCATGTGCATCGTATACGGTATATTCCCGACATTGCAAGTGGGTCTCTTTTCTCCTTCGCCTATCTAAGACACTCTTTGATCTTCCTTGTCGGTTTGAAAATCGTCTTTACGCCATGTTTGCGCAATATACGGCCGATTCTGTCCGTCACTCTGAGAATGTATGGCAGAAAGGCCGTACCCGATATTTCTTTTTCTGGTTCCTTACTTCGCCGAGTGTTTGGCTCTGTTACACTTCTAATGTAATTTGTGGAGTACCCATTGCTCCTCAGAACAGTTTCCAGGTGTTGCATTTCTCGTTTGAGGTGTTGCGGCTCACATATTCGTCCTGCTCTCGTTACGAGCGTACTAATCATGCCTCTTTTCTGGCTCGGGTGGTGGTTTGACAGTTTGTGCAGGTATCGGTCCGTATGTGTCGGTTTTCGATACACGCTGTGTTCCAGGTTTTCGCCGTCCCTTGTGACCAGCACATCTAGAAATGGCAGTTTCTTGTAGTAGAAAAAGACAAGAAACTGCCATTTCTAGATGCGCGGGTCACAAGGGACGGCGAAAACCTGGTTCGAATCCTGCCTCGGGCATGGATGTGTGTGATGTCCTTAGGTTAGATAGGTTTAAGTAGTTCTAAGTTCTAGAGGACTGATGACCTCAGATGTTAAGTCCCATAGTGCTCAGAGCCATTTGAACCATTTGATTGATTTGAGTAACATTCTGGACTACATTTATCGGACGTAATCGAGAGGCCAGCACGTCCACAACATCCTGCACCGGCAGCACTGTCGCAGTTGTGAACGGCTATAGAGGAAGAATAAGTCAGTATTTCTGCAGAGGACTTCCAACTTGAGTCAATGACACGTAGAGTTGCTGCACTAAACCGGGCAAAAGGAGATCTGACACGATATTAGGCGAAGGCATCCCATGACTTTTATCACCTCAGAATAAACGGATTAGAAGATGATCGGTAATAACAATTTACTAAGTCATTTTGAAACGGACCACTCTGGCATTCGCATTTAGCAATTTAGACAAACCACAGAAATCCTAAACATGGATGGCCGGATATTGATCTGAATCGCACTTTGACTCTCAAATAGGTGTGCATGACTTTACCACTGTGCCACGCAGTTCGATGCCAATTTCTCACATCGAGTTCACTTGATGCGCATCAAAATAATTTCAGTGTTTGGGTAAGACTTTGCCCTTTCCTTCGAGAAGATTTTCCATGGCGTCAGCGGGCAATTCTCAGGATACTAGATTCGAAATAAGAAGAACAGGAAGCAAGTCTAAAGGCAGAACATAATTAACATGTTATTGGTGCATTAATATTTCCCAAACCCTAAGTCAAATGTCACATTAATTCTATGATTTGCTATTTTTAGAATAAAGTATCATAAATCATAAATTCTAAGTTATTTAAAAGTGTTAACTCTGCACCTCCGACTGTCCGCATTACATTATTCCTCAATGGTTACTGTTAGAGTTAAATACATAATTTGTGGGCATCAATACTCCTCTTCTAGTGTGGCCCAGTAAAGTAAAGGGTTGTCGGACAGCCCTGCTCTAAGCCACGTAACGGAATTAATATAGAGGCAATAAACTGTGCATGTTGTTCTTCGTGGAACTAAAAGCTTGTTGAGTCTCTTTGTTTTACCTACCATGCAGAGGCGTTGACATTCTTTCCGTTCCCCCCCGTCGGAGGTTCGAGTCCTCCGTCGAGCGCGCGCGCGTGTGTGTGTGTGTGTGTGGGGGGGGGGGGGGGGGAGGTTGCTGTTCATAGTGTAAGTTAGTTTAAGTAGTCTGTAAGCTTAGGGAACCGATGACCTAACACAAATTTTACTTTCTCTCCGTAGATTCGAGGACTTTCATTGGAACCATTGGTCAATTAAGTAGAGAGAGCAAGCAATGTATTGTATCTTACACACCAGCAGGTATCAACAAAGCGGTATAGGGGTCGTGAATAAAATCATGAATACTGCTGTATAGCTTTCGCGTATTAAATATTTTGTTGGAATACGATCACGCAATGATGTGAAATTACGTGCGCCTCGCAATATCTGGACTATACGGAGGGCGGAAACGAATATAAGCCACGTAAAATAAAGTAATTTTTAAAATATTTACCTCAAGGCGCTTTTATCCCGAGTATACTTAACTATGGGTGCACGTATCCGTAATTCAAAAGCCGACTGCAGGACAGTTCGTTGCAGCATTGCCATATTTTATACGTGAAGTGAGTCCAAATATAACGCCCCCTTTGGAGGGCGCACTGCTGTCAATTACGGCCGAGTAGCTGTCTCGTAACTCATCGCCGGTTTCCAGGATACGGCGTGGCGGGACGGAGCAAGGTCCCCCTCTAACGAGGCCCTCGACTGCTGAGAAAAACGTGATGATCAGCTGCGCGCCAAACGCGAGTTACTAGCGGCAGAGGCGCAAGATGGCGGGGCCAGCCACGGCCGATGGCCGAGGATGTGCCAAAGCTGCACCGGCGGCTGCAGCGTGATAGACGAAGAATGTGATCAAGTGCCGAGGACACGATCACGCACTCCTGCAATGGTCCCCAGTACCAGAGACCGCACATCGAAACCACAGTAACTCCTTATTAGCTATTAATGAAATTTTACGTTGAATGCGTTTCGAGGTAATAACTGAAGTTTGTAAACAGTAATTAAAATTCATTTTTGCATGTAATCAGTGATACCGGCGAGACAGGTGTATGTGTTGATACATTAATTGTAACCTCAGTGGCGAAGTACCGCAATAAAAAATGTACCATCTGACACTTGTGTGCATTTAAGTTATTCTGTCCTGAACCCTTTTGGATCAACCCTTGGTACCAGACTTCCTGCTGTTTATCGTCGCGTTACTGTGACGTGAAGGCCAATTCTTTTCTTCGGTATGACTGAAGCTACAGTTACTGCGCCAAGAAGGTTTGCAGCAGACGAAAAAAGAAATATTCGGGTTCAACGCCCCGTCGACGCCGAGGTCGCTAGAGAGGGAGCACAAGCTCGGTTTGGGAACGATGGGAGGGAAATCGACCGTTCCCTTACAGAGGAACCATCCCGGCATTCGCCGTAAGTGATTTAGGGGAATAATGGAAACTCTCAATACAGACGGCCATAAGGATACATGAACCGCCGTTCTCTCGACTGCCAGTCTAGTGTCTTACAATTGCAGCACCTCGCTCGATCGCAGCAGCCCTGACATGGCGGATGGACGGCGTGAGTCTAGTGGTGCTTTCCCTGCCATTAGGTCGTCCGTCGCGGCACGTGAGAGTGTATAGGCGGAGGGTCTTCCTGCACCATGAATTATGGACGCGGGCAGCGACCACGATCAGCATAGCGACCGCAGGTGCCCGTTTCGGTACCTGGGAGTGGAGTCGCTGTCTTTCACGAGTACCAGTGTAATCTGCAGAACTAAGGTGGGGAGAAACCTAGGCTTCCGTTTCGCATAGCCCTGTCGTTACGTTACGGACTCAGAATAAAATTTAAAACTGGTGATGGTCAACTGTTGAAAGAACAATTCATGGCACCATATTTCTTACACCAGAATATAATGTTTGACGTCTCCTTAGAAATACCATGGATTTTTAAGAAAGCTTACGGCCCAATGGCAGTGTCTTAACACTCTTTTTTCACTCTTTTTTTGAAATTTCATTCACAATTTTCCGCATGTGATTACGTTTGTAAGGGAACCACCAGCAAAAGGAAGACGAAGACTGAGTACCTTGATTGTGATAAATCGCGTTGTATTCTATACTTTGTCGAGACAAAGGACTGAGTTACGACAAAGGAAATAATGGATTCAAACCCAATCTCATAATTGAACATATTTATGATAGGAAGCTCTGCGCACAGGCTGCAACGACAGAGGACGTTCCACATCCTCAGATCTTGATAAGAGATAGCCAACGCACGCAAACTATACAGAGAAGCGTGTGCTTCTTCGACACATACTCCACGTTACCTAGGATTCAGGTATATTTTCAAATTCTATACGATGCATCGGCAATCAGATCATCTTCCAGACGCCTTCAGGCAACAAAATCCCATTCTTAATCACTGCTGAAGGTCAGAAACTCAGCGACAAGAAATTGCAAAACGTGACGAATAACTGACCGGCGTGGATGAATTTCTGCTTTTGGGTAAGTGCACGCCTACGATCGGAAGGAAATGCTCTGGAGGTGCCTGTCTTAACTGGATACTGAACAGCGGTAAGCATGGTGTTTTCCAGTTAACAAAGCAGTTAGAGATGGATAGATGAAGTCTGAAACTCAGACGAAAGTCAAACCATGTAGGGGTTCAATTTACTAGCGACAGAATATTATGCAAGTTTCAGGTTGCTACATCATTTTCAATCTGTACTTAGTACACAAAGGGCGCACGTCTCCTTGCCAAGTTACATCTCAAGTTCGACATTATAGATCTATAGCACTGGTAAACCAACCTGTAAAGTTTCCTCTAGTGGAGAATACACAATTCCCGTCAGTACTCATTTCTGAAATGCTCTTTTACGGACAATACTCATGCTGGGTTTCGCAACACATACTTACTTGTCACACAATGGAAGAAACACAGAGATACATCGTGTTTCAAAATGAATGACCTGATTTTAAAACAGTCTATTTATTGATAAAACCATATCACAAACATGGGATGTACTGAAAAATACTCGCAAAATCTTAAACTTTTAACTATGTTATTCCAAATTCTCTGTAAGTCCACCAGCAGCAGCAGTGCGAGCAACTTCTACACGATAGCTAAATTCGTCATAAACCGTACACACTGTGTCTACTTTTCCGCAAGTTATGGCAGCTGTTATTCTGTTCTTCACTTATTCTATGTCACGAGGTAAAGAGGAGACGAACACAGTTACTTTCACATATCTCCACAAGAAAAATTCGCATGGGGTCATGTCCGTCTATCCTCGTAGCCAAGAGTACAGGGCAGAGTCTCGGGGTCCAGTGCATCCTATCCAGCGTTGGGGCAGAGTAGCCTACTATTGAGAAAGGGACGTACGTTGCTTTGCCAGTGTTATAGAGCTCCATCCCGTTGGAAAATGAAGTAATCGGAGTCCTCCTGCATCTGTGGAAAAAGTCAATTCTGTACCATTTGAAGACAGTTCATTCCAGTCACTGTGTTTTCCTAAAAAACGAAGGGACCATACTGCAAACTGAGAAGACGCACCGACTGATATTCAACGCCGATTTTCTGAAACTCTAAGCCATGCCCATTTAAACGGTACACATTTCCTTCCCGGCACGTCCCATGTTTCGTAATTATAACCATCCAAAATCAAGTCATTCTTTATAAAATACTCTGCATTATACGGAGATGTGATATACATACGATGTTATTCATATAAACGTAAGTTATACTAATGTAATAGCCGCGCAGGATTAGCCGAGCGAACTAAGGCGAACTAAGGCGCTGCAGTCATAGACTGTGCGCCTGATCCCGGCGGAGGTTCGAGTCCTCCCTCGGTCATGGGTGTGTGTGCTTGTCCTTAGGATAATTTAGGTTAAATAGTGTGTAATCTTAGGGACTGATGACCTTAGCTGTTAAGTCTCATAAGATTTCACACACCTCTAAACATTTTTTTACTAATGTAATAACTCCATCGAAAGAAGTGCACACATCGCTGACGGTTGCTTACATTGTAAACAAGAAATCTATAAACACATATTTAGAATTCCTTATTGTACAAAAAATGGTTCAAATGGCTCTGAGCACTATAGGACTCAACTTCTAAGGTCATCAGTCCCCTAGAACTTAGAACTACTTAACGTAACTAACGTAAGAACATCACACACATCCATGGCCGAGGCAGGATTCGAACCTGCGACCGCAGCGGTCTCGCGGTTCCAGACTGTAGCGCCTAGAACCGCTCGGCCACCAACGGCCGGCTCTTATTGTACAAACCGCAGTAAACAAGTAATTAGGCTGCTACGGGAAACGGAAGCTTTTTTTTTATTCTCAATGTGAAAAATAGCATATAGGCCTATACGCAGCAGCAAGGTTTCCCCCAAACATTAATTGATAGATAAACCACTTTGTTTCTGCTTTATGCTTCTACCGACGCGTCCTCTTCATTTAAAGAAGGAACGTCAGTAAGCTGAGAAGGAGGTGGCCGCTATCTCTGTTCTTTGGACAGTTCATCGCTCATAGGTAGCGCCCAAGACAAGTGGAGCTGACGCTCAAGCACTGGGCCTGCTGCCTTCTTGGTAGGGTCAGGTACACGTCCTTACGTCAGATTGGCCTCAAGATGAGGAGCAACCACAATAATGCTCCATGCAGATGTTACACTTATCTTGCACGATAATTCGGACACAGAGAAACTGGGATCCGTTTCTGGTTAGAATACAATTTAAACGCGGAAGCGAAGCGACCTAATCTTACGCTACGCCAGTGTTGTATTCTATGGTGGAGGGCGCCGGCCGCTTTTCGTTGCCCGCTGCCAGCGGCGGCCGGACGGCAGCGGGCAGTGACACGCGCCCTATCAGATGGCGGTCGCCGGCGGCGGACACGTGCGGGCAGCGGCCGCGTCGCGCGTTTGCCATGCAGATGAGTGTTTGCACGCGCCGCACACGTCGCCGTGCGGCCACCGGCGGCGGCTCCAGCACCGTCCAGATAACTCCGGCTCTCCCCAGCAATCGTGGGCCGGCATCTGCCGCGCCTGAGCCATCGGGGCTGCTTCTTCGGGCGTGAGATTCCTCATCATTTCATTCGGAGAACTGTGCCGTGATGGACACGGCATTGTACCGTCGGTGTCCGCACGGCATTGCAATTTTCCGGCAATTGCGTCAAGGGACTCTGTCGAGCCATACGGAGGGGCGCAGTTGTGGCTGCTCGACCGCAGGCGGGCAGTCTCTCAGGCTGGGGTGGGACAGAACGACGTGGAACAGTTGCAGTTGGGCGAGAGCACCGACCTTGCCTGCCTACCAACTTCGAAACTTGCCTGCCGATCACGTTCGCAGTTTGCTGAATGTGGTGGGAACTCGTCACCACAGCTATGTCACCAGTAGTTCCGAAATAGCTACCAATAACTTGCAAGTAGCTTTCCGAGCGCGCTGACAAGTTTCATTGGTATTTTGAAGAAATCTTGTGTGGTACTCTATCTGCAATTTTTGAAAGTTTTTAATTGGTGGTTACGCCTGATTCCATTGTTATGATTGGACCGTAGTGCCTGATAATTATTGCGAAATTCATTTCTTTCTCATAAATATTGTGAAGCATAATCCACCTAATCAGACCAATCCTTCCACTCACCTTTGGCTCCGCTATAAAAATTTATGGGAAGCTCTGAAGGTAAGACGCATTAGCAAATGCGGATCTGTGAGGGTGTGTCTAGAGTCGTGTCTGGATAGTTAAGACAGTGAAGTGAAAGGTAAAGCACAAGTTTAACAACCGGTCAACACTGTTTTAATCTTTTTAATGCTACCAGGTTGTCAGATGGGCCTCGGAAAGAGAAATTTGCAGAAGCACTTTATAAAATGCTTTCAGTCTTCATACGATAAACTGACCACGTGGCAAGTGGATCCCACACGTGCACGGCTGGCGATATACTGACACCATGCAAGGGTGCACATTCATACTCTGCCAAATTACAGCGTCCTCGAATAATAACTTTCGTTGTTTTATTTGATCAGTATGTGACACAGTTAAGCACGTACGGTAATACACGTAAGATACAACATGGTACTAAAGTTCATGCGCAAAACAGACGCTCACAAATCAAGAACGTCACAATATAATTCAGATTTCTTACGTATTCGACTGCATCTCGGATCACTATGCAACGTTACAATCTAATTCAGATTTCTTACGTATTCGAGTGCATCTCGGATCACAATGCATCAGCGCCCAAAGGACGACACAAAACTGATGGTTTAAGTGGGTAAGCTTCCGCATCCGGAAGTTTTCTTAGTGTATGAGCTTAAGGCCACGGTTCTAGAGGTCTTCGTCCGAATCTCCATCACTTCTGCAGCCGTAACACTTTTAGTGTTAACTGGTAGATGGTATGTCCATTGGTAACACAGTGACATTCTGATGAATACTGCCTTCCCGGTAGACACAACGAGTTCCAACACCTGTCATAGTTTATTCTTATCTTGTTGATTCTTGTCCCTATTTTCCGTTGTCAGTCAAAAGACTGGAAGTTTTCCTCTCATTCGGGGAATGTCGTACGCACATATTGGTGAGAGCTCCTCCTCTTGATTTTAAAAATCGGAAAGCAATTTTCTGGCTTTTAATTTCAGAAGAGCGTTGAGAGCGGGTTCACACCTTGATACAGTGGGTAAATTGGGAGAAAATAATCATTTGGTTTCTCTGACGAGAGCATGGTCGCATCGTATTTGAGGTCGGTGAATGCTGTACTGCTGAACGTAAGAAGCAAACAGAGGAAATGAAGGTGGGGGTGGGGGAGGGAAGATTTTATCGCTCCGGATAGACAACTATCCGCCTGGGTGTTTTACTTCCACGTCCATCCAATGCCACAACTCAGCCATTCTAGTGCGCTATACAGTAAATCTAAGTAGACTAGACCAAACTCAGAGCTGAAATGCTATGCTCCTTCGCCCCCTCATTGTGCAGCCGCGACTGCCCTTGTTGCGAACTAAATAGACCAGCACAATACTGGCGAACAAATATTTCTTCGATCCCTCCGTCATCACAAATCACAATGGCTTCCGAAAACGAGCATATTACCAGAAATCTTGGCTCTGCTTGCTAATATCTACATAAGATTTTACAAGACCACTAGCAAAAGTTTGGCATTGTAGTCAAGAATCACCTTACATATTTTTGCCCTAAAGCAGGCACACCACGAATCGGACGACAACTTTGTGGAGGTAGTACCGCCACCAACTGAGGCCCTGTGCTCACCTCCAGTCGTTGGTAACAATTTTTTGCTTACGGTAGATGTTGTGAATTGTTAATTGGATTTGAGTTATTCACCTGCATCCTGGTGTGTTGCTTGACAGTCACGTGGACTAGATACCTAGGTGTAATGTTGTAAAGCGGTACAAAATGGAACGAGCAAGTAAAATATGTTGTAGAAAAAATATGTTGTTCAGTTTATTAGGGCAGTTCTAGGAACTGCAGTACAATTTTACTGCCGCCAACTTACATTTCGCGGAAAGACCACAAAGATAAGATAAGCGAGATTAGGGCTCGTACAGAGGCATATAGGCAGTCATTTTTCCCTCGTTCTGTTTGGGAGTGGAACAGGGAGAGAAGATGCTAGTTGTGGTACGAGGTACCCTCCGCCACGCACTGAATGGTGGATTGCGGAGTATGTATGTAGATGTAGATGTAGATGTAGCAAAGTGTAGCTCATCTATAAAGGAGACTGTGCATAGACTACCAATGTGACCCATTCTTGGGTACTAGTCTAGTGTTTGGAATCTCCACCACGTTCGATTAAAGGAAGACATCGAAGCAATTTAGTGGCGTGCTGGTAGATTCGTTACAGTGGGCTCGATCAATACGCGAGAATGACCGAAACGGCCCGTGAATTCAAACAGAAATCCCCGCATGAAGATGACGTTGTCTTCTAAAAAGACTACCGAGAAAGTTTAGAGAACTGTCATTTCCGACCACTGCAAAACTACTGCCACCAACGAAAAGATCGCGGAAACAAGTGGAGTCTGGGCTCGTACTGAAGCATGTAACAGTCGTGTTTCCCTCACTCCATTTGCAAGTGATACAATAAAGGGGATGAATATCAGCGGTAAATGGAAATGAGCGTTTGGTGTCATTGGCCGGGAGGCCCCTTGCGGGGCAGGTCCGACCGCCTTGGTGCAGGTCTTACTACATTCGACGCCACATTGTGCAACCTGCGCGCCGGATGGGGATGAAATGATGATGAAGTCAGCACAACACCCAGTCCCTGAGCGGAGAAAATTCCCGGACCAGCCAGGAATCGAACACGGGTCCTAGGACGGAAATCCGTCACGCTGATGGCTCAGATACCGGGGCGGTTGTAGGGGATTTCATACAGTGAAATCTTCGTGTATGATGTGACTTTTGAGTTACACACTTTTAGGTACAAAATCACTTAATCCATATAACCGTTTCTGTTCACATGCATTTGCGAGCATAGAACACAACGCTTATTGTATTGAGAAGCGCAGTACAGTAAGATGATATTAAATTAAAATTAATGAAAACTTTTTACACGGCTCCATTTGCCTTCCCAATGTTGACAGGATATTCTGCAGAAAATTTTAAAAAATCGGTTTCAGTAATTACGACAAACAGTTGTGACCTACCGATCATAAGAATATGGCAGACTATGTTCTATTAAAAAGTGGTCATCTTCGGCATCTACGTTCTCGGTCTATGAAATGAAAACTGAGGGTCTGACTTAAGCACGCCAAATGCAAGTCGCCGGAGTTCGAACGTATCGACTGAGCTAAAGCGGTGAAATTAAATTGACATGAAAAATCCGCAATACCAAAAAAATAATTGATGCATAGTAATGTTCCTGGAATACATTCGTCTAGGTAACATATTTAAGTGATTAACATTGCAGGATCACACGTTAATGTAAGAGTGAGATAAGCCATTGCAAATGCGAAATGCTGGTACATTAATAACCGGTTTAAAAGCCAGAATGTTGAATGAAAGCACGCAAACATGCATGCCTTGTGTTATACTGGTGCCGGTTGTCAGTTTAGGGGGTGGAGTGCCATGTCTGTTCCACTTACTCGGTACAGGGGCGGTTAACGCTGTTAGTGGATGTCGTTGGAGTTGTCCAATGATGTCCCACATGTGTTCGATTGAAGACACGTCTGGCCAAGGCAACATGTCGATATTCTGTACAGCACCTTGGGGTACAGCATCAGTATGAGGGCGAGCGTTATCCTGTTGGAAAACACCCCCTGAAATGCTATTTGTGAATGGCAGCACAATAGGTCGAATCACCGGATTAACGTAAAATTTTGCAGTCATGGTGATTGGGACAACCACATAAGTGCTCCTGCTGTCATACGAAATCACATCTCAGACCAAAACGCCAGGTGGAGGTCCAATGTGTCTGGCATGCAGACAGGTTGATTGCAGGATCTCAACTGGGCTCCTTCTAACCAACACACGCCCTTCTCTGACAGGGAGGCAGAGACAACTTTCTTCAGAAAACACGACACACCTCCACCTTGAGCTCCATTCACTACTCGCTTGACACCACTGAAGTCGCCAAAGGTGGTAGTCTGCGGTCAGTGGAATGGGGCGTCTGGTTCGGAGCTGTCCTTGAAGTAACCGACTTGTAGCAGTTCGCTGCGTCACTGTGGTGCTAACTCCTGCTCAAATTGCTGCTGCAGACCCAGTACGATGTGCCGCAGCCATACGCCGAACACGACGGTCTTCCCTCCCGGTAGTGCCACGTGGCTGTCCGGAGCCCGGTCTTCTTGCGACCGTACATTCTTGTGACCACCGCTGCCAACAATCATATACAGTGGCTACATTCCTGCCGATGTTTTCCGCAATATCGCAGTAACAACATTCAGCTTTTCATAGCCCTAGTACACGATCTCTTTCAAAGTTCATACGGCATCGGTTCTGAGCATTATGCGACTTAACTTCTGAGGTCATCAGTCGCCCAGAACTTAGAACTAATTAAACCTTACTAACCTAAGGACATCACACACATCCATGCCCGAGGCAGGATCGAACCTGCGACCGTAGTGGTCGCTCGGCTCCAGAATGTAGCGCCTAGAACCGCGCGGCCACTCCGGCCGGCTCATACGGCATCTTCGTCGCCTTAGAGCCATTCTTCACTAACAACAACTCACGTCGAGACTAAAAGGTAACTAACTCTCACGATCGTTACAGCGAGTATTTAAAGCAAACTTGATTTGAATCCTAATAGTGACGCTACTAGGCCACTCTTAAGCAACTGGCGCGAAATCTGAATAGACCTGTAATCTTTGAAATGTAGGGACAAGCCTACCAACTTTTTTTCGTTTATGTCGCACAACTCCATCTCGGTGTTGCTATTTTTTTCCGTCAGCGTTATATTACTCTCATCGGATGCGGATAACAGACTTGCGAAAGCGGATAACCGACTCACGGATTGAGGATAGTAATTTTCTTACTGGCGCAGACCTCCAGCCATATAGAACGGTGCAGCTCCGGGCCGCCGCCGCCTCCGCCTGCGCTGTGGATGGCCCGGGCTGTGCCTGGGGACCGCGTTGCGAAGCGCGGTAGCGCGCTGGGCGGCGCCGGGCCCGCGGGGAGGAGACAGGTGACCCAGCTGTGCGGCCATTGGCTGCGCCGGCGTGGGCCTTTCACCGCGCCCGCCGCCCAGCCGTGGCGCAAGCCCGGCCCGGCCCGCGCGGCGCGGAGCGGCCTGGCCTACGTCGCGCGCTGCGCCTTTACATAATCGCCGCCTCCGCACCAGGTCCTCCACCTGACGGGCGCAGCCACCTCGAGTGCTCACTTGTCTGTGGACGGGCCGAGGCGTGGCGCGACATGACGTGGAGTCACTTGCTCCGCGCAACTGGTTTCGTGCCCAGCTGTTGGACTCCTTCAGTTCTCCACATTGTAGCATTGCGACTGACACAGTTCTGCCTCACGAACCTGCGCAACAGGCACAAAACTATCTTATAGGACAACGAGTTTAACATCACACATATCATACACCCAGGTGACAAAAGTCAAGGAACACCTCATGATGTGTCGGACCATGTTTCGCCCGGCGTAGTGCAGCAACTCGACGTGGCATGGATTCAATAAGTCGCTGGAAGTCCCCTGCAGAAATATTGACCCATGCTATTCTCCACATCCTTCCATAATTGCAAACGATTTGTCGGTGCAGGATGTTGTGCACGAACTGACCTCTCGATTACGTCCCACAAATGTTCGATGGGGTTCGTGTCGGGCGGTCTGAGCAGACAAATCATTCGCTCGGACTGTCCAGAATGTTCTTGAAACTGTAGTCCAGTGACATGGCGCAATCGTTCATAAAAATTCCATCGTTTGGCTGCATGAAGTTCATGAATGGCTGCAAATCGTCAATTATCGGTTCAGTTGGACCAGTGAAGCCGGTGCATTCCATGTAAATGCAGCCCACACCACCAGCCTGCACAGTGCCTTGTCGAGAACTTGGGTCCATGGCTTCGTGGGGTCTGCAACACACGCTAACCCTACCATCAGCTCTTACCAACTGAAATCGGGACTCATCTGACCATGCTACGATATTCCAGTCGTCTAGGGTCCAACCGATGTGTTTACAAGACAAAGAGAGGCGCTGCAGACGATGTCACTTTTAGCAAATGCGCTCGCGTCGGACGTCTGCAGCCATAGCCCATTAATGCCAAATTTCGCCGCACTGTCGTAACGAATGCATTCATCGTGCGTCCTACGTTCATTCCTGCGGTTATTTCACGCAGTGTTGCTTGTCTGCTAGCACTGAAAACTCTACGCAAACGCCGTTTCTCTCGGCCGTTAAGTAAATGCCGTCGGGTACTGCGTTGTCCGTGGTGAGATGTAATGCCTGAAATTCGGTATTCTCGGCACTCTCTTGATACTGTGGATCTCTGAGCACTGAATTCCCAAACAATTTCGGAAATAGAATGTCCCAAACGCCTAGCGCAATCTGAAATTCTGTGTTCATAGTCTATTAATTCTCGTTGTGTGGCAATAATGACGTCGGAATTTTTTGCACATAAATCACCTGAGTACAACTGACAGCTCCACCAATGGAGTGCCCTTTTATACTTTTTGTAGGCGATACCACCGCTATTTGTATATGTTTGTATCGCTATCTCAAGTCTTCCGTCGCCTCATGTTGTCCTGCCTCAAGCAGCCTGCGCAACAAACATTAAACTGTCTCATACAACACGCGGTTCAACAGCACGCATATTATAACACATGGTATCCTGGCCGCCAGTGACCCTGCCTCGCCTCCTCTCAAGCTGCTGCGATTTTTTGTTCCACCGGAAGACGAGGGGCCGGTCTTTTCCAATCGTCCTACATGATTGACGGTTGCTGCCAACTAGGCTGAATTTAAGGGCGAGTAATTTCCCAAAGACGGTCGGTGTTTTCGAACAACCTTAGCAGATAACCTTCTAAAAGTCGTGCCAGGAAGAACCATCTCACAGGAACTCTTTAGGCGGGAGCAAGAAATGATCAATGAAAATGCCTAAATTCTGTGACTAGACGGTTAAATGTGATATAATTTCGTGGGGCGGTATGATAGCCCGCGTACGCACTGTAGTCCAGCAATAGTCCTCCTGGATGTCGGGATAATGGACCCTCGGAGGTAATGGTTTGAGAGAAGTACTGATTTCTGTGTTCGGAGACTTAGTGATTCACGAAGCATTATTTCCTCCAGTATTGATAGTTGAGAATACTTGCAAGGGCGTTTCCCGTATGTGCGTGGAGTGCTTCACAGTTTTACGGTTTTCGTACCGGAGTGTTGTCATTTAACGAGGGTACACAGGTTCACTGGGCAGAGTCCCCGAACTAAGATGCGGAGCCCAGAAGCTAATTGGGACGGTTAATATTTCAGTGACCCATATATATTTTGCAAGATTTTCATTGAAGCCGATAAATTATATTCGTTGCCGTGTATTTTATGTTTCTTTTCCTAAACTGACTTTCAACATTAGTTCTGTATGGTTGTAGTGGAGACAATCGGAGGGTATTGTTACGACGAAATTGTAAAATGGTTCAAACGGCTCTGAGCACTACGGGACTTAACGTCTGAGGTCATGAGTCCCCTAGAACTTAGAACTACTTAAACCTAACTAACCTAAGGACATCACACACATCCATGCCCGAGGCAGGATTCGAACCTGCGACCGTAGCGGTCACGCGGCTCCAGACTGTAGCGCCTAGAACTGCTCGGACGCTCCGGCCGGCCGAAATTGTAGACTCTGTACGAACTGTCAGTGGTGCACATTTTGCAATCCAGTGATCGGATCTCGCAATTGACGCTGTGAGGACGGGTCGTCAGTCGCGCTTCGGTAGCTCAGATGGTAGAGCACTTTCCCGCGAAAGGCAAAGGTCCCGAGTTCGAGACTCGATTCGGCACACAGTTTTAATCTGCCAGGAAGTTTCATATCAGCGCACACTCCGCTGCAGAGTGGAAATCTCATTACAAATCCATGGTGCCTTACGTCTAGTAATTTCTCTCGCACGTTGCCCATCGTCAAAGCGCATGGATTTAGGCGGCGGTTGTGACTGTAACATCAGGTAACGTCACGGGACCCTCGAGGCACGGAGGAAAGAGACGTTCCAATACTGGGAGCCCTTGTCACTGCTATCGTGAAAAACTTACCAAAAAGGGAGGAAGATGCTAAGATTATCTGTTTCCATATAGAAGATTCGATGGATTTGAAGGTATACACGGATTAGGAAATAAAGCTAGAAAACATTCACAAAATATATCGCTACACAAATACCCGTCCCGTAAAGTAAGGCTAACATTGGAAATTAGGAATCAGAAATAGCAAATGATATCGCCAGACTAAATCTAGTTGGATATCAACAAAATTTACCTGTAAGAAACAAATACAATTTATAGAATCAATTATACTCCTTTGATCATACTATAATACATTTCTGCTGACAAAAGACTGCTTTGGATCGTGTTTCAATTTCTAATAGTAATTAAAGAGGAATAAATTGTGATATGAACTGTGCAGTTCTGCGAACACCAGGGCCAGCATTCAGCTAGATGAATGTGGGAAAACTCCCACGTGTATTGGTCGAAAGAACTGACCTACATACCGAGGAGTGATGGTCATTGTCTCCCCAATATGACACGCTGCTTTGCAGCTATGCCATGTGAATTGCGGAATTATTAACAGTATGACAGCATATTTCCCTCTGTTCTACTCTACAGGATTCGAGATGAAGCCAACTCATGGACAGGACATCATTCTCGACCTTGGAAAACCACAGATGGACAATATTTTCTTTCTTTTTTAGCGAAAAATGCGCCTGAAAAATCCCAGCAGAAAATGAGGAGAAGCAGGGAAGAAACAAGCTAAATGAATTAAGCAGACAGTGTATGTTACCGGTGCTGCAACAGTGCGAAGGCCGGACGAATACCTGTAAAACTCGCCCGGCCGGCAGAGCTGCGAGGGAAACGTACCGGGGAGCGCGCACGAAGCGACCGACCTCTTCGGCAGACATCTGTTCCGCCGGACAGCGAGGCCGCTAGCATCCGGGTGCCGTCGCGCCACGGCGCCTCCCATTGGCAGCGAGGCCGTAAAGGCCGCTCAACCAGCTTCGCCGAGCCGCGCTTGCCCGATTACTCTGGACTGCCAATATTAATTACAACATTTTCCACACACTTTCATTATTTGCGCTTTGGTGCCTCAATTGGTCAAGTGTCAGATTTCTCAAACATAATACTTCAATTTCGACTTCTTATTTCTTAGGAAGCTTTACCTGCATTTAACGTGATTCCACCCCTAGTTCTCTTTTGTGTTTGTGACACATGAGACTTTGCACTATTGTGAGAGTCAAATTCTGACATGAGATGCGTACATCCAAGGGGTCACTGATTTTGCTCATCTTTCGAGCGACTGTAATGCCGTATTTGTAACAAATGCTGATCCTGTATGATGCGATTCTCAAGCGTTCTTGAGAAATCGATGTGTGACAATCTTGAACACCATACCGATGAGCAACACCTTAGCGTCGCCGGCTGAGGTAACTGACGTGGAGTCTGCATGTGCAACGTTCGAGTCATATCATTTGCTTTCTGTTTTCTTTTTGACCTTCCACCAAAGACACACTGCTAGAACGAATCATGTTTCCTCGGAAAGAAACAATATTGACCATGATAATCATAGTGGCACATCGTCACCGAGGTGTAGTAAGGGATAATGATGAAAAAGGAAAGAAGATTAGAGTTTAACTTTCCGTCTACATCGAAGTAATCAGGGATGGAGCACAAGCTCAAACTGTTTCACGGACGGGGAAGGCAACCGGCTGTGACCTTTCAAATGAACCATCCCAGTACTTGTCTGGAGCGATTCAAAGTAACCACAGAAAACCTAAATCTGGATGGGCGAACGCGGATATGAGCTGTCCTCCTCCCGAACGCGAGTCCAGTAAGCTAACAACTTCGCACGGCAAAACATAATAAAAGAACATTATTTTCTCGAAACACTCGCGCTTATATCGCGCATACACTACAACTGTATGAAAAATGAGAAAATCACTAGCCCGTTGGTTGTATGCTTCCTTTGTTAAGTCCGCATGTACTGATCAGTCAGAACATTACGCCACCTACCTAATAGCCGGTATGTCCACCTTTGGCACGGCTAACAGCGACGATGCGTCCTGGCGTGGAAGCAATGAGGCCTTGGTACGTAGGTCACTGGAAAATGTTGATACCACATCTTAACACACAATTCACCCAATCCCGTAAATTCCTGGGAGGGGGACTATGAGCTCTGAAGACACGTTTAATCACTTCCCAGGTGTGTTTGATCGGGTTCACATCTGGAGAGTTGGGGGACCAGCACATCAACTGGAAGTCTCCACTGTGTTTCTCGTACCACTTTATGGCTTTGTGACTGGTCACGTGCCCATTTCGGCCGTATTTGCTGATGCCGTGATGTTTAGCACTGACACACACGGTCTGCGCGGCGCCTCCCGCCGGAGATTCGAGTCCTCCCTCGGACGTGTGTGTGTGTGTGTGTGTGTGTGTGTGTGTGTGTTTTGTTCTTAAGTTAGTTTAAGTAATGTGTAAGTCTAGGGACCGATGACCTAAGCAGTTTGGTCCCTTAGGAATTCACACACATTTTTGCAAAGGTCGTCGGCTACGAAGGCCTATCGTTAGGAGTGTTCGGTGCACTGTGTGTTCACACACACTTGTACAGCATTAACATCTAACGTTAGTTCCGCCACAGTTTGCCACCTGTCCTGTTTTACCAGTCTGCCCAGTCTAAGACGTCAAACATCTGGAGCGGTGGGGGTAGGGGGGGAGGGAGGGGATAGGGGATGGCCGCCCACCCCCACGACATCTAGACGTAGTTTCATCTTGGTTTCGCCAGGTGTTGAAGACACAACAGCACTTCTCAAAGACCCGACAAGTCGCGCAGTTTCCAAAATGCTCGTGCCAAGCTTTCGGGACATAACAATCTGCCCTCCGTCAAACTCAGACAGATCGCACGCCTTCCCCATTCTACACACGGTACAGCACGCTCGCTGATACTAAATGCACCGTGCGTGTGTCTGACTAGCAGTCATTCCTCGCCAGGCGATGCTACTATCGTCTGGACCGGTTTATATCGATAGTAGAACGGTGATCATGATGTTCTTTCTAATCAGTGTATAACCACCTCTGGTAGCAAAGCAAATCTGAGGAAGGCCTATCGTTAGGAGCGTTCGGTGCACTGTATGTTCACACACACTTGTACAGCATTAACATCTAATGTTAGTTCAGCCAAAGTTTGTCGCCTGCGGTTGTCAAATCAATTTCCGTTTGATGTTTTGATACCTGCACCAAACGGCGATAAGAAGCTTGCAACATGTGTTTCGCTGCCAACGTGAACCTCCATAATATCTTTCTAAGTTACACCCAGGTCACGCGAGAAACAACGGATGGTCTGCAGCTCAGAGCTAACACAGCAGAACATATCCATACACTGCATATGTTCGAAACGTCGTCGACAACAGGCTCTCAGAGTTTTGCTGTGCGATATATTGTCCCAGAATGAAATTAAAAACTGTTCCCATACTACAGTTCTAAACTATGTTCTCGAGAGGTTTCTACAGGCTGTCAGGTAAATATATCCCATCCCAAACATTCGAATTATGACTCTCCATGTCCCGCTTCAGCTCGCCTGGTATTTGGCTGCGAAATCCCCGATTCTGCGCTGGGTCATTACAGAACAGCCTGCTCTACCTAGAGAATGAAACGAATGCAAAATCTCACAGCCAGAGCCGACATTTTTAGTTCTTTCCAGCTACAGAACTTATTATACCACTGCTGCGTACTTCCTTTTCTTGAACTGCACGTAATTCCAGTAGTGTAACTTATGTCATGGACTGCCCTTGCTTGCTACATTACTACACTGATTACTCTTAGCCTATGGTGATTGTGCTGCTGTAAGCTTGTCATTGTTTATGTTTTTGTCCGCTCCTCTGAACCGTCTGTTGTATTACTGTAATGAACCTGTGTTAATTCAAACACAGAAGAGGTTACTAATTATTTTCTTCTCCTTTTTCGTTTTAGACTCTAATGCTCGCTTGTGCTGTTAACACACCGTTCCTTAAGGAAATAAATTCAAGAAAGGAACTTTCATGTCGTTGAAGGCTGAGTACTAACCTCCAGTGGACGAGGAAGGATGGCACGATCGATCACGACCTTGTTGAAGCAACTGTTCTTGCACTCGCCTAAAATCGATAAAGGAAACGCCGGCCGCGGTGGTCTCGCGCTTCTAGGCGCTCAGTCCGGAGCCGCGCGACTGCTACGGTCGCAGGTTCGAATCCTGCCTCGGGCATGGATGTGTGTGATGTCCTCAGGTTAGTCAGGTTTAGGTAGTTCCAAGTCCTAGGGGACTGATGACCACAGATGTTAAGTTCCATAGTGCTCAGAGCCATTTGATAAAGGAAACCACGGAAAAATTATTCAACCCTGCTCCTTGCCAATAAGAGTCCAGTGTCTCAAACTTCGCCGCTTCGTAAAGCGAATGAGCAAGTTTTACATACTTCCGATTTCACAGGATAGTGTTAACATACGCATTGAATACCCATATCGATACATTTCCTACTGAACGATGAGGGAAGCAATCAGACCCTCAGTACACCAGCGGTAACGATTAAGAACGGCAATGTCAGCGACAGTGGTGGAATGCTAGGTAGGAATTTTGAAACGATTATACACACATCGCGCTGTATTGAACGTTATTCATCAACGACTAAAAAAAACACTAATCGCACCATCAAAAGCGATGTAGTGCTATTTTAGTTACACAAGTACAGGGAAGGAAATATGCTGTGGCCTCCTCAAAGGAACCACCGTACCTTTGAAGGTAAGTTTCGAGGATTGTGCGACATGCCACTAGGCAGGAAAAGCTTCATCCTCCTACGATGCTATGGATTGTACCATCTGCGATGACTTTATTCAACGGATCTTTCTCGATATGATTACTAAAATAATGTAAGCCCAATTTAATTCCCAGTTACTTGGTAACCTACTTAGTCATTTCCTGGAGATAAAGTGTTAAATATTTTAACTTAACCATATAAAACCATTATGGCTGAATGCGCAAAATCTAATTATGTTGGTTTTATTAATTTCATTTCATTCACCAAGAGACTAATAAAAAAGTAAAAACCAAAACTCGTCCAAAAATGTGATGATCCTCAAGTATGTTCATCTGAGACCTTTTTGCCAAACAGTGCATAGTGTCAATCATTTTACTTCACGTATCATCACAACCAAATTGTGTTACAGAATAATAGTCATTAAGTTGTAGAGCAGCAATTTCATATGACCTGAACCACGTGTCATACAATGATAAAATTTTGCAGGTACATACAGTGGTGTATGTAGACAGTGTCTGAAAAATACGAAGGCTATTCGGAGAGTGAGGAACTAACGGTCGCGAAATGGAAACCACTGTGAAAATCCGACGAGGCTTTTCACAGACGTTTTGGATAGTGTCTCTAGTATGCCTGTCGATCGCATCAAGACGCTCTTTTCAGTTGTGAGCGCATTGTGAGCGAGTAAAGGTGCCTAGAACAATAATGCCTCCCGCTAAGTAGGAGGGCCCACTAAGAGGCTTCGCTTTAATGAATGCAGCCCACCTAACACAACTACCACGCACTTCCTTCTTCATGGCAATTCACAGCCGCACTCTGCAGGTGCAGCTAAGACCCTCATGCAGCCTTTTCGATGGGAAGTGTTCGATCACCCACAGCACAGCCCTAATTGGCTTGTCCTGAGTATCATCTCCGTTCACATGAAACGCTGAATACGAATACAACACTTGGGTGCAGGCTACGCACTATAGACCAGCGTAGAGAATTGTCGAAAAGCATAGGCGGATGCCTTCTATGACGAAGGTGTTGGATATTTGGTATAACGCTCCTACAAATGTCTAGGTCAGAGCGGCGACTATGTAGAGAAGTTCCTGGAAGGTGTAGCTAAATTTGCAAAGAATGTGACACGCCCGAACAACAGGGACTTATATACATCGAGAATAGAAAATAGTGCATTGTGAATGGCTAGCCACCAGCTTAATAAAATCTAAGAAAGTACGACTGGTGGCTGCACTCTATAATTTACAATGCTCAATAATGTTCGTAATTGGGAGTTAGATGTCTAGCGGAACTCAGAAGAGTGTACCTGGAGCCACTCTGTAGCAACAATCTGGACGTGTGGGGTGTCGCATTGTCCTGCTGGAATTGCTCAAGTCCATCGGAATGCACAATGGACATGAATGGATGCAGGTGATCAGACAGGATGCTTACGTACGTGTCATCTGTCAGGGTCGTATCTAGACGTATGAGGGGACCTATATCACTCCAACTGCACTAGTCCCACACCATTCCAGAGCATACACCAGCTTGAACAGTCCCCTGATGATATGCAGGTCCAAGGCTTTATAAGGTTGTCTCCCTACCAGTTCACGTCCATCCGCCCGATACAATTTGAAACGAGACTCGTCCGACCAGGCAACATGTTTACAGTCATCAACACACTAATGTCGGTGTTGAAGGGCCCAAGTGTGGCGCAAAGCTTTGTGCCGTGCAGTCATTAAGGGTACACTAGTGTGTCTTCCGCTCCGAAAGCCCATATCGACGATGTTTCGTTGAATAGTTCGCACGCTGACACTTGCTGATGGCCCAGAATTGAAATCTGCAGCAATTTGCGGAAGGGTTGCACTTGTGTCACGTTGAACGATTCTCTTCAGTCGTCGTTGCTCCCGATCTTGCAGGATCTGTTTCCGGCCGTAGCGATGTCGGAGATCTGATGTTTTACAGGATTCCTGATATTCATAGTACACTCGTGAAATTGTCGTACGGGAAAATCTCCACTTCATCGCTACCTCGGAGAGACTGTGTCCCACCGCTCGTGCGACGACGATACCACCACTTTCAAACCCGCTTAAATCTTGATAACCTGCCATTGTAGCAGCAGTAACCGACCAATAATAGCTCCAGACACTTGTCTTATATAGGCGTTGCAGACCGCAGCGCCGTATTGTGCCTTTTTACATATCTCTGTATTTGAATACACATGCCTATACCAGTTTCTTTGGCGCTTCATGTATATTATCTGCCGTTCCCTATAGCTTACCCATATCTTCTCAGACTTTCGAATATCTTGTACCATTTGACATTGTTGAACGCTTTTTCCATATCGACAAATGCCATGAAGGTGTGTTCAGATTTGCTTCCATTATTAAGAGCAATGTCAGGTTTGCCTCTCTGGTGCCCTTTCCTGTACTAAAGACAAAATGATCGTCATCTAACAGATCCTCAATTTTCTTTTCCGTTCTGTCGTGTAATATTCTGATAGTAATTTCGACGCAAGAGCTATTAAGCTCACTTTGCGATAGTTCTCACACTTATCTGCCCTTGCTATTTTCTGAATGTGTGGATGACATTTTTCCGAAAGTTCGAATGTACATGTCCAGTCTCATACACTCAGTATTTTTGTACTTCCTACTTCCGTCGATCAATTGAGCTATCTGATCTGTTGCCCAAGGTTTTTTCGAAGTTTACCTTTCTAGTACCTATGTTTGTCTTTCGAACATCTGTCATTGCTCTTTCTAGCGACGTCCACTCCTCGTCAACCGAACAGTCCTGTGGTATTCCTTATCGTGACCGTTTTGGTACAAATGTCGGGATGGTTCACTGAAAATGGTGTTGCCACCACCCGTCACAATGTTCACCAACTGAGCTCGTTGTCCATATTTAATAGCTGTGCTGTAGACGATGCCATAACCCACCTTCCGCACAAATGTGAGAGTATTCGAGGTATGAGTGCAATAAGTCACATATTTTTAAAAGGTACCGTCCTTCCAATATGCACAAATTATATCCTACCGACTCAAACTGAACACAAAATGATTGTCAGCCATTCACGGTCAGTGGATTACACGGTATATTTCAGCAGCTTTTTCTCAGTCTCCAAATATTTATGTACTGACGTTAGCACATCTCATTCTAAAGGAGCTGCTACGGATTCTGTAATACAAGACAACTCATAACTGCACGAGACCCTAGGGTTACCATGGCTGTGGGATCTAAATGACCCTAAGCTGTTCATGGTACAACAATTACCGAGTGAACAGTGGTTATCACACTGGACTTGTACTCCGAGGACGGCAGTACCAGTCCCTGTCCGCTCATTGATATTTAGGCTTTCCGTAGTTTCCCTTCATCACTTAACACAAACGCCGGGATAGTTCCTTTGAAAGTAGCACGTGAGGACTCCTTTCCCATCCTCCCAGCAATGCGAGCGTGTGCTCTGTCTCTCACGACTTCCTCATCGACGGAAAGTTAAATCGCGGTTTTCCTTTTCTTTTTGTCTGCTATCTGCCTCCTGGCAGTAGGGCGCCTTTGGCGGCGGCATTTAGGAGAGGATTCTTACCCAGCAGGTCGCGCAGGTAGCAGCAAGCATACAGTGTGGAAGGCGAGCAGTGACCAGCCGCTGCTGTCAATCGGGGCCCACTGACGGCGGGCATCCGGGAGCGCCGGGGCAAGGACTTGCCGGGCAGGCTTCCCTTGGACCGAAGACTACCACCTCGTGGCTGCCGCCGCCGTCCGAAAATTAACTGGCCGTCCCTCGCCCTGCGGCGGGTTCATCCCGCACTCAGCGTCTCCGCTAAAAGCGTTGTCACTCTCTTTCAGAATGTTTGATACATATAGGTGTCCTTCCTTGCGTAAGCATCTCCACTGATGAACCATCATTACCGCAATGCGATCAAGCCTCTCATCTTCCCCGTCTACTGTGCGCTCTTTCCGAACTGTTTTTGCCCCTTGATGTCAACCTTCCTGTATCTGTAGAACAGGTCCTCGAGGTGCCCAATCTCTTTTTTCCTGCCAGCTGCCTTTCAACGAGAACAACATTGATCAGTTTCATGAACCATCGCAGGCTGTCAGTTTGCGTGACATGACGTCCCTTCACGAAGCGTTTGCTTTTCACCAGGTTTACGATATTCAAGCTGTTCCAGCTATTCGCGATTTATAGATCATCCATTTTCCAGGACCTTTGTTTTGTCCTACGCCAAGAGTTTTTCACAAAAGAAAACAAAAAAGTCATGGAAGTCTTGTTTCCATTCAGAAATTTTCGTTTAGCCATTTGCGGAAACCACAGAAAACTTACATCTAGACAGCCCAAAGGGGATCTGAACCTTTCTCCTCACCAACGCGATCCAGTGTCTTACACAACTTGACGACTTCGACTGGAATGTACACGGGTCGAATCTAGGAGGAAGCAGGAGTTTTCAGAATCTGCATCTAGTTCTCAAGACGCAGAGTACAACTGAAGATCACTAGGCTACGTGATAAGCTCCCATGTTCTGCAATTAATTGAGTGGGGGTGGCATTATCGCCCACTGATGGCGGCAGTTCATTCGTTAGATGGGAACGTGAAGCTCAACGGTTCGTTGGCTTCTCTAATGGTACTCGGAGGTTCCTGTGGATGTTACAAAAACGCAAAGTTCTTTGGGATCGCCATATGAACACGGGTAGTTTGCCTATTTAATAATTTTCTGATCGAAAGAGTATTAGGTTTACGTGGTTTCTCACTCTCTCTTCCTTTCATAGTACCACATAATAAGACGATACCACCATGGCGCTGTATCAGCACTCTTCACTGCCAGATACGATACAGGAACATACCTGACTCACTACGCACAGTGGTCAAGGGAGATCTTCCCTTAATATTTCAGTATCTGGTCTTACGATCCACAAAAAAAGGTAAAGTCGGGTTGGTTCGAATTAAAGACAAGAAGCTTCAAAATCGTGTCCGCAGTTCATGCAATGTAATGAAACGTAGAGTTATTAGATGAGAGCATAATTACGCCCACCTTTCCCGAAAATATTAGTACTAGGCCAATTTCCTACCGAGCAATTTTAATGTAAAGAGAGAATCGAAATTCAGCCACAATGAACTCTTGCAATTTTCTTTCAGAATGTATGTTGACTCACGAGAACACAGGTGTACATTATCTAGTTTTATACAGCCTTTGCACAACACTGACGATGCTTGTCTTTTCATTACAAATAGTCTAGAGATTTTGCAGTTCACCTTCCTTTCAACTTAAGTTTTCATCACTGACAATTTAGCAAATGGTGTCATCACAAACGAATCACTATCCTCACCAAACTAGCAAACAAGCAGCAAGAATTAAATGTTTTTCTCCAATGGTGAAGAGCACTGTAGTACAGCTTACTCAATGCCTTCTTCCCCAGACTGCGTAGAACGATCGGAAATCGAGGGGGCAAAAAAAGAAAAGAAAATGTCAGCGCTACTGGCAACCTACGATTATCAGTAATGCTAAATATATTTTTTTAGTATTTAACAGGACTGGTACTCGCTTTATGGCAATAGCACTAACCTCTGCGTATTATGGCCACCCTGCCACAACGAAGAAGCATACTGATACGTTCAATCGACTGTGGCATAGATTCATTAACGAAATAAATCTGTGTACCACAAAACATAAGAGAGACCACATCATTAAGCCCTCTATCAATCAATAAGCAATGTAAGCATCTGAATGTTACGAGCTACTTATTTTCAGTTCAGTTTCGTGCACTAATTTACGGTGTTACCGAAACGAAGGGCATACACATCTTACCCTCCGTCAAACATTACGTCACCACTAGTGGATCAAGAGCAGATACAAGCGCCAGCCTCGATCAATATATTTTGTAATTTTCTGATTTAGGAAGGCTACGGGAAACGAAGAGCAAGAAAGCTGTACAAGTACAGAAATAGATCTGCCCCAGATATGAGTACTACCGCGGTACCAGCTCCTACACTAGACCCATCAGTAGTTAATCAGGTTAAAAACAGCCGTATGTATCACTGTGGCGTCAGCTACTCCTTGCTACGAGGAAAGACGATGCGATTCGCTGGTGTGGTTCTCTACAGTTTCTGTTTAGACAGCTCCCGCGTGTTCGGTGAAAGCTGTGACACCTTCCCAACATCACAGTTTTACTTCAGACAGAAGACGTTGTCTAAGACAGTGCCACAGGAGTTACAAATGCTACGCAATGTCAATCCCCAAGTTTGCGACTGAACAACAGCGAAAAGAGCACCACAGTTTAGTTCCGTGATCCGTATTCTTAGACTTGAACTAACATTTCGTAACACTGTGCCACTGCAGCATGGATTTCAGGTTGCTTTCACTGCAGTCGATCTCACATGATTGTTCCACTTCATGTCATTCTGTTACGATTTCTAAAAGCGTTCCACTACACTGAATCAAGTACACGTCGTTGTTTTCTCCTGGTCGATAACCTTGTGGTTCTTGTGAAGGGCCGCAGGCGGTGAATTAGACTTAAGAATACCATGTTTCTGGTATACGACTCAACTGTAACTGAATTTCGCGAAGAACCTACAACCGCTCCAAAACTTTTCATTTTCTGAATATACTATTGCCAGTGGAAAAATGCTCCTATTGGAGTACAAAAAAGGAGAATATTCTTCTGTTTAGAAGACTCTGATACAGAAGTGGGGTAACAGCCGCCTCATTCTACCTTCTTCAGCAATTTCAAAAATTTTCCCAAAACATTTGGCGTGCCCTGTTTTAACATGCACCTCACCTCAAACTTCTACAAGCTCCCTTACTCTAACCTACTCATATCCAGTAGTCCTTCGCGCACTCATTCAGCTCGGCTCATTCTCTTATATATGTGTGTCTACTGTCGCTGTCCCTCTTGCATTCACTTATTACTAATACTTCATTCCTTCCTTCATGCTGCTATCTCTTCTCACTGTCACTATCTCTCTCTTTCTTGCTGTCCTTGTCATACAGTGTCCGTCCACATGATCACTGACTCAACACCCCCCCCCCCCCCCCGCAATGTCAATGTGTCCTCCCTCGTGTCCTTGCACTGTTCTGTCACTGTCAACAATGTTCCACCGCCACGGTGTCCCTCTCTTTCTCTCACACTGCTCCCGTCTCCTTGGCTGTTTCCATAATACAACCACTGTTTACTATCTGCCAGTATTTACTACTCCGTCACTGCCACTGACTTCTCCTCTCCCAGCATAAAAGAGCATTAACATGTTCGTATGCCAAAATGCTTGGGAACTTTTTAGAGATGCTGAGCAGGTAGAATGAGGCAGCACGTACCCCTCTTTTCAATCAGTCATTTAACTAAACAGGAACACACACGCAATTTTTGTGTTCCTAGAGGAGCATTTTTCCGCTGGTTCTCTTCTTTTTCTCTGTTTCAGCACAGCATGTAACACATATGAAAAGAAATGTATTGGTCAGCAAAATCTGGACTGTTTACTTATGTGAAACTGAAATAACGCAAAACTAATTTTACGCCTCAGACCGGATTTCACGTGCAGAAAAATTTTTCATCTACTTCAGTACTACACGGGGTTCCCAGACGATAACGGAGACACTTTACATCATGTTTACGTGCTACATCACTTTATAAACTACGTTTTACAATCTCAACCGATTTTACGTGTACAAGTAGGTAGCTTCGAATCTCTATATCTAGGAAACGGGTGAAGACACCAAGAAAATTTTCAAGGTTGTTCGAGATTGGGATCATAGAAATATATTGCAAAAATTACAGCCATTTTCTGCGCATAGCAGGCTTGGAATACAAATAGTACAAAAAAAAACGTTTTTGGGGGTTTTACTAGGAACCGCCCATGAACTAATGGTGTCTCCATGAGTTAAGAAGCAACTAATTTTTCCATTCGTCTCAGCAGGAGGAAGTGTGTAATATCCATACTTTGATCATGTACTGAAGCGTAGCGACACTAACACCATCCGCTGTTGGGCATACAAATGGCCCTAAGCGCAAGGGCTGTACAAAACATCTGACCCTACCATTTATCATCATTCGTAACCCGAGGTATGAGTACCGGAAAACGCCTCTTTTATGCGCGGCGTTTTGGAACATATCAGGTACGCATGCTGTCGCACACATACCCGTTGGATAATCATTTCAAAGGTTTTATTGTTGGTATTTAATTCAAAAGATCGATTTAGTGATTATAAAATTCCGTATTCAGACGTGGCCGTGGTAGTCCAATTCAATCGAAAACACTGAAGTATACAATTAATCCAATTACTGTGTGTACCTAACATGAAAGCCAAACGCACAGACATTCATCTCTAAAAGTTTTTTGATGTCTCCTAGACTTCGATATTACTGAGAAGCGGTTATAATCGGCTGGAGGTGGGGAAACAAAATGGGATTTGCTTAAGGATCCGTCTCGGTTATTCCTTTCTGTGGTTAGGGGAAACTGAAAACAAGATGGCCATAATGGGATATGAACCTCGCTCTACCCGAAAATGAGTCTATTGCCTTAGCTATTGCGCCTCTCACTCTTCGCAACTGCACAAATTCTAGATACAAAGGAATTAATTAAATTTGCTGCCAGTGAGCATTAATTAAATCAGTGGAGAAAGTTGAAAATTTCTGCCGGACCGAGATTAGAACCTGGCTCTCCTGTATTCTAGGCAGGCGCGTGGACACAGTAGTCATCGCAACTGCACAAAATAACCTAGCACGCCTCCCTCAGACCCAAATTTTCAACTTCTCCACACAATACTGATGTAGTGCCCCTTCCCCATTATCTTCATTACTCCTGGCAAATCGCCGATTCCCTTACGAGTTCGAGGGTGCTGAGTATTAGCACTGAAGTGATCACTGGCCGTCCTTGCCTTAAATCATGTAAGTGGCGTCTATTCTTTAGGACATGTCCGCCGGAACAAACATCCTATTGATCCTGCAGCGGCTATAAATTAAGGCACAAAAGATTTACATTAGCTGCTAGTGAGTACTGATTAAATCAACGAGTAAAGTTGAAAATTTGTGCCAGAGCTGGATTCGAACCTGGGTCTCGTGCTTACTAGGCAGATGTGCTGACTACTGCGCCATCCGGACTCAGTTGTCATCGTAACTGCACGGATTGTCCTAGTACGCCTCCCGTCAGACCCAAATTCTCAACTTACCCACACAATACAGATGTAGCAGTGCCCTTTGCCCATTATCCTCATTACACGATGCATTTCGCCGATTTCCGTAACAGTTCGAGCGTGGCGTGCACATGCACTGAAGGGATCAGCTGACCGTCCTTACCTCAATTTTTATAAATAAACAGATTCTGCTCAGCTGATTACGTACCCTGGAAAACTCATTCCGGTGCAAGGTAAACGTATTCGTTTAGTTTTTAAAGATGACTGTCAGGAACTGCAAATGAAGATATAGGAGGAGGAATGAGTTTGTTGGTAACTGATGGGAACGATATTCAAAAAAATTCTTAATGAAATGGAGTTCAGGTGAATTCCGCTTTCTGACCTTCAAATGGAAGCGAGAAAATGGCCAAAAATAACAGAGGAGCTGTGCATAGCTCTTAAGCCGCATTATACGGTCATTTAGAAGATCGCATGTTCAGAGGATATAAATTTTAGGTGCATGCGCTGATGCGAAGTACTGGCTGCCGCGGGATGTTTATGCGATAGGCACGCGAGTGGGAGAGGGTGAGGGCTGAGGGGGAGCGGGGGGGGGGGGGGGGGCGCGGGGAGGAAGAGGCTGACTGCGAAATATTCGCCGGGCGGGGACGCAGCAGCAGAGGGTCGCGGGGTTTAACGAACCGGCTGGCCACGCGTCGCACCGACCGACTAGTCCCGCTTTTCTTCCTCATTGCTCGGCGGCAGGGAGACGGGCAGTCTTATATTTCATTATGTGTGTCAGCGGTCGTAAGTGGCAATAAATCTTGGCCGAGGTGACGTCCGCGGCAGTACGCCGGTATCCCGGCAGTCGCAGAGACGCCGCCACAGCTTCTCGTATTTTCACTGCCGCAACTACGTATCTCGTACTTCGCAGTTGTCCATCTTTTTTTCCCGCCGGCTTAGAACACGCCAAATGGCAACGATGGCCGCAATTACCCGGGTAAGCTTGTTTTTAAGCCGCAAGCAGCACGCTGCCGTTATTAAGTCCCAGTGTTCGGAATGAGACATACGGTGGCGTTAGGTAAGCTAGAGAAATCAATCAATATCTCTGTCCCTTTCCTTTCCTTCCCTTCCCTTCCCTCCCTCCCCCCCCCTCTCTCCCTTCCTCTCTCTCTCTCTCTCTCTCTCTCTCTCTCCCCTCGATGATGCTCAGAGCGAAGCTTTCCGAGTTTAGATACATTGGACATTGGAGGATTGGAGACTGGTCTATAAGAAAGAAAAACACTGCCCGTACAGGCCAGAAGGCCCAACGATACCGACCGTCAGCCGTGTCATCCTCAGACCTTAGGCCTTACCATATGCGGATACGGAGGGGCATGTGGTTAGCACACCGCTCTCTCGGCCGTCGTCAGTTTTCGTGATCGGAGGCTCTACATCTCACTCAAGCAGCTCCTCAATTGGTCACACAAGGGCTGAGTGCACCCCGATTGCCAACAGCACTCAGCAGAGTTGGACGGTGACCCATCCATGTGCTAGCTAAGCCCAACAGCGCTTAATTTCGGTGATCTGAAGGGAAATCATATCACAGAAGGAAAATATCAATAACACGTTCATACAAAAGAAATCATTCGCCCACTCTGCATAAGCTCATCTGTTTCGGCAGCTTTCATTCAGATGAGCTGCTAATAATTAATTCGGAGACAGTAAGAATGCTCCATGGAAGAAAAATATATTCTCGTTATTCACGAAACGGCACACGAGAAAGCACGGACAATGTCTCCGTGTGTCCCAGGGCAACCAGCAGCATCATTCTTCGAAGTTACACCAATTGTGGGAATCATTTGGTCAAAACACCATAGAGATTAAAGCAAACCTAACACTATTTCCTCCAGCTACAGGACTGTGGATCCCGCATCTCGTGGTCGTGCGGTAGCGTTCTCGCTTCCCACGCCCGGGTTCCCGGGTTTGATTCCCGGCGGGGTCAGCGATTTTCTCTGCCTCGTGATGGCTGGGTGTTGTGTGCTGTCCTTAGGTTAGTTAGGTTTAAGTAGTTCTAAGTTCTAGGGGACTTATGACCACAGCAGTTGAGTCCCATCGTGCTCAGAGCCATTTGAACCATTTTTGACTGTGGATGATCTCATCAATCTTACGCTTACTATAGGTGAATAGGTGAAAGTTTCCATCATATCGCGATTAATGTTAAGCGACCATTGGAACACAGCTGCATGAAATCCGTGATGAGCTGCGAAGGCAATATTCATTGGGGGTTGTAATATGCTGCGTAGTCATCCCAATTGCTATGTTCTAAACCATTAATGCCTAGAAGATCATTGGTCACAATAGTCATAAAAAGTGTGTGTGTGTGTGTGTGTGTGTGTGTGTGTGTGTGTGTGTGTGTGTGTGTGTGTAACGACTCGCGTACATAAGGGGAATTAGAACAATTATGAAATCTCTATCACCTTGCCGTCCGACAGCGCCGATCTCCTTCAAGTTAGGCCACCCAACTGACAACGCTCTTTCGGGTAAACGGCTTTGAACTATGGAATCAATGCGGAACCTGCATCTGATCGCAGAGATAAAATGAAGTACGCCATCGATCACCGATCAATAGCCATTACAGCGACGGTCAGAAACAACACGAGTGAATAATTACGGTAGTGATCTAAGCTGAACGGGATACACATATACTTCAAAAACTTAATTACTTTAAAGTGACTTACAATTAAGAGTCCCAAGTTAAGTATAAAGTCTGTTTTAAGTATTCACTGAAACCAGTTCTCTCGCAAATATCTTCGAGAGTTAATCTTTCTTCAAACAGCAGCTTACCTCATAAAGAACATGCAGCTGGTCTACATTCCTTAAGCGATAAGTATTTTCGTATAAGGACCCACAGCAACATATTTATTAAAAGATAATTCCACGTTACCCGTGAGTGTTATACAACCACTTGTCATTTAAATCACATAAGTTACTTTCGGCACTGCCATTTTCAAGAGCCACTCCTGTCGCCGTAAAATATGTCCACACAGGGTGCCGTTGTAAATTTAAGACGATAACAGTAGCACTTGAAAAGGATACAGCACTGAAATCAAATGATCGACTGAATAAATTAAAGCGGTTGCATAACAGCCAAGGTGTGAATTGGATTTTTTTAAATGACCTTAATATTTAAGGAGAAATCCTTGCTTCTCTTCTTGGGTTCAATAACAATGAAACGCAAGAAGCGAGTGACAGATGTACTTCCTCCCTTTATAACGACGCTATTCATACATCGAAACGAAAATTTGTGAACACCTATTGTGTCGGTTCTATAACAATTTTATTGTTTCGCTACAGACCTGCACACTCGTCTACCCAGATGTTAAAAAAACAAACGTGCCGTACAAAGCAGATTACAGAGCAATTGTTCCTTACATTGATGTTGGGGTTTACGTTTTTTAATATGCTTGTCTCATTTTGCATTTGATTATTATAACGACTGATTTTCTTATTTATTTTTCTTTTCGTTTTGTACATTTATAACACACAAATTTCTGGCTATGGCTATCGTGTATATATGGAGAAAGTAAATCTAACACCCCATACCTGAGGAGGGAAGTAAAGTGCAACTCCGCTTTACAAATAAATGTCGCACCACAGGGGCAGCCCAGCAGGTAGTCAAAACGTCTGCAGCGTCTCCGCTGGCAGTAGCACAACGATGGTCAGCAAGAAACCGGACGGCCGTACAAAACACTCACCTAATTATGAGATACGTTTCTGCACGAAAGCTACGCTCGTCACTTTTCATTATAGAAATTCCCAAGACACGAATAAGTAAACGTCGCATTGTTCCCAATTTGGATATCTTCGTAGTATATCCAAAACAAAATGAAGCGACGATGCTGCTGAACTAGGAAATGAGTGTTACAAGGGATGATAGCGGGAGGACGAGAGGTAGTAATTAGTATAATCGTGTCGAAGTAACTGGACACTGCTCTTAAATTAAATGCCGTAACTGACATTTTACGTGTAACAAATCGTTGAAAATTAATTACAGAAACATTCCATCAATAAGGACACCGATTCCGTAAATTTTCCGATCACACATGGGGGTATTTTAGCTATTTCAACGCAAGTTATCTCTCTATCTATTTCAAATGGCGTTCAGCTCTACAAGTATTACACAGCATATCAGAACAAAGATAACGATTCCAGCATTCCATCATTCAGCTCTGTGATGCTTGGAAGCGCTACTAAAATTTAAATCCTATTATACTACATTATGGTGAAATAAGTGTATTTTCGAGGATGATACAATCTATACTGATAGTCGTCTAGCTTTCAAAGTGTAAGAAACAGTTTCAAATCCGTAACCAGAAATAATATAATTCATCTCTAAGAATTCAAATGTGAATGAAAACTGGGCGAGTTCCAATAGAAACGTTCCTTTCGTCCATCCTCGGACCTTCTATGGAGTCACGCGAAGTCCCCAGTGGCGGCCACATCCTTACTCAGGCACTCCTAGCTCTGTTCGGCGCACGAGACAAACCACGGGACGTATTTCTGAAACAACTTTATTCCAAGACGTTTACCAGTGAACTCTAGTTAATTCTATGTACTGTTACTTTTTTTAACGCCTGTCGAAATAAGGGTCGTCAGCCCCGCTACGACCAGGGTGAGATTAATATTATAAGTCCGCAGGCTTTCGTGACCGTTGCCATTGAAAGTAAAATCTTCCACGATGTTAGCCTGCGTGACGTTACACAATAATTTCTTCTAGGCGATAGACGTTTTTACCTCTCTGCTAGGATCTGCTTCGGTATCTTCTCGTGTTCAAATAACACTGATCACCAGAATATCAAGAGGGGTAGAAACGCCGATCGTGTACCAGAAATTAACGAATAACGTGACGCTGTCTAACATCATGGAAGAATTTATCTTCACGGTTATTATTATCACTACTTCTGTACCAAGCTAGCTATTTTCAGAAAGCTTCTAAAATTTAACCATTGAATTGGAATATGTAAACCGCAAATCATTCATACACCGTCCTCAGCCGGTTCCTAACAATTTCTGCCGATTAACATCAGCAAATACGAAAACTGGATAAAATCAAAGTTAATAGGAACAGACGTCATGCATGGACATCATAGTTCAAGGTTCCTATCGCCTGCGTAGCTGAATGGTTGAGCCTGATGGGTTTCCTGATTGGTTTTTCCGCTCCTTCTTCGGTCTCATGGGTGCAACAAGAAAACAGCTGTATAAAGAACTTGTGACGCCCAACTTCCGAGCCGGCCGGTGTGGCCAAGCGGTCTAGGCGCTTCAGTCTGGAACCGCGCGACCGCTACGGTCGCAGGTTCGAATCCTGTCTCGGGCATGGATGTGTGTGATGTCCTTAGGTTAGTTAGGTTTAAGTAGTTCTAAGTTCTAGGGGACTGATGACATCATATGTTAAGTCCCATAGTGCTCAGAGCCATTTGAACCATTTTTGAGCCAACTTCCGAGTGCCCACGGAACGGTGGACAGAGCCCGCAAGACTATCGACCGCTCACTTTGTTCAACGCTCACTATAATCTTTTTACAGCAGCCTACGCGCCCGACTGTACTCCACAATCAAGGGTGCAATACATACCGATCTAGTGTGCCCTGGTGGGAAGGCGAACGATCACGTGGCACTGGGGTCGTACAGGGGCGTGATCCCACTGATGTCGGCCAGAAACCTCCATGGCTCCCTTGCTGCAATGGATTTCGACGATGCATTCGATCACGTCGATCATGGCTTTCAGCTTGTGGTCACGGAACGCATGCACCTCCTCTGCCTGTTCGGAGTAGATATAGTCCTGCGCTTGATTCACGGAGCACCATCGAGGGTAATGGTCAACGGAACTCGATCGGAACCCATTTATATTGAACGTTCCGTGCGGCAAGTAGGCGCCTTGTTAAACGTTTTACTTGCAGCAGTCCTCAAGCGTGGTAACACTGATGTCGGCCAGCAACCTCCATGGTTGCAATGGATTTCGACGATGCATTCAGTCACGTCGATCATGGCTTTCAGCTTGCGGTAATGGAACGCATGCACCTCCTCTGCCTATTCGGAGTAGATATAGTCCTGCGCTTAATTCACGGAGCAACATTCGAGGGTAATGGTCAACGGAACTCGATCGGAACCCATTTATATTGAACGTTCCGTGCGGCAAGAATGCGCCTTGTTAACCGTTTTGCTTGCAGCAGTCCTCAAGCGTGGTAACACTGATGTCGGCCAGCAACCTCCATGGTTGCAATGGATTTCGACGATGCATTCGATCATGTCGATCATGGTTTTCAGCTTGCGGTCATGGAAGGCATGCACCTCCTCTGCGTGTTCGGGGTAGATACAGTCCTGCGCTTCATTCACGGAGCAACATTCGAGGGTAATGGTCAACGGATCTCGATTGGAACCCATTTATATTGAACGTTCCGTGCGGCAAGTATGCGCCTTGTTCACAGTTTTACTTGCAGCAGTCCTCAAGCCAGCCGTAAACGGTCTTCGCCGACGCATGGATGGCGAGGTTCAGATGTTGCACATATGCCGACGAAGGCGTATTCCTGGCCACGTCAGGGGATGACATACAGGCGGCTCTGCGATGGCTTCAACAGTACGGTACAGTGGAGGGCAGTATCATCGATCTGCGGAAGATGAAGTAAATGGACGTGGGCAAGGGGCTGGCCCTGGGAACGGCAGTGCCCATTACAAAAGCAGCCTCGCTCAAATGTATAGGGGTGCCACTTCATGGCCATATTCATTGCACTGTGTCAGTCACATACTGTCGACTGTTACAACAGATATGTGCACTGGTGCGACCCCACACGCTACGAACGATGGATATGTTCCAGCGATCACAATACATTAATGTATACTTACCTCTAAAATTAAACCATTTCGCCCATGTGCTACCGGTGCCCACTACGACTGCTGCAATGCTACAAGTTGCATTAAAACATTTCATGAGTGCCGACCATGTGTTTAAAACTCGTTAAATACCCTGACATTGCCTCACACTAGGAGGTCTAGGTTTTTTTTTCCTAAAATTGTAATCGTCTGTTTGTACGTACATATACAACTCATCTATTTTTCCGTCCAATTCGGATAATTCCTCCGTGGTACGCCTTTTTTCTGCTTTTTTTGTGTTTGTCTTAGAGCGTATTTGTTTCCACTTTATATACCCTTGAGAATGCAAATTTGGATTAAAATTGTCTGAGTTCCAATAATTCGTTTACGCACAATAAGAAACCGCTTTCCTAAAAACTGATTCTTTAGTGTTTGTTTAGCTCTCAGAAAGAAAAGACATCAACCTTCAGCGAGAGCCAATATGTTTTCACGGCAGCTATCACACAGACGTTGTAAATGAAACAATTCTGTTACAAACCACAACCTGGCGGCGGTGTGCAGTCCGGACTGCTACTGCGGCTTACGCACAGCTGGAGCTCCGCGTAGACGCCGTACTGTGTTGGCGGCCCGGGCGGCCGATCTGCCAGGTACGGGTTCCGCGGCCAGGCGGTCCGCACAAAATATTGCGACCATTACCTCAACGGCGGTAATAACGCACGGCACGCCCAGGCGCACGGCCTGCCTTACATATGGGCCCGTTCGGGAACGCGCCCAGAGCCCACTTTCTTTATCCTGGCCACACTTTTAATACCATCGCCGCATAAATTCCACTTCGACCCCACAAGCGGGCGAAACTGGTCCGTAATAAACACGAACATTAATGTTAAAAGGCCAGGCAGTCTTAATGCACCGGTGTAACAAAAATTCTCAAGGAAGATGTGTTTACTTATAAGAAGTGGCGTCGTCTGTGGCACCCCGTTTAAATTATCAGCTGAATGGGAATAACAGCTATGTTAAATACGAACATACATCGTCTTATTCTTCATTCCCATAGACAAATAGTTCCTGGAACAATTTTTCAACTTCACGATCACGAAGTCGTCGTCGTCATCACCGTTGTTGTTGTTGTTGTTTCTGTTGCGGCCTTTAGTAGGAAGATTGATTTGACACAGCTCTCGATGCTAGTCTGTCCTGAGAAACCTTCTTCATTCTGCGGTTTTGGGGGGAGGTACAAAATAAAATATTTTTCCATATAGCTAAATTTTCAGTTGAAAATATTTCGGCCCACTATCCGAAGCGACATCGGCTTACATAAGGCAAATATAATAATACTTGTAATACACTACATACATGAACTTCAGCTTGATTGCTGGCAGGTTGGCTTATTTCGTAGCCTTCATCTTTACACTTACAGTCCTTGAAAAGTATGAATTAATGAAACAAGTAAAGATGGTTTAACTATCCGTTACAAAAAGAGAAGTGTGTTCTCCGTTCCAGCTCCATACGTTCCTCAGTCAGAAACCACTGCATATCTATATCACAGCAGATTCATTACACTTCAGATTTTAATTTTTTGAACAATTAACGCCCACGTCTCGCGTGAAATACTGGAGAATTCTCTATTGTCCACTTTTTGCTCACAAATTGGAAAGCTTCACTTTCACTTTTGATATGAGGCACCGCAATCTGAAGTAATCGCAGTGTGTGAAAGCCATGAATAACGCCGATCACAAGAATATAAATGAATGAATACCTCTGTCATGACTACTTGACGATACGTTTACAAACATCAACAGAATTATCAGCTGCATTGCCCAAAAATGTAAAAAAGCACGATCACTTAATAAAACTTGGCATGTAGTTGAAAGATTTCTTGATGAGTTTAGGGTGTGATACTAGGAAGGTCGGACCTATATGAAATTAGTCCTTCCGATCAAGTTACGTCCTACGAATGTCTTGCCATTAATTCAGGGCCAGTGCCTTTACAATCCTGGCAAAATTGGGCGACGTTCCGCAAAGTGCAACTACCTGTATATCTTTCAGCTTATGTACATCACACAACATAAACAAGGTGAACTGAAACAAATACCAGATTCCTTTAAAATTCGCAAAGACTGAGAAGAAAGAACAACACAGAGAGAAAAAGACGAGTATAGTAGTTAAAACGTGTACTAGAATCACGTTGTGAATGCTACAGGTCTTATTTCTGTGCTTGCTCCCACGTGTACAGGAATCTTGCACAACGATGCTGAGACTTGTCATTGTGGTGTTTATGGACTCAATGACAAATAACAGGAAAGCTACCACTACTTCAAGAGGCAAGCTATTAGCTTCTCAGAGAAACTGATGTGACGGCGGAGTTTAGTTCTTTGCAGAGAGAGGTCATACGATAATATATTGGTTTATCGGTAACTTGTCCAGGAATTTTGATTTACTATGCAAACTTCCTTTCATACATTCATGTCCAGAGGAACAGGAACTGCGGCGAGTACAACCGTTATGAAGTACATTAAATGTACTCGCAATTGCGAATATGGACAACCATCAGCTGTACAGTGGCATGATGACAGTGAAAATCTGTGACAGACCGGGACTTTGGCTATCCGTGCACGACTTCTGTCACACTCAAACATCCAAATGTCGTCAACAACGCGTCTACAACCTGTACTCGTCCATCCATTACTTATATTCCCGTACAGGTGGGACATTTTACTTGAAAGTCACTTGCCCGGTGTCGGCGGATAAGTACGATATTGCAGTGTCTGTGTTATTCTGCATTAGATGCACAGTTCCCTTGGACATGCGTGCATTAACGTAATATAGTTAAAGTTTCTCTACACTAGCCTTAATTTGCCTTTCGGTATCTATGAAAAAGAAAACCTTTCTGTATTTGTAAAATATCAAGTAACACAAACCATTAGATACAGTATTCTAACTTCATTGTAAGTGCTCACCGCGCGGGTAGCCGCGTGGTCTATGGCGTCTTGTCACGGCCCGGGCGGCTCCCCCCGCCGGAGGTTCGAGCCCTCACTCGGGCATTGGCGTGTGTGTGTGTGTGTGTGTGTTGTTCTTAGCGTAAGGTAGTTTAAGTTCGTTTAAGTAGTGTGTCAGCTTAGGGACCGATGATCTCAGCAGTTTGGGCCCATAAGATCTTACCACAAATTTCCAATTTTTTGGAAGTGCTCGTTCAATATTACTTCAAGATTTCTAATTGAGGAAGTGAAAGGGATTTCGAACAAAGAGGGGATGGGATGCATGTAGATGTGAACTGATAAGTTGCTGCTGCAGTACGAAGAGTGCCTGAGATTTGGTAGGGTATTGCTTGAGAATTATTTTATTGTCCCAGTCTATTACATCTTTTACGTCCATTCTGCATACACAACCGCCACCCGTAAGGTATGTTTCAATCCGTTCAAAAGCTGTAACATAGAATCTGAATTTTTACTATTAATAACCCGAAAGCGAGTGTCAAAAGTTTTCTGAGATCGTAAAGGATCAATACAGCACGTTCCCGAAAACCTCCTCACTGATGAATGACAAATAACTGATCATGCACTAAGCATTCTACTTCCTTCGACGACAGAAGAGAGATCGATTTATAAGCAGATTGGAGACTTGTTGTAGTACGGCTTTTACCGCGGTACTCTTGAAAGTACATTGGAATGTACACGCTGCAGGCGAAATGCGATGTGCACATGGACGGTTGTCCCGCAGCATTGAGGGTGGAAGAAGACAGAAACGCCGGCAGACAGGTACAACGATCCCAGGACCTGACCTACGCCTCGACCGGGCGATGGCGCTCTGACCACTTGAACCACAAGTCTTTCCTTATTTAGACCCGTTCTCCTACGAAGCTACGTCGACAAAATGGCACTAGCCGGATATATCAAAACAGTTTTCTTTTCGTTCGAATACAGTCTTTACACATAAGGACATGGTAAAAATTTTGTAATATGAATCATTGTGATATGGCAGCACTGAGCTCCTCAAGAACCTGTTCCAGAATCGCAAACTTCAAATATCTCAAAAAATGATAGGAATTCGAAAATAGTCTGGCTATCTCTTTGCAACCAGATGACCAGCCAGTCTTCTAATCATGGAAAAGCGCCGGGTGACATACGAATTTTCAGCATACAAGTGACCATCACATAAATCACTCATTCTGATTACTAAATGATCTAAATTACGAAAGTACATCTGTGATATGTAACTTTATATTCAGTGCTGCGTTCAGAATAATTTAAGCTATATTTTATAAAATTTAATACAAGTAACTCTGCCGAAAGGGAGCCAAAACCCTCACCAATTTTTTTCCAAAGGCAGGAAAGATCAAACTAACCAGTTTCAGAATTTAATGAGCTGAGCTTATAATGTAGGATTTTTTATTTTTTTTTTTATTTTATACATCTATAAGAGTCGAGGGGCATGAAATGGAAGCAGTGGTTGGGAAGGGAGTGAGACAGGGGTGCAGCCTATCCCCGATGTTATTCAATCTGTATATTGAGCAAGCAGTAAAGAAAACAAAAGAAAAATTCGGAGTAGGAATTAAAATCCATGGAGAAGAAATAAAAACTTTGAGGTTCGCCGATGATATTGTAATCCTGTCAGAGACAGCAAACGACCTGGAAGAGCAGTTGAACGGAATGGACAGTGTCTTGAAAGGAGGATATAAGATAAACATCAATAAAAGCAAAACGATGATAATCGTATGCAGTCGAATTAAGTCGAGTGATGCTGAAGGAATTAGATTAGGAAATGAGACACTTAAGGTAGTAGATGAGTTTTGCTATTTGGGGAGCAAAATAATGAGCAAACTAATGATGGTCGAAGTAGAGAGGATATAAAATGTAGACTGGCAATGAGAAGGAAAGCGTTTCAGAAGAAGAGAAATTTGTTAACATCGAGCATAGATTCAAGTGTCGGGAAGTCGTTTCTGAAAGTATTTCTATGCAGTGTAGCCACGTATGGAAGTGACACATGGACGATAAATAGTTTGGACAAGAAGAGAATAGAAGCTTTCGAAATGTGGTGCTATAGAAGAATGCTGAAGATTAGATGGGTAGATCACATAACTAATGAGGAGGTACTGAACAGAACTGGGGAGAAGAGATATTTGTGGCACAACTTGACTAGAAGAAGGGATCGGTTGGTAGGATATGTTCTGAGGCATCAAGGGATCACCAATTTAGTATTGGAGGGCAGTGTGGAGGGTAAAAATCGTAGAGGGAGACCGAGAGATGAATACACTAAACAGATTCAGAAGGATGTGGGTTGCATCAGGTATTGGGAGATGATGAAAGTTGCACAGGATAGAGTGGCACGGAGAGCTGCATTAAAACAGTCTCTGGACTGAAGACAACAACAACATCTATTGACAGCGTAATTGTTTTAATGTAACTGGTGTAATGAGTAAGCCATTGCCCAGTTGAAGAAGCTATCGCAGCATTCTCTTGTGGTGAAATGAACCGAAAATATCAGGACGCATGGCTCCTCTTTCCACGCCAAATTAATGCCTATCGTCGTCGCTCTCCGCTCAGAAACTAAGTGTAACAACAGAAATGTTACACTGAATGTTCGAGAAAGAAGCACAAAACAATGATGCGTAAGCTCTTTTGAACCATGTGAAACAGGTCAATGAGCCTCAGGATCGATGAATCGATACAAAACGGTAAACTTCTATGCTGTAGTTTGTTAGCTTCACGATGATAAATTCGGTCACATACAGTGTATAATTAAGATAACATAAAGCAAACATGAAGCGATGTGGACTGAAATTTCTAAAGATTAAGATTTACAACTGAAAACAAAGGAAATCTTGAGAGAATAAATAAAGAGTACGGCGTATTGCTGCTTGATAATGGTGGCAGTAGCCAGTTCCGTTTTCATTTTTCCTTGTTAATTTCTTCCATAATAAAGTCGCTTGTTATTACAGCTGGTGTCGGACGCCTTTTAGACTGAACGAAAGGAAGATTAAGTAATAAAAAAAACCGTCGTTATATTTATGAATCAAGGGAAGCCAATCTGTAGAAGAGCCAGAGCAGCGAGCGTGTTTGAGCTGCTGGTAGTGGGTGCAAACGAACGTGATGGACGACATCAGTAATGGCAGAACCAGCATTCACAGCTCCGCGGCGCTCCCGTAATGACATACGACCGCAGGCCTTTTTGTTCACAGTACAAATGTTTACACTGCTCCGCTGCAATGTAAGCGCCGCGCTTTAATTGAAACCGGTGCGAGGTCTAACTGTAACGACGGTTACAAAACGACTGCGGCGACCGAATATTTCAAGGCGAGCGGTTCAATTACGCAAGGACTGCACGCACAATTCATCTGCAGCCTTGCAGGCCAGGAATCGTTAGCAGAAGGTAAGCTTCCGTGTCCACAAGTGCCCCTGTCACCAAATATGGTTCTATTACCACCTTCCCAATCAGTCGAGAAGCTCAGTCACATGGCACCGTTTTTATGAAATGGAGTATGCCTACAGTTCCGCTTTCACTTACGATTCGGTAATGGCAGTTGCGCACATTCAGGCGGAGCTAATCTCGTACGTCGTCAGTTTTCGTCGCGTAATTACCGCCTCAAATTCGCTCAGATCGCTTTACTTCAAAATTCGAATAATATTTTGACAACATATTTAACAGTTAAAAAATTATGGAATGCTTAGTGGATGATCAAATACGTGCAGAAGAATGTTCACTTAGCAGAGAGATGGAAAAAGAACATAATGCAACTGCAACACATCATTATATTAGACTCTAGGTGTGAGATATGTTAAGAATGCTGGAACGAAAATGTCTACTAACGAACGGCTGTGTATTTCTCTTAATCATTAGTGGCATTCGTTTCCTGCAAGACAGCATGACTACTTAGCACCATTATAACCAACTTTCTGACACCACAGATACGTATAGAAAAGCTTCTCGAATCTCAGTTGTGAACTCCAGCCTTATAAGCGCATTTCTTTACGCTGCGAGAAATCAACTACGGACGGTCTTAAGACTCCAGATACCGTAATAACTCCTTATAACAAAAGGACGGAAGAGGTCATTAACGTTGGAGAACGCGTCTGGACTGAAGAAGGACGGAGAATAAAGTCGACACTGTCATTTGTCATTGGAACCGTCCCAGCGTTTGTCTCGTGCTATTCAAGGAAGCCACATAAAAGCTGAATCTGGATGTCAGGATAAGGATTCGAACTGATTTCCTCCTGAATACAAGCCCAGTGTCTTAACCACTGCGCCAACTGGCTCATTGCCACCTGATGAAATATCTCTGAATTGGCTCAAGAAAACTTCGACCCTGGCAAGTATAGATTCTTTTGGTTGAAATACAGAACCAAATGAACTTTCTGCCTTGTTAACAACGCTCTGTTGACGCTGATTGCTCATAGAATATTGTCTTTCCAGTCCGCAGCTCGTGGTCGTGCGGTAGCGTTCTCGCTTCCCGCGCCCGGGTTCCCGGGTTCGATTCCCGGCGGGGTCAGGGATTTTCTCTGCCTCGCGATGACTGTGTGTTGTGTGATGCCCTTAGGTTATTAGGTTTAAGTAGTTCTAAGTTCTAGGGGACTGATGACCATAGATGTTAAGTCCCATAGTGCTCAGAGCCATTTTTTGAACTGTCTTTCCACGCTCTATCGCTTGAATGCAACCAGGTAATAATGATATCCAGTTGCTATTAACTGCAACCTGGTAATAATGATATCAATTCGAATAACACCTATGTCCCTCACTGAAATAACTTCATCCATCTACCCGGCACATGCTAAGTCTCGTAGCGGAAAGGTTCTACGTGTTCAGTGAGCTGTAATCGTAGATACATGATGATACACAGATTACCCTCCGTCACGCACCATGAAGTGGCTTTCGGGGCAGAGATATACGAGTAGATGCAGTTACTTTCGTCTGTTTATCGTGCCATAGTCAGCAGGTGACCTGTAGCTAAGTAACTACGGAGCATATATTTAAGATTGTTGTACAAATCTTTACCTCTCCCGCCGGAGTTTTGAGTCCTCACTCGGGCATGGGTGGGTGGGTTGTTCTTCGCGTACGTTAGTGTAAGTTAGTTTAAGTAGTGTGTAAATTTATGGACGGATGACCTCAGCAGTTTGGTCCTTTAGGTATCTACGCACATTTGAACAGAGAAAATTGGTAAGTTTGTCCCTCGCGTAATACTTCCCGAGAATTGACGGTTCTCAATCCGCTTTTATCGAAAGAGTAGATACGGTCGAACTCCATAACCTGGCGATCAGAATAACAGCAGTGGAATGTTTCCAGTACTTCTGGCACCAGTTGAGAATTGACGTTTGCGGCTGATGGGGACTCGGTTCACTTGCTACAGCATTACGACCTTCTATTGCGACTGTCGTCGCCACGTTACTGTCAAAGAACTCTGGAGAATACTAAAGGAATGTGACACCAAAGAGCGAATCACAGTTGACTATTTCTCACTTAAAAATAATTTAATTGTGTTCACTCAACTGCATATATTCAAACATCAGTTTCAACTTTTCACAAACTACTAATAATTCATTGTCTTATGTAAGTCTGTAGGCTTTCATGACCGTTGTCACTGAAGTTAAAATCTTTCAGGTCGTGTCATATTTCTTCAGACAATCGCCATTTCGGCCCCTTCTATGGGTGTGATCTTCTTCAGGATCTTGTGGTGGCCACTGTAGATTGAGCCCACTCTACAGTGGAGACCACGAGCTCCTGAAGAGGATCCCAGTAGAGGGGTCGAAACATCCATTACTTGGAGAAAACGACACGGCCTAACAATCCAGAAGATTTTAACTTCACTTCATTGTCTTGTCTAAATAATATTCAAATTCTGAAGTAGAGAGACAAGGACGAAGTTAAGACGGTGTACCTGGGCAACGAAAACTCATGGCACGGAAGATTACCAGCGCCTGGAGACGTTTAGCTGCCCTTACCAAGGCAAACGTGAATGTTGAACTATCAGACGTACTTCATTACACGAAAACGGTACAGTACGCTTCTGACAACTCAACTGATTATACACGGCCCTATCAACATCAAAACATATCTTAGCCCAGCTGAACAAGGATGGATGCAGCAACGGATTACTGGCGTGTTGAATGAACCATCTCCGTGTTCCCTGCACGGTATCAGCGGTTGGTGGAAGTTGTTTACTACTACGGGAATTCGGACCCCGCTCCTGCTCAAAAAATGTTTAAATGTGTGTGAAATCTTATGGGACTTAACTGCTAAGGTCATCAGTCCCTAAGCTTACACACTACTATAACTTAAATTATCCTAAGGACAAACATACATAATTATGCCCGAGGGAGGACTCGAACCTCCGCCGGGAACAGCCGCACAGTCCGCTCCCGATGAATAAGAGGTTATGGTCCTGATCAATGGACCACCTCATTCGGAGGCTGGTAGCCCTTGTGACGGCTCCGCTGAGGACAGTGGTGGGTCGTCGGTGAGCGCCGGCCCCGCCCAGGACGACGGCTAGGTGTCGCCCGGCACGCCCGCGCTTCCGCCGCCGTCACCGCGCTGGGTGGAGCCCATTGTAACAGCCCTCTACATGCCAGCTCACACAACTAACTAGTGGTTCAAATGGCTCTGAGCACTATGGGACTTAACTTCTGAGGTCATCAGTCCCCTAGAACTTAGAACTACTTAAACCTAACTAACCTAAGCACATCACATACATCCATGCCCGAGGCAGGATTCGAACCTGCGACCGTAGCGATCGCGCGGTTCCAGACAGAAGCGCCTAGAACCGCTCGGCCACTCCGGCCGGCAACTAACTAGTGATCGAGTGCTGTGGCAACGACCTTCTCTCTAATCGATGGAGCCGGCCGAAGTGGCCGTGAGGTTAATGGCGCTGCAGTCTGGAACCGCAAGACCGCTACGGTCGCAGGTTCGAATCCTGCCTCGGGCATGGATGTTTGTGATGTCCTTAGGTTAGTTAGGTTTAACTAGTTCTAAGTTCTAGGGGACTAATGACCTCAGCAGTTGAGTCCCATAGTGCTCAGAGCCATTTTTTCTAATCGATGGACCACTCGGGTAGGGTTTAACGTCGCCATTGAGGTCTGTGGGAATACAGTACTGAGCTCGTGACTTGTAACCATGCTGTCCATGTCAGATGGTGATTTGGAAACTCCAACTGTTCATGAGATAGAAGATAAATTAAACAATTATCTGTCCGTCACATTAATTTTCACCCATGATGTGTTTCGAGAACTTGCACGTTCAGCCGGCCGAAGTGGCCGAGCGGTTCTAGGCGCTACAGTCTGGAACAGCGCGACCGCTACAGTCGCAGGTTCGAATCCTGCCTCGGGCATGGATGTGTGTGATGTCCTTAGGTTAGTTAGGTTTCAATAGTTCTAAGTTCTAGGGGATTGATGACCTTAGCAGTTGAGTCCCATAGTGCTCAGAGCCATTTGAACCATTTTTTTGCACGTTCATCTCAAGCTGAATCAGAAAATAAATCCACTGACGACCCGGAAGATGAGGGTGTTATGGCTTCGAAACTCACCGTCGAAGAAAACAAAGCGATGGCACGGATAGCTGTTCTGTGTATTAAAGACAAATGACGTCATCAAACTTCAAACTGTCACCGAAGGAATCCCAGCATTTGCATGTAGCCAACCGGCGAACTATCGAAAAATTGAACCTTGTGGGAGGAACCAGGATTTGAACCCCTTCAGAAGAAAACCTATGACTATGTTCATAATCCAACTTCGCTAGGATCATCGAAGTAAAAGCTGCAGTGTTTATGCGCCCAGAACCTTGCTGGCGTTTGCACAGAAGATTTACTTCGCCGGCAATTTTAGTTCCCTCAAAGTGCAAATAGCACACAAAAATGTAGTAACACGGGCTGCTTCTAATTTATTTTTTCAGCTCATGAGATGCACATAAGAGCAGCGCTGGCTGCAACATGGTTAGAACCTCAACGCCTGATGTCTAGGGAAGCACAACCATGTTATTTCTAATAGTACGACAATCTGATAGAATCCGAAAATCCATTCACGTGCGCAGACGTGGATTTTTGTTTGAGTCTGGGCGAGTGTGTGTCAAAATCTTTAAATGTGTGTGAATTCCTAAGAGACCAAACTGCTGAGGTCATCGGTCCCTAGACTTACACACTATTTAAACTAACTTATGCTAAGAACACACACACACACACACACACACACACACACACACACACACACACACACACACACACACACACACACGCCCAAGGGAGGAGTCGAACCTCTGGCGGGAGGGGCCGCGCAATCAGTGACATGGCGCCTCTTAACCGCGCGATCACTCCACGCGGCCGAGTGCGTCATTTTAAAGACTGTGCACATGCATAGCTGTCAGAAGACACAGATTAACTGGCGGAGACATGTTAGAAGACACAGATTAACTGACGGAGACAAGCAGCAAGTCTTTAGCGAAGCAGACCAACTTGGCGAAGTTGAATTGAAGTCAACAACTTCCAAATGTTCCTGTAGAAATTTTGAGTTTGCTGTTTTAGTCTGTCTTTTGACGAACAGACTTTGAACTGTATTCATGTTTGGCAGTGTGGCGAGTGTAGACGGAAACTGCTACGATCCAGCTGGAAGTTGGAAATACTTCTAGAGGAGCAACAAATATTTAAAATCGTATACCCTACACAAAATTTTATTCTAAAAAATACGTCAATGACTACTTAACAATGTTTACCTGCAAACGGAGTGCACTTAACATAGGTTACCATTGTCTTGCTACTATTTATTTGCTGGGCGAATAAAAGAAACAATACTGTGAAACTTATCAAACATACATATTTATAAGGGTCTGAATTTCTTTAGTTTATGATATCAAGATTTGTATTATCAACTTCTGCAGTAATTAAGTACAACAATTTCAAAAAATTTATCTATGATTCAGCCCAACATAAAATTAATTTTACTTGTTACAGACCCTAAGCAAATTTAAATGTGACCCTTAACACTTCTACCAACAGAATGTCACGTAAATCCACGTAGAGTATGGTAAGAGACACAATACGATTTGCTTATATATACAATTATTTACACTTAACCGATTAGCAACAACTTATGAAGCACATTTGCACTGAGGAACATCGACACGGGAGCACATTTGCACTGAGGAACATCGACACGTTCTTTATCCGAGTCGTAGTCGTCCACCTCACCCTCGGATTTGTACAGATCGTTCCTGAAAAGCATTTTCCTGGCACGAACACTGCACACGTACTGCCACTGTAAGGCAGTTTTTCGGACTTACTAATGTTTTACATGCACACCTCCTGACAAATTTGTCATTAGTGAGAGTCTGAATTTAGAGATAGAGCGGCAATTTCCCCCTTTATCGTGGAACTATTAACTAATATGAATAAAGCACGTCACGTACCATGCTTCATGTGCAATAACTGTTTCTCATCGACTATCTCTTACCACTGTTTACAGCCGATATCTTCAGTTATTGACAAGCGGATCAAAGCGAGGATAGCGATCCTTATTCAGACTGATTTCATAGGTGAAGTAGTAAACAGTACTAATACGGGTCTGCCAAGAAAAGTTTCCGTTAAATATGCGGGGCAGTACACAGCGTAATTAGTCTCGCGCGCCGCACAGCGCTTAAAGGCCGGTTGCCACCAGAGAGCGACAACGGCAAATGTTTACCGCAGAGCCGCGGAGTCATGCAGAAATGGCATTCCCACCTGAAAGTGGCTGACACTAGCGGTAGTGAGTGGCGGGCCGCCACTGAGGTATGGGTGAGCAGTGACTTTAACTGTACCACGAAGCTACACTAAAGAAAGACGAAGTAGGGAGAAAACTTACGAATTTTTTTTATTTTCTTTATGATACATTCTTTCATATTTTTCATTACTCTTGTTTCCTTCTTTGACCGTTAACAGATTTTATCCATTATCGTTCACGGTTTTTCTTTAGCTCATTATTTGATCCCAGAGAAATACTAGCTAAACAGCCTCGTAACACGATTTACTATTGCAATTGACAGCACCTAAATGTAGTTTGTATAGTGATGATACAGTAAGGATTTGTTTATAACTGTCCGCAGCTAGTGGTCGTGCGGTAGCGTTCCCGCTTCCCGCGCCCGGGTTCGATTCCCGGCGGGATCAGGGATTTTCTCTGCCTCGTGATGACTGGGTGTTGTGTGATGTCCTTAGGTTAGTTAGGTTTGAGTAGTTGTAAGTTCTAGGGGACTGATGACCATAGATGTTAAGTCCCATAGTGCTCAGAGCCATTTGAACAATTTTTTTTTTTTTTTTTTTGCTTATAACTGAAAATGTCTGAGAGTTGATCCTTCGTATCTGCTATATTAAGATCATTTATTTTAAACAGTCTGAAGGTGTAGGTATTGAAATAGTGGATGAAGTAGTACCACAGTACTACTCCATCTCTAAAGTGCCAGTAACGTGATCATAGTTCATAGGCAAAATGGACACAAAGCCAACACCCATCATAGCGATACAAGTTTCGATGCCAACCAATGCCACAGTTGATGAAGAAATTGAAAGAATGTATCATGAGATAAGAGAAATTATTCAGACTGTGAAGAAGACAAAAATTTAAAATATGATGAGGTACTAGAACTCGGTAGTAGGAAGCGGAAAAAAAGAGAAAATAGTAAGAGGAAATGGGTTCAGGGGCAGGAATGAAAGGGGAAACCACCTGGTAGAGTTTTGCACGGAGCATAATTTAATCATCGCTAACATAGTGCTTAAGAGTCAATAAAGAAGGCCGTACACGTGGAATATACCGTGGGCCACTTCAGGGTTTCACACTGAATACGTAATGGTGCACTGAGACACAGATGCAGATGGAGACTGATGATAATTTATTGGTTATAAACTGCTGACTGTAACTAAAGAGACATAAAAAGTTATCATATTAAGGAGATGGAACCCGGAGGCTGTCGATAATCTCAACGACTAACTGAAACAGAGGAAGGTATACGCTACAAAATTAATGGGTACCTTTGAGAGAAAAAGTTATGAAGGCAGCAGAGGATAAAAACGGGGAAAAGTTACAATAGAAATCTTTGCATAATACATGATACATTGAGTTTAAATGACAACTATGGATAGCACAAAAATGCAATAAATGAAGTAGACAGTTTGGAATGGTTCAAATGGCTCTGAGCACTATGGGACTTAACATCTATGGTCATCAGTCCCCTAGAACTTAGAACTACTTAAACCTAACTAACCTAAGGACATCACACAACACCCAGTCATCACGAGGCAGAGAAAATCCCTGACCCCGCCGGGAATCGAACCCGGGAACCCGGGCGCAGTTTGGAATGCAAATGTCTAAAAATAGCATTGACAGAAAGTGCAAAATCGCAAACCAAAATAGTTAGAAGAAAAATTGCCTATTGCTGAAGCATACATGAAAAAAATAGATGCCGCATACAGGAAAATTAAATTTTAAAGAAAGACATTGCAGCATCGAGAAGAAACTGTATGGATATCAAGGGCTCTAATTGGGAAGCCAGAACTAAGTAAAGGCTGGAAGGGGGAAGAAACACATAGAAGACATGGGGAGGTGAAGCTATACAAACGAACTCCGACACAGTGTTAGACTCCTGTGAAATGTTTGAACACGTGAGGCAATGGGTGATCCTACCGCTTCTCTTAGAAAACAGACTAAAAGAAGGGCAAACCTAGTTTTATAGCATTTGTGGATTTGGACAAATCTTTTTACATTCTTGCCTGGAAATCACTGGTTGAAACTTTGAAGATAGCAGTAATAAAACGCAGGGCAGGTCGCGTGGATTCTGGCCGCGGTTGTATGGATTCTAGCCGCAGGTGCGTGGATTCTGGCCGCGGGACGTCACGGATGCTTCGAAGCATGAACGCTTCACAACAATCACTTTTCTAAAATGAGAGCCAAGGTGGCTAGCATTACGGCTACTTAGTGTCGCGACCGAGATTCATTTCACTGTAACGCAGCGCGCCACCCGAGAAATACGGACCGGCGGACAGACGGAGCCAAATCTTGTCCCAACAAGTTGGCGGCCGAGATAGCGATCGCGACAAGCGGCAAATCCTTGTTTACGATGGGCCGCGCGCGCGTTGCGCCAGGCGGGCACCGGCCGGCGACCTTTGGCAGGTCGCGCTGCCCTGCGCAGGTCCGGCCCGCGCGCTCGACGAAAGCGAGCGCTCCCGGGCCACTGCGTCCCAATAAAACAAAACACGCAGCCGCTGCCCGTGCCCGCGCCCGCGACAGCTGCACTGCGTATTCCGCAACATCTCAAATCGAGCACGGCCGGCAATATTTTTATTGGCACACAAAGGAACCTCCCAGAGTGCAACGCTCCGCATACACGGGTTTCGCCGAAGATTTGTTTGCTTCGCTATATTTCCGCGCGTGGGACACGGTCACACAGATGTCTGACCGTAAAAACGCTTCAGTGGCAGAAGAGAGAGAGAGAGAGAGAGAGAGAGAGAGAGAGAGAGAGAGAGAGAGAGAGAGAATCACCAGACTGCAGTTATTTCTATACAGGTACGACACTACTAAAAGTGAGGAAACGCATCGACAAGATCTCTGCCCACAACCCTGGCTACCCGTTATGACAAAGATTACGGAACGGATATGTATGATGGAGAAAAATAAGGTCACGGTGTCGAATGTAGCAAAATTTTGCAAATAACGTTAGTCGGTAATGTACCGTTGGAAAAACGACGAACGCGCGGAAATGTGTCCATTTAAACTAAGACGTCCCAGTTAATATCTATTATGCTAGCGTAGTTACAAATTTGATTAGCTTCGTGTAATTGTTCCAGTTGAACAATCAAAACTAATCAAACTTTTAAATTTCTATCCATTGTTGTTTACTTTAGAGGCGAATTTTTCTTGATGTTCGCTAGATACAGCTTGACCACTAAAAGTACCGTTATGCATTAATCTGGGACAATAATACTCATGGAAAACCTCGGAACATTGTATTGGACTTCCTTTAGCCCGGCGCAGTGCAGCGACTCGATGTAGCATGGTCCCCACATGTCGTTGAGTGTCCCCTGCAAAAATATTGAGCGCTGCTGGCAATCCATAATTGTGAAAGTGTTGCCGGTGCAGGATTTTGTGCGCGAACTGACCTCTCGTTTGCGTCTTATTAATGTTCGATGGAATTCATGCTTGGCGATCTGGCTGGCCACATCATTCGCTCGAACTGTCCAGAATGTCTTCAAACCAATCGCATTATGGCCTGATGACATGGCACATTGTCATCCACAAAAATTCCGTCGTTATTTGGAAACATGAAGCACATGAATGGTTGCAAATGGTCTCCAAGACCCGAACATAATCGCTTCCAGTCAATGACCGGGTCAGTTGGACACAGCCCACACTACTATCAAGCGACCACCAATTCGTTCAGTGCCTTGTTGACAAAGTGGTCCATGGCTTCGTCGGACTGTGCGCCACACTCGAACGCTACCATCAGTTCTTACCAACTGAAGAAGGGACTCATTTGACGAGTCCATGGTTTTCCATTAGTTTAGGGTCCAATAGACTGCTCTCGAGCCAATGAGAGGTGCTGCAGGCGATGTCAGCAAAGGCACTCGAGTCGGTCGTCTGCTGCCGTAGGCCATTAACCCCACATTTCGACGCAGTGTCCTCATGAATGCGTTTGTCGTACGTTCCACATCACTTCTGGGATTATTTCACGCAGTGTTGTTTGCCTTTTAGCACTGACAACTCTGGGCAAATGCCGCTGCTCTCAGTCGTTAAGTGAAGGCCGTCGGCCACAGCGTTTCCCATATTCAGGGGTAATGGCTGAAATATGGTATTCTTGCCATACTCTTCACTCTGTGGATCTGGGATTAATGAATTCCGTAACTATCTCCCAATGGAGCGTTCCATGCATCTAGCTCCAACTACCATTCCACATACAAAGTGTTAGTTACTGTCGTGTACATGAATGACCTGAGTACAAATGACAGCTCCGCCATTGCACTGCACTTTCATAATTTTTCACAGTGTGTACGTGATGCTACCACCATCTGCATATAGGCATGTCGCTATCCCAAGAGTTTCGTCGTCTCAGTGTAAGCTGTACTGCAGGAACAGAATCGCAGTAAGATACTCGACATATGGTACCATAAGGTGCAATGATGTTAATAATAAAATCTGAAGGCCACATGTTTTAATTTATGATAACGTACAGACAGCTTGACTAATTTGAAACCTTCTGGCAGATTAAAACTATGTGCCGGACCGGGACTCGAAATCAGCACCTTTGCCTTTTGCGGGCAAGTGATCTACCAACTGAGCTACCCAAGCACGACTCTACGGCCAGTCCTCACAATTTTACTTCCGCCATTACCTCGTCTCCTACCTTCCAAACTTCACAGAAGTTCTGCTGCGAAACTTGCAGGACTAGCACTACTGGAATTAGTGAACTTCCGTGAAGTTTGAAAGGTAGGAGATGAGGAACTGGCGGAAGTAAAGCTGTGAGGAGACGTCGTCAGTCGTGCTTGGGTAGATCAGTTGGTAGAGCACTTTCCCGCGAAAGGCAAAGGTCCGGAGTTCGAGTCTCGGTCCGGCACACAGTTTTAATCTACCAGGAAGTTTCAAATCAGCGCACTCTCCGCTGAGAAGTGAAAATTTCATTCTGGGTGCTTGACTGATGTTTTATTCTAACACACAACATCAATAAATGTTTACTAATACTACGGCGGAAAAGAAAACAGAATTAAATTTTAAATAGGTTTTTCTCAAATCACGTTTTCAACAGCAGATGCTCGAAATTGAAATCTCCAGCATCGCTGCAAAACTGACATTGCTGAAGAAACATCTGACATCGTCGAAGAAACACGGAGGAACTACAGAAAGTAATTTACACATGTCGTCCCTCGCTGTGATCATTGAGCAAGGAGGATAGCGCATTGTCAGAAGAGATTCCAGGTTTTCTGTAGACACCGACCTACAACCGTACGGATAACAGACGGATTACAGTGACGAGACAGCTGGAAAAGCACTCCAAATTCGATGTACGTGTGACGTAAGATTCTTGTGGGCAAAACGTCTAAAATTTACATAGGTTCGCTGTGAAATTCTGGCGTTATACGGACCAAATGCAACGTCGCATTCAGCCGTAGTGAAATAGTGCCAATAATACGACGAAGGCCGCAGACACGTGCTTGATGCTGACCTGGAAGTCCAGTTCTTGCACAGCGGTTTCCATCTTTTCGTCAAGAACATTTGCGGCAGAGAGATTTTCCAACGATGAAGAAACGGGGCGGTTTTCGAATGGCTACGTGACCGACGGTTAGCTTTCCATGGTCGTTGAATTGACCGATTGGCACAGAGACTTGGTGACTTCGTTGAAAAATAGTGTTATGTCACTTTGGAGTGAAGTGCAGCTTTCGGTACGACGAGGAAATTGACTGTAAATTGCAAGCACAAAATGTGGTTCATAGTTTCACAAAACGAATCAGTTACGTACGTCTGCAGTAACGCCCATCTTTATGTGCCACTTTTGAAGACGCTAACTATCTGTGGCTTCTTCCAGTTACGTGGGGCGCTCCGACGTGTAATTTTCCAAATACTGTACCGTTTGTAGTGCATTCTCCCAATGGCGCCAATCATTGTACTGCGATGACGGATAGCGGAACTTACAAAGGGGTGGGGGGGGGGGGGGGGGGGCGGGCAGGCGTGAGCGTGCTGTCGTCCACAAAGAGCCGAGCGCCCTGTTTGAGGAGCCCGCCGTTTACTCTGGAGCGCTTTTCCAAGGCGTGGTCGCGGCAGATGGAGCTGGAGACGGCGGCCGGCGCCCGCCACGTCCGGTGCCAGCCCGCTACACCAGTAGTTCCGACGCAGCCACACACACACACACACACACACACACACACACACACACACACACAATCACAAGCTTTGATTGGGGAAAAACTGGGAAGGATGCTGATACTTGAAAAGCATCAATTTTCCTTCTTTCTGGATGATTGAGTGCCACAACGGGACTCGAACTGGGACCTTTGCCTTTGACGGGCAAGTCTACATACTTGCAAGTACGACTCACGACTCGCAATGACAACTTCACTTCCGCCAATCCCTCTTCTTCAACCTTCCAAACTTCAAAGAAGTTCTAACGCACACCTTACGGGAATAGCACTCCCGGCAGATATGAGATTGCGGAGACATGGCTAAATCAAACGCTGGGGGATATCCAGCTTTGAATCCCGGTCCGGTGCAATCTGCCAGACGTTTCATATCAGCGCCCCTCCGCTACAGAGTGAAAAATTCATGCTGCAATTATATTTCTATTTCTTTCATTGTTTTATTTTCTATCGTATTTACGTTCGCGTATTACTGGTGACTAGTTTCGAACAAAACGTTGATTTCCAACCCAAAGCATGCGAATCATAATGACGTTGATGTATTATCAACACACATGTGAACAGCCCACGATTATAACTTTTGTGATGGTTCAAATGATTAAGACTTATGCAATTTTATAGCGAAAATTATTACAGGACAAAAAACGGATCACCTATAAATTTGAGTGTGAACACAACTAAGACTAAAAATAAAAACCATGGAGCCAATGCTATTTGCTACTCCTTCCACCAACGTCATGCAATTGCAATTCCATAAATTATTTGTCTGTGTTCTCGTTTGGGAAGTCTGACGACATCCGGCTGAAAACAAGCTGATTTCTAGCCATACTAAGAGTGTAGATTAACTTCTTAGCTTCTTTCTGTATTAGGCAAAAAATAATAAATGAATGTGCGATTGCCGGCCGCGGTGGCCGAGCGGTTCTAGGCGCTTCAGTCCGGAACCGCGCGACTGCTACGGTCGCAGGTTCGAATCCTGCCTCGGGCATGGACGTGTGTCATGTCCTTACGTTAGTTAGACTTAAGTAGTTCTAAGTTCTAGGGGACTGATGGCCATAGATGTTAAGTCCCATAGTATTCAGAGAGCCAACAACAATAACAACAACAACAACCACACAAACATAGCACTGAGCGCACCAATTAAGATCACTGACACTATCAGTTGCGTAGACGTGACTTGTAAGAAGATGCCCAAATAGCGTCCACCAGAAATATCTGCATCAGTCAATAAGCAACATGAAAAGTGAGTACCTCATCGTTTTTAATCACTAATATCTGTACACTTGTGATGGCTAAATAAGTGTTCCTACATCACAGAGGCCTCTTAAATAACCTTCGCTGCGGCATCGGGGACGTAGCGACGGACTAATTTATTTGAGACGTGGAACGAATTATACCTCAGATTTCTACGTTGTTTGCTACACAGAGTAGTGGAAAAACTGGTTCTACGGCGTGGCAACCCGAGACGACACGCTTCTCCCTATCTACAGGGTAACGCTAATTTTCAACACTGTGCCATGTTCGTCATTCATCTTCCAGCTCCAAATTCCCTGTTCCCAGCACTAAAGTTCCAATGTCTGACAAAAGGTAACTGTGGAACGAACGCGAACAGAAACATGTGGATTCGAAGCGGAAAACATAATAATGACAAATTACCTTATAGTGGAACAGCCCACACTCTGCACGAAGCGTGTGAAAATTAGCTGGGACTTCTCAAGTAACGCGAAACATTCAGAAATTTTCGATTCTCCCGCGCCGCCCCTCTCTCCCCCATCTTGACTCGTTTTCCCTGCCCGCTGACTATGATGGGTCGCCAGCTGTTGCTTACAACAGTGAGCGCTGTCTGTTTACGCTTTCCCTGACGGGAAAGAATTAGAAAAGGAGAATTTAAACTTCAGTTTGTTTACATTCAGTTACAACTTGCCTAGAAGTTCTTTTTCTGATGGAAAATTCGTAGTTAATCTCATCTTTATAAAAAGATTTGACTGAGCAGTGAAACTAGAGCTGATGTTGTTCAGCAAACTGCTCCTTTTATATTATGACAAAAAATTCCTTATGAAGTCTACAAATAAGCCTCCAAGGCGTAGCAGAAGAGATCAGTAAAGAGACTATAGTTGTATTATTCATATGGTTAAAATGGCTCTGAGCACTATGGGACTTAACATCTGTGGTCATCAGTCTCCTAGAACTTAGAACTACGTAAACCTAACTAACCTAAGGACATCACACAAATCCATGCCCGAGGCAGGATTCGAACCTGCGACCGTAGCGGTCACGCGGTTCCAGACTGAAGCGCCTAGAACCGCACGGCCACCCCGGCCGGCAGTTGTATTATAGTCTAAGTTATTTAATGGTTAGCTGTAAAATGGTTTACGGACAAAAAAAAAAAAACTTAAATTTACTGAAAATTTGAGCACGCTCCACCAAAGTGATTAGCCGTCAAGTATCTGAAGTAACTGGCAACGCTTTTGTAAGATGTTGCATTTATAATGAAGAACGTTGTGGAGCAAGGACGTGTTCAAGTATACTCTGCGGATGCCTTACAAATGCGAAACTATACGGGAACAGCCAGCTAAATTCCTCTGAAGACGACACTAGAATTGTAGTGCATATCATTCCAAACAGGACACAAACATTTACCAAGTCAGAAATACATAGCAGTTACTATGAGTTACCAATAGCGAGGAAACAAAGAAGAAAGTGGAGAAACCATATAGCGATCACAAGTATCAAGGTACAATACGCAGTATCATCGATGTAAGACGTTGAGCCGGAGAAAGCACGTTGTTATCAACGAGCTGGTGCTGTAGCCCTCGGGCTGTTGATATGAAGACAGAGAGAATTAGTTTGGTATTTCATTGTAAGAGCTGATCTGAGTCTTTTTTTTTTTTCGTCCTAAGTAAGTTTGCAAGGATCTTATATGGGTTTTGTCTGACGATACGAGCATGATTTCTCGAGACGTATCATACTAATGTGGTTAACATTACTCAGCACTGTCATTGAATCTAATAAGCAACTTTTATAAACAACGGCGTTATACTGTTAGATAATATCTATAGGAATTCCTCAGCTCATAATGAATACGAAGCACTGATACTACTAAGCAGCAAGTTAGCTATGCACGTTCGAGGAAGCAAAAAAAAATGTGTTCTAACGTTTACATAAAATAATAAAAATAATTTACAAGAAGGAATGTCACAACGTGGATATATTAAGATTCTTTTACGTGTAATATGTACGAAAGACATGAAATGTATAAATCGCCTTGTTATGTTTTCCCAGTAGTAGAGAATATACGTATCTACACTTTGCATAAAAAATTCACATAAATCCTTACCAAACACGCCCTGTTTTACTGAATACTTCAGACTTTCCAACAAAATAAAAAAGTGTGCAATATGAAAGTCAGCAGCGTAGTACTGCGATCAGATGTTGTAAAACTTGAGAGACGGCGAAGGTAATAAAAATAAAGTTCGACTGAAAGAAAAAAAAAATGTGACTTATCGTTAAAAAATTATAAATCAGACGGGGGATGTAAAAGACGGTCATGAATTCATAATGAAGTAAGCATTTTTCAACTGCTTTTCACTACACTGATGATATGCAATAAAAAAAAACCTACAGCTCGAGGACATAAGAGCGGGAACGAAACGAATGAAATCCGGAAAAGTAAACTAAACAATGGAAAATGAACGATTTGTGATGGTGAAAAGTGCTGGAGAAAGTGAGAGCAACAGTATAGTTTGTCGCCTCGTTCTTTTATTGCCCATCTCATTCCCTCCTTTTAGGGAGTATAGTGGGTCATTTGAGAGCGTGCTGAGGTATTCTCTTTGCAAGCACTGGTTTCCGGGATGGTTTTCCTGTCTCAGACGTTATGTCTGGTTAAAAATGGAAGGAGACGCGGACCTTGATCAAGCGTGACTTCCTTTTAACTGTACGGTATATGTTACACTGCATTTATGAACTTTCGGGTGATTGAACAAGTGTCAATAATTACAGATTTCTGTAGTTGTATATATAAGTTTGGATGTAGCTGTATTGCGTTGATGTACTGGTGGATATTGTGTGGTATGACTCCTGTAGTTGATAGTATAATTGGTATAATGTCAACTTTATCCTGATGCCACATGTCCTTGACTTCCTCAGTCAGTTGGATGTATTTTTCAATTTTTTCTCCTGTTTTCTTTTGTATATTTGTTGTATTGGGTATGGATATTTCGATTAGTTGTGTTAATTTCTTCTTTTTATTGGTGAGTATGATGTCAGGTTTGTTATGTGGTGTTGTTTTATCTGTTATAATGGTTCTGTTCCAGTATAATTTGTATTCATCGTTCTCCAGTACATTTTCTGGTGCATACTTGTATGTGGGAACATGTTGTTTTGTAAGTTTATGTTGTAAGGCAAGCTGTTGATGTATTATTTTTGCTACATTGTCATGTCTTCTGGGGTATTCTGTATTTGCTAGTATTGTACATCCGCTTGTGATGTGATCTACTGTTTCTATTTGTTGTTTGCAAAGTCTGCATTTATCTGTTGTAGTATTGGGATCTTTAATAATATGCTTGCTGTAATATCTGGTGTTTATTGTTTGATCCTGTATTGCTATCATGAATCCTTCCGTCTCACTGTATATATTGCCTTTTCTTAGCCATGTGTTGGATGCGTCTTTATCGATGTGTGGCTGTGTTAGATGATACGGGTGCTTGCCATGTAGTGTTTTCTTTTTCCAATTTACTTTCTTCGTATCTGTTGATGTTATGTGATCTAAAGGGTTGTAGAAGTGGTTATGAAATTGCAGTGGTGTAGCCGATGTATTTATATGAGTGATTGCTTTGTGTATTTTGCTAGTTTCTGCTCGTTCTATAAAGAATTTTCTTAAATTGTCTACCTGTCCATAAAGTAGGTTTTTTATGTCGATAAATCCCCTTCCTCCTTCCTTTCTGCTTAATGTGAATCTTTCAGTTGCTGAATGTATGTGATGTATTCTATATTTGTGGCATTGTGATCGTGTAAGTGTATTGAGTGCTTCTAGGTCTGTGTTACTCCATTTCACTACTCCAAATGAGTAGGTCAATATTGGTATAGCATAAGTATTTATAGCTTTTGTCTTGCTGTCAATTCTGTTTTCAGTATTTTTGTTAGTCTTTGTCTGTATTTTTCTTTTAGTTCCTCTTTTAGTTCTTCTTTTGTATCTTTATTATTATTATTATTATTATTATTATTATTATTGACTGGTGATGCATAGAGATGGTTTCAGTTTCCGATTTGAAATTTATTTGGAGGTGATCATCGGCGACAGTGCTTGTATTCATCTTATAACCAGGGAAAACCTCCGAAATCCCTGGCTAGAGCTGTCTTTCAGGATGCAGTTTACCGTCGCTGCAGATGTTATTCACTGTAAATAGCGTCAAGTCACCAGTTTTTTGTGAGAATTTGCAGGAATGTTGCACCGTTTAAAAACTTATATGTGAATAGCCGAATTATTCTGTAGCTTTACGGACTACCCAACGAGGACGTTCTTGGGGCACAGGATTTACATATGAATCGTTCGATACTGGCTATGTAGCAGCAAGTTCCGCAGTGTAAGTTGCGGGTGACTTCTAAATGAGAAACTACGAGGAAAATTATGTTTATACCGTCCGCATGTGAACGCAAAGTGGATTTTCAGCAATGTAAGACCGGTCTCTGTCAGTGTCTACTTGTCAGGACCTGCTGAAGAAACGCAGCACGCAACTTGTAATCTTCCCGAGAAAATCTGGCGCAGCAGAACGAGAGATATTATGGCAAGCGAGCAGCCGTGCCGAAAGTGGGGGCGGGCCGCTCCTTGGCTGTGCGGATTTCACGGCACCAGCTGTCCATTTATTTACGGCAAACATTCAGCGGTCGTAAAAGCGAACGCGGCGCGCTCCTTTCGGATGCTGAAAACTTTGATTACGGGTTTCGCGATTGCGAGCGTGAAAACGTAGCCTCCTGGTCTCACAAGCACCGTCTGAAGAATTAATTGCACTCATATTTCCTATTTTCTTGCAGAACAGCATCCTTTCGTACTCTGGACGTTTATGGCTCTGAGCACTATGGGACTTAAACTTCTGAGGTCATCAGTCCCCTAGAACGTAGAACTACTTAAACCTAACTAACCTAAGAACATCACACACATCCATGCCCGAGGCAGGATTCGAATCTGCTGTTGTGTTTGCAGAAGAGCCAACACCGTGTTACTAGTGGAGGCCGAAATGCATGCGTTTTAGCTCACGCAGGCTGGCGTGAGGAGGGAAGGACTATACCGACGTGAGGTCTGGAACATGACAAGGAATTAGAATTCGGAAAGCGGACGTAATTAGTTTGATACTTAACTTTAATCCATTAATGACGAATGTCGCTCTTGACGGTACATGATTCACAATATTATATGTTCAGAATACATTCGTAGTAACTTAATATGGCGCCTTGCTAGGTCGTAGCAAATGACGGAGCTGAAGGCTATGCTAAACTGTCGTCTCTGCAAATGAGAGCGTGTGTAGTCAGTGAACCATCGCTAGCAAAGTCGGCTGTACAACTGGGGCAAGTACTAGGGAGCCTCTCTCAACTAGACCTGCCGTGTGGCGGCGCTCGGTCTGCAATCACTGATAGTGGCGACACGCGGGTCCGACGTATACTAACGGACCGCGGCCGATTTAAAGGCTGCCACCTAGCAAGTGTGGTGTCTGGCGGTGACACCACACCTGCGACCGTAGCGCCTAGAACCGCTCGGCCACTCCGGCCGTCTTCTGGACGTTTAGGTCCAACAGAAAGGGCTAGCTACATTTTGGAGACTTTCTTCAGACGTACAAACTTCTACGTCTTCAGTCCGTCAAGTACTTGTCTTCCTTTCGTGACGCGATATTTTCCACGTGTTCGATATGAGCCCTTCCGATGTCTGTAGTACTAGGACGCTCGATGAACCGACTTGATCTCGTACAAAATTCCTGGAACTATTTGGAACCGAGTGTGAAATGTAGCAATCAATATTACCGCAAATATGGTGGCTTTACAGAAGCTAACCATGGCTGAGCTGTACGGCTCATGCCTACAGAAACTCAGACGCTCTTGGTCACTGTATCGAGGCTATAATCAACGCCAGAGGCGGTGTTACACTTTATTAGTGCGATGTATCCTAGCGAGTGTCGCGATTAATTATTTGTCAGGTGTGTTCCTTTCGCTTTGTTTGACTAAGGGACAGGAAGTCGCCGCAGTGAGCGCAGTTTGTGCCAAGTTAAAAAAAAAAACTACAGGGCAGTTAAATGGCGCCGTGTGGCTGCACAGTAACTGCATTTCAGAAATCAGTCGCCGCCTTGCGCCGCGACGTCGGGCGGCAGGGCCGTGTAAGTAGCATTGGCGGCAAGACACGTCCGCGCCCAGTCACGGCCGGGGCGCTGCGGTCTGACCGCGTCACGCTCACGCCGACAGTGCGCGGTCAGCCGCGCTCACCTGCGGCGCTGCTCTAGCCACTCCACGCGGAGTGCCTCCTAGACGCCGACAACACGGGGAGTGCGTGTTCCTGCATACAAACGCCGCGACGCTGCCTGAAAAAGCCCAATTCTCAATGCGAGAATCGAGTGCCCCTACTCATTTCTATACGAGGGGCATGCAGTACGCAACACTTTTTTTTTCCTCGGCCAGTTTCGGTTGAAAAATAGTTGTGGAACATCGTGGAATGTTCCCGCTTCAGCCCCTATATTGCCATGAAGTTCCGAGACCTGGTGGCGCTATACGTAACCGTCAAAATGGCGTCTGTTAACGGAGGTGCGTTTCAAGCAGAGAGCTGTCATTGAGTTTCTTGTGGTGGAAAATTGCAGGAACTCGTAGGCAGTCGCAGAACGTCTACAGAGATCTAGCAGTGAACAAAAGCACTGAGAGTCGTTGGGCGGGTGGTCTCTCATCGTAGCAATAAGGGCGCGCAAACCTGTCAGATATCCCGCGTGCAGACTGGCCACACACATCTGTGACTCCTGCAATGTTCGAACGTGCGGATACTCTCATTCGTGGTAATCGACGGATCACAATCAAACACCTCGCTGCTCAGCTGAACGTCTCTGTTGGTAGTGTTTGGTAGTGCTGACTCACTCGTCCACCAGTTGATGTACTCCAAGACGTGTGTCCCCTGGGTTCCCCACCCTATAATAGAAGATCATAAAGAGGAACGAAGGACCATCTGTACGGAAATGCTTGTGCGTCACGCTGCTGACAGTGACAATAACCTACATAAGATAAAAACAATTACTTGATAAAAAATGGTAAAAAACTATTTCTTATTAAATAGGAACCTTGAGCTCACAGAAATAATTTGAACGTATGACGTTCCAGTATATCATACAGTACCCTTTGAATTGCGCGCGGTAGAACGAACGACTTAACGAGACATCATCAGACAGTTCTATTTTCTTTTCGCGCGTATCGTCTGCTCCTGCTCAAGAGCCTTAAGTATATCCCGCGTAGATGGTGTACTACGTCGGAAGTGAACCACTCTGTAGTTAAAGGCATGCACGTAAGGGGCGCCGGTGCATAGCTGTACGGTTTTGGCGAATCGTGTAATAGGGCCTTCATTTTCAGCAGTGAACTTCAAATGCTGTCGACGTCTGTGAGCGTTATCATAAAGGTATTCACATTTACCGTTTCCATTTTCAGCAAATCTATCTTCTTTGTCATAAGCGCTTGTCGTTCCCGTTTCTATTAATAGTAAAAAGAGAGAAATGAGTAAATAAAAAAGACCCTTTTTTCTTTCATTTGTTCGCGGGAACTAGGAACATGGACACTGAAGCAGATGCGTTTTACAGCCAGTTGAGTTCCAGAAAATACTAGGAACATTGCAACCAAATACGCTAATTAAAGACGCGGACTGACTCGAGCTTACAGTATGACGGTAGTACGCTTGCAGACTACCAGCCTACGGGAGGGCCCGTTGGCTGTAGTAGGCCTGTTAACCGCCTCTTCCGGGTACGTCAGCGATTCGCAGTAAACGTGCAGCAGTACACCACACAGAAAAAGTTCACGCCCTCGAGGCATGGGCTCGGCACTGATGTTGACGCAGGTGCCCGCAGCGCACCTGCCACCTGCTGGCCGGCGGTCAGTTAACGGACAGCTCCTCAGCGCTTCCACCGGCACCAAGTAGCCGCTGACACGGCGCTCAGTGCTACCTCCTGTAGCGTGACTCATCAGCTGGAAGGACGTAAATCGCGACGAGAACGGAAAATTCAGATATTTCTTACTTGAAAGGTTCATTAGCAGACAGCAGTACAAGTTTCAAACGATGTCCCGCATTTTTAGGGCAGAAAAGTTACCGACAGTACCCTGCTGTAGCCAAAGTTGCTTGGAGTGGTGATGCACGATTAGATTACAGGCTTAGTGTGTGGCCACGATAATGGAGGTAAGAGTTACAAAGTGGATCACATATTTATTATGAAATAACTTGGACGTCATTCACAAACAACTTTGATAATACACTAACAATACACGTTACACTCTTACTCCTTTCCGGCCGGCCGCGGTGGTCTAGCGGTTCTAGGCGCGCAGTCCGGAACCGCGCGACTGCTACGGTCGCAGGTTCGAATCCTGCCTCGGGCATGGATGTGTGTGATGTCCTCAGGTTAGTTAGGTTTAAGCAGTTCTAAGTTCTAGGGGACTGATGACCACAGATGTTAAGTCCCATAGTGCTCAGAGCCATTTGAACCATTTGCACTCCTTTCCGCTGACGAATCCGCTTAATGCAACAGTCTTCCTTCACGTTGAAACTCCATTTCAATGACATATTTAACCAACAGGTAGCTGCGTTTGCTGTCTAAAGGAATTGTAAGCTAGTTTTTACCTGTAATTCAGATTGTGTGAACGACATAGAAATTTTTGCAGTGTCAGTCCTATTTCGCCACATACGATGAAGATTAACAGAAACCAAACCACGATTGCTCGCCTTTAGATGCACAACGACAATACGTACACTGAATCGAATTTTAGCTCTTCTGCCGCAATTTAAATGTTTTCGCATTCACTCTACTACCAACAACAAAATCTCCGTTACATTACCAAAGAGACTTTCTTCACCTTCTGAGCATCGCAATGTATTTTTTGTAACACAATTTAAGAAGGTAACTGAATAATGAAGCGGGAAGGGTAAATAACGTAAGCGTCTCCGGGATGAGTGAAAGACTTGCTCCTGCTCTACATATACATCAACCATCTGAGCGCCAATCAAATTTTTTGCAGACGACGGAGAGAAATATCGTCTATGAGCGATAGTTGGGGGGTTCTGGAGGAGTAGTACTCAAGTTTTAATTGGTGCGATGAATGACAGCTTGCTTTAATTGTGGATAAAAGTAAGGTAATACATATAGGTTGGAGAAACATTACCCGAATATTCGAAAACAACATTAATGTTATCCTGCTTTACTGAGTCTACTAAACATCTAAGAGTAACGTTGTGAAACGACATGAAATGGGATGGGATGGAATACAAGGCCAGTTGCAGGGCATGTGAAGGTGGACTACAGTTTATTGGGAAAGCTGTGGGAAAGTGATGCGCCTGTACAATGGAGAATGTGTACAGAACGCTTGTGCGATCTATCGTAGAATACTGCTCCAGTATTTGGATCTCCCAACAGGTCGGATTAAAGGAACATACCGGAGCAATTTGGAGGCGTAATGTTCATTTGTTACGGGTCTGTTAAATCGGGACGACAGTCTTATGGAAATATTCAGTGAACTTAGACGGGAATCCTTGGAAGGAAGAAGACGATATTTTCGCGAAACGCTATTAAAGAAGATTAGATACAGGCCGCAGAGCGATTTTACTACCTTTAACGGTTATCTTATATAAGAACCATAAAAACAAACGGGGAGTTCAGGAATCTCCAGTCGTTTTCCTCAACGATCTCTCCCGTCTCCGTCGTGCCACCCACAATGACCGCTTCGTGGTTTCTGATCGACTGCTGACCTCACTTCAGTGTCCGTCACTGCCTGGTGTATTTCTCTGCATTGTTCTTGGTATGAACAGAGAAGGGAAGGGTATGATCAACAACAGTGCACTGTACCCTCCGTCATATACTGCACAGTTGGCTTGTGGAGCACGAAATGTACGTACATGTTACACAACTTCCTGGTGGATCACAATTTGAGTGCCGAACCGGGACTCGAACGAAGACGCTTGCCTTTTGCGGGCTTTGATTTACGGCCCCACATCTTGGGGTTACGATTGTCGAGGCACTTGGAGCCATTAGGTGGCGTTTGACTGCGCTGTTGATTTGTACGCGCAGGTTGCTGCAGGCGTGCCGCGGCCTGGTTCCGTCGGGTCGGGTCCTCTCCTCTCTGTATTCGCCGAGCGGCCGCCATTAGAGGCAAGAAGTAGTGTTTGCATAACAAACAAGGCAGGCTGCGCGGCGCGGCCGACAGCCTTCCATCAGCTGCGAGCTGCGGGCTGCGTCCGCCGCCAGATGGAGACGTCAGGCGCGCTGCACTGCGCTCCCAACAGTACAGGCAAGTTCCCGGTTCACCTTTCAGTGGGGTCCCCTATGGAACAGCGTTGCGTATTCATAGCTACCATCATAATGTTGCATCCATCAGCCTCCACTTTAATTTCTTGTTCCACGATAAGTCATTCATTCCCCTAGGTTTTGGCCGTCTTCTAACAATTTTAGGAGGCACAAAATACCTGTAGTTCGGGCGAATCGTGTTTCGGTTTATTAAGTCTGCAGGCTTTCGTAGCCGTTGTCATACTAGCATGTTAGGCCGCGTCATATTACACATAAATTTTTCTACACGACCCATGTTTCGGCACGTCTGGTGGAACCTTCTTCACGATCTTCTAGTGTGTGGTTAGCTGAACACCGAATAGCTTCCCAGCAGAGAGGTCGAAACGTCGACTGTGAAGAAGAAATTGATGTGCAATATGACGCGGCATAACCTGCTAGAAGACATTACCTTCTGTCTTTCGTTTCGGTTCGTTAGTGTCGTAGAACTTACCTCGTCTAACGTCTAGTATTTCAGCACTTTTATTTTTAAGTGTATCATTTAACTGCTCTTAGTCACCGACTCCTGACGAATATAAAGGAAAGTATATTCCTTGTCCGATTATCCAGTTTACATCCCGCCGATTTAATTTTGTGAATTATTCCACAGGAAACTGCAGTAATGGCTGCAGTGGTGACGACAGACCGGCAACAGTACAGAGCTCTGCCCCACTGTCGGCCAGACCTCATGTCGAGCGCCACGCGCGCTGCGACCCATAAAGCGCCCCGCTCACGCAGGAGCACGCGGACGCGGCGACTGCACCGGCCGCTCTCCGCTGTTCGTTACGCTACCCACACCGAGCCGCTCTAATTCACCGCGCGGGGCAGTCCCCCGCGATAAACGATAGTCTGCTCATTCATGTTAATGCCAACGGCGACGCTTTTTTCTCTCCTCTCTCGCTCGGCCACTGTACCGCCCAGACATCTTCGTCACGCCGGTAATTGAGTCAGCTCACGAAGAAAACGAGAATCGTCGCAGCTTTTCTCTCTCACCGTGGCGAGTGCTCAGTCTTCTAACAGACTTGTTCAATTAAGATCTATCATAATAACTTAGCGTTCTATACGAGCGGCACACTAATTAGACGTGGAAACGCTGGAAGTGCATTCCGTTGCTAAGATAAGTAAATAATGTCTTCTCCACAAAGAACCGGAAACGCAGAGTTAACGAGTCCAGAGACTCGCAGAGTTCTTGGCTCATGAAGCTTTACAATAGCAGTTCTACGTAGGTTCCATTTACACTCAATGTCCTTTCTTTACAGTTAACACCAATAACGATTTCATATGGATAGGTGGTGCCATTATTTCAAATTGTCTACCTTCCTGATTTCGACAACCGGTGCCTACTGATACTTTGCAATGATACTTTGTAATGCTTAGTACCTTCGTTAGATAGCTCACAAGTTATTTCTCCGTCATACCTGTGCAGAGGAAGTGTCGAAGGATCGACTTTTGCTTCATGTCCATCCAGATACACCGGTCTGACTCAGTTACAGTATTTGGTAAATCCAGTTACTGAAATGGCGAATGTTAAACTATCACACATAATATCCATCAAACTGACAACAATCAGCAAAAACTGCTAGGTATGCCAAAAACGAAGAGGCTCCACAGGTTCAAAAAGACAACTTCGAAGCCTGAGCGTGGCACCACGACTTGTAGCGAACAAAATAATTACGTCTTACTTATTTTATTTAAAAACTAATGAGCGGGAGACTACTTTGGTTATTATACTGCTCTTCGTGAGCAGTTCAGCTTCCTGTTCGGACATTGTGGCTTTACTGTTGTGCCCCTACATTACCTCAAAAAGGCCATGTCCACGTGTTGCTGAGCTAAATTTGCATCTCCAAAGATTCTGACGTAGCCAAAGGGCCGAAAATTTTTTTGTCCATTCTATTGAGAATTTGCACTATGCTGTCAGTGATTCACAGGTTTCAAATAACTGCTATTGCGTAGCATAAATCACCAACAAGACGGCATTAGATGCTAAATGAATATTTACAACGAGATTTCTACAAATCAGACAAGTATATCGAAAATCAAAGCAACATAAGCTGCAACGCAGACGTAGGAGCAACAAGAACAGCTGTGTCGTGAATGATGTGGCGTCTATTGCTTCTTACTTAAAGAGCTCTATAAATCATAATTTTCACAGAAGTACTACTGAAGCATCATGCTTTGTATACAATGGGTACAAATTTTACAGAATCAGTGTCTATACTGTAACACACACGCCGTTCTGCCTTAGTTAATGCATAGGGAGCGTTCAAAAGTCGACGATTCTCTGCGAACCCGAATCGGCCAGTCACACAGAATATAGCAAGAGGTTGTAGATATTCTACTGACGGTCCACAAAAGCACCTCCCCCAACGTTTAACGTCCAGTCAACAAGGTCAATAGCAACAAAACATAAGTTCACACGTAGTGTTCAACGCTTCATCACCGTTGGTCGAGGCGCGTCTTCTCTCCAGCGTTAGACGTGAGATTACATACCGCATTTCTGAAAAATCAACAACAACAAATACAGTCAGTTACGCAGTTCCTACAACATAACTACAAGTTCATTTTTCCAACGCAGATGGAAGTCCAAAGCAGCCCAATCTAGATTGTGTGTTATCTTAGAAAATGCAACAGGTCTACTAAAGAGACCATCTACACTACGCTTGTACATCTTCCTATGGAGTACTGCTGCGCGATATGGGACAGAACTGGCGGAAGTTCAAAGATGGGGAGTTTGTTTTGCATTATCGTGAAACAGGGGACAGAGTGCTACGGATATGATACGCGAATAAGTGTGTCAATCATTAAAACAAAGGAGTTTTTCGTTGCGGTATAGTTTTCTTATCAAATTTCCGTCACCAATTTGCTTCTCCGAATGCGAATACATCTTGCTGGCGCACATTTACATAGGAAAAAATAATCATCATAATAAAACAGGAGAAATCAGAGTTCGCACGGAAAGATTTAAGTGTTGATTTTTCCCGCACGCTGTCCGACAGTGAAACGCTAGAGAAAAAGCTTGAAGGAGATTCGATCGACCCTCTGCCAGGCACTTGACTACGAATTGCAGAGTACAGATATCGACGTAGATGTACCTACGAACTGGTCTACGATCTTTATTTTCTAACGATGTCTTCAAACGTACTGACTTTACTATATTCCATAAACATTTCATTCGACTCGTGCGAACGAACTTATCGAAACATTTATCTTCTCGTGGAAAGACGGAAGTGTATGTATGTGCTCTGACACATCTGTTTTTAATGCGCTATTGTACTACTGAAATGGACAGTGCACTATTTTGATAGTATCATTCTACTATGCGTACGAATTCAAACAGCATCTGTGATATTTTAATAATGCAGTTTGTTGCTCGCAAAGAAATACTAAGATATGCGGTAAATTCAAACACATTTTTATATTACAGAATAGCGTTATTGCGTTACAAGGTCAATGGTCTTCTCTTATTGTTCTATGAACAGTGCAGGTCATGTTCTATGTAACTGTTATGATCGGTTTCGGTTGAATATGGCCATCTTCAGATTTAAAACTTAAATATAACACTGTCACTACCACCACTGCTTCGTTACAACTCGCTGTAACCAGCTGACGCCAGCTGTAGCAGCAGTCCTGCATTTTAAGTTTTAAATCTGAACATGATCCAGAAACACTGTTTTGTGCATATTTCATTTAAAATGCCGTTTTATAGGACTTCGCTCTGCTGCTTTTATTGAATGACAACAGCATATGTGCTCTTTTAAACTGTATGTAAAACAACACCTCGGCTGCTGTTAAGAAATGGCTTAATTTCCACTACTAGTTGCGTTCGCTGAAAATACCCAGACGACAGGTACCTTGAACCTTAGTGGGTGTTTTAGCACACAATAAAACTTATGCAATAGGATGTGATCTTACGTCAGGTCTCATGATAGAAAACAAATATTAACGCCACTGCAGCACAGTACGGAAAAGCCAAAAAAATGTTAAAATGTGTGTGAAATCTTATGGCACTTAACAGCTAAGGTCATCAGTCCATAAGCTTACACACTACTTAACCTAAATTATCCTAAGGACAAACACACACACACACACACACACACACACACACACACACACACACACACACACCCATGCCCAAGGGTGGACTCGAACCTCCGCTGGGACCAGCCACGGAAGAGCCAAGCCGAAGTGAACCAACTACACATCCTAGCTGTCAACAAGCTAAGTGAGGAAAAGCGCTTGGTTTGCGTGTACGTAACGGACAATGAGCTGAGACGAGTTAACCGCTCCGCATTACCGAAACTCTTCAGCTTGTTGTGATAGAACAAGACATACTACGGCCTCTGGAGCAACCGCGGCTGTGCCCAATGAGAAACCCCAGAGACGGGACGTGCCCAGAGCGGTTCGTTCCCACAGGCCACTTACCGCAGTTCGCTCCTTGCGAAATAATACTAAAGGCAACACAGAAGACCGTAATTTTCACCCGATCGTGACAAATGACCTCTCCCCCTCCCCTCCGCATCCTCCGCTCTCGACAAACCTGATCTATTGACGTCCAATTGCAAAAGTATTTCACGACCCGGCGGGGCAGTTGTGTTATTACGGCAATATTTCAGATGCCAATCCGTGGCTCGGCGCCCGCGGCTCCCCGGCCGACAGCAATGGGGAGTCGCGGACGGTACGGCTGCGGGCCCACAACTTTATTTGACGTCTGCGCGTCGTAAAATCATTGCGATACAAGTCCTGCCTCGTAACAGGCCCTTAAACTTTTCTCTTCTTTTTTTAGCATAGTGTTGCAACCAAATGACAACTTCCCCATTAGTTCGACAAGACGGAATTTTCAGTTAAAAGTTACATAAGTATGAATCTTCAGGGTAGATTCGTAACAGGAAAACATATCTTAACCCTTCCAGACCAGGATTTTTTCTGGAGGGAGGAAAATTTTTTTATGCTCATGTGCTCTCATATGATTTTTTTAACGGTTTTAGAAGCAAGAGCTATACAAATATATGTAACTGTTTTCAAAATACACTGGCGTCTTTTTTATGGATTAAAGCAATCAATTTTCTAATATTCACTGTTGTAATAAATAAACTGATCATTCAATAATTATCACGCAAAATAACAACAATAACATTCAGTTATTCAGTGGAATGTAACTAACCAAACACCTCTGTGCATTCCGATGCTCACAAGCTGCTGCGCACTGCTACATTCACTCGCTGATATTTTTACGGTGATGCACAACAGGTGGCAGCATTTGCGCACGATAAAAATACTGAAAATTCACAACCGTGTACATGAGGTTCCCACTGAGGAAAAATATATCTGCATCAGCTAACACACAGTAAAATTTAATACACGCGATTGCAACCAGTGTATCTGGAAGGGTTAAGAAACGGATATTTATACAACACTTTCGATTGGTGTAATTCAAGTAAGTGGTACGGACTTAACACTTCACTACCGTTCTAAACTCAGCCCGTTAGCTAATGTTTGTCCAGTCTAGTAAACTGGTCCACTGTTCACTAACAGCGGCAAAACATCCACAAAATACATACAAGCTACCGAGTGAATACAAGAACCTGCCGTAAAATATATCTTCACAGACAACAAACGGAATCACAAAATTTTTAGAGATTGTACTGACGTTTGAAGACCAGTTAGGCTTGATCAGAATGTCTCGTGGAACATAATCATCCAAAGGAAAAGACTTTATCGCTAGCTTTGTAGTATGAACGCAACTTTTCACTCTAGCAGTCGCCCTTCCACAGTCTCTATATGGATTTGGCTAGCTATAATGACTAAGGACGTATTATAGCACACCAAATCTATCACACAACGTGAGTTTTTTCGAAAAAGTCCTGATGTACGCGTTCTGTCCTTAATCTATCAGCTATTCCGTAACTCATCACTTGTTATCGCCTACACTTTAAAAAAATTACACAGGATTTTCACTTCACTTTAGCAAACTACTGCTAAGAAGGTGGTCGCTCCATTTCATGAATGTAAGTAATAATACACGGTCCAGTCACCGTAATGTGACCACCGCCTAAGTTCGACGCCAACGTGCAGCAACCACTCACAGATGGCAAGTGACAGCACTAGCACCGGAGGGCATACAAAGCGTGTCGTGGGAACGCAGACAGCAATGCAGTCGTTGTCGTATTGCGGAAGTAGATTATCTGACGTCCAAATGGGCACGATTATTGGCTTTTGGGCCAAGGGTGGAAGCATTTCCGAAACGGCTATGTTTGTAAATTGTTCACGTACCGCCGTGGTTAAAGTATACCCTGGTTGGCAAAATGGCGCTATCCAAAACCGGCGCCGAAACAACTGTGGTGCACTTCAGGCCATAGATGCCAGGGGTGAACGATGGCTGCTGAGATACGTAGGGCGAACAGACGTGCAACTGTTGAGCAACTGACCCCCCAGATGAACCAAGTGGCTGTCAGCAGTGTGTCCTCAATGATCGCTCAGCGATCTTTGCTGCGTATGGCTTCCGCAGCAGGCGCCTGGTTCATGCAAACATGCTGATTGCTGTTCACCAGCGATGGGGGCTAGAATTTGGACGCCAACACCGCAACTGGACGTTCACTGATTCGCGACAGGTGGCTGAATCACGTTTCATGCTGTATCAGAGGCATGGCCTTTGGGGTGGACGGCGTGAAAAGTCTGAAAGCAAACACAGGCCGGAGGAGGAAACGTTATGGACTGGGGAATGTTTTCGTGGCTGGTTGACCTCGTCATTGAGGAAGGCACAGTGGATCAAAACAATTATGCCTCTACCGCTGGGTATCATATTCAGGCTAGGTTATCACATTGGCATGACTGGACAGTGAACATGTTTCACAATAAACATAATTTTCATATCTCCTCTTTCCGAAACAACATTTTGAAAGCAGTCTCTTGGGTATCCAAAAATGTGGTGCCGAAATTGTTATAAACTGAAAACTATAATTTTTCCGTTGTTGATCTGAAACATTCGTCAGTAATTCATGTTTTCAAAAATTTATCCACAAACACTACATTAAGAGGCGAAAAATCTGAAAACGTTCCAACACGTTTCCCACGTTAAAATTCGGATAATGAGCCGTATTCCTATTCTACAGCAAGAGAAGGACTTCTGTCTGCAGAACTGACTGGAGAACACAGTTAAGACACTTCCATTCAACAATATGTTACGGGTGTATGTCACAGCAGTGTACGACATAGTGATTCTCCTACTGCCTGAAAGACACAGTTTCCTTGAAGGAAACGTAGGATGGAGCTACATAGCCTCCTTTACAGGAATCAGCGAGCGACTGTGTTCAAGGGACGCAGTCCGCCTTTACGAAGGTCCACGCGAGCGGTAGTTGTCATTATTACATCGTGGAGCACAGTGATTCGTGGGTCGTGCCGCCGACAATTTGTAGAGCCCAACTGCCGGCAAACTGCTTGTCGAACAAAAACTGGGGATGATTCGCTGTGACATCTGCACTTAACCTCTCAAACAGACAGCGGAATCAATTGCAGACAACTGTACCACGAACCGCAGACTTGAATGCCCTGTGGTGAGCGGTAGTAGGCATGGAGGACGAAAAAACAAAAGGACCTGCTGAGAACCCAAAACCTTGTGGCGACCTCGGCATTCGACGTTTCTGATCGTTGCGGCATGTGTTGAGACACAAGCCCGCACACTCGTTTGGGAATTGTATGAGAGCAAATTACCAAAGGGTCTGCTAGAGGACTGCAAAAACATTGCCCACTCTTTAGAGACGGCTTTTACTTTTTATTCTCGTTATCTTTCCGCCCTGCAGAGACTCGACAGGACTGCTGCCTGAAAACAGGTAGAACAGTAGGCCTGAAAGTTTTCCCTGGTGACACTATTACACTTTCGCTATTTTAAATTAAGAAACATATGAAATGGTGGCTCGTATTCAGCAGTATAAATAAAATTCTAATTTGACAAAGATGAAGTCGCAATGTCTGCTGTGTTGGCAGGCTCTTCTTTCGGCATGAACATTCTCGCAAACTATCTGAGGTGGTAATAACTTAGAACTGATTTGGTTTCTGCTATATTGGATACGATGTTGTTACTGTAAAGGTTATAAATGTAAGGAGTCAACAACCATAGAGTAAAAGTTCATATCAGCAGGTTCACACAGAGATACACCGTGATCTACACTGACGATCCAAACAAATTCTACACTGACGAGAAAAAAGTCACAACGCCAAACAATAATTAATGCACAGTAAAGACATTTCGGGAATACACTTATCTAGGTGATATATTCAAATGATTAACACTGCAAGATCACAGGATAACATAAGCACGGGATAAGCCACTGCAAATGTGAATTGCTGGTACATTAATAACCGGAGTGACGGCCAGAATGTTGAATGCAGGTGAGCAGATGTGTATGAATTGAGATGTACAGGTGCAGGATACCAGCTTGTGGGATAGAGTTCCAGGCCTGTTGCACTGGGTCGGTCAGTACAGGGACGGTTTATGCTGTTTGTTGTTGACGATGGAGTTGTCTCCCGATGATGTCCCATATGTTCCCGATTGCAGACAGATCTGGTGATCGAGCGGGCCAAGGTAACATGTCGACACTCTGTAGAAAAAAATGGTTCAAATGGCTCTGAGCACTATGGGACTCAACTGCTGAGGTCATTAGTCCCCTAGAACTTAGAACTAGTTAAACCTAACTAACCTAAGGACATCACACACATCCATGCCCGAGGCAGGATTCGAACCTGCGACCGTAGCGGTCTTGCGGTTCCAGACTGCAGCGCCTTTAACCGCACGGCCACTTCGGCCGGCGACACTCTGTAGAATATGTTGGGTTACAACAGCAGTATGTGAGCGAGTGCTATCCTGCTGGTAAACACCTCCTGGAATGCTGTTCTTGTACGGGAGCGTAACAGGTCGAATCACAAGACAGACGTACAGATTTGTACACAAGGTGCGTGGGATAACCACGAGAGTGCTTCTGCTGTCATACGAAATCGCACCCAAGGCCATAACTCCAGTTGTAGGTCCAGTACATAGACAGGTTGGTTGTAGGCCCTAAACTGCCATCCTTCTAAACTGCTATCTCTGGCGCCGAGGCAGAACCAGATTTCATCACAAAACACAACAGACCTCCACGTTGCCCTCCAATGAGCTCTCCCTTGACACCAGCGAAGTCACAAATGGCGGTGGTTTAGGGTCAGTGGAATGCATGCAACAAGGCTTCCATTTCGGAGCTTTCCTTGAAGTAACCGATTTGTAACAGTTTGTTGTGTCACTGTGACGGCAACTGCTGCTCAAATTGCTGCTGCAGACCCAGTAAGATGAGCCAGAGCCATACGACGAACACGATTGTCTTCCCTCTCAGTACTGCCACGTAGCCGTCCGGTTTCTTGCGATTGTACGTTCTCGTGACCACTGTTGCCAGCAATCACGTACAGTGGCTACAGTCCTGCCAACTCTTTCTGCAATATCGCAGAAGGAACATCCAGCTTCTTGTAGCCCTATTACACGACCATTTAAACTCTGTGACCTACTGACAATGAAGTCTTCGTCGCCTTAAAGACATACTTACCTGACATCAACTCACCACGTCCAATATCAAAGGTAACTAACGCCTACGACCGTCACAATGTGTAATTAAAGAAATCCTGATTCGCTTTCGAATAGTGGCGCTACTAACGGCTGGCACGAAATGCAAATTTAAATAGACATAATCTCTCAGATGTAGACACAGGTGATTTTTTTCCGTCAGTGTACAAACAATAACGTAAAGGACTAAAAGAAATGCGATAAAGTGTGAAAAGGCTGGTACTTCGTAAAAATGTTAACTTGTTCTCAAGCCGATGATTGGTTTGAACAATACAGTGCTTCCTTCATTTGCAGGTGCTGCTCCCATGCCTTCCTCTAGCATCTGAATTGGCTTGGTTACAGGGCCACCTACAGTTTGACGTGGACTATAACCCGCAGTACAAATTGTCATTTTTCAAATAATTAATTGCCAGAGGTGATATAAGTTAAAGATAAAATCGTGGGGTCAACTGAGTTTTGAAACTCAGATCTTTGAATTTGACAGATATCCACTCAATCACAGAGCGACATGGCACTTTACCGCAATACAAAAAGAACAATGTCCACAACGAAAGAAACCCGTTGAATACGGGTGAAAGTAGTGCACGAGACAATGGAAGTGGACGATAGAGAAAGAAAGAGAAACTGCAAAACAAAAGAATTGAACAGTCTTCACCATTCGCGACACACTACGTTCCCACTACGATCCAAATATTGTTACGTTGCCATCCGCCTTATCTGTAGCTGGTCAGAAGCGACGGCTGCAACGGGACGTAAATAAACACGTTGTCAACACCATCCGCGCGCTAACCCGAATGGCTGCCATTTATGTGGCGAATATTCGACGAGAGAGGGAGGCATGATTTATCTCGTTACGTATATGTATATTACTACACCATCAGATTTATGGAGCTAAATACCGACGATTCATCGGCGCACATGGGCAGAAAAAGGAACTAACATGCATTTGCAACGGCCAAAGCATAAAAAGAAGCGAGGCCAGCGAGATAGGCGAGTAATTACAAAACCGACTGATCGACTGCGACAGCCATAATAGCGACATTCAGAACCACGCGTGGGGCCGCCGGAACTAAGCGCCACGAGACTTACTAACCTGGGCCATTGTCCGTACCATTTCTCCGGTGGAAGACATCCCCCACAAGGCAACATATATTATATTATTCTTTCTTCTCAATCGAGTAACCAATGATTTCTATGAATTCTTATGTCTCACTTTTTATGGGATACCTGGTCGGTGTGTCCTCCTCATACGCCACAGCTCACGCTACTTTACGATACATGGATAAGACGTGTCTCACTTAACGTATATATTGTGTTTTGTTACAAAATGTTGGAGTCCTTAATTACAGGACGAAATGCCTGAGTATCAAGTGTTGGTTTAAATAATAATGCTCTACATCAGTTACGTCGAACACAAAATTCAGGGGAAAAAAAACCCTTAATGACAAGTTAGACAGTGAATCGGTTAACTCTTTGGTAAGCAATACTTCCGCAATATCTTCCTACCATGTTATGAGTTAGCGTGTATAACAAAAAGCGCGCGCATATATATATATACAGGGTGATTCAAAAAGAATACCACAACTTTAGGAATTTAAAACTCTGCAACGACAAAAGGCAGAGCTAAGCACTATCTGTCGGCGAATTAAGGGAGCTATAAAGTTTCATTTAGTTGTACATTTGTTCGCTTGAGGCGCTGTTGACTAGGCGTCAGCGTCAGTTGATGCTAAGATGGCGACCGCTCAACAGAAAGCTTTTTGTGTTATTGAGTACGGCAGAAGTGAATCGACGACAGTTGTTCAGCGTGCATTTCGAACGAAGTATGGTGTTAAACCTCCTGATAGGTGGTGTATTAAACGTTGGTATAAACAGTTTACAGAGAATGGGTGTTTGTGCAAAGGGAAAAGTTCTGGACGGCCGAGAACGAGTGATGAAAATGTAGCACGCATCCGGCAAGCATTTGTTCGCAGCCCAGGAAAATCGACTCGCAGAGCTAGCAGAGAGCTGCAAATTCCACAATCAACTGTATGGAGAGTCCACATTGGCACTTATCTGTCCGTAACTACCTGAACGTCAACTACCCGAGGCGATGGATCGGCCGCCAGGCAGCCCGTGACAGAGCACTTCATCACTGGCCTCCAAGAAGCCCTGATCTTACCCCCTGCGATTTTTTCTTATGGGGGTATGTTAAGGATATGGTGTTTCGGCCACCTCTCCCAGCCACCATTGATGATTTGAAACGAGAAATAACAGCAGCTATCCAAACTGTTACGCCTGATATGCTACAGAGAGTGTGGAACGAGTTGGAGTATCAGCTTGATATTGCTCGAGTGTCTGGAGGGGGCCATATTGAACATCTCTGAACTTGTTTTTGAGTGAAAAAAAACCTTTTTAAATACTCTTTGTAATGATGTATAACAGAAGGTTATATTATGTTTCTTTCATTAAATACACATTTTTACAGTTGTGGTATTCTTTTTGAATCACCCTGTATATATGTGGGGGGGGGGGGGGGGGGGGTTTATGAGATAGAGAGAGAGAATTTCTGTATAATGATAATGAATTAGGCACAATATCTGTGAGCAGTTACACAGAGATTATTATTTTATACCACCAGCATCTAAAATTCCAAGTTTTATATTTGCCAGTTTTTCGACTGCAGTAAGGTCTAATCTAACTTAAACTGACTGGGGGGGAGCCGCGCGAACCGTGACAAGACGCCCTAAACCACGCGGCTAACCCGCGTGGCAATCTTTTATTTGTCTGGAGCGTAGTAGCCTTGTAAGGAACTGGAACGTAGATAATAAACAGAACAGACAACAAGAAAATAAATAGCTTGAAATGTGGTACTGCAGAAGGACCTACAGAGTAGACGGGTATATCGGGTAACTAATGAAGAGATACTCAACTGAGTTGAGGATGAAAAATTTATGGTACAACCTGACTAAAAGAAAGGGTCCGTTGAGAGAACATTTGGTAAATGGAGGGAGGTGTGGGAGAATAAAAACCGTAAAAGGATCAAGATTTCACTACAATAAGCATGTTCAAACGGATGTTAGTTGCTGTAGTTATACAGAGATAAAAAGGCTAGCGTAGGATAGATTAGTGCACACAGCTCCGACAAAAAAGTCTTCAGACTGAAGGTCACAACAACAGCAATAATAATAATAATAATAATAATAATAAAAATGACGATAATAATACTTCAACACAGTTGCAATGAAGTGTTTCGAAACTGCCTTCGTCGAATTACTACTGATGTAGCAACATCATATTTTTTATTTTGAAAGAGATTACTTACGAGGTAAAGGTCTCACGAGCTTTTAGAACTCATAAGAAGTATCTCCATCAGTTGGTTTAAAGCTGCACATTTTTTCAGTTAGCTTCTCCAGTTTTACATTCATGTCTATTCAGTATCGGTATACACTTTCTCAGGAAGAACACCAGACACTGCAGCATGGTAACAGCGCCGCACGGAAAGAGGGACAGCAAACACCGGGCACTTTGGGAGGAGACAGGAGATAGAGATTCCCTTTGGAAACGCGGTGGCGCGGTATTACGCGTAGAGCCGGCCGCGGTACGGTAGCAGCAGCGGCGGCCCCGCTCGCGGCCTTGGCGGCAGAGAGCGCGGTGCGAGAAACGGCGGTCGGGACAACCACCCCGACCGGTAGCCGCCGCCGCTCACCATTACCAATTAAAGCGCACGCTAATTGCTGCCGCACTCTGCAATTTCGGATTCGTCATATTTTACAATGAGCCGCAGCTGCGTCCCGCTGCCTCCAGGCGTCGTCGCCGTCGACCGAGAAAAGGGGAATCGGCCGCGACTCATGTTGTATAAAGATAAAGCAAAATATCCTTTCTTTCCCCAACACTCTGCAAGACACGAATGTTGCTGGCTTTTGAGAGTAGTCGGAGGGTCACGACCGCGTACAGAGCAAGGTTTTTTCAAGGTTCTATCTCCTTATCAAGTGCGAGTCGAAAGACTTGCCACTGGCCTGTCGTTAAAAAGCATTCTTGATGCAGGTTCTGAAGGTTCTATTGCACCTGTGGGTTTATTTTATTTTAACGACCGTTGAAGGAGGCCGCAACGAGTCACAAATATTCTAAAAAATCTTCTGCATCGCCAATACGCGTTTCGGGCTGTACCCATCTTAGATGGCTACAACTGTTCTCATTACACTGTTACTCTGCTGCTATCGTCCGCTGCTTCTCTGAATCTCGCATTTATATTGCCAGCTCCATTAAAAAAAAAAAATGGTTCAAATGGCTCTGAGCACTATGGGACTTAACATCTGAGTCATCAGTCCTCAAGAACTTAGAACTACTTAAACCTAACTAACCTAACGACATCACACACATCCATGCCCGAGGCAGGATTCGAACCTGCGACCGTCACAGTCGCGCAGTTCCGGACCGAATTACCTAGAACCGCTCGGCTACCGCGGCGGCCAGCACCATTCATATGAAGCCCGAAAGACTACGTGTATGCCATGTAAACACACAGAAAATGAACCGGTGTTTACGGTCTCCAAGCCACTAACAATATACACTGAATCGGCAAAGAAACTGGTATAGGCATGCGTATTAAAATACAGAGCTATGTAAAAAGGCAGAATAATGTGCTGCGGCCGGCGACACCTACGTTAGACAAGTGTCTCGCGCAGTTGTTAGATCGTTTATTGCTGCTACAATGACAGGTTAAGAAGATTTAAGTGAGTTTGGACGTGGTGCTACAGTCGGTGCACGAGCGATGGTACACAGCATCTCCGAGGTAGCGATGAAGTGGGGATTTTCCCGTACGACCATTTCACGAGTGTACCGTGACTATCAGGAATCAGGTAAAACATCAAATTTCCGACATCGTTGCGGCCGGAAAGAGATCCTGCAAGAACGGGACCACCGACGACAGACGAAAATCGTTCAACGTGACAGAAGTGCAACTCTTCCGTAAATTGCTGCAGGTTTCAGCGCTGTGCCATCAATAAGTGTCAGCGTGCGAACTATTCAGCGAAACATCACCGATATGGGCTTTCGCAGCCGAAGGCCCACCGTGAACCCTTGATGACTGCACGACAGAAAGCTTTACGCCTCGCCTGGGCCCGTCAACACCTGCATTGGATTGTTGATGAATGGAAACATGTTATGGATTGGATTTACCTGTACGGGTATGGAGACAACCTCATGAATACATGGACCCTGCATGTCAGCAGGGGACTGTTCAAGCTGGTGGAAGCTCTGTAATAGTGTGGGGCGCGTGTAGTTGGAGTGATATGGGATCCCCGGTACGTCTAGATACGACTGTGACAGGTGACACGTACGTAAGCATCTTGTCTGATCACCTGCATCCATTTACGTTCATTGTGTATTCCGACTGACTTGGGCAATTCCAGCAGGACAATGCTACACGTCTAGAACTGCTACATAGTGGCTCCAGGAACACTCTTCTGAATTTAAACACTTCCGCTAATTATCAAACTACCCACACATGAACATTAATGCGCATATCTGGGATGCCTCGCAAGGTACTGTTCAGAAGAGATCTCCGCCCCCTGGCACTCTTACGGGTTTATGCACATGGACATGGTGTCAATTCCCTCCAGCACTACCTCAGACAATAGCTGAGTCCATGCCGTGTTGCGGCACATCTGCGTGCTCGCGAGGGCCGTGCGCGATATTAGGCAGATGTACCAGTTTCTTTGGCTCTTCAGTGAAAACGATCGTCAATCGTCTCAAGTCCATGCCAGGCTCCCTGAAGCCCGATCAAACTGAAAAGTGCTAAGGGTAACGTCGTGAGTGGTAATGTAGAGTAACTGGATAAACATGTTGTTAGTATGTCAACACTTTCCTGAGTTTAGCGCAATACACTTCACTTCATGAGTTGATCATTGCACAATGAGGGAGGAAGAGTGTGTCAGCACTACCAACAGAGAGGTCCAATTGAGCAGCGAGGTATGCGACTGTTATCCGTCGATCACGTCGAATGAGTGTGTCCGCTAGCGGGAGGGGGGGGGGGGGGGGAGTAGGGTAGATTTGAGCGACATTGTTGCGACGGTGATATACGCCTCGCTCAACGACTCAACGTTCTTTCCTTCACGGCTAGGTCCCGCAGACATTCCGCAAGCGCCTATGAATATCTGCGATGCTCTGTTTTTCCGCCAGAAGAAACCCAATGACAGCTCTCTGCTTGGAACGCACCATAGGCGCCGTTTTCAAGGCTACGTATAGCGCCGCCACCTATCGCAACTTCATGAAACTACAAGTGCTGAACCGGGAATGTTGCACGATATCCCAGAACAAATTCCACATCTCTTCAACCAATACTGACCGAGAAAAAAAAAGTTGCATTACTTTTTAATGCCCATCGTATACTCATACATTTTCCTTGTTTTGGTCTATACTATCTCCTCTGAAGTTCGTCGGTGCTGTTCTGGTTCACCGTACATTTTCGCCAGAAATAATTTCAGAAAAATGACATGCAAACTCGACCCCACAGGCAGAATGCTTACAAAGCTTGCATTGGCTTACTCTAGGCGCAACGGCGCACCTTCATACGGAGTAATGCTAGTGATTTTAATTGCAGCGGGAGACGGCCGCCCGGTGAATGGGACTGGCGAGCGAGCATGTCAGCGACCGCGGCGCCGGTGCGGAGCGGAGGCGCGGAAGGCGTCCGCCGAGCGAAGAAATGCCGTTTGTAGGACAAGGCGCGTTTGCGTAAGCCGCCACGGCTCTAAAGGAGGCGTGTCGAATATCCCAGGCATTCAGCATTCACCGCGGCCGCTGAACGTACAAGGAGAGGCACAAATAAACATTTACGGCCGGCGACGACGCCGGCAACAAAAGGCGGCTCCCATATGAGGGCAGACGCGCCCGCGCCGTCCGTCGTCGCCACCATAAAGATGCAAAGCGGGGCCGCCGAGCAGCGCCACACGCTGCCCTGACAACGGGCGAAACGGACGTGAAATACGGCGCAGTGGGCGGTTGCCAGTGCGTCCGCAACTGCACTCCCGGACACGTATGACCCGTGCTTCCGGATAGAGCGCCCCTGTGATTGCTACACGTGAAACGTTTCTTTCGTCCGCCCTCGGATCTTCCGTGACTTCAAGCGAAGCCCCACGTGGCCTCGGCACGAATCCACACACACTCAGCGCCGAACGACTTAGGCTGCGCAGTTCTACTCGGATGATTGGCGGACCTGGATTAATCCTCAGCGCTGCTACAATTGTGAAATATTTTTCATTTCCTACCCTGCCTAATGTAGAACAGCCTGTCCAATTAATGACCGATTCACGAGACAGGGACCTCCCAAATACCAGGCGAATTGTAGTGGGGCGGAAGGAATTCCAGTTGGGAACATTTCGAAGAGGATCTAAAGTTCCAATTGCTCTACAACCAAGGGAAAACTCCCAGAAACTATGGTCAGAACTGGAGAATGGGTACTGTTTTACTTGTGAGGGTGGTATTCAAATGGTTCAAATGGCTCTGAGCACTTTGCGACTTAACTTCTGAGGTCATTAGTCGCCTAGAACTTAGAACTAATTAAACATGACTAAGCTAAGTACACCACACACATCCACGCCCGAGGCAGGATTCGAACCTGCGACCGTAGCGGTCGCTCGGCTCCAGACTGTAGCGCCTAGAACCGCACGGCCACTAAGACCGGCGAGGGTGGTATTCTGCCCGTATACTAGCAGACGTTACTCTGAGAAGAGAGAGAGAGAGAGGGGGGGCCGGGGGAGGGGGGAGTACATGAATTTCGCTATCTCGCGTGTCTGTTCAGTACAAATTTTTCATCTGATTTTAAACTAACTTCTCGATAAGGTATAGACTAGAAATTTCAAGCATAGTTCGTAGCCGGATGACAATGCAATATTAAATAGCTCTATTGTCTGGCGTGTCGCGAACAGTACTTTGTGTTCCACTGTTGTAGTTGCAAACGGCTGCTGGAATGAACGATTGTTGGTAAGCATCCGTGTGAGCTCGAATCTCTCTAATCTTTACCCTCACTTTCTTTTTGCGAGATGTGCGTACGATCAAGCAATACACTGATTGGATCAGACGAAGAGAAACTGAAATATCCTGAAGTCTAGCATAGGACTCTGTTGTAGTCTCTTCATAATATTTGAAATCGACTGAAAAATTTCGCACACACGAGACTAAAATGCAGAAAAAAATATTTAAACAAAAATGAATTATCAACACACCACGTTTTTAAATCTGACTGGAACATATAAAATAATTTCTGTCACCCAGCACACACATGTAACTCCATAAAGGTAGTCCGGAAAATTTGTGATTATGATTTTTTAATCATTTTAACGGAGGGTACATGCAAAACATACAGATGCATGAATAGTTGACCTCCTTGCTATTATCTGTCCCAGACAAGGTATATGAACTTCAGTGTATGTGAATGTGATTTCTTTACGTTTATCTTGAGCAAAGTCGATGACTTGCTCGACATGCTGAGTGTACCTGACATCCCCCCCCCCCCCCCCCCCCCCCCACAAACTGCAAAATCAGTCTAATTAAGGATCGGCAGGTTCCGTATTACCCGCAAACAGGTATTAAAGCTTTTCTGTAGTTCCAAGTCAATCATTACAGCCCTGCATCCCTGTAACCATCCTCAGGAAGATACAGAGATCCGACAAATGGTCTGGAAAATACTGTCGCTAGCAAACGATACGCCCCCTCCAGCTGGTTCCTATCGGCTATTCTGCACAACAATAAAACTGGAATAGAGTTTAAATTACATCAAAACACCACCGTATATGTTTCAAATGGCTCAAATGGCTCTGAGCACTATGGGACTTAACTTCTGAGGTCATCAGTCCCCTCGAACGTAGAACTACTTAAACCTAACTAACTTAAGGACATCATACACATACATGCCCGAGGCAGGATTCGAACCTGCGACCGTAGCGGCCGCGCAGTTCCAGACTGTAGCGCTCAGCCACCACGGCCGGCACCGTATGTGTTTCCACGGAAACAAATATAATTAATTATTCTTATAATTATGACTATGAATATTACTTATTAAGAGAGTGGACGCAACTAAATAAAAAAACTGCTTCTGTTTTCATGATTATGAGTTTCTTTTCCTCTTATCAAACAACCATCCATAGTGGCCTGTAATACAGGGCCATTACAAATGATTGAAGCGATTTCATAAGTTCACTGTAGCTCCATTCATTGACATATGGTCACGACACACTACAGATACGTAGAAAAACTCATAAAGTTTTGTTCGGCTGAAGCCGCACGTCAGGTTTCTGCCGTCAGAGCGCTCGAGAGCGCAGTGAGACAAAATGGCGACAGGAGCTGAGAAAGCGTATGTCGTGCTTGAAATGCACTCACATCAGTCAGTCATAACAGTGCAACGACACTTCAGGACAAAGTTCAACAAAGATCCACGAACTGCTAACTCCATTCGGCGATGGTATGCGCAGTTTAAAGCTTCTGGATGCCTCTGTAAGGGGAAATCAACGGGTCGGCCTGCAGTGAGCGAAGAAACGGTTGAACGCGTGCGGGCAAGTTTCACGCGTAGCCCGCGGAAGTCGACGAATAAAGCAAGCTGTACCACAGCTGACGGTTTGGAAAATCTTACGGAAAAGGCTAAAGCAGAAGCCTTACCTTTTACAATTGCTACAAGCCCTGACACCCGATGACAAAGTCAAACGCTTTGAATTTTCGGCGCGGTTGCAACAGCTCATGGAAGAGGATGCGTTCAGTGCGAAACTTGTTTTCAGTGATGAAGCAACATTTTTTCTTAATGGTGAAGTGAACAGACACAACGTGAGAATCTGGGCGGTAGAGAATCCTCACGCATTCGTGCAGCAAATTCGCAAATCACCAAAAGTTAACGTGTTTTGTGCAATCTCACGGTTTAAAGTTTACGGCCCCTTTTTCTTCTGCGAAAAAAACGTTACAGGACACGTGTATCTGGACACGCTGGAAAATTGGCTCATTCCACAACTGGAGACCGACAGCGCCGACTTCATCTTTCAGCAGGACGGTGCTCCACCGCACTTCCATCATGATGTTCGGCATTTCTTAAACAGGAGATTGGAAAACCGGTGGATCGGTCGTGGTGGAGATCATGATCAGCAATTCATGTTATGGCCTCCACGCTCTCCCGACTTAACCCCATGCGATTTCTTTCTGTGGGGTTATGTGAAAAGATTCAGCGTTTAAACCTCCTCTACCAAGAAACGTGCCAGAACTGCGAGCTCGCATCAACGATGCTTTCGAACTCATTGATGGGGACATGCTGCGCCGAGTGTGGGAGGAACTTGATTATCGGCTTGATGTCTGCCGAATCACTAAAGGGGCACATATCGAACATTTGTGAATGCCAAAAAAAATTTTTTGAGTTTTTGTATGTGTGTGCAAAGCATTGTGAAAATATCTCAAATAATAAAGTTATTGTAGAGCTGTGAAATCGCTTCAATCATTTGTAATAACCATGTATGTATTTGTTGTGTATGCGTAATAAATGTATTATACAATGTTTCCAGACATGTTACTAAATTAGTTTATATATATATATATATATATATTCTCTTGTTAGGTAAGAGCCGGCCGAAGTGGCCGTGCGGTTATAGGCGCTGCAGTCTGGAACCGCAAGACCGCTACGGTCGCAGGTTCGAATCCTGCCTCGGGCATGGATGTTTGTGATGTCCTTAGGTTAGTTAGGTTTAACTAGTTCTAAGTTCTAGGGGACTAATGACCTCAGCAGTTGAGTCCCATAGTGCTCAGAGCCATTTGAACCATTTGTTAGGTAAGAAACAACTTTTTGGTGCGCAAGTTTCGTACGGTTAAGTTAATGTTTGGTTCTACTTACGGTTTTTTGAAATACGAGGCCTGTTCAGAAAGTAAGCTCCGATTGATTGCCAAATTGAAACCACAGTGAACATCATAAATGTTTTACTTGTAACAATTAGCTACACCTTTCAGCTACTTCTCTACGTAGTCGCCGTTCTGACTTAGACTTTTGTCATAGCGTTGTATCAACTTTTCAATAGCCTCATCATAGAAGGAAGCCGCCAGTGCTTTCCGCCAATTCTCCACGCTGGCCTACACCTCGTTGTCTGTGTCAAAATGTTGTCTTCAAAGACAGCGGTTCATGTGACCAGAGATGAAACTCAGGGGGAGACAATTGCGGACTGTATTGTGGGTAATCTCACATTTCCATTTGAAAACGATGCAGGAGCATCTTCATTGCCCCTGCAGAATGCGGCTGAGAATTGTCTTGAAGAAGAAACAGCACGACAGTTATGTAATGTTAGCTGCATAGCTTCAGGCGAAATTTCTCACCAGGCCCTCGTACTTGGCGGCAGACACTATTTTCTAGACATCTTTACGCACCCACTGCGAGCTCAGAAATGAGAAGAGCGACGTAATGCTAACTGGGGTTATACTAGAGACACTACCCAACACATCTGTGCAAAGCTTTATCGGATTTTCATAGTCGTTTCCATTTCGCGACCGATCAGAGCTTACTTTCTGAACGCCCCTCGTATTTCCATCACGTGTATGTCGCCCCGGAATTCTGCTCCATTGCCCTCCGTAAACCAGAATGTCCGATTTTCGTGCACGTTTCACTAAAACGTGTCACTTTCGTATTGCGTTTTTGTTTACAAGGGTGTTAGTTGCGCGTGTTTACTGTTTATAGGGTTTTCAACTGTTGCTGTGCTGTGTGTTTGTCGGTCGTATTTTGATTGCGCTGTGCAGTTTGATAATCCTTTGTTTGTTATGCGGATGCGTTGTTTTTACATATTGTCAACAGTAGGGGAAACTAAATAGGTCACTATTTAATCTACCAAGGTTACGCAGCTCGGTTTGTTGTTATTTTAGTGCCTATAAGTTCTTACTTCTTTAATTTCGTCATTCATTACACTGCTTGACAACTGCTAAGGAACAACTGACACTTGCAAAGGAGCAATCAACAATTGCTACGGAACACCCGACCAATGATAGGAAAAGAGATGCAGAGGACGTGACGTGTTAGCTACAGCAAAGCCTGTGCACCAACGACGCAACTGATTGTATTAAAAAGGTAGATGTCTGCTTTTAAATTACGTGTGTTACTGTTTTTATTATTTTTATTATTGTGCTTAGAAAACCATATGATAAATAATTCCTATTCAACAATGTCTCTGTTCCTTGGCAGTTGTCAAGCAGTGTTCTATCTTGTTCATTTCAAGGGCAAATTTTGCTGTAAAGTTAGGAGGTTTCGGTTGCAATTATTTCATATCTTGTTCCATGATGGATGGTTCATGCGTATGCTTTACTAGTTGCTCAGTAAAGACAGAAAGGCTATTTTCGTAATTCCAGCTGCTTACGCATCCAGCTAGGTACTTCGTTGCTCAGCCTAATTAGAAGTATCTGCTTACTGAGCGAGTGCGAACTCGCCTAGAAAACCGGAAATGACTCATAGGCAAATACAGGATCTTTAATTATTGACTTTGGAGCAGTGAGAAGTTTAACCCTGTCTCTTTGTCGAAGCGAGGCTGGCGACACATATTTAGACTGACGAACTTGTGCAGCAACGGGGTGAGGATATTCGGTGCTGCAGTAAAGTCTCCAAACAAATCTGCGAAGCATTACATCGCGTAATACTGGTCTCACACGCCGTCCAGCTCCGAGAGTGCGTGCATTCTTGCCATGGCCACCAGTGAGGCTTCGTTGACGCCATAGAAGCTCCGAGCACGGACGAAAGGAAAGCCTCAGCCATCATTCAGGTAGGAAACAAGACAGCAGTCCAACGATCCCGTGACAGCTTTTAGGTAGCGTGTGCTGTGACTGTCGGCGAACCGTACCAACGTCTCGTGTTCTGCGAGATCTAACTAATGTCAGCGGACACTCGCTGCCCCGGCAGTACGAGGCAAGGAGTAGGGATGGGAAAAACCAATCGGTTAAAGCCGATACCGTTGTTTCAGTTTAGAATATCAGGTGTTTTTTGTCTCTGTTATAACAGGTTTTTTTTTCATTGTTTATTAATAACCGGATAAAAACTGGCATATAAATTGGTATTGCTAAAATTTTGGCTTTGTAAATAAAACTTTTTTAAATAAATGACTACCGGTATTGTTTATTCGTAAAATTCCTATTGCTCTGAAATAATGGATTATTATAGAAACGGCGATACGCGGACGGTGCTAGTTCAATAACAAAACAGTTAGGAACCAGCAATAGACAAATGAGCTAAGGATCGATAGAGCATTGTAGAGTCAATGACGTTCAGTAACTATATAATTCTTTAGACTTTCTCGGCGATTCGTTGTCATCTCGTAGAATCTGGAGTACTGCTGGTGGTCAGCGTCAACACGTTTCGACGTCGTAACTCGGTGTTTCCTGAGACCGGCAGTATACCCGTTTCTACGGGGCGACACTAATGTACCCGCTGCTGCGTGGAGTGACCTCTTACACAGTACGCGTGTACAAAAAAGTGTGCAAGACCTGCACCCACTTGTTCTACAGGTAGTTTCTCGCTGTCATCCTCGGACATCAGTTGTATTGCAGAATGGTACCATTTCTAATTTGGAAGTATTTTTCAAAGTGTGGTAGCAATGAAGTACCGTGCTCCATTTGCTTTAAAAGACTGAAAAGAGGAGGCGGCACAGCAACCTTGCGACATCATATAAGGAGGAAACACACAGAATGTTCCTTGGTGCAGAAGATTAATTTGGCTGATACACCTATAATGTTACCAACCTGAATTTTTTGGTTGTTTCAGTATGAAAAACAGATACCATCCAAAAGTGACGATGCAGGAAAGTCACCAACTTGCGATCTTTAGCCGTTGTTGTCGATACGCGCGTCTCCTTCACCTTTGCAATCATTGCTGGAGACAAAGAAAACGACTTCTGGTTCAGCCTCAGCCCCATATCGACCATGTTCTCGTACGTCTTCACCTTCGTTAGCAGTTTCCGATCTTTGTTCGAAGTCTGTGCTTATTAAGAGAGGTAATAGCACTAAAAAACAGCCGGCCGGTGTGGCCGAGCGGTTCTAGGCGCTACAGTCTGGAACCGCGGGACCGCTACGGTCGCAGGTTCGAATCCTGCCTCGGGCATGGATGCCTGTGATGTCCTTAGGTTAGTTAGGTTTAATTTGTTGTAAATTCTACGGGATTGGTAAAGTGTGAACCGCCAAGAAAAAGAAACCCACTGGTCATTCTATACGATGTACCAGCAACAATAACGAATGAAGAATTACACCAAAGTATAAAGGATCAAAATTTCGATCACATGAATGAGAATGAATTTAAGGATTCTTTTAAGCTAAGATTCAAAACGGGACCTCGGGATCGTGATGTCGTGCATCACGTCGCTGAGGTCACAGCACCAATGTGGAAACAAATCATAACAATGGGCAGACTGTACATTGGCTTTCATGCCATCAATATTAGAGACTACCTTGTGGTACCTCGTTGCCACAATTGCGGAGACTTGGACCATGTTCTAAGGCACTGCACCAGGGGGTCGGCTTGCTCCAGGTGCGGCGAAGATGGACACACACGCAAAGAATGCAAAGCTGCAAGCGTGTGCATTCCCTGCAAAAGGCGTGGGAAGAGAAACTGTGGAGCCTCAGGACGAAATTGCCCTACATACCGCATGTTAGAGCAAAGACTAATATCAAGAACGGACTATGGCTGAGTACGTACAACAAAACAGGATGCCAAAGCGAAAGTCCCCTAGCAAAAGGAGGAGGGACGCCATTAGGGCAAGCAGATTCAAAGAGTTCATAAAGTCTCTTTCGAGGGATCCGGTACCAGAAACAGTCGACAAAGGCATTCAAACAGATCCACCAAAAATAGATAAATGCATACAGACAGAAACCATCCCTATGGCTACTCCCTCCTCTCTCAGCAGGGGAGTAAAGCCGACTATACACCTGCAACGGCAAAAGCATCCTGTGCCTGAGGTCTCAGCAAATATAGATAACCAAAAAGAACAAAAGCCTATACAAGAGAACACCATAACTAGTTCGGTAGAAACCTCAGTGGTAAGACTACCGCCAATAGACCCAGTTCGGATATATCCGAACCTAGAATTCACCATGCAACTGGCGAGATTAGAGCAGCCGGCTACCCTGACCACTGCCTTACGACATGTGGTCCGCGTGGGGCACGAATACGGAAGAAGAGTCACCTTCTCGGTAATGGAGGCTGTGGACAGGATACAGCTAAAGTCAGTGAATCTCCCCACTGACTTCGGAGCCCTGCGAGACTTACTAAAGAAAGTTTTCGAAAGACGAGGAGAAAAGTTTGACCTAAACGACATATACGAACAGTCAGTGTTGGCAAATGGACGTCTTACGTATGACTGGAACAAGACTTGGCCAAACGATCACATACATACATACTTTCCATAGATGACAAAAATTACAATTGGCCAACTTAACACACACAACAGTCGACTCGTAATGCAGGAGCTCCGAAAGGAAGTGGAGGAGAGGAGGCTCGATGTGCTCTGTCTACAAGAGCCGTACTCCCTGGATGGAAAAATCACATTCACAGCCGCGACGTGGCAAGTAATCAGCCAAGGAGATAATCCGAAAGCGGCAATAATCATCACGAACAAAGCCCTGAAAGTGACTATACTATCACAATTTAATAACAGTCACTGCAATGTCGTGGAGCTGCTATCTCCTAATGAAACAGTCATATTAATTAACATGTACTTTCAGTACGGAGATAATATTGAAGTACATCTTGACCATCTGGCAGCAGTAACCACGGCGCTGCAGGGACGAAGAATCATAATCACGGCTGATGTCAATGCAAAATCCCCCCTATGGCACAGCGGCACAAGGGACACCAATGGAGAAAAAGTAGAAGATTACATCATGGCATCACAGCTAGTGATAGCCAACAAACCTGGTAATCCTCCAACCTATGCGGCGGGAGGAGGACCAGGCACGAATATTGACATAACTTTAGCAACCCCTAATGCAATCAACACGATACAGGAGTGGAAAGTGGAGGAAAACGCCACTACAAGTGACCATAATTTAATTACTTTCATTATAGGTGGAAAAGAGTCCTGCTGGGCCATGGGGTGGGAGATGCAGTTTAATTACAGAAGGGCTAATTGGGAACGACTAGCCAGGGAGTGCGTCATTCCTGCCTTACCAGAGGGTGAAGCAGACTTTGACATAGACGTAAATGACCGAGCAGAAGAACTGACCAACGCAATAACGAACGCGGTGAAAGCTGCCGTACCGACCAGGAGGAAGGCCATTGCAGTCTCTCCATCGCCATGGTCGCCCGAACTAGAAACTATGCGCCAGTCTGTTAGGAGGCTGAGAAGGTATTACCAGCGCAGTGTCGTCTGGCTGGAACGGCAAAGATGGCTGATACAATATCGGGAGGCTAAACGTCTTTTTCAGAAAGAACTCCAGGATGTTAGGATAAAAAGCTGGGAAAACTTCGTCCAGAGCCAATTGGCACAGGACCCCTGGGGTACACCGTACAAACTAGTACGAGAGAAGATCCGCTCTCCACTAGAATTGTCAACAGTTAGGCACGGGGACAGGATGACGGAGTCTTGGCAGGAAACTGCTGAGGTCCTCCTCCAGTCCCTGTTGCCTGACGATAGTGCGGATGGAGAATCCGACCAGCAACAACAATTAAGACATGAAGACCAAAATGAGTACATCAATAATACGGCAGTCTACCCTTTCTCGGAGGAAGAGGTAGCTGCCCATATAAAAGCACTTAAAAGGGGAAAAGCTCCCGGGCCAGACGGCATTGTGGCTGAGGTGGTGCAGTTCCTGGCCCCCCAGCTAACTGCACCACTCACTCACCTATACAATGAGTGTCTGATACGGCAAAAAATTCCTAGGGTGTGGAAATCAGCAAACGTAGTCATTATTCGGAAAGGGTTAGATAAAGATCCTACAAATGTAAAATCTTATAGACCTATTTGCTTAATCAACATACTAGGGAAAATATTAGAGAAGTTACTAGCTGACAGACTGGCTGCACATAGAGTGCTGCGTGGGGTGAGCGACAGACAGTTCGGCTTCAGGCCTGGGCGATCGACATCTGATGCGATCGCCCTGGCTGCTGAGGTCTGTGGCTCTACCCCGCATAAGTACGTGGTGGGCATTATGGTTGACATCAGTGGCGCCTTCGACAACCTGTGGTGGCCTTCGCTCTTCTCCTGCTTGCGGGAGAAGGAGTGTCCAGGGCCGCTATATGGATGCCTGAGGAGCTATTGTGAAGAACGGGAGGTCTGGCTATCATCCTCTAGCAAGAGAATTGGAAAAGTTATAACAAAGGGATGTCCTCAGGGTTCCGTACTCGGGCCCCTGTTCTGGGACATCCATATGGAGCCTTTATTGGACACCCTACAACAAAGTGAGGAAGTGCTAGAGGTGATAGCGTATGCAGATGACCTCCTCCTGCTGGTCGGCGGCCGAAGCCGCGAAGACATTGAACCTAAAATAGAGACTGCCTTAAATAAACTACAGCTATGGTGTCAAAACACCAAAATGACGGTGTCGCCAAGTAAGTCCACCTACTTGCTATTAAAGGGACAATTAATACGTAACCCGACCGTACGTATCAACCGCTCGCCGGTTCTTCGGAGACGTGACGCACGTTACTTGGGCATCATCATTGATGAGAGGTGGAATTTTGGGAAACACATTGAAACCGTGACCCAGAAAGCTATTCAAACACTGAATAACCTCATATCCATAGGACACAGAAGATTTCATCTACCACCTCACCTTATAAAACTTTATCACAATAGTATACTAACATCGATAGTGGGTTACGGCTCGGGGGTCTGGGCACACAGGCTCACGAGGGTGGTGCCCGCCATGACAGTGAGAAGGGTTCAAAGAAACATGATTCTAAGATCGGTAGGTGCTTATCGTACAACACCTGGAGGAGCATTAACAGTTATAATGGGGCTTTGCCCCCTGGATATTAAAATCAGGGAGCAAGCTGCATGGTTCTGGAGTAAAAAGGGAAACATAACAAAAATAGAGGAAATCTTAGGTATCAGGGCTGGGGATAAGGGCGAGATTAGGAAAAGAGGAGTACAACTATGGCAAGAACTATGGGATACTGATGAAACAGGGCGCAGGACACATGAATTGTTACCAAGTATTACAGAACGGCTGAAAATGAAATACTTCGAACCAACCAGAGGGCTAATCCATTTTCTCACTGGACATGGACCTTATCCGGCATACTTATGCCGGTTTGGGAAAAGGGCGACACCCGCGTGTGAATGTGGTGAACCGGAGGGCACTCCCGATCATGTGATTTACGAGTGCCCTCTCTTCAATGATGTTGCCTCTACACTACGAGACCAACTACCTGACTATGACACTTATAACCTAATTAGACATGAAGATACCTTCCAAATGATAAATAAACTCGCCAACGAGGTATCACAAAAGGTGCTAAGAGAATACATGAGGGAACTAGACTAAATAGCACAAATTGCGACTAATACGCCCTACTCCCATTCCGCCTGCGCGTGGATAGGCCGACTCTTAGTCTGGAATCCGCCACGCGCGGGAACAGGGGGGGTGGGGAATAGGAATTACCCGGAATTGACATTACACTGGAAATGACGTAGGTTAAAATTAGATAGTAGGAATTAGATTAGAAATTTAGATATAGGAACCTGCAGCGATTAAAATCCTGGCCTGCCCAGTGTCAGGGGCACGCCCATCGGGGTTAGCTCGATGGGCAAGGCATATAAGTAGGTTTGTATATTGCTGACACACTTGTGACGCTGCAGGAAGTAAATGTAGGTTTAGTTTTTAAAATATTAGAAGTTTAATTAAGTAGTTTATTGTATAGCTGCCCATTGCAATTAGAAAGCTGTAGCTCACAACTTAATACATATTGTAATTAGCTGCAAATTGTAACTAACAGTAGTAAGTAAGACCCACTAATGTAATAAGGTGGTGGGTTAGATGTATAAATATTATTGTAAAGTAAATAAAGATTTTTTTTTTTTTAAAAAAAAAAAAAAAAAAAAATTCTACGGGACTGATGACCTCAGATGTTAAGTCCCACAGTGCTCACAGCCATTTTTGAACTAAAAAACAGTAAACAGATTATAAGACAAACAGGGTCTTTTGAGCGGTTTTAACAGTCAGGTTAAACTGGAGACGAACCAATGTAACCGAAAACCAGTCGCTTCAGCGACAACCGCCATCCTCAGGCGATGTTATTACGACTGTGCACGGACCGGCTGCGCAGCTCTGCGCGGAGCCTGGCCCCGGGGACGCGGCAGACGCTGCGTGGTGTCTCGTCGCCTCGAGACAGACGCGCCGTTGGCCGGTGTTATTCCGGCGGCTCTTGTTGCCTCGTAAGAAGGTAATCTGGCAATTACGGCTCCGGCGACGCGACGCGGAGGGTACTCGAGTAAGGGCCGCGGAAAAACACGGCCATTAGGCAAATTATGGACGCCGGGGTGTCAACACGCGGCAGCCTCTGCGTCCGCATCAGCATCCGGCAAAAAAGAGCCGCGAAGCGCGGCCGCGGCCGCAGCTCCGACTGCGGCATCACACGAGATTAGACGCCGGCCGCCGCTAATGCGTGTGGCAGGCGCGCGAAAATCATCTGGCGTGTCGTGGCGCCACACAAGAGAAGGTACGCTCATCTGACACTTGTCGCTGTGGGTCAAATAGGACGTGTTACATATGCACGTAACGACCACACTACTTCTTAACTGACACTAAATACTACAAAAAGCGAGAGCTTGCCCTGAAATGAGCAAAAGCTGACAACTTTGTATTTTGGCGCGTTTTGTTTCCATTTAAGTATGCAATTTAACTCTAATACATGCACAACTGACTTGTAATTAATACGTTCGTTTGCTTGTAATTGTTAGGCCATTTCTGTATAAGTTACTTCTTGCGTCACAATATTGGATCTTTGACGGTTGGTTATCTACGTAAGCTGAAAATACAGAAAAACAACTTTGTAATTTTCTCTCTCTCTCTCTCTCTCTCTCTCTCTCTCAATCAGCTGAACAGCTTCGTCTGGAGACAACTGGAGGTCCATTACTTTTTAATTATATTGTTTAAAGTCCACTCTAGCTGAAATTATTTCCGCGTGGAATGGGCGCGTGGTTTGAGCCGCCATCTCACGGGCTGCGTGGCCCCTCCCGAGGTTCGAGTCCTCTCTCGGGTATGGGTGTGTGTGTTGTTCTTAGCGTATGTTAAAGTAGTGTCTAAGTCTAGAGACCGATGACATCAGCAGTTTGGTCCCTTAGGAATTCAGACACATTTGAACATTTTGAAATTCTACCGTAACTGACAGTCATCAAGTGGAATTGTGATGTTTCCGTTCCCTAACTCGATATAGCCATGCATGGCAGTAGGCCCAAATGTGGAGACACTACTAAATAAAATAACTATACTTAAAGACTTTTTTAACTCCTCTTTCTGAAATATTGGAGAGAGAGAGAGAGAGAGAGAGAGAGAGAGAGAGAGAGAGAGACAGACAGACAGACAGAGAGATTCTACATCCGCGTGATTACTCTGCTATCCACAATAAAGTGCCTGGCGGAAGGTTCAATGAACGACCTTCAAACTGCCTCTCTACCGTTCCACTCTCGAACGGCGCGCGGGAAAGACGAGCACTTAAAATTTTTCTGTGCGAGCCCTGATTTCTCTTATTTTATCGTGATGATCATTTCTCCCAATGTAGGTGGGTGCCAACAAAATTGGTTAATAATTAGAACTTCTATAATGTGGGAGGAAGTTTCATTCCTTTTCCATTGTAACTTCTCTATTAGCGGGATCTTTTTTCAAATGGTTCAAATGGCTCTGAGCACTATGGGACTTAACATCTGAGGTCATCAGTCCCCTAGAACTTAGAACTACTTAAATCTATCTAACCTAAGGACATCGCACACATCTATGCCCGAAGCAGGATTCGAAACTGCGACCGTAGCGGTCGCGCGGTTCCAGACTGAAGCGCCTAGAACCGCTCGGCCACAACGGCCGGCGATCTTTTTTCAACTGTGTTATAAAATCCATTAAGGTCCACTTACGGAAAGGAGGATAACTGGTCTAATGATCGTTAAATCTTAATGTATGTCTCGTCCGTTCTAAAACATTAGACGTCATACATCGTAATCTCAGTGAAATTTAAGCTTCCGACGCAGATCAAGAAAGAACCTGAATCTAGACTTCATAGATGAAAGTACAGGGTTTCTTGGTTTTATTAACGTTCAGCCATTCTCGGCATCGAACGGGACATTACGAGATTAGAACCGCCAAGACTGTAGGAAAGACATGCCTCAGTATGTTGAACCAGTTCTGTTGGCACCCACCTACACAGGGAGAATTGATCATCACGATAAAGTAAGAGAAATCAGGGCTCTCTCAGAAGTACTACAGACATACAGAAATGAAATGGATGATCAGTATTAAAATACTATCTTCCCGAATAAAGGTTCACTTCCTTAATAAAGGTGCCTTTCCGCTCAGCGTGAAATACTTTTATAAGCACAGGCTTAATTCAGTACGACACGATGCCTTTAGAATTCGTTCGAACTCCGGTTAAGAATCTCCCCTTAAAATGTAACTTTTATTTGCTTTAAGGTTTGTTATTACAGCAAAGCGACAAGACAATTACTGACAATTGATGTATTTTCGTACTTCAAACGTCATCACAAACTTCTCGCGTAAATTCTTAGGCATCACTCCACTTGAAAATCGCAGAACCACAGCCCCTGCATATCATCTGAAAACTTGGATACTGCACGAAAACTGTAGACTGACAGCATAAAACCTTTTCCTGCTGCAGAAGACATTAACAAATGTTGTGAACGAAACAAGACGTTCTTGTGCCGCGACACATTCGTGGTGGTGGTGGTGGTGGTGGTGTAAGTTCCTATAGAACCGAACTGCTTAGGTCATCGGTCCTTAGGCTTACACACTACTTAATCTAACTTAAACTAACTTACAAGAAGGAAAACACACACACACACACCCATGCCCGAGGGAGGACTCCAGCCTCCGACGGGAGGAGCCACGCGAACCGTGCCAAGTCGCCCCAGACAGCGCGGCTACCCTGCGCGGCCCGCGACTCGTTCTTCTTAGTGTTCAATCTTCTTTTAAGACTGCAGAATATAGCCATGTTCCTAAAGGCATTTCATGAAACCATAACGCCTCTTACGTGACTCACGAGATATTTGTTAAGCATTTCATGCCCCATGAAGTTTAGCAATCCTTCAGATACTGTGCCGTCTTCCTGGAAAGGGTAATAAATTTTCTCTTCACAAAGAGAATCTGTCAAATGATTCTCCATTCATAGCTATAGCAATTGCATCGCTGTTGCATTTCTGATGGGTAGTGTAGGTCTTCACTGTGTTAGGTGCTGTCATAACGATGTCGACAGTGTCAAGCAAGTATGGAATCAGAATTTATTTTCACCATAATCAAAACGAAATTAGGTTTCATATGTTGGGAAAATTGGCGAGCTAGGCAAGTATGACAAATTTCACTGAATTGAAATCCATGGCTACCACGGGACGCACTTTATGCGCACATGTCTCGACTTGTCCAGCGGGCGCCAGCTGGGACTTACCTCTCTGGAAGTGGGGTGCATCGGGCTGGACGGAGGTCGGGGCGCACTAGGCAGCCACCTCTTCGCCTGGGACTCGCTCTCATCCTGAAACAAGAAGAACGGAAATGTCGTTACCAGCTTCTCCAAAATCCATCCGCACTGTATTTTTATCTTTTCATTTTTCTTTTTTTTTAAAAAAAGGAGAAGAAAATAACGAAAAGGCACAGTCAAGATAAAGGTAAAACTCGAGACTCTGCAGCTCAGCCTAATGAGTCCGCAGTTGCGATGCAACTGATTCACACAACAGCAAAAGTTAAATTAGGAAATTTATTTCAACGTCACTCCACAGAGTTCTCATAATAACCATGTCAGCCCACTGTGCTACACAACTGAGATCTTCTTAAGCATGACTGCATCCCATCGGAAAAAGAATGTGTGTGTGTGTGTGTGTGTGTGTGTGTGTGTGTGTGTCCGCGCGCGCGCGCGAAGCAAACAAGGGAACGCGCCTATCGGGGTATACGCACGAACGTTTCTCAGTTTAACGCGCCGTGCGTGCTCCTGCAAGTCCAAACATTACCAATACGCAAACATTTTCTAATATCTTCAGAGGACACCAGTCTCGATAAGGTTAATAAAAGAGATAGTAACCTAACGCCAAGCTATCATGCTACACGTATGATAGTGAGTTCGAAAGCTATTTTCTGGTTTTACAAAAAGACAAGAGCTTCACTTAGTGTGTAGCCATCTCTGAACGCCAACATGTTTACAGCAACATTCAGCTACGTTGGATAGCCCTAGCCCTGGATGATGTTACATGTCGTGAAACCTGTGTGTTTACAAGGCAACAGCAGAAAAATCAGAATATTCAGTATGTTTGTTTTTTCTATGAATCAAAAACGTTACTCTCAAACACGGTGTGAAAAATTACGAGGTACATCAGTATTATTTACTGTTTCATTCTGCCATCTGTGGCTGCGAGGAGTAAAACCGAACTAAACAAATAATTTTTCTAGGTGAGAGGCTAGGTCCTTTCTTTTCGAAATACGCCCAAAGGTCGCGTTGTAAGCATGTTAAGACGCATCGGCCAGCCGGTGTGGCCGAGCAGTTCTAGGCGCTTCAGTGTGGAACCGCGAGACCGCTACGGTCGCAGGTTCGAATCCTGCCTCGGGCATGGATGTGTGTGATGTCCTTAGGTTAGTTAGGTTTAAGTAGTTCTAAGTTCTAGGGGACTGATGACCTCAGATGTTAAGTCCCACAGTGCTCAGAGCCGTTTGAACCATTTTTGAAAGACGCATCGGTGCTAAAATGCAAAAAGGCGCATCACATTCAAAACATGGTTCAAATGGCACTAAGCACTATGGGACTTAACATCTGAGGTCATAAGTCCCCTAGACTTAGAACTACTTTAACCTAACTAACCTAAGGATATCACACACATCCATGCCCGAGGCAGGATTCGGACCTGTGACCGTAGCAGCAGCGTGGTTCCAGACTGAAGCGCCTAGAACCGCTCGACCACGACGGCCGGGGTAACGCATTCCATTCAAAATGTCCGTAAGGGGTCAAATCGCAGTGTCACTACATCAAGATCTATTATGCAAATTGAAAAACGTGAGAGAACATATACACGCAACTTCCAGTTCAAACCAGTCATTGTCAAAGGCGATTTTAATCTAGTAAATGTTGCCCCTTCATTTTTAGTAAGATTGTCGCACAGGTATTATGTATTCAATCACTTATTTTGTTTTCTTGAGAACGGCATTATGCGAAATGGGAACCATTACACTAAGTAATGGTAATACCCTTCACGTGAAGTCAGCTTATTGCAGCTCAGCTCAAGTGTTAATGTCGCCTGCAATAATCAGCTCAATTTTGCTGCCTATTTTTTTCAGATCTCGAAGAATAAGTAAATCGAGGTAGTTATATGTCACATGTCAAACAACAAAAACATAGGAGGAGTGCTGCACAGACGAGAAACAAGTCCTTAAGAACTGCAGTTGGGTGTCTGGTCTCTTAGGCTACATGCGTATATTAGCGTTGTCCGTTACGGTCGACGATAATGAGACGCCGGGGCGGTCCCACAGCACGCCGCTCTCTGTGATTAACGTGTTCCGCGCGTATTATTTAACGAGGTGTCCTTCAGCAAGTCTCTAAAGGAACTGTAACGCCGCCATTTTACACGGAGAGCTATGTGCTTCATTTTTCCTCCATGGTCTTTCCATGAAGAAGAAGAAGAAGAAGAAGAAGGAAAAAAAACATATATTCTTACCTTTTTTTGTTGTGCAAAACAGTAACAGATAACAATTTCATACCACGCGTCATTAATCAGTAAGTGACAATACGTTTAAAACATCATCACTGTCGATCACTCGAGCATGTTAGCACACGCTTACAACATTTTCCTAAAATTCAACATACCGATGTGTAACTGTTGTTCTTGATTATGTGAAGCTCAGAAAGCATTGTGATTTGATATAGAAAAACAGCATCTGGTTGGCCCCAGACATATGAATGACGCGTAAACATAACAATCGAAACTCGTGGGTAACACGTATCAAAAGTAAACATAGTTTGAAAGAAGTCAGGGCCGTTTCTACCATTAGGCAAGACAACGCGGCCACCTACGGCGGCAAAATTTTAGGGGCGACAAAGGGCGGAAAAAATTAATTTCAAATCAAACAGCGAAAGACCTTAGCAAACGCGCAGAAAAAATGAAAAATTATAATAGGTAACTGTTTTCAAAAACATACGGAACAGTTACTTAATAAGTCTTTACTTACTTTGGCGATAGTGAACACATTGCCTCTACCTAACTTTAAAGTAAAGTGGATGCTGAAAAGATAAGAGTTATTCCTCATTCTAAAAATATTTCAATTGAAACAGAAACGAAGTAACACCACGAGTATCCAGATGACGTAGTCTGATGTTTCTACAATTCACACCAGAAAACAATTCCACACATTTATTCATCCAACTTTTTTCAATTAAATAAAGGATATAATTGAAGTTTCAAAAACTGAGGGCAGAAAATAAGAAATTAAGGATATTTGTTACTATGGATATAGATGGAAATTAAGGATATTTGCTGTCCTCAATCAGTTTTAAAGAAATTTATGACAAAGGATGAAAACTGAGAACTGTCCCCGAAAAATGCGGACGTGTGGTTCAAAAATGGCTCTGAGCACTATGGGACTTGACTTCTGAGGTGATCAGTCCCCTAGAACTTAGAACTACTTAAACCTAACTAACCTAAGGACATCACACACATCCATGCCCGAGGCAGGATTCGAACCTCCGACCGTAGCGATCGCGTGGTTCCAGACTGTAGCGCCTAGAACCGCTCGGTCACTCAAGCCGGCGGACGTGTGGTCACCTTAGTTTACTGATTAGGAAATTTGCATTTTTGTGTCGACTGATATTGGTGGTGTGGAGCGGGGAAAAGGAGGGCGGGGGGTATATCGGAAGAATCTAAATCGATAGTAGTAAAAAAAAGAGAGGGCTTTATTTTTCAATTCTCGCACAGGGCAGCAAAACACCTAGCAATGACCCTGAAACAAGTTACATTTGTGCGCTTCGGGAGTGGCGCCGAATTACACTTTTTTACTGGTTATTTGAATTTTAAAAACATTAAGAGAATAATAATTTTATGGCGAGGGTTTTATCCTTCACAGAAGAATTGTGAGTATGGAAGCAAGAGATTTCGTTAACAAGCGTAATGGAACTCTTACTGGACAGTTCTTTCCAGAATGAAGCGAAATCTGTTTTAATAGTGTAATCAACTGCTAAGTATTAACGCTTCGATTATAATTACGCCATTTCACAGCTAATTGTATTCGTCAACAAACAACATCCATGCTGTCGCATAAATCTCGTTTGTGTGAATACTGCGAAACAATACGAAACAAATAAAAAAATGTTTCATCGAAGTAAAAACAAGAGTGTACAAGGGCGAAAAGGAAATCGGTGCCGCTTATTTAAGGGACTATACCGGTAGTCATCGCTGGAGCTTTAGGGAAATGTGTGAATAGTGGTGGCTGGAGAGGGATTTGAATCCCATTCGCCTAAAATATTTGACTTGAGCACAGCCGCTCTAAATTCTGACCATTGCTTTTTAGCAATGTAATTTTACGTAGGTAACCTTTGTACATCAAGAAAACTGTCGTCTTGGTTAATGTGTTTTTGTCATTTCTAGTTTTCTACGTATTATTTTACGGGATTTATTAAAATTTCATTCTGATGAAGACACTCCTAGAAGGTGTCTAAACCTAGGTCGATGTACCTACCAGTTACGTGCAACCGGTTGGCTGTATAATCCAATCCTATGTTGAGAGTAAAAGTGTCACACATATTGTACTAACGCCAACTTCAGAGCTACTACTTATTCCGTTAACTGCTCCTTATGTCAGCACGTGGAACCTAATTAAATGTAACCGGAGAATGACAGAATCAGCTGATGTCTGTTTATTATTTCAAACTGCTATGTAGATGATGAGCTAATTCGAGCATGAGGAGAGTAATTTCTGGGAATTAAAGGCACCACCTAACAGAACTGAAGTTCAGTGGGCTGTTTATTACTAGCTGATTTGTCTGAATTGCTTAATTCCAACAGTAAACTAAATCATTGGCATCACTGCCTTGATCGATTACAGAGCCTATGGACGCCACGCAGTTGACGTACTAATATTAACGAAGACTGCATTGTAAATACATATTTTACTTCGGTGTTGATACAAGAGGATGTAGAAATACAGCTTCTGACATCGTATGCACTTCTGCAAATTTAGCTTCTTCAGTGTAACGTCTTACCGCTTAGTGAAAATATATTAGCCGCGCGATTCGAGGAGCCTTGTCACAGTTCGCGCGGCTCCCCCCGTCGGAGGTTCGAGTCCTCCCTCGGACATGTGTGTGTGTGTGTGTGTGTGTGTGTGTGTGTGTGTGTGTTGTCCTTCGCGTAAGTTTGTTTAAGTTAGATTAAATAGTGTGTGAGCCTAGAGACTGATGAACTCAGTAGTTTGGTCCCATAGGAACTTGCCACAAATTTCCACAGTAAATTACATCACAGCAGTCACATGGAAGTTGCAGGTATGAGATAAATTAAGTACATTACCCAGAAAAACCTAATTATTGTCTGGCTCACTGAGTGAGCTCCACATGCCGAGACGTTAATGGGCTGCGCCCTGGCTACCGAACAAGGGCAATGGAAAGTGTAATACTTCTTCTACATTCCCGACGATGTACGCTTGTGTTAAAATTAGGAAATCAGAGGAAATGCCTGAACATCACCCAAACAAGTGCCCTGAAATGAATTCATAGCTCAGACGTAAGTAAGGAGGCGTAGCAGTACCTGCAGTATTGCCTACTGTTGGGAGCAGCGTTGATCGAAAGATTAATCATAGGTGGTGTAAGGTTCTTTTAAAAAAAAACAACTGTAGTTTTTTTTAAGCCGCACATGTCCCCAGAGAACAAACTTACAGACATAGCACATATGATAAACGGGCCAATCAAACGGCGATCAGCAATTTTCTCACGTACGGGTGTCTATTCACCTGCCATTAGGTCACAAAAGCGTTGTGGAAACATGCGGTGGCAGCGTAATTCAGACCGAAACTTTCGAATGTTAAGTGTTGTGATGAACGGCTACAATCTCCTCTGAAACGCTGATGTCAAAATAATGCACGCTCAATTTTTCTAACGGCCGACGTTGCCTGAGGAGATATATAGCTCGGCGGGGGCAAAATAAATGGCGCGATTCGGAGGAATTAGTCGAACCTGTTCGGGCGCTGGCTGCGACGCGGCCGGCACGCGTGCAGCGGCGTGGCGTGGCGTGGCGTGGCGTGGCGCACTGCGGTAATTACGACGTCCGCACGGCGCGCGCGCGCACACACAGGCCTTAACACGAAACGAATGCGGCCGCGGACGCGACGTCCGATCGCCACCCAGCCGCTAATTACGAATTAGCAGTATCGGACATAAAATAAATATACTTAATTCCATTAAGGTGATGGTTAATTAAAACGCAATAAAAATTAACCTCATTACAGAAACTCGCCGCGCAACGGCCCGCACACGTTTCTCCGATAACTGGAGCTAATATGTCAGAAAATGTTGATTAATGGACGAGATACGGATTTTTCCCAGTAGTACATATATCAGACATTCATGCACACGCGGTAAAATCTGGCCCTAATTTACTTTTATAACGTGCCTATTAATGTCAGTGTGGTTTGAAAACTCCACTAATTAGCCTGGAGGAGGAGAAACGCTTGTTAAAAATATCCCCACATACAGGGATGTTTTGGTAATGAGGAGTTGGACCCGAATGAACACGGTACAAACGTAAACCACAGCAATTTAATGCATGTGTGACTATCTTGTGTTTCCCATGCACAACCATACGCGGAAAAGCGAATGAAGTGGCTGCTTTTGCATTTCTTCTTTTTCTTTCGTTTCACCCTACTATGGGTTACATAGTATCAATCAATTTTCAATGTTCTGTTCCTTCATGTTAGCCCAATACTGTTTTATTCTTTCTAGTCTTGATTTCCTTTCTTCTGACAAGATTTAGATTTTTCGTTTGGCTATTTCATTTTGACTTGGAATCTCGTTCTCTCTTTTTTTCCGGTTTTATCTCCGAGCATATTTTCTGTGACTTGGAGTTCTCGGCAGTCCTTATTCGTTTCCTTAAACCAGTTTGGTTGGCCTTTTGTTGCGGAGGCAGTCAATTTTTTTAAAAGAATCTGTTTGGGTTCATTTTCAGGATGTGTCCATAAAAATCAGTTCTTCTTTTCCTCATTCTGTCTGAGAGTTTTTCGGTAGTATCGTAAAGGATTTCATTTTTTATGTGAATTATTTTGTTGTTGTGGCATCTGAAACGAAGGATTTTTGTAACTATCTTCCTTTCTCTGATGTCCAGCCTTTAAACAGGCCGTGGTTGGTATTGGGGAATGTTTCTGCTGCATACAGGGCTTACAGTCTGATAACTGTACTTTGTGTCTTATTTTTGCTTGCATGAGAGGGACTTTTTGTTAAACATGTTTTTGGTGAGTTGGTAGACCAGTTCAACTTTACTTCTTCTAGATTCCATTGCTTTTTCTTCTCGAGGGCATTCCAGCTGATTCATTTTCCAAGATATTTGAATTCTTTGTGATATCCAATTTTTTCCCCACTTCAGTATGTTTCGGTGGTTTTTTTTGTTTGTCAATATCTTGGTCTTTTCAAACGAGATTTTGGGACCTATTTTGTTGGCTTGTTTTTGTAGTTCGAGGGTCTGTTCTTTGGCTTCATCGCAGGTCTCGACAAGTAGGACCGTGTCGTCTGCAAATGCTAGACAATTGATTTTGATGCTTTGTTTTTTGTTCCCAATCGGACTCCACTATGGATCTTCGTATTACAATCTCTGACTACTTTTTCTAGGCGTAGTTAAACAGCAAATGGGGAGAGACTATCTGCTTGGCGTACACCAGTTTTTATGTCGAGTTCTGCCATGAATTTGACCTTGGAGTATGCGTTCGTAAGGGTTTCTCTGATTACGTTTGTGGTTTTGTTGCATTTATTGTATAGAATTTCTTTACTCAACCGGAGGAAGTTAACATACGTAATACAGTCTAGACCATGGGTAATCAACCTTTTTCATCTACCTTCTACCTTTGTATCTCGGCTAGCAGTAAAATTTTCTAACGCCCACTAGTTTCACAGCAATGGTGATCTAGGAAATAGGGAAATAACTTTACGTTATAAAACTTTCAGTGCAGCATTACAAGAACTGTAATTCGCCTGCTGTCAACTATGTTAGAAACTGTCACTACAAACAGTGAGTCACAACTAGTCACTCCGACAAAATCTACTGATAACAGAAGAACTCCGTCCTGAAGTGTGTGTTTACACAGGAGGATGTGCATGCTCCCCCAACGGCCGTCGGGAAGCGAAAAATGCGCTCTGGCCGTATTTCGAAACAGCTCCCCACACGCCCTTTACGCATACCTGGCTCCATGTAACTTCTTTCCCATTCTCTAACCTCAAAAAACAACTGATAAGGAAGAAATTTTCCACATATGAAGAGGTTAGCTGTGATCAAGATAAGTATTATGTAGCTAAGTATTAAGACATTTCATGGCTGTGCGCTGGGTTTGTTTCTCTTACCTCAAAATAAACCCAGTAAAAATGTGCAGGACTCAGACAAAATGTCTCATTTTTATACTTAAATCCATAAAGCTTCGGAGCTGCAACACTCTTCAAGGGCTATTCAGAGCGTTGTAATACTTACATCTCCTTCAGTTTTTCGCCTAGTTGTAAGGGAACCACGCAGGTGCTAACTTTACAAGAACTCAAGGCGCAGATACCGAGTTTACAGCAACATTATCGCAAAATGAGCAGGTGTGCCGTTACCTTACTGCTGAGTGCATAACTCAAGTGGATGTAACCATTTTCGACCATTACACTGGCGTTTTATGCTGTGGCTCAGAAAGACGTTGAACTTGAGTATAAAATTACAAAACCGGACAGGTTGGAGTATGATCCGCGCTCTGAGGGTTCCGTACAAACTTTTTGAGGTATATAGACACTAAGAATTTGGTGCGGGGTTTAGTGGCCTGGTGCAAGTCTTTCTATTTGACGCAGCTTCGGCGACTTACGTGTCCCTAACCTAAACCATTACCCAATCGCTGAAGCGGACCTACAGTTTAACGTGTAATCCGAACCACATGTTGTTTCCGGCGCCTCCCCACACTGTTGAGAAGTGAAGGCTAGGTTAAAACAAAGGCTGAGAAATCCGTGGTGCGGGCGAGATTCCATCGCGTGAGCTCTCAGGTTCTTGTCACGAGCTTTAGCGCTACAATATCAGGCTCGACCTGCTTATGGAGGGCGCCCAAAAAACACCGACAAACTTTAGGGACAGGTGTCTTACAGCAATACGAGAAAAAAAGTCTAGTAAACAAGGTCTCTAAAGCGCATACCTTAAGGGATATGAGCAATTGTTCATCTTTGATACTATGAAACACATCTGTTCTACTGCAAGATCTTTGATTTTCATATTTTAGGAGGACGTATTACGGACCAAAACAAGAAAAAAATGTGTAGTGAACAAGGGCTCTAAGCCGGCCGCGGTGGTCTCGCGGTTAAGGCGCTCAGTCCGGAACCGCGCGACTGCTACGGTCGCAGGTTCGAATCCTGCCTCGGGCATGGATGTGTGTGATATCCTTAGGTTAGTTAGGTTTAAGTAGTTCTAAGTTCTACGGGACTGATGACCACAGATGTTTAGTCCCATAGTGCTCAGAGCCATTTTGAAGGGCTCTAAAATGTATACCTTAAGAGTTATGAGCACTTGTTCAGTACAAGAGATGTGTTCCCAGTAGAGCAAATGATCAAGTGATTATAGCTCTTAAAGTATGCATTTTAGACCCCCCATGTTTGCTAGACTTTTTTTGTTTTGGTCAATACTTCCTGCTTCCCAAAGATAAAAAGCTAAGACCTTGCTGTAGAGGAGATCTGTTTCATGGTATAGAAGATGAACAATGCTCATACCTGTCAAGGTAAGCATTTTAGAGCCCTTGTTTACTAGACATTTTTACTGATTTCTAAGTAAGGTACCTGTCTTTTTTTTCCCCCTCACACTGTAGATGGGCCGTCCATAGGTCATGATTTGTGAGTTTGCAGTAAATATTTGACATAAATGCACGTATTTATTCATTGCATTGACATACAAGCTTAAATTATTTATACCGCGCAGGGACCTGTGACCTTGTTTTTGGCATAAATTTCAAATTTATACCTCTACTCATTACTGAGAAAATGGGGTCTTAACAGAAAACCGTATCTTTTGATTGCACTTTTTACAGCGCAAAGTGACTGGAGATTCCAATATCTGACACAAATATCAGCTTCATACCCTACACTCATTCCCGAGAAAATTAGCAGTCAGACAGACACACAAACAGACGGACAGCAAAGTGATCCTGTATGTGTTCCGTTCTTACCGACTGAGGAACGGAACCCCAGAAAGGCAGCTGAAGATGAAATAGTATTAACGAATCATTTTAACGTAGTACTATGGCCAATTGGAAGTAGTAATTATATTTTGCAAGTGGAAAAAAGGTTTGGAATTCCGCTGGATCAAGGCCGATTAGCTCAATGGAAATTGTGCTGTGAATTTTTGCTGTTCAGTTCGCTAACTCAGCCGCCAGTTGTGAAACGGCGCCTCCTCTCTCTCACCCCCGTCGCGAGACGTCGAGCACCTGCCGGCTGTCGCCGAGGGCTGCCGGCGCTGTTCGCAGAGCCGCCGCAGCCCCAGCACCGGCCAGCGCATTCTGTCTTCATCAGCGGTGCGAGCCCGCAACCTCTAATTACGGGCCGATATCAAACAGAGCGGCGGCTCCAGGCTCGAGGCGACCTGCTTCGAATCCCCTTGATTAACTTTCTCATTAGGAAGCGCTGCCCGGCGGCGGCACCGCGGTTTGATGTATCGCCGCTTATTATGGCGCTAATGAAACCGACTGTTTACATTTAATTAAGATTCTGCGTCTTTTTCGTTCCTCTGCTTTTTCGACGCCCGCTGCTCTCCGTACGTGATCTACCGGCGCAAAGCAACGTGCCGGCCTTCCAGCGAAGTAGTACAGACACCGCCAAGGCCCCCCAACAAATGGTTCAAATGGCTCTGAGCACTATGGGACTTAACTGCTGAGGTCATCAGTCCCCTAGAACTTAGAACTACTTAAACCTAACTAACCTAAGGACATCACACACATCCATGCCCGAGGCAGGATTCGAACCTGCGACCGTAGCGGTTGCGCGGTTCCAGACTGAAGCGCCTATAACCGCTCGGCCACACCGGCCGGCGCCCCGCAACACATAGGGCGCCACCAACCTGTATGTTACGTCTTTTTCATACCTGCTCATGACCGGCAATCATCCAACGACAGCTGTTAAACGTCGTTTACCACCACGAATAACTCATAGAATGTAACGGTGAACATGCACTTTTTTTCTTCACTGTCAAGTAAATGTCAATCCCTGTACGCTTACACTGAAGTATGCTTAGCGCTCTTTGGGTTTCAATAAGAATCCCGATCGAATCAATTCTAAAGATATTTAAGGCTCTAATTAAAAAATCTTTTAAGAAAAAGCTTACGACTCAACTTCTACCAGTGCTTCCCATCATTTCTCCGTACGTGCATATTAATATTTGAAGGATGTTGGGTGAGTCGCAAGCAAAGGTAACAGATACATAAAGTTTTTACATACTACACTCTAAAACTCAGTCCAACAAGCCTCGAAGGCCCAACGATACCGACCGACCGCTGTGACATCCTCAGCCGATATCCGTCACTGTGTGTGGATATGGACAGGCATGTGGTCAGCACACCGTTCTCCCGGATGTTGTAAGTTTTCGTCACCGAAGCCGCTACTTCTCAATCAAATAGCTCCTCAATTTGGCCTTACAGGGGCTGAATGCATCCCGCTTGCCAACAGCTCTTGGCAGACCCGGAGGTCATCCATCCAAATGCTACCCAAGACCGACGCCGCTTAACGTCAGTCAACTGACGTGAACCGGTGTTACCACTGCGGCAAGGCCGTTGGCTTTACATACCAACGAAGGCAAACTTAAATCCTACTGCAGAGAAGGGGCTACACTACCTCTTCTCACACAACATTGAACAGCCAACGGAAATATTGACGGGAACGTAACATTTTTTAACTATACATATTTAAGTTACAAATCTCGAACGTACTCATCCCATAATACACTAAGCAGCAGAAGTTGATTATGCTACAGCAGTATCAGAAAATAATAAACTGGGTGAAAATAAAAAATATATATATATATTTTACGTAACATGAATCTAATCCTAGGAACGTTACTCTGTATTGTTTTCAATGAAGATGTTGTCGATAAGTTGTCTCAATTCAGTCACGTACATTCACATTTTGCGTAAGTTATTACACATGGTCTTAAAAAGAAGTATTCCATATTTTGAGAGGCGGCAGCATGGCCCAAAACAAGAAAAAATGTCCAGTGAACAAGGGCTCTAAAATGAGTACCTTAAGAGTCTGATCTAGTGTTCATCTTCGCTGCTGTGAAAAGTATCTCTTCTACTGCAGGCGTTTTGCTGTTACCAACGACTTACAGAATGCAGTAAACAAATGGCACATGTCATTGTTATCGTCCATGGATACAGAATGCAGTAAGCATAAGTGTGTTGACACTGTAAACTATATGGTCAGATTTGGATACATGCAGCGCATAAATTAGTTTTAATGAAGCCAGTTCGTGTTTTGATACGTTTGTGAAAATGCTTTAACAGTATAGCTTTACCTTTGGTCTTACCTTCGTAATGGAAGCCTGTTATTTCACGCGGGACAGCAGACATTAACTTTTGTGTGAGCCTGCCAGTGCGCCCGTGGCCAAAGGGGTGTTTTTCATAGAGTGCGTTATTCCGTAATACGTTGGACAGAAGCATGCCTTACTAAGAACGGGCACCTCCCTTCAGCAATAGCTCACAAGGGCAGGTCGTATGAAATAGCAAACAACATTAGGAGCTCAGCAGTTTCACAGTAACAGAATAGGGTGTTCTCATTTGTTTACTGCGTTCTGCAGGTCGTTCGCAACAGTAAAGAGCTTGCAAAAATGGTTCAAATGGCTCTGAGCACTATGGGACTCAACTGCTGAGGTCATTAGTCCCCTAGAACTTAGAACTAGTTAAACCTAACTAACCTAAGGACATCACAAACATCCATGCCCGAGGCAGGATTCGAATCTGCGACCGTAGCGGTCTTGCGGTTCCAGACTGCAGCGCCTTTAACCGCACGGCCACTTCGGCCGGCAAAGAGCTTGCAGTCGAAGAGATTTATCCCAGTAGCGAAGATTAGGAAGTGCTTATAGCTCGTAAGGTATGCATTTTAGAGTCCACGTTTACTGGACTTTTTTCTGATTTATGTTCATACTATATTTTTTTAGTACCTTGCATTGTATGCTGTGGATGCTTCTTCACACAAACGCAACAAATAAATACATATGGTAAATGTTTATCTGATGCTACAATAGTGAAGCCATAGTCACAGTACATAAATATTTTTCTTCAAGAAAAAAGGGGGGTTACATTACCGGTATCAACGAACTACGTCGTCATTGTCAAATGTAAAACATCAGTTGGAGAATATACAATGGAAATTATGAGGAGCATACATATTACCAAAATTATGAGAAATAATGAGACCAGACAACCGAAGCAATGGTAGCACAAGCAAGGCACTACTAGTTGTGTCCACGCTTGCCCCAACTTTCATTCCATGCCCTAACTCAGTAGTGTGTCAGTCTGTTTTGGTGTTCTTTTTTGGGAATACAGTAAAATTATGCGGTGCATTCCATATGGAAGCTTGGTGTGCTTGATACACTTACGACTTGTGAATTTATAACAGCCATACGATCGTTGTGTTACAGCAGGACACGCTGCAAGAACTCTTGGCAATATTTACCCTGGTGTAATTTTTATCTATTCCACATTAGGACATGTTCCACCCCGATAGCTGAGTGGTCAGCGTGAGGATTGCTGTCCTACGGGCCTCGGTTCGATTCCCGGCTGGGTCAGGGGTTTTCTCCGCTCATGGATTGGGTGTTGCGCTGTCTTCATCATCATTTCATCCCAATCCGGCGCGCAGGTTGTCCAGTGTGGCGTCGAATGTAGTGAGACCTGCACCAAGGCGGCCGGACCTGCCCCGCAAGGGGCCTCCCGGCCAATGACGCCAAACTCTCATTTCATTTCCATTAGGACACGGAATGAATGTTTGTGCAAGCATGGGCACGACTTGTAGTGACTTGGTTGTGCCACCATTGCCTCAGCTACCTGGTCTCATTATTTCTCGTAATTTTTGTAAGACGTATGGTCATAATTCCCATTGTATACTCTCCAACTGATGTTTTACATTTTAAAATGACTACGTAGTTCGTAAAAACCGATAATGTAACCCATTTTTAAAGAAAAAATTTGTCCTGTGACCATGGCATCACTACTGTAGTGTCAAATAAACATTTAAGTTATGTTTTGGTCTCACTCCTTACGACAGTTATGTAGGAATATAGAAATAAATACATACAGCTATAGTTGGTGCAATTTTCCAAATTTTTGGGTGATAAGAAGTTTTTCGCTAAAAGAGGGATCAAAAAGGAAAATAATTTAACTACAGAAGGTCTCCTACATGTAGAAAATACAAGTCATCTTACGACTATGTTAATTAAAAAGGCGACTCTCTCTCTCTCTCTCTCTCTCTCTCTCTCTCTCTCTCTCTCTCTCTCTCTCTGTCGAGAAACTCCTGCGCGGTGATAATTAGAGTTACAAAACCTGTAAATGGCCCGCATACATTTTTATCTTTTTATTTAGGTGTATATATGTAAGTGTTCTGTGTGTATTCTGTTGACAAGCTCCACATCCTAACATTTATCGTGAATTTGATCAATGGAACAAGTAACTAATTACCTCTCTCCCTTCTTGTGTACGTTGCTCCTTTTTCTTCGCCCACGCGCCGAAAAAGGTAAGTGTTCTCAGTGAAAAATGAGATGAAGATATTTAGTCGATTACTCAAACTTTCTACGACAGTCATCACTAAAAAAGAAGTGGAGCTGCTATTTTTCTGCTTTTGTGTTGGATTCCATCTCCTATGACTTCCAGAAGCATCTGCAATGCTCTCAGAGAGCCACATCGCAGCCTACACAGCGCTCATCAGGTGGAACACCTGCTTCAGAAGACCGGCACCAGACGCAAACAGCGCTTCTGCCCACTTAGTCTCCAGGTTACATTTTTTATTGAGCGCTTCTTATTCGTGCCCTTAAATTGGCCTGCGTCCATCGCTGTTTGTTTTGCGACGCGTTGATATTAATTTCGGCAACGTCTCTTGCCTCTCCCTCTTGGTTGTTTTGGCGGCATCGCTCTGCCCCACCCAGTCTCAAAATGTTTCCAGTCCGCTCCTGACTCAAGTTCCTGCCTCCTTTTTGCTGTCCAGTTACAAAAGTCATCGTGTAATCCGTTACCGTGAAAGCCCCTCTAGTCTATATTTTCGTTACCACGTCCCACTCGCCACGTAGTGCCAGAGACGTGCTATGTTATTTACTTCCAGTTTTTTCACAAGACGCAACAAATGTTAAGGCCACTTTTCCACTGCTGACGTGCTGCGTAGTTAGCAAACAAGCACTTCTCTTGTGACAGAACTCTATAACAGCCACGTAAAATGTCAGGTGCTTCAACACGCATACGGTCTCGGCTGCCATGTACGTAATTATTATTTGCCACACAAATCCGCTAGGCGCAAGAAATATGAAGCGCTAAATGTGGGCTCCGTGACCCATACAGAACGTCCTACGTCAACAGGCGCTACAAAAAGGAAATGATCCTTGGAATTAATTTTGCATAATTTTCTTGCCTGTAAATGTGCTTCAGTAACAGGATCAATACAAGCTGTTCATGGCCCACCAGTGACCTATTTTTCGTTATGATCGCCTATTGTGTGCCCCACTCTATAAAAATTTAGACTCAGTGTTGGAAAAGAGCAGCGCTCTCTTGACTTTTAAGGCAGGTATTCAAACGATTGCATTCTTTATCTGACACTATAAACAATGTAAAACTACTCGTATTGTGGCAATGGCAACGTTCTAGCGGGGATGATCTGCCAACAGTTTCCTCCTTTCCGTCTGTATGATGCATCGGGCGTGGAACTGTGATGAACAGAACTAATGACTGTGAGATGTTAAATGTTACGTTGTTTTGTGTCGTGTTACTGAAGGAATGTAGACCTAAAAGTAAGAGAGGAATTAAAACTGAACGCCACACAACTTCATCGGCGAACATCAAGGACTCAGTAGGCATCAAAGTCTAAAGATTTTTGAACTCCCGTTTAAAACCCTCTGAAAATGAGCAGTGCAGGCCTTTTACAGAACGCCGTCCCTTACAACTGGTCCCAGATATGTGGACGAGGGAAAGGGGGATTCACAAATGGGAAGGTATTTCCAATTCCGGTGTGTCACAAACAAGAGAAACCTCCCAAAATCTACGTTAGAACACAGGCCAAGGTTAAGTTATAGCTAGGACAATATGAAGGCATAGTGTGTGTGACACGCACAGACAAATACATGCACCAACAGTAAACTCGATTAACATGTAATGGAGTATACATTCCTACAGACGAAGTATCTCTAGCCTCATTTCCTGCGTACTTATCATCAATAACAATTCTACTCCATATAACACTACGGATAGACATGGAATTCGTTTGGCTAGAAATACGTGAACTAAATGCTGTCCCTTCTCCTCCGCTTTTGGACCACTTCCGTGTATAACCATTAACATTACGTCTGTGTGACACCGACGACCAACTCCAGAAAACTCCATTGATGCTTAGCGACATCAGCTACGATTTCGAAATTACGGCTAGAGGATTTCCAATCTACCTTCTAGCCAAAAATAAACTTAAAAAAAAATCAGCCGAAAATTTATACTCACTTGTATAAGATGAGACTCCAGTTACACATGGATTGGGCAAAATCCTACCAGATCGAGTTTCTTATAGAAAAGTCAAGGTCACTGATTTACACATACTTCACTTTTTTCAGTGCAGATGAGACGTGATACGACGCGGAAAGAGGATGGAGGCAACTATTGCAAACTTCTAACGGTTTAATGGAGGGAGGGAGTTAACGTCCCGTCGACGATCATGAGACTAGGTCATTAGAGACTGAGTAATACCTCGGACTGGAGGAAGAACAGGGGCGGAAATCGGCCATTTTCTTTGCAAAATAACAATCTCAGGATTTGCTTTAATCGATTTAGAAAAACATAAATCTGAACGGTCGCACTTGGATATGAACTGCCGTCCGCCAGAATGCGAGTAATGTGTCGAAATCACCGAGCGCCACCACCCTCGGCATCGGTGGAATGCAACTGGGCACGTCGCTGTCAGTTAAGCATTTCTTCAATTCACGATACTGGTGCTTCACATTTCGGAGTTCTTATTCGACAGCAACAGATCAACATAGGAACTAGCGTGCTTAAGAAACTGAGGTACTGTAGCTTGCAGTGCCATCCTAGGGCACTTATTCATGTGACACTAAACGGATATGACTGTAGCACAATTCCTCTGCGGCTTCTAGATAGAAGCTGTGCTGCAGCCGCGTCCTTGGGAGGTGGGTGTAGCGCGACGGATGTAATATCGCCTAATGAGCTACACTGTTGTTCACCGGCAAGACCAGCAGCCGGGAGAGTGGCAGAGAAAAAACCTCGATGGCGGCCGCAAAGGCCGCGAGCGGCAATTTAGATATCAAACGGCGCCGCGGGGGCGACCGAGACCAATTTGGGAACCGGCCACTCCGAACCGACCCAAATCCTACTCCCACTTAACTTCTCCACAGCTCCACTAAACCAAACCGCTGCAAGTGACAACGAACTTGCCTTTCTTCCGAATAACGGTACATTACATTATGCGTAACTTCAAACTATCAGCTTTTTTCACTACTTTGCACTGTAGAGGATAAATAAGTAGTTTAGGTCCAAAATGTCCGCAGCTCGTGGTGTCGTTGCAGCGTTCTCGCTTCCCGAGCACGCGGTCCCGGTTTCGATTCCCGGTGGGGTTAGGGATTTTCACCTGCCCCGAGATTACTGGGTGTTGCTGTGTCGTCTTCATCATCATCATTCATCCCCATTACGGTCGGAGGAAGGCAACGTCAAACCACCTCCATTAGAACCTTGCCTAGTACGGCGGTGCGGGTCTCCCGCATCGTTCCCCTACGCTCTGTCAAGAAGCATGGGACTCCATTTCCATTCGAGGCCTAAAATTACGTTGTTTACGAAAAACAACACAGAGCGAAAGGCAAAAGCACAAATTTCCACTTCTTGTTTATTCGCCGCGGCACAGCTAACAGGCGGACGTTACTAATGCTCAGTTGGCAGTTATTTGGGTTCATCTGCCAGCGATATCGCTGGAAAATCAAACTTGTTTTCCACAGGCAGCTACGAGAATAACACTTTAAATCTAAATTGACTTCCAGCACAGAAAAACAAAAGGCCCAACGGTACCGATAGGCCAGCGTGTCGTCCTCAACCCTTAGGCGTCACCAAAATGAGGATCGGAGGGGCATGTGGTGAGCAGACCGCTATCTCGGCCGTTATCAGTTTTCGTGACGGAAACCGCTACTTCTCAACAAAGTAGTTCCTCAATTGACCTCTCAAGTGCTGAGTACATCCCGCCTGCCAACGACACTCGGCAGACGGGGACTATCGCCCATCAAAGTGCTACCAAGCCCGACATCGTTTAATTTCGGTGATCTGACGGGAACCGGTGTTACCACTGCGGCAAGGACGTTGGCTGACTTCCAGCACGCAGTTGCCAAATATGCAAGGCAACTTTTGTTGTGACGCGTGCTATAAAATGAATGGTACCAGCAACTTTAACATTCTCTTCGTAATTACTTCATGAATGGTACCAGGAACTTTATGACGACATTTTCTTATAATCTGCACCGTAATTAAACAAACTGTACCAAAAGAATTTAGTGATACGACAGGAACGACTGCTCGAAACAAAAACGTCCAGTAGCAATTGGCTCTAAAATGCAGACATTATGAGCTATGAGCACCTTCGCTGCAGAGAAACACATCTATTCTGCTGAATTATAAAAGAAGAAATAGGTGAGATTTGTTTCACAGTATCGAATATGAAGTTCTCAGAGCTCTTAGGGTACGCATTTTACAGCCTATGTTTACTAGACGTTTTTGTTTCGAATCATCATTTCTATCTTATTCCTGAATATTGATCGTTCCTCCTGCGATACCCTGTAGACATACTTCATTAATCTTTATCAGAGTTGTGAAACTATCGTAGGCTACCGTAGATAATCTTAAGTCAACGCAGACTACGACAGTTTTCCTACTAGGTTCGGTCAGTTAAGATCGTAACGGCGTTACCTGTTCGTTAGGTGTGTTGCATATTTATCGGGTGCTACCTATTTCCACCGACCTGTTTGCGTATGCAATCAGTATCTTAGAAGGTTCTGCTAGAAACCGGCAGCGGTATGTGGTTTAGAAACTGAGGGAGGTTATACAAAAGGGTCGTGTAACTTACGGAATATTTTTGTTCTACATAATTATCCTGCGGTCTGTTACTTAAAAATAAGCAGCATTTACAGCAAAACTGAAACTGTCAATATTTAATTCTGATTTTAATCAACAACTGTTGATTTGTAACGAGGCATAGAGGTATGTTGTAGGTGAGAAAAAATACAGATTTATCATATAGCACGAGAAGACGCAATTTCCTCAAAATAAATAAACTGCAAAACAAACACATATCAAATGTCGCTTCAATACTTAGTCGAGCATATACACAAGATGTGTCACAGCATAGTGACAATGAACGATATGCGTTTCTAATTATGTGCAAAACAAACAAAACGTAAGTAGAAAGCGTCGGTTCCCAGTTTTTATCTCTCTCACATTCGTTCATGTTTGTTTCCCCACGAATACTACCAATACTACCAGTAATCCTACCATTCACTACGTCATTTACGAATTGTACCAAAATCACCGAATCCTAGTTTTCTTAAGCAATTTTTTTTAAAGTTATGCACATGTTTCTGAACTTAGGCAATGTGCCTGCCTCTCCGTATTCTTAGCAGTCCAACATATTTGATACTTCTCTAACAACTAATCACTAATAATCACTAATAATGGCGAAGATGGATACACTTGTAGGAAGTCCACGAAGTTCGTTACTAATTTTTATTTTCCAGGAAATTCTGTGCTAAGCAGGAAAGTTTTGAAAGAGTTAGGTTTTACTACCAACAACTACTCCGTTCTTATATTCAGAACACTTACCGTCTTGTCAAAGACATCTCTTTTGCATTTGCGGCTTGTCCATGTGAGACGTGTTTTATATTTTAAAGCTAAAAGAAATTTATCTGGTCTCCGTTAGGTTATCACACCGGTTTCTCTCTAGCGAGTCCAATTGGCCGATACCTATAAACATTAGTATTTATCCATTCGTCCACCTGCTGCGAGTAGTCGTTTTCGAAACATATGATAGACGACGCGAGCCATTAAGTTTTATGCAGCCATCACAAGCCACATTAAATGTCCATAAGTCGGCTCGATTTATTTTATTTCTCGCGGTTTTGCCGCCTACAATTTCCCGGAACTAATTTCCTCGCTGCTGTCCGTATTGCCAGAAGTGCCCTCGACAGTGACTGTGATCGGACAGAGCGTGTCTCACGGATCCGAGGACAGGTGCAGTTCACACTGCTCGCTACAGAAATAAAACTTAGCTGGTCCGTTCACCGTGATTACGTTCGCATTACCTCCGTAACAGTGCGTCGGCACGGTACCCAAGCAAATGGAAGGCTTGAGGGGTAAGAGGAGGAAAAAGGCGCAAACAATGACAGTGCAGCAACCCAATGAAAAATCACGACACCGTAATCCAAGTTACAGACGAGACAGTACACACAAAACCCGCAGAAAAATCGCTAGTGTCCAGATTCTTTCTTTAATTACACCTGAGGTCCTATTACAACAAAGTTCGTATGTCAATATTAGAAAATTTCCCAGGTGCCTGAACGTTATGGCCATAGATATATCCTAACTAAGTAAAATTCTGATGGTCTGTATCCTCAGTTGATGATGCGTGAATCAAGAACTCTGTTTTACTTTCTTTCGACATTCACTGAAAAGCGTGAGGTATTTACATAGCAGCTACACATAAGATCCAAAATAGTTTCCTATTCTGCGACCACTGTTACTAATCCTGTCTTTTATGTCCTGAACAAAGGTGTAGAAAATTTGATGGAGCAACAGCAACTAAAAATTCCTGTCGGTAAACCATTTGCTGTGCAGTTCCCCCGGACGGCTGGAAACGAACCACACACATATCGTTTGCCATTCTCACCTTCTCACCCTTTTCAGGCGACACCAGTGAGTGAAATGGCGGAGCCGTGTTTCCGAATAATATGAACTCGTTTCGTTTGTGTCTAACAACGCTGAGAAGAAGGGACTTACAATGCAGTAACCCCCAATAAGTTTGGTGAAATTCGCACACTCCACCGATTGCGAAAATACATGATAATGGTGGACCGATAGTGTATAACAGTTGTGTTACTCCAGTATAGCGTATTCGTATATCTCACTGCACATTTCGTAGTGGCTCCATAATGTGAGTCGCATGAAATGATTTACCACCATAGAACATCTATATATTTGGATAAAGTAAGTGCCGTGTGACTAGGGCCTCCCGTCGGGTAGACCGTTCGCCGGGTGCAAAAAATACAATGAAAATGTCAACAACAAAAATGGTTCAAATGGCTCTGAGCACTATGGGACTTAACATCGGAGGTCATCAGTCCCCTAGAACTTAGAACTACTTAAACCTAACTAACCTAAAGACATCACAAACATCCATGCCCGAGGCAGGATTCGAACCTGTGAACGTAGCGGTTGCGCGGTTCCAGACTGAAGCGCCTAGAACCGCTCGGCCACACCGGCCGGCAAAAATGTCAACAAAGCGCGACAAAAATAAGTACACAGTATGTTAGAGGTCAATGGGAAAAATGTCTCCAGTGGGCAACAAATTTACGGTAGCAAACTACTTAACATAAGGTCTATTACACATAAAAACAAAAAAACTACGAGTACTATAAAATGTTTTACGTACTCTTACAGACGAAAATCGCTTAAAATAACTGTGGACTAAAAAATTGGGCGAATGAATATATGACACGTAAATTGCACAGTTAGTCGAAAGTGAAAAGCAACAAAAGATGTGAACTGTCATACACAATGACCAAACATGAAAAAATAAAAATACAACAGATGTAGCAGTTAACATGCTTGCACAGCTACGACGTATCTAAGGAAATCGATGCTGTAAATACATTCGTAGTGTCTTGGAAAGAAAATGGACCGGAAAAAGATACGAAAAATAATCAACAGCCCTCATAAATCGCAAAAAATACTGCCCAGGAAGAGAATCACATCGTAAATACCCACAGCAATCAATAAATTCCGAGACTGGACCGAAGGGCATTGTTGTAATTAATGAATGGATTGTGGCCAGCGTACTTTTTTCTTCGTCTCGTATCTGATTGTGTCGTGACAGATGAATGGGTCATTATGTGCATAGCTCCGGGCCCGGTCACACCGATAGTATCGGGCCAGTCATTAGTCATTATTGTAAAACTAAACCACGGCATTCGGAGTGAAAGGACTGGCGCGGCGGTACAGTCGAGCCGGCCACACCGCAGAGCGGAACAGAGTAACGCTAAAGCCCTTCTGTGGACTGCAGGGTGCAACAGTTCGAAATACGTGTTAAGAGTACCGAACTGTCATCAGTCAAGTCCGAGGCACCTTCAAGAGTCTAGGACTACGGCCCGAAGTACGCCTGCCCTTGTGGCAGATGGAAGCACGAAACAGGTCATACTGGTGACACAAATGTGGCACACAACAGGAATTTACCACCTCTTATCTTCCGATGCCTCACTTATATGATATGGTGTTGAAGTCAACCCAAAACCCACCCGAAACAAATTGTTCGACAGTTTCATTACACCAGCATCCGCATGGACATTAAAACGTACAATGACCTCATCCGCGTTTTTTTTTATAAAACCATATTGATAGTATGTAGGGTAATTATTGTGTAAAACTGAAGACGTCTGATCAATGCCCAAAAAATGAACAGGGCATTCCACATTATCTGACCATACAATATACCATCGGTAAAACTTTCTTCCTTCCTGACTTTAATCAAGCAAAACTTCAGAATGGCCGAAACTTGATGGCAGATTAAAACTGTGTGCCGGGCCGAGACTCGAACTCGGGATCTTTGTCTTTCGTGGGTAAGTGTTCTACCATCTAAGCTACCCAAGCACGATTCACGACCCGTCCTCACAGCCAGTACTTCGTCTCCTACTTTCCAAACTTTACAGAAAGTTCGCAGAAGAGCTTCTGTGAAGTTTGGAAAGTAGGGGACGAGGTACTAGCAGAACTGAAGCTGTGAGGACAGGTCATAAGTCGCGCTTGAGTAGCTCAGATGATAGAGGACTTGCCCACGAAAGGCAAAGGTCCTGAGTTTTAGTCTCGGACCGGCACACAGTTTTAATCTGCCAGGAGGTTTCATATCAGCGCACACTCCACTGCAGAGTGAAAATCCCATTCAGAATGACCGTCTGTGAGCCGTGACTGGCTCACTCAATCGACAGAGCACTTCCCCACGAAAGACAAGGTCCTGGTGGCGAATCCCGGTCTGGCGCACAATTTTAATATCCCAGGAAGTTTCAAGCATAGTCGCTTTTACACACTGAAAAACTCATTGACAATCGTGCTCACGGACACGACCCCTGTCAAGAAAAGTCTGCAAAAGGGTATCAAAGAAGGATTTGAATGACATATCCAATCGAAATATATTTTCGATTTTGTTATATCAAGTTGGACTAATGGAGAATGAGTACGGTTCAACGATCCGTCGATGACGAGGTCATTAGAAACGGAGCTCAAGCTCTGAATGAACAAAGATGGAAAAGCAGCTCAATCATGTTCACTACGAGCAACCATCCAGATGTTTGCCTAAAGGAATTTAAGCAAATCAAAAATCTGGAGGCCCACACAGGCCTCTGAATAACGCTCCTCCCGTGAAAGCGACTCCAATAAACCACTTCGTTGGATGTGACCACAGAAAATCCAACAAATAAATAGTGGGACTGTAAGTAGTGATCCATGTAAGACAGTGTGAACGTGTCGAAAAATTGAGGGCAACTGCTGACGCGGAAGGGCGCTGCGTGTAGAAAATGTAAATAAATCGTTACAAAGCAAGCAAATACACTCCTTTAAAAAAAGACGCGCCACGCACGAACTATTCGAATGGGGCGGAAATCGGTAACTGTGATGTTCTTCTACAAACAGATGACAACTGTTTCACAAAAATTGACTTATTTACAAATTGAGCAAGTGAATAACGCTTAACATTGATTAATATGATAGTTGGATGTCCTCCTGAGGGATATCGTGCCAAATTCTGTCCAATTGGTGCGTTACATCGCCTAAATCCTCAGATGGTTATTGGACACTGCCCATAATGCTCCAAACGTTCTCAGTGCGGGAGAGATCCGGCGACTCTACTGGCCAAGAGACGGCTTGGCAAGCAAAGACAAGCAGCAGAAAGTCTCCCTGTGTGCTGTGGGCACTATCTTGCTCAAACGTAAGTCCAGTATCGCTTACAACGAAGGGCAACAAAACTGCGCGTATAATATCGTCGACGTATCGCTGTGCTGTAAGGTTGCCACAGATGACAAAGCAGTTCTGCTTTGAAAATAAATGCCACCCCAGACCATCACTTCTGGCTGTCGGGCCGCATGGCGGGCGACAGTCAGGTTAGTGTCATCAGGGTTCAGTTCCAAGCGGGACTTATCAATGAATACGGTTCTCCTACAGTCAATGAGATTCCAGGCTCAATGTGTCCGACACCACTGCAAATGGACTTGTTGGTGTACAAAGGTCAATGGTAATCGGCCTAAGGGGCGCCGTGAGCTCAGCCCCCTTCCTGTGAACCTCCTATTAATGGATCTTGTGGTCACTGAATCACCAGTTACACGTCGGATCTATGATAATGTTCAATCTGGGGCTCTGAGTGTCTCTCTGCCGATTACTCAGTTCTCATTTCTGCCGGGTCTCTAGGTCAGTACTTCCTTCTTGACGCTGTGTTCGGCAATGGTTCACCCATTACGATCAACATCGTCAAACATTGGCATCGTTCCTATTCAAATCTCGAGCGATTGGCCGGTTACTTCAATCGGCTTCTTCGAACCCAACTAAACGACCCTCTCTCAAAAGCTGACATCTGCGTATATTGTTCACGCGCCTGTCTGCGAGGCATAGTTACTGTCTAACTGAGTACACGGAGTGAAATTCGCCATTACTGCCCTGATTGCGACATTTCCCCTGCTTATTTATCCTTGCCAGCTGAGGATCGAAATTGCGATGCAGCGTCACACATTCATCTACTGACCACCAATGTTTACAATTTTGCATTTTCCATCGATACCTGCGCAAATATCAACTTGTGGCAAATTTGCGTAATTATTTCATGGGGCGTCGGTTTTTTTCTCCTTGGAGTGGATTAGGTATCGTGAGCGCTTGAATCAAACGTACAGATGCCGCTGTAAAAGAAAATCAAATCGCGACCGCGAATGTGGTAACGATAAATTCACAAATATGAAGCCCTGAAGACTACGTTTAAGGGAAGGAGCTACCTTTCAGTGCAGTTATCTGTGGAGTGAAGGGTATTGTGGTGATGAGGAGGTGGATGAGAACCTGTCAGTGGTCACAGCGAGAAACTGGTCACGAGCTTAGAGTCCGACTCACGCCAGCAGTGTGTTCTGCGAATTGCCAGCCACTGGTCTACGCGCGTGCAGTTAACATTCCTCCTAGAGTCAGTATCCAAAGAAGCCGTAGCGCTTGAACTAGCAAAAGCTTTCAGATTGGCGTACGCTAACAGGGATCCACATTGCTCACTTCTTTATAAACACCGGCGCCCAAGAATGGACTTATAAGTGTTCGGGCTGCTTTCCGTATCCCTCGCTGCCGTTGCCTGGCAGACTAGCTCAGGCTGCAGGAACTCGGCCCTTTGCGTCAATGGTTAACTGTACTAGAGAACTATCATAGTCCGTAAAACAAAAGTAAATGATGACAACAAAACGTTGCATAAGTTCTTCTAAAGCTTCACGACACATTAATGTTGTTCGCAGGGCTCTTGCCTAGTAAGCTACTGAGTCGATCCCGTCAGTTTGGATCTGCTACTACATTTCTCCCGCTCTTCCAAGCTCCATACAAACGCTCTTACATACGTCGTGCAGTGAAACTTCTGGGTGAAAGAATCTGGCTGAGAATGGCTAATAAAACCATTAAGATCGTGTGTTCGTAATGGAGGTAGAAATTTCAACTTTTTCGTGAAAGAACGGAAGTTTCCTATCGAGTAATGCTCGTTACATATTTTCATAGAGATCATACGAAAATGCGGAGTACAAGTGCACTTACTATTTCATTTTCTGTTGACCTTGCCGTGGGTTGAAAGTCCTACCACTCGGGCCGGCCGCGGTGGTCTTCCGGTTCTAGGCGCTGCAGTCCGGAACCGTGGGACTACTACGGTCGCAGGTTCGAATCCTGCCTCGGGCATGGATGTGTGTGATGTCCTTAGGTTAGTTAGGTTTAAGTAGTTCTAAGTTCTAGGGGACTGATGACCTAAGATGTTAAGTCCCATAGTGCTCAGAGCCATTTGAACCATCCTACCACTCGGAAGTTTATCCAATTTTCACATGTGAAAACATCGCCAAGACAGGAAAAACTTTGTTAGTTCTACACTGCTCTTCTGAGACTCTTAATCAAACAAATGTATGGTTCATAGAGAAGTATAACAAAATTTCTTTATAGTGAAATCTTATTGTTTGGTGAATGATCTTCACGTTTTATCTGTTTCTCCAGGTAAAGAACCAATGCGCAATCGATACAAACCAACTTTTGTCTAAGATTACGAAAACCCAAATAAATGGTTATGGTAGCTGCCAATGGCGTCCGGTAGATTTGGTCGGAGTCGTAACACACTTCCCGATATAGCACAAGTGCCGTAATAATGAAAACTACCTTTTTGTGGTTCATTTGGCTGCACGTTACGTGAGTTCCTACGGTTAATCTATATGTGCACAGAAATCTTTGTTGTGATCATGTAAAGCAAGTTTTCGGGTTGGAGAAAGGCACTGCGTGTTCCGTCCAGCGGACCGCTGCTAGTTAAGTGGAACAACCTCGAGACTGAAGGCAGTTGTGGTGTACGTCCGTCGCATCGCAACCCCGACACTCGATCAGCACAGCAGCGCGCGATGCGGTGGTCCGCAGGTTTACGCCCAGTGGCCGACCGGGACCACAATTACGGGAGCAGCGTAACGAGGCCGATTATCCGGTGCGGCCCACGGCCACCACTGGCGCTGCGATCGCTCCCGCGGCCGGCCAAATAGCAGGGGACGCGTCCCCTCCGTTATTCCCTTAACTGATATTACGCCACTTTAAAGAAAAAACGACCCACAGGGCGCACTGATGCTATCTCCCGCGCTTCGTCTCGGTCGCCCCGCGGATGACGCGTAACAGGACGGTGAAGTGTGCAATTACCACCTTCCGATGGAACGGTGCTGCGTCTCAAAGGACTCGGCCATCGGTGGTGGTATCGGCGAGTAAACCGGCGCCTTATGGCTGCGCTGTCCTTCGAAAGTCACCGTGGCTATCATCTGCGTAATTACCATCACCCTCTATCGCATTCGGCAGCCTGGTAACGGTCCTGGCGGCCAGTGTAGCACGTAAACGCTATCTTCCTCACCTTTCTCTGTAAGTGAAATCTGGTAGTGGCACAGAGGGTCCAAATACTCCTGGTTTTCATCACTATCTCCTATTTTGGATTAAAAGAACCTAAGAAACCAAAACAAAAAAGTTATTCTATGAAAAATAACTTATAGGGTCTTGCTACGTATATTTTTGCAATTATCTTTCATGAAGTAATAACTAGCTCAAAACTTAACCGTAGTAACTCACAAAGCATGTTGTACAGCACTGAAGTTTTACGAACTTATAGAACGAAACTTTCAAAATGACAATGTTTTCACCATTCGACTGTAATATTTCTTAAGTCAACTAGAGCAATTTCGGTTTTGGAGCCATTTTCGTTCCTCATTATATGTCAAACATGTCACGCAGGCATCTGCAGATATATGTTGTCGCCAAATATATTCCGTTTCATATCTTTCAGTCGTGTGTTGCACTAATGTCAACAAACTAAAGTGCCATAATTTAAAAAAAAAAAGCGTGACCAAATTCATGAGCTTTGTACGGTTCCTGGACACTGCAGCGCTGATCTTCATGTCCAAACCCTCGCTGAATCAAAATGTATCTGTATTTCTCCTCCATCACTTTCAACAAAAAAAATGGCTCTGAGCACTATGGGACTTAACATCTATGTTTATCAGCCCCCTAGAACTTAGAACTACTTAAACCCAACTAACCTAAGGACAGCACACAACACCCAGTCATCACGAGGCAGAGAAAATCCCGGACCCCGCCGGGAATCGAACCCGGGAACCCGGGCGTGCGAAGCGAGAACGCTACCGCACGACCACGAGCTGCGGACTCACTTCCAACAACTTAGGCAAGATGGACGCTGGTATTGCCATTTTCTTGCCGTGGCGCAGCTACTGCTGCGAATCAGCCTCCATTCTTCCCGCTTCACAATGATTCTTGTATCTGTTTTAAAACGTAGTTGTTTGTTTCACTTTTTATTTGAAGTTTGCAAATTCGACTTATTTCGAGGAAGTGTAAAGGATAACCCACTTCAGCAAAAAATGTTCAATTGTGTGTGAAATCTTATGGGACTTAACTGCTAAGGTCATCAGTCCCTAAGCTTACACACTACTTAACCTAAATTATCCTAAGGACAAACACACACATCCATGCCCGAGGGAGGACTCGAACCCCCGCCGGGACTGGACGCCACTTCAGCACCTCCCTTGTGAAAATATGTTACAAAGTATTATATGAATAACTATATGCTGTATTCTTACAGTAAGAGACCAAAGATGTTTTCCATTACAGGAGGTAATGTTGTCTGGGCGACGATAATGGTATAGGAACCCGAAATACCATTATCCACCATTCAAACAATAAGAAAATTTATTGTCTGCCGGAAAATATCCCCTACACAAAACTTTTTAATCAGTCTATTTGGAATGATGTCATTGACTATAAGAACGTGTTACAGAAGTATGAATATTTTAGAGACTCATAATCCAGTTAGCTGCATGGATTTAAAAGGAAACTCAACTCAGGAGTCCGCAGTTCGTGGTCTAGGGGCTAGCGTTGCTGCCTCTGGATCACGGGATCCTGGATTCGATTCCCGGCCGGGTTGGGAATTTTCTCTGCCTAGGGACTGGGTGTTTGTGTTGTACTCATCATTTCATCATCGTCATTTGTGATACTAGATGGGATTGTGAAAAAAATGGACTGTGTAAAAACTGGGACTTTGTATGGGCGCTGATGACGGCGCAGTTGAGCGCCCACAAACCAAATATCATCAACATCATCACTTTGCTCATAGCTGAAGCGCTATCATCATGCTTAGTTCCACCTGTTATTTGTAACAGTCGTTTCAAAAGATGAAATAGGACAGCACACGTTCTCCATTTTATCAGTGAACACAAGCATGCTTTCCCACAAACTTATTTAAATAAAATACTTTTCATGCAGAGCATGATCGAATCTAGACCTCGAAATTTTTATAGTGGCACTTTTTCATTAGTAGTCCAAAATGAATGAAGTTAATTTCAGAAGGACACACTTTTTGCTGACAAATTCAAGTGATTCAAGAACTTAAAACTTGTATAACTAAGCCGGCCTCGGTGGTCTAGCGGTTCTAGGCGCTCAGTCCGGAACCGCGGGACTGCTACGGTCGCAGGTTCGAATCCTGCCTCGGGCATGGATGTGTGTGATGTCCTTAGGTTAGTTAGGTTTAATTAGTTCTAAGTTCTAGGCGACTGATGACCTCAGAAGTTAAGTCGCATAGTGCTCAGAGCCATTTGAACCATTTTGTATAACTAAGAAGAGGTTATTTAACAAATGCTTTGTATATTTAATGTTCTCCATATCAGAAACTTAATAGGAGCATTAATAATCTATCACACATACATGAAGCAGCACATGTGTTTATACGTCAGAAGTGCTGGATCGATTTCATCCAAATTTGGCACACAAACACCATAGTTCATGAGTATCAGCACTGTGGGGGTTAAAACCTCCTAGCTCCCATACAAGCAAAGGGACGAGCAAAAATATGTTTTTTTCAACACCTGGCGTGTAGGCAGCCTGCCATAACAGGTGTGTTATTAGGGCATAGTGTTGGCCTGCCTTATTGACCAGCTTTGCAGAGCAGCGAACATATCAAGGACAAGAAAAGGTTTCAAGCCCTCAAAATAGGCTGTCCTGCACAGCCTTTTTGTTGTGTTGAAGTAGTATCTACCTGCTTCGCATGGCAGCCTATTAAGGTGGCAGGGGTGTGTGAAAGGGACTGAGGGAGGGGGGGGGGGGAGGGTATGGACAGTGAAGGGGGAAAGGAGGTGAGGGAGAGACAGAAGGTAAAGAGGCGATGGACAGACAGATGGGGAGGAGGATATGGACATGCAAAGGGGCTATGAGGAGATAAAAATGCGTTGTGAGGAGGAAGTGGATAGGGTGAAGGGTGGAATAGTAGATGGTCAGGAAGAAAGGGGGAGAGAGAGGTGGACAGAAGGAAGGGCAGGAAGATAAGGAGAGAAAAGATGGAGAAAATGGACAAACAGAGGGTCGAGGAAGAGATGAATGTATATGTGTTTCAAATGTGTATTCAGGTGAAGCCATGGAGAAAATACAAGTACATAAACTAAAATACATTGTACACAAATTACACCAATTCGTTAAAAGCAGTTCAGTCCACAAACTCAGCCAGAGCGATTGTTAACCGTGCTTACATTTCCAAGCGTTATGAATCCACCCTACTAACAATTTTAATCCTATTCTTATTGCCAACCTTTGGAATACTTTTGATCGTGCTCATATGGCTAGAGAAAGCAGTAACTCACAACTATTCCGTGCTTGCTCCTCAAATAACTTGAGACGACTCCAAAACGGTCTACTTGCATAAGCTGACAATGCAAATCGCCCTAAAGAAGCGAAACGAAGCTGAAAGGATCAGCCATGTCTGCAAAATTAGGAGAAAGTAACTGTAGCAGGATGCACGAAAAACAATTTACATTTGACGTCCTGTCCCTGGCAAAACGAAATAAGATTAGGGCAAAAACAGTCAGACAATTCAAGGCCCCGCGTAATACCGCTCATTACACGGATACAGTGAAGTCAGCGATAAAGCATCGGCCGTAATAAGTTCCAGCCGTAATTACACCCTCACCTGCTGTCACTCGAGCAGTGCCTTTCTGGGCGTCGCTAGCCTTGACTTATACGCGACCACATGAGAGGCCACTGTAGCAACTAAGATGATATATGTCCTAACCTCCAAAATGTTTTCGAGGGAGACTACATGTAAATTTGAATTTCCTTCTTATATAAAACTCGGCTCCTTACTTCATGAATGATTTCAGCATGCGTCTGGGCATCAACAACAAACACCAAACACAACGCCTTATCGATGTAACCATCCTCCTCTGTCCCTAGCCATCTGTAACATTTGCTTTTAGTTGTTATAGTTCATTCCACTGACAACATCTCGTAATATGGCTGTTGTGGACCTGGCGCCCGATATTTTTCCCAGCATTTTTCCTTCTAAGAAATTTTTATCAAGCTCTTCTGTCGAATTAGGTGTGCAATTAATTTATTTTTCCTGTTATTCCTTTTAGTATTTGTTCATTAGATTTTCTTTCAGTTCAGCATGTTGTGGCTCTCCTCCACATTCGTATCTTCATTATTTCTAACTTTCTCTCTTCTTCATCTACATCTACTTCTACATCCATACTCCGCAAGCCACCTGACGGTGTGTGGCGGAGGGGACCCTGAGTACCTCTGTCGGTTCTCCCTTCTATTCCAGTCTCGTATTGTTCGTGGATAAAAAGATTGTCGGTATGCTTCTGTGTGGGCTCTAATCTCCCTGATTTTATCCTCATGGTCTCTTCGCGAGATATACGTAGGAGGGAGCAATATACTGCTTGACTCTTCGGTGAAGGTATGTTCTCGAAACTTTAACAAAAGCCCGTACCGAGCTACTGAGCGTCTCTCCTGCAGAGTCTTCCACTGGAGTTTATCTATCATCTCCGCAACCCTTTCGCGATTACTAAATGATCCTGTAACGAAGCGCGCTGCTCTCCGTTGGATCTTCTCTATCTCTTCTATAACCCTATCTGGTACGGATCCCACACTGCTGAGCAGTATTCAAGCAGTGGGCGAACAAGCGTACTGTAACCTACTTCCTTTGTCTTCGGGTTGCATTTCCTTAGGATTCTTCCAATGAATCTCAGTCTGGCATTTGCTTTACCGGCGATCAACTTTATATGATCATTCCATTTTAAATCACTCCTAATGCGTACTCCCAGATAATTTATGGAATTAACTACTTCCAGTTGCTGACCTGCTATTTTGTAGCTAAATGATAAGGGATCTATCTTCCTATGTATTCGCAGCACATTACACTTGTCTACATTGAGATTCAATTGCCATTCCCTGCACCATGCGTCAATTCGCTGCAGATCCTCCTGCATTTCAGTACAATATTCCATTGTTACAACCTCTCGATACACCACAGCATCATCTGCAAAAAGCCTCAGTGAACTTCCGATGTCATCCACCAGGTCATTTATGTATATTGTGAATAGCAACGGTCCTATGACACTCCCCTGCGGCACACCTGAAATCACTCTTACTTCGGAAGACTTCTCTCCATTGAGAATGACATACTGCGTTCTGTTATCTAGGAACTCCTCAATCCAATCACACAATTGATTCCCAATAGCCCATCGTTCACAAGCATAGCATAAAGCGCCCCAAATAAAGGTTCTGCTGCATTTCTTACTTGTTTCTATATTCAGGCGGTCGTTTATTGATAATAGGTAGATAGATAGGTACAATAGATTTTAACGCCCCGTCGACAACGAGGTCATTAGAGACGGATCACAAGCTAGGATTAAGGGAGGGTGGGAAAATAAACAGCCCGTGCTCTTTACAAACTGGCGAAATCACAGAAAACCTAAATTTGGATGGCCAGGTTGGGATCTGATGGTCGTCCTCCAGAATGTGCGTCCAGTGTGCTGAACACAGCACTGTCTCTGTCCGTGTTCGTTAATAAATCACGCTTACTGCTGAATGCTTGTTTAGTCGTTGCAATTTTTATTTTATTACTCCTGACAAAACTCTACCATCTGGTGAGCACGATGTATGAGACAGGCGAAATACCCTCAGACTTCAAGAAGAATATAATAATTCCAATCCCAAAGAAAGCAGGTGTTGACAGATGTGAAAATTACCGAACTATCAGTTTAATAAGTCACGGCTGCAAAATACTAACGCGAATTCTTTACAGACGAATGGAAAAACTGGTAGAAGCCGACCTCGGGGAAGATCAGTTTGGATTCCATAGAAATGTTGGAACACGTGAGGCAATACTGACCCTACGACTTATCTTAGAAGATAGATTAAGGAAAGGCAAACATACGTTTCTAGCATTTGTGGACTTAGATAAAGCTTTTGACAATGTTGACTGGAATGCTCTCTTTCAAATTCTGAAGGTGGCAGGGGTAAAATACAGGGAGCGAAAGGCTATTTACAATTTGTACAGAAACCAGATGGCAGTTATAAGAGTCGAGGGGCAGGAAAGGGAAGCAGTGGTTGGGAAGGGAGTGAGACAGGTTTGTAGCCTGTGCCCGATGTTATTCAATCTGTATATTGAGCAAGCAGTAAAGGAAACAAAAGAAAAATTCGGAGTAGGTATTAAAATCCAGGGAGAAGAAATAAAAACTTTGAGGTTCGCCGATGACATTGTAATTCTGTCAAGAGGCAGCAAAGGACTTGGAGGAGCAGTTGAACGGAATGGATAGTGTCTTGAAAGGAGGATATAAGATGAACATCAACAAAAGCAAAACGAGGATAATGGAATGTAGTCGAATTAAGTCGGGTGATGCAGAGGGAATTAGATTAGGAAATGAGACACATAAAGTAGTAAAGGAGTTTTGCTATTTGGGGAGCAAAAAACTGATGATGGTCGAAGTAGAGAGGATATAAAATGTATACTGGCAATGGCAAGGAAAGCGTTTCTGAAGAAGAGAAATTTATTAACATCGAGTATAGATTTAAGTGTCAGGAAGTCGTTTGTGAAAGTATTTGTATGGAGTGTAGCCATGTATGGAGGTGAAACATGGACAATAAATAGTTTGGACAAGAAGAGAATAGAAGCTTTCGAAACGTGGTGCTACAGAAGAATGCTGAAGATTAGATGGGTAGATCACATAATAATGAGGAGGTATCGAATAGAATTGGGGAGAAGAGAAATCTGTGGCACAACTTGACTAGAAGGAGGGATCCGTTGGTAGGACATGTTCTGAGGCATCAAGGGATCACCAATTTAGTACTGGAGGGCAGCGTGGAGGGTAAAAATCGTAGAGGGAGACCCAGAGATGAATACACTAAGCAGATTCAGAAGTATGTAGGTTGCAGTAGGTACTGGGAGATTAAGAAGCATGGAGAGCTACATCAAACCAGTCTCTGGACTGAAGACTACAACCACAACAACAACGACAACAACAACAGCAACCCATTATTCTTCTATTGTCATCCGTACAAGTAGCACAATTCATTTATTTACATTAGCATTTTATTTCCTATCTTAAAGTTTGCCCTTCTTTGCTAATTAATTTATTTTACTCTTTTTGGCGTTGGTGTAATCCAAGGCGTCGGACGAAAGATTTTTAGCACATAGTGCACGACCTTTTCAGACTGTGCTAAGGTTATCATATCATTAGCAAATAGAATCCAATGTATTTGTTTACCGTTAATTTTGATTCGTTTGGTGTTGCTTTCGTTATTTGAATTGAACTTTCTACAAACATTAATCAGAAGAAAGAGGACAGCTTTGTCGGACACCTTTGCTTGTCCTAGCCTCCCGTTTAGTGCTATTGGTATCTATTTCTCTACGCAATGTCTGTATAGTTTGAAATTCAATAATTTGTCTCTCCAGTTTATTCCAGTTTTATTCAGTTTTGCAACATTATTTCTATTTGTACATAATTTATTTGTATCCAGAAAAAACCGTGAAAGTATTCTGATGTCGCCCGCATCGCGTGGTTGTGCGGTAGCGTTCTCGCTTCGCACGCCCGGGTTCCCGGGTTCGATTCCCGGCGGGGTCAGAGATTTTCTCTGCCTCGTGATGGCTGGGTGTTGTGTGATATCCTTAGGTTAGTTAGGTTTAAGTAGTTCTAAGTTCTAGGGGACTGATGACCATAGATGTTAAGTCCCATAGTGCTCAGAGCCATTTGAACCATTTTTTATTCTGATTTCATAAAACTGTGCTGCTCACCGCAAAAAAGAAGAGGCAAATTAGAAAATAAATGCTTCATTAAGCAACTGACTGGTCCTAAGTGCCAATAAGAGAGGTTGTATAAGTTGATTCTCGTAATGAAGAAAACAGCAGCCAGCCACCGATAATAATACTATTCACTCACACACACAGCGCCTTTGCAGGATCACCATCAGATGCTGGTCACGTTTATTTTACTCTTGCTCTCATTACGAACAGCGACTGGTTGCCGTTTCCTTGCTTGCAACAATAAACTAATATTTTGTACACAGACACGTTCTAAAAATGTGCCTTCGACAAAATAGCACGAAGAAATGTTTTGTTCCAAGTGCCATTAATACTTAAGCGCTAAGTTTTATTTGTGGTAATACAAGTACAGAAATACAGTATTAGATTTTTAACTGATACCTCTAGCAGCATAAACCACTTCTCTCATCTTTTACATTTTGGATTCCAAGGGAAGCACAGCTTGGAACAAAGACCATGCACCACCTACTGGCGCATATTTGAAAGACTTTCCCCACGGTTTGGCAATTGGATCAAGTCTACAGACATGCAACAGAGTACCGAGCATTAAAAACACGTTTTGTGAAAACATTGTCACTTAGAACGTTTTTTATTTGCAATATCTATATAGTTACGTGTTGATCTCAAGTTTTCTTTCAAAAATGGCTCTGAGCACTTTGGGACTTAACATCTAAGATCATCAGTCCCCAACCTAACTAACCTAAGGACATCACAGACACCCATGCCCGAGGCAGGATTCGAACCTGCGGCCGTAGCGGTCGCGCGGTTCCAGACTGTAGCGCCTAGAACCGCTCGGCCACCCCGGCCGGCCCAATTTTTCTTTCTAAGATTATTGGTAGTGCCATTATAGCTTCCTTGGTGTCTTTTCCTTTCCTAAATCGAAACCTTTTCTAAATGTTGGTGAATTTTAGTCTTTGCCTTTCTTTTTAACAATACTGACCAGAGTTTTTGAAGCATGGCTTGAATAAGCACTGGCATTTCCTTTCTTAAGTGTGCTAATTGTTTTAACTCCTATTAATTCCATTGGTAGAATTATATCTTCATGGCAAACAAACAAAAATTTGAACTGCTTTTCTTTCGTTTTATCTCCAGCACTCTTTAAGAATAGAACAATAAAGGGTCAGAAATGTTAAAGTGTTACTAAACCATCATAAATTTTACTAATCCATATTTTATTCAAACGATGTCATAATTTACAGTTTACGGACTAGGTAATTACAATTATAAGCTCTACAATTGTATGTCACATACTAAGTAAGTACAAAATATCCTGTTATACACCCTATACTAACAACACCAGAGTGTCGAGAACCATCAACGGGTACCAACAGCACTCATAAATTTTACGAAGGTTTAGTAATTTAATGACTCAGCAGGGAAGATATCTGTTCCAGTCGCTTTGTTGGTGTTCCTCATATTGGTAAATTACATTGAACGTTATCTAGGTCATTCGCCACAGAAATCAGTGGACGTTACATAATGTTATCGCTGAGCAAAAACGGTGAATCCACAAGAGAAACGTGAACATCGGATCATAACCAAGTACAAGAAGTACCAGAGCTTTCAGTAAGTAACGCAACACATTTTTTCGGCCAATTTCGGTTGAAAAAATTCGGTCTTTGATGTGGGACATATTCCCGTTTCAGTACCTGCAGGTTCACGAAGTTCCAGTAGGTGGTGGCGCTATACGTAGATTTCAAAACGGCGTCTGTAACGGAGATGACTTCCAAGGAGAGAGCTGTGATTGAGTTTCTTTTAACGGAAAACCTGAGCATCATAGGCTCTTGCGGTCTACGGAGACCTGGCACTGAACAAAAGCACAGCGAATCGTTGGGTGAGGAGTCTCTCATCATCGGAACAAGATCGCGTAAACCTGTCCGATCTACCGCGTGGCGGCCGGCCGCACACAACTGTGACTCCTGCAATGTTGGAACGTGCAGACACTCTCATTCGAGGTGATCGGCGGATCACGTACAAACACCTCGCTGCCAAACTTGACGTCTCTGTTGGTAGTGCTGACGCACTAAACCACCAGTTGGGGTACTCAAAAGTGTGAAACGTGTCCACTGGGTTCATCGCCATCTCACAGTAGACCATAAAGAGCGACCAAGTACCCTCTGTGCGGAACACCTTGCGCACTGCGATATTGATCGTGTCAGAACGAGAATGATGGGGAAGTTACTGATGCAGCAAGACGTTGGCTCCGACGCAGACCAGCAGAGTGGTACCATGCAGGCATACAGTAACATGGCGCAAGGCTGTCGCATTGAACAGGAGATTATGTTGAAAATAGGGTTTTGTAGCCACGGGAATGGGGAATAATATGGTGAAGTGCAACCCTGAATAAAGATAACCGGCTTTCAGGAAAAATGTGTTGCATTACTTAGTGAAGTCCGCTCGTAATTCAAGTGTTGGTCCGGCTCGCTTGAGTTAGGGAACGACCCACCGTGGGAAATACCGCACGGTCCAGAACTTACTAGCATCCCGCTTGAGCAATTTCACGACGCGCAGCCCGACCGCAGCCGCGGATGAAAAGACGCTGCCTGGCCACCCACACCAAGGTCGCACCGCAGCGGAGTGCGGTCGTTGCGAGAGCCGGGGCCGGGCCACGGCAGAGGTGTTTGCACGTGTGTGGAAACTACACGATGCGCAGTAAAGATACCCTAATGGCGGCCGGTGAAAGTCCGCGACGGCACGCCGCGCGCAAGGCCGCACGTGGGGCCGCCCTGGGACCCGGAAGCTGCGACCGTCTGCTCACGCCTCATCCCCGTAACGCAACTACGCCGGAGCTGAGTCCTGGCCAAGCGAACAAGTATTTCGCCATTCGGCGTTTAGTACTGCTTAACTAAAACATGTCTTCGTCGACACCGCGAAATTATCTATAGAAATGTCGTAGTTTCCATCTGCAGACGGTAGAATTTCTCACTAGACAAAACACTGATCAACCCCTTCGATCACCACACTGGTGGTTTTGGAGTGCTGTGACCTGTGGTGCAGCAGGCAGTCGTGTGGTCCTAAGACACTGTGGTAATGCCTGGCAGTGAAGTAGTACCACGTGCCAGTCGGCTGAGTAGAATCAGCGCAGTAACATGGGTCGACGTGGACAGGTGACAAGGAGAAGAAAGGAGCTGTCGTGTTTGTTTGTACACATAACCGCACTGTGAATCAAGTTACTGGTTTTTCAGATGTAGCAATGCGGAATGTTCAACATATCTCTGACGAAAAATGTACCACTCGTAAGAATAGAAACTGCAAAGAGATCCTAATCGAAAGAGACAGGAGACGAGTGTGACGCACTGTGAATGAGCAACTGTCTCAAACTCGACAGGAACTGCTACTGTCAGTGAATACAATTCCTCCGAGCGAACGTCACGAGAAGTGATCTCCATGCAGTGACCCCCCTGTTACTTCGCGAAAGAGCACTGCTCGGAGCAGAACATGAAGCAATACGACTTCAGTGGTCCAAACAACACACAAACTGTAGAGTAGAGAAGATGATCGGTAACGTTTAATGTGGTCCGATTTTAACTCTGTTTAAATGTTGCAAGATGTCGACTGCACACATTGCCCAGTGAGGAATTTGAATAGCGATGTGTGAAGGCTATACGATGCGTTTTCGAGTTATAAAACCTTCCATTTTCTTCTCACGAACTAACAACACAGCAAAAATTGTGTCACTTCTCGACGTAATCTTCCTCCAGACGCCTTGATTTCAATATCGGTACGGCTAGTGAACCTGTGACCACGGGGAATGTCTTTCGAATTTCGGAACAGCTGAAAGTCCCTAGGAGCCGTGCCAGTTGAGCAGGGAGCGAGAAATAAAGTTGCTATCAAGCAGGAACTGCAGCGTCCTGGTCTTCCGATGCGCTGTTCCGTTGTCTTGGTGAAAGAGCACTCGTGCAGATTTTTACGGCCAATTTTCACGCAATGCTGGGAAGAGCTTGCTCTTCTTAACATCTTGGTAGGATGCAGCTGTCGCCGTAGCGCCATTTGGAACCCAATGAGTAAGGATTACGACATCGCTACCCCAGAGTACTACCAATCATTTTTTCAGCACTGGTGCCTACCCCAAAAATTTCTGGTGGCCACGGGTGTGTGTGCTTCCATTCAGCTGACTAGTGTTTCGTTTCAGGTTTGACAAACGGCATCCATGTCCCATTCGTTGTCACAGTCGATGGAAAGAAAGTCCCATCCATGCCATCATCAAGTGTCAACACTGCCAGTCAACATGCCTGGTGGTCGTCCGTCAGCATTCGTGGGCACTTTTCATATTTTCAAGTCTTCTTGAAGGAAGTGTCCCACACTAATAACAACTTTCTCCGCTCGCTGGACCATGTCGCAGTGCTGGTGCGACGCCTAGATTGTCTTTGTTTGTTGCCACAGGACGGTCTGCACCATTTGCACTGTTGCACCCACGAACGCGCATTAGGCATATCCGTAACACTATCACCTCGTGTATCACTCAGTAGGAGATTAATTTCAGTCGGTGTTTGACCACGCAAATAGAGAAAACGAATGATTACACGCTGTTCTTGTAATGAAAACGTCGCCATTTTAGGTCTCACAAACAATCGTGCACTTTCGCCGCTGCCACTAGACTTCTGTATGCCGCACAGTGCTCCCATTTCTCTCATGCATTCAAAATGAGTGCACGTGTATTTTAAAGCCAACCGTATGTTTCTGCGTGTCTCCAGTTCCGAGAAAAAAGATCTGTAGTGCTACAACTTGGATGAACATCGATGTTCAGACTGGAGATAGTTTTATGATGTCTTGGGGATGTTTTTTGAACAATGACTTGGGCCCATTCATTCAAGTTATCGGGAACTTGGATCAGGATGTTTATTTCAACATTCCCGGTGACCAAGTGTAGGAATTTCTTCTATGTCCTCGACGTGAATATGCTGTCGACCCTTCCATGTCCGCCGGCCGTTGTGGCCGAGCGGTTCTAGGCGCCTTAGTCTGGAACCACGCAACCGCTACGGTCGCAGGTTCGAATCCTGCCTCGGGCATGGATGTGTGTGATGTCATTAGGTTAGTTAGGTTTAAGTAGTTCTAAGTTCTAGGGGGCTGATGACCTCAGATGTTAAGGCATTTTGAACCTTCCATGTTCGGAGCTAACAACCGTGTCCATAGAGGGGAAGGTGTACGTGCCTGGGTTGATGAAATCTCAAGGACAGCCCTGGGCTGGCCGGCTGTATCAGCCAATTGTAATACCACGAAAAATGTGTGGGACTACGTGGCGAAACGTAGCAAAACCATCCCTGCATTTTGGTGGCGCTGCAGGATCTAATCATCAACGACTGGATTTAGTTGGTTTTGGCATACCTGAAGAACCATTCTTCCTCAATTATCAATATTATCAACTATATGGTGACGTCTTCTGAGGATGACTAAGTTTTTTCTTCGGTATTCTTACATAGGAAGAATGATGAAAATTAGAGACGCTAATATGTAAAGATTGCGCTTTCCCTTTCCGCTGTTGATTACCGTCGGTTTTATGGGCCGCGAAAATTGTGACCAAATTATTGTAGGAAACCGTGGAGAGATGCGAAAGAGGCAATGCTATTTATAGCGGGCGAATGTGGTGCAGAGCGGCTGCCGAAATTGAGCGCCAAGGCGACGGGCGCGCTAACACGGCTGGGCTGGCGCAGTCATTACTGCGGTCGTGGCTGTGATCCGCCGGTAATGAGCACGGGAATGGTAGCGGCCGCGCCGCAATTACCCGCTAAGCGGGCTAACGAGCCGCGCGGCCCTGGGCCCGGGCTTGGGCCCGCGGCCGACACGTTTCGGCCGGGGCCGGGACAGCGTCCGGCTGCCGCCCGCGCTTCCGGCGGCCGCCGCGCCTACGGCGGCAATGCGGCCAACGTACAGTGAAATACGGCGGCGAAGTCTCCACGAAACAGCAGCTGCTTAACGCTTCTGATGAAAAGACACAAACTTCGCGCGACGTAGTGAAGGATAATAATGACAATATTCCAAGAAGGAAACGATAAAGTAGCACACAATTGCTTTCATATGACCTCACACACCCAATTTATTTCTTCATTCACTTCGGCATCTTTCCTTCCTAGAAACGTGTGTTATGCAGGATGATTCGAAACCAGCTGTGCACACTTCATCGGTGTAATGTACGCATCAAAAAATGGCTCTCAGCACTATGGGACTTAACTTCTGAGGTCATCAGTCCCCTAGACTTAGAACTACCTAAACCTAACTAACCTAAGGACATCACACACATCCATGCCCGAGGCAGGATTCGAACCTGCGACCGTAGCAGCCGCGTTGTTCCGGACTGTAGTGCCTAGAACCGCTCCGCCACCCTGGCCGGCACTAAAGCTTTATCACTGTCGGATTTTTGAGTGGTTCAGAAGGTGACAAACGGAGCTAACTGAAGTAATGATTGCTCAGTTTTGTGGGTAATTCACTGTTACAAATTCCTGAACAGCCGCAGTAGTCAACTGCGAGGAGACAGATTATCCAAATCTCGAAATGTGACTGTCAATCTCTACAGTCAGTAACAGAAACAGTAGTAACAACTGTTATATTGTCATACTGTATTCTAGCCTATTCGAAACCCAAACATTTCGTCCCTATGAAGAGAGGCAATCTTTGGAGAGAGTTGTGAAGTGTTACGTTGTGCGTCGGCCGAACATCGTAAGGGAAGAAGTCGAAATATTGTGATTTCCAGGAGAATATATGTGACTACACCGTTATAGCCCCGGTAAATGTGAAGAAATGTAACAGTTCCGGCCGTTCAAGCGAATAATTTAATGTGTTTTCCGTAGACCGTGATGCACAGTTTAAATACACTGAAAGAACGGGATCACGGAACGACCAAACACTGTTGCAATAAGGACTCACTTCCAGGCTAGTAGTTTCGGTCAATCGATCATCTTCAGGTTACGGACTGACAATGAGTCAAGTTTAAGAACGATCTCTTGGTGTCAAATACAAAACTATTTTTTTAGGCTGAAACATACACGTGCGTAAGTTTTTTTATACGTTTTCCATCAGACACTAAGTGCAACTATCGACTGCCTACTAGTGTTCAGCGAAACGACTGTCCAAAGTTGTGCCATAAACAATTTTTGCCATGACTTTGGCCAGGCAGTTTGCTTAACAGTGTATTAGACTGTTGATTTTTGTACTTTGTGACCACTGGAAAATTGTATGAGATAACTGACAAGCCGTGTATGTGGTAGACGCTGCCACTGATAAACAATCGTATATTTGACGCCAAGGAACGTCCTTAAAATATGACTTGAAGATGGTCGCTTCGCTGAAACTAGTTGTCTGGAAATAGAATTAATTACAACAGCTTTTAATGGTTGCCTGTACACTTCTTTAAATCACTTCATGGCGGTTACCGTCTGGTGCAGACATTTCAACTCGACGCCACTTTTTTTTCGGTGGCCAGTATATGAGTATCGTTGATTGATTAACGAAGCAGTTTTGCAGGAGGCTAAGCGATCGTCTTTAGGAGTCGGTAACGGTAATGCCAGATCACCTGCAAAATCAGAAACTGAGAAGATTACGAAGCAACTTACGACGTGATAGAACAAAAGACAGAAGCTGCGGTTCCTTCACAACAGGAACGGGCACTCAACTAGCTGACAGCGCCATGGGACATGTTCGGGACGCTGGTATGAGCAGCACTGATGACACTTAGACGCTGGTCCCTGATGACACACGGCGCTTCCCTTCAAGCACAAGGCGCGGCCCAGACCCAGATCAGCGAGCGCAGAGTACTGCGTAACAGCGTCCAGTCCAGTCCACTCGGCAACGCTTCGATTCCGGCTGCTGACTGACAGCTGACTGATGCTATCACCGCTCTATTTTCGCCAAATAACATTAGGTGAATGGAGAGACACTACACTCTCATTACAGGAGCCGCGATTAGAATCTCCTGAAATAGCGGCCCTATATAGAGAACGCGGCGGCAGCAGCCAGCGCGTTTCCTTTTTTCTTTTCCGTTCCGCCCGCGCCTGCACACGAGACAGCAGCCGCATCTACGAGGCTGCCGCAGCGCAATACATTAGCGGCGCAATTTACATTTCTTCCGGAACCGAACGCTGCGTTACGCTAACAACCTCGGGCCTCACGGACGCGGCCGGTCGGCGCGCCGTCGATCTCGGTAGCGCGCATACCAAATGAGAGACACCAGATCCCACGGGCCGGGCCGTCTTCTTCGGCCTTCCTCGCCTGCTCTAGGTCGACTTCTGCACGACATCGAGCACACGACATCCGCGCGATGCCTTCGTGATTACATAGGCGCCATCGACAATTCGACTTACTGAACCTTTCTGGCACATTAAAACTGTGTGCCAGACCGAGACTCGAACTCGGGACCTTTGCCTTTCGCGGGCAAGTTCTGTATCATCTGAGCTACCCAGGCACGACTCACGGCCCTTCCTCACAGCTTCAATTCTGTCAGTAGCACGTTTCTTACCTTCCAAACTTCCTTGCAAAACTAGCACTCCCTTTCTTCTGTTGAACGGAATGGATAGTCACTTAAAAAGGTAATAAAGGTGAGGAGACGGTAATGGAATGCAGTTCAATTAAATCAGGCAATTCTGAGGGAATTAGGAAATGAGACACGAGACGTAGTAGCTGAGTTTTATTTCCTATTTGAGCAGCAAAATAACTAACGATGGCCGGCCGCGGTGGTCTCGCGGTTCTAGGCGCTCAGTCCGGAGCTCCGCGACTCCTACGGTCCCAGGTTCGAATCCTGCCTCGGGCATGGATGTGTGTGATGTCCTTAGGTTGGTTAGGGTTAAGTAGTTCTAAGTTCTATGGGACTGATGACCACTGATGTTAAGTCCCATAGTGCTCAGAGCCATTTGAACCATTTTTTGAACTAACGATGGGTGAAGCAGAGGAGAGGGAAAATGCAGTCTAGCAATAGGAAGAAAAATTTTCCTACGAAAAAGAAATTTGATGACCTGTAATATCACGTGGTTGTAATTAAACTCAAGGTGTTCCGAGAGGGCTACATACATCGCAGGGCGCTGTAACATTGTACGTTATGTTCATTAATTGGAGCGCTCGCGGAGTAAGCCGGAAAAATATTAATTCCACTTTTCCGCCACCAGGTGAAAATGTGGTGCTGTCAGGAGTACTAATGTGAGATGTTTCCTGTTTTGTCACTTAGCGACGCGCGTTGATTTCTTCTCTAAAGTGATCGTTAGTGTAAAGGGTTCAAACGGTCGAAGTTTTCCGCACGAAACGTAGTGGCTATTCAGAACAGAAATCGTGCACCGCAGGTGAATTTGTTTTATCAGAATGACAGCAACGGCAGCGCTGTACTGCAGGAATATTGTCGTCAGAAGCAGCTGCGATTTGGCCCCATGTCAATAAATAAGAGTGAAGAGTATATTCAAGAAATCTGAAGAAACACGTGAATTAGACGGTGCACCAGGGAGAGGGAGGTGGCCCATTCCCACGGCAGTCGTTGATGAAGTTCCTCTAGGCATAACCGACCGTGCAGAACATGCCTCAACTTCTGCAGCCAATTCACGAGCTGTGTCACGGGATCTTTATCTCCTCTGCTTAGCAGTTAGAAAGATTTTACACTGGTATCCCTACAACGTTCATAATGCGCACCAAGTAAAGCCACAAGATACGCTACAAAGCCGTGACTTTGCTCTTCTTTTCTTGGCACGTATGCAAATGGATGACATTTGGCTGGGGAATATTCTACGGACGCACGAGTCACATGTTACGCTGCACGGCGCCGTGAATGCACCGAACTGTCGCGTATGGGGTTCTACTCCGCAATTTGTTGTGCGGGCGTATCTACTGCCCCCAGTTTCAAAATGGTTCAAATGGCTCTGAGCACTATGGGACTTAACTTCTAAGGTCATCAGTCCCCTAGAACTTAAAACTACTTAAACCTAACTAGCCTAAGGACATCACACACATCCATGCCCGAGGCAGGATTCGAACCCGCGACCGTAGCGGTCGCGCGGTTCCAGACTGTAGCGTTTAGTACCGCTCGGCCACTCCGGCCGGCGCCCCCAGTTTATGTGTGTGGTGTCGTTCCAAATGCTGCTTCATTTTTGACACGGTTTCTTCCGTATTTTCTGCCACATGGAGCGACACCACATGTGACTTGCCAGGTGAAAGATTTCTTTCCAGAAAACAATTTCAAGATGTGTGGCCTTACAGATCCCCTAATCTAAATTCATGTACCTTCTGGTTGTGACGACATCTGAAAGATCATTTGTATCAGGATTGTATCAGCACCATATTTTCACCTGGTGGCAGAAAGTGGAACTACTGTTTTTTCTGCATAACTCCGCGAGGGCACCGACTAATGAAAATACCTTGATGATTCAGCGTCCTGCGATGTATGGAGTCCACAAAGCAGCGCACTGAACATCATCACTTTCATTATAACCACTGGGTACAATTTAAACGTTCGGAGGTACTTCAGTAATTTGTCTGGAGAGAAGCGTTGTATGGAAGTGAAATGCGGACGACAAACTGTTTAGGCCAGAAGAGACAACCAGCTTCTGGGTTGCGGTACTGAATGCTGAAAATTAGATGGGTAAATCAGAGAAGTAAAGAGGAGGTAGTAAATTAAATAGCTGACAATGAAATTTGCAACACTGCTTGACAGAAACAAGGAATGGTTTGCAAGACACATGCTGTGGCATCAATGAATGTCACTTTGATAATGGTGTGTGTTGTGTGTGTGTGTGTGTGTGTGTGTGTGTGTGTGTGTTTAGAAGAGGGTGGGGGGCGGGGGGGCGGAGAATTGAAGGAAGCAACAGGAAGCATGGACAAATCGACGTTACCCAGAGATGAAGAGACTTGTGGGTATCAAATCAGTTTTTGCGCCGAAGTCAACAGCAACACCAGAGTGGTACTAAACTCGACACATATCTGTGAGGTTATTCTAAATCTTTGACAGAATCACTCGGCTTGGTCTGTAAGTGCCCCTGTATGCGGAAAATAAAACGCAAGCAGCGCGTTATTGAACACGACAAGACACGACACGGCGTGACAGGACCGGGCAGTGGCCCCTTTCACTGCTGGCAGCCGCGAACGACCCCGCCGTAATTTAGCGCGCCGGGTCCGCCCGCCAGCGGCTCGCGAGCTCCCTCGTAAAGCGGCGCTCCACTTGCCGCAAATGACGGGATTCCGTTCGCCGAAAGGAAAGCCGAGCCGAGTCGAGCCACCTCGGCTCCGCGAAACGGTTCGGCCCGTTCCCACGCCAGTGACTGACGTCCACCGCCACGCGGCGTCCGTTTAGAAAGGGAACGTTGCGGCAAGTGTTTCGCGCCGGTGCGGCACACCAACGACAGCAGTCGAATGGAAACGGTTGCGTTCCAGATCTGTCGGAGACTGTCCGCCCACGGCAGAGAACACGACTGTTATTCGCTTTTACTCGTGCAAGGGTCCGTGAAACCCAATGAAAGGAAAAACAGCAACCCGCGCCACCTCCTCTATACTCTTACGTCGTACTCCCTGCAAATGCAACATAGCTGTGAAGATATATTTATACCCATCCAGCGGCACAACTACGCCGCATATGTGAAGCATGTCATCGAATTTTTCCATCCCCCAGTTCTGATCAAGGTTTTCTGATAGCCTGCTCTGGTTGTAAGGCAAACGCTGGAACAGGAAACACCCTTCCTAATTTTCTCCAAATTGGGATTCCCTTGGCTCCTACCAATTCTTCTGGTATTTGGCTGCGAAGTCTCTGACTCACCAAGAAGTCTTTACGTGGACAACCCATTTTACCTTTACGGGCACAGAGTGAAATGTAGAAAAAAATCATTAGTAAATACAGGCGCCCACAGTTTCTTAGTACGCCGTATATACACTGTCTAGTCACATTAATGTGACCACCTGTCAAAAGCTTGAATGACCCACCTTTTGAAGCGCGCACCGATGTGACAAGCTCAAGGAAAGAGTCAATGAGGTGCTGGAAGGTACCGACAGGGATCTGCAGCCATGCCAACTTCACTTCCATGCGCTAGTTTTCTCGGTTGAGGATCCACGGCTCTACAGCCTGATCGAGGTGGTCCCACTGATTCACGAATAGGTTTAAATCCGGAGAGTCTGGTGCAGGGGAGTACTGTAAATTCAAACTGGTGCTCTTCGAACAACGCACCCACAATGCGCGCTGTGTCACGCGCTGATAGTTCTGATGGTAGATGCAACCGTGCCAAAGAAAAACAAACTGTACGTATGGATGGACATCCCCCCGGGATCGATGCATATTTAAACCTTCCTCCTTGTCTCCTTTCAGATGTTTCATCCCGTACACGGCAACGGCCAACTGCCTCGATGGAGCACAAAACGTTATTCATCTGAAAAGGCCACCTGTCGGTACTCAGTGGGCGACCTTTTGTGGTGTTGGCCTTCGTAGACCATAAACAGCAATCAAAATGGGTGCATGAACTGCTGCGGAGGTCCATACACAGCAACGTTCGCTGAACAGTTGCTGAGGACACAGTACTGGTAGCCACTTGGTTCATCTGGTCGGTCAGTTGCTGAATAGTTGCACGTCTATTCGCGCGTACATATCTTCGCAGCTGTCGGTCACCATGTCATCTATGGCCCGTGATGCATCACAGATGCCATGCGCATTATATCCTACTTTCATCATGTCAGCCTCATTGCTCGGGACATCTCGAACGATTACCTTTAGAGTTAGAGCTTGGTGAGCGTCTGTACTGAAGGGATCTTTGGCTATCATCGCCTTAATTACGTAGAAAATTTTTCCTCCTACATTCAATTCAGTACCCCCTCATTACCTACCTGGGTTATCCGTCATACCTTCAGCATTCTTTTGTAGCACAACGTTTGAATACTTTCTATTCAGTTATGTCTGAAGTGTTTATTGACCACGTTTCACTTCTCTTCAAGGTTAGATTCCGGACAAGTACTTTCACAAAAGACAGGCTGCATTTCAGTTTATATTAGACGTTAACAAATACCTCTTTATTGGTATTGCCAATATCTACTCTATGTTCTTCCTACTTTGACCATCGTCAGATATTCTGCTGCTCATATAAGAAAACTCACCAGTTACTTTCAGTGTCTCATCCCTAATCTATTCTCCTCATCATTGTCTGATCTGATTCGACTACATTTTACTAGCCTTATTTCAATTTATTTATTTTCTTGTTGCAAAGTAACGATCTGGAAAGCTACAGGCAAACACTCTGAATACATCTGGTTCGGGAAAATCTCCCTCAGTCATTGGACAAAGGAAGCACCTAGGCTCATCTGCAGTTATGTAATCCTTCCTAATAACTCCCTGAATAGACGCAGCCTGATCCTCTCCCTACGCTGCAAAGCTCCAGAATGAATCCCATCTACACAAGTGCCCCAGTTATAAGAGGTAAAGATCGGGAGCGAATGCTTAAAAATCATTGGTCCAGGTGGAAGAGAACCGGTATGGATGTCGGAGAGGGGAGAGGGGTGATCTTGATCAATTACCCATGGTTCCGCCATAGGTGGTGGGGTGGGGGTGGGGAGACTGGAAGGTGACCTGAATTTGAGGGGCCAAATTGGTAACCTGACACCGGATGTGATAATATCGTTATCTCGCTGCGAATGCCTACTGCTATCCTACTCAAGTCCGTCTCATGAACTAAAATGGTCTGTCGCATTTTAATTCAAGATTCAGAGCGGAATTCGTTTCGAGTACTTACTCCATGACAACACATCACTGTCGGCATGGAAAAGATACTTTACAGTTGCACGTACTGTTTATTCTCAATTAGAGATTCATTCTGCCAGAGGCATTCAAAAAATGTAGACCTCCTACGTGTAACAGACGCCATAAATAAAGCAAGATTGGCAAGAGTCGTATGATTCCCAAGTGGCGTGCAGGGCACCTAAGGCTCCGATTCGATAGATCTGGGCCGGCCAGGACACAGGACGACGCTGGGCCAGCAGCCAGCCGGGCGCTAACAGGGTGTCGCGGCGGCTAATGACGCGGAGAGCAGCCGTGGCGGGCGGCCAGCGCTCCAGGATACGGGGGTCTGGGGCACGGGCAGAAATGATTTATCCATCGGCGCGGCTCATCGCCATTCCGCGGCCAACCCGGACGCGCCGCCTTCCCGCTCTCAGCGTGAGCCGCAACGCCAAACAAAAAGATTCAGCCGCCAGCAAAGGGCAGGGCACTGCTGCCATCCACGCCTACGGCGCTGGCGACCTCCGTTTGGGAGACAATGTTAGCTCGCAAACTACTTCAAAGTGTGATGGATTTTCTGCGTATTAACAAATGGTGTAAAAACTAAAGGCACTCACCGAATTTGCTCTATATCAGATAGGGATGCAGGAACTCTTGTTTAGGGTGCCGCTGTTTCCCTACACCTCTTCGTCAATACCAAGATACACTGAGGTGAGAATCATAGGAAAGTGACATGCACATATACAGATGGTGGTAGTATCGTGTGCACAAGTAATAAAAGTGGTTTGGGGAAGCTGTCATTCGTACTCAGGTGACTCACGTGATAAGGTTTCCAACGCGCTTATGGCCGCACGTCACAAATTAATTGAATAAGAACGCGGATTGATAATTGGAGCTAGAAGCATGGGACATATTTCTCAAATACGGAATTCGTTAGGGAATTCAGTATTGCAAACTCCACAGTGTCAAGAATGTACCGAAAATACCAAATTTTAAGCATTACCTCTCACCACGTACAATGCCTTGGCTAAAGACCTCTACTTAACGATCAAGAACAGCAGCGTTTGCGTAGAGTTGTCAGTACTAACAGACAAGCAACACTTCATGAAATAACCGCGGAACTCAAAGTGGGATGTACGAAGAACGAATCCTTTAGGATAGTGTAGGGTAATGTGGCGTTAATGGACTATGGCAGCAGACGACCGACTATAGTGCGTCGCCTGCAGCGAGTCTCCTGGACCCGTGACCTTATCGGTTAGACCCTAGAAACGACTTGAAAACCGTGACCTGTTCACATGAGTGCCCATTTCAGTTGGCAAGAGCTGAATGTAGCGTTCGAGAGTGGCACAGACACCAAGAAGAAATGGACCGAAATTCCCAAGAGGGTATTGTGCAAGCTGGTGGTGGCTTCATAATGGTGTTGGCTGCTTTTACATGAAATGGACTGGGTCATATTTATGTTCGGCTACTTAAGAGACCATCTGCAGCCATTCACTGAATTTATGTTCACAAACAACAATGGAATTTTTATGGATAACTATGCGTCATGTCACCGGACCACAATTGTTCGCGGTTGGTTTGACGAACATTCTGGACAATTCAAGCGTATCTTTTGGCCACCCAGATCGTCCGATATGAATCTCATCCAACATTTATGGGACGTAATCGAGAGGACAGTTCGTGAACACAATTCTGCACCAGTAACACTTTCGCAATTATGGTCGGCTATACAGACAGCATGACTCAATATTTCTGAGTTTGCCACATCGAATTGCTGCGCTATGCCGGGCAAAAGGAGGCCCCTAACGGTACTACGACAATCCCATTACTTATGTCATCTCAGTGCACATTCTCAAAAAGGCAACCACCGATTTCCTTTTTAATGTTTGTCCAACTACGTGAAGTCTGCAATAATTCATTGCAAAACCTAACTGGAATTTTCTTGGGGAGCCGACGCAAAAAGTTTGATAACAACAGCACTGGCTTTAGTTTCTTCAAAAGCTGAGTCCTCTTAAGCTGTCTGGCTCTACAGTTTCCACAAGTAGTAGACGTTCCACGTCCACAGTCCACGTGTTACACCTGTTCAATAGCTAGCAGCACTAAAGAAAAGAGAAAGATCTCGCTCGATTGTGGACAATAATACAGAAGAATCCGCCTTTTCCCACACATGATATCACTCAACAACGTTCTACAATCAGATTTTAAATCTTGTTACCCAGTATGGAGACCCGCCACGAACTTATTGGCCACTAATTTCAATTCCGTGATAACTTGCAAATCAGAGTGGCCTTCCTTATCCCAACAAGGCTTCTAGTTAATCAAAAATCCAATCGTGGAACTCCCCAGCTTCAGTCTTCCTGGTGACATCTGGTGCAGCCTGAATCGAATGAGATGTGGGACAGGCAGAACGGCAGCTACGTTTCACAGCTATAGGTAGCAGGATTTTCCAAGCCTCGACAGCAACGAGGAGGCACAGACGGCGCCACATATCGTTCAGCACAGAAAGCTAATGTCGGACCATAGTTATAAAAATAAAACATATGCTAAGCCCGTTTTAGGTAATCACACAGTAATAACAAAAATAGTCATCAATAATAGACCGGTAGAAAAAGTAGCCCATTTCCAATATTTAGATTGCAGTATATCATATGAACAAGAGTTAGATATACAGAAAAAAATTAATACTTGCCAGCGTATATGGGGGACAATAAGGAGGACTCTGAAGGACGAAACAAGGAAAGAGAGAAATTTTATAAAATCATCTCGTCCCCCCATTATTATATGTGGCTGAAAGCTGAACGCTCAGAAATAAAAATTTACGAGAACTGGAAGCATCAGAAATGAAATTTCTAACATCTGTGAAAGGCTGCACTAGGGAATACAAATTGGAAATTACGTTATAAGGGAAGAATTAGGTATGCAGCTACGAACTCAAAAGGCAATCTAATACAAGGAAAAATGGAGAGAACATGTACTTCTTATGTCGCCACAAAGGTTTCTTGAAGTACCTGTGGATTATAAGCCGTGGGGGAGGAGATGTTTGGGATGACCGAGAAAAGAGATGGTGAGAGCGGAACAGGCCCCAGGCCTAAACCTGATGTGGCAGAAGAAGAAGAATACTGTCCCTTCCGTACTTTCGCCGGATCCCTGGAAGTTCTGCATTAGTGTGGCTCTAAGGGAATTGAGTGTTTCGAAAACATGGACATTTATCTTTGACTTTTCCCTTTGTTTATTGAACTCGTTTTTGACAATGCTTTTGTTTGTAATTGTTAATGAACTTGTGGTCGTCTAAGAGCGTCAGCTGTTAAACAAAATAAAGGTACTGCACTAAGCTCCGATTCTAATGACTTCGAGTCCAACGAGATATTCAACTCTAATTTCTTTCTTCGTTTCGTAAGTATAAAGAACAAGAAGCATGTGGTTAGGTGATCTCGTTCCACAGACTTTCATGTTTTCGTCAGTCTGTCTCGTCGATATAAGCAAATGCTTCGTATTACTTTACTTCCAAAAACCCCAGAAGACGAAATGCCCAGATGGGAACTGTGACAAGTCTCACTATTATTCTCATAGTCTCATTATCATTCTCATAGTCAATGTATGTTTCGGAAGGCTTCGTCGTACGCGCTTATGATTTGATTTATTTTCCATTGCAGTCAGTCGTTTTTCTATTAGCATCCTTCTGGCTGCAAACTCGCAGAATTCTATTTTATTCTTCCATCTCTCCATTATTTCAATGTTCCGGTGTTTATTCCCACATCGAACGACGGTGATATTTTTCGTGAAAATGTCGTTGGATGAATCTACGCACATTATCACAAAATAAAATCACAAGCTGTCCTTTACATGGACATACAATAAACTGACTCGTTATCCGTTACTCCGACAGAAGCATGTAGCGGCATGTCTTCACAGCGTAAACATCAATGCTTGTTAAGGATATCACCGTCTTTCATATGCTCTTCACTAACGGTTCTGAGCACATACAGAAACATGTTTCGGTATAAGCAATTTTATCTCTCACCTACTAACATTCATGTTCTCTAACTCCTACCAACATCTCTCTGCACTAATACGGGGACATTTTCTACTGGTATTTTCGACCGATTTCATCAGAGGATCTTGAACTGCCAGACTGTTGTGCTAGGGGCAGGAATGTCCATCAGTATCAGCTGATGTTCTAAACTGATGTCTATAACGACAGAAGGTAGAGTATGAAAGCCATCTGATGCGTGTCTTGGCGTTTTAAACCTGTATTCTGGACCGGTATTCAAAGGTGGACGTCAGCTTCTCGTGGGAAAGGCATAAACCACAGAGCCACCAAAGACACAGCTCAAGGCTCATTTCAAATATTCAATTTGTCGATACCTCTCACCCAATTTCCAAAGTGTGCTGAAGCTATATTACATTCCCAATTGGATTGGCAATCCTAGGAGGCGTGACATGGTTAGAAAGGCTGTGGCTCAGACGAAGACTCGTTTCCAGAAGAAATTTTGCAATCTGCACAGTAATTAATAGTTACGAAACTTGGCAGATTGAACTACACGCCGGATTTGTGTCCGAAGCCGGACCATTAACTTGTGACCGCGCAAAACGGTTTGGCTGACTCAAAACTTCAGTCTCCTTCCTGCTTTCTAAACCCCACAGAAGCTCTCCTACACTCCAAGGAAACAGTGGCCATCACAGGATGTACTTTATCTTAGATCAGATACCTTCGTTAGCAGCTTAATATGCAAGGAGATCGCGTACCATTCTGGATATATCATTCTGTTACCAGACTTACTGTTCTATTTGGAGCTGTCTTTTAAACTATTGAAGTGTCATTTAATTTCCAGAGTTTAGTTAAAAGTAACATTGTATCTGAAGATTCCCATACAACAAACAATAGCAAGAGCGAAGCCATATACCTAGCGCAACTTTTGCAGGTACTCCTAAAGCGTGAACTTCCTTGATTTTTCTACGTTATTTGTTCCGCAGATGAATTCTTCAAATTTCCAACCTTTCCAATGAAACTGCGCAGCAAGCTATTTCACAGCACCGGCAGAAGAGTGTACAGTGTTTCTGGAAGCGAGTAATGTCACGAGCCGAAATCGAAGAAACCTAAGCTGCGGTGTGGTGTGGCCGCGGCCCAGCCCTCGAGCGTTGCTTAATAATCGGGGCAAGTTTCGGGTGAAGGCGTTTCACGGAGTGGGTGGCGCCTCTAATTAGGGCGTCGGCGGTAATTACCCGGGCTGGGCTCGGCTGCAGCAAACAGCGCGGCACCGCACAGCCTAGCGGCACCCGAGCTCCGGCCCCCAGAAAAAACACTCGGCTAGCGTACGCCGCTCCGCGCCACGACCAGCTGACACCACGCTCAACAGCTATCCAGGGGCGACAAAGTTACAAGCGCTATCCGGAAAGAATCCTCCTTTAGGCTATAGGTAAATTACTGGAACAGTTGCAGGAAATTTATTGAAAATCTCTTAGCACATTACTTCACTACATGGTCACGACTCAGAATTAAGCAGTCATCGTAACCTCATAGCGAGTGGACAGATTCTCTCTACACGGGGCGTTTGAAAATTCCCGTTACAAACTTCTAGGACTTGTAGAGGGGAGTGAGTACATAATATTTTGAATAGGAACCCATGTCCGAAAACGTATCGTTTGCCTTCTACGACTGTTTCAATTCAGATATATAACGCGTCCATGTCAGCTGAGGGAAAGAGATAACTCGCAGAGTTGCTTGTCCTGGTATGCAGCGGGGTAGACAGGATGACGTGCACTAAGACAGACGGTCACCTGATGTCAGTTAACGTCTGCCTTGCTGGGAGAGCTATTCAACGTTTATGTATAACCATGGTTCGTCACACGTCTTCGGAATACACAGACATGCTCCTTGTGTATGGCGAAGCTCGAGGCAACGGAAGAGCAACTAGTCGGCTGTATCACGACCGTTTCCACAAGTTAACACGGCGCCGCACAAACTTTTTGACCAGGTTCCGCAGCGGCTCCGAGAAACCAGTACCTTCACGCCCGAATTTCAAGAAGATGTACTGCATCGTGTTGAAGAGAACACCACAATGAGTACACGAACAGTTGCGCGTGCAACGGGTGTTGGTCACATTATCGTCTAGGATGCTCTGCATGAGCGACAACTACATCCGTACACACTCTGTGGGTCCAGCACAGTTTCCACGACGCGTTCTGTACTACACGTGGTTCTTGTACCGCTGCATCGACACACTCCAGTTTCCACGTCAAGTCCTGTTCGCACATGAATGTAAGTTCACTAGGACCTGAGTCCTGAATTCGCGAAACAGCCATCTCTGGGCAGACGAAAACCCTCGTGCCACGCATGTGTAGGGATTTCTGCTCCGGTTTGGTATTAACGTGTGAGCAGGTACCTGGACGGTCATGTGATTGGGCCAAACCTCCTTAGACTCCAGCTAACTGGTTTCGCATACTTTGTCTTCCCTCAAAACGTACTGGGTCCGGTCTCTGAAGCAGTGAACTGAAAGTCTGTCGGGAAATGATGCTTCAGCATGATGGTGCGCCACGTGTCCCTCACATGCGGTTCGGAGACATCTCAGACGACGATATGGTGAGAGATGGATAGGCCGAGGTACTCCAACTGCGTGGCCGCCGCGGTCGCCAGATTTAACTTTTATGGAGTACTTTTTGCGGATTCGTAAGCAAAGTTTTAATTTATGAATGCCCTGTAGAGACAGAGGATGAGTTCCTGGCACGAGTTCTCGCCTATGCACCAGAAACTGAAGACACAACAGGTGGGACGGAGAGTGTGCACCGGAACATGCGTCGTAGGTACAATGTCTGTAACAATCTTGGTGGTCGCCACATCGAGCCGCTGTTGCAATCAGTACTGTTCTTTACGTACAGTACGCTGAGTTCGTTTTTGTTTTGGAGTAATGTAATAATGTAATATTTAAGGGTTAAAACAAACAAAAGTGCTTAAGTAATTAATGGACGTTTAGTTACGTTTCCTTTCGAATTGTTGCCTAATAACTGTACTGCGTCACGCCTAATTCAGTTGCTCAAACTGAAATGGATGAGTTACACATCTAAAATGAAACCGTCGTAGAAAGCAAACGGTACTTTTACGGACATAGGTTCCTAATCAAAATATTATGTACTCACTGCCCCCTCAAGTCCTACAAGTTTTAATAAACTCCCTGTATAACTTCTATCGCCTATTATCGCAGCCAGCCCGTGATAATGTCTTTGAAGTCCTTCGTCGGAGTCAAAGCGTTGGAAGCTGACACACTTCCTCGGGTGCATGATGTCACCTAAATCACTTGGAGTCAAGTCTCCGCTGTAGAATTGATACTGAGAAACATTCAATTTGAACTGAAGAAGTATTTTTTGCGTCTGCCGGGCAGTGCGAGACCAAAGCTCGACACAAGCAGTCAAGAGACGGCGTCTTTTGTTTAGAATGACTCTTCTTAGCGTTCTTAACATCCCACATAAGTTTTAGATTTGACTCTCCTTCCTCGTTTCGTAACAGCCAGAAGTAATATTCCTTTCCAGTTAAAAAGATATAATTTTTCTGGTTGACAGCTTTTAGGAAGGTATTTTTGTGTGTTTGTCGAACGAGATGGTATGACTCCGTGTCACTAATTGGTACTTTGTCTCTGCGTTAGCGTAGGAAACTCACTTTTCTTCATCTTCAGCATCGTAACTGAACTCCAGAACTCCTGTCCCGTTGAGTATCGTCATTCTCTTGAAAAAGTTTTGAAATCAAACAGCCGGCCGCTGGTGGCCGAGCGGTTCTGGCGCTACAGTCTGGAACCGCGCGACCGCTACGGTCGCAGGTTCGAGTCCTGCCTCTGGCATGGATGTGTGTGTTGTCCTTAGGTTAGTTAGGTTTAAGTAGTTCTAAGTTCTAGGGGACTAGGGACTTATGACCTCAGCAGTTGAGTCCCATGGTGCTCAGAGCCATTTTTTTGAAACCAAACAAGCACAGAACTTGTGGTACCGTAACCGTTTGTTCATGATTTCATGCATAACACTCTGAGAAAATAACAGAAAAAAGTTCTAGAGTTGAGATATCGGAAATTCCGGTTTTCAGTAGTTTTTTCGTCAATTTCCTTTACCAGTTTGTTGCTGACTACAGACGGGGCGGCCAATTATCATCACGAACATGCGTCGTGCCACTCCCCAACGACTCAACCAAACACACCTTCTTTAACAAATCAGACCGTATACAACACAAATTTCACGATGAATGTCATTATCTTTGAGTTTTCTTCGCCCCTGAAAACAATAACGGAACGGGCTTATTTTAGGTGGCTAGCGTATGCACCCGACAAGCAATATTGCTTTCTATCTACAGCAGTTCTAAGCACACTGACCTACTTTATAAGTCAGCGTAGCGATTTTAGGTTTCCCTTCGCTACTTCCCATGCTACATGCAAACGGAAATTTATTTTCGAATAACCGTCACGTTCAAAGGTGATCATGAAGTTCGTATTGTGGGGAGTAACAATGACGAATATCTGCACACTTTGCATTTTACACCGGTCAAGCGGCAGTCACCGATTAAATTTTATCGTCTTATTTCTTCGTAGAACGGCGCTAGAGCACAAAATACCAGATGGTGCATTCATTTGAAAAGATGGGAGGTTGAACAGTTTCTTGTTTTTGAAAGAAAAGACGCTAAGGAAATTCCTTACATAAGATGCTTACCATGTATTCAGACAACTATGGTTAACTGATTCAAAGGTTTCCAGAGTGGATAGACAAGCCTCGAAGACGAACGAGGAAGCGGTCACCAACCTCTCGGCGAAGACACTGGAATTGCAGCGCAGGTGGAGTCGGACGCGCTTGAAGACCGTTGCGTTTCTACCGAATTAATAGTGGAGAAGATGGCTCAAAATGGTTCAGATGGCTCTGAGCACCATGGGACTTAAACTTCTGAGGTCATCAGTCCCCTAGAACTTAGGTTTAAGTAGTTCTAATTTACCTAAGGACATTACACACATCCATGCCCGAGACAGGATTCAAACCTGCGACCGTAGCGGTCGTGCGGTTCCAGTCTGTAGCGCCCAGAACCGCTCGGCCACCCCGGCCGGCAGTGGAGAAGATGCCCATTAGACATTGGTCATTGATCAACATGAATCCAGTTTCAGGGTTCCGCCTTGAAGATATCGCGCTTGCTAACGTTTAAGCAAAATTGCACCGAAACGGCAAGGAAAGTGTTGCGTCTCTGCAGTCTGATTTTGACGACCTCTGTGACAGTAAGGATGAATGCTGAGTGTACCATTACGACCCCGAGAGTAAACAGCATAGCGAGAAGTCTAAACACTAAAAATATCACCCCCCTCTCCTCCCCAATCACCAAGCACAGATGTTGCCTGCTGATAAAGCCATGCCATATATTTATTTTGTACGCTGGTGACAACATGTGCCAGTTTGAGCCATATGATTACTGTAAAATATTACAAAGATCTTCTGACGATATTTCAAAGATCGTCTGAAGATATCTCGGACGGCTACTGAACAGGGTTGTCGCAGGAAACGGTCCGAGACAGCTCGTCAGCTGCGAGATAATGGATCAGTACGTTCTCCACAATAGACCATGACCCAGTAGCCGCTTTGGATTATTAAATTCTGTCCTAATGTCAAATTCACCCTACCTCGCACGAAGTGCTCTTTCCCCGCCCAAATGTGTCGCAAGAGTTTTAGGGATGACAAAATGGGGAGCAGTTCTTCAGTATCCAAGATTTGTTCTGTACTGAGGATATCCACATGAAAAATCTTACTTTGGGTGATTTATATTTTGAGGGATAACTCAATGATCGAGATTTCTTACTGCAAGCACTTGTTTTCACTGTGGTATTACGTACGCCATTATAGCTGCTATTACGTTATATCTTTCCACACTGTGAAATTAACTTCTGTTAACATTTGTACAAGGAGACGATAGCGCGATTAGCTCTTTGTAATACTTTACATAGACATTTTGTAAGAATCGGCAGTAATTGTTTCAGGTTTAGTCTACATATCTGCAGGAAACAAAAGAGTGCTTCATAAATAGATTCTCATAATATTAAATCACGCAGCCTGAAATCTTGATAACTGTGATACCTGGCATACACATTGTATTTACAGATGAACATGTGACTTCGGAGAAACTTTTATTAAGAGCGTCGTTGAACATGAAACGACATTGTGATTTCCAAACGCTACATTCCAAAACGCCGCTTGATGGTACCATTATATCGGCGAGTGGGAGAAACATGTTCCTGCTTGAGGAAGTGTAGGCTGGATGCTACTGGGGCTTAACGTCATACAGACGCAACATGGATATAAATCAGATACATCCACACATGAGTCACAGTTTGAAAAATCAATATTGTTTGAAGACCCCCATCCCCCCACGTGCCCTTTGCTCGCACCTACGAAGACTTAGTTACTGCTGGGCAAAGTGTACTACGAACTGTTCTTCCATGCACCACAGGACAGATAATATATTAGAGGACAGCGACGTTATGCAACTTCGGGGTATAACCACTAGCCTGCCGTCCTACTGAGGAAGTAACACCAGCTCCCGGGCCGCTGTTCGCCGAAGATACCGGTAGGTCATCAGAAGAAGATCATGACTCGTTGTGGAAGTCGGGTTCCAGGAGAAGACGCGTCTAGACGGGGACAGAGCGCGGTCGCGAGTCAGCACGAACATCCCACAGCAATTTACATCGTAAACGGCGCAGACGGCGGTGGAAACCGACGTGAGCTGATTAACTGCAAATTAAATGAACGTCGCAGCGTGATTAATTGCGGCAATTTCCAGCTGCAGGGGGCACGCCAGGAGCGGATTCTAGCGGCGGCGGCCGCCTAGACCCTCCCAGCCTGCTCGACCACTCGGCTGCGCCGCAGCAGCTGATAAGTTATTCCGGGTGCGTAAGTGGGTTAAACGTGCGTAATTTGTAATTGCGCTAGCGCCGCGCGCACAATAAGTAGGCTAGGCCGCCGCGCCGATTGCGCGAGCTGGTCGCGCTCTCATAATGACGGCGACACGCGACGCTGCTTTCCACGGGGGCGCGCCGCCGCCATATGGCGCCTTTCTGCATGCCTGCTCGCCGCACTGGCACGCTCATTGTCAGCGAGGAAAAAATAAATAACTCGTAGGCACACTTAAACAATACCACGATCGTCATAAACACGTACGGGGGGCGTTCAGTAAGTAACGCCAACGTCGGTTGAAAAACTGCGGAATTTGTTGTGCGACATCGTGGAACATTTCCGCTTCAGCCCCTACAGTTTCGTCAAGTTCAGATACGTGGCGGCGCTGTATGTAGCTTTCAAAATGGCGTCTGTGAAGAAGGTGCGTTCCAAGCAGAGAGCTGTGATTGAGTTTGTTTTCGAGGAAAACCAGAGCATCGCAGATAGTCATCGGCGCTTGCAGAATGTCTACGGAGACCAGGCAGTGAACAAATGTACGACGAGCCGTTGCGCGAGGCGTCTCTCATCATCGCAACAAGGTCGAGCAAATCTGTCTTCTCCCGCGTGCCGCACGGCCGCACACAGCTCTGACTCCTGCAATGTTGGAATGGGCGGACACTCACATTCGAGGTGATCGACGGATCACGATCACACACCTCGCTGCACAACTGGGCGTTTCTGTTGGTTACTGATGGGGAGAATCATATGATGTATTCGAATTATGTATAAAACCAACCTGCTTCAGAACAAAAATGTGTTGCATTATTTATCGAACGTCCCTCGTATGTCGCCATTCGCAGAATCAGAGGCAGGTAGTACCAAATACTATGAAGGGTAAGCTGTAGACCCAAAATTAGGTACAATGCACGCTAAATCTTCCAGAGTATCGATGAAAGTAATTCCAGAATGATATTCAAAGTGACTTAATATCATTTCTCAAAAAGAAAACGGTTCCTGGAATTGGGACAGTAACGAGACATTTATGCTCTTTGTAAAGCTGACAACACCGGTTTGAAAATATGCATATTAGACTACTGAGGAAACTAGGAAAACGTTATTTCATGCTTATGCTCGTCAAATCGACTTTTATATTTCCACGCACTCGAATGGTACGTTGTTATCACGAAAGATTTATCCAGCTCTCTGGCATTAAGCTCACATGGTCATCTAACTGGTTTCATGCCCCTTAAATTTGACGAGAGAATCTACGGAAAATCGCGATCAAACCAATGAAAGAGTGCGCTATGTTTCTCAGTTGGAAGAAGGCACTTTGGATGATACGCTTTCCATCGTTTTCTCCATCAGTTAACTAATTCCGCAACCTTGAGCGTTGTAAAATTGGATCGTCAAATCATACTGCATCTTTCCACTGATCAGATGTCTATCGTGTGATACTCTTATAAACAAACACCTCTTCGTTCTCAGGAACAACTAATAAAACCAAATATAGAGTGAAAATAGGTATGGGTAAAAAAAAAAATCGGACTGTGTAAAAATTGGGACATTGTAAGGGTGCTGATGACCGCGCAGTTGAGCGACCCAGAAACCAAACATCATCATCATTTTCCCTACCACAATCATTTCATAATGGTCTGTAACGCTACGCCCAGATGTTTTAACGACGTGAGTGTCTCTAACAGGAAACTACTAATGGTATATTCGAACATTATGCGTTTTCCTCTACTCATCCGCTTAAATTACCTTTTTCCAGATTTACAGCTAGCTGCCAACTAGAAATTTTGTCCAGTCATCTTGTATCATTCTACATCATCCAACAGTCCCCTTCACCATAGCATCATCAGCAAACAACCCACCCTGTCTGCCAGATCATTTACGTATAATAGCAGTCCTGTCACACTTCCCTAGGGCACTCCCGAAGACACAATGAGCTCACTCTAATATCTGGGAACCTATTCCGTATGCTTGTACCATCGTTTGCAGTGAAGTGCCGCGTCAAATGCTTTTCAGAAATCTAGAAATATGAAATCTGCTTGTTGCCCTTCATCCATTAATCGCAGTATATCATGTGAGGGGGCAAGCTGAGTTCCACAAGACACGTGTTTTTTAATGCCGTACTGATTCGTTGACGTAAGCTTTTCGATCTCTAGGAAATTTTATTATATTCGAAACTAGAATATGTTCTAAAATTCTGTAGCAAATCGCTTCTAATAATGCGCCACTCTTCTTGTGCGATGTTGTTAGCGTGGAATGACATGTGTAATGTACGGTTTGAAGTTCCTTCATGCGTATGAAGTAAATGTAGCGTGCACTCAATTTCCATTTACATAAATAAATAATAAACACAGAAAGGAGACACGCATACAGGAGCTCCTTATTTAACGTTAATGTACAAATTAAATAAAAGCATCTTACCTTTTCGTTATGGCGTCGCATTCCACGCTTCCTACCAACTCTTAGACGCACACTTGCGACTTGTTTTTACCAGCTCTCTCTCGGGGTGCGTGTTTTTTTAGGTATAACAGAAACATAAACGAATAGAGCTATCCTTTAACTATTCGATCTTGGTTTTTAAATCTACTTTCCCCGATACGCCTTTCGCGCCATGTCCTAGTACTGCACGATTTATGGGTAACACTCTGCCTGTAGAGTTGTTATACTGACTGCTTTTCAAGAAGTAAATTTTACGAGGCATACCATGAAGGACAGACACGCTGCACCAGAACAAAGAAGCGGATCTCGAATTTCAGGAGTGACTGAGACAAGACGGCACCTTGCAAATGTCAACGCTTAACGTGCTGCCAGAAGAAGAAAGGAAGGAAGGAAGATTAGTGCTTAACGTGTCGTCTACAACGTCTTCATTTGAGACGAAGCACAAGCTCGGATTACGAAAGGATGAGGAAGGAAATCGGCCGTGCCCTTTCAAAGAAACCATTGTGGCATTTCCTTTCAGCGATTTTGGGAAACGACAGTGTTGCCAGACCACCCATCAGATACAACCCGTTCTCACGATGGACTGCTTGTCATAGCATGAAAACAGAAAATATTGTTGCATGCAGCAAAGTCAGTTTTTAGGGAAAATGCATGATACATAATGGTCAGAAACGAATTAAGAGTAGATAAGCAAGCTGCTAAGCAAATTAAAAAAGTGACTGGTTTTAGTCTTCTCATCAACCCACACATTCACAGTCTATTCTGTAACCTTTACTACGTCTATAGTTATTTTTACAACATGCAAGATCCACTACGACGAAATACGGATATTAAATTACTTTTTTTCCTTTTGAGTATCTAAGTATCTAAACGTTCGCGTAACTTGGTCACAACATGTCTATGGCAGAATACTGTGTTTTCGAAATATCAACCAGCCCATCTCATTCATCGGGAATATCTACGATCCTACTCATCCCCTCCTATCACTGAATTAAATGCGGTCAGAGAAACATTACGAAGACAGTATGTGCACTCGTAACGCTCTTTATTACAACTTGAAACTGTCTCCTTTACCTCTCCCAACAGAAGGCATTCATGAAGTCCTCTTCCGATACAGTTCTGTCCCCTTACGTTCTCTCTGCTTCTTACGTGCTGTATCATGTGCCCAGATAACAACCAGCTAAAATCTGTGACCCTGATGCCCTCCCTGTGAGACAATGTACTGGCTAGTTCCAGTCTGCCTGCCTTAGCTTGGCAGCCAGCAGCAGCCCCGCCATAGTGGATCACTGCTTGACATTTTCGCTGTGCTCCAATCCGCGGGTGCGTGCACCGCAGGAAACAAGACGCGAGTGCGTGCGCGCCATAAATATTCAGGTGCGGCAGCAGCTCCGCTGCATCGTGAATATTCATCCCTGAAACAGTAGCACTGTCCGATTCCATCACCGCACTGGTAGCAAAGGACGCGTAAGGAATTTCTGGCACTCCGACAGATATCTGACCGTAGGCATGCGCGTCGCATTCTATGGGTCGCCGAGCTCGGGTGCGTCACTTCACCAGTACACGACATACGCGCAGTATCTGCGCCTCACATGCACTCTAATTGTGCCTGTAAGGCTGCCTCGGAGCTACAGCCACGTCGGACTTTCTCACACTAGTCCAAGGTATTTCTAAAATCTCTGAAACCTACTGAGTGTTATTAACAGGACGGTATAAGTGCTCATAACAACACTAAAAAATTAAAAACAATAATAATATCATTAAGGGACACAGATACTTCGGCCGACACATGTATCTTTGCTTATCTCAGACTCACGCTGTCAATTGATACATGTTCTTCCAAAGCCCAGCGTTATTATTGATTTCTTTCTTTAAATAGAACGTAATAACCAAAGCACCCATACGTATTGGCACAAAGGGATTGACATAAAATATGAAACTCATTCTGCTGTGAAACAGGACGCATAATTAATATATTCAACCGGATGCTACGGTTTCTAACTACTTAGGAGCGCAAAAGGTAAACTGGAATACATTCTTCCACCGTTGAAAGACGAGTTTGTGGCGAGGAATAAAACCACAGTACCTTCTTCTCATTGAGACTCATAAATTTATTAGTTTCCCGTACATAATTAGCTTTTCGTTCTATGCTCCCGCCTAACATCCGGAAACGTCGTTAGTACTCTAATGCGGCTTCTGCGAACGTTCGCCAGCTCTTAAGCCCTACCCTACTTTTTAAAACATGTTCGGCGTGTGTGTGTGTGTGTGTGTGTGTGTGTGTGTGTGTGTGTGTGTGTGTCCGAAGAAGAAATGAACGTGGCCTTTTTTTGGCCAGAATTTCTTTGGTAGCGTCATGCGACCGTTAATATTCAGCATTATTCACCTATCTGGCAAAAATTTAACTAGACAGACGGCAGATGAGAAATGTTTGAACAGTATTAAGTTATCACTGCACCCCAGCTATGCCAGAGTTACATCTGACTTTTGTAAGTCTCATATTGGTGGTGACGACAAGTCACGAGGAACATATCTACTCAGCGGCCGAAATTGTATTGTCTATTACTGAAGATACGACGGAGAAACCTTACAAACTGATTGACTCGAACGCAGGAATATGATTTCTTCAAAACTACAGCGCATCAATGCAAACAAGGACATTGCACTCATGCCAGATTTATTATTGTATTACTGTATTAAACGTGTAAGGAAGAAAGACATAAATGCCCGCGGAAACGTTTAACGGAATCAATATCAGTGCCTACATGACAAATGAAAATCCAGTCAAAATTTACAAGTTTCTCTAGCCTAATATTAAGATATGAAAGCTCATTAATGACAACCTACAAAACAATTTTGAATGCGAATTTTGATTAAAATAGCACTGGGGTCTTTCCAATCTAAATCTGTAAGGACTAAGAACACAAAAAAGAGAGCACGAATCATCGAGAACGAATCTTTCACAATGCACCAGAATATGCACTGTTTTCAAATCTTCCTGGCAGATTAAATCTGTGTACCGGATCGGGACTCGAACCCGGCATCATGCCTTTGATGTGCAATGCTCCAACCGTATTTTTTTATTTTTTTTCCATTTTGTTCGGTATTGTTCGTTGTGTTTGGTCTGGGTGGACGTCACAAGACATCCGTTCAAGTTGATCGTTGATTCTTTACTCAGTTTTTTTTTAATACACGCTGAGCTAGAGTGCCGGCTACCGCCTGAGCTATTCGGGCACGACTCACGACCCGCTCTCGCACCTCTACTTCCGTCAGAACCTAGCCTACCTTATAAACTTCACAGCAATTCTCCCGCATACCTTTCGAGAAGACAGGACATTGTTTTGACATGGCTTACTCACAGCCTAGGCCCTTGGAGGTCGTTTCCACAATAAATCTATTTCCTTGCAGCAAAGAGTGCGCTATATTTTCACTGCCCGCGAAAGGGAGAGTTCCATGCCGATTCCCGACCCGCCACACAATTTTAATCTGGCAGGAAGTTTCAGCACGAAGCAAGCTTCATCTCTGCATATCCTCGGTGCATAGTGAATCATTTATAAAAACCGGTAACAGCAACAGCTCATATTCGGGAGCGCGCAGATGGTGCGAATATCGTACAGCAGCTGGAGTTTCTGTCTTTCACCAGTTCACCGACAGTGCTCACATGGAATAACTGCGACGACATTGGTCGCAGAAGGCATGTGTCAGTCCTTAACCTCAGCGAATGCACAAGATTTTTCATTCCCTGGTGCTAGTTTATGTAGCCAGTTCGAGGGTATTGTTCGGAAGGAACCATTACCCACGCGACTTTGAAGGTGTCCAAACGGGTAGTCTCTTTTTTGATCACTGTACGGAAGGAATTGATCCTTCTTCATCTTCTTTCTCCTGGCCTTATTCCGTCATCTCAATCTGGATTTAACAGTGTAAGAGGTATAGATAGAGTGGTCGAATGATCTACCTGCCCCCCCCCCCCCCACCGATATAACTTGTGCACCCCCATTTGCCTGCATCCAATGTTATCCCTTGTCAAAGTGTGAGAACACTTTAGAAGTGTTTGCGAATCGTTTCACAGGCGAAACGTGGACACCAGCGGCTGTGAGTATTCACCTAGTCGGAGATGGGAAACCGCCTAAAAAACCGCATCCAGACTGGCGGTTAATACGCCAGGCGGAAGCTATCCGGTACCGGTGCCCCTCCCTGAATCCTGGGAGCGGTATGTTAACGCGCGAGGCTGTCCGAGCGGTTGGTGCGCAAGTAACTGATTGAAACTGCAAAATACTTCTACAGATCACTTAAAGTACAGACTCTAGAAATTATGCCGGCAGCACTTCGTAACTGAAACGTAGAAACTTCGACGCTTGCTCCCCGTTTAACTACCAAGCCAGGTGGTAATACACTGGATTCTTATTCAGGAGTACCGCTGTTGAAATATCCGTCCGTCCATGTAGATTTAAGTTTTCCGTGATTTCCCTAAACTGCCTAATGCAAATGCCCGGATGGTTCCTTTGAAAAGGACGGGACTGATTTCTGTCCTCAGTCCGGGTTTGTGCTCCGCTTCTAATGAACCCGTCGTCGACGGAACATTAAACCATAATCTTCTTTCTTCCTACCTTTTCCAGTTTAAGATCCCCAAATAAAGAAACCAGCCCTCATAGGAGAAGTACCGTAGCGAATTAGGTTGCTAATTACAACCAATCCGAAAGCTGTCCTGAGCACTAGTGATTACGTTCTCAATACGTCTGAGGCGTCAGTTCCTCGTAATCATCCCACAGGCTCTAAGAAGCCACTTAACATATGTGTTTGCTTGGAACCGCAAACCATGGTACAAATATCTCTTCTGGATGTTTATAGTCTGGAAAGAAAATGGAAGTCAAAGTAGCAGTTCGTCTGGGAATTACAGTGGTAAGTGCCTATTGAATAGAAGACATTTGTGTTTTTGTTCAACACATCGGCTTCATTCTAAGTCACTGAAATTGTCATATACCATATCTTTACCACAACAGGAATTTAAGCAAAGAACATGTAAAACCGTACGATGTGACAAGAGGAAGTACATTCTCTTACGGTGAGCATGAACTTCCTTCAAATTAGTCGAACTGTTTTAAATTTCACTGACTTTAGAAAAGAAAGCACTCCGAGTGTGATTTTTTGTTATATTTGAGATAATTCTCATTTATTTTTCCGTCTCAGCTGCATACTTTTAATTAATTACATATCTGGGTAACTCTTAATCATCTTTAGCTTTTGCTCTGAGTAGACTAGATGGGTAGCTGACGCAATTACTTATACCTGGAGATGAACCCGAGTGATCGAAACTTGTAATCTAATTAAAAATGTGCAATGGAAACGAAACAATAAATTAGAATTATCTTAAATATCTATACAGTTGCTTCATCTCTCAAATCGGTTATGTGGACTATAGTTTTAGCAATATGTTTGATAATGTTTTAAACGAACAACATAATTTCAAGATACGGATGGGTCAAAACAGGAACTATCCTCTGGCTGCTCAATACTTCTCCCCGACCGTTTCTCCAGGATCCACCTACCAGACATGTTTACAGTCTACGATACTGAGCTGTGCGGGTTCCTGAAGGCGATGCGACGGATGAAATGAGACCAAGGTAACTTATTCCTCATGTTCTACGACTGCCTTAGTGCTCTACAGGCCCTTCACAATTGTTCCGAGCGGAAAACTTTATGCGGAAGAAAGACGAACTTATCTTGCTGTATAAGAATAGAAAGGTGATGGTATCCGGCGGGGGTTCCGTGCACGCGGGAATGATGGGAAACGAGTAAGCTTACATAGCAGCCAAGGAGCCATGTAGGGGTGAGAGAATTGAACAAACGTGTCAGTTCCCTACAGCCAGAAGATGATGCATCAAAGGGAGAAAGAGTGGCTGAATATTTGGGTCAACTGTCTCTTCGTAGCGTTTCTCCTCAACGTCGTACACAGGCGGGATGAAGTCCCATTTACTCCTCTTCATAGAGGACATAGTGCCCTTATGCGTGGTTCTTTGCTCCGGCGAGAGGACTCATCAATTTGTCATGTCTGTGGCATACACATTACGGCACGCCATATTTTAACAGAGCGCAGCTGACACTGCACCAGTGCATTTAAGTGGGGATCTGCTTTCTATTTTTGCAAATGACGAAACGAGTGAACTCTGCGTTGTAAGATTTTGTCAAGTGTCCATATTCCACCCTCAACTCATAGCCTGGAGGTTTCAGTGTGTTACAGATTGGATGGCTTATCTTTCATTGTTCCAGTGATCACCCAGCCATGATTTCTGTTAAGCTATTTTACATCTTTCATTGCTTCTTTACTTTCGTCGTTAACGGTTTTGGAAATTTCGATTCCATTACTTTTAATTGTGTGTCATCTTGATTTCTAGGCGGACTGGTATATTTTAATTCACGTTGACACTTTTATGGGTTTCTTTGTACCACACTCGTCTCCTTAAAGATTTTCGTAATGGCCTAAACACATTTGAAACCATCGTCACCCGTTGACGAGGGCAGGATGGAACCGCTCTGCGCAACACAGATCAGGTAGCAGCGTCCTCTGGTCTGACGATATGGCCCGCCTCGGGCACGCACGCATCTTCATTAGATCTGCCGCCGTGGTAATTGCGCGGCCATCACTGATTGAATAACGGCCCTCGGGCGTCCGGGCACCACCACAATGGCGGCCATGGGGACGCCTCATCCTTTCATGCCTCGTCGTCCTTCTAATTACGGCCATGGCTGATTGAGTTTCTTTGCGTATTACGCACCTAATAGGCACGATGGAAGTTCGTTATGCGTGCGCCTCCGGAGCGCTTTAACTATCTCGTAAATCAAGAAGAGTCTCGCTCCCTTTACTGCTCTAGATAGCGACGTACTGACTACCTCAGAAGGAAAACTTTGCACTGCGTTCGTAGAAATCACACAATTTCTAAAACTGATATCTCACTATGTGAGTTTTCTATCGTTCACTATAGAAGTCATTTAAGACGTAGAGATAGCGGATAGTTCTCTTTACTCTCTGCACTTCGTGAGTCCCACTTCGGTTTCTTAAAACAGCAAAATTTTAGTTTTCTCTGGTGCGCAAAACCCTATAGGGATTGAACATGATTTCAATTATTTTCATTAGTTTCCGTGTTTAAACATTTCATACCTGAAAGCAGTTTTCAGTGCTTCTGCATGTTAATTTCGTGGTAGGGAAGTACCTCTTTTCCTTCTTGGTCTTCTTCCCCCTCCATTCGTTCCTGATTTCGTCCGTCCTTTGTTCTTATGTTTTCTGAGCTCAGTAAGTTGCGATCGAGAGAGGAACGTGGTAATTACACTAACAAAAGCGCCGCGCAGCTCTCTAGCGCTGAAATCGTTCACGTGATTTAAAACCAATTGCCCGATCATTTCATTTTCTGGTATTTCGCTAGACTGCGCACACTGTTCAAAACAAAACTGCTTAGCGACACTTTATTACTTTCGCACAACACTTCCTCTCCAATTTGTCCAGTGTCATTCGGTGGCCATGCTGCGCTGGTCCTTATTAAACCGCAACCACCGCAGACACAGCGGGCCACAGGCATGCCCGGGCTAACAAGCCGGCTTCTTAAACCGCCAACTGGCTGCTGCCACTGCGCACATAGTCCTCAGTTCCTTACATCAGCCGGCCGGAGTAGCCTTGTGGTTCTAGGCTCTACAGTCTGGAGCCGAGCGACCGTTAAGGTCGCAGGTTCGAATCCTGTCTCGGGCATGGATGTGTGTGATGTCCTTAGGTTAGTTAGGTTTAATTAGTTCTAAGTTCTAGGCGACCGATGACCTCAGAAGTTAAGTCGCATAGTGCTCAGAACCATTTGAACCATTCCTTACATCAACTATGTCCCGTGTGCTCGTTGCGAGCAGAGATACATTATATCTACTTGGTTCCCATCTTGCATGATATATATTTCTAACGAGATGCAACAAACTAGTTACGTACACCCGCTATCTAGGACAACGACTTTACATCGTGAGACTCTGTCTGCCTCAATCAAGTGCAACACAATCCGTTCTAGATTCAACAGGTATACGAGAAACACTAAGCAAAATCGTGTAGTTCGTACGAGAAAGGAAGAGTCCTGAGAGTTACAATGGGCTTGGCAATGGCTGCTTCGCGTGTTTGCCACAAGCGATCATGTAACGCGCTTTGTAACCGTCTCTATGGCAATGCTTGAGTTTTGTTGCCGCTCTGTAGACGATTAAACCTATAGTTTTCACCATGTGTCAGGGTTGTTCTTTCGGCAAACGAAGTATAGCAATAATGTTCCAGCTGTTGCAAACGGTTAAGACCCGAACACAAACCTTGCGCTACTGAACAACCTAATTTCACTCGTTTCACATCAGAAACAAATGAGTACGTATATACCCAACGCCGCACTCTTAGGACTTCAATTTCCAGTTGTCTTAGTGCAGAACTGTATGAATTTAGCACTGTTGGTGGAAAAAAAGAATGCTTTTGAAAACGGTCCCCCAGTCCTAAATTGGATACATTTAGCACAATTTTCGTCTCATTCTCGCAGGGTGTTGAAATGCAAGCAATGTAGAAGGTGGGCGAGAAGTCCCGGTACCCCTAGTAACGGATGCTAATTGATTTGACGAGAAGTCCCGGTACCCCTAGTATCGGATGCTAATTGATTTGTTTTAGCACAAGTACTTACTTACGTGTTAAGTGTCCAATATATTGGTGTGTTCCCCATCATGCCATAAACACATTTCACCCTCTCTAATTTCTTCTTCGCATATTTTTGAGCATGATCGATGATACAATGGTAAATGCATACTCAAATGGTTCAAATGGCTCTGAGCACTATGGGACTCAACTTCTGAGGTCATCAGTCGCCTAGAACTTAGAACTAATTAAACCTAACTAACCTAAGGACATCACACACATCCATGCCCGAGGCAGGATTCGAACCTGCGACCATAGCGGTCGCTCGGTTCCAGACTGTAGCGTCTAGAACCGCACGTCCACTCCGGCCGGCAAATGCATACTCAACAGTATTGCGCAGGTCTTCATTCGTAGCATAACAGCGTCCAGAAACGTACATCTTAATGACTCCCCATAACGAGTTGTCAGGTGTGGTAATGTGAGGACTTCTTGGTGGCCATTTCAAGGGAGCTGATGTTGCTGATGGACCATGAACTATCCACCGTCCTGAAAAGTGTTTATTCAGTACATCGCTCTCTGAAAGAGAGCAGTGAGGAGGCGCTCCGTCGTGCTGCATTCATATGCATTCTGTGATACCCCTTCCCGCAAGCTGAGGTATTAACCCTTCAAAAATTACGATCCAAGCAGATGATGTCATGCACCGCTGCCCATATCAGTACGTGGGGCAGGTTCCTTTCTGACTCGACTGTGTTATGAGGAGTCTCTTTGGACGAAACGACAATATTTGTAGCAATTGAGCTGCGATAAATGGCACATTCATCTGAAAACATAACCTAGGCACGATTCACTGCATTTGAAAATTCGGGTAACAAAGGAAGACATGCTAAAACGCGCTCATCCCGGTTCTGTATCTGATAACTCGTTTACGAACTTCGGCCGAAAAGGTCTGCCCTTCAAGTCTCTTTTCATGTAATCTCGTATTGTTGTTCTCGGTATACCGAGTTCCGGAGCATGATTACGTGTAGACTTCATAGGAGATTATTCAATCGAAGCAGAGATTCCGGCACATGTTTCTTCTCGTGTCATGTTTCTCCCACTCCGCGACCTGTCTTTAACGCTACCTAAAGCAAAATCACGTCTTTCCCCATGCAGAAGTGCTGCCTTTCGCAATGGAGCCTTTTTAAATCCTTCCTGGAATGTTCTCACAATCTATATGATTGTCTGCCTCGTGTGTTATCGTTCGTACAATAGTCGCTAAGCGCTTCTCAAAAGTGTAATTATGACCATTCACATCTGCCATGGCTGCAAATTAATAACCGACTGCGAAAACGTGTGAACATGAATGCCAACAATTGATAAGAAGTAACTCAGCCACCAAACTACATAACATCATTTGATGCTACACCGGTTACAGGGGTACAGGGGCTTCTGGTCCACCCTGCAGTTCGCCGCTACGTAATCTCATTCGGTGTCAGCATTCTTTGGTGCAAGTGTACCTGTGTCACAGGAGCTACAAAGCGTGTGTTTTTTCGCGTCAGCTAAAAGACACTCTCGGCTCTAGACAAGATCCTGTTGGCTATTAACGCAGAACGCAGAGGAAATTCGTTGTTGCACTTAAATCTGACTAGACTCTATCCTCCGACAGGCGGAAATATGTCAAGACTTGCCATTAGCTTCGGCTCCTCTTTCATGTTGTTGAAACCGGATACACTGACAACTGAGGCGTGGAATCCCCACAGCAGCGAGTCCGGTATCCAGAACCCGCGTACGTTTGCTGCCGTAATTAGCCTGCCGAGTACGCACCTGCCGCCGGGGTCACGAACCCACCGTCCAGTTGTCTGCAAGGCCGCGCCCAGAGATAATCTATAAATAACGCTTCCGGCAGCACGCGACCTACTCCGTAAACCGGCGAGTGTTAAGTTTCCCGTTTACGCCAACACTCCACCAAGAGAACTCTCATTCCAAACGTCGGGTTGGGGAGTCAATCGACAAAACATACTAGTACATGTGATCGACGTCCTGGATACCCATGCAGTCGCAGTAAGGTGATGGTATGGCATGCAGTCTATGTAGGCGTTAACGGTAGCAGCTGTGGTTGAATTTGAAGCTGGCGCTGGTACTCACGGACTGCCTCTTATTAACTACGCCCGTTGAGTTAGACTTCGTACCTCACTTTTCAGTACCGTTGGGCCTTCGGTAAATGTGGATGGATTCGTTTATATTAGGTGCTGTTTTGCAGGTCTTCGGCCTGTCAGGGCTCGTCCCATTCATTTTGGTAATTTCCCTGACTACAGAAATTAGATTATCTGCTGAAACACATCGCTCTTGTATTCCATTCTTTATCGCGTTCTTTGCCAACTGGCTAGCTTCCTTACTCGTCACAATCCCAACATGCCCGTTGGTCCATAAAAGTGATACCTTCGTACTGTTTCTTCATAGCTCTGACGCAGCAGCAGCCATATGAGATGATATATAGCAACTCTCTTTGTGTTTACCAAATGATGTCATTTTTGCACGGTGGAAAGCAAGTCCGTTATTACAGTATGGCTAGCTGACATGGTCATTTTGTATCTTAGTGTCATTTCAATGGCTGGAAGTTAGACTGTGAAAACTGACGCCTCTTCCGGTACGCGAAACAATTCGGACCCGTCGGTATATAGACACGCAGCAGCTGACCACTGTTGTAGGTTTTCTAAACTGCTGTCGAGTGTCGTAGCAGCTGCCTGGGAGTGTGGGAGTGGCCACTTGCCTGTCATCACAAATGGACCATGTACGTAGAACAGCGGCGTAACTAGGGACTGGCAGCCGACGCACGTGCCATGGGCGCCGTTAGAGGTAGCGTGGGGTTCATTTCTGTGACAGGCGAAAATGGAAAAAATGAGAAAGGGCAAAAAGGAAAGTGAGAAGAAGAAAAGTAGTAAAAGAACTGGAAGGCACGAAAATGTAAAGTGAGCTGAGATGTATGGACGGATATCCTGAGGAGATTCAGATTGGGCAGTTCCCTGATACATACTAATTGTTTGTAGATTTCCTTGTTGTGGCTTTGCATTAATCAGCAATGAAACAATGAAAAGAGAATCTTTCAACTGTTGCAAGTAATGTGACTGTGGATAATGTTCTTACATGTATCGTAAAGTATCATACAAAAAATAGGTATTATTTCATAGTAAAATCGAGCTGAAGCGAACCAACGACTACCCATGATAAGCAGCGATGAAAAACCTAAATATGAGAGATGTCGGCAAGTGGAGGTGTCGATGGAGGGGAGGATGCTCAAAGTCGAAGTTTTGTCGTGCGCGCTATATAACCTTGTTACGCTAATCACGCAGGATTACACACTTTAACTGCCGCCATGGAAATACCTGAAGATTTTAGCTCGGATTTTTCCTTGCTTAGCGAACTGGAACGGGATTTGCTCAACATCCAGAGTAAAATTCTTGGATGTTACCGGAATAATATGCGTGATATTCATGTACCAGTTGAACTGGGTGATTGTGCAGCTGCGGTGGTGGATCTGCTGCCGAAAAGGAATCGAGGCCTGCCGCTGATATCTGCTGCAGGTAAACACCTCGCTACGGAGTGCACCAGAAAGATTAATTACAATGAGTAAAATGAATTAGGGAATACAGATGACTGTGGAACCCCCCGATCGAACAGAAGAAAAGCTGCAGCAGTGAGTGAAATACGCAGTAGTAGTTGTAAAGTCAGGGCATGGCTGCCGGATGCGTGCGCAGGCTACCCTGGTGCGAGGTAGCGAATCCGGGGGCAACGGCGGGGCTGCTGGGCTTTCACTACGGGGTTCCCACCGCTGCTCAGCTATCTGCCGACAGAAACCTCGCCGCCGGCAGAGATTTACGACGGCACGGGCAGACGTGGAAACCGGCCGGCTTTTATCTCCGTTATTTAATCCGTAATTCACATTTATATCCGGATTGTGTAACAGCCAAACGCATGCCATTACATATTGCCAGAGGGCAGAGCGCGGCTTCAGAGCAGATAAAGGACGCTGCCTACATTCACTCCAAGTTATGCTGCAGACTGCTAGCTGTCTTCATCGGTAGGAAGCTTCTGTGGCACTTATAATTCTTTGACAGATACCATCCATACAAACCGCTGCCAAATATTCAACGATATATACAGTATTACAGAATAGTGCTGTGTCGTTACGGATGCATGTTAGTTACAGCACATTACCATCATCATCAAAAACGAATTCAAATGCTTAGTGATGTTGCCTCTTGGACTGCGAGCAACATAGCATCCCATCAGGTACTCCTGTTTCTATCTATCTTGAGCTTTCCATTGGCAACTGAATCCAGCTATGAGAGAAAGAGAGAGAGAGGGAGGGAGAGAGAAGAGAGGGAGGGAGTGAGAGAGAGAGAAGAGAGGGAGGGAGGGAGAGAGAAGAGGGGGGGAGAGAGAGATCTAATCTCTTGTCATCAGAATTCGAAGAACCTACCCTAGGCTTGTGCGCTTCTTCGTCATCTTTTTTTAACAACTAGACATAGGCAATGGAGGTACATATTGTATTACTTCGCAGTGAACTCGGGGACTCAGTGGATAGTTTACAGCCTTCGAAACCATTGGTCAGGGATTTGAACCACGGTCGTCGCTAGGAATTCCTTCTGTCATCTGTCATTTCTTTCATCTCTGGGAATGATTTTCGCACCGTTGTTCGGAATGAAAAGATAAAGGATAGGTCCGCCTGTAACTTTCTGGGGTAGCTATTTCACCGAGAAAGGGAAGAACAAAGCCACCTACACTCACTAATACAATGATTAGTAAAAAGCTGGAGAGCTGTTCACTTCTAATCATAATGATTCACAAATTAAGTCCACCAGACGGCCAGCAACAGCATTACTTAAATAGATGGATTCTGTTTGAATCAGAATTTTCAACTTTACACGCCATTCAAAATGAACACAGAAGTACTTCCTTGTGATACTACTGTCTGTAAATTGTACTGATCTTCGAGTCCAGAGAAATTTGGCTAACGCTTGTCTGAACAAATTTTCATTTGACAGATAAAGGGAATGGCATGAATCCTTATTACCACAACGTGAGTATAAAAAGATAAAAAAATAACTTTGGTAGCCTATATCTTCCCGGATACCTACACTGTCCCAGAAATACAATGAAAGTCGAATATTCGACGTCGAGTCCCAATCTGATAAATACCACAGTCAGTTCAAAAAGTTTCGAGAATGGATTAAAAAAAATAATAAAAATCGAGAAACACCGAGAGAAGTTAAGAACGTGATTTTAATGCTTCATAGTCTCTCTCCAGTTGAGTGCAACGCACAACAACGTACTTACAACCACATGAAATCGTCAGGAAAGTAACATTTTGGAAAGTTCCTCGAAAATACGAAGAGACGTTGAGCCAGTCCACCAGGCGTTATAACTACAACCACAGATCACCTACACTCTCAATACCTTTATTTTGAAGCACGACGCAAGAGGACGGCAGCCGTTATAACTCTTCCACTCTGTGTACTTAAATCTGCTAACATAACCTTATTTAGATTTCCTTTACAGATTTCGATCGACGTTCGTCTACTAACTAGCTCAACTAAAGTCCCAGGAAATAAGCACGTCGCAAATGTAATTTTTTAGCTGTGGCGAGAATAATCTGTACCGGCTTGTCCGGCACGACCCTACGAACACAACTAATTTGTAATCTGTTTTCAGTGCAAGGAGAAAGCAGTAACCGGAGAAGGGCGAAATACGCCTTTGTGGAGGACGTTCCGTGGGCCTGCGCCTGCTGCGACCTTTACCACGGGGGCACCGGCGCCGCGGAGCGGAGGCACGCGAACCGCGGTGAGTGACGGGCCGGCGGGCGGCCATTAGCCGGCTGCGCAATAAATAATTCATAGCTCATATTGTCCCCTTCCGTACGGCATCCGGACACGGCTCGGGAAACCCAGCAGGGCACGTCGCGCGCCCCACTGAAAGGCCGGGAAGGTTGCGCAACGAGTCCGATCGATCCCAGCCGGCGTTATTCGGAACAGGTTCCCGGTCTGCGCGCAGAATTAGCGGCTGTTTGTTCTGGAATTCCTGGTGGCGCAGTCGGCGGCATTCCGCGGCCTGCTCGTTCGTCGGACGCCACCTTCCTGCCTCTGTTCTCCAGCCGACGCGCCAATCACCTGTCAATCGCGTCCTGCGACACGGCACAGGCGGCTAATGCGTGGACCTGTCACGGCGATGGCAAGCCGGGCTTTGGAATGAGGAACAGATTAACGTCACTAGTGTCAGTCAACATTACATGCGAAGACAGCAAATGTGTGTTACGAAGACATGCGCTGTCGTACGAGAACAACGGCAAACGACCCGAAAACGTTGTGGAAGACAAATCTCGGCATCAACAGTAGGAAGAGAGAGAAATTTTTCAACATCTAATATAAAATTATAAGTGTGAGGAAGTCTTTTCAGTAAGTAATTGTGTGGAGTATATCCTTGTACGGTACCGACCGAGGTGGTGCAGTGGTGAGCACATCGGGCTCGCTTTCAAGAGGACGAGAATTCATCCAGTTTAGGTTTTCCATGTTTTCTCCAAATCGCTCCAGGCAAAAGCCTAGATAGTTCGTTCGAAAAGGGCACGGCCGATTTTCTTCCCCATCGTTTCTCAATCCACGCTTTTGCTGAGTTTCTCACGATCGTGCTGTCAATGGGACATTAAACACCAACCTTCCTTCCTTTCTTGGGAAGTGAAACATGGGCGACAAACAGTACATACATAAAGAGAATACAAGATTCTGAAATGTGCTGCTACAGAGGATTGCTGAAGATTAGATGAGTAGATTGGATAACTAATGAAGAGTTTCTAAGTCGAATTGTGGAGAAAATAAACTACGGCGCAGCCTAACTAAAAGATGTGCTCTGTTCATAGGACGTGTCCTGAGGCATCAAGGAATAGTCAATCTGTTAATGAAGGCAAGTGTGGGTGCTAAAAATAATAGAGGGACACCAAAGCTTCAGAGTGACCAAGTTCACGTGCATATAGGGTGCAGTAGGGACGTTTGATTGGCTTCCACTACCGTGCAGCTCTACATCAAATTAGTGATCGAACTGAGGATCGAAACAGCAAACCCAGGCAGCCTATTTTAGAAATTACTTAAAAATAATTTCCACCCATCTGAATAAGTGCCAGGGATTCAGGAGATAGAACACTGGGTATCTCTCACACTTCATCAGTAAACATGGTCATACAGAAGACCATAAGAAGAATATGTCACAATTGTTCTTTTCCGTATTATTCCTATCAAAACAGCTCTTACTTAAGTTTGTGCCATATTTAGAGGACCGTCGTTTACTCCCGACGTTATTAAACATAACTCTATTTATGACTGAATACCTCTGTAAAACGCACACATAAAATTGTTTCTATCGACCTGTTCTGTATTAGCTGTCTGAACGATTTTATTTATACATTTACAGCACAAACGAAGACAGATGCGCATTGTCCGCCCAAAATGGCTACACGTAAACAATGACGGGTGGTCTTTGAAACAAAATACATTTTATTTACGTTCTAGGGTGAAACACGGGTCAACTGCTTTCATCAGTTGTGATACGTTACTTTGACAGTTCGAACATTTAGGGCCAGGAGAGTGTATCAGAGTTGGCCTTTCACTTACGCACGTAGTCTGGTATGCGTCAGCGGTAACAACAAAAATCTCGTAGTTCCTATGATCTCAGTCCTTCAATTCACCACGTCCTTTCACAATGGAAACACCTGGTGTAGCTAAACTACAGCGCTCAAATAATTATCTTATAAGCGTTTCATCATATTTGAACGCACCGTAATTAGCGCGAAAGTTTCTGTCCGGTCACTTAAGATAAAATAGACCGTACAGTTTCGTTTGGTTTCATTCTGAGTGTTAGCAGGTTCTGAAAATGGGGTTAGAAGAAATGGTACCATTGCTATCGTTAAATTCAGTTGGGTTAATAGCGGCAGTCGATGTCTGAGAAAAATTCTGAAACAATTTCGCTGCTTTCATCGCATTATCTTGCGAGCGCAACCAGTAAAATAAGGTAAAGGGAGAGTGGTGCGTGCACTGAGGCACGTTTCTCCAGCTCTACACGTTGTAGAAATGAGGCAGAAAGTCAGTACATTGGTATGAAGTACCCTTCTGAAGTGCGTATATACTTGCGAGCAAGAGGCTCATAAGACGCTAAGATAAAACTGACGTGGGGCCCTCGTCTAACCTGTTCGAAACGAAAAGGTTTACGCAACTGCACTACCTGTTTAAAAAAAAAAAAAAAAAATCAGGAAAGGAAGAGGAAACGAAACATCACCGGCTGACAGGATATGTGATGCCATTTCAATAACTACAAAATCGAGTGAAATATACAAGGAACTTGACAGTAGGAGTCCACCTGTGTAGATCGCACCCCCTCTGGCCTGGGTGCAGACACCGAGTCGGTTGGGATGAGTGACAAAACCGTTGTATCCTCTCCTGAAGCGAGATGGCCCACAACTGTCCTAACTGGTCCTTAACATTATGGGTACTGGCACTGCGACGGAGCTGGTTCCATGCATATTCTAGTGCGGACTGATAAGCAGATGTCGCTGGTCAGAAGAGTAATTCAACAGTAAGTTCATAACGACAGGTGCCATGTATGGACGAGTATTGTCTGTCGAAAACTATTACTACGATACTGTCACATATGAAGCAACGCACGAAGGCTCAGAATGTCCTTACTGCATAATTGTGCAAACAAAGTTCCGTCAGTCACGACCAGCTGTAACCTAAAATCATACCCGATGGCTCCCTACACCATGGCATCCACAGCTGTCCTTTTACAAAGCATTGCAGAGGTGTAACCTCCCTCAAAGTCGCCTCTATACTCATCGACGACGGTAATTCGCTAACCTTACTGCATGGTGAACCTTGGTGATCGATGAACGCGATGCGACGCCGTTCTTCACGACACCACTCCAAAAACACACGTTTGGCTTGCAGTCACGATGGTTCCTCCCGAAGGGTATGGCGGATCCCCCCCCCCCCCCCCCCTCATCCTTGAAACATTTCGTGCGTGTACACCATCTCTAATGACGTCGATGTCTAAGGAACCTGAAACAATACTCTTCCTTCCCAGTGCTGTTGTGTCAAATGGTTCAAATGGCTCTGAGCACTATGGGACTCAACTGCTGTGGTCATCAGTCCCCTAGAACTCAGAACTACTTAAACCTAACTAACCTAAGGACATCACACACACCCATGCCCGAGGCAGGATTCGAACCTCCGACCGCAGCAGCAGCGCGGCTCCGGACCGGAGCGCCTAGAACCGCTCGGCCACAGCGGCCGGCGCTGTTGTGTCAGTCTGACTGTTCTTCGACCAAAAGTGTTAGATGACACAGTATATTGCAAGGAGTCCATTACCTTCTCGAATACCAGACGCAGCTGTGCAGAGGTTACGATGTGCCTGGTACACATTTCGTCGATTCTACCTTGCAGGCGTGGTCGACCGAAACCTGGACGACGAATATACCTGCCTTCACGTTCACTTACAGTCCAACATTGGTCCACTGTCACAGGAAACGGCTCCACAAATCAGTATACTGCGCGATTCGACCCGTCGGCCAAATGGATACCCCTTTCAAAATCTGTCAGGTGCACCACTGCCGGCCGGAGTGGCCGAGCGGTTCTAGGCGCTACAGCCCGGAACCGCGCGACCGCTACGGTCGTAGGTTCGAATCCTGCTTCGGGCATGGATGTGTGTGATGTCCTTAGGTTAGTTAGGTTTAAGTAGTTCTAAGTTCTAGGCGACTGATGACCTCAGAAGTTAAGTCCCATAGTGCTCAGAGCCATTTGATAACACTGTCTCCCGTGAGTACGCAACATCTTTGCGTCCTTTGCAGTGGTCACTCAACATCTAGCACTGTTCAAGCCCCTCGCACACGCTACAAAGCCTCGTAACAATACTGAACATGAACATTAATGCAATCTGGTGGCCGTTCTACCTGTCGTAGAGAACTGCAACTCTAAATCATTTACATACCCGGCGATGTTGGGTACATTTGCTATGTTACACTGACATCCTATGTCTTCTGCGTGCTTCATTTTTTCTTGTCTGGCAGTTCATTAACAGTCGCAGTGCATAAATTTCTACAGACATCCAAAGGCGTGTAACATCAATGCTTGGTTGTCGATCGCAAAAGAAGCTTTTGATTACAATTAACAGTACCTTCCTAAACGTTGTGGAAAGCTTATTGTAGTCAATGGGATTCTCTTTGAAGACTACTGAGGGTATCCTTTTAAAACGTCGTGTTACGAACCCTCCGAGAACGCCGCTAAGTCCAGTGACGAGCGTTTGGGCGGCCGCGCATGGTCGGAAACGAAGGATGAGTCGACAAGTAATTAATGCATGTATATCAGGTGACAAATTCGTGACCGTCTGACGAGGAATAAACCGTTGCTCTATTCATAACTTGCATAAAAATTTTCTTTTCGAAGTATCTAAAGATCCAACGGCGAATTAAAGCAGAGAAAGAAGCCCTGCAATAATAACTGCCTACATATTGAGGAACCGAAATCTGTAGATAGGTCTCCGCTGCCACCTTCATTTTGAGAGGAATTAATAAACTGTTGAAAATGGCGGCGGCTGTTAAAAAAATTCAAGTTTAAACAGAGTGTCTTCTTCGTCTCCAGGCGCGCACGAACACAGAACATCCCACTGTCCCAACGACCGAGGCTGTGCCAGGTTAGGAAATTTCTCCGTGTTGACGGAGCGCGCGCTGCCTAGCTGTGACTAGCCGGCACGAGACTAGACCGGCACGCGGCTACTGCTGGCGCGGCCCCGCGAGTGAGCCGTCCCATTAGCGCGGGACGGCGACGCCTGCTTATCCGCCGGCTTGTCAACGGAGCGTGCCGGCGCTCATTAGCATAGCGACTCATTCGCGCAGCCCCCGCTGCCGCCGAGGCCCCGGCCTATCGGATTAAGCCGCGCGCGCGCAGCCAGACAGGTGTCACACAGCTGCCCTGCTCCACAGGCTGCAGCGGCTGCCACCGCACGTGGTCGCGAGCGTGCCAGCCGCGCCGTCTCACATGACAAACTGGTTGCAACTGAAAAACACGACCCGGACCAGCGTCACGGAGCTTTTCACGACCTCTGCACGGCTCGACAGCTTAACACCTCCGCCGACTTGGCTGCCGCAACTTTATATGAGTGCATGCGTGACACATATCCTGAAATGCGAGTATTCGTTACTATTAATTATTTATCCCTCATATCTATTCACTTATCGTGGGTAACAACTCGTACAGCCTCGAAAAAACAAACCAGCTATGAGTGGATGTGGGGTTCAGACGAAAGTTAATCCTGATCATCTGGGCTTCGTTTCACCTTCTTGTCAGTCTTGTTAACGGCCTCCCACTACCTTACATTTTATATACACTCCTGGAAATTGAAATAAGAACACCGTGAATTCATTGTCCCAGGAAGGGGAAACTTTATTGACACATTCCTGGGGTCAGATACATCACATGATCATACTGACAGAACCACAGGCACATAGACACAGGCAACAGAGCATGCACAATGTCGGCACTAGTACAGTGTATATCCACCTTTCGCAGCAATGCAGGCTGCTATTCTCCCATGGAGACGATCGTAGAGATGCTGGATGTAGTCCTGTGGAACGGCTTGCCATGCCATTTCCACCTGGCGCCTCAGTTGGACCAGCGTTCGTGCTGGACGTGCAGACCGCGTGAGACGACGCTTCATCCAGTCCCAAACATGCTCAATGGGGGACAGATCCGGAGATCTTGCTGGCCAGGGTAGTTGACTTACACCTTCTAGAGCACGTTGGGTGGCACGGGATACATGCGGACGTGCATTGTCCTGTTGGAACAGCAAGTTCCCTTGCCGGTCTAGGAATGGTAGAACGATGGGTTCGATGACGGTTTGGATGTACCGTGAACTATTCAGTGTCCCCTCGACGATCACCAGTGGTGTACGGCCAGTGTAGGAGATCGTTCCCCACATCATGATGCCGGGTGTTGGCCCTGTGCGCCTCGGTCGTATGCAGTCCAGATTGTGGCGCTCACCTGCACGGCGCCAAACACGCATACGACCATCATTGGCACCAAGGCAGAAGCGACTCTCATCGCTGAAGACGACACGTCTCCATTCGTCCCTCCATTCACGCCTGTCGCGACACCACTGGAGGCGGGCTGCACGATGTTGGGGCGTGAGCGGAAGACGGCCTAACGGTGTGTGGGACCGTAGCCCAGCTTCATGGAGACGGTTGCGAATGGTCCTCGCCGATACCCCAGGAGCAACAGTGTCCCTAATTTGCTGGGAAGTGGCGGTGCGGTCCCCTACGGCACTGCGTAGGATCATACGGTCTTGGCGTGCATCCGTGCGTCGCTGCGGTCCGGTCCCAGGTCGACGGGCACGTGCACCTTCCGCCGACCACTGGCGACATCATCGATGTACTGTGGAGACCTCACGCCCCACGTGTTGAGCAATTCGGCGGTACGTCCACCCGGCCTCGCGCATGCCCACTATACGCCCTCGCTCAAAGTCAGTCAACTGCACATACGGTTCACGTCCACGCTGTCGCGGCATGCTACCAGTGTTAAAGACTGCGATGGAGCTCCGTATGCCACGGCAAACTGGCTGACACTGACGGCGGCGGTGCACAAATGCTGCGCAGCTAGCGCCATTCGACGGCCAACACCGCGGTTCCTGGTGTGTCCGCTGTGCCGTGCGTGTGATCATTGCTTGTACAGCCCTCTCGCAGTGTCCGGAGCAAGTATGGTGGGTCTGACACACCGGTGTCAATGTGTTCTTTTTTCCATTTCCAGGAGTGTAGTTAGAGTTGAGTGTGCTCAACGTCCTACTACGTTACGTACTACATTAAAATCCGCCCACTGCCAACATTCGCTACTAGGAAATACAGTATGTTAAGTAAGATCGTGGTCAGTTAATAGAAGAAAATTGTACTTCAAAACAAAGTAAAATATATCCATACATCAGATATAAACAAAAGAAAAATGCAATTACCATTAATAATACGTCCAGTCACCCGCAACGTCGATAGTTGCTAGGCATCTCCGACGCATGTGTGAAACTAGGTTAGCTGTTTCAAAGTGAAGATTCTTTCTCTTGCAACTTCTTTTTGATGTAAGGCCATACATTTGCAATAGGATTAGCGTCAGGTGACTACGAGAGCCAACTCAGTACCAGCACACCTTTCTCCACACGCTGCAAAGCCCGCTGCGGAGCTTCGGATGATTGTCTTCCTGCAGTATACAATAGTCATTTTTGACGATGAATCAACGTTTACCAGTCCGAATCAAACAACTTAGATAAATGCGACGCGTAAACTGCGCTCATGTCAATGGTTCAAATGGCTCTGAGTACTATGGGACTTAACTTCTGAGGTCATCAGTCCCCTAGAACTTAGAACTACTTAAACCTAACTAACCTAAGGACATCACACACAACCATGCCCGAGGCAGGATTCGAACCTGCGACCGTAGCGGTCGCGCGGTTCCAGACTGTAGCGCCTAGAACCACTCAGCCACCCCGGCCGGCACACTCATGTCTCTTCTTGTGTTTCTCGCTCATGAATTCAAAGTAAACTAACGCTTTAAGGACATTGAATAAAGCATGCAGGTTCCCTTTATTGAGCAGCGAAAGAACTAAGGAGATATTTTTTTACCATCTGTGTGTAATGCCGACCAAGCTCTTACTTAACAGATTCCTTACACGAGGGCGTGCTAAAAAGCAATGCCTCATAATTTTTTATGTGAAAACTCTCAAAGTTTTTAAAAATAAAACAAACGATCTTACCACTTACATCTTTGCTCTTCACGTCTACATATTCGCGGCACTTTGTAGCGCCCCGAATGGTACCCTGTAACATTGCGGTGTGTTACGGTAGTATGTCGGTGAGTGAGAAACAGCGTGCTGTAATCGAGTTTCCTATTCGAAGACGTCGTCCATACGTGGAGCATCCTCTTCCTCAGCACGACAATGCCATACCACACCCTCCGTACAGACCCGACTTGCCCTTAATCGATTTTCCAAAACTTAAAGAACACCTCCGAGGCCTTCACTTTGACAATGTCGAAGCGGTGCAAGCACAGGTGGGGTTGTGGCTCTGTCAACAAAGTCAAACATTCTACAGTGACAGCATCAACCAACTGATCTCTCGTTAGGAGGAATCTGTCCATCGTTATGGTGACTATGTTGAGAAATAAATACGTAGACATGAAAAATAAAGATGTACAAGGTTAATAACGTTTGTGTGATTTACAAAGCTTTAAGAGTTATCAGAAAAAAAGTTAGCAGGCACTACTTTCCCGTACGCCCTCGTTACTTGCTATCGAAAAATATGAGGCATCATATACAGATCCCAGTGAATTGAATAGATGAGCGTCAATTCTGATTTATATCCTTCAGATATCGATACTGAAATCTAAGCTTTCTTTCAATGTCTAACCCATACAACTGAACGAAATTACAGCTTCATCTCAACTTATACGTCGTCAATAGCCTTTACAATAAATTCCAGCAGGGTAATCGGTCACAACAATTAACACTGTAAATACGAGACGGGAAATACCCCGAAAGAAAAAAAATGGTTCAGATGGCTCTGAGCACCATGGGACTTAACATCTGAGGTCATAAATCCCCTAGAACTTAGTGAATATCCTTCCGTTCCTAGATGAGAAGAACAATCGCGAACAGATTACAAAGTTACTCACTTTCATTATATCCAGTGTAGGAGAAGGATGTTAGCGTTGAAAGTCCCGTCAACCACGACGTCATTTAGAGGCTGAGTACAAGCTCGGATTAGGGAAGGATAGTGACGGAAATCGGCCGTGCCCTTTCAAAGGAACCATTCCCGCATTTGTCTGGAAAGGATGGTGAAGGAAATCGTCCATGTCCTTTCAAAGGAACCATCCAGCCATTTGCCAGAAGCGATTTAGAGAAATGAAGGAAAACCTAAATCGGGAGGGCCGGTCGCAGGTTTGAACCGTCGTCTTCCCGAATGCGAGTCCAGTGTGCTAGCCAATGCGCCACCTCGCTCGGTCATTACATCCCGCGTTGGTGGTCTAGAACTACTGCCTAACTCGTGTTCCTCAGAGCGCTGGATATGTCCTAATTCGCTCAGAGATATTACGACCGGAGACAAACGCTGCATATTTCGCAAAACGCATAAAGAATTGTAGCTCACAGAAATTCTTTCGGCTGTGTTATTAGTCCCGTAATATCATGGATTTACAAAACGTAACTTATCGATAGCTTATCTCTCGTTATTTCAGTGCAGTGAGGAAGTTAAACGTATCATTTTTGGTGACTGAATGTTATTTGAATTAAAATGGATATCCACTTGAATAACAAGTTTACTTTTACCTGTCACTGCTTATTTATAGCCACAAAATGTTTCAGGTGGATTTGTATGTTTCAATGCGATATGTGTATATCGTTTTAAGATTCTGGGGTAACATGTGGCACTGCTTAGAGTAGAAACAAAACCCTATTTCAGAACATGGCTCTGTAGAGGTCCTTGGCTAACACGTACACATAAATGAAAATGTGAAGAAACAAATACAATACCTCCAGTTTGTCGTAATCCGCAACATATGAGCTGTCGCACTTTGAAATCGTGTGTGGAAACTACAAGGTGTACAGAACACACAACAAAAGCAGAAAAAGTATACCACTTTAAGTATTTATTCTAACATATATTTTCATCAGCTCAGCAAACGATATCCGCAACACTTTAAGATTTACTCCGAAATAAAGTTGTTGTTTTGTTATATGTTCTTTGCACTTTGAAATACCGTTCCTGTTTTTGCTATATGTTCTTTTGTTCTTTGCACTAGTAGTTTCCAGGCACCATCTTTTTCTAGAAAGTGACAGTTTATATGCGATGTATTACGACAGAAGAGGGGACCTGTGATCACTGGAGGTATTCTATTCCAGTTGTTTGATTTTCACATTCACATTTACGTTCAGTTTTTAGGCAAGGACCTCCACAGCGTCGTGTTCTGAAATAGTGTTTTTTTTGTTTTTTTTATTTTTTATTTTTTTTAAATCCATTACACAGTGCCAAAGGTTACCCTAGAGTCGTAACAAAACACATACATGTCGTATTATCACATGAAGGGGGTTCGGAAATTCCCGTTACAGACTTCTAGGGCTTATAGAGGGGAGTGAGTACATAATATTTTGAATGTTAAATCATGCCTGAAAGCGTCATCCAACGATGCTGCAGAGCTATGAGCGCTTGCTCATCTTCGAAACTGCGAAATGTATCCCCTCTATCGAACAACTGCTCATGGCTCTTAAGGTATGCATTTTTAGAGCCCAAGTTTACGAGACTTTTTTTCTTGGTTTGGTTTATACTACCACCTCTGAAAGTCGTCTATCCTGCAATCTTAGCAACAACAGTCAGAGGGATTAGAACGATTTTCACCCGTAACTTTCGATTCTTTCGTTTCCGGTAGAGGGATCCACACCTCAAATTGACACATCTATCCTGAATCAGTTTTAATCTGCCAGGAAGTTTCACATCTATCCTTCTCCATCATACCTAAAAGTTTGGAGCATCATCGCAGTATCATCCTGTATATACACATACATACAAGCGCCGGCGCCTATAACGTTGGATGACGTTTCTGAACATGGGTTCCTATTCAAAATAATGTGTACTCACTCCCGTCTACAAGTGCTAGAAGTTTGTAACGGGAATTTCCGAGCGCCGTTGACAAATCCACGAGAAGATGGAGGTTGAAACCTTTAAAACGCGTTCTAGGTAAAGATAAACAGTTGGTAAGAGTAAACTTATTGCTTTATTTGATAACAATAACAGTCGCGGTAAAGCCTAACCCAAAATGCCCGCATTTAAAGTTAACATAGATATTAACTAAAACCATTCATCTGCAGTCACGGCAGACTACAGAGACAATGACACCGTCTCGTTTTGTAGGGGAAACGAGTTGAATGCAGTAATAGTATTTTGGAGCCGCTACACATCCACGGCGTATTAACAGAGAAGATTATGCAGGCACTGCTCCCCTTTACCGGAAGCGCTGTAGGCGCGCCTCGGCAGCGACAGGTTGCGTAATGGAGGAGACGGGGCGCGCTCGCGTGGCAGGTGAGTTTCTCCGCAGCGTGTTTTCACCGCAGCGGGAGATGCCCCGCTCATGACAGCCGGCGGACCGCGCCTGCGCCTGCGCCTGCGCCTGTTTGTACAAGCTGCCGCGCCGCGCCAGCGCGTATAAGGAGCGAGCCGACAGGCGTGCCATATTTATAAGCAGCTTCTTTTTCTTCTCCGGAACACGCCGCGGTAAGGCACCGCGCCGCTGTATCACTAGGGGCAGCAGGCTGGCCATAATGGAGATACAGCGCTCCGTTCGGGAGGCGATCGATGCGGACATGACGCGCTACAAGGCACAATGCGACGACCCGCAGCGGCCTGTTTGTTCTGCTTCCAGCTGTGAATAATAAGGCAGAGAAGGGCAGCGCCGCAGAACCTGCAGTGGCACGAACAAGCTTCCAGCAGGCTGCCTCGCCCAAGCTATCACTCAGGATCCTTGTGTCCAGCAGAGGCCGTCTTCGTGGGTTCTGCCTGCTACAATGAGTTGCTACCACACGCCAATGCTGCTGCAAATGGTAGTTCGAGTACCGTCGCATACAATAGCGTTTTCACCTGGATCATTCCAAACATGTAATTCTCTTGTCAATGTTAAGCCTATCCACACGCAAACCGTCCTTGGCAGTTAATTACAGCAAATAAAATTCGTCTCTACCACAGTGCCCGTTACTGAAGTGCACCTGTTCAGGAGAATTAATTCAGTATCTTAAAACATTTGGCCGTGAGCGATTAACGTCATCAGTTACTTGCCAATCATTAGTCTATGCACGAACATAGGATATCTGCGGAAGAATGAAGCGGTATATAGAAGCCGACCAGGGAAAAGATCTGCCCTCGTTCCGGAGACAACTAGGAGCAGGCGAGACAATGCTGACCCTACAACTTATTTCAGAAGAAGCTCGTTTTGAAGGTTGAAACACATTTCCTATATTTAACCTATATTTATTTATGTCAAAAAAATGGTTCAAATGGCTCTGAGCACTATGGGACTCAACTGCTGAGGTCATTAGTCCCCTAGAACTTAGAACTAGTTAAACCTAACTAACCTAAGGACATCACACACATCCATGCCCGAGGCAGGATTCGAACCTGCGACCGTAGCGGTCTTGCGGTTCCAGACTGCAGCGCCTTTAACCGCACGGCCACTTCGGCCGGCTTTATTTATGTCCAAACGCTTCTCATATCTTTTACGTAAGTTACCTTAATCTGAATTTGATTTGGAATAATACTGTTTTGTTTATATATGCGATACTTATAAATGAGAAAAGTCCATGCAGTAATTTTTGCGTTAGTAAATTATTACTTAGAGTTATTAGTTTCTTCAGCGAAAATTTGGGTTTCCTCTCATGTGGTCGTAGAGTGGATGTAGCACTGTCACTTCACTACTTTTAAAACATGGACACAATGCCATGTTAGAATCTTTTTGTTTTAGTTTACATATTTGGTAAGTTAACTGCGCTGCAGCACCACTGACACGAACTGCATACTTAACACATAGCCACTCAACAAAGAAAACTATCGACACGAAACAAACATCATAACGCAGATAAATATAAACAATGGATACAAAGTACTAAAGTGATGAAGCTACAAACAAAAATATAAGACAAACAATAACACAACACGCAAAGCCACACAACCACCACACACACACACACACACACACACACACACACACACACACACACACACAGATACGAACGGTGGTTAGTTTGGCAACATTGACTTCATCAGGTTGACAACACTTGCATAAACTAATAAGGAAAGAGACACCACCGAGTGAACGTATAGTTACGACAGGAATCACTGACAGTTTTCGTAAAAAAAAAATCTGCAGTTTGTGCCGCACCTATACTGGTGTTCCATAACAGGTAGCTCACGAAGAACAAAAACAACAAGACGGAAAGATCGTGATGTGATAATGTGTCGATGTTTTTTAAGTAAAATGACAGTGTAACCCCTAATCCAAAACCACATGAGAGGAAACTCAGATTTCGGCCAGAAAAACGAAGAACTGTAAGTAATAATTTATTAATGTAAAAATCATTATGTGAACTGGTTTCTTCTCTACAAACATCGCATACCAATCCACTGAAGATGCCTTAACGTAAAAGAAGTTAAACGCGTCTGGAACATAGATCATTATACATGCAGCAAGAAAACTGTGCTTCAATTTATAATACGGATATTTATGTACTTACTGCACATAACGGTCACGCCAAAAAAACTTGTTATTTAAAAAAATAGCCTGGACTAAGAATAGGCCACATTTATAGCATTCGCAGACTTTAAAAACTTATGAGAATGTTTATGAAATGCACTTGTATATTATCGGAAATGGCAGAAATTAAGAAGATACAAAATGCAGACTGACAACAGTAAGGGAAGCTTTTTTGAAAAGGGTACTTATTCCAACACCTAATATAAATTTAAATGATCAGCGTCTTTCCTGAAATTATTTATTTAGTATGTCTTTACGGAATGAACGGTACGGCCAACAGAACGCTAGAATCTTTTAGATGTGGCGTTATAGAAGAGTGCTGAAGATTACATGCGTAGTTAAAAGTAACTAATGAAGAGGAACTGAATCCAACTGGAAAGAAAAGAACTTTGTGGCACAGCTTGCCTAAGAAAAGGGGTAGTCTGACTGGACACACACTGCTGATTCTAGGACTAGTCAACGGAAGGAAGTGCGGAGGTAAAAATAGTAGTGTGTGGCCAAGAGTCCAATACATTAAGAAGGTTAAAGCGGATGTAAATTGCGGTACTTTTCCTGTGATGAAGAGATTTGCGCAGAATGGACTAGCAAGGAGAGCTCGATAGAATTAGTAATTCTACAGAAGTCTGCAACAACAACTACTCAGCTGATTACCAATCCCCAAACCAACGCAATTTGGAAATTTCATTTTAGATCCACACGAATAGTCTTAGGCACGAATTTCATTTTATGGAGGAGAAGTATCTACTGATATGTGTCAGAATTCGACAGCGGCAGCACGTTGTCCATTAGGACTACGTTCTGCGAGATTTCTGCTCGTGTCGGTCGGTATCCCGCAACTGTCACGCGAATACGCAATCTATAGTCTCAGGAGGACCATACTCATTGCCATGCAGGACTTATAAGTCTCGCGCGACTAGCGCTCGAGAGGAAAGCGGTACTGTTCGCTCGGCGGCGGAGAATCGTACAGCCACGTCATGTCTTGCGTCATAAAATGGGCTTGTATGCATCAAGTCAAATTTCAATAAGGACAGTGAAACGACGTCTGGAGTAGCACGGACTGTCAGCACTGTTGCAGATTCCTTTGATTCGGCAGACGAAAGAGGGGCGCCCACAGTGATCCACTCAATGACAACACTGGACAGTTACACAACATGATCACCTGTGATTCGCATTGGACAGCCGGCGTTATATTTCTCACCTGGTAAGGTCGATGGCTGTGTCCTATCTAAGGGTTTGCCGAGAAGTTATGTTTCAATGGATAACACAAGACCGCATTTTGCCCCTGCTGTACCGACCCAACTTATTACAAAGGGTGTTCCCTGTTGTCCTGACACACGTTCTCCAGTGCCCTACTTGCCGAAGTTGGGTACGCAGGCACTTGCTATCCACGACTGATAAAGTAGTACGGCACCCGTATCTGCCATGCAACCTCATTTCGACTGGATGCCCAGTTGGATAGGTCACCGTTGCTGCCAGAGGTGGCAACTCTGCGTACTTCATTTCGCACCCTGTTATCCTCAAATCGCCTACAATTCTAATAACGTATTCTTCTTAATGTACTGTATAAGCACAATAAACAAAATTACATTATTTCCTACGCTTCCTGGAACTGCAATTCTAATGGTGAAAACTAATGAGATTCACAACACTGCGAACGATCTGGCAACGTGTGTTGTTCTACTTGTGTAGAGTGGTGTGTTCATCCCTTCCAGAGGCTCAATCCGAGTTTCATCAGCTCTGTACAGCTACCGTGTGATTTTTGAGAGCGCCATCAGTGAAGCTGCGTTTTTGTTGTGTATTGCGAAAACGGAACAGCGGAATTTAGAGCAAGTTCTGTGTAGAACTTTTGGAATCTGCGAGTGTGACCTTTGAAAAGTTGAAACAAGCCTATGGAGGACATTCATTATCGAAAGCACAAAGTTTTTTACAAGCACAAATCAGTTTTGGACGGCCGAGAACACGTTGACGATGAACCTCGCTCAGAGAGACATTCAACTTCCAACCCGACAAAACTGTCCAACGTGTGCGTGCTCCTGTGAGTGTTCATCCATGACAAAAAGTCAACCATTTTTTTTTTTTTTTTACAAAGATGTCCTTGAAAGGTTAATCGAGTGAGGTCAGACATTGCACGCAAGTGGGTGCCGCATCATGACGACGCTTCATGTCACACGGCCGCTTCAATCCTGGAACTTTTTATCTCAAAATGCGTTCCTGTTGCTCCACAGCCCCCTATTCACCTGATCTGAGTACTCGAGACTCTTCTTTTCCCTAATTCTTAAAAGGAAGTCCTTTTGGGACTCCGGAGAACATTCAAAAGAATGTGACTGACCTGTGAAAGTCCCTACAAGTTGAAGCTTTTCAGCACTGCCACCAATACCGAGAAAGACGACTCCGAAGGTATCTACCTGCCGAAGGGAACTACATTGAAGGGGACAATATTGTTGTTCGACAAAAATAAAAACTTTGGTAGATAAAAAATCAGTCTCATTACTTTTCTTACACACCTCGTACAGTCTAATCGCAAACCACAACCAAATGTATTTATTTCACATTTCAGCAGAGATCTTTGTTCAAATGACTCTGAGCACTATGCGACTTAACTTCTGAGGTCATCAGTCGCCTAGAACTTAGAACTAATTAAACCTAACTAACCTAAGGACATCACACACATCCATGCCCGAGGCAGGATTCGAACCTGCGACCGTAGCGGTCGCTCGGCTCCGGACTGTAGCGCCTAGAACCGCACGGCCACTCCGGCCGGCAGAGATCTTTGTCATTTCGCTGCAGGTGTGGGAGGAAAAACGCTGGTTTTCATTCTTCTGTGTGTCCTGAGTATTTTGGATCAATGACTGGGGAAACCGTGCAAAAAATTTTCTTCACTGAAAGGACCCTGCATGGTAATAATCCAGCCAACATCATTCTGCAACGGAAATTCTGCAATATCTCGTTATCCTCGGTTTTACACACAGAAATAGAAACCATCGACTTCTTACGGACTGAAGAAATGCCTCACACATTCACTTTCATTTAAAATTCCTGATGTTAATTGGTTATTGGCCGAAAGCACACAAACAGAGCAACAAACGATGGACTCGACATGTGTATTACAACACCATAAGCCTTAGTACATGAGTTCTGTTCGTTAGGCCTGCTGATAAGGCGAAAGAGTAGTGCTCAATAGATGCTGAAAACTACCTCAGACTTATTTCCGAACTGCTTATCATACAAAGCAGCAATAATGAGGCATAAATAGTGTCCTTTACATTTATCAGTAGGACATTGTTATGTTCCTTGTTTTTCTCAAATAATTAAATGACGGATTCGTAAAGAAAATTGACGCTTCGGTATAAAAATCCAGTTAGTTTCGAATTTTAACGGTCGTTATGCATATGTGAATTCAAGCAGTAGAGTGGGTTAAGAGTTTCCTTTTCTGTTAATTTAAAGCTTCCCAGGAAGCCGAAGTTCACCACGTGGAACAAACTCAGTCCGAGCCTAAGTCTGTTTAATCTATTGTATATTATCGTTTATTACAGTAATATTTTCATCAGTGGAATAAATGACAGCTACCTCGGAAATGATATGTCTTCCGAATGAAAAAAAAAAAAAAAAAAAAAAAAAAGATCAGTTAAATTCGTCATAGGGACGGGATTGCGTAGCTAGGACTTCCACTCACTGAAGCCCCGCCAATGTCACCGAATTGCCTCCTGACTCTCTGCCCAAAGGACTCCTGAATCCTTATGCAGCCCGGCAGACGGCGCCGTCGTGTCGTGCCCAGCGCTACGTGCGGCACCTTTCCACAGCAGACGGCCATTATCAGAGTAAGCTGAGTATCCAGAAGACGTGGACAACTGTCCTCTGACTCTCTGAATACCACGTAACCTCAGGGATGGAGAATTTAAATATCAGGGATTACAGAGACTACAATCATTTTCGCATACAGTTAACAGGGGAAAAGCAGTTGTTTCAACATATGTAAATCGAACACAAAGCCAAAAATAAATAGTTTCTGCGTAGACCAGAACTTAGAAGCATGTGCCTGTGTGTTGCTACAGCAGAATACTTCTCTTTTAATTGTAACAGACCACAGATACCCTGTAGGAAACTTTCGATTACTTATGAGAAATCTAGAAGCATTATTGAGCTACCCGTCAGACAAAAAGAAGCAGTAGTTTGTGAAGATTTCAGTGCAGATTTCTTAAAAGATACAGGATGGAAAAATGAACTGGTTATTTGGGTGTTTCAATCCTATTTCAGTAATTTATTTTCCAACTCGTGTTCGGCAAGATAGCAGGACACTCACTGATAATATTTTTATAGACTGTGCTCAGGCAAACACAATTAATTAATTTGTAACCAACAACTACAGACTATCAACTCATGATGCACAATGATTGGAAATAAAAATATAACACCTTAGAGATCTGAGACATGTTCATAGAAAGCTGTGAAGCTTATTAATGACAACAGGTTACAAAATTGTAAGAATAAGTTAAAACAGGTAGTTTGAGACGAGGGTATACATCGAAATAGATGCTAATGTCGAATTCAGTTTATTCCCTACTAAACTTGTGTCAGTGTTTGAAAGTAGTTTTCCCAAAATATTACCCAGAAAATCCACTAAAGCACACAAAAGCCATGAATAACTAAGGGCAATAAAATCTCGTGTAAGAAGAAGAGGGAATTTTATATAATGGCCACGACAAGTCAAGATCAGACGTTACATGCATACTAAGAAAAATTCTTTTAACATTTTTAAAGAAAGTCATTAAATTTCCGGACGTATGCAAATCCAGAAAGGACTCAATAATACAGATAACAAAATGAAACCTATAAAGGATATTGTCAAACGGAAAACAGGGCAATCAGCCAGTGCGCATTGTACCATAACAATGAAACTATATCAGAACTTTGTGGCTGATAATTCACAAGTTGCTAATAGTTTTAACAATCACTTTTTAAATTTACCAGAAGAATTGGTTCAGTTGAAGAAGCAAGAGAATACACTAAAAACGTCATTCCACATAACTTTATGTAGAGGTAGATGTAGCACCAACATCCTTCATGAAATTAATAGAATTCTAATTTTTTTTTTAAACATACGCTCATATGTTGGTGAGGGAATTTCAAATAGAATTCTAACACATTGTTCTACCTTAGCAAGTCTTGTTCTTTGCGATGTATGAAATGCGTCCCTAGCACAGTTTAAAACATGCACTTCTTAAACCTATTCATAAGAAAGGTGACTAGACAGACTTAACAATTCTCGTCCAAATTCCTTACTGACATATTTCTCTAAAACGTTCGTAAAATTAATGTACTCAGAAGTAGTCTTACATTTAAGTAGAAACAATTTACTAAGCATATCTCAGTTTGGATTCCAGAAGGGTCGTTCGATTAAGAATGCTAATATACATTGAGTCGCGAAGTATTACACAAGCACTGAATAAAAAAACGTCACCAGTTGCTATTTTCTGTGATTTCTCCAAAGCGCTTGACTGTGTAGATCATGTACACTTAGCAAAAGGAATACAAAAAGTTGCGCTGAACAATATTGGAAGGGCAGAAAATTTTAAATGGCCGTGGAGAAATGAAGGGATTCTCACAGGGTTCAATTTTGTGTCCACTCCTGCTCCTTATGTACGTAACTTAATAAATCCCATTAAAGAGAAAGCAACAGAAGAAATTTTTAATTATGTTTTTCAACGAATTATTTATTGGTTCTCTGAAAATGGATTCTCCCTAAATTTTGAGATAACATACTATACTCAGTTCTGTGCAACAGCTACAGTGATACCAATAACTGATGTAACAAATGAACATGAGTCAGTACATAAGGTAGAATGCTACAAATTTCGGGTGCACGTATTACTGGAAACTGGTACCGAAGAACCATATAACTGAGCTGCACAAACAGCTGCGTTCGGTTACGTCTGCCTTGGGTATAACGGTAATCTTGGAAGCAAACGAATCACCCTCGTAACATTTTCCTTATTTCCACTCTGTAATGTTTTATGGATTAGTTACCTGGGGTAACTCATTACTTAGAAAGAAATTTAATGGTTGCGCAAATTCGAGGAGTAAGAATAACGTGTGTTCATGCGAGGTCGTCATGTAGGTACCTCTTCATAGGTTAGGCGTTTTTCACCGCCATCACAATACAAACATCCGCTAATGAAATTCATCATAAATAATTAATCACAGTTTGAGAAGAACAGTGAAATTCATATCCACAATTGTAGGGGAAAAATGAACTTTATTATCCATTATCGATGCTGTCAGAGACTCAGTAAGGAGTTCAATTTTCAGCAACAAAAAGTTTTGATCACTTGCCCAGTGACATAAAAAGTCTGATAGGTAGAAAAGCAAGTGTGAAGTCTAACCTAAAACTATTTTTCCTAGTCCATGGACGAATTATACGATAACACTCATCTGCTTTTTAAGCGTAGTTTTGTGAAGCAGTACTAAAGAATATGTTCATTTATATTAACATTAGTCACATATACATGTCCTGAAAACAGACTCCTTCCTAGAGCTGCGCTCTACCAAAACAGCGGTTTGGTGGTTTTGGTAGAGTCCGTAAACGACATAGTAAACGGTAGGATTATCGATAGTATTGATACCATTAACAGGAAAAGAAAACGAATGTACAATATAAGAGATAAACCAGGCGTAGACGATTTTATTTGACATAATTAGAAACGCTCATCATTCAATGTTAGCCCATTGTGTATTTTATATCCTTACAGAACATAAATTTCATTTCATAAGTAATAAAAATTAGTTGATCGTATAAATTCTGCGTTTTTACGTAACCACAGCGACTACTTTAGATGCAAGTATAGTTCACATGCACAAACAGAAAAATATATATAATTATTGTAATTTTGTAATCAACAGAATGTTCTTCATCGTGATCAAAGGCAAGAGTTTCCTACTATTATTGATAGATGTTAAAGTTGTTTATGAATAACAGAAATATGTTTTATATACGTTCGACGAAGTATTAAAGCTATGTTTGATAAATTTGTTTTTTGCGCTTTTTTAATTTAATCTTTTCTGGGTACATTGAGTCTGTACTGTTTCCTTTATTTTTACAAAAACATACCTCTGTTCGATGACGCAAAACGAGAATTTTGGAATAAACCCTGAATTAAAAATTGACATTTTCAATTTTGATATAAATACTGATGATTTTTAAGTAACAGATAGGAAGATGACTATGTAGAACAAAAACGTTCCGAAGGTTACTTGGCCATTTATAAATCCTCACTCAGTTTCTAGACGGTTCACCACTTCCGGTTTCTTGTGGAATCTATTAATACACTTATTGCATACGTAAAGAAACCGATCGTTATGAGGTAACGTTGAACAGGAATGCAACACATTTGATGTGCAGGTAACGCGGGTACCACCTTAACTGACCGAAGCTACTAGGAAAACTGCCATAGTCTACCTTACTTATGATAGACCACCGTAGCCTACTTTCGTTTTACAGTTTTAGTCGTTCAACATCATTTCGACAAGAGAATCGCTCAAATAATCAATGGAACATGCAACTAACAACAACCATCTTGTACGTGGTACAAGAGTGTAGATCGAATCTGTGAAATATTGTGTGCCTATGTTAAAGTGAGTGCACCCAAAGAATGTCTGACCAGGCGGAACTTTATGATGAACTAAACCCCACCGCGCAGGTTAACGAATCCTGGATTCATAAAAAAATGCTCTCCTTCTGCTAAGGGTTTTCCATAGAATCCCTTTTTTCGCTCCAGTGCTTCATCGGTTTGTACTCACCTATCTAGCTGTAGATGTTAAAAATTAATAACAGCAATTCCTTCTTCTTTGGTTAAAAAAATCCCCGTTCCATTTCCTAGCAATGCTGTGCTCCACAGGATGGGATTTAAGGCGGTGGGGCCGGCAGGCCTGTCCATTTACCGAATATCCTCTAGTTCCAAGAGCTCCTCCACGTGCGCAGTTCGATGCGGTCGCGCATTGTCATCCAAGAAAATGAAGTCAAGCCCGAATGCACCATTGAAAAGAGCTCCAGGAGGAAGGAGTTTACTATTTTTATCATTGTTTACTTCAAAAGGATGGAGTAAGAAGTCCAGTGTCACAGTAATGTTGACCGGAGAGTGTACCATGTTCGAATATGTGGAGGTCAGTATGCATGCAGCATTATGCCATTCCAAGCCAAAACACCTGGACAACCAAAACGATCATGTTCGACAATGTTCCTGGGTGAATTAAGTATTTCCACGTCTCGCCATATGAGCGTACGTCACTACTCAGGCTGAATCTGCGCTCTTCCGGAAAGAGAACGTGACCCCACACCTCTTTGTCTAGTCCCGATGCTTTTGGAACCGCTGCAGAGGGTGCCGACGATGTGCGGGTGTCAACGTGTGGGAGGCTGTGGCGAGACGTATTGCAGCACGTCCACATGCACCGACGACCATCCAGCAGTTGTCAAAAGCGCTGGTAGGGAAAACGCCGTACCAGAAGAACGTCTCACCAACTTCGTTTGCCAGCATGGGAGCAAGCTGCAGAGCAGGCACTCCTGTCCCTGGTGATCACACTCCCTGGGAAGGACCATGTCGCGCCTCCTGTAATGTGCTGGGGACATCATAAATCGCAGTAACTTCAGTGCAATTATTATCTTTGAATAAAAATGACATTTCTGTTCGTCTAACAGCGTATAACTTTCAGTTTCCTTCTGTATTACACTACAGCATTTCATTCGATGTATCGTTCAAGTTTCATCGAGCTATGTTACTTGGTAGTGACACGTCATGCGAAACAATGAGAGCGTTTCGTCCCTAAGTTTCGCACATCAGGGAAGATAATTTGTCGAAGAGAGGTTCCACCGTCTGCATCAAGCTGCTACTGATCTCTCCTTCGCTTCCTGAGTACGTGAACGCTTTCTCCACTACTACCACCACTAGTAGCACCGCTAGCACTACAACCACCACCACCATCATCACTACTTTTTTTCTTTCAAGTTTTGTGTTTGACCATAAGCTAATCTCCTTTCTACCACTATTTGTCGCACTCACCTCGGATCTGTTTGTAGCGTTGCTACCAGCGCACAATAGCATCGAAACACGTTGTACAGCCACTGTTATTATATAATTAAGTTTGCAGCAGCATAAACTCACGAGAATAATGGATTCACACTGAACAGGAGGCGGTTCTTGAGTGGATTGAACCCACGACGTTACAAATGTTTTGTTAGTGTTTTCTTCCAGCTGTTAGGTACTTTAACATAACCATCTACGACAGAATGACAGACTCAGGCACGCTCGTGCTGCTCCAGTAAACTGTGAGCTCATTGCTCCTGTGTGTCGCCAAACACTCCCTGCCTACATTGCCGAACATTCGTGACTTGTATCGGAGATCAAAGAAATGTTGCAGTTTTTTTGCGCTATTTATGAAAAAACTCGTCTAAACAGCCACATAAAATGGAAAGCCGAGACGGGGAGACCACAAACACCGACTAGTTCCAAATGTCCTACATACGACAGCTTCCCCACAGATCACTATCTTGACATTATAGCAAATTACGCCTCCTAACCGGACAAACGAGAAACCTGTCCGCTACTAACTTTATTGCAACGGGTTTAACCCTTGTGGCTATCAGATGACTTGTGCGGACGTCCAACTATATATTAAAACCTGGCAGTGGTGAGTAATAAAGTATCTCACTTTTCAATAACGTCGCCGCTAGGAATTTGTAAACATGCTGATGTATTCTACGTTAATAAAAGAGATTTAAGCTTCTTACTTAAATACCAATCTATCAACAACGCTCGATCGCAGATATGGCCCACAAATTTCACAAACGTGCCGATCAGTAACGTAATTCGTATAATGTTCCTGGAAATATATTCGGAAGATGGAGATAAAGACAGCTATGAACATGTACATTATTGTGTGCATTACTAGACTCAGATGCAAGTTGGCAGCCACAGAGTCCAGTTTACAATGAGGCTATACAGGTTCCAGAGCCCAAAGTCGCCACAGAGCACCAACATTGTGTCGCCTTCAAATTACCAGTCGTTGGCTGCTGCTTACAAAGTGATCTTGATAAATCGACATTAGCTGGCTCTTCAATCTTCTTGCTTTGTGAACGCGGCAGTCCATTAAGGTAACAAAGAACGCCGGTTTCATTTAAACACCGCTGTATACTTTAGCTTAATTTTTTTTCTGACAATCTTGTTGGCGGAGACAGGATAATAGTAAATATTGCTTGCCAGAGACGGCAGCTGTTAAGAAAAGAACCACAGGTGTACCGGTGTTCGGGTAATCGCTCACGTTCACGTCTCAGGCGTCGTTCGTCTAGACTGTGAAACGGTATCGAAAAGGCGAAGTTAAAAGATCACACAGACAAACATTCACCGTTATGACAAACTAATGCCTATGTACTGAATGATGTTACTAAGATTTTCGACTCGTACTATCCAAGTCCATGTCAGTGATAACCGGCTTACGAAGTTTTGATCCCCATTTACATTCGCCAAAAGCTCATTACTTTTTTAGTGAATTTTTGAAATCATACAATCTTCACATATTATGCAACGTAAGTACTTTTCCTGAAGTGCACTTCAATTCTTCCGGAAATAATCTTTCACGGGGCAGCAAAGTGAAAGTTGAAATGAAAGTTCCTGGCCAATTTAAATTTTACGTCGCAATGGAATTATTTAACTGTATATTTCGGCGACAGGTAGAAGGCTGCAATATATAATTCAAAAAGTAGGTTACGAGAAAGTCACTTTTTTTGCCCAAGGCAATACACCTGGTCTGTACCTCTTTTTGTTGACAGGTCGGGATACGTGTTCGACCCCTCATCGTCCAACGATCCTTCTGGTCACATGCGCAATGTGGTAGCAGCCGTATGACAACTATCGCACGATTTCTAATTTAAATGAATGATTAGGACGCTGAATGAGAAGAGACTGCATAATAAAGAATACAATAGACGGAACGGTGACTGTGGAGAGCACTGACTAAATCAACGTAAATGTGTCATACGTAGCTACGAGAAGGATATCGGAAATCCGGAAGGACTGCAGATCACTGACCGTGCAGTGCTGAAGTGCCTAATGGTCAAAATACGTAGTCATTATGCACAGTCGGTAAGGGTAGTTGTATGTATGAGACTGTGTGTCTATAATCTTCCTTAAATCACAGGCTTTGCCGCATGTCATACTGCGTGCGTGTGTAGCACCGGTGTTCGCCGTGTATCCATTTTTAGGGGGCGTAATACTCAGTGGTTGCCTCCGTGCTATTCGCCCCGCGTGAAATGTTCTCTCGCGCGCTTAGGCCACCGACTCTCGTTAACATTTCTTTGGTGTAATGGAAAAAGAGTAACTACGTTTCCAGTTCGATCTAAACTTATTCATTTCACGCAAAGTCGTCTCGCAGTAAGACAATGAGAAGAATACGATATACTAATTTTACGCTGTTGAATTTCACAAAACTGTGAGGTAATATTCACACAATCGTCAATTTTACAATTTGTAAGTGCAGGTGCCGTAGGAGGGCGAGAGGATGTTAAAAATTGTGCGTGGGACGGATACACTGCTTTTGCAACCCAATATAAGGTTGTTTCCCGTCCTGATATGCCAAAAGTCCCTTAAACCAAACTTCTCCTAAATCAATGTGTTACGTTGTAAACAGATAGCAACCGATACACGAGTCCCAGACAGCTCTCCTTAAATCGGCGCGAAAATCGAGGTACCTGTCACGATCCCACTGTTCGTGACAGCGACTTTTATCGTACAGTAGCAGATGATAACACAGTGTAAAGAAACTATTGACGGAAACGACATCAGAAACAACAATATGGCTGTCAAATGGCTCTGAGCACCATGGGACTTAACTTCCGAGGTCATCAGTCCCCTAGAACTTAGAACTACTTAAATCTAACTAACCTAAGGAGATCACACACATCCATGCCCGAGGCAGGATTCGAATCTGGAACCGTAGCGGTCGCGCGGTTCCAGACTGAAGCTCCTTCAACCGCTCGGCCACACCGGCCGGCGAATATGGCTGTCAAACACTATTTGTAGCCAACAAAAGCCAGTTTAACTTCAGCCACACACCGAACGAAGGCTTGCGAAGTGTTGAAAAAGCTATAACTGCACTTGTGCTCTGAAAACCACTGGGAACTGCATGGTATCGTTACTCTTTCCCCTCCCGTGGAATGCATGTACAATAAGCGTAAATGGATGGAACGACCAATATTTTTTCCCAGTTTTATCTGAAATTTGTTACTGCACGCTAGAAAGTAATTCTGACGAATCGGTCACCATATTTCCTATGTGCCAATTTACAACGTTCCGTATGGTTCCACAGTATTCTGTTGAGGAATATATGACCAGCGGAGAAATTTTCCTATCGGAGTACAAAAAATGTATGTTGCTGCTTATTTAAAAGACTGACTGAAAAGTGGGTACCAGCTGCCTCATTGCACCTTCATCAGCACTTTTAAAAACTTTCCCAAAAATTTTGGTTTGCGAACATATTCGTGCCCTATTTCACCACGCAACTCACCTCACCTCAAACTCCCTTAAGATCTCTTAATGTAACTGTCATACATTGGTGCACCGCTGTAAGTCGCTCATACCTATCCGCTCCCAGTTGCCCTTCCTCACTCACTCATTCAGCCAAACTCGTTGTCATTAACTCTTTGTGGCCGGCCGCGGTGGTCTAGCGGTTCTAGGCGCGCAGTCCGGGACCGCGCGACTGCTACGGTCGCAGGTTCGAATCCTGCCTCGGGCATGGATGTGTGTGATGTCCTTAAGTTAGTTAGGTTTACGTAGTTCTAAGTTCTAGGGGACTGATGACCACAGTTGTTAAGTCCCATAGTGCTCAGAACCATTTGAACCATTTTTTTGAACTCTTTGTGTCCCTCTGTCATTGTATCCTCTGTTGCAGCCACAGCCCCTTCGATGCGTCCTAGGACTACGCCATTCTCCTACAACCCATTCCTTCCTACGTACTGCTGCTGTCTCCTCTCACTCACTATCTCCCTATCTTTTCGTTGTCACTGTCACACTCCATCTCTCATTACCACTGGCTCTCATCCACTTCCATCTCCTCGTTATTCTCCCCTCCCTCTCCGGCGCTGTCTTCTTCACTTTTTTTCCAGCACTGTTCTGTCACTGTCAACTACGTCCCATTGTCGCTGTTTCCTTCTCTTTCACCGCGCGACTGCTACGGTCGCAGGTTCGAATCCTGCCTCGGGCATGGATGTGTGTGATGTCCTTAAGTTAGTTAGGTTTAAGTAGTTCTAAGTTCTAGGGGACTGATGACCACAGATGTTAAGTCCCATAGTGCTCAGAGCCATTTGAACCATTTGAACCTTCTCTTTCTCTCACACTGCCATTGTCTACTTCGCTCTTTGTGGTATAACATAACCACTGTCTTCTATATTCCATTATTTACTGCTTTTCCGTCTCTTTGTCGCTGCCACTGTCTTCTCATCTCTCAGCACAAAAAATCGCGAAAGCTTTTGTAAATTTTTTTAAAGGTGGTAAGGAAGGCAGAATGGGGCAGCTATTATCCCACTTTTCAGTCACATTCTTTTAAATAAACAGGAACATATTCATATTTTTTGTGCTCTGATAGGAGCATTTTTCCGCTGGATCTTTTCTTGTCTCTCCACCAGTGCATGTAATCATATGTAAAAATGGCTCAAATGGCTCAGAGCACTATGGGACTTAACATCTGAGGTCATCAGTCCCCAAGACTTAGAACTACTTAAACCTAACGAACCTAAGGACATCACACAGATCCTTGCCCGGGGCAAGATTCGAAGCTGCGACCGTAGCGGTCGCGCGGTTCCAGACTGGAGCGCCTAGAACCGCTCGGCCACACCGGCCGGCTAATCATAAGTAAAAAAATGTATTTGTCACTAAAATTTTTATAATTTACTTACAGAACCAATTTTTTACGCCACAGACCGAATTTTACGGACACAAAAATTTTGCCTGGGCTTCAGTAGTACAACATAAGAGTTCCCAGATAGTAACGGAGACACTTAGGACAATATTTCTGCGTACTATATCACTTTATGAACTACGTCTTCGCCTCACACAGGATTTTACGTGCGCACTTTAGATGTACAAGTAGTGTGTCTCTCGGAAACGGCTAAAGATATGAAGAATATTTTCAACGTCGTTCGTGATCGGGATCTTACGGATATATCGTAAAAATTTCATCCATTTGCTGTAAATAGCTGTCTTGGAATACTCGACTGGCTTCTGGTCCGCTAGCGATGGCGATAATACAGTAAAAACCCTTACTTTGGGATTTTCCGAGGAACCGCCCATAAGCTAATAATGCCTCCCAAGTCCTGCCGTGCTCACCGTAAATCACATCAAATGCAAAAAGAACCAACCGATTTGCTCCATTTGCCTAAGCAGGAGGAAGTGTATAATATTCATACTTCGACTATATACTGTAGGACAGTGACCCTAAGACGATCCTTCCGTTCGGTATAAAAATGGTCCCTAACCCGGGGGCTAACCAAAACACTTCACCCTACCTTTTTATCACGAATAGAAAGTCCCCTTTTTCATGCGCGGCGCTTAGGAACATATTAGGTACGCATGCTTTCACATTCAGTATATGATTGTATTCGTGCCATGTGCATTCAGCTTAGCATGGCGTCGGAAAATGCAGAAAGTGTCATATGCGGCAGCAACGGATATCTGCGAGAATGTTGGTTCCGAACGCATGCCTTGCGTGATCATTTCATTACCTTATATTAGGGAATTCCTAAGCGCTCCGTCGCGGACTGTGGGCGAACGCGACGCGTGCCTGTCAGTCATCAGTCATGCGGCCCTCCGGCGGGAATATGCCGTGTCGGCTGCGGCGGCGGCGACGTCTCAATACGACACAGAACGCTGCGCCGTGCGTCGCCCCGGGCACGCGTGCGCCGCTGCCAACCCATGTGTGTTTTGCTGATTGCCTCTGAGCTCAGGAGAACACGTCAGTCACCCGCTGGAGAGATTACTGTTTTTCACACTGTCTAGCATACAGCAAGACAGTTCATAATTTAGGCTTTTCCATTTAGCAAATCACTACAACAACCCTGATTATAAGTTCAGGAATTTATACTGAGATAACTCATGCTCGATGGAGACAATCTTTTTTGACTTCCACGATCTCTAGATTTTCAGTCTATAGAGTTAAAGTAGTTTTTATCCGAAAAATAATGAAGAATCTGTTACCATTTTCCAGCACAGTTACGAACATGTTCGAAGAGATTTACTTAGGTTCCATGAAGTTGTTCTGGGCTGCAGGTCACTGTCACGTAAGACATTACTGTTCGACTACACAATAGCACGAACTCATTGCAAAATATCTAATTGCAACCGGATGGAGGGACCTAAAGTGCATAAATCACATTAACCACAAAAAAGCAGCTCACAGAACACTCGTAAAAAAAAAGGGGGGGGGGGAGAAGAAGAAGAAGCGTTTGTTAACACCGAATACAAATTTAAATGTTCGTAAGTCTTTTCTGATGGTATGTATCTCGAGTGCGGTTTAATTTGGAAATGAAACATCGACTATAAACAGTTGTGACAAACAGAGAACGGGCACTACTGGACTGCGATGTTACAGAAGTAAGCTGAGGATAAGACGGCTACATCGGATAATGTCTGAAGCTACTGAATCGAACTGGAGCGAAAAGAAATTTGTGGCACAACTCGAGTTAAGGAAGGGATCGGTTGATAGGACGTATATCAAGAAGCACCAAAGAACCATCAGTTTGGTGATGAAGAGAAATCGGAGGGAGTCAGGGGCATGGGGGGAGGGAGGACTGCGATAACTCCAATTGGAAAAAAATGGCTCTGAGCACTATGGGACTTAACTTCTGAGGTCATCAGTCCCCTAGAACTTAGAACTACTTAAACCTAACTAACCTAAGGACGTCACACACATCCATGCCAGAGGCAGGATTCGAACCTGCGACCGTAGCGGTCGCGCAGCTCCAGACTGTAACGCCTAGAACCGCTCGGCTACTCCGGTCGGCAACTGCAAATGGACATCATGGCAGGGTGCAGTATTTATGCAGAGATAAGAATACTTGCTCATCAGAGAGATATGTCGAGAACTGCACCAAAGCAGTCTTCGGACAGAAGACCACAAAGAATAACATTTGTCGATACTTGAACCTTACGAAATAGGATTGATATATCAGATAAAGGAGATCGAAAGGAGAGAGGCGCGTTCCGTCACGGATTCCTTTAGAAAGCGCGAGAGCATTCCGGAGTTGCTCAGTAAACTGAAGTAGCAGACACTACGGAAAAGGCGTTCTCCATCACAGAGAAGTTTGCTGTTAGAATTTGAAAACCTACGATACAAAAAGAGAGAACATATTAACTTCTTCCCACACACATTTTACAAAATAACGATCAGAAAACCAGTGATACCAGAGTTCATATGGAGACTTGCTGGTAGTCATTCATCCCGCGCACCATTCGTAAATGGAAAACGACAGGCGGGAAATGAAAGTGGCACCAGAAGTACCCTCCGATAAGCATCGTAAGATGACTCGCGGAGTAACTGTACTAATTGGGTACCCACCGTTGGCCGGGTACGTGTTTATTCCACCTTCTATCAGTCCATCTCCTTCTTCCCCCTCTCTCATTCTACTTCCTCCTCCCCCTCTCTATGTCCACATCCTCCTCTCCCTCTCTATCCATCTGCTCCTCTCCCCTCTCTCTGCCCATCTCCTGCTCCCTCTACTTGTGTTCTTATCTCCTCCTTCCCCCTCGCTGTCCCTCCTCCTCCGGTCTTCTCTCTGCGTTATCTCACATGACGCTCTTGTTTCTCCCTTTCCATATCGTAACTAACTTGTGTACCAAATTTGTTTGAAATTGTTGCACGGGTTTAAGATGAGCTTTTCAGCGCATGTTAAGCATATTTCACACATATTTACCATATTTCAAACGTACACAAACTTGACTAGTATCTCTAGCGAATTTCGGCCTGCAGTTTCGTGTTCACGCAGCTTAATGTTTATGACATCTTTTCCTGAACTATGAGTCCTATAATAATATAATCTTGCTGGTACATGTAGTGGTGTATGTGAATACTGTCTGCAAAATGTGTCACGAATAAGATTAAAACGTCGTGCTTCATGTGGCATGAACAACGGAATTGTACCGAGCCAAAATAAGTTTCATGAAGATTTGAAATTACGTGCAAGTTTTGTTCCAAGTCACTAACTGCTCTCATTCTCAAATAATGGATGACTAAAGTATGGCTATTCGCGCGTCGTGGGCTACACTGCTTTCTCACCTCCACCTCTTTGGTAGATAGCAGGTTATTACCCACAGCGGTGTTTTCCAAACAGTAAGTGATATGTGTACAAGTTGAGTTGAAATCTGTCCCTGTGGTTTAGAGGGAGATGTGCAACATACATACATACATACGGACAACCATTTTTGTAATATGTATGGACGTGGATGGAGTAAGCCGCTTGCAGTAGTGTTCGACACAACCCAAGTGAAGAAGGAAGTTCTTGCAAGTATGAGAGAGGTAATGGCAGAATTAATTTGTGACTGAGTCGAGACACGATAATGGATAGCTCAGTCCGTAAGAGAGTTTCCTGCGGAGCCAAGGTTGCAGGTTTATGTCGAGATCCATGCATAAGCAACCCATCGTGTGTATATAAGAACTACCCACCTGAACAGACTACTCTGATGTGCATGTCCTATAGTGACACGACGGGTTGCTTAAGCAACTACATAGATCTCTCCATGGTCCAGGGAGATCGAAACTCGTCATACTGCAAATAATGTGCAACTGACACTGAAAAATGAACCATATTCAGATTTTTCAAAATTATATTTACTCTTACGAGGGAAAGCGTAAAATGGCCGAACCGCGGGGGCGAGGCTCTCGGTAGCGGGGCGCGGAGCGGTGCCTGGGTTGGCCGCGTGTCCCGCGGCAGGCGGCACGCGAGAAGCCGGCGGCGGCGGCGGCGGCGGCGGCGGCGGCGGCGGCGGCGGCACGCACGGCGCAAGGTGCTTATTATAAGTGGCTGTCAGCGGGCGCGCCCGCTCGCTCGGTGGGTCCGGGCCGACCAGGCCGCCGTGTGCCCAACTCTGGTGCGCGATAATTGTCGGCCGTGCATGTATGCAGGCTGCGGCCCCGAGGTCAGTCCCAGGGAACGGCACGGCCTCGGGCTTCCCAGGCGCACGCCTCACGCACCTGCAGCCGTTGACCTGTTCCTTCGGGACTCGCAACTCCGCAATCACGCTCTGCTGAGAAACTGGTACCAACAGACATACACTGATCAGACAGAACATTACGGCCACGACCTATTATCGACATAAAGCCATCCAGGCGATAGCAGCATCACCTGGCGACGAATGACTGCTATTCAGTCACGAGCACGTTGTATGTAATATCGGTGAGCGTGCTGTCCGTATGTAGAATGGGGAAGGCGCACAATTCATCTGAGTCTGACCGAGAGCAAATTGTGATGGCCCGTAGACTCTGCACGAGCATTTCGAAAACTGCACGACTTGTCGGATGTTCTAGGAGTGCTTTGGTCGGCGTCTTCAACACGTGACGAAACCAAAGTGAAACGAAGTTTTTGTGTGTCCATCTTTGTGACTGGAGGTCTGAGGGATCTCGGCCGTTCACTTGAGTATTAAAATGGAACCCGTCATTTATCACAGGGCTTCAGTGCACCATATTCAGGCCTCAACTGACGCTGAAGGGGTTAACACTCTCCGCGTACACGATTTTTCAGTGGCCAACATCTACAACTGATTTTCGCAGACTACCTGTAACAGCGATGTTGTCCCTCCAACCATCAACTTTCAACTCATCGACACGGCAACTACGATTGAAATTCGCACGTAACTATCAGCACTGAATGCTGGCGCAGTTGGTGCAGTGAAGCTCGTGCAAGGCCCCATAATGGCCACGGAGTATCGTGCAGTAGTTGCAGACCACCACGTTGACAGTTGATGGCAGGAGCGAAAACATTGCTGTTTAAGGTAGTCTGTGAAAACCAGTTATAGAGGTTGACCACGGATGAATCGTGTGTACGGATGGCGTTAACTGTCTCAGCGTCAGCTGAAGATGGTGCACTTAAGCACCGAAACTGATAGCCATACAATATATTACATCGTAAAGACGGACGGAGGTGTTCCATTTTATTGCAAAAGTGAAACCACGTCAAGACATCGTGGGGCTGGGCGCCCACCCCTCATTACAAACGTCTGACGACGTGGGCTGGGTAGACTGGTAAAACAGGACGGGAGGCGAACTGTGGCGGAGCAAACATCAGACTTAAAAACTGGTCAGAGTACAGGTGTGTCTGAGCACACAGTGCACCGAACACTCCTAACGATGGGGCGTCCACAGCCAAAAACTCATGCATGTGCCACAGTTAACACCACGATATCGACAAGTACGACTGAAATGAGCACGTGACTATCAGCACTGGACTCTGGTGCAGTGGCAGAGCGTCGCCTGGTCTGATGAATCCCGATACCTTCTTCATCATGCCGAAGGAAGGGCGCAAATCGGTCGTCTTCCAGGTCGACAGTTCCTTGGAATCTGTACTGCGGGACGGAGACAAGCTGGAGAACATTCATGTGGGCATCCATTGGTACTGTGGAGCTCGTGCAGCGCAGTGAGGGTCAAGGTGTATCCTGTACTCCTTGCAGACCACGTACACCTCTTTATGACAATCATGATTCCCAATGGCAGTGGCGTTTTCCCATCATATAATGAATCAGGCCATAAGGCCAGGAGTATGATGGAGTGGTTCGAACAACACAGTAGCGACTTCCAATTAATGTGCTGCCTCCGCCCCCCCCCCCCCCCTCAGCTCAGCTGATATGAACCCGATGGAATACACCTTGAATTTGATTGAACGTGGTGTCAGAGCTTGTCGCTCCCCTCCCCCGGGTTTATGGGTATTAGATGACTTGTGCGTGCAGATGTGGTGCCAACTCTCTCCAGCGACCTACCAAGGGCTCATTGCTTCCACGCCACGACGCGTCGCCGCTGTTATTCGAGCCAAATGTGGACATACCGGCTATTGGGTAAGTGGTCCTGATGTTCTGGCTGATTATTGTATATAACGATGATGAACATGAGAAACCGCAGGCTAGAGTGGAATCGCAGGGGTACTTGCCTTCGCGCTCTCCGTTTTGAATACGAAATACAATTTTTTCTGGCATTTCTGGAAAAGACGGTCTCTAATTATTGTGCTAAACTACAAGTTAATTTTTGTCAGGATCATCTCGTTAAACACAGTCGGAAAGGCTACGGCTTTAGCAATCTCTGCGGAACTTACGTTTGTTTGGTACTCATGATGTTGAAGGAAAACTGTACAGTTTATTTATACTATTTCCTTAGGCGCAATAAGAATGTCAACTTTTGAACAGCACTGCCGAAATAGAGAGAAAATGCAAGGTTAGTCTTCCGACGTCTTGTCAGTAGGGATGCGACGTAAGCTCAGTTGAGGAGGCAATTCGGCCTTATCTTTTCAAAAGAATCCTCCTGGTATTTGCGTTAAGTGACTTTGGGAAACCATGGAAAACCAAAAGTGGATGGATGGATGGATGGGCGGGGGAGCATTTGAACTGCCGTTGTCCCGATTGCGAGTCCATTGTGTTACCAGTGCGACACCTCGCCCAGTGGTAGTCTCCCCACCCTTTTCTCAGTCGGATGTTAGTACACGCATATATCGTAGTGAAGGAAAGGAATCAGTTGCCATTTCTCACGACGACACACCCCTCCCCCGTCCACACACACTCTCTCTATCCACTGCAAGGCAAAAGCAAATCATTCATCTAGCAATTATAAATAAAAAAGTCTCTCGCTGCAGGATGGTTTTATAACTTATTTACAACTTTGTCAACTATTATAAAACTATCCTGCAGATAGAGGCTACTTTACTTAAATTGCTAATTCATATATGGCGGCTAACACCATCCACTACGCTGTATAGACAAGATAAATCATTTATCTGTGCACAAATTATCCCTGTGGTGGATAGCTGATATTCGAATCAGTTTTGCTTTACGTAATGACCGCTCCTGCGCTAACCTCAGAGCAGCAACTACACCCGACGTCTTGATTTACTTGTTGGATGCATTCCTGCCTGTAACTTCCCCACAGTTTCCTCTAGCTTCTTGGAAGCTGTTTCCTCATATCTTAATACATATTCCTTTCCCCACCAATTCAGTGAAGAATAGTCCCATTTCTCAACTAATCAGTACACCTGATTTTCAACATCCTTCCGTACCACCACATCTCGAACACTTCGACACTCTGGTTTTCCAGTTTTCTCGTAGTTCATGATCCACTTCCATACAATGCCGAGTTCCCAACGTACATTCTCTGAAATTTCTTTCTCATACTGAGGTCTAGTAGCAGTTTTCTTTTTAGCGAAGAATGCCCTATTAGCCTGTCCTAGTCTGCTTCTTATCTCAGTCTTCCGACGTCTGTTATTGTGCTTCCATGGCAGCAGTACTCTCTCATATCGTCTACTTTCTGATACCCACTTATTATATTAACTTTAACGTTAATTTCATTTCTGCTACTCCTCATTACATAATTTACATGCTTCACCTATAGCTCCAAATGAACCACTCTGGAAGAGATTACGCTGTTTTGTAGTGGCTAATAAAAGAAACAAATCGTCTCTAGATCAGATGGTTAAAGAGTAACGAAGACTATCAGGGAAACCTACGCTACTTTTCGTCCAATAGTCGATCAAATGCGACACGCTGGTGCACTTCGCTATCCACTGAAACGATATGCAAACTCGATCTGTCGGAAGTGGAGCGTTGACTCAGCCGATGTACAGTGTCCCATGAAGTCAGATCCACAGTTAGATATATGACAGAAACGATCATTCGAAGCAAAAAAATCTGGGGACAAGGGATCTAAAATTTAGACATCCACAATTATGAGCATTTTTTCAATAGAAGACATGTGCTTCGCAGTAGCGAAGATGAAGGAGTGCTCATAGCTTTTATGCAGTTTAGAGCCTATGTTCACTGAACATGTTTTTCTTGTTTTGGTCAGTACTACCATCACTCAAAACATGGAAAGCAAAACGCTTGCAGCAGAATAGATTTATTTCACGGTGTCGAAGTTGAAGAAGTGCCCGTTGCTCTTCAAGACCGGTCGGAGTAGCCAGTGGTTAGCACATTGGACTTGCATTTGGGAGAACGACGGTTCAAATTCTCCTCCTGCCATCCTGATTTAGGTTTTCCGTGACTTCCCTAAATCGCTTGACGCAAATGACGGGATGGTTCTTCCGAAAGGACAGGGCCGCTTTCCTTCTCCGTAGTTCCCTAATCCGAGCTTATGCTGCGTCTCTGATGACCTCGTTGTCGACGGGACGTTAAATAATAATCTCCTCCCCCTCCATAGCTCTTCAGGTATGCATTTTAGAGTCCACGTTTACTACACATTTTTGTTTCGAATGAACGTTCCCGACACGTCTCTGAATATTGGCCATTCCTCCTTCGACATCCCGAATTTCTACAGGAAAGGTAGAAGTTCGTACAGAAATAGTCTTAAATAATAAAGTAATAAAAAGCAGTCTGTAATTACAGTCTATCTTAGCCCCGTTCTCCGTATCCGCACCTATAAAAAATTTCGTCTATTTCAAATCTCAAGTTAAGACGCTCTGCTCTTTGGTAACAACATGGTGCAAGTGATGAAAAGGCTCTGTTCAAAGCTGTAAAATTTCTACCGAACATATGTTGTTCCATTCGCTTCTCAGACTATGGACATACAACCTCTCTTCCTAGGGTAAATGCAATAAAATACATCGTGTATTTCACAACACAAACATTTGAATTCTGCACCCTGGTGTAATAACGTCATTTCGCTGATTGCTCTCGGAAAGTCATAGCTTCTGGATACATTGCAATTCAGGACGTAATGCAGCTAACGGCGAATCCATTACACCAGACGGTTGAGAGATGGGCGCCGTAATGACCAGGATTCGAAAATAACAGACGAAGCTGCTCTAATCAAACCGCAACTGCTGTGGACGTGGAAGCAGGCGACAGAAGTAAGCGCTACACACACACACACACACACACACACACACACACACACACACACACACACACCGCCGACCAAAGTATATGATCCTTAGATCCTTACACCTGCCTTATACAGGGCGATAGTGTACATAAAGGTTCTGCATGGCTCCTTGACCCATTTTAATCTTTTTGGTCTGTATAGTTATCGATATAAACCATCATTTTTTCATGCTGCATTTACTCCTCCTCTTTCATCAGTCTACATGCCTAATACTGCGTGAAAGTGTTCGTTGTTAACGTTGTGAAAAGAGTTTTTGTTTTCGTACTTTATGTTTCACCCTGTAGAAGTATAACTCTGGGAGCCTAAATAAATATCTTTCCTTTCCTATTAATATTTTGTTTTATTTATTATGTTTAGCGAGATCAGTACATTCAAATATTACAAGAACATATTTTTTTTTTTTCAATTTAGGGCCTATCTGTACGTATCTTTGCTATAAGAGAGCCTTTTTTCGATTATCGAAAATGAACAATTGAGTGGTAGGGCGTTGACGAATAACAGACGCTAACTGTTGACGCCGGAATGACTGGTGGACTGGTTTTTCGTGTGTAAACACTAGAATAAAATATTTCAGTAAGTGCACCTTACCAATGTCCATTGCAGAAAGACAGTCATTAATATTGTGCTTCTATTTGTGACTGAAATAAGACAGTTATAGATAGCAAAGATAGGCATGTGCAAGGACGAAAATCTGTAGGTCAATGGTGAAACAATGCGTGAGCAACGGTATCAGGTTTGAAGACTTCGAGGACCGTGCTTTGATGTGAATGAGCCACGAACTGTATCGTGTCACTCATTGGACTGAACCTGTTTACCAGGTTTGACGAACTAGGATATTCGATTCACAAATCTATTCTGTAAATAAGTCAGTATTTCATATTGTAAACTCTCTGGAATTGCAGTTCCACATCAGGCTTGCGACAGCAACTGTGACAGAACGAGAATCTTATCATTATCTGCAACAGACGTAACGGGTCTGGAGACATAATTTGCATCGCAGAATCGTCAAATATCAGCATCGCCCGTCATCGTCGCCACACTATCTCGGAATCTCGCAACGAGGTAAGTTGCAGCCAAAGTCGTTTTTGAAACTCACTGCTACACAAAATCAGGCTCTCAATTACAAAAAGTTGTGCTTTGTTATCTGTTTAAAATAAAATGTTTTCCAGTTGTAACTTCGCCATCTGTCGTTCTCATTTGTCTATCTATGGCAACATTGTCCCTGCAACAGTAGCAACATACAGTGTTTGCTTTACATCTCTCCCACAATTTTTCTGTTCATTTTTGAAGTACAAGCTACATATGCTCCCGTTCATTCAGTGCATTGGCCATGTTTCGCAGATTCTAACGGCTCACATAATAAATAAATAACTTTCTGAGGTGAATAAGGTTTCAAACCGACGTTATATGGCGTGCGAACCTACCCATTAATAAGCTTTGTTTTGACTCGCTGAGAACCGCAGCCCGCGCTGTATTCGAATTTGTCAACCGGTGTACACGTGTTTGGGTCTAGTTTGTTTACGACATTACAGAAGTTAAGTGAGTGCATTTCTGGATGCATTCATACTTAGTCAACAAAATTGGAACTGCACGTTTGCATTCAACATTCTGGCTGCTACACTGGTTATTAAAGTAACAGCATTTAACGTTTACAATGGTTTTTCTCGGGCATACGTTAAACTGTGTTCTAGCAACGTTAATCACTTAAAAATGTCATCTAGACAAACGCATTCCCGAAATTTCGTAACTCTAGATCAATTATTTCTTGGTTCTCGGATTTTTTTTTTCGTCAGTGTACTAGTGGCAACTAAACTTAACCCTAGAGAGTGATGTTTATTTAATGTTCTTGATCCTAGTTTTTTTTTCATGTTTGAGTAAACATAGAGGGCGAGTAGTATATGAGTACCGCTTTATTGTTTTTAGGCTGCGCAGAAAATTTAATTTCATTCTTTCCACCTAAAAATCGCACTTATATAATCCATTACTGTGGACTAACATACTTATGTTCTGATGTAATTCTATTTTCCTGGAGTCATATTGATGCTCAATTTTATCTTCGATTAGGATAGAAACTGAAGTAGTGAATTAAAATTTGTGCGAAGGCCGGAACTTGAACCCAGGTATCCTCCTCCTATCCTTATCAAAGATAAAATTGACCCTTACGTTCATTCTGTGTAACATAATGACATTATATCACTACCCGATTACCAAGTCAATTTACATTATTTAAATTTAGTTTGAACGTCGCTTGTGTTGTAAGTCGTCGTTTCTTTTGGTACATCTGATGCCTTCCCCAAGCTCATGTCAATAATGGTCAGGCCTGAAATTTTTCTGTCGACTGAGCATTCACTTGCAGCACTTGTCGGCAGCTGTCGCAACTGCAACTTCATTATGATTTAACAGCCCTACTGTAAGCAACATGTTTGTTCTCATGCCATGTCATGCCGGGAGTACTCTGCATACGCGGTTATTTGACTAACCTTGCTAGCATATCTACGTTCGAATTTCCGACTTGCCCTCGAGTACATTTTATTAATTTTGTTAATTTTGAACCTGTAAGCTCAAATATGTGTTTTATTTTTGTGTAAGTATGTAAGTCGCAGTGCTGGTGCATCTGTTTCCTTTTACTCTACAACATATCTGAATGTTTTGTCACTGTTGCCCGAAATCGACATCCTACGGATATTTATTTGCGTTTAGTGACTGCTCATCTGAACAGTGAATCCCGTGGCTACGAACATGAGCATCCAAGGTGATCACTCATCAACAGGTGCTCCTTGATGCACGGATACAGTATACGCCAGAGAACGCATGCGTGCCATAGGGCCTCTTCCACAAGTTCACGCACCTGGATACAGTGAGCCGCTTGATACAACCCGACCTTCGGCGCATAGAGCCCAAATCCTATTCGCTTTAACGTGCGCCACGTGGCATCGTAACCGCCGCCTGCCGGCATGTTGCTGTAGAACGACGCAGTTGTAAAACATTTCCCATAGTTGACGTAGTTGTTACTGGAAGTGTTGGCACGATGACGAAATACATAAGACCGACAAGAAAGAGCTGTTGCCTCTCAATAGGCATTTGTCGATTAAGTTTAGGGATTTTCCATTTCAGTCATGAAGCATTTCGAGTAGTTCCAGGGAAAGTCCTCATTTTTTACCATTCAGTCCTGTGTGCAAAACCGAAACGATACTTGCAATTGGCGGACAACAACAGGACGAAACACACAACAGTGAGAGTATCTGCGATCCCTGGAGTACAAAATAAAATTAGTTGTTGCAAAACCATATGAAAGATTTTGTTCCAACTGAAACAAATTATTTTTTTATAAATATTCAAATACGTCACACGATAAATAGTCTAATGTGAAGTTTTTTTTTCCGAAGTATTTTTTCCGAATTTTATAACTGTCAAAATTTAGCATCTAATAAAATCACAGGAAAACCGACTTTTTCAAGAGTTCAGAATTTCCTAATCATCCGATTTGTTTCGATACATGGAAATGGTTGAGAGGAACTCTGTATTTGTAAGTGCTCTTCTTAATGTTTAGGAACAGATATAGATGAGTAGGCTGACTCCCTCTCCCGAAATTCTCTAAGACAGAAGGTGTTTTGTCCTAAGTAATCTATATATTTCATTCAAAGCTTGAGCACGTCCGCAATGAAACTCACTGCGTTGAAAACATACATCATTTTCTATATCATGAGGTATGCGCAGAATACCTCACTTATTCTACTCCAATGACGAACAGTGATGGGAGAGAGAGCTTCTGGCCTGACGAGTACCGAAGGGCAATAAGCTGCAGTAAGCAGCCCTCCGTAGCGGCTACAGCGAACCAAAGACGAAGCTCTACGAACGCTGGATGCATCGGCTCCCGTATCGAGCGGCCCTAAAGTACGTTTACACGGACCACTGAAATTTCATGTTGCGGACAATGTGGACCGACAATGTTGACCACCAAATGCAGTACAATGTAAACAAGATATTGAATACAGAGTAAAAGCAATTGGTCCTGGAACTGGTAAGATCAACAGTAATATGAATGATTGTATACCAGACACAATCAGAAGTTCGATGTACTTCTAAAGAAAATTTCTCACAGATTCGTTTCTCGGTACCAGAAGATCATAACGCTTTGGCAGAAAGACTCAAAGGATCCATTTAGATAAGTCTGATAGTCCACTCAAATGTGTTTGTTAATTTTTGACTGTGACTTTCCTGTGCAGTGATCGAACTACTAATTTCATGAATATTACACATCTACGACGATAATTACGGGACGAGGAAAGTAGTGTAAAAAACACTGTAACAAAAAAGCCATTTGGTGTCACTGAACACGGAAACACACATGATGACATTTAGAGAAAGTTTACAAGTCTTAGTAGTCTACGTAGAATAGAACTATGGCGCACGGCTACATATTTTCATTTAATACACTGGTAGCAAAGAGTATATCCTTTTTCAGGTAACAGACATTGTACACAAAGTGTTCGGAAATTCCCGTTGCAGGCTTCTAGGACTTGAGAGGGGAATGAGTACATAACATTTAAAATAGGTACCCATATCCGGAAATGTATCGTTTCCGTTCTACGGCGGTTTCAATTCAGGTGTTTAAACCATCCATTTCTGCTTGAGGCACTGAATTAGGCGTGACGCAGTACAATTATTAGGTAGCAATTCGAAAGGAACACAACGAAACATCCATTACCACTTGAGCACATTTTTTGTATTTACACTTACACCTTACAAAAAAATGGCTCTGAGCACTATGGGACTTAACATCTGAGGTCATCAGTCCCCTAGAACTTAGAACTACTTAAACCTAACTAACCTAAGGACATCACACACATCCATGCCCGAGGCAGGATTCGAACCTGCGACCGTAGCGGTCGCGCGGTTACGGACTCAAGCGCCTAGAACCGCTCGGCCACAACGGCCGGCTACACATTACATTCTCCACGTAAAATACGCTGGTTTTTTTTTTGTTTTGGAATAATATAAACACGTAATGCTTAAGTATTAATAGAAAAAAATGTGTTTAAGTGATAAACGGATGTTTCGTTATCCTTCCTTTCAAATTGCTACCTCATAACTGCAATGCGTCACGCCTAACTCAGTTCCTCGAGCGACAGTGGAAGAGTTAAATGACATGGGTTCCTAAATTATGTACACACTCCCCTCGACAATTCCTAGAAGCTTGTAAGGGGAATTTGCGAACACCCTGTATATTATTTTCTATGTTGCAGAGATGTACCACATTTATGAAATTATTGGTTCTCTCGTTTGTCCGCTTCTACAGTCCTGTAAAAAGAAACACATCAAGTGTCTCTACGTACGTGCGCCAACTTTGTAACTGAACCGAATTAACGTTGTCTCGACACGCAGATTACTTGACGTGGTACTGCAGCGCTGTCGACGAGACAAAAAAGTAGTAAGGGTGAGAGTGAGAAGGTGGCATTTATAGACAAGAATACGAGCAGACATGGCTTGGTCATACGAAACATTGTTCACTTCCGATGGCCAATGCCGGCAACACCTCAGCAAGTACCTGCAAGAACCTGCTCCATCAAAATTTCTATGGGGCCACGTAGATATACCGTCGTGTATTGCAGCGACAGTGCAGCAATGTTGTCGACATTACTACTACAGCCACACACTGTCGTGAAATACGGACCGTGTAAACGGGCGAAAGGAACGTGTCGGTGATAGGAAGTGCGCCGAAGACGCACCGGCGTGGCCTGAGCGCCGGGTTCAAGGCGAGCAGACGGTGAGAAGTGGAGCTCTGATTAGCAGAGCGGTCGCTAACCAGCGCCGGGTCGCCGCGGGCTAAAGTTAGCAGCGCCGCGGGCCGGCGTTGCGTCAGCGCGGACGCCACCTGTCGTCGGCCGACGCCAGTCCTTCGGCCTGCCGTCCGTTTACCGATCCATCGGCGGGCGGAGCTGTCTGCCACAGGAAAACTCGGTGGGCTCAGCGAAGGGTCACGGAAAGGGTACCGCGGAAAAGGAGACGCCTACTGTGAACTCTGCACGACTGGACGAGTAGCGTAGAAATTATAACCGCGATAGCAGCTGCAAAACAGGCATTTTGTAAGAAAAAGAGTGTTATGCAGCATTATGGAGAAATATTTGAAAAAAAAAACCTCATAAAGGGTTTTGTTGGAATTTTCTCGCTTATGATGCTGAAAAATGGACAATGGAAAGGAAACGTAGATCAAGTCTGGAGGCTACTGAGACTTGGCAGAGAACAGGAAAAGTAAGAAGGTTTGATAGGGTGAAAACTGCGGAGGTATTCAGAAGGGCATTAGAGCAGCCACGATGCAATAAAAGAAGGAAAAGAAACTGGGTAAGGCACACGCTAAGAAAGGAGGAGGCGACAGTGTAAATCTTGGAAGGGTGTCTGGGAAGTAAGAGGAGACGAGGAATGAGTACATTTCAAATTCTGGATGATTTTCTAGACGGCAACACGAACACAAGCATTAAAAAGGAAGCGATCGACCTGCTAACATTGCAAATGACTGATGGTGGTGACTTGATTGGATTTAAGCAACCAGTGACTTGCAAGCTGCGGAGGACAAACAGTACCCTTGATTACCACGTCTATGCACGTTACGAAGTTCGTTTAAGATACTTTTCAAAATTGAACACATTATTCACCCTAGAATATCTTGAAAGTGCGTATTTTTCAAACTACTTCGTATTTCAGTAAGGCAAGGGTTCACTAAGGTAATGCAATACAATTACAGCTAGAGACTCAAACATATACTGTGAGGCGGCAAGAGAGAACTCGCCTACCTAAGAGCGACAGCTAATTGGAGGAAATGATCCTTAACTCGATGATCGATTATTAGTGGTGGAAAATCCAATGAAAATCATTAAGGTAGCGCTTGTTCTATTAGAAGAGATTACTGACAGCAAAAGTTCCATGTCGCGGGTGGCTGACCATAAACAACGATCAGTAAGTTTCCATGGAAATTTGTGGTAAGTTCTATAGGACCAAACTACTGAGGTCATCGGTCACTAAGCTTACACACTACTTAATCGAACATAAACTAACTTACGCTAAGGACAACACACACACCCATGCCCGAGGGAGGACTCGAACCTCCTACGCGGGGATAAGTTGTCCTAAGCGAAAGATCAAAATGGATCAGTTGCCACTGATTTTTTTGTTTTATGTTGCCACCAGTCTTATGACAGATTAGGTGACGCCCGCCGTGACTGCTCCTCCTGGGCGAGTCTCTTCCTCTCAGATTAGCACTTACACTCAACACTCTGAATTACAAATATTTGTTATATGTATTAAAGCCTCGTTCGTATTATAACAAGGATAATACGCATACGTGTTCAGCAGCCTCTCCTGCATAATTCGTTCAAACTAAACTGCACATGTCTTCAAACACAACTTGAAAGTAATTACTTACCTTCATGGATGTGGTAATCGGGTAAATCTTGCGGTTCTAATTCTGATACTATCTTCGCGTTCGTCTGTTGACTTCGATACTCCTTATAATCTTCAACCTTCAGATAACATGCAGTAGTAGTTGTATCTGAAATGCAATGTATCACCTATTTCACATGATTTGCTTCCAAGACCTAACTCGAGCCATGAAACGAGTGTTAGCTTAGTTAGCATCTTGTAGGTATATACTTTTTTCCTCTCGATCTCTCAACAACTTAACAACAGCAACCCATTGATCAACTAATTTATCGGTAGCGTTCTCGCTTCCCACGCCCGGGTTCCCGGGTTCGATTCCCGACGGGGTCAGGGATTTTCTCTGCCTCGTGATGATTAGGTGTTGTGTGCTGTCCTTAGGTTAGTTAGGTTTATGTAGTTCTAAGTTCTAGGGGACTGATGACCATAGATGTTAAGTCCCATAGTGCTCAGAACCATTTGAACAATTTGAACTAATTTATTATATTTACACGCCGGCCGCGGTGGTCTAGCGGTTCTAGGCGCTCAGTCCGGAACCGCTGGACTGCTACGGTCGCAGGTTCGAATCCTGCCTCGGGCATGGATGTGTGTGATGTCCTTAGGTTAGTTAGGTTTAAGTAGTTCTAAGTTCTAGGGGACTGATGACCACAGATGTTAAGTCCCATAGTGCTCAGAGCCATTTGAACCATTTATTATATTTACAGAAAGTATGTGCCACATTAATCATCTTTTGCTGCTGATTACAAAAGGCCAGACGATAGTTTCACGGTTAAACCTACAGTCTACATAGAAATTTTAATCCTCTTTTTCTGCTGATTACAAAAGGCCAGACGGTAGTTTCACGGTTAAACCTACAGTCTTTCGTCTGGATAGTCGCGTGCCTTACCACGGAGCTTCCGAGATTAGGGGAGGGAGGGGTGGGGGAAGTGCCGGCCCGGGATCGAATCCGCTCGGCGAAGTAACGACGAGGGCTGTTGTGCTGGCCAGTCTCGGTGTGGTTTTTAGGCGGTTTCCTACATCCGACTGGGTGACTACTGGACTGGTATCCAGGCCGCGCCTCCATTAGACGATTTGCAAATATTTCGGTAACTCTTTAGCACTTTTGCGTGGGGTTACACCCTAGACGCAAACAGACAGGTTATACAAATTACATCTCCGTGGGGAGGGGATGTGATGGGGTGAGGGGAGGGGGGGGGGGGGGGAGATGTGGCGACAGGCAGGGCATCGGGCCACCCTCAGCCACCAACGTCGCCAAATCCAGAATAACATGCCATCGTGAAGGCACGGGACAAGCCGAGGAAAAAAGATAAAAATATCTCACGGCTAAGAAGTAGCCAAGCGCCCCACACTTATGGTTACATGGAACTAGTCTACTGGTAAATACTAAATGAGTCACAATTAGACTGACACATGGCAACATCTACGCTAACGGAGATTCGGCTAAATGCTCTGTGTTCGCTTTTTCTGAGTGTACATCACCTGTACGTCTAGGTAGTCCAGAAGAAATAATCTCCTCTGCCGGTTCAGAGTCTGACGAAAGAACAAACAACGTCCTGGAAGGCCAGATATACCTCCGGATTTCCTGTCTCCATAGTACACTTGAGAAAACTGCAACAGGGCAAAAGAGGGATCGACAGGAGTGTGGCGCGTTTTGAGGTATTTCTGATCACAAGGAGTAACTTTTTAATCAACAGGTGTAACACTGGCATGCGATGCGGCACGGCTACAGGCGCCGGAGAGCTCCCAAGCATTGAGGTCAGGGAGTGGGATTCCTCAAACGACCCAAATTGCGCAGCGCGTGGAAACTCAGCCAAGGCGGCCGGTTCGCCACATTATTTCGACACATCCTCTCCAAGGGCGCGAGCAACCGCTTCTGCTGACGGCAAATATATGTCCCGGAATTTCGGCGCCCTAGTTTTCGACGTATTTATTTCGTTTACATATTCTAGAAACGCCACGAAAATTTTTCAACGAACTCGTTAGTCCTCTAAATACACAACTATTCGCAGCGAAGAGAGGTGGTTTCAACATTTCAGCTTCGGCGTTTCCGAAGCCAGTCGAAGGCTTTTAAGCAGTCTTCTTCTTCTTTTTCGCCGTAAAGAACAAATTAATAACCTGACACTAACCTGCACCTAAAGCTATAGATTATTAATATCTTTTTATTTTAGGCACTGAGCGATTATTGAGTACACAAAGTTAAGATTATAACGGATTTATATCCCTCAATATTGTCCAAGGAAACGCTAGATTAGCATTCATTTTTATTACTTACAAGGGAACCTCCCCATCGCACCCCCCTCAGATTTAGTTATAAGTTGGCACAGTGGATAGGTCTTGAAAAACTGAACACAGATCAATTGAGAAAACAGGAAGAAGTTGTGTAGAACTGTGAAAAAATAAGCAAAATACACAAACTGAGTAGTTCAAGGGAAGATAAGCAACAATAAGGACGACAGAAACGCAGGAGCGCCGTGGTCTCGTGGTAACGTGAGCAGCTGCGGAACGAAAGGTCCTAGGTTCAAATCTTCCATGAAGTGAAAATTTTGATTTTTTATTTTCAGTTTATGTGACAAACTCTTATGTTTTCATCACTTTTTTGGGAGTGATTATCACATCCACAAGAAAACCTAAATCGGGCAAGGTAGAAGAATCTTTTTACCCATTCGCCAAGTGTACAAGTTAGGTGGGTCGACAACATATTCCTGTCATGTGACGCACATGCCGTCACCAGTGTCGTATAGAATATATCAGATGTGTTTTCCTGTGGAGGAATCGGTTGACCTATGACCTTACGATCAAATGTTTTCTGTTCCTATTGGAGAGGCACGTCCTTTCGTCTACTAATCGCACGGTTTTGCAGTGCGGTCGCAAAACACAGGCACTAAACTTATTACAGTGAACAGAGATGTCAATGAACGAACGGACAGATAATAACTATGCAAAAATAAAGAAAGTAAAATTTACAGTCGAGGGAAGACTTGAACCAAGGATCTTTCGTTCAGCAGCTGCTCACGCTACCACAGGACCACGGCGCTTCTAAACACACTTCGTCCATGATGTTGCTTATGTGGCCCACGGACTACTCAGTTTGTATATTTTGCTTATTTTTTCACAGTTCCACACAACTTCTTCCTGTTTTCTCAATTGATCTGTGTTCAGTTTATCAAGGCCTATCCACTGTGCCAACTTATAACTAAATCTGAGGGGGGTGCGATGGGGAGGTTCCCTTGTTAGCCATGAATACTATACGAACATATAGTGGAAGTGAAGGTTCTGTACACCATACTGCAGGAACTACAAATTAGGCGTTGGTATTTAATGCTTTTGTTATTGTCGGATTTTTCTAAAGAGGTGTTGTTGTGGACTGGCAAGACAGCCAATCCACAATGACGGGTAGCCGAAAGGCACGCGTTTAAGCTCACGCAGGCTGGCGTGAGGTCTAGAACAGGTAAAGGAAGTTATAGTAGCAAAGAACGTACGTAGCTGCTGGAATACTTAACTTTAATCCATAATTGGTGAACATCGGTCTGACGGTACATGCATCACAAGATAAATAGCAAATGATAATTGCGCCTTGCTAGGTCGTAGCAAATGACGTAGCTGAAGGCTATGCTAACTATCGTCTCGGCAAATGAGAGCGTAATTTGTCAGTGAACCATCGCTAGCAAAGTCGGCTGTACAACTGGGACGAGTCCTAGGACGTCTCTCTAGACCTGTCGTGTGGCGGCGCTCGGTCTGCAATCACTGACAGTGGCGACACGCGGGTCCGACGTATACTAACGGACCGCGGCCGATTTAAAGGCTACCACCTAGCAAGTGTGGTGTCTGGCGGTGACATCACAGGTGTTCTGCAGAATCAGCACTCTACACAATAAACTAGAGTACACAGAAATTAAGTAAATCATTTTCGCACAGTACAGTCAAAAATTTAGAACATGACCAAGAGAGTAAGCGGGTTCAAGTGGACTGGAGACCACAACAAATTGACTTATGAATATGAACAACAGAATACTCCTAGAACCATGAGCGGCTCAACCAAATGTTGAACGTACGTCTGGCCAATCTCTATGTTTCTCTGCGGCAGGATGCGCTGCACGAGTCTGGTAGAATACCGCACACACCAGACCAGTTGACACCGCTCTTAACAAGACAGATTATATTATAACTGGTTCCTACGCGCAACTCCAATTGACAAAATCTGCTATCTTATAGGCATGGCATCCCCCAATATCAGACGGAGAATAGTGGCAGAGGTCGAGAAGAAGAAATAGAAAAATGATTTCAGGCATCCCATGTTTGGAAGCGAAGCGTCATATCCTAGTCGAAAAGGAGTTTTCTTGAACAACTGAAGCCATTTTATCATCACCTTCCATTCGTCGAATAGAGCTATGGCGAAAGAAGGCAAACAGAAGTAACAACCAAAACATAATGGAAGAACTCGCTGCTGGTTTCCAACTACCCTACCAGACGTGGGAGACTTCGAACAGACTGCGAACTGGAGTAACGCGGTGCAAACAAAACTGGAGGCGGTGGGGTTACATTACTGGGGATGCAACATGCGTAAGGGGAGACATCTGAACACTTTCGCGTTATTCCATGGATTACACTAGTCGCAGACAGTTGGGGTACACTAATTCCGTCCTGGGGGGTACGGGGTGGCGGCAGGAAGGGCATCCGGCCACCCGTCCAAATAACATTGCCAGATCCGATTAACCATGCTGATCCAGCGTACCTGCGGGACAAAGGCACAAGAGAAAGAAAGAAACCTGCTTAAGAGGAGCACATGAAGATAATGAACACTTCTTGGTCTACTATAAGTTGCCTGAAGCCAGAACGCTGGAGTGGGGGGGGGGGGGAGGGGGGGCGCCTGGTTTCAGTAAACGACCCATCAATCAAGACTGGGACGCAAAATCAGTTTGACATGTACAAAACCTAATGTATATATTATAGATATTGCACTGTGTCGGGTTATTTTGCATTTGTAAGACTGCTACGGTCGCACGTTCGAATCCTGCCACGGGCATGGATGTGTGTGATGTCCTTAGGTTAGTTAGGTTTAAGTAGTTCTAAGTTCTAGGGGACTGATGACCACAGAAGTTAAGTCCCATAGTGCTCAGAGCCATTTGAACCAATTTTTTGCATTTGTAAAATTTGTAAATAACTATACTGCAACGGACACGATAATGATAATAATTTCCAAAACCGCTCACAGCTTGCCAGTGTATTACCTAAGGGCGCAAGACACGCAGCCCTCCGGCCATGCTCTACAGGGAGAGTGCAGAAGCGGGTGCAGGCTCGGCCGCGAGCCGCTATGAATGGTGTCCGCGCGGCCGGCCAGAAGCCGCATTTTCCGCTCGAGTGGCGGCGGCTACGCCGGCCGCTCCGATAGCTACGCCCTCAGCTGGCCAGCCTGTAATAACGAGAGCCGCGGGCGCCCTTGCCGGCCAGCGCTGCCGCCCTACACACACACACACACACACACACACACACACACACACACAATGCACGTTCACGTCGAACCCGTGAACCATGTACGTATTAACGAGAAGCACCGCGGGCACAACGGAAGATTCTTCACACGATTCCTCCTTCCAGTTGTAACAACATTAAACCCGTCGTCTTAGCTGCAAAAACCCCTAATGCTCTTACGACTCTATGAGGTTGGTGTCACTATCATACCGATTAACAGATGCGTAACCGAAAAGGGATTTTCTTACTGTCCATGAAACACACGAGAACGACGAACGAAGAATGTTACATTAACGTTATACAGACAGCCAAGAAAACTGGACATGCTCGCATAGCAAACCGAGCAGCGCGCTAGCTTGCGAGTCAGGCAGGCGAGCCGGACCCGTATCGAAACCGCACGGCATATTAGCGACCAACCCGAGTGTGGCTTTTAGGCTGTTTCCCACGCTCCTTTAGGCAAGTTCTGGGCTGGTTCTCAAATTTTGCCTCAGAAAATACGGGTGTACAAATAGTTAACGTACGATAACTCGCATACCAGAACATTCTGGAAACGAGAGATGGCGCACACTACTCACCTCCCTTAGGTTAACTTGACGACAGAGCCACAAAGTTAAACAATAAACATAATTTCCCAAATCCTGAAAAAGCGAACCCTGTAATATCTTCTTCTGTAGTGGTCAATCCAAGGATTGGTTTGCAACAGCTACAATGGCAGCTTGTCTCCATTCTGTGCGTCTTTCAGCTTTTCTCTTCATTTCTTTATAGGTGTTACATCCCACATCTTTCACGATTTGATTCATGTACCTCAGTCGTGGTCTTCCTCTTGGTCTTTTTCCCTCGACATATCCCTCTATGATTGTGTTCAGAAGTCCTCTATGTCTTAATAGATGGCCTGTAAATTGCACTCTTCTTTTAACTCCGGAAAGGCTCAAAATCATGAAAAGTTCAATTTTTACTTTTTTGCGTTTTCTGAATCTGCAGACTATTACCTTTTAATAGATATATAATTTATTCAATTCCGAAGACTACAACTATTTTTAATTTTTTTTTTTTTTTTTTTTTTTTTTTTTTTTTTTTTTTTTTTTTGAAATGTGTTCTACATGGGCGTGACCCACTGTGGCGCTGTTAAACTGCTGTCAAGTGGTGTTATTATTAACGTCCGTGTTCATCAGGTACATTTTAGTGATGTGAGATAAAGTATGTGTTGTGGCTAACCTGTGATGGTTCAATATATATCGCTGGTGTGATTGTCGATTGTTTCATGTTTGTTTACTCTGTCGTTATCTCGAAAATATTCGTAATTAATTCTGTTTCTTGAGTCTCTGTTTTGTTGAAGTATAATAATGAGTAAAATTAAAGTTATTAGAAATCCTCTTAAGGCTTTTAAGAAAAGGAGAAATGTTGGAAAGCCAAAGGTATGTGTTATTACTGTAAACAATAAAGACGATAACCAAGTGAGTGAACCTAACCTCTCAAGTACACCTGCCCATAGCACTCAAAGTGGGAAAGAAAATACTTCACAGAAGAAGCTTGGTTCAATGAGTGAAAACTATGAATGTTTTATGGGCGAATCGGATGTGAATGAAATATTTGATATGTCGGTTCTCAAAGGAATTTTTTCAAACTGTGTAAGATGTATTCATTGTAGTGAAGTTGGTCTGGAACTCTCCATAATAAAGCACGTAGGACTTGCTAGTGAAATACAACTGAAATGTGATAAGTGTTCATACATGACCACCTTTTGGAACAGTGTTGCAGTAACTGCAACTGAAGAAAATGGTAGCAAAATCTACGAACACAACAACGAGCGATGCTTGCTTTAGACAAGGAACGCCTTCGGGGTGCAGACAGGGCTGTAAAGAGTCTAGAAATACAAGCGAGAGTAAACAAGAGGAAGCTGGAGGAGGAGTTTGCAGAAGATGAAGATAATCCATCCTATGGACCTGGAATGCACTAAAAAGTTAATCCAATCTTTGTCGCTCGATTCCCAAAACTTTTATTTTCTCATACTAATTACATGTTTTCTAAGGATCTTCCAAACATATTTGTTTCAAACTTTCAGTAAATGTTACACAGTACCTTCTGCATAATTTAACACAGCCTTTTTCCAAAAAACTGTATATTTTTGAATATATAAATAAAAAATTGCAAAAAAATGTTGTGAATTTTCATTACAATTGAAAAAAAATCATCTTTAATAACTAAACTAAAATTTTGTAAAATCCCTGTGTTAAGTTGTAGCCCATATTCCAATAAATAATCTGTAAAAAGTTCAACTTCCTACCTCAAATACTTTGTGAGGAAAGATGTAATTTATAAGCGTTATTTTAACATTGCAAGTATAGGGCGTTCCGGAGCCCCTTAACAATGAAACTCCAGAAGCTTCTCTTCTCACCTGCTCTTTCCAGAACCACTTCGTTTGTGACCTTGTCGATCCATTTTATTTTGAGCATGCGTCTATAGCACCACATTTCAAAAGAATTTAGCTTCTGCTGTTCCTCTGTCCCGAGAGTCCATGTTTCACACCCATAGCATGCCACACTCCACACATATGATTTCAAAAATCTTTTCCTGGTTTCAAGGCTGATGCTCTTAGATGTTAATATGTTTTTCTTCTTGTTAAAAGCAGCCTTTGCTTGAGCTATTCTACTTCTCACTTCTGCCTTGCTCCTTCCATCCCTGGTAATATTACTGCCCAGATAAGTAAATTTATCAACTTGTTCAAGCAGTTCATTGCCTACATGAACTTGGACTTTCACTTGATCTTCTTTGTCGCATGCCATCACTTTTGTTTTTGCTTTATTAATTCTCATATTATATTCTTCACCCATAACTTTATCCACTCTATTCAGTAGGACTACAAGATCTTCTTCACTTTCAGCCAGGACAGGTATATCATCGGCATTTCTTATCATATCTATTCGTTGGCCAGGAATTACTACACCTGTCTCGGACACCTTTCCGTATCTGCACCTCTTCTTGTTTTGTCCGTCCACGGATAACTGCTGTCTCGTTTTTGTACAGGTTCCATATCATTTTTCTATATTTTTGGTCTATTCCTACTTTTTTGAGTACCTCAAACATCTTATCCCACTTAACATTATCAAAGGCTTCCTCTACATCTACGAAAGCTATGTATGTTTTCAGGTTCTTATCTAGTCGTTTCTCTATTATTAGTTTTAGAGCAAATATTGCTTCTCTGGTTCCTCTATCTTTCCGGAATCCAAACTGGTCTTCGGAGAGTGTAGCTTCGACTTTTTGTTCTATGCGTTTTAGGATAACTGAGGTTAATATTTTAGAGGCGTGAGTAACTAGGCTGAGTGTCCTATAATTTTCACATTTTGTAGCATTTGCCTTCTTTGGAATGGGGACCATAATGTTTTTCTCAAAGTCTGTACGAATTTTACCCTGCTCGTATATGTTGAAAACAAGATTATACAACTCCTGATTCAGTTTTGCTCCTCCAGATTTCAGAAGTTCGGCTGGGATATTGTCTATACCAGGCGATTTGTTGTTTTTCAATTTTTTCAGAGCTAGTTCAAACTCTACCTTTAATATAGGTTCACCTATGTTGTGTGGATCTACTTCTGTTTCTTCTTCCATGATGTTTTCAGACAGGTCTGGTCCGCTGTACAGTTTTCCTATATATTGTTTCCATCTTCTTGCAACTTCATCATCGTCATCCAACATATTGCCATTTTCATCTATCACAGCCCTACATTTGTTTCTTCTGTCTCCAAAGCAATGTCTCACACATTTATAGGCCTTGTCGATATTTCCCTTGCTCATGTTGTCCTCAACTGACAAGGGGAGGCCGCCAATTGTGAAATTCAGATTCAATTCATACTGCGCATGATAAAAGCTCATGGCCAGAGGTGTAATGTGGCAAAGCACCAAGATGCACTTCTCAGCCGTTGTCGAGAAAATCGACAGTTAAAATAAACCGTTGCGGTGAAGTGCCCTCTACGGTTAATAATTTTATACAGCGTCGTGGCGCAGCGGTAAGCGCTCGGGTTTGTAATCGGCGGGTCGCCGGATCGAATCTCGCGCCATGCAACATTTTTTTTATTATTAGTTTTTTGTAATTAAAATATATATATATATATAAAAACTATTAATGAATTGCTTATGCATTTTGGTGAAGGCGGATCGCTCTCCAATTGTACCGCCTCCATTTTTCCGTTTGTTTAACAGGGTGTATCAAAGCTCTCACGTCCGCACTGATTTTCGACGATGTTATAAGTTGCGCTAGGGGCCGCATCTACCTTCTTTCGAAGTTAGCCGGCAACTACGCTTTTATGCGGCGGCTTGTTTCGGCCCATTCAACATCTGTCCTTCAAGTGTAACGAGCGAGTGACGGAGCTTATATTTCATACCTGCCACAGCAAATTTGTGTTCGTGGGGTTTCTATTCTAATTCGAACGTTTGACTTACGCTATACGTATTCGTTTCGGAATATCGTTTCTACGTCTTCCGTTAACTATACGTGGTTAACATTATGAAGACAATAACATTTGTGAAATACAACTTTGTTTGCGGAAAACATAATGATGTTCGAAGTAGCCAGTTTTTCCACGGGAAACGACCTTCAACAACTTATTATATGCATAATTGTTGCAACTGATTGCCGGAAATTATATATATATATATATATATATATATATATATATATGTGTGTGTGTGTGTGTGTGTGTGTGTGTGTGTGTGGACACATTTGAATAACAAGAAACAAATACTAAAAAAAAGAAAAGAAATTGCATGGCGCGAGATTCGATCCGGCGACCTTCGGATTACGAACCCGAGCGCTTACCGCTGCGCCACGACGCTGTCGATAATTATTAATCGTTGAGAGTATTTCACCGCAACGGTTTATTTTAACTGTCGATTTTCTCGACAACGGCTGAGAAGTGCATCTTGGTGCTTTGCCGCATTACACCTCTGGCCATGAGCTTTTATCATGCGCAGTATGAATTGAATCTGAATTTCACAATTGGCGGCCTCCCCTTGTGAAATACAGAGATCATCAATGTATTTTTCTCTTGCTTGTTTTGCCTCTCTGTTGATTCTGTTTTTCAGACTCTTGTATTTCTCTTGGTCTTCCTTCTTCACAGAATTTTTTAATTTCCTTCTTTCTTCCATCATATTTAGTAGGTCATTAGTGATCCATTCCTTCCTTTTCTCTGTCCTTTCTTTTCCTATTACTTCTTCTGCTGCTTCTAAAATACCAGTTTTTATTTTTTCCCAGCTGCTTTGGATGTCATTGCAGCCCTGTGTATTTGTTTTCTTGTCTGTTTCTAGTTGATAGCGCTTCAGTGTATTTTCGTTTTTCAGGTTTGTCAAATCCCATTTACAAGTACTTCTTCTTTTAATGTTCTTGAATTTTAGTTCAGTCGTCATCATAACGAGTATGTGGTCACTTTCCACATCACAGCCTGGATATGATCTGCTGTCCTTAACTTGGTTTTTAAATCTTTGCTTCACTAATATGAAGTCAATTTGGTATCTGTTAATGTCACCAGGCAATTTCCAAGTATATCTTCTTCTTGGATGATGATTAAAGAAGGTATTTGTAATGCAAAGTTTATTTCTTTGGCAGAATTCTACAAGTTTATCCCCTCTTTCATTTCTTAATCCTAATCCAAAATTCCCTGCCACATCCTCTTCTTTACCTTCCCCAACAATGGCTTTCACATCTCCCATGATGCCAAGGTTTTCAGCTCCTTTAATTCTGCCAATTACTTCTTCAAGGTGGTCATACATCATGTCGATTTCATCATCCTCGTGCCTCGTAGTTGGTATTTATACTTGGATTATGATTGTGTCTCTTGGTTTAGTTTCCAATCGGACAAATTATCCTCTCACTATGTTGAACAAATCCTTTTACTCTTAACCCCATCTCTTTATTGAGGATAATTCCCACTCCTGCAATCCCGGGACTGTCTTGTGCTGTTCCAGTGTGTATGATTCTGTAATCCCCTGACCAAAAGTCGCCAGCGTTTGGCCATCTCATTTCTGAGACTCCCAGTACATCAATTTCCATTCGTTTCATTTCCATTTTCAAGTTTTCCAGTTTACCACATTTAAGAAGTGAGTTGACGTTCCATGTTGCTATCCTTCTTACATTAATGCTTTTGGATATTGGTATCTCTTTAGTTGTCCCCGCCCGGAGATCCGAATGGGGGACTATTTTACCTCCGGAGAATTTAACCAAAGAGCTTTCCATCATAAGCTGTTGATACTTGGGATACCCGCCCGGGTCTTTAATGGAGTGGTTTCCCGTTGCCTTCTCCATTCTATGCCGTTGGCCACCTTGTGGCTCCTCCGCCTTTAGGAGCAGTTTCCCACCCCAAGGGCAAGAGAGTGCCCTTCCTTCTAGCCGCTCATCCGCCCTCCTAGAAGGCCGTTGGCACTTGATAGAAGGTAATCTCCTTATCCCGGGAGATATTCGGCTCAGTAGAAGTATAGGTTGGAAATGGAAGACCCCTAGCCCTCGAAACCTAATAGCGTCAGGGTCGGAAAAGAACAAGAGTTGGCCGAGGGTGGCCAAATAGGAAAGATAAAAGTGAGGAGCCTGGCATAAGTAAGTGGAAGCAATGCCAGCACTCGGGACCCCGTGGTCGCCAGCCACGTACTCACTAGGAGTGAGTCCCTGAAGGGCCCTGTAATATAAGCAGCCCTAATATCGTCCCCGCTCCAATTTCGCCCCCCTTGGAATTTTCGACTTCCTCAGTCGATAACAAATGTTTAGCTGCGCATAATTCGACCTCAGTTCATTGTATTGTTGAGAGAGTTTATTGTGTGGAGCACAAGCAGCTTACATCTACAAAGGAACTCATTTTTGTATCCTGAGGTGAGTTAGTATAGCAGTCAAATTAACACCCTGCAATTCCTAGTGTGAGCACGTATTGGTGTTAAAATGTTGCACTGTATTCCCCTCGTGTGTTGTAGTTTCTGAAGAGTAATCGTTATAGTCAAAGAGTTTAGCGTACGCTGCGGTAGCGGTCAATATGATAAAATCGGGGGATGTTCGTAATTTAGTCCTCCGTGCACTTCCTATTTTCGTCCTGGGGATGAAATCTAGAACTACTACTAAACATTGATTTTTATTTAATATTTATGAAGATTTCTTTACTTTATTGATATGGGAAAACGCAAGGGGAGAAAAAGTGATTCGTCGCAAGAAGGAACATGCTGTTTATCAAAAACAAAAACAAAAAAAATTTACAAATTCATCTCGTACACCTCTTTGGAAGTCTGAAAAACTTGGAAAGATTGTTCATTCATGACATTCAAGTGATTCATAGTAGTGAAACTACCTGACAATGTTAGAAAAGAAAAATACATTTAAATTCATTGTACAAAATTGTTAAGGCTATCGTGGCCAGTTGTTGACAAACTGCCTATTGGCTTCTGTCTCGGGTTCTTCGGCCGACGTTCATCTAATGATTTTACTGAAGTATTTTAATGTACTTCAGAGAATTTTTCTGAGAGATGTAATTACGATAGCTTTCTTTATACTCCTTTTTTTGCAATGTTAACGTTTATATCAAATGCTAGCTTCAATATGTTACAAAAATTTAATTGTAGTTTGCCTTCAAGTGAAGCATAAATTCAGGAATTGCAGGCTTTTCCGTAATACAAAAAATGGTTCAAATGGCTCTGAGCACTATGGGACTTCACAGCTATGGTCATCAGTCCCTATTCCGTAATACAGATCCAAACGTACTACGGTGACGGAATTTGGATCCCCTAACTTACTAAAAACTAAACTAAAAACTAAACTCCTCCCGAAAAGGCCATGATGGCCCAACGGTACCAGCTGCCTTGTCATCCTCAGCCCACAGGCGTCACTGGATGCGGATATGGAGGGGCATGTGGTCAGCACACCGCTCTCCCGGCCGTATGTCAGTTTCCGAGACCGGAGCCGCTACTTCTCAATCAAGTAGCTCCTCAGTTTGCCTCACAAGGGCTGAGTGCCGGCCGCGGTGGTCTCGCGGTTCTAGGCGCGCAGTCCGGAACCGCGCGACTGCTACCGTCGCAGGTTCGAATCCTGCCTCGGGCATGGATGAGTGTGATGTCCTTAGGTTACTTAGGTATAAGTAGTTCTAAGTTCTAGGGGACTGATGACCACAGCTGTTAAGTCCCATAGTGCTCAGAGCCATTTGAACCAGCCATTTGAAGGGCTGAGTGCACCCCGCTTGCGAACAGCGCTCGGCAGCCGGATGGTCACTCGTCCAAGTGCTAGCCCACCCGACAGCGCTTAATTTCGGTGATCTGACAGGAACCGGTGTTACCACTGCGGTAAGGCCGTTGGCCATTCCTTATCTTACTAGACGTAATTAATACTAGCGGAACTAACGAAAGAAAGACACACATCGATGTGAGTTGGAAAAAGAGCAGCGGAGAGACTAAGCATTTGAATCACTACAATAACCAACTGCCAGTTCCCTCCGCTACACACCGTGACGTGGCTTGCGGAGTACGTATGCAGATACAGACGTAAAATACGCTGAGGTGAGAAAAGTCAAGCGATAGCCATATGCACGTATACAAATGGCGGTAGTATCGCTTACACAATGTATAAACTGGCAGTGCACTGGCAGAGTTATCATTTGTACTAAGGTGACTCGTGTGAAAAGGTTTCTGACGTGATTATTCCTGCACGACGGGAATTGACAGACTTTGAACACGGAATGGTAGTCGGAGCTAGGCTTATGGGGCATTCCATTTCGGAAATCGTTAGGGAAATCAATAGTCTGAGAGCTACAGTGTCGGGAGTATTACGAGAATATCAACTTTCAGGCATTATCTTTCAGTGTGGGCAAAGCAGTGGCCTACACTCTTCACATAACGACAGAGAGCAAAGGCGTTTACCTAGAGTAGTAAATCTAACAGAGAAGCAACGTTGCGTAAAGTAACTGCAGATATCAATGTGGGACGTACGACGAACGTATCAGTTAGGACCGTGCGGCGAGTTTTGACGTTACTGGGCTACATCGTCTGCTGCGCGTCACATAGGCTCCAGACCACATCGGTTGGACACTATATCACTGGAATACCGTGGACTGGTCAGATGTGTCCCGATTTCAGTTGGTAAGAGCTGATGGTAGAGTTCGAGTGTGGCTTCGACCCCACGAAGCCACGGACCCATGTTGTCATGGACGCAATGTGCAAGCTGGTGGTGGTTCCATAATGGTGTCGGCTGTGTTTATATGGAATGGACCGGGTCCTCTAGTCCAACTCAACCAATGATTGACTGAAAGTGGTTATGTTCAGCTACTTGGAGACCACTTGCAGCCATTCTGGATTTCATGTTCCCAAACAAAGATAGAATTTTTAAGGGTGACAATGCGTCTTAGCACCGAACCCAATTGTTTGCGATCGGACAATTAGAGCGAATGATTTGGCTGCCTAGTTCGTCCAACATGAATCCCATTTAACATATATGGGACAAAATCGACAGGTCACTTCGTGCACAAAATCCTGCAGCATTAACACTTCTGCAATTATGGACGGCTATAGAGGCAGCATGGCTCAATATTTCTGCAGGGGACTTCCAACGACTTGTTGAGTCCATGCCAAATCAATCAGCTGCCCTACGCCGATCAAAAGAGGGTCCGACTACAAATTAGGAGATATCCCAAGACCTCTGTCACCTCCGTGTATCCGATCCTTTTGTAGAGAAAATGGAGATGATGCCTGAAATTCTGCGTCAGAACTTTTGATGTGACCTGTTTCGAAAACTCAAGCGTATTAACCAAAACCCCTTCAAATAGTTACTTTCTAGCATTATACCATAGCTCGTCAAAATGGGTCTTGCGTTACCATGTTAGATGTGCCTGGACTGTACGTGGACACACACACACACACACACACACACACACACACACACACACACACACACACACGGCAGTGGCATTATGCACGGCCGCTGCCTCGGTCGCGGTCGCGGTCGCCGTCGCGGGCGGGGCTGCTCGGCTGGGCTCGGCGCGGCGTGACCGGCTATCTGGCGAGGGCCCGCGTCGTGCAGAAAGTGGGTGCCCGGGGATGAGCTGCGCGGCTGCGCCGTGGGAAAGGCGCCCGGGGTCAGCCCGCCGCTTTCTCCGGGCCGCGGGAGAGCGCATCTCCAGCCGGCGGCGCTGGAGCTGGAACCGGCGGGCCGCACCGCGCCGCTCCGGGTCGCTGCCCCCGGCCAAGGGGCACGCCACGCCGCAGCCGGTTCCTCCACTTCCACTAAGCGCCTCATTCAATTAAGTTAGCTTCCTGCTACACCAGAAAACTCACCGCCACTTTTTTTCTTATTTGCCGTGCGGCGACAATGTCAACATTTGAATCTATCTTGGCATATCGTATTGTATTATCTAGAAAAAAAATCAAGCTGCGGTTGTGAAAATTAGCGTTCATGCTTCTCCCTTCAATATAACACATATCTGCCAACGATCGATAACATGGTCGACATTTCACTCGAAAATTACCTCGTCGTCATTCTACTTATAGGAACGCCTGCCACTCAATGGTTTCTCTACCCGAGGGACGAGGAAGAAGACGCAGTGCCGTGTCACGTGTTTGAGGGAATCAAAGAACCAACATGTTTGGCTTTCGCTGTGCAGAATGAGCTTAGGGCGCTGTCGCGAAGCGGAACTTGGCGGTTGGCGACGGTTATTATGTTCAATATGTCGTGCAAGGTGTTGGAAGCTGATCCATGATTGATTTTCACTTTTTCCCCAATCGACGCGATTGTGATTCCCCATTCTCTGAGCACCCGTCTGGCGATTCCCGGTTCTTCACAGAGACACAGAGAGATGCTGCCTGTCATTCACACTTGTGTGACCACACTGGCAATGTCTACGCCACCTAACCAGTGTGCCATACGCTCCACTGTTGCCCTATACTTTAAAACAAATAATAACACGATGCTCCACTTAAAATGGACTATGCTATTTTATTATGGCTCCTCTAACATAATCGATGGTATTTAAGCGTGTGCAAGGACTGTCAACATCTACATGCAAACAAACGAAAAATGAATTACGTAACTTCAGTTTTCGAAGTGATAACGATTTCGTGACTATAGCTAGTACCTCTCTTCCGCAACGTGAATTCTAGCTGAAGACGATGTATGGCGGATCTGTATGTGCTACTCGCACCATTTTCGTATTGCACTGTTAAGGTTAGCGATGAAAACTTCTTCCACTGCAAGAATTCTGACCCCCTACCTCCAACACATACGCCATCGCACAAGCGTGAGTTGTGAACTCGGTTGAGTAAGCTGGTACAAAAATCGTTTAATACACGGTGCAAAGACTAGTCTCCGTCGAGTTACAGTGCAGGAGGAAGGTACTCGCAATTTTGATGCTGTTGTGGACAATATACAACGTGTTCATAAATTCCCGTTACAGACTGCTACGAAATATAGAGGGGAGTGAGTACATAATATTCTTAATGAGTACCCATGTCCGGAAACATACGGTTTCTGTTCTAAGTTTCAGTTCAGATATTTAACTCGTCCACTTCTCTTTAAGGAACTAAATTAGGTGCGACGCAATACAATTATTAGATTACAATTCGAAAGGAAATATAACGAAATAGCCATTTATCACCTAAGCACATTTGTTTGTATTAACACTTGAACATTCTTCCGAAACAGAAAAGAATGCAGCATCCTGTACGTACAGAACACTACTGATGCATTTCAACAGCAGCTCGATGTGGTGGCCATCAACGTTGTTACAGACATTGTACCTACGAAGCCTGTTCTGATACACACTCTCCAGCCCACATGGCGTCTTTTTTCTATTTTTAGTGCAACAGACGTGGACGCGATAAGTACCTGAATTGAAACCGTCGTATAAAGAAAATGGTACGTTTCCAAACATTGGTTCCTAATCAAAATATTATGTACTCACTCCCCTCTAAAAATCCTAGAAGTTTGTAACGCGAATTTCCGAACGCCCTGTACACTGTATTGATGGAGTAACCCGAAACGCGTTAGCAGACGTTAAAGAAAAGAAAAAATGGCGAGAAGACAAATGCGTAATCGCGTCATGATCGCAGATCCTCTCAAATGTTTCTTGCTAAAGTAATGTACCTGCAGTCAGAAAGCTATAATTACAAGGCTATTCGAAAAGTAAGGTCCGATCGATCGCGAAATGGAATCGACAAGGAAAATCACACTGTTTCATTTGCAACCGTTACCTACGCCTTCCATCTACTTCTCTACATAGTCGCCCCTACGAATGTGACATTTATCGTAGTGTTGTATCTACTTTCCAATACCCTCGTCATAGAAACACGCTCCCGCGCTTTCCGCCAATTCTCTACGCTGGTATAAAGCACTTTGGTCTGTGCCAAAATGTTGCCTTCATAGCCAGAGGTTCACGTGAGCAGAGATGAAACTGAAGGGGAGCCAATTTTGGGCTGTATTGTGGGTGATCCAACACTTACCATCGAAAACGCAGTAGGGGCATGCTGACTGCCGCTGCAGAGTGCAGCCGAGAATTATTATGAAGAAGGAAACGCATGATAGTTACGTTATACGGGCTGCACGACATCAGGCGAAAGCTCACACCAGGCCCTCATACTTGGCGGGAGACGTTATGCTCTGTGTATCTTTACGTGCTCACCGTGCGCTCACAACTGAAAAGAGAGATGTGACGCGATTGACGGGAGTACTAGAGGCACTGCCCAACACGTCTATGCAAAACTTCATCGGATTTTCACTGTGGCTTCCATTTCGCGCCCGATCGGACCTTAGTTTCCGAATAGCCCTCATATCACTTTGAGAAATAACGTTACATAATTAATATCTTTGCTTGTTTTAGATACGTGTCTGCACCCCTGGAACATGCTGAAATTTATGAGCATGCCTCTGCAGTGCAATTACAGCGACGAGGCTTCGTCACAAAGAAGTGTGATGCAAACCGACAAGCAACGTGTTCAGATGCAGTCTACCGTTAGACCCAAGCCGGTGTGCGAGTGAGTGTTACCGGGAACCTGGACGACGGGAAGAGTGTGTAGCGACTGGAGTGGAGGGGGAGGGGGAGGGGGCGACTGTGTGGTGGACTCGCCCACGTCCCGCGGCCCACGGTAGCAACAGGCGGCGCCGTGGCTCGTGCGCGCTCTCTGAAAAAATAAACGACAGCGAAAAAAACGGAGACGGCGGGCGCGATTATATCTCCTAATGGACACCTTTTATGGAGATAACCAGATTAGGGCCAGTCAGCGCCGGCGAGCGTGGCGCGCACCAAGTCCGCCAGACGAATAATTAATGCTATCTGTGACGGGCGCTGCACTACCGGCTTCGCGATCATTCCCAATAGGAAGCCTTCGTCCACCGCGTTCAAATTACATTAGCCGAGACTCGAGCACTCAGCTGTCGATACCACAAGAGACTGGTCTTTTTTTATGCAGCACAGAGCTAGAACAGTGCGGCAGGAAGTCATCCCGAGACCAGAAAATGACAAGCACGAACAGCGTGAAGAATACACTCATATCTTGTAGAAGAAATATTAAATTCTACTGTTACGACCCATATCATCTGTAATTCTGAAACATCTAAGACTTCACCATAAAAAGCGTACGATCTATTCCAGAGGTTCCCAAACTTTATGCGACCTCTAAACTGAACGTGGTTAAATACTAGCCAATACCCCCAACATAGTTAAGCACCTACACAAACAAAGTGGAACTTATTTAAAGTAAAAAAAGAGGAATGACATTTAGTTAACACTAGAACAAAGAAGACTAACGTGTTTTTGTAAGTTTTTTTCGTAACCAAGAAATACACTGCCGGAAAAAAATAATACACCTGGAAAGATGACGTCGATTTTGATTCAGTGACGGCATATGCCACCTGGGGGATAGTAGATCTACCTATAATGGCTTCAACGTCGTCCGCCAACAGATAGCGTAGTGGCATAGCTACCAGGGCGCTACTGCATCTACCCTTTTAACAGTGCATGCTCACAACCTGAAGGCTTAGTGTGGTGCAAACGTGTGAAGCAAGCAGGCAAACACGCCACGGAGACGCACTTGTGCTTCCTACAGCCAGCTGAGCGAGTTTCAAAGGGGTCGAGCTGTTTCAGAGTGGCGAGATGGTTCTTTCGGAGAACTGCCACACAAATCGGACGGTGTAACGACGCTGGTTCTAGTGGTCACGTGAACATTCTCACATCCGAGGACGAGGTTCTGAACGTCCACCCAGCACAGACGCCCGCCTGTATCTCGTATTGCAAGGACAGCAGTGGCAGATCGTACACCTATCACAGCACAGATATGAGGGCTTGTGGGCCCACATGTGTACACACGGACTGTTGCGAACCAGTTATCAGCAGTAGGTGGGACTACGGGGAAGCACATCTCTAGCCCGTCTTCCACTCACGCCACAGCATCGACACGTACGGCACGACCGGTGCTGTCAGAGGGTTACTTGGTAGGTGGCATGGCGCACCATGGTCTCCGGCGATGAAAGCAAATTCCGCCTGCACGACGTATGCTTGGTGAGCGCTGTCTCGTGAGTGCTTACGTACCTCAAAACCGCATCTGCTATTGATCTGTAAGTTACTCATTCCAAGTACTTCATACGCACTGTTGAAACAATAATTATTGAGCGAGTAGGATTCCTGAAAAAACTGTGTACTATTTTTGTTTACAGCTGTGCACATAGTAAACAAGATTATTGATACAGTCGATTTATGCCTACATCTTTTTTATGGTTGCGAACCTCAATCGGTAACAAAGGAACCCTTATAGGATCACTTTGTTCTCCTTCTGTTGAGCCCCCTTCTTCTCCTAAATGGGTAGAGGTATCACGTTGAATTTTATGTCAAATATTAAGCACTACTGTCCCTTGGCGGTTGAAAAAAATTAAGCTTAGAAGTGAATGAAATCGAAAGAAACGGTCAGTTATGTTACTTATTCTGATACACGTAAGCTCACTCACCATCAAAACCTATGGACGAACTATCTACACACATAATTATGTTTGTTAAGAGCGCGAGTCCTAGTCGCACATATCCGGTTTTTTATGTTACCTCTGATGCCTGCCAATCCCCATACAGTTGTAAGATATATGCTCGCAAAATTACAAAACTCACTGAAGGGGTTCCCTAAAAGTCAGAGAGGGGTGCAAATCGTGTAAACTAGTGCTGCCAACTGCTGATGTTTTGTGACCAAGAAAAACTTTCGGATGTAATAACATTACAGCAATGTCACATTTATGGATGGTAACAGTGAGATTCTGAATCGTGATGGCTGGACGGGGATCCGAACCCCCTCTGAGCCGAGTGTAACCCAGTGCCTTAGCCGTCCGGCCAGGAAAGCAGCAGTAGTGATATACCGCGCAGGTGTCCCCCTGGAACCGGCAGCGGCTTCCCTCTTTTAAACGGCCGCCCGCCCGATGCCCCGGAATTCCACGGTTTGACCGGAGAGCGAGAACTGTGCGACGGTTCACTGTGAGAGCGGCTGTGGAATGCCTTGTTTATGGCCCGCCCTGCGCCTCACAAACGCATTCCACAGATAGCTTTATCGATTCCGGCTCTTCCGACAGCATTTCTCAATGACGGCACGCCCGGTTAATAGCTATTTATCCTGCTGAGACAATGGCGCCCGGAGAGCTCTTTGCCCCGCACTTTCTCGCTCGTATTTTTCTTTCCGAAACTGTTGGCTCGCATCTTGATCTCATAAAAAGCTGGCAGCGATTTTAATTGGAAAGTCGTTTCCGAAACGCTGATGTGGCGACTTACACGTGTTCGCCATTAGGATTAAACAATTCATTCGATACACCAGCGCACAAATTCTCAGAATTTCTTTCACTGATATTGGGAACTAAGCTATCCGCAGAATACACACAATAAAGACGTCAACTGCAGGGCAGAGTATTAAAGAGTTAATGGATTGGGGAAGTTAAATCAATTATCCCAATAAACGTTCGTAATAAAACCCTTATTTCTACACAGTCTCGTTAATTAATATAGCTGAAATTTCGCTATAGGTGTTGCAGCCGTCAACTGGTTTGTTGTAGATCCCCACGTTGTTCAAGTCTCTTCATGTTTAAGTACTACATCCTAAACCAGTCTTAACGTGCTTACTGCACAAAGTTTTTGTCTCACTTTCCAATTTTTACTTCCCACAGTTTCCTCCAACTACCAACCTATCACTTCATTTAGTTAAGTTGTTCCATAACCTCCTTTCTCTAAATATAATGGTGTAGGCCAAATAAATGAACTAAAACTTGTACCAGCGCCAGAATTTGAACCCGGGTCTCCTAATTACTAGGCAGATGCGCTATCTATCACACCACATTAGCACAACAGATACCAGAGCTGCACGGAATACCCTAGCATGTCTACCTCATCGATATCTAACTCATGCATGAGTCCAGTGCTATTCCCCTTCTAAACCCGCATCAATATTGCAAAGGCTCTCCGATACTGAAACATAGCATCTTAGCAATGAGCGAAATGGGGTTAATCCTGCCAGTATCTCAGGTGTATGTGATATATCAATCATGTCATGGATAAATGTGAGATTCGATATGTCTCAGGAACACCAACTTTATGTAATTAATCTTTTCTCTCTATTCAGTACCTCCTCACTGCTTATCCAACCTGGCGTAATCACCTGTCCCGAATTTTTTTGAAAGGCACCTTTTGCTTCGTCTCCGACCTATTTATCATGAACTTTTCGCTTCCATATAATACCATTTCCGAAAACAATACTTTCAATAAAGCTAAACGTCGAGTGATTTTCGTAATTGATTACCTTCAGAGTGGTTCACAATACAAGCTAGCACTCGATCTCTGAATGGTGGTTGACGAGATGTTGAAATCTGTCTTCTTTTGTACCCCTTTCTTTCCTAACTTATTAAGCGTTATCATTATAACCCTTCCAATCTACACATCTTCCATTTTGAACGTCATTTTGTGTGTGTGTGTGTGTGTGTGTGTGTGTGTGTGTGTGTGTGTGTGTGTGTGTGTGTGTGTGTGTGTGTGAGCCACTACTCCTGAATTAACGACCTAATGTAGAACAACAAATTTTGTATTATTTTTTTGACCGCAGTATCTCATAAAGTGAAATATTTCTTTAGTAGAATGTCTCCATAAACGGCTATATCAAAACTTCCACCTTAATATTACTATTTATAATACTTGTAAGTACCATCTTTGGAAATCTTTGACATAGGAAGACCGTAAATGTTTTGTATGCTTCTAGCGCTAAGTATACCAGTAAGCGTAAGTGCAAAACATGGCCCTAACCGATGAATGCAGCAGACATCTGGTACACGTCCGTTAGCTCACGAAGGCTTTCTTTACCGCATAAGCTTCTCCACGTCCACTTTCATTCCAAAGGAAATTCTTGGGGAAGCAGCGGGGAGCGAAACAAAGATGATAACATCGAGATAAGTACGGCACTACCTCGCTTGTGTATCGTGGGCGTGCGGCACCTAATAACCAGTGTCGCGTCGTCTGTTTTGTTTCGCTGCATCAGTTGCATCACTAACAGTAGTCACACTATATAGTGAACGGTAGACAAGTGTTCAGATCCAAACACTTTGAGGTAACGAAGACGAAAATATGATACGTTCTGTGAATTCCATTATACACAAAAGCCTCTTCCGCAACCTAAGCAGTGTACATGTCAGACCGAAGTCTCACTGCCAGTAGCAAGAAAACCCATTTTGACAATCAGTCAGTTATTCTTACCATCTACATCAACAGACTGTATGCGACCTGGTATTATCCTCTAGCTCAAGTCCTGCCGCAATGAAACTTACATCCGTAAATAAAAGCAACATTTAAAAGCTCTGTTACACAAACGATTCGTTTTCTGACCTTGAATCCACAGCTTGCGCAACTGGTACGTACACATCCAGCGAAATCTAGACACATTCCTCCTCGTTGTTCAAATTCTCCCTTATTCTCCTTTTTGTCCTGTGGTCAATCCTCATCTAACTTTCAAGAGTCTACTGACTTCACAGTCACCTCTTCATTAGCATCCATCACCTACAGCGCGTTCTCAGACAGCCAGAACAGAAGTTTTGCCAACAGCCTAGCCGCAATGGTAACACTGGTTCCCGTCAGATCACCGAAGTTAAGCGCTGTCGGGGTGGGCTAGCACTTAGATTGGTAACCGTCCTGGTCGGCCGAGTGCTGTTGGCAAGTAGGGTGCACTCAGCCCTTGTGTGGTCAATTGAGGAGCTACTTTTCTGAGAAGTAGCAGCTTCGATCACGAAAACTGTCATCGGCTGGGAGAGCGGTGTGGTGACCACGTGCCCCTCCTTATCTGGAGCTGGTGACGCCAAAGGTCTGAGGATGAAACGACGGCCGGTCAGTACCGTTGGGGCTGCATGGTCTGGTCGGGTGGAGTTTAGTTTTTTAGAGCAGAAGTTTTACTATCTTCAGTACAAATACTCGTTGCGCATTTTTTTGTATGCTTCAGATACCTGCAGAACATCCAGTGCAGTATAACCATCAACCGCTTCCCTAGTTTTATTCTAGTTATTGTGGTTTCCTGTCAGTGACTGTCGTTGATGTCCGACTTCCAATGGCACCTGTAGCCAGTCAATAATTTTTCGATCAACTGACACTGTCTCCAGCACTGGATATACGGGGAACACACAGGCAAGACTCGATCTAAGGTCAGAAAGTTCCTCATCGTTTCCCTTCCGTATGTGTGTCCAACAACTGCAACTCAATATACATTTATGGACAAACCAATGAACGCCACCACTTAAACACACATAACATGGTCAAACGGAAATTGAGCACGTACATGTGCCTATAGGTGGTATCACTACACTGCCTTTCTGAGAAAGAATGTTACAGTTGGTCCATGACGAACGAGCTTTGCACTCTTCTTCTTCGTTTTTCGGAAGCTGTTGGCCGTTTTCGACTTCCCTCTCTCTCGTTCCAGTCATCCGGAACTAGATATCTGTCTGCCACTGCTTCCTGTACGTATTTTTCGCGTCTCAGAGCTGGCCTTCCCCCCTTCTGCTTCCGGACGATTCCCAGATTAAGATCTTCCTTGGCCACCTATGGTTAGGCATTCTCCGTACGTGCTCGTACCAGAGCTCAGCTCTCTAGTATATATTACCTACATTTCCTCTGTAGCTCCTCATTTCGTTGCCTCGTTAACAGGAGACCTCTTCTCATATAGTCCATTTCCAGTGTTCTAATTTTCCTGCCAAACATTCGCATTACATGAAGCTCACATGTGGGTTCAAAGGAGGAAACAAACTTATACTTAAAGCATTAATAATAAGAAGCAGATACGAGGAAAGTTGGAGCACAACCCTAGGGCCACGATGCCTACGGGCCACGAAACAAGGGAAGTATCCGAATGTACGACAAACAAACGGGCAGGCGGGTCTCATGTATACGGCGACCGCCTAAACGAGGGGAGGGGTCGGGAGGGGAACAGAAATTTACGTGTGCGCCGCGCGCACGCCCTCGCGGTCGCAGCGTATGCAAAGCGCTGGCGGCGGCAGCGGGAGGCGCATCGCATGGCGGCGAGTAATGGCCGTCGGCGTTCCCACGACCCCCGGCGCGGGCCGCCAGTCACGACCGACGCGCGTCCACACGATCTGGCTCTCAATCGGCGCTACGCGGGGCGGTAACCGGGAACCCGCAAAGGCCCGGCGGGTCTAGCCACTGTCCCAACAGCTACGGCTAGGCTAGGCCAGGCCAGCCTCCTCCTCCTCCTCCTCCTTCCCCCCCCCCCCCCCCCCCCCGTGTCCACCAAACAGTCCTTCTCATTAGCAACTCTGAAACCCTCTCGTTGTCCCTACCACATTAGAAAGGTCGATAGAATTCTTCTTCTTTCAAGGCGTAAGCCATTCCCCAGTTCCGATCACAGAGAAATTGCAATGTTTCCTTGATGACTCGAGCCGTGATGTAAACTGATGGTGATGGTAGGACCGGAACTGTTCAGCACTGATAAAATTGGATGATATTTTTATTTCGTCGGTCTCAGTTCCTTTGATGTACTATTTTTGCTGCAGTGGTTAACGGGTACGGGCTGACACGCCCATTCTCAAACCACACACCTAAAATTACAAAGTACATTAATGTTTACATACTGTACGCATGTCCATGTTACAGGTACTTATATGCTTTTAGATATACCTCGTTATTCACTAGTCGTGCAATATGGTGCCAAAAGGCACGAATAGCTTCTGTACAGAAAGTTATCCCGTGGGCAACAAGTACTCTCACTGATATTAGTCTACGTGTCTACTGTTACACTTGAGTGACACAACTAAACAGACGAATATTACTTTCCATGGTCAACAGGGCACATTGATCTGAATCCATACCACAGATAAAGACCAGCTGTTAAATATTTTGGAACAATTGCAAAATTTCGTAGAAAAGAAGAAACACCCGGAAAATTTATTAAACGAACGACACAAATTTAATTTACATATGTTCTTCCTGTTATTTGACGAAGTACTGGAGATAAGCAATTAAAATATAGTACTTGCCGTATTATCTAACGGAAGTATTTTTAAAAATGAGTTGTAAGTTACCTTTGTATACACTATACCATGGACGTTACAAGTACTGTTGTACAGTTAATTCAATCTTTGGCGATGTCAATGTCATCATTTACTACTGTACTTTAAACGTAAGTTTAAGTACTATAGTACAGCCAGTTTAATCTTTAGTGCTGTCAGCCAACTTTAAACGCAGTTTTTAGTGATGCCAGCCAACTTTAAATGTAAGTCACCTTATTAGAAACAGAACATATACTTTAAGTGCACTAACACAAAAAAAACAGGTTTCCAAGAGTGCAGACACTTTAAAGCATTATAAAGAGCCAAAAATAAAAGAAATCTTTAACTGTTTTACATCATACACAAGTGAGCAGGATTTTGGAGGACGTCGCCGCGAATAAATATCTGACTACCCGAGTACAATACTGGGAAGGACTTGTTCTCTTCGGTAACGATAGGAGTCTCTGCGGAATACAGGGTCTAACAACTAACGCGAAAAACGACGCTGATGGCTACAACGTGAGCAGCGGCCTTGCAGCCATGCTTTACGGACTTGGCTCCGCATGCACGAATTTTCTTCCAGTGCGACGATTGAATATGGAGTAGGCGAGCGTGAAATACTCGCCTGCCGACCTCGCAGTACGTGGCCGGGACTCAAGTTCAAGTTCTGCACAGGATCTTCCTGGAGATACGGGTTTCCTGAATAGAAAACTAAGGAGCACGTAATTTGCACAATGGTGGTCTAGCAAAGACTCCGATTGCCATAATAACGAGAAAAAACGTAAAAAAACTATTAACTAGTTCGCCGTGTTTATTGTAGCGAATTGTACTATAAATATCTTTTCTTTTAGACTGCGAACTCTGCGTCACTGAAAATAATTAGTGATGTCGATGCAGAATGCAGCAATTTCTAAGCGATAGCCCGTAAGGAGTTCGTAATCTCGTGCAGCATGTTCCTGGTTAAAACGGATTCCAACGATATGTCGCAGGCAACTCCCTTAAAGAAAAAGATGCACACAGAAAAAGTTTCAGAACGATGGTGGATTAAATCCAAGACAATAGATTGCTAAACTTGCACTTAACCAAATGATCCATTAAGACATATTAAGCCCGAGAGTGTGCAGTATAAAATCACAGCTGTAGAAGTCCGTTTCAATCAATCTGATACTGAACTGCTGATTGGAAGCTATTTTGTTTTTCTAATACCTGCAGTTTAATCGCACGGCTTTATTCACAAACGATGAAAGTAAGTACTATTTCACCCTTGTTTGCCGGCCACAGTGGCCGAGCGGTTCTGGGCGCTCAGCCCGGAACCGCGCGACTGCTACGGTCGCAGGTTCGAATCCTGCCTCGGGCATGGATGGGTGTGATGTCGTTAGATTAGTTAGGTTTAAGTAGTTCTAAGTTCTACGGGACTGATGACCACCGATGTTAAGTCTCATAGTGCTTAGAGCCATCTGAACCATCGCCCTCGTCTTACTTTTATTAGCTGCGTGTTACTAAACATGATACTTCACATGATAAAAAATTAAAATGTTCCATACGTAGCACTAACACACATAATCCAATAAAGTAACTGTCAGAGCAGATTCGTAGCTGAGGGAATCCAGTGTTCGAGAAGTAAACGAGTGTTCCAGATTAGAGCTTCTGTCAATGAACATGACTTTCACTTACGGTAATGCTTCTACGTTGAAGAATTAAAATTTGCTCGAATTATTCGCGCCAGACGAAACTGGATGGATTTCAACGGTTCTCACAAAGAAATAACACGAGAGTGTATATGCTGCACGTGACTGTTTACTGAAGTACCAAACTTAGAGCACAGGGACGGCAACTGATTTGCCACAGTTTTTGGAGAAAAGGTTAAAGTTTAACCCAATACGACATTAACCGACGCGAAAGGACGTTTAACTCCACCTAACTACTTCCTCAGTTTTTCGAAGCAACAGAAAAGAGTGAATCAGTTACAAGACACGTTAATAGTGAATCATTTTCGAGAAACGCTTTATAAATACTGATTACTAAAAACATAATTCACATTATTCTAGTAACATAAAATTCTTGTTGTAAATATTGTCACTAAGGCATCCTGAACGTTTGAGATGTAATTAAATTTGTCTTTATAACTATGTTATCTTCCATGGTTGTATCGGGCTGAAGTAAAGCTGTCGTCCCCTTAATGATTAGTTTGAATATCACAAAGCGTCAGCTGGCGTGATATTATTGGCAGCAGTATATACTTGCCGCCTCCTGATCAGTGTTCGTGCTGAATCACACACTTACACAAGGGCCTTCAGTTTGCAGTAAAATACGATTCACGACAACCACTAGCATTTTTCACACGAACCTACTATTTTCGGAGCAATTACGCAAGCTTAATTCTGGAAAAAATTCTGGGACCATATGAGGAAAGAAACCTTTAAATTTCCTGTCTAATAGTTAATATGGGAACCCCATGCGACTAGAACTACAGAATTTCATTCTGTAAATAACAGCATAATCTGTAATAGTAGGCCCAAAAATGGTTCTGAGCGCTATGGGACTTAACATCTGAGGTCATCAGTCCCCTAGAACTTAGAACTACGTAAACCTAACTAACCTAAGGACACCATACACATCCATGCCCGAGGCAGGGTTCGAACCTGCGACCGTAGCGGTCGCGCCGTTCCAGACTGAAGCGCTCGACCACACCGGCCGGCTAAATAATAGGGATAATATAAATGTAAATGTGTTAGTATCCGCACTTTCCCAAGCTTCTGTACAACAGAAAAGTCGTCGGCTGGTACAGTCAACGAAGTCATGACAAGAGCATCTTGGGGAATGTACCGAAACTACACAATGCTGCCACAAGACAAATCGACCGCGACAGTACTATGCTAAGTGCCACTGGTGTGTGTCCTACTGTTGTGTCACTTCGCTCACACTACCCAACAAAAATGTGCAATTAAACATAAAAAGTATTTAGCAGTCTCCACAGTTTGATTCTTATACGGTGTAACGTCATTATCTGATTGTAAGAGCAAGAGGTCGAAGAACATTAGAGAGACAAATAAATACTTCTGCTCCGTAGCAGTACATGCACGAATTTCTAGCTATTAAAAAAAAAAAAAAGTAATATAGTTCTAAGAACGTAGTCATGAGTGTTACGCAACTGGACAACGGAGGCAAACGCAATATGAACAACTTATTTTCTTATGATTGTTACTACACTCGGCCAGACCGTATGTTAACACTAATCTGAAGAGATATTTAACGGTGTCCAATAACATTTAATGCCACATACTGAGATACAACAAAAACGAATGTTACGAGACCGGCAGGAGACGTCATATTAGTACCATTTGGAAAAGTATTTATTCTTATTTAGTAGATTGGACTCCGCTGCGAACGTACTCGGAGCTATTACGTGCGACAAGGTATTAATTTGAGCTACCACATCCGCTCCGTGAAACAGCACTGCAGTGCTTCTGTAGTGGACATTATCTTACGCCGAGAGTTAAGGTCGACGGAACGGCGCCATTAAGAACGTAATCTGTAACCAAATGGTCCGGCCCCCTCGTTATAGTCCGAATCGGAGCTTTCAACCAGCACGTGAGTCTGAATAGGTTCTGCTTTTAAATATCGCGCAGGCAATAACAAGGCCACGGAATGAGGGTAGCAGCGCAGGTGTTGAGGTAATTGCGGACGTTAGTATCACACTCATCGGACAACACGGGTGCCAGTATAGGATAACACTAATGGCTAGTTAGTGTCATGTTACGCGGATGAGTGGTCGGGAGCGAGAGGAGGGCTACGCGCCGAGGCGACGATAAATTGGAGGAGGTGTCAGCGGCGGGGCGGGAGCCCGATTCCATCAGCGAACGCGATCTGCTTGTTAAAATACCGTATTTGCGTCGGTGGGCGGCAGTGCGCGCTTTGCGCCTCCCGTATCGCGCAATCTTCTGCCACCTCTCCGCCAACGGGCGGCGCCCACCACATCGGAGTGACACCTTACCCAACGCCGTTTCCTTTCCACAAGTGTCATGTCCACCGACTAACGGTTGTTACGGGCGAGGACTGGCTCAGTTTCTTTTTTCAGTGCGTGATTTACGCGGTACACGATGTAGTGATCCCACGCGGCACCAACAGTAAGTCGGCAATGCGAATACCACACTGTAAGAGGTGTAGCTCCAATGTTACATTTGAGTGCAATATTCGTTTGGCTTCCAGTCTGATGCAACCCATTATGCCGTTTTGCGTGTCAAAAGTAATGCTTACCTAAGCAGCAACTCATCAAGCCTCTCGGTCAGAGTCAACAGTACCTGGGACTTCATGTGCGTTATCCACTAGCGACGGAGACAAAACAAATACAAGCTAATTACGTAGATTTCTACTTCTATGAGGGACACAGTAGCAACTGTACTTCCTTGACAATGAATCCTCCACTTCGCAGCCCAGAGTCGGCTGTTATGAAACTCTTATGCCACTTTAAAAGTGTGCGCCGGACCGGAACTCGAACGCAGAACCTTGCGGTAAGGCCTTGCATCCTGAGCTAACCAAGCACGACAAGCTGTCAGAGTGGGTCGTAAGTCGTGGCTGGTAGCTTAGCTGGTAAAAACATTAACTGCAATTGCCGGTATATGGTCCTACTTTCAACCTACTAGCTAACATTGAAAATTCCTACATATTTAATGACACGTAACATATAAAACAACGTTCCCACTACCGTACCGACCGTGACTGGTCTAATAACGCATTTGAAATACATGCAGGCTGTAGGAGCAATCCCAGAATTTCTAAGACACTAGTTTCAGCGGAAAGACAGGAAAGATAATCGGTCAGCTTCGTGAGAACAACTGTGGAATGGCTCGAAAATGAAGAAGCGGCATTGATTTCGCAATCTAAAATTAACTCACACGGAAAACGAGCCGTATGCTGCGCTACTGCCTGTACATTATTACTATCCACGACCCTTCACGCAGAGGAAGAAGTGGGGTTAGTGGTTGAGGCGCTAACGTGGTAAATTTCTTCTTACTTCTGAGCATTTGTTTTTTCCACACACATTCGAATATGCACACCATTCTACAATTCGTAGCACTTTTTCGGTTTGCAAAAGAATTTGCTTGCTTCATACCAACAGAAAACAGAGTTCACGCAGAGATTTACCGACAGCAATTGTTCCGATGCACCTTTCTCGAACGGAACAGGAAGAGGCGGGGGGATGGGGGTTAGTGAAGTACCTTCCGCCACATACCGTAAGGTGGTTTGTGGAGTAAAGATGCAGACGTAGATGTAGCAGTTGTAGAACAGCAAAACTAATTCATGCAAATTGCCGAGCGTGTGAACAGTCTGGTGACTACAGAATCGGACGTTACCTTCGAGAACAGGTGCACCTTACTAAAGAGTCTCGCCAAGGAAAAATAAAGAGTTGGCAGCGAGTGCAGGACAGGTGTTGGATGAGACAAACTGCGTTAGAGAAAAACAAGAGGAGCGGGACGGCAGGCGGGTCCCGTTGTTATGACGGTAGCCGGTGCGCGGGGAAACAATGCTTCGTTATTGCACGCGGCCTGAGCCCGCGCCTGTGAGAGCGTCGGGGGCCCGGTTTTTATCCAATTAAGCGGCGCGCGAACCGTGTTGAGGCGTACGGTGCAGCTATCGGCCGCATCTGGCAGCGGCGAGCCGAGGCGCGGCGCGGGAATTTGTTGCTACACGGGCAGGCAGAAAGCGCAGGCGCCGCGCTGTCGTGTACCGACCGTACAGCGGCTCCGGGTTTGTCGCTAGCTTCATCCGCGAAGCTTCAGAGTTCGGCCGCACAACGGTAGAGTTACTCTTTGACCAACACAAATGGGACAGGAAATGGAGCAAGAATAAAGAGTCTCCTTACTTGGTCTCTGTAAATTGCGTGTGTTTAACGACAGACGCAGTGAAAAGAAAACTGACCTGGTGACTATGTAACAGGTACAGAATTCGACAAGCAAGTGGAACTGAATATACTCGGGGTTTCATCTTTCAACTGCACAAGTGTAAATCAAATTGGACGATAATAACGAGAATACAACAGATTTTGTTTCAGACGGTGATTTTATAAATAGCTGCGACAAAATTGTTAACATTATCACTGTTAATCCACTTTAAATTTCTAAATTATGGGACATACGGAATTTTTTTAAAAGACCACAAATATTCTATGGTTCACTTTTCAGACAACATTCTTCAAAATGAAAATTCACAAATGTCTACCGTGGGAGAGCACAGCTCGTTCAGTACGCAGCACAAAACGTAAAAGTTGCAGTCGTCTCCTACAGTTCATGATCGCAGAAATAATTTCAAATTTCCTTCAGTATGGCTAAAATTACGTTGTCTTTGCTTTGTCATTACTATACCACTGACGACAACGCCACGTGAAAGAATAAAAACATACTTATTTTCAAAAACGGCTTCAACCGCGTCGATAACTTCGATTTTCATTTGCAGAGTCTTTGTAGTTCTGTGAAAGCGGCTGTTAATTAATGAGTAGTTGTTATCACTCGGTTATCTGCTACACAAACAGTCGCAGAGTCTTACCTATCCATTATCGATTATGTAAAACTTCTTCTTTGGAGACAAGTATCCATCAACAGATATGAACTCCGCCGAATTACAAACTGCCTTACTAACTATTTCTGAGGAAACACAGAAGGTGGGCAAATAACTCTCCTCCTGTTTACATCATCGCGAATGTCGGCCTGAAACATCTTGCATGTCATCTACCGCGACAGAAAGGATGACTCAAGTCAGAAGGCATTACACTCTATCCAGTAACGGCGGTAGATCGTACACTGACGATCAAAAACATTATGACCACTGCCCACCGCAACGCTGGATGCCGCCTGGTGGCTTTGCGAGCACGTGACGCGGTATCAAAAGTATGTAAGCGGAGAAGACATGGACGGGGCATCATCCTAGCGAAGATACGGGCTGCAAATGGGGAAATCCATTGAGGTAAGCGACTTTGACAAAGGGCAGATTTATTATTACGCAGAGCCTGTGAAAAAGTATTTCGAAAACAGCGAAGCTGGTCGAATGTTCACATGCTACTGCCGTGAACATCTAACGAAAGAGGTAAGAGGCAGAAGAACAGTGAAACCACCACTAGGCGATAAATGGGTGGACGTCCATGATCCTTCACAGAACGTTGCGTTCGGAGGCTTGACTTGTCTGAAAAATAGGATAGACGGTGATCTGAGGTAGCTCTGCCAGAAGAGTACAATGCTGCTGGAGGCACAAGTATTTCGGAGCACATCTTTCATCGTACATTGCTGAAATAGAGCTCCCCTACGTGTTCACAAGTTGACCCAACGACATCGTCCATTACGATTGCAATGGGCATGAGACCATCGGGATTCGACCACCAATCAGTGGAAACGTGTCGGCTTTTCGGGTGAATTTTTGCTACGCTAGGTCGCTCGTCGTCTCCACAAACGATGTCATCGAGGTGGATGGCGGCTCGAAACGTGCAGCGCGCCACGGGCGCAGGCTGGTGGCTGCGCTATTATGCTATTGGAGATATTCTCTGCGCTTGCACGGGACTTGTGTTAGTAATCCAAGACACGCAGACAACTGCAAATTACCTACATGCCTCATGCTTGTCTTTCCCGACAGTTATGTCATTTTTCAGCAGCATAATTGTCCGTGTTTCGAAGCCAGAACCGTCCTGTAGTGATTTGAGAAGCATTATAGTGAACTCACGTTGATGTCTCGGCGACCAAATGATGTAAACTCATCTGAGTCACTATCGTGTACCATCACCGCGTACGCAAATCAGCGTCCCGTTATTTATGCGAATTACATGACCTGTAAGTAGACATCTAATGCCACACGCCTCCACAAACCTACCAACAAGCTATTGGATACCTGATACGCAGAATTAGTGATGTACTTCGTTCCGAAAACGGACAAACAAGCTATCAAGCAGGTGGTCATAATGTTTGGGCTTATCAGTGTTTATACGAATTCGTGATCAACTGAATCGGAAATAGACGCCACGTTGAGAGAAAAATGGAGCAGTTCGGCCTGTTATATGTCCCTGGCGTAGTCTAATTTGGCTTGAATGGCACTCTTACAGTAGATGCACGAGATAGTGACCGCAGATGTTTTCATGAAAGCGCTGGGTGTACAGCGCAGATCGTCTCTGAAGCACCGCACGCACCGGGCTTTTCAGGAGCCGTCAGGTTAACAATCGTGTCTACGTACCATATTTTGAATTTAACAGATGTTGCAGAGCAATGGCAGAAACCTCTCGTTAGCCGGAATGAAAGCGCAGCAGTGTACTACATCAGCTGACGATTCAGTGTCAAACCACATACTTACAACAACCATACCAAGTTCAAGTGTGTGTGAAATCTTATGGGACTTAACTACTAAGGTCATCAGTCCCTAAGCTTACACCCTACATAATCTAAATTACCCTAAGGACAAACACACACACACACACACACACACACACACACACACACACACACACACACACACACACCCATGCCCGAGGGAGGACTCGAACCTCCGCCGGGACCAGCCGCACAGTCCATGACTGCAGCGCCTAAGACCGGTCGGTTAATCCCGCGCGGCTCAACAACCATACCATCCCAAGTCCTGGCTTCCAAACAATTGCTGAAGTCACTTAGTACAGTATTATCCCAGTTTACACCACAGCGCACAGAGATAAATATGAGCACCAGTACACTACCACTGTATACTGGAACCCTGCAGTACGGTCGTCCGGACAAACCACTCCCACTAAAGATGCGTGCGGGTGCACCGGATAACACGTCTGCAATCGCCTCAGGTAGTTAATGCAGATATGACCCTTTGTTTTCCAGGGAAGATACCTTAACATATGATTGATTGTGCAACGTCGCATCTTCCGCAGATAGAGACAGGAAATCGATGAGCACGGCACAGCCCCATTACCTGTCCGATCCCTCTTGTCACTAGACGTCAGTTCTGCTCTAGAGGTGAATTTTCTCCTACTCTTCTCAGGGAATCGTGGGACACAGCTGAGAAGTCATGGGTTTTGTGACACTCTAGACCTTCCGATATCTTGCAAAGTCTATACTACGAGTGGCCGCCATCGTCTGATGGAATGAGAGCCTTACGCGGCATTAGGGAAAGGTCTGTAATCCAACAACTCATCAGTGTAAAACGCACGACTAAAATACGGATGGCACTTTGACAACAGGTGAAAATTAAAGACATGGATAAGGCAAGTAACAACTGCCACGTGCAAAATTTACTGAGGTCCAGTTACAAAAAAAGTCATGGAAATCAGTACGGTACATTTCACGTAACGATCGATCAGTTTATCTTGTCATTACGGTTGTTGGCCGTTGCAGACGTGCAATTTTATGACTTTCCGGAGAAATGAGTAATTTTACTATGGTGCAATGGCGTTATTAATAAAGCTTCATTCGTTTACTCCGCGAGGAATCGCTAATACGTTAGTATATAGATTGTTCAAGCGTGTCTTTATTTTATTCCCACTGATGCACAGTAATCAACTATTTGCAAACCTACAGTCCATCAAAACTAACATACTCAAATCATACAATGGTGCACGCGTAGGGATTGGCCCAGTACCGGATTCAACAATTTCAGTGAATTTAGAACAATTATGATCTAGCACATCACTCAAAGACCCTAAATAGCAGCAAAAAAGTATTTAGTGAATATTTCTAAATACTCACCCATTTGGGACAATCAAGAGGCAAATTCAAAGTATAGGAAGAAAGAATCTAGCACAAAAGATTGTTCTACTGGACAGATTTTCATTCAAGCTGAGGAATTTCTGACTCAAAATACGTTTGGAAAAATGTGGCGTACTTCTCGCCTGGACAATCCCAAGTGCGTATATATCCAACCTGGGGACGAAAAAGCTATGGCCAGACCTAAGAAACAGACAACAAGATGCGAGGTTTGTGTAGAGACATTCGTCACGTCGGAGGCTCACCGTTAGCGAGTTTAGCGGCGGCGCCAGAAATGAGGCCGAGTGCCTACGCCGGCGGACGTGTGCTGACCGAGCCCATCTGCTGGCAGCCGCCGGCGGCGGCGGCGGCAGCAGCGGCGTAGTCGTGAATAGCGGTACCGCCAGTGTGGGCAAGCGGACCGTCACGACCACGCTGTCTCTACCTGCGACGACCTGCCTCGTTAGCTTCCGGAATCAACACCGTACTATGTTCAAACTGCCAGCCGCAGTGAGCTCCATAGCGACAGGCAGCCCACGTGCGGACAGCCCCCAACATTTTGTAATACTCATGATTATCGCCGTGTACATACGAATCTAATTCGCCTACGTCATCTTCACAAACCCACCAGTGTGTATACTTATATTTTATATCGACATGGACAATATTCCTGTAAAAGAAACTGGTAGTTTTGTAAGGACAGCATGTAACAAATGCTAGCTAGCTACACAGGACCTTTCGGCGCAGGCGCTTACATTTAATAGCTTCAGCGCTAAAAATGTCTCGATTTACATAATTCGTAAATCAGTTTCAGTTTTTGATACACAGAGGCTGTTACAAGCCCTTACGGAAAACTACACAGAAGAATACCAGCAACCATACACCATCACAGTCGGTCAATTAGAGGAGCTCGAACTTACGTTTACGTTAGATGTCCACAATATTTCGATTCCTGACAAGGAAAAAGCTAACACTGTTTGTTTGTTTCCTGTCAAAAAAAATCAGTAGATACAGTAGATATACATTACAGATATCTGAAGGTTCCTTTTGTAACACTTAAATTTAGAAATAAATAAATGAAAATTACTTAGTCTGTAGGGCAGGTCATTGAACCAGTAATACTGTACGAGCCGCAGCGAGAAGAGTAGGCATAATTCGAAAATGTTTCCATTCGTTGAAGAGTGAAACTCATTTCACAAGCCACCCTCAAAACGCGGGCTCCTCGAACGCTCTCCGCTTCAGAGCTCCGTACACCGGGTAGCCTACACAATGAGCCGGAAGGCGCCCAGTGGTATGGCGAGCTGTGCGAAGCAGGGCAGAGCCTTCCACCTGCAGCACTAAACACATAAGCTAGCAATCAACGATAGTGCCCGACAGTTGCTAATACTGGCTATTATATGGAGGAACAACGATAAGAAAATTCATGGACGAGATTCTATCGGTACACGCTTCAGTCAGAACTGAGACACCGTAGTTTATCTGGAGCTCACATTGGGTACACGCACACTATTGAGTAGTAACATTTTATAACAGTACCTTTTCATACTGGCTTATGCGGTTATTTTCCATACGGTCAGAATAATTATTTGTGTTGTCGTGACTGTACAGTATATGGCGATGCGTGGAAAGAGGCGACAAGTACACAGATACTACGAATAATTTCTTATAAGAACGGGGGAGAAATCGTGATCATGTTGGCCCCATAAAAACAATGTGGGAAGCGAAAATGTCCATATTCTTATATTTGATGAAAATATGGAAGACGTATGTAGTGAACTGTTTTAAAATAGTATGAAACTATATGCTATTTTGTCGAAAACTGACGTTCCGAGCCCGTGGCTGTGTACAAAATATAGGTTTACTCTTACAGAGAAGACAACAGCAACCAACCACTATTTCGATACATCGAAATATCAGTGAAAGTGCAAGTCTTTGTCATTGTTATGGTAGTTATATCGCCATCTTTGTGAACATACTTCCATGTGGTGAAACTTCTTGGTGTGTAAGTTGTGATTTAGATTATGTGTGTACATATATTTTAAAAAAAGTGGTCATATAGTCTTCGCTGCTGCATTATCACAAGCAGTCAGCACTGGAACGTAATGGCGCGGATTTTTCACAGTAAATAACCAAAAAATCTTAACTACAATAATTTCTTTACAACATTCAAAACCGTTGTGACGCAAAATTACAGACAAAAAGACACCGTCCACATCTTGTTTTGGTTGTATGACACCGCCAACCCAAGGAAATTTCATCATTTAGGAAAAGAAAGATTGAAAGATAATGTAAAATGTATCTTAACGTGAACTACCCGTCTGAAAATGAACCTTTCGGTTCGAAACTGGTAACGGCGCAATTTAAATAAAAAATAACATTGTAAAAAGCGGCTGGTTGCTGTTGTCTTCTCTCTAAGAGTCAACCTATATATAGTATGAAGCAATACATTTACAAACTGATGTGGCCGAACGGTTCTAGGTGCTTCAGTCCGGAACCGCGCTGCTGCTACGGTCGTAGGTTCGAATCCTGGCTCGGGCTTGGATGTGTGTGATGTCCTTAGGTTAGTTAGGTTTAAGTGGTTCTAAGTCTATGGGACTGAAGACCTCAGATGTTAGGTCCCATAGTGCTCAGAGCCATTTGAACCATTTAAAAATTCAGCTGATTCACGGTGACACCGACGTTACCGAATCCAGACGACGCATGCGTATTTCCGATGTCTAAAGGTTGCAGAGAAACTTCGATTACTCATTTACTTAAGTTAACGTCGTACTTCAGCTAATATCAGGATACCAGTAAACTCAGAAGAAGAGACTCTTAATAATACCTGATATTTTCAGGGAAGAAGCTATAGTTTTCGAAGAGGGCATCCGTAGATGAGAAACACCTACCTGCGGTGTGGCGTTACCCGTTGTTAACTATCTGCCTTTGTGATGAAAGGGAGTGTTGCATGTACAGTAACAATCTTCAATACGAATACTTTTATTTTCCTAAGCACAGTGTTGGGAGGAGGTGGGGGCATACGTCTCCAGGAGTATATAGCTCTCAGTTCACGTTTTGGTTTGAAACTTTTGTTTTTGGATATATGAAATAACTTACAAGAAAAGACGTAGATGACTAGCTTTATCGAGTGAATTATTCATGTACACACAAATAGAGATGAAAAGTTAAGTATAGAAGTTACAACTGATGTTAGGAAGAATTTCGGTATAAGCTGGTAAAATTATAGTTAGCTGAAACACAACCCTTCGCTGCCTAAAGTCGTATCATCAAGTGCAACAAAATTAAAAGGTCATTCGCATACCCATCAATCTTGATAAAAGTTTACTATTCACTGAATATTGTCAATACTATGGCGAACGAAAGGTAACGAAAACGTGCTCCATTCATTTAGAACCTATTAGGAATTTTTTTCTAAACGAACGGAGCACGTCTTCGTTACCCTTCGTTCGCTATAGTATTGACAACATTCACTGAATAGTAAATTTTGAGTAGGAGTGATGGATATGCCTAGGAGCTTTTAACGTTATTGTTCCTACTGATGCGGCTTTAGGCCGCGAAACCGATTGTGTATCAATAAACAACGACTTTAGCAGCTGTTACCGGAATTCTTCGTAACATCATGCCTTTCAACAAACGCAGATGTCCGGAATATAAAATAGTTTGTAAAGCTATAACTGCCTGCACGTGCAGATGGGCCCATGATCCTGAAATGTCACTGTCGCTATATAAATAAAAATGTTGTGAATGGCAAAGGTTCTTGTCAATATTCTACAGAATTTGTTCATCTTTTTAACTGGTACTTGAAAAACAGTCTGTTACTATTTTAAAGTGACCTCGCGTTTGCTGAGAATCGATTAACAGGGTACCTTGCACAAATATCGTGCAACATTCACATTTCGTGTTCTTATTCATCAGAATGAATTTTCAACCAATCGTCGACAAAAAATTACATTAAATAGATCCTATTACATGTATAAACATTCATTAATATGCATTCTTGTGTTAGAGGGATCAAGCATCATGAGGACGAACCATTCACGAATTATTTTGTAGAACTAGTCACATATTGCAGCATCAAAGTTGGAAACAGCCCACTGAATGGCAGAAATCGCTGCGCGAACTCAACAAAACCAGAAGTAAGGCGAGACGGTGGAAAGCGGTTTCACACGTAAGCAGAGCGTCGAGAACGGAAGCTTTCAAGCAGCGTCAGGAGCGGTGAGGCAGGCTGCGCCGATGTGGCGCGGCAGGCGGAACGATCCCCCGTCCGATACGCGGCTGTTTACTCGCGCGTCAGCGTCGCCGACGTCGGACAGCCAACAGCGCCTGCAGATCATCTCAGTCGATATGTCGCGGCTCCAGCTATCTGCGCGCCTGCCGTCGCATCGTGCTGTCCGCGCCGACACCGATCACGCGTCTGCGAAGTGCCTATTTTGTCTGAATGATGACAAAAAGCGACTGCCCTTCTTCCTCAACTGAAACGAGCAGACAGCACCCCTAAGGAGGTAAACAAGGTCTGTACATCGGTTTGTAATAAAGCTTCCGTGACGTGGCAGCGTGTATTAATACGAATCCCCATAAACAGCTCATTTTTCTTACTACTGTACACCTAAATCTCTACTCAACAGCCACCTTCAGAGGTCCGGAGTTTGATGAGCATCTCCGTAATCCTCACGCGCTTATTGAACGAAATGATTCTTTGAATCTTCTCTATTTCTTCTTTTAATCCCATCTTATAACGGTTCGAGGCTGGCAAACAATACTCAACACTCGATCGAACCAGTGTTTTGTAAATTGTCCGTGCACGAATTACATTTTCTTAGAATTCTTCCCATGAATCTCAGTCTGGCATCCACTTTTCCCTATAATTAGTTTGATATGGTCATTTCACTTATGGCGCCTTGGGTGGCTGCTTCGATGTACTTTACTACTATTACTATTTGCAGTGATTTATCGGAAGCCACGTAATCGAACAGTAAAGGTGCTTTCCGCCTCTTAATGGCCAGAACTTCACTGACATTAACGTTGAAGGTCAACTGGCAATTCTTCTTATGAACTATTGTTTGTACGTACAAAGCCGTTTCGGCTTTCTCAGTTGATGAAATAAAAAATTACACTACTTTTTGGTATCTATACAGCTCTTCAGAAGGGCTAAACGCAGTTACAGGCAGACAGGTAAATGTGGTATCATTACGAAACTTCATTGGGTGTATTCGTTGTGAAATGTAAGGACGTCATGGATACATCTCAGCTTAACGTGACTACCACACACAAACTCACATGAAATTCCGAGCGATGACATTCAGTAAATACATACATCAAAAAAAGTTTTGCATCACCTCGGTTCCGAGAGTTCCGGAACCTGTACAGAAAATTGGAATAGAAATCAACATAAACATCATTTCCGCCCTTTTTATTGCTCACGAAAACCACACATTGCATGTTGCACCACCATACAGCGAAGCCTTCAGAGGTGGTGCTCCAGACTGCTGTACACATCGGTACCTCTAATACCTAGTAGCACGTCCTCTTCCACTGATGCATGCCTGTACTCGTCGTGGCATACTATCCACAAGTTCATCAAGGCATTGTAGGTTCAGATTGTCCCACTCCTCAACGGCGATTCAGCGTAGATCCCTCAGAGTGGCTGGTGGGTCATGTCGTCCATAAACAGCCCTTTTCAATCTATCACAGGCGTGGTCGATAGAGTTCATGTCTGGAGAGCATGCTGGCCACACCAGTCGAGCGATGTCGTTACCAGGCCGGCCGGTGTGGCCGAGCGGTTCTAGGCGCTTCAGTCTGGAACCGCACGACCGCTACGGTCGCAGGTTCGAATCCTGCCTCGGGCATGGATGTGTGTGATGTCCTTAGGTTAGTTGGGTTTAAGTAGTTCTAAGTTCTACGGGACTGATGACCTCAGATGTTAAGTCCCATAGTGCTCAGAGCCATTTTTTCAGGTCGTTATCCTGAACGAAGTCATTCACAGGATGTGCACGATGGGGGCGCGAATAGTCGTCCATGAAGACGAATGCATCGCCAATATGCTGCCGATATGGTTGCACTATCGGTCGGAGGATGACATTCGCGTGCCATACAGCCGTTACGGCGCCTTCCACGACCACCAGCGGCGTATGTCGGCCACACACAATGCCACCCCAAAACAGCAGGGACTCTCCACCTTTCTGCACTCGCTGGACAGTGTGCCTAAGCGTTCAGCCTGACCGGGTTGCCTCCAAAAACGTCTCCGACGATTTCCTGGCATATGCGACACTCATCGTTGAAGATAACGTGATGCCAATCCTGAGAGGTCCATTCGGCATGTTGTTGAGCCCATCTGTACAGCGTTGCATGGTGTCGTGGTTGCAAAGATGGACCTCGCCATGGACGTCGGGAGTGAAGTTGCGCATCATGCAGCCCATTGCGCACACAGTTTGAGTCGCAGCACGACTTCCTGTGGCTGCACGAAAGGCATTATTCAATATAGTGGCGTTGCTTTCACGGTTCCTCCAAGCCATAATCCGTAGGTAGCTGTCATCTACTGCAGTAGTAGCCCTTGGGCGGCCTGAGCGAGGCGTGCCATCGACAGTTCCTGTCTCTCTGTATCTCTTCCATGTCCGAAAAACATTGCTTTGGTTCACTCCGAGACGCCTGGACACTTCCTGCATTGAGAGCCCTTCCTGGCACAAACTAACAATGCGGACGCGATCGAACCGCGGTGCTGACCGTCTAGGCATAGTTGAACTACAGACAACACGAACTGTGTACCTCCTTCCTGGTGGAATGACTGGAACTGACCGGCTGTCGGATCCGACTCCGTCTAATAGGCGCTGCTCATGCATGGTTGTTTACATCTTTGGCTGGGTGTAGTGAATCTCTGAACAATCAGAGGGATTGTGTCTGTGATACAATATCCACAGTCAATTTCCCTCTTCAAGAGTTCTAGGAACCGGGGGGTTGCAAAACCTTTTCTAGTGTGTGTGAGTTGGACAAATGAAAACCAAACACCGACCACAATGAGACCATGGAATGGTTCCATTCAAAAGTAATCATGATGCTCATTACGTCATTTATCCCACTGTTTCGTCGAACATGGCCGGCCGCTGACGGATCTACTGTTTTGTCGAACATGGCCGGCCGCTAGCGGAGCCAAAACAGCATCCACTCTTTCACTTCCTCGTCCGACTGAAACCGATGCCCACACATGTCTTTCTACAAGTCACCAATAATGTGAAAAGCGCACAGTGAAAGGTCCGGGCTGTACGGAGATGTTGAAGTGCTTCCCAACCAAATCCCCAAAGCGTAGTCTTCATCCGTTGGCAGTGTAGGGGCGGGCATTATCGTGCTACAGGATGCTTCCTCTGCCCGTCGAGTTCCTCGAGCGTGGAACCACAATCAACGCGCAGAGCTAAGGTGACACTTTGGAGAAACTGTCACACGCCTTAAAGCCTAAACGCCCAGGAATGCTGTCTGACGGAATCATCGTGTTCCATAATAACACTTGTCCCACACCGCCAATCGGACGAAAGCTGCGGTTCAGCGATTCGATTGGGGAACACTGCAACGTTCTCCGAACAGCCTGGATCTATCACCGTGTGATTTTCACATATTTGGCGACCTGAAGAAAGACATGCGTGGCCGTCGGCTTCAGTCGGGCGAGAAAGTGTAAGAGTGGGTGCACTTGTGGATATGTCAGCGGTTGATCGCTTTCTACGAAACAGGAATTGATCGTCTCGTCTCCCAAAGCGATAAATGTCTTAACGTGTGTGGTGATTACTTTTGAATGGAACCAGTCCACGATATCATTGTGGCGGATATGTTTGCTGCAAACCAAACAACTGAAATAATTTTTATCAGTATCATCTAGAACTACTACTACTACTACTACTACTACTACCGTTATTATATGTAAGTGGTTTTTAGGTGGTTTGCAACTTTTAATTAGGTGCATGTCGTGCTGATATCCACGTCTCACCTCCGATATACGCTTCGCTAACATTCAGATGGCTGCGGTATACTCTGGACGCAGACATATGTGGTACACCGACTCCGTCCCGGAAGGAGTGGTGGTATCAAAAGGACATCCACCCACCAACTGCTCCTAGCACTGCCTCAACACACATAGCAATGCTGATCTTGTAGAAGAAAGGGGAACAGGCGAACGGAGAAGAAGAAGAAGATAATGGGTATTCACCTGTTTGGGAATACTCTTCTCCTGTTCTGTTCGATAGTTTGTTAGGGGGAAGTTATGAATCATCTACAACGAAGTCAGTAACTTCCTTCCTAGATTCTTCTGGCCATCTGTAGGTGAATACTGCATGCACCTAACGATAGCCAGACGACTGTGCGCCAATAGAGTGTGGCAGGAAGTGATTGCAATCCAGTAGTTGTCTGGAAATTTCATACAGCAGTCTATACGTGGGAGAAGTTTTAACTATGACGCATGAGAAAAATATCATAACGTGAAAAGACAATGAGCTTAGAATATAAGTAACGCTGGCGCTGCTTTTCTCCCGCTACTGATATAAGTGGTTTGACCATAAAACTCTATGGTAAGTAACTTTGAGAACGGTAAGAGCACACGGAGGCCAACTTCATAAGGTATGGGATATATGATCCCAGTTTAATCTCTCTGCTTAGCTGTACAAATTAAATCAAGAAAAGTATACGATGTGAAACACACCTCTCAAAAATAAATCTACGCGGAATAATAGTCCGAAGGATACAAAGAATGTGAAGGTGACCATATGCGCGGGACAGGGAGTTATTTACGCCCGATTGTGGAATTCGGTGGAACAATTCTTGAACAATCTGTTTCAATAAGCGTTACACCCATTTCGTTCAATATATTCTTCAAACAAATATATTCAAAGTGATACTCGTAATCGCACGAAGATTTTTAGTGTCTAGCCATAATCTCAAAATAGTTCCGTGTCCGCAACGAGGAGATACTAAGACGGGAAAAAAATGTGGTAGCGATTTAACACGGCTACGATAGTCTTTAACGTGATCTCGCGGAGATTATCCTGTTAGAGAGAACACGAGCTTAAATTTAGTGCGATCAGTTTCGTAGGCATTTAATCGAAGTATTTTTCCATAGCGGTGCTTCGCCAGCAATTTGGATCGTACTACATTATTTCCTTAAAACAATAGGACCGGCCGGTAAAGAGTGTGCGATTGGTTCGCCTCTCTTCCTCGGCGCCGCACGTCAACGAGCTGCGCGCTTTAAAACCGAACGGAAACTGCCTGCTTGTCGGCAATGCGTATTCATATATTCACAGGGAAAAGAGCAGGAGGCCGGGAAACGCGGCGCGACGCTAGGGACGCGGCGCGGTCAAATAGCGACTAGACGGCGCGGCCGCCTCACGACGGGCGCATTACCGAAAACGAGGCGGGATTCGCGGCCGAGGGTGGAGCAATATCCATAACAGCGGACCGCGGACAGCGCAATTTACGGGCGCATTACGGGCCGATCTAGATTTTATCCGGCGGGCGCGGGCGCGGGCCGCATAATGGCCGGCCATTAAACAGGTTGCAGGACGGTAGCCGCGCGTGAGTTACTGCCGGGACCCGCTCGTGCGTGGCCCTGCAGCGCTCCGTCACCTCCGGGTCCCGTCCGCAGCTGCGCTGCCCCCTGTGGGCGGGCGACACCCGCTGTCCCTGACACAGCCACTTCCTACGGGGGTGAAACTCGCGTGGGAACTTCCGGTAATACGACCTCGCTCCGCTGCCAGGCAACTTGGAGCACTGCAAGTTTATCAAGCCTTCCTCACATCGTTTTCGTATTGGGTGATTGAAACCCTTCCGTATTTGATTCCATTTCGTACAAATGACAACCTGCTTTCGCCGCTTTCTGTTCCTAATTTCGACTTCTTGTGTGTATCCCACTCTTCTGGAATTGCATTTTAAATACACTGACCGAAAAAAATTGCGACACCAAAAATTAATTTATGTAGAGTAATGAAATAAATTTTTAAGTAATTAACATTGTAACATAACAGATTGATATAAGCGCTAGATAAGTCATTGCAAATGTGAAACGCTGATCGATTTACAGCAGGTGTAATCGCCATAAAGTTGAATGCAAACATGCAAACGTGCATGCACTTTGTTGTGAAGGTGTCGAATGTCTGTTTGTGAGATGGAGTCGATCAATACAGGGACTGTTAATGTTGTTGTGGGGATACACTGTTGTCGTCCGATGATGTTCCGTATGGGCTCGATTGGAGACAGATCTGGTGATCGAGCAAGGCCTAGGCAACATGTCGACAATCTGTAAAGCATGCTGTGTTATAACAGCAGTATGTGGGAGAGCGTTATCCTGTTGGAAAAGCACTCCCTGGAATGCTGTTCATGAATGATAGCACAACAGGTCAAATCTAGCAGGTGGAAGACACATTTGCTGGTTCTCTAGACATGAGAAACACTTTGACAACCAACACACGGCCACCACTGGCACCGAGGCAGAACCAGTTTTCATCAGAAAATGCAACAGCAGTGTCAAAACTGTAATATTGGGTTTTAAAAATAAGTAATTTCACAGTCACAAGGCGACAACTATGTCGCTTTACATGACTGTGGACCCCAGCTACCAGAAGTTAGTCTTGGTTTCTCATTGAGATTTCTCGAATATATAACTTTGCATGGTTACAAAAACTTTTGCAGACACGTATTTTACCATTAAGACTATGAAGCAAACCCACGAAGTAAAAATGAAAAATATTTTCATCTAATACTCGTATTTCGCAGTGTAACAATACGGATGGATACTGAACTCCTTTCTGAGCCACTTTTTTCCTTCTGGTGTTGTGGGTATTGCCATAGGTCAAAAGCCCCTTGCCTCACGCAGGTCGCAGTACGTACTGTCGATAGTCGAGCGCCTGGTGCGCCAGAGTAGTCAGTCTTGAGACTCCGAGTAAGTAAGTTGTTGACTGCTAAACGGGCAGGGTGGATTTCGGCAGGATGGCCGACCGCGGTTACAGTTGTTTAACGGCTGTATGTGTCACCCAACGCCGTAGGCCTGACCTCCAGGAAATACTTAAACGGCATCAATTGAGTAAGTTGTTGATGTGTTCATTTATGCACCGTGATTACGCGACAACCACGCCGGGCACCCACGATTTGGATTACTGTGAGGATTCTACATTCAGTCCTACCCGAAGAATATTGGCTTGTAACGATATTAATAGGCGACCTGTAATGAGTTGACCGTTATTATTTTGTCAGACGAAGCCTCATACATGCTGTTTAGGCAATAGATATACAACATTAACAACAAAGTATGTACCGATTATAGCTTCCTGACATCCTAATTAGCTTTGTTGGATTTGATATGAAACAACTCCCGTGAAAATATTAATCGATCAGTCTTTATCAGTTGCACACGGTCAAACTAATCTAAACTGTTAGGCTATTATCCACTATTCAATAACGATGGGCGCTGGATTAGCCGAGCGGTCTCAGGCGCTGCAGTCATGGACTGTGCGGCTGGTCCCGGGGGAGGTTCGAGTCCTCCCTCGGGCATGGGTGTGTGTTTGTCCTTAGGATAATTTAGGTTAAGTAGTGTGTAAGCTTAGGGACTGATGGCCTTACCAGTTAAGTCCCATAAGATTTCACACACATTTGAACTTTTTTTTTTCTTCAATAACGATGGTTCAAAATGGCTCTGAGCACTATGGGACTCAACTGCTGTGGTCATCAGTCCCCTAGAACTTAGAACTACTTAAACCTAACTAACCTAAGGACTTCACACACATCCATGCCCGAGGCAGGATTCGAACCTGCGACCGTAGCAGTCGCACGGTTCCGGACTGCGCGCCTAGAACCACGAGACCACCGCGGCCGGCAACGATGGTTCAATAAGGGAGTGTTTCAGTACTATTCTTCTCAAACTGCGAGTGATTATTGTAATGATAATTTCATTAGCGAATATAGGTCCTGTGACAGTGCAGTTAAAATACCTGATTTCTTGAAGGGGTACCTACATGAAGACATCAGGTGTACACCACCTTGAATTCTTAGTGCTCCTTTCTTTCCAAGTGATGAGTTACTCCAGAAAATTATTCCATAAGGCTTTAACGACTGGAAATATGTGACGTCTCTCAGTAGGTTGATTTGCATCAAACACTACGAAGAGCAGGCCTAGCTAAGCTAATCGCTTCAGCAGCTCAGTAATGTGCTTCTTCAGTTCAAGTTTCTAGTAATATGTACATACAAATATTTGTAGCATTCGGCCCTATTCACTGACTCCTGTTCAAGTGCTACATCAATTGTTGGCTATGACTATTTGTTGTACAGAGCTGGAAACAGTCCTGAAATGGATTGGAGACGACTGTTTCCATTTTATGCAAGACGACGACTTGGTATTATGTATAAAATGAAAACAAGAACTCGGCTGAACAACAGGAAGCTCACCATTAATGAAGTACAGTGTTTCAACAGACATTTTCGTTTTGCTCAACCAGCTGTATAAACTTTAGAAAAGCATGAAGTAACGTGTAACTGGCACAGAACATTAGATCAGCTCTTAGGCAAAATGAATGTAAGCCAGCAAAACATTTTTTTTTCTTTTACATGATCACTGATAAAAAGGAAATAACAGGTAGCGTTACAAGGTGATGTCCAATAATATTTCATTTCGCTAAGTGTTAACAAATGTTATTCACTCTGACCTTTAAAACACTTTCTGAGCTACATAAGAAACGTAACCCAATGTGCACATTTTTACCATCGCTCCAATTACCGCAAACAGAAATGACGTTAGCCTGCCGTTGTAAGCGTTGATTTTTACGGGATATTTGGAGACTGGTTATACATCACTGCAGTTCACCTTAGCAACTGAAATGCGTCATAAAGTTATTAAGTTCAGAACTCACAAAGTTCCGCTACACATGGTTCAAATGGCTCTAAGCACTATGGGACTTAACATCTGAGGTCATCAGCCCCCTACTTAAACCTAACCAACCCAAGGACATCACACACATCCATGCCCGAGGCAGGATTCGAACCTGCGACCGTAGCAGGCGCGCGGTTCCGGACTGAAGCGCCTAGAACCGCTCGGCCACGGCGGCCGGCCGACACATGGCACAGGACTGTGTCACACCGCGGAACGTCGCAGCACACGGGTTATGAAAGTGGTGAGTAGCAGTGGCAGCTGGAAACTTAACACTGTGGCATTCGGTAGGACAGAGAGTGCACACTGGCGCATCTCAATGGTCTATACGCTAAAGCACGCGTTAAGACATTACAGAAAGTCGTTGGAACACTGCAGACAAACATACAGCAAAAACTCAGTGTGGCGGAACTCTTTGCTGCGAGAGCGCATAAACAAACTATTTTAATGGGAGCAAATAATCTCTTAGATCATATTGTGGCTCAAGTTTGTAATAATGCACAGCAGACCAGAGCGGAACAGTACATGTAAACAGAACCTTTGCGACGATTCTAATATTACGAAAAATCTGTCCTTCAAATATTCCAAAATACACCCAATTTTACGTCAATAATCTGTTCGTCCCGGAGGTTTCAAAGCGGCTGCGAGACCCGTTACTCGGGTAAACCATCTCCGCCAGTCACGGCATACGCATCGTGTGTGATACAAAAGCTCATTCTACTCGTCCCAGAAGAGGCCGTGGCGTCGTGCTACGCATCATGAGCTGGTAGCGATGGGTCACGAGCGAAACACCTTATGTGAGGCAGTGCACCATAAAATGCAAAGAAACAATTTTCAGCAAAACCAGATCAATTTTATGTGCTGCTACACTAACTAAATTGTCTTAACAGGGATCGGCAGCCTCGCTTTGACAAGCGAGACAAGAGTTAAAATTGTCACCGCTGGAAAACCAACGATCGTTGCTCTGTACCTATCCATCTAATCGCACTCCGAAAGGGCCAATGGACTGGAAAATACGTAAGGCTAACACTCAGCACATCGTTTACAACTAGTTCATTCTAACTTCCGCAGAAATCTCCACAATTGCACACATGGGTAGCAATTCACTCCTAGAAAGGGCGTGTCACACCAGAAGAGCAAAATAATAATAATAATAATAAACGCTGTTTAATGTCTTCAATTTTACCTCATCATGTCCACCTCTTAAATCAACCACCACCAACTACCTAATAACTGCATATTTGATACGAAACCAGTTCCGATCGATCACCTGCGCATAAGCTACGCAACTATATTCGCCTAAAAATCGTAGAGTAGTAGTCACAATATCTCGTCCGCGTATGGGAATTCATTTGCGAAGTCTTCTAACTTTCCGTACTAGCAGAATTTAGTTTCCGTAGTAGCAGAATAACATTATCGATAACTGTTGATCATTAACCCTCCGTTCGGAAAGTGTCTGACAAGAACAAAGCATATAAGCGGAATGAATGTCAACGTCGCTGAGGTACTCTTCTCTTACCACCTTCGCACTTGACTACATCAAGCAACGTCGCTTAAACAGTTCAAGCGATAAAAAATGAAGGCAGGCAACACTCGCCGAAATATAATTTCCCCATGTACGGCCGCGCGGGGTAGCCGTGCGATCTAGGGCGTGTTGTCACGGTTCGTGCGGCTCCCCCTGTCGGAGGTTCGAGTCCTCCCTCGGGCATGGGTGTGTGTGTTGTCTTTAGGGTAAGTTTAATTAGTGTGTGAGCGTAGGGACCGATAACCTCAGCAGTTTAGTCCTCACCACAAATTTCCAAATTTTTTTTCCCGATGTACTTCAATATTACGAAGTTACTGTTAGATCGGTGGTAAATAAACTTGCCGAATACATCGGGTACTAACATGCGAAAATTGCTGTAGCCTTATTAGTCTGGAGATGATTTCTTAAACTATTGTGCGCTGCTGAGTACTGATCAAGACAAAAGCGAACAAACAAAGACTCATTAAAATCCATAATGAATTTTCAGTATGCTGTGGAGTATGCGCTGATTTCAAACTTGTTGGCAGGTTAAAACTGTGTGCCGGGCCGGGACAAAGACCTGGAAAATTTGCATTTCAGAGTAAAGTGATCCACTGATTCAGCTATCCAATCATGACTCATTACTTCTCCCAGATATTCGGAAGAACTATAAAGGTTGAAAGATAGGAGAAGAGGTACTGGCCAAAGTAATGCTGTGAGGGCGGTAGTGACTCATGCTTGGACACCTCACCTTCATCCCCAACCACACAGCTATGAGATCTCAGTAACAGATACAACTGCCTGATACGCTAACAAATGCTGACATTTCTGGAAGACAGCCAAGACAACACAACAACCACATCGTCACATGTTGTGCTGTACAGAGAGCCGGGCGGTTTGAGGCTTCACGTCACGGTTTGCGCTGCCTCTCCCGCCGGAGCTCCGAGTCCTCCCTCGGGCGTGGGTGTGTATGTGTTGTTCTTAGCATAAGTTAGTTTAAGTAGTGTGTAAGTCTAGAGACCGATGACGTCAGCAGTTTTGTCCCTTAAGAGTTCACACACACATTTTGCTATACAGAGAGCTGATGAGATTTTTAGTCGCATCGATACTTTCAGCTCAAACATCTGTATCGTTCGAGACTAATTGAGGATGAACGGCAGGAGGAAACTTTTAACTCTTGTGCGGACACTCAGCGAGACCGAGATCCTGTGCGGAGGCGAGCTGCCGTGTGGTGGAGGCGCGCGCACAATGTAGTTCCCAGGCTGTCGGCAGCCCCGGCAGCCGTTTAATCTCTCGGTCGGTGCTCTCGACACTTGGGCTCGTCTGCGGCGCCGAGCGCCGTGAAGGACGTTAGAGAGAGGGCCCCCGGACAGGTGAGTCGCCGCAATTAGAGAGGCGGCCCGCTCCCACGCCGCCACCAGCGAAAGTGACAAGCCGCGAAACCAGCCTCTCACTCGCGCCGGTTCCGTATGTCACCGCCGACACATCCCGGATGCTTGTCGCACTACCTAGTAGCTACACGGCACGCGCGCTCTCCAGGGCTTCATCGTAACTACGCCGGGTGTACCATAATTAATAGCCAAAATCGACATGAATAAAAATATACAGAAGCTAAAACAATTTAGCAAATATGTTCTGCAAGTGAGCCATTTGTGATATAACTGCAAATGTCTACTTACAAGACGTCAGTGGCTTCAGTTGAAATATTGTGATAATACAAATGTATTCGAAATGTGAAGTTTCCGATCAAAAATCATATTTCCCACACGGTCTACCTTGAGAAGTAATAGGAGGCCTACATGGAGGGCAAGGTATCACTTCTCAGCAAGGTACTTATAAAATACAACCGGAATTGACACTTGATAATGAAAAGGAGAACTACCCACCACACAAAATGCTAGAAACCGTGATTTCGATGAAGCGGTTGCTGCCACATGTCTGTGCTGGCCGCATGCTCTGTCCCGAGCACTTCTCTGTGTCATTGCGTTTGAATGAGTGAGGGAGGGGTGATCAACTGAATGCAACACACAATAGTGCTCACGATAAAACATCGCGTGTTTATCGTCGAACGTTACGCGAAGCACACTTCCAGGAAAACGCTGCGCAAAAGTTCATGACCAGAAGTGTCTTGGAAAAATCTCCATCAACACCTATAATAGAAAACTTAGTGGTAAAATGGCGTGAAACGGGCTCTGTAGCGAATAAAAGCGATTAAGTACCCGAAAATAGCAAGGACACCAGAAAACACAGCTCGACTGAAGGATGGCCTAGGACAAAGTTCGATGAAATCACAACGCTATTGATTTGTGCAAGTGTGAATTTAGAGATCGAAGTGTCGAAGCGTTGCGAAAAAGGACATGCATTTGTGTCCTTACCAATTTATTGTTGCGCGTGAGTTAAAACATCCAGACAAACTTTCATGTGTTCAGTTCTGTCGGTGGTTTCCAAGGGAAGTAGTTTCAAGAGTTCTGGATTGTGAGTTTTTCATTTCTTCTGATGCGACCTAGTTCAGTCCGTCAGGGTACGTGAACTCCTAGAACATGTGCCATTATGCATCAGAAAATGCCCATCAGTACTTTAAGAACTGTTATTTAATCTCAGTATCAGTATTTAAAGTGAAACGTGTGAGGTCCGCACCATAACACAATTCTTCAATAAACTGTTAACGCTTACCGGTAATCTTGAAAGTGTTTATCCAACTCACAAAGACGAACCGATGTAGGGATATTTTTAGCAAGATGGAGCAAAAACACATACAGTCAGAACAATCATGTCACAAATGAACGGCCGGCCGCGGTGTCCGTGCGGTTCTAGGCGCTACAGTCCGGAACCGCGGGACTGCTACGGTCGCAGGTTCGAGTCCTGCCTCGGGCATGGATGTGTGTGATGTCCTTAGGTTAGTTAGGTTTAAGTAGTTCTAAGTTCTAGGGGACTGCTGACCTAAGATGTTAAGTCCCATAGAGCTCAGAGCCATTTGAACCATTTTGAACCACAAATGAACAAGGGATTCAGTGAGAAGAGGATAATCATCTAGCCACCGTACCCGCGTGGGGTACTGAAGGAACAACTGTTATTCAAATTATCCTCACACGCTGGCGGAGCTGCACCAGAACAATAAAAAACGATACTGCTGCTATCCCTCAGGCAGAGCTGCTACGCGTGTCTGACAGTTTGATAAAGCGAGCACAGCGCTGCATCAACGTCAATGGTGGCCATTTCCAGCATCTCAAGTTTTCATTAAGAAGGGTCAATCTCGCTTCAGTCGTGTTGTAAACATTTTCCGGGCCAGCTTTATTTCGCTCGTCCCCAACAAAACGCTTCATCACGTTACATATTATTAATGCACACTCCAAACTCTGTCATCCTTGGATTTGGATGTAATAGTGCGATCATTTCTGCACTGAATTACGATCTCCGTCACAGACACCCATATCATATCGTAAATATTGGGCAGGCTAACAGTTCTCCTACCGCATCAATGGGAGTGCTGTATGTTTCACTTCTGAGGCGACTCCTGACTAGGGTTGCCATATATAGCTGGGATCTCGTCGGGACACACTGAGATGGAGGTGAAGAAATGAAATACAGTCTGGAACCGCAAAACCGCTACGGTCGCAGGTTCGAATCCTGCCTCGGGCATGGATGTTTGTGATGTCTTTAGGTTAGTTAGGTTTAACTAGTTCTAAGTTCTAGGGGACTAATGACCTCAGCAGTTGAGTCCCATAGTGCTCAGAACCATTTGAACCATTTGAAGAAATGAAATAAAAAATTTAATATAATTGCTTTTTATGCAGAACACAATTACACGGAACTTGTTGCCGCAGAAGTAGGTGGTACACGATATGTTTTTGAAGATTTTACCTTTTTCAGCAAGTCTTTTTTCCCTTTTACGTATGTATAAAACTCCATGCAAGTCAGCTTACAGTTAAACTGGCACTGATTCCACATTCCCTGGTAGCAGTCTATTTCTTTCATCAGTCCGCTGGGCCAACATCAGCGAAAATACTTTTTCGACAGTTGCTTGTGAGCGGGAATGGAAAACAAATACTCACATAATTTTAGCAGTTTGCATTTGCGTTCAGGATTTTCGGTTTCCTTACAAAAGTAAAGTCACCTTTTCTCCACGGAATGTTTAGACGAATGGCTCTGAGCACTATGGGACTTAACATCTCTGGTCATCAGTCGCCTAGAACTTAGAACTACTGAAACCTAACTAACCTAAGGACATCACACAACACCCAGCCATCACGAGGCAGAGAAAATCCCTGACCCCGCCGGGAATCGAACCCGGGAACCCGGGCGTGGGAAGCGAGAACGCTACCGCACGACCACGAGATGCGGGCACGAATGTTCAGACTTCCATTCTTTCGAGTAACGCTTAGTTTCGCAAAAGCTCTTCAGATTCATATATTCCTGAAAACAATTGTCATCACTATCACTTCACGCTTTATACACCAGTTGTAAACATGGCAAACGTTTAGAAAGAATCATCTCATCAGATGGCTATTCAAATTGGAACCGCCCGCTACTTCTGCGTGGCGCTGTTTAAATAGTTCCAGTCCCCTTCTTCTGGATAAGTCTGATATTGGATCTTGTCGGGATGTCGCGACAAAACGGTCCATAACGGTGATGGTCCCGAAATACTGGGGCGGATGGCAACTCTACCCCTGACAGAAAAATACAGAGGCAGACAGGGGAATCTTGGAGGTCAAGGCACAGGCCGTGCTCGACCTATCCGTCTCGTGTCATACTTGGATTTTAGACATGGTCTTAAATCAGCTGAATTTGTCGATGCCGCATCATCCACCTACCACATTTGCCAACTACGGACTATGGGCGAAATTTGAACCCAATTACACGGCGCTTTAATCGAGAAGCTTACATTTAAAGTACGTTTGTATCAACTAGCAAAACACACACACACACACATACACAAAATTTTCCACCATCGCAGCATCATATTGAGTCCGTGTTAAATCTGCATCCGTATTCACTTTTTAACCTGTTTCGTAAAACTATTCTTTTGACATTCAAATGGCTTTATTAAACCCACAGGAACACAAGGCAAAATAGAAGAAAGCAAGATCTTTCGCTTGAAGTATTCATTTGTCCTGAGAGGGTTAACATTTACCGCAACTAACCAACAGTTAAAGCTATGTTTACGACGACAGCAATGGCTCTGAGCACTATGGGACTCAACTGCTGAGGTCATTAGTCCCCTAGAACTTAGAACTAGTTAAACCTAACTAACCTAAGGACATCACAAACATCCATGCCCGAGGCAGGATTCGAACCTGCGACCGCGACAGCAATGAAACAATACTCAACCGATTGGTCCTTCTCAGCTGCAACATTTAACTGAAGAGTACATACGCCTTTTTCATTCAGACATTGAAAAAGAAAGTTAGTAAATACTGGGTACCACGGCCTACGCTGACGTCTAATACGAAAATACAGAAAGAAATCAAAACAGATGTGAGTCATGTGTTTCTGTATGCACTGTTCGCATTTTTTATCTAATTTACAAATTTAATGATAATACGTACATTATTTTACGGGCATGTGGCATACTTTTATGTTGATGTTATTACCAAATAGGTACGGAAAGCACAGTCGTTTTTATCTAATTTACAAATATAATGATAATATGTACATTATTTCATGAGCATGTGGCAAATTTTTATGTTGATGTGATTACCAACTAGGTACGGAAGGCACAGTCGTGGGTATCTCACTATTCCAGTATCCGACAGATATTCTGATCGTGAACGGAAAACATATTGAACGCGCGATCAAACTTCAGGAGATTTCTTTCCTGTTCTTTGTCGATTCAAGTTTTTGTAATGAAATTTGGTTCTCGGAGAATGGCTTCAATTTACGTCGTTGAGAAAGAAAAACAATCAAAGTTTGAAGAAAGAGAAAAAGGAAGGGCCCATGGCGTACCAACATAATGTGAGAGCCGTCGCAGACTATGAATCAACATAGGAAATTAAGAAATACAAGGCTGACAATCAACGATGTATGTGCCTTCAATGTTTCCAGTCCCTTCCAAGTTGTTCGAATAGCGGCGAGAGCCTCATCGGTTCATTTCAGTCCCGGATTTCTTCTAGAAGTCCTCGAAACAAGCTGGTCCTATGAATTACGCTGTAAGTAACATTTTACACTAGGCAATTTAACGAAGCTCTGTGAAGTTTTGACTTTGGTATAGCAAAGGAAATTCACGAATCACTCGATGTCCTTACAATCCCAGAAGTCCACAATTCCACTACCCCCTGTCCGCTTATAGTGGGTTAATGATGCATACAGAAGATAACAATGGCAAGTGTCTCCCAGCCAGATTCAAGCATTCCGACGCCATTCTGACGCATCCGGTGTCAACTGTGAAACACATTTATTCCATCAATTTGTCATTTGGTATCAAGAGGACGAGTGGACTCCTTAAAGTCATTTCCATCAATGAAAAATCTAAGGTATGTAGAATTCAAGAGCCTTCTTGTCAACAGCCACTGACGTCAAATACTAGCCCTCGGAGGGACCATAACTACATTAATATGGGTTTAGCAGCTAATCTGAAGCAGAGCATCGGCGATGCTCTGTTTCAGAGCAGCCGTTTGTTCCCCGTACCTTCTTTCGTATCAGTATGAGAATGCCTCCAGCACGTCCAGCTTCCAAAGTGAAGACTTATCTCGGATGCTAGATATCTGACCAATTTGTTACAACTTGGCTCAAATATGTGTGTGTAGACTGTCATAGCTGATTCTTCGTTATCCCCGCCTAGTGTTTGTCCATCCGCTGGTTCAGCAATGTGCTTGAGCGCCTTCTAAGCACAGATTTCGTCACGAGCCGGGGAGCAGATGTGGCGCGAGGGAGGTGTCCGGGTTTTGCAAGCCGGCCGGTCACGCGCTGGCCCAGTTGGCCTTATCTGGGCGGCAGCATCTGCGCCGCCAGCGCATCACCCGCAGCTGAGACAAGGCGGCGTGTAACGCGAGAAGGCCTGGGTGCCGACATGATGGACCGCGCGCCCTTCCGTACACCAGAGCTACCGCGGGCCAGGGCGCGCCGCCGCAGCGACACCGCGCGCACGTGTATCTCGAGAAACGGGCAGGAAAACTTCGCAGGCCGGCGAGGACACCGCTCTGAGAATGTGAAATCCTATGTGGGTGGAAAGACCGCCTTCCATCAACTTGAAAGCACCAGCAGACAATGGAATCGTACTAACAACAGAAATCATTAAAGTCAGTGCACCCACGTACCTTCATCATCATCAGTTATCTGCTATATTAGCAGGTCCTTTGCCTCTCCATTTTCTGCGATCCATTGCTTCCTTCTTAAGGCTGCTGTATGTTGTACCGTCCATCATGTCATCCAGTATCTGGAATCTCTTCCTTCCTCGCTTCCTTTTCCCTTCTACATAACCTTCTGAAACTGTTTTTATCAGTCCGTCATTCTTTCTTAATATATGCCCAATCCAATTTCTTTTTCTTCTCTTTATTACATCTAGTAACTGCCTTTTCTCTCCCACTCTTCTCAGTACCTCTTCATTTTTTACTCTGTCCATCCAACTTATTCCTTCCATCTTCCGCCATGTCCAGATCTCAAAAGCCTCCAGCCTTTCTCTGTCTTTTCTCCTCATAGTCCATGTTTCAGCGCCATATAGAAGAACACTCCATACAAGACATTTTATGAGTCTCTTTCTGAGTTCTCTGTCCATACCGCTGCAGAAGATTCTCCTTTTCTTATAAAACGCCTCTTTTGCCATTGCTATCCTTGTTTTAATTTCTGTGGTGCACTTCCAGTCGGTGTCTATCCTGCTTCCAAGATACTTAAAATTTTGCACCTGTTCTAGTGTTTCTCCATTCAGCACAATTTTTAGTTCCTTATTTCCTCCTATTGCCGATACTTTTGTTTTATTTGTGTTAATTTTCATTCCATATTTTTTTCCGTTAGTTGCAATGGTGTCCACCAAATCCTGTAATTCTTTTTCCCCTGTGGCTAGAAGGACCATGTCATCAGCAAATCTCAAGCACCCTACTCTTCTTCCTCCAATTTCTACTCCTTTGTCATCTAATGAGCATTGGTCAATCATATTTTCCAAGTACAGGTTGAAAAGAGTAGGTGATAAACAGCATCCTTGTCTTACTCCTTTCCCTAGTCTGATCCAGTTCGTACTTTCTCCTCTCACTTTAACTGAAACTTTTTGATTAAGGTACAATGAGTTTATAAGTCTTCTGGTTTTCCAGTCCACTCTCTTTTCCCTCATAATAGTCGCCAGCTTGTCCCAAACCACATTGTCAAATGCCTTTTCTAAATCGATGAAGCACATATATAGGTCTCTTCCTTTTTCAATAAACCTTTCTCCCAAGATTCGTAGGAGCCCTATTGCATCTCTGGTGCCCGTATTCCGTCTAAAGCCAAACTGCTCCTCGCCGAGATTCTCCTCTATTACTTTTTCAAGTCTTTTATTAATTATTCTTAACATCACTTTGGCTGCATGTGAAATGAGGCTGACTGTCCTGTGCTCGCTGCATTTCTTGGTTCCTTGTTTTTTCGGCAATGGAATCATTACTGTTGTCAAAAAGTCCTCAGGTCATTCACCACTGTCATATATTTTATTACATAACCTCAATATTTCTCTTATTCCATTGTGGTTCAAGCATTTTAGTATTTCTCCCGGTATTGTATCTGTACCTACTGCTTTGCCATTTTTCATTGCATCAGTGGCAGACTTTACTTCTTCCATTATGATGGTCGGTCCTTTCTCTTCATCACTTACACTGTTGTGTGGTTCAAGTTCTAGAGTTTCTGGTTTGCTATTTGTGTCATATAGCTCTTTTATATATTCTTCCCATCTCTGGAGGACATCGTCACGATCTTTATACACTACCTCTTCGTCTTTACTCAAAATTTCCATAGTAGCACTTCCTGCTCTGTTTTGTTCCCATGTCATAGTCTTTACTCTGTTGTATAGTAAGTCGTATCTTCCTTTCCTGTCCAGTTCTTCAATTTCATGACATTCCTCTTTTAGCCATTTTTTCCTAGCCTGCTCTGTTTCTCTTCGCAGTTCGTTATTTAACCTTCGGTATATCTTTCTTGCATCTTCAGTGTTCTTGTTTTTCAATTTTCTTCTCTCCTCCATCTTGGAAATCATTTCTTGTGTGACCCATGGTTTTTTTGACCTTTTCCCTTTTACATATCCTATATTTTGCTGCCCTGCTTTAATGATTCCTTCTTTCAGCATATTCCAGTACTCATTGGCATTATCAGGTGCTTCTTTGTCTCGTAATGTGATTAGAAAGTCCCGAGACAGCATTTCTTTGTTGGACCTTATCTTCTCTAGATCCCATTTCTTCACCATTGTCGCCTTTTTCAGTTTTTTCATTCTTATTTCTATTTCTGCCATAAGTAAGTTGTGGTCACTATTAATATCTGCACCTGGTAATGTGTGCACCTTCTTGATTCCATTCCTGTATCTTACTGCTCTAAATAATACAAGGTAAACCGAAACCGCACTTCCGAAGTTTCCAGAGATATTTTCTGACTACTTTTGTACAAAAGACCTGTGGCTCGTTACATAGTAATTGCATTTCGTTTCTAACTACTATCTATCTAGATAACTGTATTGCACACAAAGTACCTGCACACCAGTGCAAATATCGACGGTATACCATGTACATCTTCGGTTCTAGGCGCTCTGCCAGGAACCGCGCGACTGCTACGGTCGCAGGTTCGAATCCTGCTTCGGGAATGGATGTGTGTGATGTCCTTGGGTTAGTTAGGTTTAAGTAGTTCTAAGTTCTAGGGGACTGATGACCACGGATGTTAAGTCCCATAGCGCTCAGAGCCATTTTTGAACCACGTACATCTTCTTTGTACACAAACTTCTTCCATTCACCCACGGTATTTGCTGTTAACAACACGAATGTCCACTACGAACTTCGCCTTCACGTTTGCATTCAGTACTGCTTGGTTCTCTCTCATGTTTGCTTCTTTCCGCGATATTAGTTGTATGTTAAAATTGGTACACAGCAGTACAAGTAGGTACGCTGAAGAGTCGTTCCATATCCACCTCTTGTCTTAAGTTCACCGTACGCAATACAAGAGCGACATAACGGGTGTTGAGCTGTGCCTGTGGCGACGGCAACAACATCTGTGTTGTACGTTTTTATGACAGCATATTACAGGCTTTTTCATTATCGGCAATACAGTTTCACGAAAAAAAAGTAATTGGTAACAAAGCGAGTTCATCAGTATTTATAACGACACACCGCAAACCACGGCTCCCTTGCATCAAAATAATCAGAGAATATCGCCGAATAACCTCCGCAACGTGTTAATCCTATATAGTGGCCTCGACGACACGGTTTCATTTGTTGTAACACGCTACGCTATTACGCCATTAGAGTAAGCAGCTGTATGTAGCCAGCCTGCTGCAAAGTAGCTACGCTGTAGGACCCGGCGGCAGGTTTAGAAGACGGTGCCGGGAAGAGGCTCCACCGCAACTTTTTCCGACGGGCCGCGGCTAGGAGCCGTTCGTTTCAGCACATTGCTTTCGCCACACCAGACAGCGGCGCGAGGGACGCCACAGCGTTTCTCGTAAGCAGAACTTTCCAATCCACACATTGTTGCAGCCGCGCTCCAGAGCTCGCGGTTTTCACAAGAACTGGAAGTTAACTACAGAACAATCAAAAACGCTGCCTGCTTGACAGATGAGCAAAGTACAAGTCAACTTCGTGAGCTCGAAATCTACCAAATATCCACCTCCAAACATCCACTCGCTTGTGGTACACTACTGAATGTCCCGACAATGTGTATTTGCGCTAGATACCACTGAATCTTCAATGAACGTATACGAGTAGGCAGGCTTCGATAGTATTAAGGGTTCTGTCTCATGTATCCCATTAACATGACACTTAGCGTATGAGCCAATTTACTTGATACAGTTTGAGTACCAGCTAGTATTTTCCATATTTAGCTCCAGAAAAATCTCGGTAAGGGAAACTGTTTGGGTGACTTGTACTATTGCAATCAGTCTAATCCGTTCTTCAGGATCGCTACCTGAATTATGAACAAGAAGTTAAAGCACCTTCGTGTATTTTAGAAAGAAATTTAACGAGTCTTCAAATGAAAAGGTAACAAACATTTAATAGCCAGACGGTTCAAATTTACGTCTGTCGCTTTAGGATAGCGTAATGAGTCATCTAGGGACGCGAATGTAGTGTCGTCAAGCCCTCCTAAAAATTTAAAAGCTGTGTCGTCAGCATGCAAGGTGATGCTCACCGTCTGTGCCGACGTCCGAATACCATCGAGCTCCTCTAAAACGGAATAACGATTAACACTGAAGTGTACTGTCAGACACTCCGTAGCCTACGCAAGTCCACCAGGAGGAAACGGCCTGTGCTGCCCATGGAGGGAGTGATTCTGCTCCACGATAATGCGAGTCCACACGTCCCCAAGGTCACACAAAGTGCAATGGCCCAGTTCAAGTCGCAGCAGCTTGAGCATCTTCGGACGACGAACTGAAGGACAGAGTAGAGGACTGACTCTTGTCACAGCTACGGGAATTCTGGCAACAGGGCATCATTCGGCTCGTGAAACAGTGGCATAGTTGTGTTCAGGCCTCTGGTGATTACTTTTGAATAAATAATTCAATTATACACACACTGTTGGTTCGCACGTTTTCTTTAGAGCATCCCTCATATATTTGTGACTTTAGTGATCACTGCCGAAGATGGAGTGTAAGTGCCTTCTCTCGATTCGGTTCACAAGGGAAAAAAAATTTGAGAGGGCGTTCCTCACACTAAAAGCTGGTAAAATTATCATGTGTGTTTGCTTTTTAAGTTGTTATTAAAAGAAAGTATGTGACGCAACCGACAAAGTCAACTTGCTGATGAATTCGTTCAAATATTTTAAAACTAGGAAATGCAATATGAAAAATTACGTGGTTTACATACGAGGATGTTACAGCAGTCCACAATTTTCTGGGCTTCGTGTTCCACAGTTGATACTGAAATTGGTCTTTAATTCTGAGAATAGTTTCGACGTTTGATCATCATCATGTAGGGCTACTGCAAACCAATGAATTCCCAAGTTTCTGGTAGACGATTTTACAGGTGAGCTAGTGAAATCATGGGATACTGTGTGTGTGTGTGTGTGTGTGTGTGTGAGTAGGGGAGGGGAGCGTTTAAAGAATTTATTTATACAACGGAGGACATTGCGTATTCAGTTACATTTTATCACTGTATCTAGTACCCCTGCGAAACCTTTTGTGAGGGTTGTACGTAATCCAAGGGGAGTACATTTTCAATATGTTGTACGTAATCCAAGGGGAGTACATTTTCAATATGTTGTATGAGTTGTTTTACTGAGAAAAATGTCTATGAGCAAACAATTTCGAACTTCAGACTTCTGATCCCATAAAGTTATTGTTATAACTTTTTAAAAAATTAAGCATTTCCTGTCATATTTTTACGAGACACTTCAGGAGAATACGAAATACTGATATGGAGAAAACTGATCGACATATTACACACCTATTTTTATTTCTTTTAACACAATAACAGAATTTTTATTTCTTCTAGGTAGAAAAATAGAACATGTTTATAATTGTTACCGGTTTCGGCCATACACTGACCATCTTCATAAACTACAGTATGAAAGGGAGACAGTTTTTTTTACATTTTTTGCTGTTCTATTTACAACTGACAACAAGTGAACCTCAAAATGTACGTCTTTCACACCCACGCGTCATAGGCATCCTATAGTGAACAAAATGTTCGCAAGATTCCTTATGACATCACACAAAAAAATAATGAAATCAGGTAACTGTTTAGGGCCGCTAAGTGATGCCGCACTTCACGTACTTCTTCCGCTAAATGCGGGCGTCCTCTACACATGAAAGCAAAACTCTGCAAATCTTCAAAGGGAATTATCACAGCCGATAACGACTGTTAATATGTTCTCTGATGGTGTCTAAAAAATGAACGGAAGTGTTCCAAACACTTTTTCGTTGTTTTTATGTGAATACTGTACCTGTTAACGTATATCGGTGTATTATTGATACAGACTGCATACGGAATAATTCCAAATGAGTGTCGTGATTTCAAAAATCATAATAACATAAGAACAAAAAGAACGTTCCGTAGACCTTCGTCTTCGAAACAGCACAAAATATACTCACTTTGGAGGAGTCACAAGCATGTTCCACACTACAATGAGGTTTTTCTCCTCCTCAAATGAGAATGTTTTGTTTACTCACCTTTCCACTAAAATGACAAGTTGGTTCTTCGCTGAAACCTAGTCTTTCACGAAAGATCTTTTTCCAGGATCGATCCTAAATTCTGACGTAGGCTCTTGTCATTACGTGATACAGTAACTGTTGTCGCAGTTGTAGATGTTGCTTATCTTCACGTGCCTAACAACGAAAGCCGTAGTGTGGTTTGACCTGCACCCATCATCCTGCTGCCCGTTATAGCCGATTTTTTAGCACTATGAAGGTAAGTTTTCCTGTCCATTCCTTCGCCCTCTGTAAACACCCGGCATCCACAAATTTAGCGTATCATTTGCTAAACTTTTATCGTTCGAAAATGGTGTTGGACTTCTGTAACGAACAGACTTCTTATTCCAGTTTGTAACCATTGCTGTAGCTTACACCTTGCACTATCTGGGACAACTATTAGGTTGGTGCATAAGTTCATAGTGTTTTTCCAGAAGTTTAACAAACAAAACAGATACACATAAAAGAGACTTTAGCGACCAATAACATATTCTCCTTCAATATTTACAATAGTCTGCCAACGCTGGGGTAACTTTTCGATTCCGTGACTGTGGAAATCACGTGGTTTTTGAGACGAAGAGCGCTTCGAACAGCGTTACGGAGCGCATTTTCATCCGGAAAGGACGTCTCTTGAAGGTTGTTGGATAGACAGCGGAAAAGGGAAAACTCTGACGGCGCAAAGTTGGTGCGGAACGACTTCTCAACCCAACTCCTGTATAGCATTTTTTTGTCAGTCTAGCAGAATATGGACGGGGTTTATCGTGGAGCAGCACACACTTCACGCAGGCTTCCTGGTTGTTGTTCTTAGACTGCGTCTGCAAGACCTCTCAGTTGTTGACAATAAAAGTCACCAGTGATGGCTAGCAATGTATAGTACGCCACACCGTCGCTGTCCCACCAGATGCATGACATTATCTTTTGTGGACTAGCGCAGGTCTTTGTACGGGGAGTTTCTGCTTTGTTTGGGCTCAACCATTCCTTTATTTTCTTTGTGTTAGCATAAAGACACCATTTCTCGTCGCCAGAGACGCACATGTGAGCACCCACTGATTTTTGTAATTTTGGCTTACAGCGTGCAGTACTCATACACCGGATATTTGAACCTTCCCCATTGCATGCAAATGTCACATAATGGTGGAATGATCACAATTCATCACATTTGGCAGCTGTCGATTACAATGACGTGGATCATTGTGGATTAATGATTTTAAACGATCTTCATCAAACTCCGAAGGTCTTCGTAAAGGTAGAGTGTCACTAACGTCAAAATCATTCTCATTAAAATGAGAAAAACATTTTCTTGCCGTGCTCTGTCCAATAGCGTTATCCCTATACACGTCGCAAATGTTTCTGGTTGCTTACGCTGTTGTCACCCCTCTACTGAACTCAAACGGAATAATATGTCTGAAATGTTCCGCTTTATCCACTTGGAACTCCATTTTATAACGTTCAAAGCTCCAGTAACTATCTCCAAATGATAAAATGACGATATGTGAACTCAAACAACAACAGTGAACTGCAAATAAACAATGACAATCGACAAATAAACCCTTAGCAAACGGAATACCAACATGCAAAATAAAAATACGACGAACTTATGCACTAGCCTAATACGATCGTAGCAGAACAATCTATGCATCGTCGCAAAAAATAATGAGCCCATGTTTTTCACTGCCTTTAAAGAAAGAGCATTTCTAAACCCTGACAATCATGTAGAAAAACCTGTATTTTACAGAACGCTGGTCTCTATGCACAGTTAAGCGTGTTCCGAGCGATAGTCAGTCATGTTGAAACATCGCGTTCCGATGTACTGGCTCGTGCCGGTATTTTCACACTTAAAAAGCACACGTTTCTTAGCATATGCACGTGTTGCCAAGGCGCCTTGAAATCAGTCTTGGCTGCTCCGAGCCGTCATACACATCTGAGACGTAATAAAAAAGAAAATCCCGTTAGACTCGTTGCGGCGATGATGAGCGGCTGGCTCGTGGCTGTGATGAGCGTGTGTGCGGCGGTGCCGGTAGAGTACGCGGCGGGCGCCCCTCGCTGCGAGCAGTCACGAGCGGGCGCCGAGATGATGGAAGGCGTGGCGCGGCCGGCGCTCCGGGCGCCGCACACCAAACGATGTGACGGGCCGGCGAAAAAGAGAACAGCCGCGCTGGGCCCCTTGTTTACGGCGGAAACAGCGCGCCGCCGACAACGGCTGCACGGGAGCGCCCGGCCCGTGGACGGGCGACGGAGCACTCCTCAAATTAATTTACGCCCACGAGCGCCGACTCCATTTGTTACGGGTCAAGAAGCCTCCCGCAGAGGTTCCGCTCTCTGCCTTGTCCCAAGATGTTGTACCGCTATTTACGGCTGGTGGGCTGTTGGTTCAATTTCGTTGCATATGCGCACTTTAGGAGGTCATTCAACTATATAACGGACTCCTTTGTATCGCGTGTGGATGCCACTTGGTAATGTTTCCGTTTACCGGGAAGCTCCGTCCACAAACCTCCCGTCTTTCTGAGGAAGGCAAATTAGTTCAAATGGCTCTGAGCACTATGGGACTCAACTGCTGAGGTCATCAGTCCACTAGAACTTAGAAATACTTAAACTTAACTAACCTAAGGACAGCACACACATCTATGCCCAAGACAGGATTCGAACCTGCGACCGCAGCAGTCGTGCGGTTCAAGACTGTAGCGCCTAGAACCGCTCGGCCACTCCAGCCGGCGGCAAATTAGTGTTTGAAGTCTCGTCTAATAGAGCTCTTTACAGGGGAAGCACAAGTTCGGAAGGGACAGGGAAGGCGCAGTTATCCGGGAATTTATTACACAAACCATAACGGCCCACGCCTTACGCGATTTAGGAAGAGTGTGATCTTCCTCTCAAAAATGCGTACGGACAAAAGATAATTAACTAGAATAAATGTAACTCTATAAAACTCCCATTTAAACGCTGTCAGTTGTACACACTAGAATATTTTCCTTTGTGCAATAACTACTACAATATTTTTTCGATGTGCGGTAACTACTAGAATATTTTCCTTTGTTTGCGCTAACTACTTAAATATTCTTATGCACTACATATAAGCAGACAACATGCACTAAAATAAGTGCAGCCATCTGAAGATGGACACAACCCGAAACCCTTCATCGCAACAAAGATAAGCTTTTTAAAAGCACGTGTGGCCCGTTACGGTCTCCAACGACAATTTCTAATGGAACGACATCCAAGGCCTTCAACAATACCTGGCAATGGTAAAATAACAATAAATCTAGATGACGTTTCGGTCTCTTCTGAAAACGATTTATTTTTCACATAAATGCTGAAAATCGAAACTACTGCGAAACGTGCGACTTCTGTGTCTTTTGGACGATTATGATCACTTGCGGACTACTTTTCGAAGCCTTGGCCGTGTCACATTTTTCCATCTCCTAACAACTCTGCTGTCTTAGTTTTTGTATTTTGTATTGGATGTTCACAAATAAACTGAGAATACTATGAAATACTTTGTATCTGTGTTTACTGACAACATTTTGACAGAAGACAAATTTCTAATCTAATCTCGATGTGAAGTATTTCCTTTCGTTAACGCAGGCTTACGTAACATCTGTGATGCACCATTTCTGTCGTTCAAGATCGGTTGTCCTCACAAACACCAGATCATCCATCATCTTTGACTTTTCAACTACTTTATGGCTCTTCCCCATCCTCCACTTTCTCGTTGCTGGTCCCGTGGACCGTCTCACGGCTCTGACGTGAACGAGTGGCTGGGAAACTTTAACAGAGTCTGTTAACAAGCGCATGTCCTTCACAGACAAAATGAATAGCAAACGTTTCGAAATGGAGCGTCAATAATCTGTAGTACATCTTTGTTATTTTCAGTGAGAAACCTAACTACGGAAACTTTATCTGTATGGAAACAAATGCTGGAATAAATTCAGCATCCGGTGAGTGCAGTCTAAAATTCACGGAAAAACATATCGGACTTGTACGCCCGCGACAGGGACGAGTTCAACTTGGTATCTCCCGCTGCTCGCAACTAAACGGGACTGGTCTGTGTGTTCCTCTGCACGTGTCTGGAGCGCTCTGCGGTGGATGACTGCCATTCGTTGGACTGCACGTGGGCGCCGGCGGTGTTATCGCCGGTGCAAGCCATTACGGCGGTCGTTAACACCGCTCACGCAGGACCGCAATCTAGTAGCAACACCGCCTCGCTGGCGACGTTAGACGAGAACGGTTAAAACGATAACGACTTGTCCGCCGGTCCATGTGAGATTTACGAGTTGTATGCCTCTCGCTGGTGGTCCGATGCAGGCTCTGACGCAAGGAACATGTACTGCTGCAGTGCCCGAGCACTGGGCACTGCAGTCGGTAGAGCCTCAAAACAGCAGCCACTGATCTCTGGGATAGAGAGAATTAAAGGCATTACAGAAAGAAAAGGAAGAAAAAAAGAGGGAGAGACAGGGGCTGGACATTCTGCCCACAGGGTTTCTCTCTCCCACGTCAGTTAACGAATTTTACCTCCACAAGGACACTCCCAAAATTTCAGGACTTGTCCTTCTCACTCTTTGAGCCCTGCTTGGTTACAAATTTTCAGCTTTGACACAATCCACTCAACTTACACGTGCCGTTTATCACTTATTTTCTTATGTGCTTATTAGCTACATGACTGAAAATGCAAAAACTCTTCCAGTTACGATACCTTCTCGCCCGTCGTATTCCTTAGGCTACGTTTGAAACGTGTCTTCCTACAGCCTTTCTAAGTGAGTAAGAATATTACAAGCCAAACTCACAGGTCACGGCCTGCCAGACTGTATTCCAGGTAGATGCTGAGAACTGCAGCTACCTCCATAACTGCCAGAATAATCAATTAAAGTAAATCAATTCATCTGCAGCGATTTTCACTCTATTTGAAATAAACTATTTCATTCCACAGTAACGACCAACTTATACAACCAGTCATTTTCAAGGTTTACTCTTTTGCCGCTCATTGGGATAATCTACTGGTCCTTACTGTGAATCAGATCCATTGTGTACTCACAGCTACCTGATTTTATGCTTTTCAGCTCGGTTTACGTTATGCTCTGTTGTGTGGTGTGGCGTTATTAGGTTTGAATACAATCGTAACGTAATGTCATCGATGTTTACAATTCACAGTTTTCAATTCACTACTACATTTGTACATAAAAATCTCATTACAGTCGCTTGTACTGTAAAACTGACAACTGAGTCGTTTCTTTACTTAAGCAGATGTAGATCTAAAGAAAATCAGTCAGTCCAGTTGTAGCCCCGAAATGCTCCAGTCTGAAATAGAAAAACAAGTTGAAACAGCTTACTACACCCAAAATATCTCTAACCTAAGAGCAACAGTCGCAGACAGCCCACAATGACGAAATGTCTGGTAACAATGTTGTAGTTACAGTCCTCGCCTCAAAGGGAAAACCAACGTAGGTACATTAAATCGGTGTTCGGTTTGTAGATCATCACAATCTGAAGATACATTTCCCGTGTGCAGCAACCTCTGGGTCAGAGATTACTTAGCCGCTTTGTATATTAACCAAGATACCGTGGAAAATATCGGATAACTTATTTCTTTCATGAATCCCTTGCACATTTCGCATTAACTACGCAGGTGAAGACGGCGATCTTCCAATATTTTGCCCATCAGTACATTAGTTACTAGTACAAAACCAACTACACTTTGCCCAGAACAGTCATTACCGAACTTGTTGGAAATACGTATGAACTGATACACGTGTGATACGAAGGATATTTTCTCCACAGTAGGTCCAAAATTCGAGTATAAACTTCCTACAATTGTGGCGAGTGATACTCTGATACGCTGCGATGAATATCAGCGACATGCACGCCTTCGTCAACAGGAAAAGTCGGCATCATCTTTCTGGGACTGCGTCATTAAGGAAGCAATACATAATCTCATCAACAAGGATCGCCAAGATTCTTCGATAACAGGCCCGTCATAACATTGGCCTAGTATGGCCGTTGGTGAGTAACGTCTGGCCGCACTGTTGACAAACGCAGCGTACAGCGCACGCGAGGAAGAGCCGCTCTGCGATTTTCGGCAGAGGGAGTTTGAATATGGCAAATCATTGCGCATGCGCAATTTCCGCGGCTCCGCATTCTTCGCGCGCGTGTTCCAGAAACGGAGCGTCGACGTGCGGATACCGTCAGTCGTAACAAGCCACCGGCAAGGTTGAACCACCTGAAGATGTCGGACAGTTGCTCCGAGGAAATATTATGGAATTTGCACAACGTGATCCGGCGGTAAACCCGTGAAGACTATTTACAACACATCCGCTGGGAAAGCTTGAAGGGTTACAAGAGTTTTCATGTTACTGCCAATTAGCGTGGACACCCGGCACCACTATTGCCCTGCCGTCGCGGAACGAGATCAGACCACTGCGTCTTCGTCTCGACTGAACTGCTTTCGTAACAACGCAGGGACGCGTTCAGCAGAAGTACTACCGTGGACGGTATTGTAAAGCAACACCGATAGTTCCACACATTTTAAAAACCTATTCGTGATCTATTTTTATACTGCGCTTCAGACGTTCTGTGATCAAACAGGTACGCTTTTGTTGGATTCATGCAATCATCAGTAACATGGAGATCACATCATTTTCGGAAATAAAATCTGCTGTCCAGATTCGAACAAGTAAAGAGCGCTGAAAAACAACAGTTCTCAAAAGGCAGAAATTTCAGATGATGCAGTTGTCTATAAGAAGGTAGCGACGATAGAAGACTGGCGAATAGCGTGAAGAAGTGCGGAGGATCGACGAAAGGCGCAGAGACGAGCAACTGACGCTGAACGTCAATAAACTTAACTAACTGTGGACAAGCAGGCGAAGAAATCCACTAATTTACGGTGTTATCCCTGGTAGTGAATCACTGGGAACAATAACCAACGCAAAATACCACGGGGTAACCACCCGGAGTGGGGTGAAGTGATTTAACGATATGAAACAAATTGTAAGGGAAGCACATGCATGGCTTAGATTCGTTGCAAGAATCGGAAGGAAATGTAATTCCTCCACGAAAGAAGTGACTTTCACAGCACGTTGTTCGATCTATTCTCGAGTGTTGTTCATCGATCGAAGATCGTTTTCATTAACATAAGACGAAGACAAGATGTGGAGCGTTTCGCCACTGAGCTGATTAGTAGACACGAGAGCATTACGATGCTCAAAAAAACTCCAGCTGCAGACGCTAGAAGAGAGGCGTTGTGGTTCATGGAGAGGTTTACTACTGAAAATGAGTGAGAGTACGTTCCTCGAAAAGTCGGGGAACACAGTACTTCAATCTACAAATGTCTCGCGATATGACCATGACGAGAAAATACATCAAATCAGAGCAAATAAGGTGATCTATCGACAATCATTCGTCAACGTGCCATTCATGAATGAAACAGGAAGGCAGTAAGTAATAATGGTACCAGAAGTACCCTCCACCAGACACCATATGATGAAATGCAAAGTAGAGATTTGCGTAGATGGTTTAGAAAAGCTGTTTCTGTATTAGCATTAGCGTACGGAGAATATCAGTGAGTATGCGTGTTTCTCACAACAAACTTTTTGATCTGGATCTGTAAACGTGGTAGATCATTAGCAGAACGGCGAGTGGTAGAACGAAATGACCTGATCCTTTAATGCGCCGGGTCTCCGAGTAACAGAGCTGGACTAGAAAGGGATCAGGGGTCGCAAGCAAAACAGCAAGCGCTGGATCAGTATCGTGACGCTTCCATCTGTTAAAAAATTTAGGTTTTCGCATTGAAGGAAATGCTGCAAGTTCATGATTGTAGCGCAAACTCATTTCAAGATGCTTACGAAAATAAGTTTCTGAACCTGGCGCACACTTGCGATGCGACTGATCCATCTAATCTACCCTGTATCATCTCACACATTTTATGACCCATCGACATTTTCCGTAATTTTAAATAACAGACAGAACATTCCTGGTTGAGTCACAGACAGCCTAGAGAAGTTGCGGTTTCTCTAGGGTCGTCGACGGCAGTGCAATAATTCTATACGACAAGATTGTCGATAGGGAACGGTTACACTGCACGATCCCGAACGGGAGGAATGCTACAACGAACGAGCGAGTTTGTCCCTTCAGTTCGCAGCTAGTAAAGCATCGGGCAAACAACGATGTGGCAAGCGCCATATCGAAGCGAGGCGGCGATAAAATGCCAGCTCGCGGGAGCCGCGCGTGCCAAGTGGCTTTATCGAGAACACGGCCGGCTACTTGCGCGTACAAACAGTGGCTAGACACGGCAGCGGCAGCCGCGCCGGTACACGCCGGACAATGCGCGACGCCCACGCGGCTGAGTTATCGCGGCGCGGCGGCCGCCGCCCGCGCCTCTCAGCTGCGCCCCTCGCGTTGCCCACCATGGCGGACCGGCCAGCGAAACTCGGGTCCACTGCTGCGCCAACTGCCTACGGTGGCGTTTCCAGACTAATCAAACCATTACTGACCAGCCTAAGTGATCTCGGAGTAACGTCGCTGTCTCGTAAAGTGGACGTTGCGGATACAAGTCATACTCCCAGCGTGGGCCAGGGGCTTAAGTGTACGGTTTCTGTCAGAGAGTAACGCAGATCTAGAATGAAAATAGGATCGGAAAATCAAATGTGGTAGGTACAAAGAGTGATTTTGTTAACTGAGTGCGATGATTTCACTTCCGATGTGGCGGAGACATTGGAGAAACCAAAACGCAAATTTAAACTAATAATAGTAGTAGTAGTAGTAGTAGTATTAGTAGTAGAAGAGGAAGAAGAAGAAGAGGAAGAAGAAGAAGAAGACAGGATGATGTAAAAACGAGCACAGGTGTAAATACAGGCACCACACCCCTAGAGGATATGGGGAATGCTGTACTCTGGTGGGTACGACCGTCTAGGAGTAATAATAAATGAAAATCTAAAATGTATTGAGTATGTACCTGCAATGTGCAACATAACATTAGCATCTCTCCACGCTCTTATATATATATAAAGCTATTCCCTATTGACCTGAAAAAAAAAACCTGTTACTAAACTTCTACTTCCTACTATTGATTACAGCGATGTCATCCTGCAAGGCCTTTCTCAGGAAAGCCCACGCTGCTTGAAACTGTTTTTGAATGCCTGCGTTCATTATATCTCTGATGTTTCACTCTTTCATCATATTTCAGCAATATATGCACAGCTATCCTGATGGAGAGCAGACAACGGCAAAGATTTCCATAACCTCTGTCTTCTCTACTGTCATATCAACGAACACAATCCCTCACTTCTATCCTCGACCTTAACGCTCTTATCTGAACAAAATGGAAGAAACACCCGTCCCCATCAGAGCAACATTCTGTCTGTCTCACTCCAACATTCGGCCACTTTCTGGATGTTCTTCTCAATAGCAGGAATAGACTCTGGAATAACCTCTCGCATTACTTTAGAGAACTGAATAACATCGCCAGCTTCAGAAGACAGTTAATGACATCCCTGCTAAAGCAACAACAAGAATTACCATTGTCTCTGTATGCACTCGTTACCTTTCTACACCATTCTTTCCAACAAGACTGTCCTCTTTTTCCCAATATTCTTAACTTCTGCAGTCTCCTCAAATTTCCATTCACCTGGACCCTTTATATCAGAAAAAATCTATTTTGTACACCTATAAAATCTTTTTATGTCTCCCACTATCGTTATTATTCCTGTCATCATTGTATTATTATTATTATTATTATTATTAAAACAACTAAATGGTGTTCTCTGGAACAAAGACATAACGCACAGAACAAAAAAAACATACCATCTACCACACAATTATTGACAGTATCACGACATATGGTGCAGAGTTGTGGGAACTGACTCTGAGGCAGAAAGATCGCCTGCTGGCTGTCGAGATGGATTTCTGGAGACGGAGTTGTGGGTATTCCAGGCTTGATCTTATTAGAAATGATAGGACCAGAGAGGTTATTAATGTCGAAAGCACAATCCTAGACTACATACAAAGGAAGCGCCTACTCCGGTATGGTCACTTACACCGTATGCCAGACATAACATGGCCAAAAATGGCAGTGCACTCCACATCAGAGAAAAAAGCGAGATGCTGGAAAGACGACGTCAACGATGCAATGGCGGCGAGAGGTCTTAATGGAGGAGACTGGAATGACCGTGTACGATGGAGATTGGGATGCGAGAGGCGGCGGCAGCCGTAGAGTGGCAGCAGCTCCAGTAGTACAAGTACTGCAAGTATTATCTTTCTTAGTTAACAGTCATTCTTGCTTATTCACATAGCCACTTCAGACATTTTAATCATTTTCATACTATTTGTCATATAAAAATTCTTCTTCTTTAGGAAACTACATAAGGTACTGTATGTGTGAAACCCTGCTCTGATGTAAGAGAGGGACTGATGTCCCTAATTCGATCAAGTTAAACAAACAAATAAGAAAGAAATATTTACGGCAGTCTCCACAATTACACTGGTGTCATCTTTTCTGTTAAACGACATAAAACAGTTTCACTATTCGGCGTATCTTCCGTCCGCAACATTAAGATAAGAAACCACCATTCGGTGACGCAAAGCAGCAACCAACTGCATCATCACCAGAACGCCATAAAAGGATCACGTGACTAAGTCGCTTGACAGAAGTGCTATCAAGAACAGGTCGTTGAGTTATCCTGTGGCTAGAGGCCGGCCTGCGGGCAGAGGTTGAAAGTTCAAAGGCCTTCAGAAAAAGATATTTTATTCTATGAAACGATCTATTTCTTCATCGGACTGATCAAACTCCTGCGACCCACCACTCCCGGGCAGCGAGTGGTGATACACCAGACTCTTGTGACGCTACTTGCATCTTTTGCTATAAAAAGTTCTCTCCAGATGTTGGATGAGAAGAGTGGCTTAAATGTGTTATGTGACGGATGTGGACACACTTAGATTGTGCTGAGGCTGAAGGAGCTATTTACGTTTGCCATTTCTATAACTAATTCTAGATTTGATGTTCACAAAAATGGTTCAAATGGCTCTGAGCACTATGGGACTTAACTTCTGAGGTCATCAGTCCCCTAGAACTTAGAACTACTTGAACCTAACTAACCTAAGGACATCACATACATCCATGCCCGAGGCAGGATTCGAACCTGCGACCGTAGCGGTCGCGCGGTTCCAGACTGTAGCGCCTAGAACCGCTCGGCCACTCCGGCCGGCTTTTGATGTTCATTTAAAATGTTTGAATATATGTAAGTCACTTTTTTTTTAATTCCATTTTACAACCATTTTGTGAATTTTTGTTTTCGAATAGAAATAACTGACACTTATCTTTGTTTTGCCTGCTATCATCTATTAAACTTGTTATAGCTGTTCATGAAGGTCAAAAATCTAGAATTTTTCCGAAAGAAAATACGTTTAAATGAAAAACTAAATAGGGTGCCATAATTTATACCTTTTCCTCTAATAATAATCCAAAACTAACGGCCAAGAAGCGACAGGATTTAATACTGCGACCGATTGGTAACGAACTAATTTTGCAGTAGTTTATACGCAATTACGGTTGAAGAGTGAAAATGGAAAACGCTGTATGTGCTAAATCTGTTTTGTCAGGAGAATGAGAAAACAAAGTATCACCGCTTGAACGTAACTGATTTGTATTGGGATCACCGCATAACGTAAAAAATAAAGACTTGCATTAGAAAAATAGCTTTTACTGGTTTCGAACTGACAGGTTCACCTTCAGACAGTTCTTCATGTTTATATTACACTAGCTGAATACCTAGCGTTGCCAGGGTATGTATATATTACAGTCTTCCAGTTCCATATAATCCTTCTCCTCTCTCTAGCCATCTCTCCGCAGCTCCTCCTGCACCTTTCTCCGTTCATCTGCTCGTCCCTCAGCTCTTCTCTCTCTCTCTCTCTCTCTCTCTCTCTCTCTCTCTCTCTCTCCCACCTGCTCCTAGCCCTCTGTCCATCTGCTCCTTCCCTTTCCGTCCATCTCCTCCTCCCCCTTCTGTCTCCACGCTATCACTCTAGCCCCGATAAGAGGCTGGTGGTTCTTACCCCAACAACATTTTTCCCAGATCGGAACTAGTGTGTGTACCAAATTTGGTTCAAATCGTTCCATGGGTTAGGACGAGCTTTTCACCCGTGGCCCCACACGTCAAATATAACTCACATGTATTTAACATATTTCAGACGTATCTGTGCACATATATCGCCAGTATCTCTAGCGAATTTCGCCCTGCAGTTTTACCTTCAGGCAGCTTAATGTTTATGAAGTCGTATCTCCTCAACTTAGCGTCGTACAGTAACATAATTTTGCAGGTATATAGAGTGGCATATGTGGGTACTGTGTATGAAATGTTTTGCGGCCAGAGTTCGTAGTAAAGAAGTAAAAAATTAAACAGCATGCAGAAGGACCGTAGTTTTCCAAGCTTATCAGTATTTGAAGGCATATTTCTTGAACTATGTATCGTGCAATGATATATTTTAGCAGGAACATTCAGCGACATATGTGGATACTCTCTGAGAAATGTGTTGCGAATAGAGTTAGTAACAAAGAATCAATCAACTGAAACGTAAGGCATGGTGAGGCCTTTTTCCACTCATCTGACGTCATATCTCCTGAACTACGTGTTACATAGTGACATAATTTTGCTGGTACATGTAGTGGTATATATGAATACTGTCTGCAAAATGACTCGGGAATACAGTTACTAGAGCTTCCTGCGGCAGTTTTACTGCACTAACAGCGATAATATAGTAATCGATAAGCTCTTTTTCTTAATTTCCTGGGGAATGTCGGCGAGAAAAAGTTTCGCAGAAGTTTGAAATCATGTATACAGTTTGTTGCAAGTTACTAAGTGCTCTCATTTTCCAATACGGGATGAATAAAGCAAGGGCGTCGTGGGCTACGCTTCCTTTCTACCTCCCACCCCTACCACACCTACCTGTTTGATAGATACGTGGTTCTTACCTCCTCGGCGATTCTTTCGAGTCAGCATGCAGCATGTGTAGCAAGTTTGTTTGAAATCGGTCCAGTGGTTTACGAGATGTGGAGCATACATGCGTACATCCATTTTATAATATGTATGCATGTATAGATTTGGCGTTGTTTATGTTAGTCGTTGCCTGTTTTTCCCAATAATCAGTGTAAACAACAACAAATATAAAATACACGTGAACAGCCGTTTCAGATAAACCTGCCGGTTCGAAACCGGTAAAGGCGCTATTTGCCGGCCGGTGTGGCCGAGCAGTTCTAGGCGCTACAGTCTGGAACCGCGCGACCACTACGGTGGCAGGTTCGAATCCTGCCTCGGACATGGATGTGTGTGCTGTCCTTAGGTTAGTTAGGTTTAAGTAGTTCTGAGTTCTAGGGGACTGATGAGCTCAGATGTTAAGTCCCATAGTGCCCAGAGCCATTTGAACCAAAGGCGCTATTTGTGTGAAATAAATATCAACATTAACATTGGCTGGCTGCTGTTTTCTTCTTTGCAAAAATTAATTTGTATTTTATACACAGAAACGGTTTAAAGAATGATAGTTTTCGACAAAATAGCGGAACGAAACCTTCCATTCCATGAGGTGTCAGTACAGAGGCACTACGTATTATTTGTGGTACTACAAGCACAGAAATAAATCATTAAATTTTCAACTGGTAGAGCGGTAGTCAACAAAATCTACTTCTCAGATCTTTTAAATTCCTAAACTCCAGAGGAGGCACGGTTATAGGGATCAGTCGTAAGGTAACTCAATTTTTCCTCCACGCCTTTTGTTTTTAATTTTTCTTTCCCGATTTCAATTTTGTGTGTAATGTTATGGGCCTCCATGTAACTTGTTCAAATGTGTGTGAAATCTTATGGGACTTACTGCTAAGGTCATCAGTCCCTAAGCTTACACACTACTTAACCTAAATTATCCTAAGGACAAACACACACGCCCATGCCCGAAGGAGGACTCGAACCTCCGCCGGGACCAGCCGCACAGTTCATGTAACTTGATTCTGAAGGTTAATACCGTCATTCCCGAGACGATGCTCTAAGTCAATGAAGGGAAAATATTAGTATTAAGTTCGTGAACTGCAACGTAACAGGTTTCGCACAGTAGATCCACGAGACAAATAATGAACGCTAGCACAAACCCTAATTAAATGCTGCTGAAATGTCTGAAAAGATACATAGATAAGACGGGAAAATGTTTCGCAGTAAGTGTAATTACAATTGTCGTTCGCAGTAATCAATGACTGGGAAGTGTAACAGCATCGATAATGGATGTAATCTCCTTTTCAAAAAAGAAATATACGAGCAGAAAGTTAGTTTGACAGAATAAGCTACGAAAGAAATTGCTATGATTTGGACCACATTTTCAATGTTTTGGAATTGTGTGTCGTCCAAGGTATATTAAGCCAAAATACGTTTGAAATAAAGAAATATCGCCATAGTATGAGCTTCGCCGGTAAACAGCGTAAACGCTGCCTACCAGATAGAATAACTTACTGAGCCACACATCGGGTTAAAACCAGTGTCACGACTTCATGCACGAAGCTAAATACCGAAGCAGCCTCCTCCAGAATGGTGTACGAGGAGAATCAGTATAGGTCTACCGCTGATACAACTGTTTATCGTGTTATTCACAATGAACATGTAAGACTAGGAGACTGGTTCTAAGTGCAATAGATTAATGGCAGCAACTAGTCACTAGTTAGTGAATCGTTGCCAGAATTACATTATTACTTAAACTGCACACTTGCTGCGGAGTAAAGTTTATAGCATACAACCCGGCTTTAATTGTTTCTTCACCGACAGCGCACCAAAGAGTTACAAGCAGTATTACAGCCCTTTTAATGTGTTCTACTTACGACAGTATTTAAACTCAGACGTTCCTTCTTAAGTTCTCCGCCGTCTGTTGTAGTTGCACCAGTGTGTGTTTGCAACAGTGTGAAAGTGTTAACAACATAAATTCTGCTCATTATACGCCGATTGGACAGGAAACGTGCTTTAATTTTCTCTCTCTTTCTTCAGCTGAGAACCGGTCGTGGCAGGCTGCCACGGATCGTACGTGTGCGCGCCACGCCACGCACAGCGCGCTGGGTCGCCTCGGTGCTTATGAAGTAAGCACTGCCGGGCACAAAGTCCTACGTAAGGGCACCGTGATTTAAGCCGGAATCCGTGAGCATAAGTATCGTAAATAGAAGACAATTACGCAGCGCGGACAGACGCGCGAACAATGCGCGGCCCACGCCGTGACGCGCTACCGGTCACCGCTGAGTCACCGCCGCCCACCGCTGCTCGCGCTGCCCCACTGTTCCCACGGTACCATTCAGCGCAGCTCACACTCACGTCCTTTCTCAAAATTCCGTTAACCGATGAAATAATCGGCGGCTCATTTCTCAACAACGTATTCCAACCACTGCTACAGATTCCATATATGCCTCTAAAACGTACGTATTACGAAGTTTACTAGGCTTTTACGTCCAAATCAGACTTCTTGTATAGGGGGCAGTCAAATGAAATTAGACAGAAGGGAAAGAAAACACGAAACCTTAATTATGTCCAGTGTGCAACTCTTCGTCCGGAGCAAATCGACGGCCACGAATGTTTTTCTTCAGCGTACCAAAAACATGGTACTCGCATAGGGAGCGATCGGAACTGTATGGAGGACATGGAAAGAGCTTGTGTTGCCAACTTTGTTTCGGGTACGCTGCAGACGTTTAACTGGGAAGCCCTTAGACATCTTCCGTACAGTGCCGATCTCTTCCCGTGCGATTTCCATATTTCTGGAGCCTTGGGGAAAGACATTCGTGCCCGTCGATTTGTTTCGGATGAAGAGATGCACGCCTGAGTACGATCAGGTTTCGTAGACAACCGCAAACATTTTTCCAAGAAGCCACTGAGCGTCTTGTCTCACAGTGGAATAAATATATTAACAGTTACTGCGATTAATTTTGAAATATTGAACAGTTTACTTACTTTTTTTCTATGTCTCTCGTTTTCATCTGACTGCTCCCTTATACGTAACGAACGATATCCAAAAGTTTCGGAAATAAACTAATTACCACTATTACGTCTTACCTAGCAACATCACGTTCAAAGCAGCCTCCTTGGGGGGCGGCAACACAGAGCCGAACGTCTCTGGCACTTTTAAAATACATTCTGAAAGCCTCTGTTAGGGCGTTTAATACACTCAACAATTCCATTTCAATCTCCTTCACTATATCAAATCTTAGCATCATCTGCTTGATTTCGAACTTGCGAAGAGGAGAGGAGCCACACGGAACTAAGTCTTGGTGAGTACTGCGGGCGGTAAACAGTTGTCATCTTGAATCTCTTGGCAAATCAAAACAATGTGCCGAACTGGGACTTGATGCCGGGACCTTTGCCTTGAACGGACAAATGCTCTATTAACTGAGCTGTACATGCACGACTCGATCCACCCAGTACCTCCTCTCCTGCATTCCAAACGTCACAGGAGTTCTCCTGCGTAACTTGCGGGGCTCTCACTCCCGAAAGAAAGGATGAATCGGTAGCTAAGCTGTGGGGGCGGCTACGGAGTCGAGCATGGATAGCACGGATTTGAACTACGAATACGTTTCAAATCAAACTAGCGCTGAAAATTCGTTCTTCTAATTGTCCTGTTTTCATTCAAAAATTTCGTTGTACGTCTGTACACGTTTTCCCCTCGTTTCTCCCTCAACTGTCTAAGAACGCCGCAATGTAACTCCCTATTGGCAGCCTGACTACAAGACTTCGTAGTCTCCAGTTATTCGAACGGCGCATAATGATCTGCACCAGATAGTGTGGACACATTTCAAAAGGCTTACCGACGGACATCTTTCTTTCAACCACGCGTTCCAGGATACTGCGATGAAAGCACTACCGCCTATTGTCATTGAATGCGCATTGGTCGAACCTGGCACCGACATGACGGTGACTAGTAATGTGAAGAAATCGGATTCACAGTTTGAACTCTGTGGTGAGAACCCTAAGAACGTACTGCAAAGATAAGTAGATATCATAACACATATGCATGTTTGATATACTGTTTCCCCGACCATCTTTTCCAATTATAAACAGAACAACTGCGTAACAAGTCACTAAGTTTTTAGCGTTTTTCATTTTGCGACCCATTTCAGCGACTTTGCTCCATTAGCAGATGGCAGTTCCGGTTTTTACCTCACGTGCATTGCCCTTGGAAAACCAAAGGTAAGGAAATATGTAGAATGTTCTAAGTGTACCACTTTGATTACAGAACAATATTGGTTGATCAGTAAGAAGTATTTTGGAGCTGGTAACGTCACGTTTCCGGAACGCGTCGTAAATACAAAAATTTTAAATGTATTAACTGATTACACTGAGTTTTTATTTGTATTTTAATAGACCACGTTTACCAATGAAATAAATTGAAGTTCGCTTCAACTGTTGACAAGAATGGTCTAGACATTTCGCGATTCCCCGTCATTACAAAAAATATTTCTTTGTTTCCATCACAATGTAAGTCATTCAAGTGATTAACAAAGCATCTGGTTGGTGCATAAGTTCGTAGGATTTTTCCTTAAGTTTAATAAACACAACATATATACATAACAGACTTTAGTCATCAACAATATATTCTCCTTCAATATTTACAACCGTCTGCCAACGCTGGGGTAAGTTTTCGGTTCCGCAACTGTAGAAATCACGTGTTTTTGAGGCGAAGGACTCGCCTAGCCATGTTCCGAGGGCACTTTCATCCAGAAAGTAAGTTCCTTGAAGGTTGTTCGTTAGAGACCCGAAAAAGTGAAATTCTGAGGGCGCACGATCAGGTGAATAAGGTGCGTGCGGAATGCCTTCCCAATCCAACTCCTGCAGAGTTCTTTTTGTTAGTCTAGTAGAATGCGAGCGGGCCATATCGTGCAGTAGACATCACTTCACGCAGTTTTCTTGGTCGTTGTTCTTGGACTACGTCTGCAAGACGCCTCAGCTGCTGACAATAAATGTCAGCAGTGATGGTTACACCTCGGGGAAGCAATTCGTAGTACACAACACCGTCGCTGTTCCACCAGATGTACAACATAATCTTTTGTGGATTCGCGCAGATCATTTGTACGGAAAGTTGCTGCTTTGTTTGGGCTCAACCATTCCTTTCTTTTCCTTGTGTTAGCATAACAGCACCATTTCTCGTCGCCACTAACGGTACAGCATAACGACACCATTTCTCGTCGCCAGTACCGATACAGTATACGAATGGTGTGCGTTGTTCACGAGCCAAGCCATGACGAGCAAGCAGATGCACGAATGTTCAAATGTGTGTGAAATCTTATGGAACGTAAATGCTAAGGTCATCAGTCCCTAAGCTTACACACTACTTAACCTAAATTATACTAAGGACAAACACACACACACATGCCCGAGGGAGGACTCGAACCTCTGCCGGGACCAGCCGCACAGTCCACGACTGCAGCGCCTGAGACCGCTCGACTAATTCCCCGCGGCGACACATGTATGCCCACCCGCTGATTTTTATGATTTTGGCTTAGAGGGTACAGTACTCGTACACTCGATTTTTGAACCTTACCCACAGTACGCCTTCCCCACAGCACGCAAATGTTGAACGATGCGTGGATTGATCACAGTTCATCACATTTGCCAGCTCTCGAGTACAATAACGTGGATCTTTGTGTATTAATGCGTTTAAACGCACTAAAACCATTGCTCGGCGCAATTCTTTCTGGCTGGGTTGCCACCGCTGCTGTCACCTCTCTGCTGAACTCAAAACAGAAGAATATGTCGGAAATGTTCCGATTTCTCCACTTGGCACTCCATTTGCTAGCGTCCACTGCTCCACTATCTCCAAATTACAAAATGACAATATATAATCTCAAATAGCAACAATGATCTATAAACAAAAAATGGCAAGCAATAAATAAACCCATGGCATAGGCAATGTCAACACGCAAAACAAAAACGCAACGAACTTTCGCACCAACCTCAAATAAATAGAATATATACCGTAACAACAGGAACACACAACTTGCAGGACAAATAGAAGAAGTAGTCAGAGAAATGTTTCCGTCCAGGGATTCTGAACAGTAGCTGGCGTACATATTTCAGGACGGCGTTCGATGAACAGCCCAGAACCAGCACAAAATCTCTAAAACGCACAAGTGATTGCCGGCTCGTTGTGAGGCCGCTCCCACTGTCAGCTGCTGAGTAGCCCTGTACTATCCCGCCGACCTGCTGACGGCCGCGGGTAATAAATTTTACTACTGTTTTTCGTCGGTCGGCGATATTTGCGCGCCTTATTAAGGCTTCCACGGCTGCAGCGGCGGCGGCGGCGGCCAACCTGCTGGCCGCGTCGCCCGGGGGCCATTCCATTATGCCGCGAGTGGTTATTCATGCAACACGGTGGCGCGAGCAGCCACCTGATCCAGCCGGCCACGCCCGTGTGGCTCTAATTACGCTGCCGTTTAATAGGCCATCTGATTTACACGTCGTTATCGCGGGCCCCTTATTGTCTCTGTTAATGTACGCTGTCCGCGTCTCACAAACTTGTCGCCCTGTCACGGAGCATCGACAACCGCGCCGAAGAACGTACGCCAATTCTCACCGACAGTAACAGGTTCCGCAATCAGCATGCATTAACACTGGTTCTCGTTATACAGTGTCATTGTCCCTACGTATCCCTTAGACGCGTGATTTCTTGAGTGTGCTTGACTGTTATCACATTCGCTTGAAAATGCTGAACACAATCATGAAAGACAAGGAAAAAAGAGAAGAACCACGATGCAACTAGCTTAAAACTCAACTGTATGTAACAGATGGCGCACTGGGCCAGCTGCTAAACCGCAAGCGAGTAAAAGTTAGCCGCCAGGTCTACGGTAAATGGCAAACTACTTACAAATTACATTTCTCGAATGAATTAAAATTCTTCATTTTGACGCATACTGAAAACTGGAAAAACTGGAAGCGGCGAGGAGCAGCAGGATAAAATGTAAGAAGAAATCGTTTAACGCTGGAAAGCGGACGTTCCTAATGTGAGGAACCTGCCTAACTTCAACATCACAACCTCTCTTGTAACAGCTTTAATAATTTCATGTGTAAGTAGCAAAAGCAAGGTCTGTGAGTGTGTCTCTTTGAAGAAACATTTAGTCCTCCTCGCATTTAGTATCTACGTCGCCTGTGTTCTGAGGCATTACAGCCTCTACAGAAACCAGAGTACGTGAGGGACGTAAATTTAAAAATTCAGTTTCTGAAATCATTCCATTTCTTACCAATAACTACGGGCATACAAAATTTCAATTTAGTGCGTTGCCCGAAGTAGCCAAAATTCTTCTTTGATCATTCATACTTGCTTAAAAGAGGCTTTGAACCTTCTAAAATATGAGACAAAAAGTCTAATCCTTGAAAGGAAAAACCCTGTTCTGCGGAATTCGGAGCTGGTCTGCGCCAATTCCACATCCCTTGCAGTGTCTGGGTATAGTCAAGATACATTTGTCAACAATGATACGTTAGGTTGGCGTCAGCAAGCATCAGTACGTGTACGAAACAGACAATTCTTTCGCTTCAAACCTTGATTTTTCTTTGCTGTACTGACATTTGATTGTATGTTTGTGACCTTGTAGTACACAGTTTTGTCCTTCAAGTAAGAATGAGCGGTAAGAAAGTGTACTCAGGCGGAAAAGTTGCGAAAACATTGTATCCAACGCGGTGTGGAAGCAGTATGTCATCAAAGCGTTCAAAGAGTAGATATGAAGGAAAGCGTCAGTGCCAATGCTACCAAATTGAAAGAAAATGACCAGGATTCTGGTGTGACTTTCGGATTGAGCAATAGTGTTATACATTTTCTTGCTGTTTTCTCTGTTATTTCTCAACACGCGAAATGTAAAACGTGATGCTGACATTACAAAGCAAGAACGAAGTCCTTTACGCTTAGGAGTCACAGTAATTATTGCTTGTCCAAACTGACCAGAAGCTGTCATAGCAAGGAGAAGTTTATACGGAACGCATATGAAATCAACCGTCGAATCGTCCTAGCAAAGTGCGTGTTTGGAGTAGGGCTAAATGGAAATGTAAAGTTTTCTGCGTTAATGGAATTGCCACGACCGATATTTCAATCATTCCATGATAAACTAGTGGATATTAATTCGATCGCAACGGCAACAGAACGACAGACCAGTCCTGGGATAACAGTTCAATGGTAAGAGTTTCCTGAAAGTAAAATTTTTTCATCTGTTGATGTCTATAACACATTTAAAACATCAAACGCATTTTCTCTGAATATGATTTTTCAAAACGGCACGCAGCGTAACTCCAACAGATTCAGTCCTTTTATTCGAAAATTTCACCACGTCTTTGAAGTATCGTTTCAATGCGAACCACTTAGAAGATTTTCGATTGGTTAATTTAAACAATATTTATTAACAAAAGACTGTCTTTTTTGGTAAAAATTGTTAGACTTTATTCAAACACTAGCCAGTTACACAAAAATTAATATTTCTAAAATCCCCTAGGAGGTTCACTAGTTACACTCACGTAGATTACACAGATATTTTTTTCTGTTTTCCAGATTAAATTGGAACCAGTTACAGCGAGCGCCGCAGATCGCCTCAAATTCAACATGCCTCAGGAAAATTTCTGCAGAGTAACCATTTTTGTAACATTTTCCGACAAAATTTTTTTGTAATGTACTTGAATATACGCTCAATAAATACCCCAAGTATTACGTCTCCATCCCCTTTCCTTCCGCTGAAGAAATAAAAAAACCTGTCAACTTATTTATTTATTTATTTTATAGATCGAACCAATGGTGTTACCCTTTAAGAGGTTCCTATAAACATTTCCAGAATTAAAGAAAAGCTGATTGTTGATATACTGCACAGTCCCTATCTATCACCTTAATAATTCTAGCTGGGTCACTAAGAGAAGTTTAGCAGGAATAACAGCTATATAAATCTACGTAAATGACTTCTGAAAATTGAGCTTTTCCCGGTGTATCTATTGTTCCAATAATTTAAAGGAATGCAGTCGAGTAACGTTCTCGGCAATCACCTATATTTCGACAGGCGAGCACCACGTCGATTCCAGAGCCCAACTGCAACAAGAGATCGCTGTGCGTAACAATTCAAGTCCACCATCAGCTGGCTTGCTCCGACGCTCAGTACCAGGTTAAACAACAGACGGACACAGTTAACTCTAATACTTCGAATGTTGTTGTTCGTTACCGACTCGCTATCGATGACGTCTGTGGTTGGTCGTCTTTGGTTGTGTGCTGGCGCTAGTTGTTTACTGTGTATGTGTGTGGCAATTCCGCGTACCCACAAACCCGCTCACGATGGTTTAAGACAGCATGCTACGACCGAAAATGTAAACATTTCTTTGAAAAATCGTCACAGTTCTCAACTTTCGCATCTGTAAAGCAAAAGACCTGTATTTAAAGGGAAAATATTGTAAAATACCTAGGATCAGTATTTTGGCAGAAATATTGTTTTTTAATTTTGTTACATTGTCTTTGTATAAAAAGCCACAACTGAAGTTCTAATCTTGCAATCAAGCTCAAAATTTTATTGCACATAATAAGATAGTTATAGAACGACTGAACTACAAACATTAATTTACGTTTAAAATTTTATTATCTACAATGTTTGAATTTTGTACAATCACAATCAAGTATTTCTTGCTAACATGCAATTCTATAAACCAGAATTTGCTTAGAAGTTATCATACTTCTTAGTACCTTTGGGACAGCTAAATGTCTTGAACAGCTCCTGAAAATTTCATCGCATTAGCTCACATATCGAGTACTCTTTGACGGAAAGCTGCTAAGAATGCAACAAATGTAAAACCCAGAAAACGCAGTTTAAAGATTTAGTTTATATATTTCAACATGAATAGGCTTATCTGTATTTTGAAATTCTCCATAGTGATACTCTTCATCCTCCAGGTGTGTCTTCACTCCCCTCCTTATCTGTCTGGCCTCTATTTGCAGATCAAGCAGTGCTCTGCCAACTTTGTTAATCCCGCTTTGATCGATAGTGTAAATTTTTTTTGCAGTTAATACACACGGGTTTACACCAAATCTCTTCAAAACTTCAATTCTGTCAGTATTTCCCTCTATGAAGTATGAATGTCTTCACAGACACCTATTTTTAGTACAGTAAATCCACAGCATGTATTTCTTCAACAGGTAATCCAAATTATATTATTTAGAATTTAATTCCTAGTCTACGTTTTCCCATGAAGACACTTGCTCACTAAATAAGGGATATCAGAGCTCGTACTAAATGATTTCCACGTGCTGTCGGAGGGTGGAACGGTAGAGAAATAGCCTGAAGGTGGGTTTAAGAGCCCTCCGCCAGGCACTTAAGCATGAATTGCAGAGTAGGCATGTAGATGTAAATGAAATCGCTCTTAAGTGATTGGTTCACTTGTTTGTAGGTGAGTGTATTTTTCTCGCCTACTTTAACCAATTAAGGTGCCATTAAACTTATGTCATTGACTCCCCAACCTATATTTAGTAGGAATAACACTGTAAATCATTAATTGTTCACGTGCTCTTAAATTTCTCATATTGAACCCCATTCCTGAAATGTTAAGTTTTTACAGAAACCATCCTGTTGGGTTCAATGCGGTTACGCTTAGGTCCTAAAATAATAAAATGATACTTTGTCATGATAAGAGAAATAATTTAGGTTAGTCCTAGAACCGGATGATAAAACAATATTAATAAATTTTTATATTATTCTCATGGTTATGAGAATAATAAAAGTTCTGAGTACAATAGCAGTGGAAATCTAGAAAGAACACTACATGCTCAACACGTCCCGACCAAGCGAAGTGAGTGCTGGGGACCATTACATCACATTGTGGAAGTAGATACCGTCTCCTGGTCAGTAAATTAGAATACAGGAATGCATCATAAGGCGCGAACCAACACGAATTAAATAATTCATTGACTATGTTAAAATGAACATTTCATTATTTACATTACTCCCATGACGCCTTAGTTCCTTATACATTTGTATTCCACTTCCAAGAAGAATAATTTTCATTCGCGCACAGTGCTTATTAATAACTACCTCCTCTTCCAAGTGATACAGTAATCAACTACGGCACAGTGCGGCCTCCTCTCCTGGCGCACATCCTCCGTTTCGCTAGTCTACAGAACACGCTCGTTTCACCGTGGGACTGCTACGGTCGCAGGTTCGAATCCTGCCTCGGGCATGGATGTGTGTGATGTCCTTAGGTTAGTTAGGTTTAAGTAGTTCTAAGCTCTAGGGGACTGATGACCTAAGATGTTAAGTCCCATAGAGCTCAGAGCCATTTGAACGCTCGTTTCATTGTACTTACAGTAAGCCACGCGCGCGAGTGTAGTTGGATGTGTTTCCTCTTACCTGAAAACAAACAGTGGTATATTAGACACACAAAAGGAAACCGTAAACTGATTACTATCAAATTAAAAGCACACAATAAAAATTTGCCGTGTGCAACAAGAACAAACAGGTGCTTTTGCGTAATACTTTCCAGTGCAAGTTCTTCCTAAAACTAACAGTTACAACTCGCAGTCAATCAGAAAAGCTACAGCAAATTTGGAATAGGATAACTACATTAAGAAGAAGAAGAAGCCTAAAAACAAACATGTATGGATGCTGTCGCTACGCAACACTTACGTTTCGCCTTACACAGGGTGCCTCGAAAAATATTCATGAGACTGACGTGGCTCTTGTTAATGAACAGGAGAATTCCTCGTCGCAGAAGATGCTGGGAACCATGATTCCGATGCACCAATCAGTTGCTAACACATGTATGCGCACGCGCATCTCCCACATGCTTTGTCCGTATTTCGCTGTGTCCTTAAGTTCGAGTGAGTCAGAGGGAAAAACGTGTTTAGCGAGCAGTTGAATGCAATACAAACTGGTGCTCACTAAAAGACAACACGTGTTCATTGTCTCGAGTGTTACATGAAGCACAATGCATGGGAAACGCGTACAGAATTGTTTACGCAAGAGTCTGGGACAGGGAGTGTTCTGGCAAAACCTCCAGCAAAGTCTGCAACACAGAAGTTAGTGCAAGATGAAGTAATACGGGCCCTGTAGCGAATAAAACCGTAACTATCCGGAAAGAGTTCGAACACGGCGTCAGTCTTCTTATAATTATGTTTCGGGACAGTTTTACTTTGCCCACCCCGCGTATGTAATGTAAGCAATGTATAAGCTTACATAATAATTACCGTTCATGTCTTCTGACGTAACTAAGGGCTGCAGAAGTTCACTAACTTATGACAATGAGTGCTACAGTTGCCACGGAAACGTTAGGTAGTCTGGAATACACAAGTCGACCAGAAAGCCCAAAAAAAAAAAGTCTTTGTCTGGATAGAGGCTTGTTAAGGTGTTTTTCACCACAGTAAAATTGTTCCTTCGTAGCGAACTATTACGCTGAGGACAAATAACGATAGCATGGGTAGAAAAACTACCCGTGTCAGCAAAATTGGATAAGGTCCTAGCACCGGATTTTGAAGGAGAGACTGAGACAAAGTTTTAAAAGTTAGATGGTAATTCGAATTGCTTACTTTCACCAGCAGTACTCCAGATTTTCTTGCCTCTGTGAAATTGAATAGCGGAAATAAAAATTAATTTTGGATAACGTGAATAGCATCTACTATTCATATCTGATTTATCTTATTCCTTGTGCGGGGAGACGAGGGGGAGGGATTGGGGCGGGCATGGCAATAGCTTAAGTGTTCCGAGGTACTCATTTCAAAAAGCACATGAAACAGACGACAAACTATCACTTTCAATTTCGCGATTCTGTTCGCTCCTTTGAATTGGAAATATGTTGTCAGTTGCTACGTGAATTTAGTTGATATTAATTATCTTCACTTTACAGTCAGATGCTATGCCTATTTGCAGAGCAGTTATCGAAATAACAATAGTTTGGGCGTACTATGTAGAAGGATGCCGTTAGGCTGGTGTTATCAGTGCAAGACTTGCCGATTAGGCTATCATCCACGTCTCATTCATATCCCGTCCCCATCACACACAGATGATGAAACGCTACTCAGCGAATCTCACAACAGCTTCTATATCTCTAGTCGTTAGTCATACGTTATAACTGAAACATCTCAGACAGACAACGTTCGTGCCTTTACCACGACAAGACGTTCATTACCAGCGAAATAGTCATAGTGTTTCGTTTTTGTTTCATTCCCTATCAACAAATGTTATATTAGCAGTAGCGCTAGTTACCAACAGTACAAGTCGCGTGTACTGTGACCTCACGTGTTACCATCAACGTACACTCTCCACCAAATACATGTAGTATTCGAACAAGCGATTTTTCTGACACCATCCACGACTAGTGCAGACACTTACTCCTGAAGAACGTAATTCCTTTTTCCTCCGTATCTTCCTTTGTGCGCCGCGTCTCTTTACTTTCGAACAACTCAGAGACGTTGCAACAGTTCCCGAGTTGTTAAAACGTGTTTCGTTTTTGTTTCATTCCCTATCAACAAATGTTATATTAGCAGTATTTGCTTCTCTGTCTAGTGTGTAATCGCAATACTTTGTACGAAGTAATGTATAATTGAATGTGTACGAAAGAAGAATTTTTTCCATAGTCAGTAATATTGTCAAGAGATAACAAGTACAAAGAATCATTAAGGACAAAATTTCCAACAGAACTTGTTCAGATGATAAAATGCATGTGATTACGTTTCTATCTTCCTTTGGCAGTAGTTTAAAGCAACAACAGTTACGGAAACATGTTAGGCAATCTAACTTTACATTATATATAGCGTTCTTTCGATTGTGAACATATGCATAACAAGAGACACGTAAACATCTCGAGTCACGTTATAGCGCCGGGTTCGCGAACTTGTGTTGCAAGCCCATTTTCAACACCGTTAACTCAGTGTTCTAAAGCGAACACTTACTACCCCTGTCATAGGTTGTCCCCCTTCCCCGTCCACGGCTCCCCCCAAACCCCCCCCCCTCTCCTCACTCACTCTCTCTCTCTCTCTCTCTCTCTCTCTCTCTCTCTCTCTCACACAAACACACACACACACACACACACACACACACACACACACCGTTCTCGGCTGTAATAAAAAATAAAATAGAAATGGCAAATTCTAAAGTGTCTCAACTCCAGGTGTTTACAGTAGCATGTAAAATGGACCACTTCAACGGTTCCATTTAACCACGTCTTCTGATGTCTTACAAAAAGGGGGAACTGAGTAAACGCCGAATGTACATTACCTCTTTATGGAAAAGTCAGTATTTAGTCTAGTTCAGGATGCCGTCACTTTCTTAAATAGCTTGGACAAGGAAACATTATTCGTCTCGTGCACTTCTAAAACATATGGCTCTGTGGTTCAGTGGGTTAAGTACCACAGTATGAATTCAAACCACGTTCAGTCTTACGAATTTCATTTGTCAGTCATCAATTTTTCCACCTCTAGCTATGTTTGCTGCAGTGAAAAAGGCTAAGTGGCACCGCTGACCTGAGTCTAAATTAAACTATAGGTCCCCATATAACTGTTCAAACGTCGGAGAAAGGCGGGGGCATCACAGCGTTACCTATTACCTTACATCGAAAATTGGGCGAACGTGAGATCTCTTAACAACAAGATGATGCCTTGGAGTTTTAAAATGGTTCAAATGGTTCTGAGCACTATGCGACTTAACTTCTGAGGTCATCAGTCGCCTAGAACTTAGAACTAATTAAACCTAACTAACCTAAGGACATCACACACATCCACGCCCGAGGCAGGATTCGAACCTGCGACCGTAGCGGTCACGCGGTTCCAGACTGAAGCGCCTTTAACCGCACGGCCACTCCGGCCGGCCTTGGAGTTTTAATGCAGTTAAAAACTTCTAACAAAAATTTCATTCGATCGCCAGCCGCTATCAAAGAAAGCATTACAACTTCGGAGAAAGTGCATTCGGAATACCTGCTAATACGGAGATGACAAAAGCCGTGGCCTAATATCGTGTTGGACCTCCTTTTGCCCGCCATAGTGTGGCAACTCGACGTGGCATGGACTCAACAGATCGCTGGAAATCTCCTGCAGAAATACTGGCCCATGTTGCCTCTATAGCCGCCCATAGTTCCGAAAGTGTTGCCGGTGCAGAATTTTGTGCACGAACTGACCTCTCTAATAGTTCCACAAATGTAAGACGAGATTCATGTCGGGCGGTGTGGGCGGCGAAACTATTCGCCCGAACAGTCCTGAAAGTTCTTCAAACCAACTGTGCGAACAAATGTGGCCGAATGATATGGCGCACTATCCTCCATGAAAATTCCGTAGTCGTTTCGGAACATGAAGTCTACGAATGGCTGCAAATAGTCTCAAGTAGCGGAACATAACCATTTCCAATAAATGGTCGGTTCAGTTGAATCAGAGCACCCAGTCCATTTCATATAAGCACAGCCCAGTCCATTATTATATACAGGGTGAGTCACCTAACGTTACCGCTGGATATATTTCGTAAACCACATCAAATACTGACGAACCGATTCCACAGACCGAACGTGAGGAGAGGGGCTAGTGTAATTGTTTAATACAAACCATACAAAAATGCACGGAAGTATGTTTTTTAACACAAACCTACGTTTTTTTAAATGGAACCACGTTAGTTAAGTTAGCACATCTGAACATATAAACAAATACGTAATCAGTGCCGTTTGTTGCATTGTAAAATGTTAATTACATCCGGAGATATTGTAACCTAAAGTTGACGTTTGAAACCTGCGACGTTCAGTTGCGTGTTGTAACAAACACGGGCCACGGTCGGCGAGCAGCATCTGCAGGGACATGTTTACGATGACGACCGTGTTTACGAGTATGGCTGTGGTGCACTGTTGTGGTTTGGTCTAGCTGTCGCAGTGTCCGCATGTAGCGCTTGCTGCTATTGTTATTCTGCATTCGTCTCCGTACGCAGACCAACTGTAGTACACCGTGTTACCAGACGTCTGTGATAGTGTAGTGTTGTAGGAACTGTGACCATGGTGTATTCGAACTCTGGAAAGGTGGAGATGATACTCATCTATGGCGAGTGTCGACGAAATGCAGCTGAAGCCTGCAGGGTGTATGCAGAACGGTACCCGGACAGAGAGCATCCGACGTGCCGCACATTGCAAAACATCTAACGCCAACTGTGTGCAACAGGTATGGTCGTAGCACGCAAACGGGTCCGTAACAGGCCCGTCACAGGAGAAGCGGGTGCAGTTGGTGTGTTAGCTGCTGTTGCCATAAACCCACACGAGTACACGGGACATTGCGAGAGCCGGTGGACTGAGTCAAAGTAGTGTCATGCGCATACTGCATCGTCACCGCTTTCACCCGTTTCATGTGTCACTACATCAGCAATTACATGGTGAAGACTTTAATCATAGAGTGCAATTCTGTCAATGGGGATAACAGAGAATGCGTTGCAGTTCTACCTGTTTACCGATGAAGCGGGTTTCACAAACCATGGGGCAGTGAATCTACGGAACATGCATTACTGGTCCGTGGACAATCCTCGCTGGCTCAGACAGGTTATGAAGCAGGTTTCACAAACCACGGGGCAGTGAATCTACGGAACATGCATTACTGGTCCGTGGACAATCCTCGCTGGCTCAGACAGGTAGAGCGACAGCGACCGTGGACTGTAAATGTATGGTGTGGAATCATTGGCGACCACCTCATTGGTCCTCACTTCATTGCAGGGCCCCTAACAGCTGCAACATACATCGCGTTTATACCGAATGATCTGCCAACGTTGCTCGAAAATGTCCCACTGGGAACGCGTCGACGTATGTGGTATCAGCATGATGGTGCACCTGCACGTTCTGCGATTAACACTAGGCTGACCCTTGACAGGATGTTCGACGGGCGTTTCATAGGACGTGGAGGACGCATAAATTGGCCAGCCCGTTCTCCTGATCTTACACCTCTGGACTTCTTTCTGTGGGGTACGTTAAAGGAGAATGTGTACCGTCATGTGCCTACAACCCCAGAGGATATGAAACAACGTATTGTGGCAGCCTGCGGCGACATTACACCAGATGTACTGCGGCGTGTACGACATTCATTACGCCAGAGATTGCAATTGTGTGCTGCAAATGATGGCCACCACATTGAACATCTATTGGCCTGACATGTCGGGACACACTCTATTCCACTCCGTAATTGAAAACGGAAACCGCGTGTTACGTGCACCTCACCCCTCATGGTAATGTACACGTGCGTCAGTGAAAAAGACCAATAAAAAGGTGTTAGCATGTGGACGTAATGTGCTGTTCCAGTCTCTTCTGTACCTAAGGTCCATCACCGTTCCCTTTGGATCCCTACGTAATTCGGTGCTCTCCGATACACACGATCGAACAGCGGAGGAGTGGTACTCAAGCGTCAACTTTAGGTTACAATATCTTCGGATGTAATTAACATTTTACAATGCAACAAACGGCACTGATTACGTATTTGTTTATACGTTCAGATGTGCTAACAAAACTAACGGGGTTCCATTTAAAAAAAAGTAGGTTTGTGTTGAAAAACATATTTCCGTGCATTTTTTTATGGTTTGTAATAACCAATTACACTAGCCCCTCTCCTCACGTTCGGTCTGTGGAATCGATTCGTCAGTATTTGATGTGGTTTACGAAATATATCCAGCGGTAATGTTAGGTGACTCACCCTGTATAAAGCACAGCCCACACCATTATGGAACCACCACCAGGTTGCACAGTGCCTTATTCGCAACTTGGGTCCATGGCTTCGTGGGGTCTACGTCACACTCGAATCCTACCATCAGCTCTTACCACCTGAAATCGGGACTCATCTGACCAGACCCCGGCTTTCCAGCAGTCTGGAGTTGTCTAACCGATACGGTCAAGATCCCAGGAAAGGCGCTGCAGGCAATGTTCTGTTCTGTTAGCAAAGGCACACTCCCGCCGCCCATCTGCTTCCACAGCCCTTTAACGCCACATTTCGCAGCACTGTACTAACGGATACGTTCGTCCTAAGTACCACATTGATTCTCGCAGTGTTGTTTGTCTGTTAGCACTGACAACTCTTATCAAACCCCACTGCTCTTGCGCGTTAAGTGAAGGCCGTTGGCCACTGTATTGTCTGATTAGAGGAAAGGCGTGAAATCTGGCATTCTCGGCATACTCTTGACGCTGTGGTTCTCGGAATAATGAATTCCCTAACGATTTCAGAAACCATTCTGCGTTCAAAGTCTGTTAATTCCTGTCCTGTGAGCGTAATCACGTCGGACACCTTTCCACTTGATGATGACGACGATGTTTGGTTCGTGGGCGCTCAACTGCGCGGTTATCAACGCCCGTACAAATTCCCAAACTTTGCTCAGTCCAATCTTGCCACTTTCATGAATGATGATGAAATGATGAGGGCAACACAAACATCCAGTCATCTCAAGGCAGGTTAAAATCCCTGACCCCGCTGGAAATCGAACCCGGGACCCCGTGCTCGGGAAGCGAGAACGCGACCGCGAGACCACGAGCTGCGGACCTTTTCAGTTGAGTCACCCGAGTACAAATGACAGCTCCGACAGTGCACTACCCTTTCATACTTTGTGTACGCGACATTACCGCCATCTGCATATGCGCACATGGCCATCTCATGACTTTTGTCACCTCAGCGTATGATGGGCGTAGCAAGATTTGGGCGCCGCATCGGCAGAGGTGAAGGCAGTGCAAGAACCCACGGAGTTAATCAGCGGGCCGGGCCGGGCCAGGCTAGGGCCGTTCACACATCGCGCCCCACGGGCGTGGTCGCCGGCTGATTAGCGGCCTTCCGGTGATAACGCGCCCGCCGGCGCCCGCCAGAATAAACAAGGCGCGAGTTATGGCCGCGGCGCGCCGAGCACATTTTTCACGGCCCGTCGCCCGCGATAGGAATCGCGAGCAGCGAGGCCTCGTGCCTGCCGACCATTCTTCACGTCGCCTCCGCAGCGCGTACCGACGCCCAGGCTGCGTTTCCCAAATATTGTGGCACCTCGGCGCCTGGCGCAGTCGAGCACGATGGCGTCGAACAACGGTCCCGTCGCGGCAATTAGTATACACTGATCCCCTAACGAATCTTCTGCCCGCCACGGGGATCACAGAGATTCATCCTGACACTACAGACGCAAGGTTGACTGTCACATGTAGTCAGATGTTCACCTAATTTAACTCCACAGGGAACCTGTTACCCTCTCCCTATCTCCCAAAATTGAAGTGTAGCACTATTTTTTAATACAACAATGCAGAAACACGAAACGCGGTTCACTGGGTACAATTGTGTAGTGGAAGGTTAGACTCTTAATACTTGACGATAACCGTTACAATTCTCTCCACTGTATTCATTTGTAAAAATTATTATTCTATACGCCAGGAGGTGTAGAATGGAGAATTTCAGAAATATTCTACATCTGTATCTACGCTCCGCAAGCAATCTTATATGTGGTGGAGGTTTCTTTGGTTATCACTATCATTTCCTCCATTTCCTGCTTTCCTGTCCCATTCGCGAATTCGGCCAGTAAGCATCTCTGTAATGCACACTGCTTGTGCGCTCCAACCTGTCATGTTCTCGCTCTTGCGAAGAGAACCTACAACGAAACGTGCTGGTCTTCAATTCGATTTCCTCAATGCTGCCTATTTATCCAAAGAAGTAAGGATTCCAAAATGACGAGCAGAACTAAAAAATCTCGCACAACTTTTTTTCCACGCCTGCTTCTATGTGTTTCACTTTTGGTCGTTCCTGAGGCACTACTGTTGCTGTTATAGTTTATAGTTGCTGTTTATAGTCCATCTGTTTTCTTTTTCTTCGGCCTTCGATCCTCTGGTTGTTTAGCAGCAGCTCGCCATGCATCTCTGTCTTCGGCATTCCTCCTGAGAGGGGCATAGATGGTGTATGTGGTATTCATGATCTGGTTGCATTCTTCCCTCCTACTGTTCCTTTAATGACACTTTTGATGAAACCATTATGTCTCAGCATATGGCCGACCCGTGTCTCCCTTCTGAGCTTCATGAGGCAAGGCTTATCTTCCTTCACTTTGTGGAACATCTCTTCATTTGATATTTTGTATGCACATGAAACCCTCAGCATTGCGCGGTAGCACCACAACTCGAAGGCTGTTATTTTATGTTTTTCCTGCTTCTCCGAGTGCCCATGTTCCGTACAGTAGCACTCTCCAAACAAACGTTTTTATGAGTCATTTCTTGATACGTTTTTTTATGCTGCTGGATATGGAAGCGAGTCAGTCTTTTAATCGAACAATAATCTAAATCTAACGCTACATCCATATTTAGCAAACCACTGTGACGTACGTGGCAAAAGTTACTTCCTATTGTACCTGTTACAATATGAAGAAAGCGTTACGAATGATGTTTAAATGCCTCTGTGCACGCTGTAATTAATCTGCTACAACCCTCTATGTACTGCTCCCTACGGGAGGGTTGTAGCTGTTTCTTCAAGATCTCTGTGACACTCATCCACGGATCAAATATAATTGTGGCTATTCTCTGTACACATTTAATATCTCCGATGAGTCCTATTTGGTAAGTGTCCTACAAAGCAGTATACTCTACAATCGGTCCACAGTAGTTCTGTAAGTAATCTCCTTTGTAGTGGACAGAAAGAACCTTTACTGTATGATTACAAAACTGCAGAACAATCGATGGAAGCAGTTACTTCATAAAATATCTGAGAGTATGCATACGGAGCGACCACATAAAATTAATCGCGAGTAAGGCAGATGCCAGACTGAGATTTATTGAAAGAATCCTCAAGAAATGTAGTCCATGGACAACAAAGGAAGTGGCTTACAAAACACTCGTTCGATCAATACTTGAATGCTGCTTGTCAGTATGGGATCCATTCCAGACGTGACTGATAGAAGAAATAGAGAATATACAGAGAAGACAGCATGTTTCGTTGTAGGTTCACTTAGTAACCACGAAAGCGTCACCGAGATGTTCAGCCAACTCCAGTGCCAGACGCTGCGTCACGTTATGTTTTTAACTGTTACAGTTTCCACAGCATACATTCCAAGAAGAGTGAACCAATATATTAACTCCTCCTACGTTTATCTCGCGAGACGACTACAAAGATAAAGCAAGAGAAATTCGAGCCCAAATGGGGCTTACCAGCAACCGTTCTTCTCGCGAGCGATACGCGACTGGGACATGAAAACTGGGAAGTGAGAGCGGTACACGAAGTACCCTCCATCATACACCGTAAGGTGGCTTGCGGAGTATACATGTAGAAGCAGACAAACACCAACTTCCGTTCAGATTACAGTATTCAATCTTACGCCATTTTGCCTCTCTTGTGAAGAACCCTTGTTCTATTCGTTTGAGGAAAGGGATCGTCTGCGCTCCCGTCGAACATTGCCAGTAGCATCAGTTTTTAAACAGGAATAACTACGACGGGATAACGCTTGTCAAGAGCATACAAAGCATAAACGACAGACTTACTGCTCGCGGATACACTGAAGTGACAAAAGTCTTGGCGTACCTCCTAATATTGTGTCGAACCACCTCTTGTCCGGCGTAGCGCTGCAACTCGACGTGGTATCGACTCTTTTCAGAACAGTGAAAGTCCCCTGCAGAAATACTAAGCCATGCTGCCTCTATAGCCATACAAAATAGTGGAAGAGTTGCCGGTGGAGGATTTTGTGTACGAACTGACCTTCAAAAATGGTTCAAATGGATCTGAGCACTATGGGACTTAACATCGGAGGTCATCAGTCCCCTAGAACTTAGAACTACTTAAACCTAACTAACCTAAGGGCAGTACACACATCCATGTCCGAGGCAGGATTCGAACCTGCGACCGTAGCAGTCGTGCGGTTCCAGATTGTAGCGCCTAGAACCGCTCGACCACACCGGCCGGCTTAATATTTGGTTTTACGTATTTTGAGGGTAGCCAAATCATTCGCTCGAATTGTCCCAAACTGTGGAAGTCTCCGCACACTCTTGACACTGCACATCTCGGTATATTGAATTACCTAACGATTTCCGAACTGGAATGTCCCAGGCGTTTAGCTCCAATTACCAGTTCGCGTTCAAAATCTGTTAATTCTTGTCGTGCGACGATAATCACGTCGGAGACGTTTTTCACATATATCGCCTGAGTGCAAATGACAGCTACGCCAAGGCACTGTCCCACCGCCATCCATATATGTGCATATCGCAACTCCATGACTTTTTGTCACCTCAGTGTAATTATTCTGTAAGGGCGAGCCACCTGGTTGGATGGTTTTCTGCTAACAAACCTATGTCGATGTGCTGATTGCAGACAACAAACGTAAGGTACCAGAAAGTGTATTAAAATGAAAATTCAACGATGCAGCCCTCGGAATCCCAGCAGAAAGCGTCTCCCTTCAATTTTGAGAGAACGTACGAAATTTGGCGTTGCACAGCGGGAAGCTTCACTTTGACACATGAAAGGGGGTTCTGGTGCAAGTGGTGAGGACAGAGTAGAGCGACAGGCGCGAGAAACAGGTGCGGAGCCGCGCGGCGGACTGGACGCAGCCTCAGCCCGGGAAAGAGCGTGCCGGCGGGGCCGCGCCCGCGCTAATGAGGACGCCACGGCCGCCGGCGTCCAGGCCGACGCCTCGCAGACAATGCCTGCTTAAGACGCCTGCTGGCCGGCGATTGCGCTCTTCCGCCTCGCCCTGGAATCGCCTCCAGTTACACGCTTATTTACGACGGGTACACCATTGTATCATCAAGAAGAAGTGTGCGCGCCTCACACAAACATACCAGCAGAGGAACTCAAACAGCGACCCGGTTGTAGACTTTGTAAGTTCAGATTCTCAATCAGCACCCCATTTGCCGTATATGATTTTTAGCAGCATTAAAGGCGCGTCGAAAGTCTTTACAGTTACACACCACTGCAACTCTTCATTTTCATAACCAGCAGGAGCTGCTGGTGAAATATTTCGATTTTCCCTCAACTCACTAATTTCGTTTGGAAATGAAAATTCCAGTAAAAATTTTCCATCAAATCACTAATGAAGTTTTTCTCAGTTATCGTTATTATTTTCAGCCAAATAACCCCTCCCCCCCTTTTTTTTTAAATTCAAAACTAGACCTCAGGAAGGTCGGTTTTCGCTCTGCTCAAATGTTTGACGGCAGAAAACTCATTGTGAAAAACAGCGTTGTTGACGCAGCGTTGTTGAGTCGAAACGGAGGCCTTTCATAAATTTATTCTCTCCTCTGAATCATGATCTTTGGCCAAATTCTCAAAAACTGCTAACTAGCCTCTCGAAATTTCCCGTTGGTGTTGTCAGTAGTCTTGGAGAAAAAAAAAAAAAAACAGCGAAACAAAAGACAATCGTGAACAGTGATATGTTTCACTTTAGACGAAAATAACTTCCGGTAAATTAAGTTACGCATAATATAAGGTAAAACGCTTCAGCTGTCAGAGAATGACGAACAGTCACTTCGTGATGCGTCTGTGAGCAGTATTCCCTCTTTCAGACCCAGAACATATCACAGATCGGCAGCTACAGCGGGAGACACCTGTTGGGCGTGTAGTAGCAGGTATCGTTTTGTAGGGACTCGGGGCAACAGAGGTGAACGGCGAGCAGTCATCTTGTCAGAGGCAATGGCTGCTGCTGCAGCGGCGGCGGCGCCGACGCTGGCTGGTTCCCACGAGAGCCGGGTTAACGGGGCCGTAAACAAGACATCTGCCGCGGTGATAGGAATCGGCCGGCAGGGCCGTCGCCTTAGATCACCTGCCCGGCCTGGCCACGGCGCTGCCTCTGCCGCCGCCGCCGCCCCCTCGCAGCGGGCCGTCCGCTGCGGCTTCTTCCTGCTCCGGTCGCCTGTCTGTACCATGACGAGGGCACTTTCTGTTCTTAGAGTCGTCTCAACGCACGCTAGAGCAATCACCTCATTCATCAGGCGGGAATTACACTTCTAATAATTTACGGTATCGTTATCAGAAAGAACACCTTCGTTTCCTTTATTAAACATAGACATAACATGGCATTTCATAAAGGACAGGTGTTTTTTATTTTTATATATATATATATATTTTTTACAAGTAACATCCAAAAAGAAACTGGAGAAAAGAAATCAGTATGTCAAAAGGTTGATAAATACGAGGGCCGTTCAATAAGTAAAGCAACACTTTTTTCTGAAAGCAGGCTGAGTTTATTCAGCATTGCAATACGCCATATTGTTCCCTACTCTTTTATCTACAAAACCCCACTTTTCAACATAATCTCAGTTCATATGACAGCCTTATTCCATCTTACGGAGAGGGCCTATATGCCCGCACGACGCCACGAGTCTACTGATCGACGTCTTCCGTTAGGCGGCGAGGAATCCAGCCGGCACACATCTTTTGAGTACCGAACTAGTGGACGAGTGCGTCAGCACTACCAGCAGAGACGTCCAGTTGAGCAGCGAGGAGTTTGATTGTGACCTGTCGATCTCCTCCAATGAGTGTGTCCGCACGTTTCAACAATGCAGGAGTCACAGCTGCGTGCGGCCGGTCGGTACGCGGAAGATCGGACAGGTTTGCGCGACATTGTTGCGATGCTGACAGACGCCTCGCCCAACGACACAGCGTTCTTTTGTTCACTGCCAGGTCTCCGCAGACATTCTGCAAGCGCCTTTGAATATCTGCGATGCTCTGGTTTCCCGCCGAAAGAAACTCAATGACGGCTCTCTGCTTGGAACGCATCTCCGTTGCAGACGCCATTCTGAAGGCTACATATAGCGTCGCCACCTATCGGAACTTCATGAAACTAACTATAGTGGCTGAAGCGGGAGCATTCCACGATGTCTCACAGCAGATTCCGCAGCTTCTCAATCGAAACTGGCCGAGAAAAAATGCGTTGTGGTGCTTATTAAACGCTTCTCGTAGCTTAGGCTTTAAGAGGACGACAGACAAACACCTGATTTCCCAGAGACATCGCGGGAATTCTATCCTTGACAATTGTCTGACACAGCAGTCTTATTTTGTGTCTTCGATTACAAATTTCAAGGACTTTAGATCATAGTCCTCGACTACTCACGCCGATAGTTTCAAAAGGGCAATGAATCAAATGCTGGTAGACGTTACTGATAATAAAACAATGAAACGGAAGTGACTGAAATTAACAATACGTCGACGAGACAAAAGTCAATATTTCCAAAGAAGTGGATAGTACTGTAATGACGTTCCTGACAAGTTTCTGTTGTAAAGTTAGTACTAGTACGTACAATAGAAAACCAAAATTGTATCAGTGGTAAAGCGCTTATTCAAGTAACAGTTCGTCAGAAACAGGTGCGTTTACGTTGACTGCTCATTGCCAATGGACCTAACTTCAACAAAACTGAATAATAACAGTGAATTTAATTACTTCCGGTTTTCGATGTCGTGTATTCAATGATCTACGTCAGTAACAAAACAACGTTGAAAGAAGCGATGCAAACCGAAAGACAAACTTTTAGAGAAACAGGCGGGAAGCAAGCCAAATGCGCTGTGGATCGCTGCTTATAACCATTCTCGGCAAAGTGTTAAAATAAACAGTTTGCTTCCGCGCATGATTTAGTTTGGCTCAAATGGCTCTTAGCACTGTGGGACTTACATCTTAGGTCATAAGTCCCCTAGAACTTAGAACTACTTAAACCTAACTAACCTAAGGACATCACACACATCCATGCCCGAGGCAGGATTCGAACCTGCGACCGTAGCAGTCCCGCGGTTCCGGACTGCAGCGCCTAGAACCGCACGGCCACCACGGCCGTCGCCTGATTTAGTTTTTATAATGTTCAAATTATGGAAAAATTTCGCACTAGGTTACCATCCTCTAGGCTTTTTCGAGACAAACTAGATTTACGTGTTTCATGTGCGCTATGATCAAAGACATTTTGGTATTTAACGTGTTACTGTAAGAAACCAATATGAGGTTAAATTTTGTTACTGATATTTTACACATTTATCAATTGTTAATACGTTGGATACTTACAATCAGTGCTTGATTGGTGGTAGTATGCACCTGTACGCCGTATCGGTCGGTACCTCCGATGACAAAAAATCAGAATCGCAGATTTTGGAATGATAACAGCGGTTTAAGCGATGCTAAAGAGATACTATGTTTACACTTTTAAAACGCTCAGAAAAGCATTAAAATAACATTTTAAGAAGCCTAAATTGTAAAAGCACCATCCGAAAAGCCACTGATCCGGGACTTTTTTTTTACGCATCAAGCACTGGTTACAGTTGTTTATTTTTTACATTCGACTACCCGCACAAAACATAGACTGCATATGCCGTATTGTTGAATCACAATAAAAATCAGTTTAGAACCCAATGTTATTTCTTTTCTGAGCGTCTACGAGTAATTACTGTTAATGTGGCCCGACAGAGGGAGAAGCGCACTTGTAGCAGTCAAAGCTTTCTCAGCATCCAATGTATGCATCATCTAGCATACCGCACTGCCACGTTAAATTGTGCCACTGCATGTCTACTGTTAATACGTGATTCTGATCGACGTCTTTGGTGGTCATGTGAACAATACGTGGGGAAGAAATTATCGCATTACTCGCCAGTAATAGTATATGGACGAGTGGAGAATCAAACCTGGAGTGCCCATTGAATACTTGAACAACTCTCCTGGAAAACAGATTCCATTGTGACGTGACATAGCACAAGGATCGCCCGCTCAAACTAGGCCACATTCGGCGAGATGGCCCGGAATAACGGGCGCCTTTCCAAAGGTTATGCCGCTGCTGCTGTTCGGTTCGATGAACGGACGGCTGCGCCGTTGCCAGCAAAGGCGTGGTCGACCTGCCGACGCACGGCGTTTTCAATAACGCACGCCGGCAACAAAGGAAGGTCAAGCACGGAGAGCGCTCGGGGAACAAAAAGAAAAGGGGGGTAGTACTGGAAAAGTGAGCCGAAAAGATAGGCCAGTTATTTTAATTATAGAGTCGGGCCGATAAATAACAGGGTAAGCGAGCACGATTGCTTCCCCCGGCATTCGGTTTTCTCTTCGTTTTAATTATGCGCGCGCGATCTGGGGAAAGGGGAGCGTCCCCGTGGCCGCGGACTAATTCGCCCCGCCCTGGCAGATGGTATCGCGGGCGGGGCCGGGCCGCCCGGCCGCCGGTGCCCACGCCTCTGCGACTGACCGCTCGTGGTCCAGACCGTCCCGCACACGCCTGCCTGCCTGCCTGCCTGCCCCGCCCAGACCAGACAACGACTCCTCCTCGGCTCCTCTCACGACTGAATAAATTTGGAAGGGGATCGCTCGATGCGCTTAGTGATCGCTATGCACTACGGTAAATGTGTCCGGATAGATCGTGCACGGAGAGAAACTGTACCTGCTTTCTTAAAACCATAATTCAACACTGTTCCCCTTTACGAAGCAGCATCAATGAACAATACTGACATTTGTATTACCGCAGTTAACTGCCTGTTTGGTCAAATAAAAGAGAACTACGTGATACTCTAACAAACCATTTCGTAATTTAGCAATACTTTTTCCCCCCTTCAAAGATCGAGGGCGTCTCAGATCCCACATTCAGTATTGGCCCTCATTTTCACGCATGAGCAGCGCTGTAATTTCACCACGAATCAACAGATACAGCCCATAATTTTCAGTTTAAAATTAATCACTGACCCATATTTTTCCCCTTTTTTTTAACTAGTCTTACAGCTTGAAGTAAGTCTGTATCTGCCCCCCCCCCGCTTTACTTCAATGCTTAATTATCTCTAAGATCATAATGTGTGTAAATATTCTGTAGAAACTGTAAACTGAACCCGTAAACTCCTCCCACCTTTCTTTCACGATACGTGTCGTACGTGGTGAATTGCAGATACGTCGGGCATCCTGCACGGTGCAGTTTTGGTGCTGCTCGCACGCCCACGCCACAACACAGAAATATACTACAGCAAAGTGAATATCAAAATTTACCTAATATGCACATAGTAATAAAAAAATTTGAACGACATAGTGAGAACGTAAAAAAAAAAAAAATTGTTTCGTGTACAAACACAGTACAGTTTTGTAGTCATTACAAAGTTCACAGACCTTTCACAAAAGTTTGTAATTCGCAAATGTGACAAAGAGAAAACTTACGGTACCTATGTAAGAGCCCTCTACTCACTAACACGCTGTACACACTTTGTTTTTGCCACACCGCCATCCAGTTGCACCAGATACCTCGTATAAGGTGGTTCTTCAACGTATCGAACATGTCACGTAAACGTAAACAGATCCGCAAAGGTACATTTTACTGTATATCGTGATTTTTAAGAATCAACAATCATTTGTGGGCGCTACGTATACGTACGCGGCCATGAGCACAAGTTGCTTTGTAACTGTAAATGTTTTATATCTGGCAAATATATGTACATTTCTATTTTATCAATCATTATGATATGAGGTTCTAACTCAAAATGAATACGTTTTGTAGCAACATTTTTTGAAGATATGTGATTCTACAGTTTTCGTTTGTGTAATGCAAAAATCTCAAATATTACATGGTAAGAAATGACAGGAGACATTTCCCATGTAGATTAATTATGTTACACACCGGAAGATGACAGTTATATCTGTCGGAATCGGTTTTCAAAAACAAAGACGAATTTATGCGTTCTTGGCTACTGAAAGTTTTTAATTAGTAAAACATAGATTGCTCCTTCTAATTTCACAACATGTGAAAATAGATTGTTCCTTCCAATTTCTCAACATGCGAAGAATCAATCTGTGAACTGCTCTTCGACGCTGTACTATTACTACGTATTCCTCGTGTTACTTCGTCGGCTGAACTTCTACTTCTACTTCTTCTTCTTCTTCTTCTTCCTTCTTCTTCTTCTTCTTCTTCACGCCCGTGATCAGAGTTTCCAAAGAGTTTCTCCTTGCACGTACGTCGCGTAGGGATTTTACATAAGCTGTCTGGCTAAAAGGCGGCCAGGCACCCAGAAGACATGATCGGATGTCTATGTAGCTTCGTACACGTACACCCCATCGACAGGTATGTACGAGGTGCATTCAAGTTCTAAGGCCTCCGATTTTCTTTCTCCGGACTGGAAAGAGATAGAAATATGCGCATTGTTTTAAAATGAGGCCGTGTTCATTGTCAATATGTCCCAGGGATGGCAGCACCGTACGGCAGGTGGAATTTTACCGCCAGCGGCGAGAATGAGAACTGTTTTAAATACTTAAAATGGGCGACGTTTTCCTTACTTGAACAGCGTGCAATCATTCGTTTTCTGAATTTGCGTGGTGTGATACCAATTGAAATTCATCGACAGTTGAAGGAGAAGTGTGGTGATGGAGTTACGGATGTGTCGAAAGTGCGTTCGTGGGTGCGACAGTTTAATGAAGGCAGAACATCGTGTGACAACAAACCGAAACAACCTCGGGCTCGCACAAGCCGGTCTGACGACATGATCGAGAAAGTGGAGAGAATTGTTTTGGGGGATCGCCGAATGACTGTTGAACAGATCGCCTCCAGAGTTGGCATTTCTGTGGGTTCTGTGCACACAATCCTGCATGACGACCTGAAAATGCGAAAAGTGTCATCCAGGTGGGTGCCACGAATGCTGACGGACGACCACATGGCTGCTGTGTGGCATGTTGCCAAGCAATGTTGACGCGCAACGACAGCAAGAATTTGACTTTCTTTTCGTCGGTTGTGACAATGGATGAGACGTGGATGCCATTTTTCAATCCAGAAACAGAGTGCCAGTCAGCGCAATGGAAGCACACAGATTCACCGCCACCAAAAAAATTTCGGGTAACCGCCAGTACTGAAAAAATGATGGTGTCCATGTTCTGGGACAGCGAGGGTGTAATCCTTACCCATTGCGTTCCAAAGGGCACTACGGTAACAAGTGCATCCTACGAAAATGTTTTGAAGAACAAATTCCTTCCTGCACTGCAACAAAAACGTCCGGGAAGGGCTGCACGTGTGCTGTTTCACCAAGACAACGCACCCGCACATCGAGCTAACGTTACAGAACAGTTTCTTCGTGATAACAACTTTGAAGTGATTCCTCATGCTCCCTACTCACCTGACCTGGCTCCTAGTGGCTTTTGGCTTTTTCCAACAATGAAAGACACTCTCCGTGGCCGCACATTCACCAGCCGTGCTGCTATTGCCTCAGCGATTTTCCAGTGGTCAAAACAGACTCCTAAAGAAGCCTTCTCCGCTGCCATGGAATCATGGCGTCAGTGTTGTGAAAAATGTGGACGTCTGCAGGGCGATTACGTCGAGAAGTAACGCCAGTTTCATTGATTTCGGGTGAGTAGTCAATTAGAAAAATAATAGGAGGCCTTAGAACTTGAATGCACCTCGTAAATCATTAAAGCTGCAATTCTTTGTGACGGGTAGAACGGCTATAAGAATGTGTTAGTATTGCCGTGTGTAATTTGTTATCAGGTCTAGTAAGGGCTGTAAGTGGCGTGAACAGCGTCAGACTGAATTATCCCTGAAGAGTAAGGAGATGCCGCGTGTCCTTGCGCGACAGATTGAGCAGCAACTGACAGTCTGAAAGGGACCTCATAGTCCGCCTCCGTTTGGCCAGCTGGTCGAATCGTGCAACATCCAAAGCTGTGGTGTATTACGATGTGACTGGCCCGATGTTGGACTGCATGTTCATCAGGGCAAAGATGATCGCTGTCAAGCTTCTGGTCGACCACGTTTGACCGTCACATGAGATGATCGCCGTACCGTGCACCAAGCGCACTGCAGCCCCTCCGCATCTGTGACTGCCATCCGAGAACAAGCAATGGGCTTCCGGGAACATTCTACGTCATCCCGCACTACTGGTCAGAGACTAACAGCAGCCAGACAAGGTATTACTGCCCCATGCGGATGCTGGCGTTAAAACTTGACACAAACAGTTACGTTTGTAGATCGTGACCGAGAAGCACGGACTGCTGATGAAAGGCGTCGCAGCGCGTGCAGCTTCTGCTTTACTCAGATGACCATCGCCGGCTAGTACGGTGGCGACCTGGTGGGACGGACAGGCGTTACTCCTGGCGTCACGGTGTACGGAGCCATCACGTCCGACTTCAGGTGACGGCTGATAGTGACTGAGGGACTCTGACGTCACGATGATACGTACTGACTTCCTGCGCCTTCATGTGCTATCTTTCTTTTGACAGTATAGTGGTGCCAGTTTTCAACAGGATAAAGCTCGTCCAGAAATGGCACGTATCTCCATTAACTCTCATCCTAATATTGAGGAACTTGACCATCAAGATCGCCAGATCTGCTCCGTCCCAGCGCCATTATTCAGGCTATCAAGGACTAGTTAAAACAGTTGTGGGCTAACTTTTCTCAGAATAGGATACAACGGGTTTATGACACACTTTTCAACCGAATCAGCGCATGCATCCAGACTGGAGTGGTGCAAAGTCATCTGCTAAGTTGGCGCATGGTGCGTAGTTGTTCATACATGCGGCTCGATTTTCTCATCGCCGAAATAACATCACATACCCGTTCTACCTGTTAAGTTTCCTCCTCTTCTGGGTGCTTCCCTTTTTTGTCAGACAGTATATACAGGGTGTACATAAAGTCCGGGAACACTTTCAATTATTTATTGTACAAGAACTAAACATTGTACAGATGTCATACATATCGCAGTTTGAAGAGAAACTCTAAAAGTTTTTTCTACTAACATTCCATATATGAACCATGAGTGACCAGGCAGACGGTACTCGAATTCTTGCCATACCCGTCCCAGCATGGTATCGTCAACTGTGGCAGTCGCTTCCCGTATTCTCTCCCGGAGCTCTGCTACATCACGTGGTAGAGGCGGTACATACACCAGATCTTTAATGTGTCCCCACAGAACAAAGTCACACAGTGTGAGATCTGGTGATCGGGGAGGCCATTTCATGAAACAGCTGCCTCCTTCTGTAGCACGGCCGATCCATCGATGAGGCAGCTCCGTGTTCAGGTACCACGAACTTCACGATGAAATTGGGGTGGAGCCCCACCCTGCTGAAAGACGAACGGAGAGTCCGACTGCATTTAAGGCATAAGCCATTGCTGAAACATGTCCAAGTAGGAATATCCAGTCACAGTGCTCTCGGCGAAGAAGAATGGCCCGTACAGTTTTCGACGTGGCAAGACACAAAAAAAAAAAAAAAAAAACACATTATCTTACGAGAATCATGCTCAAATTCGATGCATTCGTGTTGATGCTTTGTACCCTTGATTCGACAATTATGCCTCTTCACTTTCCCATTAGTGTGGAAAGTGGTTTCGTCGCTAAAAATTAAGCTATCAACAATGTCTCTCGTAGGCGCTCCACATTCGCTTCACTCATACTGGGACGTCCGCTTCTCTTTGCTGGGCACAAGCAACCCGTCGTAACGAATTTGTTGTGCCGGTGGTAAATGGCCTTCCTTGTTGGTGGCTTCTTACCGTACTTGGTTCTGAACATCCGTTGAACAGCTGTAGCACACTTGTTTTTGTCGAACTCCAACACACAGAAAGCTCGCTCCGCACCTGAACTCGCCATGTTTGCGACTAGTGTTAACTTTCGGCAAATTATGACTACGCTGTGGCGGTACGCATGGAGAGGGGAAAAAAACAACTTTCAGGGTTCCTCTTCAAAATGACACATGTTTAACGTTTGATTCTTGTGCAATAAATAATTGAAAGTGTTCCTGGACTTTATGTACACCCTTTATATGATTGTCGGTTACTGTCTGCGAACTGAATGGCAAATGGATACACTACTGTACACTATCCATAAACTCACATCTCAAGCAGAAACAACTGTAGGGCCCACTTCTTAAATTACTTTCTCGTTTCGTTTTGATGCATACTTCCAAGTGCTTAAATCACTACACACTTCAACATCCTTATTAAGAAGAGCGACAGCTGTGGATCATTATTTCGAAGAAAAGAAGGGAAAGAGTAAAAAAGCAAATTATGTGTAGAGGGTGACAATGACAACGAATGGGCCGGCCGCTGGTGGCCGAGCGGTTCTGGCGCTATAATCTGGAACCGCACGACCGCTACGGTCGCAGGTTCGAATCCTGCCTCGGGCATGGATGTGTGTGTTGTCCTTAGGTTAGTTAGGTTTAAGTAGTTCTAAGTTTTGGGGGACTTATGACCTCAGCAGTTGAGTCCCATAGTGCTCAGAGCCATTTGACAACGAATGACGCTTAAGAAAAAAATCACATTATTCTTGTACAGGTCGTGGTAACTAGAGCAGTGTCGGCTTTGTGAGTCACTTACAATCTCTATCAAAGGCAACACAGCAAGTAATTCGTAAATAAGAGGAATAAGGAGGTAAGACTAGTTCTAAAAGCAGCGTTAAATTCCAGGAGGCAATTACGGATTGCCTCCTGCGGAGTTCTCTGCCCCTTGGAGCATAATGAATCAATCCATTAACTACTAACGCGGGAAAGCACACTGAATGTAGACATAATACCTGCTTAAGACTGTCCTTTGAGCGTTAAGTGGCAGCGAAAGGCAGTCTGTACACAGAATCCACTGCAGGCTATTATTTAGCTTCTCGGAACTCGGCTGTACGAGGAAACGCCTACGTCACTGCTCAACAGAATCCATTGAATCATTACACCCGTGATGGGATGAGGTAGCGACGAAATTGATAGCGGTGCCCGTCGATACGGTTCGTCGCCGCAACGATCTGCAGAACTACAACAGACTTGTCCTGTGGTGAGGTGGAATAGCGGATAGAATGATTATCCTTCCGTACTAGTTTCTATACATTACTGGCATGACGTAATACCTCTGCTACAAAATACCTGTTTAGTGATGGGTATGGTCGCCCTGAGTATGTGCTAATCATCTCCTTGGCTTGGATTCAAACACTTGCAGCACTTCAATGGTATCCTTCCGTAACAACAGATTTTGTATCAATGCAGCGCACTGCGGGCTTGCTACCGGAAATAAATTCTCATTCGAAATGAGTGCTACTAACATTTGACCGATTTACTACAAGTAATTTAATTTTAATGTGAAAACGAGAAGTATAGTCCTGTAGGAATTTGGATGCAGTCTTTTCAAAAGAACAATACCTCCATTCACCTTTAGTAACTTGGAAAAACTGTAGTATTTCTAAACCTGGATACTGATCCCAACTTATACAGTCACTCGTACCCCTTGTTACTTTCTACCGCCCAAAAGCGTGGAGTAGCTAGGGGGAGACTCCCCAGTCTACTTTCTTTCGTAATATTTCCAACCTACGCTTCGGGGCTCCAGTACTCCACGAAACACCGACATTATCGTAGCTAGTATGATGAGTTAGTAACACAACTGTAGCCCACACTGTTCTAATTAATCTGGAAATTACACTCTTATTCATATCTTAAGGGATTCGGCAAAATAACGAGACTGGCCCGTATTGCCATCGAATCTCTCCTCCATGATGCTGTTCCTTAGACGGCTGTGATTTGAAGCTATGAGCAACATTCGACTGTTGACTCCCTTGTATTTACTGCGGCAGACCCCAATTTCGGCCAGGCGACACCCAGATTTACTCACTGTGTCACCCTGCTTCCCGAAGATTCGAATGTTTTATCTCAGAGGTATGCGACACGCAACCAGAAGTACTAAATCTATTATGTCTGCCCCTACGAATAGTTGCAAGCACATTACGCAGTCACGACGCAGCACACGTTTTTTTTCTGTTTTGACGCCATTAAATTGTGGACAAGAGTTAAGAAATGAACAGAACCCTATGCGCTTTAAGTGCAATGCGATTCCGGCTGCTTATGCCAGCAGCACGGTGTCGACGTGCGATAACGGCGGCAAACGATCACGGAGCTCGGGGGCGCGGCCTGCGCTCAATGCAGGCAGTACCTGCGCGCCTCGCTGGAACGCTAGCTGGCTCGCTGCCACAATAAGACCCACAGCTCGTGCGCATGCATATCGGTCGCGGCCTGCTGACAGCTGCCGCACGTTGAGAGCGAATCACTGCCTATGCACCTGGTGCTAGTCTGTATTAAATATTCTAGAAGCCACTTCCTGACGCATTATTATCCTATGACTACAGGTAGTTGTAATAAATGAGAACATGGTTCTTACATTCTGCTGTGGAACTTCTACATCGAACATTTGGCTAGAAAAGTTTTATGAAACTTGTTATTTCATTTAGAATGGTACGTTAATGTTTCACTTATAATAGCAATCATGCATTCCTCGTTTAATCCACACATATTATAAAAATGTGTGTGTATGTTTTCCACATCTCTTCCTACGCCACTGGATCGATTTCACCCAAACTTGGTACTGTCAGACAACAGACGCTGTGAGGGTACGGAGGGGCAGGGGGAGAGTCGTGTTTAACATCGACAATGAGGTCATTCGAGACGGAGCAAAAGCTCGGGTTAGGAAACGATGGGCAAGGAAATCGGCTGTGCCCTTCCAAAGCAACCATCCTGGCATTTGCCTGAAGCGATTTAGGGAAACGACGGAAAACTTGAATCACGGGGGCAGACACGAGTTTGAACCGTCGTCGTCCCGAATACAGGTCCAGTTTGCTAACCACTGCTGTGTGGGGGTAAGAATCACCTACCTATAAAATATGACGTCGCTGCCGGATATGGATAACGTTTAAATTTACTACTTCTGTAGCACTAATTCTATTCGCAATAAATTTTGGAAATAGTATCCACATATACCCCGAAATAATTCTAACTTCATCCGAACAGGCCTTAGAAGGCCCAGCGGTACCGAGCGGCCGCCGTGTCATCCTCAACCACAGGCGTCACTGGATGCGGCCGTATGCCAGTTTACGAGACCGGAGCCGCTACTCCTCAATCAAGTAGCTCCTCAGTTTGCCTCACAAGGGCTGAGTGCACCCCGCTTGCCAACAGCGCTCGGCAGACCGGATGGTCACCAATCAACGTGCTAGCCCAGCCCAACAGCGCTTAACTTCGGTGGTCTGACGGGAACAAGTGTTACCACTGCGGCAAAACCGTTGGCATACCGATAAATGCACCTACAAAATTATGTCATGGTACCACACACAGTTCAGGAGATATGTCATAAACATCGAGATGCCTGAAAAACTGCTGCATTGCGCATGATGTTTAAATTTATCACTTCTTTGCTACATACTCTATCCACAACACATTTTGCAGACAGTATCAATATATGCCGCTTAATGTACCTACAGCATTATATCATTGTATGATACATAAGTAAAGAGATATGACGTCATGAACACTGAAATGCATGAAAAATGCCGCATCATACATCAAGTTTTAATTCTTATTCTTATTCTTCTTTGGCACTACAGCCCTTGATGAATCTTGGCCTCGTCAACCATCTTCCTCTACACATCTCTGTTTTTCTGTTTCAGTCTCGGATCTCCGTCTTCTTAAGGTCGGCCAACACACTGTCCAGCCATATAGCTCTTGGTCGGCCCTATCTTCTTGTGGAATACGACCTGTTTGTCAATATTCATTTGGGTATCCTGTCATCTGTCATCCTATCCATAAGCAGCAACCATCATATTCTTCACGATTGAACAAATTTCACTATATCTCTCCCTTGTGTATACTCTTGTATATCACGGTTGTACCTTATTCTACTACCATCTGCCTTTCTCACAGGCCCATACATTTTTTGCAGGATTACCTATCTAAAAACCCCTAGGTTGTTCATATCTGCATCGTCCACATTCCTGAACCATATATAACAACTGGTCGCGCGGGGGAATTGTATATTCTTAACTTGGTTGATCTTGTTTTGAATACCTGTAAGTTTGCGTTACAGGCTCTGTTTCCTGCTTGTATCATTTCTCTAATCACTGTCTCATATTATTATCGTTGGTTAAGAGAACACCTAAATAATGAAAGCAGCTGACAGCTTACTCTTTACTACTAAGCAGTCATACATTCGCGTCAACTTAAGGTAATCCCTTACACCTGGCAACATTTTTGACAATTTTCAACTGCGATGTGCGATCTGATGTAGGTGACAACACAGGCGTATACAGAGCTATCAGAGGCGTTGCCACAGAAATCGCGTTGTAGATACGCGAAGCAGCTGCGCTTAGCGCACAGAAACTGTGAATTTCTAGAATAAAATTGGCATAATCAATACCCGGGCAATGCTTGGTTTGTCAGCTACTCCTCTTTGTATATACAGGACGTGCAGTCAAAAAAGCTGGACAGCCTCTGAAGGAAAGCGAAGTTAAAGGCCATTTAGTTGTTTTTTTAACTGCATTTTTTCTCCATTTACTCTACAAATAAGCTATACTTTCAGCGTTCTGCCTCCATTTCGACGTTGCATGAACTGCAGAAATTAATAAACAAAAGTTGTGCAGTGCGTAAGTTATTCTCATAGGCCTTTACGAAATGCACCGATGCTTAGAGAACTCTGTATGTTCCGCAAATTGGTAAGTCCCAAAAACCTCCGTCTTGTAAGTGTAAGTCAACCAGCGTATAGGTGTAATATTCTCAGTAGACCATCGAACTTTAAGCTGAAGAAAGATAAGACTTTTGAGGACAGAATAAGTTACGAATTATTTTATCACGAATCGCGACGATGGTGATAGGGCAGATAGCAACAGGAAGTAAAGGGTTACTGCCGCTGGTGTTTCCAATGACGAGACAGCACCCTTACTCAGTCTGATAATTTGATAGAGAACGAAGGCATTCTCGAAACGTCTCTAATTAGCTCTTCGGCCTAATTCACAACGCGGAGACACGCTCGGCGAGCGCCCGACGCAGACCGACACAGCAGGAATAGGAAATGCGTGGCCAACTCAGCGCGCAGAAACCGAGAGGATGAGAGGTGATTCACGGAGACTCATGATTCAGCTGGGAACGCGGGCAGCGGAACAGCTCGGTGATCTCGGCGCCGCAGCCGCAGCCGGAACTCGGCACGCCAGCACGCGAGGTCACGGCTACGGCGCGTGACGCCCGCCGGAAGAGGACTCCTCGGCATGTGACGTTCCTCTGCGGGCGGGCCGGAACTATTACTCGTACCGGCACCTCTTCCTTCCACTTCTCGCTGAAGATGACACCATAGGAAGCGATCTACAGTACCTGTATAATCACTCTACACTAACCTCAGAAATACACTTTAGGTACCATGTCATGCGATATCTATTAATATCGTGTCGGACCTCCTGTCGCCCAGCTTAGTGCAGCAACTCGACGCGGTACGGACTCGACAAGTCGTTGGAAGTCTGCTGCAGAAATGCTGAGCCATGCTGCCTCTATAGCCGTCCATAAATGCCGAGGTGTTGCCGACGCAGGATTTTGTGCACAAACTGACCTCTGGATTACGTCCCATGAACGTTCGATGGCATTCATGTTGGTTGATCTGCGTGGCCAAATCATTCGCTGGAATCGTCCTGAATGTTCTTCAAACCAACCGCGAACAACCGTGGGACAGAGACATGGCGCATTTTCATCCATAAAAATTCCATCACAAATGGATGTTAATGGTCTCCAAGCAGCGGAACACAACCATACCCGTTCATTTGGACCAGAGGACCCAGTCCATTCCATGTAAACACAGCCAACACCATTATGGAGCCACCATCAGCTTGTACAGTGCGTTGTTGGCAACGTGACTCCATGGCTTCGTGGGGTCTGCGTCAAACTCGAACCTACCATCAGCTCTTACCAACTGAAATAGAAACTCATCTGACCTGGCCACGGCTTTCCAGTCGTCTAGGTTCTAATCGATAGGGTCACGAGCCCAGGAGACGCGTAGCATGCGATACTGTGCTGTTAGCAAAGGCAGTCACGTCGGTCGTCTGTTGCCATAGTCTATTAACGCCAAATTTCGCTACACTATTGTAACGGATACGTTCACCGTACGTGCCACATTTATTTCTGCTCTTACTTCACGCAGTGTTGCTTGTGTTAGCACTTGCAACTCCACGTGAACGCTGCTTCTCTCGGTCGATAAGTGAAAATTGTCAGTGGCGAGAGGTAATGCGTGAAATTTTGCATTCTCGGCACACTCTTGACACTGTGGATCTCGGAACACTGAATTCCTTAAAAACCGTCCAGATCATTTCACATGAACCACCTGAGGACAAATGGCAGCTCCGCCAAGGCACCGCCCTTTTATACCTTGTGTACGCGATACTACCGCCAAATGTGTATGTGCATATCGCTATCCCATGACTTCTGTCACCTCACTAAACGGAACGTGATCTCGCCCAAAGAAACGTGGAACACTGTCTTCAATGGCTTTCCATGAATATTCAATAGTCCGCCCAGTATCCTTACATTTTTCGTATTTTCTGTCCTTTTTTGTGAAATCTTTCACTGTAAGCAGCTATCGACAGCCCTTACAAAGAGTAGATCACAAAAAACGCATAAGGTTTGTTCTCTATTTCTGAAAATAAGTTTGGAGTACTATCACATCCTAAGATTCACGCCCACTCTAACGGTTTATTAAATATTAGCATGCCTACTTCCCTCGTTACACGCATTTGATTAGAAGCCATAAACGAAAATTTGGAAATTTGTGGTAAGACCCTACGGGACCAGACCGTTGAGGTTATCGGTCCCTAGCCTTACACCCTGCTCAATCTACCTTAAACTAACTTACGGTAAGGACAACACACACACCCATGCCCGATGGAGGACTTTAACCTCTGAAGGGGGAAGGGAGCCGCGCGAACCGTGGCAAGGCGCCCTAGACTCGGCGACATTCATTTGGATAGGGCCATTTTGTGACAGCATTCAAAAGGTTGTAGTTTAGGAATAGGCCGTTTGAAAACAGTTTTTGTTTGGTTCTACAGGACACTTACTCAGGTAATTTTATCCATTAATACAGGCAGTACTGATGTAAAAATTTTATTTGCACATAATGCACGAACACCACTGGGTGTGAACACGGTTATCGTACTGTTTCATATTTTCATCTACTATAGAAACTTGTTCTGCAGTGGTCAAAATATTTCCTGTCTTATCACTTTACACCTGTATGTCTGTGAGAATAACGGGCAGACAGATTGCAAGTGTAGAGTGGAAGACGTTGGTCTTCAAGAATGTCATCGTGAGAGCGAAATGTGTCTTGATTTCTCCCTAAAAGACTGTTTGGGCCGCCTAGTCGAGGAGGATCGTAGACAGCAATTCAGTAAATTGATGTTCCAAGCCACATATGCTGCATTGCTGCTTCTTGTAAAAATAATCTGTATAGATGAGGGTTTTGCTACACCACAGTAAGACATCATTTTCGTATATTTTAAACACGTTCTAAGTTAGACGACAAATGATCTGCCTAGAACTTCTTTCATGCGTTTTACTGGGATGTGTCACGTGCTCTAGGCTTTCGCTGTTTCATCGTCTTCGACACAGAACTTTATTGGTTATTATTTCCGTGTTTTTGCCTTGTATGGAAACTACAGTATGACGATGCACTTTCTACAGACCCATCCTTCCTTTACGTCTATAGCTGACCAGAAATGGAGACAGCTCGCAGGTTTTTTCCCATAATATGAGACACATTTACATTTATCAGGGACTGTACAGTGAACAGCAGGTTTAGTTCTAGAAACTTGCTGGCAAGCGAGCTGGGTAAGTGAAGGCGCATGCAGCGAACCACTGACTAGGATGGGTGGTCGTGGAGCAGACGGTGGATATTTCTACTCGGCTGTGGCACAAAGCCGGCGCAGCGTCGCAGTCAGTCAGCCCACGACCAGCCGGTGATAGACCAATGTCAACACGCGGACCGTCGCGCCGCCCGGAATACAAAGGTCCGCCGGCTAAGTACACACGCGGCGAATGACTGGGCCAGCCGCCGGCCTTGTTGGGCAATCGTTTCTCATTGCCCACACACACAGTGAAATATGGCTGTACTTCGTTTAAGAATACGCTCGTCGACAAGTGCAAAGAACGACACTATCAGGTTGTGATTTCGCAACATAACTGAATGGGAAGGGGTCAGCAGCAAATTTCTGTTAAGAATGCAGTTCGCAGGTTACATTTTTACATTCAGTTTGACGAAGCTGGATTCGCTAGTAATATGTCCAAAAAGTGCAAGATGCACAGTTTTCCAGAATAAATGATTTTAGACTTAAAAAGTTCTGAATCTAACCTATCATACTTTTCATGTTATTGGGCAAATGATCGAAAATTATTGTTGCTGCATATTGAACTCTTTTTCCTGAGCCACTGACAAATTTAATAATGGGTAATAATGGTTATTTTCTCCTCTACTATTATAGATATGGACATCACTATTCCTCTCAAATGATAGACTGTTTATCACGAATTTCATTGGCAGATATATGTATCGTGATGGTGCACTTAAAATGCCTAATTTCTACACGACGACCGCGAGTGAACGCTACATATTATTCTTATGGCACGCTTTTTGTTTAATCACTATTGCCTTTCTCAGTATGAGTTACCGCAGAACATTCTTCCACAAGACGTTATTCAGTGGAAATATGCAGAATGTCTCAGAAGGCTGATTTGTTTGTTTCCAAGACTAGCAGTTATACGAAGAGCAAAAGTAGCTGAACTTACCTGTTCGAGAAGCTTAGTAATATGGTTCTTCCAGCTGAAGTTTTCATCAATATGTACACCCAAAAATGGAGTATTCTACCCTATTTACTGACTGCTGTGATTGTGCAGCATCAGTTAGTGCTATGACTCTTTGTTGTACGGAACTGAATACAATGTGTTTTCTCATAATTTAGGGAGACTGATTTCAGAGGACAACATAATAATTGTTTCAAAAATATCATTAACAATCTCTTCTGTGGCTTTCTTTCTAATGGGATTTATTGTAACACTAGTATCGTCAGCAAAAAGTAGCAATTCTGCTTCTTGAATGTTAAAAAATGTTCAAATGTGTGTGAAATCATACGGGACTTAACTGCTAAGGTCATCAGTCCTTACGCGTACACACTACTTAACCTAAATTATCCTAAGGACAAACACACACACCCAAGCCCGAGGGAGGACTCAAACCACCGCCGGGACCAGCCGCACAGTCCATGACTGCAGCGCCTGAGACCGCTCGGCTAACCCCGCGCGGCCTTGAATGTTAAGTGGAAGGTCATTCACAAATATAAGAAATAGAAGTCGATCCAAAATTGAGGCAGAGTTTCGTCTTAGTAACAAAAATTTTCTACCCTTCTAACATTGTTTGAATTATTCAGCCCAACTTTACTATAATTTCCCAATTTCTATTGCAGTCACTTTGGGCCTTTCCAATCACTGTAACATGTAATGAGGGAGGGTGTTGTGTATTCATAAATGACAGTTCCTACTTGTATTGTCGACTTCCTTTTCTCAGTTTTTTTTTAGTGTGTCTTAAGCTAGTGAACAACTACCTTGATGGAAAACTTTCTACAGGACCTATCTTATCGCAGGTACATTCTGGTACCGACGAGGTGATATAGATAGTAGATACGCTAAAAGACTTGTACTAGGACGAAGGATATCCTAGTTAGGTTATTCTAATTTAAGGTTCCCTAATTCACGTCATCAAATGCCAGATGCATCCTATAGCCGATACAATCGATCTCTACCCAATCCTTTTTCCGTGTGAGTAGTGTGTCTAATCACATGTTAACCAAAAGGAACCAAACACACCACACGAGAACACGAAGACAAAGGATTGAGAAACGGCCATCGAAAATGATCTCTGCAGCGGTTGGATCTTATTACACGTATTTGCCATAACAAAACTGAAAACAGAAACTGCGAACTCCGTAGGCACAAGGGCACAGCAACCGTGGCAAACCTTACGAAGACTGTGCAGATCAGTGGCAGGCTCAGTGTCCCTGAAGTTAATAACCAATACTCTACGCACGCTGTCATGGGTAATCCGTCCAAATACAATGGCTACCAGTGCCTTCCCAAACTGTATCAACAGATCTTCGGTATGACGATGCTGTTAGATTTCAATACACGGTACAGTACACTATTTTTCTGGAAGAATGTGAAACCTAATATATCTCAATATACTCCCAATCATTATGGTGTCTTTATTACCTTCTTATTAAACACGTGAATATTCACAGCTAGGGTTCTACTTCTTTACATGCCACGAGTGATCTCCGTTGGACAGTTTCCGAACCACTTGAGGAAAATACTTGCTACATAAATAAGAAATGACTGACAAGCCGTGATGCGTTTTTTACATCAACTATATAAACTGCTTAGTGCCGTGCGGGGTAGCCGCGCGATCACGCTCAGCGCTTCAACGCGATGCAAACTTGATGCTGAACTATACGTCATTTCGTTATTACATCCTGACAGTATGGCATAGGAGTCATCGTTAATCTAACAATGGAAGACAGTACAGCTATAAATCTTTTCCACGAGATTCCGTACTGACCACTATTTTCCCGATATCTTTTGTTTCCTTCACTTTTGTGCAGTCCAGGATCCACATATCTTCTATTAGTCCGGTTCTATTTGAACGCACATTTGGTGAAATAGTCTCGTTTACTGAGAATACGACCAACCCAGGGCACTTTGCGCTCTTTCACTATGATACTTATTAGTTTACTGAAGGATTCATTTGAAGGAAAGTCTGGCCACCTAACAACGGAACGGAGTGATCTGTTAATAAGATCGCAATTTCTTCTGTAGCTGGTAGATTATTATCCACGTTCTGTAACCAAAGATGTGTGGATTGGACATTACACCAGCGAGCCTGACAGCTCTGCTACAGGCATTCGTTCTTTGTTGACTATGTTCAACAACTAAAGTGAGTAAATGAATACACAAATAAAGACACTGCACTCTCCGCGCCACAATACTGCAGCATGCCGTCAAAGGGGTAAAAGCAAAATGGTACAGCCCATTGATAAAACACAGTATCGTGCGGTAGTTGTGTTCTGCATTTCTGGGGAACAAAGCTGCAACAATTCATGTTGAGCTGGTGGAAGCATACCGCAACAATACACCATCATATGGCACAGTGGTTAGGTGGAGCCGACACTACCAGTGCGGTCAAGCAAGTCAAACGACGAAGAACGAAGTGACAGACCATCTCTTTATGAAGAGCCGGGTATCGCAAAATCCGGCGCAATCACAATCGAGGCGATTGTGGAAAAGGAGAAAATTAAGTCATGTATTTTCAGCATCCTGCACAACTTTTTGTAAATGACCCACTCGGTTCCGCGACTGCTCACACGCACTGATTAAGTTCGACGAAACAAGGCAGCAGCAGAAATGTTGCACCTGTGTTTACGCTAATCCTAACTTCCTTGAAGCCTACTCAGCACGGACGAATTCTGGCTGTATCACTATGATCCCGAGGCTACGAGCAAAGCAAGCAGTAGAATCAGATTCATTGCTGTTGAAAAAGGCGAAGATCCAATCGTCACCGTGCAAGGTAATGGTGAATGTTTTTAGGATATCACTATGTGGTGGTAAAATGTTATGCTTCTAAGGGACAAACCGTGACAAGGGCATCTGCCACTATCCAGTGACAAGGTTACGTGTGGCTCTCAGAACGAAGCATAGCTGGAAGTCGCAGGTCCATGTCACACCTGTCCGACCGCCGTCTAAACGGCGCCGCGTACACTAAAAACCCCGCGTTGCTTCCTCATTTATCCGGTTGCTATCGCACACGGCACGGTACGGTAGCGCTCTTCATTTAATTCCTTCCCAGCCTCTCAGCACAGTGGCAGCGAAATATAACTCGAACAAACGCTAGTGCGGTTTTTAGTCGCTTTATAAAAAAACAAAAACACAAACACACAGTGGATTCATACAATTAATTTTTTAAAAGAAACGAATGCTGGGGTTTCACAGGTTATTCCAAGAGAGAGCTCCGAGGCTTATTCCAGTCCTTCCAGTACATCTGAATGAGTATATCAACATTCGATGAGCTTACATGGGCAATTGAAGGATTCGTTTGGGCAACTGAAGGATTCGTTACAGCGTATGAACTCTTTCTACAAGGGCATCTGCTCAGCATATACAAAAGCTGGCTGTCGACGTCAGAGGAATGAAATAAAATTACTATTTCAGTGTATGGAAAGGTCTTAATAATTTGAACTCTGGACATCATAACTCAATGGATAACTGACTAATGCCGGAACAAAGGAGTAAAGAAATGTATTAATGACTTCAGAATAAAATTCATTCATCAGTTGCAAATTACTTTTATTTCGGCTTTTTCAGTTTCGCCAAATTAATTTGTCATCTTCATAAGCATACGAAATTAGGGATATTACAGCTTGGCTATTTGAAGCATAAGAAGTGTATTATAGGTACTGGTTTAGCAGATGTCAATATTTTCTTTGGAATGAAAGATACATTGTCGATAATCGGACTATAGCGAGTGCAGGCAGCCAGATAGGTATATGTTGGTTTTTCAGTACATAATGTTAGGGTCTGTCGCTCACTTTTAGACTTCCACTCGATCCGTAAAACGGCAGTTTTATGAAATGTAATTTTTTTTGAAAGATTGTTATTACTCTATTCCAAGGATGCACATCTGTGAAAATCATACAACGAAACCTCTTTAAGTGACTGAAAAATAGAGGTCGCTATAATTTTGCGTTTGTTGAATGTTACGTCATACGCTGATGTGTATGACATGTCGATAAGATACTAAATTTTTCTTCGAACTTGAGACAGTGTCTGCGTCTTCAGTATCGGGAATATGGACTATATGTAGCGCATTCATTTCAGATCACGGGTGCAAACGCTAGAGTGAAAGTGAAGTAGTTATAAAATCCCATTTATCTCACAAGAGGCTAGAAATATCGAAATGAATAACTATATTTTTTCGATGAAATAACGTAATTATTATATGTGTCCTCCTTAGCTGGTGAAATAAGACTTAGTAAGTGTTTCTAATAACTTAAGTGAAGGAATCACAATTGCATTAGCATGTTACTTAGGTGAAATTCTGAAAACCTACTGTGTTTTTGCAATAGAGGCTATTTTTAATACGGGAACAAGACGAGGAAAACAAGGTTTACAAGTCCGGCGAAAATAAATTGCTCCTTCAGTTGCACTTTCAGCATAATCCTGTAACCCACTGTCTTTGTAATAATAATAATAATAAATGGCTGACTTTTGGAATTATTGGTTGTCCTGGCGTAACCAGTTAACACGATCGTGTGCAGACTCGCCAGCAGTAAACTAGAAGTTCTAGGATACAGGTGTTTGCGTGGAGGCTCACCTCCCCTACCGCGCTGTCCCATCTGCAAGGCAGCTCCATCCACTACCATCTACCCCTCGCGTTACAGGCGCGTGCCTAACTAGTTCCATGTAGGGACGGGAAAAATGACCGGTTAAAACCGATACCGGTATTTTAGTTCTCAATAACAGGTATTTTTCGGTATTTATTTGGCCTCGATTAGAAAGTGTTTTTATTTTTTACTGACAACCAGCTAAAAACCAAAATATGTATTAGCCGTAAAAGCAGTGCTGAGATTTTTAGCTTTCAAGTAGACCTTTTTTAGTGAATGAGTAAATTTCTATTGGTAAAATTTGCTTGCTTTGAAACATGGCGTTATTATAGAAAATGGGAAAACAGATCAGTGTTGTTTTAACAACAACGCTGATGTAAACGAGTAACAAATACGTGGCATTGGTAGAGCATCGATAAGAGAATAATGTACATGTGGCGTGGCCAACTACATGATACGTGTGTTGATGCAATGTGCAAGACTTGCTCCAACTGGTCTATACAGCAACTTCTCAGTGTCATCGTCGGACATCAGTTATCAGTTACATTATAGAATGGCAGCATCCTTAATCTGGAAATACAGGGCCTATCAAAAAGAATCATCCGACTTAAGAAAATCATAACTATCGTGTCGTATGAGATACGTGCGCGAACAACGTGCTGTCGGAAATACCAAACTCTGAGTTTTACATGGTTCCCGCTGGCTAGCAGCAGTGCGCGCTAACTTCAGTTCTAGTAACAATTTTGCCGGGACAACAGAAAGCATTCTGTGTTCTACGTTTGGCACAGTGCGGGTCAGTAATAACTGTTCAGCTTCACTTGCTTACTAGGTATGGTGTGGATCCTCCTACAGCACAGAGCATTAGACGATGGCTTGAACAGTTCCGAGAAACAGGTTGTTCGTGTAGAGGCAAATCGCCGGATCGTCCCCGAGTGTCTGAAACGAACGTCAAACGCATCCGCCATAGTTTCACAAGGAGTCCGCAGAAATCCGTTCACTGTGCAGCTTAACATGCCCCGATGTCCGTCTGGCGTGTGTTGCGTCGACGTTTACACATGAAACTTTACAAAACTCAGCTACTGCAAACTCTTCGTGAAGGTGACAGACAACAACGTGTGGAGTTTTGTAATTTTGTTCTTGGCAAGATGGAGGAGGCACTTCTCTTTCATGCTTAGTTTTGATGGCTCTGAGCACTATGGGACTTAACTTCTGAGGTCATCAATCCCCAGAACTTAGAACTACTTAAACCTAACTAACCTAAGGACATGACACACATCCATGCCCGAGGCAGGATTCTAACCTGCGACCGTAGCAGTCGCGTCGTTCCGGACTGAAGCGCCTAGAACCGCTCGGCCACCGTGGGCGGCTCCAGGCTTAGTGTTTAGTGACGAGGCAACATTCCATTTAAATGGAAAGGTGAACCGTCATAATGTGGGAATATGGGGTACGGAGCAACCACATGAAGTTGTACCCACATGAGAGGTACTCTCCAAAATTAAATGTGTTTTGTGCAGTTGCACGGGAAAAGACGCATGGTCCATCTTCCTTTGCCGAGAACACTGTTACAGGAAGCACATATCTCGATAGGCTTGAGAACTTTATTTTCCCACAGCTGGAGACTGATTCGAACTACTTTATTTACTAACAGGATGGGGCACCACCACATTGGCATCTGCAACTGCGGAAATTTTTAAATCAAAGGATTACTCAAGAATCGATCGGACGCACTGGACCAAACGATTTAGCCTTACATAAGTGGCTTCCAAGGTCACTGGACCAGACTGTATGTGATTATTTCTTGTGGGGGTTTGTAAAACGCAACATGATTTTCGAACAGAGTTTCAAAAACTTAGAATCAATAGCAGATTACTGCTGACTTTTTGTGCTAGTGAACCACTGATCGCCGGCCGAAGTGGCCGTGCGGTTACAGGCGCTGCAGTCTGGAACCGCAAGACCGCTACGGTCGCAGGTTCGAACCCTGCCTCGGGCATGGATGTTTGTGATGTCCTTAGGTTAGTTAGGTTTAACTAGTTCTAACTTCTAGGGGACTAATGACCTCAGCAGTTGAGTCCCATAGTGCTCAGAGCCATTTGAACCAACCACTGATCATTTTTCAAGAAAACCTGCGAACGGTGGACGGACTTTATTTACTATACCTATATAATTTAATTTTGGTTTTACGTATTTTGAAACTGTGAGAGTCAAAATTTTTCAATCTTTGTTCGATTTCTGCGTTTATTACAGGAAACAAAAGGAATAAAAAAACCGAAAATCGGTTATTTTGTGCGGTTTTGACAGTCCGATTGAAATGCCGTTGAAAAAACACCATATGATCGAAAACCGTTGGTTTCAGCGATAACCGCCACCCCCAGTTTACCGGTACGCGGACGCGCGCTGGGTCAGCAGGGAGAGAGTGCCTCCCGCCCGCGGCCTCGGTCGCGCCGACGGGTGCGCGCGCGGCAGGTGGCCGAGCGGCGAGCGCCACGCGCGGCCCCGCCCAGCCGGGCCCGCGTCGCGTCGCCCAGGCGGCGCTCGGGCGCACGCACACTCTCACGCACGCGCGTTCACGCTCGCACTCGGCGCGGCCGGCTCTTTGTCCGCGCGGTGCGGCGCGGCTGAGGAGACTGGCCCCTGGGCGCGGTCCCTGGACTTGGCAACAGCGCGCCTGGAATGCAGGGAGTGGCCGGGTCTTCTTCAACAACACGCCCGGCCTGGCCGGAGCCTCGCCTCGCCGCAGCCGGGCGCGCCCAGCCGCGCCCGCCACTAAATAATCGTGTAGTCATCGCATCTTCCGAGAAGCAGGCGCCGCCGTCGCCGCACTCGGCCCCGCCCGGGCGCCACCTGTTATCCCACGGAACGTCGGAGCGCACCTCTACCCCTCCGATTGGTTCGCGTCTGCTACCCGACCCACCGTACCAGACCCCGAGAGCGGCTCACGAGCAACTCTACTCACACAGGTGGATGAGTTTGGCTGACTACCATAATTATCCTTATCATGTATACAAGTTGTCAGGAAATTGCGGTTACAAGCGTCTCGGATTTATATGCTAAAAAGCCAAAGAAACTCGTGCACCTGCCTAAAATCGTGTAGGGCCTCCGCGGGCTCGCATAAGTGCCCAACACGACGTCGTATGGACTCGACTACTGGGGAGTTTGGGGGCTAGCGGAAGTGAACTCAGAAGAGTATTCCTGGAGCCACTCTGTACTACTTCTGGACGTGTGGATAATCGCATTGTCCAGCTGGAATTGCCCAAGCCCGTCGGAATGCACAATGGACATGAATGATTGCAGGTGACAAGACAGGTGCTTAGGCGTGTGTCAGAGTCGTATCTAGACGTACAAGGGTCCCATATCACTCCAACTGCACACGTCCCACACCGTTGCAGAGCCCACAGCAGCTTGAACAGTCCCTGCTGATATGCATGCCATGCATGGTCCATGGATTCATGAGGTTGTCTCCATACCCATACACGACCATCCGCTCGATACAATTTGAAACGAGATTCATCCAACCAGGTAACATGTTTCCAGTCATCAACAGCTAACGTCGATACTGACGGGCCCAGGCGAGGCGTAAAGCTTTGTGTCGTGCTGTCATTAACGGTACACGAGTGGGCCTTCGTCTCCGAAAGCCCATAACGATGATGTTTCGTTGAATGGTTCGCACGCTGACACTTGTTGATGGCCCAGCCTTGAAATCTGTAGCAATTTGCAGAAGAGTTGCACTTCTGTCACGCTGAATGATTTGCTTCAGTCGCCGTTGGTCCCGTTCTTGCAGGATCTTTTTACTGGCTGCAGCAATGTCCGAGATTCGATATTTTACCGGATTCCTGATATTCACGGTACAATCGTGAAATCGTCGTACGGGAAAATCCCCACTTCATCGCTACCTCGGAGATTCTGTGTCCCATCGCTCGTGCGCCGACTGTAACACCACGTTCAAACCCAGTTAAATCTTGATAACTTGTCATTATAGTAGCAGCAAAGGATCTAAAAACTGCGCCAGACACTAGTTATACTATATAGACGTCGCCGTAGGAGCGCCGTATTCTGCTTGTTAATATATCTCTATATTTGAATACGCATGCTTATACCAGTTGCCACGCTTCAATGTAGAAGGGACTCTATACACAATATCTTGAATATGAAGTATCTCCGGAAATGATGCTGCGGTACATTTCATATCAAGTGTTTCACCCAATCGCTTCTGCTGAGAGAAAGAAGAATGGCTCGGACTTGTCTGTTATGGTATGCATCAGGTTACACAAGATAATTGGTACTAGATTAAAGGACTATCCGTTTACATCAACCGAAAAAGTTGGCTAAGATTCACGCTCCACGGCCCGCAATCGGTAGATTTAACTCCATTGCACTTTTTCTTGCGAGGTCTACAGATAATTTAATTTGCAACCCGTCTATGAAGACAGAGGAAGATCTGTAGTCACAAGTCCCGGTCACTGCACAACACAGTCTCTACGCAACAGGTGTGACGCCGATACTGCACTAGACTATGATTAGTAATAACAGTGTTTGTACAGTCGTCGCTGGTCGCAACATCCCAGCCGCTGTTGTGCATAGTACTGTATAGTAACCATAGCGTGTTGTTACTCTTTTCCTTTGGAAGAACGTAAACAAATTTTAAATTTTGCTACAGGCTCATATATTACTGTGATAAGTGGGTAATTTACTTTTTTTACCTTGGAATTATTGCGTAATTCTATTTGCTTGTCAGAAACGTAATATATTGAGGCATACCTCCTTAAATTTCTTAAACTGAAGAGGATGAATGAAAAATTTGATCTGGAACAATCGCTTAAGGGAAACGGTACGATTCCGAACATAGGTTCGTATTCAACGTATTATGCACTCACTAACCCATACAGGACCCAGAACTTTGAAACTGGAATTTCTAAACACCATGCATTCTATGCTGTTCAATAGCTCAATCGGAAATCGTCGGACCACACTGCGCAACAAAATCACAGGATCACTTCTTTGAAACCCCGTAACTGTCTTCCATTCCTACGCTTAAGTTTGAAATTTAGCTCTAAGATGCCTAAAACCTTCCGTTGTAAAAAGCGTGCCGCCCTATAACGTAACTCTCGTGCTCGGCGTGGCCTCTAACATAAAGGTGTCGACGCATGCAGAAAAAAGGCCACGCCTCGGGGATTAATGATGTCACATTGACACCAAATTTCACCACAATGCTGCCCAACGGCACCTTGCACGTGTCACGCGATGGGAAGGTCTTAGACTCATTTTAACCTTCTTTGGAAGCCTTAGCGCTGGAGGTCGGAGCCGCGACATCCAGTATTGAAATCAGGCTGTTCTCTTATAGGTGGCCGAGAAAAACATTTCAGACACACCGCCGCCCAGAATCGACACGAACACGCTACAAGGGTTGGCATAAAGGGCGTTAATGAAACCAACCCTTCGCCTGTGGAGTTGATTCCCACGTACTTCGCAGTAGAAAACAACAGTCAGCCGTGCGATGAGCAACAGAACGACGTTCTCGACAACGTACGACACTGCTGCCACCGCTGGGCGCTTCAGCCCTATCGTCGTGGGGCTACAACCTCATTGGATGTGATCTGGCACATTTGTAGTTTCTCGTGACGGCAATTTTTGCTCTGCTGTACAGTTTGGAATCATCTAGGGTCTATTAAAAACCATTCGACAAAATCTGAAAGTGATCCGAAGGCGCAAAGGAGTCACATGCTTTTTCATCTCTCCTTTTTCGCGCTCTCCACTGGCGTGATCACAGGGAAACATTAAGATGTGCGTGAACAGAACGTCAAAAGGTCTCTCAGTTCGGCAACATCCACGATGCTACCCTTACACCGTAATTCATCACTTTGCAAATGGAGCTGTCAGAAACTTCGACACACGTTCAGTCTTGTGGCTGCTCTAGTGCCACAGGGTTAGGCAACCCCTTCGATACCCCTCAGGTGCCGTTTGCCTGCCTTCAGGTGCTACACCAACCGCAAGGCAGTTGTCTCGAAGTTTCAGACAGGTACATTTGTAACGTGCTCAAGTAAGGAGCGTGGATGGCGCCGAGGGTGTTGCCGAATTGGGGAAGGGGCGCTTAGAGAGACCATTTGCTATTTTATACACGCACATCTTAATGTTGCACTACCCCGTGATCACGCCTTAGGAGGGAGTGTAAAAAAGGGGATGAAAGGGCGTATGAATCGTTTACTGCTTCGGATCACGTTCAGACTTCGCTGAAAGGTTTGTAGCAGTCCCTAGTAATCCCTAACTGTACAGCACAGCAAAAATTGCCGTCTCGCTACACTCCAAGAGTGTCATCACATTCAGTGGGGTTGCAGCCCCATGATGTCCTTGGGGGGGTTGTCCACAATGTGGTCCTGCTATTTATCGTATTGTGAATTGTCGCTTTCGACCGTGAAATATGCGGGAATCAACGGCCCCAAGGGAACCGAGGGAGCGTGGCAACTTTCCCATAGTGCGACACGTGCATGGTGGGGTTAGGTAGCATTGTGGTGATATTTGGTGCCAATGTGACAACATTAATCCACCTTACAGCTCACATTAACTTCCGAGTTGTGCCCTCTTTTTTTCCCACGCGTCGACACCTTGCTAACTGAAGCTTCATTACAGAGGAAAGTTGTAGGCATCTTCGAGACACATTTCAGACGTACACCTCGGAATGGAAGAGAATTGCCGTGTTTCGAAAAACTCATCCTTCACTTTTGCTGCGCAGTGTACAGCTCCAAAAATAGTGAATTCAATCCCCCGTCAGTTCGTGGATTTTTTCCCGTCGTTAATAGTTTTTTTCCGCGTCTTAAAATTATTCACATATGTGAAAGATGCCGTGTAGAAACGTGCTTCGGAGTCCACGTTAACCTGTCAGTTCCCGTATACCTCGCTTTATCAGTTCGAAGGTCGGAGAAAGTTAGGGACATATACTGCCTTCAACAGGACCATGCCTACACCTGTCAGGGATCATCTTCCGTCGACTCTATTTACGCAGTGCGGTGTTGACACCAACTTTCTGGTTGATGACAGTTTACTTTTCCGTACAGCAATGTGTTTCAAAGCATGCTTAGAGTAAATAAGCAAGCAGTTAATTTGTGATAATTTCCATATTTAACGTGGCATCATCACTTTGAAGGTCCTTTCTCATCTCAGGAAATGCGCTGGACTGGCTCGAAGTGGACAATAATGTTTTAAGTTTCCCCTATACTTACACATAGTAAGCGCGGTACACTACGTAGCAGTGGTAGAAATATTTACGATTTTCTCTCCTGCCTAAGCGCGTTCGGAGCGCGGTTGCGGCGTTTCCCGAGCCGCCCGTGACAGTGGCGCCGGCGCGGTGAGAGCAGCAGCCGCTGGCGCTCTGCCAGGACTAATCGCCGGTTGATTTCTCGGCCGCGCCGACAGCCACACACCCATAACGCTGGGCCATAGGCCGGCGCCGAAAAATAAAGGCAGGCGCTCCCGTCTCACAGCTTCGTTTATGAAGTCCAACGTCAGCGTGACAGCCACCGCCAGCGTAACTCCGTGAGAATGCTACTCTCGCTCAGTGAGTATATCACTGCATCTCCTCTGATTTTCTAAAATTACCCGAGGTTCTTCCGACTTTCCTCCAACTAAGTCACAGTCGCCCCCCAACAGAATGCGCCACTTTTACCAAAAACTTTGTTGGTGTGTTAAAATGTGGGTAATGCAAACCATTCTCAGCTTTTCTTTTAAATTTAAATGTGTGTGTGTGTGTGTGTGTGTGTGTGTGTGTGTGTGTGTGTGTGTAGAGCGGGTAAGCGTTGTCTTGTTCTATACTCGCACTCCTATTCTTATGTCCAATGGACACACCCATTTAAAAAAAATAAAAAACATAAAACTTGCAGACTTAGTATCAACATAACCTTAAGTCTGTTCGGCTCCTTGGCAATTATCTCTTAATAAGGTTATTCAGGAAGTAAAAAGTGGAAAGAGTTATAGTGGATCATCTAGTATACCTCCGAATCTCTTAAAGAAGCTAACTGCCACTGTCAGCTTTTTCACTTTTTCACTTATTGTGTCTCCATGTTTTCTATTGTGAAAGGAATCTTCCAGTTCTTATAAAAAGTGAGTTCGTGGCCTTTGTTTGTGTGAAGTATTATTGTATTGTCCTTCATATTAGCAAAGGAATGTCCTTATTTGTGTCTTTTATGTCATATATTTGCAACAGTAATACTTTCAACAAGTCGTAAAGAAAGAAACAATTTCGTAACTGTTTATCTATCGTCCACAACGTAAGTTACTAATGAATTCTCTCTGAGGCAAGGCTCTATAATTTACATCCTTATAATGCCTGGTTTGTTAATGTTATTGATTCCTTTCTGTGTATATTTATGAAGAACTGCACGGTTCTGGGGACCGGAATAAACCGTAAACAACTTTATCACCGTTTAAAATTTACAATCTAGTGCCATATTACGCTACCAAGTGCCTGTTATACGTTTCCATAGCAAAATGAAACCCAACAAAGAACTGGCTGCATCCAGCTAGCAAAAATGTAATGTAATATCACTGTTCACGTGTAGATGACTGTGTGAACTCTAGAAACGCCTCGCGGGATGAAATAAAAAGAGTGACTGACGCAGACAATTGTTTTATTTGAACTTCTATTGAAAAGTGCAGCTTGCGCCGTCAAAGCGCACAGACGGTACGAGACAATTCCAGGAAACAAACTCTTTGGAGGGGCGGCTGCAAACCTGTAGCCAGCGCGATGAACCTAAATGTGCCTTGAAGCATGAAAACAGATGGGAACACTGCAAAAGCTTCCCTGATATGGCGGACAGTTATCACACACTAGTTATAAGGTTGGTAGCGAGTTTTTGATCGGACTTTTACTACGTACCGAGTTTTTAATCGATCTTTTATTACTGGTTAACTAAGCGTTTATGGTGACTAATAGGGGAGGTAATACCCAGGACTGACCGGACAGAAATGCTGTTGAGATGGTGCGAAATTTCTCGCATTTTCATGGGAACGAAAAGGCAAAATTCTTATTGAAATCCGTGCTGAAAAGATGCTTGCTATATCACAAGTGGGCACTTGAGGGCTCAGGCACCACTGTGGTCGAATGTCAGGGATTAACTCCTGGGACTCGCAACTTCAGAGCACGCCAAACAGCCCCTGGGAACCGCCCTAGGATGCTATCCACATTGAGCAAACCCTTCTTGCTACAATCGCACAGTAGACGCAGTACACGGAACTTGTGTGAGAATCTTCTAGCCACCACGCAACAGTCAGCACTGCCCGCTTTGTATAAATATAACTGCCCTGATACAGGATCAAGAAGCGATCTAAATGAGCCAATTTGCGAAGCTTGCATAGGATAGATAAGCGTCGAGAGCTGCATTAACCAATCTTCGGTATCAGGACTACTACTACTTTGACAATAACGACGACAACAACAGTTACTGAAGGATAAGGGTGAAACATGGTAGGAGCGCACAGCCTATTCATATCCAGTCGTACTCACGGAGCCTACGATCCTAGTTCCCAGCCGAGCGACGATTCACAACAATGTCAGCCTGAAAATAATGAATTCAACTCTTCTTCTTTCTGATCGACCAAATACTGACGAGGTTTTCTTCCATCATCCAGTTGACTGTCACAGCACAAGAGTGCGATAGCTACACCTCGGCTACAGAGAAGGGTACTTTCCACCTATGAAGCAATACTTGGACCGCTTACCTGAAGGCGTGTACGCACTAGGCCGACGAAGGCCAACGAACGACAGAAACTGTATTTGGTCGAACGTCGGCCATCAATGCACTGGCGATCGGCTTCTCACCCACACCAAACGAAGGGCTTGGGGCCAAAGGATTCGCAGTTAGATCTGATAAGTTGCCGACGTTTCCCCCATTTTGTTATTGTTATTAAGTACGGTTTTAATTAGAATTATCACCGGCTGATATTATGACGGAAGAAGAGCATTTGGCAGTCGTCGCATGTGCAGCATTTATTTTATTGCAAGAAGCTGATCATCAGAGAAAGGGGAGGAGGAACCGATGCTAATAGACGACCTTATTCTTAAAATGTAGAGAGCAGTGTGGTGGAACAAAATTAATGTCTACGTTAAAGCTGAATTGTAATAAGAGCTTTTTGTCCCTAATGGAAGACACACATTTTGAATTGCTATTAAATCGTGTAGTCCCTAAAATTTGCAAAGATAAAACGTCGTTCAGGAGAACTGTATCTTCAGTAGAAAGCTAACGGCCATTCCTAGATTCTCGTTGTCGTTCATGGCGAAAAGATGTAAATAAAGACACCATTTTCTTTTTCACATCGTGCATATCACTTTCTAATAGCTGAGGTATTTCCCTCCACGAGTCTAGTCCTTTTAGTTTGCTTTTATAACTGCAGTTCGTATCAGCCCATAAACATTCTCGTTCACGACAGAACACCACCAGCTTTAATGCTCTCTCCATTTTTCACTTTGTAGTCCACTATTTTTAAACACAATAAATACACACCCTTCGTAAGAGCAGACATTACCTGCAGGGGAAACAGCGACTGATACTACTGCTCTTTAACTTAATAGCCGACTACTGCACTTTAAACTGTAAATTATAGTGTTTCTGAGGATGATCTTGTTAAACTAAACAGCGAAACCGAAAACATAGTAAGTGTTACTCGTGGCTGTCCTGAAAAACGTAAATACACATCCGTTCTTGAGACACGACAAATCACTACTGGACCAAAGAGCATTCGACTCGGCGCCCACAATAGGAGAAGGGTCCAAACGCCGACCAATCGCCAACGCTTTGATGCTACCGAAATCGAGGCCAACCGAATCGTTGGCTCCGATTTGCCGCCCGAACACACCAAGTAAACCTCGGCCAACGAAACTGTTGGCTGTCGTTCGTTGGCCTTAAGAAGACGCAAGGCAGCGTCCATCCCAGGACCAATCCGGCAGGTGTCAGGGAGCGCAGCACGCTTGGCAACAACGGGGAACACGGGGGAGGTGGCGGACCGGGTCCTGGGACGTTCCCCGTGTGGAAGGACGCGGGCGGGCGCCCAAGGCCGCCGCCAGCCACGCCCGGCGCCACCGGGCAAAATGGCTCTCAGCACTATCGGACTTAACATCTGAGGTCATCAGTCCCCTAGAACTTAGAACTACTTAAACGTAACTAACCTAAGGACATCACCCACATCCATGCCCGAGGCAGGATTCGAACCTGCGACCGTAGCGGCCTCGCGGTTCCTTACTGAAGCGCCTAGAACCGCTCGGTCACCACGGCCGGCACCACCGGGCAGTGGTTCCCCCTCTGTGCGCTCGTTCTTCTTTACTTCTATACGGGGAGGGAGGGGTGACAAACGGATGTGTGTCAAGCGCTGTTGTCCTCGTTGGATTCTTAGTCACTGACATCTTCAATACCTCTTCTCCTAACTCACCAAATATCCTTACTTATGAGTTCTGTATCTACGTTAAGTAGTTTACCTTATAATGTCATGTTTCGGCGGAGGACAATCTTCTGTAATGCAATAATGTCAACTGCGTGGTGTGGCAGCGTGGTTTGAGGCGCCATGTTACGGATTGCGCGGCTCCTCCCGCCGGAGGTACGAGTCCTCCCTCGCGCATGGATGTGCCTGTTGTTCTTAGCATAAGTTCGTGTGAGATAGTTTAAGTAGAATGTAAATCTAGGGAACGATGACCTCTCTTAGGAATTCACACACATTTGAACACTTTTCAATAATGTCAACACGTTTATCTAAAAATAAACACTGCCCAGATAAGTAACGAAACTGAAACCAGCTTTGTTTTATTTAGAATTTCAATATACCACACTATTCCCCACTCTAATGGCTACAAAATGTTCTTTTTTTTTCTTTTCTTTTCCCCAATATAATCTACGTTCAATGCGACGGTTTTACGCCACCTATCTGCATGGGGCTGTAGGTCCGCATGGTACCACTCTATTGGTCGACGTCGAAGCCAACGTCTTCATCCACGTACTGCTTACGCGGAGTGCATGCTTCATTGGGCCAAACTGATAGAAGCCGGAAGGTGCGAGATACGAGCTGTGGGGTAGATGAGGAAGAACAGTCCAATGAAGTTTTACGAGCCCCTCTCGGGTGCGTACATTTGTGTGAGGCCTTGCATTGTTATGGAGAAATTCGTTTGCATTTTTGTGGCGATAAACATGCTGAAGTCGTTTCTTCAGTTTCCTGAGGGTACCACAATACACTTCAGAGTTGATCGTTGCACCATGGAGGAGGACCACAAACAAAATAATCCCTTCAGAGTCCCAGAAGATCGTCGTCATGACTTTACCAGCTGAGGGTGTGGCTCTGAAGTTTTTCTTCGGAGGAGATGTGGAGCGGCGGCACTCAATGGACCGCCGTTTTGTTTCCGGTTCGAAGGGTTGAATCCAAGTTCCACTTTTCGTCGCCTGTGGCGCTGTTTGACAAAAAATTGTCACAATCAGTCTCGTAACGCGCAAGTAATTCCGCACAGATGGTCCTTCGTAGCTCTTTATGGTCTTCTGCTAGATAGCGAGGAACACAACGGCCGCACACGTTTGAGTAGCCAACTCGTGGACGACTGTTCAGCATATCTACAGAGACGCCCAATTTTGCAGCGAAGTGTTTGATCGTGATCCGTTGATCACCCCCAATGAGAGTGTCCGTACGTTCAAACATTGCAGGAGTCATAGTTCTGTACTGACGGCTGGCACGAGGGCGATCGGACAGGTTTCCTCCACCTTGTTGCCAAGGTGACAGACCCTTCACTCAACAACTCACCGCGCTTTTGTTCACTGCCAAGTCTCCGCAGACAGTCTGTGAGTGCCTGTGAACATCTGCGATGCTCTAGTTTTCCGTAAAAAGAAACTCAATGCTCTCTGTTTGGAACACGCCTCCGTTACAGACGCCACATTGAAGTCTAAGGAGAGCGCCGCTACCAATTGGAACTTATCAAACTGCATATAAGACCTGAAGCAAGGATATTCCATGATGTCCCACAGCAAATTTTACAGTTCTTCAACCGAAAATGAACGAGAAAAAATGTGTTGCATTACTTAATGAACGTCTGTCGTACATCCAACACAATATTCCTCCCCTTAGCCGCAACGCGTGTTCAGCACAACAGAGCTTTGCAGTTCCCAACGGAGAATAGCAGCAAGTCCTATCCACTAATGAGAGTGAATTTTGGAGATTCACCAGTGTCCGATATGACCACAGGGACGATTTGTATGACTTCTGTTTCCACGCGATTTTTATCTTATCTGCCAGGTTCCTAGATCTGGCAATCTTCTTCTTACCATTACCACCTCCACCACCACATGCAGCTCTTGTACTTGACACGCCGTAAGGTAGACTTATTAAGAATGTCTGGGTAAAAGTAAGAGAGGGCTGAAATAAATGCATAAATAAATAAAATAATCCCTCGAACTATGTGCCACCTGCGCCGGCCGGGGTGGCCGAGCGGTTCTAGGCGCTACAGTCTGGAGCCGAGCGACCGCCACGGTCGCAGGTTCGAATCCTGCCTCGGGCATGGATGTGTGTGATGTCCTTAGGTTAGTTAGGTTTAAGTAGTTCTAAGTTCTAGGGGACTGATGACCACAGCTGTTGAGTCCCATAGTGCTCAGAGCCATTTGAACCATTTAGCCATATGTGCCACCTGCATAATTGCCAAGAACACTGGCTGCATTCACTCAAATCCTTGACTACTGCCTGATTGTTTGAAATACCCGCTACGTCGGATGAAAGTACGACATCCAAGCAATTTAGAGGCGTTCTACTAGATCTGTCACCTGTCAGTTTCCGACCCATCCCGACCAAAACGAGTGTTATGGGATTGCTCTATTAGTTTAAATGGGAATTTTATGAGTGAAAAACACGATCTCTTCGCGAAACGCTTTAGAATCAATATTTGCGACGTATGGTCGCATTTGCAACTGGAACAGGACATGGAAGATCAGCAATGGTGTAAAGTACATCTTCACTCCGCAACCACCTTACGATATATGGCGGTGGGTACTCCTAGTACCACTATCCCCCTACCTCATACACACACACCTCTCGCTCTCATCTCTCGCGCTGTAACGTGGCTTGACGAATAAGTATCAAGATGGCCATTCCTCACAGGTCTGTACCAATGAACTCGCGCACTAATTCAACCAATGAGTGAGGAAGACCAATAAATACCCTGCATGGGAAGTACACGAGGAAGGACCTTTTGAGAGGCGCAGTGAGTGATCGCCTCGGCAAACACGCCAGGACAGGCGAGCTCCTCTAAACAGACGTGTTTAATATCGCAGCCTTAACCGCGCGTTATGCTGGCGGAGAGCCAGCGCCCGGGGCGGCGCACGCTAAATCCGCGGCAAATTTCCGAGCGCGGGCTGTCGCCGCCCGCGAGGGCAGGAGGCTGTGCGGAATACGCCCGCCGCTGCCGCTGATTTATGCGCACTTAGTCCCATTGCATCCACCTCGCCGGTAAATCACGACCACCGCCGTGATGAGGTGTGCGCGTTGGCTGCGCGAGCCACGACATGCGAGCCCCGGAGGGGTTTCGGCTTGAGATGGAAGCTTTAGCGACGCGATATTCCCGCGCAGTACTGGCGCACAGCTAATTATTTTGGACATGTTGCATACTGCTTTTCGTCTTTTTGTTATTAGACCCGCATAGATGTGAATGCTAATAATACAATTTCTTCCTGTCAATAATAATAATAATAATAATAATAATAATGTTCCAACACAAGGCTAAGAAAAGGCAATATATACAAAAAAATGGTTCAAATGGCTCTGAGCACTATGGGACTCAACCGCTGAGGTCATTAGTCCCCTAGTAGTTAGAACTAGTTAAACCTAACTAACCTAAGGACATCACAAACATCCATGCCCGAGGCAGGATTCGAACCTGCGACCGTAGCGGTCTTGCGGTTCCAGACTGCAGCGCCTTTAACGCAAGGCCACTTCGGCCGGCGGCAATATATACAGTGAGACGGAAGGATTCATGATTGCAATACAGGATCAAACAATAAACACCAGATATTACAGCAAGCATATTATTAAAGATCCCAATACCACAACAGATAAATGCAGACTTTGCAAACAACAAATAGAAACAGTAGATCACATCACAAGCGGATGTACAATACTAGCAAATACAGAATACCCCAGAAGACATGACAATGTAGCAAAAATAATACATCAACAGCTTGCCTTACAACATAAACTTATAAAACAACATGTTCCCACATACAAGTATGCACCACAAAATGTACTGGAGAATGATGAATACAAATTATACTGGAACAGAACCATTACAAGAGATAAAACAACACCACATAAAAAACCTGACGTCATACTCACCAATAAAAGGAAGAAATTAACACAACTAATCGAAATATCCATACCCAATACAACAAATATACAGAAGAAAACAGGAGAAAAAATTGAAAAATACATCCAACTGGCTGAGGAAGTCAAGGACATGTGGCATCAGGATAAAGTTGACATTATACCAATTATACTATCAACTACAGGAGTCATACCACACAATATCCACCAGTACATCAACGCAATACAGCTACATCCTAACTTATACAGGGTGGTCCCGAATTCATGGTACAAACTTTAATGGTAGGTGCAGGACATTGTAACAAGGATATATTGTATAGGAATGTATAGTCCCAGGTGACGCGGTGAGGCGTAAACAGGGGAAATAACGGCCGAAAGGAAAACGAAAGATTTTATTGAAATCGTTGTTGACAAGTGTCATGTTTACAGTAAGTGTTCAAAATTGCGTCCACCATGAGCGATACATGCTTGACAGCGTCGGTGCAGCGATTGGCGTACACGTTCAAAGATGCCTGGTATTTCACGCACACCTGCAGCAGCTACAGATATGCGAGCAACGAGATCCTCATCTGAGTCAACTGGAGTCTCATAAACAAGACTCTTAAGATGTCCCCATAAAAAGTAATCGAGGCAAGAGAAATCAGGAGATCGGGGTGGCCAAGGGACTGGTCCACCACGCCCAATCCATCTAGCACCAAACGTGGCATTCAGGTAATTCCTTACAGCAGTGCTGAAGTGTGCTGGCGCTCCATCGTGCTGAAACCACATGCGGTTACGAATGGCGAGCGGAACATCTTGCAGCAGTTCTGGTAACACTTCTTGCAGAAAAATAAGATAGCTTTCGCCACAGAGTCGCGTGGGTAGTAAGTATGGCCCAATCAAAAAGTCGTTCACAATACCAGCCCACACATTAATACCGAAACGTTGTTGATACGCATGTGGACGCGTTGCATGTGGATTATCTGTTGCCCACACATGGGAATTGTGCGCATTAAAGACACCCTCGCGTGAAAATGTCGCTTCATCTGTAAATAGCACATGACCTACGAAATCCGGCTGCAACGCACATTGCTGCAACAACCACTGGCAGAAGTTCACGCGAAGAGGATAATCTGCCGGATTCAATGCTTGTACTTTTTGAAAATGGAAGGGGTGTAAGCGATTTTCATTTAACACTCTGCATACAGTCTGATGACTCACATGTACGTCACGCGCAACAGTTCTTGTGCTTGACTCGGGTCTATCAGCCACTATGTTCAAGATGCGTTCTTCCAGTCTTGGAGTGCGTACAGCTCTTAATCGACCAGCGTCATGTCTGTTGACGTCGAACGTACCTGTTTCACAAAGTTGACGATGTAACCGTTGAAAAATTCTATGATCCGGCATTCGTCGATTAGGATACTCCGCGCGATACATTCCTAACGCAGCTCTGGCGTTACCATTTGCACGGCCGTACATGTAATGCATGTCTGCTTTTTCTGCATACGTAAAGTCACCCATCGTCTACGGCAGCACAATTGTGAATGGCGCTTGTCCCTACTGCGATACATCATGTTCATCTACTGCCCTCTACCGGCAGTGACACCAACCGATCACTCCATTTCTCTTTCCCCTGTTTACGCCTCACCGCGTCACCTGCGACTATACATTCCTATACAATAAATCCTTGTTACAATGTCCTGTACCTACCATTAAAGTTTGTACCATGAATTCGGGACCACCCTGTATATACAACTACTGAAATCTGTAATTATTGATACATATTCAATTACCCGAAAATTCCTAAATGCAATGTAACATATACCGTACAGTTAAAAGGAAGTCACGCTTGATCAAGGTCCACGTCACTTTCCATTTTTGACCAGACATAACGTCTGAGAAAAGAAAGAATAATAATAATAATAATAATAATAATAATAATAATAATGCATGTTATTACAGAGCATACACTGAGGTGGTTGAAGTAGTCGGATAGCGATATGTACTTACACTATTGCGTACACGAGATACACAAGGGCAGTGGATTGGTGGAGCTGTCATTTGTAGACAGGTAATTCGTGTGAAAAGATTTCCGACTTTATTATGCCCGCTCGACGAATTTCGCAAATCGTTGGGGAATTGGATATTCCGAGATCCACAGTGTCAAGATGGCATAGAATAACAAATTTCAGGCATTGCCTGTCACGACGGACAGCGCGCCGGCCGAGGTGGCCGAGCGGTTCTAGGCGCTTCAGTCTGGAACCGCGCGACCGCTACGGTCGCAGGTTCGAATCCTGCCTCGGGCATGGATGTGTGTGATGTCCTTGCATTAGTTAGGTTTAAGTAGTTCTAACTTATAGGGGACTGATGACCTCAGAAGTTAAGTCCCATAGTGCTCACAGCCATTTGAACCATTTTTGAACGGACAACGCAGTGGCCGACGGGTTCCATTTAACGACCGAGGGCAGGGACATTTCCGTAGAGGTGTTAGGACTAAGAAGTAAGCATCACTACGTGAAATAACTGTAGAAATCCACGTTGGACGTACAACGAACTTATCCGTTACAATAGTGCGACGCAATTTGGTGTTAATGGGCTATGGCAGCAGATGACCGATGTAAGTGCCTTTGCTAACATCACGACATCGCCTGCAGCGCCTCTCCTGGGCTCGTGACCATATCGGTTGGACCCTAGACGACTTGAAAACCGTGGCTTGGTCAGATGAGTCCCGATTGCAGTTGGTAGGAGCTAATGGTAGGTTTCGAGTGTGGCGCGTACCTCACGAAGCCATGAACGCAAGTTGTGCAAGAAGGCACTGTGCAAGCTGGTGGCGCTTTCATGATAATGTTGGCTTTGTTTACATGGAATGGACTGGATCCTCTGGTCCAACTGAACCCTTCATAGACTTCATCAACCCAAACAACGATGGAATTTCTATGGATGACAATGCGCCATGCCACGGGGCGACAACTGTTCGCGATTGGTTTGAAGAACATTCTGGACAATTGGAGAGAATGATGTGGCCATCCAGATCGAATTCCATCGAGCATTTACAAGACATAATCCAGAGGTCAGTTCGTGCACAAAATACTGTACCGGCAACACTTTCCCAATTATGGACGGCTATAGAGGCACCATGGCTCAATATTTCTGCAGGGTAATTCTAACGACTTGCTGAGTACATGCGATGTCCAGTTGCTGCAGTACGACGGGCAAAAGGAGGTCCGACACGATATTAGGAGGTATCCCATGACTTTTGTCAACTCATTGTACGCATATACATATACAGTGAATTTGGAGGTTTGCGTTTAAATCTTGAAAACCGTTCGCAGCACTCCTTGTCATTTCATGCTGAACTTTCAAATCCTCTTTAACTCTTTAAGCAGGAGACTCGTCATATGACGTGTTAATAAAAGTGGGAGGCCACGGAGCGCCGCTATCGCCAGCATTAAAAGAGTAAAGGCATTCAGTGGACAGTTCTCCACAAGACACCCTACTGTCTGTTCATTTGCACCGTTGTCACACGGAGCACTTACACAGTAAATCCCATTCCTGAATATGTGGCTCTATGTCCCTTTTCGCGTTCAGATGAGTCTCGTCCGCCGGCCGCGGTAGCCGTGCGGTTCTAGGCGCTCCAGTCCGGAGCCGCGCTGCTGCTACGGTCGCAGGTTCGAATCCTGCCTCGGGCATCGGTGTGTGTGATGTCCTTAGGTTAGTTAGGTTTAAGTAGTTCTAAGTTCTAGGGGACTGATGACCACAGCAGTTGAGTCCCATAGTGCTTAGAGCCATTTGAACCATTTTATTTTTTTTTTGAGTCTCGTCCATTCGCGACGGGGGATGATCATATCGATGTTGGGTCCTGATTTGTGTCGGTGTTCTTCTCTGTGACATCGGTAACGCTTGTGACCCGAAGATCGATCCATGACGTCTTACGTGACTACAGTCGTGCAGTTTCTTACGGGATTCTGTGTCCTTACGAATTTACACTTTCTTCTGCGATCCGGAGAAAAAATACTGGATACAACAGGCCGCTGAATGGGAGTGATCCTTATGGCATGCATCACTCATAAATCTATCTTAATTGAAGTGCGCAGTTTCCCCGTGCAGGGGCAAAATATTCAGCAGCTGAGTACTCTAGTGAAATTGCATTGCCTAGCGTAGCGGTATTTGTTCCCCGTTGTTTCCGGCTATTTTATATTACAGAATAAATATATTTTTGAGTCGGGCATCTTTAGAAGGTTCTGTGATGCTTAAAAGACTGTCCGATCGACGTGAAAAGCAGATATGTGGGGAAATAGTAATAGGAAACTTCGAGCACATAAAACAGCAATTGTAACACCTTGTGTGCCTCTTTACTATGAAGGGGGAGCGCTGTGACCTCTATTTTATTTGGGCTTGGCAGAAGTACCTCTTTGAAAAAGTACTCGTTCAATCTGTTAATGTCATGTGAAGTTCACTCTCACAATGGGTCATGGCGAAAGCTTCCCCCAGGACTATGGAAACTGCAGTCAGGTGTCCCGCGGGCCACGGTGTAGCACCACAAATTCTTCGAAACAAATCCCGCGATGCAGTTACAGAGGATACACAACGGAACACAGGTGCAAGCTGGTCCCTATAAGCCTTTTTAAAACATTTTTTGACCTCCATTTTAGTCGTCCCATCGCATCTCGAGTCGAACTTACCTAAGAATAAGGGAGCTGTAATTTCTCTAAACATTACTATCGTTACCAGTATTTCGTTGAACATAGAAATGTCAACATCGTCAACCGTCAATTGCGCACGTTGTTCCATGGCATTTGCCGAGCCGGTAAATTGTGCAAACCGCACAGATAAGGCGTGTGTTGACTGTGCGCGCCCGTGACGACGGAACAAGATGTCTCAGAGATTCGGTGACTGAAGAGTCCTGTCCGGACGTCCTGTCTTTGAATTTCCTTGGTTTCCATTAATAATTTAAAAAAAGAACGGTCTCTCCCTCAATGAAGATAATACACTAAGCAAAGAAAATCACTTATCGATGCAAAATTACACACATTAATTTAATGTTTGCATATCCACTTTTTCCATGTTTGGTGTAGCCCTTTCTTACACAAAGGTCTTCAATCCACATCAAATTTCACGTTAGTTGTCTCATGACCTTTTTTCTAAATTGTGGTAAATGACGAGCAGCAAAGGAAGACGAGCAGTTCGGAAACTGTGACGAAATGCCTAATGTGTTACACAAGAATGTAAAATGCCAAGTAATTATGTTTAAAAATCACGTGATTACATAATCCGATCTTGTTCGTTTATCTAATTCCCTTGCCCATACAACTGTGTTCTTTGAAAATTTACTAATCCCCGTGAAATAGTTTTCGGTATGCTTAAACACAATCCTCAGTCTCCTTCTAAAGCAGCCAATAATCAAACTCGCAAGCGGAGTGTCAGTTAAGACCCCAAGCGTGTATGGATCATACATCCATACCAATTACCAACCAACGAACTGACAGATAAGTGAACTGAGGTGTTCATATATCATTATCATGCAAGTTAATACAAAAAGAACATAAATGTGCGGGCAAGCGAACAGAATAATTAACAGCCAAAAATTACAGCTGAGGAAGCTGCTTCTTTTCCACGGAATCTGCAACATAATTTAATGATCTCTGTGCAAAGTCGTGTGAGAATAACAAAGCCTTTTAGAGAGATGCACTCATTCAAAGTTTCTCAACCACAACTATGAACCACGACAGTAAAGTTCCATAAAGCGCAAACGTAGCACATGGGATCAAAACTGGACGTTTGCCATTATATGATACGAAAATCTGTACCACGGATTAAGAGCATGAGGCTGCTATTCTCACAATTAAAGTACACACTAACCGTCTTAATAAAAAAAAAAACACCATGAGAAATTCGCGTAATCGGTATTCACATCCTTTTTCGCGGAAGTACGTCCAGTGGGCGTCACGAAATGGCGGTGGCTTAGAGATGGAGCTCTACTGTGAGTTAGCCAGGCGGCAATTTTCATCTCGCTGAGAAAGCGCGCTTCTTAGACGGGTGAAAACTACGGCGTCAACATTTGAGATGACGCGAGCTCTCACACACGACGTGCCAGCGCTTAAGTGATGAGCAAACGACGCGCACGAGCGCGGTATAACGGCGGGCCGGAAGAAATCCGAGCGCCAGAGTCGTGACCGGGAGCCGCGAAAGCAGGCACCCTATCTCTCCCGCACCGCCCACACTTCGCGGAACATGAGCAGTCCGAAGCAGCGGCCCGCCAGCCTCCGTTTTACACATGGTCAGCTCCAATGCCGCAACTCATCTTGTTCCCGTGGCAGAACAAGGGAGATACCAATCATATCTCCAGCAGGTATTTCGCTGTACGAAAGGGTAAAATGATGCTAAGGCACAGCCACCAATAAAAGGGCAACACATTTTCTCTCTTGCCTAAAAGAGGAAGAGAAAAAACACGAATCAACAAAAGTTTTGCCTCATCCCTTTCTTGCGAAATTAATGGCACAGAAAAACAAAATTGGCTCCGAGATACGCGAATGTACGAGTATTCACCTGCAATGTGTGATCACCAAATAAAAGAAGGTGTAAAGACAAAATCGTTTGTCTCCCACTGGGGGTGGGGGGTGTTTACAGCACTCCTGAGCAACATCAGCACGTGGTGGAAAGTCCCACTACTCTGATGCAGTCTTGAATCGGTCATGACATACCATCGACGAGATCCGCTATCTGCGTAAATCGCGCTTAGTACGTGGTGGTTGTCGACGTCCAAGAGCAGCTCGTTTCAATCGATACCACACATGTTCGATTGGGTTCATGTCCGGAGAGCAAGCAGGCCACTGCGTTCTGGTGATAGTACTACGCTGAAGGAACGTGTTCACGAGAACACCATTATTACTTGAATAATCTCGTGCGACAACAGTGAGACTGCCCTCAGCAACTACGGCAGGTGTACGGAGGCCCCAGGTAATGGCACCCCACCAATCGCTCCACCATCACCTAGCTGCACATGTGGCACGCAGTGTTGCAGGCGTCCGATATTACCAGGTTGCCTCCAAACACGTTGTCTGCGATTATCAGGACACAAAAAGATCCCAGTTTCGTCCATAGAAAACACCCGACGCTTATCCTGGGGCGTCCATTCTCCACGATCCCTTGCCCATATGGACTCCGCTGCGCGGTGTTGTGGTGGTCACCATGGTAATGGGGAATGCAGATTCGCACCATGTAATCGTCACCTGACAGTTTGATGCGATACATGACGCCCTTTAGCCTCTTCGAACGCCGAGTTCAGCATTCTGTCCTCGGTTTCTTTGATTAGTAAATCGCAGCTATCCATTATCTTGGGCACCTGTATAACGTGTACGGCCTGTGCAGTGTAAGTCTTCAACATTACCTGTCAACTGGAAACGATTCTACGTCCGCACAACAAATTGACTCCGGTGCACATGTCGAGCAGCTTCCCTAGTTGACAAGTCTTCCGCGCGTAACAAGATTATGTGGACCTGATCATTGGTCGCGATTATCTTTCGTGGCATGATAGATGTTCACTCTACTGTTCCATATACGTCTCTAATGCGTCCCTACTGGTGTTTTAATTTCAGCTCAAATGCTGCAATCCATTCGAGTTTGGTGTTCTACCCCATGCAGCGCTCCTGGTAACAGTGTGATGTTTACATACATACGTCAGGGGTTACATTCCGATCGGTATAGGGACAGTCAGAACATCAACATAGCTGCCTGACATACCGGGGTGAAATAACTCTTTTGTTGATGAGTGTAATACTAACAATAACAATAAAGAAATATTCAGAATTTGGGGAAGTACTTAAAAAAATCATATGAAAACCACTGCACGGACAGGGTACTGGGTTATCCTTCGCTACTCAAATCAGCGTCTTTGTCGTCACTAAATGTTTTGCAGATACTGTTGGTCATAAATATATCAACAAACACGATAACATTAAGGTTCGCTCTCGATAATCTTAAAACAATATTCATAGCTTTGAGTAATTGTGTTCCGCATACAACAGTCACCATTAGATGTGAGCTGCCGGTAGATGCAGTGGGCAACCACCACGAATAGTGTGCAACATAGCAGATTTCATAGAGCCCCATCGTTCATAAGACGCATTGGCAGTGTGGTTAGCGAACAATAATGCATGTTTATGACAATTAATTTCCCTTATAAAAGTAAGGGGATGTGGATTACAGTTATATTTACGTTGCTATAGTGCGGCAAAGCGCAAATCATATAGAGATCACAAGCAGTTGAAGGTCTGGTTCTGAGACTCATCACAAGACCCGAATTGACACAGCAACGCAGCACGTTACAGAACAGAAGCTTCTACATCTACATGACTCAGAATCAAATGCCTGGCAGAGGGTTCATCGAACCACCTTAAAGTTGTTTCTCTTCCATTATACAAAGTTTATGAAAAAATTACAGAGAAAATTATGAATACAAAAAATAAATAAAAAAAATACTAGTAAGATTAATATGATCCGTCAGGTATCCAGAGCAGGTCTTATGCTTAAACAGTCTCATTTCTACACGCCCTCAATGCTTATCACTAACTTAATCGCTCCATTGCTTCAGGTTAAAAGTCCACTTTGCACGTTTCGCTCTCACTTGGAGAGCTCTATATTTATAAGCGTGTTAGAAATTAGTTATAAGCACAAACTTGAGTTTGATTCTTTCGTAGATCCGCTGTTCCAGTCTCTCTTCTTCTCAGGTATTGTTCGATAATTTTTCACGAATGATATACCCACATTCGGTTGGAAGCTGTACTGCGGGATGTTTGTGCCTATGCAGTTACAACCGTGCTCCGCGAAACAGTTTAGCAGAATCTCGTCTTTTTGGTTACTGATAATTCCCTAACCGAAGAGCAGATGTAAAAGGCTGATCCCTAAATCGTTGCTTTTGCTGTATCCTTCCAGCACTCCTACCTGTCACTACTACTTAACTCTTTACTTAACGACCGTGATCATATACTGCTTCCATTACCCTAATGCAATCTCGATGGAACTAAGAAATGAGCAGCCGCCTAAGAACGGAAGTACCTCCTTTCACCTCTTAGGAATACAAGTTAGCAGCATTCATTCAATAAGTGCTGCAGCCGCTCTTCACAACCACGAAAGTAGTTTACGGGCCCATTACTGTGACGTGTAAATAACTCACCACTTTAGGCAGGGCTATCGCATACATCGTTAATTAATTACCGGGTACGCCAGTGCGCCAGACCACCCGCACGGTGCAAGTATTTTACGTTCTTTTTATATTTTACTGGTCGGTGTTGAGGAATTTTACTAATTACTCGTACAAACAGGTCAAAAAACTGCAGCAATATGCATAATGCGTAGGAGACACGTTTTCGTTTTTCAAGTTATTAGACGTCCTTAATTATTGTCCCATGACTACGTAATTAATGGGATGAAAGAGAGAGAGCGAAGTCGTTAGGCTTTTGGAATAGTCTTTCAGTTTTGGCTAAGACGAAGAGAGTTTAAAATATTACTCCAATTAAAAAACTATAATGCCGAGAGAATGATGGTGGAACGTATATGATGGGTTTTAAGTATACGCGACGTAATATTTATCGTTATCAAACAATACTGTGATCGTGGCGGTTTTAATCAATTACGAACAAATTTCCTTTATAAAACATAGTCTGAGATAAAAATCTAAAACATTATCGATGCAGGCTATTTTGAAGGCTGATTAATCCAACATCTCAGGGTTTCTCTCAAGGACATAGCTACTATCGGGACACGTCAGAAACTGAAATTGCTTTTGGAACTCAACGGGAAGTTTATATTTAGATTTCAGAACAAGAACCAAATGATTTCTGCAAGCTCATTAAAGATCAAATAGTTGAATACGGGAAAAGACATATAAACTACCGTACTGTTAACACTAAATGACGAGAATGAGACCAAGACACGTCGTCGACGAAGTCAATACAGGGAGAACATATAAATTTAGAGATAAAAAAACTTGTGCGCCACTGAAGCTGCACACTTTTGATAAATTTGGACAAAGTATCTCTTCCAATAGATGAGCTCTACCCTCGCCGTTTGGGAAACTCAACACAGCTCTACTGAAGAATTCTGTTGGACCCGCACAGATGACACTGACGTTCAACCTCAAGACTGTTCCTGCCTTGTTCCCCTCACATTGTGTCGCCTATACCCAAAAAGCGGTGATAAGAAGTGTCAGGTCTGAACCGTAAGGAGAATGCACAAGAATTCCCAATTATTGTTGACAGTTTAGGTGGTGTTCATGAGCCTTGATAATCACCATCACGAGAACTTTGTATCCCAACTCTACAACCAACTTATGAACAGATATTTTATAAAGTGGAGGAAATGTGCGATTTTCCCTACAGAAACCGTACCTTCGTGCTAAGCAGTTTACTAATCGGTTCTAAGTTCTTGTCCGAGGCATACACACCCTGGTATTTATTAATTGTAGACATGCAGTTATCACAAAACGCGTTGTTCTACCGAGAATGAACTTCTGCCATGTACGCTCTTGCTTGTATAGGGAATGCAATACATCCTGTCGAAACGTTAGGTCCCTGCGCTGCATTTCCTCACAATACTACTCTGCACCTGTACTGCGCAAATCGTTTCACTATTATGTCAGCACGGTGTCAACGGAAAAGCCTAGAAGTGGTATCCAGAAAATTCAGCTGCAGTAATAGTCCTGCTGATCATGTCTCTCGTAATTTTTTTGCTGGAGAGTACAAAAGTGGGTAGTTTATGGACTGTACCCAAAATGGTGGTAATTATAAAAAGTTTATTGAAAAAGACGGTTCGTTTGAGACACCGGAAGGTTATCTATTGCAGTTGACACGATATTTAAGAGTGCTGCGAAAAGTGGACAATGTGCGATTCCCTGTGCTGCAATCGAAGCTCCATGACGGCAAAAGAAACTAGTATGAACCGGTGAATGACCACAGTGAGCAGTTTACTTTAGACGGTTGTTAATTCAATTGGAGCCAGAGCCAATGCCATTACCAACTCAAAAATAATTTTTTCGCAAAGCTACGCAGAAACTGATTGTCAATTTTAGTAGCGGCATGATCATCTCGGGATTCTGGAACTCCCAATTAAACACCATCAGAGGGCACGCCGATGTTGTAGTCATTATGGAGAAAGGAGCACAAGACTTCTTCTTTGTGCGAATGATGCAAGACCAGAAGGCAATTGCGATCTGAATACCTAGCAGCGCTTACCCACAACAACTCTAGTTTGCAGCTCGCTTGTCTCACGGCGATAACAAAGTAGTACGAATTTAACAAAAAAATGGTTCAAATGGCTCTGAGCACTATGGGACTCAACTGCTGAGGTCATTAGTCCCCCAGAACTTAGAACTAGTTAAACCTAACTAACCTAAGGACACCACAAACATCCATGCCCGAGGCAGGATTCGAACCTGCGACCGTAGCGGTCTTGCGGTTCCAGACTGCAGCGCCTTTAACCGCACGGCCACTTCGGCCGGCACGCATTTAACACCTTTAATCGAAAAGACTGCGCCTCAGCATAAACCCTGCATACGAAACTTGAACTTTTCCTTGATTATTGAAGTATTTCTTATTTCGTTTCAAATTACTCCTGAAAACCACGTACAGACAGGGAATTGCAGAGAAGGCGCTCAAAGGCGAAGTTAACAGCGGAACGGCGAAATGAATGTGATTGTCATAAATTAGTCCAAGGTCAAAGTGAACTTAAGCCATTCTCTGTGCACACAGTGACTCCAGTAGTTCTTTTCATAAGCAACTAACATGTACTATACTTCCGATTCTGATTATGTAATCTTTATTATACAAACTACTGTTAATACGTAATTGGTGTAATAGCGTATTTATTTCTGACTGTATGTAATTGATTGTAATTATAACGTAAGTATTATAAATTGCTGGATAATAGTCAAGGGGACTTTATGTATCGATAGTAACGACGAGATGGCAGTAGGTGCGTCGTTGTTTACCTTTGGGTGTGGCGAGTCTCGGTCGCGCAACGAGCAGAGAGAGACCAGAGCAGTTTGTGTCATGAAAGAGTGCGGAAAAATTTGTTGGGCGTTCCCGCAGACGTGGTGTGCAGGCATGCTCGCTTCAGTATAGGCGCGCCTAATACGTTAACGCACGAATACTGAGAGCACGGTAGGAGTGAACAGGCGGAGGAAGCTGCAATTCTAACTATTGCCTGTCCCATAACTATCCGTAGCTCTGGAGACGACTCGGCGTTCTCTATCAGCAACGGCAACAGCGGCAGCTCAGCACTGCAGTCGACTACATTCTTCGTCGTCCGCACAGCTACTATCTCGTAAGACCGCAAACTGACAAAATATAACAAACTTGTAGAGGCTTTACCCCATGACATTTCTTTCACAAAGTATTATTAACTTGAATAATAACCTGCAATAGTTAAAACTTGTAGGGCACCTGTGTTCTCATTGTCCTCAGACATTATTATCAAGCAGGGTCCATTTTCTTTCCATGCATTCACCGAATGTCTTAAGGATACGAAAATTGATTAACTATTAGTGCCAGTTTTGTTTTTTTGATAATGACCAGTTTCAGTCTAAATTTTCTGCTCAGTAACTGTTCACTCTTGTATTGCATTGCAATTTTGAGTGTTAAAATTTCACTAGCAAAACTAATAACTAAAGATACAGCACAAATTAAGATTGCGCAACTTCATTTATTCTCCGTGACTTCTGCTGTCTTTGAATGTATTTTATTGTTGTTGTTGTTTTAAAAGTAAAAGCCGTTGCTCATTTCCTTAAAGTGAATTCAATTCAATCTTTCAATAATCAAAAATGAACTGCTAGCCCTTTTCTCAACTTTGCATTACGTTACAGGAAGGTTACTGAAAGCCATTTTTTTGTAACAAAGTTTTAGCTGCATTTATTTAACCAATAACTTCATTTAATTTTACTTTCAAAATTTAGTATTTCATAATAAGTAACTGCCAACTTAGTGCTTTCTGATTCATTTATTTTCTCGTGAACTCTTTTGTTGTGGAAAAGAGTGACAACCTTACGTTGCCGCGCCAGTGATAGTTTGCTTAAATTTCTTATGCCATTAGCTTTCTTATGATACTGGAGATTCACTGCCCTGGCTGGCCGGCGACCGTTTAGTTATACTCTTTTTACTGAATCGGTGTTTTTTGTATTAACAGTATTTTTTGTGTTAAATATTACGCAGTACCCTTTCTCCCCTGTGTGGTTCGTGAGATAATGTAGTATATTTCACCTAGTTAAATTTATCATCAATGTTTAGATTAGGTTTAGAATATATCCTTCCTTCGGAGGGGTCTGTTTAACACTTTTCTCGTACTAACCGGTATTATTTTCCTTCGGTAACGATAGCCTTCAAATGGCTCTGGGCACTATGGGACTTAACATCTATGGTCATCAGTCCCCTAGAACTTAGAACTACTTAAACCTAACTAACCTAAGGACAGCACACAACACCCAGCCATCACGAGGCAGAGAAAATCCCTGTCCCCGCCGGGAATCGAACCCGGGAACCCGGGCGTGGGAAGCGAGAACGCTACCGCACGACCACGAGATGCGAACGATAGCCTTATTCATTGTAAAATTTCATTAGGCATACGCGATCAAGGTCAATTACATCGCAATCATGTAGGTCGATTAGAAAAGGGGTGGTTACAAGTTCAACGATCATTTTTGCTGGGGAAACACGTGTTGACATGCTGGTAGCAAAGCCTCCGACACGCGCGTGAAAGAATACGAGCAGTGTGGGCAGTCGACCCGGAAGCACGGCTTCCACTACGTCGCGGCCTTCCTGGCGGCTAACAAGGCATCCTCGTGACAGCCGACATGCGGCCCTCGCGGCCGGTCCTTCTTCGCTCCCACTGATTTACGCCCAACAGTTCTACATCTAACAACGGTCTGCATCGAACGTGGACGACCCACCTGGCAAGAATCGGTGGTTGCCACAGTCTTCCCTGGTTTTCAGGCTGACAGCACATATACACGACTAACGGACCGCCACATTCCAGTGCGCTGTATGTTGAGATGCCCAAAGATATTTCATTCAGATACGACAAATCTGTGCGTAACGGACGATCGTCAAATCGTATAACCCTGCTGAAACCAAGACAGTTGAAAAATGTGATAAGTGACATGTAAAACGTTTCACACTTTTAGACAGCATACAATTCCAAAATGTTATTCACATTTCTTATTTTAAGCTTTCCTCAGGCTTCGCTCATTCTCCTGTTTATTCGTAGTCTGTAATTAACTTTTCTCCGAATCTAACACACAGTTTTTCCATAATTACACTACATTTTTTGACGAGCGTAACAAAAAAAAAAAAAAAAAAAAAAAGCCTTAACATGGGCCTAAGACATAACTCAGAGCAATAACGTTCATATCTCAAGACCATTTTCACAGAATCTCTGTGTACAAAACAAATAAGTCAGGTAAGACGCTGGATATTATCACCTCTAATTAAGCTCTTCCCCTTCAATCAATGATTTGGTTTTTATACTTTTGATGTTGTTAGAACCGTGGTGAATAACGTGTCAGACCTTATATCTCGCACAGTTACTTCCCTATTTGTTCAGTAACATTCACTCTATGATCATATTCACCCGCATTAATCCATCTGGCATCTAGTCGGTGGTAAAATTCTACCAGTCTCTTTAAAGATTCAAGGGTCTCTATATCAGAAGTTAATCTTATTACTGGTTCAAATGGCTCTGAGCACTATGGGACTTAACATCTATGGTCATCAGTCCCCCAGAACTTAGAACTACTTAAACCTGACTAACCTAAGGACATCACACAATACCCAGTCATCACGAGGCAGAGAAAATCCCTGACCCCGCCGGGAATCTACCCGGGAACCCGGGCGCGGGAAGCGAGAACGCTACCGCACGACCACGAGCTGCGGACTCTTATTATTAACATGCCTGTGTTACAGAGAACTTTCATTTCTCGAAATTTTCAAAAACTGAAGACCTCTAATAACATATCTCTCAAACATCGTTTGCAGGGCTCGATTGCTTAACCAATGTCACCTATTAAATATACTGCGCACTTAAACGACGCTGTAAAAGACCGTCAGGTGTTAGAAATGGAGAAGATATACGGACGAAATTGTGTAACGGTTAATACTTCAGGATATTAAGTTCTCTGTGTCATCTATAACATTTCGTTCTTCGGATACCTCACATCTCGAAACTGGCCAAACTATTTACATAAAAAAAAATAGTCTTGCCCCCTTCCTGATAAAAATTTATGCAAACGATCATGACTCAGTATATATAATTTCGTACCGATAACAGTATCTGACACAATTCGATTGAAAATCTACTTGCTTTGAAGAACGCGTTGCACGTGACATTCCGACGGCTGTAACTTGTTACGCTCTAATACGATGGTAGGATAAAAGCCAGGGTGTTATGAGCAATGTTCGGAGGGGGGGATTGTTGTGGCATCTTTTGGTAGGTGTACTGCTTAAAAATACATACGAAACAAAATGGTATTTTGCGATGAACTACATGAGGTGACGAAAGTCATGGAATACCTCCTAATATCGTGTAGGACCTTCTTTTGCCCGTCGTAGTAGTGAAGCAACTCGACATCGCATGGGCTCACCAAGCCGTTGGAAGTTCTTTGCAGAAATACTGAGTCATGCTGCCTCTATAGCCGTCCATAATTGCGAAGGTGGTCAAAATGGTTCAAATGACTCTGAGCACTATGGGACGTAACTCCTGAGGTCAGCAGTCCCCTAGAATTTAGAACTACTTAAACCTAACTAACCTAAGGACATCACACACATCCATGCCCGAGGCAGGATACGAACCTGCGACCGTAGCGGTCGCGCGGTTCCAGACTGTAGCGCCTAGAACCGCTCGGCCACCCCGGCCGGCATATGACACCATTGTTTGGGAACATGAAGCACATGAATGGTAGCAAATGTCTTCAAGTAGCGGAACGTAACCATTTCCAATCAATGATCGGTTCAGTTGGACCAGAGAACGCAGTCCATTCCATGTAAACACAGCCCACACCATTACGGAGCCACCACCAGCTTGCACAGTGCCTTGTTCATTCACAACTTGGGTTCGTGGCTTCGTGGGGTCTGCGCCACGCTCAAACCTACCATCAACTCTTACCAACTGATATCGGGACTCAGCTGACCTCGCCACAATTTTCCAACGAGCCCAACAGAGGCGCTGCAGGCGATGTCGTGCTGTTAGCAAAGGTACACGCCGTTGTCGTCTGCTGCCATAACCCATTAACGCCATACGTAACCGCGCTGCCCCAACGGATACGTTCGTCGTGCGCTCCCATTGATTTCTGCGGTTATTTCATGCAGCGTTGCTTGGCTGTTAGCACTGATAACTTACGCAAACGCCGCCGCTCTCGGTCGTTAAGCGAAGCCCGTCGGACACTGCGTTGTCCGTGGTGAGAGGTAATCCCTGAAATCTGGTATTCTCAGCGCACTCTTGGCACTGCAAATCTCAGAATATTGAATTTTCTAATGACTTCTGAAATGGAATGTCTCATGCGTCTCTCGCCCGCTACCGTTCCGCGCTCGAAGTCTTTAATTCCCATCGTGTGACAATAATCAGGTTGGAAACCTGAGTACAAATAAAAGCTCCTCCAATGCCCTTTTACAACTTGTGTACGCGATACTACCGTCATCTGTATACGTGCATTCGCTGTCCCATGACTTTTGTCATCTCAGTGTATATTTTCACGTACATTTGTTAAAACATAGCAGTAGTGCTTCATGGACAAATGTTATGGCCAGGTAGTAGAGCCTCAGACTGAAGTAAAACGGCAGCCGAGAAGGCGCAGGTGTGAAGACAAAAGACCTGGGAGTGCGCCGCAATTAGAAGCGGCGCTGTAAGTGATGACCGCGTAGCAGCGGAAAGTCCGCCGCTGCGAGAACCGCAGCCCCCTGGCTACAGATGATAAGTGTGCCCTTCCCTGCTCATACGTCTTTTAATGCGGCACCCGCGACTGCATACCACTCGCAGTTCTTGAAGCTGTCCTCTATTTTCCATTCTTTTCGTAACAGGATTTAATTATTACATATTTCATATTCCACGCAGAGTCAAATGTGCAAGAAGTTTGAATACCGCGATTAAGTAGGTGTATCACTCGATAATTCCTGAAACGCAAAGCGAATAGAAGATTACGGTTTCGCGTCTCGTCGTAAACGGTATAGGGCTTATAAAATAACTGGCTATTGCAAATGTAGTTCAAAAATGGTTCAAATGGCTCTGAGCACTATGGGACTTAACATCTATGGTCATCAGTCCCCTAGAACGTAGAACTACTTAAACCTGACTAACCTAAGGGCATCACACAGCACCCAGTCATCACGAGGCAGAGAAAATCCCTGACCCCGCCGTGAATCGAACCCGGGAACCCGGGCGTGGGAAGCGAGAACGCTACTGCACGACCACGAGCTGCGGACGCAAATGTAGTGGTCCATCCGCTCGCAAATGGCAAAAAGCGTAGTTAATTAGTTGTTAGCTTACCTTTCCTCTGGCACTTCAGTTTCAACATTCTGCTGACAGGACACAAGCAAACTTTTTAAATTTCTTCAATTGTTTATTAATGATTCTGTCAGCAGCTGCAGTATTTACAACCGGCGACTAGTTTCGAACCTTTCAGTTTCATTTTCAAGCCAGGCCTACAGAGACTGCACTGAGTGTAGTGCTTTATCTTAATAATAAACATCCAAGTGGCAACAAATGCGTTATAAATGTTTGTAATTCATAAACTCAGGCTTTGATTTTGACATGGTAAGAGGCATGTGTGGATTGTGGCATTCATTCTGCAAACATTTACAAAGCCTGTGTTGCCACTTTGGTGTTTATTATTAAGGTCAGGCACGGTCAGTGCAGCCTCTGTAGGCTACGACTGAAAATGAAAGGTTCGAAAGTAGTCGCCTAACACAAATACTGCAATTTTGACAGAATCAATAATAAACGCTTTCCATCTGAATTATTTCACAATGAGTAACTGGAAAAACTACAGTACAACTGAGGCGATGTCGTCAGCCCACTTACGACGTGCTCCGAGACAGAACGAGGTCGCCATTCACGATCCTGAACGAGTAGCGGCCGCTGATTTTCATGATACATAAAATGATTTGCTTCCGTGGATTACTGAAATGAAATACTCTTTGAACAACTGTAATATGAGGCACTTCACCCTTGTAGTCGGCACATCTAAATGAAAGTCTCATTCACGTCCATCGGTACATTTCATTCGCGACCTACGACTGGTCAGTGTGTAACTGCTCCGTGTATGCGTACTCTCAAAACTCTGCCTCAGGTTCAACATCCGCATTCCGAGGACGGACCATCAGTGTCAGACGAAGAAGGCTTGAAATTTTAAGGAATAAAGTTTCTTGACTCAGTACTTCCCACTAAGTTGCTAACCAGCTACATCCGGTGAGGTATTGTAAAACTGCTATTACCAGACTGTACTTTTCCGACACATTTTCTTGTGGAAATTTTATTACAACTCCAAAAACGTACAAAGAACATTATTTAACCACTACTTAAAAAATACGAGTATACTGATCGCGGTTTTGTGTTTGAGTAGCCGAAATGCTCAGTGGCCTAGACGGGTAACGAAAATAGTCTGAAAGGTCAGACAGTGGCTAGTGGGAGCAGTAGACCAATGGTCATTAATTCGGGTCGGGAAATCGGTCCAGGTCTGGCCCACTACACTGTCTCTGGAAGCCAGCGCACACTGCCTTAAACGAAACAAGCAGGTTCAAATGGCTCTGAGCACTATGGGACTTAACATCAGAGGTCATCAGTTCCCTAGACTTAGAACTACTTAAACCTTACTAACATCACACACATCCATGTCCGAGACAGGATTCGAACCTGCGACCGTAGCAGCAGCGCGGTTCCGGACTGAAGCGCTCGGCCACAGCGGCCAGCAAACAAGCAGGTCAACAGAGTAAGCGATGGTACTTTTCTATTTAACAACAAAACAGTTCATAGAGAGAAACGAATAACAGACATCTAAGATCTTTCCCTTACGACAACTCTTTATTTTTTAAAGAAAGAGCCGCGTTCGCACACGCAGGTATTTTAAATTACGCCACATTACATGGAATACCGCAGTAGCGCCGCAATTCCATGTGTGAACATCAGTTTTGGCGGCATCACTACAGTTGTGCCACTTTCTGCCATACCACTAACAGTTGAAGTCGGTCGAACTTCGTGACGCCACTAGCCTTCCTCCATCACTAAATAGCACTATTCGACTGCTTCCTGTTGGATGTGCTTAGGAACACCAGCATTCTGCCCTGCTTCTCGTGGAATAACTTCCGTAAGTTCTGCTGAGATCCGTTAGATTACTGTGTGATCTTCCAGTTCTCAATTTGCATCTGAAGGATGTCAGTCTTGTACTTTTTGGAATTATATGAAGATCAACACTGCTTATAAAATAAAAAAAAAACAGCTAGTCGTCTAAAGATCTAGAACTGAGAGGCCTAGCACTACTAGAAGTTGGCGACTGAATGCTGGAAATAGTGCTCGAGTATGAGGCTACAACGCGGAAGGACATATCAGAGAAGCATTCGACATGCTTTCGTTAACGGATGTCATTAAGTCCTACAATCTTGAAGAAGTGGTGCATCTGCATGTGATATATGAAAAGCATACAACACAGCGCTTATATCTTCGAGTGTTATTTCTTTTAAAAGTGTGTGACAGCACCATTTGGGTTTTCTTTTCCTAGTACAGCGTCTTAACAAAGACCTCCCGTATCTAAAAAGGTAGTTGCAAACAAAGAAAGAGAGATACAGATAAAATAATTTTACTTGTGAACAGTAAATACTATGCCATTTTACATTACTGGGTTTTAAAAATTGTGCCCGGTAAATGGGTCCTCAACTGTTGGCACATTGACGAAGGCTTTCCCGGAAGTTGTCCGTAGTTCGTGTCATTTCCGATGGAGTGGCAGCCACTTCCTGGGTGATTGCTTCCTTGCATGGCCGCAGGGTTGTGGGACGATGATGGTATAGTTTATCCTTTGTCCTCGAAGAAAAAAAATCATAAGGTGATAAATCGGGTGACTTTGGGAGCCAGGTGATATATCCTAGAAGAGTGAGGTGTGGTCTCGTATTGTCGGAACCAGACTTCTCCCTCTTCAAGGTCCCCAACAAAATAGTTTCCGTTACGCCACGTTCTTCGAAAAAGTACGGATCCCACAAGCCAAATACAGCAACGGCACACCAAACTGTCACACGATGGCTGCGAAGTGGTCGTTAGTCATAGATGTTTCCTGTTGCCCAGTAGCGGAAATTTTGTTTATTTGGAGTACCTGACAAAAGGAAGCGGGTCCCATCAGAGAAAATCCTAACAGCACCAGGCAAATGTCCTGAAGAAAACCTCACTCACAGGTCTGCGAGTTTCAGAATCTCTCTCGTTTAATTCTTGGGTACTCATCTTTTCGTATCGGTGCATTTGAAGATCTCTGTGCAGGGTCCTTCTTTCACTCCTACCAGACAATTGCAGGGCAGCTGCCTGTTCAAGTGCCGAACGCTTTGGAGATTACTGGACGGACGTTCTCACACGCACCACATTTTGCAGGTTTGTTACAGTCTGAGATAGGCGAGTTCATTTTCTTTCAGTGCAGAACCTGATGCTCTACAGTGTGATACCCAAACTAGAATAGATATTCTGTCAGGAATAGAATCATGTCGACCAACTTCAAACTGAATGCAAAATGCTCGTTGAGTAGTAACCACAGAACCACCACTACGAACACTGTTCCATAGCAAACGCATGATGCTCACCTTGCCAATGCTTTGGAACTGTAATACTGGGATAGCTGGGCACGAACAGAAATGATTAACGAACAAGATAACATAGCAAACAGAAGATTTACTTTATTTTTATTTCTCCGGCAGCAGGAAACAGAGTCCAGCTGTCAGTGTGAACAAGGAACAGGCTCTCTGTCCTAAGCACGAACAATGGTGTCGTAGCGAAGTGCAAGTGGGCCGTGTCGCTGCCGCGAGCCGTTCTATGAGCGCAGCGGTGGAGGGCACTCGTGGTCCGGAAGCGCTGGCGGTGTGGTTCCGTGGGTACGAACTACTCAGTCTATCTGATTCCGCGCGACCAATACAGGCGTCACACAGAAACTTCCAATTCCGTGATCAACTTAAAGAGCCCGTGGGGCGGTATCCATACCTGATACCATATTCGAGCCACTGCTCCTGCTGAAAGTGGCACGTACACAGCTATCCTTCGATAATAACCCAAACCACAACTTACTTAGCGGCCTTTCCAAATAAGTCAGTTCTTTTCGCCGGACCCTGCATTTAATGCTTCGATCAGTTCTACTTTTGCAGGATAACAGTATCCTCTCGAAAAATCTCAGCTGACGCTATACTGAAAACTGTGACGTTACGGAGATTTGCGGCGTCCTTTTTGAACGGTAGCATGTGATGCCACTGCTGTGGTGCAAGCTTTCGGTGTGTCTTCCTGGTAATTAGTATGTCACCAAGACTTGACCTCCAGCGGCTGATGCACGCAGTGACAACGACGTTTAAGAAGATCCCCGCAGCAGGAACGGCTGGAGACAAAGAAGCCAGTAGCAGGAGGCAGCTCGCAGTTTGGGCAGGTAGGCCGTGGGCGGGGCAGGCCCGGCCCAGCCGGCTGTCCCCTCGCGTTCCGAGCCGGCGGCCCGCCAAATGACGGGTAATTGCGGTGCAGCCGCGGCGCGCTGGTGCTCGCCCGCTGGAACGACCGCCGGACCGCCACGGCTGCGCCGGCCAGCTGCCGCCATACACCCACCAGCTGCCGTACATCTACTGGTGACAATTTCCCCTACCTCTCTGACGCTATTCCGATATCACAAATCTGCCGTCTCTCTAAAACGAAATCATACCCGCGATGTTCGACGATCCCACAGGACATATCCTTTCAAAATCGAATATCATGCCAATACCAATCATTTGGAGGTTAGGTTAGTTTTCTCCAAATATCTCCATCTACATACTCGTCATTGTTGCGGCCTTCAGTCCGAAGACTGGTGCAGATCTCTGCGGTCGTCTATCCCGTGCAAGCCTCTATATCTCTTGTGTAAGTACTACAACCTAGATCCACCTCAACCTGTGTATTGTATTCGAGTCTTAGTCTCCCTCTACAATTTTTAGCCCCCACATTTACCTCCATTGCTAAACTGACTTTTTGATGCTTCTCGATGTACGAGGACTGGAACTTTAATACTGGTAATAGAACCCAGTACGTTGTCCTCGATGGTGAGTATTCGTCGGAGGTGAGGGTATCATCTGGAGTGCCCCAGGGAAGTGTGGTAGGTCCGCTGTTGTTTTCTATCTACATAAATGATCTTTTGGATAGGGTGGATAGCAATGTGCGACTGTTTGCTGATGATGCTGTGGTGTACGGGAAGGTGTCGTCGTTGAGTGACTGTAGGAGGATACAAGATGACTTGGACAGGATTTGTGATTGGTGTAAAGAATGGCAGCTAACTCTAAACATAGGTAAATGTAAATTAATGCAGATGAATACAACAAAGAATCCTGTAACGTTTGAATACTCCATTAGCAGTGTAGCGCTTGACACAGTCACGTCGATTAAATATTTGGGCGTAACATTGTAGAGCGATATGAGGTGGGACAAGCATGTAATGGCAGTTGTGGGGAAGGCGGATAGTCGTCTTCGGTTCGTTGGTAGAATTTTGGGAAGATGTGGTTCGTCTGTGAAGGAGACCGCTTATAAAACACTAATACGACCTATTCTTGAGTACTGCTCGAGCGTTTGGTATCCCTATCAGGTCGGATTGAGGGAGGACATAGAAGCAATTCAGAGGCGGGCTGCTAGATTTGTTACTGGTAGGTTTGATCATCACGCGAGTGTTACGGAGATGCTTCAGGAACTCGGGTGGGAGTCTCTAGAGGAAAGGAGGCGTTCTTTTCGTCAATCGCTACTGAGGAAATTTAGAGAACCAGCATTTGAGGCTGACTGCAGTGCAATTTTACTGCCGCCAACTTATATTTCGCGGAAAGACCACAAAGATAAGATAAAAGAGATTAGGGCTCGTACAGAGGCATATAGGCAGTCATTTTTCCCTCGTTCTGTATGGGAGTGGAACAGGGAGAGAAGATGCTAGTTGTTGTACGAGGTGCCCTCCGCCACGCACCGTATGGTGGATTGCGGAGTATGTATGTAGATGTAGATTTCTGAACTACTCATACGAAATAGATACATGTCTCAGAGTTTTACTGTCTCTGAAAGGTGTCAGCAGCATTCTGTATAGCCCATTGGGAGCGATGTAGAATAGCCTTAGTAGCACCCGTTATGTTGATAGTGCGAATGGAGCGCTCTTTTAGGTAACAATTCTGAAGCGAATGCCAGGAAGTGCTTCCTTCATTTTAGGAATCAAGTTGATGTTACAACAGCGTAAGTCCAGGGAGTGTGGTACAACACTTCCCAGCCCCATCGACAGAACAAATCAGTCACAACTTGCGTCATATGCGCCTGAGCATTGTCCTGCAAAATGATAGGCAGTTCATGCAGTAAGTGTCGCCGCTTCTTTCTCTAAGTTGTCCATTTTTGGGCACAGCGTGCGACTAGCACAGAGATAGAAGAGGCGACACTTCTGGAGGGCCCACCCATAATTTTGCAGGACAATGCCGGGGCGCATATAGCGCAAGTTGTGACTGATTTGTTTGGTCGTTGGGACTGGGAAGTTTTCTTGGAGATAATTCATAATATTTGAACACAGTATAAGCTCCAAAATAATACTCCAAATGGGCGTCAATGATATAGGTCTGCAATTCAGCAGACGAGTCAAACTTCCTTTCTTGAGTGATTGTGCGACCTGTGCAACTTTTCAGTCTTTAGGTACGCACGTTTCGTCCAACGAGTGGTTATATATAATTGCTAAATATGGAGCTATTATAGCAGCATACGCTGTAAGAAACCTAATAGGAATGGAATCTGGACCAGAAGACTTGCATTTATTAAGTGATTTGTTTCGCTACAACGAGGATATCTGCTTCTAACAAGTAAACCTACCCAAGGGATGCAGTTCGATTTTGATCGGCTTTGAATATGTTGTAGTATAGATCAAAATAAGAGAGACATTTTTTTATTTGTGCCCATATGGCTGTTAAGGGGGTAAAAGGTCCCCTTGAAAATAATTAAGTTTAATATTTCAGAACGAATACCGCTGGAACGACCACAGATACAAAAGAAACTATAAATAAAACTTCAATGATTTTTAATGCACATTACGACAGTGCACCTATATTTGTAGAAAAAGTCAGTTTTTCGAAACCCCTCCCAAATCGTTCACATGGCTCTGAGCACTATGGGACTTAACATCTGAGGCCATCAGACCCCCCTAGAACTTAGAACTACTTAAACCTAACTAACCTAAGGACATCACACACTTCCATGCCCGAGGCAGGATTCGAACCTGCGACCGTACCGGTCGCGCCGTTCCAGACTGAAGCGCCTAGAACCGCTCGGCCACACCGGCCGGCAAACCCCTCTCACTCAGAATTTTTTGACGCAAACCATTCTGCGCTGCCTCATTACTGTACAGGTTTACAATAATCTTACAGCAATAATATACAATTTCAAACATAAAATGATTAAATCTGAAGAAGTAAAACTTGAAAAAACACAAATGTAACACAAAAATTTTTATATTTCATAAAATGAAAAGAATATATATATATATATATATATATATATATATATATGAAAAACTTACTAAACAACTCAACATAGCAGTACTAAAGCCGACATGTATCGGGCACTTGTCCTGCAATATAGAGATATTTCTGGTTTATTTCTGACAAATGATTCTTTAGAATAGAAATTCATTAAATATAACTGAATTTGGTATAAACGTTGTTATTTGTTTTGCTATCTGGCGAACGTCAACATAAACATAAAAGAGTGTGGGGGAGGGGATTTCGAAAAAATAGCTTTTTCGACATATATGGGTGGACCGCTGTCACGTACATTAAAAACCAGAGAAGATTTTTTGACGTTTTTTATATGTATCCGTTACCGTTTCAACAGTACCCCTTCGTTCAGAAATATTAAATTCAGTTTCTTACAAGGGGGTGTTTCACCACCTTAATGGCCTTATGTGCACGTACACAAAAATATGTCTCTCTGATTTTGCTCTACACTACAACATATTTAAAGCCGATGAAAATCGACGTGTCTCCCTTCGATAAGTTCACTTGTAAGTTACGCATACTGGCAGCAGTTCTTGATTCGAATTCTGGAATATTTACTTCGTCTTCTTCAACTGACTATCTCTGGGTGGCTTTCTTCTCGTGTCAATCAAAATATTCTCCAGTTCTCTAGCCATACTGTGAAAATAGATGGAAAAAACGTAGAGAAAATAGTCGGGGAAAGGAAGATCGATGGCAAAAGACCGGGAGGGAGAGCAGCGAGCAGGTGCATACATCAAATCAAGAATATCTCTGGTCTACATCTTCAGCAGGTTCTAAGAAAAGCTGGTAATCGTCCGGCATAGAGACGCTTGGTTCGCGATGTCACGACGTTCATGAATGAGCACAAAGACTTGTGATGATGAAGAAATCTGTTTTAATGTTTTCTATTGTGTTTTGTGAAGATTTGGGGAAAGTAAAAAAAAATTACCGGTACTATTAGGTCCGACAGAAAATTAAAAAAAAAATTATAATTACAAAATCTGTCTTATTATTCCTAACTGAAAGAGAGTACAGATAGGAGTACAATAGCTTCATTACTGTCCTTCTGATAACCAACCAAACAACAATTTCTAATTACAGATTAATTCCATCTTTTCTGCGACTCCGACCAAAATACAGTTCTGTGGATTTGTCTCCAACTGACCTCCTGGAACCGGAAATGAACACTGGAATGACCGACATTTGAAGAGCTGCTTTCAAACGCAGAAGCCTACTTCTCGGCGTTACAATGTCTCCCAGATGGTACGTCAACGAGAACTTATTGACGGACTACAAGCAGTCGGCCAGCTCTCTTCGACGTTAACTGTTCGCAGTGCTCCCTGGGTTACCTTAAATAGCTATTCTCCAGGAAGATACGTGCTGCTCCACAGTAAATTGTGGCCGCGTGTAGGCGTGGTCTCGCGATGCGGTCATGACCTCTTGCTATTGCCTGGCGAGGTCCCTGATAGTCCACAGCTATTTGTGCGCCTCCTGGCGTTACGGGGGTATATCTGAAAATCCTGTGTGACTGCTAGGAACCACATGAGCGCTGTTTTCCGTCACTCGCGCACTGCAGCTGTTATGCGTGTTGCGGCTGGTGCGCTTGGCCCCATAGCAATAATCACTTCGGATTGTAAAAATTTAGGCATTAGAGTTCTCGTTCGAGAATTTCCAGTCCTCTTCATCAGCACACCACGTAAGGCAGGCCGGGGCGGGTTCTCGGTTCTCCTACCTGCCGAGCAAATCGCGGAGTTAGGACGGAGGGATTAGTGCACCCTTGCTCGACCTTTTGCAAGTGCAGATTTCACTGGGTGCAGTTTACTGGAGACCCAGTATAGTACGCTGCTTGGTTGGCAGCGCCACTACGCGCAATCACTGTTATGCGTGAAGTGTAAGAAGGAGCTGCTCGGTTTGAAGTAGGTGGTGAGGATATAACGTTTGGCTGTCAGTGCCAGCTGGGAGACAATGGCGCGGCCGAGGCAGCTGCGGCGCAGCCGGACGCGGCCCAGCCCAGGCCGGCGGCTGTAATTTGGGCCCGTGCTAGACGTGGCGTGGCGTGCCGGCCGGTGCCTGCGGCTGCGCCCGCGCCTGTTTGCGTGCCCGCGGCGCAGCCGTGGGAACCTCCCACAGGGCGCTGCCTTTGTGCCCGCCTGCCACGCCAGGTAAGGAGGCGAGGCCCGCTGCTCCGCCCGCTCCCACAAAAGGCCGCGCCGGGACCATCTCTGCCGTGCCGTGCCGCACTAAAAACGGAGCCACGTGCTGTCGCACTACCGATCCGCATTTTACAGACGAACAGTGCACCTAACTACGGTCGCAGGGGCTCTCAAATCGTGTTTCCCGTCAACCGATTTCCTCACGCCGCTCTCGGCTTGTTGTATCAGCACTCAAATATCGATTATGTAAATCCAGGTTTGGTTGCCACGTCTCATCTCCCACAATCGATATTCGCTACAAGTGAACGCTCTGCCGGTTGGAAACCTGGTTTTGTCAGGATGCCACTACCTTTTTAAAATGTTTATGTGGACGAAATTATTTCGTGTGGAATGAAGGAAAAAAAGGAAGTATTGGGCTTACCAGGAAGTTAGTCCTTTCCTCTATGTACTCGATGAATTCATTTGTTCTGTGTAATTTATGAGAAGTGTATTGCATCACTATTACATAGGAAGAAATACACAGATTATGTCCGCAGCTCGTGGTCGTGCGGTAGCGTTCTCGCTTCCCGCGCCCGGGTTCCCGGGTTCGATTCCCGGCGGGGTCAGGGATTTTCTCTGCCTCGTGATGACTGGGTGTTGTGTGATGTCCTTAGGTTAGTTAGGTTTAAATAGTTTTAAGTTCTAGGGGACTGATGACCATAGTGCTCAGAGCAATTTTTTGAACAGATGATAATGTTACCAACGACATTATTACACTTGGCCTCCCGTGGCCGTTGTTGGAAACACGCGGTGACGCTACAGTAAACAGGTACAATGGTGACTAAGGAAAATGCATCGCATCGTGAATGATTTCAAGACATTTGTGTATATATAAGTGGTTCCGCGTATACTCGTGAAATATCACGATAAAAACTCACGATAAGCCGACCAGGCAGCAATAATATTGTGGTTGACTAGTCTATTTTCTGAGACAGTGACACTGATTTGGCTGGCAACAACCCTAGATCCTGCACGTCTAGGTAATTTATAACTGCTATTTCCATTCTATCTCAGGTTGCTTACAAGACATTTGCACATCTCTGTACATGAACAGAAATGTGGCTTTAATCTTTCGGAAGTCTTCAGCAGTTCCATATCTCTAAAATACGAAAAAAGTGCAATAATGATCTACCAGTAACCACTTCGAAATTTTTTCACAGCGCGCGTGAGCTAGGCGGGTATAATAAGAACGGTTTCGCATGTTGTATTTTGGGTAGATAACTTTTTTAAATCTTATCTTGAACAATGTCATCCCCCTCCTCCTCGTCCTCACGAATACACTGGCATAAATACGGAAACGGTATTCTCTATTGAAAATACTGCTGACAACCTCGTCATTGTCGTCCTAACAAAAACTGATTATGTACGCATCCTTGTAATAGCAACCAACTCTCAGAAAATCTGAATCTGATTGCCCTAAGAAAATCATTTCAGATCTAACACGAAACACGACAACGAAAATACGAAATTCGATTTTCATCTTCTGCAAGTTGTGTCTCATGCAAACGTGGCGTGGCCATGAGTAGTGCACGGTATGGTGATGAATCTTAGTGATGTTCTCGTTCCCACCAATACATTTATGGTGATCACAGACTGTATTTCTAAATACAAATCATACATAGCCCACTAAAACACTTGATTCTGTTCACAGCTAACAAAAACTGCACGTCACGTGTACAAATAATATGGAAGAAAGAGCTCCTGATCGAATTCAGTGAGAAACTTCGAGTTCTAGGAGAACAAATTTTTATTAGAACCCATTTCCTGAGCTTACTTTGGAAACTGGATAACATGGAGCACTGGTGACCTATCAATGGGCAACCGATGCAACGCACTGGAAAGACCTTGCCACTTTTGTAACAGTACATGCAAATCTAAATCGCTTTTAGCGAGACACTGCAACAACAACATGATATTATCTTACGCCTCGGAATGCCTTACACTGCACGAAAGAGCGCCTCCGAAAAATGGAACTGAAATATCTACGAATCAAGTAGTAAAATATCGGCCCCGTTAAATAGTTGAGCGGTAAACAATTAGACACAACAAGACACAGTATCATACAGACCCTTGGCAGTTCCGACAATAGAGGAGACTAACGCTCAGTGGTCACTTAATACAGTTAAGAACCCTCAATTCTATCTCTAGAGCGTAGAGCAACGAGGGCAAAGTGGACAAAATAATTTCATGCAGATTTAAAACATTTCAAGAGAAACAAGAGAAACAGGCATCTACCTTTGATAAGAACACTTGTTTCTCCTTAGCCATATCAACTAAACCAGTGTGACCTGGAATAGGAGTGAAATGGAAGAGAATGTTAAAAGAAATTTACAGCGTTAGGTTGTAGGAATACTGCGGTAAGAAGAGAGCTCGACTTGCATATCAATTATTAAATGCGCTTAGTTGCGCGTTGGAGTTCACTGTGTGTCACAATGGCTCATTTTTCGTAGGTGTTATCGTAAATTTGACTCATGTTGATGCAAAGGATTTCATGTATGGTCCTGTATATTTTCTAAAAATTTCAATTTACTCTGTGATTTTATTAATATCACTCACTTTGTTCAGTGTGAGCCACAGTGTTGCATCACATTACTATTGCACAGAAACTTTTCATTTTATTGCTAACACTACGTACGAGAGGGCATATTATTTCATTTCAATGGGCTCTACATACGACAATACTGTCACGTGTTTCATTCGATTTTAATTGAATAGCGTATAGTCGCGTATTTTGGTGCGTGTAGATTCCATTGAAATATAAATGAAATGTGTCTGTTCCTACATAATACTAGCAATAAAATGAAAAATTTAATGTGCATTTACAATGTGATACAGCACTATGGTTCACAGAGTAATGAATGGTTTTACTATACATCAGCAGAGAGTAAAAGTAGTGGATGTTCTGCAATTCCATTCTTCGCCGCACTGTACATCGTTGGTGTGCTTCTTCGCAAGTTGGAACTTCATATAGTGTTTTTTGTAGCATTTGTGTATTCATTCGTAGCTGTATATCCATTTTTGCACACAAAAGAAAATTTAGAAAAGCTTTGGTCGCCAAATTCATCGAGACATGTTACTTTAGCGACATTGCTCAGTTGTTCATCGTATTTTTTATCCATTGTGATGTTAATGCAGAAACAATTATTCTTAGAGCAAATAAACACATTTTCAGATTAGTCTGGAGACGGCAGCCAGTAAAGTGAATAAACACGTACAGACAGCCTACACAATACCGCCTTCAAAGTTAACGTAGCTTCAGGTGAGCAATCAACAAAATAAACTGTACATATTGCAATGTTTAGGTCTAAAGTAGAGAACCAGAATTTTGTCTAATATTATACGAAACACTGAAGATGACATTTAGATCTCGAAACAAACGTTGGAAAAAAAATGACATGAAAGGAAAAGTATTGCGTTTTGCAGAAGACAGAGTTTTAAAAACAAAATTTAATATCGCAAACACGGCAGCGATTGAGTATTTTGAAAATTAGCAACTGACTAATAACTTGACACTGATGTTTAAATCATCTAACCTCACCTAACGATCACCAGTCATTCGACATTCACTGTTTGACAAGTACCTGCTCCAGAAGTCTCCGTTCATAACATCCTCCAGCTAGGCACGTCCACTTTCATCTGGACTTGGACTTTCCTTTCGCGTTCTCTAAATATCTATTCGAATGCGTAACAAAAATTATGGAGGCCGTGATAGCTGCAACACGAGAGCGGTAATCGCCGCTCCCGCAGAGTGCCGAACGTCTAAGCAGAGCGGCCGGTATAAGAAGGAGCAGGCGGGGAACGTATGGTTTGCCCGTCTGAAAGAGGTGTGGTCCCCTGACGAGGGTCTGCTCTCTGCCTACCTGCGCTGGACCGCTTCACACGGCCCAGTTTCGGCTCTTCTGACACGCAGGCACAAAGCACCGCAACTGCTGCTTTGCAAGAGGCTGTCCACCTGAAATAACATCATCCGCTCGGCATGAAGGACTGCTTGACTGCTAAGGTCAACCGGTACCATTGTTCCCTTTCGCAAAGTCAAGAGTGGTCGCCGTTGATCCGTTAGCTACGAGGGTTTACGAATACCCATTAAAGTGCGCACGGGGACATTTTCAGAGTACTTACAAAGGAGTGTACCACTGCGTCTGCCGGCTGCTGTGACCGAGCGGTTCTAGGCGCTTTAGTCCGGAACCGCGCGACCGCTACGGTCGGAGGTTCGAATCATGCCTCGGGCATGGATGTGTGTGATGTCCTTAGGTTAGTGAGGTTTAAGTAGTTCTAAGTTCTAGGGGACTGATGACCTCAGATCATAAGTTCCATAATGCTCAGAGCCATTTGAACCATTTTTTTGGAACCTTTGCGTCTCTTGAACTTAAACAGCAAACAGCTTCATTTCTTTACGTCCTGTGTTGCGTCGCTAACCACAATTAAAGATACTGATACAGGTAAGTCTAAAAATCCAGTCAGTCATACCTGTAACATACGAGCCTGATCAGGTTTCCTAATGAGTTAGTGGGATAGATCGGACACTGTATTCGCATTTGGTCGAAACAGACTTCAAACTTTAGCCACCCTCAATTAGGTACTTTACCCAATCCACGTCAAGGTAACGCGGAGACAGTCTCTTGTAATGGGCCACGGCTGGGTTTTTACACTTACATATCTCAAATCCGAGATTGTGTTCTCCGTCTCGTCTCTAACCATGTGGCTGGACCTGTTTATTCTCCTAAGATTATACCTAACGACCTATATAAACAACCAAGTGGCCAAGGCGCCGCGACCTGAAGCCAGTTAAAAACTTAGCTGAACTATGTTTTGCAACGACAGGTTAGGTGAACTAGTCGTCTGCGAGCACGGAATCAAATGTTTGGTTTTTGTATAATAGCATTTGTTGCTGCTGGTCACGCAAACGACTCGTTTCGGGAATTGATTCTCACTGTAAAATGCCTTTGTTGTATACTATGTCATCGTAAGCGTGATATTTGCTGCGCGTTTTGGTGACTTTACTATAATGTAAACATGCGTATTTTTGTAATGTCCCCATAGATGCGGGCCAATTCGTCTATAAATTTTTAATCTGGGTATTTTACTTTTGAATCCAATGCCATTTCACGCTTGGAACTACTGCCATACATTTTTATCAGAGGTACATTTAGCAGTTCGCTGGTATTTGTAGAGAAGCAGACAATAGTCGAGTAAACAAGCATTTAAAAAAATTGAAAGGAACCTTCAGGTGTTTACACTCAGTAAATAAACTCGGTATACGTCTCAAATTATGAAAACATCAAGATATAATCTTATGAGAAAATTATTCTTCCCTAAGGACATTTGACTTCCTAATACCCCTTCTACCACTTTGATCATACACTGCGCATAATTTATGATTCAGAAAAAAAAAGAAATCCTTTGAAGCTAGATTTCGAATACAGAAAAAAGCTTCTGTCGCTTTCACCTAACATGCTCACTGTGCTGACGTTACAAAATATGGCAGTCAGTGTTGCTTGTTGCTGCCACTCAGAACGCTGTTAACGCATAGACAGCCTCTCTATGTTGATATATATCTCTCTGGAACACTCCCAAAACAATGATATTCAAAGAGCACCGACGGGACGTTAAACACAATCTTCTTTCTTTCCAGTAGTACTGCGTGTCTACTACACCTAGTCCGCTCCTCTTCTCTGTACTTTTTTCGCCCAGTTCCCAACTCCTCGTCCAGAGAAGATACGCCTTCTCATGCTTGCGATCACAAACGTCTTGCTCTATTCCACGTTATGTTGGTTCCTTCCAAGTATAGACATTTCCGGTCAGTAACATAAATACTTCGTGTTTTTCCCCTCAAATAGGTCTCACTCCCTCGACTAAATAAAGCTGTGAAAATTAGTTTCGTATTCTTCTTGCAGTAATATCCTAAGTAACTGATCGAACAAACTGTAATGTTTTTAATAGGTTTCTAAATTTGGTAGATGTATTCTACACAATTTCCAAGAAAGTAAATCAACACCACAACGTAACGTGTCGAGTACCGTTTCAGTTTTACCCGTTTCCCACGTGTAGCCAACCATGGAGAGTCGGCAGCATTTAAAGCTATTCTTCGTAAGTTCAAAAAATGTTCAAATGTGTGTGAAATCTCATGGGGCTTAACTGCTAAGGTCATCAGTCCCTAAGCTTAGACACTACTTAAATTATCCTTAGGACAAATACCCACACCCATGCCCGAGGGAGGACTCTAACCTCCGCCGGGACCAGCCGCACAGTCCATGACTGCAGCGCCTAAGACCGCTCGGCTAATCCCGCGCGGCTCTTCGTAAGTCTGCATATATTTCTGTACTACCAAGTTTACACTGCCCTGAATTATTTTTATTGTTTTCGAAGCAGGAAAATACTGATCTTTTAAGGGGCAATGATGTTTTAAACACACGTTCTGCAAATACAGAAATGTAACTACCGTTATTGTGCTTAGTACATAGCAAATAATTCTTTTGACCCAATCGTAATTTCTACACAAAAATATTTCGGAGTTAAAGAAACTGAACAATTTCGTTATTAAAACAACAGAATTGCAATTAATAGGAAACCTTCTTACCCCTGCAATATCAAGAACATTTTGTTATTATTAATTCTTGTAATTTCCACACGCCTTTTTCTTCTCGCTAGCGGCGGGAGGATAAAGCAATCAAATCGGCGCAATATATTTTTAAAAAATACAAATTAAAATTGGTGCATTTCAATAGCCCTTGTTAATCCATACTACTCGGTCTCAACTTTTGACAAAAAGGGTTTATCCGCTGGAAGTCTGATACCTTGAAACACTCATTCGTCTTGGTGGTGCCTTGCTGCTCTACAGTTTCACCTCACTGTTCTGTTTACGTGCAACAGAAGGCAATGAGCGCTTTGCGAGGGCGTGTGAAATTGGGTGACTTGCCGGCGGTTGGCAGCCGTGCAGCAGGGCGAAGCGGGAGCGGCAGGTGCTGGGCGCGACAGCTGGCTGGCGGGCCGCAGACAGGTGTGCCGCGCCGCAGGGCCGCCAACATCGCGCACCGCCGGGCCTCCCGCCAAGCCGTGACTAAGGACGCGGCGGCATGCGCGCCGTAGCGGAACTTCCGCGCTGGCTCGAAGCTACTTGATGTCCCCTTTTTCCTTCTCTGCGGTTACCTTCTGCTTTCTGACGTCAATGACCTGATGAACCGCAAAGCCAATGCCACATCATTCTCGGTATTACGACCGTTTTGTTACCTGTTGGCTCGGTTCTAGTAAACCGTGGTCGTACGTCCACGAAAGACCTTTGAATGGTTCATCAAAAATTCTGCATAGTCCTGAGGTAATGGGATGTTTTAAATAACGAACCTAGAATCAAAATATACCATAAAATTTTAGCATAGACCTTGTTGCTGACAAGGGTAAGATAAACAGAGAAAATTACAATGAAGGAAAAATTCTCGGGAGAACAGGCGATCGTCGTGTCGGGTATCCACACTATCACGAAAATAGAACGATGAGCAGTGAGAGGCATCAGTTCATCACTTCGTCTAATTGTGACGACTTCTTGTTTTTTCGTGAGTGTCCGACACGAGAACCTGCCTGTTCGCCCCAGAATTTTTTCGTCATAATAAATGCGGAAAAAACTGAGTAATTACAAAAAATTTTCCGGAAGCTGCGCTCTTGTGTGTGCGTCGCCGTTGTTATTTTCTTTTCCGTGTCCTCTGATTCATCGGATGACACAGAATTGATTATTAATAAGCGACTGAAAATACAGAACTGACTCAAATCCTATTTAAAATAGGTAGTCCGGCTTTTGGGGCAAAATGACCGGCAAAATATAACGCAGAGTCCGGCTTTTCTATTTTTGGAGCTGACAACCATACCCGCAGTAGCAGCTGACGCCAAGATCCCGCACAAATAAGAGAAGCGAATCTAGAACTGGAATGAGAGGAGCTTAAGAAGAAAATTTGTATTACTTTCTCTGTACTTCAAAATACATACGAAATTCAATAATTAACAAAGCGGAGAAACGTAGCGACGAATTGGTTAGTTGGACACTGTACATGAAAAACAATGGTTGACGTTGGTGAAAGAGTACAATAAACATCAATTTTTCTAGGATAACACCTCTGAATCTCATTCTGATACGTGGTCTGACTGGGGCACTTCCGAGTATAAAAAACATGCAAGTCATTTCATTTCGCTGACACCAATGAAGACGAAACATTAGTTCAGATTGGGACGAATCGGCTGGTTTTGCTGAATGAATCAGTCTGGAAATGACCATGTTCTGCATCAACTTATTAAATATACCACTGCACTTTCGACCTTTGGTCATTTTCAAGTGGTTACAGGTGCTGGAAGCACATCAGCAATCAGCATTAACAAAAATGTGAGCCTCTATGGCTCGTGTAACACTTGGTCATGTACACTATCGGTATGTGACGGATGGAGTGAAGTAAGTTTCTTATCCCATCGAGTTTTATCCCCTCCGTCACAGCCGGCCGAAGTGGCCGTGCGGTTCTAGGCGCTGCAGTCTGGAACCGCGAGACCGCTACGGTCGCAGGTTCGAATCCTGCCTCGGGCATGGATGTGTGTGATGTCCTTAGGTTAGTTAGGTTTACCTAGTTCTAAGTTCTAGGGGACTAATGACCTCAGAAGTCCCATAGTGCTCAGAGCCATTTGAACCATTTTGAACCCTCCGTCACATACCGCAAGTGTATGTGACAAAGGCTGACACGAGCCACAGTGGCTCACATCGTTTTTATTCTTTTATTAACTACTGCAGTGTTTCCAGAACTTTTAACCACTTTAAAATGACCTACAAGTTCGAAACTGCAATAGTGGATATTGTAATAAGTAGTACCGTCGATGGGAATGAAGTCATTTTGTAACATGATAATTGCAGTTGGCTTCACCATTCTGTTTGTATCCAGTTACACTTATTTCTTAAAGTAAAGCGGGTAGTGCCGATTGAAAGAGTGTCACACAAGGAAGCGTGTCCCCGGTCTGTCCCCGTTCGCTGTTTTGTACGACAAAAAAGCATTGCTTAGAAATTGAATGGGATTGCGGGGTGGTTCCTAGTGTTTGCTCGGAGTATTCAGAAGTTTTGGTTTCTGGAAGTCAATCCTTGAAGAGCGGCCAAAACAATGCCTTGTCTCCCAAGTGCCCACTTGAGATGTAGCAAGTATCTAATCAGTATGGGTGTTAACCAGAATCCTGCCTGTCTGTCCCCTTGAAACGTGAGAAATTTCCCGTCATCTCAAACAGTATTTATGTTCGTCCAATCCTGTGTATTGCCTCCTCTTCTAGACGCTATGCATGCTTCGTCAACCAACAGCGAAGGGCTGTTCAAACTCGTAACCAAGCTTAGAAATTATTTATGTGTATTTGTACGCCCTATCATGGCCATTCTTTGAGCGTACCCCTCGTTAACGTGCTTCGAGGTAGTTTCGTTCGTCAGCAATGGCTACAAACACTGCAGTCGCATCTGCAACGCAGTTCTGATTACTCGTTTCTGAGGAGTCGTTGCGTGCCGACTCTTTTTACTACAGCATGAGGTTTTACTTTCATATTTCACAGTCCAATCTCTGAGCAGCTCGCATTTATCTGCTTGTTTGTGCATCTTCGATGTTTTTACTACAGCATGAGGTTTTACTTTCATATTTCACAGTCCAATCTCTGAGCAGCTCGCATTTATCTGCTTGTTTGTGCATCTTCGATGTGGAGTTTATTGGGTTATACCCCGTCGACCACGCGTTTAAAAGAAACATACCTCAAGCTGTAGACAGAGGATATGGGTAGGAATCCACATTAGCCTTGTTAATAATATCCTGAATTTCGGTATGATTGGGTAAACGATGGAGAATCTAAATTAAGAAAGGCGAGTGAGATTTTTCTTCGGTGCTTCCGGTTGTTTTAGTACGGAACTATCTCCCTTGACAAGAATTTCACTTGTGGCTAGTTTGTCGGTTATTAGAGCTCGGCCGGTCTGTTTGTAATTAGCGACCGGAAGTTAGCACTCCCAATAACAGTGTTGTTCAAGGTTAGTTAACACATTTAGATCCGAAGTACACAATCATGTTTTTCCAGATGTAAATTTCGAAACGTCACGGTTTAACAGTTTCGGATATATGTCCACTTCTAGATGGTAAAAGCTATTGCGTTGTTATTTTTGATATCGTTCTAACTCGAGAGAGATTGTTGCAAGTGAATACCCCCTCGTCGCCTTGCTGTCCCCACAGATTATTCTGCTGTGGAGCATATTCAGCACATCCAAATACGATTGTGGTTCAGAGCTCCGTCGTTTGTTACACGTTCACTGGAGTTTGGGAAGTCTGGCAATCCAGTCCTATAGAGATGTGCAATGTAATATGTCTCCACCGGAAATTTTCATAGCTGTGCTATGGATGTGCTGGTATGGTGCATATAGAGCATGATTCAGTTGCCCCTACCTAGGGATTTTATGCAACCCACATCGCCTTCAAAAACCACGCTCAAGATTTTCACTTTCTCGCTCGCGCGCACACACACAGAAAAATTGAACAAGAATTTTTTGTAGGAAATTTAATTCGGTTACGTTTTATTCTGCGACATATTTTCGCTAGAGGACGTAATTTTCGAATTATTCAAGAAAACGTACAGAAGAGAAATCCAATGCGTTTTTCTGGAATAATTCGAAAAGCGTGGCCTCCAGCGAAAACGTTACTTCTGTACAAAATTGACCTACATCAAATTTCCTACGAAAGGACCCCTGTTCATTTTTTTCTGTAGGACTAACAGTTTGCACGCAGCTAGCGAGAGTCTGAAAATCTCACTAGTTATTTTTGAAGCAGGTTGCATAGAACCCATAGATAGGGGCAGCTGTATCACCACGTATAAAACGGTTTTCGTGTTGCGATGTTTGCTACTGCTATTCCCACTCTCAGTACACTTCTTTTTTTGCTATGTGGAGAAAGTCTTGAGTACGAAAGCTGGTTAAGTAGAAGTACTTGTCCTTTTGTGCCATTTTTTACTATACAAATTACTAGCACTATGTGCCCACCGGCTGGAGTGCGCCTTTCACAACATACAAAGGAAACGCTTTTATCAACCCCAAGGTTGGTTTGCACACCTTATTACTTTAGTAGGCAGACTCCTACTGGAGGAACTGCCTTACCCAAACAGTAATGGTTCGAATGGCTCTGAGCACTATGGGGCTTAACAGCTGTGGTCATCAGTCCCCTAGAACTTAGAACTACTTAAACCTAACTAACCTAAGGACATCACACACATCCATGCCCGAGGCAGGATTCGAACCTGCGACCGTAGCAGTCGTGCGGTTCCGGACTGCGCGCCTAGAACCGCGAGACCACCGCGGCCGGCTCCAAACAGTAATCCAGTAATATGGAGACCAGCAGTTTAACGTGGACTTTGAACCATGGCGCGACTGGAATTTTTCACAACAATCAACACTGAGGTAACAAGTGAGAGAAAATATCGTAGGACTCTCTGGAGATCGATACCTACACCGTTCGATTTGTAGTTCAAACTTGATGACTGAGGCACAACCACATTAAATGAGCGGTTTTATTTTCTTTCTTGGCTGTCGTTACTATTTCTACGCCACGAGTAGGAGGAGCACGTTTCTGTGAATGTTGCCTCGGCCGGCAAGTAGCGTGGCAGGAGTACGCGCCGGCCTCGCCGCGGCTGTATCGGACGCCCATCGCGCGCTGCCGCTCGGGCCCCGGCCGTGGCCGCTCGTGTGTGAAGCTCCCGCTGCCGTCGTTATCTCGGCGAATTCCGATGCCGGCGGCCGCTGATGCGGCTGTAATAACAGGTCCGCCGCTGACTGATGAGCGGGCCAGCCGAGCCGGCGAAACGACGACTCACCGTTTTGACACTAATCGCGCTGTTAACAACGGAACAGGTTCCCGCAGCCAGTGACATTTCCCTCCGTAATCGCGCCGGGCACCCAATTTGTTAGAGGAACTAGTTTTGCACGGTCAGCGTGAGCGTGTAGCCGTGTCAAATGTCTGTTGAAAACCTATTGATCACGGAGGCTATGAAAGACGCGAAGTTCCGCACTGATCTCGGATCGTGTTCGACGATGACAAGTGGCATTCGTGTTACATATGGAGCTGTTACACAAACTGAATGACGTATACTCGACACACATGTGACACGGAAAATTACAATCTGCTGTCTCATAAATATATAAATATAAATCTTCTGTGTCTATAAAAGGTCATAAGAGACACACCTCTGCTTCCGCTTTCGCAGCCGTAGTCAGTGTGAATAAAACTCTTCTGGGATGTTGACTGCACTCTCAATATATATAAAATTGTCCAACGTTTCGGGCACTACTGCAGGTGCCCTTCCTCAGGGCTTTGTGCTGAGCTGACTGCTGAATGGGAGAGACTTCGGATTTTATATCCTATCCTCAAGTACACTATCAAATTTTGTAAACAGATTTCTCTCTCTCATTCAGCGGTCAGCTCAGCACAACGCTTTGAGGAAGGCCACTTTCAATAGTGGCCGAAACGTCGGAAAAAAAATGGCTCTGAGCACTATGGGACTCAACTTCGGGGGCCATCAGTCCCCTAGAACTTAGAACTACTTAAACCTAACCAACCTAAGCACATCACACACATCCATGCCCGAGGCAGGATTCGAACCTGCGACCATAGCGGTCACGCGGTTCCAGGCTGTAGCGCCTAGAAAAGTCGGAACATTTTATATATTGACGATGCAGTCAACACCTCAGAAGTATTTTACTAACGCATCCCTGCTTTGTTTAAAATAAGTTCAGTATAAGGAATGGGCACTGAGATTATGGTAACCGCCTACAGTGATTGTTACTGACCACGAAAGAAAGCCCTCACGTATGACGGATGAGTCTTTAAATCTTAATCTTCATGGGGCACGCTAGCTAGTGCGGATGGGAGAAGAGCTGTGTGTAACGACTTCAGAATATTAATTTTGCAAATAACAACAACATAATCTGAATACAATGTGGGCGAAACTGAACAAAAGATATGTTTCCAACAGACATAAACAGAATGCACTTATCCTAGCATATGGAGGGAAGAAAAACGACACAATGTAACTCAGCAGCTGTCATATTTCATCTCCTTCGCCTCTGTCGTAAATTCACATGTATAGTTTCACGACTTACTCCTACTGTTTACGTTTTTCGTCTTGACGCACTTTCGCACCGATCAGAAGCTCGCTTCAGTGTTTCTATCTCAACTGCCACGTTCGTTCTGTTAGTTATCATCATACAATGAAGAAGAAGGCAGGTCAGAGCGATATAAAAAACTTAATGATTCTCTCTGTGGTTACATGTGACACTAGCAACAAGCCCGAAGCCTTTGTAAGGACCTGTGTAACATACAAATAAATAACTGCGTAGAAGGAAATATGAAGTCACTTAAATTCTTCGAACTATCCGAGATTATTTCATGGTAAGATTTTGAATTCTCCATTGTTTCTAGAGATTTGTAGTGCAGCATAGGTTTAGTATATCTGCCTAACGAAGCTGGAAAAGCCATAATAAGGAAAAGAAAAAGTCATTTACGATCATGAGCTTCACAGTCACTAAAAACGAGCAGGAAGTGTTGTGCAACTAAGGCCAAGTAGTTGAACTGGCAAAATCTATAAAAGATTGTAATACTTTCTGTAGAAGAAAGAAAGATTTATATTGGCGTTTTATCAAGAGAATAATCATCGAACTGACGCTAGTAGTCTACATACATATATCTGCATACACACTCCGCAAGCTATCATTCAGCATATTGCGGAGTATACTTTGCACGACCTTTTCCTGTTCAACTCACAAATTTAGCGAGGGAAAACGTGTCTATACGCCTCGGTACAAGCCTAATTTCTCTCGATTTTGTGGTCCTTGCGCGAAATGTACGCTAGCGTCAGCATGATCCTTCTGCAGTCAGCCGCAATTGCTGGTTCTCTAAATTTTCTCAACAACGACGACTCTTCCCCTACACCACAGCATCATCAGCAAACAGCTGCAGATTCTTGTACAACCTGTCCGTCAGATCAATTACCGTATGTATACATAGTGATTTTTTCTATCGTGTAAAAACTATAGGGACTGCTCGATGGAGGGATAAGGAACTAAAAAGGTCTAATGAACTTACGTCAGGAAATGTGTGGTTTCCATGCTGGAGACCATTTATTCAGTCATACTTTGTTACAGAGACTGTGGTCTAATACGCGCTGTACCATGCAGCCACAGTATGTGTTGGAAATGGCTTTCATATTTCTCGACGCATACGTGTAAGCGACGTAGCATGTTCTGTCTCACAAGTTCACATCGGTCAGGCTGCATCCCAACAACGTCGAAGGCAGTGTGAATACGCTGCTCTAGTGTCTCCAAATCTGAATTGGGCTCTGCATACACGATACTTTTGGGATGGCTCCGAAACCAGAAATCACACGGCTTGAGATCCGGTGAACGACCAAACAATGCAACTGGAGCCCCTCGTCCGATCCATCGACCAGGGAAGACGCGATTGAGATGCGACCGGACGTTAACGGAGAAGTGGGCTGGAGCACTATCATGTAGCAGCCGCACAACACTCCGAATCGTCAAAGGCACTTCTTCCAGCAGGGGAGGCAAAGTCAGCCGCAAGAAACGTCGACAGTTCCGGCCTGTTAGGCGACGTGGAATACGGTCGCCAATTATCCCGGCCCACACATTTCGGCTTCACCCATGCTGATGATTTGCTGCCACCATGCCATGGAAGTTCTGTATATTATCCCACAGATGACTGTTACCGAAGTTGAAGATACCACTCCGCGTAAAGGTGGCCTCACCTGTGAATAGGATGGACAGAACAAATCCCGGTGAAGAAACCAGCGACAAAATTGCTCCCGATGCCCAGAGTCTGTCGTTAGTAAGCTCTGCAGACGCTGTATGTGAGAAGGGTAGTAACAATTGTCACGGAGAATGTTCCATACGGTCGTCTGGCTTACTCTGTATTGGCGGGCCAACTGTATGGTACTGACACAGCGGTCGCCTTCCACAGTGTTAATGGCACTTTCCTCAAAGTCTGGTGTCAGAACGTTTCGGGTACGTTCTTCATGATTTCCCGCTTCCTGAAACGACCCTGTCTCAGACAAACGGCAAAACACACTAAATGCTGTGGTTGTTGTCGGCGGGGATAGGTCTCCTGATACAACCTCGCTGCCCGCTGCCATTTGCCTTTCCATAAGTAAACACCATGTCGGCAAGCTCTCGATTCGAATACGGAACCGTTGTGGACAACGCTGTATCACATCCACTACAAGGTGAGAGCAAGAGAAGTGATTCGGACACATCACCAATTCCTATGGCAGGACAGGGCGCTACAGCATGACTCATGAGGAACAGTACCACCCTCTAGGAGGAACTATGGCTGCATGGTACAGCGCGTATTAGACCGCAGTCTCTGTAACACTGTATGATTCAATAAATGGTCTGTAGCACGGAAACTATGCATTTCCGGACATGAGTACATTAGACCTTCTTCTTCCGTATCCTCTCATCGATCAGACCATAGGGTCTGTATACGGTGGAAATAATCACCATGTATAGAGAACAACAGTCGTCGTATCATACTTCTCTGTGGCACACCTGAAGATACTCGGTCTCTGATGAACACACGCCGTCCAGGACAACGCATTGGGTTCTATTACTTAACAAGTCTTCGAGACACTCAGATACCGGGACTTTAGGTAACAGTATGCAGTGGAGCACTGTGTCAATCCCTAGGAATTAGGAATCTGCCTATCACCCATTACTTATAGCTCGCAGAAAATCGTGTGAGAAAAAAGCAAGGTGAATTTTGTACGTCCGATCCTCCCGAAATACGTGAGGATTTAAAGACAGAACCTTTTCCTGTCTCAACGAAATTTATTATATTCGAACTTATAGTATGCTCAAGAATCCTGAACCAAATCGCTGTTAAGGATATGGGCCTATAATTTTGCAGGTCCGTTGTTTTATCCTTCTTATATACAGGACACACCTGCGCGTTTCCCCAGCCGCTTGGCACTTTGCGCTAGACGAGAGATTAGCGATAAACGGAAGCTAATGGGCCAACGGGGAAGAACACACTATGTAAAACCGAACTTCGATTCCATCTGGACCTGGCAACTATTTAATTTTCAACCCTTTTAGTTGCTTCAAGGCCACGGACGCCTATTTCTACGTCCTCAACAGTACCGGTATGTGCGACGGTCTTTACAATCCTTGCGGGTGAATAATTTTGAAACGCGGAAATTACAGCTTTAGCTTGCCTTTTGCTGTATTCTATTGCCACACTACACTGGTCGATCAGTGACTAAACAGAGGTCTTCGTCCCGCTTAGTGATTTTATGTAGAACCAGAATTTTCTCAGATTCTCAGCAAGATCTTAAGTCAACGTATGACGATGGAAGTTATATGCTTCGCAAATCGATCTTTTCGTAAACGTGCGTGTTTCTACAAATTTTCGCCTGTCGACGTTTCCGAGATCTTCTTTTGAACTGGGAATTTCAACAGCTTCTGCCTCCTCAACATTTTGTGACTTTTAAAGGGCACTTGCAAAGCAGGAAGAAAGCATGAAGAAAGAGAGATGTTTTTATGTACGAGATTCCAGGCTATCGTACGGTAGCCAATCTCAGTCACAAATGTTCAAATGTGAATTCCTAAGGGATCAAACTGCTACGGTCATCGGTCCCTAGGCTTACACACTACTTTAACTTATGGTGAGAACACACACACACACACACACACACACACACACACACACACACATCCATGCCCGAGGGAAGCCTCGAACCTCCGACGGGGGGAGCCGCGCGAACCGTGACAAGACGCCTCAGTCACAAGATTTATGAATCTTTAAATATAAATAGATCTTTCGGGTTAAAAAGCAAGACAAGTAAGTAAACATCTCTTGCCATCTTATATCACGCAAGGTTTGTCACTGGCGGTCTGGAGAGACTCGATTGTATTGCACTATCTCCAGATACTCAGAACGTCGTTGTTGCTGCTAATCTGCCAAGCCTTGAAATGGTTGCGACAAGACTTGACCGCTGTTCCATTCCGAGGAAGAAGAGGGAAAGCTCGGCTACCTGCGGCGGTGAGCTGTGGCTTGTCTGATACAGGTGCGCGGGGGCTGTTCGCTCGTGTGTGACGCGAAATCGTCTGCGCCGGTCCCGATCTGCCCCCCGGCAGCTTCAGCGGGGAGCTTCCACAGGGCAGCTTCCAATACCTCACATGTTTCCATCGCGGCGCACGCTTGTCACTACGCTGCGCTTACTCTTCCTAGACCCATGTTTTGAGATCCCGCTGTAGCACACTGGACTCGCATTCGGGGGGACGACGGTTCAAACACGCGTCCGGCCATCCTGATTTAGGTTATCCGTGATTTCTCTAAGTCGCTTCAGGAAAATGTCGGGATCGTTCCCTTCGAAAGGGCACGGCCAACTTCGTCCTCCATCCTTCCTGACGTGATGGGACCGATAACCTCGCTGTTTGGTCCCGTCCCCCCAAATCAACCAACCAACATCACGCTCATACAGTCTCTCTCTCTCTCTCTCTCTCTCTCTCTCTCTCTCTCTCTCTCTCTCGGTATAGCGGACACCGCTGAAATAAACGGTTTTCGGTTATATTGGTACTTTTCATCCCCAGTTTAACCTCAATGTCAAAACCACTCAAAATAACCGGCTTCTGAAATAACTGATTTTATGTTTTTTATTGCTATTATATCCAGCAATAAAGATAAGACATCGAACAAAGATTGAAAAATTCACGACCTCCTTAAAGTTATGCATTATACGTTTCAAGATATATAGAACCAAAAATAAAATAAAATTGGTAAATAAATAAAAGTTTTGTCCATCCAACGTCCGCTGTACTGTTCGAAAAGTTATGGTAGGTTGAACAATACAACAATAACTCATCCCTGGTCTCCTACCGTTTATAATTTTTTAAATCTCTTTTCAAAAAATCACTTTGTAATCGAGGATTATACCACCATTTTGGCATTACGAACAGTCAATGCGTAAAGAAAACTGAGAGCGGAGAATTCTTTCTCGTGGTCTGTTGTCTATTTCCAAGGGCTACAAGCAGATACAGGTACTTTTTATTTATTTATTTTCTAAATTTTAATGAATTGTTAAGTTTTCAATTTATTACTGTTGCTATAAGCTCCCCTTTTATTATTTCATAGAAACGACACGACACATAATAAGCTCCCCTGTAAAATTTGTAACATTCTTTTTCTTTAATTATTTTGAACTGAAATTCCGTTTTTATTCAAATACAGATCACTACTTTTTAATGGGAATTAGAATACAATTGATTAAAATGAAGAGTTTACATTTTAGGCAAAATATAATATTTATGACGAACTGTTACATGACAACAGTCACTATTTCGAGAATTAATTGATCCACTGGTCAATATTTACTGTTTAATAAGTTCATACATACACGTTCTATAATGTGTTGATCTGTAAGATGACTCGTTTCATCAGAAACAATATCCTTCAAAGACAATAAATATCCTTCAAAGACAATACCTGTCCTTCAGAAGCTACAGAACTTCTTACCAAACGCGTTTTATAAAAAAGCTTTGTTAAAAACAAAAAATTACAGCATTACTGCTATGTCAAATTGATATCTCACTTTTGTACACGACTACCAATGAAAAATAAAAGTACCTGTTATCACCGAGACCAAACAAATACCGGTTATTCTTAACTAAAATACCGGTACCGTTTTTAATCGGGCTGGTTTTCCCGTCCCTTTCTCTCCGTCTCTGGTCTGGAATCTAACGATAATCACGTAACGCAAGAACATTGCTCGACTAGCACGTTATGATTCGTCTTCTACCTTAGCGACAGAATTTGCACTGGGCTTAGTTAAGACGAAAATGCATTGTATCTTAAAAGCACAGAGTAAAATATCAATGGCTTCCACATAATAAAAATGCCAATTGCTACCTGATTCAAGGTCCGAGTTAAATTGTGTATCTCCTTGTAACGGAGAAAGAAAATTCAAAGGTTGCAGTAAACATACCGGAACCATTAGGGCCTTTGGTATTCTAAGTAACCGACGGCTGAAGAGAGCTTTGCCTTTGCTAATATGATAAATTAAAACTGTGTGATGGACTAGCGCGGGAAACTTGTGACTACCTAGAAACGCTCATATATTGTTAAGATAAAAGTAACTTGTAATATGGTGTGCTCTTCAGTCCAAAGACTGGTTTGTTGCAGCTCCCCACGACAGTATCTTGTGCAGGTCTCTTCATCGCTTCACACCTACCGCGACCTCCATCCAACAAAACTAGCTTGATCTTTTTTCTAAAATTTTCGTCCCCCTCACTTTCTCCCATTACTAAATCCACGATTTTTTCATGTCTCAGGCCGTGACCTATCAACGGGCCCTTCTAAATTCAATTGTGCCATTAATTTATTTTTCTGCCACTTTCTCATTAGTTCTCAGATCCATCGATTTAAACTTCAACATTCTTCTGCATTACTACATTTCAAAAGACGAGTGGTAATCGTGGAAAAACACGATTAATGGTAGCTGATTGCATTCACTTTACATGTCACATATTCGTAGCATTGTCTATCACAAAGAGGAGAAGGTCAAATATAACTGCACCCACTAGTACACTCTTTCAGCAGTCAACTGCACTAAAAGTTCGCTTATCTATCAGTTTTAGGAACAGAGAAAAACAGTGAAAAAGCATCGCAGAACGTCTAAGGAAAACTATGTGTAACTTCTCTATCAGTTTACAAAAACATGAAAGCAGAAATTATCTCAAACAATATTTTTGTGAAACCAAAAAGGTGTATAACATTGCAGGAGCCTCTCTCAAGAGGAAATTTACATAAAAGCGAAATGCAGTGGCGAGCAGCTTGTAAAGAAATTTCCTTTGTGTGTGTGTGTGTGTGTGTGTGTGTGTGTGTGTGTGTGTGTGTGTGTGTTTTACCTCGGCAGCATCGGAAGTAGTTGGTGTAGCCTCTCTGCCTTCCAGATGCCAATTGCAGCGTGAGACTTATGCTTACCTCAGCCTAGAGACAAAGTAGCCTAGAAAATTAACAGAAGCTATGAAAATCAACTGGCTGATATTCAGAATCGTTCTCCAACAAGAGCGTAATGTCCTCTAGCTTAGGAAAATTATTTCACCAGTTGCTGTGGCGAACTGTAACAACTGTTCATGATACACCAGAACAACGCAACGTCTACTCAATACCATTCAAGCCCAGCGCTATGTTCTTGTACTTTCACATATCGTTACTGAAAGAATTTGCTCTTGCCAGATGCAATCAAATCGTTCATTAAAACCACACAGTTCTGAAGATGACATGGTCCCGAATTTTCTAAGACTCCAGTGGTAGAAAATAACTGACCAAAAAACTAAATAAAGTCTGTGTGTTTACCAACATTGCAACAAATAGTAGTGGAACAAATAACCACATAATTAACGTGACAATAATTCTCTGCATTTGATAGAGCAGAAATATATTGTATTCCTTTTCAGTCCTGATGTCATTTTCTTGCGTTTGCTGAGTTTCTACGTATCCTCGGAACCTTCCAACACTCCACTTATTTGTGCTACTTTCTCCTTGTTTCTAGGTCAATAGCACCGTTTGGAATGGATATGAATTATAGCGAAACGCAGTAGCGAGCGCAAGTGAATGTACAACAATATCTCTTCTGTATCTCGGTGAACGTAAAAACGGTGGCTGCCATTCTCTTATGTTGAGTTATATTGCTACTACGCTGTGTGTGAAATACAAATGAGCGACGTATACACGACTTGTATCTGGCTGCTCATATTTTCGGTAAACGCATTTTGATATTTAACAAACTAATATTATGCGCAATGGTTAACTCGAGAGGGTAACAAATCAATGAAACTTCGTCAGTGGTAATTTCACAATCTTCCTCACGTTTGTGACTCATATACAACTGCATTATCTTCACAAAAATTTCACGGTCATGTTGTCATGCGTCACTGACCTTTTTTTAAATCAGTCTACACTTTCTGCATTACACACACATGCAGACACTGGAAAAATTTGACATACTTAGACATTTCAGTTCGTTTTGCTAATAATTAACAGAGCAAAAAAAAAAAAAAAATCTAGCTTCATATGTAATGCAAATTGTTACTCTGGATACTAGGAAGGGGTACAACGAGGCCATTTGACAGTGAATTGCTCCACTGGACGAATTCCGTACGTTGTCCATAGTATCAACGTGAAATTAAATACTGCGAGTACTGACTGACTTTATTTTACATCGCTCCGCACGCTTTTAGAAAGATGCTTGTTTGGTTTTATTTTGTCCTGGCTGCTTCAATAATTTATGCAGCCACCCTCATACAATTGAAGCACTAATGTTACGGATTCAATGAATTATTTTCTAAAACACACTGGGTCGATCAAGGCGCGGTTACAAATTATTCTCAGAAGGGCAAGAGGAAGGTGGCGCAGTGGTTGTTCACTGAACTCACATTAGGCAGCGGTGCGAACGGAAGCCGTAATACGTGGTAAATTGGGGAGTAACTTCTGCCATGCACCCCGCAATGATTTGCGGAGGATAGACAAAGCTGTAGTAGCAACCTAAACCAAGTAAAAACTACACGCAATCTTTTAAAAATAAAATCAGCTGTACAATTGGAATACTTTATTGCAGTTCATCATTTTCGACAGATTGATATGTCATTTTCGGAAGTTCAGTGCTGCTTTACAACGTAGATAAGCAGACGCCTAGCCATGTTATAAACCCGTACTGAACTTCCGAAGATGACAGAAATAAAATGTTTTAATTGTGCAGCAGACGACTAATTTTATTTTGAAAAAATATCGCAATTGCTGAAAAAAAATATAGCTATGAACAAAATCATAATTCTTTCTTACATTTTGCAATCATGACTTTGATGGTCAGTGTGTCCCAGCAACGTAGCACTTGTAGCGTAGAGACTTTTTGAAGGCACACGACGCCCAGGGCGCGACGACAACTGCTCTACTAGCCAGTCCCCATCACAAAGAAAGAGATCCAGATAAAATTCATCTTATAATTCCAACCACAGATTCAAGTTGCCTACAAAATTTCAGACTCACTGATGATAATCTGAGACCGGACGGATCTTTAATTAAGAAGTCATAAAACTAAATAGGTCATTTTATGCAATTATAGTAATTTTCCCCACACAACGAGTGTCACCGAATGATTGCTTACATGGAGGACCATCAAATGGACGGGGCAAAGTAATTTTCGCTTTCACCATTTGGTTAAAGTAGGAAATGCTCAAAATGGCGTATTTCTTTAACAGTTCCTGGCCGTTACGTTTGAATGTAAGGTGGAGCCACGCGATGGCGCAGGCATACCAGTTTTCCTTCGTTCGGTGAATTTGTGCCCAAACGGATGTCCCTAGCCAAAGACAAAGAGACAGAGCTGCCGTCTGGGACGAGGCTGCACCAACGGTTCGTCCCCTACCGGTGTCACTGCTGGAACCTATTTGTGAACTGCGGAAGCGCACTTCAGTGCGACGCCTGACTTTACAAATGGCACCGAGAGCCACGCTCCACCGCATTCGGTTGCTTATGTCGGATGTCTTCACTTCGCAGACCTTTGTGTTGAGGAAGGCACAACTATTTTGTTACTGAAGTGCTGTCTCTTACTATCTTGCGAGTGGCCACGTGTTAGCGCCGACTCGGTAGGCCAGCATGATTTGCAGTCGGGAGCTTGCAGCAGCCACGTTGGTTGCTGTCAAACAATTACACCGCTTGTACAGCGAGCACCCAGTACCGCGACCACACAAATCGTATGAGGTAAGCTTTGCCGTTCGGCCCCTGCTCTTGTTATCATTATACGGTTCTCATCGCTAGCATCTTAACATTACCTCGTTCAACCACTCCTCGCTCACTAGCGACTGGACGTAATCTCGTTTAACTCCAATGTGTTTTGATGTATTTTCTTGTTGTAATTCCTTGCGCTACAGCAAGGTGGCTTCGAGGCAAGTCACTCAATTTATGAGTGAATGTTATAAAATTTGTGACACGACTGCTTCAATTCGTGTATTTAACTGCAATATAATATATGCCTATTTTAATCATATTTACTGTGTCATGTTCTGGAACGTTCCCACTGCCCCTTTGTCACTGAATGAAGCTATCAATAGGGCGACGAGACACCTGCAAAGAGATTATTAAGTCTGACGCCTTGACGGTCCAGGTTCAGCAGATCTCCTGGTGAATATAACTTCCAGTCTGAAAAAGAAACTCGATACGCAGTAGAACAACATACCGCATTAGTCACCCGTTTCTAACACCAGACAAGAGTTTACACACTTTTCGTAATCGCCCGTTAGGCACTACTCTTCAAGACAACAGCAGTACTGGGAAGGACTGTAGCTCCAGACTGGTCTTCTGAACACAGCGTTTCGGAGGAGCTGTTTAAATACGAGACGTCGACAAGCGTGCGCAGGCCAGAGGCGCCGTACTGAGAAACAGCGATAAGGGCGGTGGCTGGCGGCACGGTTGCGGCAACTGCGGACGGGTAAACACACACACACACACACACACAGCGCGGCGTAATGATGGCCGCTGTTTACGTCGCTACCTGCGCTTCCCACAGCTCGCCCACGGAGCTCGTGCCGCATCACGTCCTTGTTTACCTGCTACTCACTGCGTCCTCTCTTCCACGAAATTGTGCAACACTATTACACTTGATTTCGTTGTTGCGCGTCACGAGGTTCTGAACAGAAGGGCGTAATAGTCGACATTCTGCGTGTTTTTGCACTACGAGTCACTGTAAAGATTGACAAGATTTCTGCTAACATTTCACTACTTCCAAATAGCTATTCACATCCATGAGGACTATTTTATTTAGGATCCGCGTAAGGCAAAATAGAGTACTTTTCTTTAATATGTCTTAAGTGTTCTTGTTCTATGTCGTGTCCTATATCCTTGAAGATTGGATCTATTGAATAAAAAGTACATCTAATTTAGTCTTCAGTAATGGTAAAAAAAATTACACTACCCTCGTAGTATTTTATTTAAAACTAAAACATATTTTTATTTGCTATCGGTCTTTTATTACGTAAGCAGAAACTGAGGTTCGTTTTGCGTCCACGTATACTGCTATCAGCGGTTTTAGTACAATGGCTTGAAATGTCAGGACTGGTGAATGAACTGATATCTAAAGTAATCACTGAATGCATATATTCTCTGCGCATATCCAACCTGGTGATAATTATTACTCTTATGAAAGGTACTCTTAACTATCACCTTGAAAAGAATCATGCTGCGACCGTGAAATATCGTTATGGTGTTGGTCTTTCTCTACATATTTACCCTTCCATGCGGCACATTTTTCCCGACGATGGATACAATGGCGAAGGCATTGGTTGTAACAGTTCCTTTTGGCTGTTTGGGAAACGTTCCACCTCGGAAATCAACTTGTCGTCATTCAGAAAATGCCTGCCACGGAATGTTTTCTTCACATCCGAGGAAAGAGGAAGAAGTCGCTGGGCGCCATCTCAGTAGAATACGGGGCGGTGAGGCAAAATTTGATAGCCCAAAGGAGCGACATTTGTGGAAAGAATATGCTGCGGTGTAACTGTGCAACACTCCCTTCAACACAAGATGTGATGACTGTGGAGGTGAAGATTTTTGGGCAGGCTAATATTCCGTGTGATTGCAAGAAGGAAGTTCTGAAGCCAAGAACCGTATACCGACTTTATTACTAGCTTCTATCAGGGCTGGAATAACGGAAGTACGAAGTTCCGTTGACGCGCAGATTTTTATTTTACTATGATCCGTTACGAAATGGAATAGTGTGTTTCCTATGACACGCATGTCTAACACATAACAACAGACTTACTTTTACTCACCTCTCCGACGCCATATAAGAGAAAAAGAGAAGAAAGGTTAACGAATGGGAAACCACATTTATATCATTTGTAGGTTTAGAGGAAGATTTTGACAATGTTTACTCTTAATGCACTTACTAAAAGCAAATCGTGCAGTAGCCGGCCGGTGTGGCCGTGCGGTTCTGGCGCTTCAGTCTGGAACCGCGTGACCGCTACGGTCGCAGGTTCGAATCCTGCCTCGGGCTTGGATGTGTGTGATGTCCTTAGGTTAGTTAGGTTTAAGTAGTTCTGAGTTCTAGGGGGCTGATGACCACAGATGTTAAGTCCCATAGTGCTCAGAGCCATTAAGTCGTGCAGTACTGGCGCCATACCATTAGGTTCTTTTCAGAGTATGCTGATACAAAAGCCCCACACTTGACAATCACATACGACCGCTCGCTCGAAGAAAGATCTTTACCGAAAGATTGAAATACTGTACAGGTTAAAAGGCCTCTCTTAGATTCTTTTCATGCTATTTTGCTCGATTTATTGTTGTTTACGTCATACATTTGGACCTCTACTGTGGTATTTCTACATTTATCTACGAGGAGACTGAGCAGTGGAATATGCTATATTGACATATAAACGCGAACAACTTGTCATACAACACTTTCAAATACATTTTTATATGAAATTCTTATCACACTGAGTTTCCTATGAAACCCACATCCGCCTCCTTTACATAGTGTGTATGATGTTCTTAAGATATTATCATCTCCTTCCCTTATGGTGTGAAAGGATGAATGAGTGTGAGTATTTGTAGTTGCATGCTCGGTGGTAGAAGAGAATAGGTAGATACGATTCCTAAGGCAAATAGGTTTGTCTCCTTGATGTGGTTCTGTCCGTCCCTTGTCAAGTTGGTAAAGAAAGCTACTTCTCTGGTCACTTCCTATTGTATCTGTGGGATACCCTCGGACGGGGTAGTTTCTCATGTGATAACATCATCGGGTAAACGCGTATTTGGTGAGTCCGAAGCACAATGAAATTTTTAAGTTTTCAGCCTCACTGAAATATTAATTACTTTTCTGACATATTTATATCGAAAATATTTTTTATATTATTTTAAATCGCGATGCAGTGCAATTTCAGTGTTGGTTTCGGAGTTTATTGCGGTAGTTGCTTTGTTTCTACTCCAATAAAGGAAAGTGGAAGCACGTTAATTCACGACGCGTAATTCCAATTAAAATCATCGCTCTTTAGTGTGAATGTGCGAACAATTGTGTCTTCGTGTGAGTGTAAGGTTTTCTCTCGTTGAAATTCTTCAAATTAATAATTTCTCGTTGTGTTCAACCCACGTAGTGTGTGCTTTGTAGCAACAGTACCACGTACTAATAAAATTGTTTAACGAGCCAACAGATCAATACTATGGCGTTATTAACGCAGTTCGGAAGTTTTCTGTAAGTAATGTGTTTGGATTTCTTCATTAAAATCGTTGTGGAATTACATATTTTCTGTAAATGTACTATTGCACGTTGAACATGTGCTGTAGTAACAAGAGTAGCCTTCAGCTACTCTTTTGCATAATATGTCGCGTGTTCAGACTTAATTAATCGGTACCGCGAGCAGTTTTCCTATTTCACATTTTCTAGAAGGATTTTTACAGAGCATTTTGGTAAAATTGTGGATACATCGAACCACGTGATTTTTGTCTAAACTTCCAATACCAGTCTGTGGTTATCCATAGGGAACACGACTAGGCTAGGAGCGGAGTTTCTTTGCCTAAATAAAATTGATTGGTTATGGTTCTGTTCCTTTTTTTGTGTACCCTTGAAATATCTATGTGTGCTTGTCTGAATGCAGTATCCCATCCCGTTTCCTATTCTCTGAAAATCACGTTTTATGCTAATTGAACCCCCTCTGAGTAGCACTTTTCTTGGCCAGCCGGTGTGGCCGTGCGGTTAAAGGACCTTTCAAAACATCGACATTTACTTCCCGAGAAAATTGTAGCTAGAACACGTCTGACAATATTTAGAAGCAAATACACTGATGAGCCACAACACTACGGCCACTGCCCGCCACAGGACTGAATGTGGTCTGGTGCCGTTGCGGGAACTTCGTACGATTAAGGCGTATTTAGCGGGGCATAGGCAAACGCGGAATAATTCTAACGGCAATATGTTCCGCAAATGGGAAAATTCACTAACTGAAGTGACTCTCACCCAGAGTACATTGATACAGGCCGACGCATGGGAACGATCATCTCAGGAACGGCAAAGCCGTTGCGCTGCTCGAGTGATGCTCCGTGGAAAGTGACTGAACCTTAAGGAAACCACGGGTAGGCGGCAAGCTGTTAGCTCACCACTACTCATTGCACCGTAAGCGGCGATCTTCGGCGGATCTGGCGACAAAGGCAACGCTGGTGCGGCACAAGTGTTTCACAGCATACATTAGGAGCACGTTGTTGAACACGGAACTCTACAGCGGGTGACCCCTAAGTATTCCCATACTGACCCAACGCTAACGGAATACGATTGCAGTGGGCACGGGATCATCGATATTGGACTTTGGACCACTGTAAAGGTGAAGCCTGGACGGATGAATAACGGTTCTTGTTACACCAGGTGCGGATACGCCATCATTCAGGCGCATGGCTGTACGAAACATCTACCGCGTCATGCACGCAGACCGGTGAAACACAACTGGGCGGCTATCACTGGACGCCTGCTCCGGGCCCAAAATCACCGGCCCATTCTTTACGGCAATTACGTGACCTGTGCTCAGAAAACTTGTTGAATTCATGCCACGCTGAATCAGTGCAGTGTTGCGATCCAAATGTGGAGAAACACGCAATCAAGCATATGGTTTATCAGTGTGTGTGAGCCTTTTTATATTATCTATCGCGTTTTGTTTCTGTCAAATAACGTAAGAAACTGCTGTATTTTTCTCTTCAAATACGGAAAACAGGGCAAATGTCATTGTAGAAATGACCTTTAATGAAAACTGTTTCGTCAGTTTATGTTCTTATTTACGCGCAGTGTAAGATTCTTTGTTCGTGAATTATAAAATTTAATTTATTTTTCGTTTTCACATGTTCGGCTCCTTTTGTAGAACAACATTCAAAGCGAAAGCTTATGGACTATTCGTATGTGTGTAAAAGGTTTGGAATCAAGCAGAAGTACAAAATCTAACAGTTACAACATGATGGACTATGGGGAGAATACGTTTTTATCCAATTTATTGGGTTTTAGGCCGCGCCCATTTAGCCATCACAATACCGGACCCGGCAACGAATCGCACCCGGGTCCTTCGCTTAGCAATCCGCCGCGCTTACCACGCAGCTACCGAGGCGGAGAACAACTTCTTATGTTAGCTGACGACGCCATTTTCGCCGTCAAATGAAAAAAATGTATTCCTCGAGAATACTTGGCAACGACGTTGCGTTCCGTTCCGTTTATGGTCTATGTGAAAGCCGCTACTTGTAATGCACTGTGGAATATTTTATGTTCCGCTACTTTCGATAACGTCCGTTGTGAATCGACTTGTAAGTGTCCAGTGAACTAGTACGCTAGTTTATTCGGTACGTACACAACTTTCGCCTGCGCTACCTCAGGCTACGGCTTCCACTACTCGCTCCGACAGACGGGTCAATAGCGGCGCGGGCCAGTCGCCAGACAGCACAGGGCGCACACAGCAGCAGAGGACGCCGGCAGCCACCTGTTCGGCGCAGCGCTGACGTGGCGACTAGGCACGGCACAGCGTGGCGTGGCGCTTGCGTAACAGGCCGGCCGTGACGTCAGCGGAGGCGGCAGGCGGCTATTCCGGGCGCCTTGTCGCGCCGCGCCGAGGTCCACGTGCGGCACACGCCTACGCTGCAGACGCTCCCGGTACGCATGCCGCCACCGCGCCGCCCTCGCGCTGCCGTTCGCTCGGTTCGCTCTTTCAGCTACGGTCCAACACACGCCAGCCGTTTCCGTATAATACGAGCATTTGACCCCTATCGAGTGGTTCTCACTGGAAAATCGTACTTGGAAATTAGTCACGTGCCTATACATCGCCAAGGGTACGTAATTTGTACCACGCGCAATGCTTCCCACGGCTACTGAAATGTGTGGGGTAATGACACATTGCAAATACGAAAACTAATGGTGTTCCACAGATATTCAGATAGGTTAAGACCCGGCGATTGGACCCAAGACAGTAATACGACACGCTGACAGCCGTCTTACAGCAAGTTGTGGACACTGTCACAAGACAATCACGAAAATGGAGATCGCCGTATACGAGGCTTAATTCGTAACCAAATCTGTCAAGAGCCACTTACGGACATCAATAATCGTACAGGACGCCATGAAAACAATGTCATCAATCTATTTAGGAGCTCCAAACGCAACAAATTTCGCTACTGAAATGTTGCATTACACACTAGCCTACTTGCTCGCTGGTTAGTGTTGGACGCTAAGTTTTTCAGACCTACGGTGTAGGTACAGGTACGCTTCACGCATTGTCGTATCTACGTTCACTTTTAACATCAAAGGCACGCGAACTTTAGTCGTTTCCACGGTTGCCCGTCGGCATTAATTACTTCACAACCACCACGTCTCCCACTCCGAGCTGATGGCAAAAAATGGTTCAAATGGCTCTGAGCACTATGGGACTCAACTGCTGAGGTCATAAGTCCCCTAGAACTTAGAACTACTTAAACCTAACTAACCTAAGGACAACACACACATCCATGCCCGAGGCAGGATTCGAACCTGCGACCGTAGCGGTCGCGCGGTTCCAGACTGTAGCGCCAGAACCGCTCGGCCACCAGCGGCCGGCAGGCTGACGGCACAAGGAGGTTGAAGTCCGTCATTACGCCAACCAATTACTCAGCGCACATCCTGCAATATTAAATTTGGTGGTGTTTAGCACCATTCTAAAGAATATGTTCCAGTTCTTAGTTACACGCTAAGTTCTTTGTGGATGCATGTTAAGTTCACTTTCAAACCGTACTGCAATGGCTTAATTTGTGAGGTCAAGTCGTTATTTTCAAACCGCATTTTCTTGTTTCTATGCGTAAATATTTCGTATCGGTGACTCCACACTGAAGTGGTCGCATCGTAGCAAGTCGACAGAACAAACATCGTGTTGTTATAACGCCGAGGAAGTCGCACGGAAGTGCATGCCTTTGAAATCTACGGCCCTTGCCGAAGCAGTTAAGTTGTTAGGCATCACTTTAAACAACTCTCAATAACCTCAAAGGAGACCTAATCCATCAGATAACGATGATCACTCCAGAACGAATCTTTCATTCTACAGTGGAGCGTGCGCTATTTAGAAGCCTCCACGCAGATTAAAAAAATAATGACTATTCTTTTGGCTATTAACGTCGGCATTGCTCCCTCCTGGAAAATATGCGAATGTAAGTGAAGTCAATAAGCATAAATGTCGACAATACTCTCAGATGTAGTCGGTTTCACAGGGTGAAACAATGCTAATAAATGTGACAGTTAAAGGGTATGTCTGTGCAGTGCTAAGCAACGTACAGAAAACAAAGGATTACGTTTCTCTGTTTTCTAAAGCGGTCCAATAGTATTCATTGTGTAATGCAGTAACACTTCTTATTTATGTACTAAGTGTGACCAATTTGGTTATTTAACTAAAACAGAAGCTGGAAGGAATAGAGTAACCATCCATGAAATAGTTGCAAAAGAAGTTCACAGTAAGTTTCGTCCTTCACATTATGTTGGTGCCTAAGTATGTAGCATTTTTGTTATTCACGATGGTATTCTGTTTGCTATGAGTTTATTGACTGATTGTCATTTTTTATTTGTAGTTCACTGTTGCTATTTGAGTTTACATGTTGCCATTCCGTCAACAGGAGATAGTGAGTGAGCTATGGACGCTACAAAACGTAGTGCCAAGTGGAGAAATCGGAACATTTTCCTGTTTGAGTTCAATAGAACGGTGGCAGCAGCAGAGGCAGCCAGAAACATTTGCACCGTGTATGGGGATAATGATATTGGACAGAGCACGCCAAGAAACTTTAGTGGTTCTGACGTTCAGGAAGGCCTTCGGAGTTTGATAAAGATCGTTTAAACGCTTTAAACGCCAATGATCCACGCCTGTGTATTCGATAACTCGCAAATGTGATGAACTGTGAACGTTCCATCCTCGTGCGGCAGTTCCTTGTAATGAGGAAGGTTCAGAAAGCGAGAGTATGGGCACAGCATGCTCTAAGCCAAAATCGCACAGATCAGCGGGTGCTCTCATGTGCATCTCTGTTCCATCGTCAATTGCCTCGTGAACAACAGATTTGTGGTAAGGTCTTATGGGGCGAAACTACTGAGGTCATCGGTGCCTAAGTCTACACACTACTTAATCTAACTGCAGCCTCGTGAACACCACCCACCATTCCTGTCCTGTGTCGTTACTGGTGATGAGAAATGGTCTCTTTATGCTACGGTAAGGAAAAGAAGAATGGTCGAGCCCAAACAAAGCAGCAGCTCCACGTACAAGACCTACGCAAATCCACACAGGATAATTTCACTCATCTGGCGGAACAGCGACGGTGTGGTGTACTACGAATTGCTTCCCCGAGGTGTAGCCACTGGTGACATTTACTGGCAACAACTGAGATGCCTTGCAGACGCAATCCGAAAACAACGACCAGGAAGACGGCGTGAACTGATGCTACTTCACGATACCGTCCGCCCGCATTCTGCTCGACTTCCTCGCTCTCTATCGACCAACAGCGCAACTTCCTTTCCAATGCGCTTCTGACAAGGTTCGACGAGTTCTTCACCTCAAAACACGTGATTGCTATTCGTGGGATCTTAAGTTGTCCCAGCATTGGCAGACTGTTTATTCCTGATGAGTGGAGTATTTGTTATGTGCATATGTTTTGTTTATTAAACTTATTGAAAAACGCTGCGAACTTTGCAGTAAGCCAATATTTTAAGGAATGCTGCTTTGAAAGAATAACAAATTGTCAACTGACCGCGATGGAAATAATAAAATGTGTAAGAAAACTGATACAGTCGGTGAAAAGTGATAGTATCAGCCAGTAACTTCTCTCAATATCACCTGGATTTGGGCTTGCTCAAATTACGGAGTACTCACGGGAAGATGTTGATGAGAGCCGCACAATAAACTGTGGCACGGCCTCTTGAATACACAGCCTCTTGAATACACAGCAGGAGCTGTGGTATGGGTCTCCGCCATACACGAAGAGCGGGTGGGAAACAATAGGGCGGACAGCGGCTGCGGCAGGCCCACCGCCCGGGAGCAGAAGCGGCCGCAGATGTATTTAGCAGGCAGGCTCCGCCCCCGCCTTGTTAGGGGATATATATAGCGGCGGCCCTGCCGGCTACGCGGCTCGTCAGCCGCCGGCCGTCGACCCCGCCCTGCAGTCAGTAGCCAGGGGGACACGCGGCCTGTCTTCCCACCACGTCCAGTCCCTTAGGCCCTAGCGGGAACCACTAGACACCAAACAGCGGCGGACGCTTGTTTACGTTAAAGTGTCTCTTCATTCACTTCTCGTAGTGCACCAGTTTTCCAAGAGCGAACCCAGGATCTGATCTCCAGGGCTGAAGAGGAAACTCACATCACACCGAGGTGACACGAGTCACGCGACAGCGATACACACAAATGCAGATGGCGGTAGTATCGTGTACACAGGGTACTAAAGGACAGTGCACTGGCGGAGATGTCATTTGTACTCAGATGATTCACGTGAAAAATTTTCCCACGTGATTAAAGCTGCACGACGGGAATTAACAGTCTTTGAACGCGGAATGGTAGTTGGAGCCAGATGTATGGGACGTTCAAGTTTGGAAATCATCGTTAGGGAATTAAATATGCCGACGAGATTCATAGTGTTAAGAGTGTACCAAATTTCAAGCACTCACCACGGTCAACGCAGTGGCACCACGGTCAACGCAGTGGCACCACGGGCAACGCAGTGGCCGACGACCTACACTGAACAACCAAGAGCAGTGGCGTTTGCGTAGAGCTGTCAGTGCTAGCAGACAAACAACAATGCCTGAAATAACCGTGGAAATCAATGTGGGACGTACGACAAACGTATCTGTTACGACAGTCCGGTGAAACTGGCGTTAATGGGCTATGGCAGCAGACGACCGACGCGAGCGCCTTTACTAACAGCACGACATTGCCTAGTCTCGCGAACATTTTAGTTGGACCCTAGGCGAGCGGGAAACGGTGGCCTTGTCAGACGAGTCCCGATTTCAGTTGGTAAGAGCTGAAGGTAGGTTCGAGTTTGATGCAGACTCCACGAAGCCATGGACCCAAGTTGTCAAAAAGGCACTGCGCAAGCTGCTGGTGGCTCCATAATGGTGTGGGCTGTGTGTGTTCTGAACCAATCATTGACTGAAAATGGTTATGTTCGCTACTTGGAGACCACTTGCATCCATCTGCGATGGAATTTTTGCGGATGAAGATGCGCCATGTCACCGGGCCACAGTTGTTTGGGATGGGTTCGAAGGACACTCAGGACGATTAGAGCGAATGATTTGGCAACCGGATCGCCCAACATGAATCCCATCAAACATCTACAGGACATAATCGAGGTCACCTCGTGTACAAAATCCTGCACTGGCAACAATTTGGGAACTATGGAACGTCTCTAGAAGGAGCATGGCTCAATATTTCTGCAGGGGACTTCCAACGACTTGTTGATATTAGAAAAAATCACATATCTTTTGTCACGTCCGTGTAGTTTCACAGTGATGAAATAGTTTTCATATTTTACGACAAACTCCTCTCGGTAGACTTGCTTCAATCAGTACGTTTCAATTTATCCAAGACTGTTTGTCTGTGTAGAATGACAGAGTTCAAATCATGAAAAACGTACTATACTCAACTTCATTATTTTTTCGGATGTGGTACCTTCCAAACAGACTCCCACAGCAAAGTGGGCAACACATATCAATAGCAAAAACATTAGCGATATCTCGCTGCAAACCGCAACGATGAATGAGAGGCGCTCCTAAAGACCACGCCTCTCAGCACAGCATCACCCTCGTACGGAGGTTAGAATAGAGCCGAGCTTGAAAGCGCTCGGCCCGGTTCTTGACCTCAGCCGAAACAGTCAACATCGAGAAGGACTGAAGAGTTATTCAAGTCTCAGTTGGAAATCTACTTTTGTAAAGTTGAACACTGTGGTTCAAGAGAAGAATTTGTTAAGTAGCGTATCAAGTGATGCTTTAAAACGCAATGTCACTTGTAAATTATCATGCAGTCCTATCGCACAGGACTGTATCGAGTTAAGTAATTTTTTTAATCAATCACGAAATAAAGTGAACTAATATTTCATCTGTTGTACTTCTAAGTAGCCATCTTTCAGAGCAATCGAAGAACTCGCAGTTATTGCCGGACGACTCTAGTTTCTTATCATCATAACACTTGTTTTACATTATTTGATTGAGTTATACGTCTACGTACACACTCCATAACCCATCGTCTAGTGCGTATTGGAAAGTACTTCATACCAATATTGACGACATTCTGTCCTACTCCATCCCAGTTTTGTGCGAAGGATAAAACTATGCCGATACACCACAGTCCGTGGTCTGATCTCACTTAGACTCATGACCTTTACGCTGTGGTGGCAGCAAAATTGCCTCAGAGTCGTTCTCGAACACTGGTTGCTCAAAAATCACCAAACAGGGATTCGCTCCTACTACTACGTCGTCTTCTTTTCCCAAGATTCCCATTTACGTTCTCACTGCACATCTGTTACTCGTTCGGACGGTCTATACGGAGTCCATTTACGATCTTACAAGCACGTCTTTCAATCCTTTCGATGTTTGCTGTAATGCTTACTTACAGACTCCAAACGTTGGAGCGATACTCGAGAACTGATCGCATTACGCCATTTCGTTTGCAGTTGCTCTGCACTATCCCAAAACCGTTCCAACAAGTCCGTCTTCCATTCGCAGTCCTTAATACTGATTTACGTGGTTGTCCCATTTCATATCGCTTCTTAATGTTATCATTAAATACTAATACGGTCGGATGTGCTCCAGATGTTCGCCACTAATCTAGTAATTGGATCCGATGACGGAAATTAAGAGGTCATAGAGTCCCACGTAACATGAACATGGCTAATGCTTCAACACAGTTCAATATGCACAACAACCGGCAAGTATCTGTACGCACAGGAGTGAGTATTTATACTTATGTAACTTTATTTGGGGGCACGATAAACTTTTAACAGTATTCAGTAGCTCCCGTAAAATGAGCCTACCTTTAATATCAACACAAAAATGGTACACCTGGAGCCTAAATACAGTGACACGTCGCAGTTTCTTTCCACTGCCTTGCAAAGAAACGTAAATGTCGACAGACCCCTGCCTAACCATTTAGTTTACTTCCCATATACTTCTTCGAAGAATTTTGCTATTAACACTGACACGTCGTAGTCTTTTGATCCATGTCGTCGTATGCTCTAAAATGCATCGTTCTGTTAAAAAATCCACAGAAGTCTAACCAGCTCGGTATTGATCACACAGAAAAATTCTCACCCCTTTGCGTATTATCATTCGCTAAAAATGTTCTTTCATACCTTGGATCTTCTATAGAGTATCAGATACATTCTCAAGCCAAGGGTATTTTTTTGCTATACTGATAATACTTGGGTCGCCAATCTATTACAACAATATGCTTTTTTTTATTTTTACAAACGGCAGTATGACTCGTTTGGGTTCGCGTTGTCGCTTTCCTTGGACCTCATGACTCCAACAAATCATAGTCCCTGCAAAGTTCGTCCAGCCTCTATTATTCTCTCGGTTTGCGGTTCTATAGTTAGTTGAAATAAAGGCCGACATAACTTCTGTTTCAATTAGAACTTACCCATATTTACCTCTCTCCAACGAGATATACCACTACAGTTCGAAGAGAAAAGTTTACAATCAGAACCTAACTTCTACCACACAACGCTTAACAATAGGAAAAAAAACTAATATACAGCACTTGCGCTAGAGTGGAAAGCCTCCAACTCTACCACCCTGCCTCTTTCGCCTTTCTTCACCTCTGACATTCGCCTTCCACGAATTCATTGCGGACAATCTTAACCTCTTCGTCCGTGTATACCATTCATCCACTCCTACCGAGTGATGTGGCGTAGTGATTAGCACACTGCTCGCATTCAGGAGGGCGACGGTTCAAATTCGTGTCCGGCCATCCAGATTTAATTTTCCATCACTTTCCTACGCAAATGCCGGGATAGTACATTTGGCAGGGCACAGAAGATTTCCTTTCCCATTCTTGAAACATTCCGAGCCTGTGCCCCGACACTACTGACATCAATGTCGATGGCGCGTTAAATCATTATCTTCTGTCCTCCTTTTCATCCGCTCCCTAATAATATTTTTCCTAAATGGTATAGCATACATTTGATTCAAGGTTTCTGCTCTTCCTGCAGTTCTTGTTCAATGTGACTTTTTAAAACCTTTTCACTAATGTAGTCGTTGCGAAGTATTTGTGCTCAGTGTCGTAATTTCTTGTTTCTACCTTTGTGCTGTCTCACTAGTCTGTTCGTTGTTTTACTCCTTTCACTAGAACTAAGCCTCAATAGAAATCCGCTTGGCTCAGAAAAATTTTCTTACGTTGCGAAAGTTGCGTAGTCAGCATTATTTCTCGTCTCCTAATGATTCTTGATACGACGTGAATCCCAAGATGGCTTGAACAACTGAAGCCCAGGCACGGACGCCGCGCAGGTGGCTGAACGCCAGGGAGACGGTGAAGACTTCAGCCGCTGGCGCTGACAGCGGCCCGCGACGCGGAGCAGCGAGGCGTGGCGTAGCCACCTCCGCTTCCCGATGCTGTACAATTATTTTCTTTGCCCGGCTGACCGGCCCACGCACGCCCGCGGCGTATTTTGGGACAGCGACCTCCGAGGCGTGTCAGATATTTATGAGGCACCATTAGCGGCAGCCTCTAGTAGGCGGCGGCGTTGCCGGAACGCCAAATAAACACATTAGGCTCGCTCCCACCGCGGGCATCGTCCACTCAAAGTGAACAAGTCGTCGGCCAGCTTCATCGCTAACGACATCTCACGCTCAACGACCCAGCTCATTGGCAACGTCTGACCAGCGATCCGCGCATCGTGCAATCTCATTCACATTCCAATTCAAAGGGAAGGTACGTATTAAGTCCAGTCGACAGTCAGGTCATTTGAGACGGCGAACTAGATCTGGTATCCATGGAAGACGAAGGTAACTGTTGCAGGAGATGATGATGATATTAGTTTCATGGAGATCACAGTTTGTCAGCGCCCTTGCGAAAGATGACCTAAATGCTTAGCGAGAATAAAGCACTTTCCTCGTAAGCAATGTTCGTGGGACAGTGGCTTATGGACATACATTAAAGAATTACAAAACTGTTCACTGTCACCTGCACAGGGAGAAACGACCATTGCGAGAAAAAAAGAGAAATCAGACTTCGCATAGAAGGATTTTGGTGACCATTTTTTCCATGTACTATCCGAAAGTGGAACGGTAGAGAAATATGTTAGTCTGAAAGACGAAACGACATTTTGTGATTGTACTATCACTGAGTTAATTTCAAGTCGCGATTTCGACCTGTTATACTATTATGGAATCACGTTGTAACAACATAAATTGGTTAAAGACCAGTTCACCGTTGTTGTTGTTGTGGTCTTCAGTCCTGAGACTGGTTTGATGCAGCTCTCCATGCTACTCTATCCTGTGCAAGCTTCATCATCTCCCAGTACCTACTGCAACCTACATCCTTCTGAATCTGCTTAGTGTATTCATCTCTTGGTCTCCCTCTACGATTTTTACCCTCCACGCTGCCCTCCAATGCTAAATTTGTGATCCCTTGATGCCTCAAAACATGTCCTACCAACCGACCCCTTCTTCTAGTCAAGTTGTGCCACAAACTTCTCTTCTCCCCAACCCTATTCAATACCTCCTCATTAGTTACGTTATCTACCAACCTTATCTTCAGCATTCTTCTGTAGCACCACATTTCGAAAGCTTCTATTCTCTTCTTGTCCAAACTGGTTATCGTCCATGTTTCACTTCCATACATGGCTACACTCCATACAAATACTTTCAGAAACGACTTCCTGACACTTAAATCTATACTCGATGTTAACAAATTTCTCTTCTTCAGAAACGATTTCCTTGCCATTGCCAGTCTACATTTTATATCCTCTCTACTTCGACCATCATCGGTTATTTTACTCCCTAAATAGCAAAACTCCTTTACTACTTTAAGTGTCTCATTTCCTAATCTAATTCCCTCAGCATCACCCGACTTAATTTGACTACATTCCATTATCCTCGTTTTGCTTTTGTTGATGTTCATCTTATATCCTCCTTTCAAGACACTGTCCATTCCGTTCAACTGCTCTTCCAAGTCCTTTGCTGTCTCTGACAGAATTACAATATCATCGGCGAACCTCAAAGTTTTTACTTCTTCTCCATGAATTTTAATACCTACTCCGAATTTTTCTTTTGTTTCCTTTACTGCTTGCTCAATACACAGATTGAATAACATCGGGGAGAGGCTACAACCCTGTCTCACTCCTTTCGCAACCACTGCTTCCCTTTCATGCCCCTCGACTCTTATAACTGCCATCTGGTTTCTGTACAAATTGTAAATAGCCTTTCGCTCCCTGTATTTTACCCCTGCCACCTTCAGAATTTGAAAGAGAGTATTCCAGTCAACATTGTCAAAAGCTTTCTCTAAGTCTACAAATGCTAGAAATCTAGGTTTGCCTTTTCTTAATCTTTCTTCTAAGATAAGTCGTAAGGTCAGTATTGCCTCGCGTGTTCGAACATTCCTACGGAATCCAAACTGATCTTCCCCAAGGTAGGCTTCTACCAGTTTTTCCATTCGTCTGTAAAGAATTCGCGTTAGTATTTTGCAGCTGTGACTTATTAAACTGATAGTTCGGTAATTTTCACATCTGTCAACACCTGCTTTCTTTGGGATTGGAATTATTATATTCTTCTTGAAGTCTGAGGGTATTTCGCCTGTCTCATACATCGTGCTCACCAGATGGTAGAGTTTTGTCATGACTGGCTCTCCCGAGGCCATCAGTAGTTCTAATGGAATGTTGTCTACACCCGGGGCCTTGTTTCGACTCAGGTCTTTCAGTGCTCTGTCAAACACTTCACGCAGTATCTTATCTCCCATTTCGTCTTCATCTACATCCTCTTCCATTTCCATAATATTGTTCTCAAGTACATCGCCCTTGTATAAACCCTCTATATACTCCTTCCACCTTTCTGGGTTGGGTTAGGTTAGGTTAGTGTTGTTTAACGTCCCGTCGACAACGAGGTCATTAGAGACGGAGCGTGAGCTCGGGTTAGGGAGGGATGGGGAAGGAAATCGGCCGTGCCCTTTGAAAGGAACCATCCCGGCATTTGCCTGAAACGATTTAGGGAAATCACGGAAAACCTAAATCAGGATGGCTGGAGACGGGATTGAACCGTCGTCCTCCCGAATGCGAGTCCAGTGTGCTAACCACTGCGCCACCTCGCTCGGTCACCTTTCTGCCTTCCCTTCTTTGCTTAGAACTGGGTTGCCATCTGAGCTCTTGATATTCATACAAGTGGTTCTCTTCTCTCCAAAGGTCTCTTTAATTTTCCTGAAGGCAGTATCTATCTTACCCCTAGTGAGATAAGCCTCTACATCCTTACATTTGTCCTCTAGCCATCCCTGCTTAGCCATTTTGCACTTCCTGTCGATATCATTTTTGAGACGTTTGTACTCCTTTTTGCCGGCTTCATTTACTGCATTTTTATATTTTCTCCTTTCATCAATTAAATTCAATATTTCTTCTGTTACCCAAGGATTTCTATTAGCCCTTGTCTTTTTACCTACTTGATCCTCTGCTGCCTTCACTACTTCATTCCTCAGAGCTACCCATTCTTCTTCTACTGTATTTCCTTCCCCCATTCCTGTCAATTGTTCCCTTATGCTCTCCCTCAAACTCTGTACAACCTCTGGTTCTTTCAGTTTATCCAGGTCCCATCTCCTTAAATTCCCCCCTTTTTGCAGTTTCTTCAGTTTCAATCTGCAGTTCATAACCAATAGATTGTAGTCAGAATCCACATCTGCCCCAGGAAATGTCTTACAATTTAAAACCTGGTTCCTAAATCTCTGTCTTACCATTATATAATCTATCTGATACCTTTTAGTATCTCCAGGATTCTTCCAGGTATACAACCTTCTTTTATGATTCTTGAACCAAGTGTTAGCTATGATTAAGTTATGCTCTGTGCAAAATTCTACAAGGCGGCTTCCTCTTTCATTCCTTCCCCCCAATCCATATTCACCCACTATGTTTCCTTCTTTCCCTTTTCCTACTGACGAATTGTAAACACCCATGACTATTAAATTTTTGTCTCCCTTCACTAACTGAATAATTTCTTTTATCTCGTCATACATTTCATCTATTTCTTCATCATCTGCAGAGCTAGTTGGCATATAAACTTGTACTACTGTAGTAGGCATGGGCTTTGTGTCTATCTTGGCCACAATAATGCGTTCACTATGCTGTTTGTAGTAGCTAACCCGCACTCCTATTTTTTTATTCATTATTAAACTTACTCCTGCATTACCCCTATTTGATTTTGTATTTATAACCCTGTAGTCACCTGACCAAAAGTCTTGTTCCTCCTGCCACCGAACTTCACTAATTCCCACTATATCTAACTTTAACCTATCCATTTCGCTTTTTAAATTTTCTAACCTACCTGCCCGATTAAGGGATCTGACATTCCGCGCTCCGATCCGTAGAACGCCAGTTTTCTTTCTCCTGATAACGACGTCCTCCTGAGTAGTCCCCGCCCGGAGATGCGAATGGGGGACTATTTTACCTCCGGAATATTTTACCCAAGAGGACGCCATCATCATTTAATCATACAGTAAAGCTGCATGCCCTCGGGAAAAATTACGGCTGTAGTTTCCCCTTGCTTTCAGCCGTTCGCAGTACCAGCAAAGCAAGGCCGTTTTGGTTAATGTTACAAGGCCAGATCAGTCAATCATCCAGACTGTTGCCCCTGCAACTACTGAAAAGGCTGCTGCCCCTCTTCAGGAACCACATGTTTGTCTGGCCTCTCATCAGATACCCCTCCGTTGTGGTTGCACCTACGGTACGGCCATCTGTATCGCTGAGGCACGCAAGCCTCCCCACCAACGGCAAGGTCCATGGTTCATGAGGGGGAGTTCACCGTTAAAAATACATTTTGTTGTAAAAGCATGGTAAGTGTCCAAAACTGTGAGCAATACTCAAGAATCGGTCGTGCGTACTGTAACACACTTATTGCGTGGATGAATTACAGTTGCTTACGTTTTTTCCAACGGATCTCAGTCTCACATTCTATAATTACTTTAATGTAATCATTAAAACTAAGGTAGCTCCGGACGCTTACTCGTATGTGTTTTACCGCTGTTGTTATTTTCCGTTCATTTATCGCCAAAGGCATACTCGAACAGCGATGGATCTATTCGCCTATGTACGCGCGATCACTTATTTACGATCCACAGCCAGTCTCTGCACCAGGCGTCGATCCTCCGAAGGTCTTCCTGCATTTCCTTACAGTCTTCTGGCGTTTCAATGTTGTCACTAAAAACAGCACCGTCTGCACCACCACATCACTGAGATTCCAACCTTATTTACGAGAACATTTGCACGTATTGTAACACTAACTGATCCTTACGAACTCCGGTATTTGTCTTTATATCTCTCTATTTCATACCGTTGAGTTCCACCTACTGGTAAGTTCTTAATCCAGTCATGTGGTCTCATCCAGGATGAGCTATTCAGTTCAGTCTAAAGCTCAACTCATCTAAAACCAAAGAGGTACTGCTTGGTCGATCTAGGCTCATTAACCCGAATTATCAGGGACCTCTACCAGCTTTAACCCTAACTGGGAAAAACATCAACTTCTCTCTTTCGGCAACGAGTCGGGAGTAATAATAGATGAACATCTAAATTGGATTGAGCACATAACTGCAATGTGCAAGAAGGTATCAGCATCTCTCCAAGCCCTACAAAAATATAAATAGTTCTTCCCTATCGACCTGAAAAAAAAGGAGACTTGTACAAACACTTATACTTCCAATTATTGATTACAGCGATGTTATCCTGCGAGAGGAGATCTTTCTCAGGAAATACCATGGGGCCTGGATCTGCTTATTAACGCTTGTGTTCGTTATATCTGTGACGTTCGACTCTTTGATCGTATTTCACCATCGTATGCACAACTATCGCAGCTGCGTGCAGACAAGTGCGAAGTTTCCCATACCCTCTGTCTTCCCTAGTGTCTTATCTACGTGCACTGTCTCCTCGACATTAACGCTCCTGTGTCAATAACATGGCAGAAACACTCGCTCCCATCACAGAAAAATCCTCTCTGCCCCAATCCGTCGTTCAGCCACTTTCTCTAAGTTCTTCTCAGTGGCGGAAATCCGACTCTGGAATAACCTCCCGCGCTTTAGATTAGGCAACTGAATAACCTCCCGAACTTCAGAAGACACTGACATATCTACTAAAGCAATAACACGGATTTCGATTGTGCCTGTACGCACTCGTTGTCCTTACACAGCCCTCGTTCCAACCTGACCTTCCTCTTTTCCCAGTATTCCTAGCTGATGCCGTCTGCTGAAGTTTCCTTTCCCCAAAACTCGTTACTTCAGAAAATTTCAATTTTACACACTTATAAATATCTTTTATATATGCCGCCATCATCATCGTTATCATTATTATTATTATTATTATTATTGGCAGCAGCTGGAGAAGTACTGCCAGTATCAACTTTATTAGTTCTTAGTCAGTGCTATTTATTCGTACTGTCTCTACGTACACTGTTATCATCTTATTACTATCTGGCATATTGAAATTACTGTTGTTTCTTAGGTAACTACGGCGTAAAACAACTGTACGCGTGAAAGAGAAGGCCTGAAGTCCGTAATGTGATCACAGGTTACATAAGTAAATAAATAAATAAATGATAGTGTACAATACAACGAAATACCTTACTCAAGTCAAGGAACACGGCATCAACCTTGGTACCTTTGTCTATGATAGTCTGTGTTTCATGGGAGAGCAGAAATAGATCTCTGCTTATGGAATCCAAATTGATTGCTATGGAAGAGATTTTCTTATTCCAAAATGTCACATTGAGTGAGAGTAAAACATAAATCAAAGACAGAAGTACACTCCTCTTCATCTATAGCACGTGCCCTCTCCGGATAAGTCTGTATACGGAGTGACGGTACCAAAGTGACGCGACGCAGAGTTGAGTGAACAACTTGGACCGCAGCCCTCGGTAACGCGGCGGCCCCTCGCCTCGCCTCTTCTCTGCTCTGCTCTGCTCTGCTCGCGTCTGCCAGGTGGCCTGCTGTGGGAACAGTCCTTGTTAGCGTGCCGTGGGAAGCGGCGTCCTCAAGAAGAAGACACACGCTCTTCTCCGGTGCGCTCAGCGCCGCGGCGTCCGCTTTTGGTCGCGCAGCTACTTGATGGCTGGAACGGCTCAGCTGATAGGAGCAATAGCGGCCGCCCGTCGCTCCGGCCCCACTCGCGTCGGCGGCGGGGCTGAGTAGCGCGCGGAAGCCACTCGCATCGTGTACATGCCACGCCGGCGCTTTGTATACAAATCCGCGAGAAGCAACCGCGCGACGTGTACCGCTATCTGCACACGTCTCCACTTCCCACCTGCCTCACGTCCTATTATCTCCTCGTCAGCAGCTGACACTTATTGAACGAAAATGGTAATCAAGCGACTATTAACGGAAATCCCATCTTTGTACGAGGGCTATTCGGAAAACATCCACTTCCGTAGTTTAGTGGGCAGCGCGGCTGACTGCCATGCGGTGGATCTGGGTTCGAATCCCGGTACTTCCAGGGACATTTCTATGGCAGGAGAAATGGAATATGGTGCAATCAGCCTTGTGCGGCCAACTTAGGAGCTGCCTGACCAAGCAGTAGCAGTTCCAAGTTCAAGAAACCCGACAGCGACCAGGAAAACGGCGTGCCGACCATATGCCACTCAATAACGCATCCGATTACGTCACTGCCAGGGAATGACAGGCTGTCGGTCGGGCCTGATTGGCCCATATAGACCTAGAACCGCGAGATTTTATTCGGGACGTGGCTTCAGTCAATTTAGAAAAGACAAAAAAAGAAAAAACACAGAACATAATTATACACACCGTAAAGCTAAAAGTGACAGCTTTTCTTTCTATATATATGCCTCCTACATTTGTAATACTGAGCAATGCGAATTGCAGTGCTCTCGTTGTATACTTCTGTCACCTGCGAGGTAACCCTGCTCTGCAACCCTTCTTCATCTCGTCACCATCTTCAACCCGTTGAGACCACAGTCTTCTCTTCATCTTTGGAAACATTGAAAATCACTGTGTGATAAATCAGTGCGTTACCGAGTATGATTAAACAGTTCACAACTGTATCTGTTAAGCAAGGTTTCTGAGTCTGTGGCCGTAGGTTACCTAGAAGCAACGTGGGCAAAGGCTCAACATATACTGCCTTGCGTTTTAGATGCCTCTTCTCACCTTGTTCAGGATTTCACAGTAGATTACGGTGTTTATTGTAATGCCTCTTCCCATAAAACCAACAAAAGATGCTCCCTTATTGTCCCAAAAAACAATTATCATATTTGCTGCTAGAGTGGCTGCTCTACACCAACTGCTTTTCTCTCCACATCGACGTATGGAACCCACGTTTCGTACCCTGTCATAACGCAACTGAAAATTCGACTCCTTCTGCGTCGTGCTGCATCAGAAACGTCAATGCAGCTTCCAATCTCTTCGTTTTGTGGACATCAGTCAGAAACTGTGGACCCGTCATGCACAAATATGTGATCACCAAGCTTATCTGTCGCAAGTTCACACAACACTGACAGTGATAGCTGAGGCAAACTGACCGATAAATCTGGAATCGGTTTCCTTGATTCTGAAATTAAATTCTGCAACAACTTAATTTGTCACAACACAGCGTCGTCCACTTCTTTCTTCAACATGGACGTTCGCCTGACCTTTCGGAAAGAAGCTGCACCATTTTCTTCCCTCACTATCACACATAATGTTCTCTCCGCATAGAGCACAAAATTCACTACGAATGTCCACGGCTTTGGTGTTTTTCGATTACACAAAACTGATTACAACACATGGTTCACAAGCCGCTGGACTCCCGATGACACTTGCTGTTTTTATTTACCGCTGTTCAGTAACCTTTCCGCAGCACTACCGGACTCCTACTCACCCGGGCGACATAGCTGTGCTGAAATCACTCCGCTACCCTCCACTCCGCGCAACAGACAGCATCTATGCATACTTTTCGAACAGCTCTCGTACAACGCATTAATACAAAATTTAAATTCTTTGAGCCATGACGTACGTTTCACTCTACTAACCTTCGACGTATTCCATACGGAGTGAAGTAGTATTTTGCTAAAGGCTCTGGGTGGTCATATAGAAGGAGCAGTGTGCAAATAACAGTCCAGTCATCCAGATATAAGTCTATAGCCGGCAACTGCCGGAAACACTTAATTACTGTTTATGTACTACCCATCCTAATGCAGCCGTCTTCTTTGAAAGTTTTTATCTGCCCATGCGCAGCGATTTCGGGATATTAAACATTCATTTCTTGGCACCTCACCTCACAGAGGTCGTCAATAAATGTACTCGCAAGTACAGTGACAATTAAAACCACCAGCTAGCATGGGCTAAAAATTCACGGCAATTGTTAGCCAACAAACTGAAATCGACTGTATGTGAAGTAATCAAATTTTCAAACTATACAGCCTTTAGCGCAAGCGTATTGAACAGAAATTAGTGTTACAACTGAGTTCTTGCATGTCCATCTTGCTATGCAATCTATAACAGAAACACTACGTAAATCTTAAAACATTGCCTGAAATAAGTCCCGTGGCAGATTTCCACAGGTTTTCTAGGCGAATGAGAGTTGTGCGCATCGCCTCTAATCACCATTCCGTCGACGGGACGTACTGGTGTGCTTCAGAGTTTAATTAAAAGCTCCAATATCCGAGAATGTGAGGTATGTGGCGATCTTCCGAAGGACCAAGACTTTATTTGGTTTCCCTTACAGCATTCGTCTGGAAAGTATTCTACCAGCCTCGATTTAAATACTGGCAATTTTAAGCACAGAATTCTGCTGTATACGATAGCGCCGAGTGACATGTTTTTAAGCATCAATGGCGAATTAAGCAACTTTCGAAGAACACAGAGAAAATTTAGTATTTTATCTATATTCAGCAACTGTAGTTGTACACATCGAAATAATCAGCAACTAGTTCCATAACAGAAATTTAATTTCTTAACTGGTTTCAGGCACTTAGAGCCCTTCTTCAGAGGGCTGTACAGAAAATATAGCACAAACAAGTAGGAGTTGGATAACAATACTAAAATTAAGGACGAAAAGCTTAGAAAACTTAAAGATAAAAAATGGTACATTCTTGTAACTATCACTTTATTTGCGAGTGTCACCAATAAGATGCATGCGGTATATGGCACTGGTCCTAAAAGAGTACAAGAATATGTAATCCATATTGAATCTATTAATACAATAAGAGCTCGTAAGTGCTTACATGTAGTTCACAGTGTCTGTACAAAGAATGTTTGGCTTCTTTATACAATTTTTGTACGGGCACTATCGACTACATGCAAGCATTTTTAGGACCACATCAATATGCTGCATGCATTTTCTTGTTGCCACTCGCAAATAATGCAATAGTTATATGATTTTACCATTTTTTACTTTAAATTTTAAAAAAATTTGAACTTTTCGTCCTTAACTTTAATATTCTTATCTAGATTCTACTCGTTTGTGGTATATTTCCTGCATAGCTTGCTGAAGAAGGGCACTAAGAGCTTGAAACTGGTAGAGAAATTAAATTTCTTTCATGTAGCTGGTAACTTATTTCGATACATAAAGACAAAATTAATAACAGCGATACTACAGTAGTGTTCTGTGACGCACCTCATGTTTTGTTCTTGTACCAGTTTCCACTGCCAAGTTTGGGAAGAGAAAATATATATATATATATATATATATATATATATATATATATATATATTAGTGAGAGAGAGAGAGAGAGAGAGAGAGGGGGGGGGGGGGGGGGGGAACTCACACGACCGCCGACGACGGGGCAACCAATAAACCACCAGCGGCCGCCTGGTAGGCGAGGTAGCGACAGCTTGCTGACACCGCAACACTGCCGCTGACATTATTAAGGAGCAATTGTGCAACCAACACCTGTGAAACAAAACAGTAAGAACTGCTGAGGGCAGCAGATGCAGGAAAGCAGCGAAGTAGGTCGGATTTTATGTCTCCATTCAAGCAATATTTCTTTGAGAGGGGAAGTGTGTCAAGGTGCAGATTTTAGCACCCACAACACTTTCTCTCATTACATCAAGTTCCGTTCAAGTGTTGTAAGTTTATTGACAAAGCAAATGATATTTACGACTGTCGTTAGCTGTACCGCACAAGCAAGTATTCTTATACACCAGCCCCTTAAGATACGGATGAAGGCATCCCGTCGTGAAGTAGTAGCTAACCGCTGGAGCATTCGCCTGCGCCTGGTCTTTTCATGCAACGTGCTGCCCACCCCAGCATACATTCGTCACTTTCAAAACATCTATACGTCTAGATAAAATTAGCTGATCGGCTTTTATTATGGTTACAGTGATTTCGAAGACCACGAGGCTACGAACGGCCACTGTAACAGCAAACACGTGTGTAATCTTTGAAGACTGCCATTGATCTTCACCAATAGTTTGTTTTCATCTTCATCAATGCTGATTCTGAAAATGAGTACTATGGACATAAAATAATAATGACCATTTTACACCATCGACCGAACATACACCGCCCATTGACATTTATGTCACCACCGACGTCAACGTGCAACAGCCTTTCACAGACGCCAGGTGGCACGACTAGCAGTAGAGGTTATGTGAAGCATTTAGGGGAAGACGCGGATAACAGTGCAGTGGTTATCGTAATGCGGAAAGGGATTGATTTACCTGACGTCCGAAAAGGCATGATAATTGGTTTTCGAGACGCATTTCCAAAATGGCTATGTTTGGTAAGTGCCCGTGTATCCCGTTGTTAAAGTATCCTGTGCTTGGCAAAATGGCGCTATCCAAAACCGGCGCCGTGGTAATCCTGGTGCACCACGGGTCGTAGATGACAGAGGTGAACGACGACTGCTGAGATGTGCACTGGCGAACAGACATGCAGCTGCTGAGTACCTGACCGCCCTTATAAACGAAGGGGGGGGGGGGGGGGGCTACTAACAATGTCTCCTCAGCGAACGGGCCTCCTGCGTATGGGTCTCCACAGCAGGTGCCTGGTTCATGCACTCATGCTGACTGATGTTCATCGGCCACGAAGGCTGGAATTTGGACGCCAGTAACGCAATTAGATTTACACTGAGTGCGACAAGTGGCCTTTTCAGACGAATCGTGTTTTACGCTCCATCGAACAAATGGCCGTTGGCGTATACGGTGTGAAACGTCTTAAAAGCAAACATCCTGCAACAATCGTCGGAAGGACTCTGGCCGGATCAGGGAGCATTATGCGTTTGGGGAATTTTTTCACGATATTCCCTGGGTGATCTCGTCATTCTGAAAGGCACAATGTATCAACACACGTAGGTATCTATCCTTGGGGATCATGCCCACCTCTACATGTAATTCTTTTCCCTCGTCATGATGGCATCTACCAGCAGGACAATGCACCGTGTCACGCAGCTCGCAGTATTTGTGCATGGTTCGAAGGGTCGAAGGGCACTAGGATGAGTTTACTACACTCCCCTGGCCACCGAACTCCCAGTATTTATACCCACATCGAGAATCTGTGGGACCAGCTCCATATAGCTGCTCGCGTTGTGGGTCCTCAACCGAGCAGCATGAAGTTCACCGACACTACAAAAGACGAAGGAGATATAATTAACTGGAGAAATGACTAACATTTAGTAGAAATCACGGCATATTCCCCATTTTTTCCCTCAATCAGTCTAGTAACAGAAGATGAGTCTCCTCTCTTACTTGTAGTAAACTATCCAACGAACCTGTGCAAGGGCACCTTTGATCGTATGACTGGACACACAAGTCTCTGACCAGAGAAGATTGCGAAGCTGTAGGAGCCTTTTCAAAGGACACTACCACTGCGGCGACGCTTGGGGTTGCGCGCAGGTATACTTTTGTCCGACCTTAGGCGCTCGTAGATCTCCTCCCTATAGATTCCAAATGCTCGTTAACTGTTTAAAACATTGTTGAAGCGTTTTGCTCACTGATTCCATATCAATTACGATTTAGATGTGCGGATTTACGGAACACCCTCTGGGCATTAAACCATGTGGCTGTAGTTCAGTTTGTGCTATTTTAGGAAACAAGTAAGGATTTCCTAACTCTTTTGTCCATAATACATTCTCTTTCGCATACTATCCTATTATTTAGTAGTAAACAAATAACCGTTTCTCCAAACTATTGCACATGATTAAAAAGTGCAACTAAAACATCTCAGTTTTCCTGCCCACATATGAAATGTGTGTTCGATTATGGCGGGTGTAAAATGTGCTCTCCACCATCAATTTACTGCTGATAGTATGTTCTCTTTTTATTAATGAATGTCATGTCGCTGAATTTATGTTTCTGGCTTACGGTACCGCAAGTTCAACGTACGGTACATAAATTATCCATACAATAAACGTGATTAAGATCATCATTTTTCTTTTATTCACCAATCAGCACCTTCGGCGCGCTCCTGATAATGATTAATTAATTTAACTGCTAAGTGGCTCCATTCCTGTTTGGCGGGACACACTCTGACTTAAGAGGACTTCTTGCAACATTAATCGTGCCACCTTGCAATTTCTCAAAAATCGTCATCTCGGTAGTTAGTACGACATGGAATTCTCTAACACAATATGAGTTGCCGGCCACGTAATCACTGGTCGCAGCGGTAGACAAAACATTATGTAGCGAGCGTTGAGGATACAGACACGTCTACTACCACTGGCTATATCAGGAGACATATTTCGATTTATTGGTCATCACCCACACCCCTTCGTAAACATTACCTATATCAACGTCAAATTACAAAATTCCAATTCTCATACCCACAATAACCATTCCCATGCCCAACACTCCCATATCTTCGTCACCATTTTTTCAATTTCATTCATGCACAACGATCAAGAGCTGTTTATCTGCAACCGGTGATGCTTTCTACATACAGCATCGTCCACAGTATCTGCAGCAGCACCATCACAACATCAACCATCACCACCACATGAAGCAGCCTAACAGCTGTAGCAACATTATGAACAAAGATGGTAACAGCACCTTGATACTTCGTTGCATCAACCGAAATCCACGTAAATATAAAATATCTCGAATCTTGTTAAATATATATATGTCTTATTTATATACAGTAAAGAGCCAAAGAAACTGGTACACCTGCCTAATATCGCCTAGCGCCCCGCAAGCACGCAGAACTGCCGCAACATGACGTGGCACGAACTCGACTAATGTCTGAAGTAGTGCTGGAGGGAATTGACACCATGAATCCTGCAGGGCTACCCATAAATCCGTAAGAGCACGAGGGGAGATCTTTTCTGAATAGCACGTTGCAAGATATGCTCAATAATGTTCGTTTCTGGGGAGTTTGGTGGCTAGTGGAAGTGTTTAAACTCAGAGTGTTCCTGGAGCCACTCTGTACTATTTCTGGACGTGTGGATAGTCGCACTGTCCTGCTGGAATTGTCCATATCCGTCGGAATGCCCGATGGACATGAATGGATGCAAGTGATACGTGTCATATGTCAGAGTCGTATCTATACGTATCAGGGGTCCCTTATCACTCCAACTGCACATTCCCCACACCACTACAGAGCCTCCACCAGCTTGAACAGTACCCTGCTGATATGCAGGAACCCTGGATTCATGAGGTTGTCTCCATACCCGTCCACGTCCTTCCGCTCGATAAGGATTGCACTTCTGTCACGTTGAACGGTTTCTTCAATCGTCGTTGGTCCCGTTCTTGCAGGATCTTTTACCGGCCGCTGCCATGTCGGGGAATTGATGTTTTATCACATTCCTGATTCGTACCGGATAATCCCCACTTCATCGCTATCTCAGAGATGCTGTGTCGCATCGCTCGTTCGCCGACCATAACACCACGTTCAAACTCACTTAAATCTTGATAGATTGGTTACTGCTGCTACAGTGGCAAGCTAACAACTGCGCCAGACACTGGCTGCCTTATATAGTCGTTGCCGACCGCAGCGCCGTTTTCCGCCTGTCTCCATATATCTGTATTTGAATAGGCATGCCTACACCAGTTTCTTTGGCACTTTAGTGTATAACGTTGTATGTCTGAAGACAGGCAATGCCACTGCTGCCAGTCCAACCCTAATTGTGACAGTGAAATTGACGGCAAAAGATACACAGGCATTTCGCTGGAACATGGAAGGTTAGCGCATGCCTTACCAAACGTCGCGGTACCCTGCGATCTGACTTGACACGAAAGTCAAAAAATTGTTTGTGTGATTAATATATTGGAATAATTATTAACATACTTCGATGGCCACTGCGTGTGAAGTGATTTAAGAGTATTGTGACTGTATAAGCAAACAGACCGCTTGGAACCTGTTACGTGTTACTGTGGAGCGCAAATTTACAGCCTTCACTTGCGAAACGCTACAAAAGCTTTCAGTGGTGGAGTGGAGCGATCGATTTGTTCTTTACTACTTACAGCAGTCTCAGTTCTTACACACCGCTGACCGTTAAGGGAGTATGAGTTCTGCTTGGTCCACCGCTGGGGGAGGTTCGTACAAGATCGAATGCTGCAGCGGGGGAGGGGAGGTGTAGAGCCAACGGACCGTGGGAAAGTGCCGGTGGCGAGCTGTTTGTTTTTACGGGCCGTCCGCCTCTGTTTCACTTACTCTGTCCGGCTTCCGCCTGCAAGGCTGCGCCACATTCACTGTAGACACTATACTCTGCCCAGTGACTGCCCTGCTACAGTTGATCCCTGACAGTTGCAGCGGGCGCGGGGTGCTGCAGCTTCACGGGCCTACCTCAACCAATAACGTAGCGCGATTTTGTCAACGTCTCCGTGGCAGCGCCTCAGTGTTGTCACAGCTTTGTAGACGGCTTCTGTTTTCACTGCGACGGTTGGCGCTTCGCAATTGAAAGCTGGCAACAGCACTGCGAGCTACACAACTTGGTAGATGCACATAGCCACGAGCTAATAAAAACACGAGCAGCACTCAGCGGCAGTTGTACAGAACGTGTACTCCTAATTTACTGCAGTGTAATAAACCAAATTACTCAAAGAGTTTTATGTGGACTCTAAACCAGGGTAGAACGTTAGATTAAGGATTTTTGACCCCGAATAATCTCGCGATAGCCGGCCAGTGTGGCCGAGCGGTTCTAGGCGCTACAGTCTGCAACCGCGCGACCGCTACGGTCGCAGGTTCGAATCCTGCCTCGGGCATGGATGTGTGTCATGTCCTTAGGTTAGTTAGGTTTAAGTAGTTCTAAGTTTTAGGGGACTGATGACCTCAAATGTTAAGTCCCATAGTGCTCAGAGCCATTTGAACCATTTTTTTTTTAATCTCGCGATAACCTGCGTGAATCTTCCCCGTCAGGTTTGGCGACCATGTTCTGTCCGAAAACCATCCTTGTTGCGCATAATTTGCGATTATCTCCACAGCTAAGAAAAACAGAAAGAGGGAATTTACGAAATTAACTAAAAACAGTAAGCATATGGCACAAATTGCAGCTTCGTTTAAGAATGGACATACATGGTTACATTTTTTTCCTACATTAAACTCCGCCAGTAATTTGACAGCAAGTACGAGAAAGCGTGGCAGAATGAAGCTTCTTTTCTGTTAACATGTAACCTCAACGTAGCATTTTCCTACGTATGAACGTCGCAGTTTCTCTACTATTTAACCTCTTTGTCGTTCCTAAGCTTCATTGATTTGCACTCGGTAGAGTCAGCTGATGACCTATGAAATTGAAGAGCATAAAAAGAAGCGAGTGCAGGTGCGCCGTTCCTAGCGTCAAAAAAAAACCTTCTGGATATCAACTGTATCCTGCTGTGATATGTATCGATGTGACTTTATCAGTGATTGATTTTGGCCCACATTACGCGACGCGGGGACATACTTAGGATGATTTTACTGAAAATAAAAACCACCGTAGAAGAAAGCGTAGGCCTGTATTTTTTTCTGCAACCTTTTCTTCAACCCGAGATATTCTTAATAAAGTCAATAAACCTACATTCATTACCCAAAAACTAAATTTTCGCTTCTGCGCTATAGCCATATCTCTTGATATTTGACTCGGATCTTCCCACTTCAAATTAAAGTCTATCGAAGGATATACACAAGGTCCGTATTTCACGTCTTCGTAGGAGGAGTTGCGCCATATGGTCTTCCACAACGATGATACCTGCAATAGTTCAGTACCTGATAGGCAATACTCTACATCACGGGGAGCTACATGTTAAGTTCAAGGTAATATCTACTAGCTTAACACAGCGCTACCAATAGTATGTGTACATGCAGTTTTCGGTTCAGAGGAGCAAGCTGCAAACGCAAACTTCCGCGTGTCTGAATTTTGGTCTTTAATTACAACGGCTTAGCTTGCAATGAATGTAACTCTTTGGAGATATTTTGCGTTTTGTCATTCGAACAATGTTTTTCATAGTCAGAGATCCGCCTGCAGTGAACCATAATTATTTTGGTGTTGTATGGTGATCCACATGGTCGCTGCCAACATCATATATAATTGTTTCCTGTTTGTTCTTTGGGTCTTCAACAGCATAACCCTGTAAAATCGCGTTGTCAACTGTCAATTTTTGTCAATGTTATTGACAGTGTGAAGTCGCTTCAATATATTGAAAGTCTGACAAACTAGTATTGTCAATAAATATTGAGAGAGTGTAGGACCTTTAAACGCCATTCTGTGAGTAACGTTGGTACAGAGAGGCCAATAGAGAAATATGTACGTGCAAATAACTGCAAAGTTACACTTTTCCATGTCCAACAATGTAGGACAGTTGAATGTGGCGATGGGTTTTCTGGATAATTGCGTTATTAGGACATGGAACAAAGAATCTACGGAAAGAAGAGAAGATGAGAATAGCAGAGGACAGTTTGTGTGGCACTGCTACAAGAAGAATCAAGTTGTTGAAATAATACATAACGTCAAACTGGAGTAAAGAGGGGCACGGTAGAAGTGGCAACTTGGTAATGGGAGGAGACGGTATGAGAAGGGAACTCAAGAGTTATATGAAGATCGAGGTTAGAATATGCGGCAAAAATAATCGATGAACTGTGTTTAATACGTAGGCAGCGACACAATGCTGCCAGCAAACGTGAAAGGGCCTAAGAAACAAACGGGCGTTTTAAAGTCAGATTCCTCTATTAAAAGAAAATATTTAAATTACAAGATTCAGTTTACATACGCGGTATCATGAACACTTACCATAAGGTAAAAGAGTGAATGCACTTTATTTCTAACGCTGATATACAGCTCTGGGGATAACTGGAGACGCATTCCTGACATGATACGAAGTTGCAACAGAACCAGAGTGCTAGAGCATCCATCACTGTTACATTGTAGTACTACGAAAATAGAAGTTCAATACGAAAACCGAAGTTCAATAAAATTACTACTTCTCTCCCTGCACGCACGAGTAAATAGCTGGAAAATCGTCGCGGTCTTTCCCACAGAGAAACACCGCGTGCGTTCTGCTCTCTACCGGTTTTCCTTATTGAAACGTATTACGGCAGGTCACCTTTTGCTCGACCGATCAGTAAAAGCGTTCATGGAAATGACTGTAATACGGGGATATTAAGCCCCACACCGTAATAGACAAATCGGCAACCGTGACACGGAATTAAATATCCATTGTATAAATACAGGTTACGGCGTGTCTGAGGAGACGGAATAAACCAGCAGAGACGCGGAAGAAAAAAGAGCGGAGTTGAATCTTAAAGAGGTAGCCGGACCAGTGGCGTCCCGGCGGGCGCAATGAAAAATGACGCCTGTCGCCCGGACTCTGTGATTCCCCTAATCCGGACGCAGCCTTTAATTAGAAGCCGAGATGGCCCCGCGGCCGATGGAATGACGAGCAACGCAGAGAATATGCGTAATTTCGGGACATTAGAGAGCGCTCGGGCCGGCCGAGAGCGTTGAACCGCGCCGGAGACAGCCGCGAGGCGGCTCGCATTTGCATACAAACACAATGACGGCGACTTCTCTAATGCGAATCTGAACGCGCTCCGTGTCATGCGACCTTCACTCTGCGCGTGTCGCCACGAGCGTTGAGAAAGTCTACGGCGGCCTCGGTGCAGTAAGAGTGAACAGGAAAATGTTATAAAATGTATTACGAAAACTTTGCCACTCTGTCCGCAGTGTCACGGCACACGCACTTTTCTTGTTGCATTGACGTCAAGAATTTTAAAGAACAAAAGAAAGAAAAAATGGGATTTTAACCGTAATTCTCCGAGCCATCACGATGACAACCGATGGTTACGGTAGACGGAGCATCATTAAGCATGTGGTGATAATTGTCTACTAATATAAAGTTGGCACTGGGACTCAGCTTCCTGTTCTTTTTCTCCTCCTGCTGCTTCTATTTTCTACTCTTGAGAGCAAGCGAAAAGTCGTAGAACATAGTTTACTTTCAGCCAAATCCAAGGAAGCTGCGATTGAGCATTGGTATTTCCTGTCGTTGATATTTGAAACGGGATTTTAAGATAGGAAAATTTCCCGAAAATTTAGTCCGTATAGAGGCACTGGAACCGGAATTTGTGTGACACACACACACACACACACACACACACACACACACACACACACAGAGAGAGAGAGAGAGAGAGAGAGAGAGAGAGAGAGAGAGAGAGCGAGAGAGAGAAAGAGTGACTGCATAGTAACACCTCGTTCTGATCCACCCCCTTCATATCTCTCTCTCTCTCACAATATATAGGTATCGAGACGTAGTATACGATGAAAATACTACAATTATCGCAAAGTACATGCCGAATGCCAGTTCCTAAAATTTTCTAAAAAGGGTTTCGTGAAAACCATGTCGCTTTTCTTGCAATGTTTCTTTTTTGAGTCCCCAGATAATATCATTCACATTTTGGTGTAGCTGTCCAACCATAGTGAACCTCCTCTGAATTCCTTCGTAGTATAGGCCTAAATACGTAACACTAATCATTATTATGTCAACATTAAAATAACATCCTCATTAGGCGGCTACTTCATCACGTAGAAAATGATATAAACAAATAAGTCTGACAGATATTTCTACATCATTAAGTTTTAAAATATTTCCTTCCCTTGTGTATTACAAAAAAACATTTGGTACGTCCAGTTAAATGGAGGAATACTCCTTTGTTTGCCAATACCGTGTTAAAATTAGCGTACCGCCCCTGTCGGAAACTGACCGGGACTGCTAAACAGCGTGCCTGGTGTAGCCCCGAAAAGTCCGTACCCGGTAAAGAACCCTACAGTAACGTACATGGCTTGCATCAGTGCACCACGAGAGTGTTATTAAGATACCTTGTTAATCGTTATAATGCGGACTACGACTGAACCAGTCTAGGAGCATCAATTTACTCAGCGTATGATAGCTACAGGCAATCATCGATGAGTAATTTCTGTGAACAGAGATTAAGATGTGAAAAATATGTGGTCACTATGTTATAGCCGTGCTTAAAGTCGCAATTGCTTTTGGCAGCTGTGTTGCTGGCCACACGACAGCGTCTACGTACAGATGAACCAAAGGCCGCATCAAACTACCTAATACATCATGTGATTCTAAATAAAAGTAATGCAAACAATTATAACATAAAAACGCCAGAAAGCTAAAGAATTGTACAAAAGTACATGGAAAGTGCCAGAATGAAATACTTAGTGGTTGTCACCGTAAACGCTAATCGCTGTCCAAATTAAATTTGAATACTTATCGCTTTTCTTAAGAACTGGCATCTCAGCAGCAGTGTAACACTTCCGAGTGGTTTCTTCCAAAATGTTGCGAATGTCACAAACTCCAGTACTTTGAGGAGCAGGAATCCATGCTACGTCATGGCCGATTGACCCATTTGACCGACAGCATACTGATGTAACCCGACTTCCGGCCATTCATCCATCCTCTCACTGACGCACGACCGTGAGCTTCCACTGCGAGGACGTTGCAAGAGGGGGACGACACACTTAAGTACTGGCAAGTTTCCTTCACTGCTGTATCCGCCAATTCGTTTTCCCTGATGCCCACATGACATTCTACCCCACAAATAGTCGCCTTTCCCCAGACTCTCTTGGCACATAAGGGTGTATAGAGACTAAGTTGGTTGTACTGTAATCCATGACCTTACGTCTGGGATAACATGATCTTCGTCACCTCTCGCTAGGTATTTATGAATGTATTGCTGGCGAGACTCAAGGTGAGAACGAGGCGCTATGACAGCTAGTATCAAGGTCGCGGCCAGAAAGCCGACGCGAACCAGCCAGCCGCCATATGGTGCGCCCGCGGAACCTGCATTAATCGAGGGGACGAAGTTCAGCCGCCACCTGCCACTGTGCTTTTCCTATTCTCCTGCAGTCGGCCATATGCCGCGCGGCACTAAATTCTTCGGCCGTTATCCGAGGGCGTAAAATATGCTAAACGTTTCCCCGCGGCTCCTAACCAGCCGGCCGGAAAGCGGCGATCACGGGCTGGAAACAAGGCCGCTCCGCGACGCGGCACAGATATACCGTGTTACCCCGCGCTCGCTCGCTTGCGACACTGCGACTGCGGCTGCCGTCGACTATCAGTTCGGTGCTCGGATTTCGGTCGCTTGCCCATCAGCTGCCTACCACTCTTTACATCTTCCATTACTCGTTAATTTCGATAGCACGGTATGTGCCTGATCGTTAAGCGCTTAAGTTTTGTGTCATATCAGTTTTAGCATAAAAATTTCCTTGAGTGAACGTTGATCATCAACTGGTGGCAATGGTCTGCTGACAAGCACAACAAATTAGTCACAACCTTACGCCAATATTGCGTCCGAGACATTTTCTACGGGATTGAGATAAGATGATTTTTTTGGCCCAGTCGAGGTATGATAGGGTTAATGATTATTCGTCATACTACGAACGGATGCAAGTAGTCCTCAGAACGTGGCTGTTATCTCCTTGGAAGATGGTAGTGTGAACATGGTACACGTAATGAAGCCATAGAAAAAAGGAAAATACTTAGTCATCGAGAATGTTGACACAAATATCCTAGAAACATCAATGAGTGGGCCCATTTCGTGGTGTGAAAAACACCCCAAATCAACACTGAATCACTTCTGGCCTGAACTATACCCTCCACATACTGCGGTTAAACGTGTCACTGGCAAGTGGTGCACAACACACGTATCCAGTCGTCCACTGCCCAGTTTCTGCGTTGTTTGGCCGACTGAAGTCACGCTGCTTTGTGTGCCACTAGGATCAATGATTTTTGTGCCAGGTGTTCCACTCCACGTCATGGACATCCCTTCGCAATGTACACTTCGGAAACTGGCTGAGCCGGGCATGCAGCCACTAACAGCAGTAATTGCCTTTGGGTTTGAATTAGACAGTTACTGGTAACACTTCACATTCGTCTCCGGTTCCTGCTTTAACATGGCTGCAATTGGTACACCATTCCCTGTAAACATGTTGGGTTGTTCGCGTTGATCTACGGACAAACTGGCCAATTTCCTCCACAATGTAGTCATGGAAGCGGCCAAACACGATAGTTCCTTTCTGCCACACTGTCACGTCGAACCACCTTAATAGTGCTGATTCCACACAGATGACTGCCACATACACATTACTTCACTGCCATGACTTAAGTCAGTGGCGACGGGTCACATTACCGCCTGGTACCAGTTCTAAACCATCCATGGCGCTCCAAAAGAACCTTTGTATTCTATCAAGAGGCAGAGTAACTAGTATTTTCTCCGTTGAGAATTTGAAAGTAAGTCCATGCACAACTGACTTAACACGATCTACATTCTGCTGTGCGCTTTTCCCACAGGAAAGTGTATCCAGCGACCTGAAATTTTCAGACTTCCACATGCAGCAAAAGTAGTTTGCATAAATTAACAAAAAATTTTTTGGTTATTAACAATACAATGATACTATGCTGTTCTAGAAGAATACGGACTAAGTTGCTAATCTAAAACTACGATGTAAAATTTGTAAACTACACTTGCTGCATGTAAAAGCACGTTTATTGTAGGCCACTGGAGGTGTCTCGCAATAAACAGAGGCAAAATGTTTGTGTCAGAATGTAAACTGCATTAATTAAATTGCAAATTACCCTCTAATTATCAATAGAGCTCACTAACATATTCAAGAGACAGTGATGACTAAGCAAATTTATGAACGGCATTAAGTACAAAAAGGAAAAAATGAAGTCAGAATGAGGCATATAAAGTTAAAATAACTAATTATCGACTGCAAGTCAAGTGAAATGCAGCCTGAAGAACCCATTTGGAGCACACAAAACATGGTCCACACACATATTCTCGATATACTGTCGGTTGGAACAGCGACCAACACAATCGGAAACAATACAAATGTTTTAGTCTACAGACGAAATTCTTTATTTTGCCTACTGGCTATCGGTTTCGGTACACATTATTTGGCACACGTATTTGAGAAGCAAGCTTGACGACTGCTTGCCTAGGGAAGGCCTCAGAATGGTAGTATGTACCTAAATCAGTAGCCAGTGGACGAAAAAACTGCGGCCGTAGACAATGATACACATGCACACTGAAGAGCCGAAGAAACTGATACACGTGCCTAATATCGTGTAGGGCCCCCGCGAGAACGTAGAAGTGCCGCAACACGACATGGCATGGACTCGACTAACGTCTGAAGTAGTGCTGGAGAGAAGTGACACCATGAAACCTAGTACGAGGGGGTGGAGATCTCTTCTGAACAGCACTTTGCAAGTCATCCCAGATATGCTCAATAATGTTAATGTCTGAGGAGTTTGGTGGCCAGCGAAAGTGTGTAAACTCAGAAGAACGTTCCTCGGACCACTTGGTAGCAGTTCTGGACGTGTGGGGTGTCGCATTGTTTGCTGGAATTATTCAAGTCCGTCAGAATGCACGATGGACATGAATGGATGCAAATGATCAGACAGGATGCTTACTTACGTGTCACCTCTCAGAGTCGTGCCTAGACTTATCAGGTGCCCCATATCACTTCAACTGCACACGCCCCAACCATTACAGAACCTCCACCAGCTTGAACAGTCTCCTGCTAACATCATGATGTTGTCTCCATACCCGAACACTACCATCCGCTCGACCGATACCAGTACTGACGGGCCCAGGCGAGGCGTAAACCTTTGCGTCGTGCAGTCAAAAGAGTACACAAGGTGGCCTTCGGCTCCGAAAGCCCATATCGATGATGTTTCGTTGAATGGTTCGCACGCTGACACTTGCTGATGGCCAAGCGTTGTAATCTGCAGGGATTTGCGGAGGGGTTACACTTCTGTCACGTTGAACGATTCTCTACAGTCGTCATTGGTCCCGTTCTTGCAGGATCTTTTTACGTCCGCAGCGATGTAGGAGATTTGATGTTTTATCGGATTCCTTATATTATAATCGTATGCGAAAATCTCCACTTCATCTCTACCCCGGAGATGCTGTGTCCCATCGCTCGCGCGCCGACTATAACACCACGTTCAAACTCACTTAAATTTTGATAACCTGCCATTGTAGCAACAATAACCGATCTAACAACTGCACCAGACACTTGTTGTCTTATATAGGCGTTGCGGACCGCAGCGCCATATTCTGCCTGTTTATATATCTCCGTATTTGAATACGCATTTCTATACCAGTTTATCTGGCGCTTCAGTGTAATACAGACAGTTCATAAAAGAGAACTTTGTATATTTTCTCTCTATTATTTGTTACTGATCGCTCCATATGGAGTAAGCCATGCTTTAAAAGCTGCGACTGTACTGCACAATGAGCATTGAATCGGCAGTAGTTTTCGCATAGGAACGATTGGCGGCACTAAGTTAGTCTGGATAAAATCCTCAATGGATAAATGATGGACTGAGGGGAGTTGTGCAGAAAGACAAGCTCATTTGTACACCCGTCCTGTGTTTTTAGCTCCAGGAGAGGAAAATCAGCATCGGCCACGTTTAAGACGCGAGTGCCGAATCAAATGAGTCGTTAAATTGGCGGCGGGCCTTTCTTGCAGGAGCAGAGGAAGACGTTTTGTGGAGGGGAATGGACGGAGAGAGGCGGGCGAGCCAGCGGGGTCTGCAGCGACTGGCTGTAGCGAACCGGCGCGGCGCCGTGTGCCGTGGCGTGGCGTGTCGCTTCACGCTTTGCCGGTGGAGCGCTTTGCGGCCGGCTGGCGCTCTGGCCGGCCGACTCTACGCAACTTATCCTTCGGCAGCGAGGCAAAAAAATAGGCCACGGCCTGCCCGCCCTCCCAACAGTACAGCTCTCCTATCCTGACGTCACCGATTGCATGGCCGCCATATGTGTTCCCGGACCGCCTAAATTCACATGACACACACACACACTCCTACACCCACATAAATCAGTGATGTTACGATGAAGAATGTTTCCATATTTCATTTGACTAGTAATAGCTAACAAATCTGTCATAACAAGACTCTGACATTGGGTTAGTGCAAAATTTCGTAGCGTTTTTCCATAAGTTTAATAAGGACAACAGACATACGTAACAGGGACATTAGTTACATGGCTGCATATGGTACACCATTTCTTGCTGACACGTTGGATTTTTCTCGCTGACTTACGAACAAATTGGCCAGTTTCCTTCACGGTGTAGTCATGGACACGTCCAAACACGATAGTTCCTTTCAGTCACACTAGCACGTCTCCCCGTCGAACCACCATACCAGTGCTGATTCCATATGGGCGACTGGCACGTACACATTACCTCACTGCCATGAGTTTTGTCAGTGGTGGTCCGTCACATTACCACCTGTTACCAGTTCTACAACATCTACGGCGTTCCAAAAGAAACCGTGTACTCTATTAACGGGAGGGGGAATTAGTACATTCCCCGTAGAGAACTTGAAAAGTAAGTCCCTGCACAGCTGACGTATCATGATTTACATTCTGCAATGCGCTTTTCCCCTTGGAAAACGTATCCAGCGACCTGGAATTTACAGACTTTTACATGCAAGCACGCTTTGTCTGCATACATTAACAGCAATTTTTTTGTTATTAACAATTCAGTGACACTGTGCTGTTCTAGAAGAGTACGCACTAAGTTGCTATTCTACAACTACGATCTGCCAACCCTGGGGTAACTTTCCATCCCGCAACTGCAGAAATCAGGTGGTTTTAGAGCGAAGAGTCACGTTAGGAGCGCATTTTCATCGGGAAAGGAAGTTCCTTGAGGGCTGTTCAACAGAGAGCGGAAAAGGTGATAATCTCAGTGTGCACGAACAAGTGAATAACGTGGGTGTGAAATAACTTTACAACACAGCTCCTTTATAGTGTTTGTCGTCAGTCTAGCAGAATGTGGGCGGGCGTTATCGTGGAGCAGCATCACTTGAAGCAGTCTTCCTGGTCGTTCTTGGACTGCGTCTAAAAGACGTCTCAGTTTTTGACAATAAATGTCACCAGTGACGGTTCAACCTCGGGGAAGCAATTCGTACTAAATTCGCTGTTTCCCCAGATCCATAACATTATCTTTTGCGGACGTGCGTAGGTCATTGTACGGATAAGTTTCCGCTTTGTTTGGGCTCAACCATTCCTTTCTTTTCCTTATGTTAGCATAAAGACACGATTTCTCGTCACCAGTAACGATACAGGATAGGAATGGCGGGTGTTGTTGACGAGCCAACTGACAATGAGCGAACAGAGATGCACATACAATGGGCACTGACTGACTTTTGTGATTTTGGCTTAGAGCATGCCGTACCCTACAACCGCTTTTTGAACCTTCCCCATTCCATGCAAATGTCGGTCTATGGAGAATGATCACAGTTCATCACATTTGCCAGTTCTCGAGTATACAGACGTGCGTCATTGCGGATTAATGCATTTACACGATCTTTATCAAACCCTTATGTCTTCCTGAACGTGGAGTCGCTAATGTCGAAACGCTCCTCCCTCAAACGAGAAAAACATTTCCTCGACGTGCTCTGTGTCCAATGGCATTGTCCCTATAGAGAGCTTAAATGTTTCTGGCTGTCCCTCCCTGCTGTCGCTCTTCTATGGAATTCCGACAGGGGAGCATAGCGGAAATGATCAGATTGCTCCAATTCGCTCTCCATTTCCTAGCGTCCACAGCTCCACAATATGTACAATCAAATAGTACCAGTTAATTAAAAATAAAAAATGACAATCGAAGATTAAATCCATAGCCACAGGAATACCAACATGCAAAACAAAAACGCTACGAACTTACGCACCATCCTAATGGATACTCTCTAAATTTTATGTCACATTTTTTGCTTTTTTGGTTATTTCGTTACTTGTGGAGTATTGACGGCCGAGATTGCTTAAAACACCCATAGCGAGAATAAAGATGAGCGGCAAAAAAGTGAATAATCAACACTGTTTCGTATTCGGTACCTAAAGCGATTAAGCATCTAATTACAAAATACAAAGATTTGGAAAACTGCTTCACGGTTCTAGAGCTTTTTCTATCCCCTATTGCTTGTGTAATTTCTGGCAATGCACCGTGATTGAGAATCCACGTCTAACTAAGAGTTCCCCTGTAACTGCCTACGAAAGACAGTCCAATAGCCGGATAAAGGTAAGGGCACACCAACCCTTATTTACGTTCATAATTCAAAACAAAAAGGAGGAATTTCTAATGTACATATGGACGGTGTGTGTGTGTGGGGGGGGGGGGGGGGGGGGGGGGGGGGGGGCGCTTGGTGCTTAAGGGCGCTCAACGGCGGTAGTAAAATGTAGCCATACACGTTAAGACAAAGGGAGAGAAAAAAGGCACTATACAAGAGACTAAAACATAAGTAAAACGACAAAGGAGCTAAAAGGAAGGCACAGAAAAGTGTCACTGGCTCGTAAAATATGGGTGAGCCAGTCACCCCGTGAACATATTAAAACCACCTCCATAAATACTTGGTAAAAACGTTGGATAATTCACAAAACTTTAAAATTCGAATCAAATTCGTTTTATCATTAGCTAAAATACACAGCAGATCCGTCGGCAAATCAGCCACGGCCCGCTGGTACGAAAATAAAATACAGCCTAATTAAATGTGGCGCAGTTACCTTATGTACATGTGGACTGTGAATCTAAAACCTAACAACTGTGTTTTGAGAAATACACTTGCTCACGGGTGGCTTTTATGTAAACAATGTTTTTTTGTTGTTACGGTGATGTATGTACTGTTTAACCAAATCCATTAAGACCATGGTTTTCAAAGCACTGTTATTCAAACCATCATTCGAGGTAAAGATAGCTTCAGTTAGTTATACAGGATGAAGCCGAACTCTAGGTAGGTCCTTCATAGATTTTTTTCTTGGTATTTCCGTACAAGGAACCAAAGGTCTACAGTGGCTCTTCGGGAGTACCAATGTAATAATGATTTATTCAATTTGTTACTGCAATTAGTTTTGTTTCTGTGAAAATATCTTCGCAACAGTGAAAAGCCTCTAATATGCAATCGTCAAGAAGTACAACATAAAATAAAAAATAATGTAGCAACCTTTAACAGAAGCAAAGCTACTGTGATGTGGTTGTCGTCACTAAGAGAGCAGCTGAGTATAGAGCCGTTGGGCGGCTCATTGTTCTCGGTGCACAGAAACACGAGGTGCATATCGACCTGTTCTTCACCAGTAAACCTACTCTACTGCTGTGTATCACTGTCGACGTTTAACTAAAACTACTGAACAAAAAAACCCTAGACAGAACCGAGTAGTAATGAAAGCTGGCTTGAGGGCAGAAAATGGTTCAAATGGCTCTGAGCACTATGGGACTTAACATCTGAGGTCATGAGTCCCCTATAACTTAGAACTACTTAAACCTAACTAACCTAAGGACAACACACACATCCATGCCCGAGGCAGGATTCGAACCTGCGACCGTAGTGGTCGCGTGGTTCCAGACGAAGCGCCTAGAACTGCTCGGCCACTGTGGCCGGCTCAGTGCAATACAGATACAACGATAACCGGTGGTACGAAATGCAATTATTCTGTATCGGATCACCGGTCACTTATATCACCATACTCATTTCATAGGGGATAAGTATGTTTCATACAGCCAGCATGTCTTTAAAGTGTTGGGATCTTCCAGCTGTCAGAACGCCCGTTTCCATGGCGTGAAATGCACATAATTTGCTTTAATGAGTATTTCGGATAGCTGATGAGTATTCTGGACGGAAGACTCACACGTTTTCACAATGTACATCTCTTTTAGCTACTGTAATGTGGTTGGTTAGTGGTGGTCTCAAAGGATAACAGACACCTACAAGATATTTTGTCTATCAGTACAACATCTCTTGGAAGGTTTAACTGAAGCGGACCTACCTTCCATAGCGAGAACTGATACCTTTCGAATGAAGTGGTACTCACCTGAAACAAGAAAGATACATAATTAAGTGAAATGCATAGAATCGTAAAAACAGAGCATTCGTCACAACTACGTTTGGCGTTACACAATTAGGTTGTACAAGAAACATTACGTTATACAATAAATAGCATCTTTATCAACGTCACTATCACTTTCGATAAATGACAGATACCTTCTTTTCTTTTGAAATTCGTTGGTACTTTGTGTGACAGAGAAAAAAGAACAAATATCTAAATACAACGAGGTTATAATTTATTCGTTTTTCGCTGCGTAATTATCTGTCAAGAATTCTTCTCTCGTACTTATTGTGGACCAATGCAACAAAGGCATTTCGATTCGACCAGCTGGTAACATTTATTCAACTGTGATTAGTCCAGAGTAGCCATTGTCCCACAAACCTCAGTTTCTACTTTGAATAAAACGTTTGTCTGATTTTTACCAGCCTTAAATGTTCAAAGAGAAAGAACATATTTGTACAAATCCGGCCGGTGTTCACAAATTCTAGCCGTTTTCTTAAAGGAAAATTCGGCAGGCCAACTGACATTTCGCCAATGCAAGCTAATTTACGCTCATAGGAATTCCATTGCTTGGTAACGCGAATACTCTGAATCTTTTTGGATGCAGACTCGCAAGAAAACAAATTACAGACTTAATCATTCCATTTCACTCGATGTAACTTTACTATGCGCCACACGTACAGCAATTGGAAATAACAAAATACGCATTCAGTAATTATTACTTCAGACTGAACCTACTATTATACTTATCATTTGACATGATTTCGTCCAACGTGATGCGGCAGTGCGGCGTTATTTCATTCTGTTTTTCTGTTACTCTTCTTTAGCCTAACGCCAACGGCGACGACTAATGCTACCGACCACTGGAAAAATTCCATGAAGGATCTCCCATTACAGCCGGTTGTAATTGTGCTCGACAGAAGTCTAGAACAGCGTGCATGCATGCAAACAGAGAAAAACGTAAGCGCAAAAAAGGAACTGTTCTAATGAATCTGTGGAAGCGTTGGTCTTTCGCCATCGGAGAGGTAGCTTCTTAGGAACCAATGGAAAAATCCGTAAGAAGCAAGTTACGGGCTCGTTTTGAAATAATGAAACTGTCTACGGCCTGCCAAGTATTAATTCCCAGCATCCCTGCGTCAAGTGGTCTGTAACGTCATGACTGACTTTACATTAGAACAGAAAGAAGTGATAGAATTCCTAGTACATTCATTACGAAATAGGATGGCCTGCCTCACTCTTTCCTCCGGCAGCAGGAGGTTGTCGACTCTACTGAACGTTTTGCTGCATACAACCCGTAAGCCACTGCACTCTATTTTTCACTCAGACTACAGAAGCTAATTCTACTATCTACCAACCCGACTACCTAGACAATTGGTCCAGAGCTACAATTACACATAACAAAACTGCAGCTACAGCTAAAACTTTGGAAAAAAGAGATAAAGCACGCCAATGCAGGCGAGAAAAGCGATTATTCTTACTGCTATGAAGTTTTGCAACTACGAGACGTTTAATAGTTGAACAGATTACCTAACGTTGGGCAGCCGATTAACCGAGTGATGTGAAACGCAGATCTCGTCTCCCAAATATGAAAGCACTAAAGTAGTTTTAAAAAAAAATCAGAGGTAGCAGATAAGATTGGTAGATTATTATGAGATTCAAAAATATATACGAAAAAATCTAAAACTGCATTATGTCGCCACACAACAATTTAAAAAAAAAATGAATCTTCGTTAAATACATTACGTGTGACGTAACATAACTGAAAAAGCTGCCTGTGACCACTGAAGACAGTGTCACAGGTACCCAAAAATTGAACACACAAAACTTACATGTGTTTTAATTGACATAAATCCAGTTGATGATGGAGGTTTAAATCTCTGAAACACATAGTGGAAACATGTCTTATTAATTGCCACAAATCCACATGATGATAGAAACGCGTCGTGGAAGTTAAAATTGTAACTTGGTACAGTAAACTCGTAGTTTCCTCTTTTTATTTTACTTATTTCTTATCGATACATTGCGCTACTGAGAATCTTTTGCGTATATCACACAGAAGTAATGACAATACAGATGGAAGAAAAAGAAGGGATGCTGTCGAACTGACAACTTTTGAGGTATATCATTCAGAAGATTCTACTCCGCCCGACGACAATATATCCAGCTGGTTATTTGATCAATAATTGTCATGTCCATTATAATTATCCGGGCTGTTATGCCGTGGTCGGTTGATGAATTCTGTGAATTCACCACAGAATTCATCAACCGACCACGGCATAACAACCCGGATAATTATAATGGACATGATATTTCCGGCCGTGAAAGTTTACATTTTAGTGATCAATAATTACCCGTTCTATGACTTCCTAATCCGTCGTTAGCACTTATAATGCGACTTCACTATTTTAGAGCTTGTATGTGAATGTAAAGTGTGAATACCTACAAACATAATAACATAATCGCTTCCCCTTCTTTCTTCTTTCTATTCGGAACACAGCCACTTGATGCGCACTGCTCATGTGTATTAGATTTAGTAAACCACGTGCTATTTTATGTATAGTACATATACAGTATGTGTGTGTGTGTGTGCGCAGAGTCAAAATAGGAGCTACCTAAGTGGCTGAAAGAAGAAAAGTTGCAACCACGATATCCTTTCAAGCGTCGAATCTAGAACACATCTTCACGGTCGTAACAGACACACAATAAAGCGCTGCGTTTGAAGACCCGATCGTATACTATTTGTGAGTGAAAATTTTGTCATACTGGTGGTGTGTGTGAAGGGAACAGCAGCTGGGGACGCCCCTAGAATTTACAAGTTGCACAACGTTTGCGGAAAAGCACACCATGCGCCAAATTTGGGGACTCTGTTCCGAAAGCGTGTGCTGGTCGTGGTTATCTGTGCAAGGAAGAGCGGATAAACAGGAAAGACAGCAGTTGCTTAATCTCAGCGTGCCAACACGCACAAGACAAGCTGCCGGGAAGTGTGCTGCTGCCGGCATTGCCAACGCGTACAGGTCGGTGGTCACCCCCTACAGCCTCTCTCCGCCTTTATTGCAATAATACGAGTCCCTCTGCGAACTGTAATTGAAATAAACCCTACCACACGAACCTGCAGATTGCATTAGCGGATTATTAACACGTAAGGTACACCATATACAGTTTAGTAACTGTTCTATCGACCTGCCTCGTCTTCGCACGTGTAGCACAGAGTATCTACGATTGGACGACTTTGTCAAGCGAGGCGTAGACATAGTTCCTCAGTTCATCTATTAGTAAAAACTGTACCAAAGTCCTCATAATAGTTTCCGAGATTAGCCTTCACACAGAGACGGAGAAACGCTGTGGGGGAACTTTTATGACGGATGCCACACCTCGGCTTCGGTCCTGGAGGGTTCCCGGTTCGATCCCGGATAGGGACGGGAATTCTTCATCGTTCCAGTCTCTCATGAAGGCCCAGGTTCATTCAGACCGCTATCAAAGGGGTGCTGGGTATCTTTCCCCGCAGTATAAAGAGGCCGAAGGCGATGGGAGTAAGCGGCGTGAAGCTAAATAAAACTTGCCATTTTGTGTGTCTTCTCTCTGGTACCTGCGCAGCACCCATATTCTATAAGCCATTACGGATTACGGACAATGCTGCGTACAAGGTGACTGCAGAAAAAAAAAAATTGTGACAGGCTGAGACAACAACTGCCTGCTGTCCATTCTCACTAACAATAGAAGTCTACCAAATTCGCCAGTTAGACGACTTAAATCACCTGTTTACAAACAAGCTCAATGCACATAGTACGCGTTGTTGCCGACACACCGGCAGCCAGCTGGGTACGCTGGTACTGGGATCCTAGTTCCATTGAGTACAAGTAGGATCCTTCAGATGGACATCAACTGACTTTTGTCTCATTCACGAGTACCAAAATAGGAAGAAGTGTCTTAGGAAATACTGTTTACATGAAGTGCTGGTACACTGAGCAATCTTCAAAAGGAACACAAGAGGCCAACTCCCGCATGTTATCTTCTGTCAATGGCGCAGTCAGATACCGATTGCAGTCAGTAATCGACTGCACCAAACGGCAGCGGATTGCTGCGATGCAGCAGTGGCTCTGAGCACTATGGGACTTAACAGCTATGGTCATCAGTCCACTAGAACTTAGAACTACTTAAACCTAACTAACCTAAGGACATCACACAACACCCAGTCATCACGAGGCAGAGAAAATCCCTGACCCCGCCGGGAATCGAACCCGGGAGATGCAGCAGTGGCTGGCGAGGACAGTTCTCTCGCCGCGAGTTCCCGTCTCCACTGCAACAGGGTTAGTGGCTCCACTGATTCAAGCGTACTGCTAAAACGGGCAAGGAAGAGGCGCTGCGAGATATACATAGTAAAACCTCATGTGCATCGAACCCAAGCAACGCAAATAAACCTGACTCCGTTCACAATGCCCATGAAAAAAAATTGCAATCTGCCTCATAACAGATTTCGAACTGCCAGTTGCACAGCAGACTGAAGTACGACTTTATCCAAGTACGATGTGTGTGAGAAAGGTACTGTTCTCAACGCTGTCCATTCAGTTACATGGTGAAGCAGAACAACAATGACGAATTTTCAGACGCGGTAGTATGTATAGAAAACATGAGATTTAAAGCCCAATGAGCACTTACTCTTCATCGCTACTGTGAACTTCCACTGAACAAGTGCTCATAGCTCTTGAGGTACGCATTTTACAGCCCAAGTTTACTGGACTTTTCTTGTTTTGCTCTATAGTACATTCTCCAAAAATATGGAAAGCAAAGAGCTTACAATGGAAGAGATGCGTTTCACCGTATCGAAGATGAACAACTACTCATAGCTCTTCAGCTATGCATTTTTCAGCCCATGTTTACTATTAATTTTTTTCTTGCTATGGTCCATACTATTACCTCTAAAGGTTTGTCGGTGGAATTCTGGATCACCCTTCATATGAGGGTTGCCCAGTAAATAATGCACAACTTTTTTTTCTTCAACAATTATTTATTGAACACGATGAGAATCGCACACATGAAAGAATGGTGTTGTATCTACACACCCTATTTTCCACGTAATCTCCATCCCGTTCTGTGGCCTTTCTCCAGAGCGAAACAAGGGCGTGTATGCACTGTCGGTTCCAGTCCTTGTCCTGGTGGCGGAGCCAGTGCTTCACGGTGTGAATCACCTCCTCATCGTCCCAAAATGTCTTCCATGAATGAGTCTGTCCTCGCGAATGACATCAGCTCGCTGCAACATGGGTGTGACTGCCGTGGATGGTATCCCCGACCGCTGCAAATCGTGGAGCTCCGCCGAACCGCCTTCTGATGACCTCACCCTCCGTGCCCAGCGACTAACTGTACTTCCGTCGACAACAGATGCTCCATAAACTTCGCGCATGCGTTTGTGAATATTCCCCACAGGTTCTTTCTCTGCAGTGAGAAATTCAATGACGGTACGTTGCTTGTAACGTACATCACCTACAGACGCCATTTTGAAACTGTCCGGCGACGCTATTTGTCCAAAGTGACGAAAACTTGGCGCGCTCACTCGGGGGACTTCAAATAATACGTACGTAACGTTTCGCATTGTAACGTTTGGTAGCATTGTTTTCGGCTGAGAAAAAAAATTAGGTGCATTACTTTCTGGGCAACCCTCGTACTCTACCAAACAATACCTTCCTACTCATTTACTTTGCAGTGTATTTTCTGGTAAAGTTTGCAAACTCCGTTTACAGATAAGCTTTTGTCTCTTCTTGGTATAAGTTTGTAACACTGACAGGATTGTTTTAGCTTAATCTTTTCAAATAACGTTTCCTCTTCAATGTGTCCAGCATAGAGTGAGAAATTAATATGTTGCATTTCGCTCTCGTCAGTGCAATAAGTAAAGCTGCCCTCAACACGAAGATTGGTTTGAACACAGCGATGTTTTATTAGGTATGGTCCTATTGACTTAGGCAGCCTGTTATTGGGGGACCTACAGTTTCGTGTGCACTCCAAACTACGTAGCAACTCGCAATTTTTTACATACAGCATAATTATTGGACTATTCAGTGCGCATGGCGTGCATAATCACTGATTCTACGATACTGATCGAAGTAGAAGAAATGAATTAAAATTTGTGGTGCGGCCGGGACTCGTACCCGGGTCTTCTTACTTGCGAGGCAGAAATGCTAACCATTACACTACCACACCACTACGCTCAACATGTCTGCATGAACAATCCAAATTGAGTGCCCTCCTCTACACATATTTCAATTCATAAGCTGCAGATATGAACTGTAGTTTTTGTTGGGGAGGACACTCAATTTGGGTAGTGCTCTGTCCAATGGCAGTACGCCACGCACGGCGCAAATGTTTCTGGCTGCCTCCGCTGCTGTCGCCCCTCTACTCAACCCAGACTGAAGAATATGGCCGGCCTGTTTCCTACATTCCAAACCAAACGCCGGCCGAGGTGGCCGTGCGGTTCTAGGCGCTTCAGTCTGGAACCGCGTGACCGCTACGGTCGCAGGTTCGAATCCTGCCTCGGGCATGGATGTGTGTGATGTCCTTAGGTTGGTTAGGTTTAAGTAGTTCTAAGTTCTAGGGGACTGACGACCACAGATGTTAAGTCCCATAGTGCTCAGAGCCATTTGAACCATTTTGAAGAATATGTCGGAAATGTTCCAATTTCTCCACATGGCACACCATTTTCTAGCGTCCACATCTCCATTATCGATCTCTAAATGACAAAATGACAATGTATAACCTCAAATACAAATAAAAAATGAAACTCGATAAATAAGGCCCTAGTAACCGAAATGTCAAAATGGAAAGCAAAAACGGTACGAACTTATGCACCATCCTAAGAGAAGGTGATGTCAAGGCTGGACGCGGAAGTAAGTTCTAATACTTACGCCGAGATGAAAGTGCTTGAGCAGCACCGATAAGTGTGGAGAGCTGCATGAAATCAGTCTTTGGGGTAAAGGAAACAGCTCCACACTACAAAACAGAGCCTACAGGTACAAAGACAGGCAGCAAGTGGTGCTTGGAGCAGAAAGTAGGTGCCGCGTTTTCCGCACAAGATGTGACGTGCGGGCACGTGCGGTGACGGGAGCGGTGCCGCAGCGGGCCAGACGGGCTCGGCGCCGGCACGTGCCAGGCAGGTTTCATACAGGTGTTCGCGTGGCGGCGCAGCGCTGCGCGGCGGTGAGCGGCGAAAGTCAGCCAAAGACAGGCGCGTTATCTCGCCCGGCTAGAGGGCGATAGAGCGGCGGCCGCGATCCATCACGCGACCTGACGGCGCGTGGCGCGCGCCCGAGTGGGCTGCCCGCCCGTCCGCTGTCTCCGGCCGCCGCCACGCTGGTCCATCACGGAAGCGTTCCTCTCCACGATTACTCCACATCTTTCGTTTCGGGCAGCTGTGGGTCACATGTCTTCTTAGTGTCTAACTTGTATCCATCACTCCCCCATCTGTTTTCAGCGAGTCGTCTCCATCTCTCCAGTCCACGTCTTGACACTTTTGAACTTTCACTTTTCATAGCACGGCTGCTGTGTTCCGAGCTTCTTCATGAATAGTTCACAGCACAAAAGCCTTCATTTGTAATCCCCACTGCCTGAAAATCTCACTCGCTCTCTATGAAACCATGATTACATTTTTAAACTAATGTGGTCCACAAAAATCTTCTTGGTCTTTCGTGCTCATCCACATTATCCTCCTTTTTGTTTGGTAGTTCTCACCTTTTCCACATCCGAGTACAATTTCTTCTTCTTCTTATTTTTCTTTTATTTTAAGGACCATTATAAGCTTATGCCCGTCAGGATAGTTTAACTTAAATTTAATTATCTGGAAATGTTTGAAGCCTGTGATTGTACTGTGAATTTATTTCATAAATTTCACAAATTATGATACTTAGTTCTCCTTTATTCGTTAACATCAGACTTTTTTCATCAGTGCACTGTGTCTAGCACGAAATTTACCCGACCGTTTGGCACCAGTTGTTCGTTTCCATCTACGAGAGTCCCAAAAATCAACAAACAAGTCCTAAAAATGTTCTGGTTTTGCGCTCTTTTGGTTGTATAACCGTCATTTACACTCGAAATTTCCTGACTTCCATGTGCCACGGCATTCTTGTTTTCGATTTAGAGTCAATGACGTCGAAGATGCGTTTCGTCCATTTGGAATCCTTCAGTTTTCTTACGTGGCCTTAGAACATAACTCTGCGTCCGCACATTGTATCCGTAAATTTTTTTCTATTTTAGAATATATTTCTTGGTTTGATGTTTATGTAGATTACATTTTTATAACCTGGAGCCAGTATATCGTATAAGATCTTTATTTCTTCTTTTTTTTATAATTCCGCTAGTAAACATCTCTGCCGGCCGAAGTGGCCGTGCGGTTAAAGACGCTGCAGTCTGGAACCGCAAGACCGCTACGGTCGCAGGTTCGAATCCTGCCTCGGGCATGGATGTTTGTGATGTCCTTAGGTTTAACTAGTTCTAAGTTCTAGGGGACTAATGACCTCAGAAGTTGAGTCCCATAGTGCTCAGAGCCAGTAAACATCTCTCAGAGAATATAAGACGCACCGAAGCATACAGACGCATTGGTTTTTTCACAAATTTGTTGCGATGATTTTTGGTATTTATACGGAAAATCTCTGTTTGATGTTAGTGTTTCGTGTGGCTCGAAAAGCTATTTCATTTTTTCCGACTCTTTATTATTATTATTTCTTTTTTTTTGGGGGGGGGGGGGGAGGAAATGCTCCAGCGTTACCTTGCTTGGGCATATACTAAGGTACGTAAACATAACCCAGAAGACAATCTTCCTCGTGGAAGGAGGAAAGTTGAAGTGCATACATCCGTTCGACAGAGGTACTTGGAAACTTAGAACTGGTGCAACTGGAGAAGGACTACGGGCAGGGTGACCTGGGAAAACCGGGGGAGGACGGCATACGTTTCGGAGTAATTTTAAAGCGAAACGACGACAAACCGGAATAAGATTTTTTAGGATTTGAGTGTTATTTCACCATAGATCCTATTGTTTTACCACTACGTTACCTCGCTTGGAATAAGGCAAAATCTTCTATTGTTTATTCGTGGCAGCATGACATGGAGCGCAAAATAAAACTAATCGGAAAATATTTATAATCACGCGCGATTGACCCTTGTTAATGAACGTCAATTACAGAAGATACTAGAAATTGCCACCTCTGACATCGATGCAGCACTGTGCTCGATTTATCAAACTGTGAGATACGCGTAGTATAGCTATTCTGGACGTATCGATTAGCATCTAAAACAGCCTCGTGAAAGAATCGTGTTACGACGCGGACGCCAGATACTGCACACCAACCACCAATTTGAGATTATGCGACGGCTCTTCGAAGTTCTGAAGGGGATTTCCTTATGCATAGTGGCGCAAGTTCTGCGATTTTAACAAGCTGAACTACACATCATCTGAAGAAATAAAAAGCTGAGAATGCAAACTTCCTGATTCCACTTCGTTCAGAAACCACCCGCAGAGCTTGACAAGGCAAAGTCCGCCGGGGTGCTTTTCTCACGCACAACAGTAAACTTACACGAATACAGATGCAGGTCCTATTTTATAATGTTTCTACATGACGATCTCTTAAATCCCGCTTAAAGAGATGAACGAAGCTGAGATTCCACCGGACTTAGTTCCAGGTCTCCTTTACTCGACAAAAGTTTTCTGGTGTTCGAAATCTTTTCGGGAAGTTACGATTTTTATTCGATAAAGAGCCACATCGCACCATTTTGCCACAATGTTTCGCATTGCTGACTTTGCTGGGGGAGGTTTCCCAAAACACTTCCACACTTAGATTCTTGCGCAAACGGCCCCGCAAGTGTTTTCTACGAAATGTGCCTCGGTAACATTCGACAATTAACACGGGTTGCTTCATCACGAGGACCATTTTCCATTGTATTCAACTTGATCGGTAAACACTCTGCTCCTCTCATTCATTTAGACATAAGGATATAGCAAAGTACTGGGACAGAGCACGTGGAAGATGCGCGTGCGCAGACATGTGACGGCAACTGACCGGAGCACAGAATTCACGGTTTCGAGCATTGTATGTAATCGGCAGTTGTTCTGTTCATTAACAAGGGCAAATTCCATATGTCTTTTAAGTATTCTCCTAGCTACATATTTAGAGCTACAACTATCAGTCTCAATTATATCGTTATAACAATATAATTTACTATACATAATTTTGTAATAATAAAATAATTGTTTATTATATGCTGTTACTCTAATATTTACTGTAACATTAACAAAAAGTTTTCTGATTTTTATTGATTATTGATGAAGGGCTTGTAACATTAAGTGAAAGTACATTATGTTTAGCTCATAAATAACAGAAAATTAAGTTATTTATATTCCTTAGAATGAATCGTAGTTGTTTCTGAGATATAAGGAGAGAACAGTGAGATGCTCTGTAAGTACAATTTAATGTCTGAATAGCTTCATCTCGTCACCATAATTTCTTAATGTAACCACAAACCGAGTTCGTGACGGTGTGCACATTCACAAACAAGCGCGCATTTCAAACGTGACAGCCAATTTATCTAATTGTCTTTGAGATGCTTCAGTTCATCCTGAATGGAGGGAGGGCTAAGCTTATACCGGCACGCTTTCGCGGCTTTTACAGTCAATTGTATTTCCTTTTTACGACATTTACGCAATGTGAGGCTACGACGTCGACATTAATGACTGTTAAAGAAAGGTATTTGTATGAGCGCATACTGAAAAGTAATGTCTCCGAACTTTTATGTGATACTTCTCAAAGCTTTTTAAATAAAACAAACGTTATTAACATTCTACATCTCTCTTCTTCATGTCTCCATAGTCATTTCTCATCATAGTTGCCCTGGCGACGAACAGAATGTTTGACGTCATTGACGGCGCCACAATCTCAACTCCACTTGCGAAGCTTCGTCACTACAAAAGTGAAATCCTCCACAGTGTTCCTTAAGTTCTGGAAACACATCAATACCGTATGTGACCAGGTCGGGACTGTATGGAGGACGATCTATGACAGTGAGCCTCATGGCATCGGACTGTTTCAGACATCGCGTGGTCTGATGTTGTCATACTGAAGCAGTGTGCTCCACATGTGGATGAACTCTTCGAATTAGAACCACGATTACTACACGCTGCTTCTTGCGTTACACGCTACAATTCGGAGCACTCTAGCGGCAGAGAGATGCAAATATGCATACATGAAGAATAAAGAGGTATAAGGCTAAAAACGTTTGTTTTATTTAAAAAGTTTTAAGAGGTTTCACGAAGACTTCGGAGGCATTACTTTTAGGAACGACCTCGTACATTCGCAAACACTACCTTACAACATCGTAGACAAAGTCAAATGTGTCGACAAAGAAAGCTGTCTGCACCTGTTAACCCTTCAGCTAATAAGGTGATTCCGTATTATTACAGGAATATATTTACTCAGTAGTCTGATATCACAAGTAAAATTTCAGGCTATTTCATATTCCGCTTCAAGTACGTGCTGCTTCTCTCGTAATTAAAGATAAGTACTTAATAACAAAACAAGCAGCAACAGACAATCTGGGAACACTATGTTCACTAAGCACAGAGATCTGATCATCAGACTGTGCACAAATTCTTCGATTAAGTTTTAAATCTCTCTACAGTTACTCACTTAGTCAGGACACGTGATATTACTGATAAAGATGATGATTAGTTCATGAGACATGTATAGTAATCTAAGTAGCCGCTTCGCTAATATTCAAACTAAATAGTCTCAACAAAACATACAGAATGCTCGACACTCGATCGTCATACTCATCTGCACTAAATAGTTAGGCCTACATGTACTGGAAAGTGTGATTTGTCAGGAGAAGTTAAGAATATGTACTTCAGAAATTTAAGCTTTTCCGATTAGGTGGCTGAAGCCGTTGGGCTCTTGACAGCCGACAGCAACGTGCGCTGTTCTGCTAAGGCACCCCGGGCAGGTATTTCACAAACAGTGGCGGGAGGCGACCAGGAGCCCGGAAGGGTTTCTTTTAATAGCGGCGCGACATCCGGCCGGCCGTTGCCAGGCCACGCCCCGGCTGACGTCTTCCTCACGCAGACCGGAAGCGCGGCCGGGCCGCCGCTTCCGGCGGCGCAGCCACCAAACTGTGTCGACACAACGCAGCGTGGCGCGGCGCGGAGCACGGCCACCACGCCCGGCTCCTGCTCCGCCGGTACACTCCACCAAGGAGGGGCCTTCCCGGGGGCTTCGCCTGCAGCAGCCGCGTGCCGAACATTCACTCTACCACCGGAAAAATGCGAATATGTCCCCGTTCATTTAAGAGACTCTGACAGAAAAGTTGGCTACTAGATGCGTCATTCTATCTACATCGGCACCTTTAAAAATTTTGGCACGCGAACATACACACCACCTTTTTTTTTTTTTTTTTTTTTTTTTTTAAGAAACAACTCACCTGAAACTCCCGCAAGTCCCCTAACTGTAACACACTCACAGCCACGATTCTTCTTCTTCTTCTTCTTCTTCTTCTTCTTCTTTCACTGGCACTATATCCCAGGATGGGACTTGGCCTACTGGATAATTTTCCGCCATTCCTCTCTGATTCCTTGCAGGATCTATCGTATTACATGTCCGGACCATCTCAATCTACACTATGAGCCTGACCACATCGCCCTCCTTATAGTAGTCATACAGCTCGTCATTCCTTCGTCTTCTCCAACTGCCAGGTCCGCCACATTAGCGTTCGATTGCCATGCACGGGGACCCGGGTTCAATTCCCGGATGGGGCAGGAGATTTTCTCCCCTCAGAGACTGGGTGGTGTGCTGTCCTCATCATCATTTCATCCTCGTTGTCGACGCACAGGTCGCCCAATGTGGCGTCGCACTCAATACGACCTGCACTTGGCGGCCGAACTTCCAGACTTGGAACTCCCGGCCACTGACACAATACGCTCATTTCCATTTCCAACTCCCAGGTCCAAAGATTCTGCTCAATATACTTCTTTCGTGTGATATCAGTCCACTTTCATCCTGCTTTGTAGTCGTCCATGTTTCTTAACCATACTTAAATACTGGGCGTATCAGCGTTTTATAGAGTTGGTCTCTCGTGAAAGAATGACGCAGCATTCCAAAATAACATCGATTAGAAGCACTTATGCGGGTCATAATTTCAATCGAAGTGCTGCTATTTGCTTCTATATTTGCGCCCAGAGAAGTGGAACATTCCACTTGTTTAAAAGTCGTTCCATCATGGGTTGCAGTGGGCTTCAAAGATTGATTTGTACCATTATATATATACTTGGTCTTTCCTTCATTAATTTTCATTCTCTTATTCATTCAATCAGCCCAACTCATTGCCTCCTGTGTCGCAGTCACAGTCTCCTTCGTTCTCAACTACTACTACTACTACTACTACTACTACTACTACTACGGTCTTCCTTCCTACTGTTGCTGTCTATTCTCACTGTCACTACCTCTCTTCCTCGTTGTTATTGTCGTATTTTTTTCCCCCTATCGTTTCGGCCTGCTATGGACCACGAAGATTTTTATCTCTTCTCTGATTGTGTTTTCCTCTTTTGCCAGTAGATTTTCATTTTGGATGACTGTGCTTCTTTTCTCTGTTTTGACAATTTTAAAGGCAGGACGTGGAACTGGCATAGTAAGCAAAATAAGGTTTTTAGTAATTTTGACTTTTTCTCTGAAAACTTCTCGATTCTGAATGTCATCAAATGAAATTTCAGCTTCCTGCAAATCTTTTTTATCTTGGCTTGCCCATTTTGAATACATTTTGTTTTTGAAATTGATGAATGTATGCGATGAATAAGTCATTCTTTCCAGATGACCAAAAAACATCATTCTCCGCTTCCTCATGCTGGTAACAATGTCTTTCGTATGTTCGTATAATTCACAGTTGTGTCTTCGGCGGAATTCTCCGTTTTCTTTGATAGGGCCAAGGATTTTCCTCAAAATTTTACGGTCTTTTATTTCAAGTTTTCGTAGTGGTCCTTTCTTCGCCATGTTTAAACATTCTGATGCATACAAAGCTGACGGTCTAATTACGGTGTTATAATGACAAAGGTTTAGGTTTAAAGACATGCTTTTGCTTTTGTATAAGTCTTTGCACAGATGAAAAGCACCTTCTAGTTTAGAACACCTACTTTCTACAGCTGCATTTTCTGAACTGTAATTATTTCTCCAAGATATTTAAATTTCTTGTCGTATACTATATTTCTCATTATCACTGGCTTTCGTGCACGGCCACGTCCTGTTTCTCTTTAATCCCCCCCATCTGGCACTGCCTCATTTAATCTTTTCCTAAAACTGTTCCGTCACTGTCACCTACGTTCCACTGCCACTATGTGTCTCTCTCTTTTTCCACACTGCCACTATCTCCTTGTTTCAGTAACGTAACAACCGTCTACTACCTTCCAGTATTTATTACTCTTCTGTCTGTCTACCATAGCCACCGTATTCTTCTCTTAGACCATAAACAAGCGCGAGTATGTTAGCATGCTAAAATTTTTTGAAGATATTGATGAGGGCAGAATGAGCAACTGGTACCCAACTACTCAGTCAGGAACATATTCTCACTTTGTGTACTCCGATAGAAGGATTTTTTCGCTGGTTCTCTTTTCTCCACTGCAGCAACAGAGCAAAAGAAATATATTCGTCAGTAAAATTTAAAGCGTTTACTTTGTGAAAATGAAATAACGCAAAATTAATTTAACACCTAAGACCAGATATTACGTGAAAAATTTTTTTGCATGTGCTTCAGTATTACAACATGGGGTTCCCAAATGATAACGTAAATACTTTACAGTATATTTCTCCGTGCCTCGTCACTTAATAAAATATTTTTTGGCCTCACTGCAGATTTTACGTGCGTATTTTAAGTTCGTTCGAGATTGGGATTTTAGAAGTACATGGTAAAAGTTTCAGTCATTTGCGGCGCAAATCCTTGGCTCGGATTTTGTCCGATGGTGGCGGCGAAAACGTAGCAAAAAATTAATAAATAAATAAAAATAAAAAAATTAAAAAACTTTCTGGGGGTTTAGCGACGAGCCACCCATGAACTAATGGTGTCTCCGTGGGTTCCATTAATCCCACCGCAGACCACATCAAAAACAAAATGGACCAACCGATTTACTCCACTTGCCTAAGCAGGAGGAAGTGTGTAATATTTATACTTTGCCTCTTACTGTAGGATAGTGACACTAAGACGATCCTCCTGTTGAGTATACAAATGGTATCTATGTGGTGTCACCGCCAGGCACCACACTTGCTAGGTGGTAGCCTTTAAATCGGCCGCGGTCCGTTAGTATACGTCGGATCCGCGTGTCGCCACTATCAGTGACTGCAGACCGAGCGCCGCCACACGGCAGGTCTAGTCTAGAGAGACTCCCTAGCACTCGCCCAGTTGCACAGCCGACTTTGCTAGCTGCGGTTCACTGTATACATACGCTCTCATTTGCCGAGACGACAGTTTAGCATAGCCTTCAGCTACGTCATTTGCTACGACCTAGCAAGGCGCCATTCAGTTACTACAACAATCTATTCTGAACAGATAATATTGTGAATCATGTACCGTCAAGAGCGACGTTCATCATTAATGGATTAAAGTTAAGTGTCAAACTAATTACGTCCGCTTTCTGAATTCTAATTCCTTGTCATGTTCCAGACCTCACGTCAGTATAGTTCTTCCCTCCTCACGCCAGCCTGCGTGAGCTAAAACGCGTGCATTTCGGCCTCCACTAGTAACACTGTGTTGGCTCTTCTGCCAACACAACAATCTAGCCCAAGGGCTATTCAGAACACTTGACCCAACCTTTTAATCAACAACAGAATCCTAGGTATGAGCACCGAAAAATCCCGTTTTCATGCGCGGAGTTTTGGAACGTACTACGTACGCATGCTGTCGCATGCATACCCAAACAGCAGTCAGCAGACTTTAATGTATTCGTGCTGCACAGGGCGTTCCAAGTGCACTGGTATTACGAAAGAAATACTCCCCATACATTATAAAATGCGCAAAGGCTGATTAAGAAACGTATCGAGACGCAAATGTCTTTATTTTCAATCAAATTTTTGGCATTCTTTTACGGAATGTAGTTCTTATTCTGTGTTTACTTCTCTGTGCCTCTTCGAAGACACTTTTACCACGTTTTAATGCTACACATCACTTCTGTTTTCATTAATAGCAGATGTCTGACACTTCCATTGCGTTAAATGCAGCTTCATTGGCACTTAATAAATAGCGAAGTACAAGTGTTGTTCTATCTGAAATGTTGATATCCGTACTAACAGTGTACTTAGTCTCAACGAAGGTCAGTGTAATACAATCAGAGCTCAGGAATTTCTTGCGACAGTGGCAGCCAGTCACACGTCTGGCCAGAGTCTACATTCCCTCCCGCTCATCCCCCCCCCCCTCCAACCAACTCAAAAAAAAATAATAAATAAATAAATAAATAAATAAATAAATAAATAAATCCTGCTCTGCCCCACGGTATCTGGTTTCTAGCCCTTCTTGCACATCTCCAGATGGTCGGAAGTACCATTACCTTACTTACATGGTGTACACTTTTTGATACAGATTGCGCTCAAGGATCCTATAAAACATAGGCAGAGGAGCCTAAAGAAACTCAATTTTATTTTATTTTTTTACCAAGAATAGAACATACTTGAAAATTTGGGAAATTACGGCCAAAAGGATTATGTTTAAATTACTTAATCCGTATTTCGCTTTTTCTCACACTGTCGCGGAAACCAAATGAAACGGGGGCTGAAACAATGTCACTCACTTTTAAATATGTCAGTACTGATTAATTTACGCTGTTCACAGTAATTTTCTGTTAATCTTCGTCCTTGCTAGTTTTCTTACATCTTCCCGCACATGTAAATTATATTCACATCTAACAGTAGAGCAACAATTCCGTGCAGCCAGTCGAAAACAAACCCAGCCCTTCAAGCATGCACATACCGGAAAATCAATGTTTGGGTCAACAGAAACATCCGATCTCACGCGTCGGCTTTGACCCGTGACGTAAGGGTGTTGTGGTGTGTGACATCATTACGGCGCGGAGTTTGGTTTGTGAGTGTGGCGTGTTTGTAGATGTTGCCTCGTTGACGTTACCTTAGTAGGAGTTTTAGGGCCTGTAATATATAGTTTACCTTTTTACTGTACTTTTTGTTTTAACGTCGTCTATGAGGCTTTTATCAGTTTCCCATTAGATTGTTCAATCTTTATGGTCTATATGTTTTGTCGCTACTCGTTATGTCTAATGAATCAATATTGTTTTTTTCTTTTTTTTTATTTGTTTCTTTTTTTTATCTTTTGATTGACCTACACATTGATCTGTAGCGTAGCCCTGAATACGAGGTTAGGTTGGGAGATTCTTTTTTGGCGGGGGGGGGGGGGGGGTGTCAGGGGGGGGCGCAGCCCCCCCCTGCCTGGCCTTGAGTACCACTTGTTTATTATTATCTTTGTTTGCTATCAATGTTAGCAGATTGTTCTTGTGAAACCTTTGTGTGTGTTGTTTTTCTGTGTGTTTTCGTCTTTGTGATACGTATGCAACGTTTCTATATCCGCCATATTGGAATTGTCGTTTCCGCTATATTTGTGACGTCATGGGTCAAAACCGATGGGTTAGATCGGACGCTTCCGTATTTCCCAATGTTTTATATTAACAGCTTCCGGGGATACGTATGGGTATACATCACATGTTACTCGTACATCTCAAATACTTCTTATTACACATCACCATACACACAATGATCAATTTTTCGGCTTGCTGTTAACCTACATCAGAGAAAAGCTGATGATGTTACCCAAACAAACGAAGCGTCCACATTTCATCGTATTCAACGGTACATGTTGTACCTTCACTGTTTTATCTTTGGCATCAGCTATAATGGAATACTAACTTATATCATACTGTTGTAATTTGTTTACAACATATATTAAGTATGAATTTCAATGCCTCACCACATCGCGATACGGGTTTTCCATATGTTCTATTTCACTACCATAGACAACCTTTCTAATGACTCCCGGAATTAGTGGTTCAAATGGCTCTATGCACTACAGGACTTAACATCTGGGGTCATAAGTCCCCTAGACATAGAACGAACCGCTCGGACACAAAGGCCGGCTCAGAATTAGTGAATTTCCACATATTCTCTCCGCGTTTCAATAGGTATGTCATCATATTTGTCTGGTCTTTAAGAAGGATACAAGTCTGTACATCTATATTGTTGATGGCGAGCTCTAAAGCACGTGCTGAATACTCGCGTTTATAAACTGGATGACGGATATGAATATGACGTGAAATAACTCAGAACTCTATGTGATGCATGATATGAAGTCTGAGAAGCCATGGGGATGAACGGTTCGCGTGCTCATTATTAGCATGCTGCTAAATGTTGCACATAAATGTTAAATTCTACTTATGTCACACTAAAACAACTGCTACATTCCTTTAACGCACATAAATATTTCCATAGTTACCAGGAATATTCGCAGAGGGGTGAAACAAATATTAATTTAGTCGTATGATAAAGGATAGCAACCGAGAGTAATTAAGCCGACAAAGTAAAAGCTTTTAAAAGCTTTGGCTGGTTGCGGATTGCTTCAACAGCCTTTAATTTTGAAAAGTGTATATAAAATTATAATTCAAAGAGACGCTGTGTTCTAATATATTAAGTCCTTTCTGAAGCGAAGCATATATATTTATTTCATCTGACAAACTTACAGAACTTGTGAGGAGATCTCTAGAAAGGCTAATATTTCATTTGTCGCCAGGAATGATGTAGCACATTTTAGCTCCTGTGTGGAACTGACAGTCTCGCTGGGTGGCCTGTAATTGCGAACAAACACAGGTGACACAGCGCCTTCGCGATCTTTTCTAGCTAGCTGACACGAATACCTCACTCACCGTTGAGGAAGGAGTCATATTCCCGTACAGGTCTTAGAAAGTCGCCGGGCCGCACGACAAATCCTTGAGGTTTACTGCGACAGTTGGTATGCGGCCTGATAAAGGCACGCCGGCACTCCGGCTGGATACGTGACTGAGCAACCGCCCAACATTTCCACTTCACGAGTATTAGCGGAGTTTTCAGCGCGTAAATACACACAGGAACGACGCTTTCCCTGGGCGTATCGCGCGAGCCGCCCGAGGCACAGCTATCGTCCGTTAAATAACTCGGCCCCGCGGCCGATAATTCTTGTCTAAAAATTATTTTACCAACGCAAAACCTAAGGTTGCCCCTGTCTGAAAAGGCATTTCGTGTTATCCTACAGTTCATGTCTGTTTTGTGGACCGCATCGAGACTAGATATCCAAAATAGGACTTGAAAAAAACCATACTGCCCCAGATAAGATTGTACGCCACACTGTCAGGATATAACGTTATCTCATTCTTCAGGAATCCATATTTTTAACACTTGTATTAGGTCGCTTTCTTGACGGTATCTGTTTGGTACAAGTTTTGTTTATTTCTCGACGAGACAGAAACGTGGAATTTTCAACATAGCTCAGAACTGGATGACAATGCAATATTAACTCTTTTTCCTGTCTGGTGTGTGACGGAGGATAATTTGTGTGCCGCGGCTATTTCCCCCTTTTATGTAACACTCACTAATAGTCCACGATAAGAACAAATGCTCGTAATCGCGACGTATACGTAGAAAAAAGCAATATACTGGTTGATTATACTGGTTAATTCAGGTGTAGAGAAAATGAACCTTCCGCACATCTCTGCTTACCTCAATAAAAGTCTGAAAAATTTCGCACACAAAAGAATAAAACGCAGAAAATAATTATTTAAATCAAACATTTTAATCTAAAACGAACCAAAAAAGAATAAAATAATTTCTCATGGCTCCATACAGATTCTTAACCCCCTTGCAAAGCCTTAACAACATACAGGTAGCCCCAAAAACATGTGCTTCTGTACTGCTTCTGTACTAGACAATAGTAAGATGCACCGAGATAAGCCGTAGTTGATAAAAATCACACAACAGTTCATGTCATTTGCACTACAATCAGACTGTTAGTGACTTAGGTGGAGTATTCATGTACCTGTTCATCAGTTACCTATTGCATGTAGCCCAAGTATTTCGTTCAAAATTTTTAAAATATTGTCATATCTATCAAAAATTCACAAGAACTAATTTTCAGGACTATCCGTATGGCGTTAGGAATTTGCATGGGGTTAGGAGAAATTTTTTTATACTTTTTAGTCAGTTTTAAAATCGTATTGTACTGAAAAGGTTTTCTATTTAAATAATATAATGTATGTTCTCGAAAGAGTCATAAGGGCGTGGAGAATGTCATTAGGAGAAACACAAATCAATGAGGGAATCAGATTGGGTTATAAAAGGGACAACCGCAAAAGACTGTTTAGCGTTTGCGGATGGCCAAACTATTTTTTTAGGCTCAATGGGATTAGCCACCATACAAACAGAATTGCTTAAAGAAAAAAGTGAAAAAGTAGAATTACAAATCTCCTTTGAGAAAACCAAAGTTATTACAAACATTGTCCGCCCCGATAGCTGAGTGGTCAGCGTGACGGATTGCCGTCCTACGGGCCCGGGTTCGATTCCCGGTTGGGTTGGGGATTTTCTCCGCTCACAGACTGGGTGTTGTGCTGTCTTCATCATCATTCCATCCCCATCCGGCGCACAGGTCGCCCAATGTGGCGTCAATAAGACCTGAACCAAGGCGGCCGGGCCTGCCTCGCTAATTTCTATTTCCATTACAAACATTAAGGCAACCCCAAACACAATGAAAACTAATTTCAGGTACCTGGGAGAACTAACTGAATAAGACATTTCGGAGGAATAACTCATTACAGCAACAACTAATCAGACAAAAACAGCATACTAGCTCATCAAGGACGTATGTAACAAGAAATCAATATCCATCAACGCTATTACTATCCGTAACTTCACCCAGAAGCACTTTACGCAGCAGAATGTTTAAAGCTGAACAAAATTGCGAAGATGGAAGCACTGTAAATCACAGAAAGAAAAACACTAACGAAAATTTTGGGACCAATTAAAGAGCAAACACAATACAAAAGACGTCACAGAGAACTTTATACTTATGTTGAAAAAATTACAGACATGATTACGAAATGAAGAAATAACTTTCTACCGTCCAAAGGATGAGCCCAAACAGACTGACAAAGGATTGTTCACTTACTTTGGTAAATTAAAAATGGTGATGCAAAGACGCTAGAAGGGACACAGATGAGCTCCAAAATACTCCACAAGAAAGAAATTACAGGACTCCAAAGGTTTCCATGAAAAGTCCTAGGAGACTGGGGCTTCTTGGACAGAAGAAGAGAGAAACATAGAGAAATGAGGAAGAAGAATTAAGTATACTTTTGGTTACTGACGGATTATACGTGTAAAGCAACGAATATGTTTCATTGAGTGTGCACTTATTCGTGCACTTGCAGAAAAATGGTTCAAATGGCTCTGAGCACTATGGGATTTAACATCTGAGGTCATCAATCCCCCAGAACTTAGAACTACTTGAACCTAACTAACCTAAGGACGTCACACACATCCATGCCCGAGGCAGGATTCGAACTTGCGACCGTAGCAGTCGCGCGGTTCCGGACTGAAGAACCTAGAACCGCTCGGCCACCACGGCCGGCCACTTGCAGAACAAATCTATTTAGTACTTACGGTCGTCGTCTTTTTCTTAGGTGCGCAACAACTGCTTCTTGGGTAATGTCGTAAGTGCAGTTCATCAGGAACTAAGCAAAGCTTCAGATTTTTTACGGATGCGGCAGAAATTCTGCCGCGGACTTTTTACAGGCATCATCTAGTCAATCGACTAAGTGATTCAGAAACCACGGAGAACCAGAATGTGGCTGACACGGCAGGAATTTAAACGCTGCTACATTCGGATGTAACCTTCCTGGCACATTTCAATTGCAATCCCAGAAACTTGGCAGCGCGGTTTGAGGCGCCATGTCACCGACTGCGCGGCCCCTCCCGCTAGAGGTTCCAGTCCTCTCTCGGGCATGTGTGTGTCTGTTGCTCTTACCTTAAGTTAGTTTAAGTAGTGTATCAGTCTACGGACCGATGACCTCAGCAGTTTGGTCCCTTAGGAATTCACACACATTTTTTTGAACCAGAAACTTGCTTTCCAAGGACACTGATATTACTAACTGAGCTACCCAACCTCACAGGTGCACTTACACCACTACCTGTTTCCTACATTCCAAACCAAACGCCGGCCGAGGTGGCCGAGCGGTTCTAGGCGCTACAGTCTGGAACCGCAAGACCGCTACGGTCGCAGGTTCGAATCCTGCCTCGGGCATGGATGTGTGTAATGTCCTTAGGTTAGTTAGGTTTAAGTAGTTCTAAGTTATAGGGGACTGATGACCTCAGAAGTTAAGTCCCATAGTACTCAGAGCCATTTGAACCATTTGAACCAAATCAAACAAAAGTCCTCCTGCCTGTCCTCCGAGACACGTGGAAGAATTAAAGGCTAATCCGACAAGGCGCGCAATGACGATGAGTTTGGAAAGTAGGAGAGAGGTACAGGCGGAGGTACGGGTGGTGAAGACCCGTCATGAATCGATCCTAGGTAGCTCAGTCGGTAAGACCATTGTCTGCAAAAGGCAAGGCTCCAAATTCCAAGTCCAGCTCCGTCATATAGTTTTAATTTGCTAGAAATTTCACAACAGCGCTCACTCCGCTGAGCAGCGAAAGATCCATTCTTCGAGTCCTATGTTTTAACCACCGTCGGTTCACCAGAAGATAATTTCAGTAATCTGCAACGACATTCGTGGCCACTGCGCAACTGTTGTAAGGAATGGAGGAGGTCTGGTGTAAACTTGGACACGTGAAAAGACAGAGCCCGGCACAAGGGAGAAATCCCTGGCGCGGCGCGGTGCCGGGTGCGGCCGCCCTGTGTCACCAGCCGCCGCCTTCCATGTTCGGGCGCCCGCTGCCGATAAATCTCATTTACAGTGACAACATAATGGCGGCGCGTTTTAAATATTTAATCGGCGGGGAAGAGCAGGCCAGCACAGTGGCTGTCCTCCAGGCTACGCCGCTGCCCGCTGTTTCACTGTACGACTCGTGGTCCTTCGGACACAGGCACCGAGCCATCCTCATAGCGGGGTCGACGCAAAATGGGTTGGGCATTCAGATTCGTGCAACTCGCCGGTACGGTGTTTGTTATTAAGTATTTGTACCCTCAAACGCAACGCGAATTCTTTATTTCCTATAAATTTATATAGCCTGTAGGAGACACAGGCCCTTGTCAAACGTACATATTTTGCTCTCCTTTTCCCCGCTCATTACTCTTGAGTGTGCAGATTTCCGGTGCTGTGACACGCTAAGAAATAACTGAGAGGCAAGAAGCTTAGACCAACGAGCATGTAGCATTCCTCGTTCTAGGATTCTTTCTTTCTCAGAGCCCTCTGCCAATGATCTGTCTACGTAAAAAATTCCAATCTGCAGCGAGATTAGCAGCCCATGCTGAGACGTACGAGGGGCGTTCAATAACATTTTTTTCTGAAAGCAGGTTAGCTTTATTCGGGTTTCCAATACATCATATTATTCCCCGTTCTTTAGGCTATAAACCCTATTTTTCAACTTTATCTCCCTTCAATGCGACGATCTTGCGCCACCTTACTGAGAGGGCCTATATGTCCGCATGGTACCACTCTACTGGTTGATGTCGGAGCCAACGTCTTGCTGGCCGGCCGAAGTGGCCGTGCGGTTAAAGGCGCTGCAGTCTGGAACCGCAAGACCGCTACGGTCGCAGGTTCGAATCCTGCCTCGGGCATGGATGTTTGTGATGTCCTTAGGTTAGTTAGGTTTAACTAGTTCTAAGTTCTAGGGGACTAATGACCTCAGCAGTTGAGTCCCATAGTGCTCAGAGCCATTTGAACCATTTTTTTGAGCCAACGTCTTGCTCCATCAGTAGCGTCCCTATCATCCACGTGCCGCTTCCCACGGACTGCATTCCACGTTGGGCCAAACAGCTGGAAGTCGGAAGGTGCCAGATCCGGGCTGTAGTATGGATAAGAAAGAACAGTCCGATGTTGGGTGTGCAGACTTGTGTGAGGCCTTGCGTTGTCATGGAAAAGGAGTAGTTCGTTTACATTTTCGTGGCGTTTTCCAATTTCCTGAGGGTACAACAATACACTTCACAGTTGATCTTTGCACCACGAGGGAAGACATCAAACAGAATAACCCCTTCAGAGTCCCAGAAGACCGTCACCATGACTTTACCGGCTTTGAACACTTTTCGTTCCGGAGGAGAGGTGGTGTGACGGCACTCCGTGGATTGCCGTTTCGTTTCTGATTCGAAGTGATAAATCCATGTTTCTTCGCCTGTGACGATGTTCGACAAAAAATTGTCACTTCCGGTCTAGCAACGCAGGCAATTCAGCACAGATGATCAGCGAAAAATCAGCGCGCGCGCACACACACCTTTGAGTACCAAAAATTGGTGGACGAGTGTTTCAGCACTTCCAATGGAGAGGTCAAACTGGGCAACGAGATGTCTGACTGTGATCTGCCCATCACCTTGACCGAGAGTTTGCACGAGGCGTCGTTCAACGGCTCATCGTGCGTTTGTTCACCGCAAGATATCCGTAGACATACTGCAAGAGCCTGTAACCATCTGCGATGTTCTGGTTTTCCACCAAAGAAATTCAATGACAGCACTGCTTGAGACGCACCTCCTTTACGCATGTCATTGTGAAGTGTACGTTCAGCGCTACCACCTCTCAGAACTTCAGGAAACTATAGGGCTAAAGCGGGAATATTCCACAAAGTCTCGCAACAAATTTTGCATTTTTTCAACCGAAACTAACCGAGAAAAAACGTGTTGTATTATTTACTGAACAGCCCTCGTATATCCTCCACAGCGAGTTCACACGTTATAGGACAATGGCACATCAGTTCCAAATATTTGCAAATTCATTTCACTCATACCTCGAGGAAGCATATTTAGTACCTTGCAAACGTTACATTATTATACATCTCAATGTTTGTATTTTTCCGCTTTATGAAGTCAAATTCAATTGGTTCAAATGGCTCTGTGCACTATGGGACTTAACATCTCAAATCATCAGTCCCCTAGACTTAGAACTACTTAAACGTAACTAACCGAATGACATCACACACATCCATGCCCGAGGCAGGATTCGAACCTGCGACAGTAGCAACAGCGGAGACAAGGACATTTCGCTCTCTCTAGGAAATCTGTCTGCGCTGTCTAGGAATGCTCTTCTTTAAATGTCTGTGAAACACGACAACAGTTAGTTCTACGAATAAGCGAGAGTCGAGAGATGTTTCACACTGAAAAAGAAACCGATATTCCTGTAATATTTGTGACATATATTTTTCCTGTGTAAATTAACCTCATTATTTACAGCCGTACAGTGTTAAGCCTTCGGTGGGGAACGTGCGAGACAGGAACATCCATAGCGATCTGTTGTGACCGTATTAATACAAGAGTATGAATAATACACCGCCTTATCACGAAGCACAGCTAACGTCTAACGATAATAAAAAATAATTGATCAAGAGAAAATTCTTGCAAGCAGTCTGTGGTATATGTACTCACCATATTAGCATAGAGTCTAGTTTGACTTTCCGCAATCCGTTCAAGTCGCTATAAACCGTTGTCTGAGACAAAGGCATTTACCATACGTGCATTATACGGGGGGAACGTAACCGGAGAACAACACGTGAAAACTTTGACCGGACACGAGACCAGTGGGTACGCGACGCGTGAGCTCGTCCTGTCAGCGGAGCGTCCACGTGGCGCGCGAGGTCACGCCAGCCGGCCTTCGGCGCGGCCGGTCAATACGGGCGTCGCGACGCGCCGCGCCGGCTGGCGCGGCTGCTGCACCGCTCTGGCGGCTGCGGACCCTGGCCACAGAGGCGAGGCGGGACCCTCTGTCTGCGCTGCTGAGTGTCTGCGATTTTCAAACAAGTCAAATGTCGCTAGCGTGTTAAAGATGTCATGCGAGGGGAACGTCCGTTTTCGAAGACTTCGCGTTAATTGAACCTTAACTTACTTCTCCGTGGCGGAATTGTAGTTGGTGTACAGAGATAATTTTCGTAGACAAAAAACAATGAAAAGCTATTATTTGACAATGAGCCGTTCCTAAGGTGCCTATATAAAGGTTAGAGTTTCGAGAGTTCACTGTGCTGCTGAACGCCTCAGAAATCTGTACGTACACAAGGTGCCTGGACCAGGGCAGCCACGCTAATGCCGTCACCCCGCCCCCTTCTACCACCGCACCAACCGACATCCTCGGCGCACTGTGTGTGTGTGTGTGTGTGTGTAGAGCGGTCGTGTCTGCTGCGTTATCAGCAGTGCGCCAGAGCCCCCCCCCCCCCCCCCCCCCCCACACACACACACACTCGGGTGGCGCTCGCGATAAGCGCTTCCAGGCCGACTGGCGTCTGTCCTACGCCACAACCTGGTTTCTAACATCCGTTTGAAACCTATTCTACAGCCACAATAATTTTAAACTTTTTATACAAATAACTTTAGCAACCTGGTACTGATGTGCTATTGATCCACTATTATATGCAGCTTCGGGGTAAGTTCCTCGACTCTCATGACCGTGCGCAGATTTATTTTCGTAAAATATCCTTTGTCAAGGAAGAGGACGTAATAGAAGAGATTACTACAGTGAAGAGTTTAGCCTACTTATTTAGACACGATGAAACGCGTATAATACAATGGTGCGCAAAACTTAAGGACAAAACTAACCATCGGATGATGTGTGAATGCCAAGTAATATAGTTCGATGAAAGTTGGACCATACACGGAAATATGTGCTACAGTAGTGTACAGAAGGGAACTGAAAGAAATACGCAATGAGACAAACAGTAATTACACGTTTATTCAAAGACAATAATTACACTGAACTTACCGCCATTTATACTAATCCCTTGGACATAACAGGGGCGGTATGTTGTTCCTAATAGAGTGTGTGATCACCAGGGACGGCAGTGCTGCTCTGCAGCGTGCTCCCATACTGGCCAAAAGGTTGATAAAGGGTCTTGCGGTAAGACGTTCAATTCCTCCACAGGGGATTGAAAACTGCAGGATAGTCGTCGCTCCATGTGGACGTGCTGCAGTACGTCTCCCCAACACATCCTGCATGTGCTCGATCGGATTTAAGTCGGGTGAACGGGGTGGCCAGTCCATTCGCCGAATGTCGTCTCGGTCTGCGTTGTTCGATGCGTTCGCGAATTATCTTCCAGAAAAAGAAGTCAGGGCCGAATGCATCTCTGAAAAGACGCACATGGGGAAGGAGTACAGCGTCACAATACCGTTGACCAGTGAGTGTGTGTTCAAAGAATTTGGAAAATAGTGCATCCACACAACATTATTCCTCAGCGCGCCATAACACCTGGATCACCAAAACGATCATGTTGAACAAAGCTGGGCGTACCCTCATATGGCGAGAGATGTTCTTGTATGTACAGGCATAAGCCTGAATGAGCGTACTGACCTTCAAATCTTTCAGCACGTACGCTCACAGACCAGAGTTATTGTGACACTGTACTCCTTCCACAGGTCCGTCTTTTCAGTGGTGCATCCGAGCATGGCTTCGCTTTTATGGATGACACTGCCCTACCAGATCGAACTGCTCAGATGTAGGAGCTCTTGGAACGAGAGGATCTCCGAAGAATGGACTCGGCTGGCTGTTCTTCCCTCTCCCCCGACTTGAATCCCTTCTAGCGCCTGTGGGATGCATTGGAGAGCTGTATTGCAGGGAAAGCCCTTCCACAAGAAATCATCGCCAACCTTGTGCCCAACATGCGAGCAAGTTGCAGCATTGCTGTCCCTGGTGATCACACACTCACACTATTAAGAACAACGTACCGCCCCTGTAATGCCATCTTTACTGACGGTGACTTTAGTGTCATTACTGTCTTTGAATAAAAGTTTAATTTCTGTTCGTCTGATTGCGTGTTTCTATAAGTTATCTTCTGCACTATAATGTAACAGATCTTTCTACGTATTGCCCCTGTTTCATTGAGCTATGTTTTTTGGTAGTGACAGACCAATGCGAAAGTTACTTTCGTCCGTAAGTTTTGCACACCAGTGCATCGCATTTGTACAAAACGTCGTTGTGAAAAAAAAAAAAAACCAACGCAAAAGGGCGCTTTGCAGTTGTTACCGAAGATACAGAAAAACATTCCAGTCTCACTGAAGTAGTATTCACGACAATTCTCAACTACTATGCAGCTTATTTCTAACATCTGTTGTTCCCTAATCCCCAAGGGGTTTACGTTAGTACAGAAAGGTGTGAGAGAGATGGGTACACATGCATCCAACAACCCATCAGAGCATTTAGGTATGTGGTGGAATTTAAGACCGAAGTAACCAATTTTATGTTGCATAGAACTTAGTAATGTGACAGTCACAGCCGTTATCCTTCATAATGAATGGAAGTAAAATGAACCGCAAGATAGCTGTAATTGGTGGTTTCTTCATTGTACCTGACTGCTTACCGTGCTGCACCCTTGCTGCCACCGTAAGTGCGCCATAGCACTATTCGCCCCGATGTCCTTTTTTATTTATTTCGACAGCTTCCGCTCTTCAGGGATTTGATCTTTGACTGCGAAAGTTGGGGGTGTCTCGGTGCGCTTATGTGACACTCTCGTAATCCACCTGAAGATACAATTTTATTGCAGCGAAACCGGTCGTGACATAAAGAAATTACGCTGTCTTGCAGTTCATTTAACTTTCGTTCATTATGAATTTTACGTTGGGGGAAATCTTCAATTCGACTGAAGAACATCTTGATACAAATGTTTCAGTGTTTTAGGTTATTTTGTAAATAAGTATTGTAATAAAGCAACGTTTCCCACTCATGAGTAATGTTATTGTAACGTGTCATTTTATTGTATTGCACTCAAAGTGTACATCTTTGACTTCTTTCTACATCCTAGAGACCATTTTCTGCAGGACCCATGGAATACAGAGTGTTGTAACATGATACACGTTAATTACGCGTATCATTCATAACTAAAGATAATGGGATAATGGGCATCATATCCGTATTAAATACAGTCAGTATGGTGGGTTTTACGGGCAGTTACATTCAAAATATATTTCGGATAATTTTCTCGGGCACATTTTGGTTTACAAGTTACTCCTTTTCGTTACGGCAACGGCCTTGCCGCAGTGGATACACCGGTTCCCGTCAGGCCACAGAAGTTAAGCGCTGTCGGGCGTGGCCGGCACTTGGATGGGTGACCATCCGGGCTGCCGAGCGTTGTTGCCATTTTTCGGGGTGCACTCAGCCTCGTGATGCCAATTGAGGAGCTACTCGACCGAACAGTAGCGGCTCCGGTCAAAGAAAACCATCGTAACGACCGGGAGAGCGGTGTGCTGGTCATACGCCCCTCCTATCCGCATCCTTATCTGATGATGACACGGCGGTCGTATGGTCCCGATGGGCTACTTGTGGTTGAAGACGGAGTGTCCTGCAGTTACACAGAGTGATCTCTCATTGGTGACATTGAAACTGTAACCTATTTCGTTCTTCTTATGAGTGCAAATCATTACAACCTGTCTATCTTCGAAGCTGGAGAGGAGACGTGAAGAGTGTTTCGAGATACGCGCAAATTTTTACATTCGCCTTCTTAAGTTTACATTCAAGCCCAAGCATGCCTGAAGTAACATGAATATGAGCGAGCTGCTCTGTTCCTTCCCTGCTGGACTAATTTACTTGTACAGCCTGAAAACAACAATCAACGAGGGCTAAATACCGTGGTAGGTATTAACAGAGAGTATTGAAACATTTAAATAATACGTCATAAGTGTTCCAATATAGCTTCTTCTGTCCTCGTCTGAGAGTAATAGCAAGCACAGAGTTTTTACTGGCAGTTTATTTGATACAGTGATCAAATTCGCAAGAGCATTCTTCGCTTCAATTTTTTTTTGCGCCCTTATTGTCACCGGTAAAAATAAAACAACAGCACTCCATTTGTATGTGTGTGTTAATGGGTTCAGCGTGCGTTCCGAGACAATCGCCAACATGCTACATCTACATCAATACTCCGCAAACCGCCCGATGGTGTGTGGCGCTGGGTACTTTTAACATCATTAACTGATGTCCCCTTCTCTGTTCCATTTGCGAATGGCGCTCCAGAAGAATGAACTGTTGGTAAACCTCTGCACTAACTCTAATTCCTCTAATTTTCTCTTTGCGGTCATTTCGCGAGACGTGTGTGGGAAGAAGTAATATGTTGTCCAACACTTCCCAGGATGAACTCTCTCGGTGAAGCACAAAAAGAATTCTCTGTTGTAGTGTCTGTTACTAGAGCTTGTTGTATATCTCTGTTAGCCTCCCACGCTATCTACACGAACCCGTGACGAATCGTGTCGCTGTCCACTGGATCCCCCCCCCCCCCTCCCTCTCTCTCTCTCTCTCTCTCTCTCTCTCCCCCTCTCTCTCTCTCTCTCTCTCTCTCTCTCTCTCTCTCTCTCTCTCTCTCTCTCTCTGTGTGTGTGTGTGTGTGTGTGTGTGTGTGTGTGTGTGTGTGTGTGTCCGTCCTATTAATCCTACCGCGTAAGGGTAGACTCACTGGCGAGCAGTGCTCAAGAATCGGTCGAAGTGTATTGTACGCCATTTCTTTCGTGGATTAGTTACATTTCCTTTGACGTCTTCCTGCGAACCTCAGTCTAATGTGACGAATATAATCAGGAACTCCAGCTGCTACTAACAAGCCATGAGTTTAAGTCAGAAACGCGAACTGCGCAGTGCGCGTGGTTTTCACCGGCTGTGTGGGAGTAGCGGGTAAGAGAGAGGCGCGTGCTTATCTCGCAGCGTGTTATCTGCCCGGCCACGCCCTCCGAGCGAATGCTGGATAGACAGTCGGACCAGCGACCAAGTATGTATCGCATTTACTATGTCGCTCAGTGACAATGGTGATTTGTGCTTACTTACATTTAATGATAACCCGTAATTCTGGTGAACAGGACACCAAGCTTTAGCTTACCCAACAGGGTGCTAACCAAACCGTCAATCAGTACATTTACTGCCACACACTGCAAGTGTTAGGAAGACTACCTTATGCGTTCACGACAGGTGAATTTGTTTTTTATACAGTCAGAAACAAAAGCGCCTGCTTAAATGTTTCTCAAGATGACAGTTTTACGTTCAGGAAGCGAGATGATGTAAAGTATTCCTCGTCGGGCAGCAGTAAGCAAACTTTAATCTGTTCAGTAGTATGCAGTGCATAAGTTAAAGGTTTGCCATCGTAAGGACACATCACGTAAGCGATAGAATGACGTATTGGATTTACATGCAAATATAATTAATTATCTCGCTGAGTATTAATGAATTCCCTAAAGGAAAAGTGAAAAAAATACATGAAATCGCTGTCGCTTACTGATTGGTGAGTACGTCAGGCCGTGAGTACTGATGAACTGCGTCTTTAAATACGAAGTATAATTCAGTTTTGCTACTACTATTAAATTAAAGTCAGACTTTTCACGATCTTATGTCAGGCCGTGGGTACTGACGAAAGCACCGGTAAGCAGATCGATCGTGAAAAGTCTGACATTATTTTAAACTGAATCGGACTTCTTATTTAAAGAGGCAGGTACTATTCGGAATACAATGCTCAAACAGCAAGACGCGACCCGAGATCGTGCTCATTGCTGTCTAACAACATATATTGCCCTTCCTGACACACCATCTCTAAAATTATGTATTATAGCTTTACTGAGCAGTTACAGACCTTTATATTAAGACTATTGCTTACTTATGTAGTTACAGAGCACCTGACGATGGCAATATGTCAAAATGTGCTCATCGTGAATGATTTACAAAATAAACATTTAAAGAGTAGTGCAGCTGGCTTTTATTCGTAATATTATATAAAGATTAATTAATTGTGTACGATTAAGAAGCAGGTAGAAATGAGTGGAATCACTAGAGATGTATTGTTGGCTTTGTACAAAGTACATCTCGAGTAAGTTACAATTTGCGAAGCATGTTGCAAGACGCCTGAAGCATAGCTAAATCATTATGCACTGTGGTAAAATCCGTTATGATAAGTTGTTGTCTTGTTCTTCTCTTCTCGTAGCCTTTACGGTTTCTGAAAGTAAGAAATACTGTATGCACGCTGTTACTGTCTTTGTACGCATTTACGTGTAATTCACACACGGCAGGCGAGGAGTTAGTATACAGGTATGACAGCCCACTATGGTTATTTACAGCACTATCAACTTCCTAACGACCCTGTTATGTGTCTAATCACCTATATCAGTTTGTTTTGCTGGCAACGAATTGCTCTCCGACCATCCATGATTTTTTTTTTTTTTTTTTTTTGAAGCATCATGGTACTTTTCCGGAAAATGCTTTTAAATTTAGCTGAAATATAAAAGCGAAATTATTTTATTACGTGTCTGCACCCAGTAATAACCCCATTTATGAAGGTGCACCTAATTGTAGCTGACAACACACGCTTATTAAAATGGTCCTTATGAAAATCAACGTTAAGAACGGCTCTTATTATTCTGAAGGTTGCTTTCAACACCGCACTGCTTTAAAACGCATGCCCTTGCCTTCTCCGACCTTTGAACTAGCATACCTAGGCAGTTATGGGTCCAAATTAATGTGCAAGTTGTCATTTTTTCACTTTAACAAAACAATGGTAGATTTTAAAGATGAGTGATAGTAAGTATCATTTGATAATGATTCATTCCCGAAGGACTGAATTTATAGTGCAGTATGATACCCACAAGCCAGCGAACATCATTTGAAGAAAAATTATTATTTACATTAAAAGTCGTAAATCTTTATTGCTCAACCAAATGGGACAGAAAAATTACAGCATGTTATTTTCTAGTCGGTATAGGTAAAAGAAAATCACAGTAAATGGGAAAAATGTTGAATTTCAGGTAAATAAATGAAAAAATAATTACTGTTTGTAGCGAGAATGTGAAACATTTAAAAATCCTGCTTAACAGCGAACATCGCATATTGCTGGTGTCTTCTCGTTGGAGGAGACGGTCACAAGTAGGGGAGCAGTGCCACGTCCTTCATCCTTCTATAATCGTGACTCGAGTGATGTCCGCTATTTCGTAACTTCTGTCGTATCCAGTACAGTACCTCAGATACGGTGGTGAATGATCCACGAATCGAAGAACGATCTGAACTGAACTACTAGTTCGGTCGCCAATTACGGTGGTCGCCGGTCGTGTGCAGCCAAGCCGCGGGTTGGCAGCTGAGGGCAGCGAGGCAGCGCATTCTCTCGCACCCGGCCGTTATAAAACCGCACGCTTTACAACGTGCGCGCCGCCGCGCCTGCCGCTTCAAAATTCCTCGTCAGATTGCTCTCCCCTGCGGTCCCTTTACTCTACCGAGTCGTTAACGTTGTTGGAGAATGCAGCAACAGCGTCGAAACCGGACATTGCGAAAGCTGAGGAATCCCGCAATGTCCACCTTTTTTAACGCCACCCACGTACCGTAGGCCCGCAGTAAACTCCCACACTGCGCGAAAGGGTGGCTCGTACGTTGAGTTTGCTGCACGCGCTGCACAAGCTAAGGCGGCAGTGTTGTATCGCTGTAGACACGTGCAATTTAGTAACTGTTGTCAAAAACTTCTCAGGACTTTCGGTTACGACGAGCGTTGCTTTGCTCCTGCAATGACGAACAGTGGCACGGCAAGTTGAAGACAAGGCTGCCAGCTGTCCTACTGTCCTAACATCTTAGAAGAGTGTGACGATGAAAAATTTACAGCCAGATCCAATTTCCGTCTCCGACGTACAGAATTTTCCTCCTTTCCCTTGCCTCTCTCCACATTTATCTAGGTCCATCGAGGGCCATTCACTCTCTTCACATTTATCCCTCAATCATTCTATCTTTTATCTATATCCCTCCATCATTCTATCTATCTTTTATCTACACATATGTAGATTTAAGTACCTCCTGCAGTTTTTGTCTCTATTTTCGGGATAATCTCAAGAACTAATGGGCGGATTTTCATGCGCTTTTCACTAATAGTAGACTGATTCAAGATGGAGGTCTGTGGGCACAGGTGAAAGGCGTTGAATCACCCAACTGCAGTGACAGGCCAATGCGAGCTAACGCCACCAAGAGGCGGGGGGCAAGATACTGGCGATAGACTAAGTGACATGCGATGCAAGACTTATCAAATGTTACGCAGAAACGAACAGATTTTTTGGTACAGAGTTAACGTTTAAAGAGTGTGAAGGGAAATGCAGGAAAATATCACACTCGTACCTTACCAGTGCTGGAGCCGGCAGACGAGGCCGCGCGGCAGTCTCGGCTCCCACAGTGGCCACGAGGTGTCACTCCAAACGCTAATTATACAGGGTGTCTCAAAACATTGTGGATCAAATTGAAAAAAGTGATAGTGGGCTCACAACCGATTATGTTGAGATAGGGAACAAATGGTCGGAAATGTATATTTATTGTGTTATGAACATACACAGCTTACACCGCATAACAACAACGCATCTCACTGTAATTGTTTAAAGTGACGACCGCAAGTCTCAGTGCATGCCTGTCTGCAGCGCATGACGTTCTGTCGCACTCCCTCGAAGATCCCTGGTGTCTTTTGTACCAAAAGACAGGCAACTTGGACCCTAGCAAGCAAGTCTTCAACCGTTTCTACGGGGGTTTGGCTCTTGAGCACTATGGGACTTAACATCTGAGGTCATCAGCCCCGGCCGGCCGAGTTGGCCGAACGGTTCTAGGCGCTACAGTCTGTAACCGCGCGACCGCTACGGTCGCAGGTTCGAATCCTGCCTCGACATGGGTGTGTGTGATGTCCTTAGGTTAGTTAGGTTAAAGTAGTTCTAAGTTCTAGGGGACTGATGACCTCAGAAGTTAAGTCCCATAGTGCTCAGAGCCATTTGAACCATTTTTCATCAGTCCCCTAGAACTTAGAACTACTTAAACCTAACTAACCTAAGGACATCACACACATCCATGCCCGAGACAGGATTCTAGCCTGCTACCGTAGCGGTCGCGCGGTTCCAGACTAAAGCACCTAGAACCGCTCGGCCACAACGGCCGGCTACGATTGTTTCATACACCAGAGGAAAAAAATCCAGATATGTGAGAACTGGCTATCGTGCTGGCCATGGGACAGGACCTTCCCTTCCAATCCCACGATGAGGGTACGTATTGGTTCAGGTGCTTGCGAACATTAACATCAAAGTGAGCTGGTGCATCGTTGTGTTGAAACCACATCCTTTCACGGACAGCAACGGTTAGAGTCTCCAATAACTGTGGATGCACACCAAGTAACGTGGACCAGCCAAACGGGTAGGCAGCAAATAAGGTCCTATTAGGTGATCCAGGGCAATGTTCGTCCATATGTTGACAAAGAATCGTTGCTGATGGCCATCGATGTGGGTGGCGTGGGGATTGTCCTCACTCCAGACATGGTTGTTGCCACTGTTGAAAACACCACCACGGATGAATGATGCGTCATCCGTGACAATACAAACTTTACAAGTTCGTCACTGCAACACTGTAGTGGACACTCCATTGACAGAAGTAAATGCGGGGCTCAAAATAAGTTGGTCCCAACGCTTGCACACGTTTTTTTATGACAGGGGTACCACAAATGTTCCACCAGTACTCTCCGGACTGTATCCTCTGAAGTGTGCGTTTCGTGGGCAAGTTGAAGGATGCTTATTGCTGGATAGTCGGCCACACAATCCAACACCATTTCCTCAAAGTCTGGTTTTCATGTGCGTCTTTGGCGGGAACCTTTCCTGGCTCTCTGTCGCGTAAACGAAACCGTCTGTTGTAAGTTGGTATCCACGGAGATAAACTTTTCCAATTAGGTATACGTCTTTTGGGAAAATGTTCTTTGTACATTCGTACTGCTTTACGGACACCACACCCTGCCGCACCATGGGCACATCACAAGCTGTCTGATGCAACGGACAAAACTGACACCAGGGACAGTGGTGTGTGTACGGCCTTGGTTAATGCGCCGGTGCGATGCATGCAGTCGTCACATGACATGTTCTAAGAGGTAAATTGTGCACAGTGTATCTGTTTGATGGTGAGGGCTGTACGCTGTTTAACACCCGCGGCGCAGTCCAGTGTACAAAAGACAATGCGCCGTTGCAATATATCCGCTGACACTGGCGGTCGTCCCTTTTAAAAGCTGCCGTGAGCTACGTTGTTGTTATGCGGTGTACGATCCGTAACACTATAAATATGTATTTCCGACCAATGGTTTCGTATCTCAATAAAACCGGTTGCGGACCCACTATTATTTGTTCAATTTGACCCAAAAGTTCTGAGACAACCTGTATAGGGAATAAATAATATTCCTGCATTCCCAAAACTTTTCTGGCGTTTTTTCTTAAACCGATGAGTTATGTGACGCCGACGACATTCAGTTACAAGATTCTAGAAATTTGCGGTGTATCTATAAAGGAAATTTGTGGTAAGGTCTTACGGGACCAAACTGCTGAGGTCATCGGTCTCTAAGCTTACGCACTACTTAATTTAACTTACGCTAAGAACAACACACACACCCATGCCCAATGGAGGACTCGAACCTCCGACGGGGGAAGCCGCGCGGACCTTCACACGGCGCCCTAGACCGCGTGGCTGTCTATAACGGAAATTGCATACATGACGTAAGCACGATCAATTTCAGGGTACAGCTGCTGCTTTTAGCGTCCGTACTGAACAAGGGTGAGTGCAGACCTCGAGGAAACTAAGAGACGCACATCTTGTATCGCAATTGGTCGGCACAGTCCGTAAGAAAGTGTAACAATGATATTCGGGGAACGTAAATGGGATTCTTTGGAAGAAAGGCGTTCTCTACGCAAAATAGTGATGGATAAATTTATAAGGCCGATAAATACTAAAGACAGTGCGACAATTTTGCTGCTACCATCAGAAAATGGAACAAGACAGAATATCGCTAATATTCGTACGAAATATCCTCCGCTACGCACTGCACGATGGCTTCCGAATATCGATAATCTATTTCGTGTATTGTTACTGTATGGCTATACAGGTTTTTCTCCACTGGTGTACCTTCCGGCGACAATTTGATTATTGTTGAAGGTCGTAAAATACATCGCACCAACATGTCTCGTCTTCTGGTTATCGTTTTCTGTAGACTTCTCCGTCTATTCAATCTGGTACTTGTTCCTTTGACACTAACACTGACTGACGACCTAGAAAATGCCGACTTCGTATTGGCACGGTATTCTTAATGCTGAGAAATGCAGTCAGCGTAATTGGTGTAGTTGATTTCGTTGTAAATGCTGGATCCCCTGAACTTTCACTATAGAAATAATATGGCGACACTGTAACCCACACAGTCCAACGCAAATCGGCACTTAGCGATGAGCGCAGAGATGAAAAACATGCGGAAACGTTGATATCAAATCCTGGCCTGGTCATTCTATCACCTAGCAATGTGGGACGATGTTTAACTCATTGTACCTACATATACGAGGAGAATGGTTCAAATACGCGTCCGTCCACTCTGATTTAGGTTTATGTGGACAGAAAGATTGTTCCTCAAATAATGCCACAGCTAAATTCCTGACCGTCCCTTATATAACAGACCTAGTGTTCCGTCTCTATTGACATCTTCGTCGTCGGTACTTTAAACCTTACTTTTCATTTCCTTGTTTTAAGATTTCCGTGTATTTCATAATCTAACTTCAGCAGAGTTCTTTTATGAACATCATGACTAACTCCATCTTTCATTCTTAAATCACTGAGCTATTGTTTTGTCTCTAACTGACGATAACTGAAGAGAGATTAACTCGAAAAAAAATCGTAAGGACGTACTGCTTAGAAAGAAGTCTTCCTCAGTCTTTGGTACTGCTGTTCGGAAACTGCATCAAACTCTAACACCGAAAGGTTAAGCAACAAAATATCCACGTCAGACGGTAGGGATATAAGATAAGCACAAACAACGAAGCAAGAGTAATTTCTGAGATCTCACTCTCCATACGAGGCAACAATTTGTGCTCGTTAATAATTCATTCGCAACGGGCAGGACGCTAAGTCTATCGCAATCATTAATCGTCCTAAAGAATAACCGTGGCGAGGTTATTACGTAGGATGCACGACCACGTTTCCAATGGCAGAGCCATTTCTCCGCCTTCAAACAGCAGGCAGTACAACAAGTGCTTCACGTCACGGGGGATGCAATTTCCTGGCTACTATCACGCAAGCGTATTTCATTTGTTATAAACAAGCAACAGAGGTGCAACTACGTAACACTGTAAACTTCTGACCGCTAGCGTGATGGCAATGGTAAGCAATGCGCGCGAGAGCACACTGTTCCATCAGCAGGTCGGCGTCGGATGGAAACTCGTGGCGTGATGAGCACGAGCGCGGTTTTTTTTTTTTTCTGCGACGGCGTGGATTACACATTCCGGGTTACACCTCGCAATAAGAGAGCGGCGTTATTAAGGGCGGCGCGCCGTGATGGTATCACGTAGCGGCAACACGTGGTGCGCGCTATCAGCTGACGGGCGTGGACGCGGACGTGACCGCATCTGGCCGCGCGGGCCGAACCAACAGCCGCGGGCACGCCCTCCGGCCGGCCGCCTGTCGCCGGCGCTCGGCTCGCCCGTCTCGACACACTTTGCTGCTTCCCGCAGGACGCTAGTCAACACACGCTCCAACTGACGAACACCACTTGCAATAACACGGCGTGTGTTTTTTAGCCTGCTCACTACTATCCGTCTCCATACAAACCGTATATGTCGCTTCAATCGATTGAGAAGAGCAATAAATGAGGTATTATTTGGCAAAAATCTAAACACTGGCTTGAAAAAATATATGTCGGCACACGTGGTACATAAGACGTGTTTGGAGACGCTCCCGACAGCGGTAGGATACTAACCTGACTGTTGCCAGCCATACGGCCCGAAAACCGTAAGTGATAGTCTGGGGTGCCATTTCTTTTCATAGCAGGGCCCCTTTGGCTGTCATTTGCGGCACCCTTACAGGACAACGATACGTCGCGATATTCGAAACCTCGTTTTGTTGCCCTTCATGGCAAGCCATCCTGGGCTTACATCTCAGCAAGATAATGCCCGCTGCACCTTGCGAGATTTCCTACTACCTGTCTTCGTACTTGCCAAACCCCGTTTTGGCCAGCAACGTCACCCTATCTCTCCCAACTGGGAAAGTTTGGAGCTTATGGGCAGGGTCCTCCAATCAGCTCGGGATTTTGACGATCTAGCGCGCTAATTGGCAGTCAATGTCAAGCCGAATAACTGCTTGCATATGGGTCACAGTTGGGCCAACGCGTTACTGACTTGGTCAGTTTGTGAAGCTCTTTGTCTTGCATAAATCATACAATTTTCTGAAATCGTAATCATTTGTTGGTCTGTACGGGTACATTAATTTACCGATTTCCGTTCCATTCGGTAATTCCTTCGCAGTGTGTCTTTTCTTGCTTAGAGTGTACTTCCCTTGTTAGTAACACACAGTTCCTTAAACCACCTGCCCCACGTAACTATATGCTACAAGAAAGTGTTCCGACACACAGCAGTAAGAAATGACATTCGACCAGCAACTTCCAGTATAAAAGTAAGACTGCAGCAAACTGGCAGCAACTGCGTTGTCTTCACTTAATTGGAAACCACGATAGTGTTGGGGTTATATAAATTCCTGTCTTTTTGCGTTACATTTTGCATTCGGACAAGCCATGTAAAATGTTATGTCTTTACATTAAATAAATTCTCAATTGCGAATAAGGACAACCATCAGCTGTAGGAAGGATAGAATTCGCAATTGCGAATTCATTTAATTTATTTTATAAGGGCTGTGGTCGCCGTAGCGCGTCGTAATCAGAATAACACAGGCACTGCAATATCGTGTTATGTCTTGATCTCATCAAAGCATATGGTGATCGGTATCCATTTGTGAGTAAACCATTTGTAAATTAAAGTAACTTTCAAACAGATTCTCTCACTCGCAAGGCTGTTTTTCAGAATTTTGTAAATTCGTTTTTAAGTGTTATTGTACTATACTGTTCGGAGGGGACGTCAAACGCTCTAACCGACGCTTGAAGATTTGCTTAATACAGAACGTTTTCCACTTATATTGTAACTTGCTCACAGGCTACAATATATACGTTAGCATCACTTGCACTTATTTTCCGTGCAAACGTTTCAATAATTCAAGTAAGGTGACGTGAATGCAGTACTTGCAGATAGACGGTTACAGTGGCAATGTTTATTGTTTCCACAACGAAAGCCTTTTGAGGTTGTTAGGTACTGTATGGTACAGATAATAAACACATTTTTCGTGCACAAACTAAAGCTCTAAGGTCCAACTGTACCACATTTTCAAGAGATATTTTCAGTCAATATCCTAACTTAAAAAAAACGAATGTTATTTCATCTAAACCCCTCTTTTCGTTGAGCTTGCGTAAGTTTTGTCATCTCCCAAATTTAAAGACTGAAATCAGATTTCATTACTGATGGGTCAGTGTCTGAGCGTATATTTCAGGGCAGAAACCAGGTAACCAATATTATTTGGACACTCAGGTACAGGTTCAGAAGGAGAGACAGGTTTACAAGGTCTATGACAAAACGATCAATCGCAAGTGATATGTCTGCATGAAGCCAGTACAAGGAACGGTAAATGTAGTACATAATTATGTCAGTGCTATTAAAAATTACTTATGTAGCTTACCAAAAATGAAAAAGAATACGCCATACTTTATCAGCGACAACAATTTTATCACGGAAATTCCATAAATAACAATTATTTCATTACCGAAACACACAGTACCGAAATTTGCATCGCCATGCCCAAAGTTAGTAAAAGGAAGCAGTAAACTCTTGTCTCTATAGGTTGCTAACCGTACTACCTAGTAAAGAAGAGTACAATTCTTGCAAAAGCGGCACTTAACGCACGACTATCTTCGCGGTGATACATTAAGACTACTGCAGTAGAAGATGAAACTGAAATTTAGTACCAATAAATTTCTTCAACGACGTCTCCACACATATCATGAGAGTAATTTCAGGGTAGTAACAATATTAGTGTCACAGAAACATTTGTAGTTACTTTGATTACATAGTACAGACGCTAAAGAAAAGCTATATTTTGAAATGAATTTCTGAAAATGGTGAATGAAATCGACGTACTGTACATCAACTTTTTCATTCAGTTGCGGAAGGAGGCTGCATTTCGTTTTGAGAAGTACGCAGTAGATTTTGTTCTTTCGTTACGGCTTCGCGTGTCACTGCAATAGCACGATTAAGTTGTAAATAACCTTTCTCATAACTCCGAGTGTACTTACTTTCAAGTAAATATCAATCCTACATGGGTAGCTTTTACCGAAGTTTGCATAATTTCTGTAGTTCGAGACCAGTGAGGGACTTACTCCGACGAGAACATAGCTATTTCGAGTATCTGGTGTTGTTTATAATTGATGTTTTGGTTTACGATGCTTGTCAGCACAGTGATAACGAATACGTTCCAAACAAAAATAAGAAAAGTGAGGTCATGTAGTCTCTCGATCTAGGAAGAAGACACTTGTCTTTTTGCATGTTAAGAGCCCGCATCTCGTGGTCGTGTGGTAGCGTTCTCGCTTCCCACGCCCGGGTTCCCGGGTTCGATTCCCGGCGGGGTCAGGGATTTTCTCTGCCTCGTGATGGCTGGGTGTTGTGTGCTGTCCTTAGGTTAGTTAGGTTTAAGTAGTTCTAAGTTCTAGGGGACTTATGACCACAGCAGTTGAGTCCCATAGTGCTCAGAGCCATTTGAACCATTTTGCATGTTAAGACGTCATTTCATATGATTCACAGATAGAACCTACGTTAAGAAGACAAACCAATACAAGCTTATTGTCCCTCATTTCCATCTACTACTTTCCCGTTGGTCCATAACTCACCCTCAATAGTAACGAACGAGTATTACATCAAAGTACATGTCACAAAACGCCAAAGAATGTAGCTGCAAGTCGCAGTTACCGGTTGTTTCTCCAATTCACTTACGAAACTTGGCTAATCATTCGCCTGCACCTTGTACATCTCACTAAAAACCATAAAATAATGATCTATATAACAAAAATGTTAGTTAGACAATGGGTTCTATCAGTTCTATCAGTCTAATGCCCTAGTCTGAGAGAGATTTGGTTTTTGTAGAAAATATTGCATTAACTGGACACACTTTCTGAAAACAGAATCTGGCTTTGCTAAAATGCGTTCGACTACAAAAATCACACAACTGCCACTCAGAGTTTTCGCCTACAAATATGCAGTAGGTTAGAGGGTTCCAAGAAGAAACTACGCATATTACAAATGGATTCTGACGATTAGCTGGCGGTAGATATTTCCTCATTTTGCTCCTGAGCTGCTAGTTCCATGAATCAAACGTGTGTGCCGATACTCAATTCTTCAGCTTTGGAATAATGCGCAGAAGATATTTGGACATGGTACTTAATGTGAATTCGGGACTCGGTTCATACTAACCGTGTGATATAAATTCTTTACCCGAAGGACACAGTGTGTTTGAGAGCAATTCTGCCAACCATTCAAGAATCTTATCAGGTTCCATGGCAGGAGAATGAGCTGGTGCTGTGTAACTAGAGCCTTCTGGCCGTCTTGAGGCCAATTACCGGAAAAATCCGGCGACAGTACACCTCGACGATAAGGCTGTAGAGATAAGAACCATCCAGAGAGAAACGGTTTAGTGCAGCCAGCGTACTTAATTACCACAGCAACACAGGCTCGGTATTTGTCTGCTAGCTCAGAGGATACATTGCACGTGCAAGACCAACAAGCGCCATTCCTTAGTAACTACGATTAAGAATTGAGTGGCCTGTTGCCGACTGCACAAACACAGGAGAGAAACTGGCATGCAACGCCTTCGCTGTCTCTCCAGCTTCTCTTTTACATGCGAGAATAACGTTACTGTACAAGGTAACTTCCGAAACAGATTGCCCGTCTGCGTCATGACTATTTCATATCAGGTAATAACGACAGATTATTGCACTGTTATCGTATATGTTAACTCTCGCTTGTCTTCGCAATATCAGCTGAATTTGTTCTTGAGTTGCTGTTTTTGCATACACACATCCCGTTTCATTAATGGATTAACATGCTGCTCTGTAACGGTCGCATGTTAAGCAGTTTCTCTGTTATATCGTAAACAGGTCTTCATGTTTTGCTCTAGGTTTAAGAGTCAACGTCTTATCTTTCACAACGAATACACAACGTGTCAATATAACTGAAATCTATTCTTTTTAAAGTATTAGGTGTAATTTTGAGATTACGATGTTATGAAATGGACTGATGTTCTTTACTTCTTGCACAGTTTCACGTATGAGCTACCCGGGAATGCATGGACTCACAGTTTCATCCTACAACTAATATTTCATGATCAGAGATGTATAACACATTTCGCTATTACACCAAAAATGAAGTTTCATTTTTCGAGTGATAGAATTCACAATAGCCTAGTCACTACGGTTCCGTATCAATTTTATAATGCTAATACCACAGCTTTACCGCATCGTATCACTGACACCCATGCGAAAAATTACAAGGCGAATACCTTACTCACCTCCTGCCGCTCATTGAAAAGTTAACCTGTTGTATTTGCATTAGGTACCCAATGACGGAATTTGTTAACAGTGAGACGCTGCTTTTTTTCCGTTTCTTCTCTCTTTATTACTAGGACACACGATGATCCAACTTCATTGCATGCCATAATTGATAGCTTAGACTTCATATTGCCAACTGATTTTTTTCTGCTCTCAGGAAAAGAAATGCTGTATTAAACTGAATTTAATTTTTCCAGTTATACTTTCTTTCGAAGCTTACGGAATAGGAATTACTGCTTATACAATGTCCCCTTCCACAGTGACGTAGGCTGCGCACAATCAGCTTCATTATCTGGCTAACTGAGCGAAGTGGTGCAGAGGGAAGGCACTGGACTCGCTTTCGGTAACACGGTTATTCAAATCCCAATTGAGCCATCCATATTTAGGTTTTCGCCATTTACCAAGAATCGCTTACGGTTCAAATGGTTCAAATGGCTCTGAGCACTATGCGACTTCTGAGGTCATCAGTCGCCTAGAACTTAGAACTAATTTAAACTTAACTAACCTAAGGACATCACACACATCCATGCCCGAGGCAGGATTCGAACCTGCGACCGTAGTGGTCGCCCCGCTCCAGACTGTAGCGCCTAGAACAGCACGGCCACTCCGGCCGGCTCGCTTACGGTAAATGCCAGTATAGTTCCTTTGTAAGGGCACGACCGATTTCTTCACCATCCTTCTCCAATCCGAGCTTGTGCTCTGTCTCTACCGACCTCGTCGCCAACGGGATGTTAAACGCCAGTTTTCCTTCCATCTTGTAATCGCAGCTTGAAATTGTGTGTGAGTGGGTACGTATCTTCTTTTCTCGCCGATTTCAACTTTTATTTTTCCCACTACATGCCATTCTACATGTACATCAATACTTGATAGACCAAGGCGTAGTGCAATGCAGACGGTACTCCCCATTTTACTACTTATTAGGACTTCTTTTCGTCCTATTCGCTCCTAAAAGGAGCGATATGTAAGGAGTTTTAGTGTATCCTTAGACTCCTCACTTGAAGCTCATTCTCCACACTTTCCAAGCAGGCTTTCGCGGAATAGTTTGTGTCGAGACGGCAGTGGAATAAAGCGTATCGGGGTGGGATGGGGTATGAGGGAGGGCGGAAACAGTGCAGTCGTCCTATTGCGCAAAAAAAGCGATTTATCTGACATCGAAAGGACATGATTATTGGCTCTAGGGCCAAGAGTGGAAGCATTTTCGAAAAGGCTAAGTTTCGAACTGGTCGCTTGCCGCCGTCGTTAAAGTATACAGCGCACGACAAAATGGCGCCATCCAAAACCGGCGCAGAGTCAAACAGGGTGCACCATAGGCCATAGACGACAGGCGTGATCGACGGCTGCGGATATGTGTACGGGCGAATAGATGTGCTACTGCTGAGCACCTGACCCTCCAGATGAACCAAGGGGCTACCGACACCGTTTCCTCAACGCCCTTTCAGCGAACGTTGCTCCGTATGTGCCTCCGCAGCAGATGCCTGGTTCATGCACCCATGCTGACTGCTGTTCATCGGCGACTGGAACCTGCACGTCAATACCGCAGCTGGACATCCACTGAGTGGTAACAGGTGGTTTAATCAGACGAATCACGTTTTATTCTCCATCGGACTGAAAGCAAACGCCCTGCTGCAATCGTCAGAAAGGCTCAGGTCGGAGGAGGGAGTGTGCTCATCATTCTGGAAGGCACAACGGATCAATACGAGAACGCGTCTATCCTCTGAGACCATGTTCACCACTATATGCAGTTTGTTTTTCCTCGACACGATGGCATCTATCAGAATAACAAAGCAAGTGTCACGCGGCTCGCATTATGCGTGCGTGGTTCGAAGAGCACCAGAATGAGTTTACCGTACTCCCCTGGCTACCAGACACTCCGAATTTAAACCCCATCGAGAATCTGTGGGATCCCATCGATCTGGCTTTTCCTGCTATGTATCCTTCAATAGAGAAATATAACGCAACTGGCCATGGAACTGGAGTCGGCATGGCTCCACATCCTCGTCGGCACCTTCCAGAATCTCAGTGACTCCGTGCTGCACTTCTCGCAGAGTTCCGCGCCGCAAACGGTTATTCAGGATACGGACTAGTGATCACATTAATGTGACTGCCCAATATATATGAACATTAACATATTTATATGTTCCCTCAATCAATAAATCACGGGAACACAAGTTAGGGAGCTGCTTATACTTTCATACAAATGGGAAACATCTCTGCACGTATTTTATCCGGGACAAGACGGTCGGAAGTTAACTACGGTTTCGGTATAAGAGCGAAGATAAGCTAGAATACTGTTTGCTGTTACCTTGTGCTTCCTAGGATGAGACAGCGTTAAAGTGAGTTGGTATTGCGATCGTGACGTTCATATTCGCATTTTTAGCCTATGTTTTATGGTGATCCATGAGGTAACGAAAAAAGCGTCCAAATTATTTCACTTCGACTAACAAGCGTTCTTCGACCGACAGCTGCTGATAGCTGTTCGTTGGAATAGTCCGCTTGTAGGGCGTGTCCGTTGCCAGGAATGCGTCCACCGTCGTCCCGTTATTTCTCCGGAAATAATTTGCGCAGAGTCGAACTGTGTCAGCGGCGCGTGTAGCCGCGGGCCATGCGTGCCACGCACTCACGAAGCGTCACCGTGGGCTGCCCCGGTGCCACTAGAGGGACACGCGCTCTTGCTACACAACTCCAAACTGTACCTTCAGTCCTCCCCCAAAGCGAAATCATACTTTTCGCCCCTGGAAAAAAAGAGAAAGTAGAAATGAAGATTCGACTTTATCACCTAGTCGGCATGTGATCCAAGTAACATTGGTATTTTGATAATGCCCGGCTGGGCGAAGTTAGCTAACTGCTAAGTCATGAAATAAAGTGCTTATTTCAAAATGAAACAGCCTATGCACGAAGCAGCTCACAGCGGCTGTGAACCATTATATACTAAGGACTACTGAAGTCGTTGGAGACTGGATGCAAGATCGAAATGGAGAAATACGAGGTGGATAAACTGGTCTTGGTATTATATAAAGAACAATCCGGCACTTGCACGAAGTGAATTGGGGAAGAAAGAGAGGAAATCAGGATGTCGAACGAGTCGCGACCGTTTCGTATACCACCGAGCGAGGTGGCGCAGTGGTTAGCACACTGGACTCGCATTCGGGAGGACGACGGTTCAATCCCGTCTCCGGGTATCCTGATTTAGGTTTTCCGTGATTTCCCTAAATCGTTTCAGGCAAATGCCGGGATGGTTCCTTTGAAAGGGCACGGCCGATTTCCTTCCCAATCCTTCCGTAACCCGAGCTTGCGCTCCGTCTCTAATGACCTCGTTGTCGACGGGACGTTAAACACTAACCACCACCGTTTCGAATACCGGACGTAACACAGCGATGAAAGAGAAAGACAGCAGTTAGAATCACACTCAAAATATGAGTAAGGCCAACTAAATTGTTTCAACGTTAAGTATTATGCCACATCCAAGTGCAGAAACATGTTTACTGAAGTAGATACCGTACACTTAACACTTGCGTTCTGTTTATGTGCGAGCCACGTTATGCCTCGCCTCTCTCGTTACGGCCACTGTTGTTTGGTAGCGTTCTCTTTCAACACGTGAATGGCAGTCGGCCAAACCAGTGTTTCCATCTGGCATCAGACACTTCGACTGTTTGAGAAACAGTGAAATAGCCTCTCTTCCAAATATTTCGCACAACGACCACTAGAAGCCTTTCCAGTGAGTTCCTCAGCTATCACTTCAACTTACTCTGCATGAAACTTCGTCTTTCAAAAACGCGGACAAGAAAGTTAAATCGAAACAGTGCTAACAGGTGGATAAGCTGCATCACAGCAGGTCACAGGTTTGGAGCTCCTTCAGAATTTACATTTGTTCTGTAGAAATCTCGAATCTGAATAAGATTTAGAATTATAAATGCAAACCATCTATCGCCTTATGTTGTACGGATGATGATGATGATGATGATGATGATGATTGGTTCGTGGGGGCGCTCAACTGCGCGGTCATCAGCGCCCGCACAAAATCCCAATTTCTACACAGTCCAATTACACAATCCAATCCAGCCACTGTCACGAATGATCACGATGATGAAATGACGAGGACAACACAAACTCCCAGTTCTCGGTCGGAGAAAATCTCCAACTCGGCCGGGAATCGAACCCGGGACCCCGTGATCCAAAGGTAGCGACGCTAGCCACCCGACCACGAGCTGCGGACTTGTACGGAGGAGGGTAGGGAAACAAGTCATATCATTCATCTTCTTTCATATGTTTCTGGTGCGTTTTTTTTTAATTCCATTCAACTGTTTCATAACAATTTTGAATAGGAATAGCATGCGGCATACTAAATGATTTTCCTCTCATGATGCCGGAATGAGAGAGCTGTATTTGACTGCTGTTTTTTATAATGATGAGATTCAAGTTAATTTGCTGCACTGTTGTGTAAGATCTTTTATCAAATCCGAAGCATTCTGGGGACGAGTTCAGCTTTCGCTGAGATACATTTTCAGAATAAAGTCAGCAACAGAGCACTCGCCACATTCCTTTGGCTGCTATTTTCGAGCCGGTAACAACTCAGTTTTGGACTGACGCAAACTGCTATTCTTGTAGTGAACAATGTACTTAGGATACGATTGTTTCGCCACTGATGGTGTATGTTCATATTCACTCGAATCAAAAGACCTTTAAGTAAATCACGATGACTTACGGACAAGCGCAGAAGGACATCGGAAAGCTTAAAGAGTTGTTTTATATACCCACTCAACCCTCCCTCCAGTCTAGAAAGCAGTAGATGCAAGCGGCAGTCGAGTAGCCTCTGCATGACAGTATTGGAGGATGTGGTTTGTGTGAGGTGCACGCCAACAAAACGCACCACGATGTCGTTTATCATGGGCACACTTGGCACGGTCGACGGCGTTGTCACACGCCACGCAGATAAAGCGCTCCCAGAGACAAATCCGACAGACGAAGCAGAGAAGTTTCTTCCCCGGCGTTCTTCGTGTGACAAGGATCAAACGCAGCACTGTCTCTCTTGCATTAACGTCTCCTTGCTAACCGTCTTACTCGGATAATAGCACATAGCAGTAGTTGTTAACTGCCGATTTTTTTACAGAACTCTATTGAAAGTGGTGCTGTTGTAATTGTTTCTGTCGTGGAAACCAAGTAAGAGCTAGTTTGCTCTTCGCTGCAGAACTAACTTCAGTGTATCAAACGTTAGATAATTTTCTTCCATTTGACAAACCATCTCACAACACATATTTCTTTTTTCTGTAACTCCATTGGAAGCCAGGTATCGTTCTGTGAGGGTCAACTGATTTGTTACCCTTGTGAACGAGGTCTCTGGCCATGATGTTCTCTTTCGTGCATGAACTTGAAAAACGTAACACTAATGATTGATATTTTAATGGAAACTGCGTTATCCATGTTCTGATGCTACCATGTTACAAGCCAAAGCTGTTTTAAAAGTCAAAACTGCTACGTTCATTAAAAAACGTATGTCCTCCGCAAAACGTGAAAAAATATTGGACTAACAATAGTAGCTCCCATTTTTCCCCTTACTACTCTGGCTATCGTATCACACTGCTGCTGTATACACTATCGTTTGTCTCACTGCAATACATTACACGCCTTCAAAGACCGATGTAGCACAGAGATTAGCACCCTATAATCGCAATAGGAGGGCGACGGTTCAAATACCGTCCGAAAAATTAGGTTTCCTGTCGTTTCCCTAAATCGCTTATGGCAGACGCCGGGACAGTTTTGAAGGAACGATTTTAAGGTTCCCTTCCACGCTTCTGCCGGCCGAAGTGGCCGAGCGGTTGTAGGCGCTACAGTCTGGAACCGCGCGACCACTACGGTCGCAGGTTCGAATCCTGCCTCGGGCATGGATGTGTGTGATGTCCTTAGGTTAGTTAGGTTTAAGTATTTGTAAGTTCTAGGAGACTGATGACCTCAGAAGTTAAGCCCCATAGTGCTCAGAGCCATTTGAACTATTTTTTTCTACGCTTCTAAGGGCAAACATGTTCATAGATACATGCTAATTAGTAAGGACAAACAATAAATAGCGTGGCGCACTGGAAGCTAAATATTACAACAAAACTTAATAGGTTACAACCTCTTGACAGAGGGAGTCCTCGCTCGTGGCGGTATCTTTGAAAAGGGCGAACTATTACACAGTTTACAGTATTTTGTTCGACGTCGTTTGGCGTCGCGAGAAAACAAGGGCCGAGAAGGATGACTTCAACACAGGGTTCCGCTGGAACAATGTCCTCAAATCTTATGTACCCGTGGGAAAAGAGGGGGGGGGGGGGGGAGTTTGAGAGTGAGGACTCGCTTAGTGATCAAGGGAGCCAGCACGGTCGAAGAGAAAACTCGTTTCAGTGGCGCGCTTGTCGGTAAAGGGGTGCCAAAACTGCCGCGGATGGAACGGTAATAAACTCGCCTGGTACTTCTGGCGCTCACTGAACTTCACCGCCCTAAAGTAGACTACACTGCACACCGTAATCCAGCCATTAGCTTCTGAAGCAATTAATTTGGCGAACTTTCTGAGCAACTGCCTGCTGCCTACCCTAGAATTTCCGGACACTTCCGCCGAGTTCCACATATATTTTAGGAGTTCTGGTATGGAGATTTTACACTGTTTGACTTTAGCTGTGGACATCTGTCATCTAGCAAATATAATAGATTCCTGTGAAGTTATCTATAGCTTTCACACGTCTCCGTTGCACAATAAGGCGATGGCACAAATTTTTCTGATCCGTCGTCTCCTGTAGTGTGTGGTTCCAATTTGATCAGGGTATCGTGTGTGTTTACACATTACACCATTGCGCACTTAGAGGATTCTGCCAGTTAGCTTTTCACGTGTACATGAGCACCAAGGCTAATTAATAAAAAATGCGTTACCTGAAAGAAGCCGTACCCCCCCCACTTCCCCCGCTCCTAGAAAACTATCCTATAACGGTGTTCTTGCAGCTAGAATTGAATGAATCTCGGAACCACCAGAAACGGTGTCCCGGCACGTCCGAGGTGCGCGTGCCTCCGGCTACCTGGCGCGCACGAAATTGGAGCTCCGGGCGCAAATTAGCCAGCGGCGAGATAGTGGCGAAAGTTCGCCCTGGCGCGCCGCCACAACTGGTCCCCATATCGGCGCGCTACCTCACCTGTTCCAGGAACTGGCTCCTCCACAAAGCGCCGTCTGGCGACCAGGCATCTGTCTGATAAACGCTAGACTCATCTCTCGTGATAAAGGCTTCTGAATACCGGGATACAAAGCATTTATTAAATACGACGCGGAGAAGAAATTGGAAGATGTAAAAGTGCGATGTGCAATTAGCATCAATCAACATATGGCAAGGGAGATGCACAGCTGAATTATTACGTCGCTAAAGTAGCGACCGGGTGACGGAAAGTTTTGTCCGACACACGTGTGACATACCAACTACAACTAATTTATACTTTCTCTATTCTCCATTTATCATTACTCATCAAATCATCATTACTTCCGTGTCTCCTGAAAGTAGTACACATTCACCGCTCCACATCTGGAGAAGTTTTATTTCACTGGTGCATAATCCTTGGTTTGTTATTCGAAAACACAGAGTTGCACCGGGCATAATGTAGAATTTCATGACATTGCCCCTCCATAATGTACTAATACAAATAAACCAAAAACCTTAAAGTACAGTACAAATGACATAGAGCGGAAGAACAGCCATGTGGTGTACGTAACAGATGAAGCAGCTATGAGGGTGGAAGAGAACTCAAAAAGATGTGACGTAATATTTTCTGGATACAAAAATGAGACAATAAGTCAGTGAGAATGAAGGGTCACTGAAGGTCACTGCATGACAGGTAACTCGTCACCCCAAAAATACAGTACAGGTCCTATGATCTCCAAACTTATTTTCTTCGGTGTACAAATCCCTCAGTAAAGATGACGCATTTAACAAAAGACTAGCGTATGTACGTATATTAATTCAAAAATGTAACATATAACCACAAGACTTATCAATTATTTACTCGTATTATTAATTTTAAAATTACGTAAAACAGGCATTCCTTTATAAATTCGATTTTCAGCATTTTTTGCCTAAAAATTAAAATAAAACTATTAATGATTAATTAACATCACGACAGCTGTATTAAATATTTATTGTGTCACGACCGGAGACAGATTGCAGGGTTGTGTCAGTATCGTCATATCAAAGGTCTGAAAACAACACTTTTAAATCATAATATTGGCACAACTCAGAAACTTGATGATGTAGTTAAGGAACAAAACCTCTCGTGACACAGTAAATATGCACTCATGCATTGGTACATCTGTGTTGGTTTTCATTACTCATTAATGTCAGTGTCCATCGGATGTGGAGACCAACAAGAGCTGGATTACTTGCAGAAATAATTCAATAATTCATGTGAATTCGCTTTTACAGCCAGTTTTTGCATCCTGTGTTAATTTTAAACGTGGTCTGATTATTAGTACCTTAGCAATTAAATAAGCTTAACAAAAGAACAACGAAGCGCAGCAATCCTCATCCCCGCGCGCGTTGAGCTAATGAAGCTGGACAGAGAAAGTTTCGAAGACAGATGATTTTGGCACACTGCATTCGCATTTGAGAAGTGAGCTGAGTACTTATGATTAAGCATTTGAGATTAGCTGCAACTATTTCGATTATGAACAAGGGAAAGAAAGGAGAGGGAAAGACTCTTCGCGCTCCTGCTAAGCCTGACCTTGTGGGGCAGACTTCCCTCATGGGCGGCAGTAAAGCATTATTGCTTAATGGGCGGTGCTGGAGCGGCGCGGCGCAACGACTTCAGCCGCGGTGACAGCTCCGCGCTGAAAAGGTCAAGTCCAACATCTGCCGCGTCTCGCACAGGCGCTCCATTAGGCGCGGTCTGCCCCACCTCTTCCAGCAACCACGTGCAATGTGCCTCCCATTCATCACCGCACTCTTTCCATTTCTTCTTCTCAGAACGCTCACTGTGCGTCTACCCTCTATCCGAGTCACTGGATCTTTTTCTCTGTTCTGCCTCTACAGAAACGTACATCGTCATTCTAAATAAATTACGCGAGTCCCTACTTCTTCCTGACAATACGGATACCTAGCTCAAATAGGAAAGGTGGAGAGAGTGGGCGTCCTGTGATACCTCAAATCGTTCACTCGCACTGAGCCGAGTTGTTCTGCACTGGCTCCGTCACGTGCACTTTTCTCGTCAATATTATTCGCGAAGAAACTTACTTTACTTTTTTAAGGCTTTAGCCTTGTACGCTTAGTGGATACCGGTTCTATACACTGTGGCGAAATAATATCTGCTCAAAAAGCAAATGTAATAGTGTAATATCAAAACTAACGCTCTTAAACATCAACTCTCAATAATTCGAGGGAAACATTTAGCTGAAACTTTCCCACATAGAGAATGGTTACAAAACCTAAGTGTGGTTTACTCTGAACTGGAGTTTGAAGAGTACAAGTGTGCCGAGAGATCAGTTCACTAAATTCAAGCTGCTCTGGCGTACGCTTAAATGAAGTCAAGTCGTGAAACGTTACTATGGAAAATTTACAAAACTTTTCTCAATGTGAAATTAAAGAGCCACATTCGTGTGGCTGACGTTTGGATAGTGAAAGTAAGGCTTACAGATATTAGTCAACATTTTCGTAGCTATTTTTTGCATGCGGTACATACGGAATACGGTATAAAAGTTGTAGAAGAAGAAGTAAATCGTGTCATACATTAATGTACGTTTCCTCAAATGTGAGCTGTAACTACTGAACAAAGTCTACAGGAGGAAAGGGGGTAAGGGAGAAATCTCCCATCCGCGATTGGAGTGATCAGAGAGGAACATCCGTTCAGTTGAACAATGACAGGCGGAAAAAATGTGTATGGCTTAGTCGAAGGAATCACTCCGACATTCGTCGTCAGTGATTTACGGAAATCAATGAAAATCTAAATCAGGATGGCTCAACGTGCATTTGAATATCGCTCCTCCAATGTGCTTATTCCCTCGACAGCTACTTACAGAGATCTGTGGAGGTCCTTGATCGCTGCTACACTTCTACAGAGAATATCCCGTATTAATACACTTCGCCAGTTAAGTTTCGCAAATAACAAGCTTCACTGGATTAGCGAATAAGGTCGACGCCTCTCTCTCTCAACAAAGCTTCGGTATACGACAGCTACGCCGGCCGTTGTGGCAGAGTGGTTCTACGCGCTTCAGTCCGGAATCGCGCGACTGCTACGGTCGCAGATTCGAATCCTGCCTCGGGCATGGATGTGTGTGATGTCCCTAGGTTAGTTAGGTTTAAGTAGTTCTAAGTTCTAGGGGACTGATGACCTCAGAAGTTAAGTCCCATAGTGCTTGGAGCCATTTGAACCATTTACGACAGCTACGTATTCCCCACTTAACAAGTGTCGTATGTACCTAAAACCACTGAATTCAGCATCGCCCATAAATATTTCCGTTTGTTCCGCAATGCGAGTTAATCTGCACTCAACCCCTTAATCGAAATACCAGTACCAAAAATTCAATGATAAAAGACTGTCATTTTGTTGGATAACGCGTGCGAGCGCCGCGATTAATTCTTCGTCATTGCGATTCAGCTACCATGCCTCAGTGCCAGTGTGTAGAGAGCCTTTAACTCAGAAATTGCAGGCCAGTCTTAAAACTAAATGTACGTCAATGATCATTTGGCACGGAGTCTACAGTATTTCTCACGGGTGCACCAGCAATTTCATTGCAGAATGGGATAAAAAACAATACAGACATATGAATTGCCTGCGAATCCGTGTGACTGACACAGGCATCTAGACAGTAAGTGCCAGTTATAAGCAGTTATAGATGTGTGGTTTTAAAATCGGACAATAATTTACAAAATACCTTTTCGCTGGAAACTATCCAACGTAAACCTCAAATATTTATTTGTTATTACATCGTCTGTGTAGTTCAAATGGCTCTGAGCACTATGGGACTCAACTGCTGAGATCATTAGTCCCCTAGAACGTAGAACTAGTTAAACCTAACTAACCTAAGGACATCACACACATCCATGCCCGAGGCAGGATTCGAACCTGCGACCGTAGCGGTCTCGCGGTTCCAGACTGCAGCGCCAGAACCGCGCGGCCACTTCGGCCGGCGTCTGTGTAGTACCAACAGGCGTGAGAACGTTGTAAAATCGTTTCTTGGTTGTACGAGATGCTTTCACCATTTCAAACTGCTCAAGGTTTTCATTAAATCGCAAAAAAATATTACATAAGAATAATTGCAAAGACAGGACATGTGTATTCGATGAAAACAAATACTGATTGCTGGATGTAGTGAGAAAACTAGCAAGATGAATACGTGTTGATAATATGTGGGCTTGACACTGAGGATAAAAGAGATAACTCAGGGCCTATCACTTGTGTTAGTAAACTTATTAGAAAACGTAAGCCACTACAGTGAGACGCCATTCACGAATACCGGAGGAAATCCACTACAGAATATACAATTACTGGACAATTTTCAAGCGCACATTATAATACACACACCACAGATGTTTTCCACACAACACAAAAAACAACCTCAAACTTACCGTATGCAGCAGTCGCTCAGTAGGCACATTCTTGATCATTCGCTTTGTCAGAGGGATTTTATATATTTTGAAACGAGACACAAACACGTTAGTTTATGTTACTTCTAAGATAGCTCTATTGAGATGTAACAAAGTTAAAATTCACGTGTTTCGTTATACCTAACAATAAATGTAATGTGTGCATTAATATTTCTTTGGGTAATTACTTATGGAGCCCAGCAAACATCCTTTAATGTTCATCGTTCTCAGTAATATTACTTCCTGTAAAGCTTGTTTCCATAATATTCTTTTATGATGATGATGATTGGTTTGTGGGGGCGCTCAACTGCGTTGTTATCAGCGCCCGTACTAAGTCCCAACCGTTGCTCAGTCCAATCTCACCACTTTCATGAATGATGATGAAATGACGAGGACGACACAAACACCCAGTCATCTCGAGGCAGGTAATACTCTTTTATGATCACCGTAACAGGACAACAGCGTATAAACACAAACACATTTATCTCTTACTAAAACGTAAAACAAATTACCTTCAGTTTTTATCTTCTGCTTCAGTACGACATCCAAGAGGCAAAATTGTACAGAAAGTGGGACGACAAAGGAAAGAATGGAGCAAAAATTATTTATCTGCTGTGCACCATAAATATATAATTATCGTTATCTTCTTCATTACAAGCAACGATGGTCTCGATACGAACAAATGGATAGCAATGATATTTAAAAACGTTACAAGAGTTCACTCATTAAACTGCGACTTGTAACCCATCTCAAACCTTCTTTCAGATTACAAATCACTACGAAAGGAAAATTAAGGTTTAGCGTTCCGTTGACGATTTCGTCATTGGAGACAGCACGAACTCGGATTGGGGAAAGAATCGGCCGCGTGCTTGATCAAAGCAAATACACCACTATTTACATAAAGATTACAAACCAATAAGAAAGGAAAATTAAGGTTTAGCGTTCCGTTGACGACTAGGTCATTGGAGACAGCACGAACTCGGATTGGGGAAAGAATCGGCCGCGTGCTTAATCAAAGCAAATACGCCAGTATTAACATAAAGCGATTTAGGGAAGAAACTCTAGATCCTGATGGCCGGAGGATGTTTTAACCGCCGTCTTCACGAATGCGAGTCCACTGTCTTACCACTCTTACCTCTTTGCTTGGACCGATAACCACGAGACTTTACATACTGGTAGTTGAGAAACGTGGTTCGGTTGAAACAGTGCAATAAGTACTCTAATATCAACGATTTTTTTCGTGCTTCATTGCGGCTTTACGTACATACTTCGTGATGCAAACAACTTGAGACAGAGCGACACGCCGGCCGCGGTGGTCTCGCGGTTCTAGGCGCGCAGTCCGGAACCACGCGACTGCTACGGTCGCAGGTTCGAATCCTGCCTCGGGCATGGACGTGTGTGAAGTCCTTAGGTTAGTTAGGTTTAAGTAGTTCTAGGGGACTAATGACCACAGCTGTTAAGTCCCATAGTGCTCAGAGCCATTTGAACCATTTGAACAGAGCGACATCACACCCGTCCATTTACACGTTCTGTTTTTCAGGCCAATGTGTGATCGCAGTAGTGTTGCAGACAACAGCGATGCAATATGGCTGCAAAACACTCCAATATATTGGTATGGTCGGACAATATTGGTTACGGAAGAACCTGTTGTCAACGTAATGCCGAAGTGGTGCTGGTTTTGTCGACCAACGGCGGAGAATTTTTCATATGGCCGAGCCACATCAGCCGCTGTTTGTCTGTAAATACTTCCCTCTCAGTCTCAGCTTTGCTTTTTCTCACGCTAACTGCTCTGCAGTGACAAATCGCGTAATACGGGAGGTGAAAGAATATTATTGCACTTCAAATTCGACAGCTCCCGTATTACGCGATTTGTCACTGCAGAGCAGTCAGCGTGAGAAAAAGCAAAGCTGAGACTGTGAGGGAAGTATTTACAGACAAACAGCGGCAGATGTGGCTCGGCCATATGAAAAATTCTCCGCCGTTGGTGGACAAAACCGGCACCACTTCGGCATTACGTTGACAACAGGTTCTTCCGTCACCAATATTGTACGCCAGCTGGCGTGCGTACGCTTATTAGTTGCCTAAAGGATTGTAGAAGTGAGCAAACGAGACAATCGTGAATTTCATAAATGTGCTACGAACATGTCTGACCAGATTTATGGAACGAAGAAAATATAACTAAAACGAAACCAGAAAAAAGACATTCACACTGCTACCATCATAATAAAAGTTCTACGGTAGTGATCCACAATTTTATTCGATGCATGTTCTTAAGCTTATAAACTTTTTGAAGCTTCATCATGTTTCTTTCCTCGTTCATTGTTTGTTACGGTCTTTTTACACAGTATTTTCCACGTCCACAGAATCCGACCATAGATGAATAACATTTATGTAATTCCTATAGTTCTCCCACTGTGCTGAATCAAATAAAATATTACTATATACAACTGACTTATTTCAAACAACTTTAATGAATGCCTTGTGTCCTTCCACCAAAACGCTGCTGAAACCCTGGTATGAAGAAACATAATGACGAAAAGAGTACTTAAGAGAGATACATCGAACTTCTTTGTGAATAAACAGTAGTCAAAAACAGCATGGTGATCGCCAGTCTAGTTGTAATTGCTATACAGTTTTTCATATAGGTGTTGGTCTCAACAATACTCGGATCAATTGCCTGTACGATAGACCAAAAATCATGTTTCAATACCCAGGAAAAGGTAGGCATGCTGCATCACTTCACGAGTTAATAGTTTTGGAAGCTGTTCGCTCCACACCCCCTCCCCTCCGCCCCATCCGCAAAAAAAGTCCAAGATGCTTTAACTTTTTTTCCTTGTAAAGTTTTTTCTTTGTGGAATGCAAATGCGGGATAACTACAATCACTTCATCTAGCTCGCTTTCGTATCGATCATTTTGAGCCCATACTATGGTCTGTGTAAACACTTCTGGACTGGTCCTAAAATGTGTTGCAGCAGAGACTGCCGGGCAACAGTTGCAGGTAACGTGCCAACCATGTGAATGCAATTCATATGTCCAGGAGTATTGCCGGGCTATATTGTAGGCAATACGCAATTTTTATGTCCCCCGTCAACGTACCTTCAGCATGTTACTTTAATGAACCCTCCATAAAGGAAAAAAGTTTTTTACCCTGATTGGTCTATTACTATCGCTACAAATTATTGCTACACTATGAATTCCGCCGCTATAGGAATGCTTTAGCGGTGTCTACGTGAAAGATCTAATACAATCAGAAGCATCTGTTGGAGTGGAAACGCTACGGTAGACGAAAGACATGTGCGGCAGCTGTGTGTGAATGGACGGCGATTCCCACGCAAGGATGGAACTCCCTGCCACTGCCACAAAACGCACTGTATTTTATGGCCTTTTAATCGCTATGGAGCCTGCATACGGAACTGGCCGCATTACGCCTAATTACAGTCGCCCTCTACCCTTGCGGCGTCGAACCCTGTCGTAACAGCTCTGAATCAAAAAAACTGGCCCGCTGTGCTGCGAGAAGCAATATTTTAATTAAATCAAGATAATACAGGGAGATTAAATTTACAGGGCGCACAGGAAAAAAGAGTGTGTAATTCGGACTGGCTGGTTCATTCAACTCGGTGGTACCGGCGGAGAGTGTCTGTAAATTCAGTTTTTAATAACGCTGTGCGGGACAGCGGGGAGCTGTGACACACACACACACACACACACACACACACACACACACACAGTTTTGTCAATTACGGGTAGGGCGCTTTCCCGCTATCCCCATGGGCGCGGTCTATCATTATCCGCAGATAGCATCTACATTACAGCTACCGTAATCTCATTTAACAATCAGACACAGGAGCTGGCTGGACGGCGCCGGACCTGATGGACGCAGCTGGCGCTGCTGGCCCGCCGACCTGCAATTAGGTCAGAGACGCTTTAATTACTCGACCTCTGACAGCGGAAGGGGCACCTCCTCTTTTTTGGCTCCTTCCTCACTGCCCTCCGCGGTGGGCGCGCCGCTTCCTGCCGCCTTTCTTGCCGTCTAGTTCTAGAGAAACATTAGGTTGCTGCACAGGTACCTAGCGTTTTTCCGTAAGTTTAATAAACAGAACAGATACACATAACATTAGACTTTGGTCGTCGGTAACCAAGGTACATAGACTTGAAAGGTAGGCCATTCCGGCGAGTGCGCTCTCATTGGCCAGCAGTGCTTACGTCACTTGGCAGCCAGGCGCTGGCGCAGTCGCGCTTTCGCTAATGGGACCTCACGGGGTGAAATATTTTTTCACGGTTCTTTCCATTTGATTTTGAGTTATCTCATTGACGGGGTTCAAGATGATTTGAAAGAATTAGTATTTGAAATATCTTAGTTGCGAATATAACAGAACCACAACTCCAAGTTCTGTAATGATTGTCTGCAACAAATTACTTGTCATTGTCACATCAAAATCGTAATACACTGGCTGCTTCCACTTTGAAAATAAACCTCTTATCATGGCTACTTGAGCGTTCTACCGGGGTCCAAGTTTGACATCGTCAGATGACTCCTAGCTCACTCGACTGTCAGTTTTCATTTCATCACAGGTTAGGACAGCCATGGTCTCAAATGGTACAAACACTGCTGACCTAGGCTTAAATAAATCTAGTGCTTCCTGTTTGAAACTTAAACTGCTTAGTCTGCTTTTGGACTGTTGATCGACAGGGCGAAGTATAGTTCTTTCTTCTGAACTAAACAGATGCTTTTGAAGATAAAATTCTCAGAGAAAGGGCGTTTGCAATGTCCTCCGAACTCCACACCTTTTTTTTCTTTTTTTCTCCATCACGCACCGAGGCTGTCATACTAGTTGCACTAATCAGTCAAAATACAAAATGGAAGCCGATAAGAAAAGCAAAGCTGTCGTATTAGCAGATTCTCCTTATAAGAATGAACTACAAGATGTCAGCGCAGCAAAGAAAAGAAAGAAGGAAAGAAAGAGAGGAAGAAGTCAAAAATGTCAGGACAGGGAAGACGGCACAAAAAAAAAAAAAAAAAAAAAAAAAAAAAAAAAAAAAAAAAAAAAAAAAAAAAATTGGGAAAAGTTAAAAGATAAAAAATCTAAAAGTACACCAAAGAAATCAAAAAGAAGAGAGATCAGAGGCTTTAAGAAGAATAAAACCAAGAAGCTGATGGAGGAGAGTGAATCAGAGATCAGAGGGAGAGGAAGATGAGTGTCTCTACTGCGGGATCTTTACTCCATTTCTAATGCTGGCGGGCCACATACATTTTCTTATTCTCAATACCGATTTTTTAAATATTCCACATCCCTTAGTTTAAACTGTTCATTAAACAACTTTGTCTTAAATTTTATGTGATATTCGCAATAATTTCAACGTTTATGAAAGAATTTCGCAAAAAGTACTTTATCCCATTCTGCTCCGTGGATGGGGTAAAACGGAAACATGCAATCACTTCTCTGAAAACATGTAAAAACTACAAAACAAAGAGTTTCAAGTGATGTGCAAGTAAGGTACGTAACAACATACCACAAGGTCACTTTGTATAATTTTAAGGAGTGTTTTCGGTATCATATTTTACACAAATTGTTAACAATTAAGTATTCTATTCCACCCCGGGTTTCCCTACCTGACTGACGAATCCTTGATGTCTCAGAATACGTCCTAACAATCGGTATCTTCATTTGGTCAAATTCTGCCACAAATTCCTTTTCTCCACAGTGTCAATCATTAGCTTTCCTTAGTTATCCTATCTACAAAAAAAATTTCAGCTGTTTTCTGTAACACCACATTTCAAAAGCTTCCAGTATCTCCTTGTCCCAACTGTTTATCGTCTACTTCCGCACAAAGTTATGTTCGAGACAAACACCTGCAGAAAACATTTCTTACCATTTAATGTCTATTCGTTGCAAACGAATTTTCCTCTTTCAGAAACTTTTTTCTTCCTACTGCCAGTCCGCATTTTGTATCCCTCTACTATGACAACTGTCAGTTATTTTACTGCACAAAGAGCGAAACCAGATTGTTACATTGTCTCATTTCCTAACCTGGTTCCCTCAGCGTCAACTGACTTCTCCCACTATAATGGTCTTAAGTGATGGCGTAGGCTTCTGTGGCCAGAGTCAGTTGACAAAGTTCTCTGAGTGTGATACCGCGTCATTATGTAAAAGACTACACTGGAGAAACCATCGTTTTCGCCACAGTTACAGTGGCCGAAACGTTAGTTTCTGCAGTAGAGTTTTTTTACATTCTGACGCGTTCCATACTCAGAAAACATTTGTCTTTCTTACATTTATTTGTGTTTGTCTTCCTCAAGTCTACTCTACTCCGTTCACCTTCTATTCCTAGGCCTTTGTTGTCTCTAACAGTTAACAACGTTATCGGTAAACCTTGAAGTTTTAACGGCTTCTACTTGAACTTGAATTCTCTTTGTAAATTTCTCTTTTGTTTCCTTCACAGAATGTTGAATGTACAGAGTGAATAACGTAGGGGATAGGTTACAACCCTGTCTCACTTCCTTCGCAACTACTGTTTCACTTCCAAACTTTCTTTTTAAAAACATTCTCAAACGCTTTCTCTAAATGCACAGATACGACGAAAGTTGTATGGCTACGATCTGTGACGCGGGAGACTCCTCCCTTCAATCCAGTATGGATCTAAATTGGAGCTCATTAATGAAGCTTCTCAGTCTAATGTTATTTGGTGGTATCAATGAACTTGCTGTTTGTCTTTGACTGAGCTCTATAAGGAGGTCAAATATGTACGTAACTGAAACGTATGCAGCGGGATAACCTGAACAGGAGAAACTGCACATACGAAACGTTAAGATTAGCATGATAGAGAAAATGGGGAGGTATTCCAGAAAATAGACTAGTAGAGACTTGAATGGAAATCACTTTATTGGACGGAACATCGAGGAGACTGCTGTTTAGAGTATTTCCCGGGTAGCATTGAAGGGAAAGAGGGCTGGGAAAAACATTCAGGTGAGGAAAAAGGAAGGTTATTAAATTTGCTGGTTCACCTGGTCTTCCTGAAATAGTTTTTCATAGCTTGCCAAATTCATTCCAGGCGAATACCGAGACCCTTTCTTCAACAAGGCCATGTTAGATTTCCGTGCCTGTCTTTTCCAGCTGAGCCATACAGTACATTTAATGAAGCTCAGCTGAAGAGACATTAGACGCTTTAAAATCTTACTTCCTTCCTTCCTTCCCTCGCCACCCTCTACCAGATTACAGATCCAAGAGAAGACACATCCTTCTAAATGATACCCGCCCCATAGGATACAGTTCCGCGCACAAAGACAGTGTCGTAATGGACTAGTGTTGTATTGCATCCAATTAGAATGACACCTTGAACGATGCTGAACAGCATTCTTTAGCATTTTTGCCACACTGCAATCAGGACGTTTAATCCAGTTTAACTGGACAGAGACAACCTGAAGAGATGGAGCTTCATAACAGAAGATACGTCCTGTGATTGTGGACAAGAACAAACCACAAGCCACATGCTCCAGTGCCTTTTGTGCCCTACATCCTGCACGAAGATTGATCTCTTGCAAGTCACTCCAAGCTCCTTGGAGGTTGCAAAGTACTGGGCACATGTAATATAAATACAGTTTGTGTGTATATATTTATTGATGTGTATGGCAACTGTAAATTTGTATGCTTCTGATTCGAGAGTAAAAATCCAGTTTAACTTGAGCATTATCTAAAAATCTAAAATTATAAACAACGTACGGAAATAGTACAAATTTCGTACGCATTAACTATGGAAACCGAATTATGAACCACCAGGGGGACCATTTTGGTTAATACATGGTACCATGTTATCGTACACATCGCCGAATGCTGTTCCTGCACTAACTACTAAAATTCATATATATTCCGCATATGTATCCGGATACAAGGTTTCAAAAAAAATAAACAAATAAAAAATCTCATAACTCACGTCACAATAGTTTTTTCCTGAAATCAATAAACATAGAAATAGCAGTAATGACGTAAAACGAAGTTTTTACTTTTTCGTTTTCTGAGTTCTACGTTCGCTAAAACAAAAAACTTCCTAACTGATCCGATAATTCTTCCACAGCTCTCTCTTTTGACCTTCGTTACGAATAGGGAACAGATATACTGTGGACGATAAGTGTTTTAGATTGGATTCGAAGACTGAGAAACTGAATGCTGTAGCTCTGAACAGCCCGAAGCAAGAAAATTATTCACTATCGCGCGCGTGGGCAGAACGCATTCGAATTAACAACCCAAATCCTACAAGACTGCAAGCAAGAAAAACACGCGGAAGCACACTAATGGCAGCAAGAAAGTCTCTGCAGACATCGGAGAAATTCTCGAAATTCACTCACCACCGATATCTAAAAGGTCCCTCGGCAGTAGAGAGATCGAAACTGAATGAATAATTCAGCGATTAGGCTGAACCGACAAAGGAGACTTCTCTCCGAGGAGTTTATTCGACCGAATAAAGAAGCAGTATAAATCTAGACGGAATACGACAATTGAAAGACCTGATTTAGAGATAAAAAGAAAGAGAAACGAAATTTACATATAATTTAAGATCTCATTAAAATGGGGTCAATATAACCTCCGACAAGAGGACATCGAACGGCTGCGGTTCTGCCTGGCCCCTTTAGAAAATACTTAGAGGGAGTAAGTCCTCGACTGTTAACTTCTCTTAGCGCTACGCACAGGAAGAAATGACGCACAAACGACCCACACATGTAAGCGCAAAAGATGTCATTTTCTTGATGAGAGGGACTGCAGGTGCAAGTCTATAATCCGCCATTAAATTTACTCTCTGGTTATGTATATCGGATGCTTTATATTTATCTTCATAAGGTGGCAATGCCATTCATTAGCAATCATTCTGAAAAAGAAAAAAAATAAAATACAGCAATACTGCCTGTGATATACTGTCGTTTCCTCGCGGCTTCATCCTTTCCAATGAATTTACAAAATTTATCATCTAACTCCGATCTCATATCCAGTTAATTTCTATGTTTTAGAGTTATAGTGCAGTTGCAGATACTATTTATTATGCACGGTTACATTATGTTGATAACTGTTTGTGCAGTTGTCTTGTTAAAAAAAAAAAAAAAAAAAAAAAAAAAAAAAAAAAAAAAAAAAAAAACAACTACAGTTATTACACAGAATAATCAGTTATTATCTGAACAAGAAGTCAAAACTATTCATTGCTTGAACCGACATTAGTAACTGGTTCCATTACTTATAACTATATAAGAGTCAAGCTAAAAGCTAAAGCATGTGTACAACTGTTTCTATTATGTCATGTACAATTGGGAGATTTTTCACTATTCTCAGTTCATCAAAGGAATTAAGCTTTTTTGTTTATTGTATATGTAATAGAAGAGATCACACGTACAAACATTTGGCTGATAAGTAACAAAAATGGTTCAAATGACTGAGCACTATGGGACTTAATTTCTGAGGTCATCAGTCCCCTAGAACTTAGAACTACTTAAACCTAACTAACCTAAGGACATCACACACATCCATGCCCGAGACAGGATTCGAACCTGCGACCGTAGCGGTCGCGCGGTTCCAGACTGTAGCGCCTAGAACCGCTCGGCCACTCCGGCCGGCTGATACATAACACTGGAGCTTCTCTTCATTATGATACACACTACACAGTTATTATGAATGGTATTTAATAATTCTACTGAAGCTAGATGTTTCACAGACGTCATCTATGCTTTCGGCAAAATGTGCATTATATGACATCAATGAAACGTGGAAACTTCATCTACTTATCGATGCTAATTTCCAATTCGTCTGTAAGTGTTTATGATGCTTTTAATCTAAAGTCCTTAATTTTCTTTACCTTTACGGTTCATTATCAGTTCCTATTACATGAAACTACATTTTATTAATTTCATATCTTTACTCAGTGCAGCGCTTCACAATTTTACAAGAAGCTCCAGGGCAGCTTTCTCACCTAATATTAGTGGCTATCTCGGTTATTTTCCTCGATCTAATACGGTAAACCTGCTACAAAGCGTGTTGCAACTCCTAACCTTTGTTCCGTCAGAAAATCCGGTAGCGCATGAACTGCCCACCCCGAAGTGCTCAGACAGTTGTAGAAAAATCCCAAACACCGCCAATTTCTTGAACCCCTCCTCCCCCCCCCCCCCCCCCCCCCAGGTTATCGTAGCTTCATTCGACAATTCAGCATCGCTATCAGAATTTGTCGCATGTCATTATTTCAGGTGATCTTCGCCCAAAGCCACCCACAATATTTTTAGGAAGTCAACTTACACCTTACACGCATCAACATTTCTGTTTCTTTCAGAGGTTCACGAGTCAGTGAACAAATTAACATGTTTTTCGTAACGATTTTATCTAGCCAAACCACATCCTAATATCCAGTTAGAGTAGTATTTGACACTTTAATTAGTAAATTTGAAGCTTATCATAATTCTTACGCTGGAGCATACAACATTAAATCTCCGAAGTTCACGGCAGCAAAGCAAGAAATATAAATAGCTACTGGGACTCTAACAAACTGACAATGATATTGATCTAAGGTTAGCAAAACTCGTTCAGTAACTCACAAAAAAAAATTGTTTTGTACAAACTATATCCTTTCACAGTTGTGTTGGGGCAACTATAGATCTAAAATAATTACTGAGAAAATCTATAAATATAGATTCTATTTAGTGAATGTAATACCGCAAGGGGAACACACAAAAAATAAAAAAAAGTGTAATAGAGCACAATGACACGTCTCTTAATAAGTAAATGGAAACTTGAGAGGCAAATTAGACAATTTTGTTAGAGTGAGATGCGAAACCAAAGATCTTTTTAGAGATCATAACCATCGTCATGTGACATCATGGAGAATAAAGGCCTCCTGTAGACAAGTGGATTACGGTCGCTCCTGCATGTCTACTAATGCCGTTAACGTCGGTTCTTCCACTAGCCCTCTGAATAAGCCTCAGGTTGTGAATGATTTCCTCATGAAAAGGGTGCATCTCACCACCGTCAGTCAAAATTGTTAGTACACACTGACTGCAAGGTCTTCGTTTCAGACACATTTTAGCTTTACGTTAGTTCTGAAAACCCTGTTTAGTTAAAAGAAACCACCTCATTTTTACTCTTTCGTTTGTTTCTTTTGCTGTTTATCAACTCGTTGCCTTCAACGGCCTTAAATGCAATTAGTTTTATGACGAGAGTGTTAATCTGTACCGATTTATTTTCGATGTCTTAGTTATACACCAGTTTATCTCACTGTAACTGAGTTTAAGGGTTTCTCTCTATTTGACATCTCAAGTTCTTCCACTGCGCCAGGAATTTATCCATGCTCAGTAATTGTGTGCGTTTTGTCACTCATTCAACGAGTTTTAGTGCACTGCCAGCATTTATTTTTCCACCACCTTCCTGAGGAGCGATAGCATTGTTCTTTTACCCTGGAGTGGTACGATTTTGACAAGCGATCTTCCAGTACTCCGCAGACTCAGAGCTGCATTGAAATCAACTGACTGTGCGATGGGCGGCGAATCCATTGAATCACTCGTCTGACGGCACCAGAGCGAACAAAAAACTAGCGTCGACCGGTCGGAGGCGGCCATTATGCAGACTGGCTTTAAGCGAATGAGACGGAAGAAAGAACGTCAAATCGATCTTGCACTAAAAGGGGACAGTGATCCCAATTTCATTTGAAGGTCGGTGGCGGTGCCAGCCAAACGTAATACATGGTCACACGCTGCACCTGCGACGCATAGGCGGTGGGGCACTATTCCCACAGCAGGTGGCCGTGTGTTCGCATTAGCAGACTGCGAGCTCCGCCAATTAATATGTGCACTGGAAATGAAGCATGGGTACAGGCTGCAGCGAACAGTCTTCTGCCGGCGCGAACCTCTGCCACCCGCTGCGGGTGTGCCGTTGGGGGCAGGCGCTGCTGCCATATGCGCATAAAAGGCAGAGCAGCCGGCGCGGCGTCATAACGCAGACAATTAGCTTTGCGCTCACCGACCGCACGTCTTATTGTTTGCAAATCGGCTGACTGTCGTCCAGCAGACTATCGGTTGCGACTCTAGGCTAGCACAGCATGCTAAATCTTGCGAATTTCCCTATTACTACATGCCCGTTACAGAACAGGTTCTCCGTCCACTGTACCACGCTATCTATCGCAGATACTGGCTGTTATGTGTGTCCTCATGATCAGAGGGAATTCACAGTGGAATCTGTCGTGACCTTCGTTATTAAACAAGACAGCGCTTCCCTTGCAGCGATTTATCGTACTCGAAGGAACTCTGCATAGGATAAGCCAGGAGCAACACGAACGCGTTTGTCATGCTGAAGACAATTTCGCATAAACAAGGTTCATATTATTAGGTTGGTGCAGAAGTTTGTACAGTTTTTGTTTTGCATGTTGGTATTCCGGTTGATTTGGGTTTTATTTATCGATTGTCATTTTTATTGGTAGTTCACTGTTGCTACTTGGGTTTAAGTATAACCATTTGCAAATAGCGAGTAGAGCTGTAGAAGCTAGGAAACAAAATACCAAGTGCATAAATCGGAGCAGCTCCGACATATTCTTCTGTTTGAATTCATTGGGAGAGAATCTTTTGCGTCGTGTATGGGAATAATTCCAATGGACAGAGCATAGCAAGAAAGTGGTTTTCTCAATTTCAGGAGGAAGTTTTCACCTTAGTGGCTCTCTACGTTCAGGAAGACCTTTGGGGTTTTATGAAGATCGTTTAAACGCATTAATCCATGTCATTGTACCAACGTCGTGCGACATTTTTATGCAACGGAGAAAGTTCAACAATCTGGTGTACGAGTACTGCATGCTCTAAACCAAATGGGATAGCTGTGAAAACGACTACGTTTATCTTACAATGACTTTCTTGATGCTGTTAAAATATCAGTAATTTTAAACAAATCACTATCATGTGTGCCTTTACACTGTAATAGGCAGCTCCAGAGTTCCGTCCCGCAGTCTGTTATGCACACATTGCTCCGTCAGGCGCTTTCAACTGTGATAAAAGAGTCCTCACACAAATTTCCTGTTCTCCTTTCGTGTTTAGCAGGTTTCAGCGCGTTTAACAGCCTACGTGGAACCAAATAAATAATTAACACGTTTCTGGGACCTATGATCTGGTCCGATGTTTTACGTAATCAATAGTTTAACTCATCCCTAGTCACAAATACGGCTAGAGGTCAGTGTGTCTAAAGACAAATGCACTGCATCCTCAAGCCCTTTCTACGTATCTGTGTCCACAGATACAGAAAACGTGTAAACGTCTTTAACTCTTGTTAGAGTTCTGACGGTAGACTTGCGCCTGGCCTGGATTATCGTCTGCTTCAATCAGAATTATGACTACCACTCCAAAGGCTACAACTTGGAAGCCGATCGTGATTACATTTTAATACAACATTCTGCCGTATACATTGAACCGGACGTTGTCTTGTTTTCTGCAGTGCGTTTCTGCAGCGTTGGGAGTCAAGTGAACTCCTGCTACGCGTCATTATCTTGCATAATATTAAAAATTAACCTTCCTTACTTTAAATTCATATGATGTCAGATCATGTCAGTGTGCTACATTTCACGACGTAATAAGCGTTGCATTGCGTACATCTAAGCTCGCTGCGCGACACACACACACACACACACACACACACACACACACACACACACACACAGAGACACAAACAAAAAATTAAAGCACCTGTAAGGGGAGGAAGAAACGAAATGAAACTTTACGAGTTGGGATGGTACGTGGTGTTATTTGAGAGATTACAAAATCTAGTCAAATTTACATACAACTTGGCACTACAAGCCCACTTATCAGTACGGCGTTCCACTCCTTCTGGCCTGGATTCATGTACTGTTACAGTTCGGAAGCGTGCCACAAAGCCGTTGTGTCCTCTTCTTCTACGACAAGTTGGCCCACAACTGTTATAACTGACAATTGATACCATGGATACTGGCTGTGGGACAGAGTCCACGGCCGAGCTGGTCCCACACGTGTTCTATGGCGACAGATGTCGGAATGTTGCTAGCCACGGCAGTACCTCAACATCACGCAGACAATTCACAGATGTGAGGACGATCACACTGTTCATTTGAAAAATGGCACCAGGTACTGTCTCATCAAAGATAACACACGAGGACGCAGGATATCGATGACGTACCAATGTGCCAAGTTCCCTCAAGCAGTACTAGCCGTGACCTGAAGTCACACTCGATGGCTTCCCACACCATGACTCCACTTCTGTGCCATTCCAAAACATTGTACGAGTGGGAACTCTTGAATGGTCGCCGCCATACTCACCGACTATGGTCATCTGGGTTACTGAAGAATCGCGATTCCTCGCTGAACACAAAGCGACGCCTTTCATCAGCAGTCCATGCTTGACCCGGTCACGACATCATTCCAAATGCAGGCGTTTGCGTTGTTGTGTTAACAGCGGCCCAAGCGTGGGACGGCGGTTCTTTAGTCCCTGTATGCCCATCTTTTTTAGAAATGGTTGTGGGACTCGGCTGATCGATAGGAGATATCAAATTAAATACGTTTCAGCCATCAATTTTCTACCTTATTTTATTTGGCAACAAGTTTCAGCGTTTTACTACGCCACCGTCAGGCCCCTGCCCGATACATAGGAAGAATCTACCTCGGTTGTGTTCAAAACAGGGGCCTGCAGGTAACAGTCGAAGCGATCCTTGTAGCAAGTAGATATCTACTAATACCAGTATTGCTGGCCCCTGTTTTGAACATAACCGAGGTAAATTCTTCCTACACGTCGGTCAGAGGCCTGAAGATGGCGTAGTAAAACGATGAAACTGATTAACAAATAAAATAAGGTAGAAAACTGACGGCTGAAAATTATTTAATTCGGTAATTCTTTAGTCCATCTGCTGCGAGTCTTCGATAAAAGTTGTGGGATGACCCAGAATGTTGTTTGTTCTAGGACGGCAGATGTGAAGGGGTTGCGACGTACTGACGTACTTCGTGCACAATGCGGTGATCATAGCTTCTGGTGGTCAGATGTGGTTAATCGGAACCCCGGCGAGTACACTTGGCGTCACGTTCCAATGCTGCTCTAATTAGGACACTGTTACCCTCATATGCCCCACCAATCTCGATACTGCCCGATTCGACCGGCGAGTCAAATGGGGACCAACAACGAGGCCCCTTTTGCTGATAAGTGTCTAACCCGAGAACGCGCCATCTTCGTAATCTTCACGGCGATCACTTGGCACCTGACACTGTTCACGCCTCTTATATACCCTACAAGGCCCTGGTAACAACACTAGATATGAACAAGACTAATGCGCGCTGGTGACCGTTCTACCTGTCAGAGAGAACTGCAAACTTTACATAACCTATCCATGGTGTGTAGGTGTATGAAGTGACAAGGACATCCCATAATGTCTTTTGCGTGCTTCTCTATTTTGTCAGGCCATGTATTTTCAAGAGAAACTTCAATACATATCTGATTTATAGTGAACATCATTTTACACTATAGGATTCAGACTGAATCGAAGACTCCAATGGTTTTCGGTAATTACGTAAGTGACACGGTTACTGCAAAAGGAACAAGAATAACGCAGAGTTAAGGCATAGTAAGTAGGATAGACACTATTTGCTCGTTAGTATCCGGACCATCACTATATACTGACCACGAGATGCCATGTCGGTCAGGAGGGCTCAGTGACTTGGAACGAGCACTAGTCTTGGGATATCACTGCATCTATAATGGACATCTATAATGCCCAAGTCGGCTGTTGCTGAGATGATTGTGAAGTAGAAACGATAAGGAACGGCAACAGATAAGCCCAGATCAGGCAGACCTTATGCTCTGATGGATAGTGACCGTCTAGCACTGCGAAGGATGGATGTAAAAAGATTGCATGAAATCAGCAGAAGGTTCTGAAGTGCTAATAGCAGTGAAGGCAGCAGAATGATCGTGCATAGGAAGTTTAAACTAATGGGGTGCAGTGGTCCAGAAACTCCTCATAAGCCACGCATTTCTGTAGTCGGTGCTAAGCGACGCTTCGGCTGGTGTAAGGAGCCACGCCACTGGACTGTGGATGACTGGAAACGAGTGATTGGGAGTGATGAAGCACGCTATCCCTGCAGCAATCAGATGAGCACGTTTGGGTTTGGCAAATACTTGGAGAACCTTTCCTGCCACCATGTTTAGCACTAACACTTAAGTACGGAGGAGGCGGTGTTACGGCGACTTTGCTCCAGATCCCAGCGTCCAACATCGCTGCCTTCTCCGGTTTCGGCTTTTGAGGAAGAATGGACTGCCATTCCTCTACAGACATCCAGGCACCTAACTGAAAGTGTCCCCTGTTCAAGCCATCGTAAAGGCGGAGGTTGGTAAACTCCCCACATCAATGTCAATAGGAGTCATTTACGTTTGATCAGATAATGTACGTATAAGTAGGAGAGATTGCAGGGCACTCTCACTTCTGATTCGGTGTCATGCCGCTTAAAGTTTATTACGGCCTGACTTCATACATCATGATGAATAAGTGGGCAGTAGTTAACGCTCTTGCTTGTGTGCTCTAGTGAAGGAATAGCGGTAAGCTTTACCTGCGTACAAAGGAATAGGGCGCCGATTTTAAACGACTGCAGTAAAAGCGTACGGCGACTGAGGGCCGAGGGAAGCGTGCTTTTTCTGCGGAACCAGGGTGAAAACATTTACAGACTGCCGAGTCCCGCGGTCCCAATGTGCAGACACGATTGGATGGCGCCGGTCGGTCGCCGATCGCGCCCAGGTAGGCTGACTAGTGCGGAGCAGACGCCGCTGTAATGGCCAAAGCATTTATAATGATGATGCGGTCCCATACTCCTTGACAGAGCGTAGGGGAACGATGCGGGAGACCCGCACCGCCGTACTAGGTAGGATCCTAGTGGAGGTGGTTTGCCATTGCCTTCCTCCGACCGTAATGGGGATCAATGATGATGATGATGATGATGATGATGATGATGATGAAGACGACAGAGCAACCAGTCACTCGAGGCAGGTGAAAATCCCTGACCCCGCCGGGAATCGAACCCGGGACCTCGTGCTCGGGAAGTGAGAACGCTACAGCGAGACCACGAGCTGCGGACCCGAAGCATTGAAGACCGGCAATAAAGCAGAGGATGGGCCCTTGTCAGGCAGGAAGTCGATGAGACGACTGAGTTATGCGAATTTCCGTGGAACAGGTCACTGGCGACCAGACGTCCAGACTCTGTTACAAAAACTTATTTGTGACGACATGAAGCTTTTAGCGAGTTTATGGCCGTTCTTTGGAAACTTCGAAATGGACGCAACAGGGGAGATAACAATCTTTTCAAGGAGGGCTGTGGTTTCATCCTAGTCATGTTGTTAGCAAAAGACACGGCGTAAATGGTGAGAAAGAGGCCGCGAAGCTGAGTCTTTTTTTCCTTTTCTCCCAGTTAACTTTAAAGTCTCTGATTGGTCAAATCTGTGTATGCAGAGCAAGGGGCGCTCTCCCAGCTTCGAATGACGCGCTCCAGCTCGTGATTGGCTTGGGCTTAAGTGGGAGAAGTCTACGATGTAAATGTGTTTTGCTACTCAGCTGGCGAGGAAAGTGGTAAGAATGGGGTCATCTTGTACTGGCGCTTTGCTAGTAAGGAACTGCAAGTCTCTACCTAAACGGTGAGGCTTGTGTCCTTTGCTAGTGTGCCACATAGAGCCTGTGGCCGTCACCTTCTTAACCGTCAGAGGTACTGCTTTTAGCATCAAGTACACAACGAGTGATGCGTGAGTGTACTTATTGTCTTGAGTCGCCCATCTAAACATTTGACATATTCCGCCACGCATAGTCGTGGGGCGGAGTCAAATTGGTTTGGCAGACCGGCAAACGGGTCCACCTGCATACTGGAATCCACCGGGGTTTCAGAGGCTCATAGGGAGGTACCTGCATTCCGAATTAGCCGAACGCGAGCCGCGTACTTGCATTTTTCGCCCGAGTGCCATTAATAACAGACTGCTGCTGTCCATGACTTCAGTCGCCGAACGCATCGTGGTGTGCCGCCCTGCCCAGGCGTAGGGTAAAGTATTCGCTGCTACGGCGTAGGGCTCCAATATGACTCTCAACACCCTGTTCTTTCTCACTATATTTTTCTTTTTCGAATAGTAGAGTACAGATACTTGACTGTGGGGAGTATTTTTTGTGCCATACCTCGGATTCACGTTTATGAAATCAGATAGATCGATTAGTGTTCTGGTTAGTGTCGTGTGTCGATCACCAGCAGATCACTTTGTCCACCATAGACCTCATATTAGTGAAAGCGTTTGTCAAATGAAAATGTTTGTGTGCCGTCTCTTTAGTCATATTTTTGGTCTTGTGATGTGAAGAATGAATATATCTTTGTCATTTAAATCACAACTTCTCCCTGTGTTCTGATTAACATTTACCTTGCCATGTTTTATTAAAGTCCAGAGTATAAAACAAAGAGGCAAGTTTACAAGTATGCGACAATTATGGGCACGTCGACATATTTAGACTTTGCAGATGCGAAGAATGTACATGCCGTCCCCAGGACACAGTAGATTCATGTTGGAATAACGAGGTCCCGCACCGAATGGATAATAATAATGATTTAAAATTTATAATTATATTATTAATTATTATAGACAGTTTGCAATGCAAAAACAGAGAAAAATCGCCAGATCTACGCTGCCCTTTCACTTTTAAACATAAAGTAATTGTTACTGCAGATATCCTAAGATACACCTGTGGATGGACAACAGCAAACAGATGACAAAAGTCATGGAATAGCAATATGCACACAACACAAGCAATATGCACAGAACACATAGTACAGAAGAGCAGCGCAGTGGTGAAGCTGTCATTTGTACTTAAGTCATCACGTGACAAGGTTATATGGTTATAATGTTATAATGACGTTCATTATGGCCGCACGTCGGGAATCGATAGACTTTGGATGCCGAGTGGTAGAAGGAACTAGACGTACGGGACACATTATTTCGGAAATCGTTGGGGAATTCAATATTCCAAGATCCACAGTGTCAACTGTGTGCCGGGAACACGAAATTTCAGTCAACCACGGTCAGCGCAGTGGCCGACGGCCTTCAGTTACCGACTGAGAGCAGTGGTGTTTGTATAGATTTCTCAGAGCTAACAGACAGGGAACACTGCCTGAAACGACCGCACAAATAATGTGGGACGTACGGCGAACGAATCTGTTAGGACCTGCGGTACATTTTTCTCTTACCCAACTCAACCGATCACTGACTTGAAATGGTTATGTTCGGTTACCATTTGCAGCCATTCATGGGCTTCAAGTTCCGAAACAACAAAGGAATTTTTGTGGACGAGACCGCAACATTTCAGCGGTTTGAAGGACATTCTGGACAATGCAAGCGAATGATTTGAAAACTCAAATAGCCTGACATGAATCCAATCGAACATTGATGGGACATAATCGAGAGGTAGGTTGGCGCAAAGTCCTGTTCCGGTGACATTTTCGCAATTATGGTTGGCTATAGGGGCAGCATGGCTCAGTATTTCAGCAGGGGACTTCCAGGGACTTGTTGAAACCATTTAAGTTGTCGCACTACGCCATGCAAAAGGAGATCAAACACGATATTAGCATGATTTTTGTCACCTCACTGCATAGTGGATGTCCGCAGACGCACAGATCTCTAACCAGGATGGCCTGTCTACGCGACAGTCGTAACTAACCCCACTACACCAGATAGCCCACGGTTCCAACGCGCGATGTTAGACGAAGTCACGGTGCTCACCGCACAGGACAATAGCGGACCTGGGCGGCGGAATTTGCCGCCACGTCGCTCTCTCCAAGGTTCATTCAGTAGATCAATAAATGAAATTGGCGGCCACCTGTCGCCGCCATATGGCCGCCTTATGTGCGTGCCCGTCGCCAGGATTAGGCGAGCCAGGTGGCGAGGGGTTGGCGGGGCGTGGCCCCGGCAGCGGCACACCAAACGGCGACCTTTCGCCCGCAGGCAAGGTCCCGGGGCGAAAGTTTCGTCTGCCAAATAAGGCCGGGCCCGCAGGTGGCTGGGCTGTGACAACGCCGCGGGCGAAGCGAGACTGGGCGTTGGCCGCCGCCGCCGCTGTCCACACACATGTGCGTGCCTGCGTGCGCGACACTTTCTCCGCGGCCGCGGCCGTGCCCGTGAGAAAGCGGCCATTTGCGAATGTGCGTATCCCGTATCTCTACCTGCACGCCGCGGTCCGTCGTTGCTATAGCTGACACCACACAGAGCACCTGACTGATTACGCTTGTTAGGCGCAGACTTGCTTCGCCGAAGGCTTTTCAAGAATTGCCAAAGTAATATGGGAAACAAAGTAGAATGATAAATGGCTGTCAATCTTTATCACAAGACTCCACTTTCTATGACCTTCACACACTGAAAGAAAAAGGAGAATCGTCTACTGCTGAACTTCTTTAACATTCATGAGGCTATCAATTTATATGACCTCACATCCATAGTTGCCAAAAACGGGTCGTACAACTGCATCTTAAACAACATGAAAGCAGTAGGATATTTAGAAAATAATAATAATCATAATAACAGTAATAAATTTTTAAATTAAAATTATTGTTGTTGTTGTGGTCTTCAGTCCTGAGACTGGTTTGATGCAGCTCTCCATGCTACTCTATCCTGTGCAAGCTTCTTCATCTCCCAGTACCTACTGCAACCTACATCCTTCTGAATCTGCTTAGTGTATTGATCTCTTGGTCTCCCTCTACGATTTTTACCCTCCACGCTGCCCTCCAATGCTAAATTTGTGATCCCTTGATGCCTCAGAACATGTCCTACCAACCGATCCCTTCTTCTAGTCAAGTTGTACCACAAACTTCTCTTCTCCCCAATCTTATTCAATACCTCCTCATTAGTTACGTGATCTACCCACCTTATCGTCAGCATTCTTCTGTAGCACCACATTTCGAAAGCTTCTATTCTCTTCTTGTCGAAACTGGTTATCGTCCAAGTTTCACTTCCATACATGGCTACACTCCATACAAATACTTTCAGAAACGACTTCCTGACAATTAAATCTATACTCGATGTTAGCAAATTTCTCTTCTTCAGAAACGATTTCCTTGCCATTGCCATTCTACATTTTATATCCTCTCTACTTCGACCATCATCCGTTATTGTACTCCCTAAATAGCAAAACTCCTTTACTACTTTAAGTGTCTCATTACCTAATCTAATCCCCTCAGCATCACCCGATTTAATTTGACTACATTCCATTATCCTCGTTTTGCTTTTGTTGATGTTCATCTTATTTCCTCCTTTCAAGACACTGTCCATTCCGTTCAACTGCTCTTCCAAGTCCTTTGCTGTCTCTGACAGAATTACAATGTCATCGGCAAACCTCAAAGTTTTTACTTCTTCTCCATGAATTTTAATACCTACTCCGAATTTTTCTTTTGTTTCCTTTACTGCTTGCTCAATATTAATAAATTAAGCCAGTAAAAAAACCTTAAGCGATGGAGGTACTGTAGGAAATACAACATAACACAACTGAAATACAAAGAGATAAACTTCTACAATTATGCACCAGATGTAAAGTATTACATGGAAAGCTACATCGTTTACAGAGTATGTAATTGCAAAAGACCAGATATGTAACCGGGTAAGATGTTACACATACACTGAGGAAGCGATATCTGTTCAGATCACTATTTTGGTATCGATAGCTACGATGCCACGGCGTAGGTGGAAGTTCGTAGGTTGCACTGCGATACCGACCCAGACGACAGCGCCCTCTAGCCGGCGCTGTACAGCTCTACGAGCGCCGCTCCAGATTGAGCCCATTTGGTGCCGAGCAGACGACCAAGCAACGTTGTTTCTATTTCATAGTGGGCGAGCCACTACAGATTTTGCCTGTGTAACTTTCGTTAGCGGTGATACCTGTACGGCTCCGCACCTACGTGCTCATCTCCAGTGCAGAGTTACGTATGTCATTGAGTAATATTCTCTATTAAATGTTCTGTTAAGTTAAACGCAGTACCGAAGCATTTCGCCTTTTCCTGCTCCTACTCACTTCCTACATTCGGCCTACCCTTCAGTTTACAGGAGCAGACCCACGCGCCGCCTTCCAGGCGGGATACAACAACTATTTAGTACTCACAAATGTTACAATGATAGCTAACAGGAAGAAACTTAGGTGAAAAATATAAGAGCTTGTGAAGCAAGAAAGTATAAGAAAATTTTGTAAGTCGGCCATATATATATATATTTAATATACATTCCAGCTCTTCAAGACGTAGAGAATGGCAAAACATTAAAGAATCCATATAACGAGACAAAAAAAAAGATAGGAAAATAAAAGGATTAATAGTTTGGAATGAAAGTATCACAACGGCGTTGAAGAGAAAGACAGAGCGAACAAAGCAGAAGAAAACACCAGTAGCTCGAGAAAAGTATTCTCACAAATGGAACAATGCCAAACGAACAACTAAAGGCTAGTACACAATAGTAACAGGTACAGGTACAGTTATGCAATGGAAACTGCGCTATACTCGGTGATAAGAGTTACGAAATGGATGGTCCATATCACTTGTTATTCATCTGCTATATGTGTTACACTAGAACCGTTCCAATTTCGTCCGCCAATTCAGTTTTCATATCACTGTCATCGTCATGTGCTGCGTGTTGCCGGCCGCGGTGGTCTCGCGGTTCTAGGCGCGCAGTCCGGAACCGCGCGACTGCTACGGTCGCAGGTTCGAATCCTGCCTCGGGCATGGATGTGTGTGATGTCCTTAGGTTAGTTAGGTTTAAGTAGTTCTAAGTTCTAGGGGACTGATGACCACAGCAGTTGAGTCCCATAGTGCTCAGAGCCATTTGAACCATTTTTTTGCTGCGTGTTCATCTTCACTCTCCAGATTATTGATTATTATTATTATTATTATTATTATTATTATTGTTGTTGTTGGTGTTGTTATTATACTCTCTATTTTTCTTCCATTAACCCATATCTGCCTCATACCAGAAAATGTGTGTAGATCCCCATGTACCGGAGATTTATTAAGATAGTATTTAGTTGTGCCTTTTTAGGGAGTTGCAGTTAGGGTGAGGGGGTGGGGGTGAACGGTATGATGCCCTGCGTTATCAAGAACAACAATACTACCGACTGGGATGAGAGGAATCAGTTTCTCTTCTTACCCATTTGTGTTAATTATCCATATTCATGTTCGTGACAATTGACTATGCTCCCTCTACGAAACCCAATGGTCCTCCAGCGTGGCAAACAGCTCTTTAGCCCGCACTGCTATTAGTCATTCCACCCGGAACGTCTTCATGCTGCAGCATTTTTACGTGGAATAATTCGTATGCACCCACGTTTTATACGCAAATATCGCTGGTTTATTTGGTCCCTTTTCATTATTTGTGGTTAGTCGCAAGTGTTCTACATGTTTTGTAACAATGTCGTAACGTTCTTTTAGGATGGTTCTCCTATTTATACACTTTTGTTGAAAGAAATTCCACTTCCCAAAATTTTCGTTAATGTTACCCTCCCCTCTGATAATTTAAATCAGTTTTTGAAATATAAGCAACTTTTTCAACGTTGGGATTTCCTTCTTCCGCTGAAAATACTTCGAATAAGTGCTTCACCGAAGTCAACTATTGGCACAGGAACTACTTTTCTATAGTGCATTTGTTTTGTGGGAGTTTTAACTTTTTCCCCGGTTTCTTCCGCTTTCTTAAAATCTGTCAAACTGTAGTTTCTGACTTCCCTACTATTTTTGCCACCAACAAGATTGTTTTCTATAAAGATACCTGATTCTGTTTTTTTCTTTGTTGGAGAAATTTGTACAACTTTGAACATATGCTATTTTCAGTCGCATGTGTGCCCTCTTTCTCGACATCTTTCTCTGTTTTAAATCTCATGGATATTGATTACTATGGATAACTGTGCTGCACTAATTACGATATTTTACGAGGTCACGCTGAAACACTCGACAGTGTATGCACAAATGGCCTGAAAGCATTGACACTGCGATGTGTTTTCCTTCCACTTGTTTACCGTAACGCCCCCGAGAAGCCAATGCAGTATTATCTTCGTTGTGTAGTAATGTGATTATGTGTGTACGTAATGTCTGTTGAGTGCAAGGAGATAGGCTGTCGGCTCCGTTGTAGTACCTATAACGATAAATGAAATAAAATCACTGTAGGACCCAATTTTCCAACATATAGGTCCTATGAGTCGTAGTAAACAACAAAATCGATAAACTCGTTACGCAGAATTATAGCTTACAAACTGAACAGCTATGATGTTACAAAACGTTTTTACCTACACAGTTCTCCTCAGCATATTCCGCAACACATAGGGCACGTTTGAGCTCTACGTGTGTTTAATTTTCTCAATACTCATTGCGAAGCACATAAATTCAGTCTCGGTGAGCACGTGTAGTCCTCTCAGAAATAAGCTGCTGTCTGCATAAAATGCATAAAACGAAAATCCACTCCGGCAGTGTCCGTTATGGTGCACTTAATGAACATTCTGCACTACACGGATATAGCTGCAAGCAATTTATATTTTAATGCTGTAACTTACTGTTTGTGTAATAGTTAAACGGTGTAGCCCGTCGTTTCATATTTATAAAGCTATCTGGCGCGTCACACTAAAATTGCCATCAGTAGTTACTTTAATTTGTGAGGGAAAATCGTATCTCACGAGGCCGGAGGTATTTAATTACGTGAGGTAAGAGCGCAGTCACGGCGAAACTCCGGTTCCCGAACGATTAACGAGGTGAGGAGAAACTGGGCAGGGCCGGGCACGTGCTGCGATGGAGCGCGCCGCCGCCGCTGATAAACAGCGAAATCCTATTCGCGCTGGCGTAGGCCAGCTAAAAGCTCTGCCCACTTCCGCATTTTACTGGCCGTCGCTTTCGGAAGACGTCAACCATGTCACATTCCAAAGTTTACTCTCTTCTGTCTGGAATGTCACACGGCGAACTCCACATCGCGCAAAAGAACTCTCCTCATTCCCTACACCCAATAGTTCCTAAATTCGTGACGAGCTGCTCTCCTGGTACGTCATGTCATATGAAGTATTACGGAGTTAAATCTGCATCTCTTCTGTTAAATGCGCTCCGTTCTGGTTTCTTAGCACAACGCGTGTCGTCCTTCTTTACACGAAGACACGTCCGACACTGATCAGCCATGCACGATCTCACACACAGACCAATATGCGTCAAATCCTCTGACGTCCGCAGCTCGTGGTCTAGTGGCACAGCAACTTACAGTTCAAAATGGCTCTGAGCACTATGGGACTTAACATCTGAGGTCATCAGTCCCCTAGAACTTAGAACTACTTAAACCTAACTAACCTAAGGACATCACACACATCCATGCCCGAGGCAGGATTCGAACCTGCGACCGTAGCGGTCGCGCGGTTCCAGACTGGAGCGCCTAGAACCGCTAGGCCACACTGGCCGTCAACTTACAGTATTAATGTGTGAATTGTTTGCATCTATATCCGTGTAATGGACAATGTTCATTAAGTGCATCATAACGGACACTTCCGGAGTGGATTTTCGTTTTATGCAGACGGTAAAGCATTTCTGACGGAACGACACGTGCCCACCGAGACTGGATTTATGTGCTTCGCAATAAGTGTTGAGAAAATTAGCCAGCACGGTAATGGATCAACGAGGAACTTGAACAGGCGTCATGGGACGTCCGCCCCGAACAAACACAGTGACGAATAACGAACAAAATGAGATTTTTAAAAAAGTGGCTAGCGTTGCTACCTGTGGATCAGAGGGTCCCAGGTTCGATTCCCGGCCGGGTTGGGGATTTTTCTCTGCCCGAGGACTGGGTGTTTGTGTTGTCTTCCTCATTTCATCATCATCATCATCATCATCATCATCATTCGTGACAGTGGCGAGACTGGACTGTGTAAAAATTGGACTGTGTAATTGGGACTTTGTGCGGGCGCCGGTGATCGCGCAGTTGAGCGCCCCGCAAACCAAACGTCAGCTCCTTTGACGCCATTGTATTGGATTTTCATCAATGACTCCCCTGAACAGGCAAAGAACGTATTTCTTCTTACTGACGTTTGTTTTATAAAATATTCCTAAAAGTAATGTATTCAAGAGTAGTTGCACAGTAAAGTGGAAACAAGTAAGTAGCACATCACAGTTAGGATTCCAGAAAGGTTGGTTAACTAATAATGTCATTCATCACATAGTACACGCCTTACATAATAATATATCGCCAGCTGTTATTTTTTGTGATCTCTCCAAGGCCTTCGATTGTGTTGATCACGATACTACCTTAAAAAACTCAATTTTATGAAATTGATGGCTTTACAAACAGCTGGTTTGAATCACACTTGACAAACAGAACTCAAAAGGTTGTGCTGAATAATTCAGAAAATGTCGGAAAGGTAGAAAACTTTAGTAACTGGCGTGAAATCAAAAAGGGAATCCCACAGGGTTGATTTTTTGACCCACTTCTATTCCTTATATAAGTGTATGACCTTCCACTTAGCATTCAACAAGATAAATTTGTTATTTTTTGCAGACGTTACTACTATTATAATAAATCTCATAAATGAGATAGTAATAGAACAGTTAGTAAATGATATTTTCCAAGTCGTTCACTGAAAATGGACTCTGAATTTTGAGAAAACGCACTACATTCGCTTCTGTACAACAGACAGAATCATACCAACAACTGATGCAGCACATGATCAGGATTCCGAAAGTAGTGTAGAATTTTTGGATGTACATATTGATGAAAACTTGAACTGGAGGAAGCATATTACTGAGCTTCTCAAGCAATCAGTTTCCGCTACTTCTGCTCTTCGTATGATTGCTAATCTTGGAAACAAACGTATCAACCGCCTGACATATTTTGCATATTTCCACTCAGTAATGTCTTACGGAATAATTTTCTTGGGCACCTCATCACTTAGGAAAGAGGTGCTCACAACACGTACCTACGTGACGCCCGTGTGTGAACACCGCTTTTCTAACAAATTTATCTTGTTGAATGCTAAGTGGAAGGTCATTCGCTTATATAAGGAATAAAAGTGGACTAAAACAAATCAACTCTGTGGGATTCCTTTTGTGATTTCACACCAGTTACTACAGTTTTCTACCTTCCAACATTTTCTGAATTATTCAGCACAACCTTTTGAGTTCTGTTTATTAAGTGTGATTCAAATCAGCTGTTTGTAAAACCATCAATTTCACAAAACTAGAGTTTTTTAGGTAGTATCGTGATCTACACAATCGAAGGCCTTGGAGAGATCACAAAAAATAACAGCTGGCGATATACACTCCTGGAAATTGAAATAAGAACACCGTGAATTCATTGTCCCAGGAAGGGGAAACTTTATTGACACATTCCTGGGGTCAGATACATCACATGATCACACTGACAGACCCACAGGCACATAGACACAGGCAACAGAGCATGCACAATGTCGGCACTAGTACAGTGTATATCCACCTTTCGCAGCAATGCAGGCTGCTATTCTCCCATGGAGACGATCGTAGAGATGCTGGATGTAGTCCTGTGGAACGGCTTGCCATGCCATTTCCACCTGGCGCCTCAGTTGGACCAGCGTTCGTGCTGGACGTGCAGACCGCGTGAGACGACGCTTCATCCAGTCCCAAACATGCTCAATGGGGGACAGATCCGGAGATCTTGCTGGCCAGGGTAGTTGACTTACACCTTCTAGAGCACGTTGGGTGGCACGGGATACATGCGGACGTGCATTGTCCTGTTGGAACAGCAAGTTCCCTTGCCGGTCTAGGAATGGTAGAACGATGGGTTCGATGACGGTTTGGATGTACCGTGCACTATTCAGTGTCCCCTCGACGATCACCAGTGGTGTACGGCCAGTGTAGGAGATCGCTCCCCACACCATGATGCCGGGTGTTGGCCCTGTGTGCCTCGGTCGTATGCAGTCCTGATTGTGGCGCTCACCTGCACGGCGCCAAACACGCATACGACCATCATTGGCACCAAGGCAGAAGCGACTCTCATCGCTGAAGACGACACGTCTCCATTCGTCCCTCCATTCACGCCTGTCGCGACACCACTGGAGGCGGGCTGCACGATGTTGGGGCGTGAGCGGAAGACGGCCTAACGGTGTGCGGGACCGTAGCCCAGCTTCATGGAGACGGTTGCGAATGGTCCTCGCCGATACCCCAGGAGCAGCGGTGCGGTCCCCTACGGCTCTGCGTAGGATCCTACGGTCTTGGCGTGCATCCGTGCGTCGCTGCGGTCCGGTCCCAGGTCGACGGGCACGTGCACCTTCCGCCGACCACTGGCGACAACATCGATGTACTGTGGAGACCTCACGCCCCACGTGTTGAGCAATTCGGCGGTACGTCCACCTGGCCTCCCGCATGCCCACTATACGCCCTCGCTCAAAGTCCGTCAACTGCACATACGGTTCACGTCCACGCTGTCGCGGCATGCTACCAGTGTTAAAGACTGCGATGGAGCTCCGTATGCCACGGCAAACTGGCTGACACTGACGGCGGCGGTGCACAAATGCTGCGCAGCTAGCGCCATTCGACGGCCAACACCGCGGTTCCTGGTGTGTCCGCTGTGCCGTGCGTGTGATCATTGCTTGTACAGCCCTCTCGCAGTGTCCGGAGCAAGTATGGTGGGTCTGACACACCGGTGTCAATGCGTTCTTTATTCCATTTCCGGGAGTGTATTATTATCTAAGGCTTGTGCTACGTGATGATGTACCTCTTCAAGGAGACAGGCATTTTAACTGCGCCATCAAAATATGTGTTTTCGCTAACGGTATTTGTGATACATAACCCACCACAATTTGAGAACAACAGTGATACACACACCTGAAACACTAAAGGGAAAAGTGACCTTTATTACCCATTGTTAAAGCTGTCAGCGGCTCAGATAAGAGATCAATATCCAGCATTAACATTTTTTTTATCATATGCCCAATAACGTATCTTACAGGTAGCGAAGCAAGTTTCAAATCTAATTTAAAATCATTTCTCTTGGAGAACCTTCTTATACCATTGAAGTATTTTTACTTAAAAATGGTAGCCAGTAAAAATACAATAAAATAAAATCTTGTTTTTAAGTTAGTTGCATGAATATAAATCAAACGATAATGTGTTCATTAATGCTATTACTAATCATGTGTACATATCCTGTAAACTGACTCGTTCCACATCATTTCGATAAGAGAATCGTTCAAATGATCTATGGAACTTTTAGCTAACTAACTATCTTCCTTTACCTGTAATCGCCTGTCGCTATCCATCAACTTTGGTGGGTGAGTTTTCACAGAGAGCAGACTATTTCACTGCTTTCCAATAACGTTCTTATTTTAATTTTTAAAGCTCTCACGCTTGACACTTTTCGCAACTATTGTATTCTGCTCTTATCTATTCCTAACACAGATTAGGAATTGAATTATCTGTTTCACTCAGCGGTCCTTCCGACTGTTCCTTGCTAACAATGAAGATGGCAATGTGTTTGCCTAAGCTTGTTGCTTTAGTCTTTCCGTTGCCTTTTGATAGCCTATTACGAACTATTTTCGTCTTATTTTCGGTCTTCAGTACAGCTCTTTCGATAAACCCCAACCATGTCTTCCACATGTTACTGAATATATTTCATTCACAACTTTCTGTTATTTTATATGTGGTTAGTGGAACCTATTTAATTTCTACTACCGACGCGCCCCGACTACGGTCGGACGACTTGTCTGGGCTAGCTGTAAGGGGTTATTAGTGCAAATCGTATGAAAATCCCTACACTAGTGCCAAAGATTATCCTTCACACACAGACGGGAAAATGCGGCGGGGGTCTTTAATTTATAATGCGTATGCACAGAAGGTTTAGCGCGCCTTTCCCATTGCTTTAAATGCTAATTACGCTTTACACACATAAAAAAATTTATGTCAACAATGGGCCATAGTTTTCGACGCTCACAGTATAGCACTAGAAAACATAGACGTAAAGAAAAACAAGAACGAAAAAAAGAAAAATCGGAAGTGTGAGAACTTTAAGCATGGTTCTGTAGACAGGCAGAAAGAATACGTGAACAGCCAAACCGATAACCGAAACCGTTTGGAAACAATAACATGAACATTCGAATCAGAATAGAAATCGTAGTAGGATATAACATTAAATGTCCAGTATTAGTTTAATTTAAAAATGGAAAGAGCGGTTTAGAATAAAAAATAATCAATACTTGTTTTTTGGCGGTAAACGCTACGACATAGAAAGAATGGCATAGGAAGGATGAAATAAAGAACTGCAGCAAGCCAGTAAAAAAAGAACTGCTTAACTGCTTGTTGTGATGTAAATTATTTTTATGCGTTGATCGGCACATACTACGACAAAGAACTAGTGGAACGGAACCTCAAGCGACAGTATGCAGACGAGTATTTCATTTGAGTGGTAATATGTAGTGTCATACGAGTTTTTTGTGGAACGCATTACTTCTCTCGGCTGCCTAAGCTAGTGGCGCTAACACAACAAATTCAGCTCCTATCGCAAGCGGATAAAACATCTGAAAACTCTGGCAACGAGTGTAGGGGAGGGAAGGGGCGGAGGGCGGGGAGGGGTTTGTACTTGCAGGACAAGTGTAGCTGCGATGGAACAGGAAGCAGCAGTCGCTTATCGCGGGGAGCAGCTGGCGTGGCAGATGCACCGCACGCGAACGCGAAACGGACGGCACGTCTGGTCCGGTCTAGAGCGTTTCCGGCAGAGGGTAGCTGCACCACGTGTTCTTTCGGAGTCAGGGGCAAAATGGGCCTCCTTCCCCAAAGCTCCACAGAGGTCAGCGGAAGCTTGGCTGCGACGCAGTCGCGACCACAGGGATACGTACTAAACAGTGCTACAGCACAGATGTAGAAAAACAGATTCACACCTTTTCATGGGTAAGATGGGGACACAAAGGCACAGCTCTAACGCAACGACGTATCTCGATCACAATACACTTCCCCACGCCAACCTACACAGATTGTGTAAACATTTGTCAGGCGAAACCCAAATCGCCCTTTACTCCCGTGACAGTCTGAAAGCTGTGGATCAATGCAATCAAATGGACGCAGTACTTCTGGACTTTTGAAAGCATTTTAACTCAGTACCACACCAAGAATTATTAACGGAAATACAGAAGGGTCTCGATATTCCGAGTCTCGGAATTAAGAATTTCCCATAAATCTGAGCCTCGTCGATCCGTTTCTCTCAATCGCTCACAGCACAACACAAGTCGAATCACTCACTCCAGGTTTTAAACTGCTTACACAAGCAAACCTTTTATTGAAAGTGGTGTTTACGGCTTGTCACTGCCAGTATAAACAGTGCTCTGTTTCATTTGCTTTGTTGACTGTTTTTGTTTGCGCACCTAAAAATGGGTGCTATAACAAACGAAACAAAATTTACAACTTTGATTGTTAGAAGTTAGAAGCAGTGACACGACCTGACAAAGGAGAGAAAATTAAAAAAAAAATTAAAAAAAAAACACTTGCTCACGAAAACGGTGTCGGCAAAGTTAGTGTCGCTGACTGGCGAAGAAGAAGAGTAAAATTGAAACAGTTTTCTTGAAAGAAATGCTATGAAATATGTCTTAACGGAAAAACTATAAAGGAGCTGGCGTTCAGAAGAAACAAGTGAGACTTTGTGCATGCGGTTTATTCTTTTCAAGATCGTTTTATTTCTTTCTCCCACATAAATTTCGATAGTTCGAGTTTTTAGTACTTGGAGGCGGTCCCGGTCGCATTCACCCCGAACTACTGAGGCTTTACTGAATCATCATATGGAGTATCAAGCGTAATTTGTTACTGCACTGAGCATGTCTTTATAAAGAAGACGCGGCAAATTATCTTGGATGAAGAGACGTTGATGGATATAGAAGTAACTTCAGGCATGTCAAAGTGGAGCGTGATGCGAACATTGCTTTTCTCACTGTACATGAATCAGCTCGCACCTTTCGTAGATGGTGTACTTACCTGTAACGACAAAACAAGCTGCAAAAATACTTAGATTTTGAAGTATTGGCAACTTCCTCTAAACGTTAAGAAATTGAGTATTTTGCAATTCACAAAACGCAAAAACGAAGTATCCTATGACTAAAACATCAATGAGACGCAAGTTGTACCAGTCAACTCTGATAAACACATAGGTGTAACAATTTGTGAAGATATGGAATGAACTGATCACATAGACTCATTGTACGTTAAGCAGGTTGCAGACTTCTGCTTTTCAGAAGGATGATGGGAAAACGCGATCAATCTACCAAAAATTCCCGAAAAATGGCTCTGAGCATTATGGGACTTAACATCTGGGGTCATCAGTCCCCTATACTTAGAACTACTTAAACCTAAATAACCTAAGCACAGCACACACATTCATGCCCGAGGCAGGATTCGAACCTGCGTCAGTAGCAGCAGCGCGGTTCCGGACTGACGCGCCTAGAACCGCTCTTCCACAACGGACGGCTCTAATTCCCGTCTGGCCATCCAGATTTAGTTTGTCCAATCCGTTTAAGGCACATGCCGGGTTGGTTCAGCACTTCTACGACTGTGCCTACGTCAAGATGTGTTGTTATTGCAAAAAAATGGGGAATGGATTAGGCTTTAAAGTTTTATTGGCAGTTTAGCCGTGAGCTCCGTTGTGGGTGCTACCAGTTACTGGTAAATAGCTATGGAGTTAAGTTACTGCTATCAGATATAAGTTTGTTCATGACAATTAGTTCCTTATCTCTAAGTAGTTATTTTAGGGTCCTCTACAATCTGCATAATTCTGAAGCTCAAATTTTGGGACACCCTGTGTAACTGCTCTGTAACATTTACTTTATTTATGATTTACTTCACCCGGCAAATTAGGATTCTCAGGCTCTCTCTTACATGTAACCAGAAATACTTAATGTGCCAACGTTACGATATGCCGTGTACGCGAGAAGTAAATAACGATAAAAAAGACATAGAAATTAATATATAAAATTTTAAAAAAATGTCTATATTATCAATAGTGTGTTACGCAATTTCGTCACTACATTCTTACAGAATGTGAGTAATCACATCTAACAGAAACATATTGCAGAAGTACAAAGGAAATCAAACATGGTGAAGATGTAGACTAGTGACAGAAGAACGATAAACGATAGAGTACGTTTAGCAGAAGAGATGGAAGGAAGAAACCAGAAGTAGACAGGAATGTGGGTCTAAATAGTTTATACAAATCTGTCGTACTTCAGCTTTGTGTGTGTGTGTGTGTGTGTGTGTGTGTGTGTGATGAAAATTGAGGTTCACAAACGAATTAAAGAAGAACCGATGGAACACTTTTCCAGTAGATCCATTTTCAATACTACAATTTTAAAGCGTACTGTCAACCACAGGGAGAGATCTGTATCATACAGTTGGTATCTTCTTTTGCTTGTGCCTTTGTCCCGCGGTTTCTCGGCATGGTTAGTGTCGGATGTGGCAAGGTTAATTTATGGGGTGGCCGGATGCCCTTCCTGTCGCCAAGTTGGTCTGATCTTTATTACTACAAAAGTTGCTGCTGAGTGCAGGCATGAGAATTCAATGACGCCCACAGTAAAAAAGAAACATATTTCCGTTACACTTCGAGGGAAGGAATGACCTTCGAGCTGCAATTCTAAATGTTAGATGGTTGCCTCTGAACATCTACATTATACCACTTAAACGGCATCTGACCAGAGCATTGCTGTTGGTACGTAAGTCCTTTCATTCTGTCGTGAGTTACAGACAGCGCATATTTATTCGCACAAAGTAAGGAGTATACAGACAGGAGGGTGTGATGATGGCAAATACTGGTGGGCGTCGGCCATGCATCATAGCAGGCTCCCAGGGCGTCGTCTGCGGAAGAATTTATTGCGAGGCGCGGCGCCTGGGTTAATGGCCCGTATCCTCCGGCTCGGGTTTCTGGAGTGAGGTAGGCGGGCGCGTGTATCGCTTACCCGCATGCTACTGCGTGCGCCAAGCCGCGGCTCAGCCAGCTGGTAAACGGACAGGCCCCGCCTGAAGTGCAGGTGGCAGTCGGCCAACGAGCACGGCTGTTGTACTGTCATCGAGCCTGTTGCCCACAGAATTTCGTAACCTCGTGCACTCACGAGCGTTCCCTGTTTTGTCTTCAAAATGCATTTCGTGAATGAGGGCACGTACGATCCCATCAGTACCACGTCGTAATCGTGCACAATACGAGTAGTATCGTTCTGTGGCCAGTTACTGTCACATCTGCCACAATTCGCTGTCTCTAGCTAGTTGTGGTACAATCTTCATGACCTTCTTGGGACTTGTTATTAAAGACACTGTTCTCGCCGTAGTCCTCAATGCCTGCATATTAAACTTACGGTTTTCGATTAAGCCATTGCTGCTTTTAATTTTAATTGGTAAAACGTACTTACTGTCATCATATTTCTCGGCAACTTGTTCCACAAAGCAGAAACCTCACTTTTTAAATGTTTCTCTTGTATTTACCATCTTCAATGAACACGTGTTTTCAAATATCATTAAGATTTATTTTTCATAAACTGAATAAAATATTTGTGACTGTTGCATTTTGGCGTATATTACTAATGAACAGCTCTTGTGTATCCAGCTAAGGGAGTTTCATCTTAATGAAACAGTACTGTGCATCCCGCAAACGCGTGTTGATGTAACACCGGACAACGTTGACGTCAGGTGACTAAGTAGAGTAAGGATATGTGTTATTTTTCATCCGCTACGTTATCACACCACGTTTCAACGATTGGAAGACAATGTCCTTGTGGTGGATGAGGTTAGTTAAATATCTACGGAATAACACGCTAGGGAACTTTCCCCTTGTTGAACAGTAAGAAAAGCCGCTTCGAGATACGTGTGTGTGTGTGTGTGTGTGTGTGTGTGTGTGTGTGTGTGTGTGTGTGTGTGTGTGTGTGTGTGCGCGCGCGCGCATGATATGCAACCATCTCCTTGGAAACGAGAACTATGATTGCAGACACCAGCTCTCCAAGATGCTGACTGAGTTCTGACGGATCACAGTCAAACAAAAGTGATTTCTGCCCACTGTTACTCTTAGATGAAGCTGGCGTGACTTGCCCATGCCGCTAGCAGTTATAACACTACGCAAGTGTGAAAACTTTCGCTATCTTTTTGATAACTTACGAAACTATCATTCTTCCAGCCATGTTGTTCTTGGACGAAGCAGTGCGAAAATCTCTGTTTTATACCTAACAGCAGAGACGCTAGATGAATCTTGGTAGTCATCAGTCCAGTTGTCAAAAGTAAATGTGCAGCATCAACGTACTCTCTCTGAAAGTCAGAAAGGACAAACCCACACCTGGCTAGCTGCAGCTCTTGGTATGAAATACATGTAAAATAGCACAATGCAGACCACCGTCCTTTACATTTGATACAAACGAAGGTCACCGCACACAAATAATCGGTGTGAAGACCTCAAATAACTGTTGTGTAACCTAACATTTACTGTGATAATCATTTTCATGGGAACCTCATAATATTTTGCCTCTCTGCACGCGTAAACCTCCAAGATACACGGGTTCAGATCTTGAAAGCTTCTGGAACTGGAACTGCTTTCCCACAGCTGCACAAGCAGAATTTTTTTTCAGCAAACTATAAATGCTTTCTTCTCACTGACGTTGTTTGGGAAACTGAAGTGTGAAATTTGTTTGCATATTCTACTTCAAACAAAACTACACGCGACGTCACAGGAGTAACAAATGACAATTATAGGTATAGCGTGGAAAGTCATGGTGGAACGCAAATATTCCAGAAGAGTGTGTGTGTGTGTGTGTGTGTGTGTGTGTGTGTGTGTGTGTGTGTGAGAGAGAGAGAGAGAGAGAGAGAGAGAGAGAGAGAGAACGCTCCTCCTATTGGTAAGTGGTCCCCGGTACTCCTAAACTATTTTAATGATAATTATAGAATTATTTGAAACGAATGCTACAATCAGCCTTCAAAGCTGACACGTCTATTAAAACACTGGCGAAATTTTAATGGAAAGTATTGAGTGACGAACTATAAGATGAACAAATAATGCTAAGTGAAAAGCTGTGGTCCGTGAAAAGGCATTCTACTGACTGCAGAAAAATTAGTGATACAAATTACAAAATAAGTTAGTCGAAAGACTTCCAGGAAAGCACAATACACCTGTTAAGTAAATCGGAAACGAGACCCTTATGGGGCGTATTCTACAGTAAGCTGTGCGGCTGGTCCCCTTGGGCATGTGTGTGTGTGCTAGTCCTTAGGAAAATTTAGGTTAAGAAGTGTGTAAGCTTAGGGACTGATGACCTTAGCAGTTAAGTCCCATAAGATTTCACACATATTTGAACATTTTTGATCTACAGTAAGCTCTAATATTCAGCGTCCTTATGAAAACAGCCAATAGGAAGAAGTTGAAAAAATTCTGAAGCACTCTGCCTCGATCGTAAAAGGTCGGTGAAACACAGACGCATGGGGAACATATTAAGAGAATCGTCGATGGAACGAGATACTCTGTAAGAAGTTGGACAGTTAGAGTAGTTGTCAAACTGCTCCTCAGTCCGAAGATCAGTTTGATGCAGTTCGCCACGCTTGACGCTAGTCTGTCTTGTATAAGCCTCTTCATCCCTAACCGTTAGTAGTTACTGCAGCCTGCCTACCGTAATCAAGCCTTGGTCACGCTATACAATTTATCCCCTCACATTTCCCTCCATTATCCAACTGAGAATTACTTGGTGCCACAGAGTGTGTCCTATCACGCGAAACAATCTTTTACTCAAGTTGTGTTGCCTTCTCCTTTCTCCTCAATTCGATTCAGTACCTCAACTCTTTATTGTTCACACTTCGCCCGCTACGTTCCAGACAGACTAGTATCCCCAGGAAAGACTTCCTAGCATTTAAATGTATATTCGATGGCAACACATTTCTATTGTTTCGAGAAGTTTGTCTTGTAATGCCAATCTGCATTTTATATCCTCTGTGCTTGAGTCATAGTCAGTTATTCAGAGGCACAAATAGCAAAACCAACGTCTCACTTTTAGTGCCTCGTTTCCTAATCAGATTCCCTCAGCATTGCCTGATTTAATTCGACTAAATTCTGTTATCTTTGTTTTACTTTTGTTAATTTTAATGTTTTCAATACACTAGCCACTCTGTTCAACTGCTCTTCCTAGTCCTTTGTCGTCGCTGACACAATTATAACGTCATCGGCAATCCCTGAAGTTTTTATTTCATCTCCGCGAATTTTAATACCTTCAACAAATTTTTTCTGTTTTGTTTCCTTTAGTGCTTGCTCAATGTACAGATGGAATAACTTCGGGAATAGGCTAAGATCCAATCTCACTTCCTTCTCTACCGCTGTTTCCTTTCCATGTCTCTTATAACAGCAGTCTGTTTTCGGTACTAGTTGTAGATAATACCCTTTCGCTCCTTGTTTTTTATTTCTGCTACCGTATCAAATTCAAAGAGTGATTCAAGTCAACGTTGTCAGAAGCTGCTTCTATATTTGTAAATGCTACATATGTAGTTTTGCATTTCTTTAATTCATCTTCTAAGGTAAGTGCTAGATAAGTATGTAAAGCCTTGTATGTTCCTACATTTCTCCTACACCTAACCTGATCTATCTCGTCCATCTTCAAACAGTCCTTCCATTCTTCTATAAATAATTCTTGTCAGTATTTCGCAACCATTACTTATTACCTGAAGTTTTGGTAATATTTACACCTGACTTCTTTGTGGTGTTAAGGTCTTCAGTCCAGAGGCTGGTTTGATACAGCTCTTCATGCTACTCTATCCTGTGCAAGCTTCTTCATCTCCCAGTACTTACTGCAACCTACATCCTTCTGAATCTGTTTTAGTGTATTCATCTCTTGGTCTCCCTCTACGAGATTTACCCTCCATGCTGCCCCTCCAGTACTAAATTGGTGATCCCTTGATGCCTCAGAATGTGTCCTACCAGCCGATCCCTTCTTCTAGTCAAGTTGTGCCACAAATTTCTCTTCTCCCCAATTCTATTCCTCATTAGTTATGTGATCTACCGATATAATCTTCAGCATTCTTCCGTAGCATCATATTTCGAAAGCTTCTATTCTCTTCGTGTCCAAACTATTTCTCGTCCATGTTTCGCTTCCATACATGGCAACATTCCATACAAATACTTTCAGGAAAGACTTCCTGACAGTTAAATCTGTACTCGATGTTAACAAATTTCTCTTCTTCTGAAACGCTTTCCTTGTCATTGCTAGTCTACAGTTTATATCCTCTCTACTTCAACCATTAGCTAGTTTGCTCATCAGATTGTAAAACTCATCTACTACTTTAAGAGCCTCATTACCTAATTTAATTCCTTCAACATTATCTGATTTAATTCCATTATCCTCGTTTTGCTTTTGTTGGTGTTCATCTTTTGTCGTCCTTTCAAGACACTATCCATTCCGTTCAACTGCTCTTCTAGGTCATTTGGTGTCTCTAGAAGAGCCGCGAGGGATTAGCCAAGCGCTGGCACGGTCACTCAGCGTGTTCTGTCAGAGGGCTGCTAACCTACTGTGATTAAAAAAAATGAGTAAAGGAATCAACGGTCAACGTGAATGGATGTCTCGTGACGTCCGCGCACACCAAATGCAACGAACAATACCGGGAAAAAAAGCGCTGCATTCATGGACTACGCGGCTGGTCCCGGCGGAGGTTCGAGTCCTCCTTCGGGCATGGGTGTGTGTGTTTGTACTTAGGATAATTTAGGTTAAGCAGTGTGTAAGCTTAGGGGCTGATGACCTTAGTTAAGTCCCATAAGATTTCACACACATTTGAACATTTTTTTGTCTCTGAAAGAATTACAATATCATCGACAAACCTCAAAGTTTTTATTTATTTTCCATGGATTTTAATTCCTACTCCAAATTTTTCTTTTGTTTCCTTTACTGCTTGCTCAATATATACATTTAATAACATCGTGGATAAGCTACAAACCTGTCTCACTCCCTTCCCAACCACTGCTTCCCTTTCATGCCCCTCAACTCTTATAACTGCCATCTGGTTTCTGTACAAATTGTAAATAGCCTTTCGCTCCCTGTATTTTACCCCTGCCACCTTCAAAATTTGAAAGAGAGTATTCCAAGTAACACTGTCACAAGCTTTGTCTAAGTCAACGAATGCTAGAAACGTATATTCGCCTTTCCTTAAGCTATCTTCTAAGATAAGTGGTAAAGTCAGTACAGCTTCGCGTGTTTCAACATTTCTGCGGAATCCAAACTGATCTTCCCCGAGGTTGGCTTCTACCAGTTTTTCCATTCGTCTATAAAGAATTCGTGTTAGTATTTTGCAGTCGTGACTTCTTAAACAGATAGTTCGGTAATTTTCACACCTGTCGACACCTACTTTCTTTGGGATTGGAATGGTTATTTTCTTCCTAACTTCTTGAGATAGGAATTATCACATTTTCCTTGAAGTCAGAGGGTATCTCGTCTATCAAACACACCTTTAACACCATGTCTGCAGAGGACCTTGCACCATTTGGTCAGAGGTGTGTCGACTCTGTACATTAGTCACGAAACGAGGCTGCTCGTGGAGTGGGCGTCCCGGCCCTTCCCACGGCGGCACTGCTGCAGGTCGGGGCGTGGGGCCGGCTTCCGGCCGGGCGCTCCCCTACTTCCGGCGCGGGGCCGCCACGCCCCGCAGGTGCTGCGGCAACGCCGCCACCGGGGGCAGGTGTGGCCACCACCTGTTGCCCTGGCAAGTGGGAACCCTCGTCACACTACGTGCTGCTCAACCTCCACACACACCTTCAGCCTGTGCATCGAGCAAACCGATACGGAAGAGGGCTTCCTACAATCTTACATGTCGGATCATTTTTCCCCATTACAGCTCGCAGCCTCTTTCAATGCGTAAGTGCGACTTTCTTCTCTTACTTTTAGGCACACTAGGGACCACCTGACTCAGTTCCTTCTCGTTCACCCTTTTCTCTTCCTTTCTACAGTTCACGATGCCTTTTCCTCTTTTTCCACATTGCTTCACGCCTGTTCTGTTACTGGTTCTGCCTTGGAAACTTAGAAGGATTCCAAAGAATTAGAGTAATTGAGAAGCAGTTGTAACTGTCACGTAGTTCCCAGTTGGGGAAAAGAAACGTTTAGGCATTTTCAAATTCAAATGGTTCAAATGGCTCTGAGCACTATGGGACATAACATCTGAGGCCATTAGTCCCCTGGACTTAGAACTACTTAAACCTAAATAACCTAAGGACATAACACACATCCATGCCCGAGGCAGGATTCGAACCTGCGACCGTAGCAGCCGCGTGGTTCCGGACTGAAGCGCCTAGAACCGCTCGGCCACCAGCGGCCGGCCATTTAGGCATTTTAAGAGATTGGTGTGACTCATTTTGTTTTATTCAATTCTTTATTTATCCTTGCGAGATTAGGTCTGTCAGGTTCTCTCTTTCATCTAACCAGGCACTCTAAATATTTTACATTATGTTCACATAACGATACAGATGTTACAAAGTCACACTTTGAATGAGCTTTAACATAAATACGGGGTTATTCAAAATGATCTAGACACTTCCAAGTCATTGTACGAATGTTTGCATTAAGGTGAGGTTCAAAATGTCCGCATCACAGTCAGCACAGCTACCCTCACACGTCAGCCTTTACAAAGACATCCTATTTTATTGAACTTCTGTGCCCACTCATAAATGGATTGACGGGCAAGTGGAGCTTTGTTAAGTGCGGTCCTAAAATTATAATTCTAACATGTATATATTGACAGGGAAAGGAAAGTTCTGCTGTGTGGTGTCTTACCAGCCATACCCTACATCAATATTATCTATATACGTCACATGGTGTAAGTGTATAGCGGTAATGCTAAGAAGCGCTATGAAATGACATGATCACGTGAAACCAGCGTGAGGGAAGGGAAATGAAAGACACATTTGTTGGGAGGTTTCTGGTAAAGTGTAGTGCATTTGTAAAGGAAATCACAAAGTCGCAAGTGCGGACAGTTGTGCAGTGGATTCCTTTTCGAGTAGGCATGACAGCAAATATCGAAAGATCACAACAGATCTGTACAGCCCATATGAAATGTAACAGAAATGCTCAGGCAACTTAGAAGCGAATATTTGTAAGAACGACGTCCTAGTTCTGGCAAAACTCTTTTCGGCAAATTATTACAACCTGCATTCGAGAAGACTGAACAACTATTGTACTGCCACATCTCGCGTAGGAAGACAGATCGTACATAAGCCGTTAGGCTAATCGTGTTACACTCGCTGAACACGCGAGTGGAACAGGAAAGAAAACTGATAACACAAAATAGCTGAGGGTTTCGTCGCCACTTGTGCCATATTGTCTGTTGGCTTTTGGCATAGTATGTTACGATCTGCCAGGGTATGTATGCGGCAAGGGTAGAAGTGATGACAGTAGTGGGAGGAATTAATCCTGCAGCTGATCCGCACGTCAGTCCCGCGCAATCGCACGAGGAAGTGGCACGAGTCAGCCAACTTTCCTACGAATTCTCCATCGACACCGGCTTTATCCCTATCACCTCTCCATCAAGAGCTGCATGGGAACGATTACAAGAATCGTCTTAACTTCTGTACATGGGTATCAAGACAGGATACTCCAGATGTATCACGTATCTTGTTTAGTGATGAAGCCATATTTACCAGTCATGGCCAGGTAAACCGCCGAAGCATGCACTATTCGTCTGCTCAATCCCCGTTGGCTTCGGCAGGCAGAAAGTCAGCGTCCATGCAGCGTAAACGTGTGGTGTGGGATGGTGAACCATCAGCCGTTTTTCACAGACGCAACACTGAACGCGCACAAGTATTGCAGCCCCGTTACAGCCCCCAAACAGACGTTCTCTGCAGTCTAGGAGGAACCTGTGGTACCACCACGATGGCTGTCCAGCCCATTGTGCACGAAGTACTACAGCAACTCTTTATGAACCATTTCCAAATCGTTGGATTGGACGCAGACGACCTGTAACTTGGGCGGCCCGTTCCCCGGATTTGACGCCGGTAGACTTCTTTCTCCGGGGAAAGCTGAAAGACGCTGTCTGTAATGACATACCAACTAGACCCGATGATATGGAATGACGTATTAGTGCAGCCTCCTCGGTCATCTGCGTTGAAATGCTAGCACGTGTCTAGCAGTCGTTCCATACCAGACGGGGAGCGTGTACTGCCGATGCCGGTGGTCGGCTGGTCCCGGCGGAGGTTCGAGTCCTCCCTCGGGCATGGTCGGCCGATGTGGCCGAGCGGTTCTAGGGGCGTCAGTTTGGAACCGCGCGACCGCTACGGTCGCAGGTACGAATCCTGCCTCGGGCATGGATGTGTGTGATGTCCTTAGGTTAGTTAGGTTTAAGTAGTTCAACACACAATCCAATGTGGACTCTGTATATAAGAAATACAGTGTACGAAGAAAAATTAGGACGTATTGGGGTTGACCTACGCTCGTTGAGTAAATGGAAACAATGTGAGATTAAAAGAAGGCGACTACATGCAAGAACACCAGCAAGAAATTAACTGTACCATGTTTCTCCAGCTGTGTGGCACAGCGGTTATGGTACCTTATTCTTATCGGGAGGAATGTCGTTCATATCCCTTCCGCCCATGGATGAATCTTTCGTTTTCCTCGCTAGTGTTCCGTTTGTAACGATTTCTTACGTCAGTGAAACTACGTAACTCCAGTCTTCCTTCTTTTCCTGTTATTACAAAAATTCTCATTAATTGCCTCCGATTACTAGAAACTGAAAAAGCAGCCGTTGGGAATAAACCAACACTGACATGGTAGCGCTCCAAATTATCTTTAAAAAATGTAAACGACGTTTGTACAAAGCAAAACGTACCAATTTCTGCACGAATAAAGTTCTGTACTGTAGGCTACCACGCAAAGAACGAATAATAACGCAATAACGGAAATAAATACAATCAAATGCAAAGAGTATAGGAAGAAGGCTTAAATGAGCGTGGCCTGTGACCTCCTAAATCGTCGTTGACATACATACCTTACGTTTTTGTCATAATTACCTGTACACGAGAAATGTGCAGCTTTCATGAGAAACTGTACAGCACGTTCACACACAGCGACTGGCAACAGTTTAATACTAGTATGGCAATCCAAAGGCAAACACTCCATCACGGTTCTTAACAAGGGAAGAACGTTTAGTAGCAGTTTAGAAATAGTGTTCAAAGTTCGTCGTATTAATTTAACTCTGACTGGAATAATTCGTAGTTTCCACTGGGTGTTCACGCTTTGCAAAGTTACCTGAACAGCACACTGAACCCTCTTGTGTTTGGGATATACAGACTTGCCACATTCCGCGGAGTGAACTCCTAAACGTGCTTTGTTAGACAGGAGAGATGTTGAAAAGCAGACAGAGATGATAAAGGCAAAGAAAAGGGAAAAAATGAAGACACGCGGTATCTCAGGCTAGGCTCCGTACGTGAAAACACGCGAAAGCGGGTCGTATCTGGCAGTGCACGGCTCCGCCCGCCAAACTTGGTACTAATCTGTTAAGGAGTCACCCAGAGCGCCGACTGCCGAAAAACAAACAAAAAATATCGTCGCGATATAGCAGGTTGAGCGGAGAGTCGACGAAGGGGGACCACGAGGGCAGGAGAAGGGGACGAAGAGCAAAAGGGGGGGGGGGGAAGGGAGGGAGGGAGGGAGGGAGAGAGAGAGAGAGAGAGAGAGAGAGAGAGAGAGAGAGAGAGAAACAGCTGAGAAAAGGGGAAGCCGGTTTGGCATCTGGAAAGAAGTGCTGAGGCGCATGATTTACGATGGGGACGCCCCGAGCTCCGCTAATATTTGTGCCACGAGCAGAGAAGCGAGGCTAGAGCGTGCGAGGCGAGGCGTTGGCGCACGTGAAGACAGCCGAGCACTAAAACCGTGACATACGACACACTGCCAAATAAACTGCCTCGCGTCGGAATTAATACTCTGTGTTCCTCTCGGCGGCATTCAAATTGAAATTGCCGCGTAGGAATGCAGATCTGGTCATCATCCGCTTTTTTCGGAGTGGCTCTGTTTCCTGATGCGACCGGCTGTGACGTCTCGGTACTTAGTAATGTGTAACAAATTATGCAACAGATTCTACGGCAAACTACGATTTAGCCTAGATCTCTACCTTTTGCAACCGATTCAGTTATCGGAGCATGGACCCTCTCAAGGCTTCAGTCCGCCTGTACCTCCTCCTCCCCTACTTTCAATGACCCCTCGGGCGTAATCTGATAGCTCAGTTGTCAGATCGTCGTTCACGAATGAGGGAAAAATGGGACAGAGATACAGAGAATATTTCAATCAAGCATCACTTCACCGCACATTCCGAAACTGTGGGAAAAATTTCAACGTACAAGATGAACTCCGGACTGGTGTAAATATCGGCGAATGTTTTTCTTTCTAAAACATTCATTTTCGGCATAACAACAGTGATATTTTTTCGTGCCAACGTAGCGCCGAAACATGGTATAAATGACACGAACATTGAGAGCTTTCACAGTAACCGTGGAAGCTGATGAACGGATTTAGTACCGGGTGCTAAACATTGTATTCACCACTGTCTATTTCTTACAATAGTAGGACTTAGGAAATAAACATTTGTTAACATATCTTGGCTAGTAGAGCAAGAGGATAGCGATTTGCCAAATATGAAACCCTGCTATTATCGCCCTACAATGACCGCTCGTGAGGAAAGGCTTTCAGACGGTAATCATAAGAAAACTTTAAACAACTTTCAAACACAAGTTCCAGAAACCACGAAAAATAGTAGTATCTACTGATCTCCTGATGTACTGCAATGGCTTGATAAGTTACGATGTCTTGGTTTCGTGAATAGGCAAAATTAACGTGTCTAACGTTCCTATTTCCTTTATATTTTACCCATCTACGATTGCGTCGTCCAATACCACACGGTACGAATACAGGTAATCTGCCCAACATTTTCGCTTTTTGCTCATCGTTGATTTTGTGTGTGTGTGTGTGTGTGTGTGTGTGTGTGTGTGAGCCATATTTCATCAACTTTTGTCTGACCTGGTAGTCTAGTGGTAAAGCGCCTGTCCGGAAACCGAAAGATCGTGGAATCGAACAGCGCCAAATCACGGACTATTTCCGTTTGCCTTTAACCTAGCCTTCATCTCTCAGTGATGTGAAGATTCGCCAGGAACGACACTTGGTTCAGATTCCACGTTAAACAGTAATTTTCATTTTCACGTTACGATAACTGGGGTAGGTTACGGGACACACGAATCACGGGAGTAGCGTCCAACTGAAAAACTTGCACCAGTCCGTTGAATCATACGGAGCTATTATTCTGAAAATTTTCTTTTCCCGTCTACGTCTATATGAGCCTACGCCTTTGTGGAGCCAATCAAGACATCTTCCACCCCCACCCCCCATACTTGTCAACAGCTAGTTCTGATTAAGTTTCGGAGAACGCAACTGATCGTGTGCATGTCAGATCGAGACGTACCAAGAACACAGATGCAGTGTGGAAAGTAAGTAACGACAGCCTTTTAAAAAATAATTTCAGTAAACACAAACTGTCCGACCAACATTCAAGTTCACAGCAGTTGAGAACGACGTCTTTGTCAAGAAGATTTACCTTTTTTTTCCTGTACTAGCACAGGCGAAGTCGGACCGTCGAAGTGGTAGGGGAGAGTGGTGGAGGGAGGGAGGGGGGGGGGGGGCTGGCTGTGGGGACATTTCGTGAGGCCCGTTCATTGCGGCTCGCTCACAGCTTAAACGTTGTCATCAGCCTGTTCGCCCCAGCGTAAATCGCCGGCAAACTGCTAATTCGTGGCTCTGATCACCGGTATCGGGAACATGAGCTGGATCGTGATTGACTCTGGTCTCTGCGCGGTATTAAAACTGTTTGTCCACGTACAGTAATACCTCCTAAAACCTGATTCTTCCGTGATACCCTATTATTTTACGCTGATGGGTCAATTGGTAAACAATGACTTCGTCGTTTGTGCCTCAACTACGTGTGTAGAGGATGCTGCCCTTGTCGCATCATAGCGATACGGTTACGCTCAAGGAACAACCAAACCCTATGTTCAGCGTACTGTAACAGGACGGAAACTATCCACGATGTACTCGGCAGGTCTTCAAATCGCGACTAACATTTAAAGCTTTGATATTATTTGGATCCTAATACTGGCTTCAAACAGTTTTTAGAGGTGACTGCTATGCTGACTTGTACGACACTTGGCTGTGAAAGTTGTGTCTCTTGTACAAAACTGGTCTCTGACAAAATACGTACTCTGTCGTTACATCGTTAACATTGCTATCAATCACCAAAAGGCATGGAAAGTTACGTCGGTAATGGGCACACAAGCTACAATACTAATGTTCATACCCGGAGTGAGCCTCGACTACCGATTCTTCGCTTGCTACTTGTCTTATGCCACAATTTAAGGATGAATGAACGACTTTCGAATAACCTAGAACGCTACGTGTTATACCTTACGTCTAAACTGGACAGCAACACTAATGAAGCTGCATAGTAGTCGATGTATCTACTATGTGTATCGTAACTGAAAGCGGCTTTTCATGCAACAGTTTGCAAAGATGACTCATGACTGATCTGTACAATCCGCGTTAGACTTCCATTTCATTACTGAAGCAGGTCTGACTTCCATGGGTCACTAATGTTCCCACTATGTAACAACATGGCCAACACGGGACGTGGTCACACACAACTCCCGTGAAAGCTCTTCAATCATGATTGTTCAATCTCACTCATTTATCCCCTCAGATATTATCATAAAACACGTCTTTGATGATGAGCATATACTTGCAAGCGTGATGCCTCACAAACCATGTTCATAACGTTGTGGACACATAGCTTAGATTAATACCAGTGGGATTGAAAAGCAACTTACTAGAACTCAGGAAGGTCCTAAGACTCGATATAGCGTCTGAAAGGTTTCGTATAGGAATTTGCTAATGAATCAGATCCTACCTTCATTTAGAGCGTAATGATTTGGTCAATGTTCCCAGTGTTTACACAACCATAAAAAGAACTGAGGAGTGGGTAGTACCGACACTTGCTAAAGGAAATACATTTTTACGGTATATCTATCGAAGTTTGGGACTATTGTGGTCAGCTTAACCAGCACAACGTTGCACGTTATACTGAACATAGAAGTAATTTGGAGTGCTCTCCAAGAAACTGTGACACGGCCATTTCTGTACGTATTAAATAATGATAATAGATAATGCTAATTGTAAAGATTTTAGCCACGCAGGGTAGACACGCGGTCTGAGGGGCCTTCTCACGGTTCGCGCGGCTCCCCCCGTCGGAGGTTCGAGTCCTGAGTCCTCCCTTGGGCATGGGTGTGTGTTGTCCTTAGCGTAAGTTAGTTTAAGTTAGATTAAGTAGTGTGTGAGCCTAGGGACCGATGGCCTCAGCAGTTTGGTCCCTTAGGAACTTACCACAAATTTTCAGATTTTCAAAGACTTTTCATAGAAACGCCTTAGACTGCAGTGAGATATGTAACAGTTTATTAGTCGCGCCGATAGTTACTCACGGTTGGTACGTATTGAAGACTAGGAGATGTGAAGTGTAGTATCATGTAACCACCTTGGCATGAGGAGCCTGTGTGACACACGGTAGAAACACGAGACCATATCTACATGTATTGAAAAGGAATGGTGTACTATGTTTACTTGGTGGGGTACTGAGAAACGGCAGCAAGACGAGGGAACAAGGAGACAAGCAGTATTAAAACAACAGGGATGGAAATCGGTCGCGTCCTTTCCAAAGGTCGAGGCGGAGTTAGTCTGAATGGTCGACGCTCGAACTCTCTTCCCAAATATGAGCCTGTTGCCACAACCACTAGGCTACCTCGCTCGACATAGTCTATGAAAGGATTCGCCTACTAGAGGCTTGCACTGCTTACACTGTTCTGTAGGGGAGTGGTGGTTACCCACATCAGAATGAACTGTTAGAGAATACCCCGAGCATAACACATCAGAAAATGGTTTCGACTTATTTACAAAGGAAAGATTATAAAAAGCTGAGGAAAATGTTGTAACTGGGGGACAATGTACACAGGAACAAATGATGTTTCCTGATCGGTGTTTGAATCTAGTGAGCGACTTGCGAAGCACGTGAAGAAACACGCACAAGAGACCGCCATAATCAGTCTCCCGCATTTTCTGCTGTTTTTGTTCTGTGAGACGTATCAGTTTGTGTTTTGAGTAGCTTTTCGTAAATATTACGAGTTATACATAATTACGTATGTGCAATATAAAATATTTAAGAGATTTTGAGGTTTTCTTATCTATTTAGTTTTATGTTGAATATATTACGTATATTTTTAAACCTAAGTTCCATAATGTGTGGACAGTTAAGCCATATGTTGGTCGCGCACCATGTTCTACATTCAACGGAAGATCCCTTCATCGTGGAACACGTAATATTTGGAAATGAAGTGAATTTATTTAATGCGTTAGCAGTTTCCCCAGTCTCGAAAATGAAAATTCTTGATGCTTGCCAGTAGCATCTACACTCCTGGAAATGGAAAAAAGAACACATTGACACCGGTGTGTCAGACCCACCATACTTGCTCCGGACACTGCGAGAGGGCTGTACAAGCAATGATCACACGCACGGCACAGCGGACACACCAGGAACCGCGGTGTTGGCCGTCGAATGGCGCTAGCTGCGCAGCATTTGTGCACCGCCGCCGTCAGTGTCAGCCAGTTTGCCGTGGCATACGGAGCTCCATCGCAGTCTTTAACACTGGTTGCATGCCGCGACAGCGTGGACGTGAACCGTATGTGCAGTTGACGGACTTTGAGCGAGGGCGTATAGTGGGCATGCGGGAGGCCGGGTGGACGTACCGCCGAATTGCTCAAGACGTGGGGCGTGAGGTCTCCACAGTACATCGATGTTGTCGCCAGTGGTCGGCGGAAGGTGCACGTGCCCGTCGACCTGGGACCGGACCGCAGCGACGCACGGATGCACGCCAAGACCGTAGGATCCTACGCAGTGCCGTAGGGGACCGCACCGCCACTTCCCAGCAAATTAGGGACACTGTTGCTCCTGGGGTATCGGCGAGGACCATTCGCAACCGTCTCCATGAAGCTGGGCTACGGTCCCACACACCGTTAGACCGTCTTCCGCTCACGCCCCAACATCGTGCAGCCCGCCTCCAGTGGTGTCGCGACAGGCGTGAATGGAGGGACGAATGGAGACGTGTCGTCTTCAGCGATGAGAGTCGCTTCTGCCTTGGTGCCAATGATGGTCGTATGAGTATTTGGCGCCGTGCAGGTGAGCGCCACAATCAGGACTGCATACGACCGAGGCACACAGGGCCAACACCCGGCATCATGGTGTGGGGAGCGATCTCCTACACTGGCCGTACACCACTGGTGATCGTCGAGGGGACACTGAATAGTGCACGGTACATCCAAACCGTCATCGAACCCATCGTTCTACCATTCCTAGACCGGCAAGGGAACTTGCTGTTCCAACAGGACAATGGACGTCCGCATGTATCCCGTGCCACCCAACGTGCTCTAGAAGGTGTAAGTCAACTACCCTGGCCAGCAAGATCTCCGGATCTGTCCCCCATTGAGCACGTTTGGGACTGGATGAAGCGTCGTCTCACGCGGTCTGCACGTCCAGCACGAACGCTGGTCCAACTGAGGCGCCAGGTGGAAATGGCATGGCAAGCCGTTCCACAGGACTACATCCAGCATCTGTACGATCGTCTCCATGGGAGAATAGCAGCCTGCATTGCTGCGAAAGATGGATATACACTGTACTAGTGCCGACATTGTGCATGCTCTGTTGCCTGTGTCTATGTGCCTGTGGTTCTGTCAGTGTGATCATGTGATGTATCTGACCCCAGGAATGTGTCAATAAAGTTTCCCCTTCCTGGGACAGTGAATTCACGGTGTTCTTATTTCAATTTCCAGGAGTGTATTTTAAAATATTTCTGAATTGCAACAGGTTTTTGAAAATACGTCTTCATTTGATTTCACTTACTGACTATTGGTTTGTATTTCAGTAATAATTTAACGCCCGCCCGGTTAGCCGTGCGGTCTAGAGCACTGCTTTCTGAGCGGTAAAGGCTTGCCGGTCCCCGGCACGAATCCGTCCGGCAGATTAGTGTCGAGGTCCGGTGTGCCAGGCCAGTCTGTGGATGGTTTTGAAGGCGGTTTCCCATCAGCCTCGGCGAATTCGGGCTTGCTCCCCTTATTCCGCCTCAGTTACACTATGTCGGCGATTGCTGCGCAAACAGTCTCCCCGTACGCGAACACCATAATTACTCTATCACGCAAACATCTGGGGTTATACTGGTCTGGTTTGAGACGTTCCAGGTGGGATGGTGGGGAGTACACTGGGGGCCGAACCGCACAATAAGTCTGGGTTCTGTGTTGGGCAGCGTGGCCGAGCAACTCTGGGCGCTACAGTCTGGAACCGCGCGACCGCCACGGTCGCAGGTTCGAATCCTGCCTCGGGCATGGATGTGTGTGATGTCCTTATGTTAGTTATGTTTAAGTACTTCTAAGTTCTAGGGGACTGATTACCTCAGAAGTTAAGTCCCATAGTGCTCAGAGCCATTTGAACCATTTGTGGGGCAGCGGTGGGGTGAGTGGATTGCTGTAGCCTATTGTGGGTTTGTGAACCACTGAGGGCTACGGCTGGGACGAAGCGTCTCCGTCGTTTCTTGGTCCCCAGTTCAATACAATACACACAACAATAATATAACACACAGACTCTTATATGAAGTACTGACAAGTGTTTTTAGATTGTAACACTTTTAAATCAGAACAGAATATTGTACCTTTGAACAGTTTTTCATATTTGGGAAAAGTTTACTTTTCCGAACTAATTTTCACCGAATGACTGCAGTACACAAAGTGAATTGTATCATTCCAAAATGGAATTAAAAAAATGCACAAAATTTCTATTAAATGTCTCGTTAGAGGTGAAAGTCTGGAAAGTTTTGCGAGTTAGAACACCTTCCCCTGTAAGAAAATGGCCCTATTGGTACGTGTATCTGTTTCCTATATAAAATAGAACAAGACACATTCGATCGTGATTAGGCAAAAGCTTTACTCTGTCGCAGTCTTGGTCACATTCCAACGCCAGCTAGCGCTAAACATAACAAATGCTGCCATTTGCAACTTTGAAAGCACCAGGTAAGTCGCATGCGTAACCTCGAAGCTAACGATGCGCGTCCACTCCGGGGCCGAAGTCGTTTCTCCGCAAAGCGCAGTGTCTGCAACGCCCTCGCTGTCGCTGCCGCCAGCTAAACGCCGCTCATTTTCCGCTCTCCTCGGCCTTTATAGTTAAATTATCCCCACGTTGTAAATACACGCGGCGCCCCATTAGTGAATCAATTGGTCACTTTTATTGGCAGATACCTTTCTCAGATTGTTGGCCTTTTTTATTCGGCCAACGAAACGGCCGACATAACGGCCAGTAGGAGCGAGACGCTGCCACTAAGAAGGAAAGTTGCACACGTACACGAAAAAGAAGACGGCGACAGTGGGAGGGAGGGAAGGCGGCGGTGATTAACATAGTAATTTCGGCGGGAGAGTAAGCGGCAAGTGGATACAACCTGCTTTCCCAGGAACCCAAGGCCGGTTATTGTTTACTCAGCTCTAGGCTTGGGACCTCGCCCCTCTTATAGCAGGAGATATTTCGGTAAGCGTGCGACACAACTCCCGTGAAGGATTTTTACGCCAATTGTTCCGCTAACGAGACTTTCGTTCAACAGCAGGAAAATAAAGGAGGCGTACAGCCAAACTCCTTCTTATAAAAGAACACCAGTTAGCATAACGCAGCGATATTATGAAGCTACCAACTGATCTTTATCTCCAACCCGGCCTTTCCTTGACTATTTTTACGATTTCACTTTTGTTGTTTCTACTCATTAGAAGTGAAACATAAAACAGCTGTGGTACCATCGCTTTACAGAGATCTACATCCACCCGCAATCTTCGTAAAATCGTCAGTTTTGTGGTACTTTGGGCAAGGTTCTATTTAATATTTGCTGTTCCACAAGACTGACCGTGTCGTGGTTTCTATCGTTCTTGCTGCAGCCCATGATCAGTTTACACTTACTGTCTTGTCTTAATTAGTATGACAGCCTTTATGTATTCCATGGTGGTTACATTTACTAACCACCCGAACAGACGCGCGCCCCTTCTGGGATGCGCCCAGATGGAATCCGTAACGAGGGCCTGTGTGCCCGCCAGCCTGGATGTGATTTTTAGGCAGTTTCCCACATCCGACTAGGTTACTACCGGGTTGTTACTCAAGTCTCGCATCAGTTAAACGATTCGCAAATTTTAGAAACGATTCGCACACTTCCACCAGACGCAGACAGACGGTACTTACAAATTCCGGCCATTCTCCACCATTAACGTTGTCAAATATAATAACTAACATGCCTACCCGGTGAAGAAATAGGGTAAAGCCAGGCACAAGAAGAAGAAAGGTGATTACATATACTCTACGACATCTCCGACAAACAATCTTTCCTGTCCGCCAGGCGAATTATCGTTGTTAATACACTCTCTTCGCATTTTGGACGAGACTGTTTTAAATCCCAGCCGACATTACTAATTTACATTCCATCCCGTAAATGCTGGGATGGTTCTTTTGCGAAGGTCACAATCAATTCCCCACCCCATCTTTGCAATGTTAAATCTGAATCGTCGTTTCTACGTGCTTTTGTTATAGAAATACAAACACAAGGCATAAGCTGTTCAGGGAGGTGGCTGCTGAACTCATCTGTCTGAAATCTATTTTCACTATTCTAACATATTGTTACGTATTTCTGTAAAGATGTTTTTCATTTTCATCACAGTTTATTTACAAGTCATATAAACACTTCAGAGCATCCGTTGCTAATTCCTTGCACGTGAGTACTGCAGTTATACAGGGTGGTCAGAAACAGTCCGAAAAATTTGAAATGGTGTTTCAGGGCAGGTTCTGCTGAGAAATAATTGTTAAGAAAAAAATTAGGCATGCTGCGCAGTTTTCGAGTTAATCAGCATTGAAGTTACCCATGTCGGTAAATGCATATTCGTTCGATTTCCTAAAACAGAACGAGAGAGCGCTACAAAAATAGGACATGCGAAGGTAGTAAGGATCAACCTTGAGCTGTTTCAGCGCTATCATCTACGACATGAGAACAATTGACGCTAATTGTATCTGCCGGGCCGCTTGAATTTGCGCGCACAAAGACCTGACTGGCTAACTGCAACGGTAATTAATTTTGGAACGGCGCAACGTATCGAAGTTTTTTCTCAGCATAACCTACTCTAAAACACCCCTACAAGCTTTTAAGACTGTTTCTGACCATCTTGTATTACGAAATAAACCGTGTCAAATTTACGGTTTATCGCCCGTTGACATTAGGAACGAAATACAAGCTGGGGTACGATGAGGAAGGAAATAGGGAATGTCCTTTTCGAAGTAATCCTCCGATCATTCGCTTGAATCGATTCAGTGAAATTTCGAAATACACAGACAAATAACTTTACAGCTGAACTGAGACTTAAATCATGTTTCTTCCGAATACGAACGCAATACTCCAGTCACTGCGCCACCTGCGCGGTCATGACGCATACTTAGTGTGAAGTAACTGGCATATAATAACCAAACAGTAAAACTCACGCGCGTAAAACCTTACGTGTGCCATTCGGAAACAGAATTTGCGATTGTAACACCGTGTGTCCCACAGACTGCATGCTGCAATGAAGTGTTACTATTCGACTTAGGAAAAAAATTAAAATACATCACAATTCTATGACGAGTTAATATCATGTCACAGTTGTTGACAACAGAAAAACAGACACGGAATAGCAATACAAGTACAGAAGTATCCGCATGATTCTGCTGCTGCTGGTGGTGGTGGTGGTGGTGGTGGTGGTGGTGGTGCGTTTAAGACACGGGGCCATCCGATCTGCCTATAAATATAGCTTTCTGTAGTTCCCTAAATCAATTTAGGCGTTCACTACAGTAGTTCCTTTGAATAAGTCTCAGCCAATTTCCTTCTATCCAATTCACATGTTGATGGGACACGACCTTTAATTAGTTCTGACCAGTAATTGGAAATGCTTGCAAAACATTTGAAGTTCGTTGCGAGTTCTATCGCCAAGTTTTCGGTAACAGCAGCAAAATGGTTCAAATGGCTCTGAGCACTATGGGACTTAACATCTGAGGTCATCAGTCCCCTAGACTTAGAACTACTTAAACCTAACTAACCTAAGGACATCACACACATCCATGCCCGAGGCAGGATTCAAACCTGCGACCGTAGCGGTCGCGCGGTTCCAGACTGAAGCGCCTTTAGCCGCGTGGCCACACTGGCCGGCATAACAGCAGCAGAGATAAGATTCATCATCGTTTAAAAAATTAAAATAAAGGATTCAAGTACTTTTACCTCTGCAGGTCCTAAATATAACATTTCAGAACAGAGGTTGAAATTTTATGGTTTTAACAGTTATCCATTACCCGCATCTTCATTCACGTCGACACGAATTATCTGCAGATTAATGGAAATATCAGTTCTAGTTCAGGAGAAGTGTAGGAACACGTGAGGTAATATTGATTCATTGAAGTGCCTAGGAAGATAAGATTGAAGAAAGCCAACCCTAAGTTTCTGTAGATTTTGAGAAACTTGTTGACATATTTAATAGGGATATACCCTTAGAAACACTGAACGTAGCAGCGACATAATACAGGAAGAGAAAGGTTATCCAGAACTAATACATAAAGTTGACTGCAATATAAAGTGTCGACGGGCCTGGAAGAAAAGGAGTAAGTGAGAAGGAAATGAGACACGGTTGTACATGTCCCCGACGTTATTCAATATGTATACCGAGCAAGAGGTAAGGGAGATCAAGGGCAAATTGGGAAAGGTCATTAAATTCAAAAAGAAATAAAAACTATACGCATAGAATATCAGTAGTAAGGAGTGGACAGCGTTTTGAAAATAGGTCATAAGATGAATACTAACGAAAGAAAACAACGGTAGTGGAATGTACTCTAAATTAATCAGGCGGTGATGACGGAATTTGATTAGGAAATGTGATATGTCATACTAGAATTAGGAGATGAGTTTTGCTATTTTGGGAACTAAATAAAGGACGATGGACGAAGTAGAGGATATAAACTGCAGACCGACAATAGCAAGAAACCGTTTTACAAAAGAGAACTCTATTAACATCGGATGTAAATTTAAGAGATAGAATGCCTTTTCTGAAAATATTCATCCGGAGAGTAGCCTTGCACGGATGTGAAACCAGGCTGATTAGTGGTTCAGACAAGAAGAGAAGAGACCCTCTTGAAATATGGTGTTATGGAAGGATGCGAAAGATTAGATGGGTAAATCGGATGAGTCATGAAGAGTTACTGAATTGAACTACGGAGCAAAGCATTTATGGCAGAACTTTACTAAAAGAAGGGACAGTTAATAAGACACATCCCCAGTCTTCAAGGAATATTCAGTTTGATTTTGGAGGTAAGTCTGGTGGATGAAGATTGCAGACCAATGCCCGAATAGATTAAGCAGAATAAAATATGCGAAGTTTGCAGCAGTTAAGGAAAGATGTAAAGCTTCGCACAGGATATACCAGCATGGGGAACTGTATGAAACAAGTATTACCACTAAAACAACAACAACAAAAAATATAAATGACACGAATACTAAAAAAGCCTACATTTTACGAGACACAAAATTTTCCTTACGTGATTTAATTCCATTGCTAACAGTTAGTTCGCCGATTTGAGGTCACAGTGTTGGTTCTATCTCCATTTTACGAGACATAAAATTTTGCATGCGTGTTTTCATTCTGCAGCTAATGGCTAGTTCGCCGAATTCAGGTCACCATGCTGGTTCTATCAGCAGCTTTAGCCCGTTGGTAGAGATGCGTGGGTGACAGGAAGCAGCAAGCACCTGTCCGGCCAGACCGTTGAACCGCAGACGCCAGGGGGAGCTAACGGTAGAGGCGGCGGCAGATGCTAGAGCTCTGGGCGACAGGACCGCTCTCTCGCTGCGCGGCGCATAACGCCGCCACCGGCGCGAGAACAAAGACGTCGCCTGCTGCACCGCCCACGTGCTGTCTCCCTTGGTTAACCCAAGCCAGCATGGTCGGTCCTACCTCTTGCTAGTGCGGAGTGCTAACCACTGAGCTATCTCACTCTGACTCCAAATTTAGGTTCCTCCAAATTCCGTACCACCTAACACCTATCAAAATACCTTCTACGCCATGCCAGGTGACGGTAGCGAAGTGCTCGAAAACTAGAAAAAGCTAGCAGGGTCTAACAGTTGGCATTCAAGGTAAATATAACTTATTTCACATAAAGTGAATCAGTCTATTCATAAAAAAAGCTGGGTGTAAATGTAACGACATGAAATGCATCGGTCATAGTCGTCAGGTGAGTAGGTGACACTTATTTGTTTAATTATTTAACCTGACTGGGTTCCAACCATCACACCCGCTCTTACATCGGACCAGTGTTTCACGCATAAATTATCTATTACATCATGGTCATCTAAGAAAATAACGATGTTAATACAACTTGTATTAAAATGATCACTATAAAATAACAAAGTTAATATTGGCATTACTTGTACTGCTGCAGCCACTGATAGTGAAGATGATGATGGTGATGGTGATGATAATAATAATAATAATAATAATAATAATAATAATGACAATGACAATGACAAAGTAATAACAACAGCAGATAAAAGAAGAATTTATAGATCTTCAAAATAGATGTTTTCTGATGTAGCGAGTTCTGGGAAAAGGAAATTTAAGGAGACTACAGAGGCTAAGAATACTGGGACATGAAGAAGATCTGGTTGGAAAAACGGATGCACAAGGGTAACGAGTACGTACAGGAACAATGGGAATCTTATTGTTGCTTTAGCAGATATGTTATGACAACATAACAAACATGGACATTCATATTTCGGTGATTTGTAGCATACTGGGAACAAGGAATCAGTCTGCTGCAGATGTTGCTTACAAATCACTCAACGACCGATCTTGGAATAGTGGTCATGTATGTGGCTAATAGAGGATACTAAGTGTACAGAAATATGGGCTGCAAGAATGGTGACAGGTTGGTTTGACCCACGAGAGAGTATCATGGAGATAGTGAAAAACCTAAACTGGCAAACGCTTAAGGGCATACTCCAAGAATATGACGCGAACATACTCCATAATCAGCATTAAGTGAGAGATTTAGGAATCTCTTACGTATCGCTCCCACAGGGATCGCTAGGACAAGAATTGGCTTATTACTGCGCGCACGAAGAGTTTAAGCAATCAAGTCGATCACTGATGAATTCTGTAAATTTTAAGCGACTGTTCTTATCGCACTCCATGTGTGAATGAAACGAGATGAATGCCTAATAAGTGGTACAACAGTTTGCCTTTCTACTTTACAGTAGTTTGCTGAGTAGAAATCCAAACGTAGAAACAGGCGATGATGTCGTTTACTGTTAGATGGGCAGTAAATGACTGAAAATAGTAGCAACATTAAAATATATAGGATTAACCCTTTATAACGGCCGAAGTCGAAAGATCTCTTACCGTTAGTAGGATAGGATGGCAATTAAGATTCCACTCCGGCCATCCGTTTTCCGTAAAACAGCTTAAGGGGAATGGCTGGATGGTCCCTCTGAAATAACTCGGCCTATTTCCTTCCCTAACTGCCGCAACCCAAACTTGTGCACCATCACTAATGACCTTGACGTCGATGGGATGTCAACCCTCAGCTTCCTTCCTTATAAAAACTAGTTGTAAGAATAGTAGACACCAGGCCAAGTTTCACTGGAAGAATCCCAAAGGAACGTAATTCTTGCACCATAAAAGTAGCTCAAAAAACACTCGTTTGATCGCCACTTCAATATTTGTTGTCAGACTGGTACTCTTACTTGCTGGTTTTACGCAAGAAATATTGAGTATTTAAAGAAAAGCGGCGCGTTTCGACGTAGCCTAGTTTGGTCACCGCCTGGACGTCACAGAGATGCTCATCAAATCTTAGTAGACGACGCTAAAAGTGAGGCATTGTGAATGACAGAAGTGTAACGCTGAAAATCCGAGAACACATTCCAAGAAGAGACGGGCAACATATTACTGCCACACATATAACGAAATGGCCAAGATAATAGACGGACGTTCTTTCCACGAATGGAACAACAATGAGGAGAAATTTTACCAGAACCAGATGTACCCACCGCCACAGGCTGTAAGGTAGCTTGCCTTATAATACAGACAGGGTGTTCGAAAATTCTCATTGCAAAATCTCGGACTTGTAGAGGGGAGTGACTACATAATATTTTGAGCAGGAAACCATGTCCGGAAACCTCATCCAACGACGCTACAGAGAGTAAAAGTTACAGGCGCTGGCGCCCGTAAATTTGTGTATATACTGAGTGATTCCGTGATGAGGTTAAAAACTTTCTAGGATGATTAAGAAGGATAAATCTATCAATTTGAGCTAAGGGTCCCTGTACTGGAAACAAACGAGTCAAAAGTTATAAGAGAAAACCGTTCTGATACCTCTGACAGTGGAATACATGTACTGGTACTGTTGTTGCTAAAATTATAGGGTACGCAACTTTCAGAAGTGGTAGGACCAAAACAAGGAAAAAATGTCCAGTAAACATGGTCTCTAAAATGCACACCCAAGAGGTGACGTGTCACACAGCAGCGAAGATGAACAAATGCTCGCCGCTCTTAAATTACGCGTTTTAGAGCCCACGTTTACTACACATTTATTTCTCTTTTCGGTTTACTTCACATTTATTTCTCTTTTCGGTTCATACTACCGCCTCTGGATGTTACTTTCCCTACAGTCTTAGTAACAACAGTACTGGTGCACATATTCCACAGCCAAACGTATCAGAAGGATTTTCGCTTATAACTTCCGACTTGTTCGTTTATGGTGCAAGGATCCTTACCTCAGATTGGTACGTTTATCCTTCTCCATCGTCCTGGAAAGTTTGTAGCATCATCACGGAATCATCCTGTATATAAATACGTTTTCAGGGGCCGGCGATTACAACTTTGACGCTCTGTAGCGTCGTTTGATTAAGTTTCCGAACGTGGGTTCCTATTCAAAATGTTATGTACTCACTCCCGTCTACAAGTACTAGAAGTTTGTAATGGGAATTTTCGAACACCCTGTATACATCGTTCATCACAGGACATACCTTTCCACCCCCACTGAGAATCTGCAGTGTTTCAGTCATTTACAAACGTCTTTGTTGTACATCACACAAATTCTACCTATTCGTCCCCCATAATGCTTCAGGCAGTGTCCACGATAGTTGTCTAGCGCGTCAGTACCAGGAAGTAAGTTTTCTATCTGTTCATTTGTTCTTCAGTAATTCATTCCGATTCTTCCTTGCACACTGTAATAAGTAGTAAGCGATCGCAGGTAAAATACAAGTCGTTCAATTGTCTGGAAGACAACAGAGGAACGTTGGAGCGACTCCAAGAAACAGCGTAGCCTTGTGCTATAACTCAGTTTCTAGGGCCTGTCAGGTGTCTCGTGTTCTTGTTTACTTTTGAGCGGGGCGTGGCAGTACAATAAGGAAGGTGGCTCTAAGGAAACATGCCTACTCGTGTCACAACTTCATTCGCGGTTACTTGATGCATAGCTCCGTTCTGGCTGCCCGTGCCAGCAGCACCTACGGCTCTTGTCACGACAAGGGCATTACTGACCTGACAACATATGGGCGGAATAGCTAAGAAGGCCAATAGCAGAGTTCTGTGGACAACAACTCTTTCTAGGAACAATAGTCACGCCCCCCGGGAACAAAGGAGGTAACGGGGGAAACGGGAGTGCAGATCGTTGTGGAATCCACTCTCTCCCCTCAAATCGAACAGGAAACTAATAGTATCAGTAAGGTACCGAATAGCACTGATGAAAAATATGATTGACATAATACTGGTATTATATTTCGTGGTTTAAAATAATGTAACTAACACCTATTCTGCTTCCTCTCTCTCTCTCTCTCTCTCTCTCTCTCTCTCTCTCTCTCTCTCTCTCTCTCTCTGAGTCTCTGTCTCCTGTTTGTGAGTCATTTTGCAAGCGACACAATAATCAGCTTCGTCGCCAAGTGTTCGATACTTCTGACGCGATCTAGTTGCACGTCTCGTTTAAGCCTGAACTGATTAACGCTTACTGGTGAAAGTCGCCGAATCTGGGAGTCTTATGCTGAGCTCCAAGGAGCGCTGTACGTGAGCATGTCTCACTGAGCAACGCACAGCGTCATTCTGATTTACTCAATTCTTCGGAAAACTGATCCAGGTAACAAAAGAAAACTAATTTCAAACTTCAGCCGAAGGGTGTAACAAACCAGCCTGTCATGCAGAGAAAACGAACATTTGCTATTCTAATGGTTTATCAATTTTTTTGGCATTTGATTTCTGTTTGTTGTTTCTATGGCTCGCTTTCGAAACAAAAATCGTTTCAGTTCTTCGAGTATTGTTCTAGAATTACTAAGCTTATACATTACTCCAAGAATGTAAACTGCAGAAGTCCCATCACTTATCCCTCCAATAGGAAGAAAACCACACCTTACAAATCTTACAGAGTAACTTTCACATTAGAATATTACAATTTTTTATTGAGAGAGAGAGAGAGAGAGAGAGAGAGAGAGAGAGAGAGAGAGAGAGAGAGAAAACGGGGAGAGGGGGTCTACAGAAACTGATTTCTTTGCACCTGACGTGAAACTGAGCCTTTATTTAAGTCTGCGTGAGTAGAACTATAAAAAGCTGTAGTTGCTACTGCGCTACTTACTTACAAGCCTGCTGTCTCAAGAAGTCGTACTCACCTGAAAGAAAAAGAATAAGGTATTAAAACGACGCACAGCCAATATGGTATAATTTCGGTCCTACAAACTTGTTCGATTGAAATATGATCCATACTTAAAAATGTAAATGCTTAATGTTTTTAAGTGATGGTCTTGCAAGACAACGAAGGCCAAGCCTATAAAAATTAAACACGCGAAAGAAACATAGCTCATTCCGCTACTTTCCACCTGAACAGACAATATAAGAAAAAAATTAATATTTCTTGTATCTTGCGTAACTTACCTACCCCCCCCCCCCCCCCCCCCCCCTCCCAAGATTCCTTGAAGACGACTGGAGGTTTCTTTTACAACAGGATAATGTCCTGTCATGGAGGTGTGCACACGCTGCTAACCGTACCTTTCTAACACTGATGAGAGCACTAGTGTTGTCGTCCGTAGCTGCAGTTATTCAGATTTGCCATAGTGTTACTCATCTCACGGTTCATTAACAAAGCAGATAAATGTACAGATAACTCAGAAGAACCAAAAATGAGATCAAGGGGAAATGGATTCGTTTAACTGATGCGTCGTTAATTAGAAGTACATCGTTAAGTGATATCACCACTATCCTTCAGTAACACGGTCCTTTGCAAGCAACGGGCTTCCTGCATTATAGAAAGCTCCCACCGCGCTCATTACGAGGTTACTGAACGTAATACTGAATATGATCCACGGTGAAACTTAATTTCTTTCACGCACATGAAGCATTGCCAAAGGTGAAAGTCTCAAACTACCCGACACACCAATGAAACAGGGGATTTAACTCCGATTTTCTTGATTAGTATTTCAAACAAACCTGGGTGGTCATCAAGCCAAATATTTCAGAGAATATTAAGTACGTACATAATCGGCTAAAGAGATGCTGTCACCAACTGCATCAAATTGTATGACATGCTGTTAAATCAACAACGCTAGTTTCAATCTTTTACGGCCCGCGTTTTACACTGCAATTCAAGTTCTTGACCGGATTAAAAACAATTTTCATTCTGGATGATAAACAGGGAAGTAATGTTTTAATGACTGAAATAAAATGATAGGTACTTGTTAAGTGATATTCGAAACCGTATTCTTTCAGTAATGTAGAACCCTCTCTCAAACCCAGAAACTGAAGATGAACCATCTGTATGGAATTTTAGTCATGATAACAGATTAGTGTCATTCATTAGTACCCTTTATTGAGAACATAAAAATGTATGTCCTCATCAGATCCTTAGCAGAAGCAAATGTGAAATGGTCTCAGCAAGAACCAAATGAAACTAATAATGAAAGTGACTCTATCGTTTCAAGTAACAAAGTAATTATACAAAGCGAGACGATCCGAAAACATCGTTAGAGTTTCAAATTGTAGATGAGAAGTAAAAATGTATATCTGTTGTCAGTTTTCGTGACTACTTATTAGTCAAGTAGTTCCTCAATTGCTCTCAAAAGGGCTGAGTGCACCCCGCTTGCAACAGCGCTCGGCAGACTGGGACAGTTACCCATTCACGTGCTAACCAAGCCCGACAGCGCTTAACTTCGGTGATCTGACGGGAACCAGTGTTACCACTGCGGCAAGATCGTTGGCAAAAATTGATATACAGCTAAATATAAAATGTAAGTTGTCCTGTTTACAGATGACACACGTAGAGGAATGAAAAATAGCACAGGCCCTTGCTCAAAAAGTAGCTAACGAAATGAAACTTCCTGGCAGATCAAAAGTGTGTGCCAGACCGAGCATCGAATTAGGACCTTTGCCTTTCGCGGGCAAGTGCTCTACCAACTGAGCTACCAAGCACGACTCACGACGCGTCGTCACAGCCTCAATTCCGCCAGTACCTCGTCTCCTACCTTGCAAACTTCACAGAGGCTCTTCTGCGAACCTCGCAGAACTAGCACTCCTGGAAGAAAGGATATTGCGGAGACCTGGCTTAGTTGCAGCTTGGGGGATGTTTCCAGTCCCGATTTCGAGTCTCTGCCCGAAAGTTCCATACTAGCGCACACTCCGCTGCAGAGCGAAAATTTCATTCTAGAAATAAAAACGAAATATTCGAAGACAACGACAGATAGTTCCGGCAAATGAATCATCACTGAATTTGGAGATACAGTTCTGTGCTTTTCATAGAGGCCCACAAGCTAAAAAATAGATTTAACAATGAATTAAACGAAGTAGAAACTGTTTTCTGCGACTAGAGACAGATCACAATCTTAGCTGGAAAATGTATTGCCTAGAATTAATTAAGCGCATTATTCCAACTACGTTCGCAGTACGCTTGATTTTACTGCTGTAGGTGATTTAAAAATAAAGGATTTTCCTGCTGTCGATGATTTAAAAATAAAGAAACTGGTTTATTCTTACACAAGATGCGACGATAAAGTAATAATTTTTTTCCATAGGGTGGCAACCCTACAGTCTGCTACCGCAGGTGGCGTGTGACCTTGGCCTTTCACCCACCACATCCTGTAGTGTCGTGCACCTATTATGTTTCAATCACGATTAACAGCTTGGAGAGTGAAGTTCTGTGTTTACTACTCGCCACTACAACAGAATATCGAAATATTGCGCAGCGGTGTGCCATCTATTTTTGTGTGAAACTCAATTGTGAGAATGCCGCAGTAACATACGGAAAACCTCAGCGGGCTTTTGGTAACGAGATTTATCAAGGGCACAAGTGTTTCACTGACGCGAAATGTTTACTGAATGGAGGACCAATGTTGAAGACGAACACCGCACTGGGACTGTCACAGCACAAACGGATGAGTACACAGTCACGATGAGTGAACTTGAGTGAGCGAGTCGGATTTTAGCCTTAAAGATGACTGCAAATGAACTGAACAATAATTGTGAAATTTCTGCAAGCCCTCCTCGAACCACTTTTCTGGAGACTGCCGCAATGACCACAGGACAGCCGCTTGCAGTTCTTCATAGCCCCAAACAGATGGTAATCAGAAGGGGCTAAGTCAAGAGAGTACGGTGGGTATGGCAGTATCTGGAACCCCATTACAGCGATGGCAGCCGGGGTTTCCCGACGAGCATCGTGGTGTTGCAAGAGCTACCAGCGCTGTCCTTCATAATCACTAACCACATGTTGCCTGCTCCCTTAATGACAGCAGTTGGTAAATTAATCTGTACTGTGCAGGGATTAAACTTCTTGTGATTGTTATCTCACCTACATTTAGACCAAGGTATTACAGACTTGCAAATATAAAGACGATTCAAATGGCGCTCTATGAATGGTGCGAAAAATAAAGCGTAAATCAATATGGAACGTCCCTCGTACTAGCTTCTTCCCCGCAGCTACTCTCGCGTCCGCATATGCCTAACGTATTTCACGCTGGCAACTGTTTCTCCGCTGTTTCACACTACACAACTCCAGAGAGAGCGTTAAATGTGTCTGAGATATTCAGCCCTATGGCATGATTTTTTCGCCTGAAGCAGGATGACAAATTCATTCGTTTGCTGCAGTGCTCATTTTTGCTACCTGGTTGACGCATTGAACACACATAAGAGACAGATTTCGCTTCAGACTTCTAAAAGTTTTCACGTCAACTAATTACAGGAAAGAAATGCCAACAGGTAATCCCACAGTCAAGTATATACAAAGTTTTGTTGAAATAGCTCCTAGCGTTCATGAATCGTACTTGTAGGTCAGCCTTTTTCACCTCCACCCTCGCCAATAAGGGTTTGTTACTGTCGTAGTATATTTTTTTCCCAGAATGTTTCAAGCGTTACAGACGTATGTTGGTATGTCACTGTCTTGGCCATTCCCACTCCCCCTCTCACACTTTCCCACGCCTAAGCGTGAAACATCACTGAGACTGTGACCAATGAACCCAGCGACCACGAATCAGCACGGTTTTAGAAAGCATCGCTCGTGTGAAATTCGACTTGCCCTTTCCTCACATGATATCCCGCCAACTATGGATGAAGTGCAACAGGCAGAGTCCATATTTCTGTATTTCCAAAAAGCATTTGACACGACGCCCCACTGCAGACTGTTAACGAGGTACGAGGATATGGAATAGGTTCCCAGATATGTGAGCCGCTCGAAGACTTCTTGAGTAAAGGACCCTATTACGTTGTCCGCGACGGAGAGTGTTCACCAGTGACGAGGGTATCGTCAAAGGTGCACCCGGGGAAGTGTGACAAGATTGCTATTATTTTCAACGTACGTAAATGATTTGGTTGAATGTGTGGGCAGCAGCCTGCGGTTATTTACTGATGAAGCTGTGGTGTATGGGAAGGTGTCGGAGGTGAATGACTGTAGGACAATACAATATGACTTGAGCAGAATTTATAGTTGGCTTGATGAATGGCAGCTAACTCTAAACGTAGACAAGCCTAAGTTAGTGCGGATGAGCAGGAAAAACAAATCCGTAATTTTAGGATACAGCATTAGTCGTGTCCTATATGACTCAGTCACGTCGTTTAAATACGTATATGGGCGTAACATTGCAATCGTTGTGAAATGGAAGGAGCATGTGAGGATTGTTGTCAACTTCGGTTAATTGAAACAATTTTGAAAAAGTGTGGTTCATCTGTAAACGAGAACGCATATAAGACGCCGAAGTGACCTGTTCTCGAGCACTGCTCAAGCGTTTGCGATCTGCAGCATGTCGGATTAAGGGAAGACGTCGAAGCAATTCAGAGACGAGCTGTTACATTAGTTACCGGTAGGTTTGAACAACATGCGAGTGTTACGGAGATGCTTCGGGAATAGAAAACTATGGATTCCGTACAATTACGGGTTGCTATCGATTTTTTTTCTAGTCACAGCTTCTCACCCCAAAATCTAGGGGTAGTACAGGCATTTTACCCTCGCAACACTTTTAGACAAATAATAAAATAGTGCATATGCAAAATTTGGTTGGAACGACTCCTGGCGTTCGTGAGTTGTGTTTCTAAGCCAACCCCTATTCGCCCCCACCCACTCGCGTAGAGGAGCTAGGTGGTTCTTAAGACCACAGCATTTCATTCAAGATAGGAAATGATACGTATACGAAGTTTATTTGAAATTAAGGAATTTTAGGAGGAGATATGGATCAAACTTGCACATATTTTGATACTATATACATAAATTTTGAAACAGTAAATACAAACACTTGGCATGAATTTAGTTGTTAGTTAAGTATATCAAGTAAGTACAATAATAACCATAAACATTGACTCCTCTTACATTTTGAAGTTTCATTAATACTTCACGAAGCATACAATACTTTTTAAGTGTGTGTTTCTTAATAAGTAAGATTTTTTGTATTTAGGATTCTTTACAGACGAGCTTACGGGACACAGATGTCAGAAAGATTCATGAAAAATATTTTTTTTTTTACAAAATGGCTGATTACCAGCCTACAGTTTGTACTTTTCATGAGCAAGAAAGTAATTTTGAGTATAATTATAAAAATGTACCAATTATGTTTATAATACAAAAATACGTATCTAATGATCAAAAATTAATTTCGTTTTTATATCTGGGCTACAATTCCTTGTGGCGCCGATATTTTAAACCACCATTCGCTAAGTACCAATTTTCTGCAAATTGAAAGTGGCAACACTACGTCAACACCAGACAAAATTCACAGTTTGTAGTATTACTAAGAATACTGGTGTCTCTTGTGACCATATCTCTATAGTTGATGAACATCCATCATTATGATTTCTTACTGGTGTATGGAAGACACACTGAGGTGACGGAAGTCATGGGATACCTCCTAATATAGGCGTATTGCAGCAACTCGACAAAACAAGGACTTAACAAATAGAAGGGAGTTTCCTGCAGAAATATTGAGACATGCTGAGTCTATAGCCATCCGTAATTGCGGAAGCGTTGCCGGTGCAGGATGTTGTCCACTGGCCGATCTCTCGATTATGTCCCATGAACGTGCGACTGGATTTATGTCGGGCGATCTGCAGTCCAAATCATTGGCTCGAATTGTCCAGAATGTTCTGCAGACCAGTGCCGAGAAGTTGTGGCCCAGTGACATTACTTCATTGTTTGGGAACATGACACTCCATGTAAACACATCCCACATCATTATGGAGCCGCCACCAGCTTGCATTGTGCCTAGTTGACAAGTTGGGTCCATGGCTCCATGGTGTCTGCGACACACTCGCACCCTACCATCAGCTCTTACCAAATGAAATCGAGAGCCATCTCACCAGGTAATAGTTTTCCAGTCGTCTAGGGTTCAAGCGGTGTGGTCACGGGCCAAGGACAGGCACTGCAGGCGATAACCTACAATTAGCAAATGCACTCGCGTCGGTCGTCTGGTGCCATAGCCCATTAACGCCGTATTTCGTTGCACTCTCCTAACGGAGGTGTGTGTCGTACGGCCCACATTGATTTCTGCGGTTATGTCGCGCAGTGTTGCTTGTCTTTTAGCACTGACAACTCTACGCAAACGCCGCTGCTCTCGATTGTCAAGTGAAATCAATCGGCCACTGTGTTGCCCGAAGTGAGAGGTAATGCCTGAAATTGTGTGTTCTCGGCATGCTGATACTGTGGATCTCGAAATACTGAATTTCCTAACGGTTTCCCAAATGGAATGTCCCATGCTTCCAGTTTCAATTATGATTCAGCGTTCAAAGTCTTTATTGCCGTCAAGTCGCCATAATCATGTCAGGCACCTTTTCACATCAATCACCTAAGTACAAATAACAACTCCTCCAATGCACAGCTGTTTTATACCTTGGGTGCACGATGCTACCGCCATCTGTATATGTGCATGTTTCTATCCCACGACTTTGTCACCTCGGTGTATATTCAAAGGAACGGCCGAGCAAGCTACGAACGTGAGACAAAGAAAGGGCGCACAGCAAGCAGCAACCAATGAACGGAGCTGAGGGAAGGGGGAAGCAAAGCAGAAACCGCACGTGTTATCCCGGGAGCGCTGCAGCGCCCGTCAAACAGCGCACCAGCAGGCTGTGACCTGCGCGGGAAGACGCAACAGCCAGGGGAGCTGAGCACGTACTGGGCCCGTGCCTCAGATAACGCCACCGCTTGGCGCGGCGTGTAAATAACTTTGTGCGGCGGCGAATCAGCCCGGTCGATGACCGCACGTCCCGTCCGATCCCATCCTATCCCCACCACGAGCCAGGATCATCACCTACAGGTGTGCACACAGGAGCGAACGCGGGGTCCCTCGAGCCCCGCCGATACAGACTGCGTGATTTATTCCAGTAGCGGCAGTATGCAACGCTACATCTCACTAACTGCTGAGCGAATGACCAGTTTAATTGCAGAAAACAGATCCGGATGGTGCGTTGGAAAAATCAAACTACGTGACCGGTCCACCGCAATAAGAGATCTTCCTGGATAAACGCGGGGTGCTGAGTCCGATGCGGTCTTGGTTTCATACGCAGGCCTGTCCTACATCTCCCCTATTCCATATCTCCCCACTGTCTTGTGAAACAATTTTCTGATTTTAAGTTAAGAGGGATACGCAATCTCGAAGCGTCAAAAAATATAGCTTTGAAAGACAAAAGTGAAAGAGCAAAGGAATTAAGAGTAGCGCTTAGAACAATGATTTGTACTCGTATAATCGTGGAACATGAGCTTAATTTAAAATGATGCAATTGCTTTTTTTCGTCTTAAAATGAAACGTAAGTTGACGAAAGGGAAATCCACATCTGTATCATTTGTAGATTTCGAAAAGACTCGTAACCAGGTTTATGTGAATACACTCTTTGAAATTCTGAATTTATGAGGGATACAATAACAGGAGCGAAAAGTAAACTTCAGACAGAAATCGCACTTCCAAGCACACAAATCGACGGACATGAAAGGTAGTGAATAGTTGAAAAAGAAATAAGAGTTGTTGTCAGTCCCCCCACTTCATTCGCTCTGTACGTAGATCAAGCAATAAAGGAAACCAAGAAGAAATGTGAAAAACAAAAGGAGGAGAAATAAACAAACATTTTACGGATTGCAGATGATATAGTAATTCGTTAAAGAGACAGGATAAGGCTTGGAATATCATTTGAACAGAATGGGCACTTTCTTGAAAAGAGGTTTTAAGTCGTACATCAACAAAACAAGGGTAATGGAGTGTGGTCAAATTCAAACACGTGATGCTGGAGGAATCTGATTAGGCATTAAGATGTTGCAAGCACAAGAGGTGCTATCAGAGCAGAAATATAATAAACAATGAAATAAGTAAACAGGGTACAACATACTGATCAACAACAGCACGAAAAGAATTTATCGAAAATTAATACCTGCTAGCACGAAGCATACATTTAAATATTATGAAGTCATTCCTGAAAGTATGTGTCCGGAATGTAGCCTTTATGAGCACCAACAGTAGGGAAAAAAGGGGAAAAGAATATTTTGAAACTTGGTGCTACAGAACAATGCTGAATGTTGCATGAGTATTTCTGATAACCAACGACGAAGTACTGATTGGAATTTGCGAGAAATGAGTTTTATGGCACAACTCGACTAATAGCACACATCCTGATGGATCACATCTAACAACAAGGCTCAATAGTAAGACAATAGGCTAGCGTTATGGAGGAGCCTGATTCAAATATCCACCCGCCCATCCAGATTTATATTTTATATGGTTTCCCTAAACCGCTTACGGAGTATACCGGGACAGGTCCTTTCAAAGTGATACAGCCGGTTTTCTTCTTCAGGCTTCCCTAGTTCGAGCTTGTGCTCCGTCTTATCTCGCTGTCGACTGGACGTAAAACGTAACTTTCCTTCTCTGATGAGACATAAATGAATAGTGTGTTTGGCAATAGAGGGAATCTGGGGAAGGAGGAAGTAAAATTATAAAAGGAGACACAGGCCTTATACAGTGAGAAGGTTCAAACGGAAGTAGCTCCTACGGGTTGTGCAGAGATTAAGGGACTTGCAAAGTATAGATTACAATGGAGGGCTGCAACAAAGTAGTCTACGTACTGAACAATTACGCTGATTTTTGTTTAGAATTGGTATCAGGACGAGTGACAGCAGTATGTATTGTATAAAGCACACTACAATTTATTCTTCGGTCTAGAGACTGTACGTTGGTTTCCGTATGTTCGTTTCAGACAGCGAAATAAATGACGATTACATAATTTTGTTGGGAGCATTGCTCGTTACACGTAACACACCTCCTACCTCTTTTTTTAGTTCTCGTCCTGAAGAAGATTCTATTTCCGTTTCTTCTCCTCTCACTTGCAGTATTATACGTATTACAGGTGCTAATATGATTCCTTTCATGCTTATAAACAGCATTTCAGGAACTACCATGGATAAGCAGAACACGACGGAAAGAAGTGACACATTAGTAAACACCGCAGCAACTCCTCAATTCTTCGTCAGCAGTTCATGCAGTCCACGGCTAATGCTGTGATCGTGATGTGTCGCGTTATGCCGCGAGAGTCGAGACGCCCCGGACGTCAAGCAATGCGCCAACTGAACTGTAGGTCTGCGAACCTTCTGTTTTTCCTTCCCTGTGACGGCCGCGAGATTGCCTCGTTCTGTGAAGTGCTACCGCGAACACGACGCTTGCTGCCACCACTAACTATACAGGAAGAGGGCCCAAACACAGCTCCAAGGAACTACGGGCTGTCCCTGCAGAACATCAGAGAAAAATCTACTGGTCTCTGTAACGAAACTCTGGGATTGGGCGTTAACTGTAAGCACGGACGGGACACGACGAGCTTCCGCGTGCGCCCGAAGCCAGCCGGGCCGAGGCGGTGGGGGTCTCGCTCGCGGCGCTCAGCCGGCTGCCGGCAGTTTGAAATACGACGCAGCCTCACGGAGCACGAAGATAAGCGATGCGATAGTCCATGCTGCAAGCCAACAGCCGCCGCATTAACCCTTCGCGACATTCTCCGCTGCACCGTGTAAACTTAACGCGTACGCATCCATACAAATGAGTCGCTACACAAGCAGGCTTCAAACTGGTACAGGCGTAGGCATTCTGTACTGGGTCCAGGCAACAGATCTAGGTCTTACGACTGCACATTAGGGAAGTCCTAGACAACGGGAAAGTAGAATTCTTCTCACCTTGGCACTAAAAGCAAATCACGCAGGGTACAGAAATGGGATGAAGGACTAATTCATAAATGAAGTACAGCTGTCGCAGGTTGTTCGCCAACAAAGGAAAATGTCTCAATCCTCACGTAATTCTGTTAAAACTTTCTGGGCTAAATACCAACGATTATCTGTCATGATTTAGATAAATGAAGTTCTTTATGCATATATTTTCGGTGCAGCCTGCACCTATACTCTTCGTGAATCTACCGATGTCAAGTACTAACGATGGGAAAAAGGAAGGTTGGGAGTATGGAGTTAGAACAACCAGTCATCGTCGAATCCACTAGAGACTAAGTACGAGTTCGGGATGGCAAGGATATCGGCTACGGCCTTGTTCACTGAGTTCTCCGGTCATTCGCCGGTGGTTAACCGTGAAATGGTCTTTTATAAGGAACCATCCGGTCATTCGTTTATAATTAACGAAGAAAGAAACGTAATATCGAAACCAGGATTATGAGGAGGAGTTTGAACACAGCGTCTCCTAATACGAGATGAAATTCAGAAATCCCGCGTTTGTCTATGCTGCGCTGATAATACTGCGTGTACGACGCATGTAAGTAAAATATCACAGAGCTTAAGGGTTTATGTGCAGAAGCTCCGATTTCAAAACTATGGGCGTAGTAATAATACTCTTGTTTGCCGTTGCTATGGCCAAATTACTGCCTTTGTTAGATGACACTTGCGTTAGCAACAATAACACTTATTCGTCAACCTTACGTAACACTACTCCTTGAATAGTGGGGGCGGACAGAGGCCATACTCCCTGAGCAGGTACCGCCAACGGCTGCACGACTTATCTGAGGTAGCGGTAATAGATTATATACATAAACGTTACTCATGTACCAGTCTATCTATTATGGAAACCCTTATCAAAATCCCTACAATAGTTCCTGATATGAGCCTTCTCATACAGACTGAATTAAAGCGGCGGGGGACTTCGATTTATAATATGTTATGGCGACAGATTATTACCAAGGGCTGAATAACCTCCACCATCCGAACTTCGTAGAAACAGGGAAACAGTCCTGGAGTGGGACATCTCGATTTACTTACAACGCAAGGACAGCACAGATTCAGTTTATAATAGTAAGGGAGGGTTGTAGTGGTTTGGAAAGCAGGTGAGACTGAGAGAAGGACACAGAATAGTGGTTTCGGAAAGGGAAGAAGTAAAGCGGGTGGGAGAAGAGCCCTGACATAGAGACGAAGACTAGTCTTATGTTAAAGCTGCAAGAATGACTACATCTCTGGGCGGAGATCGTGGTCACGTGGAGGGAGGCGGTAAAGATTTACGTTCGGGTATAATCTGCAGAGTGTATAGAGATACGGTAGAAAGCCGTAGATACAGGCGTCGAGGTGAATGCAGCGTTCCATGACTTCCAGTAGGCACTCGATACAGTCCCGCACCACCGCCTAATGAACAAGATGCTAGCGTACGCAATATCAGACCAACTGTCTGACTGGATTGAAGAGTTTTTGGCAAACATCACAGCACGTTCATTTTGAACGGAGAGATCTTCAGACACCAAAGTAACTTCGGGCGTGTCCCAGGGGAGTGTTAAAGGAACATTACTTTTAACAATGAATATAAATGACGTTGTAGATCTAGTCGGAAGTTCTATGAGAACTATCACAGATGCTGTTGTTCTACATAGAGAATTCGCGACGCTAGAAAACTGTAGCGAAATGCAGGAAGATCTGAGGAGGATGTAGGGAGTGGAAACTGACCTTTAACATAGACAAATGTAACGTACTGCGAATAGATAGCCAGAGAGACCCTTTATTGTACGAGTACAAAACTGCAGAAAAACCAATGGAAACATTTATTTCCATAAAATACGCATGTACAGAGCGATCTGAAATGGAACGACCACTAAAATGAACTGTGAGTAAGGCAGACGCCAGACTGAGATCCGTTGGAAGAATTCTCAGGAAATGTAGCCCACAGCACAGGAAGTAGCCTACAAAACACTCGTTCGACCAATTCTTGAATGCTGCTCGGCAGTATGGGATCCATACGATATAGAGGAGATAGAAAAAATCCAAAGCAGAGCTGCGTTTTTCGTTACAGGTTCATTTAGTAAGCACGAATGGGTCACAGAGATGCTCAACCAACTTTAATAGCAGACGCTGCAACAGAGGGATTCTCCACCAGGGTTAAAGTCATCGTTAAAGTACCGAGAGCGTACGTTTCTAGAAGAGTCAACAAATATATTGCTTCCTCCTACGTATATTCCGCGAAAAGACCATGAAGATTAAATTTCTAAGATTAGAGCCCACACAGAGGGATACCGGCAACCGTTCTTCCCGCGAACTATTTGCGACTAGAACAGAAAAGTAGTGAGGTGTTACACAAAATGCCTTCCGCCACACACCGCAAGGTGGCTTGTGAGGTATGGATGTAGATGTTTCGAGAAGCCTGGCAGAATACGAGGACGGATAATCATGGATGAAATGATTGAATTTTTATGTCTACGGAACGTGTAGGAAATACAAAGGTGTCCATTCTCGGGGAGAAGAGAATTAATTAAACCCATTTAGGATTCAAGTGGGAGAGAATGGATGGATACGGAAGACGAGCCGGACAGACTTTTAAGTTGGAGCGAAAATCCAGACGACGTTTCCATAAGGGATCAATGGTCAGATTAAGGTTCGAGTCAGACACACACCCGTGACAAGACAATGTCGTGACCGATCAGCGCTTCTTTACGCGATATTCACAACATTCTTGTCCGCATGTTTTTGGGCGTCTTCGAACTCAGACGGCCCGTGACCAATCTAAACATGGTGTCTCCTTTTCCTGCTCTTTGTTGCGTGTGGTCATTCCACTTAATGTCGCTCTGGATGGTTACTTGCACCATTCATCAATCCTCTACTGGTTGTTCTGCAAATGGATACTGTCTTGTGGCGTTGATACTTTCTTACAGACAACCGCATCAGCTGCAAAGTCTTCAAGATCTTGCGACCGTTTCTATCAGAGCATTTATATAAATTGTAAACAGCAACGATCCTATCACATTTCTTGGCGGTACTCCGTAAATTACCTTTACATCTGCCGATTTTGTTCGGTTTAGGGCGACGTGTTCAGTTCTATATGCAAAGATGTCTTGGTATAGACTCAGCATCCAATGACCATTTCTGTTATATGAAATGCATCTCTCATTTCGTTCCTTCCTCGGAAATGACCCGCATTACTCAAATCTACACGATCTGTAACATATTTGTGTGCGTTGGAATCGTATATTTTAAGAAAATTATTCGGTATGTTCTGTAAAAGCCTGCGGCCTAGTGTAAAACCTAGTCGATAGTTAATCTAAATCTACGGTATTAGACTGCTGCAGAAGTTCGTAGCGTTTTCGTTTTGCACGTTTGTATTGCGGTTCTTATGGGTTTATTTATCGATTGTCATGTTTTATTTGTAGTTGAATGTTGCTATCTGATTTTACAGACTGTCATTTTGTCATTTGGAGATAGTGAGTGGAGCTGTGGACGCTAGAAATTGGAGTGCCAAGTGGAGAAATCTGAACGTTTCCGATTCTTCCGTTTGAATTCAATAGAGCGGTGACAGCAGCGGAGCAACCAGAAGCATTTACGCCGTGTATGGGGATAATACCACTGAACAAAGCACGGGCAAGAAAAAAAGCAGCTCCTCGTACAAAGACGTGCGCACATCCACCAAAGATTATGATAGGCATCTGGTGGAACAGCGACGGTGCGGTTTACTACGAATTGCTTCCCCGAGGTGTAATCATGACTGCTGACATTTATTGTCAACAACTGAGGTATCTTGCAGACGCAGTCCAAGAGCAACGACCAGGAAGACTACGTGAAATGATGCTACTCCACGATAACATCTACCCGATTATGCTGGATTGGGTCGGGAAGTCATTCAACACCACCCACCATATTCACCTAATCTTGGGCCCTCAGATATTCACCTTTTCCACTCTCTATCGAACATCCTTCAAGGAACTTCCTTTCCGTATGAAAATGCGCTTGAACATGGTTCGACGATTTTTTCGCCTCGGAACCATTTGAGTTCTACAGTCGTGGAATCAAAAAGTTACCGCAGCGCTGGCAGACCTGTTAATACAGAAGGTGAACATACACAGAGTTAGAAAATTGCCGTTACAAACTTTTAGGACTTTGGAGGGGAGTGAGTACACGACATTTTGAACAAGCACCCACCCCCGGAAATGTATTGTTTCCGTTCTACGACGGTTTCAGTTCAGATGTGTTACCTGTCCACGTCTGCTGAGTTTCACAGTTGCTTGTCCTGGTATCCAACAGAGCAGACAGGATGACGTGTACATCTTCTTGTTGGGTCGTAATCGAAGTTTAATTTACAACACTCCTGTAGATACAGAGGAAAAATCTGGTGGCACGAGTTCTAGCCGATGCATCAAAATTGAAGAGACACCAGGGGGCATGGAGAGTGTGCACCAGAATATGCTTCGTAGGTACAATGACTGTAATAACGTCGGTAGCTGCCACATTGAGCTGCTGTTGTAATGCACCAATGCTATTCAGTACTTTTCAGTACGCTTGGTTCGTTTTTGTCTTGGAATAAAGTAAACAGGTGATTTGTAAGTGATAATACAAACAATTGTGCTTAAGTGATAAATGAATGTTTCATTAAGTTCCCTTTCGAATCGTTACCTAATAACTGTACTGCGTCACACCTACTTCGATTCCTCAAGCAGCAATGGATGAGTTAAACACCTGAATTGAAACTGGACATGGGTTCCTATTGACGATGCTATGTACTCACTCCCGTCTACAAGTCCTAGAAGTTTGTAGCGCGTATTACCGAACACCCTGTACTGTCGATGGCTAAAGCCACTCTGTTATGTTGTAACCTCCCCACAGAAATTTCGAATGAAAGACAGAAATAATAAATGGGAGCCAAGCGTAACCTCCCTGCAATGAAATCTACGGAAAAAGACAATTAAACGTGAAAAATCGCAATCTGACTCAAGGTGTAAGCTCTCACGAAAATAATGAAAAACAATTCAATGCTAATGAGACTTCAGTGACAATGTAAACTCAATTAAACCGAAATATCGGTCTTTGGCCCTGTGCAAAAAATCATAATTAATTTCTTACCTCATTCGAAACTGCATGTCAAAGTTCTGCTCTTATTGTTGGCCACGGCTTGGAGGAAATGCATTGCAAGTATTTTTTTTTTTTTTTTTTTTGAAATTTAACTGAAACTTTTCTTTAAAGGAAATGGAACGAAATCGTTGGTTCAATTAAATAGTTCTTTTGTTAAAAAAATTGCTTTGAAATCAAAATTATTATTGGGGCAGTTGTTGAAAATTAATTACAATGAATAAACTTTACATTATCTGATGTGCGCAATGCAGCTTGGTTACCTTAATTAACAATATACCTCATTCAGCATCTTGACCAGAGAGACCCATGTCGACGCCTGCGACTGCATCCCGCTCGCGACTGTCTCGCGACCGTACAAGACCACTACTGCCGACAGACTACCCACAGACTGCACTGGCCTACTGCTACCGACAGACTACATCACACAACTGCACTAGGCTGCTACTACCAACAGACTACAGCTCGCAACACTGGCGCGGTCAAGCGCAGACTAGCCACGACAAATAGCTCTCTGGTCAGAGACTCTGCAATGCCTCGCCATCGCCGCCACACAACATACGTGTTTCAATGTGTATCAGTTGTGTTTATAGAAACTTGAGGACAAACGCTACGAATTACGAACGAAGCCAACATTGTAGAGTGATGGGAAAGCACGGGAAAATAATGACTTAATCACTGCGCCACCTCGCTAGGTACGCTGCATACAGAACCGGGCTGGCCACCGAATACGTGGAGACGAATCAATAGCTGGCATTCCAGGGCATGGGCGCGGGCACGGGGAGATGTTTTCGGAGCGGCTAGTAGGCGGCGGCGGCAGCGGCGAGTGACAGCGCCGCGGGCGCCCAGTATATCTGGCCTTATCGCGCCATCGCGCTACACAAACAGCGCCGCCCGCGGGCTGATAAAGCCAGCGGGCCGGGTGGGGCACGGCAGACGCGCTATCGCAGTCAGATTTCGGCGCACACGCGTTCCCTTAATTGCGATTTATACCGGTGCGCGCGCACGTAAATCCTAATTAGCAGTACGAATCTTACGTGCATTCGCAAGCAGCTCATTACTCCCGCGTATTATCATACAATTCCGCGCAGCATACCGCGTGCCACCGCGCCGGCGGACGACACGCTCGCCGAAATGCCTGCCGCGCTTCGCTGAAATTCTTCGCGACCAAGTGTTGCGCCGCGGGCTCCGCTTATGTTAACGGCGACGCAGGTATTCGCCCACAACAACTTGTTTCAATTCTTCACCAGAAGTACACTGAGGTGACAAGAAGTAATGGGAAAGCGATACGCACATATACAGATTGTGGTAGTACTGCGTACACAAGGTAGAGAGGGGTAGTGCATTGGCAAAGCTGTCATTTTACTCAAGTGAATCACGTGAAACTGTTTCCGACGTGATTATAGCCGAACGGCGGCAATTAACAGACTCTGAAAGCAGAGTGGTTGTTGAAGCTAGAAGCATGGGGCATTCCATTATGAAAATCGTTAGGGAATTCAATATTCCGACATCTACAGTAGCAACAGTGCGCCGAGAATACCAAATGTCGGGCATTACTTCTCACCATTCAACACAGAGGCTGACGGCCTTCTCTTAACGACCGAGACCAGCGGCGTTTGAGTAAGGATGTCAGTGCTAACAGACAAACAACACTGCCCGAAATAACCGAAGAAATCAATGTGGAGCGTGCGGCAAACGTATCCATTAGGACAGAGCATCGAAATTCGGCGTTAATGGGCTGTGGCACCAGACGACCGCAGCGAGTGACTAATTCCACGACATCGCCTGCAATCCCTCTCCAGGGCACCTGACCATATCGCTTGAACCGTAGACGACGCCTAAACCGTCAACCGTTCAGGTGATTCCCGATTTCAGTTAGTACGTGCTGATCGTGGAATTCGAGTGTGGCGCAGACACCACGAAGCCAAGGACCCCATATGTCAACAAGGCACCGTGCAGGCTGGTGGAGGCTTCATAATAGTGTGGGCTGTGTTTACATGGAATGTACTGTGTCCTACGGTCAAACTGAATCGTTCATTAACTGGAAATCGTTGTGTTCCGCTACTTCGAGACATTTGCAACTATTCATGGACTTCCTGTTCCCAAACAACCATGGAAATTTTACGGATGACAATTTGCCATGTCACTGAGCCACAGTTCGTGATTGGTTTGATGAACAGTCTGGATACTTCCAGCGAATGATTTGGACACCCAGGTCGCCCGACATGAATCCCATCGAACATTTATGAGACATAATTGAGACGTCAGTTAGTGCACAAAATCGTGCACCGGGAATGTTTTGCTTATGGACAGCTACAGAGGCAGCATGGAAAGTATTTCTGCAGGGGACTTCCGACGACTTGTTGAGTCCATGCCACGTCGAGTTGCTGCACTACGCCGGGCCATAGGAGGTCTGACACAGTATCAGGAGGTATCCGTGACTTTTGTCACCCAAGTGTAATTCGGTAATGAGAACTCAGTTTCTAGACATTAGGCTAGCCTGGCTATAGTCACATTCAGAACATTTCTTTCACTCGCTATAGATCTCTTCATCAAAATCTTAACTATATTCCACTTCTCAATTACGGTCTTCATCCGTGATCTCTAGGCCAGGAATAGAAGAGGAGCTGTAGCTGGAATTAAAAGTGATCTCTTAAACCACTATCAGGTGGATCCATTCGATGACTACCCGGGAACAATTAAGTTCTGCCTCCATTGCAGCCAAAGTCTACAATAAATGTAGTATTCGAGATTTATTGCTTTTATAAATACGTAACTACTAAAGGCTTACAGTGCCCTTTCCCCTCGACGAGACCATCAACGCTCGCTACTGGTGCTGGATGTGGAGGTAACTGGTTCGAGCCTACACACGTGAAAATTTCATCACCAGCATTTAGTGGGCAATAAGATAGCCAGAATGAGTCTCAACGTCTTGATTCCTCACTCTCATGTAGTGACAGTATGTGACACTGTCACTGGAAATGTGTCTGTTATATGGGACCGTTAAGCCCAGGAGCAAAAAGATTCAAATGGCTCTGAGCACTATGGGACTTAACTTCTAAGGTCATCAGTCCCCTAGAACCTAGAACTACTTAAACCTAACTAACCTAAGGACAGCACACACATCCATGCCCGAGGCAGGATTCGAACCTGCGACCATCGCGGTCGCGCGGTTCCTGACTGAAGCGCCTAGAACCGCACGGCCACACAGGCCGGCAAGCCCAGGAGCCCTTGGTGCTATTCGAGAGCAGATTTTATGCTGACCGCTGTTTTCAGTCTTTCCCTTCTCTGTTATCATCATCGTCGTGTTTATCATTATCGCAAACAACATAAAAACAACACTACATACGCTGTAAACTATATACAATAAACAGGAACACTTAAAACTACATTCAAAGTTTGCAACGGAGAGGTAAATAGTAGTAACATGCACGACGAAAGAAAAAGATTCCAATTACGCGGGAGACCCAAGAAGTCTATCAAGCATCCTCAGACCACATCAGTTCACACCTACAGACCACACTGACCAATTACGAATAAGGATTAATGTATCTCCTGTTGATCAGTGCCATCAGCCAGTTATGAAAACGTTCAGTGTCACAGGAGTACACTCGGTGACACGTTCCGAGTTAAATTTCAGAAAGAAATGGCAGTGGATTGTGACATTGTCGGAGCCATTAATCAAACCGAGATCTTTGATGATTTGTGAAAGGGATAGACTAAATGCAGCCAAATCGTTTCTCACTCCCCTTCTTTTCTACCATAACAATGCAACCAACAGAACGTAACACTAATAGCTCCACCACATGATACACATACATAGCCCACTTAAGGACAGATCATAAAAAGGCGACGGCAATTCAGCTCCAATACAACTTTTCCCAGGACGGCGTGACGGGCTTCAACAGCCACTGTTCATTTGTGGAGCACGGTGTTAACTGATCTTAGAAACTATAATCGTGTACTGAGTAACTGTAACCTTTACCATGTACTGTCCCAACATCTGTAAAGGTAATTCAACTATTATTGGCACATAGGTACAGGAATGGCACAAACAAATATTAAGCGTGTGAGTATTACTCTGAATCAGAAATGACTGTATTCTGGCATCAGTTATTTCTATGTCTGAAATCAGAGCGCCTGAAATTCTGCCTACATCGATACAGATATATCAGCAACTGCAGTGTGCGATATCTGCAATGTAGGGTACGCGTAACACTAATCTGTAAGGGATGCTGCAATCCCCCTTGAGAGACTATATACGCCTGTGGCCACCGTGTTTCTAGACCGGAGCGTTCGCAAGCCGCAGCAGCGCTTGCAGCTACGCCACGATACCAGTTCCGGTCGGCCAAATTATATGTTTTACACGGCAGTAAAACGCCCCTACCGTATTTTAACGGCGCTTTAAAACTCCACGAGGAAAAGAAGAGAAAAACAAGAGGAATAAGAGTAAAGCGAAAGCATTCTCCTCGCAACGGCTCTCAGGAGGGGTAAGATTTTTCATTAACACTGCCCGAACTGCTGCGGAGGCTACTCCGATAAAGGCACGTAATCAAATATATGGCAGAGCGTTTTATACTCGGCCATCCAAGCGCCTGCCCTTCTGTTTCTTTTATATCTTTAGTACTGACGGTTCGCAGAGCTTCGGCCCTGGAACAAAACGAGCCCATAAGGCAAACAGAGCGCGGCCGCCGAAATTTAGGGAGTGATTCCGCTGTGGGCGGCACTAAAAAAGCCCGCTCAACTATAGGCTGACCACAACATCTCCTGTCATTAAGCCGCGAGAAATGAAATATGGCCGCCGTGGATCACGTGCGATTTGCCGCGCTAGTTTTTCCTCCTAATTCCTTGACGCGGAGCAGGAGTGGAATTATCTTCCAGGCATGGGTCAGCGTTCTACAGAAAAGGAGCACCCATAAGTGCCCCTCCGCCCCCTCTCCAAACAAGCTTCCTTGTTCTGTTTCACAGTCCCCATCAACAATCCAATCCTCCTATAGCCCTGCACTCACTGACGCGTCGCTTTGGTCAAATACTACTTAGCACAGATCCAGAGCTCTTATATGACAAATACTTAATTACACATTCCACGAAAGCTTTTTTTTTAACACATGGTCTCGGCCCATTCGAGCGCAACAAAAAGGACTGATTATTTTTCGTAGCCTTAGCAATTTAATTTGGACAGTTTACATACATTGGCCTTTTTTTTATTTTTATTTTTTTTACTGTTTCAAAATTGTTTGCGATTGGTAAGACCATTCACGCACCTTCGGGCGTAAGCGTGTGGCATCAGAAATGAAGCTTAATTCTAGATGAGCTGGAATAAATTAACTTGTGTTCTGTGTTTTGATTACTAAATGATAAGGAGGAAAAATCTAAACTGAATCCACCTATCAGAATGTATTTGTCAGCACATATTTAATTATTGAAAATTGAAAAGTAAAAAAAAAAAAATTACAGCCTATGTGAATGGTCAAAACGTTGATGGCGGAATTTGAATCACATGGCTGACATTTTATTAATGTTGGTTATCGTAGAAAGATAGTTAGCACTCAGTTTGAACACTATAAACAGTAGGTAACCAGATCTTCAAATACAATCTACTGATATTCCTTCCTTTCTCAATAAGCCTTTTCTTGCGGCTAAATCCGCGACAACTTCGTTACAACAAGATAATTAACACAACTGTCCGGTAGTAGGGGATCCCAAGCCAGGTATTATTTCTGCAAGAGTTGGAGAAAACTCACGAACTACGCAATTAGTCGTAGGCTTGTTTTAGTCAGCTTATTAGGTTCACAGAAATGCTGAAAATATTCTAGCGAGGATTTGTAAATGGAAGACGTGTTTGCATAATGGCTTACTGTTAAATTTACGAGGGCGTGTTTTTCAAAACAAACCAGAAGCGTACCATTTCCTCTAATATACTTCTCAAGTAGTTCTGTCTCTTTCTTGGCGTGAATTGCATTTTCAGGACCCGCCCGTAGTTCGATATCTCGAATTGTAAATTGAGACATTTCTTTGTTTTTTTTTTTCGGTGTAATGTAATTCGTTGCAGTACATCTTTATTCACCTAGACGTCAGTGGATAATTCATGTACGCCACCTGCCAATGGATATTTTTTTCCTCTTATGGTCTGCGTTGGGTTTATGAGGTTGAAATGGGCCATTTGCTGAGACAATTATAGTACACTAGACGCAGCTTCTTGGCCCGAATGCCACACCAAGGTCATCAACGTAACAGCAAGCTAGTGCGCTAAGCATTAATGCACTAATTTCCGCAGTTCGATCTGCCTCGCTAAACAGACACGTGACGAAAAAGAAAAAAAGGAACAAGAAGAGGGCAAAATGGTGCCGAAATACAGCGCGGGTACTACGGACTGCGGAGTACTGATGTATGAGTAAAATAAGACAGCAGAAAACTCGAATGCAAGCTGAGTATGCAGCTACTGCCTCCCAAATAAAGAGGAGTGAGAGGAATGATAAGAGAAAGTGGATGGATGAGCAAGCTCTGAGAGCAGAGAGAGCCGCAGCAGGGGGTGATGCAAAAGAACTGTAACACATCACTAGAATGTTGCCCAAAAAAGGTTTCAACTAGAATGTTGCCCAAAAAAGGTTTCAATTAGAACAGACCTGTGAAAAGCAAGGAGGGTCTACTGTTGACGACAGAAGAAGACCAACTTAGAAGATGGAGAGAACATTTTTCTGAAATCTTAAACAGAGAGCAATCTGAAGAGAGGGAGAGGCAATAGAATTTTCCAGATGCCACTGACAAAAGCAGTGTAAACACACCAACTAAGATTGACATTAAAATAGCTCTCAAACAGAACGGGAAGGCTCCAGGAATGGATAATATTGCACCCGAGGTGCTAAAAGTAGACACTGACACCACCGTAAATCTACTGCATCCACTGTTTGAGAAGATATGATCAGAAGAGAAAATACCAAAGGACTGGAAAGAAGGGCCGATTATTAAGTTGTCAAAGAAAGGCGATACTACCAACTGTACCAAGTAAAGTATCTGTAGATTGATACTAAATTGTATCAAGGACTCAGTCGAGGGACGACTGAGAAAAGAGCAAGCTGGGTTTAAAGAGCACAGAAGTTGTGTCGACCTCATCAACACACTGCGTATAATACCTGGGCAAGGTGCAGAATGGCAGAACACACTCTACCTTACATTTATTGATTTTGAAAAGGCATTCTACTCTCTTAATAGGAGAGTTATGCATGGAATACCATCAAAGATAATAAATATTATTAAAGCCATGTACGATGGATATGAATGTAGGATGCTACACAATGGGAAACTTACTGAATCAATCCAAACAAACACAGAGGTGAGGCAGGGATGTATTCTATCACTACTTTTGTTCTTGTTGGTACTGGATAGCGTAATGAAAAGAATTGCTGATGGGATAATAAAAAGAATTGCTGATGGGAGGAGAAGAGGTATTCAGTGGGGAATGCAAGACAGGCTTGAAGATCTTGACTTTACTGACGATATCTGTCTGCTCTCGCAAAGATTGCGTGATACAGAAGAAAAGTTGGAAAAACTGAAAGAGGAAGCAGAAATTGCAGGACTTAAAATATCAGAGAACTAAGGAAATGAGAATGCGATCTGAAAAACAAGCGAAGCTAACAGTGTATGGAAAGGAATTGGAACAAGCAGACTCTTTTGTATGTCTAGGAAGTACCGTCTGTAAAGATGGATGGGCCGAGGAGGATGTAAAGAGTCGGATACGGAAGGCAAATGGAGCCATTGTACAACTGTGCCCTGTCTGACGTAATAAGAACATCTCGAGACGAACCAAGCTGCGCTTGTTCAGTAGCAACGTAAAGTCTGTCCTCCTGTATAGTTGCGAAACATGGAAGGTAACAAACATGACTGTAAACCAGCTGCAAGTCTTCATGAACCGATGTCTTCGGCAAATTATAAATATGAGGTGGCCAGATATTATATCAAATGACGAATTGTGGGAGATGACAAACCAGCGACCAATAAAGGAAAGAAAACGGAGGTGCATTGGTCACACAAAACGTAAACAACAAGGAGCTGTTGAAAAGGCAGCACTGGATTGGAACCCACAAGGAACACAGACGTGGCCGCCCGAAAAAAAAGACATGGAAAAGAACGGTGGAAGAAGAAGCTCTGAAAGCTGGTAAAACATGGAGTTAAATGAAATGTTTGGCTGCCAACAGAACCAGATGGAAGGTCTTTACTGCTGCCCTATGATCCACCGGGAACAATAGGAAATAATTACAAGCGAATGCATGTATTAGACATTTCACTGCGTACTATCCACGCAACATCACTAGCTTGATGTTTGTTACACAGATTATAGATTATTACTTCCAGGCGCCGGATGGCAATAGGCAACAACTTACTAGGATTCAGTACAATTACAAAACCGTCAAAGTTGTATAGAAGTTTATTATTATTTAAATGGGGACCAGTTTAGAACATTCTTAGTCCATTATCAAGCCATCCACATAAGTCCTACCATAACACCCTTATGTGTGTACGCTGACCATTGTGTTTCTATGAGTGGCTGAGTCCAAGATACTATTTGCTGGACAGTCGTACGCATATAGTATCTTCCACTCAGTCATTCGTAGAAGCTTTGTGGCCAGCGTACACACACTACGGTGTTATGATAGGACTTACGTGGATGGCTTGATAATGGACTACGAAGGTCCAAAACTGGTAGCCACTTATATAAAATAAACTTCTGTACAGCTTTGAAGGTTTTGTAATTTTATTAATTTCCATAATTGGCATAAAAATGGTCACATTCGTTCCCAGAGACGATAATCCTCAGTACACGATAGTCTGACTTGTCTCGCCAGTCTACTGTTTGAGCGGACGCTTTTACTACAGCGCTGGACTAACCCGTCCCACTGCGCAGTCAGTCGTGACAGAATAATGGGCGCGGTTAGTTGGTTTCTCGAAGCAGCGAGAGGCTCAGAAGGTTAACTGATATTTAAGACCACTTTCTTACTGCAAAAACCGACAGGCTCATACAAAGGGCATATTAGAACTAAATGCACAACAATACGTAGTCTGCGTATGGTGCCACTCGTATGCAATGCATTCGCATGTGACAGCCATTAAACGGTTGATATGTGTGTGTGTGTGTGTGTGTGTGTGTGTGTGTGTGTGTGTGATAGATATATGGAGAGAGAGAGAGAGAGAGAGAGAGAGAGAGAGAGAGAGAGAGAGAGAGTGTCTCTATACAGAAACATGCCGTAAGTAACGAAAAGAGTCACTATGAAGAGGAAGATGGCAGCAGCATTGTAAGCCTATCGAACAGTTTCTCTGTAATTTGCTACGGTCACAAAACTAACACTTTTATTACTGCACGTTACGTGGAATGAGAATGCTGCTTTTCCCCTAGCAACCGCAGCAGTTCACATAAGCGAAAGTAACGAATGTCTGGCGATATTGGACTGTTTTGATGACTAATAATATCATTCACATGTCCTCTAGCATTCGATTTTTCATTTAAATATGAAAGAAAATCACCAGCACTGAACTGTGAATTGAGGCATAACGTGGATAAACGGCAGATCGATAAATCACTTACCTCTTCAAGTTCTTCAAAATCAACACAAATTACCTAAAAATATTGTGGCGTCATTTGCGGAAGTATGGGGTGAATATAAGTCCAGAATATAAACGAATTTTGTAATGAATAAGGAATAACAATAAAAAACCGAATAAGAAATTAGTGACAGTTTTTTCTCATTCCTGAAAGATTTTGTTATTTGGAGATAACGGATTTTGGAAACGGTAAACTCACCTGATAAATCCTTTACGTATACGGACAACGTTAGAGGCCCTATAATGCAGTCTATCACGGCCAAAATTTGCGATTTTTATGATTTTTGTTTTATACTCATTAGACGGTGATCCATGGCATGTTTCTCCGCATAACGTTTTGTCTTCCAATGCTGGAGATATCACTAGAGGCTGTAACAACTTGGAAAGCTGTTACGAACTCAAACAAGCTCAACAAGTCGAACTGCTTGTAAGTATCCACGCAACGGTCGGTTCGCGACGTCATGAGACCGCTGTCTAAAATTGTGGTGTAGCGCTGACGTGTATTATGGAGCTTTTAATGGATAAGAGTTGGCGGTGTTTGTTTTGTTTAGCACTAAGCCCCACAACTTGTCCAGTGTCAACCCTCCTTTTCCGATGAGGTCAACAACCGACTGTTGTGTGGATTCATGTAGACAATTCGGCTTGCTGAGTTTGTTTGAGGTAGTAGGGCCTAACTGCTTTCTCAAATGTTATAACCTCTGGTGATGTTTCTACCATTGGCACACGAAACGTTAGCATGGAATTGTGACTTGGACCATTTCCTAATGCTCGCGGAAGAAAAAAAAAAATTCACGAAATCAGAGGTCCAATGAAACTGAATCACAACGCCAGTCTACGGCGAATTATGAAACACTGGCAGCAGCAGGAAGCGACGATCACGATGCGAGATGCGACGCGGTGGAGGATAGAGTGGTGCGTGTCACCGTCTTATTAGGCGCGTGCGCCTCTCGTGATCGCCGGCGCCGGCGCGCTGTGATAACCTCTTGCTGCTCTCCACTCGCGCGATTCTGGTCTGCATGCGTGGACAACGCGTGCGTGCGTGCACGCACGGAGTGCACTCAAAACGAGACCATCACCGCACGAGCAGTCAGCTCGCCCGAGCCACCACATCGCTCTTCGAGTACGGGCGCTTCTCTTTGCTCTCTTCCGTGGTGAGCCGTTCACATTTTTTTTCATTTCACTATCCATTGCTGAATATGTCGTTGTCAGAGCCTTGGGCTGTCACTTTTGATGAACTTCTGACTACGTCACATTACATTCATACCACTCGCATGACAGATTTTGAAGTACTAAGTCTGTATCTTCTTATGACATGGTAATTTGTTCGTATTTCAGTTAGTCAGTAGCATGAGGGATCCTCTCATATAGGAGCTTATTATCTAAAAATCGAAATGCGATACTTGCTGCGCCAGCAACTGAATTTGGTACCAGGACTGGAAACAGCTGTCATCACACTTGGGATGACGGTTATCGCAGAAACATCCGGTTTTCAATTACACCGGTTCTTTTTGTCTTCATTTCAACCTGACTGTTAAAACCACTAAAAAAATAAAATAACTGGTTTCTGAAATAATCGATTTATTGCTTTCACTTTCAATTATAAACACAGACATTGGACAAAGACTGAAACGTTCTAATGAAGGCGAAGTCGTAGGAGACTACGATCGATATGCAGTTGACGTTGCGGCAGAAATCTGTCTCACTATCTCCAGCAAAGTTAGCAAATATGAAGACGGGCATGACTACAGCGAGAGCGAAAGAACAAGTTGATGACTTCCCTGTATCGCCGCTTTTGGATGGTAACGATTTTTCACCCTGTAGCTATCACAAAATTATGAGTTCAGTTATTATCCCAAGAATATAGAAAGTCAATAAAAAAAGAGTATATCAATCAAAATTACCTTCTCTACCAAGTAATATTGTGGATGTGTACAACTTATATGATGTCGCAAATTAGTTGTGCTTCCTCCCGTTTTTAATCTTTTAAAGCAAATGGAGCATTGTACTCCATTGCTATCGCACTTCGCAAAGCACTTCCACAAACGAGGGACGGTATCATTTCGTAACATTACTGATGCCCGAGGACGACAGAGAGGAACTACCGTATAGACAAGGTGAGGGCACGTCTCGCACACTGCACGTACATGCTTACTGTCGAACAGACCACGCTACACGGTAACAGGTACAGAATTGTCTTTGCAGTGCTGTACCGATTCTGTGTTTGTCCTTAGTTTCATCTAGGTATGGGTTGCTACTAAAATTGGCCTGATCGCTATTCCCTGTTTCTATAACGATCCAACATTTCAAAACAATGGAAATTATATGAATAAATATCAGTAATTTTTAGGAAAGGGTTTATTTAAAAACCAAGCATTTCAACAATGCTGTTATTGGAAATTGATATGCCGGTTTTTTTCCCGGTTATCACTAAAAAACGAAAAACCTGTTAGAAACGAGACCAAAAAAATACTGGTTACTCAAAACTAAAATACCGGTAGCGGTTTTAACAGGTCGGTGTTTCCCATCCCTAAATCACGACGACGCTTTTATCCTATTTTTTTCTGCACTGTATGGTCATTAATCGATTACCGAATTTTTCTTCACGGGTATGAACGCTTACGGTTACTAACTCTATTAACCAATCGGCTAGATAGAAATATGTCGATGGAACAGGTTACGGAAGAGTTAAACTAATCAAATGACTGGCGCCACTGCTGCTGCTGTCGTAAACAAAGGTAAGAGTCTTGGGAAGGTTACAACTGTATGCACAAAATATTGGACCAGCATTTCGGAAACAGCACGACTTGTCGGGTGTTCGAGGAGTGCTGTGGTGAGTGTCTTCAATACGTGTCGAAGCCAAGGTGAAACCACGTCCAGACGTCATGTGGCTGGGCGGCCAACCCTCGTTACAGATTTCGGACGTCATAGTCTGGGCAGACTGGTAAAACCGGATAGGGCGGCGAACTGTGGCGGAACTAACGTTAGACTTTGATAATGGGCAGACTACATGTGTGTCTGAACACACATTGCACCGAACACCCCTAAGGATGACCTCCGCAGCCGACGACCCATGCGTCATTGTTAACACAGCGACATCGGCAACTACGACTGAAATGAGCACGTGACCATCGGCACTGGACGTTACGCAGTGGAAGAGTGTTGTATGGTCTGATGAATTCCGATACCTTCTTCATTATACTGATGGGGGTGGCACGAAATCATCGTCTTCCAGGGGAACAGCTCCTTGATACCTGTACTGCGGGACGGAGAAAAGCTGGAGGCGACTCGACTATGCTCCGGGGAATATTCACGTGGATATTCATTGGTCCGGTGGAGCTCTTGCAAGGCACCATGACGGCCAAGCAGTATCGTACACTGGTTGGAGACCACGTACACCCCTTCATGACGATCATGTTTCTCGACGGCAGAGGCATATTTCAACGAGATAATGCGCCATGCCACAAGGGCAGGAGTGTGCTGGAGCGGTTCGAGGAACACGGTGGCGAGTTACAACTGATGTGCTGGCCGCCCAACTCGCCGGATCTGAACCCAATCGAACACATCTGGGATGTGACTGGACGTGGCGTCAGAGCTCGTCGACCACTCCCCGGAATTTACGGGAATTAGCTGAGTTGTGTGTGGTGCCAGCTACCTCCATGCCACGACGCTTCGCTGCTGTTATCAGTGCCGAAGGTAGACATAGTGGCTATTAGTGAGGTGGTCATAATGTTCTGGCTGATCAGAGTATACAACTTACCAGGAGGAGCGAGGGGACACACGTAATATCTCAAGTCCAGCAGGAGCAGTACTATCTCATAGAGGTGATATAGTCCTAGGCTACGTTTTAACATCCGCAGCTCGCTGAATATATTTAGCAGTGTGGAGTCATTCCGATAGCCATCAGAGGAAGGGTGCCTTAAAATGACTGAGAAATCATTGATTGTGCTATTGGGTATCTTATTGAATCGCTAGTCATGAATTTTTCTAAGTTTTAACTTTCCAATTGGGATAACGGTATCATCTTAGATTAAATAAGTCGGAACAAGATGGTTCAAATGGCTCTGAGCACTATGGGACTTAACTTCTGAGGTCATCAGTCCTCTAGAACTTAGAACTACTTAAACCTAACTAACCTAAGGGCATCATGCACACCCATGCCCGAGGCAAGATTCGAACCTGCGACCGTAGCGATCGCGCGGTTCCAGACTGTGGCGCCTAGAACCGCTCGTCCACACCGGCCGGCGGAACAAGATGTTTTTGTTTGTGAACTTCTTTGGTTTTGATTACTATAGTCATATTTTTCTACAACGCCAACCGTGTACCGGGCCGAACGTTGCAACACTGTCATATATACGTAGATAGCACGCATTCGCCATTGTACACACGGACAGCACGCTCTCTCATACTACATGCAACTTGCGTCTGTCTGTTCCTCGCCACGTGACACTGCTGTCGTCTGGGCGGGTTTATACTGATAGTAGGTGGGTAGTCATAATGTTCTGGCTGATCAGTGGATGTTCTAGTTTCATTTATGCCACACTGGAGGCAATGGGAAAATATAAAAATATTACTGCTCTCTATTCACTGAGAATATCGACAAAGAATTGCGCGTATTTTGTAGCAATAAACACAGCCAACGTTGTGAACGTTTAATGGATAAAATAACAGCCAACTTAACGAAGCTTTTAGTAACGCAGACAAAAGGGAAGGCTTCACTAAATGTCCTGTACATCATCTTCCATAGCTGTGCAGAAATTTTCTTAACCAGCTCTTCAAGAAAAACTAGAAACTGCTCTTCAAGAAAATCTGGAATTACAACGTCGCTCTGCCCCTTAGAATGTAAAGTTTTGTGCTGAAACTCCAAATTAGATCATAGAGGTGCTCAGCGTTAACTGAGTCCCGACGTCCTTATTGCCCACGCCGTTGAACTATGTTGCTACATGCTGGACGATACGGTGCAGAGAAACACAGAATTAAGCGGCCATCCATCAGAGAACCTAACAGTCTGGGCGTATGTTTCACTAGGTTGAGTTCGTCGCCTGTTTCGCAATTCTCACTCAGCTGGCGAAGTAATAATGGGGCCGCCGACGCGGGTAATTACTATCAGATAAACGTCTCACTCTGATGAAAAACGCCCGTTCTACAACAAGGGTATTTATACTGGCGCAGTAATTTCTTATCAATTAAACAGCTCTCCGACATGCCCTACTGGACATTTTTACACGCCGCTGTCAGCCATTAAGGCGGGGCAAGCTGTCCTCAAGTTGGCATTTCAAGAGAGGGGCGTCGTCCTGGACACGGCCGAGAGGCGGATACTAATCGCTGCTGTGCTTCTTGCTCGCTCTCGCATGCCTTAACATACGGCTAATGTGTATTCGCGTAATGCTAAAGTAAACATTTTATACAGCATGGCTCTTCCACCGAACAAAAAAATATTTGTCGGCAGCGTACTAGCACTTTCAAACGTTGTTAGCTGCAGATTTCATTTATTATTGAGCTCTTTGCTGGGAAATACAGAGGGCACTTTTCACTTTCAATCTTTCCGCATCGTGGATACAATTTTCAGACAAATAAATGATACTAGCCTCTAAGAAACCGCTTCACTGAGGTTTTAGTGTTCTGTCACTAGTTTTGTAAATGTAATAATGGACGAAAAAACTGCAATGATACACTTTTCGATTCGTCTTTTTTATTCGGACAAATATCCTACATATGAAGTTTTAGTTACATTCTTATATACTATATTTCATGTTTGGTTGTGTGAGCCTTACTGACTTTCATACTATACGCCAGTTTCACAGGAAACTGTAATCTTTGAAAAGAAAATGGTATACGAGTTGAGATCAATGAGATTCTGCTTCATAATATTATGAAGCAGTTATTTGACACACAATCTTGTGCCATTACATAATTTGGATTAGTTAATATTTCGTAACAGTATTCGTATTATTGGCGCTCCGATTTTTAGTTTCAGTGCATGAAGAGGTATACCGGCATCTGCACACATTATTATTGAACGAGTTTAAAAAAAATCTGTTGGAAAGCTGAAACTTTCTTCTTGACCCATTATTGCATCAATCAATTCATATATTGTTTCTGCTCCTTCATTTCTATCGATGGATACCCTTTACCAATAAATTGTTCCTCGGCTTTTACCACATTTCGTAATACTTGTGTTAAAATACGCTTGCCAGAGAGCGGATCAAGAGCGTAAGCACCATTTCCAATTCCCAATAAATGTTCGGCAAACATGTGAGCTTTTGAATCTCATGTCATTATTGCACGCATATTTTCTTTCAAATATAACTTTCCAAGCCTATCCCAACATATTAATCTCTTTAAACTTGTGTTTATTTCATCTTCCGGCGTTGATTTTGGAATTACGGTAATGTTTGCCGAAAGTCCCCTGATAGTAGCAATAAAACTCCTCTCACTGATCCGTTATTTTTTCCGAATTTTTTTAAATATTGAATTGAGTGCTTCAAGACTTCTTTTATGGGCCATTGTACATTCGTTCCACATAATCATTTTCCATAGAGTTAAAAGCATGTCAGGCGCCGAAGATCTCGTTATCTCCCCCTTGGTCAACCACATTTATGGGAATTTCAAAGCGGAGTACGCCGTTTTACCACCCTCCATTAATGTCGCCGTAATTCCGGATGATGCCAATGCTAATACGATTTCTTTTTTATCTTGAATTGTAAATGGGACATAAGGAAAGTATAGCCAGATCCACTTGGTGCATTCAAAAAATAATTTCATCTTCATTTGTTTCAATACAAATCACAATCCTGTCGTAAACAGCGCGCTGTGATTGTGTCAGGTCTGGTCCATTTTCTTTAATGTAGTGATCAAAATCTTCTAAGTTATAATTGAGTTCGCTCGTCAATTCAGATCTAACTTCGAATAATTCTCTTCTCACGGAAAGGTTGTTCTCCAAGTTGGACTCAACGTATATTTCCTACGACCAAGCATAAATGTTCTAATATTACTAAAGCCTCATTATACACATCTCCATTGAAAATAATATGCTCATCTGGACTGTCTCTCCGCAATCTGACTAGAATGTCGTTTAGATTATCCCGATATTTCATCCGTAGTCTATTATGATCTCAAGGATTACACAATATTAAAATTATTACGAACAGTTCTCGAATTTGGCCTGTACTCGCTGTTTGCGCGGCTTCACTCATCGTTTGGTCCCAATGATTACCACTTTGTAATATACCGCCGTGCTGACTAGCGTCTCGATACGTTTCGCAAATGTAACCACCTATTTTCAAATGATGTCGGTCCATGTAAAAAGTAAGCAAAAACACTGCGTTTTTCGGATGGAGGTTCACTCGACCAGTAGCAGTATCTTTAAATAAACCCTGTTAAATCCTTCAACTAGAAGTCGAACTTCTGCGTCGTTAAATTTCTTTTGTGGTGCGACCTATGTGTAGTAGCTTGAAACATCGGGATAGAGGAGCGTTCTCGCAAACGGATTATTTTGACATAATACGGAAAACGCAAACAAGTTGTCCATTTTTAATATTGACTGCTGAACGAAAAACCGCTGAATCTCTGTCGTGAATTCGAGAACCTAATTTTTTTCCAGTAAATAATACTGACACGCGCTAGGTAGATATTACACCACGCAATTTTTGTTGGCTGTGCCAAGTCATAATTACGTTAGCATTACAATTTTTGCCACCCACAACCACCCACTTCCACCCAGCGCGACCAAAACACCATAGTGCACAACGCGATATTTAAGACTATTCCCATGTATAAACGCCATTGGTCTGCAGTGAATAGCCGGCCGAAGTGGCCGTGCGGTTCTAGGCGATGCAGTCTGGAACCGCGAGACCGCTACGGTCGCAGGTTCGAATCCTGCCTCGGGCATGGATGTGTGTGATGTCCTTAGGTTAGTTAGGTTTAACTAGTTCTAAGTTCTAGGGGACTAATGACCTCAGAAGTTGAGTCCCATAGTGCTCAGAGCCATTTGCAGTGAATAGTTTTGGCTACAAAGTGGAATATACGGACACATGTTCCTTCTTTATACGTTTAAAATATTGATTACTGTTAACTCTTCTGTTTGTGAGAAAATTCCCTCCTGCTTGTAATAAAGTGTCAGCGACTAAAGAGGAAGTGACCTGCACAATGAATAGGAGTATGAGCTCAAAAGTGTGTTAATTTGTTATTCATTAACTTTGACATCGTGTATTCTGAAATCTGCAATTTGCTTGCGAATATGAAAAATTCAGTGTCCATTTTTCCGAAGTCAAAATTTGCCGAGTCTGTTCCAAGAAACTTTCAGAAGTGGTGGCTTAATTCATTCGCTAAAAGGATTTGTGAAGTTCACTAGAGCGGTAACAGACTTCGTTCAATCAAATAATTAATGAGGAGGAATTGAATCGAATTGGGCACAACTTGACTAGAAGAAGGGATCGGTTGATAGGACATATCCCGAAGCATCAAAGAACTATTAGTTTGGTAATGCAAGCAAGTGCGTGGCTGTAAACGTTGGAGAGGGAGACGAAGGCTTGACTACAGTAAGCAGATACAAATGGATGTACTTATAGGTTGCAGTAGTTATGCAGAGTTGGAGAGGCTTACACAAGATACGCTAACGTGGAGGCTCTTCCGACTGAAGATCACAGAAAAACGGAAAGAATCAGTCGAGTTGCTTTGGAATTCCTCCATGAGTAAGACTTTCCATTACGGTGGTGCGAGTAAATTTAATCGTTGGTGTGCCAACCATCGGGAGTTCATAATGGATTGCATATGGTACTTTGTATAGCTCCGCTCCAATACCGTAAATATTTCACTATAAAGGCGGGTTGGAAATCGACAGTTATTCCTCAGGTCGCTATATGTCGCCACAAAAGAGATCGAGAAGATACTATACCAGTGAGAACCGCTTGTTCAGGGAGCTACTATCATCAACTCTTTCCTTTGTTGTTGTTGTTGTTGTGGTCTTCAGTCCTGAGACTGGTTTGATGCAGCTCTCCATGCTACTCTATCCTGTGCAAGCTTCTTCATCTCCCAGTACCTACTGCAACCTACTTCCTTCTGAATCTGCTTAGTGTATTGGTCTCTTGGTCTCCCTCTACGATTTTTACCCTCCATGCTGCCCTCCAATGCTAAATTTGTGATCCCTTGATGCCTCAGAACATGTCCTACCAACCGATCCCTTCTTCTAGTCAAGTTGTGCCACAAACTTCTCTTCTCCCCAATCCTATTCAATACCTCCTCATTAGTTACGTGATCCATCCACCTTATCTTCAGCATTCTTCTGTAGCACCACATTTCGAAAGCTTCTATTCTCTTCTTGTCCAAACTATTTATCGTCCATGTTTCACTTCCATACATGGCTACACTCCATACAAATACTTTCAGAAACGACTTCCTGACACTTAAATCTATACTCGATGTTAACAAATTTCTCTTCTTCAGAAACGATTTCCTCGCCATTGCCAGTCTACATTTTATATCCTCTCTACTTCGACCATCATCAGTTATTTTACTCCCTAAATAGCAAAACTCCTTTACTACTTAAAGTGTCTCATTTCCTAATCTAATCCCCTCAGCATCACCCGATTTAATTTGACTACATTCCATTATTCTAGTTTTGCTTTTGTTGATGTTCATCTTATATCCTACTTTCAAGACACTGTCCATTCCGTTCAACTGCTCTTCCAAGTCCTTTGCTGTCTCTGACAGAATTACAATGTCATCGGCGAACCTCAAAGTTTTTACTTCTTCTCCATGAATTTTAATACCTACTACGAATTTTTCTTTTGTTTCCTTTACTGCTTGCTCAATATACAGATTGAATAATATCGGGGAGAGGCTACAACCCTGTCTCACTCCTTTCCCAACCACTGCTTCCCTTTCATGCCCCTCGACTCTTATAACTGCCATCTGGTTTCTGTACAAATTGTAAATAGCCTTTCGCTCCTTGTATTTTACCCCTACCACCTTCAGAACTTGAAAGAGAGTATTCCAATCAACATTGTCAAAAGCTTTCTCTAAGTCTACAAATGCTAGAAACGTAGGTTTGCCTTTTCTTAATCTTTCTTCTAAGATAAGTCGTAAGGTTAGTATTGCCTCACGTGTTCCAACATTTCTACAGAATCCAAACTGATCTTCCCCGAGGTCCGCTTCTACCAGTTTTTCCATTCGTCTGTAAAGAATTCGCGTTAGTATTTTGCAGCTGTGACTTATTAAACTGATAGTTCGGTAATTTTCACATCTGTCAACACCTGCTTTCTTTGGGATTGGAATTATTATATTCTTCTTGAAGTCTGTGGGTATTTCGCCTGTCTCATACATCTTGCTCACCAGATGCTCTGTCAAACTCTTCACGTCGTATCTTATCTCTCATTTCATCTTCATCTACATCCTCTTCCATTTCCATAATATTGTCCTCAAGTACAGCGCCCTTGTATAGACCCTCTATATACTCCTTCCACCTTTCTGCCTTCCCTTCTTTGCTTAGAACTGGGTTGCCATCTGAGCTCTTGATATTCATACAAGTGGTTCTCTTTTCTCCAAAGGTCTCTCTAATTTTCCTGTAGGCAGTATCTATCTTACCCCTAGTGAGACAAGCCTCTACATCCTTACATTTGTCCTCTAGCCATCCCTGCTTAGCCCTTTTGCACTTCCTGTCGATCTCATTTTTGAGACGTTTGTATTCCTTTTTGCCTGCTTCATATACTGCATTTTTATATTTTCTCCTTTCATCAGTTAAATTCAATATTTCTTCTGTTACCCAAGGATTTCTATTAGCCCTCGCCTTTTTACCTACTTGATCGTCTGCTGCCTTCACTACTTCATCCCTCAGAGCTACCCATTCTTCTTCTACTGTACTTCTTTCCCCCATTCCTGTCAATTGTTCCCTTATGCTCTCCCTGAAACTCTCTACAACCTCTGGTTCTTTCAGTTTATCCTGGTCGCATCTCCTTAAATTCCCACCTTTTTGCAGTTTCTTCAGTTTCAATCTGCAGTTCATAACCAATGGATTGTGGTCAGAATCCACATCTGCCCCTGGAAATGTCTTACAATTTAAAACCTGGTTCCTAAATCTCTGTCTTACCATTATATAATCTATCTGATACCTTTTAGTATCTCCAGGATTCTTCCAGGTATACAACCTTCTTTTATGATTCTTGAACCAAGCGTCAGCTATGATTAAGTTATGCTCTGTGCAAAATTCTACAAGGCGGCTTCCTCTTTCATTTTTTCCCCCCAATCCATATTCACCTACTATGTTTCCTTCTCTCCCTTTTCCTACTGACGAATTCCAGTCACCCATGACTATTAAATTTTCGTCTCCCTTCACTACCTGAATAATTTCTTTTATCTCGTCATACATTTCATCTATTTCTTCATCATCATCTGCAGAGCTAGTTGGCACTTTCCTTACGAAATTATAAATGTAGAGAGGTAAATCTGTCAATCCTAACGTTAGTTTGAACATCACAGTTCTTTACTAGGTATGGTCATGGCGGTGCTATGCTACTGCCTTCTGCTGACCATTTAACTTATGTACCCAGATAGTTATGGAGCAGTGGTTCCTTTCGTATCCGACAGTGATTCGGATCCCCGCCTAGCACGGACGTGGACATGTCGAAGGCCCTACACCGACCGACGGATGTCGGCGGGCACGACCCCCCCCCCCCCCCCCCCCCCCCCAAGTAGTGCCCTGTGTAGCGCTGTCGTGCCAACCGCCAGTCAGAAGTTCGTCTTTTTGTCACTGCGCGTGAGATTAAATGTTGTTCTAATGTACGTAACCGGATCTGAGGCGGACGAATTTTTAACAGAAATTCTGAAGAAATTTAAGGACTGGAGCTGTTTGTAGGATACGTCTTTCCAGGAGCATAACAATACAGACGCAAGAAGTGAAGCACCCCTTTTCATTTTTTTTTTTTAACAAATCCATAATGGTTTCGTGTGGCATACAGAGAGAATGAAGGCCTCTTGACTTTCTGTGCTTCTGTTTTTTAGGTTTTATTTCCGACACTTGCTGGAAATGAACTCTATAAACCGAGATATCGACATATCATGGGTGTTTATTCATTAAATACACTTGCTTCATAATTTTTAAAAAAAGACTAATCTATATCGAAGTCCTCTGCTACGAAAAGTTTGGGATTTTCTTATATTTCTAACCTTTGCTAAGTGCTTCATTTCTAATGTACCTGTTGTTTTTATTAGATGAAGTGCGCCACCACCATGTGTAGGCTTTCTTCTTCGACAATGAGGTCAGTTTCTTAAACTTGCACGTCATATTTTATGATACGTTTATAAATAAAATAGTAACAAGTTGAAAGTTGTGGTAAGTCCTATGGGACCAAACTGCAGGGCTCATCGGTCCCTAAGCCTACACACTACCTGATCTAACTCAAACTAACTTACGCTAAAGACAGCGCACACACCCATGCCCGAGGGACGACTCGAACCTCCGAAGGGAGGAGCCGAGCGAACCGTGACAAGGCGCCACATACCGCACGGCTACCCCGCGCGGCAAAAACATAATAGCAATAACAGAAACACCTTTTATTTTGTATTATCATGATGCATTTTCTCACTCAACAATAAATCACGTTGCAGGTTACAGGAATAATTTTAGTTAAAATGATAACTGCGGGGATAGAATAGCACAGAATTTTAGGTTCTCTTAACCTCTGCCATTGGCAGGAAATCGTAATATAGCTAACAGCCTGTCCTTCCAGCTTACAGCCCCTCTCAATACTGTACTTGATGATGTTCAGCAACTCCGAAATGCATATTTCATTCATTCTTGGATAGTTACGAAAATCATCGGCTAGCAGCTCAATAAGTAACAGAAAGAGGGTAATTTGATTTGCCACTTTTTCGTCCACTGCTTTCCCTTCGCTTTTTGTCACTGTTGCCTCTAAAACAGCCAAGTAAGGCAAATCCCCGTTTTTGCTCACGTGTAAAACCATGCGGGATTTCGTACAACGTAAACAACGAACATAAGGTAAGCAAATCACAATAGGGCGCCGCTGTAATCGCTGAGTGCAGTCGGTCGGGATGTGAGTTGGCTCCCACGAAATTGGTCGGTCGTTCGGTCGGCCGATAAGTTGGTGCGTGTACACGGACCAAGGCTGCGAGGGCGGTTGCGGGCCGCTGTCGTAAGGGGAGCCACCGCCGAAACATGCGCGTCACGTGGCGCCAGCCAGTCGCAGCTCTTTGCCGCTGAGGCTGGGACTGTGCTCGTGGCATGGCTCAATGCTACGTGTGCTCTGCAGCTATTCGTATCGCGCCACTGCACAGCAAGCTGACTCAGTGTGGAGTCTTGTCTCCAGTGGTTACCGACCTAGAACTGTTGTATTTATACGACTCCGCTACTTCCCGGATGTTACAGTGTTTCGTTCACTTCGTGAACGCAATGTATTGCGATCTTATAGGAACGTGTGTTCCTTTTTCTGTGGTTTGGTGTAGCCACCGAACACGTGGCGATAAACTGTCTACCTAAGCGTCGCTGGATAGAAAATTGGCGACAAGGAACTTTCTCACCGTGCCGTTTCGTTTAGTGAACATCTGATCTTGAGCTTGGCAAGTTGTGGCAGCAGCAGCAACAGCCCACACTGCTGTTACCGTTTCTGCAAAATGAGCGACGAGCGGCAGCTGCTGTTTCCACGCCTCCCCCTCCACAATTCGCTTCCTTCGACGAGGCAAAAGAGAGTTGGGAGATCTATTTACGGTGTTTCGAACTGCAAGGCAAATTGCTGATCCTGACCGGCGTTGTGCGCTGTTATTGTCGTCTAGTAATAAATTGTTCGAAGTTGTGCAAAAATTACGCCCCAGCGTGTTAAGCAAAGTAAATAATCATACGCAGCGTGAGCTGCTGATTTAAAAGACTTAGCTCGCAAGTGTCATTCTCGCCTGTCAAATCTACGACGCGTCTATGCAAATTCTTTACAGCCGGGCGTTATCAGCCTCCTGTCTCCGGCTCGTCAGGTTAGTGCAAAGGCTTTAAAAAACATCGGATTCTACTTCGCTGCGTTAAAAACTGCTAGACGTATGAAGCGACTGCCTCAGCACAGGCTCTGTTCGGTGATTCTGGTTTCAATGTTGTTCGTATTATTATTATTATTATTATTATTATTATTATTATTATTATTATTATTAGTAGTAGTAGTAGTAGTAGTAGTCTTCCATCAACTGATGACTCCAAGTGAAGGTCATCATCTGGTTCACAGAGCTGTCGTTCATCCGGTATTCCAGCACCACAGGATTCAGTGGTTAGTGTTTCCTCACCGTCAGCGTTAGCAGACGGGCAAACATGAAAGCGCTTAGTTCGCCGTCGTGTCCCAAACCGAGCGGCGGCTCCTGAACAGTTTTCGTCCCCACCGTTGTATCAGAACCCCAGCACCAGTCATGCCGTCAAATCTAGTCCAGAATGCGGTCCTCATCATCACCGGCGTAACTGCCCTTACAGTTACGTCATTGTTCTGTTTGCCGCGAGCCAGGACACGTCGCGAGTGTCTGCCTCGTCCGGTGGGCGTCGACTTCGGCCGCTGGCACGCTGCGCGTTATCCTGACGCTGCCAGTAACAGCAGCAGATGGGATGCGGCGTATCATGCTGCAACTGGGCATCAACGGGATGACAGCGGATTCCACTTGTCCCCACTTACTCATAACTCTTACTGGCGTATTGGCTACCCGCCGCTGCGTGCGTCGTGGCGCAAAGTGTCTACGTACAATGGCCATTAGATTCCGCTGCTATCCATATCTTATTACACTCAGGGATAATGGTCTCGGAAAGATTGGGAATGGCTGTTGTAGACGGATCTGCAATACTGTATAACGCGTACCCCGAACCACTCTGCAAGTGGGCATTTTCACATACACTAAACACTGTCATAAGCGACGACGAACCCTGGATGTTCGGGTTCCTAGCGACACTTATAGCTACCGTAAATTATGTTCCTCAAGCTTCACGTGTTTGTCAAATTGTTTGATAGTGTGGTCCTTATTTGACTTATTTGTAAAACATTGTGTTTAATGTTTGTCAAACTTTGTGCGTGACGTTCTGAGAATAATTTTGACTGACGGCCGATTTAACAGTTTATACACACATTTGTCGAACAATAGCAGACTCCTTGCCTGCCTGTTACCTGGAACTTAGAGGTATGGGGCAATTAGAACAGACTACGAAGATAGCATTTCGTAGATTGCCCAATAGTTAAAATATTTCGTGTCAATATACGCACCGTGTGACATTTGGTTAAAAAGTGAGGTTAAATTTGAGAGACTTGGTTGGTACCGTCATCTTACTTGCTGGGCAAATTCGTGGATAGCAAACAGAGAATTTGATGAACAAGTTCGATCGTTTCAGGTCTTCACCAACCAAGCCAACAAATGTATGTAGTTCAAAAAGTTAAGTTACTGGTGCACCAAAAACGTATCGTCATATTTCGCAAGCTACGTTCTCGACAGTTCATGAGACTTCTAGCGAATCGGAGCACCGACCGGTATAAGCAAACAAGCTTCCACATCCAGACTGTTCCTATCAGCTTACCGTCCAAATGCGGTCACAGTTGGGTACGCCTTCGGCGGCCCTCTAGCGCTATGTCGTCACAGATGGACGGTACGGCCGAAGGCCGGGACCACGCCCACTTCCTTGTCACCCCGCGCCCCACAACCAGTTTTCACGTCGGCCAAATAATTAACCGGCAGTCGGCGGCCGCCCTAGAATTCCGCGGGTCGCGGTATGCGGTGCAGGCCCGCACGCATGCCGGCCGCTGCACTATACGCCTCGCTATGCCACTCTCTTTGCCGCCCAGAATGCTCCTCCAAGCACAACGCTGCCGGGACAATAAAACACCTGTTTCAGAATGCGGCTGCCGACGACTTCAGTGTTCTAACGGCGCTCTGCTTGCCTCCCATTCGCCGCTTCGCGCATTCTCTTTGAATACCCTGTGTCTACCGCTGAACAAACGACGAGCTGAAATTAGTGCACTGATAAATTCGAAGCACAAAACGACCGTAAGTGCTGTGTTAATACGGTAGCCTCTAGCATCTTAAGAAACTTGTTTTTGCAGAGGTAAATGTATCGTGCGTTTTCATTTGTTTCTCTGTTCTGTTCTCCATAGAGCTTTTCCTTGCAGAACCTAGTCTGCGGATCTTTTTATATATTTACAAATGCCCATTCTTTCCAACGTCAATCCTTATCATAAGCATATGCAATTTGTAATTTTAGAATACTTTCATAAATGATTCAAATGGCTCTGAGCACTATGGGACTTAACTTCTAAGGTCATCAGTCCCCTAGAACTTAGAACTTTCCTTTTACAATGTCAGTAAATAGTACATGGTGATACGAAATTGGTTACCCATGCATAACAGTAACAGCAGTGCAATTCTCTTCCATCAGAAACTAGGCCAGTGCCCTACAGCACGTCACATGGCTTGTGTAACAGGACCGAGACACCGGCGACATCCTTTTTCAGGTACTGGCCACATACACATAGCAGTTGCTCTGTTCCCCACGCAACAATTGAGAAAATCCTACACTCTAGTCAGAGTAAACTAGGCACAGCGACCTCCCTCCCTGTTCACCTCTGACCTCATCACTTGGCTCGTCGTAATGAATAACGAACTACGTAACTGGGTGTGAAAACTGCAATACCGTGGTGTTTTCTTTTCAACCGTACGGCTGTTGTCTGTGCTGATGGTCTACACAGAAAAGCCTCTCTTTGCACAGAAATATATGCAGCAACGATGTAGTAGTGCTATAAACAACTGATACGGAAGTCACAGTTGTAGACATATTCAGTCATGGTTCTTGCGATCTTTTATCTGTTGAAGATGCGGAGACAGTATACATTGATATGGTGACGTCGTTTAGCATGACTGGCTTACTTTCGCCTTGCCAATCTGCACTACTTTCTGTGTCAAGAACAAAATCATCTCTCAAATTGACGACATAGTAAACTTCGAAAATTTCTGTAAATAGTAAAATACGTTGTGGAAATGCTCTCTCCCAGCCCGCGTGGCTTCTGTACCACTACTACTAGCTCAGACTACAAATGGAGCATGGAGTTTCTCTACATCAGAATACTGTTCCTACTCTTGAGTTATTGTGTGGCACCCACTCTCTACCATTTTCCTCTACTTACCACTTTCTTCTAAGTTTGCTCACACGGTTCGGTACCTCATATCTCCTCCTAAAGTAGAGATACGAACACTAAATATTCGAATAGAAGTAGCCATACTACACTACACATTCGCTGAAGGAGGACTTAATGTAGTCCATTTAGGAATACAGCGAGAGGAATTCCGCCCTTGTCAGTAGTAGGATGTGGTCTGATGCGGTATATCGATGAAGAGGAAGCCAATTATTAGTTGCTACGGTATAGTTTTCTAAATAGTAAGTCATGAATCACGTCTGGATTTTTAAAAGCACAAATGACAATTCAAGAGAGCTCTCTATTAGCCAAACCGAGTCTCCACTGACCTGATGCACTAAAAATTCTCAGAAGCGCTGATACTTAATGCTCTGTTATCCTTCTCTCTTTGGAGTATTTCCACTAAATGAAATTATTCTTCCTTTTCGCTATGCTTTACTACTCGCCCGACCACGAAATTCCACTTGGGCCAGCATACAATAACCCCTCTCTCCTCCTAGTTTACAGGATACACGTTTATTTTACTACATGCGAAGCAGGATAATGCAAGGCGAAGCGCGCAAGGCGGCGACTGCGAGGCGGCAAGGAGCCAGCGAGCCGTAGAGAGATTTACGGAGACGTGTGGGACAATGCGCTGCGCGGCGACGTCACACCTTGACACGCCTCTGGCCGCGCGTCAGTGGCGCCAGCGCGAGGCCAACGCCTCGCCACTGGGGTCTGCTGAGAAGACCATCAACTAAACGTCTCTGCTCGCACATCTTTCGAGGCCAGTACACATCAGCTGAATTCCCCTTCGCAGTCACGGTGTGTGTAACGCAGACGGAGTGGACTCTTCAGAAGTGGCTCCATTTCGGTCTTCACTGTTTTCAGATCCTCAAATTCCGAAAATACCTTTTCATAGCTCCTGTATAAAGCACGACACACACATCCCCCTCTCCCTCCCTCCCAGCCCCCCCCCTCTCTCTCTCTCTCTCTCTCTCTCTCTCTCTCTCTCTCTCTCTCTCTCTGATCGGAGCTTACAAGGCACGAGATCGTAGTAGTTTGTGATCTCCTGGTGTTTAAAATCCTAAGTCAGCATCAAGCGGAACAACCAGTAGGTAAAGACCTAAGTGACGGTCGCATCCACCTACCACACTAATCAGCCGAGAGGTTGACGTAATTTCGTAAGTTACATCTATACAGCTGCTTTCAACCCAAAAACTGGTTCGAACAACGCAAATATGGTACTTTAGAAGACGGTATAGCCCTTGCCTTCTTCAGACATTTGAACTGACTTACCTAGGCAGTTAAAGGGGATCCAACAGTTTAACGTGGACTCCGAAACTAAGTGCGACTCGAAATTTCTCACACACGTTAATAATTGGGAGGAGAAAGAAGCTGAAGATACTGACAAAATCCTAGAACAGGCTAAGGGCTGAGCCTTGGCTTTAGAATTTGTAGTGAACACCTAAGTCATCTAGCCACACACAATGGATTGAAAATACTATAAAATCTATATAATAAGCGAGTAATCGGGAACCCATTTGCAAATTGCCTATTAAACGGCTACTGGAGGCAACAAAAACTTTATTATCAATCTTTCATAGTTATTAATGGAATTCAAAAATTTAATATGCTTTCATAATCTACTTCGCACTACAATCTTATGTTAAAGGTTTCACACAAACAACCTTGTGTAACAGCTCGAAACTGTGCAAATGAGTTAAGGCAGCATAATTCACGGCGAGCAAATTACTCGGTCTATATTCATCCACTATTTGAGAATGGGAGCACTTAGCGACTTTCAACAACGTTGCTTTCGTTGACACTCCCACACAACGAGAAGCACTTTCGTAAAGGTTTGAAATTACGTGTCAAGTTCGTTGAAAGCAACTACTCTCATTTCCAAGTACTGGACATGAGAATGTTAGGAAAAATGGTTATCGCGTACTAAATTTTCGCTGTTAATGCAGCAAAACTCCAACATCGGACATGATTTATTACTTTGTTGATCCTATATCTATTTGCAACACATCTCGCAGACAGTATCCACATATACTGCTGAATCTGCCGGCAAAATTATGTCATTGTATGGCACGTTGTTCGAGTGATATGACCTTTTATACGTTGTAGTTGAACCCTTTAAAGAATCGCGGGTGGGGTGTACTGGTGGTATGTCTAATCGGTGAGTTGCACTTGGCGACAGAACATTAATTTCCCGAAGTTCCATAGCCGATATTCAGGATCTCTCCTAAGCTTTGAAAGGCGTTCTTCGCTAGCAGCCCGACTGTTTCACAGTTTGGTTTTCTAGTTACAAACTTTCAAATGCTTCAGAATCGATATGGCCGGCTACGTCCTTGGCCTTTTAGTGAGGTCGACCACGCGACAAGGACGTCATGGTTTCCAATGATACTACTGTTACTACTACTACCACCACCACCACCACCACCACCACCACCACGCTAATATAAACTGTAGTTCTTAAGTGTGGCCTACGAATATTGATTTGGGAAACTGGAATGAGACTTCAGCTTTGACACGCCTAACTTAAACCTTGGGGAACATCATACTTATATCGCTAAACGTACATTGCACGGTGGCTCGCGAAATACAAACGTATATGACATCAAATGTCTTTCAATAGCTTGTATTAAGTTCACAACATTTAAGACTGGTGCTAAAATCTCAATTCATAAAACATACTTAAACCAAGCCCAAACACCGAAATAATGAATTCATGCCCCAGATATCTTGCAAAAACATAACTGAATACTCAGTTCCAGTGGTTACAAACCGTAATGTACTTCGTTCACCGACAAGCAACGTAGATACTCCACATGGAAAAGTGTGCATTTGTAACAGTAAACTGTAATCTTTCTGCAAACTGCGTTCATTCATGTGATGTGAGTTTATAACACCGACGAAATTTTTAGTGTGCTAATTTATAATTCTAATACATGAGAGCAGTAAATGAAAATGAGACGGATGGAAAAAGTAAGTAAACCGTTTATTATTTCACAAGTAATCGCCATAATCCATAACTGTTATTAATTTGTCTCACTGAGAGACATGTAAAGCGCATATGGAGATCGGAACTGTTTGGAGGTTTCGCAGCGAAACTGCTACAGCCTAATAGAAACAATCCTGGCATAATGCGGGCCCGCCAGATGCCGTTATGAAACATTCGGACAGAATAAAATTGTTTGCCAAATCAGGGCTCTTCCCCAGACTCTTAACTTTCCTTGGCGTTGAACGTACTGTGAGCAAAGTCGTGACTCACGACCTGCATAACACTGTCTGCTAGTATCTCTTACTTTATAACTGTGCCTAAGCTCTCCAGCACAACATGATGAATACTCGAAAGAATGTGGCGATTACTTTGTCAAAGCCTAGGGTTAATCCGACTGCAGCAGAACATACGCTGTTATGAAACTTTTTACACGTTATTACTGTGTCGGCCTCAAAGTTTCACCGAGCGTATAAACTTCAGAATAGTGACCCGGCGAAGATGCAGCTTGAAAAATTACGAGTAGGCAATAATGAACTTCGTTCTTTCGTGTGAACGTCCCTTACTGTCGGGATAGGGCAGCGGCAGCGATACAAGAATTTAAGAGCGACGGCAATACACATCTGAAAAATATCCCTCCATAGAATTACTTACCGTTACTCATTTCAGCCTCTAATATCGACCCCTGAGTTTAAGTCCTAGAGCAACGTCATTTGAATGTCCCAGTTGCCAAAGGCAATCGGTAGCATGTAACAAGACGCTAAGATAAAACAACTTCGAGCGTGAGCGCTGGCTAAATGACGGTCCCGTGCAAAGACGCTACTGGAATGTCAAGAACTGACATACCTTTATGGAATAGTCTTCATTATCACGTGAGAGGAATTGCCGAATTGGTGAAGTCACGGTAGTTTACATGAATATCGGAGAAGGCAGGTGTTGGCTCTGAGCACTATGGGACTTAACTTCTGAGGTCATCAGTCCCCTAGAACTTAGAACTACTTAAACCTAACTAACCTAAGGACATCACACACATCCATGTCCGAGGCAGGATTCGAACCTGCGACGTAGCGGCCGCGCGGTTCCAGACTAGCGCCTAGAACCGCTCGGCCACTCTGGCCGGCAGGCAGGTGTTCATTTCAGCTGAAGTAACATTATTTTACAATCAATACACGCTTTAAGGAGTTACTCTCCGAACTCGGTTATTATTATTATTATTATTATTATTATTATTAATAATAATAATAATAATTTGCGTCTAGCGTGTAAGTGGATGACATACATTGCTAAGTGTCTCGGGGTCAGAAGCGTATTCAGAATACCCTGCGCAACCCCTATTGTTGTCGTGGCTATATTTGTGTTTTTACCCAATTATTAGTCTTTTGTTTGCTGCACAACAGACTTACACATTTGATGGTGTACAGTGGTTTCATGTCTCTAACTAACGGGTTAAGCGATAGCTATGTGATTTGCAATTGGTGGCAGCTAAAATTTACTTCTCGTCAAAGAAAAGTATATGAAGCTCCATCTATATCGAGGTAAGAGTGGGATCACAAGACGATAGGGGACGAAATAGGCTGGTTCCTTGTTTACAGAACTATATAGGCCACTGAATGTCGTACTGCGGATGGCAGGAGAAAAGTTGTAAAATTTCCCCCCCCCCCCCCCCCCCCCCAACGGCAGTAAGAGTACTACGTCTCAACCACTCCGTCCCGTATTTAAATTTGACAGAAAGTGAGATCTGAATCTGTTTCCACTTAATATAGATCCACTGATAACAGCATATCGCTACCGCATGCCGCAGGTTACTCCCTTTTATGGTGCTGCCACATTCCACACACATCGGATGTAACAGACATGTTTCAGGCACTTTCTCTTCAGTAGGATGTTTGTTGCTGTCTCCTACGGTCTTTCCTGTAGCTACTACGCTTTCACGTGGTTTGAGTACGTCACGGCAACAAGATTTATGACTACTTCTCAGGCGGCTATGATGGTCCTAGCTGCGGCGCGGCGGCTTCTGGTTCGGAGCAAAACATCGACCGCAGAGATTACGTCAGCAGGAATGACGACTGCGACAATAGTGCGCGAGGCCTCGCCCACGAGGCGGGCACGCCTTCTTTACCACTGGGTGGAGAAACACCAAGTACTTACACGGAACACAGTTCCAACACACTGAACCGTATGAATTGTGGTACGAATCTTGGGATCTTCGGTGCCGCAGAACACTGCGAAATATGTTTTTGACGGTGTGTATAAGGATTACAGCAGCTCGCGTTTCGGATCCCTGTGCTAAAAGGCAGCGACGACTGTTGCTGTGACCTGTATTACACTCTGACGACAAATGTGTTAACTGGAATCGGCTGTGGCCTCATGTGTGTTCCAATTTACGCTGAGTGATTCACAAAAAACTAGGTCAAAACTGCTACATAGGAGTGTGTACAATTGGTTTCAGGCGAGACACGTAAGACATACTGAAAAAAGTTACAGGAAAAAAATAAGACAAAAATGTTTATAGTGGCCTTTACCTGTGCATAACAAGAAGATGGAAAAAGCGGAGTCTCTTGGATGTGACCATTCCTTGCAGTTACACGAGGCACACTACGCTTTCAACGAGAGTGCTTATGTTCGACCGTAATTTTACATCACTACCAACGTGTTGGCTACTTTCTGTGATGTGAGGTATGTGGCTGGTTCCCAGTTCTCTTTACAGCAGTATGTACCAATATATGAAATGATTGGCGCACTTTCGGAGCATACAGGTACCGATGGTGATACTCTTCACGTCGACCTAATTGTGTTCGTCGCTGTTGTGGAAATAAGGCAATGGGGGGTCCTTCGGCGTAGAGAACATCTGAATTCATCCATCATAGACGGTTTACTTCAGACATGCGGTCCTGATATAGCTGCAAACTCTAATAATACCAGTTATGCTGTCCATGGTCTTCGCTTTAATCTATCACGGCCTGCTGAGCGTTTGTGATATTCCGCGATGCGACATGGCCGACCATACACGAATACAGCGGCTGGAGACAAATGCTATAGTCTGAAAATGGCACTGTGGGATATACAACGCCTGGACGACTTCTGTGTGTCTGTTCTCATAATGATAAGCCAGTATCATTCATCTTTCGGATCTGCAACTCTCGTCTTTCCTTTCGTATTTGCGGTTAAATTGTAGAATATAGGTTCTGCCTTTTTGCAAACAGTTTTTTTTGTTTTTACCCAAACATATTTCAGCACCTCTGCACCATCAACAGTGGGTTTTGAATTATTGAAAACTGTAATAAGTGAACATATTTTAGTTTGTAACTGGTCAAACGAAGTGAGACCTAAAGAATGTTTTGGTTTGTTTTGCTTCTCACTGGGATTTTGCGTTAAATAGTATTGCAGGGTCAAGTGAATGGTGTCCTGTGCTAATAGGTTGTCATCTGCAAACCAAACGATGTACATGTTAATTTCATCGACGAGTTAACACGTCCCTTGATTTAAAAAAAAGTGATTTTGGTGTGTCAAAATCACGTTATTTTTAAAAATGAAGGGATGTGTTAACTCGCCGATGAAATTCACATTTACATCGTTTGGTTTGCAGATGACAACCTATCAGTGCAGGATACCATACTGTTGATCCTGGAAAAAAAACACCAGTGATGGTGCACAGGTGCTGAAACATGTTTGGGTAAAAAGAAAAAACTGTGTTTGCAGAATGGCGGAACCCTATCCTGCAATAAGCCAGTACATGTAAAGCATGCGCTAATTAAACCTAGGACACAGGTACTAAACTTACGACGACTTTTCCAGCCGCCAGGAATCGAACCGGCTGTCAGCGAGAACACAGCTTTGCGCTGCTACTTAATTTTTTGCTACTCACTCATGAGTGCGCAAGTAAAATTAGAAAGTGCCCTAAAATGGAATCCCCCGCCCCTATCCTAAAGCAGACCACCACTGGTACATGTTTTGACAATGGAAAAAGTTTTTACGCCTGTTCGATTTTTCGATATTTCTCCCAGATATTAACACGTAAGCTTATGAAACTATATATGTTATTGAACAGTAAGGCAATGGTGGAACCGTTAATGTTTGACTAAATCATTTAGATGTTTGGTTAGTTACTCGGTTAGCAAAATGTCGGCTGTAGTCGCGTAAACTGGGCCCCTTCAGTTGCTTACACCGGGCCCCTTGCGTTTTCATGTTTAATTCCAAGAGGATAACGGGAATGCTTAATGAATGAAAGAGCAGTCCGGTCGAAATGACTAAAGCTACTGATTCAGTTCAGAAAAAGATGGATTGCAACAAGGCCAGCAAAGAGTTTCGTGTTGCAAAAGCAACACTTCAGAGGTTGTCCAATTTGAAGTATCCTATACCTGCAATTTTGGCGAAAGATTTTGACGAAGAGCTGGTATAGTGTTGCCTTGTTATGGAAGCTTCTTTCTTTTGGCTTACTTGTAATGGCTTTCTAAGAACGGCCACACAGCTAGCAGAGGGAAATGGCACTGAATACTCTCCAAAAGTCGAAATTGCTGAGAAAAGTATGCGCGTACTTATTAAGTCAACGAAGGCAAACGGACGACAGCCAATGGATTTAGTCGAACGTTGGTCGCCAAAGCATTGTCGCTCGTTTTGTCATCCTCAACTAACCAAGGAGTTGGGACCGAGAAATTCGTACGTGTGGGATCGCAGTTGGCTCTGATAACTTGTCGAGGTTGTTCCCATTTTGTTACCGTTACACCGTACGGTTTTAATCAGTTTCACCGCCGGATGTTAATAGGGAAGAAGAGGATTTAGCAGTCGTCGCCATGTGATGCGTTTACTTTTTCTGTAAAAAGCTGATCGTCAGAAAAGACGGTAAGACTTCGGTGGACGTCCTCTTGTTATAAAGCACGTAGCAGTGTGATGGGACAATATTAACGTCAGACCTTAAATCTGAACAGCAATATGAACTAGTTCATAAATTTTTCACCATTGACAGCTACATAATTTGAACTGTTACTGAATAGTGTTGTTGTTGTTGTGGTCTTCAGTCCTGAGACTGGTTTGATGCAGCTCTCCATGCTACTCTATCCTGTGCAAGCTTTTTCATCTCCCAGTACCTACTGCAACCTACATCCTTCTGAATCTGCTTAGTGTATTCATCTCTTGGTCTCCCTCTACGATTTTTACCCTCCACGCTGCCCTCCAATACTAAATTGGTGATCCCTTGATGCCTCAGAACATGTCCTACCAACCGATCCCTTCTTCTGGTCAAGTTGTGCCACAAACTTCTCTTCTCCCCAATCCTATTCAATACTTCCTCATTGGTTATGTGATCTACCCATCTAAACTTCAGCATTCTTCTGTAGCACCACATTTCGAAAGCTTCTATTCTCTTCTTGTCCAAACTATTTATCGTCCATGTTTCACTTCCATACATGGCTACACTCCATACGAATACTTTCAGAAATGACTTCCTGACACTTAAATCAATATTGGATGTTAACAAATTTCTCTTCTTCAGAAACGCTTTCCTTGCCATTGCCAGCCTACATTTTATATCCTCTCTACTTCGACCATCATCAGTTATTTTGCTCCCCAAATAGCAAAACTCCTTTACTACTTTAAGTGCCTCATTTCCTAATCTAATTCCCTCAGCATCACCCGACTTAATTAGGCTACATTCCATTATCCTTGTTTTGCTTTTGTTGATGTTCATCTTATATCCTCCTTTCAAGACACTGTCCATTCCATTCAACTGCTCTTCCAAGTCCTTTGCTGTCTCGGACAGAATTACAATGTCATCGGCGAACCTCAAAGTTTTTATTTCTTCTCCATGAATTTTAATACCTACTCCGAATTTTTCTTTTGTTTCCTTTACTGCTTGCTCAATATACAGATTGAACAACATCGGGGAGAGGCTACAACCCTGTCTTACTCCCTTCCCAACCACTGCTTCCCTTTCATGTCCCTCGACTCTTATAACTGCCATCTGGTTTCTGTACAAACTGTAAATAGCCTTTCGCTCCCTGTATTTTACCCCTGCCACCTTTAGAATTTGAAAGAGAGTATTCCAGTCAACATTGTCAAAAGCTTTCTCTAAGTCTACAAATGCTAGAAACGTAGGTTTGCCTTTCCTTAATCTTTCTTCTAAGATAAGTCGTAAGGTCAGTATTGCCTCACGTGTTCCAGTGTTTCTACGGAATCCAAACTGATCTTCCCCGAGGTTGGCTTCTACTAGTTTTTCCATTCGTCTGTAAAGAATTCGTGTTAGTATTTTGCAGCTGTGACTTATTAAGCTGATAGTTCGGTAATTTTCACATCTGTCAACACCTGCTTTCTTTGGGATTGGAATTATTATATTCTTCTTGAAGTCTGAGGGTATTTCGCCTGTCTCATACATCTTCCTCACCAGATGGTAGAGTTTTGTCAGGACTGGCTCTCCCACGGCCGTCAGTAGTTCCAATGGAATATTGTCTACTCCGGGGGCTTTGTTTCGACTCAGGTCTTTCAGTGCTCTGTCAAACTCTTCACGCAGTATCGTATCTCCCATTTCATCTTCATCTACATCCTCTTCCATTTCCATAATATTGTCCTCAAGTACATCGCCCTTGTATAGACCCTCTATATACTCCTTCCACCTTTCTGCTTTCCCTTCTTTGCTTAGAACTGGGTTTCCATCTGAGCTCTTGATATTCATACAAGTCGTTCTCTTATCTCCAAAGGTCTCTTTAATTTTCCTGTAGGCGGTATCTATCTTACCCCTAGTGAGATAGGCCTCTACATCCTTACATTTGTCCTCTAGCCATCCCTGCTTAGCCATTTTGCACTTCCTGTCGATCTCATTTTTGAGACGTTTGTATTCCTTTTTGCCTGTTTCACTTACTGCATTTTTATATTTTCTCCTTTCATCAATTAAATTCAATATTTCTTCTGTTACCCAAGGATTTCTACTAGCCCTCGTCTTTTTACCTACTTGATCCTCTGCTGCCTTCACTACTTCATCCCTCAAAGCTACCCATTCTTCTTCTACTGTATTTATTTCCCCCATTCCTGTCAATTGCTCCCTTATGCTCTCCCTGAATCTCTGTACAACCTCTGGTTCTTTCAGTTTATCCAGGTCCCATCTCCTTAAATTCCCACCTTTTTGCAGTTTCTTCAGTTTTAATCTACAGGTCATAACCAATAGATTGTGGTCAGAGTCCACATCTGCCCCTGGAAATGTCTTACAATTTAAAACCTGGTTCCTAAATCTCTGTCTTACCATTATATAATCTATCTGATACCTTTTAGTATCTCCAGGGTTCTTCCATGTATACAACCTTCTTTCATGATTCTTAAACCAAGTGTTAGTTATGATTATGTTGTGCTCTGTGCAAAATTCTACCAGGCGGCTTCCTCTTTTATTTCTGTCCCCCAATCCATATTCACCTACTATGTTTCCTTCTCTCCCTTTTCCTACACTCGAATTCCAGTCACCCATGACTATTAAATTTTCGTCTCCCTTCACAATCTGAATAATTTCTTTTATTTCATCATACATTTCTTCAATTTCTTCGCCATCTGCAGAGCTAGTTGGCATATAAACTTGTACTACTGTAGTAGGTGTGGGCTTCGTATCTATCTTGGCCACAATAATGCGTTCACTATGCTGTTTGTAGTAGCTTACCCGCATTCCTATTTTCCTATTCATTATTAAACCTACTCCTGCATTACCCCTATTTGATTTTGTGTTTATAACCCTGTAGTCACCTGACCAGAAGTCTTGTTCCTCCTGCCACCGAACTTCACTAATTCCCACAATATCTAACTTCAACCTATCCATTTCCCTTTTTAAATTTTCTAACCTACCTGCCCGATTAAGGGATCTGACATTCCACGCTCCGATCCGTAGAACACCAGTTTTCTTTCTCCTGATAACGACATCCTCTTGAGTAGTCCCCGCCCGGAGATCCGAATGGGGGACTATTTTACCTCCGGAATATTTTACCCAAGAGGACGCCATCATCATGTAATCATACAGTAAAGCTGCATGCCCTCGGGAAAAATTACGGCTGTAGTTTCCCCTTGCTTTCAGCCGTTCGCAGTACCGGCACGGCAAGGCCGTTTCGGTTATTGTTACAAGGCCAGATCAGTCAATCATCCAGACTGTTGCCCTTGCAACTACTGAAAAGGCTGCTGCCCCTCTTCAGGAACCACACGTTTGTCTGGCCTCTCAACAGATACCCCTCCGTTGTGGTTGCACCTACGGTACGGCTATCTGTATCGCTGAGGCACGCAAGCCTCCCCACCAACGGCAAGGTCCATGGTTCATGGGGGGGGACTGAATAGTGTACGCTCTAAAATTTCTAAGGATAACGTCACTATTAGGAGAGCTGTACCTACATTAAAATGATATCCATAAAGATTCCGTTCTCTTTTTCACAACTTACACACTTATTTCCTAACGGCTCACTTATTTCCCTCGAAGCGCCTAATCTTCATTTTGTTTTTACAGTTTCAGTTCGCTGGGTCCTACAAACATTCCAGGTCCCGATAAAACTTTCAGCCTTAAAGCTGTCTCCCTATGTACTCAATAATCCAATATTTTCAGACACAACAAATACGTGCTGTTCAACACACACATCAAATCGCTAGATTTGACCAGCGTTAGCTTCGGACCTCAACCAAGGCCAACCGCTTCATTGGCTTCGATTTGCCGCCCGTACACATGAAGCGGCTGGCTGTCATTCGATGGCCTTCGTTGCTCCAGTGTGTGTCTGCCTTTACGCGACGCATCAGTAAAGTATCATAAATCAAGCCTACAGGAACATACTGTGTAGCAGGGCTCTTGGGTTCAGCAAAGCAAAGATTTCTATAACCTTCTCGAACATATTGTCTTATATCTATTTTGAAACAAAATTGTGTTCTGCTTTAATGTTTTTCTCTATTCTGGTTTAGTGTCTTTTGGATTTTTACATGGAGTTTGCTTCTGTAAACTTTTTCTTGAAAATAATTTTTCTCGTAATAATTTTCATTAATTTTCTGAGATAAAAACATAAATTATGCATAACATACGGTAAATATTACTTGCATTTCAAACAAGGTTATACTATTTTCTATATTTTAATAAGCAAAACCAAAATGTCCAATTTTGGACTCTTTCATCTAATATACACATTCAATAAAATGTAACAGAGAGAGAAAGAGAGAGAGAGAGCCGCCTGCAAAGATATCATTACAGACAGAAAACACAATCAATTGGAAAATGGTGGAGCATGAATTGGTGGAACTCGACCTGTCAGAAAGAACATTCGCTTAGTTATTTAGAGGGACGTAAAGGAAGCTAAGTCGGGTCTGCCAGATGGGAACCTTAATTATGTTCTACCTGAGTACGATTCCATTCTTCTTCTTCTTCTTCTACTTCTTGTTTCGAATGGGCCTGCTTTGGACTACTCTTGTTCAACTGTTGGGCTTTGATCTTTTTCCAGTATTTTAGCAACCTCTGCCAATGTAACTCCCTCCTTCCTTCCTTTCTTCTGTCCAGGGGGTACCTTTTCTTCGGGGCTTTTCCTGAAATCCTCGGAAAAAAAGTTCAAATGGCTCTGAGCACTATGGGACCTAACTTCTGAGGTCAACAGTCCCCTACAACTTAGAACTACTTAAACCTAACTAACCTAAGGACATCACACACATCCATGCCCGAGGCAGGATTCGAACCTGCGACCGTAGAGGTCGCGCGGTTCCAGACTGTAGTGCCTAGAACCGCTTGGCCACCCCGGCCGGCCCTCGGACTTCCTTCAGGGTACGTCTCACAGACTGTCTGTTCTGGAGATCAGTTATTCCCAATTCTTTAATATCTTTTTTAGTTTTTGTCAACAAACTGGTGCGAACCTTCTTGTTTTGCCAGAAGGTGAACAGACGTTTGGTCAATCTGTTTGGAGGTAATCTTGCAACATGTCTATAGAAAGATAACTTTTTTTTTCACATACAGAGCCTCTCGATATGTTCGCGTAGTTCCGAGTTATCTCCCCTTCTGAGTTCTTTATCTTCTTCTACCGGGGCTAGGATCTCCCTGAGGATTCTCCTCTTTCTGACTTCCAATTTCTCCACCAGAACTTTCCGATTCATGGAAAGACATGACATGGCATATAGAGCTTCTGGTCGTATAATTGATGGGTGGTGTTTATGTTACAGGATGCGTGACAGTAATTTTTTATTGTAGGTGTTCATAGTCGGTAGGCTAGTTCCAACTTGTTGACTCTCATGGATGACGACGTTTTTTTCTGATAACCTGGGTTCAATCCATTCGCCGAGATACTAAACTTCTCAATCCTTTTGATGTTTCCCTGGTCTAGCAACATCTCTTTGTCAGCTTATTTGATGTTTGTGAAGAATCCTGTTTTCTCCAGCGACACTTGATGACCCACTTTGGCTGCCTGTTTTCTGAGGCAGTTTACCTACATTCTTGGCATTTCAAGAGAATCAGCAATCAGTGCCACGTCATCTGCAAAATCCAGACAATCTACAATCAGTCCGGCCGGCCGGTGTGGCCGAGCTGTTCTAGGTGCTTCAGTCTGGCACCGCGCGACCGCTACGGTCGCAGGTTCGAATCCTGCCTCGGGCATGGATGTGTGTGATGTCCTTAGGTTAGTTAGGTTTAAGTAGTTCTAAGTGCTAGGGGACTGATGACCTCAGATGTTAAGTCTCACAGTGCTCAGAGCCATTTTTCTAAAATCAGTCCTTCGTTCCTACGGCCTAGTAGACAACTCTGAACACCCAAATTGGTCAGTTCCTTGCGCCATTCTCTCACAACCTTTTCAAGGACACAGTTGAAGAGAAATGGAAAGAGTCCATCCCCTTTTCTCACTCCAGTTTTTATCTCGTAGCTTTGAGATCTCGCCTCTAAATCTGACCTTGGAATGGGTGTTGGTCAAGGTTTTAAGAATGGGTCTGTGGGTTTTGTTGTCTAGTCATAGTTCCTGGAGTATTTTTGTTAAGCGTTCCTCTATCAAAGGAGTCGTCGGCCTTCATGATATCAACAAAAGTGACGACCACCTTGCGGTTTCTCATCTTGGAGTATTCCAGTCTTAGTCTGATAGTAAAAAGACGCTATGCAACCTCGGTCGGCTGCAGGGTGGGAAGGTAGTGACGAAACGTGTGACTGCGTAAAAAAAAAAATTTGTCAAATCGACGAAATGGTGGTTTTAATGCTGTTTGTATGGATTGCCATTCTTTGGTTTTTAAGCAGTTTGATATTTATGCCATTTGGTATTATAAAAAGCAAAAAAAAAGCCACATAAATTGTGCGTTGTGAAAATAACCCGTTCCACTCGAAGCGCGTCGTAAATGTAGGGGAGAATTAGTCAAATGTTTATGGGTTCTCTCTAGCGCCTGAACAATTGTCTTTCTTGTTCCCATAAACCGTAAGTGCTGCAGCAAAAAGAAACGGGCGAGACGATCGCCGAAACATGACAGTAGGCTAATACCGGGCTGCCGCGAAACGGCCGGCGATTTGCACAGAATGAGCTGCGGCCATTGTCCGGGCGTCATAGCTGCGCCGACCGGCGCGCGCCCGTGAGCCCAACACGCAGCCCGACGCTCCTCGCCTCGGCACGGCGCTGCGCTGCGCGGCCTTACTGCGGTATTGTTGTCGCAATTTATTGCTCAATTAGACGGGCTGCCGCCACTCCCTGCGGCGATTAAACTGTCGCCCGTGACGGACAGCGGGCCCGCGGGCACTGCGACCGCACACCTGCCCCCGCCTGCAACACAACACTACTCGCGCCTGCATCAGAGGTCGCGCTTACAAGTGAGCAAACCTAAGTGCCATCTTCGGTCACGTCATCGAAAGTCTAGTTATTACAACTGCGAGTGCGATCGGGACCTACGGGTCTGGTTTAAAAACACTGCAGTAAAGCTCTTCTCTGCAGAGGCATCCATGCATGTACACAGTACGCAAGGTATCTTCGGTAGAATTCAGGAGAAATGCTGAGAAACTACAGCTTCGCAAAGGGGACCTTATGTACTGGTGCTCTTCGCTTTTCTTCACACTTACCAGAGCCGAATCAGAGGCCGGGAATCAGTTTCCTAAAGCAGTACGACGCACTCTTCCGAAACACTCGAAAATCGACTTTGAACATTTTCGACACTTCCGACCAACCGGTTTTACACAGTGCCAGAGCCACTGCTGCTTAATGCCAGCTCTTTGCCAGTGGCGCACATGTTGCCACTGTCTCTCAGTATACTCGTCGGCAGCCTTCGTTACCCGGCAGTTTCGTACGTTACTAGAGTTATATACACCGTGAGTAATGGAAATAATTACAACAAAAGGAAAGATGGTCATCGCTTATCGGGTGCCCAGAAGATGTGGTGACTATACTAAATGCTGGTGCGTGAATTCCAAATGGAGTAAGTGCCGAGGTTCTTTAAAAATTGCAACTGACAAGATTATGACTGAACGGCAACATCAAAAAACGAATGCAAACCCCTTTTTTTATGAAGACTTCCAAGATTTGAAAAATAAAGGTTTGCATTTCGTGGCAAACATGCCAAATTATGAGAACTCAAAAGACTGACTTGTGTACAGCTATAGGATGGACTGTAGGGATGATCCAGAACCATTGCTGTACTTTGGAGATTCAAGAAGCGAAGACATCTTGAAATTAATTGAAGGTAAGAGGTTCTTTAAAACTGACGAGTCTATTCGTGCCAAAACAACCCAGTTGTTCGGTTGTGAAGAAGCGGAAAAAAACCTTTGCGAAAATGGAACTGTCCTCAAAAACATGATATCTGACAGATGCTCTGAACAACAACAACTGTAGGCGTGCAAAGCACACGTCGAGATTTGCATTGCTCCAAGACAAAATTCAAAATACATGTGGAAGACTTAGTTCCGCATTCAAAAATAAGATGTCTAAGTGGTCACTGACATCTGCAGTGTCTGACTTTGAAATGGCTACAATTGAAGCTATGAAAACAGGGCTCGCCTAAATATCCCTTCCGGTTGCATCGTTCACTTCAACCGATGTTTGTTTATGAAAATACAACAGATTATCGGAGGAACATAGGGATAGAGAAGACGGATTGTTTTGTCGCGTGTTCGCTGCAGTGACACATCTTCCACTACACTGTGTTCGTGAAGCGCGAATGGAGGAAATTCTCAGTGGAGAAAAGGCCACACAATTCGCACACTATACGGTAAATCGTGGAATCTTTTTAAATAGCTGCATAAAACCAGGATCGCGTTGGCAAATAAATACACCAATAAGATAGCAAACCGAATAAATCGTACTCAATACGCTGTAACGAGCCACCGGAACTCGGTTCGCGCCTTTGGATTCTCCCTGTGTGTTACACACATCAAGCGACTATCATATTCGGGCAGAACATGCTACGAAAATCTGTTCTAAAAAAATTCAGAATACGTGTTAATTGTAAGAAAGGCCGAGCATTTGCATGACCACACCTAGCTTCGGAGTCAATTGAATCTCGTTTTTCCGTGACTTTCAATATGTCCATTCTAAAATCCTATCCCCATATACAACGGTGGCCGGTATTACTATTTCCGCTTTACAACAAACCAGGGTAAAATTTCATTGAAAAGAACTAGCGGCAGATTTCAAAAATCAACTTTCGCCAGACGTTTGCTGCTAAGGCAAACAATAAAAATGGGCATGCACCTTAACAACACTGGCTGGCTTCATCCCGAAACTTCAGAAGGTTACAAGAAAGGCGAATGATGCCGCCCCCCCCCCCCCCCCCCCACTCACACACAGAGAAGCTGGCACATCAGAGTAGCCACCAGACGTGTTGAAGTCCGGCCCTGAGTAATGACTGCAGTTTAAGCTCGCTGACATTTATTGTAGCAGCTGAGCTGCCGCCTGGTCACTTCCGATCAGTTAAAAAAGATGTGCAAAAGTTTGCAAAGCTGAGGGCAAGAAAAGCATCAAAGAAACACTTGCGATACGAGTCGCGACTAAGATAGACAAAATCTTTCATAAATAAGTCGGAGCTATTCCTTTGAGTCGTAAACAATTTACTCTTCGTCATTTATTGCCGAGTATTTTAGTGCGTCGCAAATCTGGATACCATCGCATGGTAATTACCTCGTGGCACCTTTCCAAAATATTATAAAGGAACCTGTTTTTTCGCAGTGACATTAAGTTTCTTTCCTACTTCAACCTCCAGCAGGAGCAAATTCTGTTTCTCACATTCGCTGGAGAACTTAGTTTCTGTCGCTCTTCTACAAGCTGAATTCTTAATTCTAAAATGCACATTTCAAATAGAGTAACAACGAATTGAGTTTTGTTTCTGGCCTATTCTAGAACTATGTAATAATTTTCTTGAAGTCCCAATAATCTTCCAAATTATCAACACAATCCCATTTATTTTGTATCCTTCCACATCTAACCTGCACTACCTACTGAATCCATCAACTTCTGTAAATGCGCTAACCGGATGAAGTAATACTCGTCCCCATTAAAAGAGCGCAATAGTTCCTTTGGAGCGCTGCAGAACTGGAACTCGATCAAGTGACACTTCACTTGCATTTTTTGCGAACTTTCCAAGGCGTTTTCATTGTGCATATCATATTACACTCTTAGCATAATCTGAGTTTTATGGAATTATTGTTTTTACACAGAACTGATCTCATTCATACTTACCAAACAGAATGCGAAAATTTTTTGCTGAATAAATCACACTATGTCCGATAAGTAAAAATTTTGGTGGCTGGGGAGGAAACACAAAGTGAGTCCCACTGAGTTCAATTCTGGGTCCACATCTATTCCTTATAAGCGTAAATGACCTTCCATTTCATTCAACAAGCAGAATTGGTAAGCTTTGCAGACGATACTAGTGTCATAACAAATCCCATTAAAGACAGAGAGCAACAGAAGAGATTTTAATGGTGTTTCTCAAGGAATTATTAAGAATTTCTTCGAAAATGGACCCTCCCTACAATTCAAGGTTGCACAACAAAAAGTCACACCAACAGCTGATTTAGTACACGAACAGCATTCAGTACGTAGGGTATTTTTAGAGGTACATACTGATGAATACTTGAAGTAGAAGAAGCATATTCGTGAGCTTCTCGAGCCTGAACTCAGCTATTTTGCTCTTCGTGTAACTGCTAGTCTTCGAAACAATTAAATCAGCTTCCTGACACATCCTGCATATTTCCACTCAATAATGTCTTCAGAAATAATTTTCTGGGGTAGCCCATAACTTGGAAGGAAAGTATTGGTTTCATATAAGTGAAGTGTAAGAAAAATACGTAGTATTCACCCCAGGTTGTCATGTAGGTATCTTACACTTTCTAACAGCACCATCTTAATACATACATTGGTTAATAAAGTTCGTCGTACATAGTCGAACACAACTTGACAAGAATAGTGACGTCAGTACCTAAAACAGTAGAGGAAAAATGACCATCACCCATTATTAAAGTTGTCAGTCGCTCAGGGAGGAATTCAACATGCAGCAACAATTTTTTTTTTTTTATCGTTTGTCAAATAACATGGGCATGTTTTAAATCTAAACTAAAATCATTTCTCGTGGACAACTTCTATTTCAACGACGAATTTCTATTTAAAAACTGGTGCCATGAAAAAATAGCTCGTAAATGTACCTGCATGTGTATGTCTAAAAAAGTGTTTATTAATGTTCAACTAAACATGTATAAATATCCAGTGAAATGACTCGATTCACGTCATTTCGATAAAAGAACGTTCAAATGATCAGCAGAACATGTAACTAACTCCACCGCTGAGGTCAGTGGAGTGAGGAAGAGGGGCAGAATGGGGCTAGCGTCTTTGTATGTGTCCATGACCGCACCTTGACTGAAGATGCCCGATTTGCTGGCACATCAACGCCGGGTGCCCAACGTCTCTAGGAGTAATGGAGTACCACTCGCAGCCATACAATGTAACACAGCCAAGAAATCACTGTAAAAAGAAACGAACAGCAACTGGCGAAGTGTCCCACCTCGTCAACTACAATCGGTTTCGACTCGAGAGAGGCTGCTATTACTAGAGAATGCAGGTCCACCTAAACCATATTCCGAGCGAGCATTGCGAAGTGAACTGCATGCAATGGACATCTGGAATCGGGCCTCTGATGAAAGCCCATTCTTAACTGCATCACTTACCGCTACTCGTATTCAATAAGCTGAATGTCACAGAAACTGGGCCGTGTACCATCGTCTGACGAGTCACAATTTAGCGTCTTCCCAAATGATGTGAAGCGTACAGTACATCGAAGGCACAATGATGCGCCTGCAATTTATCGTGTGTGTGTAGTTCGGGCCGGACGCGATTCTGTGATGTGCGGTTGTTTTTCGAATACTCATTAGGACCCATTCATTCGGACTGTCGTGATCAGAAACTATGATGTTCACTGACGTGACTACTCATGGGATAGCAATATGCACTTAGAAAGATGGCAGTAATACCGCGTACACGAGCTAAAAAGGGCAGTGCACTGGCGGAGCTGTCATTTATACTCAGGTGATTCATGTGAAACGATGTACAACGTTATTAAAGGCCACACGACGGGAATTAACTTTGAACGCAGGACGGCAGTCGAGTTAGACGCATGGGGCACTACATTTCTGAAATCGTTTTTTTGAATTCAATATTTCGCGATCCACGGTGTCAAGCGTGTGCCGGGGATTACATTTCAGGCATTACCTCGCACCACTGACCGCCGACGGCCTTCACCTGCCGACCGAGAGCAGCGGCGTTTGCGTAGAGCTGCCAGTAATAACTATCAGATTTCTTTGTCAAAGCTGATATGTCAAATATTTATGTCAAAGAAATTTGACAGGATAATAGGGAACTTCGTCAAATCTCGCCTTTCGCCAAAAGAAATGTGATCAAATCTAAGGCCGCCTCATAGTTTTGATCATAAGTGATTCGTCTTCTGTTCACTGCAGTGTTAAATGTAACCGCTTGGAGCGCTGGCATCGCTACAGCTATTTGACGTCTGTAATCTTTGTAAACATTGCTGCACAGTGTAGTTGGTGTGCTCCTTCGACTCTTCATAACAACCTTGCTCCGATAGGGGTGGGGAAGTGAGCAAGCGGCATAATGTATGCTATTAATCGTGTGCTGGTGGGATATGCTGCAGGGGACTTCAAACCCACAATCACGGCTACAGCCTTCCACCTCTATATTGGGAAACACCAAGACAGCTTTTCATCAAGCCAGAACAGAGGACGACACACACTAAAATAATTTTTTCTTAACTCTCCGTTCTAGTTTGTCTTTTTTGAGCACTGGATGGCACAAGTTAAAAAGGGCTTCCATGTGTCATACTTTTCATTAATTTTGTTGTTGGAACACTAGTTGTATTAATTAAATTATTCAAAAATAAAAATTGTTCTTATCGCCAATATATTTGTCTTCAGATATTCCTCCAGTATTTTATAAATCACTTCATACGTTTACTGAATTATTTTGGTTAATGTGCACTGTGGTACTCGAGAGCTGTATAGTAAGTTAGGAGTAGCTCTCCTGTCGCAAGAAATCGGTGTTATGGTGAAACTGTCTTCTGTAAATATAGCACAGTATTGTATTGAACTGGGGACGTAGAAACGACAGAGAGGCTTCGTCCCCGCCTTAGCACTCAGTATCGCCGCCCCACACCGAACCCAGGGTTATTGTGCGGTGCGGTTCATCCTCCAGTGGACACCCCCTCCCCGCCCCCCACCAACGTCTCACACCAGACGAGTGTAACCCCAAATGTTTGCGTGGTAGAGTAATTATGGAGTACGCGTACATGGAGCAAGTGTTTGCGCAGCAATCGCCGGCATAGTGTAACTGAGGCGGAATACGGTGAACCAGCCCGTATTCGCGAGGCAGATGGAAACCCGCCTTAAAAACCATCCACAGGCTGACCGCATTCAAGGCTGGGACCGGCACACCTTCCCGTCCGGAAAGCAGTGCGTTTGACCGCACACATAGCATTCCTCAAGTAAGCATTCCGCTTTGTAATATTAGGAGTCACATTACTGAGCAAATACTGTAATGCAACATCTTCCAATCGTGAGTAATTTATATACGACTTGACGTCCTCCACCAGCAGCTCTCGTGAACAACTTTGCTAAATGCTTTCATCATCTCTACATATGAGTCACAGCTTCACCCGCGTATGTTTCCTTTTTTCCGCCGGTTCTCTTCTAAATGCATACACAATGCAAGTGTCGTACAAACAACTGTAGCATAATAACCAATGATTGTTGATCCCCATCTTGAACTCTGACGAAAATAATGATGGCAGCGTAATACCCCTTTTTAGCGCCACGTCAAAGAAGAAATTCGACGAATATTTGATCATATTTCTTTGTCAAAGAAATATGATGGTGTAATACTGGCCTAGCAGATACGCAACACTTCGTGAAACAACCAGAGAAATCTCTGTGGGAGTACGACGTACGTTTCCGTCAGGAAAGTCCAGTGAAATTTGTCGTTAATGGGCTATGGCAGCAGACGAACGGGGCAGCAGACGACCGACAGTGCCCGTGCTGACAGCACGACATCCCCTATAGCGCCTCTCCTGGGCTCGTGACCATACGGTGGGACCCTAGACAACTAGAAAACGGAGGCCTAATGAGATTAAGACTAGATTTCAGTTAGTAACAGCTGAGGGCAGGATTCGTGTGGCGCACCCCCCACGAAGCCATGGAATCAAGTTGTCAGCAAGGCACTGTGCAAGCTGGTGGTGGCTCCATAATGGTGTGGGCTGTATTTACATGGAATGGACTGGGTCATCTGGTCCAACTGAACCGATCATTGGGTAGAAATAGTTATACATGGACTTCGTGTTCACAAACAACGATGGCATTTTTATGGATGACAATGCGCCGTGTCACCGGGCCACAATTGTTCGCGACGGATTTGAAGAACATTCTGGACAGTTCGAGCGAATGGTTTGGCCACCCAACGAACATTTATGGGACATAATCGAGAGGTCAATTCGCGCATTAAATCCTGCGCCGGCAACTATTTCCCAATTATGGACAGGTACAGAGGCATCATGGGTCAATATTTCTGCAGATGCTTCCAACTGTTTGAGTCCACGCCAAGTCGAGTTGCTGCACTAAGCCGGGCAAAAGGTTGTCCAACACGGTATTAGAAGGAATCCCATGACTTTCGTGACCTCAGTGTATATTTCAACAATCTCCGTGATCAAGTGATTTCCTTTCTGGGGAGTACGCTGTGAACACTCCTCTCTTCGAACATAACAGTGGTGTTCTGGTGACACTCTGGCACTTATCGTACATCGAGAGGCTTGCTAAATCAGCTGAAGTAAATCCCATAGAAAATCCGTGGGGATATTTGGAACTGCGTGTGAAACACGGCAATGAACATCGCCGCAATTTGGTATCTGTGTGCGATATAATCTTCAATAAGTGGCTTCAGCTGGATATAACGAATACCAGTAACTTGCGGAGATTCTTCCTCACCGAAATGAAGCAACTGTCAAGGCTAATGGTGAATAAGAACTCGTCAATGGAGTGACGTCTTCTGTGGGTGGGAAAGCTTTCGTTCAGCGTAATTACAATGTTCAGCGTTCCTATACCAGTCTCAACGTGTGTGTGTGTGTGTGTGTGTGTGTGTGTGTGTGTGTGTGTGTGCGCTAATTATAAAACTGCTTTTTATTTAGATATTATATGCTTCGACAATGACTGCACTGACAAAGAAGTAACGTACGAGGTGCGTGAAAGCAATAGTTTATACCAGTACCACATCAATATGAAGGTTGACGAACTTGAGGCTTCCCAGGCATAATCCGACTGGAGACTATAACACTGTATCCCAGAGAACCAACTGTCCAGACAGTTATGGAATACGTAAACCAAACACACAAATTAGATGAGGGATTATTTTGGAATAGTGACATTCTACGGGGCAGGTTCAGCGAAGGAACTTGTTAGATGTTACGAAGAGATAAAACCGCGGCAGGGATACGCGCATTTCACGCAATGTTGATTCCATTCCCCCCTCCGCCCCTGCCTTTCCCCACGGCGGCAATACTTCATGAGACCAACGTTCTCAGTCCGCCAGTCTCTGCCCTACATAACGTCAAGAAAAGAAAGGACAAGACTATAACCAACAGGTGTGCGGCGTAACTTGCAGCGACAAGAAACTGTACTCTCCTTGCGCGAACCTAAAGACAATACCTGGAGATTAATTACCGATCGACCCAGTTCACAAAGGACGCACTTGCAAATAAACTCTTTTTACACATGATATTACCTCCGCAGGCTATGCGAGCGTCTGCAATTAATCAGATGCTGTAATTAAAACGTCCGGAGCCAATGATATTGTCCTCAAGCTTGCAGTACTGTCCTGCTTATGCTCGAGGTCATGATTTGACCGATGTCTAAATCAGTACCATTCGCCTCGTCTACGTATGAAGACCTGACAATGTAGTCGTCGCGCCTTAAGACCGACTAAACGAATCAATGTAGAGAAAATATTGTTCTACAAGTTTGCAGTTTATTTCCCTGCTATACACTTCCACGAACAATATCGTGATAGCAGAAGAATTCCATTCTTTTTACGAAGTGAGGCGGCCCAACTGACACCGCACTCAGGTGGAGGAAACAGAATAAAAAGCAGATCTTAATCGTTCCGCTTTAGCGTTTCCGTGATTTTAGTCAACCATCTGGTGGGATAGCTACCCTAGACACCAGCTCACCAGCTGGAGACGTCGAGAAGACGTAAAACCAATTTTAGTACCTTTCCCGACAGAGACGGACTGATATTACTGTATAATCGACAAAGCTAACTGTAGACCAGGCACCAGTGGGAATTAACGTTCGCATGATTAGGCACAGCAACGGTCCAGTCAAGGTGGTGCGCGCTGTTACCGGACATTCCAAGGAAGGAAAGTAATGTCAGAAACAGATTCGCGGGCAACCGCAGCGTCTTGCTATTACCGCCATTAATTAAATTTACTGGCGCTGAGGAGACAACGCAAATGGAAAAAAGATTAAACGTGCAAGTAAATTGTTAAAGCTGAGTTAGGTGATTGTGCGCTAATTATGGCAGGAGGGATACGACGCTCATATGAGTGAATCTTAATTACTTCATCCCAAACGAAAAGTAGCAGAGTGCACACAATAAATGTACCGTTACGGTTTGAACACACGAGTTATTTGGCATAAATTCTGCGATATATGAAAAGTACAAGGCAATACCAACTTCACTAAAACTTCACAGCTTTCGTCGGAGAGAACTAGACTTAAAGGTTATTGTGTGCAGTCACCAGTAGAGATCGCTAAGTGAACTGAATGGCGATGTACAGGGGTTGATCAAAAACATGGTAACATTGCGAAAAAGGCATGCTTGAACATAGATGAAGATGCTAGCCAAGCCTGCACGTTGCAATGTTCATTTGACCACGAATGGCACCTGTGCGATAACTTTAATACGTTCCAAATGTTAGAACAGTGTTGCGTTACGAAGGAGCTAAGTGAATTTGAACGTGGGTAATTTGTTGGTGCTCATATGGCGAGTGCTTCGGTAACCAAGGTAGCAAAGCATTCGGTATTTCAAGACGCACCGTATCAAAGATTTATACCGCACACTAGGAAAGAAGACAATTATCATCTCCTGAGTTACAACGCGAACGAAAGTGTGTGTTGAGTGTTCGTGAGACGTGTACAATGGAAATGACTGTGACGAAAAATGAGAGGACGACAGTTGCAAAAGTCACTACAGAACTGAATGTCGCACTCGCGAGCCCTTTCAGCACCAGAACAGCACGACAGCTTAGTGCATTCAGCTTAAGGGGAAACTTGTCATTAACAATCTGCAACATTGGATTTTCATATGTTAATTTTGCAGTAATAAACCAGCCCCCAAAGCAAACCCAATGGTCTTCTCCCGTATTTTCGTTCGAATACACCAATGCATTTAGACTTCGACAAAAATAAAATAATGTGACAACTTATATCGAATCCAAGAACCCCTTCGTGGCAGTATAGCTTCATACAACCTCTGCCATCTCATCCACGCCCAAAATGGCGCCATTTTAGAGAATAGTAAGTAACTATATCTCGTCAGCTTTCCGAAGCTCTGTTCTCGGTACGAGGCTAGTACGAACGAGAGGACTGAGTTATAAAACAGGTAAACTTCATTTAGAAGTGTAAGAACTGAAATGGCTAACGGTTTGTGTAAGCAAAATGTGGACTCACACACATACTGTACATAAATGCTGGCAAATCCATAATGTCGTAGGTGTGCTGCCAAACGTAAGAGCCGATTTACGTTCAATTATTAGGTTACGCACGGCCTTGGCACATCGACGTGTTGCGTGTGACAGCGCTCCACTTACAAGAGTACTGTAGCGTAGCTATTAACTATTACACACACACACACACACACACACACACACACACACACACACACACACACACCCTTCTCGGGAGTATACACGACGGCGCCGACACCATCGCTAGGTCTTCAATTCTTTTTACCGTATAATATGAAATGCGTCGACTCCAAATAGTGAGAAAGAATAATGAACAGCGGAGTAACTACATGTGCAGTGACCCGTGGCTACCTTGGTGAAGAGAAACTGGAGGCCCTTTCCTCCGCGGCTACACTGACGGGCAATATTAATTTGGAGTGGTGGGCATTTATTGCCGTGAGGTGGCAGGAATGTGTGCCGCTGGAAGTAGGCGCGCGCTGCGAGGCAGTTGGCACTCATCTGGGACTGCGGGTCCCATTAAACTAGTGGCCACCGTTCGCAGCCCGAGGCCGGCACCCGCTACTAACGGCAGCACAGCGGAAGAGGAAATGAGAGACCGAAATAGCATTGGTAACTCTTGGGTAATAACAATACAGTTTGGCTTTAGGAAAAGCAAAGATATCAGAGAGGCAATTCTGACTACGAGGCTGATAGAAAAAAAAAAAAAAAAATATCAAGACACGTTCATAGAATTTGTCGACCCGGAAAAAAGCGTTCGACAGCGTCAAATGGGGCAATATGGTCAAAATTCTGAAAAAAAATTAGTATTAAGTAATAGGGAAAGAAGAGCGACACACAAAACAAAGAGGGAACAGTAAGAGTGGAAGACCGGATATAAATGATAAGATTCGCTGATGACATTGCTATCTTCAGTGAAAGTGAAGACGAATTACAGGACCTGCTGAGTAGAATCAAGTCCAATTAATACAGAATATGGATTGCGAGTAAATCGAAGAAAGACTAAAGAAATGAGAAGCAGCAGAAATGAAAACAGCGGGAAACTTAACATCAGGACTGACGATAAGTAGATGAATTACAGGAATCCAGCTACCTAAACAGCAAAATAACCAGTGATAGACGGAGCAACGAAGACATAAAAAGCAGATTGGCACTGGCAAAAAGGGCATTCTTCGCCAAGAGAAGTCTTTCAGTATGAAACAGTGGCCTTAATTTGAGGAAGAAAATTTGGAGAATGTAAATTTGGATTGGCTCTGAGCACTATGGGACTTAACATCTGTGGTCATCAGTCCCCTAGAACTTAGAACTACTTAAACCTAACTAACCTAAGGACATCACACACATCCATGCCCGAGGCAGGATTCGAACCTGCGACCGTAGCAGTCGCTGTAAATTTGGAACACTGTTGTGTATTGCAGTGAGACATGGACTGTGGGAAAACCGGAGCAGAAGAGAATCGAAACATTTGGGATGTGATGCTACACAAGAGTGTTGAAAATTAGGTGTACTGGTAAGGAAAGGAATAATGAGGTTTTCCACAGACTCAGCAAGGAAGGAATATATTAAAACATTGAAAAGAAGATGGGGGGCAGGATGGTACGACATCTGTTAAGACATCACGGAATAGCTTCCGTGGCACTAGGGCGAGCAGTAGAGGAAAACAGAGATTAGAGGAAAACAGAGATTAGAATACTACCAGCAAATAATTGAGGACATAGATTGCAAACGCCAGTCTGAGATGAAGAAGTTAGCATCGGAAAGGAATTCGTGGTAGGCCGCATCAAACCAGTCGCAAGAACGATAAAAAAAATAAATTAATTAATTAAAAAAACGCTGCTAATTGCGTTCTATGGCAGCACGGAAGCACTGGCGTAAGATCAAAAAACTAATAATGCAGATTTACACAAATACCGCAGTCGCACCTCAAAACCCTACGTGCTGCGCATGATTACACACCCAGACTAAGAAAATGATAATAGTAATGATAATCATAAATTAATAACAATAATCTGACATTTAATTGTCTAACTGGATGTCGTCCTTACGTAACTTAGAACCGAGCTTTTCCAGCAAAACCAGCTTCACGATTTCATGAGGTGGTTGTTTTTCCTGAATGACTGATGCACTTGCGTCTTCTCCCTGCGCCGCATTGCATTTAAACTTCGTAAAAATACAATGTAACCGAGGCAACGAAGAAGTCTCTGCCGACCTCGGAGTCTTCTAGTCGGCTTATTGTACGAGCCGAGAAATCGTGTTCACGTGCGGTACTCTGAAATACCTCAATTGACGACGCTAGCAGAGCAAAAGTTACATTACGCTTGAGAGAGAGAGAGAGAGAGAGAGAGAGAGAGAGAGAGAGAATGTTTTTTCCAAGCAGAGAACTAGTTGGCCAAGATTGCCATATTAAGATACTACTATCTCGACCGCCATACCGACGGAATAAGCGCAGTGACTGAAAACAGTGGTCTTCACATGCAGAAGGACGGGTTTTGAAACACACTTCCAGCCATCCAGATTTGGATTTACCGTCGCTTCTCTAAACTACAAACGGAAAATGCTCCGAAAAGGACGTGAACGATTTCCTTGCCCATTCTTCTCTCACATCAGCGTCCGCTCAGCTACAACATTTTCGATCCATACCTTCCAAATTAATATCCGTCTCCGCTTACTGGGAGAGATTACAGCAAGCCCAATTGCAGTTCAAATAACTAAGAAGTAAATGAAAAGTCTCTTTCCAGCGACGGTGTGCAGTTGCCCTAGTTATAAAAATAAATTGATGGTTTGTCTATTGACGCAGCTAGATCCTCAGTTCTCATTTTGTCCCTGTACAGAAGAATCGGTAATCTTAAAACTTTAACACAGATTTTAATTTTTTTTTGTGTCGTAAGATTCGAGTCTGATTTAAAAGTAAGGTATAACATATTTACACTGTTGCCTTCTAATCTTTAGTTGAAAGGATGTAAATCTAAATTATAACGTGAAGAGACTGGTTCAATCTGTCGAGTAAATTTCCTGTCGAGACCGGCGCAATCGGCGAGAGTGTACAAACTGTGATTAGAAAATGATGACAAACAAAATTATTTGTGACTCATTTCATAACGCTCACAGCACACGCCTTACATGATTTAGAAATTAGGCATGTTAAGAATCAAAAGCTAGGACGGAGATTTCATGCCCGCTCCTCGAATCAGGGTGCAAGGACTTACCCAACGCATCATCTTTTGCGGTCACTGCTCTGAGACAGGTGCATGGTGTGAGGACATTGGGCTTCACTCGTTCGCGCAATCAGCGGCAAATGGGACACTACATGATACGTGCTGATACTAGCCATCTAGGTCTACTTACAATTCACGTAAAACAATGTCATTTGACGCTTCAGTATTTCGTTATTGTTGCCTTTAGACCTCTTGTCTTCGACATTTTTTGAACTTGTTAATGTTGTAACAGATTACAATGTAGTGTTTCAGCTTAGTAATAATGTTATAGTAATAATAGTAACAGTAATAATAATAATGGTAATAATGATCAAGACATGGTAAAGTATTGTGTGTTAGTGGCTTTCCCGGCGGAGGTTCGAGTCCTCCCTCGGGCATGGGTGTGTGTATTTGTCTTTAGGATAATTTTGGTTAAGTAGTGTGTAAGCTTAGGGACTGACGACCTTAGCAGTTAAGTCCCATAAGATTTCACACACATTTGAACATTTGTTAGTGGCTTTATGAACTGGAGGAATATATTTTTATGTATTAGCTAAAATGAAGAAAATGAAACAAGAATGAGTATGAGATAGCTCAAATTTAACAGTAAGAGACATTTTAAACGAGGTTCCATGTAAGAGCCAGGGGCAGGGAGCAGCAGTTACACAAACGTTAGTGCATTTCATATAATAATCCCCCTCCCCGCGTACGCGCCTTTCCGAGGCGGGGTTGGCTTGTGAGCCTCAACGATACAGACTACCGTACCGTAGGTGCAACCACAACAAAGTAGGTTGCTGAAGAGGGGGGCAACAGTCTTTCCTGGAGTCGCAGGGATAACAATATGGATGACTCACGTATCTGGTCTTGTAAGATTAGCCACCTAAAAGTTGGTATGTACGTAGTGCGAACTCCAGAAAGCAAGGGGCAACTACAGATGTTACATTTCCTGAGGGTATGCAGCTCTACTGCATGGCCTGGTGGAGAGCAGCATCAAACCAGTCTACGGACTGTAGACAAGAACAACATACACTGTATATGCTTCCTGAAAGGCGTCGGAATTCCGTTTTCGTCCACCCTCGGCTGTAACGGTCGCTATTTTTTGTTACACAGTTAGGACACAGTCTTCCGTAAAGCACAGGAGCTGTTTACGCACCTCCCTCCGACGCGCAACTTTGCAGCGTTGCTAAGGTGAAAGTTGTGCCATTATGGCACTGATGTACGATTTGATACGATAGAGCTCCTACGACATATCAGCCATTAAAGCCTCATCCTTTACACAGTAGCGATCTCGTTCCCTGGGCCTTGACGGCCACTAATACCAGAAGGTGTAGCGAGTTAATCCGCCTCGCTCGCCAGCCCGGCTGACTGACAGAGCGAGCGACCTTCTCGAAAACGCGGTTTCCCCGCGCATAACATTACCGCGCGCAGGCCCCTATTATATACAACAAATTATCCACTTTACAATGCAAATATCGAAAGAGGAGAACCCTAATTTCCATATTTATATAATTTAGGAGCTCAACTGCGCTATTGTAATCGCGGCATCTACTACTCGCGGGTGGGACACGCCCCCCTATTTGCAAACTGCCCCCTAATTACCGGCTTCGCGGATCTCCTCTGAATTATTTCGATTGTTCCCGGAGGAATGCGCCGGGGGGCGGCGTTCAGTAGTTGTTTCTCCGTTTGCTCGGCGCCGTGTGTTTTGCTCTTGTTGCGCCAGCGCGTGTATGTGGCAGTGCGCGTTTTATTCCTCCGTCTGTTTTTTCGCTCCTTTTTTCCGTCCTACCGAGAGCGCTGCGCGCCGACGGGACAATCTCTTCATCTGCTCCCTCAGGTGCGGACGCGCCAGCAGCCACATTTCGTTTCCGCTCGATACGTGCTGCGCCCGCAGAGCCGGCAGGCCTCCCCTGCTTATCCGCGCTCCTATCGCAGACGCCCTAACAACTGAACGCTCCTTTTCTTACCGAGCGCCCGTTTCAGGAGCTTTTGTTTGCCCATTTCCCACAGCTGTCTCCTCTGCTTTGCTACAGTACAGCAAATAAAGTTTCATAAGCACAATTACGCAGTTCATCGCTTTCAGTCTGTTGTATACGTCTCATTCAGACATATATCTGACACCAATATCTTTAGCAATGCCTGGCATTGTCAGGAATGTAGAAAGTGGTCTTTACAAAATTTATTAAGATTTAATTTTTTTCCAGAGGTCCTTTAAAGCCTCGACCGCATGAACACAAAACAGTTAAAATAATGTGTTTAGCTTGTTTAGGTTGTAATTAACGAACCATCTTCAAATAATGCATATACAAAACGCGGATTGTATACGTATGATCTGAAGATCATTGTTACTGACAACCCAAATTGGTTTATGTTGGCGCTGGACTGGTCGTTCCAAAATATCCTAAATGTGCTCATTAGCAGAACGATCTGGTGGTCTCGCTGAGCAAGGCAGCTGGTCGATTCGTTCTAGAGCTCGTCGAGTGATAGCCGCATCGGGTCGCGCTTTATTCTGTTGGGAAACAACCCCCTGAATTTTGCGATCGAATGGCAGCACAAACTGCTCCAACACCCGCCCAATTTATTAATTTTCTACAAAGTTTCTTGCGGTAACAATGAGTGAGCCTGTTGTCATAAGAATATCGCTCCCCAAACCGTTACTCCCGATGAAGATCCAGTGTGTCACACCACCGAGGAAAGGACGGTTCCACGCGCTCCCCTGACCTCATTAAGTGGCATCAAGGCGGAAAGTGCTCTCATCTGAGAACATTTCCAGTATGACTTCCAATCAGCTCGAGATTGGCGTCAATCAAGTTACAGACACAAGGGATTCTGAGTTAGTGACACGAACACTGGAAGGTGTCAGCTTGAGCTGCCTATCAAATAAATGGTACGTTACATTTCATAATGACACGCAAGCACCGACAGAAGCTCTGACGGCTATTCCAGATGCAGTACGAAACGCCACAACCACGCGGCGTATACGGCGGTCTTCTCTCTTGTACCGAGCGTAGTGGCGAGGTGGCGCACTGGGTAGCACACTGGACTCGGATTAGGGAGGATGACAGTTCAAAGCTGATTTAGGTTTTCCGTGATTCCCGTAAATCGCTGCAGGCAAATGCCGGGATGGTTCCTTTGAAAAGGCACGGCCGATTCCCTTTTCCAACAACCTTGACACAGTCCGAGCTTGAGCTGCGTCACTAATGACCTCAATGTAGATAGGACGTTAAACCGAATCTTCCTTCCTCCTTACCTTCTTGTCAGCAGCGGCCCGATTGTGGCCGGACACTGGTCATCTTGAGGTAGTGCATTCCACGGACCACTGTTGCCAATAATGAAGTACTTTGGATACATCCCCATGAAGTCAATCTGCATATCTCAAGGAAAAAAAAATATCCACCTTCCCGTGGCCCTATTAAATGGCCTCGTTCAAGCTACTGTTGCTTTCTTAGTCTCATTAAAAGTAAGCATGACCATACCGCCCTCTTAACATTCTGCCGTCCGGCGACACCACAGTGGTGTCGTGAGAGTAGTATCGTGCAGTGGCTGGCGACCGCACTTTAGTATCTTTTGCATTCTGATGATGTTTTGTTGAGGTAACAATAAATCACACACGTCAACAAGTTTATTGTTTTTATACGTACTTGTGCCCTTTCATCAAGGCAGACGAAAGAGACGATACGATTATTTACGATGAATGCGCGGAGCAAAACTTGGAGGTTGCCACTACATCGCATACGTCTCATCATTATCCGGTTGGCAGACTTTCTGGTCACGTAAAGCAACACCAACTAATAGGCCTATTTATTTTCAAAACCAATAATCAAAACCGAAGAAACTGCCATGTATGTTCAAAAAAATAACCATAAACTTAATGTGCAAGTCTTGTGGAGTTGCCTTACATCTTGGAGACTGTTTTGCTGCATATCATATGAAAGAGAAATATTAAGTACCAAAGACAATGCAAATAAATAAATATTTGAAGCAAACAAATTTTGTATTTATTTACGTATGTATATCTTCGAAATTTCATGATAGTAGGGGGCACAGGGTTGAGAACTAACGATGAGATTAATAAAACGTAACAATATATAATCTCCCGATAATGTCAAGAACGGCCGGCGACAAGCCAAGTAATCCGAATTAACGCTGCCGGCGCCAAGGGAATAAATATGTACGAGACCTGCGGACGGCAAAGTGTTAATATCAAAATCGGACAGTAACTAACCTACACACCGTATGTGCATTGCGCATTTAAAGCAAATAAGCTTCGCCACGTCATAGTGGTGCTACTGACACTCTTATGCACAGGCGCGAGAAGATGAAAGGGCGCCTTCCCCAGGCGCGCAAACACGCCTCCCAAATTTCGTTAATCTAGCCCAACTGTTTCTGGGCGTTGGAATTTTATTTTCCGCCAATGTACTTAGGGTAAATTATGGCTAGCATCGCCATCACGTAGCTATCCCAGAATTCAGAGCTCTCTACACTTTTAGCGCGCAAATGATGATCCCACTGCGTCTGATAACAACACATACGTCTATAGCGCCAACTAAAGTAGTGTAACATAAAAGCTCGAGCAAAAGAATAATCGCCGCGCTGTCTGAGGCGCCTTGTCACGGTTCGCGCGGCTTCCCCTGTCGGAGGTTCGGGTCCTCCATCGGGCGTGTGTGTGTGTGTGTGTGTGTGTGTGTGTGTGTGTGTGTGCGTGTGTGTGTGTGTGCGTGTGTGTGTGTGTGTGTGTGTGTTGTCCTTAGCGTAAGTTAGGTTAAGTAGTGTGTAAGCCTAGGGACCGATCACCTCAGCAGTTTGGTCCCATAGGAACTTCCCACAAATTTCCGAAGAAATAATCAGACATCAGTTGTTCGGCTGTGAATCAGACTCCTCGATTTACACCCACAAAAGCCTGCCACTCCAAGGGTTTCCAAACTAACTACAAATACAGCTCTCCTGAAGTATAAATATCTGGATATCAGACCGATAATGTCGCTTAACAATACTCGTCGGGGGCTCGACATAACCGAAACGACATGGAATGCTTCATTAACTGTATAGTTCAGAACACCTTGCGGTCTTCGGAAAGTTTCAAAACACCTGTACTATTATGATGCGTTCAAAGACGGTGAGAAGTTGTGTCTGCAGAAAACTACGGAACACCTCTGCTACTTTGACCTGCTCAAAGACAACAGCAATTTGGGCTCTACGCTCAGCTGGATTATTTGTCTGCTATAGTTTAACGCTCAGGGCGCTAGCTTACTGGACACGAAAGTGAGTAAGTTCCAAATCTCAACACAGTGGCGGCTCACTGATCGTTGGGACGATAAACCAGTCAGAGTAACATTAGAAACAAATTTCCCACGGTCGCTTAGAAAATGTCGGACTGGTTCCCAATCTCCAGCTGCCTTCGACAACCCGATTCATAAATAACATACGATAACTCACAGAACAAAGTGAATCGCATGACAAGAATGAGTTTTTATATTTGTTCTTGTGTATTAAGTCTGCACAAGAGGCTATGAGCTAACCTATAATCGGCACGAAAATAAAACAATGTTTTTAACAAGGTGTACTTACACTGAATTTCGATGTATTGCTTTTACTGCATAATTGTAACTAATCTACAGGGTGTTCCCAATTTTTTTTTTTTTTTTTTGTCATCAGTCTACTGACTGGTTTGATGCGGCCCGCCACGAATTCCTTTTCTGTGCTAACCTCTTCATCTCAGAGTAGCACTTGCAACCTACGTCCTCAATTATTTGCTTGACGTATTCCAATCTCTGTCTTCCTCTACAGTTTTGGCCCTCTACAACTCCCTCTAGTACCATGGAAGTCATTCCCTCATGTCTTAGCAGATGTCCTATCATTCTGTCCCTTCTCCTTATCAGTGTTTTCCACATATTCCTTTCCTCTCCGATTCTGCGTAGAACTTCCTCATTCCTTACCTTATCAGTCCACCTAATTTTCAACATTCGTCTATAGTACCACATCTCAAATGCTTCGATTCTCTTCTGTTCCGGTTTTCCCACAGTCCATGTTTCACTACCATACAATGCTGTACTCCAGACGTACATCCTCAGAAATTTCTTCCTCAAATTAATGCCGGTATTTGATATTAGTAGACTTCTCTTTGCCAGAAATGCCTTTTTTGCCATAGCGAGTCTGCTTTTGATGTCCTCCTTGCTCCGTCCGTCATTGGTTATTTTACTGCCTAGGTAGCAGAATTCCTTAACTTCATTGACTTCGTGACCATCAATCCTGATGTTAAGTTTCTCGCTGTTCTCATTTCTACTACTTCTCATTACCTTCGTCTTTCTCCGATTTACTCTCAAACCATACTGTGTACTCATTAGACTGTCCATCCCGTTCAGCAGATCATTTAATTCTTCTTCACTTTCACTCAGGATAGCAATGTCATCAGCGAATCGTATCATTGATATCCTTTCACCTTGTATTTTAATTCCACTCCTGAACCTTTCTTTTATTTCCATCATTGCTTCCTCGATGTACAGATTGAAGAGGTGGGGCGAAAGGCTACAGCCTTGTCTTACACCCTTCTTAATACGAGCACTTCGTTCTTGATCGTCCACTCTTATTATTCCCTCTTGGTTGTTGTACATATTGTATATGACCCGTCTCTCCCTATAGCTTACTCGTACTTTTTTCAGAATCTCGAACAGCTTGCACCATTTTATATTGTCGAACGCTTTTTCCAGGTCGACAAATCCTATGAAAGTGTCTTGATTTTTCTTTAGCCTTGCTTCCATTATTAGCCGTAACGTCAAAATTGCCTCTCTCGTCCCTTTACATTTCCTAAAGCGAAACTGATCTTCACCTAGCGCATTCTCAATTTTCTTTTCCATTCTTCTGTATATTATTCTTGTAAGCAGCTTCGATGCATGAGCTGTTAAGCTGATTGTGCGATAATTCTCGCACTTGTCAGCTCTTGCCGTCTTCGGAATTGTGTGGATGATGCTTTTCCGAAAGTCAGATGGTATGTCGCCAGACTCATATATTCTACACACCAACGTGAATAGTCGTTTTGTTGCCACTTCCCCCAATGATTTTAGAAATTCTGGTGGAATGTTATCTATCCCTTCTGCCTTATTTGACCGTAAGTCCTCCAAAGCTCTTTTAAATTCCGATTCTGATACTGGATCCCCTATCTCTTCTAAATCGACTCCTGTTTCTTCTTCTATCACATCAGACAAATCTTCACCCTCATAGAGGCTTTCAATGTATTCTTTCCACCTATCTGCTCTCTCCTCTGCATTTAACAGTGGAATTCCCGTTGCACTCTTAATGTTACCACCGTTGCTTTTAATGTCACCAAAGGTTGTTTTGACTTTCCTGTATGCTGAGTCTGTCCTTCCGACAATCATATCTTTTTCGATGTCTTCACATTTTTCCTGCAGCCATTTCGTCTTAGCTTCCCTGCACTTCCTATTTATTTCATTCCTCAGCGACTTGTATTTCTGTATTCCTGATTTTCCCGGAACATGTTTGTACTTCCTCCTTTCATCAATCAACTGAAGTATTTCTTCTGTTACCCATGGTTTCTTCGCAGCTACCTTCTTTGTACCTATGTTTTTCTTCCCAACTTAGGTGATGGCCCTTTTCAGATACGTCCATTCCTCTTCAACTGTACTGCCTACTGCGCTATTCCTTATTGCTGTATCTATAGCGTTAGAGAACTTCAAACGTATCTCGTGATTCCTTAGTACTTCCGTATCCCACTTCTTTGCGTATTGATTCTTCCTGACTAATGTCTTGAACTTCAGCCTACTCTTCATCACTACTATATTGTGATCTGAGTCTATATCTGCTCCTGGGTACGCCTTACAATCCAGTATCAGATTTCGGAATCTCTGTCTGACCATGATGTAATCTAATTGAAATCTTCCCGTACCTCCCGGCCTTTTCCAAGTATACCTCCTCCTCTTGTGGTTCTTGAACAGGGTATTCGCTATTACTAGCTGAAACTTGTTACAGAACTCAATTAGTCTTTCTCCTTTTCATTCCTTGTCCCAAGCCCATATTCTCCTGTAGCCCTTTCTTCTACTCCTTCCCCTATAACTGCATTCCAGTCGCCCATGACTATTAGATTTTCGTCCCCCTTTACATACTGCATTACCCTTTCAATATCCTCATACACTTTCTCTATCTGTTCATCTTCAGCTCGCGACGTCGGCATGTATGCCTGAACTACCGTTGTCGGTGTTGGTCTGCTGTCGATTCTGATTAGAACAACCCGGTCACTGAACTGTTCACAGTAACACATCCTCTGCCCTACCTTCCTGTTCATAACGAATCCTAAACCTGTTGTACCATTTTCTGCTGCTGTTGATATTACCCGATACTCATCTGACCAGAAATCCTTGTCTTCCTTCCACTTCACTTCACTGATCCCTAATATATCTAGATTGAGCCTTTGCATTTCCCTTTTCAGATTTTCTAGTTTCCCTACCACGTTCAGGCTTCTGACATTCCACGCCCCGACTCGTAGAACGTTATCCTTTCGTTGATTATTCAATCTTTTTCTCGTGGTAACCTCCCCCTTGGCAGTCCCCTCCCGGAGATCCGTATGGGGGACTATTCCGGAATCTTTTGCCAATGGAGAGATCATCATGACACTTCTTCAATTACAGGCCACATGTCCTGTGGATACACGTTACATGTCTTTAATGCAATGGTTTCCATTGCCTTCTGCATCCTCATGTCGTTGATCATTGCTGATTCTTCCGCCTTTAGGGGTAATTTCCCACCCTTAGGACAAGATAGTGCCCTGAACCTCTACCCGCTCCTCCGCCCTCTTTGACAAGGCCGTTGGCAGAATGAGGCTGACTTCTTATGCCGGAAGTCTTCGGCCGCCAATGCTGATTATTTATCAAAATTAGGCAGTGGCGGGGTTCGAACCCGGGACCGAAGACGTTTTTGATTATGAATCAAAGACGCTACCCCTAGACCACGGGTCAACCCGTTCCCAAATTATTCATTCAAATTAAAACAGGAGGTAGAGAACACAAATGCATTTAGTTACGGTTCATATCATCTCTGAAGATAATTTCTGATGTTAGGGACGATTTACACAGATTGTAGTTTAGTGTGCTAATTACAGCAGTGGCATTCACAGGAGCTGCTCGAATGCGCGACCATTGGCCTGTGTGCACGCAGTACACCGTCGGACCATGGATTGTCGTGTCCGTTCCTGCATTTCTAGTATGTCCGCTATGGTACCAGGAGCGACAGCGATGCTAGCGACGAGGTCTTCTGTTTCCACAATGGTTTTATATGCTAGCTGCTTCACTGTCGCCGGAGAAAGAAATCAATGAAGACACGAACCGAACCGAACCGTACCTAACCTAACATGAATGGCCAGGTCACAGCGCCACCTCGGCCGATCCATCGATCCCCGAAGGCGGCTCTCAGATGGTTCCTCATAACACAGCACTGGTCTGGCGCCTCATCGTGCTGAAAGTACATCTTTTGCCTAACATTCAATATGGTAGATTAGAGTTTCACTTTTCGTCGACACAACTATTATTTAAGATGGAGTACGAATCATGATAGCCCAACTACGGGAGAAGGTACTGGCTGTAACATTGTAAGTAATGAATTAACAATCGGCTGAAGTGTTCTAGGGAACCTGATTATGGTGATCTGATGAGGATTTGAACAGCACACCTCCTGTACCTGATGTCGAGTAACTTAACAACGTGTGATAAAAAGAAGATACAGTACATGACACAAAGCAGTAATCAGCGCCATGTTCGTCCATTAAACCCAAAGCGTCTGAGACAAAAGTTCCCAGCTTGATGCAGTGTTTTTCGACTTCCTGAAGGCTTTACATACAGTTCCGTACTGTTTAGCGAACAAAATACGAACTTACCGAATATCATACGTAATTTGTGATTTGATTCAGAACTTCCTAGCACATAAAACTCTACACGTTATCCTTAACGGGATGAAATCGACAGAGGTAAAGATAACTTCTGGAGTACCACAAGGGAGTGTTATCCGACCGTTACTTTAGCATTTCATATTGACGTAGCGGCTAAAGTTGGAGGCTCCATGGACCTAGTCGCTGACGATGTAGTTGCCTATAGCAAACGTGCAACGTCAAGACTGCAGCGAAATGAAGATCGGCGGAGATTCGACGACTGGCGCAGGGATCGACTTTTGAACTTCAGCGTAAATAAATGTAACGTATTGCGCACAAACAACCGAACAGGACCGTTACAGGTCTTTTACCCAATTAGCAACAAACCACTGGAAACAATAACAACCGTAAGTACCTAGATATAACCGTCCCGAGCGACTTACAGTGGAAGTGCCATTTATAATCAACTGGAGGAAAAGATGATGCCAGGCAGAGATTTATTAAATTAATCTCAAGGAAAATAACTCTTCAAGGAAACAAAAAGCTTACAAAACACTTGTAAGACTGATTCTCGAGTATTTCTCATCAATCAGGGATTCTTATCAGATTGGATATATGAAAAAACAGACAATCCAACAAGCAGCAGCACGTTTCGTTGCAATATCGTTAAGGAAATGTTCAACAATCTCCAAAGGCAGATGCTACAGAAGACACGCGCGTTTAGGTTTCCCGTTGAAATTTCGACAGCGTCCGTTCGAGGGAGCATTATGCGACATACTTCTTTCCCATGTATACGTCACGAAATGACCACGAAAAGAAAATTACAGCTTAAGCCGAGGATTATCGGTAGTAGTTATTCCCACGTACCACTCCGGAATGTAACAAGGGAAAAAATGATACTGGTATCAGAAGTACCCTCTGCTTAATACCTTAACGTTGACTTCAGAGTACAGATGCACATGCTGCCGTGGAGACGGGGTAAAAGTAAAAAGAAAAGTCTCTGGCATACACATGTCGCTGTGAAGGGGATGACTGACAGCGCTGAGCTCTCACAAGCGGACTTGTTAACTTGTGGAATCGCGTGCTCCGCTAACATTCAAGGCTCGCCCCGTTCCCTACCAGACAGACCAGGAAAACCAGTATGCTAAGCAACAGACTGTTAACCAAATTGCCGCCGTATAATTGTGTTAAAATGAACTGACAATCGTTCCGCGATTGGAAAATAGGTCTGTAGGCGAGAGGCTGGGGCACAGAGGCACAAGAATAGAGCTCTCGCTGAAAAATTTTATGACTCTGGTCGATTACAGCTATCACTCCAGATAGCGGCTATCGAAGGAAATCAATTCGGACCGCTGGTCGTGAGAAGGTAACGGTCTCAGCGTTTCGCCATACACAGAAATCGAAAGGCAAAAAGCAGAGGCCAGTGGAGCGTCAGTGTTTGTTGGGGGGACCTTGACTTTCGCCAGTGGTGCAGTTTACTTGAAGTGCACAGGGTCAGAACCGTTTGCATCTGGCGGACGGCGTTACCCTATGACCGCGGCGGCTGCGTGCGAAACGACGGGCCGCTAGGGACGCCTGCAGAGCTGACTGTGCACTTGATTTTGCTGTTAGTGTGGAACACAGCAATACCGTTACCAGTCACATTTCAACAATCGTATCAGAAACTGCACTGTTGGTAAGAAGCTAAACACAATTAGAGGATACGGAGGCATGCACCTGTAATCGCAGTGTCACGCAATATGAGTAAATATTCTCACGGTTACAACTTCACTTGTTCTAGCCGATCGCCGAAGCACGTTCCTGTCAAAAAATAATACGCTTTTCTAAAGTTAGCTCCAACCATTCCTTGACCAGTCATTAAGCACTGAGCTAATGGAGTTGCATAGTTCTGTTCCTAATGGTGCAGAAGAGACGAGAGGAGAATCTGTACAAGGACCATCGCTGCAACAGACTTTGGCGTCGGTGGAGGGGCAATTACGGATATCGCTTAGTCCAAAACGAATCCACTGTTTTCAAAGTTGAGCCACCTCCATCGGTATAGTAGGAAATACACGAAAAAATATTGTGACTGGTGTGGTGAAAACTAGTAGGAATTCATTTAAGAAAAATTGTAAACCCTTGGAATATTATTTTCGCAGAGTGAGAAAGTCGTAAGCTTGCATCTCATGTAATCGGACGTACTTTGGTATAACAGATGCGAACAATGTAATTTCGACTTTGTTAATCTGAAAAATCCAAATACTGTATGATATACTAAAATATGAGAAAATCAGTGGAAAATATATTTACGTAAAAAAATGCAACAAAAATTTTCCAATTTATTTAGTTCAAACCAACTGTGATAACCTAATGTTAGATTTTCAGCTTCAAGAATCAGACTCCTAGACAAGAAGAACTGGAGCCATCTCAACATGACAAGCTAAGTGAACTTCGAAGTTCATTGTAATCTTACCTCTTCTCAAATCTTCATAAAAGACTTTACTTGTTAATTACTTGGACTAGGCATTGTTTTGTTTTGCTTTAGGCCGCAAAAAACAACTGGGGTGATACGCACCCAAGTCAGAACTAGAGAACACGAGCCCAGAGAGGAGTTAAACGACTATATGTCAGTCCCAATTGACAGAAGAGGAGACAACTAAAAACAGGCAGTGGAAAAAGGGCTTAAAAGACACCATACACAAACGGAGATCCAAAACTAAAAATTAAATGGCCTTCGCCATACTGCTTCGGCGAATAAAAAGTAAAACGCCGTCGACAGCCCACGCATCATTCGCTAAAACGATAAAACAGACGGCAAACCCAAGCTGGAACATAAATGGTTAAAAAAAGGGGTTTTCATCAGGAAATGGTGACAGTTAAAATTTTGGCGCAATATGTACAAAGTGGGAGAGTAGCGCCACTTAGCAAATGACGATGGCTAAAAAGGCAGTGCCCAATAAGCAGTCGAGTTTAAATAATCTACCGGCGGGAGGACCATCGGCGATGCCAAAGGGACACCACCTCCTGATAGACGGCAACGCAGAGATCATCGGAGGAAATATAGGTACTAGCGGGCTGAGGTACGAGGACTGTAGCCTTGGCAGCAGCGTCAGCAGCCTCGTTTCCTGGCAGACCGACATGACCAGGAACCCACAGAAACATCACACCGGCTCCACCAAGCGTGAGCAGGTGACAGTTTTCCTGGACCCGCTGCACTAAGGGATGTACAGCGCACATAGATTTTGAAGGGCACTGAGTGAGTCTGAGCGGATAACACAATCGAAAACCTTGTGTCGCCGGATGTACTCCGTGGCCTGATACAGGGCGAAAGACTCGGCTGTAAATACTGAGGAGTGTGCCGGAAGCCGAAATCGAAAGACATAGGTGCTAATGACGAAGGCACACCCGACCCCCCGGTCAGTCCGAGAGCCATCAGTGTATACAAAGGTACTATCGCGAAGTTCCATGCCAAGGTTATGAAACTGAAGGAGGAAGACCGAGTGTCCTTAGGAAGCGAATGAAGGCCAAGGTTAACATGGGCCGCTTCACGAAACCACGGCGGTGAAGGGTTCACACCCACCGGAAAAGTTGAAGGTAGTGTGAAGTTAAGCCGCCGTGAGAAGTGCCGAAAGCGTACTCCAGGAGGTAACAGAGAAGAGGGACGAGCCTGATACTGACGATCAAAAGAATCATCAAAGGAGGAGGCATGGGAGGGGTGGCCACACATGGCAGACAAACGGCATGCATACCTGCTGAGAAGAAAGTCATGGCGGTAGGACAGTGGTAGTTCAGCAACGTCAGCATACAGATTCTCAATCGGGCTAGTGTAAAAGGCACCCGTGGCCAAACGGATGCCACGATGGTGGATAGTGCTGAGACGGAGTAAGAGGGACGGGCGTGCAGACGAATAAAAAAAGCACCCATAGTCGAGTTTCGAACGGAAAAGGGGCCGTTACAGACGGAGGAGGGTTGTTCGATCGGCACCCCAGGAAGTACCATTGAGGACACTTAGGGCATTGAGGGACGCATACAACAGACTGCCAGCTAAGATACATGGGAGGACCAAGAGATTCCTATCGAGCATGAGCCCCAGGAATTTCGTAGCTTCAACGAACGGAAGGGCAACAGGCCCAAGATGGAGAGATAGTGGGAGAAACCATTTGCGCCGTCAGAAATTCTTACAGACGGTTTTGTCAGTGGAAAATCGAAAGTCATTGTCGATGCTGGAGGAGTAAAGACCATCAGTACAGCGCTGAAAACGCCGCTCAGTGAGACATGTCCGTGGAGAACTGTAATAGATGGTAAAATAGTTAACAGAAAGGGGGCCGGAGATGTCCGGCGGGAGACAGGCCATTATAGGGTTAATGGCGATAGCAAAAAGAACGACGCTCGGGACGGAACCCTGAGGCACCCCATTTTTCTGGATAAAGGTGTCCGACAAGGCAGAACCCACACGCACCTTGAAAACTCGGTCTTGTAAAACTGCTTGAAGAAAACAGGGCAGGAGCCCAGGAAGCTCCACGAAGGATACTAGTTCTCCAGCAGGTGCCGTAGGCCTTCTCCAAATCGAAAAACACGGCCACAGTCTGGGATTTCCGCAGAAAACCATTATGACATGGGTGGACAAAGTAACGAAATGGTCGACTGCAGTACGCGGCGCTCAAAATCCACACTGTGCATTCGTTAGTAAATGGCGAGACTCGAGCCACCGCACCAGCCGGGCATGAATCATATGTTCCGTCACCTTGCAAACGCACCTGGTAAGAGAGATGGGGCGGTAGCTAGAAGGAAGGTTTTTGTCCTTACCGGGCTTACGTATGGGTATGACGGTGGCTTCACGCCAGCGTGCAGGAACTGTGCCCTCGGCCCAGGTGCGGTTGTATGTGTTAAGCAAGAAGTGTTTGCCCGGAAGAGAAAGGTGCTGCAACATCTGAATGTGGATGGCGTCTGGCCCTGCGGCGGAGGATCGGGATTAACTGAGAGCATGATCTAGCTCCCTCATAGTAAAGGCAGCATTGTAGCACTCACGATTCGGAGAAGAGAAGGGTATCGCCCGAGCCTCCTCCGCTCGTTTCCGATGGAGGAAGGCAGGGTGACAGTGGGAAGAGCAAAATGGCGGCCCAAGGTGTTGGAGATAGCAACAGGGTCCACGATGACATCGTCAGCTACTGTCAAGCCGGAAATTGGAGAATGGATCTTGGTTCCAGAGAGCCGTTGGAGGTTGGCCCACACAACAGAGGAAGGTGTGAACCTGTTAAAAGAACCAGTGAATGAAATCCAGCTAGCTCTTTTGCTATCCCGAAGACCGCGACGACACTTTGCACGCACCTGTTTATAATGAATGCAGTTTGCCTGCGTAGGGTGGCGGTTAGGTTAAAAACGCGGAGAGCACGACTCCCTGCCCGAATTGCGTCGTAGCATGCCTCAGTCCAACAAGGGACTGGGATATGACGTAAAGAGGAAGAGCGGTGGCTGGAACATTCTGCAGCAGTAACGATAACGTTTGTGAGATATTCTACCTGGTCATAACAATTGGGGAAATCTCGTTCTTCGAATGTCGCCAGGGAGGGGTAAATCTGCCGGATGGGGCAGGAGTCAGCAAACGGATAGCACATGGGAAATAGTCGCTCGAGTAGGTGTCAGGAGGAACGGACCACTCAAGACGAGGGGCAAGCTGGGCAGTGCAGAAGGATAGGTCCAAATGAGTGCTCCAGTGTTAAGGCAGAAGAGGTTAAGTTGGTTAAGAAGGTCAATCAAGAAGGCACCTCTCTGACAGGTCCTAGAACCCCAAAAGGGGATGTGCACATTAAAGTTACCAAGTACCAAAAAGAGGGGAAGTAGCTGCCCAATAAGTTGAAGGCAGTCTGCCCTGGTGACAGCAAATGATGGAAGGACATATATGGTACAGAGGGGAAATGTCAGGTGGGGAAGGAAAACTGCAACAGCTTGAAGATTGGTAGTCAGGGAGATGGGTTGACCATGAATATCATCGAATATCATCCCATACGAGCAGCATGACGCCCCTATGAGATGGAATGCCGACCTCAGGGGGAAGATCAAAACGAATCGGTAAGAAATGTGGAAGCTCAAAGCGGTCGTGAGGGCGCAATTTCGTTTTCTGAAGGCAGTACAAGGGAACGCTGCAACGCTAAAAGCAGCCATAAATCCTCTTTGTGGGACCGAAGGCCGTGAACGTTCCATTGGATGTGAGCCACGATGATGAAGTGATGGAGGGGTGTCACCTCGGCGGCTGCCGAGTGACAGCTGGGAAAGACGTGCTGCTACAGGACACAGAAGCTGGAGGATCGTGCCCCTTGGGGTCCACAGAAGCATCAGCTTGCTTGTGCAGTCGGTCTGTGGAGTCCAACGCTGAAAAACCGTTGTTGGTGCGCACCAGCGACTCGGAGGCTGGCCGGGCTAAGATATCACGTGGCGACACCATCGAAGAGGATCTCGAGGTGGAGAAGAAGACTGCTGGCGTTTGGTGCCGTTCCGGTTAGATGAAGACTCGGGTGTTGTTTGGCTGGAGGGACGGAGGAAGTCTTCATGGGAGTACTCCTTCCCCGCCGCCAACGCACAACACAGACACACTCTTCAATGTCATGACTTGGTCAGCTCTGACGGGTCATATGACAGCCTGGTACTTAGAGTGTGTGCCGGAAGGCATTTCTGGTACCAGCAACTGACACCCCCAACCCTGTTCCACGGGTGGGAAGAATGATTGTCGATAAGCCTCTGTGTTGGCTCTAATTTCTCGAATCTTCTAGTCGTTGTCATTACGCGATATGTTTGTGGGAGGAAGTTGTGATATGCCTGGCTGTGGCTCCAATATTTTATCTTGCTAGAAGTTCGCCTCGATGCAGCTTGATACACGTGAAGTTCCATATGGTACAAAAGTGGAGTGAGGACAAGCAGCAGATGGTACAGTATGTACCACGCCCGTGGGAGAGTCCGCCAATTGTACTGAACTTGCTTATAATTGGGCGACACATTCGGGTGCTACACGCCAAAACGCGTAACTTCCTACATTAATTATTTATGTTTTTAATCGAGTTTTCAGTATGACAGTATCTCATGGTTACCCTAGGAGTCTAACGTTTTTGTTTATTAAATTTCACTAGTTTTGAGACACATAATAGCAATGACACAACTTTAGAAGACGATAGGTTGGTGGAAGAACGGTAAGGGACTCTTATCCCATGGGTACTGATCTCTCCAGCTTCCATTTCTGACTTCCAACACGACAACGAATAATTTATAAAGTAACACGCTAGTCGACTCTCCCCTCAAAGCGCTCTCTTCAAATTTAAATAGTAAGCCTCTCTGTCGTGCACAACGCCTCGTGTAGCGTATGTCACTGGAGTTTGTTGAGCATCCCTTTAACGATTTCGCGCCAACTAAACGATCCTGAGACGAACCCAGATTGATGAACAATACTCCAAGAATCGGTCGAACAAGCGCCCTATAAAGTCATTTTTTTAAAGACTGTTCTTCTGAATCTGGCGTGTCTGTTTTTCCTACTATTTGTTTTATTTCTGTCTTTCAATTTAAGGTCGCTGTGGTTGCTTACTCCTAGATATTCTACAGTAAATACTGTTTGCAGTAGTTTGTCACCAATAGCATACATGTACAGCAGTGAATTTCTTTTCCCGTGTACGCGCAATATGTTACATTTACAAACGTTCGGAGTCAATTGCCGGAGCCTGAGCCATTCATCAATCCTCTGCAGGCCATTCTGCACATCGATACTGTATCCAGGGGCTGCTATAGTCCGTTTAAAATTACTAGATGGCTAACGTCTGTCGCTTGATGCTGCAGTGTCGCAACATCGGTTACACACATGCAAACACGGCGATTGGCTTCACAAGTGCTGGTATGTTGTTCCTGTAACTAGGACCGATGTTGGAAGCGCTGCCATCAGGTTTGGCGGGAACGAGAGATTCTCTGTCCACAACTGCTTTTGAATGACCAATGGCTGAACTGCGGCAGGCAACGCGTTTTCGAGACATGAATTTACACTCGTGTCCTAGCCTAACCACAACCTCTTGATTTGCGATGTTCCCGAAAAAACGACATTCAACAATCTGCGGCTGAACTGTTAATCACACCCGTTTTCCTCACTGCGATTAAAGCTGACTTGTATGAGCTAACTCAAGACAGAAGGAAATTCAGTTTCAAAACTTCTCGCTTTTCCAACGCGAGCTGACGCGACACCGACCGATAATCACTCCTGGTTCGAACTCATTTACAGGTTGTAGGCGTCAATGGCAGGTTCCAAAAGAAAAAAGGATCATTGGAAGAAAAATAAGAGAAAATAAAGTTAATGAGATCATGCGACGAAAGATGAAAAATAAAAAATTCAACTACAACCAATTAACTGAAAATAATGATAACCGGAGTCATTTTGATAAATATTAAAAATAAAATTTTCACGCGCCTGGAAACAAACCCACTACCTTCTACATCTCGAACTACAGCTTTACCACAACACTACGCAAGACTTACGTTGTTATATTTACATATCTGTATGATCAGTTGCAATGATCATTACCTACCTTCAAAAAGTTCGGTTTCATACCATCCCATTCCGTGCCGTGTGAAGTTCACCTACTGTAATCCGATCGACGTGATAATAATAACTGAATATGTGAAGCCGAATCGCATCTTGTGCGAAAGATCTCCAGTAGTGTGGCAGTTTGGGAACGGCGAACAGTTCGGGCGTTGCGTTGAGCGCTCTGATTGGAGGAAGACACCTCCAAACTAAGAAATGTGAACTATCAAGCAATTTTAATCTGACTATAGTTCCTTATAAACAACTGCTTCATCTGCGAACAGTCTTGAAGAGCATCCGATACTTTCTATTCGACCAGGGTGTTCTGATGACCGCCTGCCCAGGGTACTGCAGGCCGGCCACGGAAGCAGCGCCTGCCGATCGAACGGGTCCCCCAGGAGCGCACTATGCCCCTCCCCCTCTTTTTTGCGGAGTTTAGTCCGAAGGCCTTACGGACATAAGCGCCTTGTCGGCCAGTGCCATTCGAGCAGTGAAACAGTCTGTGAACGCAACATTGGCAAGAGCGAATTATACAATTCCACAACGATTGTTGAATTACGATTCGTATGTGCTTACAGAGTCCGCTCGTACTGTGCGAAGACTGTTTGAACAGAAGTTTTTAGGTGTTAAAGAGTTCCGAGTCGCGTGCAGTTCACAAATTAGTGAATAAATTTCGTGAAACGAAAAGTGTTCAAGACAAGAAGCGTAAATGACGTCATACAGTGATCACAGAACTCGTCTCGATGACCGCCTGTAAAATTCCCCTAAAAAGTCTGTTAGACATCTTTCGCAGCAAACACAATTATCGTGCACCTATGTACAAAGAGGTGCTAAGCTGCTTGGGCTAAGGCCCTACACAGTATCAGTAGTACAAGAAATTCGACCTGGTGATCCAGCGCACAGGGTTAAATTTTGCGAATGGTTTTTAATACATGTGCATGCCGGTGAAATGGATCCTTACCTCATTATGTTTTCAGACGAGGCTAGGTTACATTTACACGGGTATGTTAACTCCCACAACTGCCGACATTGGAGCGCAGACAGACCTGTTGTGCTTGATGAGAAACCCCTACATGAACGGAAACTAGGGGTGTGGTGCGCTGTTAGTGGTGAAATAATAATAGGATCGATTATTTTTAACGACACAGTTACAAGTGAAACATACGTGCAAAACATTTTGCGACAGTTTTTAATGAACTGAGTGAAAGAGAACGAAGCTTCGCATTTTTCCAACAGGGTTCGTAAAGGGCTCATACGGCCAATGTGTCTTTGCACGCAATTCACGATGTGTTCGATGAAATAGTGATACGTTACAATACCTGGCTCGCTAGGACTCCTGATTTAACTCCGTGCAATTTTTATTTAGGGGTGCACTGAAGGACAAAGTGTACACAACAAATCCTTACACGATAGAGGAACTCAAGTATAATATCCGTGAATCAATTAATTCAGTATCTCAGAGACAATTACATCGTGTGATTAATAATTTTTGAGTAGATGTCAGGAATGATTGGAAAATAATGGCAGGCAGTCCAGCATCTCCCTGCATGACATGGGTGAGTACAAAATTTATTTGCTTATATTTTAACGTAGTCATATCGTACCGCAGCCCGGCATTTACTGCGCCGCACAGGCGGTCGTCAAATAAATGGAACACCCAGTACATTGTGAACAGTAACTGTCTCATCACACTTCCTTCGGGTACTCCGGAAATTACCAAATTACCTTTACATCTGTCGATTCTGTTCCGTTCAGAGAGACTTCTTGTGCTCTATCCGTAAAGAAGTCTTGAATCCAGTACGATGCTCCACCCTCGTATTCTTTTTTTCACTCAACGGCAGTGTGGGACCTTGTCAAATGCCTTCCCGAAGACAAGGAACACAGCATCAAGCTGTGCGCCGCTGCCTACAACGCTGTGGATCTCATGAAAGAGCAGAGAGAGCTGAGCTGAGGTGAGGTGAGGTGAGGTGAGGTGAGGTGATTTTCGCAAGATACGTTTCCGGAATCCATGTTGATTTTTTACAGATGAAATTTTCGTTCTCCAAAAAGTCGCAATTCTTGAGTATAAAACATGTCCCATAATTCTACAACAGAAGTCAACGATAAATGTTTATCATTATGTGTATCTGTCCTGCGGCCCTTCTTGAACACTGGAATGACTTGCGCTTTTTCCAGTCGCTAGGTACCCTCCGTCGCTAAAACAATCTGCGAAAAACTGCTGCTATAACAGAACCAAGTTCTTTCGCATAATCTTTGTACAATGTTAGAGGTATCCCATCTAGTCCTGATCCCTTTCCAGTAATAAGCGATTGTAGTTGCTCTTCTGTTCTACGACTGGTGATTTAAAGCAGGGACTGTGTTACGATCTCCAGCGGTGAAGTTATTTCGGAAGACCGAATTCAGTATTTTGGCGTTATCTCTGTTACCTTCCGCTTCGTTTTCAGTATGGTCTGTGAGTGAATGAACAGAGGATTTCGAACCATTTACTGAATTTGCAACCAAAACCACCTCGGGTTTCGGCAGTTGACAAAATATCAGTTCTACAGCATCTACAGCGCTTCAGAGCGGCAGTGTGCCCTTTTAAGTGGTAACTGATATTGTGACCTATGAGCTTTGTGTAGATACAGACAACGCATAGCCAGACACAAGTGACGACGAGAGGGACGGCAGCGGAATGCGTGGCGTGGCGTCAGGCAAGCCGCTCCTTCCCGAAAGCGCCGCGACGCCCAGAAAAACTGCGCGCTGCCTGTCGGTTGCTACGGCCACTTCCGCCACGCCAGCCTCCGAACGTACCGGCAGGTGACCGGCGAGTCGCCTGCCTTCTGAACTAACCGCCGGCATTCGTGATTGCAAATGGAGATAGCAGCTAAGAGTCGCTGACAGAAGTCTCAGCGTTCCACCTACACAAATCGGCAACAATGAGCTCACGGTCTTCTCTGAGGTAAGATTAGGCTCGATGCACACGAACGAGCAACAGCCGCACATTTTCGCAGAAGCTGAAATCGTTTCAGTGCACACGCGGCGGCATCGGAGCGATAATCAAAAAATGGCTCTGAGCACTACGGGACTCAACATCTGAGGTCATCAGTCCCCTAGAACTTAGAACTACTTAAACCTAACTAACCTAAGGACGTCACACACATCCATGCCCGAGGCAGGATTCGAACCTGCGACCGTAGCGGTCACGCGGTTCCAAACTGAAGCGCCTAGAACCGCACGGCCACACCGGCCGGCGGAGCGATAATCGTGCAGCAGTACTAGACTGGAAGCCAACTAGTATGCACATACGCAGAAGAAAGCAGGCATATTCCGTTCATGAATGCATTAAGAAGAGCAACAGGACGTTTTGGACTCACCCAATGGTTAACTCACGCCTGCTGAAAGAAGCGTTGTGATACTGTTTATAGATGTAATTGAAGATGAAAGCAAATTCTTCATTTTAATGAATGTGTAGTCAGTTGAATAAAAAGTAATCTGTTCATTTTTTCCAGGTATCTTGGTAATGGCTGCACTTTTACTGACCTGTATTATCAATACAGTATTGGTCACACAATACTGTGCAAAATGGAAAGCTAAATTCGTGAAGCCGTATGGAAAGTCTTGCACAAAGAGTACATACTGAAGTACCATCAACCCAAGGAGGAAGCTCATTTAACAGCAGAAGAAATGTTTTCGCTGATCACTTTACAGACAATGCTGGCAATGTTTTATGGCAAGTTTGGTCGGCAACAATCATAGTAAACAGTGAATCAGTTCATTTCAGAACTTAAAACACTACTCAATTTGCAACTATGTACTTTGTGGCTGCGACACAACAGAGTGTTGATTCCATCTAACTGGCTGAGATAATAGAATTTTAACTGTTAATGTTAACTGAAAATTTTTCATTCGGATGGAAGGTGGGGGGGGGGGGGGTGTTAGGGCCAAGAGGGTATACTCGCCTCCTTGTGGAACCTGGGACACACTTCTTATTTATTACAGTATTCTCGTGAATTTCTAGAAACGCCTGCCAGTTATTCCACTGAATCGCAGATTTAGCATTCCTGTGTGCAAGGGAAGATACCGCGGCTTTTTAAAAACTAACATTGTTTGGTTGTCAGACTTCATGGAAAATTATATCCTTTTCTTGTCGTGGCGGCGGCCTCTGAGCTGTTTTGCAATCTTGACGCTGTCTATCTTTGCAGAATATGTCGAAACATCCCCGATCTTACTTTGTTGCTTCCTTCCACACAAATTAAAGAACTATACAAAGGGAAAGCTCCAATACCCAGAACATTATGAAAATGGCTGTAGTATTCATGTCCGATACTTGGCCCACAATTTCCATAACACAACACAGCACATTCGCCTGCTACTGAATGTAAGCTCAACAGTTAGTTACGACAAACTGAATTCAATCAGTAATACATAGTAGTGCCATTGTAGTTGAGTATGGAAAGATGGTCGCGCTATACTGTAGGTGTAGTCGCCTCTACTGCAGCTATTGGCAGAATAACTGCCATTTTCTTTGCTAGAAGAGGAAAAAACACGAAACAGAGAAGCCGAAAAGATGTTGCGATCTCTTGAACGAGTATAATGAGCGCAATCCATTGCGAGAGGCACCCATTGAGGTAAGAGTTACGCAGTCCAGTTGTCATGGCTATACAACTGTCAAACCATTCTGGTTCTGTCCTAGGCCGTTAAGAGTTGTTTCTACCGACCAGTTTGGTGATTGTTTTGAAATGTTTCCTCCATCCTCATTCATTCTAATGTAAAATATGTATCCAGCTACTTTTTAAAAATATGTACTTGGAACATGCTAATGAAGGTCTACCTTTAAGGTCTGAACGTAATCTACCTTCAAAAAAATATTTACTGGACGACCTTCAATGAACGAACGTCTAAAACAGTTACTTTACAAGAAGTGCAACGTGGCTAAGCAGGGACAGCTGGACTATAGAAGTATGTATAAGTAGAAGAAAGATACGTATCGCTTATAGGAAAATTGGAGACCTTCGGAGAGGGCAGAGGCGACTGTGTGAATATCAAGGGCTTGGCTGGAGAACCAGTGCTGAGCGAAGGGCAGGGCTGAAAGGCGGAAGGGGTATATGAATAGGTTATACAAGGAAAATTAACTTGAAGGTGATATCACAGAAAATGGAGTAGCTGAAGACACGGTACTGCGAGAAGAATCTGACAGAGCACTGAAAGTCCTAAGTCGAAACAAGGCCCCTGGAGTATACGACATTCCATGTGTACTATCCTTCGGAGAGTTCGCCATGACGAAACTACTACCCCTGGCGTATGAGACACGCGAAAATACTCTCAGACTTCAAGAAGAAAGCAGGTATGAATATTATAGAATTATCAGTCCAATACGTAATGGTTGCAAAACGTTAACACGAATTATTTACACAAGAATGGGAAAAACTCTTTGAAGCCGACATCTAGGAAGATCATTTCAGGTTACGGAGAAATGTAGGATCACGCGAGGCAATACTGACTCTAAAACTTCTCTTCGAATATACGCTAAGGAATGGTAAGCTACGTTTCTAGCATTTGTAGATTTAGAGAAAGCTTCTGACAAAGTTGCCTGTAACACACTCTTTGAAATTCAGAAACTAGCATGGGTAAAATATAGTGAACGAAATTCTATTTACAAATTGTACAAAATCCAGATGGCAGTCGAGGGTCATGAAAGGCAAGCAGTGGCTGACAAAAGAGTGAGACAAGTCTGTAGCTTATCTTCGATGTGGTTCCGTCTGTACACTGAGCAAGTAATAAGGGAAACCAAAGAAAAGTTTGGAGAAACAATTAAAGTTGAAGGGGAAAACATAAAAAGGTTGAGGTTTGCCGATGAAATTGTAACTGTCGGAGACAACAAAAGTCTACGAAGAGTAGCTAAACGGAATGGACAGTGTCTTTAAAGAAGAATGTAAGTTCAACACCAACAAATGCAAAGCAAGGGAAGTGGAATGTAGTCGAATTAAATCTGGAGATGATGAGGGGAATTAGATTCGGAAACGAGACACTAAAAGTAGATGAGTTTTACTGTGTGGGCAGTTAAGTAACTGAAAATGGACTTAGTGGAGAGGATATGAAATATAGGCTGCAATGGCAAGAAAAGCATTTCTAAAGAAGAGGAAATTCTTTACATCGAACACAGATTTAAGTGTTAGGCAGACGTTTCTGAAGGCATCTGTCGGGTGTTTTGCGGGACGCTTCAGTATAACTCTCCTGAGAGAAACAAAATAAAGTGTCACAACTTCCAAACCTCTTCCTTCTGACGTAGATACGTAGATGCTGAAAAAATGCGAAGTGTGGAAAACCGCCTGAAAAACTGAAGAACGCAGGGTCCTATGCGGTGGCCTGGATTCAGTCCAGAGCTTCAGTTCAGAGATGCCTTCCGTTAACGTTGAGTTATTCTTGTGAGTCACGAATAATGTAGCACGGCACGGAAACCTAAATCAATATGACGGTGACGCAATCGAATTCGGCTCTAACGATCAGAAATTAAAGGATGCGACACTACAACGAGGAAGAAACACTTCTATACCGCACGAAGACTTAACACCAGCTCGGCATTAGTGAATGGAATTACCAGTGGGCGTGAAGTGATGTCGCCTCCACAAGGCTTTGTTTTTCGGCTATTCACAGTGACTGATTCTGCATAGTGGCGAAGAGTGACAACGGCATTATGCACGTTATGAAATTTAATCAGAAAGCGTTGTGTAGCAGGGAGTGCGTAACGTTCATTGTTTGTCAGGATGACGCGCACCTAAAAGTATCTTTGCAGAGGCAGTGCTTCAGATTTAAGGATAACAACAACCTATAATTTAACAGAACATACAGAACTCATATCCTGATTTAAATCTCACTTCTAGTACAAAGAATTAGATCTTTGAATGTTCCCCACAGCAGTTCATTCCATTCTATTTCGGTAATGGAGTCCAAGAAACTACAGAAGTGATCCCTCAAATGTCCCATGTATAAAAAGCATAAGATTTAATAATTATAAATTAAAATCTCCAATAAGCTATATTGTGATTGGGTGGCTGGGGCAAGTACAGTGGTCGTTTAGAAAACAGTTTCTGGATTTATTTGAAAGTAGGTACACATAAGGCTTAAATGACAATTATGTAAGCGTTAGTATGCTCTCTCTCTCTCTCTCTCTCTCTCTCTCTCTCTCTCTCTCTCTCTCTCTCTCTCTCTCCCCCCCCCCCCCCCCCCCCTCTCCTCAGGTCTGCAAATTGGCGGTAGATGTTGGATATTCTGCAGCTTTTCGTAATGATGCATCGGCGCTTGGTTATCACAGACCATAGCAAAAAGATCCCCCCATGAACCATGGACCTCGACGTTGGTGGGGAGGCTTGCTTGCCTCAGCGATACGGATAGCCGTACCGTAGGTGCAACCACAACGGAGGGGTATCTGTTGAGAGGCCAGACAAATGTGTGGTTCCTGAAGAGGGGCAGCAGCCTTTTCAGCAGTTGCAGGGGCAACAGTCCGGATGATTGACTGATCTGGCCTTGTAACATAACCAAAACGGCCTTGCTGTGCTGGTACTGCGAACGGCTGAAAGCAAGGGGAAACTACGGTCGTAAATTTTCCTGAGGGCATGCAGCTTTACTGTATGGTTAAATGATGATGGCGTCCTCTTGGGTAAAATATTCCGGACGTGAAATTGTCCCCCATTCGGATCTCCGGGCGGGGACTACTCAGAAGGACGTCGTTATCAGGATAAAGAAAACTGGCGTTCTACGGATCGGAGCGTGGAATGTCAGATCCGTTAATCGGGCAGGTAGGTTAGAAAATTTAAAAAGGGAAATGGATAGGTTAAAGTTAGATATAGTGGGAATTAGTGAAGTTCGGTGGCAGGGGGAACAAGACTTTTGGTCAGGCGAATACAGAGTTATAAATACAAAATCAAATAGGGGTAATGCAGGAGTAGGTTTAATAATGAATAAAAAACTAGGAGTGCGGGTAAGCTACTACAAACAGCACAGTGAAGGCATTATTGTGGCCAAGGTAGACACGAAGCCCACACCTACTACAGTAGTACAAATTTATATGCCAACTAGCTCTGCAGATGACGAAGAAATTGAAGAAATGTATGATGAAATAAAAGAAATTATTCAGATAGTGAAGGGAGACGAAAATTTAATAGTCATGGGTGACTGGAATTCGGTAGTAGGAAAAGGGAGAGAAGGACACGTAGTACGTGAATATGGATTGGGGGGAAGAAATGAAAGAGGAAGCCGCCTGGTAGAACTTTGCACAGAGCACAACTTAATCATAGCTAAACTTGGTTCAAGAATCATAAAAGAAGGTTGTATACATGGCAGAAGCCTGGAGATACTGACAGGTTTCAGATAGATTATATAATGGTAAGACAGAGATTTAGGAACCAGGTTTTAAATTGTAAGACATTTCCAGGGGCAGATGTGGACTCTGACCACAATCTATTGGTTATGAACTGTAGATTAAAACTGAAGAAATTGCCAAAAGGTGGGAATTTAAGAAGATGGGACCTGGGTAAACTGATAGAACCAGAGGTTGTACAGAGTTTCAAGGAGAGCATTAGGGAACAATTGACAGGAATGGGGGAAAGAAATACAATAGAAGAAAAATAGGTAGCTTTGAGGGATGAAGTAATGAAGGCAGCAGAGGATAAAGTAGCTAAAAAGACGAGGGCTGCTAGAAATCCTTGGGTAACAGAAGAAATATGGAACTTAATTGATGAAAGGAGAAAATATAAAAATGCAGTAAATGAAGCAGGCAAAAAGGAATACAAACGTCTCAAAAATGAGATCGACAGGAAGTGCAAAATGGCTAAGCAGGGATGGCTAGAGGATAAATATAAGGATGTAGAGGCTTATCTCACCAGGGGTAAGATAGATACTGCCTACAGGAAAATTAAAGAGACCTTTGGAGAAAAGAGAACCACTTGTATGAATATCAAGAGCTCAGATGGAAACACAGTTCTAAGCAAAGAAGGGAAAGCAGAAAGGTGGAAGGAGTATATAGAGGGTCTATACAAGGGCGATGTGCTTGAGGACAATATTATGGAAATGGAAGAGGATGTAGATGAAGATGAAATGGGAGATATGATACTGCGTGAAGAGTTTGACAGAGCACTGAAAGACCTGAGTCGAAACAAGGCCCCGGGAGTAGACAACATTCCATTAGAACTACTCACAGCCTTGGGAGAGCCAGTCCTGACAAAACTCTACCATCTGGTGAGCAAGATATATGAGACAGGCGAAATACCCTCAGACTTCAAGAAGAATATAATAATTCCAATCCCAAAGAAAGCAAGTGTTGACAGATGTGAAAATCACCGAACTATCAGTTTAATAAGTCACGGCTGCAAAATACTAATGCGAATTCTTTACAGACGAATGGAAAAACTAGTAGAAGCCGACCTCGCGGAAGATCAGTTTGGATTCCGTAGAAATATTGGAACACGTGAGGCAATACTGACCCTACGACTTATCTTAGAAGCTAGATTAAGGAAAGGCAAACTTACGTTTCTAGCATTTGTAGACTTAGAGAAAGCTTTTGACAATGTTGACTGGAATACTCTCTTTCAAATTATGAAGGTGGCAGTGGTAAAATACAGGGAGCGAATGGCTATTTACAATTTGTACAGAAACCAGATGGCAGTTTAAGGGTCGAGGGACACGAAAGGGAAGCAGTGGTTGGGAAGGGAGTGAGACAGGGTTGTAGCCTATGGTTCAAATGGCTCTGAGCACTATGGGACTTAACGTCTGTGGTCATCAGTCCCCTAGAACTTAGAACTACTTAAACCTAACTAACCTAAGGACATCACACACATCCATGCCCGAGGCAGGATTTGAACCTGCGACCGTAGCAGTCGCGCGGTTGTAGCCTATCCCCGATGTTATTCAATCTGTATATTGAGCAAGCAGTGAAGGAAACAAAAGAAAAATTCGGAGTAGGTGTTAAAATCCATGGAGAAGAAATAAAAACTTTAAGGTTTGCCGATGACATTGTAATTCTGTCAGACAGAGACAGCAAAGGACTTGGAAGAGTAGTTGAACGGAATGGATAGTGTCTTGAAAGGAGGATATAATATGAACATCAACAAAAGCAAAACGAGGATAATGGAATGTAGTCGAATTAAGTCGGGTGATGCTGAGGGAATTAGATTAGGAAATGAGACACTTAAAGTAATAAAGGAGTTTTGCTATTTGGGGACCAAAATAACTGATGATGGTCGAAGTAGAGAGGATATAAAATGTAGACTGGCAATGGCAAGGAAACCGTTTCCGAAGAAGAGAAATTTTTTAACATCGAGTATAGATTTAAGTGTCAGGAAGTCGTTTCTGAAAGTATTTGTATGGAGTGTAGCCATGCATGGAAGTGAAACATGGACGATAAATAGTTGGGACAAGAAGAGAATAGAAGCTTTTGAAATGTGGTGCTACAGAAGAATGCTGAAGATTAGATGGGTAAATCACACAACTAATGAGAAGGTAGTGAATAGGATTGGGGAGCAGAGAAATTTGTGGCACAACTTGACTAGGAGAAGGGATCGGTTGGTAGGACATGTTCTGAGGCATCAAGGGATCACCAATTTAGTATTGGAGGGCAGCGTAGAGAGTAAAAATCGTAGAGGGAGACCAAGAGATGAATACAGTAAGCAGATTCAGAAGGATGTAGGTTGCAGTAGTTACTGGGAGATGAAGAAGCTTGCACAGGATAGAGTAGCATGGAGAGCTGCATCAAACCAGTCTCACGACTGAAGACCACAACAACAACAGCAAAAAGATGTGTCTGTCGGCGCTTGGTTATCACAGACCATAGCAAAAATATGTGTCTGGCGTTTCCCACGCAGAAGTTCACTTGATTTCACAAAAAGTGTTATTTCAGAGTGATTGGGCTTCAGTGTTTATTCACCACCTGTTGGTAAAGTTGTTTGCTGCAGATCACTGCGCTCAGAGTCGTACTTACATCAATACTAGCATGTATTACATTATTAGGACTGATGACCGGTAGCAGAAAATAAAATACAACACAGAAACACAACCTCTGTAGTGCGATGTCTAACCTGTTTATAAGGACGAAGAAAATCTGTTAATCAGTTTTTACTGTAGCATCGTTGCGGACACGTCACCTTACAACGGAATTCCGTCTTTGTTTCTCGTAAAAGTGACGTCGTCGGGGACAACACATACTAACAAGGAGTGATGAAATAAAGTATAGCTTAACTACACAACGCAGGGTTTCATGGCCGATATTAGTGTTCTTGGTAATATTTGTTTTATGACCGTGGGCCACAACATATTTCTCTGCCTAACGTCTTCCAATGCTACAGACATCAACAGAGGCTCAAAGCAGCTAAATGCTTAATGTCACCAAAAACTATTGCTTGTTACAACAGGTAAAAGTTTCTGTAAAATGGTGGGCAATCCTTGTTCGCCTAAAGAGATTCAAATTAAAATACGTGGTCCACGACAACCACTGCAATCACTCAACAAGCCCTGCGACCAGAAATTTTTACCCCAAGTGTGCGGTAATTTGTGGACTTTCGTTTCAACACATTATTCAATGCTAATAAACGTTGAAGTCAGACATAGTTTTGAAAGCGAGTGCGTAGTTTTATCTGAACACGTACGCATCGCTGTCCTGTATACGGGTACAGGTGAAAGAATCCGGTTTGGCGGGCCGGCCACCTTGCAGTACGTGATGGTTCTCTCGACCAACAGCGGTCCTCCACGTCCGGCGCAGAATCGACAAACTGCTTTTTGACTCACCATCAATCCCCATTATTTATTTATTACGTGCAAAGTTAGTGAAAGAACTAAAGCTGCGCGTGTCGATGATTCTAAAATAACAACACTTCGGTGTATTACAGGACCTGTGCCCAGTTTCTGCGTTTCGCTATCTCGTAGTCTCCGAATACAAGCTATCATCTGGCTGTAATGGTACAACGTGTTCCGACGGCCGCCAACAGTCGAACCGGCTGGGGTTTATACTGAATGAATGTGACGTGACAAATTAACCAGAGCTGGTACGGCAAGCTACTGACTCTATTGCAGGCGATCTTAAATTGTGGTAAGGTTTTGGCGATCCCAAATGTTCTTAATCGGCTAGAGGATCAGTCGAACGTCTCACATTCTCATCTATTTGCTAGGGAACAATTCTATCGTGGACTGTCAGTATGTGGTAAGAATCACGTAACGACATTTCGCTATTATTTTAATAGAAACACGGCGAAAAAATTTATTCGTTTAGACAGTGAACCAAAATATCAGTAACAGATGCTAATCTCCAGTATCTGCCTGGCATGCAGTATGTTCATTCTCAGTAACTACATGAGATTATTACCGGTGCAATATCTCTATCGATCAAAAGTTAAATAAAATCAAAAGAATGATTAACAGTCAACGGACAGGGCAGGGAAAAAAATAAATACTACTTCTAAATAGAGAGAGACAGACTGTTTACACTGAAATACACCAACAGAAGCTTACGTTGGAAATGAAATACCCGCCCGTTTACGATGGTTCAAATGGTTCTGAGCACTCTGGGACTAAACATCTGAGGTCATCAGTCCCCTAGAACTTAGAACAACTTAAACCCAACTAACCTGAGGACAGCACACACATCCATGCCCGAGGCAGGATTCGAACCTGCGACCGTAGCGGTCGCCGGTTCAGGACTGAAGCGCCTAGAATCGCTCGTTCCCCTCGGCCGGCCCCGTTCACGATGGTTTAAGGCGCATTCCCATGATTCGGGTATTACTACTATATAAACTCAAGTCGTCTGTTAACGTTGTTATTAGAAATCTTAACGTAATTGATTTACTTCAAGTTTTTACACGATACACTTACAAATATTCAGGCGGACAAAGGCTATATACATTTGTAATGACAATGCATAGGTTTTCTGTTAAAACCGACTAAGTGACAGAAAATTAGGTGAAAACGTGATGGTTTGCTTTCTTTCTTGCAGTAGTTTCAACTACGATAGCAAAGTGTGTAACCAATTTGTTTATCACATTTTATACTTTCTCCTCACATATAAATTATGTACTCAACAAAGTGCTGTTTTGTTTTCTTCTTTGCCGTCAGTTTTACAGAAAACAGTAATGGTATATTTATGGCTTATCGCCTTATGATAGTATTGCTAATATGGAATTTGAATCGTCCGAAGTTTCATATTGCAACCCATTCGTAGATTAAAAATATGCAAAATACTGTCAGTGAAGCTACTGGCCTCACAGCTCCATCAGCTGGAGAGGTCTCTCTCATACCCTTTACATCAATTGTTCCAACAATTTGTCCATTTATTGTATGAGACTGTAATTACAAATTAAGGTTTCGTTTGCAGTAACAACAAACACGGTTCACGGGCATAGAGGTGGGGGAGGGAATGGACAGAGGTGGAGGGGGAGAAGAGGAGATAAACAGAGGAGGGAAGGATTTCAGGATGTACATCCAATTCTTACATATATTTAGCAATTGCGAAGCATTCGCGGGTTCGCTAGTTTGTAAAAAACGAGAGGTTGCAGTTAATTTCTTCAGGAGCTGCACGGCAGTAATCGACGTAGATTGTACCTGCGGTGGGATCCTCTTCGCTCTGCCCGCGTTCACCCCATTAGAGTGTCAGTTTCCTCTATCTACCTTCACACTACGCTGTCGCTGGTGATACACATTTCATAGAGTAGGGCATTAGTTTCACCGAAACGTTTTGATAGCCGGATGGCTACCTTTTTAGCCTTTTTGCTGACATGTGAGCACGCCTATAAGTTTCATCGTGAAAATTTTGTCCCTTCTACTTTCCGTATAAACCATTTAAACCAGATTATCATTGGTGTTTAATGCTTCAACGCTTCCTTTCTCATGTTCTGAAACGAATAGTTGCACCCAACTACGGACTACCGTTGTTTCTTACATTCAAAACAAACGACTGCTCGAATGCTATGTGACATCTATGTACATTCCATATATCGCCGCACATACTTGGTGTCCCAGAGGAATTGCTCAATGTTCAGGGACATGAAAGGAACGACCATTCAAAGTAAAAAACATTAATTAACATGGGCTCTAAAAAGCCATACCTTAAGAGCTGTGAGCACTTCTTCTTCTTCTTCTTCTTCTTCTTCACAGTACGTTACGGAGACGACAGAGGGCACACAGCCCTTAAGGTATGCATTTCAGAGCCCATGTTTACCGGACTTTTTCGCATCGAATGATGGTTCCTGTCATATCCCTGAATATTGGCCATTCATCCGAGTACACCTTGTATCTCATAACCAAAGTGCGAAAGACGGGTGTTCGTAGACAAAAGATCGATCTTTATATGAAGCTTGTTTCGAACGAAAGTCGGAAAATTTTTTACCAAACGGAATGCTATTTTACGTTTTCCGAACACCACGACCAATACGCAGTGAGTGAGCTTTATCTTTTGATGGACTGTGTCGCAAACGCTACAGAAATATGTAGAATGCATAACCATATTAATGACAGACTGATACTCTGTTTTTATCAGACGAGGTGACGCACTGCACTCGAATTCGGGAATACGGTGTTTCAAATTCTCATCAGGCCACCCACATTTAGGTACGCCGTGTTTTCGTAAATCGCTTACGGTAAATGCCGGAATGGTTCCTTTGGCAAGGGCATGGTCGAATTTGCTCTCCACTTTTCCAATACAATTCTGCCTCTAATAACCTCGTCATCGATGGTCCCTTTCCACGCTGTATGTGAGTTTTCTTGAAGGTATCTGTTGACTATAGATGACTGTAATTGATGAGTGTATGACGAGTTGTTACCTTTGTTGTGTGCGTTGACAGAGAAGAGATAGTGAGCAACCCGATGCCGGAACATTGCTTCCTCGTCTTGAATAGCCCCAAGGGGACGCGGGCTAATCTCCCCATCCGACAGACGAATCAGTATTAGTGTCTCATGTCCCAACTTCATGATACAAAGCGGAGGGCGCATGGAATTTAATCCTGAACATTTACGCAGAATCTTACGAGTATGTTGAGAAATTTGGCGCCACGACCTCTCGCTCCCTTGTCTGCTGAATACTGGCAGCGAAAATTTCTTCAATCGCCGGAGTTCGAATGGGCTACCTCTAAGAAGAGGGCTACCGCAGAGGTATGAGTCAGCGACCTCTGCTGAGGTGGTGGGTACTATAAGAAGAAACCAACTGCAACATGAGTTGAACTCAACAGTCACTATAGTAACAGCCACTTGCAGAAAAGCTTACGTAATGTGGGAAACGTGACTTTTACTGCGTGCTGATCTGTACGTTCCATGTAATCAGTGTGTAATAAGTCTTCTGATTTCAGAGGTACTCTATGCCTAGACCGCAAAATTTGTCACTACTGATTCCTTACATATTTCAGTTCATGCCATCTTGAGATGCCAACCTTGGAACTCAAACATATACAGCGTGAATCATAATTAAAAGCGAAAACTGACGCGGGTGGAAAGTATACAATAGAAGCTAGAACATTCCAGTAAACATGGCTCCACAATGGAGTCATTCGCGAGATCAATCCGAATGTATGGTTACGCACAGTCACTGACATCAGTACGAAATACTGACGACGGTGGTACAAAAGTATTTGAAATGTTAACTTTTCCGTTAGGTCCCCTTCTAAATGGGGTAAAAAAAAAAAGGTTCAAATGGCTCGGAGCACTATGGGACTTAACTTCTGAGGTCATCAGTCCCCTAGAACTTAGAACTACTTAAACCTAACTAATCTAAGGACAGCACACACATCCATGCCCGAGGCAGGATTCGAACCTGCGATCGTAGCGGTCGCGCGGTTCCGAACTGCCACTCCGGCCGGAAAATGGGGTCAAAGTTCACCCATGGCCAGCCCATACAAAAAATACAACGTACCCTTTTCAGCGCGTTACAATTCACCACACGCTCGTACCAGTTAAAGGAGGCGTTGCATGAGATCTCCTCGGAATTGGACGCAATACTGCTCCAATATCTGCAAGATCACAATTCCCTGTTCCGGTTCTTCGTCCATAACATCAGAAGTTCGTGAAATTTCACTTTTGAGATGACCCTTGACATAAACACCCAGAGGACTGAGGTTCAAAAATGGCTCTGAGCACTATGGGACTTAACAGCTATGGTCATCAGTCCCCTAGAACTTAGAACTACTTAAACCTAACTAACCTAAGGACATCACACAAAACCCAGTCATCACGACTGAGGTTCGGTCATCTTGAAGGCCAAGGCACAATCACTACTCGACCTATCCATCTTGGACCATATTGGTGCGGTAGATGTCGTTTTATGTCAGTAGCAAAATATGGAGTGCTCCATAACGCTACAAAAGAACGGGGAAGGAAATGGGCCGCGCCCTTTTCAAATGAACCATTCCGGCATTTGCCTGGAGCGATTTAGAAAAATCGCGGTAAACCTCAATCTGAATGGCGAGATTTGAACCGTCGTCCTCCCAAATGGGAGCCTTGGGTGAAAAGAGCCCTGCAGATTGGTACTAAGTCGGTAAGTTTACTATTTACTAACTACGGCCGTATCTCATACAGTATTATATTGGAAACTGATCACGTTTACTGCAACGTCTTTGCTTTTATTGTCGCAGAATATCACACGTGTCAATTTTTGCTGTAATTACGGTGCTCCCTGTAGACTTCATCACTCAAATGAGTAACCACGTAGCAACGTGAATACGACGTAAGTACAGGATTCGGGTTTCAAGTGAGCGGCACGAACGCCAGCGCCCCGGACGGTGGCTGGCGAGGCAGCTGATTCGCACCTGCCGACGCCGGGGCCCACACCTGAGGCCCGCGTGACTGCGCTGTTAGCTTCCCGTCGCCGGCGCTTGTTAGCCGCTACAACCGTCGCTCGCCAGCGCAGCGCCCCACCTCTCGCTTCGGTTTTTGGTGCCCCCTGCCACAGGCCTACTCATTACCACACAGCCATACGTGAAAAAGGAAAGCGAGCTGCGCGTATTCAGTGCACGTCGCCTGCGCGTGTTTCGCTGACGTGTACATCTACATTTGCGTCTGCTCTGCGCAAATGACCGGGTGACGGAATTCACTTGTTTTCGACGCTATGTTAAGGCTTGCCGTCATCGAACCGCGAATCAAAAATTCCCACTTCAAACTGAGGAATTATGATAGCAGGATTATAAGTGGATAAAAAAATTAACATCGGTTGTTCTTGTAGAATAACAATTTCATTACAACTTAAGATCACAGCCAAAGATGTTGTTTGGTAATCTAACAGTACGTAGGTTTCCTTCCTAATCTGTGTACATGTACATATAAAAAGATTAACTAAATTAGCCTTCTGCAGAAAGTACATAAAATTTTGTACCAGCTGACTTTACACAGTGGGGAGAAACTATTCACACACTACTAGAACTGTACACACAGAAATAACTAACGAACCGCTTAGAGCAAGGAACGCCTTCATTGATAAGCCGGAAGTCGTCCATGTTGGTTCTGATATGCAGTGAATACCGTGAAATAGCAAAATAGACGACAAAGGGAAGAAAACAACTGCAGAGGGAAGGCATATCGTTATCTACCAATATGACAACGGAAAAATCATGGCTCTGAGCACTATGGGAGTTAACTTCTGAGGTCATCAGTCCCCTAGAACTTAGAACTACTTAAACCTAACTAACCTAAGGACATCACACACATCCATGCCCGAGGCAGGATTCGAACCTGCGACCGTAGCGGCCACGCGGTTCCAGACTGTAGCGACTAGAACCGCTCGGCCACTCCGGCCGGCGGAAAAATCATGTTCAGAAACAAATGATCCTACTGGAAGAAGGCGGGCAACTGTAACGTCCATAAAATCGCGATTTAGAGAAAGAAACAATCTCATTAATAGCGAAAGAAGAAGTCGACCACAGAGAGTAACGCAAACAGAACGAAATATGTAAATACGGATGATCAAAAAAGTTCCTAAATTGCCAGCTACCGCGTTGTATGCTCACTTTAAGTTCGAGAACGAAATCACTAAGGGCTGTTCGTTATATTTTAAGCAATGCTGGTTCTGGAGCTAGGGCCGTACAAGAAAACCAAACTTATGCAAGGAGAACAAGGGAATGAGACTTGAATTTGTTAGAGCGCATGCAAGCAAGAACACAAGTTTATGGGAGAAGGTACTGTTCACACACGGAAGCAAATTTAAAATATTTGTTAATGACGGCTGAATTTTGGTGTGGCGACAACCAAATACTAAGCTAGATCCCAAACACTTTCAACCCATAGTAAAGCACGGTGGTGGAAGAATTAGGGTATGGGAATCTGTGGTTGCATCTCGTATTGGGCAACACGTTTTTGTTGAATGTATCATTGATAGATTTCACTACTCAAATATCCTAAAGGAAAATCTGCAAAAAAAGTTGGCAGCTTGGGTTTAGACACAGATTACGCCTTTTAGCAAGGCAATGACCCTAAGCACACAACGGGAATTCTTCGTCTGCGGTTATTATACACTACTTCTCATGTCCTCAAGTTCCCAGCACAGTGTATAGATCTTAATACAGTTGAACATCTTTGGAGCAGGCTTGAAAGACTGGTTAAAAAATGGAAATACGAAGAATGATTGCTCTGAAACAATGTCTACAACAAGAATCGAAAAAATCACCTCCGAGACTACCAAAATTGGTTCACTCCAAGCCGTGGAGGTTAAGAGAAGTGAAAGATGGAAGAGGAATGCCTACAAAGTATTACATTACATTTACGTAAGAAAAATTTCGAGTAGGAATTAAAATCCATGGTGCAGAAATAAAAACTTTTCGAGGTTTGCTTAGGCATTGTAGCTCTGTCAGAGACAACAAAAGACGTGGAAGAGCAGTTTAACGGAATGGACAGTCTTTAAAGGAGGATATAACATGAACATCAACAGGAGTAAAACGAGGATAATGGAATGTAGTCGAATTAAATCAGGTGATGCTGAGGGAATTAGATTAGGAAATTAAACACTTTAAATAGTAGATGAGATTTGCTATTAGGGGAGCAAAATAACTGATGATGGTCGAAGTAAAGGGGATATAAGCTGTAGACTGGCTCTGGCAAGGAAAGCGTTTCTGGAGAAGAGAAATTTGTTAACATCGAGTATAAACTTCAGTGTCAGGAAGTCTTTCTGAAAGTATTTGTATTGAATGTGACCATGGATGGAAGTGAAACATGGACGATAAATAGTTTGGACAAGAAGAGAATAGCTTTCAAAATGTGCTACAGAAGAATGCTGGGTAGATCATGTAACTAATGAGGAGACACTGAATAGAATTTGGGAGAAGAGGAATTTGTGGCACAACTTGACTAGAAGAGGGGATCGATTTGTAGGGCACGTTCTGAGGCATCAAGGGATCACCAATTTAGCACTGGAGGGAGGCGTGGAGAATAAGAATCGTAGAGGGAGCCCAAGAAATGAATAGACTAAGCAGATGCAGAAGGATGTAGGCTGCAGTAGTTACTCGGAGATGAAGGAGGTTGCACAGGATAGAGTAGCATGGAGAGCTGCATCCAACCAGTCTCGGGACTGAAAACCACAACAACAACAATATTTGTAAATTGTCTCCGCTAATCCCGCGCGGCGTGGCACACATTCCTTGTTACATTCTGTGAATAAAATCATCCCTAGGACGTAAAACGAAAATGGCGATAACAATCGTGAAACTGTACACGACATAAAATTACATTACACACACAGGGTTGGACAAAAATATGGAAACAGCGCGAGAAACGTATGCTTGCACATTAATGCAGATGCTGCCCCACGAGGAAGGTTGTGCTGTCGCACCTGACTACGGACGCCACCTGTGCAGTGTTCTCAATACACTGTAAGCACTCAACGTCAGAAGAGCTTCTGTGTACCTGCGAGTGAATTATGTCGAAGCTAAGTGAATTCGAAGGTGGGCAATTTGTGTCCGTATGGTGGATGCTTTCGTAACCAAGGGAGCCGGAGTAATTGGTGTTCCAAGAAGCATCCGGTAAATCACAATGCAAACGGGTGTGTTGATGGACTGTCACTGCAGAGGACTGTGACGAACAAGAAAACGGCGACAGTTGCAAAAGTCAATGCAGAAGTAAATGTCCTAATCGCGAACCCCTTCAGTACTAAAACAACACGAAGGGAGTTCCATAAACATGGAATTGGTGGACGGGCTGGGATTTGAAAGCCACTGATCAGTGATGCAAATGCCCGTAGCGCGAAAACGTGGTGTCGATGGCATGTAACCTGGGCTACGGAGCAATTTATTTGGTCCGGTGAGTCTTATTTCACTTTGTTCGCAACTTTTGGCCGTTTAAGTCTCAAGAGTGAAACATATCAGGGTTGTCTGACGATTGGCCAACCATATCATGGTATATACATGGGCCCCATAGTTACGTTGCAAGGTGGCATCACTTCTAAGGACTGTGTGACCATTTAGGCTGATCAGGTTCATTGCAAAGTAGAATGTTTGTTGCCAAGATTGTTCCTGGATGACAGGAGCCCTGTTCATACAGCTCGCATCGCCCTCGACAGGTTTTGTGAGCACGAGGATGAACTGTCGCATTTCCACTGGCCACAACTATCATCAGATGTCAATATTATTGACCCTATGTGGACTACTTTGGAGGATCGCTACCCACCTCCACCATCGCTACCTGACCTTCGCACTATTTTGCAGGAAGAGTAGTATTAGATTACCTTGAAAACTCTATAGGACCTGTATTTATCTATTCAGAAATGACTGCAAGCTGTTGGAACGACAACGGTTTTCCTACACCGCATTAGCTATGGTAACGTATTGTGATTGGTGTTTCCATGTTTTTGCCCCATCCATGCGGAAAAGACTGTCTAAGTTCTATCTTTACTGCAAAGAACAAACACTGGAGGAAAGCATAACAAGGTTACATCATGGTATGGGACGCCTAATCGTGCCAAATTTTCCAAATAACCTTATTTCGGAAATGCACCACTGTGGAGCTACGGCTATAAAATATGAGCCTGTCAGCGACAAGCGACAGTAGTTGGTGTGGTAAGCGAACGTGTTTGGCGTGTATTGTAGTGTGGTTCCAGAAGTACAGTTTATCTTAAAGAATGAATTACGTTACGGTACTTCTAGCGTCGCTGATCTAATAATAAAGCTTTAATCAGTAAACACAACAGAAAATTCGCGTCAAACGCAACCAGCCGTGGATGTGAAATTAAAGCATGCCTAGTTTTGACTTTTCAACTGGACTCATTAGCTTCTGATTTTATTAGTAACTGCTCTCTTAAGCACAAAATGAACTAGGGCACGTTAGTTCAAATGCACGTACTTCCGCGGGCTCGCCTCCGATTATCGTTTTACAGCCTTAGCTTCACAACGTTGCAATTCCTGGATTCGACGTCCTCTACCCTGATATGACCTTAAGTTTTCCTCTGCCGTGTACGTTCTGATGCTTTCACCTCGAAACTTGTAAAATTCCATGAAAACGGAAGCAGTTCACGAAGATTCAGGCCACCATGCCGGTTTTATAGCACTTCTGTTTATTCTTCACGACAAGCGTAACAATTCCATTTATTTCAGCCCGTGAGGAAAGCTAACAAATTTGCCATGTACTGTACTACTCTTGTGTCTGACATAGTAATGACGTAACATAAAACATTGTCACTTGGTTTACCGGCCATGTCGACTGTCCATACTGTTACATTATGGATTCACATACCTAGAAGTTTTTTCACTGATTCTTTCAATTGTCGCGGAACCCCAAGCTGGCAAATAAGTACGCATCTGCCGGAACTCGTCTCCAAGCGGGGTATTATGAAGCGAGTTAACGTGTAGTTCGTTTCCCTATGGGGAATACCACGCAGTGATCTCTCTTCATAATACTGCGACTTGCTAGTATCACGCCGTCAAGACAACATGCGTCGCAGCTGCCATTCTGTGACTGCAAAACGTTTCAATTCGTTATGAGTAACAGTGGCTGCTAGTCGCTGGTAATTTCCCCAAGGTAAGCTTGGATTTCTGAACAATTTTCCCGCTATTATACTTCCCAGGATATAGCCGCTAGAGATTATAGGTGATCTCCGTTAAGGCGTTAATACAGACTGTAAACAGTAATTTTGTATCACAAGAAGCTAGCACCACGTTTCTCCTGCATTTCTAATGCGACCTCTGCGTCGATCGCCAATGCTCTGAGCAAAAGCTGCCGAGAATCCCTTCACTCCGTAAAACAGCAGATCGGGTATCTGCAGCATATTTTACGCGCACTATCTGGCCGATATTGTATGTACATGTACTGTGAAGATGACAGGAAGAGAAGTGTTTAACATTTCTTCGATCAGGAGCTCATTTGAGGAGTAGTAAAAATCCTGAGTGGTTGAAGGTGGAAATGGGAAATCAGCCCCGACCTCTTCAATGGAATAAGCTAGCCTTAATTTCAGGAACACCTTCATTGGGATGTCGGACTAATGGGTTTGCCCTTAGCTCCTACCGGATACGAATCCAGTGTTGAGATGTCTGCGTCATCTAACTGGGTACACACTGCGGTCCTCTGACGAACCTCTATCCCTATTTCTATTAGCCGCTGAACGGCTTTGCTACATTTACAATGTTCGATTTTTGGGGTAAAGGATGTTTTCTTCCGTTCGTGATACGCACTGAAGAGTTGTCTGGTTTCTGGGCAAATTTATCAGGCACGCAACGAACATTTCTAGTTAATCCATAATTTGTTACATGGTGTCCACGTCAGAGTTTTGACGCGATGTATTTACCAAATACATTCCAATAATGCAATTGTTCTTATTTAGTGAACAAAGGCGTTGTGACATTAACACTTTCACTACAAATTTTTTATTCGGCATGAATGACAATCTACGGTTATTTTCATTAACTTCATCGTCAGAAGGAATGTTGCCCACCGTTTCGTTTTCCAACGCAGTGAGATTGGGATACACCTGTCCCACTGCTATTTGAGGTGCGACCTATTTGTCCCAGCCTGCATTTTTATTTACGATATATACAGGGTGAGTCAGGTGTAGATACATGCTCTGAGGCGCGGTAGCATAAGTGATTCTGAACAGAAAACGTAATATGGACATGTACCTTATTCTAAAAGGTATTCGAGATACAACCCATTTAATGTCACTTTTGTAAGATTTTGTTGAATAACTCGAAAAACGCACTCTCCAGCGAAAATCTGTCGCAGAAAAAAATTTTCATTTCTTCTCTAGGACTAATAGTTTGCGCGCAGAGGGCGAGAGAACATTGAAAATCTGGCGCGACACACATGTGCTGTAGTTTCCCGACTAGATAAGACCTGTATCAAACTGACCGCCTCAACTTCATATACACTACTTTGGTACGTTGTAAATAATAATAATAATAATAATAATAATAATGTTTGAATAATGGAGAAAATAAATAGCAATGTACATTAAATTTGTTCTATCTCGTAAACCACACGGAATAGGGCATATGTCCATACTAATATGATCACCCCTCAAAGCATTTACCTTTGAACCTGAGTCGCCCTGTATTTTCTGAAAGATACTTGTATCCTATATATGATTTGGATCATCCTACTTCTGAAACTGTGTGAAACAGTTTTTGCACAAACCAGTTTGGCGTATGATACATAGCGACAACATGTAACAAATTCCGACTGGTTCGCAGCGAACGTATCGTGGGACATGTAAGTCCGAACTGTAGTAAAAACAGCTGTGCAGGCAAATTATGCCGATCGACAAAACTTTCATCGACTACTGCACAAACGAAAGACGACGTTGATCGAAACACTTACACTCGCTCTTAAGATCAGAGGCAGGGTCAAGAAAACAAGGCAGAGAGTTTGTACCACTAAGCTATATACAGCAAATGCAATTAAACCCTCTGTAGTAGTTTGGGTGAGGGGAAGAGGTCTGACGGTATTTTGCATACTAGCGGTCGTCGACTCCTGCCTGCTATATTTAGTACACGTACATACGCTAGCAACAAACTTACTAACGTTCTTGCAGACAGTAACACAAGCAATAGGATTGTAACACAGTACATAAATACGCTTTTAATAAATCTGGTTAGTATGTCATAGACCTTTTTTATTGTATGAACTATCTCCCAACAGCTGTTTTACAGCTAACAAATAGGGTACAAAATTAATAACTGACAATGAAAACATATTTTACGTTGCATAGAATTCTGTGAGAGACACGAAAACAGATTTCTTTACAGAGAAACTGAGTTGGTTTTGTTTTAACTCTCCCGCTCTTTCTCCTGATTTTAACATCAATAATAAATGCAACTATTCCTCTTGAATGGCGATATTTTTATTCTATGATCTCTTCATTTCTATTCGGAGAGTAACTGCAGTCGGTTCTTAAATTATCACTATATAAAATGCGACTGTCATAGCAACGAAAGATTATTTTTCATCTGTCTTCGGGGATATTCGTTGTTGTTGTTGTTCTGAGACCCGGAATCTGTGATGGAAAAGAACGAAACACTACGTAATACTATTTAAATTCTTTGCCCAAAAAACTGCTTTCTCAAAGTTCTTTCAGTGTGCATGCGGCTAGGCAACGAATCACTTACGCAAATTCGGGAAATATTTTTTACACAAACGTAGGTCATCCACGTCCACAATTTGCCAACATGAAGAAAATGCCTGCAAATCTGCACGAGATGAAAAAGCAGGATTTCAGGAGTAGCAGTTACTTTAACTGTTATTTTTAACTGGTTCTATGCGATGGCAGAGTTTTGAAGATATCATATTTAACTACTTTGGTTTGGAAACGTTTTCATGTTTTATTACGGAGCATTGCTATTTACCTCACTATTGAGAAGGTCACCACAACCTTTTGCTTCCGTAGCGATCGAGTATACCTAATCGGAAGAGATACAACAAAATTTCCTAGTTTTTCTTGTTTGATGTTACCAAGGAGAGCGGACCAGTTTCGTCTGATATTTGACGTGAAAAACCGGCCGCGGTGGCCGTGCGGTTCTAGGCGCTTCAGTCCGGAACCGCGGGACTGCTACGGTCGCAGGTTCGAATCCTGCCTCGGGCATGGATGTGTGTGATGTCCTTAGGTTAGTTAGGTTTAAGTAGTTCTAAGTTCTAGGGGGCTGATGACCTAAGATGTTGAGTTCCATAGTGCTCACAAGGGAACCTCCCCATCGCACCCCCCTCAGATTTAGTTATAAGTTGGCACAGTAGATAGGCCTTGAAAAACTGAACACAGATCAATCGAGAAAACAGGAAGAAGTTGTGTGGAACTATGAAAGAAAAGCAAAATATACAAACTGAGTAGTCCATGCGCATGATAGGTAACATCAAGGACACTTTTAGCTCAGGAGCGCTGTGGTCCAGTGGTCAGCGTGAGCAGCTGCGGAACAAGAGGTCCGTGGTTCAGATCTTCCCTCGAGTGAAAATTTTAATTTCTTTATTTTCGCAAAGTTATGATCTGTCCGTTCGTTCATTGACGTTTCTGTTCACTGTAATAAGTTTAGTGTCTGTGTTTTGCGACCGCACCGCAAAACCGTGCGATTAGGAGACGAAAGGACGTGCCTCTCCAATAGGAACCGAAAACATTTGATCGCAAGGTCATATGTCAACCGATTCCTCCACAGGAAAACACGTCTGATATATTCTATACGACACTGGTGACGGCATGTGCGTCACATGACAGGAATATGTTGTCGACCCACCTAACATACACACTTGGCGAATGGGTTAAAAGATTCCTCTACCTTGCCCGATTTCGGTTTTCTTGTGGATGTGATAATCACTCCCAAAAAAGTGATGAAAACATGAGTTTGTCACACAAACTGCAACAAATGAATGCAACAGTTTCACAGTCGTACAGTTTTCCCTGTGCTCTGTCAAAACATATGTTTTTAACGTTTTCAAATTTTTCCTTGTGTAGACCGTCAAATCCTGCATATTTCCAAGCAAATCTGAACATGTCCTGGAATTTTGGAGAGCGAAATTGATGTGTGAGTGCCTGAACTTTGATAATTGTCTGAAAACAAAAAATTAAACTTTTCACTCGAGGGTAGAGTTGAACCGAGGACCTCTCGGTCCACAGGTGCTCAGGCTAACCACGAGACCACGGTGCTCCTCAAGTCACATCATCCTTGTTGTTGCCTATCGTCTGCATGGACTACTCAGTTTCTATATTTTGCTTATTTTTTCACAGTTCCACACAACTTCTTTCTGTTTTCTCGATTGATCTGTGTTCAGTTTTTCAAGGCCTATCCACTGTGCCCACTTATAACTAAATCTGAGGGGGGTGCGATGGGGAGGTTCCCTTGTCAGAGCCATTTGAACCATTTTTTGACGTAAAAACTGCTTTAACTTTTCGTTTTTATATTACACTGTTACAGAATGTCAGAAAGAATGGCCTTCATAATCAATTACAAAGATCGATTTCTGCCGTAATTTTATTACGTAATTTACGCAAGTGACAAATCTCTCTCACAGTGGATTAAAACGAACTGCTTGTATCAGACATGCCACTTTCCACAGCAACTCCAGCCAGCACAGAAAACGCCTTAAAGGTTAACGGGGCGTTTGTGGCACGCCTCTTTGTGATGGGTAACCGCCAACATGGTTTGGGAAAGTGACAGACGATATGAAGGTGCTATCTTCGCAAGGTGAAAGCCGTTAAGCGTTGTGTGTGATAAAGCCTTTACGGCGTACTACACGGGGCTGCCATAAATGTGCCGTCTCGATAATGTATTCTACAACATGTACGTAAGTTACCGCCGTGCAGATAGGCAGAAAACCGAACTTCTCCGCGTCTTACTTTGATGGTTGTAGTTGTCAAGATGCCACGGGCTAGCCACTTTTGGAGTTCCGCCGCGTACCAGTACCAAGAGAATCTTACTCTTGTCATCTTCGGGATACAATCAGTTATCACATATCATTTATGACCTATGATGTGACTTTTCAACTACCAGTTGGAACTGTACAAACGATATGCCTCGGAACTTAAGAAAAATTAACTATGAAAAAATAAACAATTTCATCCTAGGAAAAATGTTAGTTGGGAAGCTGCCGTCAAATTAACGAAAAGGCTTTTGAGTAACGCTGCTTATTTAATCACGATGGGGCATCTTCATACTCTAGGATAAACAGTGCTACAGCCTTAAATATCGAAACACGTGTGTGCAGTTGCCATGTCATAGTATAGATGGAGTCACGAACGATAGCGGCCGAGTTTAGGCTTGTCCTGAGCAGCTACGTCACCCATACTCCGCCCAACAATGAGCGTTTAGTAGTAATTTGCGCCAATGAGCGTTTATTAGTATTCTGAGCGCTCTGCTCTGAATGCCGAAGTTAACGCAAGCATTAAACGTGATCGTAGCGAGTTGTTTAAGGAATTTCAGTTTCATTTGTTGGGAATTGTTATCGCTGATAGTGCTGTTAAGTGATAAATTCTGCATAAATAAGCGAGAGGCACAATTTGCAGGATACACGCTTCCTTCAAGCGGAAAGCATGCGCATGCGCGTACCGCACCTGTCGCTTGAAATCATCAACAATGCCATCCCCGTCCGTACTTCGACATGCGCGAACCGCCATTGTCCGTGGATCGGACTATAGTAATGCCATACTTCGAATTGCTCAACAAAAAAGAGAAAACATTTTTCTTAGCAACAGGGAAAAAATACCACCACAAATCGCAGATGTTCCATTGTCGACAATTATGGTAGCATGAACCAAGAGGAAAGTAGCTTATCTGGGGGACACTGATGTTTTCACTAACGTCAACAACTGAGTGATCCTTCTTAATACGAAAACAAAGCTAAATTGGAATCCCAGTGTATTCATTGTGGATGGGTTACCAGATAAATCGCCAAACTGGAATCCATTGATCCCTGTGCGCGCAGCGACTGTTCAAAGTTTCAGTATCAAGAAAAGGACAGCAGTCAGTCGCCAAATCCGTCGTTCATTGGAGCAGACCTACTTTTTGACTGTGGCGTAGTCATAATCAGTGCAGCTGCCGACAGCTCAGTTCTGTCACACATGCATGCCCATACTATTAATTAGCATTTATACTCCAAACACAGGGTTCTGAGTCGCCTGTTGGCAACTGCCATGATCATGACCACAGTATGATTAAAATTACTTCGGAGTTGACACTTGCCGCGTTGCAGCTGGAGGATCAGAGTGCTCACCTTCACACCCGAAACGTCGTTGTCAGTTCACTTCCAGTTCTTTGTCCTGCATTCTTTCTTATGTGTTTGGATTCCGAACCATAGGTCTGGCACTTTTATTTCCCATATCATCATACACGAGAACCAAACCCCCCCCCCCCCCCCTCACACACACACAACGATGCAAATGAAACACACCCGTTTCATACACAGCACTAACTATACGCTACTGGATACTTCCGCACAAGATACGATTCGGCTTCACACATTCGATGATCATCACAAAGATCGGCTTAAATCATATAAGCTTCGCGTGACATTGCGTCAAACACACTTTTTGGAGGCTGGAATTCATCATTGCAACTGCGTAATCTCAGACATAATAACTTGACTAATCGTTATTCTTTAGCGCAATAGTTAGCGTATTAATCTACCATACTGAAGGTGCTCGGTTCGAACATCGTCTACTGCCAAGGATGTTTTCTTATTTCTGAATATAATCGGATAATATTTTATTCAATTTACTGGTGTAAATGTAGGTTTTTTTATTTCTAATTCTCTGCCACGTAATTTTCACCAACTTATTAATATTTTTATTTGCGCTTGTTTTCTACCTATCGTTCTTTTTTCGTCACGAATATGCCTGTGTCGTCTATAATCTGCAACTAAATGCCAACGAAGACTGCTCACTGGCTGGTAACGCCGCCGCTCGTGTAGCCAGTGAGAGGACAGTTTCAGGTAACCAATTATGCAAAAAATTAGGTTGCTTTTAGCGCTGAAACTGAACTACTTCTGTCTTGTGTTTGTTCGTAGAAAATGGTTTTCATGGCCGAGAACAAAACGATCATGATTTTAGTTCTGCTGCTGATTGCTGACCACAGCTTTTTCGGACACATTACACATCGCGAGGCTGTGGTTAGCTGAAGACTTGAGTTTAATTTCAGAGCTACAAGATGCGTCTCCTACCGCAGTTCAGTCACTGGTCACTGAAAATCAGCTATCGACAGAACATCTCGCATTTCTGGCATACCTTACGGCGGCCAGTTCCAACATTGCTCCGCGTTAGACATTTGTGAAGTGACTCGCCGTGTTTGTACGTTACCTATAACCGAGCACAAGACGGCGGCCGATGTGTGGCAACACCGCTGCGGTAAGTGACAAACTCCAACAACCAAGTAATTTTAAATAGACTAAACGTAACAGTAGAAACCTCGATCTGGTCCAGTGAACGACGGATTTTGCGACTCATCGCTGTCCTTTTCTTAGTATTGAAACTGAAACAAAGGAGCGTGGCAGAGTAGAGCCAAAAGTAGTTTTTCCCCAAGTTCCATTTCAGCAATCTCATGTTTTCACTCAATTATATATTAAATACTGCTTTATATACACCACCATTGGAAAAAACTGAACCGGCTATACGTATTTATGAATAGCTAGAGTCCTCAGCTGGTAAGGCACTGAATTCGCGTTCTGGAGGGCGGTGTTTCAAATTCTCGTTCGCCCAACCCAAGTTAGGTTTTTCTAAATGTGTCTAAAGCAAATGCCTTGTTGGTCCCGTAGATGTTCGATTTCTTTGCTCAATTCGAGCTTCAGCTCAATCCCAGCGCCCTCATTGCTTGTTGGTCCCGTAGATGTTCGATTTCTTTGCTCAATTCGAGCTTCAGCTCAATCCCAGCGCCCTCATTGCTGATGATCGGTAAACGCCAATCATCCAATTTTCCTAACTTTTGTGACCTCTTCAGTACTCTGTTCACTTGTAGCACTCCGACTGATCAATTATTAAGTAGCAGGCAACACACGTTATAAAAATGCATTTTCTCTTTTCCACAGCTGTTTTAAAAACCTTCTCCAAGAATTCCGGTCATACCTATCAACACTTACAAACTGCTTCTTGTAATCACAAATACTCTCAATATTTGCCTTGTCAATCCTTTTCTTTTTCGGGCACCAATTGCTCTCTATCTGTTCTATCTTATCTGACAATGCTTAATAATCGTCAAGGGACATACGTGTTAAACTTAACTCGCCATTGCTAGGCTAGTTACTTCGCATTTTGGCTTCTAAAGGAACATCCCCAAAGGTTATTCTTCGTATGGACAGCTCCAAACCCTTGGTAGCCACAGTTCCACCATCTGTGCACTTCCTACCCAAAAGGAATAACACTGCAACAGGTATACAATTCTAAATTTTGAGTAATTTTTTCAACAGTCGGGAAGGGCTACATACAGCGAACTTCAAAAAGTGCGAATATATTAAGAGCTCTTGCTGCGTTGCTATGATCACAGTCAATTTATAATCTCTATTAGTACCGAGTGAGCTTCCTTCTGCATATTTAAAAGTAATACTGATCTTTGGCAACTTAAAGACAATTCGGTATTCGTAAAATTGATCCTAGAATGCTACAAAATTTCAGAAAAATCGATAAATTTTTAAGCAAGAAATCCGTGAACGCCAAAATTTTTAACAATAATTGTAGTGTTTATACAGTTACTTCCATCTGCTCACAACTGAGACGTTCCTTGTCCCTTGTCACCTTCACAACCTTCTACAAGAAGTAGCATATCCTGAAATCTTAATGTACGCACAAGTTAGGAGTTGTTTCATTCCTTCCAGGTTAATAGACTGTATAGTCCAACATGCTTAAATAAGAATAAAGGCCATGAAGCTGTACAGATTGTGACAACGCTAGACTTCGGCGCACGATGTAAAAACGGTGGTGGCTGTGGTACGGAAATTCCAAACGTAACCTGAGAAGGTGGAAACCGGTCAGTTGCGGGCAGATGAAATTTACTGTATCTGCAAATAAATTACAACTCTACAAAACATCAAAGGCGTACACAGAATAAAAGAATGTCGTCTCACGATACTACATGTATTTGAGCGTTCTTGATAACAGCTCAGAGCAGCAACTTCTTTAGCATACATGCAAATTATTTTTTATCGTTTAGTACAATGCCTGTTCTGTTTTACGAACACTTTAAGGACTGCGTTAAACCACAAAACAATCGTAAATAAAACATTTTACACACTGTTTTAGCATAAGTTTGTCGCTGTTAAATTCGTTTCGCAACATATTACAGTTTCTTCTATCATTCATATTAATAAGAATAATTGTTTAAAAAGTTCTGCTGCCGTGAACAAACAGTAAGTGTCTGTCCCTCACCAATGCCAGTATATTCTCTGAACCACAAATATTAGCTGCACAATATGTAAGCATTCTAAAACTTAGTCCTAAATTAAATCAGTGTTAAACTGATGAAACTGAAAAAGTAACTCACCATGAAAACCATGAACCTCGATTGCTGTTGCAGCTCGTCAAACGGAAGAACACCGTTACGTAGGTATCCAAGCAAACTATTCGCTGCTATAATCTCCTCGATACTGTTCAACATTTATCCAAATATTTGTAGTGCACCTTTGAGGCTGGTCGTATAATTTTTTCCGAATCTGTCGTCCACAGACGGAAAACTGGGATGATTTCTTGTAATTTGCAACAATGTCTCAAATCGTTCGTTCCTTCTGTTCACACCAGAGTTACTCACTCTAAAGTCAGCGACCTTGTATTGTCAACATACATGAGCATTCGGCTATTATACCGAGATAGGAATTTGAATTTTCGTTTGAGTCAAACAATGAAAGTATTATTGTCGTCAAGCGAAGGTCACTTGGGAGGAAGTATCGCGAAGTCTTTCAGGTGCCGATTATTGCTATGATTCGTACAAATTGTCATAATTTATGGGAATACAAATGATAGCTTCAAAGAACGTAAGAAGATAAAGTCACCGAAATGATACGTTGCCAACAAGCAGAATATGTGCGTTTGCTTCTGTGTAAGGCACTTCATAAACAAAGCGCACAGAAAAAAAGGGAATCAAGCCCGGTCTGTCAGCTAGGATATTCGTTCATGACAAACAGGGTAATGTCAGGCGCGTACATTGGTCGCTCCCTGCTATGTGGTGTGGTCCTTGTATCCCATAAATCTGCTGCCTACAGCTGAAAGACCGTTTCAGAACGTTGTCGCAACTGCATTCCGACGTCTCAAGTGTGTCCGAACTGCATGAACAAAACTAAATAATAACAAAACCGGGCGTCTGCAAAAGAAACAAAAAAAATACCGACTCTAATTATCACCTATCCATGCTCTCGTTTACCACCTTGTACCGCAAATATTATTCGGTACTGCAGCACGAACAAAAATATACTTCTTTCGCACTATCACAGTTGCTCCAGTATTCTTGTACGGCAATGCACACAAGTCCTTTCCGTATAACAGAAGTGTTAATGCACACGAACATGCGGAAGGTACGGGAAATCTACGACATCAAGTAAACAAGCGAGCAGCCTTCTCAGCATGTGCTTCAAAATCAGCTGATTGTTGACTCTTGTCGCTGTCAGTCGAAATAGCAAAAAATATTGATGCCGATCTCACACTAGCACTGTGTTTGTGTCACAGAATCCAAATTCACTCAAAACGATGCACCACGATGTTGACTACCAACAGATAACAGCACATGAGAAAATATACAATAGTTAAAACACTGTTTGATCACACAGGTTCTCTGCTACCGGCAAGGCCACCGTCCTCGCTAAGGCACACGCATAAACACAATGACACAGTACTGCACTGCCCGCCACCGCTGTCATAGGCCGCACGCGTCGCGGTGGCAACGCCCTGGCCAGCTCACGCACGTACCGGGTTCCACGCAACTTGTCCCTTGCCGTGCGCTCGCGTCAACACACTTCCCTCTCTCCTTCGTGCTTGCCGCTGTGCGACTGGGCGACTGTCTCGCGGCGACCAGGCGACGGCCTTAGCGCCGCCGCCAGCGCCCCTGGCGGCCGCGCGGTACATCTGTGCAGTGCCTCGCCTCGGCTCGCCCCACCCGGCCAACTTAACCGGCGGATGGACCCACCCGTTGCCCCCACTCTGGGCGCCGCCCAGTCTCGCTCTCCCAGCCGACGCTCCTTTGCCTTTGCTCTGTCCTCCAAACGGTTCTGAGAACTTAAAATCTAGCGTCTGCACTTGTTTTCGTAAAATTCTTTGGCGCTTCAGAATCATTCTACATTTATATCTGCAGCCACAATCTGCAAAGCACTGCGAAGTGCGTGGCAGTGTGTACTTTCCACTGTACCACTTATTACGGCTTTCCCTAGTTCCGTATGGAGCAGGGGAGGAATGACTGTTTATGTGCCTCCGCGAGCGCTGTAATTAATCTAACCTTGTCGTCATTATCCCTTCGGGAACGATATGTAGGGGGTTGTAGTTAGTACCTGGTGTACCGGTATGAAATGAGCGTTAAGATACAAATGTGTCGATGGGGAGCATTTGTTGTCAACGAGCCTTAATTTTTTTTTGTTTGGTTGGTATGACATCTGTCAAAGATATTTAGTATACATCAAGTCATGGAACAAACAAGTGCTGCAGAGTCGCATCGAATGCTTGTCGAGGCATATGGTGATCACGCTCTATCAGGAGCAACATACAAAAGATGGCTTCAATGGTTCAGAAATAATGATTTTGATGTAAGAAATGAAGAACGTGGAAGACCACCAAAAAAGTTCGAAGACGCCGAATTGCAAGCAATATTGGATGAATATGATACCTTGAGTCAGAAGAAAATGGCAGCAATGCTAAATGTTGCACAACACACAATTTCTGTCCGTTGGAAAGATCCAAAGTATGGAAAATGGGTGCCACAAGAATTGATTGAAAGACAGATGGAAAACCGAAAAACCATTTGTCCAATTTTGCTTCAAAGACATGAAAGAAATTCAATTTTGCATCGAATTGTTACTGGCGATGAAAAATGGGTGTATTTTAAGAATCCTAAACGGGAAAAATCATGGGTTAATCCGGGACAACCATCAACATCGACTGCAAAACCAGATCGAATCGGCAAGAAGACAATGCTCTGTGTTTGGTGGGATCAGAAAGGCGTGGTGTATCATGAGCTTCTAAAACCCGGTGAAACTGTGAATACTAATCGCTACAGACAACACATGATCAATTTGAACTATGCATTGATCGAAAAAAAAGCAGAATGGGCCAGAAGACATGGCAAAGTAATTTTTTTACACGACAATGCACCTGCACACAAAGCAAAACTGGTTCAGGATACAATCAAAACGCTTGGTGGGAGCTGCTACCCCACCCGTCGTATTCACCAGACTTGGCCCCTTCCGACTACCATTGGTTTTCATCAATGAGACACACACTGGCTGAGGAACACTTCGATTCCTACGAAGAAGTCGAAAATTGGGTGTCTGATTGGTTTGCTTCAAAAGAAGAACATTTCTATTGGCGTGGTGTCCACAAATTGCCAAGAAAGGTGGTCAAAATGTATAGAAAGCAATGGTGAGTACTTTGAATAAAATGTTTTTACTTTTCAATTCAAAATTAGTGTTTCATTTTCACAAAAAACGCTCATTTCATACCGGTACACCTGGTATATTCCTAGAGCAGAGGTAATCAAATCGCGGCCCGCATCCTGCCCAAAGTAACATTGCGGTCCAGGAAGTGAGCATCCATCAGACGATCGATTGAAAAAAAAGCAAACACGAAATTCCGTTTACATAAATCGAATATTTTCAGTCTGAAACTCCCGCCACACTGCGCCATTTTCTCATTGGCCTATCCCGTTCTTAACATCGCCGCCCTTGCTATATGCCAACCCCCCACAGTCTCGTTCTTAGTAACGGCCAATCCGTCAGATGCGCTGACCTGTTACCTAATGGCTACTTAAGTTGTCACTGCGAAACTAGATGTTTAGAGACGTATAATGAAATTAATTTATTGAATTGCAAGGAAATTCTGTGTTAGTTCTGTACAATTGTGGAAATGAATCACCACCATTTTCGGGAATTCCTCAGGGTTCGGATACTGTGTATAGTGATACATATTTTGCAGAAGTATGGTGGCCCTGTCGACGTCACATGTTAAAGAGATTTCGTAGTATAATTAATGAAGTAAAATCGTTCATGATGCCAAAATCAAAAATTGTGCCTGAACTTGGCAATGCTAACTGGGCGGCAGTTTTCACCTTTTTGGTCGATTTGGCTGCTCATTTAGGTGACATAAACAGGTGCCTTCAAGGCAGAAACCTACTTATCATTACAATTGTTTCAAACAATAAACTCGTTCCAAATGAAAGTGAAATTATAGCAGGCATAAGCAAATACACACTTTTTTTCACTTCAGCACGTAGGCCAAACATAATCCTAAAGACAGGATGAAATACGCAGCCATAATTTTCGATTTTATTTTTTCAGGATTTTCGTAAACATAATCGAAATTTTTGTATTTATGCGACATCTTTTACAAACAATATAGATAGGTTGCCAGAAGGTTTTCAGATGGAGTGCGTAGAAAATAATTAAAACAGCCGAGACCGGTTTCCGATCATCACATAACGATCTTCAGATTTACAGCCATACTGATGGCCTGGAGTAAAAGTGCACCCCCAAATTGGGTATTTTTGCAGTATCGCGGTTTTACAGTTACATCTCGTAAGAGACTCAAAAGATCGAAAACATGGTCCTATTAGAAATAGTAGGTTCAAAATGGTTCTGAGCACTATGGGACTTAGCATCTGAGGTCATTAGTCCCCTATAACTTAGAACTACTTAAACCTAATTAACCTAAGGACATCACTCACATCCATGCCCGAGGCAGGACCAGACGCATATTTTTTGCCTCACCCATTCTCACACTAGTGCTCTTCAAAGTTGGACAAGTTTTACATATTCATGAAGAACTTTCGGTTTAACTTCTGCCTTTTGGTAACATCATCTAAACTAACCTGTCTACCAATAAAGTGGCCTTGTAAAAGTTATGGAAGAATAAATTCTGCGTTCGATGAGATAAAAGGCTAATTTTTTGGACCGACCACCCGTTTCCGTACAGTTCCACCTTAAAGTTGGATCATTTCTCATCATCAATGAAGACTGTGTAAATTGCTGTCCTTCAATACGTGTTATTTACATTATATTAATCATAGTACTATAGCACTCCAGTGTACTAGTCTTGTAACTGGTAAATACATTTTTTGTGTTAGAAGAAGAGCCAACACCGTGTTACGAGTGGAGGCCGAAATGCACGCGTTTTACCTCACGCAGGCTGGCGTGAGCAGGGAAGGGCTATACTGACGTGAGGTCTGGAACATGACAAGGAATGAGAATTCAGAAAGCGGACGTAATTAGTTTGATACTTAACTTTAATCCATTAATGATGACCGTTGCTCTTGACGGTACATGATTCACAATTTTATCTGTTCAGAATACATTCAGTAACTCAATGTGGCGCCTTGCTAGGTCGTAGCAAATGATGTAGCTGAAAGCTATGCTGAACTGTCGTCTCTGCAAATGAGAGCGTATGTAGACAGTGAACCATCGCTAGCAAAGTCGGCTGTACAACTGAGGCGAGTACTAGACAGTCTGACGGCCGGAGTGGCCGAGCGGTACTAGGCGCTGCAGTCTGGAGCCGCGCGACCGCTACGGTCGCAGGTTCGAATCCTGCCTCGGCCATGGATGTGTGTGATGTCCTTAGGTTAGTTAGGTTTAAGTAGTTCTAAGTTCTAGGGGACTGATGACCACAAATGTTAAGTCCCATAGTGCTCAGAGCCATTTGAACCCTTTTTTTTTTTTGCTAGGGAGTCTTTCTAGACTAGACCTGCCGTGTGGCAGCGCTCGGTCTGCAATCACTGATAGTGGCGACGCGCGGGTTCGATGTATACTAACGGACCGCGGCCGATTTCAAGGCTATCACCTAGCAAGTGTGGTGTCTGGCGGTGACACCACAATATTAATACAATAAAATGTTAAAACTGAGGAATATATAAAAAGATAATATTAAAAGTGGTTTCATATATGATAAGATCCATTCAACTGATATTAAGATGGAGGCAGGATAAGAAACACCATTCTTGAAATCAATCAAAAAAATGGCTCTGAGCACTATGGGACTTAACTGCAGTGGTCATCAGTCCCCTAGAACTTAGAACTACTTAAACCTAACTAACCTAAGGACATCACACACATCCATGCCCAAGGCAGGATTCGAACCTGCGACCGTAGCAGTTGCGCGGTTCCGGACTGCGCGCCTAGAACCGCTAGACCACCGCGGCCGGCTGAAATCAATCAGTGATGATTATACTTCACAATAATAGAAATTATAGTTAAAAGTATGAAGTGGAAAAAATAGGTAGGTACACAACATCGACGTTTGATTCTCGTTGGGCCACTCGGCTCCTCGAAGTCTATAGTTTTTGTCGTCCCATCTATGCAGTCCAGGTCTTGGTCAACATCTGATTCGTCAGTTTCGTCTTGTTGGAGGGAGTTAGTTCAGGCGTTCCCCTTGCAGTTGGCATAAATCAGTGAGCACTTAATCCCAGCCTCTCGTCTCCCACAACCAACTGCACACCGCTGTTGCATTTGCAGAAAATTGTGGAGAGAAAAGACTATGAAGCTGGCTGCTTGGAGGTAGGAACGGGGTCAAGACCAAACTTTGAAGGGTGCCATCTCCAGAGAAGCGGATCCAGCTGGTTTCCTAAACCACATTTGTACTTTTACGAAATTTCTCAAGCAATATTGGCGGATTGCTTCGGACGTTGGTGGTAGGGATACCAGGTTGAATTTGTATTTCACGAGGGCATTGGAAAACAGGTCTAATCGCAATTTATCTAAAGTATCTCCAATCCCATCTCCGTAGAGGGTTGTTAAAAATCATACGCCAGCTTCGGCAATAGCTTCAGCTTGAGTGTCATGGCCAGCCATAGGGGGCCGAGCGGTTCCAGGCGCTTCAGTCTGGAACCGCGCAATCCTGCCTCGGGCATGGATGTGTGTGATGTCCTTAGGTTAGTTAGGTTTAATTAGTTCTAACTTCTAGGGGACTGATGACCTCAGATATAAGTCCCATAGTGCTCAGAGCCATTTGAACCACTTTTGAGTGTCATGCTCGAAGGAAGGTTTAATTTCTTCTAGAAGACATTCATTGTCGACCATCAACTTGACCACCTTCTTGTCTTGCTTGAGGAGTGCTGAAATTGTCACATCCACTTAATGCCTTCTGGTGATGTCTGTCAGTTTGAAGCTGTTAGTTCCAAATGCTTTTGATGAGGCTTAGGGAAGGCAGGAAAAGGTGTGGACGGGGACTAATCAGCTACCGTTGGCTGCACAGTAAACACGTACACTTTATTTAAGGCGCTGCAGTCATGGACTGTGCGGTGGTCCCGGCGGAGATTCGAGTCCTCCCTCGGGCTTGGGTGTGTGTGTTTGTCCTTAGGATAATTTAGGATAAGTAGTGTGTAAGCTTAGGGACTGATGACCTTAGCACTTAGGTCCCACAAGATTGCACACACTTTTTTTGAACTTTATTTAAGGAAATAATTTTTAAAAACAATCATTTAAAAAAACTGACTGTAACACAAGCTACACTGACGGCTGAAGGCCTTATTACGAAAGAATTCAAAATAATTTGTCGGCTGAAGGCCACAAGCAATATTTCAGAACGATTAGCGGCTGAAGGCCTGAATTACAAGTGAGGAAGACAACTACACGTTGAAAATACCAAAATAATTTTTAAAACAAACATTAAAAAAATCGATTGTAACACAAGCTACACTGACGGCTGAAGGACTTATTAAGAAGAATTCAAATTATTTGTCGGCTGAAGGCCACAAGCAATAGGAATAATTTAAACAAATATTATTTTTAAACAATTGACACAATCAGACCATATAAAGAAGGGAGTGATCCACATACAGTGCTCCAAGGATCGACCTGAGGAAAGTCCCTACAGCTGCGTAAGCAGTGAGACAGGGAGCCAAGAGTTATGCACACTTAACAGGATGGCAACTCAAACTAGGGACAGCTTGAACGCCGACCAGAACACTCGTAAAATCCACCTAAGATGCGATAACCAATACCACGATAGAATTACAGTTAACATCGTCAAATGACTAGCATTTAATTACCCAAGTTGGCTCCACCAAATCCTAGTACGCAGACAGGGTTAAGACTAAACTATCTATTCAAAATCTGATTAGATGCACATGGAACCGAGAAAGACAATTCGACAAACAACTCAAACAATGCAAAATCAGTCACTGTACAGCAACAAGACGAATTGCACGTAGACATGAACGCTAAGAACACAAAACGGTCGAAAGACGAGATACACGTCGTCCACTGAGACGTCCGACCGAACGACCAACCATCGGTCGTTGCCAATCAACTCAGGCAAGGGAAACGTCAGAGTATAAAACCGCCAACTGAGAGCTTGATGGCATGAGGTCACTTCGACGGACGGCCACTCAAAGAAAGGTGGAGGTTTCGCTACTCGGATTTAACGATCCATTCAACTTGATCTAGGTAAATCGGGTCCCTGACGTGGTCGCTCTCCATGGCGCCGCGTATTGGCGTTGTGCGGACCTAACTGCTGCCCATCCTAACCAACTGCTTAATCCAGCACGAAGACAGCTCATTCAAACCACAAAATACACACGGATCCCCGAAAACAATACCACAAACAACTCAAACAATACCAAAACCAGTCACTGGAGCAACAGGACGAATTACAAGTCGACACAAACACAGAGGAGCCAGAAGCGGTCGGACAACCAAATACACGTCGTCCGCTGACACGACGGACCGAACAACCAACCTACGGCCGTTCCCGCTCAAGTCAGGCATCGAAAGGTCCCAGTATGAATCGTCGACTGACAACTTATTGCCATGAGGTCACTTCGACGGACGGAGACATACAGACCAGTGAAGGTTGCACTACTGGAATGTAACGATCCATTCAACTTAAAGTCACTGAATCCAATCCTCGACCTGGTCGTGAACTCTCACAACCACATCCATCCATCTGGCAGTGCATGTATCGCCAGCTGTCCCGGCGAGTTCAAAATGGTTCAAATTGCTAAAAAAAAAAAAAAATGGTTCAAATGGCTCTGAGCACTACGAGACTTAACATCTATGGTCATCAGTCCCCTACAACTTAGAACTATTAAACCTAACTAACCTAAGGACATCACACAACACCCAGTCATCACGAGGCAGAGAAAACCCCTGCCCCCGCCGGGAATCGAACCTGGGAACCCGGGCGCGGGAAGCGAGAACGCTACCGCACGACCACGAGCTGTGGACTTCAATTTGCTCTGAGCACAATGGGACTTCACTGCTGTGGTCATCAGTCCCCTAGAACTTAGAACTACTTAAGCCTAACTAACCTAAGGACATCACACACATCCATGCCCGAGGCAGGATTCAAACCTGCGACCGTAGCGGTCGCGAGCTCCCAGACTGTAGCGCCTAGAATCGCTCGGCCACTCCGGCCGGCTGTCCCGGCGAGTACTTGCGCTGTGCGGACCTGACTGTTGCTCCGTCCCAACTCAACTGAACTACGACACACGACGACCCGGAAATACTAGAGGTCGCTCCAAAGATAGTACCACAGTACTCGCTATCGATAAACGCCGCTGCTGCCACTCACGGACAGACAAAGCGAGTAAACGCAGTGGCGCCAATGAACGCACTAAGGAAACGAGAGGACACAATCCGAATACACGACGCCAACCTGTCAACGGCACAAACGCTAGTCGGAGCGCGGCTCATCAGCAGCAGTGTGTGCTTTGCTTTGGTGGAGGCGCTCAGCATGTTCGATGCTATCAGTGGGCAGGTCTTCTGAGTAGCCATCAAGCACAACACTTGCAGCGCTTCGGTTGTAGCGCCTTTTTATGTAGTCAACATATCTGGTTAGGATTAGTTCGAATGTTTCACCATTCTTCCACATAGCCAGGTGGAGAATAAATCTACCACCAATGACGAAAGTTGCCCCTTCCAGGTTTACCTCCTTCAGTGGTGTGAACAATTCATATAACACTGACTTGGGAGTCTGACTTGGGAGTGCAAACTGTGTATAGTCTTCTTGGGATATTTTCTTTTCAAGGCCCATCATGTCTTGTAAATAGAGCTGTACAGATTCAGCATACAGAAAATGCCCACTGGCATGAAAATAGGGTAGCATTTTCTTAAGAGTGGCGAGGTGCAGTTCCCAATCGCCACGCCTCTCAGTGTGGATGAACTCTTTCTAGCTGCGCCGAAGAAAGAGGGGATAGGGTGCGAGCTCATAATCAAATAATTTTATAAGCTGTTCATCGGATTTATTGAGGAGTGCTATCCGGTTCCATGGTTCACTGGTACACCCTTCCATCAATGGCCACCTTAGATCTGAATACATGTATACTCATTACTCTTTTTCTCGGACAAACTTGATGTTGTCAAAAGTTTAATCAACCAGAGTGAGCATTGAGGAACTGCCAATTTCAAAGGCTCTGTGCCAACTGATTGAGTTATCTCAGAATGCCTGACATAAAAAATAGTAACAGGAAAAGAATCATGAAACTGAAACCACCCAATAAACTTCTGAAGACCTGCATCGTCATTCTGTATCCCTCGCATCAACATGTATTGCTCACAAACCTCTTCAATCTGCTGGGTCACTGCAGTAACAGCTGGCATGGTCAGAATCCCTGTACTCAGAATACTGTCTGAAATGCCGCAACTGTGAATGAGCCCGCCAGTACTTTCAAATGAGCGCATTGGTGTCTTTCCAGTCGTCATGTCAGACCATAACCCACTCTAAAACTAATCAGACCTTCTGATAGTAAACCACCCACTGAGTGCAAACTGTGTATAGTCTTCTTAGGATATTTTCTTTTCAAGGCCCATCATGTCTTGTAAATAGAGCTGTACAGATTTAGCATACAGAAAATGCCCACTGGCATGAAAATAGGGTAGCATTTTCTTAACAGTGGCGAGGTGCAGTTCCCAATCGCCACGCCTCTCAGTGTGGATGAACTGCTTCATCAGAGTAGTCATGTCCAAGTAGATAATCCATAACTCAAGAGTGGGATCATTTACCTCCAGCTCTTCAAGTTTCTGTGCCAATATCTGCTTCAAAGTTTCATGATCAAGGGTTTTCAAGGGACTTGTTGATGCAGACGGCCTCTCAAGGCGCTAATCTGTTCTCTCATTTCACTCATTCTAGTGAAGATGACGTGCGAGAGCCAAATTGCAAAGGATATGTACACGAACTGCCCTTGCATAAGCACGACCAGCTATCATTTTGGCTCTTGATACTTGCGCATAAGTAACACAGAATATCTCTTACAGCCCATTTCTACTCACAATGTAGCCTATGGCTCCCAAGAATGACATGAAAAGATGAAACCGTGCCAACCGTACTATGACCATTCCCAAATGGGAGTCTGGAGGAAAAGACACCACTATCTCACATGCCTTAAGATAAAATCAAATGCGACAAAAGACATTTTGTTTGATGCTTTTGCATTTGTTAATTCCCTACTCTTCCTCACAACCTACGCTACCAATGTGAGTTGGTCCAACATTAAGGTGAAGCTGTATGGAAATATGGGTGGTCCAGAAAATATGCGTCTGGTCTCATCCAATGCTGAATTTAATGCCGCAAGACTTATAATAGGGCCATGTTTTCGACATTGTTAGTCCTTTACGAGATACAACCGCAAAAATACCCCATCTGCACCACTGCCGGGGGGAACCTAGGATTGTCATATTGGGCCACAAATGAAGCCATTAAAACAATAAAACCTTTTGTAGTGATTATTTCAGACTTGGACTTCAAGCCTACTAGCCTGTTAAGGCCGCCTGACGTTCTAGACCACTGTTGCGGCGGACATGAGATTGCTCTGATATTTGCTGGATTCGAGCAACTTTCGCATCTTTTGCTCTCTTAAAACTATGCACTAAATCAGAATTATTTGCGGAGCTTATAGCAGTAGTTTTAAATATGATTTCCAGTCCGATTTTATTGTTGTATCTCCACCAAAACTCTCCAGCTAGTCCAGGTGGTATAGGAACTCAAGATCATAAACCACGCGCACGATAACACTGGATCTGAAATGTCACGGAATAATTTATAGACACTAAGGGTTCCGACCATCGCGCCCATGTCGTCTGCATGCTAATCATGTATACCATATTTAAAAATTGTAATAATACTCAAAAAGATACAACTTTCTAAAGTAGCCTACGGTCTTCCTCAGGGCTCAAGCTATCTCCATGACAAATACCATAGGAATCGGTTCAGCGGTAGAGTCGTGAACACTTAACAGACAGTTACTTTCGCATTTATAATTAGTATGGAAGTATGGGCTGGCATCTATTAAACACGTTGAGGAGTGTATAAGCATTGTATTCTAGGTGTTACCCACGGCTGCACTCGCATATCACTGAATTGACGATGTGGGTTTATTGGCCGGGAGACCCCCGTTGTGATGTTCTGGAACCTAATGCAAGTCTTTTTATTTGACGCCGCTTCCGTGACTTGCACGTCGATGATGATGAAAGGATGATAACGCAGAAAAAAATCAACCCGGCGAGGAGTTGAACCGAGGAGCCTATGGTCATGACACAGCAACGCTAACAGCATGGCGACGAACTGCTGACACAACAAAAATGTTATAAGAGTAGCATGGCGCTCAGCGCCTAAAATGTGACGTATTTGTGGCTGATATTAGTATGGGAGTTTGGATTAAAGACGTAGAGGATTGTATAAACATCATATTCATTACGTTGAATTGTATTATGTAGAATACATCAGACAATAAAAGCATTTTAACAAATATGATAAAGTTCAAAAGCTAGAGAATAAATAGCTTTTTCAAAGAGTCGTTATTGTTCAGTATTTTGTGTTGTATTCTTGGGATCAATAAATATGCTGTACTACACACTTTCTGAAACAGCCTGTGTTCTTCCTCAGCTCTCAAGCTATATCCGTATCAAAATTTATCAAAAACGGTTCAGTCATGAAAGCGTGACAGACAGTTACTTTCACATTTATGATATTAGAATGGAAGTATAGATGTATCACTGCGAAAAGTCTGACGTTACTGTTAGCATTGTCTGCAAGGTCATTAGCACAAAGATGAACAGCAAGGGCCCCAGTACACTTCCCTGCGCTATACCCGAAGTTGCTTACACATCTGTCGACGACTCTCCATCCAAGACAACATGCTGCATTCTCTCTACCAAGAAATTCTCAATGCAATCACAAATTTCGTTTGATATCCCGTACAGCTGTTCTTTCAGAAGTGTAGATGTGATGCTGAGTCAGAAGCTTTCCGTAAATCTGAAAATACTGCATCTACCTGACTATCTTGATCCATGACATGTAATGCGAGAAAAGAGCGAGTTGGGTCACACATGACTGATGTTTTCGGAATCCATGCTAGTTGCCATTGAGGAGGTCATTATGGTCGAGATACAACAATCGAGCCTAGACTGTGTTCTAAGTTTTGCAAGAAATAGATTTCCAGGATATTCGGCGGTAGTTCTCTTGATCACTTCTGTTACACTTCTTGGCATCGTTTTTTGTTCGAGAGTTCTACGAGAGATTATAGTTAACATTGGGGCTAATTTAGCTGAGAATTCGGTATAGAATCTGATGGAGATCCTGTAAGGCTCTGGAGCTTCGTTCAATTTTAGTGATTGCAGCTGTCTCTCAACACCACCGACGTTAATATATACACATACACAGATGGAAAAACTCGCAAGAACAAGGGGAGTTGTGCAACGACGTTTCTACATCTGAAGGATGATTTCTTTTCAGATTCCGCGTCAGTCGTATTAGAGCGGTGTTAGTGGCACAACTATGAGGATGTAAATTAGGTTTTCTTTAAATAGGCGCCGTAACGGTCGTGTGAGCGTCAGTTTCCTTTGAGATTAGACGTGATGAATTGATGTCAATCAGGAAAGCCTTTAAGGCGACAAAGACACCGTTATTAACACCTCACTAAATTTGAACGTGGTCGTGTAATAACACTAGAACGAGGACGTTTAATAGGACTACGAGAAGCTGGAGGTTTCTTCTGCGATATTACATAAAGACTTAGCAGGAATGCACCCACTGTAAACGATTACTGGCAGTGGTGGTCACGAGAGAGTACGGTCGCAAGAATACCGGTCTCCAGACGGTCACGTGACAGTACTGAAGCCCCCTATTACACGATGCGCCTAATCCGTACACCTACGCACCAGCGCCCCAAGCGGGCATGTCTCTAACTACGTACTAGGTCAGGTAGACCTATTACAGCATTACACAATCTACGCGGGATATGCCTGGCGTACATGCGCAGTAGACTGTAATAAAGCGCGAAACGCAAACAGAACTGTCTGATATCTTGTAAAGTCGTTCGTTCTACCGCGCGAAATACAAGGGGTGCCGTGTGGAATATTGGAACTGTTTTTATCATTATTTATTAAGTGATTGTTATTCTCTTATGTAGGTTACTACTGTTCTGAATTACAGAAAATGGCTCAAATGGCTCTGAGCACTATGGGACTTAACTTCTGAGGTCATCAGTCCCCTATAACTTAGAACTACTTAAACCTAACTAACCTAAGGACATCACACACATCCATGCCCGAGGCAGAATTCGAACCTGCGACCGTAGTAGTCGCGCGGTTCCAGACTGTAGCGCCTAGAACCGCTCGGCTACTCTGGCCGTCTGAGTTACAGACTCAACAGTTAGTTTTATATTGCGACACTTGGTTACACAGGTGTAACTATACATAAATTTACGTTTATACACCAGTTTGCACATGGAGGACCCACTTGTTTTTGGAGCTATTACTCTGGGCAGTGGCAGTAAATCCACTTATTAGGGCACGAAAAGCCAGACGTTGTTGACCTCGATCCTGGCTGGAAAGAAGGAACGAGCGTAGGGGATTATATTCGCTGCTTATGAAAGAACTGACTCCCGAAGATCCGCAAGAATTTCGGAACTTCGTGAGGATGGATGTGGCCTGTTTCGAGAAGCTGCTGTTAATGATGAAGACGGCTTTGGCAAGTGTGACACAGTCATGAGGGAAGCTATCTCACATTCTCGAAAGTAAGAATTAAATCATGTGTTTATACGTTATGTGATCATACCAGCCTAGATCACTGACGAAATACCGGTAAACGCCCCGTTATGTTGCAGGCTGGTTGTAACATTATGTTTCCTGGCGAATGGGGAATCTTTTAAGAGTCTGGCTTTTAGCCACAGAATAGCACAGCCCACCATTTCAAAAGTTGTTGTTGACGTATGCACTGCAATTTGCAGCACTTGAAAGGACCAATACTTAAAGGTTTACTTGTGTTATTTTTCCAAATTTTGAATATAAGGTATATAAGTGCTACTCAGAGTTTTTCTGCCCTCATCTATCGCACTGTGCGAAACTGCGCGCACTTTGTCGCCTATCACTGCCAGTTTATCTTTTCTGGCAAGCTGAAATAAACAAGAGATGCAATCAAAACAAACATGAACTTTCGTAAGCTAAGGCATTACGATACAAATCGAAAATCACCGTATGGCGTTATATGCATATTACTCAGAAAGAAACTATTGCCGACGTATCGTATTAATACAGCGAGTCACATGTACACCTTTCCTCGCTGTATGCCTGAATCAAGACACTTAACGCCTCTTTGCTCCATTTCATTTCTAGAATACGAAGTAATCAACAGAAATAATGCTTTCACAAACAGCTAGTATAAAAGAAAGTCTATTGGTAAAAAAATATGTTTTTCTCTGCATTTATGAAAACCTACTTACTGAAAAAAACGGAAAATCCCCAACACGAAAATCTGAAATGAGCTACTAGCCACCAAGCAGTAAGCAAATAACAAAACACTACAGTAGCTCTTCTGCGCATGCGCGCGCTATCACTGCCTAGTGCGAATGCGCGGGTTGACGGCAGTTTGGAACTGCTCTCTATCCTGGCGCGCGGATTACGTGTCTGCTAATTTTCGTAGTTTCACCCGTTCGACCGCTAGATAGCTGTCGTGCCAGACCAGTACCGTTCGCGGCGGATCGTCGTGTAATACCCGCTTGAGAGGGAAGCCATCGTGTTCGGCGTATGGCTCTGGGCGCATCGTACTGAATCTGCAGCAGCAATTTCACCAGCAGCTGGCACCACAGTGACACAACGAACTGTTACAAATCGGTTACTTACGGAGAGCTTCGAGCCAGGCGCCCTGTAGCGTTCATTCCACTGACCCCAAGTCACCGCCATTTGCGACTTCAGTGGTGTCAAACGAGAGTTCATTGGAGGGTGGGTTGGAACTATGTGTTTTCTGATGAAAGCTGGTTCTGCCGCGGTGCCAGCGATGGCCGTGTGTTGCTTAGGAGGAGGACAGCTGAGGACCCGTCGGCGTGCTAGATACATTGGACGTACACCTGGAGTGTTCTCGTGGTTTTCCCACGCATCCCGACTGCAAATTTCTACGTCAGTCTCGTGATTCGGCTTGTGCTCCCATTCCAGGCCGTGTTTTCCACCATAATAACGCCCGCCAACATACTGCTGTTGTAACCTAATATGCTCCACTGCGGTTCGATATCTTGCCTTGGCCTGCTCGATCACCAGATCTGTCTCAAATCGAACACATATGAGGCATTATCGGATGACAACTCCAGCATCATCCACAATCAGCAATAATCGTCCCTCTATTGACCAACCAAGTGGAACAGGCATGGGACTCCATCTGCCACCTGTACATCACAGTGCATGCACGTTTTCATGCTTGCATTCAGCATTCTGGCAACTGCACATGTTATTAATTTACCATCATTTCAAATTTGCAGTGGTTTACCTAGTACTTAAATTATGTCACACTTCACATTTGCAATAGTGTATCTCGTACTTAAATTATCTCGTACTTCAAATGTTAATCACTTCAATATGTTACCTAGACAAATGTATTCCCGAAAATTCATTACTCTACGTTAATTATTTTTATTTCATCAACATATATGTTAAGTCAAAACGGACCTTACAGCCTTGGAATGATACAGAAATTTACTGAGATAACTTAAAGTATCTGTAGATGTGTCAGTTTCTAGCAAGCAAGTGTCGTCTATCTCTAATAGCCACACAATCTTCTTTTCCTTTGTACTTCATAAATTATGTTTCATCGTGTCCCTATTTTTCTCCGACGAGCGGTCTAAGGCGCTGCATTCATGGACTGTGCGGCTGGTCCCGGCGGAGGTTCGAGTCCTCCCTCCGGCATGGGTGTGTATGTTTGTCCTTAGCATAATTTAGGTTAAGTAGTGTGTAAGCTTAGGGACTGATGACGTTAGCGGTTAAGTTCCATAAGATTTCACACACATTTGAACATTTTTTCCTCCTCCTCCCTTCACCATCAGTCTCCCTCATACCCTCTGCTGCTAGCACTCCTATCTAAAATCTGTCTCTATCATAATGTCTAATTATAGCATTACTTATCATCTACGAATATAAACTGTATATGTATGTATTTCTCCAAGTGTGCCTTTATAATTGTTAATTTCACCTTTTGTACTAGATGTAGTTTAACATGCCTACTAAAACATATGAAAGTAAAATGAGTAGAATGCCTGTTTAGATGTAAGAGAGGCCTGATGGCCCTAATCTTGCCAGGTTAAATAAATAAATAAATAAATAAAAGTGGCAGCTTAGTTCACTGTGACTGCCGTTTGTGATCCCATCGGTAATCCATTTCCTGCTACATTCGTTGCAGCAGATCGGGAGTAACTTCTGCAATGGCAACGTAGGTTCGATTTTTCAGGTTGGCTAAATTGTTTGGTACAGGAGGAACATGCACACGGTCTCAAATGAAACTCGAGAGAAAGAAATTCAGTGATGTCATATCTGGGAACAAGATCGTCATGCGATTGGCCCTTCAGGGCTATTCCACCGACCGGGGAATCAATTATCGAGGAAACCTCGAAGGAAACGAGGTGGTGCACCGCCTTGCTGGTAGTAAACCATTCCGTCTTGGTCATCTTCGCCAATCTGTGGAATTATAGTTTTCAGGCACTTCCAGATACACAATACCAGTAACAGTTTTTTCCATGAAGAAGAAAGGGCCATACACTTACAGTTTGCTAAGGGCACAAAACACATTAACTCTGGGGATGTCACTAACGTATTCCAGGGTTGCAAAGTTCTAAAGTTGTGGGTTTTCACCATACCACTGGTATGAAATGTTGACTCATCGCTGAAGATTATTGTGTTCCGGAACGTCTCGTCGTCCTCTCCCAGAAACGTTTCCGCACAGGATTCCCCTCGAGCAACCTTATCTTCATTACTAATGTGTTGTGCCATTGTGAATGTGTATTCTTTCCAATCTACGCATTACTCGACAAACAGTCTTTTATGGACTGTCAGTCTCGCGAGTAGCACGTCGCGCTGACTTTTGTGGACTGCGGGCAAAGCTCTCCCTAAGTTCCACATAATCATCAACGGACGGGCGGCCTGGTGATATGGAAAGGCCGTTAGTGTAACCGAAGTTAGTGTCCAGACACTCATGGACGAGGCTCAGACTGAAAATGAGGGTAGCAAAGCAAAATCAGTTATGTTAAACTCTATTTTCAAATGTCCCTTCAAAAATGAAAATCCATTAGTATTGCTCCAAGTTATGAACTACTGGAAAGATGATGGAGCCGGCCGCTGTGACCGAGCGGTTCTAGGTACTTCAGTCCAGAACCGCACTGCTGATATGGTCGCAGCGTAGAATCCTGCCTCGGGCATCGATGCGTGTGATGTACTTAGAACTACTTAAACCTAACTGACCTAAGGACATCAAACACATCCATGCACAAGGCAGGATTCGAACCTGCGACCGCAGCAGCAGCAGCAGCGCTGTTCCGGACTGAAGAGCCTAGAAACCGCTCGGCCACATCGGTCGGCATTCCTTATACAGAAAGAAGTAAAAAAATGTCTAGTTAACATGGTGTCTATGATGTAAACTTTAAGAGCTATGAGCACTTATTCATCTTCACTAGAGGCGAAACATTTCTTCTGCTGAAGAAGTGCTCGTATGTCTTAAGGTATGCTCTTTAGAGCTTTTGTTTGCTAGAGATTTTTACTTTTTTCTGTGGAATGAACCTATCTCTGAATTTTATCGGTGGTGTTTTTTGGGACAGCTATATACGGGCTCGTGGTCTTGCGGTGGCGTTGTCGCTTTCCCGCACGAGGTCCCGGGTTCGATTCCCGTCGGGGTCAGGGATTTTTTCTGGCTCCAGATAACTGGGTGTTGTGTTGGGCCGGCTGGTGTGGCCGAGCGGTTCTAGGCGCTACAGTCTGGTACCACGCGACCGCCACGGTCGCAGGTTCGAATCCTGCCTCGGGCGTGGATGTGTGTGATGTCCTTAGGTTAGTCAGGTTTAAGTAGTCTAAGTTCTAGGGGATTGATGACCTCAGATGTTAAGTCCCATAGTGCTCAGAGCCATTTGAATCATTTTTTTGTTGTGTTGTCTCCATCATCATTCATCCCCATTATGGTCGGAGGAAGGCAATGGCAAACCACCTCCGCTAGGACCTTGCCTAGTCGGCGGTGCAGGTCTCTCGCATCGTTCCCTGCGCTCCTCGGAGTATGGGACCTCATAATCATCATATACGGGCTGAGTCCAAAGGTACTTTACAACTTTGTAATGATACAGAAATATGTTGAGATAACTTACAGAATCGGTTGATGTGTCATTTTGCATCCAACAGCCTCACACAGTACATCAGAACCCCACTCAGCCACCAGGAGCGCCGGCGTAGTGCACAATGAAAATGGCTACTTTCAGTCGTTCGGAGCGTGCTGTGTGTTTTCGTTTCATGACACGAAATCTGCAACAACTGATCGGCCTAAATTTCGCACCGAATATACTAAAGAACCTCCAAGCAAGCCTACAGTTTACTCTTTGGCACAAGAATTCCTTTGGGTCTTGTGAGGGATCCTTCGATAACTCTCTCCTACGGTAGTCGCTGAAGGCTTTACGCATTGCTCTCGTGACAGCCAAACACGTTTCATTCAGCATCTCCCTATCTCCAGCCATATGCTTTGTTTTACAGTAGTCATGCAGTAGTTTCTATTTCTTTATAAGTTTCTTTCCAGTATCCGTCTGCTTAGCTGGGTGGTGATGTGCTTGCCTCCCAAGCAAGAGGGCCCGGGTACGATTCCCGGCCGGCTTGGAGATTTGCGGCGCTCGTGGACTGGATGTTGCGTCGTCCTCATTATCATTTCATCCTCATCACCGACGCGCAAGTCACCCATTGTGGCTTCGAATGAAATAAGACTTGCAATTGGCAGCCGAACTTCCCCGATGGGGCCTCCCGGCCAACGGTGCCATACGCTCATTTCATTTTTTTCTTTCCAGTGACTGTATAATGTGGAGGGTTCTGTCCTCAGAACTGTTCTTCTAGGTACATACGTATCAAGCGGATGTCAATTATTCTTCTAAACCTGAGACACAGCTGTCAACATACTCGTCTCTAACATTTATGTTAGAGTCCCTAATTGAGATATGACACTACTGCTGAAAATATAAATCATTCTATTTCTGTTAGTAGCCCTTTGTACTCTGATTATCATTGTTTCTACAACTGCATCATGTTCATTGAAACCAGTTTCAAAGTGGACATCTTCAAAGGAGTCAGGTCTACTCGTTGCTATTAGAGCCAATGTATCTCCACCATAAGTGGGTTTCCGAAGAATCTGTTCTATGTACTTCTCCATTGCTGTTCATTGGTAAGTGCATTAATTGAGAACTCATAGATTGATTTGACTAATTTTTTAATGTTCCTAATAGTCGTAAAAATTTTTTAGGGGAAGAAAAATTCGAAAAGTTGCCAGGAAAATTGGAAAATTCGGGAAAACTTAAAAATGCTTTTTTCTATGGATTTTTGTATGAACTCATGTATGAAATTGGAAAATATATGAAATTGGAAAATTCGGGGAAAACTAAAAGTGCTTTTTTCTATGGATTTTTGTATGAACTCAGTCGTAACTTCGGTTCGAACGAGATACATGCGTAATTGCGTTTTTGTTTTGTTATGGTCCTGGAAAAGTTTACAGGCAAAAAAAATTTCGGGACATTTACAAAAACAAGTCGAAAAATTGGCACACAAATTCGCACACACATTGCAAAAATCTTGCGACACATCTGGAGGATTCTTTTTTGTTTTGTTCGTTATCCTCCCAGGATGGAAATGACTAAATTGCATGTTTTCAGCTTACTTTTCTTACTACATTCGTGTTGCCTCGCGATCTGTCCAGCAAAGACAGCCGATTGTCAAATTTTTAATGAAGCTAATCGGTTACATAGTGACCAAAATTTGACTAAGTTGTTTATTTTCCGTTGAACCGCGGTTGTGTTGTAAGTTCATCGTAATCGTTTAATGAAATTAATTAAGTTTCGTCGTTTCATCTCAAACAAATTTACAGATTTACCTACGAAACAGTGTGAGGTTTTAAGTGACAAACGGTTATACAGTAACAACAAAGAAAATTAAATGTCCATTTTCAGTTTAATTGTGATTATTGGCATCACACATTGTGTCGCAATCGACACAATTCACTTGAAATGATACAATTTAATGGCATTGCAGTGCGGAGCAATTTAGGTTGCAGAGCTCGCATCGCTACAAACCAAATGAATTTTCGACCTTCAAATGGTTCAAATGGCTCTGGGCACTATGGGACTTAACATCTGAGGTCATCAGTAGCCTAGACTTAGAACTACGCAAACCCAACTAACCTAAAGACATCACGCACATCCATGCCTGAGGCAGGATTCGAACCTGCGACCATAACAGCCGCGTGGTTCCGGACTGAAGCGCCTAGAACCGCTCGGCCACAGCGGCCACCATTGAAATTTGGACAGGACAATTTCGGTCGGGTAAGCTGCGAGGGTCGTTCAATAAGTAATGCCCCTCAATTTTTTAAAAAAAGCTATTAATATATATAGACAAACGTCCTTGACCGTGCTTCACATCTGACGTTTGTTCTGTGCACTGGTGAAGTTTTGAACCGTTCTGGCAGATGGCAGAGCCATAGTACAACGTCAAAATGGCGTCTACGTACTAGTCACAAGCAGCGTGCTATTATTGAAGTCTTGTGTGTAGAAAAAGAAACCGCGGTGAACATCCATGCTGCAGTTGATAGGAGTACAATTGGGCGATGGGTAAAAAAAGTTAAAAGTTACAGCCTCAGGAAATGCAGAAACAGAGCTCCGAGATCATCCACGCTCGGGACGTCCTGTCACAGCTACTGCTCGAGACATGCTGAATTGTGCGGATGCCATTATTCGTACCGACGGCGCATCACACATGGACAATTGGCCCTGCAGTTATCGGTTAGTATTGGAATTGCGCCTGCAATGATCGAGACTCTCGGATACTCAACGAGGTGCTCACGGTGGTTTCCACGAATGGACACAGCGGACCACAAGATTCAAAGAAAGGCATTTCATCTAAATTGTTGGACACAAAGATTCTCTTTGAAGATGACAAGAGTGGCAGTCATGCAGTAAAAACATGGCTACGTCTACAGGACAAGACCTTTTACCAGCAGCGAATACATGCTCCTCCACAAAGTTGGGGCACAGCCATAGAACGTGATGGAGACTACGTAGAAAAATAGGACATGGACGAGACCTGTTGATGCGTTTTGTTACCAAATTCTGGCTCTTAACAATAAATACGTTCTGAGAAAAAAAAATTGGGGCATTACTTATTGAACGACCCTCTTAGTTCAGTAACGTTTCTTAGTACGATATATCACGCTCACAACTTATAAAGCTTTAATTTTCCTGACTGACTGTTAGTTAGTTGAAGTCTCCTCGGATGGTGACCTTATGATTCGGGAACTTATATAGTAGGGAACTTAGGTTTTCTCTAAAATTTTCGGTTACATCTGGAGGTGAGTCAGATGGTCGACAGAAGGTCCCGACTATAACCTGACGGTAATTACCCCAGAGGGTTGAAATGTAATTTTTTGGGGGGTAAAAACAAAGGTTTTGAACGTGTTTAGCTCACTATTTGGTAAGACGGTAATAATGATTACGTAAGTTACCAACAATCAATTCTGTTTTTTTTTTTTTTTCCTTTTTCTTTTTTCTTCCCATATCCTAGCATTAATGCATGACGCAATTTGGCGAGTGTGTTACAGGTTGTGAAATGAATGGATTAATTTCATCACACATTACACCCACTATACACGCACTTAGCACCAGGCACCCGTGAGAGTGAAACTGAGACATAAACATCACATGTTCTTAAATAGCTCATGAAAACGTCTTCTCAGAGTTATAGATGTTGCCTCAGTAGAAAAGAAATTGCTTCATTATTCATATCGCAACTATTGTAAGTAGGCTGTTTATGTTTTCTTATTGGCAACGTTACGTAGCGCTCTGTATGAAAATCACTGGCTGTGCTGAGTGCAGTCTGTGGCTAGTTTGCATTGTTGTCTGCCATTGTAGTGTTGGGCAGCTGGATGTTAACAGCGCGTAGCGTTGCGCAGTTGGAGGTGAGCCGCCAGCAGTGGTGGATGTGGGGAGAGAAATGGCGGAGTTTTGAAATTTGTAAGACTGGATGTCATGAACTGCTATGTATATTATGAGTTTTCAACACTATTAAGGTAAATACATTGTTTGTTCTGTATTAAAATCTTTCATTTGCTAACTATGCCTATCAGTAGTTAGTGCCTTCCGTAGTTTGAATCTTTTATTTAGCTGGCAGTAGTGGCGTGCGCTGTATTGCAGTAGTTCGAGTAACGAAGATTTTTGTGAGGTAAGTGATTTGTGAAAGGTATAGGTTAATGTTAGTCAGGGCCATTCTTTTGTAGGGATTATTGAAAGTCAGATTGCGTTGCGCTAAAAATATTGTGTGTCAGTTTAAGCACAGTCAAGTATAATTGTTGAAAGGGGACGTTTCATACTATAAACGAACTAATTGACAGACAAACATAAAAGTAACTATTTAATGGCTACTACACTGTTGTACGGCCTACACTTTATTATTATTACTGCCTGAAGTTTTCCACTTTTTACCATTTCAGAAGTAGAGTCGAGCAATCAAGTGATTTACAAACAGTAAGTATAGTGTACGCATTGTAATTTGTTTGAATTTTGTTGGGGGTGCAGAGTGTGGGTGAAGCAGGCGTCGTTAGGTACAGGAGTACGTGAAATGTATTTGCGAATATGGACAACCATCAGCTCTATAATGGAATGAGAACAATGAAAATTTGTGCTGGACTGGGACTCGACCCTGGATTTCCTGCTTATCGTTCATTATGTATATCCCTGTATACAAGGGAGACACTTAAACTGAAAGTCGCTTGTCCGCTTGTCAGCGGATAAAACGATATTGCAGTACCTGTGTTATTCAGAAATACTACGTGTAGTTCCAACGGACGTGCATGAATTTAAAAGCGCAGGTTGTAGACACGTGGTTGACGACGTATGGAAGTTTAGATCTGGCTGTGAGTTGTGCTCAGATAACCTAATGGTAAGGCTGAGGTATTTTGCCTCCTTAGATCGCAATTAACTTGATGGATTAGATTAATGTACGGGGTGTTCAAAATGTCTCTCCGCAGTGCCGTATGATTGTTCGCCTGCCTGGGTTACTTTCCTTCAAGTGGACTCTGCCAACATTCCACTGTTTCGTTTATCTTTGGTGTGTATCGTTACGTGTTGACGTGAACGTTTAAGTTGAGTTCCTTTGTTCGTTTGTTTCGTTTTTGTCACTGTTAAAATGCTAACCATTTAAGAACGTGTGTTTTTTTTTAGTTAAACAAGTGTTCAAAGCTGGCGGTAAATACACAGTTTCAGTTCGTCAAACATTTAATTCAGTTTTCCCGGAGGCAATACTCCCACATTGTGATACTGTGCGATATTTGATTAACAAATTTCGAAGTACGGGTTCAGTGACAGATGCACCGAGAAGTGGTCGTCCTAGCGTTTTGTCTGAGGATAAACTACTAAATATTTCCGATAAAATGTCCACGAGTCCGCACAAGTCAGTAAGAAAACTCGCCCAGGAAATCGATGTTAGTGTCGGAAAGGCTCACACAGCTGTAAGGAAAAAACTAGAAATTTTCCCATACAAAGTGACAGTCGTGCAAGAACTGAAAAACACTGATCATGGCAAGAGACTGCATTATTGTCAATGGTTCAAAAATTTCGCTTAACAAAATGGAATGAATATTCTTAATGAAACGTTTTTCAATGATGAGGCGTGGTTTCATTTATCTGGGTACATGAACTCGCAAAATTCTCGTATGTGGAGTACTGCAAAACCATTGTGTATTCATGAGGAACCACTTCACTCTGTGAAAATAGGAGTTTGGATTGCAATTTCTAGACCTCGAGTTGTGTGTCCCATATTTTTCAACGAAACAATAAACGCACAATGATACTGCAGTGATAGTCTGTACCCATTCATAGCAGAACTTGTGTTAAGCGAAATACTTAAGGGTTATTTTCAACAAGATGGTGCAACCGCGCATACAGCTCGCGTTTCAATGTCACTGCCTGCTGCTGTTATTGATGATCGCATAATTTCACAAGAACTTTGGCATCCACGATCACCTGACCTAACACCACCTGACTTTTTCTTCTGGGGTGCAGCGAAAGCAACTGCCTATAAAAACCGTCCAAAATCCATCGATGAATTGAAAACTGCAATATCCACTTTCACTGCTTCTGTTAAAGAAGAAATGTTATAGCTTGTGTTTGGAAACATGATAAGACGAATTGAATTGTGTATTCAGCAACAGGGCGGACACTTTCAACATTTAATGTGAAAATTTGTAAGTAAAAATGAATATTCGATAAATTCATAACTCGTATTTCACTGAGTTTCATTTCGGTATATTCACTGTGGCATACGGCATGTGCGGTTAACAATCATACGGCACTGCGGACAGATTTTTTGAACACTCTGTATTTAAATACCATTTGGGATCGAAGGTTAGGTAGGGTTATCAGTTTATTAACCATACTGGTTGATGCTATACAGCTTCACACTAGCAACTGTAGTACTGCATGCTTTACAAAAGTAATTTTTGCGCTGGCTAGCATAGTGAGGAGGGGATGAAGAAGACACGAACTTCGAGCAGGTTGGGGGCGCGCTGGGAGTTTTTTCCCAGCGGATGAAGACCATAGTTTTACAGCCCGACGCAAACCCGTACTGTGGACAGCCCAGCGAGGGTCGCCTTCCATTGTCAGACGTGCAGCTGAAAGTTGAAAGTGGGCAGTAAACAAGATTCGCCTGCAATTTTTTCAGCCCCTTTGGAACGTGTCTCCTGTCGCTATACAGGCGCCCAGGAGTCAACGGTTAAGAATTCTTCCCATGCGGAATGGGTAGCATCCCCCCCCCCCCCCCCCCCCTCCTTGTATCCAGGAGGCCCTGTGATTAGCTAAGCCTGAGAGTCCACGTTAGTAAACTGACGTTTGCTGACTACGGGGTAGAGTGGGTCTCCAGCCGACACATATCGCTACAGAGCATATAATTTGTTTGAGACATTACTGGTAACGCGTCCAGTGATCACTCGTGCCAACTGTGTCACTGGAAGCATAATCGTTTTGTTTCTCTGCGAGCAGAGGAACGAATCGGTGTTTCTCAATGTTGCTTTGGCATACCGTGCTTGAATAACTTCGAACGCAGTAGTTTGTAGGTGCAACCACATGCCCTCTCTGTAGTTAAATTCACATCTGCATATCGTACTCCGTCTCCACGACGACCGCAGCCTTCGGCAGATCGACGCGCCAGGCGTGCTCTCCACTAGATTGTTTATGGTGATACACCTGTAAGTGGGGCGGCTTGAGGCATAGGGAACCATAACAATAAATGTGTTCAGTTCTACTAAACTGTTTCTAAACTGAAACTTCCTGGCAGATTAAAACTGTGTGCCGGACCGAGACTCGAACTCGGCACCTTTGCCTTTCGCGGGCAAGTGCTCTACCAACTGAGCTACCCAAGCACGACTCACGCCCCGTCCTCACAGCTTCACTTCTGCCAGTACCTCGTCTCCTACCTTCCAAACTTTACAGAAGCTCTCCTAAGCCATGTCTCCGCAATATCCTTTCTTTCAGGAGTGCTAGCTCTGCAAGGTTCGCAGGAGAGCTTCTGTAAAGTTTGGAAGGTAGGCGACGGGGAGGTACTGGCAGAAGTGAAGCTGTGAGGACGGGGCGTGAGTCGTGCTTGGGTAGCTCAGTTGGTAGAGCACTAGCCCGCGAAAGGCAAAGGTCCCGAGCTCGAGTCTCGGTCCGGCACGCAGTTAAAATCTGCCAGGAAGTTTCATATCAGCGCACACTCCGCCGCAGAGTGAAAATCTCATTCTGTTTCTAAACTCTTCGTTATAAGTGCTAGTTAGGGTGGAGGTTTTGACTAAAAACGAGGCTGGGTAGTACAACCATTTCCTGTCGCGAAAATGGGGGGGGGGGGGCACCATTTTTGTATAGAAGATAGGTGTTTCGCCAGTCTTAAACTCAGTCTGACCAGTAGAACGAAATAAATGTTGGAATTGTACAGATTCCATTTTGATATTTCCTTAATTTTTTTGTAATGAACATCTTGATCCTACTACTCTTACTTAACTAGGATTAGTCTTTACCCCACTGATCCTGAACAGGTTATTTAAGAACATGAATCAGTTAGGCTCAATTAAATAATTTTTGTCTTACGTCAGAGGGCAGTCAACCATAGTAGGGCTTGTCAGATTGCAACACATTAAAATCACGACCAATCCCAGTGTTACAAGGCGACCGCTCACGATAAGCAGAAAATCTGGGTTCGTGTCCCGATCCGGCACAAATCTTCATTGTTGTCATTCCATTATACAGCTGATAGTTGTCCAAACTCGCAAATGCAAATACATTTCATGTATTCTATAACGACTGTAGTCGCTGCAATGGCTGTTCCTTTGGCCATGCATGGATGCGTGTCCGATGGAACTCTACTTCGTAATCTAGAACAACAAGTGCACTGCAATATCGTAAGTAGAGGAAGCATGTTTTGTAGTTAGTAGATAGTCAGCTATTTGCATCCTGATAAGTAATTTTGGTTCAAATGATTCAAATGGCTCTGAGCACTATGGGACTTAACATCTGAGGTCATCAGTCCCCTAGAACTTAGAACTACTTAAACCTAACTAACCTAAGGACATCACACACACCCATGCCAGAGGCAGGATTCTAATCTACGACCGTAGCGGTCGCGCGGTTCCAGACTGAAGCGCCTAGAACCGCACGGCCACACCGGCCAGCAAGTAATTTTGGATATCACTGATAATGCAGCGCGAATTCATCATTGTATAAAAAAATTGTTAGAACTAAGCCGTACCAATTCTCTTATTCACTCATTAGTTTGTGATTCAACAAAAAACCCACAAAAATCAATCATATATTTTTCGTGATTTTAATAACTGGTTTCAAAGGAAATTGTTTTTCATTCCGAAGTTTAGTATGGTGCCAATCACAATGATGAGCAGGGTGAGGTCCACAGCATTTGAGGGCGGCATCAAAATCTAGCACTTTGTAGCGAATGCTTTAGCAGTTAATCACTAAGATTTTAATACTCACTCCTTTCGATCTTATACTTTTGGGTCCCCTACTGCTATCGTTATCTGGGGTGGATGGTTGTCGCCTAATCTAATACCAGTGTACAACCCACACAAAGTCATTATCTTGTGGTGTTGCAGTTCTTCTCACACACAGTCAGTTCATTGGTCAGCAGCCTCTGATGTGTAACGTAGCGACCTCTGGTGTGCAGTCCACACCTGACCCATCTGGGGGGGGGGGGGGGGGGGGGATCGTACAGTTGTCAGCCGCATGGTGCAAGTAGAAGAAAGCACGATCTGTCTTGTCACATGACCTTCAATGTCTCTGGTTCAAACCTTCCACTAGAATCAGAACCAGGAAGCAACTGTCAATTCTGGGGACAATGCTACAAACTGCGAGCTTCATTTAAACTTTGTGTGTAACGCCGGTCTTCACGAGCTTCTCTGCCAGCCTCTGGCTTGATCCATCTATGACATCGGAGCATAGACGACAGGTATCGTTGGTTAACACATGGACCACGATCTACAGTTTGTTGCACCCCGTTCCATTACTGACTGCCGCCAGAACATCCTCTTGAGCACGTTGAATGAGCCCCCTCCCTCCCTCCTCCCCCATGCAAACACATGGACTGCAACTGAGGTTCCCATCCCTTGCTGCCGTTTCCCTGAGGGATAACATTACACAGGGCCCTTGCACTACCACTACCACAGACACGCCACTCACAGTCAAGTGGACTAGTATTAATAGGGGGAGACAGGATCCACAGGAAAGGTTAGTATTTGAGGTACTTTTGTTATCTCTGTTACGCGAGTCTCGGGAGCTATCCCGACAAACACATTCGCAGCAGCTATCAATCGTTTTGACGGTAGTGGGAGGGATATCCAGCTGCTTACAAGGCAAGTAACTCATTTTGTGTTTGAGAGGACCACGTACAGCGGCGAAGCATTGTGGTTGGCGCAATGTCGTACAAAACAGTAAAGAAATAACTTTAAAATACACTTGCTGATTCTTTCATTTCTGAATCTTTTAAGTTAAAAGGGTTACTAATTCCCTTTAAGAAACGACACAGTAAGTACACAAAATGAGATTTCCCTTAAGACAAAAGAAAAACCTGGGATAAAAGTTGCTAATTTCCTGAAACTTTTTATGAGATCTTAGCCGCCAACGAATTAAAAAATAGTTTGTTTACGATAAATGCAGATAATAGAAACACCTTTTGCAAAGAAAAACTAAATGTAACGTGATACGTTAGTTATAATATGTGCTACAGTAATTAAATCACAAACGCCGATTTATTATGGAGTAGGTTATGCACAACACAGGTAACTTTCGAAAATTCTCAGAGTAGAGAAAAACAACGCCATAAAAATGTCAGCACGGGGTAGGAGATGTGTAATTTAGCGAAATTATCTAGATAATCACAGGTCGGGAATGCACCACTGTTGAGCCATCATTAAACGATAGCCAATGACGAGCACGCAGAAGTGCGTGCATATGAACTAACTTACCCCAGCTCATACCTATAATCATAAAGAGTGTAGTTATTGATTACGTTAATTGAAAATAATCTTTCAGGCTGAACGGTTACTAATCTGTCCAGGGCAACTATCTGCAATAAAATGTGCGTAAACTTTACCTTGAGAATGGTACTAAATCCTGATCTTGGGGAGAAAAATCAGGTTCGGAGAAATTCCACTGGTCTGTGCCACTTGGCCTTTTAGTAATACTTTGCTCCTACAGAATAAAGATCTCGGGAAGAATTGGTTATGTCATTTTCTGCTCAACAGTACACGAGAGCCGTAGTGCATCCGCTTTTGAGTGCACGTGACGAATTTTTTGATGAACCGGAGGTGGGGTGTGGGAGGGGGTGAAGAGGGGCTGGTGGAGGAAGCGGTGACAACAATTTACTTTTTGCATTGCCGAGTGAAGAGAGAGTGTGTAAACCACAACAACGTTACGATATTGCAGTGCCTGCGTTATTCTGATGACGATAAACTGCGAATTCATCTAAAGCACAACAGCGTTGTTTGATTTAAAATTTTCCTTTTCTGCACAAGAGTGCCATCTTGTTTCCTTTCCACATGATAGCATTATGTCAAACTTTCGACTTACGTCCCTGCATGCCACTTTTAACTCTATTGAGACTTAACGTAGCGCTTGTATTTTGTAGAAATGCAAGTTAAGTAAATGTCTTGACCGTTACAATTTCTCCGTTAACAGGTAGGGGAGAGCGGGGAACACTGACCTTCGGGGCACGATTGCCAATTATTATTATTTCGTTGAACTGCCGTCAGAATAAGAAAGTTGGTGGCAACAATACCGTCGTCTTTCCAAAAACGCATCAGAGTAGTTAGATCGCCGAGAGAGTAAGGGCACACATTTTGTTTTCTTTTTAGCGTGAGCAAATTCTGCTTGCTCAACTTGTCTTGTTGTGTACTTCAAGACAATGTTCTTGCTACACGCGTAAGTACAACGATTGAAGCTCATATAGTAAGGATTATTTTGAAACATTATCAGGCAATAAACGTTTAAAGTGTTTTCATAAACGAACTAAAATAATTGCAATATGACGATAGGGCACAATGGCCCACTTAAATAGGGAAACATGGGCCTACATGGCCAACGTGCCCCACTGTCTTCTTTTGCGTGCGTACTTCTAATTAATTTTAATAGGTCCAACGTAATCAAAGTGTAGATTACAACCAGCGTCATTTTTAGGTAACCAAATTGCCTCCTGCATAGATCTTAAACAGGTAGCATCTATGCGATGTTCAATTTTTTTCTTTTTCTATAGCAAAACTCATAGTTTTCGTTCAGATATTTAGATAAAACGATTGCAATATAAAAATTATTACTTATGGGACACTGTAGGACATCTACTTTTAAGTATCAAATCTACGTCTATCTTCGAATGTAGTCAAGATTGTACTCACTGGCGTTCTAACCCGCCCGGATAGCCGCGCTGTCTAACGCGCTGCTTCCCGAGTGGGAAGGCGTGCCGGTCCCTGGCACAAATCCGCCCGGCGCAGTAGTGTCGAGGCCCGGTGTGCCGACCAGCCTGTGGTTGGTTCTTAAGGCGGTTTTCCATCTGCCTCGGCGAATGCGGGATGGTTCCCCTTATTCTACCTCAGTTCATCTACATCTAAATCTACTTTTATACTCCGCAATCCACCCAACGGTGTGTGGCGGAGGGCACATTACGTGCCACTGTCATTACCACCCATTCCTGTTCCAGTCGCGCATGGTTCGCGGGAAGAACGACTGCCGGAAAGCCTCCGTGCGCGCTCGAATCTCTCTAATTTTACATTCGTATTCTCCTCGGGAGGTATAAGTAGGGGGAAGCAATATATTCGATACCTCATCGAGAAACGCACCCTCTCGAAACCTGGACAGCAAGCTACACCGCGATGCAGAGCGCCTCTCTTGCAGAGTCTGCCACTTGAGTTTGCTAAACGTCTCCGTAATGCTATCACGCTTACCAAATGACCCTGTGACGAAACGCGCCGCTCTTCTTTGGATCTTCTCTAAAGACCCTGTGACGAAACGCGCCGCTCTTCTTTGGATCTTCTCTATCTCCTCTGTCAACCCGAACTGGTACAGATCCCACACTGATGAGCAATACTCAAGTATAGGTCGAACGAGTGTTTTGTAAGCCACCTCCTTTCCTGATGGACTACATTTTCTAAGGACTCTCCCAATGCATCTCAACCTGGCACCCGCCTTACCAACAATTAATTTTATATGATCATTCCACTTCAAATCGTTCCGTACGCATACTCCCAGATATTTTACAGAAGTAACTGCTACCAGTGTTTGTTCCGCTATCATACGAGGGCTATCCACAAAGTACATTACGTTTTGGAATAAAAAATAAATAAAGTATTGGAAATTAAGGCACTTATCGTAGCGATGGACGAGCTTGGAAATTCCTTCGTCGTAAAATTCGGCCGCCTGCGCCTTCAACCACGTGGTTAATCAGTAACCCGGTAGAAATACGATTTTTGTGGATTTCCTGGAAAGAGGCACTACAATAAACTCTCAAAGGTATTGCCAAACTCTGCACAACATCAGGAGAGCAATACAAAACAAGCGCAGGGGAAAGGTGGGCTCAAAGATCCTGCTGATTCATGACAACGCCCGGGCCCACACGGCAAATGCCACTCGTGAAGTTCTCGAATCTTTTAAGTGGGAGTTGTTTCCTCATCCGCCGTACAGTCCCGACCTGGCACCGAGCGACTTCCACTTATTCTCAGCAATGAAGAAGTGGTTGGCTATGCAGCGTTTTAATTCCAAAACGTAATGTACTTTGTGGATAGCCCTCGTATAATCATACAATAAAGGATCCTTCTTTCTATGTATTCACAATACATTACATTTGTCTATGTTAAGGGTCAGTTGCCACTCCCTGCACCAAGTGCCTAGCCGCTGCAGATCTTCCTGCATTTTGCTGCAATTTTCTAATGCTGCAACTTCTCTGTATACTACAAAGCCGCATGGAACTTCCGACACTATCTACTAGGTCATTTATATATATTGTGAAAAGCAATGGTCCCATAACACTCCCCCGTGGCACGCCAGAGGTTACTTTAACGTCTGTAGACGTCTCTCCATGGAGAACAACATGCTGTGTTCTGTTTACTAAAAACTCTTCAATCCAGCCACGCAGCTGGTCTGATATTCCGTAGGCTCTTACTTTGTTTATCAGGCGACAGTGCGGAACCGTATCGAACGCCTTCCGGAAGTCAAGGAAAACGGCATCTACCTGGGAGCCTGTATCTAATATTTTCTGGGTCTCGTGAACAAATAAAGCGAGTTGGGTGTCACACGATCTCTGTGTCCGGAATCCATGTTGATTCCTACAGAGTAGATTCTGGGTTTCCGGAAATGACATGAAATGATGTCGGCGATTGCTGCGCAAACACTGTCTCCAAGTACCCAAGTAAACCATGATTTCTCTACTATGCAAACATTTGTGGTTGCACTCGTCTGGTATGAGACGTTCGCGAGGGGGGGGGGGGGGTTCGGTGTGGGGCGGCGGTGGAGTGGGTGGACTGCTCTGGCCTGTTGTGAACCACTGAGGGCTACGGCGTGGCGAAGCCTCTCCGTCGTTTCTAGGTTGGGTTGGGTTGTTGTGGGGGAGGATACCAGACAGTGAGGTCATCGGTCTCATCGGATTTGGGAAGGACGGTGAAGGAAGTCGGCCGTGCCCTTTCTAAGGAACCATCCTGGAATTTGCCTGGAGCCATTTAGGGGAATCACGGAAAACCTAAATCAGGATGGCCGGACGCGGAATTGAACCGTCGTACTGCCGAATGCGAGTCCAGTCTGTTCACCAATTCTCGTAAAATTCTCAATGCAACTTTACTGCTTTTCATAAGGGCATTTTCCTTCTGTACTTCAACTGAATATCGTAGGACCACTTCTCGTTCGAGCTGACCTTCCTTGAAAAACCATTATCCAAAATAATTCTGTCATATATATCATTTACTGATGTTAGAATACAACTGTTGTTATTAAATTATTCATTTAACTTTTGTTTTGTATTACTATTTATTTTATTAGTTATCAAGTCGAACCAATGCCTAGACTATATCACAACAGGACCACAGCTACATTTATTATTTGCAGCGAATTAGCTGCGAAGAATGAAAGCAGACATGTGCAGCTCGACCCAGTGACAACATAGAGCTATTCTTTTTAAACCGAGCCGTACGCAGGTACCGAAAGTACGAGTAACAACAGGTAAAGGCGCAATTGGTTTGCTCCTATAGGACGCTGTTTAAGAACAACTCATCAGCAGAAATCCGTTAGGTACTGTCGCAAGTGCCTCATTTCTGTAGCACGATAAGGGGTGAACGATCAAGCGACAGAAAAACATTGAAGACAACATTTCGGGTCTGTTCTGTAAAGATTCGTACCCACATTGACTGTAGATCAGCACCGAAATTGCTGCCACACCATTGGCCGCTAACACAAATTTCCGCTTTCAATGCTGCGAAGATTATTACGACATTATTCCTTTGCAAATATCGTGAGTTCCATGGTAAGGAGGCCTTGTGTTTAAGGTTACAATATGGTACACGACTGACGAAGTGAGGCTTAACCGTCCACACGTTACATAACTAATTTTAAAAATATACAGAATTTTACTCACCATAAAATTCTGCAGCTGAAGGATTAACAGTATCTTCAAACTAGCATGACGAAAAATATAGAACCTGAATATCTAGAACGCGTAATATTTACAAACGCTGCAAAAATACACCTCCATGTCTCACAACAACAAAAACAGTGGAAATGCCAGGAGCTGCTTATGGGAGTCTTTAGCCTGTATGTGACTCTAAAATCGGCCACTTAAGTGAAACATCGACTGGAAAACATTATTTGTATCTAAATGAGTGGTGTCTGGTCATTCGGACATGGCCGACAGAACACTCCACTCATATACACTTGTAAGAGGTCCGAGCAGATGTAATTTCGATGTATTGCTCATGCGCTGCCTGCGATATGCAAGGTCTCTGACCAGAGAGCAGTGTTGACTGCAGTAGGAACTGTGTAGCTGTAGCAGTAAGTTGTTGATAGTCTGGAGTCTGCTCTGGTCTGGTCTGGTGTATCGTGTTGGCTGGCCCCGCTCGCGGTGCAGCGATGCCGGAGCCTGAGTATTATGGTATAAGGTAAAAAGCAGCCTCGCGCATATGTAGTAATGTTATCTCAAGTTCCATGTAAATGTTTTAAGAATCTCGTAATAATAATCTTCCTCATAAAAAGTAACTTTTAACAACCATTCATTTCAATTTAAAGAATTTACTAATTTCTCCCATCCATGATCATCTCGATTATTGCAATAGAAAAATCAGTTGCTTCCTTCCATAAATAACAGATAGGTCGGCCAGCATTGCACAGAGCTGTGCCGGAAAAATTTATTGTAAGAGCAGATATATCCGGCGACTTCATTGAGGTAAGAATTTTTCCTTTTTTTATTCAGAATGATCTTTCAGGGCCATGACGCAGCACTGCTGTCGTCCAAAATTTACCAGGTTAAATTCACAGTGAATTATTGAAAAGTCATAAGTGAGCGACAATTTAATTGAGAGGTTAGTTACATTGTTTTATTACCAGGTTACTGAATTTATTTTTTTATTGTTATGTTGTACTTAATGTGAACGACATAATTATAATTTTTACTGTTGAGAGGTTTAGGAATTTTTCTGTTTTGAGGTTACGCTATATGTGAATGAATTTTGAGCTTAGATTAAATGAGAAAGAATTTTGTAGGGAGGTTACAAATGAGAAAGAATTTTGTTTTGAGGTTACACTAAATCAGAATCATTATCCATAACATTTATTTATTTATTTTATTTTGTGGGGAGGTTACACACTGAAGCGCCAAAGAAACTGGTACAGGCAAGCGTATTCAAATACAGAAATATGTAAATAGGCAGAGCATGACGCTGCGGTCGGCAACGCCTATATAAGACAAGTGTCTGGAGCAGTTGTTACATCGGTTACTGCTGCTACAATGGCAGGTTGAGATTTAAATGAGTTTGAACGTGAAGTTATAGTCGGCGCATGAACGATGGGACACAGCATTCCCGAGTTAGCGTTGAAGTGGGCATTGTCTCGTATGACAAATTCACGAGCGTACCGTGGATATCAGGAATCCTGTAAAACATTAAATCATCGACATCGCTGCGGCCGGAAAAAGGTCCTGCAAGAACGGGACAAACGACGACTGAGGAAAATCGTTGAACGTGACAGAAGTGCAACCCTTCCGAAAGTTGCTGCAGATTTCAATGCTGGGCCATCAACAAGTGTCAGCGTGCGACCCTTCAACGAAATATTATCCGATATGGGCATGTGGAGACGAAGGCTCACTCGTGTACCCCTGATGACGGCATGACACAAAGCCTTACGGCTCGCATGGGCCCGTCAACATCGACATTGGACTGTTGATGACTGGAAACACGTTGCCTGGTCGGACGAATCTCGTTTCAAATTGAATCGAGCGGATAGACGAGTACAGGTATGGAGACAACCTCATCAACCCATGGATCCTGCATGTCACCAAGGGACTGTTCAAGCTGGTGGAGGCTCCGTAATAGCGTGGGGCGTGTGCAGTTGGAATGTTATGGGACCCCTGATTGGTCTAGATACGACTCTGACGAGTGACACGTACGTAAGCATCCTGTTCGATCACCTGCATGCATTCATGTCCATTGTGCATTTCGACAGACTTGGGCGATTTCAGCAGGACAATGCGAGACCCCACACGTCCGGAATTGCTACGGAGTGGCTCAAGGAACTCTCTTCTGAGTTTAAACACTCTGCCACCAAACTCCCCAGACATGGACATTATTGGGCATATCCGGGATGCCTTGGAACGTGCTGTTCAGAATAGATCTCCACCCCTTCGTTCTCTTACAGATTTATGGACAGCTCTGTGGGGTTAATGGTGTCAGTTCCCTTCAACACTACTCCAGACATTAGTCGAGTCCATGACACGTCGTGTTGCGGCACTTCTGTGTGCTCGTGGGGGCCCTACACGATACTGGGCAGGTGTACCAGTTTCTTCGGCTCTTCAGTGTACCCGACCTTTTGCAGAACTTAGCTTGATGCGACTAGCAAACAGAAGAAAACGGCTAGGAGACGCTACTTGGGTAGTGTGCGGCAAATGGAAATTTGGATTGAGGGGGGAGGGGCGTGCTTGGATAGTCCGTCCAGTGGTGTCTAACCAGTGTGCGAATGTGGCGTAGATGGTTAACGTATCTGCCTAGTAAGCAGGAGAATCCCATTCTCCGTACAAATTTTCGTTTGTCGCTACATTTCTTTTACTGCTCGAATGCGGAAGAGATCTGGATTTCTCCGTTCTGAACATAATCATCATGTGTTCCTAGACATACTGTCCTCAGAGTACAACCATAGAGATTGTCTGGGGGCGAGCAAATTGCTAGATTCTATAGCATTTGTTGTGGTGTCTTTAAAATGTCCAGAACTTGATACATTGGCGTGATACTACGAGTAAATAGTCGGGAAGTTTATTTGGTTTACTTCATCTATCGTTAACTTCCTTAACTGCCTTTGCCATCTATTCAGTGTCATAACATGTATCTATTTAAGAAAGGAGTGAGCGATGTTTTGAATCTAGTCCAACATTTCTGGTTGCCTTTTTGTGTACCTGCTTATATTATTAATTTAATAATAATAATAATAATAATTGTTTCATTTTTTATTCCTTAAGATAGTGTATACCTTTTGCGAACATTTTACTGACAGCTGCCATATTTAGTAATGTAGTCACCACAATCAGTAGAGAGATCATGAGAACTGTGGAACATACCGACGTACCCACTGAGAGCAGAGTCAGTCAAGACTGTACCTGGGCTCTAAGAAGTTTGTCACCACTACGAGGCTCACAGGATGAGTGAAGAATTGGTGTCACTGCCATGGTCAGAGTGGTCCAGTTGGATTCAATATCTCCTTAATAGTTCTTGGGTTCATCGAACTAATATTAAGAATTCTTCTGTGGCATCGTATTTCGAAAGTGAGTGTCGATATCACTATGTGAAGCACTATTACGTTCTCCTCTTCCAAATTCTCAACTTTTTCGTGGAATGTAGTATAGCGTCAGAGCCAAAATTAAAGGCATTTCCCCCTGTTTTTTTATTCAAATCAGTATCGCCGTCATGAAAGCGTCATGTACACACGATGTAGAATAATTAATAAAATATTTGTCGACTGTGAAAAGGCAGTGATCCTTATAAACAATATATTAATATCATTGTAATGAAAAGAAAGATGACAAAGATCCTCATTTATCACGTATTATATAAAAGACGAGACAATGACTAAACCGACCATGCCATTCTATTCCATTCAATTGCACTACATTTCTATCTTGCCTCACTATTAGCTTAAAGTGATTTTGCTTAGTCATCTGAGATGTCGCACATTATTAGGCCTATACGTGTTTCAAGTAATTAAACTGACTTAGTTAATTATATCGTTATTACTTCCTTGAACATTCCCTTGCCATTTTTGTAAAATAGAAAGTGATAAATTTAAATAGGGTAGCTTTTCTTTAGCTATAGGAACTAATTTCAGTTGGCAAGTTAGGCAATATTGTTTTTCGGTCTTTAATTAAAATAGAACCTGCAATCCTTTTTCGTTGTTACGAAGTCAGATAGTCTTTTTGAACTTCAAGATTCACAGAGCTAAAGTAAGTATTATGCGGTCAGAAAATTAAATCAAACGAATTGTTTCCAAGTAAACTGTGGGCTGTTGTTACGTTAAAAATAATAAGGAATAGCCATGAGATTTTCAGTAACTCTACATTTTATTAAAGGCAAATTCAATAACTAATTCAAAGATAAATTTTGGCCCCAGTAAGTACGAGGTTGGTTTGAAAAGTCCTCGGAACGGAATAGAAAAAAATTACTTACATCACTTTAACTTTTTTATTTTTCAATGTAGTCTCCTTGTAGATTAATGCACTTGGTCCAACGATGCTTCAGTGTCTTGATCACATCTAGAAAATGAGTTTCCTCCGGGCCTGAAAATAGTTGCCAACTTCGGCTATCAATTTTTCTTTTGAAGTGAATCTTCGCCCACCAAGAAACATTTTCAGTTTTGGGAAGACATGGAAGCCTGGCAGATTCATATCAGGTGAATAAGGCGGGTGTAGCAACAATTCATACCGTACTTCGTGTAATTTGGCCATGGCGACTGCATGCGTTTTTGATCCAGCGTCAAGATTCGTGGCACCCATCTTGCAGATAATTTTTTCATTCCTAATTCTTCAGTTAAAATGTAATATAATACCCTTTCAGATGACATCTGGCAAGTGTGAGCAATTTCACGCACTTTCAATTGGCGGTCCTCCACGACCATTTTGTGCCCTTTTGCAATGATTTCTGGAGTAGTGACACATCTTGGCCGACCACTGCGCAGATCATCATCTAAGCTCTCCCTACCAAATTTAAATTCATTTGTTCACTTGGAAACAGTTCACTATGAAGGAGCAGAGTCCCCCAGTGTATCCTGGAAATCGGCATGAATGTCCTTTGCTTTCATACCTATCTTTACGCAATACTGCTCGAATCGCGATTTTTTCCATCTTCGCAAATCACTACGCGGGAACAATAACACAGCCACGTTACCGTCACAGTTCTCTTTCAAGACCACTGACGTGGCACGTTTTACAAGCAACAATCCAATGAATATCACGTGATCAACTCGTTGCGATAGCGCTGACCTCTCGTGGTGATTTCGAGAACTTTTCAAACCACACTCGTACTTTTATAGTTGTCACAAAGTAAGTGAACAGCGCGAAATAATAACTTAAGTGCCTATTAATAAATGACGAACGAAGAAGGAAAGTGAAACCTCAATTTCCGTGAGGTAACAGTGAAGCTGCAACCTAAGTGAGGATCATCAATAAACAGGAAATTTGTAAGAATGTAAATATTGTACCGGTACCTATTTTGTAAATTTGTGTTCTGAAACGATCCGTGTGTCTTATTTTTCATGCGTTCAGCCCTGAATGTGACCATAAAACAAGAACAAATGACAGGAAAGAAGAGAATTAATCAAAATACGAAAATCAAGGAATAACCGCGATTATTAATCGCAGCCTTCAAGGTAAGAAGACCGCTTTTCTCGAGCAAATGTCTGTGCTTCGAAGTTACGAGTGAAAAAGTCGATGATGGTGGCCTTTTCTCATTGTATCATTCTGTGAACTGTGTGAAAAAAAGGGTGAGAAGATATTTTTAGGAACATTGTTAATCTAACACACCGCAAAATGGTGGATATAAATCAAAGGCATCATGACCCATCGCCGCTAGACTTTGTTTTTCAATAAAAGTGTTATCTGTACGAAATACTGATTGTTGTGGGATAGAATTCACAACAGAATCAGTAACAATTTCTGATTTGACCATAAAATGGTTGAACTACCTTCTCCCTTATCAGATCCATTTGCTGATTTGAAGAAAGGTTTAGCCATGCTGCTTAAGCAAAATTTTGTATAATTAGCGAGTGAGCAAATGGCACAGATAAATGAAAATTTTCACCGTTTAACTAAGAACAACAGCGCACGTCAGAGAAATCTTAACGTGAGCAAGCCGCTCCGATCACTAGACTTAACTCGAACCTTCAGACAGTAACAACGGAATTTGATGGTTTGAAACTCGCATGTAAAGGTTTTCCCTAATCAGTAATGAGATTACAATCCAAGGTAAAGGTATCCAGATGCCCGAAGTGAGATACAAAGTACTGTACAACTGTACTTGGTCAGTTAAAATGTTACTGCTATTTCAAAATAATGAAGAGATACAGTCAGCAGTTGCTAAAAACTTGCGTGGCATGCCTGAAAACGAAACCGATAAATGTATGTTGTTACGTTTCACTACCCTCTTTTCTTCCAACTAACCCACTAGAACTTTTACTGACAGACGTAGCTGGACGCCTTCCAAGATTACGAAGAGGTGTCAAATATGTTGTAGCATTACTGGACATTTTCACAAAGTATGTCAGCTTGCCGTATGCTTTAATAACCAGTACTTCGACACCCATCCTAAAAAGAATCGTGAAGATTATATTCCTGGGATACGGAGGCCGAATGCAATGTTGTCACACAATGCTGCAAACTTTACGAGTTACAGGTGGAAATTTTTTCTAGAAGAACAGAATAGCAGACAGAGTCCAATATTTCGATTTTTTCCACAAGATAATATCGTCGAGAGAGTATTTCGTGAATTCAGCCGTTTCACCAGAATATACATGGTGAACATCAATGAAACTGGCAAACTACAGGGGTGGATTCACTACTGGAAATGAAGGAAAAAGCTCCTATGAACACATGTCCGGAAATGCATTGTTACCACGGTAGATGGCGCTGAGGAATGAGTTCTACTAGCCACGTACCGTGCGTTCCTTGTGTGTGACTGACTGTGAGATTGACGCAACGTGCTGTAAGCAGCAGAATGGTCTAGTATTCATGTCGACAACAAGCCGATATGGTGTTTGGGTACAGCCAATCAGATGGAAACGGTCAAGAGGCAGCACAGTTATACTACAACAAATACCCTCACAGACACAACTACATCACACAACATTTCATGCCCATTTTGGGCGTTTGTGTGATCATGAGTCCTTGCAGACAGACGAACGTGCACGGAGGGGGCGGACTGTGCATACTTTAGATTTGGAGGGCCGGGTTCCGCAGGATACTGAGACGAACCCTAGTGCAAGCTCCAGGCAAGTGGCCCGCCAAAAAGGTGTGAGCCAAAGTACGTATCAGGAGAACAGGGTACGGGGTAAGAGGAACTCTCGATCGTCAACGTCATCTACCGTAGCAAAGATACCTTTCCGGACACATGTTCATAGGACCATTTTTCCTCCATTTCCGGTCAGGAGTACGTTGTTGGTTTTATTAATGTTCACCATGTGTATACCGGACATAAAACTAAGCGAGTGCTTACCGTGGAACAATTTGAGGGAAAAAAATGGTTCAAATGGCTCTGAGCACTATGGGACTCAACTGCTGTGGTCATCAGTCCCCTAGAGTTCCGGACTGCGCGCCTAGAACCGCGAGACCACCGCGGCCGGCAACAATTTGAGGGAACATTAAATATATTCCTCATACATCCACTACCTGTAGAAGGTCAGATTAATGTTTAATAAACCAGAAGGTAATGAATGGTAAAACCACTTCCCCGCATACTACGACAAGAACTGAAGTGGTAAGCTTACAAATAAATAGGTACGACAAGAAGTTAGGAAAAGTAAAAAAGTACCACATAAGTGATAAGGTTTTGTTGAAATCACACTCTAAACCTTCACTGTCAAAACGAAAGAACTAGAATTGGAAGTTACAGTACACTGGACAAGACTGAATATTCCTCGCGAAAAGTTATTTACTTACTGAATAATAGCAAAATGCTTGTATTACATCCACATCAAGACCTGAAAAAATATATGTGGTAGTTATAGGATTTTACTCCATTTGATGATTTCTATGTAGAAGTAAGATTTATTGAAAAGTTCATGAACATTTTGAAATCCTTCTATTCTCACGGCAGCGGAAAAGGTGTAGTAAGTCAAGAAAAATGCTAAATGCACTAGCAATGTCTAAAGGCGGGTCTACACTGAGCGCGCCGTGCCGCGCCACGCTGCGCAGTGTTCCAGCTGTTGTCGTTACATCAAAGGAAGTGGCGCGTTTGCGCGCGCTCAGTTTGGACGGGGTCTCGGCTCGCTCCGTCTTCAGACCACGCGCGCGCCCCAAGTGGAACACAGTGCGCGCCTCGGAGCGGCGCGGCGGGCCGCGGACGGCGCGCTCCTCTCTGCTACAGCCGTGCGCGGGGTGCAGCAGCGCGGCGCAGCACGGCGCGTTCAGTGTGGACCCGCCTTAAAGAAGATCCAGTTCAGTAGTACGAGAAAAGCTGATTCTTAGTTTTTATGAACTTGATGGAGATCTGCGTATGGAATGGCAATAAATAATGAGAATGAACAGTCTCAAATGTATGCAGTAGGTTAAGGCAAAGAGGAATTTACGTGTTCAGATTTTAGAAACTGTAGTTAAAATAAGTATTTTACGTTTATCTCATTTGCGTATTCTATTCCTAAAATTAACTACGTGCTGTGCCTGTTTGACGCATAGTAGATGTAGTGACTACATGGCCTTCTGCAGAAAAGACAACTGAAATAGTAATAAAATCTTTCACTGAATTCCAGTAAATGGTTTGTGTAATGATGACTGTGCATGTACCTAATGATAGTAAAAGGAGCACGACTCATCTACTCTTGAAATCCTTGCATTTTCAAAATTTTGTGCCGTGATTGCTGCCACAATCTGTTGTTTTCAGGCATCACTTTTTGATGAAATCAGGCATTCCTTCCGCGAATTTTGTTGTTTACAGAGCGAAGACTTAGTAAACTCTGCAACAGCGGTTTCCTCGAAATGGATACTTTACGATGTGTGTCAAAAACTTGAAATTACTAAATATATGTAAAGCACGATCACACAAATCAAAGATACAAGGCCAATACGAATGCGCTTCGCGAAAAAATGTAATACATACTTGAACGGTACACTGTACATAATGTAATATGTTGAAATGAGTAATCAGTTGTTGTTAAATAAGTTTTATGCGTTATGCTAAGATCAACAGCTATGAACAAGTCACTAAGTCATCATGGACTACGCAAAGACGCTAGTACCAAAATTTCAAAATGCGACTAAGTAGAAATCTTACATTTTAAGTGATATCTAACGGTAAATCATCTCAAAGTCAGTGTTACTGAAGACTTCCATTGAAAGCCATAATACTGAAACTTCGAATGAGAGTAGAGTTATGAACCGTGTCATTGTACTAACCTTGAAACGGACGACAAAACTAGTCCTGATCACACAACGAGAAATTCCATTTACCGGAAGTGAAGTAACACATTTCATGAACTAAAGCAGCCTTGCCACAGTGGATACACCGGTTCCGCTCAGATCACCGAAGTTAAGCGCTGTCGGGCGTAGACAGCACTTGCATGGGTTACCATGCGGACCGCCATGCGCTGTTGCCATTTTTCGGGGTGCGCTCAGCCAATTGAGGAGCTACTGGACCTTAAGGAAACCCAAGCCGATGTTTTGCTGGACTCTGAAATGACATCATACTTGTGAACACACTGTATTCCGCCCACCGTCGCTTCTTCTGCAGTCCAACTTCAGTAGATGACAGTACGCTACAATACGCTGCGTGTGAAATGCATATTGTTGCGGTGGAATGCATGTACACCGTTTCCCATAAATACAACCCACTCAATGACTAGCTTCAAGGTAGAGTTATGAACCGTGTCATTGTACTAACCCTGAAACGGACGACAAAACTAGTCCTGATCACACAACGAGAAATTCCATTTACCGGAAGTGAAGTAACACATTTCATGAACTAAAGCAGCCTTGCCACAGTGGATTCACCGGTTCCTCTCAGATCACCGAAGTTAAGCGCTGTCGGGCGTGGCCGGCACTTTTGGATGGGTTACCATCCGGACTGCCATGCGCTGTTGCCATTTTTCGGGGTGCACTGAGCCAATTGAGGAACTACTGGACCGAATAGCAGCGGCTCCGGTCAAAAAAGAGCGGTGTGCTGACCACACGCTCCTCCTATCCGCATCCTCTGCTAAGGATGACACGGCGGTCAGATGGTCCCGATGGGCACCTTGTGGCCTGAAGAGGGAGTGCTGAGTGATTGGTATGGACACTCTTCGAGTGCGAACAGTGCTATATAAACATATAACAAAACATGTAGCCATCGTTACAGACAACTGTCTCTCTCTCTCTCTCTCTCTCTCTGTGTGTGTGTGTGTGTGTGTGTTTTTGTGCGTGCATGCATGCGCTGCTTAGAGCAATCGAATTGCGTACAACGGTACTACACATGAAACATAGAAAGCGAGAAAAATATTGCTGTTTCAAAACTGAACGAAAAACTGGCACCACAAACAAGATTCCAAACATGACGAGGGCATCTTTATGTTAATATGAGCTATAATCAAACGTCTTTTCAGGAAAAGCATCATATTCTGTATATTAAGGCTGAAAGATTATATTTGATGAACGATTGCTGGGTGATGCCATACCATCGGGGGAACATCGCCTGTCAGCCCGGAGCCTCAGCTGACCTGCCGATGTTCCAGACTACGAGCGTCCTGCAACCGGTCGGCTGTTCTGCTTTATCAAGCTGTCTTGAGTTACATCTACCTTGACGGCTTCACAAGAACTAGTAATTCATCACATCATAAAAATTTTACAAACTTCGAAAAAACGTCTGAAAATTTGTAATACTTACTAAAAAAATTCTCGTTCAAAAACTGAACGTGGACAAGTCACTTCAAAATTCTCAATATTTCTGAAATGCCAAACGCTAAAATTTACCACTCATCCCAGATTGGTGATATACTTCATAATGAAAGTGTCTATTACACTTTGTGATCATAATTCAAAATCAGCTTACAAACATATTACGTACTTACGTAATACCATATACACATTAAATCCAAATGTGATTGTAACTAACTGCTGAAGCCTGTACGTCCATCTCTGGTTTTTGAATGCGCCTGAATAGGTGGACGATACGGACTAATTTCAATTGGCCATTTAAGCAATATTACGTTTCACTTATTAATACCAACAGGACTTAAGGATTCACAGAGCTAAGTCAATACTAGGCGGTCAGAGAATCAAACGGAACGAACTGTTTCTAAGTAAACTGTGGGCTGTTGTCATTTAGAAAATAATAGTAAGGAATAGCTATGACATTTATTTTACTCCTACATTTTATTAAAGGTAAGTCAGAGATAAGTTTTGGACAAAGATAGTACATTTATAGTTGGCACAATATATGTAACATCTTACGTGTCAATTAATAAATGAATTTATTAAATCATGATCAAAGAAAGAAAGAAAGTAAACCGTCAATTTCCGTGCGGAAACGTTAAAGTAGTAGTAGTAGTAGTAGAGATTGTTGAAACATGGGACACTTTCAGACTTCCGCCTCTAGCCAACTGCGCAACAGAAGAGTAATATATTTCCTTGTTCTATTTTTAAATGATGGCATTCAATTTTATATGCAGTAGTTCTTTTCTGAGACTACAGGAATTACTCCCGGAAATCAACGTTTTTCCAAATGACGTCATGGTCATGTACGTAGGAACAAATATTCTGGCCGGCCGGAGTGGCCGTGCGGTTCTAGGCGCTGCAGTCTGGAACCGAGCGAGCGCTACGGTCGCAGGTTCGAATCCTGCCTCGGGCATGGATGTGTGTGATGTCCTTAGGTTAGTTAGGTTTAATTAGTTCCAAGTTCTAGGCGACTGATGACCTCAGACGTTAAGTCGCATAGTGCTCAGAGCCAAGCCATTTGAACAAATATTCTAATGAAGTCTAAACGCGTTGCAATCGAGAAGACCGTGTTATTACTGTTTATAGTTGTGTGTTACATTGTTACTCTACTGCACGCCAATAATCAGTTAAGAGAAATCAGATGCATCAAAAACTAGTTACAAATTAAATACGTTTTGAAACTGAAATCACTGGAAATAACACAAATTTCCATTTTCAAGACACGTAAAATTGTCAAGATATTTACAAAACTCATTTAAGTCGCCAATGTCCCATGTTCCACGGTAGACTTTCTCCTGTTTCAAGGTATAACATGATACGACCGATTAACTATCGCTTAACTGTCCACATGTCACACAGATAATTTTAAAAAATGTATAACGTTTTGCGCGCCATAGAAAGCTATAACTGAAGGATTAACTTTACATTAGAAACAGCTTTAATTTATTGTAGAGCACTTAAATGTGTAGGGCTTTATTTACAAATGCTGCAAAAAGAGAACAGTCTGATGTCTAGCAACAACAAAAACTGTAGACAATGACAGAAACGGTTATGGACGTCTGTAGTACGCGGTTCTTCGTGTGATTCTAAAATAAGTCACTAGATTGACGTACCGACCAAAGAACATAATGTATTCCAAGGTACACTATCCTCTACGTCCAACACTCTCCCCTACTAACCTATATATAAACTGTAATTATGTCAGACAAGTTGAACGGATTGTCAATTGAAATGCTGTTATAAGACGAACGTCAACTAGAGTAAAAGAATGATGGAATGTAGTTCAGTCACATCAGGTGAAGCTGAAGGAATGGCTGCTGAAAGTAGTATGTGTGTTCTCTCGGCAGCAAAATAACTGGCGATGGCAGTTGTTGAGAACCTCCAACAGACTGGAAACAGCAAGAAGAGTGTTTCTGGAAAATGTAAATGTGTTAACTTCGAATATATATTTTAGTTTAAGGAATTCTTTTCTAAAGGTATTTGTCTGCAGTACAGCCTTACATCAAAGTACAACGTCGGCGACAGACAGCACAATCAAGAAGGAAATGAAGCTTTCGAAATGTATTACGCAAGATCCCGAAGATTAGATGGTAGCTCGAGTAATTAATGAAGAGGCGCTGAACCGAATTGGGTAGAAGAGAAAATTATGGCTCAGTTTGACTAAAAGAAGTGATAGACAGTTACGACACATCCAGGGGCATCAGTGAATATTTAATTTGGCATTGGAGAGAAGTGCACTTGGGAAGGTGGCGGGAGGAGTGTAGTGGGTGACGAAGGTTTGACTATAATAACCAAATTCTGTAGCGACAGGGGTTGACACAAATATGGCAACACCAAAGATATAGCGTAGGAAAACGAAACAGCTCCCAGACGTCTCGCAATGGATAAATACAGGTCCTGTATGGTTTTAATTCGGTCAAAGAAAACCATCACAACGACCAGGGTAGCGGTGTGCTGACCAACCCGATGGGCCATTTGTGGCCTGAAGACGGAGTGCCTTTTGTATCGTTTTAAAGGGAATCACACACACTCTTCTTCCTACAAAATAATGTCAAGTTCCGGTAGTGATGATTGAGGCGCATAGCGATCACGCATCCTTCTCTCCAAAATATACACAATGGTTCAATAATATAGAAATCTGCTGACTGGTGGCTCGGGTAGACGCCACAATCATCCTAGTGCTCATAAAACCAGTCCTGGACGATGCGATTTGTGTGAACGGGGCCCTGCCGTCTTGGAACACAGCATCACCACTGGGGAACAAACATTGTGTCATGGGACGGACCACGATGGTCGCATAATACATGGCGATAATGCAATCTTGCAGAGTAAGCATGAGGCCAACGGAATAGCATGATGTGACTATCTAAATCATCACCGAACCCCTTCCATGTTTCACTCTTGGGAAATAAACTCGACTAGAAGTTGGAAATAGTGTGAATCAACATTGGTCCGACCGAATGATTTTGTTCCATTGCTCCATAATCCATGTTTTACGACTTTGGCACCGCGTTTTGTTGTTATGGCGTTTGGAGCACTGACGAATGGTTTTAGAATTACAGCTCGCCCTGCAGTTCCCCGCCTCTGGAGCTCCCTTCATGTTGTTTTGTAGCTGACAGAGTTCTCGAGTGCGACAGGGACAGTGGCTTTTGCAGCTATCGTCCTCTTATTTTTTCGTCACAACCCTCCTCAGTGACGGTCTCTCACGATCACTCAATACAACGCGTTGTGACTTACTGTGGTGTGCGTACTGTAAGACCTTCGGTACACACACCATCAGATTATTTGACTTGTCGCCCTAACGAAGTAGGCGAGTGTCAGCAATATGTCTCGTGGTCATATCGTGGTGTGTTTATCTTCTGCCGTTAGGTCAGACGATAGAAATGCCACTTACACGCTTAGAGTAGCAGATTGACGGTGACCAACTTTAAACAGAACTTGATTAATTTTCACACACATTTATTAAAATAATAACAAGCATAAAATTACTTAACTTGATTCTGGATGCTATTTACAGTTGACAATATGAAGTTCCTTTGGTCTTGGTACGTTAATCTTATTCTCACATATCTCTGATACTTGACAAAAGTGTCTATACATTTATCTTCACGGCTATGTACAGGAATGTGGTAATCTTAATAGGCGCAGACTGAAACTTGACTATAGACTGGTACAGACAAATGCAGACTGACTGATCGGAGGTCTGTACACTCGTTTTAACACCTCGCGCGTTCATGTATCACTGCGCGAGTGTGATCCGTGAGGAGAAAAGGTTCTACGTTAGCCGCAATCTCATTGGCTGCGTTACATATTAATACGCGGATCGGCGGAAGCAGAATTTGGTCCGTCCCTAAGGCAGCGCCATCCCGTAGTGCGGAGACAGACGAGTGCTGCGCCTGCGCTGTTGTGCTTAGCGGGTCGCGCTGTAGTGGGAAAGTTGTGTACGCGCTGACTACGTGGAACTATGTACACAACACTTACCGAATGTTGTTTTTCCGGTTTTCTATTGTTCGGTATAAACCTTAGATACGATGGCTCTACAAAACATCAAACACTGCGGATGCTTGGGTTACGTGAGCACCCACCATACAACCATCAATAATTTTCCCAAGCTCGAATTCACTTAGCTTCGACATAATGCACTCACAAGTACATAGAATACTGTTCTGACCACGTCTGACGCTTGCAGTGTATTGAGGACATTGCACAGGCGGGATCCGTGGTCAAATGCAACTTGGCTGTCATCTGCATTAACGTTCAAGCTTGCATTTCTCGCGTTGTTTCCATATTTTTATCCACCCTCTGTAAGAAGAATGAAGAAATACACTGATCAGCCAGAATATTAATAACAACGACCTACGATCGATATAAACCTGTCCAGGTGATAGTAGCGTTACCTGGTGAGGAGTCTGAGTTTGACCGAGGGCAGACCGTGATGGCATTGAGACTCATCACTAGCATTTCGGAAACCGCAAGGCTTGTCGGGTGTTTGAGGAGTACTGTGGTGAGTGTCTTCAATACGTGACGAAACCAAGGTGAAACTACGTCCAGACGACGTGGGGTTGGGTGGCCACGTCTCATTACAGATATCTTACGTCGTAGGCTGGGCAGACTAGTAAAATAGGGCAGGCGGCGAACTGTGGCGGAACTGGTTCAAATGGCTCTGAGCACTATGGTCATCAGTCCCCTAGAACTTAGAACTACTTAAACCTAACTAAGGACATCACATACATCCATGCCCGAGGCAGGGTTTGAACCTGCGACCGTAGCGGTCGCGTGGCGGAACTACCATCAGACTTTAATGCTGGACAGAGTACAAGTGTGTCTAAAGACACAGTGCACCGAACATTCATAACCATGGGCCTCGTCAACCGACGACCCTTGCATGTGCCAATGTTAACACCACGACACCGGAAACGAGCACTGAAATGGGTACATGACCATCTGCACTGGATGCTAGCGCTATGGCAGAACGTTGTATGGTCTGATGAATCCCAATACCTTCTACATCGAGCTAAACCGTCGTCTTCCGGGGAACAGCTCTTTGACGCCTGTACGGCGGGACGGAGACAAGCTGGCGGCTGCTCCATTATACTATGGGGAACACTGATGTGGGTATGCATGGGTCAAGTGGAGCTCGTGCAAGGCACCATGACGGCCAAGTCGTATTGCACACTGGTTGCAGACCACATGTATCCCTTTGTCACGATCATATCTTCGACGGCAGTGGTATTTTTCAATAAGAGAATGCTTCATGTTACAAGGCCAGGTGTGTCATAGAGTGGTTCCAGAAGTTCGAGGAACACATGGCGAGTTTCAATTGATGTGCTGGCACTACAGATCGCCAGATCTGAACCCAGTCGAACACATCTGGGTTGTGATTGGACGTCCCGTCAGAGCTCATCGCCCCCTCTCCGGAATTTACGGGAATTAGGTGATTTGTGTGTCCAGATGAGCTGCCAACTCCCTCCAGCGACCTATCAAAGCCTCATTGCTTCCATGCGACAATGCGTCGCCGCTGTCATCCGTGCCAAAGGTGGATATACCCGCTTTTAGGTAGGTGGTCATATGTTCTGGCTGGTTAGCGTGAACGCAGGATAGACTGAGAGCGTTACTGCATCAAATCAGTCTTTGGACTGAAGACAAAACAACAGAAGTGCATGTACGACGGGAAAGTCATGATACTTGCGCCTCTTTGTTGTCGGCATTTTGCGATGTGTAGTGATTTGTTTCACGCTCATTTAATTTTGACTCAAAAGGTGCCACGAAACATGAGAAAATTAATGGTTAAGGCGCTAATCAGTATAACGCCGCTTCCTACTTACAAGAGAAAAAAGATACCAAAGAGGGCTTCTTATTAACAAAGTGCTTACTTCAGGTAGGGTGTTTCGTAATTAATTTGCAAAGAGACTTGTACTTCTAGTTGTAGCATATATTAATTTTAATAAGTGACAGTTATCAAGTATATTCTGAAGCTATAATGAAACACATTCCTCTATATACTGTTGTACAACACCAGTAAATATGACTAACTGTTCAATAGTCGTCAACAAACAGACCAAAGAAGGCCAATGGTCTCACAGATGAAATTAGAAATTTTGTACGGGAACGTGCTGCGAAATCTTTAGGGACGAGCTTTAGACATAATATGTTGCTCAGGATACGAACTGATGCATTATCTACATTTAAGTACTTATCAAACTGCATTATCTTTCGCACACTGTATAGTGCATTGCCCTTTTCCTTCTTGTTTCTTTTAACTGCACAAACGCACGCAACCTTAAAATTGCTGGATGTCTGTTAGGCTCACCACGCTGCAATTTGTAAGTGTAAATTTGCACTCCTAGCATTCTCAAGACGGGAATCTTACCCGAAACCTGTTTAATTTAACGAACTGAAAATAAAAAGCGACAACGCAGGGATTTATTTTCGGTGCTAACGTCAACGACAAGTGTGGGAGTTTCACACATCCAGAATGGATAACAAAATTACTGACAGTCTTAAACTCAACATTTCGTCAGATCTACATCCACACCTACACCGAACGACATCATTAGATGCGTCACGGAGTGTACTGAAGGTACTCTTATCTTTTCCCCCATTCCGAGTTCCCTTAATGAATTTCTCAGACTTTCTCGTCATGAGCATTTCACGCGTCGTGCGTGGGAGGAAGCATCACGTTGCCTGACTCTTCCTGGAACGTAAATGATACACACGGTAAGAAAAGCAGATGCCAGGTTGAGGTTCAGTGGCTGAATACTAAGGAAATGTTATTCATACATGAAAGAAAAGGTTCAAAAATGGCTCTGAGCACTATGGGACTTAACATCTTAGGTCATCAGTCCCCCGGAACTTAAAACTACTTAAACCTAACTTACCTAAGGACATCACACACATCCACGCCCGAGGCAGGATTCGAACCTGCGACCGTAGCGGTCGCGCGGTTCCGGACTGTAGCGCCTAGAACTTTTTTTTTTTTTTAAATATCATTTTGTTCGTTTTCGTTGGTTGTATCTGCTCTGGGCGGACGTCGAAAGACACCCGTTTCAGTTCGTTGTTGATCCATTAACTCAGTTTTTTTTTGTTACAGAGGGCAGCTAGCCCTCTGACCGAACACGCTGAGCTACCGTGCCGGCTACACTCCGGCCGCGCGAAAGGAAAGGTTTGCAGAACACTTGATCGACCGATTCTTGGGTCTCGTTCATTGGTCTGGGATTCTTACAAAGTCAGATTATTAGAAGATAAAGAGCAGGTCCAACGAAGAGCGTCGCGTTCTGTCACGGATCGTGTGGACCAGTGCCGGCCGAATTTTGCACACTGTGGAAAAGTGCGACATCTCTGTCAGGGGGCAAGGCGGAAAAGCGACCTCCTCCTTGAGGAGGGCCGAAGCACACCCAGTCTTGCTTCCCTCTGTCGACTGTAGCCGAAAGTGAAACGTACTGAGAAGTGACGAGTACTGCAAAGAAGGAGAGAACGGGAGATCTGTGTTCTCATTCATTTAAACGCGACTGGTAACTGCAATTCTTCTGGGACAGCCGTAAGTGAAAACTTGGTGTTTGCTGTGCAGTCGAATAATAGGCGACCAGCACGAACTTACAATTGAAACACACTTCAACTCATTTCTTAAAGACGAGCGTAGTATACTGAACAATTAAAAACAACAAGCCAATCTAAGTGCACTTAAGAAACTAAGAAACTGGATAAGGCACATCAACAGGTTTTTAATGTAAGTCACAATAATTTATGCCTCTTGAACTCTTCGTTTATTTTGTTGCATTCGTATCTATTTTACTGTACAACGCACTGTTTTCAATCTTCCAGTTTTGAAACTTGCTGGCAGTGCAGAAGTACTATGATTGTCAACAATCATAGTACTTCTGCACTGCCAGCAAGTTTCAAAACTGCATTAAGATCCGGGAAACAATTTTCCGAAAGGAGTTTGTAAAATTGACTGACGATGCAGAACTTTTGTGTTCCACAAAAGTTATCAGGTTTCAAGAAATATGCATTTCCAAGTAAACAGTGACACGACATGTAAGTGTTATGACCGGCGATGTGCTTTCTCTGTTGCACTGGATGAAACAACAGATCTTACAGGTACAGCTCGGATAGTTACATACGAGATGCCGATAACGCTCTGCGTGTAACAGATGACGTTTTGGACTTAGTGTCTTTGGAAGGAACTAGGACAGGTGTAGACTTACTCCAAGCAAGCGGTTGACGGTGCGATATGGACTGGCAGTGCGAGGCCATCAGAGAGCACACATAGCACTGGAGAGCAAAACGCTAGGACGCATGCAAGAGATGTACTGAATTCACTGCATTCTACATCGAAAGTCGCTCTGTGCAACATCAGCAACGTTGGAAAAGTCATGCAGATTGTGCGTAGTGTAAAGTATCTGAAGACACATGGGCTTACACACCGCCACTTTCGGCAGTTCTTGGAGGAATTAGGAGAGCAGTACGAGGACATACCTTACTATACTGAGCTGAAAAGATTTTTTGATTTACGTTTGGCCGCAGTACATTTCTTACATGAGAAGGCAAAGAGTGAACCGAAATCAGAGGAACCCTGCTGAATATCAGACGTTGCATTTCTCGTGGATGATTATGTCTGACATAAACAGCCTGAACATCAGTTCGCAAGGCAAAAATAATTGAATTGAAATAATGATTTTGAAAGGGATTTTACTCTTTGGGAGAGCAAACTATTGTCTGAAAACACTTCACGTTTCTCTACTCTAGGTTTGGCTCACGAGAGTGCTAGATTTCAAGAATACGCGTCAATAACTGTAAAATTTAAGGAGCAATTTGGAACACGATTTGCACGTGTTACGAGTATCTCCTATCATTCTTTGCTTTGCACAGCCGTTTTCAGCATCAGTTGCGAATGCTCGGAACCATCTACAGACGGGACTGATCGACCTGCAGTGCAATACGCGGTTGAAGGACAAGTTCTTTGCAGTACGAAGAACAAAAGAATTTATCGAAAATTTCCCACAGCAAGAATTTCCACGCCTGCATCACAAAACTACGAGAGTTATGTCCGCGTTCGGGTTTACTTACTTGTGTGAATGATTTTTCTCCGTAATGAAAACGAATAAATCAAGGTTTCGATCGAGTATCAGTGGCCGAAATCTTCGCAACTAGTAGCGTTTATCAACGTGCCGTGCTTTTGTGCCCGGCATTAACTTTATCACCAATGGTAAAAATGTTTCTTTTTCTGATAAAAAACAAATGGTGGATAAATACGCTAGGTTGGCTTTGCGTCCACGTTAGTTATCCAAATACCCTAACGGCAAGGGTATCAAGGTAACTTCGATTTGTGAACTTCAGTTAAGTTTTGAAGTCATAACTGCTATTTTCTTAGTGATACCTGTAAGTCTGTTGCGATCACTGCGATTTCTCAGCTGAGCTGTTTTACCACCAGTTGGTTCCTTGAATTGTGGCTGTTGTTTGCTTTTTGTCAACAGAATATTTTAAACTGTGTGAGCTGATGCTTTTTCCTGAACCGGAGCGATAAAGTGTTTCTTCTATGCTGTGGCCGGACCCCCCTTTCCGATTGTCACGCAGTACCTAGATGGTTCGCTTTGAGCCGACCTCCCTGCCAAATGTCTTCGACCACCAGATAAGCAACTTTCTGTTGCTATACGGCCGGATGCCGGTTTCGAGATACTTTCGGGCACTGCAGACGTCATCGCTCTGTTACTTATATTGGTTTAGGATGTGCCTGGGACTCAAAGTTTGCAACTGCTGAGGCTGCGCTGGATTTGGCAGCCTGGTTTTCTTTCGGGCGTTTCACCGTCGTTGTAGAGGCGGCATCTAGCAGTGGCGAAGGTATACCATTTGGCTAGTTATTGTTGCTTTCACGTAATTAACCTTACTTTGTTAATATTTCTTTTGCCAATCTGTACCGGTCCTCTCGTTGTAGCCTTTCTTGTGCTTCCTATTTGGTGTAATCTTGTGTTCCTTGCGTGTAAGCCTTCTGGTGCACCCCTCGTGGGGAGGCAATTCAAACTCTTGGTTATTTAACTGAAGCAGTTATTCATGAAGGCCTACCTGTTTTCTATTACGTGGTCTTACTTAACTGAAGCTGCTATTAAAGAAGGCCTGTTTCTTTTCTGTTTGGTAATTTTTCTCAACTGAAGCTGTTTCGTTTAACTGAAGCTGTTATTATTGAGGGCCTGCCTGTTCCCTTTCAGTTAAATTAAGAGCTATTTTATTTGGGTTAGCTGAAACTCTTATTAATCGAGGCCTGCCTGTTTTTATTGCCCTATTATTGAGATCTGGTATCTTAGTAAATATGTGTTGTAATTAACTGAAATCGTGATTGTCAAAGGCTTAGCTGTTTCAAAGGTATTTATGTTAATAAGGTAGTAACAAGAAATGACACATGATGGTACATGGGCCCTAATCTTTCTCCTTACATCCCTTTATCCATAATTGTAGGTTTCAAATGCCTTTGTCAACAGCCCGACGTCGCCTGCAGCACCTGGGCTTGTGACTATATCAGTTGGACCTAGAAGACTGGAAAACCATGACCCGTTCAGAAGAGTCACTATATCAGTTGATAAGAGCTTGCTGTAAGGTTAGGGTGTGGCGCAGACCCCACGAAGCCATGGACCTACGTCGTCAACAAGGCACTGTGCAAGTTAGTGGTGGCTCCATAATGATGTGGGCTTCGTTTACGTGGAATGGACTGGGTACTGCGGTCCAACTGAACCGACCATTGAATGGAAATGGTTTTTTGTGGACTCCGTGTCCCCAAACAACGATGGATTTTTTTGTGGACGACAACGTGCCACGCCGCCAGGCCACAACTGCTCACGATTGGTCTGAAGAACATTCTGGATAATTCCAGCTAATCATCTGGCAACCACTGAACATTTATGGGATGTAACTGAAAAGTCAGTTTGTGCACAAAATGGTAGGTAAAACTTTCACACTTCTGGACAGCTATAGAGGCAGCATAGCTCATTATTTCTGCAGCTGTCACCCAATGACTTGTTGAGTCCATGGCATATCGCGTTGTGCACTACGCTGTGGAAAAAGTGGTTCGGCACGATATGGGGAGGTATCCCATGAATTTTGTCACCTCAGAGTATAATTCTCTTGAAAGATCTGTAACGGGCCTAGCCGACAGTGGAATCTGATGTTGAATAATACACAGCTTGTATTAGGATTCGAAAAGCCGAGAATCGGTTCTTGTGTACACGATCGAAATGAGTAAGAGCTCTTTTATGTATTGAAGGGTTCAATATATGGAAATGAAGTTTTCCGCAATTAATAGTACGTTGAGAAGCGCGTAAATTTCTTGCATATTAAAACCACGTCAATCCTCTATCATCTAACTTTACCCATATTTAGGCTAATTAATCGGCCGCCTAGTATTGGTACGAGGTAAGATGAATTTTTTGCACGGCTGAACGACAGTGGCCCCAGGGCAAAGGGTGCGCCGCGGCCAGCGCGCCTAGTTGACCGTTTCCAGTCAGCCAAGTGCAGAGACGGGCAGCGTCAGCAGAAACGGGAAAATCCAGACGACGCGTCGATCGCTTAAGAAGGCCAGCAGTGCTCCCAGCAATGGTGGGCTTTGACACAAGATGAAACAGTTTCTTACAGCTCTTTGAGAGTCTATAATAATTTACAATCAGATTTTAATACAAATCTGAATACACTGGCTATCCGAGAAAAATGAGGTGCATCCAGTGATACGACAAAACTTCAACAACTTTGAAGCAACAAAAGTTAATATTTTATAGTGAATAAACAATTACGCAATGAACCTCTGAATTAGCAACTTTAAATCACTTCATGCAATTTCAGCAAACGATATCTCAGATGATAGCACTGCACTATAGCCCATCACTCTGAAAACTACGTGTCTATGTCTTTTTTACTTTTTGATTAATTACATCTTTTCTGTCTATTTTATTACGCAAATGTTTGCCAGAACATAATATTCTTCACATCTACACAGCAAATGAATGCAGTATGAATACCTCATGTTTTATCATTCTTGTGTATTTATTTAATGAACAATGTGCTATTTTTCCATTTATTTAAAGGTTGGCTACAAGTGCCATAAAAAACTGTGCTAATTTAAAAGTGGTCAGTCGTATGTGTTACCGAACACCACAATTGAAAAGAGAACGAAATGATGCTTCTGCTAAGAAAGCATAAATAATTGTTTAAATAATCTCTAGCGATAATTTGTAGTCATTTAATGTGAGCACACTTGTGCAAGAACACTGGGTTATTTATTTGTGAACCAACTAATATTTATTGCAAATGATCTGAGTGTAACCCAAGGTTTATGACATTTCTTTATTTAAATATTGTTGGGATGTATTTGTTTAGCCCGGGAAATGGTCAATATGAGTCAAATGATGTCTGTAGAATGTAAGAACAATGTACTTTTGATTGTGAGGCCTCCAGCCAATGAAAAAGCAGATAGTAGTGGAACACTACCGGAGTCAAGTGTGGATGGGACTCTCTGAGTGAAAAGCTCAAGAGAGCGATTATGGACACTTCACGTCGAATGCTGAAAAGATCAGACCTGCCTGTGATAACGAGGGATACTCAATTGTGCAGCTGTTTGATTCTGGGTGGAGAAAAGCCGCTACCATACTTTCGCGTCTGAAGGAACTTTATGTTTCAAGAATTCTGTATGTGCTCCAGAGTTGGATTCTAACTATTTCCACTAGCTTTAAGGAACTGAGAATGGACAGACTACGAGTTACAATTCATTGTATTTCTGTGTTTTTTTATCGTCATGTTGAACACTGAACTGTTTTGAGATGATGAGTATTTTGACATTTGATTGCAAAATGGACTTAGTTCTCGCGTGTCTTTCACCACTAATTAATGTGGGGAATTTGCTACAATTTTTGCAACGCTTTCAACGTAACTTTACTGCATTTTACGAGGATATATTCTGTCTGTATTTTAACTTAACATTTATTATAGGTCTACTTCCTGTTTATTTGAGATGTCCTTTCTTGCTCAACATGATTCTCCGTCTTCTATAGCAATTACAGACGTTAGAATAGAATCCTTTTTATTAAATTATTCGTTTTGCATTTCTGGGTATTTTATTAACTCACAATTCTAGCCAATGCACAGAGTATTTGACTGCAGGGTCAAAGCTACAAATAGTTATTTTTAGTGTATCAGCTTCAGGGATGAAAGCAGATGAATGCGGCTCCAACCTATGACTACATCGATCTATTCTTTTTAAAACCGAACCGTGCGCGACCCAAGTACCTGAAGTACGAGTAACTGCAGGTGAAGACGCAACTGCTTTGTTCGCATGGGATTCTGTTAGGAAGAGCAACTACTCAGCAGTAACAGGTACCGCCGCAATCAACCAAGATATCGAAGCAAATATTTTTTAATAAAGCCAAGGAACTTTTTTAACGGCATTCGAAAGCTCTTGAAGAGACGAATATTTTGTAAATAGCGTACTCTGTACTCATATTTTTCATGAACTGCGGACTCTGGTGAAAACAAAATCGTTCGATTTAAAGAAAAATACACTTGTTCCAGTATTTCGATTGTTGCAGGAGGTAAGAGGATTAAACACAGGACAAAATTACCTTCCCCTCTGCGTACTGTTATTTTCCAAAAATTACGTGTCGATATCTAGAACCATTCACCGATCCTGTATATTATTCTGTCGACAGCAGTTAGTTGTCTTGGTGATAAGCACTGTTGCCTCTCAGTCACGGACGAATGGGACTCCCAGCCGATAATGCCCTAAGCATATTTCTGTCGACTAATCAACAACGTTATTTCTTAAAGAGTGAGTAGGTTAAACAATAATTTTTGCTGATTATCAACGAAACAATTTAGAAATCAAAGAAAAGCTCAAAGACAAATTCTGCACGAATTATATTTTTGAAGTGCAGCAATACGCGGGCAAGAATATAACAATGAACCATGGAACAAGTGCTGTTCAGCTTGAACAAAGGAAGTGCGTAACAGAGGTACTGCGTGATTTTGGAATGTGGGAGTGCAGACTTGCTGTAACTCTTGCTGAAGTAAATGCAAAATTCAATGAATGAAGAGTGAATGTAGGCTGCAGAAAAAACAGTAGGGTATCGGCTATACCTCGCACAAGCGACAAGATCTGGTATTTCGTACGCTGTAAACAAGTTAATATTGCCGTGACACAGACAACCATCGCAGGCTCGATGTGAAAGCAGTTTTACTGTATATTCGGAAGACCAAAGCTCTGCAACTATGTATTACTAAAGAAGTCTTCACAGAAATAACTGCATATTGCGATGCAGGCTGAGCCAATCATACGGTAGATAGGAGGTCGTGTTTTTCTGTTCCAGAAAGGCAGCATGGCGTATGTAGCTCTAGATTTGACAGCTGCAAATCGAGCTAATCAGTGTAGAAATTACACACTATTCACGCACTGTGTCAATACGTGGCATGACGTCGGCAGTTTTGGAAGCTGTGTGTCTTCAACAGGTGCAAATTATATTCGGTCAGTGAGGAAACAACACACTATTCGTCGACTGCGACAATCAAAATGCAATAATGCTGGCGTTTATAGCCTGCTGTCATCCGAGGACGAAGCAGATATATTTATCTGAAAAAGCATTGAAAGGTCAAGAATCAGTGTTGTTCTCATTGTCAGGTATGAATGGTGGATGACTGACTTCCGGTAGGATCTGTGGAAAAACATCTGTATTGTAGCGATGAAATACACTCGCATTTGGCTGACGATGTTATTTCAAGTAACATTCATTCGCATTCGGTTATGATAATAAGGAGTATACGTAAACGTTCGTATAGATAAACTTTCGCTGGCTGTGAAGTCACGAGTTATGTATGATCTTTGGAATAAAGTTACAATTACGAATGATTCTATTTTCAATTGCAAATAACTGCATATATTTCCTTTAAGCAATCAATAAGCTGTTTTCCTATGTTAAAAATATGGTTCGTATTGTTGTTACTCTGATTGGTCATAACATGGAAACAGAATTTTCGGTCAATATATTCACAAAATATCTGTTACCTTTATGTAATTAAAGTTTAAAAAAGCATTAAGTAATCAAGATCTGGTCACGTGATCGAAAACGCTCTATTAGTGGCAGATGCTCTGGTTGTAACACCATAATTAATACTGTAAATATTTTGTACTGATTAATTCTGTGTCCGGCCAAGCGGTTCTAGGCGCTTCAGTTCGGAACCACGCGGCTGCTACGGTCGCCGGTTCGAATCCTGCCTCGGGCATGGATGTGTGTGATGTCCTTAGGTTAGTTAGGTTTAAGCAATTCTAAGTCTAGGGGACTGATGACCTCAGATGTTAAGTCCCATAGTGCTTAGGGCCGTTTGAACCATTTTTGATTAATTCTGTTCAATGTCAAGTAACTAATATTCACTATGTAATGTCTTTGACCTATTGTAATGAAGTGGAAAGTTGTGTAAAATGTTTTCTCTTTTCTGTTTAAATGCTTTGTATTAATTGGAGAAAAGTAGTATTTAATTATGGTTATTTTATTTTGACTTATTACCGTGTTTTAATATTAAGATTTTTAAAAAGATGTTTGTTTATAACTATGTACAAGCTGGGTCATACCTATGGACTTGCACTGTATAAAATGAAAAGCAACAGTATTTCCCATTTGTATCGGAAGTGAGTTGGCGGGCACCAAAATGTGGTTGGCACGGGCTAAAAGGTGAATGTGGCGCTCAGTCTGGACGCCAAGTGAGAGAACACAGTCAGGCGGCAGCTAGGTACTGGACAGTCTGGTCTGAGCAGCAAGTGAGTGAACAGCGCACGTGCCGGGTGAGGCATTCAGTGCCTGGATTAATATGGAGAGGTCTCGGATGTGTGTACGACTCTGAAATGGTGCTCTATTATTGGAAAAGGCTCTAAAGTTGGTAATTTCGTCGCTAAGAAGAAAGTAATAGAGCAAATTAAATCTAGAGGAAAGACCAGGTTGCCAACATTCACTCGCCACCAATATTGCGCCATCACTCGAGCAAAATCTAAGAGGTCAGATTTATAGCAAAGTATGAACCAGTACATTCAAGTGTTGTTTAATTTGCAATAATAAGGCAAATTATGTTAAACCATGTGTCCGACCCTTGAATTGGTTCCTCTCACTATACGTCTTAGGATCCATTCCACATAATTACTAACATCCGAGTATCCATTATATGAAAAACGATTGAAAATAATTGATTGTTGGTATTGCTTAATTCTGAATGCAACAAGATATACAGAAATACTGTGGGTTTCATTGAAATCAAGGGAGGTGGTTAGTATTGTATTTATGAAAACCTCCATAATGTTTGATTTTTTTTATTTCAAAGTATACGTGCTTCAAAGATTAACTGAATTTAATTCTGCCAGTGAAAATTACTACTTGTGCTAATGACAAAAGAAAGCAGGTTATTTTGAGGTTAGTTAGAGTAAAATGCATTTAAAGTCATGAAAACTGTATAAAAGATCACCTGCATTAACTGTTTTAAAAGTCCAGCAAAGTGAGTGAAATTTGTGAAAGAATAATACCTAAATTTGCATTTTACAAATCGTCTTAGAAAAGTGTGTTTAGTTTGCCTTAGTGAATGGTCAGTTGAGAACCCCACTTTAGTGTTGTTTAATATGAAGAAACATTCTTGAACAATGGATTTACTAATTGCATTATGAAGTAATTCTAGAGTTTTGTGTGCTTTGTGTAGTAAAAACTGGAAAGACAGTTTGAGGGCCCCAACCTACGTGTTTGCCTATGAAAGATAAAGTTACTGTAATTGCTTTTATTCATAAAAACAGAAGTAAGATTGCTTCATAGAGAGTGTAAAAATCGTATTGCAAGTGACTTATACTATATGAAAAGTAACTACTGAAACAGGACTATGTTCATGTCCAATTTTGATGTAGTAGTGTCTTTCACAACATTTGATGATGAGATAACTTATACATATATAAAACAATGCAATTTCTATTCAGAAGAGATAAGCTGTTAACTACTTCTGTGAGAACTTGCATACACTATTTATAACTCCTGGTATTCACTGTATCACTTATCTGATTGTAGTAGAGTTTCATTGCACTTCTCTGGGAAAAAAGTAATGGTAGCTTTCCTTTACCAAAATTCAACACAAATTCTTTAAAAGTAACGTTTCATATTACTATTCCTAATTAGGCTGGCGACCGTATTTTATTTCATTTAAGTAAACTTGGTTACTTACGAAATTTTCCAAATTTCAATCTTTAGCTTTCTGGTTTCTACTGTTACATTAAATTCATGTTTGATAATCCAAATCCATTAGGTAACTCCTGGTCAATTTAATTCAATCCTCCCAGAGGGTAACATTCACTGCAACGTAATACCATATTTGGTAATACACGTTGTGCCAGTATAACAAACCGCGCAGTATAGTGTTGCATTTGGCTTTTCCCGATTCAGCACTATCTGTTGGGCAGTAAGTGCTATATGGTGACGTCACCGACTAGGAGTAAGACGAAGCTATACCTGTGTTATAGGAGTGTTAGCCGAAGTTACTAAGTTTTTACGTACTTTTCCTGCAATCAGTTTACCTATTTAGTGATGGAAAACGCAATTACAGCTTTTAAGCAACAATGGAAAGGAATTTTGTGAACGCTGATAACGGAAGCCTTGCAAATGTTGATGCGTTTATGCTACCCCATTTAGAGCGGCGATATGTGCAATGATGAACATTCTTTTCTCTGCTTCCCGCAACATCATTACACTCGTTAACAACTAAGGAATTGGAACTTTTGCAAATGAACCCGTATATTATACCTACACTGTCGACTGTCAGTCAAGAGTTACGACCCAAAGCGAAATAAAATAATTCGTGGCAAAACTTAGTGCTGATTTCGTGTGCAGAAGATACTCAGCAGAAATAACTCATCTAGCAGGTGTTCGGTGGCACAAGGGATAGCGTATCAGACTCCAGAGAAAAATGTTGCATGTTCGAATCCTGGAAGAATAATATATTTTTAAAACGATTACACGAAATACGAAAGTAGTATTAGCACGAACTGATTATAGCAGTAGTTTCGATTGTGAGATGTATTATTTATAGCTTCAGATTAGTCTTAGTTTGAGAATAGGACAATAGAGGGTAAGTGCATTTACTCTGCGAAGAAACAGTTCACTTTCTTGAAAGGCGTTACTAGTAGTAAAGATACATACGCCCGCAGTACAACGAGGTGTGGGGCGATGTCGTTACGCGCAGAGGTATAAAGCGTGTACAGGACTGTGAAGTTTGTGAATGTAAACTAAAGTTAGCGTCTGAAGCAGACTTACTTGAAGTTTGTGAATGTAAACTAAAGTTAGCGTCTGAAGCAGACTTACTTCACCTTTATGTAAGGTGATGAAACTGCAAAAGTTTAAACCATACGAATCCTAGCTGGACAGTATGAATATAAAAACATCGTTTTTAATAAAGTAAAAGTGTGTGGACACATTAACTAGAAAATATCTTTTTGAACATGACGTGTGTACACAGCGGTTGCAAATGTAAGGGCACGTAAACAGTAAGGAAAACACAATAATATTTTGCTTCTCATCGGTGTGGTGAAATTTTGTAATTGCGATTTGGTTTTCATATGAGAGGACTGTCGAGTCGTCTTACAAATAATTTACTATGTTCCTTCGGGGTAGACTTGAACCAGCGATCTACGGACATTATCTTTCCCCTAACAACTGAGCTACCGAATAATTGACGTGTAGTTGGCTAAAACAATTTTCACTAGGAGTTTAATTTCGTTAAATGACGCTATCCTTCGTTGTGACAGTGGGACAGCATATATCGGAGGTAAATTAGTGTTAACAGTGCAACGCATTTTCATTTTAAGTTAGCGAACTTTTGTGTCGACTTGAGAATTTGCCGATTCAGTGGAACTACATTTTACGCATCTTCTCATTGTTCGGAACACTCAGAAACAGCTTTTCAGGAGTTTTTAAGGATGTAATTGTGCATTATGGTACTAACCACCGTTTGAAACCAATTTTCCAAAACGTAAATTCCAAAACAAGACATCACTGTGAATTATCATTATGACAGTAGGAGCAGCGAGCTAGTCAGTGACGTCACAGGTATCGCATGACTCGAATGGAGCGTTTTAGCGGGCTTTCAAATCATCTGAATTTCATTTCCGGTTTTATAGAAGAATACTGAAATTCAAATGGAAAAAAAGCATGTTAGGAACATAGAACGACATAATTAATCATTTAAGACAATTTCTAGGAAGCAGTCACATACCCTGTACTCAAAAACAAACTTTGTTGTAATACTTTTCATTTCTTATCTTAATATCGTTTCATGATTTGTGCAAGTGATAAAGCGTATAAATCATGTTAAACACTGGACGTGATATCTAAAAGTGGGTGTAATTTCCGAAACAGCATACAAAACATTTTACATGTATTTTTCAGGAATCATCTCAGAACTAAATGCTTTGTACCACACTGGTGTTATCTTTCCGTCTTGCGTGAACCAGGTAATGTACAGTGTAACAAAAACGGTAGTTCAGCGAAGCGCATAAATTCTCGCGTTTGTAAAAAGTACACACGGAAAAAACTATTGTGTTTCCGACGTCATTGCTCTTTTCCCCGGCGAATATTGATACGATCACCATCTCTTTATATAGGGAATTTCGTATAAATTACGCTAACTGTGATCATGCATATATAATATTAATACAGCAGACTATTAAATTGTTAACACCAACGTTTGGTTGCAGCTAGAAATGGGGAAAACTGTGGTAGTCAGCGTAATGACAGGAATTCGACATATTCTGTCTGTCACATGATTTTGTTTTTAAAGTGTCGTATGGCAATGACAGGGATATGCGCCGTCTGTGTATGGCCTAAGTTGCCAAAATTCTCGACATATGTAGGTGCACGTCATGTTGACATGTGAACCTTGCTTAGCGATACGTCCAATCATTAATAATTTGGGACACGCTGTGTCGGACCCTTCCAGCGATTAATAATTTCGGACAGAATGCACCATGACTAACATTTGCTCCATATTTAATATAATAAAAATCTCGACTAAACAATATACTCGAACTAAATTCAGAAACATTCTACTAGGCAATAGGGAAATGTCTGAGTAGGGCCTAATAATTTGGAGCATGTTATGATCATATACTGTGCATGAACAATTACAATATCAGCCGAAGTATGACAGCGCCCGCCTGAATGAAGTTTTGGTTGTGGGGATGTGAGGACATACCGATTGTACCGTAGCCGTACCTATGTGTCTAGAATAAAACACTGTGAGAGTGTGTGAAGTCAGTGACTATCAATACGACATAAAACTTTTGTTTTGTGCTGCATTTAACCCACTTTTCGTTATAAAAACCTAAAATTACGAGGTACGTTTAAAAAGGCAGCATTACAGGAAAGAAAAATCTCCGACGAGTATTTTAGTGCATGTCATGATCACATATCGTACACAAACTACGGAAAATGCAAAGTAGAAACACTACGTAACCCTTACCAAAAAGTTCAGCGTCTCGTAATATAAATCCTGCATGTATCTACTAATATATTGTTAGTAGAACAGTCATGACTAGCTATCTGACAAGAATTTAAGTGAAATATATCTTCACGCACATGTAAAACGTGATTTGTTGGCACAACAATAGTTTCAGACAACGGTTGTTCCTTGACAAAGCATTGAATGTAGTGAGTTGTTACCTTTTAGATGTAGATGTAGAGGGGTGGAGCAAGGCTATAGGCGTCCATTTACTGCATTATGGTTTCACTGTTTTTCCGATTGTAGTACCCTACTGTGTATTTCACATAGCTGTTCACGTAGAGCATGGATTATTTGCGGTATTAAACTGCAATTTTTCGGTAGACAAGCATTTACACCGGCATCTACGTGAGCCAGCATTCACGTACAACTCATTCTACACCAAAACCGTCCACAACACTGAATAGTTATTCACGATAAATTCATTTGTTTGACTGTGGCAAAAGCAGAGAGGTTTGCTAATCAGTGCTCTGCCGAGCAGTGATACTGTTGATGCAGTGCTGGCAGTTTTCATGGAGTGGGAATATCTGTGGGCCGAGCGATCAGATACACAGAACAGAATGTCTGTAAACGTACATGCTTTCCGGTTACATGTCTGTATTACGCATAAGGTTTATCCATAAACGCTCTGCAAATTTCGAGTGTCATTACGTCGCAAGTGCAGACAGATCGCGTCCAATATTACCATGGGTTCTGCAAATGTGTTTCATAGTCAACCTAAAAATTTGCACTGGGTATCTTCCGTGAACGTGCTTAAAGCTTCGAAGAGTTAAATGCAAGGGAATTTCGCTTGTGACGCATAACACACGTGAAATGTCACTATGCACACTTCTAAATACTAAAACGGTATTACGTAAAGCGTTTTTAACACATTTTGAAATATTTTAGGGACGAATTTCTTTCCTTTTTATTTTCTAGTACCGCACTTTAAATCTTAGTTTTTCCTTAGGGAAGCTAAAATATTAACTGCACATAATCATCTAGAACATCATAGGTTCTAGCACCGTAGCCCGCTATTGTGAATACTTTAAAATGAGCACCTTGGTTTGTAATCTTTGCAGCACTGAAGAAATGACTCACGCCTTCATACGTAATCTTATCTGAGATGGTCTAAATCACTTTGCATTCAACGGATTGTCTGACTACACTCTTACATTCTATCGAACTTTTCTAACCACATGCTTCCTAAATACACTCCTGGAAATGGAAAAAAGAACACATTGACACCGGTGTGTCAGACCCACCATACTTGCTCCGGACACTGCGAGAGGGCTGTACAAGCAATGATCACACGCACGGCACAGCGGACACACCAGGAACCGCGGTGTTGGCCGTCGAATGGCGCTAGCTGCGCAGCATTTGTGCACCGCCGCCGTCAGTGTCAGCCAGTTTGCCGTGGCATACGGAGCTCCATCGCAGTCTTTAACACAGGTAGCATACCGCGACAGCGTGGACGTGAACCGTATGTGCAGTTGACGGACTTTGAGCGAGGGCGTATAGTGGGCATGCGGGAGGCCGGGTGGACGTACCGCCGAATTGCTCAACACGTGGGGCGTGAGGTCTCCACAGTACATCGATGTTGTCGCCAGTGGTCGGCGGAAGGTGCACGTGCCCGTCGACCTGGGACCGGACCGCAGCGACGCACGGATGCACGCCAAGACCGTAGGATCCTACGCAGTGCCGTAGGGGACCGCACTGCCACTTCCCAGCAAATTAGGGACACTGTTGCTCCTGGGGTATCGGCGAGGACTATTCGCAACCGTCTCCATGAAGCTGGGCTACGGTCCCGCACACCGTTAGGCCGTCTTCCGCTCACGCCCCAACATCGTGCAGCCCGCCTCCAGTGGTGTCGCGACAGGCGTGAATGGAGGGACGAATGGAGACGTGTCGTCTTCAGCGATGAGAGTCGCTTCTGCCTTGGCGCCAATGATGGTCGTTTGCGTGTTTGGCGCCGTGCAGGTGAGCGCCACAATCAGGACTGCATACGACCGAGGCACACAGGGCCAACACCCGGCATCATGGTGTGGGGAGCGATCTCCTACACTGGCCGTACACCACTGGTGATCGTCGAGGGGACACTGAATAGTGCACGGTACATCCAAACCGTCATCGAACCCATCGTTCAACCATTCCTAGACCGGCAAGGGAACTTGCTGTTCCAACAGGACAATGCACGTCCGCATGTATCCCGTGCCACCCAACGTGCTCTAGAAGGTGTAAGTCAACTACCCTGGCCAGCAAGATCTCCGGATCTGTCCCCCATTGAGCATGTTTGGGACTGGATGAAGCGTCGTCTCACGCGGTCTGCACGTCCAGCACGAACGCTGGTCCAACTGAGGCGCCAGGTGGAAATGGCATGGCAAGCCGTTCCACAGGACTACGTCCATCATCTCTACGATCGTCTCCATGGGAGAATAGCAGCCTGCATTGCTGCGAAAGGTGGATATACACTGTACTAGTGCCGACATTGTGCATGCTCTGTTGCCTGTGTCTATGTGCCTGTGGTTCTGTCAGTGTGATCATGTGATGTATCTGACCCCAGGAATGTGTCAATAAAGTTTCCCCTTCCTGGGACAATGAATTCACGGTGTTCTTATTTCAATTTCCAGGAGTGTATAAGTAGCCAGAGTGTCATATAAATTAGCCCTACGATATTAATTCTTTATTACGCTAGGTCTCGATATTTCTGATACATGCAGGTAAGATGGCTATTTATAGTGTCGTAAGTATAATTACAGCTTTGTGATACTTACCTTCTAAAAGGAATTTTTCATTCATTGTTGTATTTTACTTTGCAGCCGTAGCAACAGCAATAAAAAATGGGTAAAAACATGGTAAATACTTGTAATATGAGGTGCGATAAAAAGTTTCCGTCTGAGGGCATTATTGCAACACATATGCAACAAAGCGCGGCTCCGATTCGGGTATATAAGCACCGACATGTTGGCATAGGCTTAGTGTATCCTGCGACCAGAAAGATTTCGATCGCCCATTATATTTCGAGCAGTTAGTTCAGGATCCGACACAACTTGTAAATGGTTGCGATAAGACACTAGAACAATCCTTCGCAAATTGAGAGCATCACGACGGATACAGGAATTAGTGGCCACTAGGTCGTTGTAGTGAGATTGAATTCACCAGATACACTCCACAAAAGTAGGCGCAAAATATATTTATTAAAAAAATGATTAAAAATTCCCTAGACGCCTTCCTTCTTCAATCTTCCCATGCTATGAAAGACTCAATCAAAGGTGGCTCAAATTCAAAGAAATAATGTTGAGAAGGAATGAGAGTTTTATAACAAGTTAAGTTAATAAGAGACGGAACAGACCCTCCATAGTAAACAAAACAGGCCAGGACACTGTTCCAGGAGAAACGAAAAAAGCGCACCAGATAAGAAAAAATATCGCAAAACATGAGAGGTGTACGAAACTTCGCGTGGACTTCAGTGCTGTTAACAGTTTCTACAACGAAACTCCGCCTCGAAATCTGACAGTAAATCCAAAGATATTCTGGTCGTACGTTAAATATAATAGCGGCAACACACAATCAATGCGTGAGAGCAGTGGCAATGTTCTATATCTACAGCTACAAGACTACTCTGCAATTCAAGTGCTTGCTAGAAGATTCATGGAAACACTTTCAAACTATTTCTCTGCTGTTCCACTTTCGAACAGCTCGTGAGAAACATGAACACTCAAATCTTTCCATATGAGCTCTTATTTATCTTATTCTACTACAAAGGTCATTTCATACTATGCGCATGAGAGTCCAACTTCTTTTTTTTTCCCAGATGAGAAACATAGGGGCTGCAATTTTGTGAAAAGCTCTCACCGCAGTGAAAAAGTATTTGTTTTGATGATTTGATGATTGACGCTCCGTCTTGTGCATCGTGCCTTTTGACACTTTCGCCCCTATTGTGAAATAACTCAAAGAAAGCGATCTATTGATATAATTAACAAGCACGATTTCAGAGTACATCGTTCTTACGAAACCCAACGGGCTCTTTATTCACACGAAGTAATGAGTGCTATCGGCAGGGAATCTCAAGCTGAATCCATATTTTCAAATTCCCAGAAGGCTTTTGGCACTGTATTTCATAAATGTACGAGACAGGCGAAATACCCTCAGACTTCAAGAAGAATATAATAATTCCAATCCCAAAGAAAGCAGGTGTTGACAGATGTGAAAATTACCGAACTATCAATTTAATAAGTCACAGCTGCAAAATACTAACGCGAATTCTTTACAGGCGAATGGAAAAACTGGTAGAAGCCGACCTCAGCGAAGATCAGTTTGGATTCCGCAGAAATGTTGGAACACGTGAGGCAATACTGACCCTACGACTTATGTTAGAAAATAGATTAAGGAAAGGCAAACCTACATTTCTAGCATTAGAGAAAGCTTTTGACAATGTTGACTGTCAGAGACAGCAAAGGACTTGGAAGAGCTGTTGAACGGAATGGACAGTGTCTTGAAAGGAGGATATAAGATGAACATCAACAAAAGCAAAACGAGGATAATGGGATGTAGTCAAATTAAATCGGGTGATGCTGAGGGAATTAGATTAGGAAATGAGACACTTAAAGTAGTAAAGGAGTTTTGCTATTTGGGGAGCAAAATATCTGATGATGGTCGAAGTAGAGAGGATATAAAATGTAGACTGGCAATGGCAAGGAAAGCGTTTCTGAGGAAGAGAAATTTGTTAACATCGAGTATAGATTTAAGTGTCAGGAAGTCGTTTCTGAAAGTATTTGTATGGATTGTAGCGATGTATGGAAGTGAAACATGGACGATAAATAGTTTGGACAAGAAGAGAATAGAAGCTTTTGAAATGTGGTGCTACAGAAGAATGCTGAAGATTAGATGGGTAGATCACATAACTAATGATGAGGTATTGAATAGAATTGGGGAGAAGAGGAGTTTGTGGCACAACTTGACTAGAAGAAGGGACCGGTTGGTAGGACATGTTCTGAGGCATCAAGGGATCACAAATTTAGCATTGGAGGGCAGCGTGGAGGGTAAAAATCGTAGAGGGAGACCAAGAGATGAATACACTAAGCAGATTCAGAAGGATGTAGGTTGCAGTAAGTACTGGGAGATGAAGAAGCTTGCACAGGATAGAGTAGCATGGAGAGCTGCATAAAACCAGTCTCAGGACTGAAGACAACAACAATAACAACAACGTTTCATAACCGGCTTCTAATCATATTGCAAGGCGTACGGGATATCATCTCAGCTGTGCGAATAGATTCGTGATTTCCTGACAGAAAGGCCACAGTTTATTGTAACTGACGGGAAGCAATTTAGTGAACCCGATATGATGCGTAGGGATCCAGAAGGAAATGTTATATGGCTCTCAGTTGTGTCGGATACTGTGGGAGTCAGCACCAATACACACAAGACATTAGAGAAGTTGCTGTGGCTGGTGGGACGAATCCAAAATCATTTGCACAAAACACGTTGTAATTAATAACAAGCTTTATTTCTAAAGAGAAAAGAAATTTCGTGTTCCTCCTACATGCAAGCACTTCACTCTCTATTACTACTCGCAGAACGCAGGCTAACGTCTTCCTGATGCTCTCGAAGTCTACGACCGAACTGGGCCGACCAGCAATGGGCGGCTGGTTAAATCGGCGTTGACAGGGGGTATTCCTGGAGGTATGGCGCTTGCCCGCTCTTCCTATTGGCGCGCGGGTCAGCGCCTTCTTGATCAGCGCCTTCCTGATGCGCTGCGCTGGTCGGTGTGCAGTCGATGCTTCAAGACTGCACACCCTGCTCTGATTTAGCGTCTAGTAAAGTCACCAGAAGATCAAAACGAAACGTAAAATGATTTTCACAAAATATCTGTATGATGCGAAAAGTTGTAATTGACGGTAAACGAGAAATATTGTGAAGGGAGCACTAAAAACTGTTAAATTTCGATTACACGATAAATCAGATAAATTTAATGCTTGTAGTTCCAACTAAATACTTAGATATTTAATTATGAACATCTTAAATTGGAACCATCATATAGAAAATATTAATGAGAGGGCGAACCAAAGACTGCGTTTTATTGGCAGAACATCTGGAAGATGCAAGAAATCTGCTAAAGAGATTGACTATACTACGACTGCCCGCCCTCTTCTGGAGTACTGCTGCGCCATGAGGAATCCTTAGCAAATTGGACTGTCGGGGGTCATTGGAAAAGTTCGTATGTTACTGTCCCAAAATAGGGGAGATAATGTAACGGATGTGAAAAGCTGTTTGGGATGCCAACAATTACAACAAAGTCGTTTTTCTTTGTGACGAGCTCTCTTGACGAAATTACAATGTCTAGCTTTCTTCTCCGAATGCGATAATATTTTGTTGAATCCTGCTTATGTTGTGAGAAATTACCATCGTAACAAAATAGGTGAAATCACAGGTCGCGCTACAATATTTAGATGTTCATTTTTCCCATGTGCTATTCTGGAGTGGAGCGGACGAAAAATATTCGGAAAGTGGTCCTTTGAGCCCTCTTCTAAACATTTAAGTGTGAACTGCTTCATAATCATTAGCTACACGTAATATGGAGGTAAAATAAAGTTCGCTATCAATGCAAAGTATATTGCCAGAAAAAATGCAACACAATCAGCGGCAAGGAGATTTTACTAACAAGTGACGTGACAGAGTTCATTACGGTTGGAATGTATGATAAATTCAGACCAAGTGAAACACACACATGTCACTGTAAGCGTGGTCCAAACAGTTGGATCAAAACTCAGTGTAAACGCCCCCCCCCTCCCCCACCTTAATTTCTGGTGGTAACCCTGGCGTGTACCCACACGAAAATGACCACAAAGGTGCCGAAAGGCTTCCTGCGGTAGATTCTCAAGCATCCTGTGCCTTTAGTTGTAATTCTGCAAAGATTCTGGCAGGTTCTGAAGAACGAGTAAGTTGTCACTTCATCATGTCCCATATGTGTTCAAATAGGTGAGAGATCTGGTAATCGTATTGGTCAAGCTGTTGTTGTAGATCACGAAGAGCACGTTGTGACGTAGCAGCCTTATGCGGACGTGCGTTACCCTGCTGAAAAATCACATCAACTTCCTGTCGAAGAAATGGCAGTGGCACGGGGATACCCATCTGCGTCAGGTGACGGGCAGTGGTTACTTTAAGCTGCAGGAACACCAGACAGTTGTCATTCTGGTCCCCCACACCATGAGGCCTGGGTGGGACTTGTGTTGTGAGTGGACGCATTCCGGAATAGATAGCTCACCACACATGTGTACGCTCATCAGTTGCACACACACAGAATCTGCTTTCATCATTGACAACAGAATGCCATTTCACTTCCATTCGACTCTTTCACGACAGCACAGAAGCCATGCTTGATGATGTCGTGCTGTCAGTGGTAGCCCGACGACGCCCATACGTGAAGGTAGTCCTGCTGCAAGCATACGTCCCTTGTGGCACAGCAGAGTCTACATGTGTCTGGATTTCGACTCTGGGTGATGTTCGGTCGGCCACCACTGCTCGCAAAATGCGTCGATCTTGACGTGCACTGCACTTAGTTGAGAACCAGAACCTGGTCTGCTGTTGTGGGAATGTCCCACAGAGCACTGTTGAAAGCAGCGACACACCATCGATACACGATGGGCAACACGTGCAGAAATCCGTCGACATGTCAATCTATCTTCCTGCAGGCCCACAATGTGCTCCCTTTCATATGGTTGAAGCTGTTCAACAGGAGTACGTACTCGTCGGTGGGGCTCGGTTGTACCCCAGAATGAATACTGCGAACACAGTTCGCCTTTAAACTGAGCGCAGGTACTGCCTGCAGAGTCAAAACAAGAGGGTGCACAGATAGGCTTCCTGAGCGCACCACAAGCCCTCAGCACATATTATACCCAAATGCCACTGAACACAGTCCTTGAGGGTGTAGCATTTTTTTTCCTGCAATGGAAAAACACACAACGCTATACTAAAGTTACATCACAATCCAGGTTAAATATTGGCGATGTACGTAGTACGTTATGCTCGCTCAGTAGATACTCCTGTGGTAGATATCACACAAATATTTGTGTAGTCTGTAGGAATTTGCGTAATGTGCGTCGACAAATGCAGACATTGTGAAACTGGACTTTCGGAATTATCTTGTGATGTTATAAAACGACAAAAAACAGGCCCTATAATTCCGTAGGCTTACTCATAAGCCACCTGAAATTTGAAATAAATAAAATCATAACTCAAATTCCTCGAATGGCTGACACAGCCAAAGAAGGCCTCACTTTTCTATTTGATTACACTGCGAAAAACTCTGTTGTGTCAGTGGAACAGGCCTAGTTTGACAAGCAGAACAGACGCTAAATTTCCACTTTGGGTAACTACGACTGTTGACCAGAAAGTAATGCACCGCATTTTTTCTTCAACAATTCTTTATTGAACGTAATGAGAATTACACACACGAAAGAATGGTGTTTTAACTACACACCCTTTTTTTTCACGTAACCTCCATTCCATTCTGTGGCTTTCCTCCGGGGCGAAACAAGGGCGTGTATGCCCTGTCGGTATCAATCCTTGTCCTAGTGGCGGAGCCAGTGCTTCACTGTGTGAATCATCCCCTCAACGTCCTGGAAATGTCTTCCACAGATGGCATCCTTTAATGGTCCAAACGAGTGGAAGTCCGAAGGGGCGAGGTCTCGTGTGTCAGGTGTGACAGCCATGGATGATCTTCCCGACCGCTGCAAATCGTGGAGCCGCCTTCTGATGATCTCACCCTCCGTGCACATACTTCTGTGGACAGCAGATACTCAATAGACTTTCTCATACACAAACAGCAGTTGACCGTCATTGCCTGTTGAAACGCTGTTGTGATGCCTCGTGTAAAGAGGAGAAGCGCCTACCATCACGTTTCCGACTTTGATAAAGGTCGGATTGTAGCCTATCGCGATTGCGTTTTACCGTATCGCGATATTGCTGCTCGCATTGGTCGAGATGCAGTGACTGTTAGCAGAATATGGAATTGGTGGGTTCAGGAGGGTAATACGGAACGCCGTGCTGGATCCCAACAGCCTCGTATTACTAGCAGTCGAGATGACAGGCATCTTATCCGCATGGCTGTAACGGATTGTGCAACCACGTCTCGACCTCTGAATCAACAGATGGGGACGTTTGCAAGACAACTATCTGCACGAACAGTTAGACGACGTTTGGAGCAGTATGGACTATCAGCTCGGAGACCATGGCTGTGGTTACCCCTGACGCTGCATCTCAGACAGGAGCTCCTGCGATGGTGTACTCAACGACGAACCTGAGTGCACGAATGGCAGAACGTCATTTTTTCGGATGAATCCAGGTTCTGTTTACAGCATCGTGATGGTCGCATCCGTGTTTGGCGGCGAACGCACATTGGAAGCGTGTATTCGTCATAGCCATACTGGCGTATCACCCAGCGTGATGGTATGGGGTGCCATTGGTTACACGTCTCGGTCACCTCTTGTTCGCACTGACGGCACTTTGAACAGTGGACGTTACATTTCAGATATGTTACGACCCGTGGCTCTACCCTTCATTCGATCCCTGCGAAACCTTACATTTCAGCAGGATAATGCACGACCGCATGATGCAGGTCCTGTACGGGCCTTTCTGGATACAGAGAATGTTCGACTGCTGCCCTGGCCAGCACATTCTCCAGATGTCTCACCAATCGAAAACGTCTGGTCAATGGTGGCCGAGCAACTGGCTCGTCACAAAACGCCAGTCACTATTGTTGATGAACTGTGGTATCGTGTTGAAGCTGGATGGACAGCTGTACCTGTACACGCCATCCAAGCTCTGTTTGACTCAATGCCCAGGCGTATCAAGGCCGTTATTACGACCATAGGTGGTTGTTCTGGGTACTGATTTCTCAGGATCTATGCACCAAGATTGCGGAGAATGTAATCACACGTCAGTTCTAGTATAATATATTTGTCCAATGAATACGCGTGTATCATCTGCATTTCTTCGTGGTGTAGTAATTTTAATGGCCAGTTGTGTACGTAACGCTTCGCATTCGTAGCTGAGACAAAAAAATGCCTCTCATTACTTTTGGGTAACCCTCGCAAACGACTGACCTTCGTGTCGTCAATGGTGCCGCGTATTTTCTGTCTTTCTCCTTCTGTAATGATGGAGCTCGTGGTCTGCGACGAGGTAGCGTGGCGCCGGTGCGGTGGAGGACGCGCTGGCGGGTGGAGCGTGCGGTGACAGCCGGGATGCAAGTGGACAATTACGATGTGACAGCGGACTTGGGCGGAATGTGGATTGTACCGGTATTGCTGGTCTCTGGGATCACGTGCCCAGGCTGTCTATCAGTCGCTATAGTCTGGCAGTACAGCTCCGACAATTGTTTGTGACGGTTGGGCATTAGCCCTGGCTGAACTGGTATCGTTTATCCGGTGGGACACCCTATCGCTCTTCACTTGGTGGATGTACGTCATATTGCAAAAGTAAGGCATGTCGAAAGTACTGTAACTTCCATGAGAAACGACTGGCGCAGATATGTTGCTTGTGACTGTGAGAGGAACCAGGCTGCTTGTCACCACGCAGAGAATAAGGAAAGATTCGTTTCGTCTTCCAAACCTCAGGGTACTGTTATAGTGTGTACTTGTCCCGCAAAGTCTAATTTATGAAATACTGGAGGCGACGATGTATTTCACGGAATCATTTTACTGGACCCATTTTATTTACAAAATGTGGTATTTTATTGCTGTTTACTTAAGACTGTCTCTACTTGGTATATCTTAATAAATGTATTTCAAAACTGTATCCCACCTCACGCTCAATCAATCGCTTCGCGCCTTTACACCCACCTTCCTTTTAATCACTAAAATTTCTCGTTGTCACAAAGCACGTAGCGCACGATGTGAAACGATCAGTTGCTAGAGTTTAACTCTGATACGATGGAAATATTGACACGAAAACTTTAAAGAAAAATGAAAAAACTAACGAAATCCGAATTCGGAGAAGGCCGGTTTGGATTCCGGAGAAATGTAGGAACATAGAGGACAATACTGACCATACCACTTTTCTTAGAAGTTAGGTTAAAGAAAGGCAAACCTACGTTTATTGCATTTATAGATTACAGAAAGCTATTGATTCAAATAGTCTGTTTGAAATTCTGAAGCTAGCAGGGGTAAACTACAAGGAGCGAAGGATTATTTACAACTTGTGCAGAAACCAGACGGCAGTTATAAGAGTCAATGGCAGGAAAAGCGTTTCTGAAGAAGAGAAATATGTTAACATCGAATACAGATTTAAGTGTTAGCAAATATTTTCTGAAACTACTTGTATGGAGTGTAGCCATGTATGGAAGTGAAACGTGGACGATAAACAGTTTAGACAAGAAGCGAATAGAGGCTTTTGAAATGTGGTGCTACAGAATATCGCTGAAAATTATATAGGTAGAACATGTAGCTAGTGAGGAGGTACTGGATGGAAGTGGGAAGACAAGAAATTTGTGACCCAACCTGACCAGAAGAAGGGATTGGTTGATAGGATACATCCTGGGACTTCAAGGTATCCCAAATTTAGTATTAGAGGGAAGCGTGGGGGTAAAAACCATAGAGGACGACCAAGAGATGAATTCAGTAAGCAGATCCAGAAGAATGTAGGTTGCAGTAGTTGTTCGGGAATGAAGACGCTTGCACAGGATAGAGTAGCTTGGAGAGCTGCATCAAACCAGTCTTCAGACTGAAGAGCACAACAGCCATGACTGAGATTCATCGCGATAGGAGCAAACAACGGAATTTGCTTTAAACACGAAAAAGAAATCTGGAAACGTATATGCAGAAGAGCTGTCTTCTAAGTAGTGAGACTAAGCCAGTTCTGGGCTATTTTGTTTGTGTAGGCTGCATACATTTACTACCAGGCATACATTCAGAGGAAAATTATCCCCCTTTCCCTTAATTTATTGTTATGCTTATTGGTTTATGTTCTCCTGGGGATAACTTAACCATATGAGAAACCTCCCAGCCCTACCCCTCCTCCTCCTCCACCCCCACCTCTCTGGGAGAAGGGACAATTTTCTTTGTCACTCCTCCCCAGTGCAGTTCTGAGCCACGTTTCCACCTTCTGCAAAATCCTCCACCCTCCCTCCTCCCCACCCCATCTGGAAACTGGTAGAAAAAGGACACAGTCTGTACTGAGCTGTTGGTGTGGAAGGATCTCACGATATGAAATTCAAATCAGTGTCAGCTGACATAATAATATATTGTTCAATTCAATTTGTGTATTCTTTATTTAATCAGTTTGCAGGAGACAGGGCTTCCCCACTTGTGTAGTGCTCATGTTTTCACCCCACACTCCCACTTCCCAAAATGTAATAACTTTAAGGTGAGAAATGGAATGAAGTGTGGTATATTAGCCACAATTTTTGAGTCATTTGCACATGTCAGCCAGCTGGGCACCACCAAGCACAAGGTGGAGCGTCAAGCATGCACATCTGGATGCTGTGGAGGCCAGACCACTACTGAGTCTCTAGTTCCACACCATGTGCCATCGACAGGTGGCAGCAGCTGATTCATTTGGCTTCCACCCCTAAATTGTTATCTGTGTTGAGCAGTCAGACAGGAAGTATCTCACTATAGGGCACTCATGTGGTGACAAAGAAAAAAAGAGATGTTGTTGTATAGTGTGCATTTTGCTGGATATTGTAGCTTAGTTCGAAACTATGTTACTGCAGTGTCTCAGTATGTAGTGTACTGAGAAGGTGCTGTCATAATGTGTTTAATTGGCAAGATGTTGAGAGAGGAGCATACAGCTGAGGACTACATTCATGGCCTCGTACATGAGGAATGGAAGGAGGTGATAATGGATGAGTGTGGGGGTAAATAATTTTCAGTAAATAATGGCAATGCATTATGCAGCTCACAGAGACTACTGCCTGTGCTGGAACTGTTCATCCTTCGAGAAATGACTAGTAAATCCAAAGTGCAGGAGAAAACTTCGTCCTAATCCACTACCCCAGAGAAATGAACCAGAGCTGCTTACCTTGGAATATGGTGTTTGACTGAAACTGGCTTTCTACCTCCATCACTTTCCTCAAAAACCAATATGAGCACAGCACTCACCCTGTCCCCCATCTGATAACTGGCAGGGGCCAACAGGAGCACATTAATGCTACACCTGATCACACATTCATGATGTCGTGATTATAGGACAGATATGCTCTTAGTCACAGTCAGTGGAAGAACCATGAAGCATCAACAGCTGCTGAGATCTTCACCTGCCTCTCTCTTTGGGGAAGAAGCGTAAAAGTAAGTACATTTGGTTTAGCTCCATGCCTTTGGGGATTCTTATCGCTTCTTCTTCTTTGTTCAGCGACCTCTGGTATGTCTCGGCCAGCAGCAGTCACTGTTGGCTCATTGGGATGTGCAGTGGACTCAGGGCCAGCAGCTGTAGCAGCACCATGGGATCCTGTAACACACCTGGTTAGCATGTTGGAGCAGGACGAGGAGCCACTGTTATCCATCCCACTTGTCAATGAAGACACCCAGCCATACCCTGAGACTCCAAAGAATTATCCTGGGGACCCTACATCACATGGTGGAGGTCAGTACTAGTTTCAACTTATGTGCATCATACCAGAACATTCCGGTATTACTGCAGGGATAGAGTGTTGATGTGGTGAATGAGAAGCTGCTGAGTCCTCCAAGTGTTCTATTGCTTTTCATTTCGACTTATAATTTAACAGCTAGAAGTTCAAAGCACTTCCATACCGTTATAGAAACATCAGTGGACAGTGACTAGCCTGTTCTGTTAGAAACTGAAAATGCAGTGAGAAGTGTTAATGTATGGTTTATGGAGTTGGAATGGGATGAACTGTGTCGTGCAGAAACATACATCAGTTAACAGATGACTTCTGAGTATTTTCTGTTTCACCGACCCTAGACATTTACTTTCTGGCATTACACTCTCACGTTATTGTACACCAGCGAGGCACTGATGGTCTGATCAGATGGTCTATCTATTTATATGCAACATTCCATCGCTACAAACATGTTCAACAATGGTTCAGTGATGGATAGCGATGGTGCTATCCCTTGTGTTGGAAAGACTGAACAGATGCCTGTATTGTGTTCAAACTGTGTATAAAGACATTGTGAGCTATCTTCATATTTATAGTTTCCATGCAGACAGTTTAGAACACTACATCAATATGAAGTCAAAAGAAGAATCTAAAAGAACACCCACCAGTTTTAGAGAAATATATGGTGACTTCTGTGCATACAAGAAAGATTTATTTGCTAAATTCTGCACAGATGTGAAGATACAGAAAGAACCAGTTGATTTTTTTTTTATGTAGTGCATCCAGTGTATGGCTGGTGATTAAAAGTATATGAATTTACGCAAACTGTTGTAACCTCCCCACAAAATATTTTCCTTAACCTACTAATAATACAATGTGACTAATCTCCCAATAAAAAATTGTGGCTCACTTATAACTTTTCAATAACTGTCTGTGAATTTAAACTGGTAAATTTTAGATGTCAGCAGTGCTGCGTCATGGCCCTGAAAGATCATTCTGAAAAATATTGAAAATTCTTACCTCAATAAGGTCGCCGGATAACGCATATATATCTGCTCTTATAAGAAATTATTCTGGCACAGCTGAGTGCAATGCTGGCCGATAGATTTGTCATGTATAAAAAGAACAACTGATTTTTCTTTGCAATAATCGGGATGACCATGGATTGGAGAAATTAGTGAATTCTTTAAATTGAAACATTTACATGGGACTTGATTTAACAATACTACATATGCGCGAGGCTGCTTTTACCTTAGATTATACCGCTCAGGCACCGCCATCGCTGCACACGACCGGCCCAGCCAACACGATACACCAGACTGATCGCTAGCAACTACTTGCTCCTACTGCAGTCAACACTGCTCTTTGGTCTGAGATTCTCTTATACCTTACATATCGCAGGCAGCGCGTGAGCAATCTATCGAAATTACATCTGCTCGAATGCGCTAACAACAAATTCTTTAATCATGGACCTCTTACACTGTGTTTTATTCTGTTCATATCTCTCATAATAATGTTTCTGCTACGAATATTTTCACTGCAATGTATAGAGTACTCTAGCAGCAGCAAGCTGTCGAAATCACCTCATCATCACAGTCAGCATCTTCAGTCATTGTTAAACTGAATCGTGGATGATGCTTATCAGATGTTTATATACGCTGTAGCTTAGTTGGTGGCATATATTTCTATAAAAACCCAGTGCACTTCAAAACCTGCTGTAGTCAGTATCACAGTTGGGAGGGTGAAGCATCAGGACTTTGTTGTAAGTGTCTGATGCTGTAATGGTGCAGAAGAAGACCAGAAGAAGAAGAAGAATGGGATACTCCTACCACATAATTTACGAGCGATAACTGTAGGTCCATCCACCTGTGGCAAGACAAATGTTCTCATATCGCTGCTAACACAACCAGATGGAGTCTGCTTTGAGTATGTATGTGTATTTTCAAAAACACTGTTTCAACCCAAGTACCAGTTACTGCAAAAGATACTTCAAGATGTCAGTGGTGTAATGTATATGACATATAGTCAAAGCAGTCAAATCTCTTCGCTAGAAAAAGTAAAGCCAAACACCATGTTCATATTTGACGATGCTGCTGTGGAAAACCAGAACAACATTTCTGTTTTGATCGTCATATGGGTGTTGACATATTTTATGAGTCAAACACATTCGAGAATTCTGAAACAGTTGGTATGGGATAACGCAAATCTCATTATAGCTTTCAATCAAGACAATTTGTATTTGAAACACATTTACTGGGCGGATGTAGGAACTGACATGTTATTCAATGATACGCTCAGATTGCTAAAATCACATAAATGATGGGTTTCTCATTATCGAGTAATCAAGAAACTGAATGATGGTAGCTACAGCTGGAACTTCCAGGAGTTTATTTATATATAACTATGGAAAAATGATGAGTTCATTAGTTTACATCACACCATGAACATGTTCACACTTATGTCAGGCACTGAGATGGAGGGGGTAGATGTGCGTGGACAGAGAATGTGTCTATGCATAGAGGGAAAATTTCAACTTGTCGAATGTAAAGTAAGGTGCTAGTGACGTATGACAAGACCCATCTGAGACTGATCAACAAATTAGATGCTAGGGTTAAGGAACTAGAGACATACACCTGGATCATTGTGAGAAAGAAAGTAGAAAACTTAGCTGTAAAGGCTGATGGAATCGAAACGAATGTACAGGACTTAACTATAAAGCTAGACAGGATTGGACAGAAAGTATATAAGATGCGCCGTGCAAAGGAGTCGCTTAGTATATAATAAGATGTCTACTAAACATAAGGTCATTGTGTCATGGAAGGTTGTTAGAAAGAAGTTACGACTGCTAAGGTTAGGCCATTTGGACCAAGATCAGGCACTGAAACTTTAAACCGGTTACTGAAGCTCTTGACAAACTCTCAGCAAAATTTAGCAGTGACAGTGATGTTGCTGATTTCACTAACCTTTACAACAATGCTAGGATAGACAAAACATTCAGTGTCAGTGGTGAAATACCATATATTTTGGAAATGTAGACCATAAGTTTAAAAGAAAAATACGATACAGATAGGGAATTTCAAAGAACAATTGGTCTAATGAACCTCATCTTCCTAAATCTCACAAAAAATGTAAATTATTCGCCCAAAAATCTGGAGATGTACAGTGAAATACTGCAGTTGACTAGTGTACATAGGAAAGTGGGAAACCGGTGCAGCGCAAAACACAGAACCATTATGAAACCTATAGTAGGTGCTTGATATAGCATTGGTGATGGTATTGACAACCTGTATAAAAGTCAGCAGTCATCCCCCACAGTATATATACTATGACTAAAGATCAGATGTGACTTATGTTGGCAGCAGTTGTTGCTGGTAATACTGCTAATCCGACTGACGTTGTTTCAGTAATCTCCAAACTTAGAGAGAGAGAGAGAGAGAGAGAAATAATCGAATAAGTAAGAAAACAGTAGTTCGACAGCTGCAAAAACCACCACGCAAAACGCTGGTATGTTACGGTTAAAGATTTGGATTACTTATGGTAAGGTGACCTTGTAGATATGCAGGTGTATTCACAAACGAATAATGGATTCAAATATATTTTAATGGTCATTGATACACAATCTAAATTTGCCTGGGCATTACCTGTTACAACAAAAACAGGGAGAGATGTCACAGAGGTGTTTGAGCGTTTGTTGCAGACAGGGATGAATCAGTGCCCAGACAACCTCCAAATCCATTAAGGTGCGGAGTTTTACAGTATATATTTCAACATCGTGATGCGGTGGTATGGAATGCGTCGCTACTCGAAATCCACCCACCTGAAGGCGAGCACTGTGGAATGTCTGAACAGAGCAATAAAAGGTCAAATGTGGATGGACTTTCATCTTTGTGGCTGATATAAATGGATGGATATCCTCCCAGAAATAACTGTGCTGTATAATCAAACCAAACATAGCACAATAAAAATGAGACCAATCGATGTTTGTGATAATGGACTCAGAGATATGGTATACTGTCATATTAAAATACTGGACCTACTCAATCAGAAAATTAATGAAGTGATTTGGAGCATATCTCAAAACATAAGACAGCATTTGAGAAACCATTCCTCCCAAACTGTTTGTGTAAGCCATTCACAGTTTCCACAGTGCAGAGAACAAATCCCTGAACTTACACCTTAAAGAATGACTGTGGCACTGAAATGCTTCTGCACAGAGGAAATGCAGAAGAACTTAGAACTAGGTGTGTTTCTCATAGAACGTTTCTTAGGACGTCGAAGAAATAGAGCGATGGTTAAATGACTCTTTTTCCTGCAACACAAAACATTTGAATTGACGATGACGATTTGCTATACAATGGGGCCCACAGAGCACGGCCAGTACAGTAGCACAACACGCACGACAGGAAACACATTATAGAAGGTGGTGGTATTCTCGACAAACTTCCAATTGAATCGTACATTCCAAGATATAACTACTATGGTTCTGGTGCAAAGCTTCAAAAGCACTTGGCTTGTGGTGATGAGGGAATTAACCTGTTTGATGCGGTGTGTTTGGAAATTCAGATGCAATGTTATATAGTCTGACATTAAAAGAAGGATCATCAGTATTAAGCGTGATTTACTTCCCACCAATTGATTCAAGTAGTGGAGAGTCGAGTATTGCTTTGATTGAACTGAAGATATACAACAGCATCCCGAATGTTACAGAGGCTAACAATTAACTTCATTTGGAAATTAATGGCGGAAAAGAAGTTTTGGAAATAGAACCTGTTGCATATGATACTGATGATTTAAACAACTTTTTAAAATGGGCTGGAAAAGGGATTGTGCTTTGTGCAAACATAATGACACTGAATACAATGATTGACTGTAACCAGAAAGTTTCAATAGGACAGCTACTGGGTTTAGCAAAAGTACAGGTCTTGAAGGAGGTCCCTAATAAATTTTATAGATCCGACAAGTCAGTGAATATAATTTCCTGTTAGTGCAATGTGTGTCGGGTATAACATTGCAACATACTCTTTCTCAACAACAGATTGATTCATACACTTAACGAACATCTCCCATTAGTTAGAACAGGGTATAAGATAGCTGAGAACCCAACCGACGCTATATACTTCCCAGTAACAGTTCAGATACTGGACTATGTGGAGCTGCATATTATGGACCAGGATAACCAATTCATCAACTTTCATGGTGAGGAAATCCTTTTATGACTTCATCTAAACCAGAACCAGCAGTGTCCTCGAACATGCAGAGATCGGGAAGTGGCGGCGATCTTCAACTGGCGAGGACCTGCAGCGAACCCATCCCAGTCTCTCGGGAGGGACAAAGACCCCACCTTTCTGGGAGACCAGAAGTACTGGGTGTGGCCTTCAACCATCTGAGACACGCAGCAGCTTCCCAGCGTCCTCACATTATCAGGGTAGACAGGATGGGTATAAGGTATAAAACAAGCATGCGCATCACACAGTGCAGCACTTCATAACACAACAGTAAGGTGACAACAGGTGCAAACTATGAGCTTCAAAAATGGTTGAAATGGCTTTGAGCACTATGGGACTTAACATCTGAAGTCATCAGTCCCCTAGAACTTAGAACTACTTAAACCTAACTAACCTAAGGACATCACACACATCCATGCCCGAGGCAGGATTGGAACCTGCGATCGTAGCAGTCACGCGGTTCTGGACTGAAGCGCCTAGAACCGCTCGGTCACAGCGGCTAGCTAACTATGAGTTTCTTAAATCAGTAGGTTTGAGACTTTGCAATGACATCTTTCTGTGCAACTAGCCCTGTAGAATATGACGAGGAAATTATACGTCAGGAATACTTCTCACATAAATCTGATGCAACAACTAAATTTAACAAGAACAATGAAATTAGCATTTTCATCCAACACCGAAGCGCTTTAACCTTCCCATGCAAGAGTTTCATGTATCCTGATGGATAATTTACGAAAACAGACGGTACTGATACAATGGCATCGAACCTTCACATAATGCTTCAGTGTTCCTGTTTCATTAGATGTGATATGAACTCAGAGGGTCAAGATTGACCATATCTACAAAGTAGGCATAGCATCAACTTTTAAAACGTATGTCTCCTCTTCCACTTCGGATTTGAACGATTTAGAAAATGCTGGATGGTTCACAGTGGAGGAGTACAAGAGATGTACTGCATGTATAACTCTAAAACTGCTTATGGGATACTTTGAGGACATGTGGCGAATTTTTCTGAATACTTAACAGGAACTTATTCTGGTAAGGAGTGAAACAGATAAAAACTCATATACTCAAGGAGCTCAAAGGGAGAACGAGGTCGACAAAATTACATGGAAAATGCCACACATTACTGCATTGGGTGAGCAGCGTTTGAGGCTTTTACAAGTTCTGAATACTGGTGTGTTTTTACCGTTAACTTCCTGTTCATGGGAGGTCTCGAGCACCAAGTGCTACCAACTGCAAGGAGACAAGCATGGCCTATGAAAGCCACTGCGCTGTTGGAGATACCCAGATGCATCATACTTGTGTTTCAGATCAGCAGAGGAGGGAATATAGCAAATGATTCCACCAGATTTGGCAATTGCTGGTTAACTAATCACATAGTCTACCTTAGCTCTGAACGCTACCCTTACGATAACTTACACTTTCAGTCGGATGAAAATGTATGCAGTCTAGCATATGACATGTCTGTAGCATATGACATGTCTGTGAGGTTCCATACTTGTTACTATGAAGAGGAAGGATGTCTACTTTGCCCATGTACATTCAAGGAGCTGGCGCCAATCATCGTAGTAGTCTGCTCAAAACAGAACGAGATATTTAAATGTGGACCTATAGATGTACAAATTGAATCTGAATCTACTGCAAATTTCCCAGAATACACTGGAGTGTGTGCTCTAGGTCTGCATGAATGTGTGATTAACTATTGCCCAATCACCAGTGTTGTCCAACAAGCTGCATAAATAAACAGGTGCTAAGCCATATCCAGAGCATTTCACAATTGCATCTCAAGGTATGAGCATCATCGTGTACACTCAGCGTTTCCATGATGAGGAGTGTAGACAGTTGATATTTAAAGAGTTGCATTCAGAGCATACACAGAAGATGACAGTACAATAGAGACATTCTCAGCAAACATTGTATCACTGAGGCTTTTAAAGGATGTGAAGTGTGCTAAAACCCGGAGGCGTGCAAAGTGGTTAACAAATTTCTACCATGGAATTCACTAGGATAATCCTGGTGTACCCTATAAATGGTGGCATCGCACCTATTATTCGACCACATGGATACCATAATCAGTGTCAGAGGGGAGGAGGTCACATGGATGCATCGAATTTTCATGTTTCCTGCTATTCAAGATATGGAATTCTATGGGTATAATGCTCTCCATCGATTCAAGACGACGAAGATGTGTAAAAATAGTGTTGTGTCTGCTTATGAAAATGTTGGATGAAAAATAAAGGATCTTTTGTCTCACAATGTGTGTTTGATTTCTTTTCAACCTGCTACCACCATGATAGTATAAAGCTTTGCCCAGATACTATGTCTGTAGTTTTGTTCAAGTACTGGTGACATACTTTTAGATACGTTTGCTATATGTATTTCGACGTGGACACAGTCACGTCCCTCCTGCACTCATAAGCCAATTCGTGCTGCATGATAGTGTAAGTAGGCTGTTTAGGTTTTTATGTTGGTAACACCACGTAGCGCTCTGTATGAAAATCACTGACTGTGCTGTGTGCAGTCTGTGGCCGGTTGGCATTGTTGGGATATTCGCTATTGTAGTGTTGGGCAGTTGGATGTGAACAGTGCGTAGCGTTGCATAGCTGGGGGTGAGCCGCCAGCAGTGGTGGATGTGGGAAGAGAGATGGCAGAATTTTGAGAGCGGATGATCTGGACGTGTGTCCGTCAGAAAAATGAAATTTGTAAGACTGGATGTCATGAACTGATATATATATATATATATATATATATATATATATATATATATAATGTATTTTGAACACTATTAAGGTAAATACATTGTTTGTTCTCTACCAAAATCTTTCATTTGCTAACTATGCCTATCAGTAGTTAGTGCCTTCAGTAGTTAGAATCCTTTATTTAGCTGCCAGTATTGGCGCTCGCTGTATTGCAGTAGTTCGAGTAAGGAAGATTTTTGTGAGGTAAGTGATTTATGAAAGGTATAGGTTATTGTTAATCAGGGTCATTCTTTTGTAGGAATTATTGAAAGTCAGATTCCGTTGCGCTAAAAATATTGTGTGTCAGTTTAGTGATGATCAGAGTAAGTAAAGAGAGAAACGTGTGAGTACGTTCAGTTTTGCTCGTCTGTTTGAAAATTAAATAACGTAAGGGGTTGACCAGCACAGTCACTCATAAATTTTTCTAAGGGGAGGTTTCATATGTCGACACTTAGTCGAGGATACCTCACTGGAATCTTCAGATTTTTTCTTGTAGTTGGTGTAATTAGTGTAGCTATTGTTTATAGCTAGAGCGTAATTGTAGAGAGAATTTCCTTTGTAGTTGTAGTTTTTCATTGTTGTACAGTAAAAACAGCTGTGGCATGAATGTAGATTTGCACCAAGTATTTTGCAGCTGCGCTTGCAATTAACAAGATATTATTTGCAGTGCTATGTTAATGTGTTTTCTTACTTTTGCTCTTCAAATTGTGCTTTTCTTGTTATCGTGTGAAATACGTGATAATTATGGCGTGTGAAAAACGTAACACTAGGCTCCAAAGTAAATCGAGAAATGATAGCGACGACGAGCGTAGCTTATCAGCACCACCGTGTAATGAATTAATAGACATTCAAAGTAGTAATTTGGTAATTGTGCATAGGGAAATGGAGCAGGCGGCAAATAATGGTGTAGACATTGATGTAGACATTGAAACATTAGCGATCGATCGGTCGCCAACAGCTCGCCTCAGGATTCCGAAATGACAGGACACAACCTTGCAAATACTGTAGATTCAGGTTTTGCGACCTCACCGTTTTCTCAAATAAGTCAAGACACATTTTCTGCTTTTCAAAATGCGAATACTGCCGGTTCAAATGCACTGCCGAATGGCACTGAGGAACATGTTTCAGACACCAGTGCATTATTATTACAATTAATGCAACAAATGGGACAAAAGCTTCAAACGATAGACACAATGGAACAACACCAGAGACAAACACAGCACAGTCAGTGATTTTCATACAGAGCACTACGTGGTGTTACCAACATAAAAACCTTAACAGCCCACTTACAATAGGTGTAATCCTATGCAACCATTCTATATATTTTGTCATCTCCTATGTTAAACTTCACCTTCATTTTCAAACTAATGTCATATATATCTTGCATATCCTTTATATATACAATCAGGACAGATTATTTTGCAAACAACGACAAGCAAGACGTATGGTAACCAATTTTTTCGTTTATTCAGTCCTCAGAGATAAAATTTGATTGTTCTTCATCTACATCGGCATATATACTCCACTAGCCACCAAGCGGTGTGTGGGGGGAGGGCACAATTCACGCCAAGGTCATACTTCCCCTGTCTGTTCCACTCGCGGATCGCTCGAGGGAAAAACGACTATCTGAACGCCTCAGTACTAGCTCTAATTTTTCTTATCTTTGAATGGTGATCACTGCGCGATTTGAAAGTTGGTGGTAATAATATATGCTCTACATCCTCAGCGAAGATCGGATTTCGGAATTTAGTGAGCAGCCCCTTCCGCTTAGCGCGCCGTCTATTTGCAAGTGTGTCCCACTTCAAACTATCTATGAGATCTGTAACGCTCTCGCGATGGCTAAATGTACCAGTCACGAATCTTGCCGCTCTTCTTTGGACTTTCTCAATCTCTTGAATCAGACCAAACTGGTAAGGGTCCCATACAGACGAACAATAATCTAAGACTGGACGAACTAACGTATTGTAAGCTATTTCCTTTGTTGAAGGACTGCATCGCTTCAGGACTCTACCAATAAACCGCAATCTAGAGTTCGCCTTGCCCGTTACTTGTGTAATCTGATCATTTCATTTGAGATCATTTCGAATAGTCACATCCAGATACTTGACGGATGTTACCGCTTCCAAAGACTGGGCATTTATTTTGTACACGTACATTAATGGGGATTTTCGCCTTGTTATACGCATTTATTTTCTGCAAATCCTCATTGATTTGTTCACAACTTTCGTGTGATACTATTTTCCTGTAGGCTACAGCATCATCGGCAAACAGTCTAATGCCGCTGTCAATGCCATCAACCAGATCGTTTATGTAAATCGTAAAAAGCAGCGGTCCTATTACACTGCCCTGGGGCACACCTGAAGTTACGCTTGCTTCTGTTGAAGTCTCCCCGTTCAGGACGACATACTGCTCCCTGCCTGTTAGAAAACTATCTATCCAACCGCAAATGTCATCGGATAGGCCGTAAGCGCTTACTTTTTCGAGCAAGCGACAGTGCGGAACTGAGTCGAACGCCTTTCGAAAGTCGAGAAATACAACCTGGGAGCCGGTATCTAGAGCCTCTTGTATATCATGCACAAAGAGGGCCAACTGTGTCTCGCATGACCGCTATTTCCTAAAACCGTGCTGGTTTCTACAGATGAGCTTCTCAGAGTCTAGAAGGGTCATTATGTCTGAACACAAAATATGTTCCATGATTCTACAACAAATCGATGTCAGTGAAATTGGCCGGTAATTATGTGCATCCGATTTTCTATCACTGTTATAGATTGCTATGACCTGGGCCTTTTTCCAGTCCCGTGGAACTTTCCGCTGTTCCAATTTGGTTCTTGAGGCACAGTTTGGTTGTAATATTCAATACAGAGATACTTTTTTATGGAATAATATAAAGAATTTACTGGTTGAAAGATTTACAATTTTCAGACATGTAAACCAATGCTAAAAACTAATGTGGAGGTATTTTTATTCTTACACTACAACTAAATTCCACAGCGCCCAATAGCAGCAGTTACATGTTATTATAAAACAACAATTTTGATTGACTTTGAACTATGTGTATATAAATATCTGCATTTAAAAGCTAATCAGACTTAGACAGTTAGTGGCAGGTAAAATTTTAAAACCATGCAGATAAGTATCTATATTTATGATGTACAGTTTTTATGTTGTTGATACAAATGGTGCGCAGATATTTCACACACATGGCGCCCAACACACACACACACACACACACACACACACACACATACACACACACACACATTCTGCCCAGTCTCATTTTCTCCCTCTCTTTCGGAGTTCCCCCACCTCCTCTCTCTCAAAAAATGGTTAAAATGGCTCTGAGCAGTATGGGACTTAACATCTGAGGTCATAAGTCCCCTAGAACTTAGAACTACTTAAACCTAACTAACAAAGGACATTACACACATCCACGCCTGAGGCAGGATTCGAACCTGCGACCGAAGCGGTCGCGCGGTTCTAGACTGAAGCGCCTAGAACCGCTCGGCCACACGGCCGGCCCTCTCTCTCAACAAGTGAATAATGTGACTATGGAGGAGAGTTTCATTCCCATCATCAGAAATCACCCTTTTATCGTCATGAAGTGACAGGCCGACTTTAGATTGCAGCAGAATGTACACCTCGTGTCTTCTCGATGGAATACTAGTTTGCTGCATAATATACTGTAGCTGCGGTGGAGCAGCACGAACACCACTGTACAAACATTGCAAATAGTTTTCAATGCAGAGGGTTCCCGATTCCACATGATGCATACCCTTAGTCCCTCTCTGGGCGACACGCTCCAATGTGTGATACGCATACATTTATGCATGTATGCCTACAAACTCCACAATTGGTGCCCCATTCGCCTCTTCTTTCATTAGGCTACAATTCTGTGTATGAGATCTTGGCGAATTCTTCACCATGGCACCTCATTACTTCGTATGGATCACAGTTCTTCACCCAATAGATGAACATACCGCTACGGTCGCAGGTTCGAATCCTGCCTCGGGCATGGATGTGTGTGTTGTCCTTAGATTAGTTAGGTTTAAGTAGTTCTAAGTTCTAGGGGATTGATGACCTCAGAAGTTAAGTCCCATAGTGCTCAGAGCCATGTGAACCGTTTGATGAATCTATCTGTATCTCTATAAAGCAACTTAGTATCAGCAAAATGAGGTTTTCCAAACTGATAATGAAAGAGGTACATGTGGAGTTCGAACAGGTCTATTATGCGCATGCCCACATCGATAGGTTCCATGAACCCTACTGCAACCTCCGCCAGTCCACAGCAACAAATTGCTCTTTGAATATTGTGACCTGTTTAAAATTTGGTCTGACGGTACATTTCTTACGATATAACGCCCATGTCATTCAGTTTCACCAGCATGAACGTACAGCAGTGGCTTAGGAAACCAAATACTACGCGAAATTTTAAAACGTAAATAAATACTATTTTCAACATAAGCCTGTGTATTTTTTAATGGACACCCCCTATTATTTCGTATGAAATCAATATCACGAAGAATCACAAAAATAATGGCGTTGGTTGCATCGCAATACGTCAGTTATATCCCGAGAAATTGCGAAGCTAAGTTGACGCTTGAAATAAATGAAGCGCACGGCTAGCGCACGGCTAGCGCACGTCCTGAGACTCAAGCGTGCACGTCACGCTGCCGGTAATCGTGATGTGACTGACATACTACGTCAGTGGAGTGTTAATGTATGGTGTAGTATTGTATGACAACACGTCATTGGCCCATATTTCATTGATGGCTCTCCTAAAGGGGGATAGTTTAGCCTCTTCTTGGGCTGTACCTTACTTGAACCGGTCCACCTCTCATAGTGTGTCAAATAATGCGGTATCAGAACGATGGATGTAATGAGCATAATTTTTATTGTTGCGAAATGACAACTAGAGGTACAATTAGTGGTAACACACTTGGTTTCACGTTTCTAAACCTCATAAGTTCTGTAATATGTGGCTTGTAATGGATAGCAACGGTGTCACAGTTTCTGACGTAACGCATCGCATGTAGCACTGCGCTCAGAGCAAGGTTGCCTGCACTGACGCTTGTATCCTGCCGTAAACGTACCAACGTCACCACGGCACGCTCTACCTTCAGTGTACAAGTGTCTCTTAATTTGGTCTGCTGAACTGCTCTCATACTGTAATGTATTTCACATACGTTGCCACATTAAAATCTGTTTTGTTGTAGCTTGTTACATTTGCCGTCACCTAGTCGATATGCCGGCCTTCAGTTATGAAGAAAAACTAGATATTATTTTAATTTATGGCGAATGTCACAGAAATGCATCCGCAGCTGTGACGCTGTGTACGCGGAATGCTACCTAGATCGGCGGTGTCCGTCACGTCTAACAGTTGGCAACATCTGCAAGACACCCGCGGAAACGGGCAGCTGGGCTCCGACAAAACGTCGACGTAGAACGCCAGCAACTGGCAATGGAAACGAAATTGCTGTTCTGGTAGGTGGGCTTACTAGAAATTGCACGAGGTGTAGGAATAAACCATAGTAGTGTGTGCAGAACCTTGCATCGGCATCGGCATCGGTTTCATCCGTTCCACCAAGAACTGTACGGGAATGAATTTGAATCTCGTATCGCACTCTGTCGTTTTGCACTTCAGCAGTTGCAAGGTAATCCAGTACTCCTAAACAATACGTTGTTTACAGACGAGGCTTCATTTACAAACCATGGTAATATGAATCTGCGGGACATGCACTATTGGTCCGTGCAAAATCCCCACTAGATTCGCCAAGTGTCAATGTTTGGTGCGGTGTCATTGCTAACTGTATTGTAGGCCACTAGTTTTACCGTGGAACATTGAATGGGCAGCGACATGCATCATTTCTTCAACACACACCAGCGCTCCTCATGGAGGATCTAGGACTGGAAACTCGTCTATCAATGTAGTTTCAACATGATAGATGTCCCGCACACAATGCACAAGTTGCCAGAGACGTTCTAGATGCGACATTTCCAAATAGGTGGATGGGGCGGGGAGGCACTGTGCGATGGCCAGCACGGTCCCCCGACTTGACGCCATTACACTTCTTTGTCTGGGGAGCAGTGAGAGAGAGTGTATCAAGAACCCCCAACGACAGTAGAGTATATGCAACATCGTATTACTGCGGCGTGTGCGGCAGTATCTGTAGAAACTCTACAATCTGTGCAACACTCTCTCGTTACCCGTCTGCAAACGTGTATTGATGCAAACGGAGGGCACTTCGAACACATGTAGACGTGACACAGTTTCATTGGTCACGACGTGGGTGTATTTTCTATGCTGGTTGTAATGCACAACATTACAGTTTCTGTGTGCGACAGGGAACTAGTAAGTGTGTTTAGCAAAGTGAATTCAAGTGTGTTATCTCTAATTGCAGCTCTAGTTGTCATTTCGCTAGAAAGGGGGCACGGGCAAGGAAGGCGGTGTCATCAGCAAACTGGAGAAGGTGGACGGGGGGTGACGGCGGCGGCATGTCCGCTGTATACAAAAGGCACAGAAGGGGGGAGAGGACGGAGCCTTGGGGCACACCGGCGGAGGGAAAAAAGGTGTAGGAATCCGTGTTATGGATGGTGACGTAGGAGGGACGGTGGGAGAGAAAGGAGCCGATCAGACGGACGTAGTTAATGGGAAGGGCGAGGGTTTGGAGCTTGAAGTGGAGACCGGAATGCCATACGTGGTCATAAGCACGTTCGAGGTCCAGGGAGAGGAAGATTGCGGAGTGATGGGAATTAAGCTGTACGGAAAGGAGATGAGTGAGGTGAAGGAGAAGGTCATCGGAAGAGAAGGACGGCCGAAAGCTACACTGGGTAACAGGAAGGAGGCGGTGCTGGCGGAGATGCTGGTGGATGCGTCGGGTGAGGATGGATTCCAGGACCTTGCTGAAGATCGAGGTAAGGCTGATGGGACGGTAGGAGGAGACGGTGGACGGCGGTTTGGCGGGTTTAAGGAACACCAGGATACGGGAGGTTTTCCACAGGTCGCGGTAGTAGCCGGTGGACAGGGCTACGTTGTAGAGCCTGGCCAGGGTGGAGAGGAAAGAGACAGGAGCTTCACGAAGGTGGCGGTAGGTGACACGATCGTGACCAGGAGCGGTGTTACGTTTTGTGAGGAGTGTAGCAATGAGATCCTGTGTAGTGATAGGGGTATTGAGTTCCGTGTGTGCAATGTTGTCCAGGTACTGCAAACCAGGTGCGAGGGGAGGGACAGAGGTGTCAGTTCGATCGTGGACATCCGGGAAGAGGGAGTAATCGAACTGGGGATCGTCGGGGATGGAAAAGACATCGGAGAGGTAGGAGGCAAATTGATCGGGTGAGACATCCAGTATATGTAATACATATGTACGGAGGCGGTAAGGGCTAGCGTATAGCAAACAGAAGATACGTCAAAGAATTACAGGTAGGACACGTGCAGCAACATGGACCCGTACGATACTTGACGACTAGAAACAATCGTAATTTTAGAAAAGAATAACTAAACTGGTTAAGATAAAAACCAGAGGATTACTTCGTTACATAGCTGACTTGCAGCGAACATGAGCAGACCGACGGAATGAGATTAGAGAGGCACAATGGCTTGGTCGCTAGGTGGCGCTACAGTGCGTTCATGCTGGCAACCAGCGCCAACCAAGCAGAACAAGAGCGACACAAGTAACCGTTTATAAATATAAAATAAGTCTTTGACGACATTAGATAATTTTTATAGATTAAATGAAACTAGTGCAATGGACGAGGGGTTAAATTATTTTAATATATGGTATATAGTTTCGTAACGTCTATAATATTTCTATAAAGAAAAACAAAGCATTCTTTATTAATATACGGGATATGTAGAATGAACAACCGCAGACATGTCACTTGTCAAATTATGATAGCGATAACTATTATAAGGAGAGAGAAAGGATAAATATAATGGAGGGCATATTACGAAAAACGTAGGTACATTATATACAACAATACGTAAAAACTAATACTGCCATTTAAAATACAAATGTGTAAGAGTATTAAAACATTAACAAAAACTATTAAAAAGCAAATAAAATAACTACAAAGTCAGACGTAACGATATAACTCTAAAATATGCATGAGTGAATTTGTCACATATTGTATTACCTGCACATTGTTTTGACGGAACAGATTACAATACGTGATGTTCTTTCGATATAATGGATGGTTTCCTGCATACGAAATTGTCATGGTCGATGATGTTACGTTTTTTGGACGTTGTTGATGTAACTATGATATTTTATTATCACCTACCCATCACCAATTCCTTTTCTCCTTCTTCACCCTCCCCCAGTCCCTCCCCTCCTCTCAGCAAAGCACACGACCGTCCATCTATCATTGATACAATGTTGGTCAAAAGCTAAAATTTTCTCACAGTCCATAAAGACAGTCCTGATCATTCATCACAGTGAAACTGCCGTTTCTTCTCTCAAATTCTGAGCAGTAAAAGACAATGCACACGGAAATAGTGGATTTCCATGCAGTCTTGAAGAGTTAGTGTTGTCCTTCCAACGGAAAGACAGTGCTGACTCTTGACATGCTGACAGGTAATGGGCCACAACAGAGCAAACCCACAGCAGAGTCATTCGACGTTTTGAAGAATATTGGTAGGTAGGTCGTCACAGAGCAGACCCACTGTAGTCCTGGTAGAGATTACGGTATTGGTGGGCCACCAGAGGTGCAGACCCACTGTAGTCCATGTAGAGACGGCCAGCAGCCATCTGTTGCGACTGTGCAGGTGCACATTCACCATCGAAGAGTCTTGCGGAGAATATAGCAAGTCCATAAACCACCACTTGTGCACTCACAAAGTTTGTGGAGTTGTCCTTAGAACCAGCAATGCTGTTATCCAGTCCCTTGCTGAATTATTAACACACGTGCAAACACTATCAGTCCCTACTTCTCACATATTGTCCATATACTATGACCAGCAGAAATGTGTGCAGTGAAATGAATGCTTAGAAGTTACTTAATTTGATGAACTGGTGTCAATTACAATTTTATAACATAAGAATACAATAACAAAGCTACAAAATACATCATTAAATAACATAACAATACAGATAACATTTGTAGGCTTTACAAAAGAATAGAAATATACATATACATCAGTGTTACAGGAATTATGGCATAAGTACATACATAAAGATCAGAAGAACTTTTGAAACATCACCTTCACATGTGAGCAACAAAACAGAATAAATAATGTCCAAACATCTTTACAAAGTAAATAACATAGTATTAGAAAAATTCTACAACATTGCACTCATCAGCTAAACACATAAAGACAGGAAAAACACAAATACACAAGGGTGCACAAACACATACCAGAATAACACAGGAGGAAAGGACAGGGTTTGTTTTCAGTGTAACATTTGGAACTGCAGTCCAACCCAAAACTACATTCCATAGATCTTTCGTCTTATTTCAACATTTGTTTCCACCAAAAAATCCTATCCAAGCATGCTTTCTGTATTTATATGTTCACATATTTCTTACCTCATTATTTATTTCCAAGAAAATCCTACCTAAACCTGTTGTCCCTAAACCCTACTTTTTTGGTTCATATTCTCTTTCAAAATACTTTTTTTGGCCAAACCATTTTCTTACAGCTTCTCAATGCATTTCTTGCAATTCATCACAACTCGTTCTCTCATATAGCCTACCCCATCTTAAGCTAACTTAAATCTACTGAGCTCAGATGCTAAACTAAGGGACGAGGCAATGCAGCAGTACAAAACAATTAACACAAACAGCAATGACAAAATATTCAAATTGGCCAAGCAAGCAGCAATATTACAATTAATATTACGCAATGAGCAGCAAACAAGAAAAATAAATCAGTAGTAAAACTGACTTAACAGAGTAATGTAAAGTGAAATTTAGTAGTACTATGCCTGGCAAACAGCAGAAGCAAATGCAGTAAATTATATCTAAACATGACAGAGCACAAGCGGAAAAAATATTACACTGAAAATGACCATGTGTAATACCTATGTCACATCTTAACACTAGAGTGATGCATCACAATTTATTCTAGAAAAGAAATTACCAAGTCATTAAAAATAGTATTTGTGCAATTCCTGTGAAGGGAAATGTCTATTTGTGCTCTCTTTTCCAAGGGAGTTTGTCAGAAACGTATTCTTTACTGGGTCTGTAGACATAAAATAGTGATATTAGTACATCTATTAAATTTTATAATAAGCAATGCTGCAGTGCAGCTAGAAACTAGATATGAAAGAAAATGAGCAAATATGTACAAAGGAAGGCATGAAACATCATTCATTAGCCATATGGCATTTCATAAAGTAGTAAAAAATTCTCTCAATTCTCGAGAAAGACGCTTGTCGTAATTAGGTGTGCAGATGTAAGTATCTTTCCAAGTAATGAGCGTGTCGTATTTGCGGTGCTTTCTACAAAGGTATGCCAATAGTGAAGATAATGGCCTCCCTTTTTTTTCCCACCTGTGCCTCTGGAAGGCACACGCTAATGGCTTTTTTCAAGGCGACTGTCGCCCAGCTGGTTGCCCACGACGCATTAAGTGCAGGTGGTCACTTGACTTTCTTACCGAAATATTTACGACACCAGTTTCCGCTACAGTGACAGTCTCATATAAAAATATTTCACAGGTCAAGAATTTGCATTACGAATCTGTAGAAACAAAATCCTGTAAATATAACAGAGTCCAAAAAATTTTCGGTGGCATTGTGATACATTCACGCATGTACACACATTTCATAATTCTTAAAGTACGATTCTTGGTTTCCAACATCCTTTTTCACAAACCAGAGTCCCTAACCACTACTCATTATTCCTTACCTTATTCGTCGACTCTTCTTCAATATTTCGTCATTACAGATATGTAGCATAATCAAATAACTCATATAGCATCAGCTTACTGATCATAAACATACCACAACAGCATAAAACACATCGTCGTCATAATAATAACATCATAACACATCAGTCAACTCTCAAAAACGTCGTAGCTTTTTGCATTAATGTCAAAACCTAAAAGAAATTCTCTGCTCATTTCAAGAGTGTCATCTACCTCAAACGTACTTTAAAATCATGCTCCCTTACCAAATACATCATTCAAAGCTCTTATAGTATCACAATGGTTCCGAAAAAATATGAACAATTCATGAAGTACAGACAAAAATACAATTTCGTAAGTGTGAAGTAATCCAACTCTGTAATTGCGTAAACATGTGTCACTGACGTAGTAAAAAAAATGTTTATCTCTCAGTTAAATGGTCAGATAGCTGTGTAATTTGTATGTTAGAGAAATATGATACCGATGTGTAAAGTTGTATAAGCAAATACCATATTAGCTAGGGCTCCTTGTGCTTGCCAAACACATGGTACACAAAGTAAGCGTGTACCCCCATGAGGATCAAATAACATTTGTATCATTGTACTTCAAATATCTTTAAAAATAAATGTTTTAAGTACAAAATTAATCACTCAAATATGTGTACTGTAACGCTAAATGTGCGTCTTGCTGTAAGATAATTCTGTGGAAGTGTCGTAGTTATCGTCCTCCGAAAGCTAAGTTCTGCATAAGCCAATGTACTTACCTCATGATACACCAAATTTCAAGGAAACCAAAATGTTGCATTAAAATCTCATTAGCAGTACTGGTAAATGTTCTAAGTATGTGAGCCTTATAGTCGTTACGTAATCGTGCAACTAACAAGCAAGAATGCACACACACAATAACACTGGGTCGTCTCTTCACAATAATAATGCATTCGTAATTTCTGTTTAAAAATGTTCCCTAGGTTCTTGATTGGATATTTAACTTCAAACATTGTTGCATGGTAACAGTTTCTAAGTCTGACAATGCATACTAGAAATGTGAAGTTAAGAGTTTTATGGCAAAGACAAAGTTAAAAAACAGATTATCTCTCAGTAAGCGCTTTTACATGTGAAGTGTGGTGCAATCCTTTACTCTTCATAGTACTCAGAGTTCGAACTTGAATGCAATTATCATGCGGTATACGTCGGTAAAGAATACTGGAATTTTTTTCTCAAGGTTAGCGTCTATGTTATTTTTCGCTGAGCCAGCCGGTGCACGCGGCTACCTGCGGTGCGAGTCATTGTCTGTTCCTTTGTTGGCGTGCATCGTTATTGGGATTAGGAGACCTAACTTCTACAAATTCACTTTGACGAGAAGGCCCTGCCCTGTTTGAAGCTCGCCAGTTCTGATGGAATTCAGGTCGGTCGTTTTGTCGGTAGTTTAGACAGTTTCTTTCTTGTCGGTCACGTGGTGGAGAATTTCTCCCTGAATCGTAGCTGCGCGCTGAACTGTTGCGTCCGAAATTATTCTGTCTCCCTTGATAATAATAGTTCTGGTTACCATATTGTCTGTTTCTATGGTTATCTCTATCATATTCATTACTACGGAAATGCGATCTTTCTCTGTAACTATTACTCTGCCAGTGGTTGTCATACGGGTGGTGTCTGTTTTGGTCACGATTTAAGTTGTAAGAATAGGCTTGTCGTGTCCAGTTATTGCTTCTGTCGTCACGGAATTGTGATGGATGTGACCTGTAGTGATTGTTGTGCTCCTGTTTTCGCGTTCCGCGATTCTCAGTGTCAATTTCTAATTCTTGTAAGAGTCCCTGAAAAGCTTCAATGTCGTCTTTGCAACGTCCTGCTAAAATAATATGTCGTAAATGTTCAGGTAATTTGATTAAGCAAATGCGGATGAGTTCTGAGGGGCTGTATGGGTTTGACAGGTACTGATTCTTGTGCAACATGTCTTCAAAATATTTCACAAGACTGGACAATTCAGATTGTTCGAAATGTTTCATCATTATGATGTCATGTTTTACTCGGTCTTGTGTGGCTTGAGACCAATATGCTGAGAGGAAGGCATGGTAAAATTCTCCTTCACTGTGGCAATCGTGAATGACCGATTGCATTCTTACAGCTGGTTCATTCTCTAAGTAGCCACACATAAATTCTAATCTGTGTTCTAACGACCAGTTGGGAGGAAAACAATGAGAGAATTGATGGAGCCATGCTTGTGGATGAATGTCGTTGCCAGAATTCTTAAATGTTTTGAATTTACGTGTAGTAATGAACAGCTTATAGTCAAAATCATCATGTCGGCGAGTCGCATATCGGTCATTGTTAGGTCGTGTCGGCCGTTACATCTCAAAATTCGGTGCACATTGCCAATTTCTTTCATAACTTCCGAAATGCCCTGTGTTATTATTTTGCGGCTTTTCCGTATTTCTAAGTCCCTCTTCCCGTGTTGGAGCGCGAGTGTCCTCTTAAATACGTAATTCTTGTATTACCTGTGTCAGCTGATCTTGTACTTCCCGGATTTCTCTTTGGTGTTGCGTATTAATTTGATTCAGATTTTGTTTCAGTTTCCTAATTTGTTTGCACTCTTCTGTGTCAGTGAAGGCTACAGGTCTTGTGTCATTCAGATCATCATCTACCTTTGTAGATAAGTTAGTGACCTGATCCGAAAGTTCGGCTACTTTCTCCGATAGTGTACTTATTTCCTCAGTGTGTTTTTCTGAACCAAGTTTCAGAGTGTCCATTTGTGTTGAAATCGTATCTACTGTGTCCTTTAAGTTTTCTTGAGTTTTTGCAAGTTGCGTAACCGAATCGGTAGATGCAACTGAGTCAATTTTAGCTTGCAAGGTGTCATGATTTTCATGAACAATAGTTTGCAGTTCTTTTATGGCTGCTTCGTGATTCTGTAATGCATTTTCATGACGCGAAAAAATAGGTTGGAAATGCTCACAAATTTGTGTTTTTACGTCATTACAGACTTTTTGACATTTCGATTCAATGTTATGTAACTCAGTAGTTAAATCTTCACGCGTTTGTTCAAGTGTGGTGTCTAACTTTTGAAGCTGCTGCTGTGTTTGTCTCTGATTTTGTTCCATCGTGTCTAACTTTTGAAGCTTTTGCTGTGTTAGTCCCATTTGTTGTATTAATTGTAATAACAATGCATTGGTGTCTGAAACATGTTCCTCAGTGCTTTTCGGCAGTGAATTTGCACCGGCAACATTCACATTTTGACAAGCGGAAAATGTGTCTTGACTCATTTGGGAAAACGGTGAGAGCCCAAAACCTGAGTCTACAGTATTTGCAATATTGTGTTCTGTCATTCCCGATTCCTGAGGCGAGCTGTTGCCGACCGATCGATCGATAATGCTTCCCTGTTCACTACCTGTTTCACTGTCTACACCATTATTTGACGCCCGCTCCATTTCCCTATGCACAGTTACCAAATTACTATGTTGAACATTAGTTAATTCATTACACGGTGGCGCTAACACACTACTTTCGTCTTCACTGTCATTTCTCAGTTTACTTTGGAGCCTAGTATTACGTTTTTCACACGCCATTATTGTCACAATATTTCACACGACGACACAGAAAAACACAATTTGAAGAGGAAAAATAGGGGAACACATTAACATAGCACTGAAAATAATATCTAGTTAATTGCAAGCGCAGCTGAAAATACTTGGTGCAAATCTACATGCATGCCACAACTGTTTTACTGTACAAGAATGAAAAACTACAACTACAAAGGAAATTCTCTCTACAATTACGCGCTAGCAATAAACAAGGGATGCACTAATTGCACAAACTACAAGAAGAAATCAGAAGATTCCAGTGAGGTATCCTCGGCTAAGGGTCGACATATGAAACGTCCCCTTTGAAAAATTTATACAGGACTGTGCTTAACCTGACACACAATATTTTTAGCGCAACGCAATCTGACTTTCAGAAATCCCTACAAAAGAATGGCCCTGACTAACATTAACCTATGCATTTCACAAATCGCTTACCTCACAAAAATCTTGGTTACTCGAACTACTGCAATACAGCAAGAGCCACTACTGCCAGCTACAAAAAGGATTCGAACTACGGAAGGCACTAACTACTGATAGGGATAGTTAGCAAATGAAAGATATTAATAGAGAACAAACAATGTATTTACCTTAATAGTCATAATATACACTCCTGGAAATTGAAATAAGAACACCGTGAATTCATTGTCCCAGGAAGGGGAAACTTTATTGACACATTCCTGGGGTCAGATACATCACATGATCACACTGACAGAACCACAGGCACATAGACACAGGCAACAGAGCATGCACAATGTCGGCACTAGTACAGTGTATATCCACCTTTCGCAGCAATGCAGGCTGCTATTCTCCCATGGAGACGATCGTAGAGATGCTGGATGTAGTCCTGTGGAACGGCTTGCCATGCCATTTCCACCTGGCGCCTCAGTTGGACCAGCGTTCGTGCTGGACGTGCAGACCGCGTGAGACGACGCTTCATCCAGTCCCAAACATGCTCAATGGGGGACAGATCCGGAGATCTTGCTGGCCAGGGTAGTTGACTTACACCTTCTAGAGCACGTTGGGTGGCACGGGATACATGCGGACGTGCATTGTCCTGTTGGAACAGCAAGTTCCCTTGCCGGTCTAGGAATGGTAGAACGATGGGTTCGATGACGGTTTGGATGTACCGTGCACTATTCAGTGTCCCCTCGACGATCACCAGTGGTGTACGGCCAGTGTAGGAGATCGCTCCCCACACCATTATGCCGGGTGTTGGCCCTGTGTGCCTCGGTCGTATGCAGTCCTGATTGTGGCGCTCACCTGCACGGCGCCAAACACGCATACGGCCATCATTGGCACCAAGGCAGAAGCGACTCTCATCGCTGAAGACGACACGTCTCCATTCGTCCCTCCATTCACGCCTGTCGAGACACCACTGGAGGCGGGCTGCACGATGTTGGGGCGTGAGCGGAAGACGGCCTAACGGTGTGCGGGACCGTAGCCCAGCTTCATGGAGACGGTTGCGAATGGTCCTCGCCGATACCCCAGGAGCAACAGTGTCCCTAATTTGCTGGGAAGTGGCGGTGTGGTCCCCTACGGCACTGCGTAGGATCCTACGGTCTTGGCGTGCATCCGTGCGTCGCTGCGGTCCGGTCCCAGGTCGACGGGCACGTGCACCTTCCGCCGACCACTGGCGACAACATCGATGTACTGTGGAGACCTCACGCCCCACGTGTTGAGCAATTCGGCGGTACGTCCACCCGGCCTCCCGCATGCCCACTATACGCTCTCGCTCAAAGTCCGTCAACTGCACATACGGTTCACGTCCACGCTGTCGCGGCATGCTACCAGTGTTAAAGACTGCGATGGAGCTCCGTATGCCACGGCAAACTGGCTGACACTGACGGCGGCGGTGCACAAATGCTGCGCAGCTAGCGCCATTCGACGGCCAACACCGCGGTTCCTGGTGTGTCCGCTGTGCCATGCGTGTGATCATTGCTTGTACAGCCCTCTCGCAGTGTCCGGAGCAAGTATGGTGGGTCTGACACACCGGTGTCAATGTGTTCTTTTTTCCATTTCCAGGAGTGTATATAGCAGTTCATGACAAATTACAAAACTCCGCCATATCTCTCCCCACATCCACCACTGCTGGCGGCTCACCTCCAACTGCACAACGCTACGCGCCGTTCACATCCAGCTGCCGCTGCCCAACACTACAATGGCAGACAACAATGCAAACTAGCCACAGACTGCACACAGCACAGCCAGTGATTTTTATACAGACCGCTACGTAACGTTGCCAATAAGAAAACATAAACAGCCTACTTACACATGTTATATCTTCTGGTTGCTCTCGACTTGGTAGATGGCTGCACTTACAGCACTTAGTGGTTGATTTTCTCTGTTTTAAGCACTCTTCAGGGTCCGTCTACGTGTGTGTCTTGTGATTCAACCCACTGCTGCTGTTCTCTTCCCCTATCCCCTCCCTCACCTTCCTCTCTCCCGTATCTCCCAAACAGAGCCCGTGGTTTTACAAGGTCACGGCCATCATTTTGCTATTTAAGGGACTGGAGGAGCGATCAGCATCCACATGCTGCGCTTAACTTTATTACGAGTTTTTAAGCAATTCAGGGTTCTCACTTTAAACAATTAACAGGCTGCTGCTCGAACATGACTATCGCCATTTGCATAATTACAGACCTCCAGTATGCTAGGATGTTGAAGGGTCAGTAACTTGAGATACTATTGCAATAAGACAAACAGCTAAACTTGAAAAACGGTTCTTTTTATTTCTTCATGACGACTAGCTCGGGATTTTTATTCGTAACCCATTCTCAAGTCATCCTGTGAAACAATAGGATGAACTTACAGCTCAATATATGAAGTACCACTCAGCCACTGCGTGTCACGAAGCGCAATGTTTAACCTATCAAGATACGTACCATCCAATCAGAATAAATATTATTCCACACAGCAAAAAATCATGACAATCGTTATCCAAAACAATAATATACAAGTGATTATGAAACCGGATACAAACAGAAACGGACACCTAACCTCGGTCAGTCTGTGATACGTTTAGGGGAGTCTTGTTTTGCATATCATAATCATCATAAATACTAGAAAATAATGCATACAGAAGTATGTAAATTACACCACTAAGAAACTATACAATACAGAATTTTTTAAATCGATACAAGAAGTCAATTTATAAATAAGACAACACACATAGCGCCCCAGCTGGTGTACGAAAGCGTTGCATGAGCCATCGTTTACAAACAGGCTTGGTCTAAAATAAAACCTTATAATAAATCCAATTTTGTCTTTTTTATGAAAATATGTCAGATTTAAAAACTAAAATCACGAACCACAATCAGTCTAAAAACAAGACTTCATAATAAAACTATCTTTTTATCTTTTCGTAATGAAGAAGACGTATTTTAAAATGAAAAGCACTAACAGCCATTAACAACGTTAACAAGTATTAAACTCCTAATGCCTTATAACACATTTTTCGACTGTAAGTCGGACGTTTATGGCCTAAATCGAAAACAAGACCATTTTTTATTCTGCCACCTCCTATCGCCTGGGGGGGGGGGGGGGGGGGGTACTACTCCAGGTACCAAAGAGATACGGCAATAGAAAAAAAGGAACAGAATAACTTAGACAACCACAATAGTTACATGGCATACTGCGGCACAAAATTCTTAATGCATTATTAAAAATTATCGTCACAATCTGATTACCAGGCAAAGCCAGCTCTCCGCTAGTAGTTCGCTAAACATGTCTTTTCTTCGAAAAATAATGATTCACAGACACCAGTGACCTACAACAAATCTAAAATCACCCTCTTACTCTTAGTTAAATTTAATTTCCTTGTAGTAATGAGCGTCGAGAGCAGCAACCAATAACCACAGAAAATCACACATACAGTGGAAGAGCTGCAATACTTCAGAGTTGGCTCATCCATTAAACATTAGTATAAACGAATCCAAGACCAAATGAGCAAAATTACAACATGATTAAAGTAATGGAAAGAAGGGCCACTAATAGGGGTACGACGATCGTTGGGTGGAGGAAGGTGGGATTTTTCTACGGTGTTTTCTTCAATACATTCCTTCCAGAATGATCAGAAATTGAATCATAGAATGCTAACCTAATTTATCTTCATGGAGCTGGTACTCAAGATAGACAGGGAAGAGAAGGAGAGGTATTCTTTTCGATTTAGACCGCAAGTATCCGACTTATACTGCAAAAATGTGTTGGCTCTGAGCACTATGGGACTTAACTTCCGAGGTCATCAGTCCCCTAGAACTTAGAACTAATTAAACCTAGCTAACCTAAGGACATCACACACATCCATGCCCGAGATAGGATTCGAACCTGCAACCGTACAAAAATGTGTTGATTAGTACTTTATAAACCATTAAGAGCTTAATGTTTGTTAATGTTGGTAATACACTGAAGAGCTAAATAAACTGGTACACCTGCTAAATATCGCGTAAGTCCTCGCGAGCAAGCTGAAGTGCCGCAGCACAATATGGCATGGACTCGATTAATGTCTGAAGTTGTGCCGGATGGAACTGACACCACGAATCCTGCAAGGCTGTCCATAAACCATAAGCATATGAGGGGATGGGGGTCTCTTGTGAATGGCACGTTGCAAGGCATCTAGATATGCTCAAAATGTTCATGTCTGGGGTGTTTGGTGGCCAGAGGAACTGTTGAATGATTCGCACGCTGACATTTGTTGATGGCCCAGCATTGAAATCTGCGCCAATTTGCAGAAGGTTTGCACTTCTGTCTCGCTGAACGATCCTCTTCAGTTGTCGCTGGTCCCGTTCTTGCAGGATCTTTTTCCGGCAGCAGCGTTCTCGGAGATTTGTTGTTTTACTGGTTTCCTTATATTCACGGTACACTCGTCAAATGGTCGTACGGGAAAATCCCCACTTTATCGCTACCTCGGAGATGCTGCGCCCCATCGCTCGTGTGCCGATTATCACACCACATACAAACTCACTTAAATCTTGATAACCTGCCGTTGTAGCAGCAGTAAACGATCTAACAACTGCACCAGATAACTGCCTAGCCGCGCCCTCTGAGACGCCTTCCCGCGGTTAGCCCGGCTCCCCCCGTCGGAGGTTCGAGCCCTCCCTCGGGCATATGTATGTGTGTTGTTCTTAGCGTAAATTAGTTTGAGTTGGATTAAGTTGTGTGTAAGCCTAGGGACCGATGACCTCAGCAGTTTGGTCTCATAGGAACCTTATATAGGGGTTTCAGACCGTAGCGCCGTATTCTGCCTGTTTACATATCTCTGTATTTGAGTAGGCATGCCTCTACCAGTTCCTTTGGCGCTTCAGAGTAGTTGTTACTATGATTTTTATTTTAAAATACGACGTCTTTTCATTTAAAAAAAGATGAAATAGGTTTTACTATAAGGTTTTGTTTTAGACTATTTAGCCGGCCGGAGTGGCCGTGCGGTTCTAGGCGCTACAGTCTGGAATCGAGCGACCGCTACGGTCGCAGGTTCGAATCCTGCCTCGGGCATGGATATGTGTGATGTCCTTAGGTTAGTTAGGTTTAATTAGTTCTAAGTTCTAGGCGACTGATGACAACAGAAGTTAAGTCGCATAGTGCTCAGAGCCATTTGAACCATTTTTTTTAGACTATTTGTTTGATCTGGCTTACGTTAGTTCGTATGCGCAGTGATATTTATTCTGATTTGATGGTATGTATTTTGATATGTTAGACACTGCACTTTGTGAAACGCATTGGCTCTTTGATAAATTGTATTTTTTGCCCTGTGTTTTCACAGGATGATTTGAGAATGGGTTACGAATTAAAAAACCGAAACTAGTCATCATCAAGTAATAATAAGAGCTATTTTGCAACTTTGACTGTTTGTCGTACTGAAACTTATACAACTATGATGAGACCCAAGGTATTCACTTTATTTTTGAAACAAATGTGCGGAGTTAGCTACGTACGTATTATGGTTCCGTTGTAATATTGCTTGAGCTAGTCAGGGTTCTGACTTTAATCGATTTACTGAGCACTGCCGGAGTGTGCGCAGGCGACAAGCACTGATAGTTGAGTATCACCACAACTGTAAAAATGCTTAAACAAGAAAATGAAACCCCTGCGGCTGTGAACAGTCGTTTCGAGAGAGAGGACTGGACGGGGTGGAGAGTTGGAAGAGGAGGTGAGGGTGGTGGGAAGAGTACTGAGGGATGGACCCTTCATGACACACTCTGAGGCGACGAAAGTAATGGGATACCTCCTAATAACGTGTCGTGCTCGGCGTAGTGCAGCAACGGGACGTGGCGTGGGTTCGACTAGTTGCTGGAAGTCCCATGCAGTAATATTGAGCCACGCTGCCTCTATAGCCGCTCACAATAGCGAAACTGTTGCTGGTGCAGGATGTTGTGCACGAACAGACCTCTTGATTATGTCCCATAAATGTTCGGTAGGATTTATGTCGGTGGCCAAATCATTCGCTTTGATTTCCAGAACGTTCAAACTGGAGACATGGAGCATTGTCACGCACAAAAATTCCATTGTTGTTTGGAAACATGAAGTCCATGCATGGCTGCAAATGGTCTTCAGGTAGTCGAATCTAACCGTTTCGAGACAATGATCGGTTCAGTTGGACCAGAGGACCCAGTTTATTCCATATAAACACAGCCCACAACATTATGGAGCCACCACCAGTGTAGTTGACAACTTGAGCCTATGACTTCGTGAGGTCTACGCCACACTCAAGCCCTTCTATAAGCTCTTATCAACTGAAAACGTGATTCACCCGACGAGGCCACTGTTTACCAGTAGTCTAGGATCCAACGGATATGGTCACGAGCGCAGGAGAGGAGCTGCAGGCAATGTTGTGCTGTTGGGGAACGCACTCGCATTGGTCATCTTTGGCATAGCCCAGTAACACGAAATTTCTCCTGACTTTAATAACGGATACGTTCGTCGTACGTCCCACATTGATTCTACGATTATTTCATGCTCTGTTGCTTGTCTGTTAGCACTGACAATTCTACAAAAACACCGCTGGTTTTCATCGTTAAGTGAAGGCCGACGGCTATTGCCTGAAAGTTGGTGTTCTCTGCACAGTTTTGATACTGTGCATCTAGCAATTTTGAAATCTCTAACGATTTTTGAAATGGACTGTCCCATGCGTCTAGCTCCAACTACCATTCCGCCTTCAGAGTCTGTTAATTCCTGTCGTGCGGCCATAAGCACGTCGGAAAGATTTTCACACGGATCACCCGAGTACAGATGACAGCTCCGGCAATGCATTGCCCTTTTGTACACTGTGCATGCGATACTACCGGCATTTGTACATGTGCCTATCGCTGTCCCGTGACGGGCTCTGAAGTGTGCGCTGACCCACTAATGTGTTCTTCCGTCGTGATATCCAAATACACCTGATAGTGCGCTGCGCTCTCATAGGCACAGAGACGCCGCAACTGGGCAGCGGGCGAGGCGGACCGCGGAGCAGCTCGGCGTCGCCTTGGCCTGCTGCCGGCGGCCTGCCGCGTGCGTGCGGTGTCGGCAGCCGGCGTTATCGGGCCGGCCTTGCGCGCCACTGCCGCCCGCACGAAAACCGCTTTAATTGGCCGAGATAAAGCGCGCCGAGCAGCGCCAAGCCGAGTCCGGCCTGCACTTTCCCGCACGCGGGCCGCGCACCTGCCGGCCGCCACTCAGGTCCTACGCCCACCTCCCTACCTACGCTCGCGGTATATATGACTCTCAGTAGCCGGCCGTGGTGGCCGTGCGGTTCTAGGCGCTGCAGTCCGGAACCGCGGGACTGCTACGGTCGCAGGTTCGAATCCTGCCTCGGGCATGGATGTATGTGATGTCCGTAGGTTAGTTAGGTTTAATTAGTTCTAAGTTCTAGGGTACCGATGACCTAAGATGTTAAGTCCCATAGTGCTCAGAGCCATTTGAACCATTTTTTTGACTCTCAGTACACCGTCGTCGCAGCACAGCAGATCACACCAAACTTCATTATCACCTCTGTTCCGGATAGCTTACACTTACGGAGAAGTATGCAAGATGTCATTTGCTCCGAAGATTCCGGGTGAAGTAACCGTTCAGAGCCGCGCGGGATTAGCCGAGCGATCTGAGGCGCTGAAGTCATGGACTGTGCGGCTGGTCCCGGTGGAGGTTCGAGTCCTCCCTCGGGCATGGGTGTGTGTGTTCGTCCTAAGGATAAATTAGGTTAAGTAGTGTGTAAGCTTAGGGACTGATGACCTTAGCGCCGGTCGCTGTGGCCGAGCTGTTCTAGGCGCTTAAATACGGAACCGCGCTGTTGCTACGGTCGCAGGTTCGAATCCTGCCGCGGGCATGGATGTGTGTGATGTCCTTAGGTTAGTTAGGTTTAAGTAGTTTCTAAGTCTAGTGGACTGATGACCTCAGATGTTAAGTCCCGTAGTGCTTAGGGCCATTTGAACCATTTTTTGATGACCTTAGCAGTTAAGTCCCCTAAGATTTCACACACATTTGAACCGTTCAGACTTCTGAATATTTCACGATTAATGAAACGTTGTGCCAAACCGGGACTCTCTGGATTTGCTGGTAACTGTCAAGGCGACTGCAGAATAGTTAGCGTGTCTGAGTGCCGCTTGTAGGGCACAGATTCAACTTCCGTTAGAGCCAGATAGATTTCTTTGGTGATGCACGTAGTCTCATGGAGCCAACTGATATTGAGTGTAAGGTTTCTAGTTATTTCTGGTATTCGGTGGAAGTGATGTGAGTCCCCTTTTACTTCGTGAGCTACACTTCATACTTGTACATATGATACTTCTTCAGAAACAATTCTTTAGCAGTCGTCAAGCGCGGCCCTTCCTGCCGGAGGTTCGAGTCCTCCTTGGGCATGTGTGTATGTGTGTGTGTGTGTGTGTGTGTGTGTGTGTGTGTGTGTGTTGCCCTTAGCATAAGTTAGTTTAAGTAGTGTGTGAGTCTAGGGACCGATCACCTCAGCACTTTGGTCCTGTAGGAATTCACACACATTTGAACATTTTGAACAGTCGTCAAGTTACGCCACAGGGGATCTCAGTGCAGGCAATGTGACCTTTGTCAGTAGTGTTGTCGTTGCCCGTGTATAACTCTGGAGTATTAAGTGGGAGGGTCTGGTGTTGGTCACGCTTTTCAGCGGTCTGGGAACAACTAGCAGGATAGAGTTGCAAAACACAGAGGACGTTCATTTTTGGAAATATGGTTTTGTAAAGATTGATTTTAGAAGTGAGAAGATATTGGCTAATGTTGTTGGTGTTGTGTTGGCAGAAGAGCCAACACCATGTTACTAGAGGAGGCCGAAATGCACGCGTTTTAGCTCACGCAGGCTGGCGTGAGGAGGGAAGGACTATACTGACGTGAGGTCTGGAACATGACAAGGAATTAGAATTCAGAAAGCAGGCGTAATTAGTTTGATACTTAACTTTAATCCCTTAATAATGAACGTCGCTCTTGACGGTAGATGATTCACAATATTATCTGTTCAGGATACATAGTAACTGAATATGGCGCCTTGCTAGGTCGTAGCAAATGACGTAGCTGAAGGCTATGCTAAACTGTCCTCTCTGCAAATGAGAGCGTATGTAGACAGTGAACCAACGCTAGCAAAGTCGGCTGTACAACTGGGGAGGTTGCTAGGCTACCACCTAGCAAGTGTGCTGTCTGGCGGTGACAACACAGTTGGATGTAAGGCGCGCCAGTTATGCAAAACACCGTTTTTTCAAAGTTTCAAATGGCTCTGACCACTATGGTACTTAACATCTGAGGTCATCAGTTCCCTAGAACTTACAACTACTTAAACCTAACTAACGTAAGTACATCACACACATCCAAGCCCGAGGCAGGATTCGAACCTGCGGCCGTAGCAGTCGCGCGGTTCCGGACTGAAGCGCCTAGAACCGCTCGGTCACCGCGGCCGGCTTCAAAGTTTCCAAACATGTTTCAGCACCTCAGTGCCGTCAACAGTGGGTTCCTGTTTTATTTAATCTGTAATGACAGGATGCTGAGAAAAAAGAACTTGCCACACAAAAACGTAAGTAAAAACGAATATATGGGCGAGATAACGCGAAAAACTAAATTACGTTTGAAGCATAAAGTGACAGGTTAACTCCCATCAAATTTTTTATCAACATCGTTTGGTTGCAGATGACAAGATACCAGTACGAAATAATACGCAAATGGTCCTGTAAAACCATGCAAACCGAATATAAAGCTATTAACTAACAGAAAGAGATAGTTGTTTGAACTAAATATTTCCGTAATTTTGTAATCATTTAGTAAAATCATCACATTACAATTTAAATATAACAGAAACCCATTGATGATGGCACAGAGGTGCTGAAATATGTTTGAGAGCTTCGGAAAAACGGTGTTTTGCATAATTGGCGGACCCTACATCCAACAATTTAAAAAATGTACAAGAGCTGCAAACCCAAATGATGAATTTTGGCTAATACTGTCGCTGCACTGCTTATGATCAATGTGCGAAAAGTAAATTTTCACTGTGATTTTTCTTTATTGATTTTGGTCTTTGATTGTCGGGATGTGGCTTGGGCTCAGGGATATAGATTCACCACTCATAAGAAGTGAATATTGTAAAGACTGTTATAATAGATAAAAGCCAGTTTCGTAAAAACCGGTTTTAAATACTCGTCTATTTTATATCATTCAGTAATTCGTCTTATTAAAGTTTTTTCTTCTGTAATCGTATGTCACTGCATTGCACTTAGTGGACGGAATACTATTACTGAAAGCTCAATGCAAGATGTGTTCAGTGTAGCTGCTTTTTCTTACAAAGGACTTGGGCAAGGTTTTCTTTAGCCTGTTTTGCTGCTGCGCTGCATTTTAGCGTTCACCACTTTCGATCAGTTCCAAGTTTCCGTTGCCACAAAGTAAGCCACGAAAGTTTATTAGGGCCACTTTAACATAACTGTTAAGTCATTGACAGACAAGCATTGAATTTCAAAATTATCATCAAAGTCACTTAAAGTTTAGTTCAGATACAATTTCTTTTGTCAGATTTTCTCACTCTTACAGTACAGTGTTAAAAGATCGTGCAGTTGTTTCATTCAATGTTCGGCAATTTACTTGGTCAGTTTTGCTATGTAAATATGCTGGGATCTGGTCAGAAGCATTTTGCACGTTTGTTCTTTCAAAGTTCAGTTTGTAATTTCGTGCAGAATTTTTACTCTGTTAGGTTTATGCGTTGTAGCGCTTTTCACTGCATTGCACAAGATAGAAATTTACAAGATAGCTTCTGTAGCATTGTATTGTATTGTATGTTAACCGGGGGCCTAGAAACGACGGAGAGGCTCCGTCCCGGCCGCAGCCGCAGTGGTCCGCAACCCCACGACGACTACCGCAGTCCACTTCACCCTTCCGCCGCCCCACACCGAACCACTCTTTCAAGGTTATTGCGCGGTTCGGCCTCGGTGGGCTCCCGTAGGGAACGTCTCACACCGGACGAGTGTAACTCCTTTGTTTGCATGGTAGAATGATGGTGGTGTACGCGTATGTGGAGAACTTGCTTGCGCAGCAATCGCTGACATAGTGTAGCTGAGGCGGAAAAAGGGGAACGAGCCCGCGTTCGCTGAGGCAGATGGAAAACCGCCTAAAAACCATCCACAGACTGGCCGGCTCACCGGACCTCGACGCAAGTCCGCCGGGCGGATTCGTGCCGGGGAACAGGCCCTCCATCCCAATCCGGAAAGCCATGCATTAGACCGCACGGCTAACCGGGCGGGCTTCTGTAGTATACAGCTTTAAGTTTTTAGTAATGGTTAACTGAAATTCAGCTACTTAATTTCAGACACACATTCCATAGAATCTGCGTAACCATACCACTTGTATTGTTCAGTTGACAGAACGTCCACATTGCAATGCACACACAGGCGAAAGTTAAGAATAGGAGACCAGTATACACAAAAGAAGAACCAGTTAGATGAGAAGTAGCCTCTGCAACGCCTGGGAAACTGACAACAGCTGGGAGAGCAGCCATACCACATCCGAATGACACCATTGTCAGAGGATGTCGTGGTGGCTGGTCTGCACCGGAGGTTCGTAAACTTGGGAACCCGGAGCTAGTCATCATTATTCAGGAAATATGAAAGCTGTGTGACAGAGGTCTCTTACAACTAATACAGGTTGTTAGAGGTATAGGTACAAATACTCTGATATCTACTTCAATGTGTTAGATGGTTTTTCTCTGAGTCTATCAAGTTTGTGGCACAACTTGACTAGAAGAAGGGATCGGTTGGTAGGACATGTTTTGAGGCATCAAGGGATCACAAATTTAGCATTGGAGGGCAGCGTGGAGGGTAAAAATCGTAGAGGGAGACCAAGAGATGAATACACTAAACAGATTCAGAAGGATGTAGGTTGCAGTAGGTACTGGGAGATGAAGAAGCTTGCACAGGATAGAGTAGCATGGAGAGCTGCATCAAACCAGTCTCAGGACTGAAGACCACAACAACAACAACAACAATCGTCCTGCAAACGCGACACATAATTTACCACCCGATGTTTTCTCCACAGTCGTAACTGAGTCACATAATGTAGTACACCTGACAGTATAGACTACCTGTTTTACACCCACGCTTCGATAGATAAGTACCTGACCTGCTACCCTGCTTGTGGATATATGGGGAGGAGCTAAGCATCCTGGCAGGGTGAGCTATATGAAAGAAGTATGCTACTGAACGATATGTGGGGAGGAGGAGGAGGATATTAGTGTTTAACGATATGTGGGGAGGAACTAAGTAAGCAGGTGCTATTTGTTTCTACGAGATGCGTTCAATAACTAATCCAACACAATTTTTTCTGAAAGCAAGTTGGTTTTGTACACCATGTTATTCCCCTCTCTTTTGGCAAAAAACCCTATCTTTCAACATAATCTGGGCGCTGATGACCACGCTGTTTAGCGCCCGTAAACCTCAAACACACACACACAACATAATCTCCGTTCACTGCCACAGCATTACTCCACCTCACAGATCGGGCCTGTGTACCCGCATGGTTCCACTGCACTGGTCGACGTCGAAGCCAGCGTCTTGCCGTATCAGTAACTTCCCCATCGTTCTCTTATTATCTCCCGCGGAATGCATCCTTCATTGAGCCAAACAGATAGACGAAATTAGAATTATATATTAACACCTGCAGCTGCTGACAGGCGTTGATATACATCAACGGGGACAGGTGAAAATGTGTGTCGCGACCGGGACTCGAACCCGGGATCCCCTGCTTACTTGGCAGACACCCTATACAGTTGCGCCACTGAGGGCACAGAGGATAGCGCGACTGCAAGGACTATCTCGCGCACGCCTCCCGCGAGATCCACATTCTCACCTTATATGTCCACACACCACATTCGTAGTGTCCCTACCCAACATACTCATTACTCGTGGAAGATATTTTTACCAAGTCCCGTAAGAGTTAGCCTAATACGTCTGCATCCGTACAGAAGAAGAAGGCCATGGCCGGTATTGCCAGAACTATATACTTATATGGATATGGTGTCTGTTCTTTCGGACATGACCGAAAGAACGGACACCATATCCATATAAGTAAACAGATGGATGTCGGAAGGTGCGAGATCTGGCTGTGGGCTGGATGAGGATGGTGTAATGAAGTTTTGTGAGCTGCTCTCGGGTGCGGAGATTTGTGTGAGGCCTTGGGTTGTCACGGAGAAGTTCATTTGATTTTTGTGGTGACGAACACGCTCAAGTTGTCTCTTTAATTTCAACATTGCAGGAGTTACAGCTGCGTGCGGCCAGCCGGTACGCGGGAGTTCGGACAGGTTTACGTGGCTTTGCTACGACGGTGGCACACGGGTCGCCCAACGACTCACCATGCTTTTATTCACTGCCAGGTCTCCGCAGATACTCTGCAAGTGCCTATGAATATCTGCGTTGCTCTGGTTTTCTGCCAAAAGAAACTCAATGATAGCCCTTTGCTTGGAACACGCTTCCATTATAGACGCCGTTTTGAAGGCCGCGTTTAAAATGGCTCAAATGGCTCTGAGCACTATGGGACTTAACAGCTGTGGTCATCAGTCCCCTAGAACTTAGAACTACGTAAACCTAACTAACCTAAGGATATCACACACATCCATGCCCGAGGCAGGATTCGAACCTGCGACCGTAGCAGTCGCACGGTTCAGGACTGCGCGCCTAGAACCGCGAGACCACCGCGGCCGGCAAGGCCGCGTTTAACGTCGACACCTATCAGAACTTAATGAAACTGTAGTGGCTGAAGCGGGAATATTCCACGACGTCCCACAACTAATTCAAAATTTTTCAACCGAAACTGGCAGAGAAAAAAACTATGTTGCAGTACTTATTTAACGGCCGTCGTACTAGTGAGTGAATAAAAAGGTCGTCAGATGCCTGAGCGTCAATTATAAATATAAAATTAAAGCATATATCCTATTGCCTTTAGGTTGATCGGAAGCTGTCTGTTATTTGAAAGAAGATTTGGACGACGGAAATGTCAAAAAGAAAACAATGTCCTTCACATATAACAGGGGCTGGAGGCGTTGGATAATCTGTATTCAGACGACATGGGATAAATTAACTACCAAAAAGATAAGAACAATTCGATGCTACACGTATATTTTACAAAAATCTACATACGGGGAAAAACAACAAAAGGCGAATGTCTCCATTCAAAAATAATAAGCAATGCATGAAGCATTAAACTGTCTCAGTTACAAGTAATGTACATGCGGTGGGTTTGCAAGGTACACAGCGTTCAACAGGCGTTCCTTCTAGACTGATTTGACCTTAAATGATGGGACAGCAACAACCGAATTTTATCTACACTACTGGCCATTAAAATTGCTACACCACGAAGATGACGTGCTACAGACGCGAAATGTAACCGACAGGAAGAAGATGCTGTGATATGCAAATAATTAGCTTTTCAGAGCATTCACACAAGGTTGACGCCGGTGGCGACACCTACAACGTGCTGACATGAGGAAAGTTTCCAACCGATTTCCCATACACAAATAGGAATTGACCGGCGTTGCCTGGTGAAACGTTGTTGTGATGCCTCGTGTAAGGAGGAGAAATGCATACCATCACGTTTCCGACTTTGATAAAGATCGGATTGTAGCCTATCGCGATTACGTTTATCGTATCGCGACATTGCTGCTCGCGTTGGACGAGATCCAATGACTGTTAGCAGAATATGTAATCGGTGGGTTCAGGAGGGCAATATGGAACGCCGTGCTGGATCCCAACGGCCTCGTATGACTAGCGGTCGGGATGACAGGCATCTCATCCGCATGGCTGTAACGGATCGTGCAGCCACGTCTCGATCCCTGAGCCAACAGATGGGGACGTTTGCAAGACAACAATCATCTACACGAATAGTTCGACGACGTTTGCAGCAGCATAGGCCATCAGCTCGGAGACCATGGCTGTGGTTACCCTTGCCGCTGCATCACAGGCAGGAGCGCCTGCGATGGTGTGCTCAACGACGAAACTGGGTGCACGAATGGCAGAACGTCATTTGTTCGGATGAATCCAGGTTCTGTTTACAGCATCATGATGGTGGCATCTGTGTTTGGCGACATCGCGGTGAACACACATTGGAAGCGTGTATTCGTCATCGCCATACTGGCGTATCACCTGGCATGATGGTATAGGGTTCCATTGGTTACACGTCTCGGTCAACTCTTGTTCGCATTGACGGCACTTTGAACAGTGGACGTTACATTTCAGATGTGTTACGACCTGTGGCTCTACCCTTCATTCGATCCCTGCGAAACCCTGCATTTCAGCAGGATGATGCACGACCGCATGTTGCAGGTCCTGTACGGGCCTCTCTGGATACAGAAAATGTTCGACTGCTGCCCCTGGCCAGCACATTCTCCATACCACTCACCAATTGAAAACGTCTGGTCAATGGCGGCCGAGCAACTGGCTCGTTACAATACGCCAGTCACTACTCTTGATGAACTGTGGTATCATGTTGAAGCTGCGTGGGCAGCTATACCTGTACACGCCATCCAAGCTCTGTTTGACTCAATCCCCAGGGGTATCAAGGCCGTTATTACGGCCAGAGGTGATTGTTCTGGGTGCTGATTTCTCAGGATCTATGCACTCAAATGGTGTGAAAATGTAATCACATGTCAGTTCTAGTACGAGTATAATATATTTGTCCAATGAATGCCCGTTTATCATTTGCATTTCTTCTTGGTGTAGCAATTTTAATGGCCAGTTGTGTATAATGGGTGTAACTGAACCCTGTGATTGTACCTTTATAGGGTGTAGAATAATAACCGGTGCTTGTCACAACACAAGGTGATTTTATTTAATGCACGACCGGTTTCGGGCTTGAGCCCATCTTCAGGTAGTTTACATTTAATTACATGTTCTCATGTTCAGTGTCGGAGATCACTGTTTAAATAAAAACAAATAATATGATGATATCTAAGTAGACATAACTGAAACAATTGGAAAGTTTGCTAAGCGACATGTATGGGACAGATTATAGTACTTACGTACAGCTGGAGTAGCCATGTCGTTTTCACATTACGTTTATCATTTTTTTTTTACTGAAATATATCGATTTTTTACACGTTAACTAGATATTAGTCACCATGGGAATTATTAGTACTTGCATATTATGGCTTTGATATAGCTGATGTTACTAAGCTCTGAGGCACATTCACTTACAACATCCACTATGTTTACATGTGAATGTGTATTGCTTCTCTGTCAGAATGATTATTAAGTTCGTCAAGGGACTGGATGACGGTCATGAGGAATCCCCTATTCTGTACATCCCGTTTTACGTTCCCACAGTTTCTGAGGTTTTTTTTCTGCTGTGAAGAAAGCAGGAGAGGTTCTTATGAACTAGATAGTGTAACGGTACGTGTGACTGGTTCCAAGAAGACTGAGTGTACGTTACGGCGTGGAAACGAAGACAGTACATGGATTATCCTGCAACTAACCACTTAGGAGCCGGCCGTTGAGGCCGAGCGGTTCTAGGCGCTTCAGTGCGGAACCGCGCGCCTGATACGGTCGCAAGTTCGAATCCTGCCTCGGGCATGGATGTGTGTGATGTCCTTAGGTTAGTTAGGTTTAAGTAGTTCTAAGTCTAGGAGACTGATGACCTCAGATGTTAAGTCCCATAGTGCATGGAACCATTTGAACCATTTTGAACCACTTGGGAACTGCAGTCAAGTACATCAACGTTTCATTAAAAAGGCACTGAAAATGCAGTTTTTTTTTTAATGTACGGAGCCACCTATCGAGTACTACTTATGAGCGTTGTAGAGCTGCAGTGCGGTACAACAAAGAACAAATTGTGTGTGCAATGCAGTAAGGGAACCCCAGGATTATTGAGCATAAACGGTACAGAAGATAAATATGATTTGAGATTTTGAAAACGATAAAAACTGTTGAACAGATTATAAAAGGACAGCTACCGAAAGAAGACAGTGGATACGCCACGAGGCAGTCATTCCGGAGAATGGGGTTCAGATGTCTGCCCGGGTTTACAAGTTTTTTGTCCTTTCCCAAACCTCCAGAAGCGGCCACCTGGATAATTCTCACTCTTTTAACCTTCTTCTCAAAACGAACCACTGTTCCATTTCTGACATCATCCATCTGACAGGACGATAATCATTACTGTTCCCATCCTTCGAAAACGTCACAGATGGCGCTAAGGGAGGCAGGAAGCCGACATCCAAATCAGGTGTGACGCTGTGATTCTGCGCTTTTTCGCAGAGTAATGTACGACGGGGGTAGTCATCGAGACTCTGCAGAGCCCTGTTTTGGACCTCCCCTGTGTAAGACTTCGGGACTCTCAAAGACTGTGAACATCTCAGACAGAATGTTGATCTTCTGATACGAGAAGATTTATCTGTCACGAACTTTCCATCTAGTTATCGATAGTAAACACTTCCACATGCACTGTTATCAAGAGATTCTGGCCGTATGTATTGCGATAACTCTGAAGAGTCTGCATTCCTTTCACCGAAGCACTGAAAAGCACTTCACAATTTTATTTCTAAAGGTCTGAGCAAACAGATACAAAAACTGCCAGCAAATTGCCCCGTCAAAGTCACCGACAATCATTATCCCCGAACGCCGGTGACTGTTAGTTATTCAGATAAAGAAAAACGGCGGCAGGTAGCGTATTTTGACTTTTATATTGCTAGTTCCGCTCTATCAACTAAGTGTCTAACGTTGGTTCTGAGTGTAGCTTTGAATTTGCTGCCATCAGACGATGAGTACCTGGGGCCCGCCAGGATAGCCGAGAGCGCTAACGCGCTGCTTCCTGGACTCGGGTAGTCGCGCCGTCTCCGGATCGAATCCGCCTGGCAGATTAACGACGACGGCCGGTGTGCCGGCCAGCTTGGGTGTGGTTTTAGGCGGTTTTCCACATCCTACTAGGTGAATACCGGGCTGGTCCCCACGTCCCGCCTCAGTTACAAGACTCGCAGACATTTGAAACACATTCACACTATTTCACGATTTACACTAGACGCAGACAGTTGGGGTACACTAATTCCGTCCCGGGGGGTGTGGGGTGGCGGCAGGAAGGGCATCCGGCCACCCCTTAAAATTAACCATACCAAATCCGTACTTAACTCTGCCGACCCTGTGCGCAATGCGGGATACAGCCTGAAAGCTAAAGAAAGAAAGAAAGACGATGAATACCTGAATATGTAGGATGAAACCAGTAATAAGAAAGCAGATACGAAGTTTTCTATGGTGGCTTGTCTTTGTCACCAGGTAAACGATTTCTAAAATGGTGCTTACACCGTTCCATTCTTTGTCGGCATTCCAATAACAATGCCAGTTGACAATTGGTAACCAGAACTGGAGATGGTTGTATTCCTTTTTGCCTGCTTCATTTACTAAATTTTTATATTTTCTCCTTTCATCAATTAAATTCAATATTTTTTCTGTTACCCAAGGATTTCTACTCGCCCTCGTCTTTTTACCTACTTGATCCTCTGCTGCCTTCACTATACATGCCTCAAAGCTACCCATTCTTCTTCTACCGTATTTCTTTCCGCTATTCCTATCAATCGTTCCCTAATGCTCTCCCCAAAACTCTCTATAACCTCTGGTTTAGTCAGTTTATCCAGCACCCATCTCCTTAAATTCCCACCTTTTTGCAGTTTCTTCAGTTTTAATCTACAGTTCATAACCAATAGATATAGGTCAGAGTCCACATCCCCCCCTGGAAATGTCTTACAATTTAAAACCTGGTACCTAAATCTCTGTCTTACCATTATATAATCTATCTGAAACCTTCTAGTATCTCCAGGCCTCTTCCATGTATAGAACCTTCTTTGATGATTCTTGAACCAAGTGCTAGCTATGAAAGTTATGCTCTGTGCAAAATTCTACCAGGAGGCTTCCCCTTTCATTTCTTAACCCCATTCCATATTCACCTTCTATGTTTCCTTCTCTTCCTTTTCCTACTGCCGAATTCCAGTCACACATGGCTATTAAATTTTCGTCTCCCTTAAGTATCTGAATAATTTATTTTATCTCATCATACATTTCATCAATCTCTTCGTCATCTACGGAGCTAGTTGGCATATAAACTTGTACTACTGTGTTAGGCGTGGGCTTCGTGTCTATCATGGCCACAATAATGCGTTCACTACGCTGTTATACTAGCTTACCCGCACTCCGATTTTTTTATTCGTTATTAAACCCACTCCTGCATTACCCCTATTTGATTTTGTATTTACAAACCTGTACTCACCTGACCAGAAGTCTTGTTCCTCCTGCCACCGAAGTTCACTAATTCCCACTATATCTGACTTTAACCTATCCATTTCTCTTTTTAAATTTTGTAACCTACCTGCCCGATTAAGGGATCTGACATTCCACGCTCCGATCCGTAGTACGCCAGTTTTCTTTCTCCTGATAACGACGTCCTCCTGAGTAGTCCCCGCCCGGAGATCCGAATGGGGGACTATTTTACCTCTGGAATTTTTTACCCAAGATGACGCCATCATCATTTAATCATACAGTAAAGCTGCATGCCCTCGGGAAAAATTACGGCTGTAGTTTCCCCTTGCTTTGAGCCGTTCGCAGTACCTGCACGGTAAGGTCGTTTTGGTTAGTGTTACAAGGCCAGATCAGTCAATCATCCAGACTGTTGCCCTCGCAGCTACTGAAAAGGCTGTTGCCCGTCTTCAGGAATCACACGTTTGTCTGGCCTCTCAACAGATACCCCTCCGTTGTGGTTGCACTTACGGTACGGCTATCTGTATCGCTGAGGCACGCAAGCCTCCCCACCAACAGCAAGGTCCATGGTTCATGGGGGTTTTAAATTAATACCCATATAAATTTCTTTACGTTTGTCAAATCAGGATTGGGAGATAGGGCAAAGTGATTGTGTGAATCACATTTTATACGTAAGTTTCTTGCTTTATACTTCCTTCACTAGGGTAATTGAAGATTTCGTGATATGAAGTTTTGTTTTCCAATTATCATGTAAAATCTCGTCAAGGGTAGTAGACCATATTTTGCCGAAAGTAAATATTGTCTAAAATTAAATAACCCTAGTCATAAGTAGCGATTAAATGTTACATTTTATTGTAAATATCTTAACTGAGTTTTTGTTGTAAGAGGAAATAATTAACGTTTTACGTTGTAACTTACACCTGAATCTCTAACTTGTAGGCCTAATTTCTGCGGCTCGTAAATTGCACAAATTAATGTAGTGCGAAGTTTGTTGAGTCATTTAATTCTATTTTTAAGCGTTTAATCTGTGATACAACGCGTGATAAGTGTGGATGCTTCTGTGAGGTAGTAAGAGAGGGAGTGTTGTTTGTAGATTGAGGGCTGCAGTTCCATTGATGCGATTGTAGAGGGGAATTGAATGGGAAATCCAACGAGACTCTCCCACGGAACTATAGGCTCTGCAAAAAAGATAAGAGAACTGCTGAACAGTAGGCAAAGAATTGTGCCCTTCAGACGGAATTAAATTAAGCGAAATTTGACGTAGGTAGGCTGATGGGGGAAAACTGTCGTGGGAACTGGGTAAACGTAACAAGAGGAGGGCGAAAGGGGAATCGCTCTGCAACTTAATCTACATTTGAACTTTCACTGTCCAATAAGTTTGACTTATTACCTGAGGTAGGAGGGGAAGGGCCTCATACATCTGTAGGTTACAGCAGACGTCTAGCAAATGAATTAAATGTAGGTCACTATCAAAAGACAGAAGGAAGAAAAGTCTCCCTGTTACGTAGTAGCCGCAGGAAGCATGTCGTCCAGATGGTACAGGGAAAATTAGGAAGAGGGTACCAGGTCAAAAGTATTGTGAAGCCAGTTGACAGATGACATAGGGAATTTGTGTAAATATTTTGACAAAGAGGAATAGGGTGCCGTAGTAGGTGACACAGCTTATCTAAAGACAGAAATTACAGCATTAGTGGAGACCTGGACGAAACAAAAGCACGATTTTTGTGGAAGTCTTATGTTACCATGACCAGCCCTGGGTTAACACTCCTGTGAGCCGTGTGAACACAGAATGATCAGGCTGCTGCTAACTGAAATGAAATCACATACGAGTGCAATGCCTGTTGCAACAGTCGGGAGACGGTGATATACCAGACACTGTCTACACTTGAATAAGAGAGGGAAAGGTAGGTTGGCTTTCATTCTTTCAGTAACTGTGCAGGGGGCCACAATCACACAAAGCAAGATCCCTAAGGTTACTGGTGTCAAACAGGTACCTTTTTAGGTTAGAATCAACATTCAGGCACCCTGTTACGAAATAAGTTAAATTAACAGAAAAACCTCACAAAATGCTGAAGAACGCACAGGAAAGTAAAGTTAGCTTATTTCATCTCAACATTGGAGGACTGAGTAATGAGGTAGAAGAGCATCATGTTTGTTTAGAAAATTTAGAGAACTATGAAAAGATACTCATCCGGTGCCTATCTGAGCACCATATAACCTCAAGGTTAGAGTAGTTAAATATAAAAGATTACGTTCTAGTATCTTACTCATGTTGAACAAATATGGCAAAAAGAGAAGTTGTTATATACAAAAACAGAATACAAGTTCAAAAACATTGAGAAAATTGTATTTCGCAGTGATCAGCACAAAGAAATCTGTGCTTGTGAATGAATACTAAAAGTAGTTCACTCTTAATGGCAACTACATATTTTGAACCCTTAACGCGGAATTTGGAATTGCAGACTGGTCCACGTCGACCGATTACACGATAAACGCGGGATTCACGGCGTGAATCCGCGCATGCACACTAGACGGCAATAAAGCGCGAAACTGTAAGGAAAATGCCTGATTTCTTGTTAAGTCATTCGTTCAAAACTTATGAGAGCTCAACGCACCTATTCATTAAGTAATTGTTGTCTTACGTAACTGTTACAGAGTTACGTTATTACTGTTCTGAATTACGGGCTCAACTACTCGTTTTGTATTATGACACTTGTTTCTACAAAGATATTTTACTTAAATTTTGGTTTATACGGCATTTTGCCCAGAGAGGTCGGAGTTGTCTTTCGCGTTATTGCCCCGGCAGCGCCTGTGACCATTAGGGTTAGACCAGAAAGACAACGACGACGCCGGCCGGGGTAGCCGAGCGGTTCTAGGTGGTAAAGTCTGGAACCGCGCGACCGCTACGGTCACAGGTTCGAATCCTACCTCGGGGATGGATGTGTGTGATGTCCTTAGCTTTAACTAGTTCTATGTTCTAGGGGAGGATGACCTCAGAAGTTAAGTCCCATAGTGCTCAGAGCCATTTGATTTTGAACAACGACGACGACGTAAACCCAGACGTTGTTGGTTTCGAGCTTGGCTGGGAGAATGGAAGATGGCAGGAATTGTATTCTATATTTATAAAGGAATTTAAGATCGAAGACCCGAAGGAATGATACGGGACGGGATTCGCCAAAGTGGCACAGTAACGTAGAAGGCATTATCACCTATAGTCGAAAGTAAGAATGAAACAATTTGTTTATAGATTTTCTGAGCGGACTCTTTCGCCGACTTTAGTCAGTTTCTCCTTCCTAGGATGCTGAAATAAAGGAAAGCGTGTAATCAAATAAGCGTGGACTTTCCTCAATTAAGGCGCTGCATGTACAAAATGGAAAGCACAAATTTAGATTTAAATGCATATTTATTCAGAAATAAACGATTGCTAACATACCTTACTAAGATACAGGAGGATCATACAGATGCTTTTACTCGTTTTTCGCCTGGATGGGAACGTTTAATGATTCTTTGGCTCATTCCATTCCTAGAATGCACAGCAGTAAGAACAAAGAATGCTTTTTGTATACAACTTGTGTAAAAGAAAGTTTGTAGGCAAAATATTGCTTTTGTTTAATTACAGTGTTTATGAAATATTTCACGTTCGTTTCCTTTAGCATGTGTCTCAGCGCTGTTAACCTCGTCGTTGAGCGCCCATAAAGTCTAAACACACACATGGAATTTTGCTCACTGAAAAATGCGCGGAGACCTCCAAATGAAACTCTAAATTTAGCTGCTTGTCACGGATGTCAGTCATAACAGTACTGCATAAAAATAACAATCAGAAAGTATTCTCTGAGTCCCCTTCTGTGCATGGACGCTTAATCGCCATCTACTGCGCATGTGCGACTACACGGAAACTGGTGTCATTTCCACGTGGGGATAATGCATCTGGTAATTCTCCTAGTTATAGCGGTTCTACCGCCAGATGGCTGTAGCACTGTGTCTGTACCGTTCGTGGCAGGTCGTCGTCTAATAGCGCCTTCAAACAGTCTTATCGGTAATTACAATAACGACGTTATTCCCCTGGTCACTTACTTCTTGTACGGGCTAGTTGTAGCCCCATGTTAGGTAGCCAGTCATCTATATTTTGTTAAAATCCTAGCAGAATCTTGCATTATATGCATATGCATTAGCCTGTAGTCATCTGCACAAAGATGCTGCAATGGTCCAAGCAGCTGGTCAATTCTACTGTATATAGTATATTCACAAGATCTTATTGTATTTCCTCGAAATTTTTTACAATATGCCTCTTGCTGCTGCAATATTGCTCCGTGTAGGAGAAATGGTAGATCTCTGTGGACATCACGTCTCTAGAATGTATCGTCCTTCCAGGGTTAAATTATAGATATGTCATCCCTTTCTTATATCTAGTGCTCACTGATTCTACTGAAAATTCCCATTATTTCCAGCATATAATGTTTTTTTTGTAAGTGTATCACTAAAACTGGCGTAATATTACTAAAGGATTCTGAAGTATGGATGTAGGCAACGAATTATAATTGTTATGTAACCAAGTCTAATATTCCCGATGATACACATCCTACTTCAGCTTCAAGTCACTACTAGGTCAGCGGTGTGTACAAGCTGCCTCTGGAACACTACTCCCACTTGTTACCACACGATGCAAAAGCTGTCAGACCAAATTTAGTTTTTCGAAAGATATCCATTGAAAGAGTAATAGCAGAATGAATGGGATTCGAAACAAGATTCTATTATCTGCATGTAAACTGCAACTACGAAAAGGGAACGGTCGCCAGCCTAATTAGGCAAAATTGTTACAGTCTGAGTAACTGTAGCCAGTTACTTATTATCACACACAAATGAGATTAAACTGGTAGCTGCACTTCCTTAGTTTTGTTATTGTAATGTATGTTGCAAAACTGGCTCAACAGCTGGCATGGGGACCCAGAAACCGTTCTATAAACTAACTCATCTCAAAATGAACGGTTTCGCTTATACACGATATGAGAAACACTTCTAACTATATGTACACGAAAATATGAACACTCTTACTTAAAAACCTATCCAAGAATTATTCCTTGTTCTGGTTCAAATGGTTCAGATGGCTCGGAGCACTATGGGACTCAACTGCTGAGGTCATTAGTCCCCTAGAACTTAGAACTAGTTAAACCTGACTAACCTAAGGACATCACACACATCCATGCCCGAGGCAGGATTCGAACCTGCGACCGTAGCGGTCTCGCGGTTCCAGACTGCAGCGCCAGAACCGCGAGGCCACTTCGGCCGGCTCCTTGTTCTGGTCCTTCTAGTTAATAAGTAGTAAACTATTCTGAATGATGATAGTTTTATTCATCTAACTATAGTAGCGTACTGGGATTTCAATAACAATAACATGTAAGCAGAACACTTTGCAGTTATACTTGGGTGAAACTTTAATAAGCCTTTTATGAAAAAAATAAAAACACGTGGAGAATTTCAAAAATTAGGCGCACTGAATAATAAAGAAATTTACTACTCCACAAAAGTTATTAAATTTTTATGGAAAACAATTATTTTTCAGTTCAGTAAAATACAATACTCGGAAACATTGTAGCTTTAGGGAAAGGATCCTGCCTCAGTAAATGTCTAAGGATTGAATATGGCTCTTCCATAAAAAATTTATAACGAAATATAATTATTATTTCGATAAGATCCAAATAACTAGTCCATTCAATTATACAGCACTCGGCTAATAATTTCAGACGAAGAAGGTGGCTGTGGCGATTTCCTGTGGTTACTCAAGAGGACGGCAATAATGCCCATGGGCCTTGCTGGTAACAAGCGCTGAAAATTCTCTTCTTGGCGTCGGATTTTCATAGTATAGAGCTAACCAACGTATACAGTCAATAATAAGCCAAATTACTTCCACATCCGAGGCTATATCACACAATCTTGCTGCTCTTCTTCCTCGTTTAGCACAAACGACGCGAATATTTTGCAGTTCGACCACTAGACCCACCTTTCCTATTCCCACCGAGTCAGTTTCACTGCAGAGGGACTCAGCTTCCTGCTTACATGATCACAGACATACCTCCCTATGCATGAACCAGCACTACAATTAATTTTCTAACATTTCCATTCTTTTACAGAACATTACTTTTAAAATTACACTCATAGATTAATTATATTGACATAAATGGACATAAATAAGGAATAAAACATTTACTTAGGTGTTACACCAAATAACGTGGTTATACACATGTCACATTAAGTAAAAGCAGGCAAAGAAGTTATACTACACAATATAGAGAATATGGGTATTGGATTTACAAGCTTCGAGTATTAAGGCCAACGAGTTTTACTTAGTGTTATGGAGATATAATTTAAATTAATTAATTTTCATATGCTCTGATATTAATCTGCAGAGCTCATCCCAGCCTTACCACTTCGCTGTTCGATTACATGTATATGCAAGTCATATCAAACATAATCCGACAAGCAGCAGGCAGTCTGAGACTTCTGAGCTGCAAGCCATGCAAATACCTGAAAGTGATTTCTGCTAATTGCATTTTTAGAAAAGCTTCTGCCAATAGCAATTGTGCTTCGCTCTGACAAATGTTCCTACTGAAGCCGAAATTCAGGGTAGAGTTCATGCTCGAATTAAATGCAGATGTGAAAATGAACACAAAAACAAGTGGTTCCCATAAGATATTCGGGACTGAAGTTGCTTCAGTCAAATTTATGATTATTAAGACTCAGTTGAGAAGTAGTAATAAAAGATTAGACTTGGCCTGTGATGCACCGTGTAGCATACAAATCTCCGACATATGGATCACGATCTACCTCACTGAACAATGGCACGTAAGTCTGAATATAAGTGAAGGCACCTTTAAAGACCTGGAATGTTGTAGACAGATTATTATGCCAAGGTGAAAATATGCTGCAAAAAAATGGTTCAAATGGCTCTGAGCACTATGGGACTTAACTGCTGAGGTCATCAGTCCCCTAGAACTTAGAACTACTTAAACCTAACTAACCTAAGGACATCACACACACCCATGCCCGAGGCAGGATTCGAACCTGCGACCGAAGCGGTCGCGCGGTTCCAGACTGTAGCGCCTAGAACCGCTCGGCCACTCCGGCCGGCTAAATATGCTGCAATCTCACCAGACTTATCGTAGTTCGTAGCTTGAGAACGGCCATCAGAAAATAACCAACGTCCATGAACAAGCTCCGACACCAGTCATCCAGACAGAACCGCATGCCAGAAGTAGAGGAAGAACAACCGAACGCAGAATATCCAGTGCAGGATGCAGAATGCTTTGTCCACCATTCAACGAGGCTCACAAACACGTGACATGGGACACACAGTCCTGTGATTGGCTCGTAGCTACTGCCTAAATACAGGCTAGCAGACGTTCCTGCACTTGACAAGCCAAAGGCAGTGATACATTAAGAAATCATTATTCCTGGCACAGACTGCTTTTGAACTAGACTGCGGATTATCAGTTCACACAAGACTGAATAGCTTGAAAGTTGACATTTTAACGAACGACCTTCAAGCTATTGTTGACTTGTATTCAGCAAAATGTAAAAATACCATTAAACTAAAAGATGTTTGAATCTGTGTACAAATTGGAAGCTGTTGCAGAATGTCGCCCTGTTCTACGTCTGCAACTGTGCAGTTATCTCACGAACGGCTCGTTGCTGACACATATTTACTGAAACGTTGCGTTTGTGTTTTCACGTTTTTTACCCATTATCAGTTTCCGCTGTTAATTATAATACATCCTGTATGTTTGTTGTGCCACCATCAGGAATATTTCGTCCATAAGGGACGGCATTATGAGGGCTGCGATTTTTGATCAAAACAAATAAAACAGTTTATTTTGCCACAATGCGTTTCGATGGTTCACACCATTCTCCACCTGAAGATGATGGAGTGAACCATCGAAAAGCGTAGTGGCAACATAAACAAGTGACTGACACAGAAACTGTTTTATTTGTAGTGTAGGCATCATTTTGAACTGCAGACAGGTAAGAAAAAGTTGTAGCGATGCCAATAACTGAACTGATAAACGTACAGTAAGACCAGAATAACAATGAATGCGAAGAAAAACTAGTGCAGAAAAAGTGGTCTGATAAAATGTAAAGGAAGAGTATCGTTATATAGATAGACCGGTATTGGACTTGCTCATTTCTGGTTTAGCAGACCGGATACAATAGGGATGAACTCAGGCCATAAGATAAGAAATCTGCCTAGCCAGCCCTCAAGTATATCATTTTTTGTGAAACTGATCCTGAAACCCTACCGAAACGCGATACAAAACTTTCACAGGGCGTAGTCCAGTCCCTGATTGTAAGTGAGGACATTACCTAATCCTTGTCCGCCCCAGTAGCTGAGTGGTCAGCGTGACGGATTGCGGTCCTCTGGGCCCGGGTTCGATTCCCGGCTGGGTCGGAGATTTTCTCCGCTCAGGGACTGGGTGTTGTGTTGTGTTCATCATCATTTCATCCCCATCCGGCGTGCAGGTCGCCCAATGTGGCGCCGAATGTAATAAGACCTGCGATATGGCGGCCGGACCTGCCCCGCGAGGGGCCTCCCGGCCAATGACGCCAAACGCTCATCATCATCATCACCTAATCCTTCAGTCGACATCAAGCGCTAGTGATACGAGGATCGACCTAAGTTTAGTCTGATCGATGAAGAAATTTTCTTCTGCATCATTTGGCTGAAGTGAGAGGAAAGGCGGTGGTACGAAGTAGCAGACGTCAAGATATCAGTTTATATCATAAAACTCACGAGAATATGTGACGAAGTGAGGACATATTATCCATGTGCAGAATACAAATGCTAAGGGTCCATTCCCTCCCTTCCTCTCTTGGCACACTGATAAGACACTGGACTCGTATTCGTGAAAAGTGAGGTTCAGCACATCCTGTCATGCTGTCAGCAACTTGCGGATTTGTCTGCTTTGGTTGGCGGAGGGGAAGGGGGGAGGGCGTTCACAGTGTGTTACTGTGTCTTCCCCAGTATTAATTAATGTCACCCCACCTTGAAAGTGTCACAACGAATGCGATTTTAATAATTATTATAAAATACACTGTGTTGCTATACTGTCACAATAAAATATAGAAAATATTTTAATCTTCTATATATGTAAAAATGTTAATGGTCGGTTGTTCAGAATCCTCTATCTTCAAAAGTTCTTCACCGATTACTTTGAAAATTTGACATAATTTTGCATTCGAATATGAGTATGTTTTTATGTAGCTATTTTTAATATATGTAATATGTAAGTAAATATATAATATATGTTAGTACCAAAAATCTTGAACGGCCTTGAACGATGTACTTCAAATTTTTACACGTTACTATAATAAATGTTTAGACATATAGGCTATATATTTTTAATATATATATATATATATATATATATATATATATATATATATATATATATGTTGTTGTGGTCTTCAGTCCTGAGACTGGTTTGATGCAGCTCTCCATGCTACTCTATCCTGTGCAAGCTTCTTCATCTCCCAGTACCTACTGCAACCTACATCCTTCTGAATCTGTTTAGTGTATTCATCTCTTGGTCTCCCTCTACGATTTTTACCCTCCACGCTGCCCTCCAATACTAAATTGGTGATCCCTTGATGCCTCAGAACATGTCCTACCAACCGATCCCTTCTTCTAGTCAAGTTGTGCCACAAACTTCTCTTCTCTCCAATCCTATTCAATACATCCTCATTAGTTATGTGATCCACCCATCTAATCTTCAGCATTCTTCTGTAGCACCACATTTCGAAAGCTTCTATTCTCTTCTTATTCAAACTAGTTATCGTCCATGTTTGACTTCCATACATGGCTACACTCCATACAAATACTTTCAGAAACGACTTCCTGACGCTTAAATCAATACTCGATGTTAACAAATTTCTCTTCTTCAGAAACGCTTTCCTTCCCATTGCCAGTCTACATTTGATATCCTCTCTACTTGGACCATCATCAGTTATTTTGCTCCCCAAATAGCAAAACTCCTTTACTACTTTAAGTGTCTCATTTCCTAATCTAATTCCCTCAGCATCACCCGACTTAATTCGACTACATTCCATTATCCTCGTTTTGCTTTTGTTGATGTTCATCTTATACCCTCCTTTTATGACACTATCCATTCCGTTCAACTGCTCTTCCAAGTCCTTTGCTGTCTCTGACAGAATTACAATGTCATCGGAGAACCTCAAAGTTTTTATTTCTTCTCCATGGATTGTAATACCTACTTCGAATTCTTCTTTTGTTTCCTGCATCTGCTTGCTCAATATACAGATTGAATAACATCGGGGATAGGCTACAACCCTGTCTCACTCCCTTCCCAACCACTGCTTCCCTTTCGTGCCCCTCGACTCTTATAATGCCATCTGGTTTCTGCACGAATTGTAAATAGCCTTTCGCTCCCTGTATTTTACCCTTGCCACATTCAGTATTTGAAAGAGAGTATTCCAGTCAACATTGTCAAAAGCTTTTTGTAAGTCTACAAATGCTAGAAACGTAGGTTTGCTTTTCCTTAATCTAGCTTCTAAGATAAGTCGTAGGGTCAGTATTGCCTCACGTGCTCCAACATTTCTACGGAATCCAAACTGATCTTCCCCGAGATCGCCTTCTACCAGTTTTTCCATTCGTCTGTAGAGAATTCGCGTTAGTATTTTGCAGCTGTGACTTATTAAACTGATAGTTCGGTAATTTTCACATCTGTCAACACCTGCTTTCTTTGGGATTGGAATTATTATATTCTTCTTGAAGTCTGAGGGTATTTCGCCTGTCTCATACATCTTGCTCACCAGATGGTAGAGTTTTGTCAGGACTGACTCTCCCAAGGCCGTCAGTAGTTGTAATGGAATGTTGTCTACTCCCGGGGCTTTGTTTCGACTCAGGTCTTTCAGTGCTCTGACAAACTCTTCACGCAGCACCGTATCTCCCATTTCATCTTCATCTACATCCTCTTCCATTTCCATAATTATGTCCTTAAGTACATTCCCCTTGTATAGGCCCTCTATATACTCCCTCCACATTTCTGCTTACCCTTCTTTGCTTAGAATGGGTTTCCATCTGAGCTCTTGATATTAATACAAGTGGTTCTCTGTTCTCCAAAGGTCTCTTTTATTTTCCTGTAGGCAGTATCTATCTTACCCCTGGTGAGATAACCCTCTACATCCTTACATTTGTCCTCTAGCCATCCCTGCTTAGCCATTTTGCACTTCCTGTCGATCTTGTTTTTGAGACGTTTGTATTCCTTTTTGGCTGCTTCATTTACTGCATTTTTATATTTTCTCCATTCATCAATTAAATTCAGTATTTCTTCTGTTACCCAAGGATTTCTGCTAGCCCTCGTCTTTTTCCTACTAGGTCCTTTGGTGCCTGAACTACTTCATCTCTCAAAGCTACCCATTCTTCTTCTACTGTACTTCTTTCCCCAATTCCTGTCACTTGTTTCCTTATGCTCTCCCTGAAACTCTGTACAACCTCTGGTTCTTTCTGTTTGTGCAGGTCCCATCTCCTTAAATTCCCATCTTTTTTAGATTCTTCAGTTTTAATCTACAGTTCATAATCAGCAGATTGTGATCAGAGTCCACATCTGCCCCTGGAAATGTCTTACAATTTAAAACCTGGTTCCTAAATCACTGTCTTACCATTATGTAATCTATCTGAAACCTGTCAGTATCTCCAAGCTTCTTCCATGTATACAACCTTCTTTTATGATTCTTGAACCAAGTGTTAGCTATGATTAAGTTGTGCTCTGTGCAAAATTCTGTCAGGCGGCTTCCTCTTTCATTTCTTAGCCCCAATCCATATTCACCTACTACGTTTCCTTCTCTCCCTTTTCCTACTACCGAATTCCAGTCACCCTTGACTATTAAATTTTCGTCTCCCTTCACTACCTGAATAATTTCTTTTATTTCATCATACATTTCTTCAATTACTTCGTCATCTGCAGAGCTAGTTGGCATATAAACTTGTACTACTGTAGTAGGCGTGGGCTTCGTGTCTATCTTGGCCACAATAATGCGTTCACTATGCTGTTTGTAGTAGCTTACCCGCACTCCTATTTTTTTATTCATTATTAAACCTACTCCTGCATTACCCCTATTTGATTTTGTATTTATAACCCTGTATTCACCTGACCAGAGGTCTTGTTCCTGCTGCCTCCGAACTTCACTAATTCCCACTATATCTAACTTTAACCTATCCATTTCCCTTTTTAAATTTTCTAACCTACCTGCCCGATTAAGTGATCTGACATTCTACGCTCCGATCCGTAGAACGCCAGCTGTCACCAACATTCAGAAAACCCGCACAGCTATGCGGACCTCGTAGTGTAACGAGTAAAGGCAAGGAAAAAGAAAAGAAGAAATGTCTCTTATCAGGAAGTTATGCAGGATTGATTTAAAGCTACAAACAAACTACACAAGCAACTATACAGGACATAGTGTAGTTCACCTTGTACCATTATTAATCGGATCCTTTCTTGAGACTTCCTGGTAGATTAAAACTGTTTGCCGGAGCGAGACTCGAACTCGGGACCTTTGCCTTCCGCGGGCAAGTGTGCTACTAACTGAGCTATCCAAGCACGACTTACGTCCCGGCCTCGCAGCTTTACTTCTGCCAGTACCTCGTCTCCTACCTTCCAAACTTTACCGAAGCTCTCCTGCGAACCTCGCAGAACTAGCACTCCTGAAAGAAAGGATATTGCGGAGACATGGCTTAGCCACAGCCTGGGGGATGTTTCTAGAATGAGATTTTCACTCTACAGCGGAGTGTGCGCTGATATGATTCATATCAGCGCACACTCCGCTGTAGAGTGAAAATTTCATTCCAGATCCTTTCTTGTTCCACTCGCAAATGGAGCGAGGAAAGGATGACTATCTGTACGCCTCCTTAAAGCATTAATTTCTCTTGTCTTCTGTTTGTAGTCCTTACCCAAAATGTAGAATGGCGGCAGTAGAATAATTCTGCAGTCAGCCGAAAGTGGTGGTTTGGTGAATCTTCTCAATAGTATTTTGCGGAAAGAATGTCGCCTTCCCTCCAGGCATTCTCATTTGAGTTCACGGTGCAATTACACAATACTCGCGTGTTGATCGAACCTACCGGTTACAAATGTAGCAGCACTCCTCTGAATTACTTCGATGTTTTCCCTTAATCCGAAGTGGTGAGGATGCCAAAACTGGAGCAGTGCTGTAGAACAGATCGCAGAAGTGTTCTGTACGTGATCTTTGTATATGAGCTACACTTACCTATAATTTTTCCAATGATTCGAAGCAACCGTTCTCCTTCCCTGCCACAGATCTTACGTGCACGTTCTATTTATCATTGCTTTGAAATGGTATGCGTAGATATTTAATTCTTCGTGATTTTGTCAAACTGCACACATAAATACTGAAACCAAACATTACAGGATTTTTTCCTAGTCGTCTGCGTTTCTTATTCTTTTGGACATTTAGAGCAGAGGAACTTGACGACTCACTTTAGCGTACACTACAGCATAATCAGCAAAAAGTCGCAGATCATTCATGTACAGAGAGATTCTAAGCCTACAGTGTGGAAATAGTATCCGAAAATGTAGTCTACAATTCTCTGCTTCCTGCGTAATTAACCAGTTAGACTTATTTTCGAGGCCTTCCGGAAGCACTTCTAGTATCGGAAACACTCTGTATTTCCAAGTACGTCTTTCCTTGCTCGTAGCCCAAATATACAGAAGATGAAGGTAATCCATTACAGCCTCAGTAGATAATTCCATCTGCATTGTCTACAAAATGTCATGTGACTCTTTCTTATATGTCTCATAGTTTTAACCTATCACCGCTTTAGAAGATATTGCATTTTATGAAGCAACATAGCCAATCGTGTCACTTTGCACTCAATGAAAAAGAGAAAAAGGTCCTCCAACAAAATCACGAGCGAAAGCAATACAGCTGTCTGTTGAAACATTAAATGATGTTTCTATTATTCGGAAAGAAGGTAACACCAAAACTATCACATCTACAAAACTTAAGACAACCGTACTTCCAGTGTGGCAGCTTTCTAACGCCAGCTAGTGAGTCATGTCTGAGAGTCTGGAGAAAGCAGATGACTTTAGAAGCTGCAGATAATGAGCTTCTGAAAACTGTGATAGTTTATTTTAGTGTTTATGAGCGAAGAAACACATAATTTGGGAAAGTCATTGTGCAGTTAGCGTCTGTGGTAGCAGATATTATCACCTTATCTCAACAACTCTGAGAAAGCTGATATTGAAATTACTTCCATACAGAGAGAAGCAGCTTCACCGTTTCCAACGGCAACAATATTACAAACTCACAAGTATTAGTTATACTTTCCATTATTAGTTCAGGTCAACATGGTAGTATCTCATCTAAACAGACGCTAAATGAGATTTCCAAGATGGTGAAGATTTTAAAATAGGGAGTTTTAGTGTGGGTTGGAAAGGTGAGGATCATAAATGCTACAAATGTCACCAACCTTCGAAAGCGTTTTCAGTTGCGAAATGCTGTTTCTAAATTGACATAAAGACTAAATTAGTGCTGCTGATTAAACTGACGTGTTTTCTAGGAAGTCTGTTAGCACCGTGACAACTAAAGGTTTCAGATGCTTCAACAACAACAAAATTGGTGTATGTGCCACAGTAGATTACTGTAGTCGTCTGAGCGGAATACAATCCTGAAGCATTGTGTTATGCTACTGCGGCTTTGGTAAGACGGATATGATATTCGAAGTGTAGTACACGCACGGTTCTCTGGCTGCTGGCATTCCAGTAGAAGACGTTTTACTATTCGCTTCATGGAGCTCCGACAGAGAATTGACTTTCCGTCTACTGATATACTGATTCGTTTTCGTACTGCAAACTGAGTTATTTGGGTTATACAAGTTGGATGGAACTGTCACAGGTTCTTTCTGATATCTGAGCTGGTGCCTTATTTATATGCCTTTCCGTATTGCCAAGAGTCGTACGGTCTAATGTTACGTCTCATGGCAAGACGTCACTCCTGAAGGTATTGAAGTTGCTAGAAGTTAGAGATATTGATATTAGCAACCTCAGGATTGAAAAACAATTAAAACGGCTTAAAGCTAAGAGGGCGCCAGGTGCTGATAGAATTCGTTAGATTTTAAACCGATACGACAAGGAATCAGCTCCTTCCCTAGACGATATTTTTCGAGAATCTCTTAAGCAGTAAGTCTCGTGTGGCTGGAAAAGAGCGCTGGACACCCCTATTCACAAAAAAAAGGTAGTAAATCGCATGCGCAGAGTTACAGACCAATCTCGCTGGTTTCTGTGTTGCAAGATTGCAGAGCATATTCTAATATCAGACATTAAGACGTTTCTGGAGGGAAACAAGATTCTCTCAGAGGCTCAGCACTGTTTCAAGAAAAACCACATGTGTGAAGCACGGCTCGCTTTGAGTTTTCACGTGTTGAAAAATCAGAAGAAGCGATCTGTTTTACTTGTAAAAACTTTCTAAAGTCAACGCCGCATAGAAATTTCATTATTTACAAACCACTAGTTTTGGCAGACTCTGCTTTAAGTCTGTTTATGAAGATCTAAAGATGACAGCAAAGCCCGTCGAAACTGGTTGATCGTAAATAAAGAAATTTTTAAGCGATCTTGGCTTTAGAAAGTTTTTAGGGCTTGGATTATTCATCGTGAAAGACATCTTGCAAACAACAGGCTCAGGTGGGCGGGCAGATTCCGTCTTCCTTTATTTGCGAAAAGCGTCCGATACTGAAATAAATAGTGGACTAGTTAAGAAGATACGGCTGTGCGTAGTACTGTCACAAATATGTGATTGACTCGAGGAATATTTAACAAGTAACACGTGGAACGGTATAAGTATTTAGGAGTAAACCGAGAAGCGATATAAATGGAAGAACCAGTATTAGGAAAGGCTTATGGAAGACTTAGATTTGTAAGCGTTTTGGCAAAACGCAGTGTGTGTGTAAAGAAGGTCGTATACAACTCACTAGTGCGGCCAACTGTACATTATTGTTCCAGTGTTTGAATTCAAATGGCTCTGAGCACTATGGGACTCAACTGCTGAGGTTATTAGTCCCCTAGAACTCAGAACTAGTTAAACCTAACTAACCTAAGGACATCACAAACATCCATGCCCGAGGGAGGATTCGAACCTGCGACCGTAGCGGTCTTGCGGTTCCAGACTGCAGCGCCTTTAACCGGACGGCCACTTCGGCCGGCAAAAGAGTATCCAGTGTTTGAAGCTGTGTCAAGAGGACGCGAGCGACAGAGAGCTGCTTGGTAGTGGAAAGCTGTTGGGACCTCCAAAATAAAGAATATTTTAACAATAATTTATTAAAAACAGCAAAATCCTTACAATGATAATACAATTATGAAATAACAGTAAACGAGAAATTTTTAAGTTTTTAAAAAAACTTGCAGTGCATGTAGTAAACAAGAGATCAGATTAAAAAATAATCAAATTAGTAGTTCATGGGCCAATAATAAGTGCTTCGCACAACAACAAACTCTGAATAGCTGCAATGGAAAAAGGAATTACCAGATAAACTGATGTTAAATAGTTAATTGACTTGTGGCTTTGTACACAGTCAGGTAAAAGTAGTAACTGACAAACTTAGCAACAACAAAGTTGACTTAAGGTCCAATTGTACGTATGTTTTATCAGAAATCCAAAAAAATTGTTAGAAGCAGATATAGTTAACAAGACAATGGTGCAAAACAAAAAGTCTCTTAAAAGCTACAGCAACGGATTGAAGCCAAATTAAAACCTTTATAATAAGATACACAAATACAAGGAACAGCTGCAGATCAAAAACTTGAAAGACTTGAAACCGATGAATTACACGTGACAGCTGCGTCAAAAGACATATGGCCCAACAAACCATCTCATTACAATGAAAACACGGCACATATTACGGGGAATATAAATTTTACAAAGAATGAGCTTCAGCAGCATTCAAACATGTTAACGCGTGTACAGATTAACTGAAATAAAGGTCAGTGGCCAAGAGAACCAATTTACAATCGGCACAGGCGCTTCGAGGTTAGTCTGAAATTCCCCTAAAATTTAATAAATCCATTAGCGCATTGGCTAAAGAAAATAGACGGAATTGAAATTACAGATTGCCTCTTAAACGGTGTTTTTTTTACTTAAACTGCGTACCGAAGGGAACAAGAACAGGTGAAGGTGTGTACTAAAACCAGACTTACAAGCAGACGAATTTCGAAGACTTAAAAGGAATTTTTAGGGGACATAAAAGAAAGCCATTCACTCAGTTAACGACCTTCGGCCACTAAATTTTACTATCGCCAGAGGTGTCTGTAGGATTTACCCTGTATCCGACAAAAATACAAGGAGTGCGTAAGTTATTATACAATAAGACTTTGCGGGCCGGAGCCCTAGCACAGTAGCAGCTATGTTTATACTACAGGACGCCCTTAGGCGAAACCAGCGCTAACTTCAGGGGAGTAAACAGCAGCAGCAGCGGTTCAAATTATCGACATGCTGGTCAAGGCCCAGGCGGTACAATCAAATAAACAACTGACAAATGATTAATAGACAGAGGGCTATTTCAAAAATAATAAACGGCAAGTAATACTGCTTCAGCAGAGAGTCAGTCTGCTGTTTCTCACCGCCTTACCTCAGACATACAGTGAGGCTTCTCACAATAAAGTTTTGTTCTGGGACACTTCTCCTGCAGCATACACATGAAATTTAGCGGTATGGAATCCAAAGCCAATGCGTAATCTAAGACTGACAAGCATTTAAATTATCGGAAAACAAATTAAATAACACTACTTGCATAAAACGCAGGACACTGGATAACATGTGACACGGCCAGATATAAGTAACCTTAAGAGTAGGCACATAGAACACTGCTTAAACAAATGGTGAACACTTCTATGCGCTGGCAACGTGGGGCAAAGAATAGTATAAGTTATCTAATAAAGTACGTAACAGACATAACCTTCTACACACACCACAAGACAGCCACGGTGCTCAATAAACATCAACACCTTTAAAGCTCGATTGCCAGAAACGGCGATTACCTGCTCTCTTATGTAACACAAACAGCAGCTTTGGCCCACCATATCCGACAGTAATAATGTCACACCTGTTAAGAACGCGCATGACACATCAGGACGCACGAATTTAAAGCCAGGTATTATAACACCCCCCTGCTTCTCGGGATTTGCGAAATTACAAGTTAACAATGACCGTGAATTATGAATTTTGACCCGTGTCGGGATAAGGCATCCGAATCCGAAGTAAATAATGATTATGCTGCGGGAAACAGGAGACGTTATAACTTGATCGTTATTGAATGAGTAATTTCATTCAATAACGATCGGTAAATGAAATAACGGAAATAATTCGGAAATAAATTTTACCAGTGGAAATTTTGCCGAAAGAAATGATTAAGTTGTAAAAGCAATTAAAAAATCGGTCGCCAGTTCAACTGATGAGCGACAGTACTGTTAAGTACGTGAATAATTGTGTCAAAAATAAAGTTTACCTGTGTGTAGCGCAGCAAGTGGAACGGGAACTTTTACGTAAGTGCTGTATCGGGCTCAGAAGTCATATAAAATAATGTCATAACAATTAACTACACTTAAACATTAATGGTTAACTTTCAATATGTATTTTGATAATTCTTTTTTTCATAATTTGTCAGCTAAGTGCAATGCTGACAACACAGATAATTATCTATCAAGATTTTGAATAATGGACTGTCATTCTGTCTTTAAAATTACGTACTTTGCACAGTTTAATCTACTGATAATGAAATATATTGCCAATAATTGATTAACTATGTTTTGAATGATTATAATTCATTAATTGGGCTATTGTCAGGTGGAATTGGTTCAAATGGCTCTGAGCACTATGGGACTTAGCATCTGAGGTCATCAGTCCCCTAGAACTTAGAACTGCTTACACCCAACTAACCTAAGGACATCACACACGTCCATGCCCGAGGCAGGATTCGAACCTGCGACTGTAGCGGTCGAGCGCTTCCAGACTGAAGCACCTAGAACCACTCGGCCACAACGGCCGGCTCAGGTGGAATAAGCATTATAGTTTCTTGAAATATCCTTGAGCTAACTTCAGCTGAATATGCATTGAAATAAATCTTAATAACCAAATTTATTACTTCAGTCTATTATTAAGTTACTACGGTTGGCGTAAGCTTATTAAGTGCAGCAATTAACAACGATAACCGATCGTTCAAAACAATCTGAAATTTACTCTTCACCGCCAACGCAAATAATTTGATAATTAACATATTTTCTCTTGATAATGGCGTGACACACTCGGTTCACTAAGGTAAGGATCGGAAGGAACCTACTTGGTGTTATTGTCGGGTGGAATGTAACTGCAACACTTCGATAATAAAGTGCTTGTTACTAATTGTTCAACTTCAGAGAAAAGCACAGTGACTGGCAAGCCTTCAACAGTTTTATCCTACGAAAATTACGTAGATCTTACTTCCCTCGTTGTTGGTGGATCGACGGAAGTCCACGGCGGCGACACAATGTGGCAGCGGGCTTTTACTGTTGCGACTTGGGCCCACAGTGCGCTTCACATTTACGCCCTCGTTTCTTCAACACTGTGCCCATTAATCCATAATAACTTGCCCGGCCATGCTTCCAGATATGTCAACCATTACTTTCCCGTCGTACTTAGATCCACACACTAGCCGTCAGATGTAACACAGCTAGGAATAGAGCACTCGAGTGTACGTCTTACTCCGAGCACGGCGTCCCTCCCGCGCCCAGCGGCACGACAAAACAATCTCTCTGACTTCAACGTCAACTAAATATGCCCTGACTTGCCAGTGTTAAATATTACATAATTTAAACATAGCATTTACAATACATATTTACACTAGACAATACATCGTATACAAACAGATTCATGTGTTAAGTAAGCGAAAAAATTCATAGCAAGGACTGCGTTGTAGCGTCACAGTATCAAGCACATCACCGCAGCCCACAATATGTGCAAGCAACAGTTCCCCAAGCAGGCTCGCTTCCTTCAGTATCCGGGTGGAAGAAATTAAAGTTCCCAACCAGTCTGATGGAGTTGTTAACTCTTCACAAGCGAGGCCGCCGCCTTGTAATAGTGTTAGGTCAATGAGGAGCGCTCACACGTCCTCCAACGAAACGGATTGTCCACCATCGGTGCCATGAGCCAGTCGCTACCACCAGCCAAGCAGTCCGAGGCCAACCACACGCGCTCTCCAGCGGGCCACCCTCTACCCTGTCGCTCAGCAAAGCTAGACGGGAAGCGAGCATGAGTAATATCGATACCAGTAAAGATACCTCGTGCGCGCGGCACATAGACATGGCAAGAGAATTAAGAGACGCGAATCTGAGATCTTAACGGATAGGTATGGCACATACTGAAGCGTTACAGAAGTGCTAGGGGATCTTAAGTGGGAATGTTTCCGAGAAGGACGATGTAGTTCTCGCGAAACCCTATTGCATTAGGTAACCCATTTTGGAAGGGGAACATCCGCCCATTATGCTGACACATCTACATCTACATCTACGTGATTACTCTGCTATTCACAATAAAGTGCCTGGCAGAGGGTTCAATGAACACCTTCAAACTGTCTCTCTACCGTTCCACCGAACGGCACGCGGGAAAAATGAACACTTAAATTTTTCTGTGCGAGCCCTGATTTCTCTTATTTTATCGCGATGATCATTTCTCCCTATGTAGGTGGGTGCCAACAGAATGTTTTCGCAATCGGAGGAGAAAACTGGTGATCGAAATTTCATGAGAAGGTCCCCACAAACGAAAAACGCCTTTGTTTTAATGATTGCCACTCCAATTCACGTATCATGTCTGTGACACTATCTCCCCTACTTCGCGATGATACAAAACGAGCTGCCCTTCTTTGTACTTTTTCGATGCCATCCGTCAGTCCCACATGATGCGGGTCCCACACCGCACAGCAATACTCCAGAATAGGGCAGACAAGCGTGGTGTAAGCAGTCTCTTTAGTAGACCTGTTGCACCTTCTAACTGTTCTGCCAATGAATCGCAGTCTTTGGTTTCCTCTACTCACAATATTATCTATGTGGTCGTTCCAATTTAGGTTATTCGTAATTGTAATCCCTAAGTATTTAGTTGAATTTGCAGCCTTCAGATTTGTGTGACTTATCGCGTAAACGAAATTTAGTTGATTTCTTTTAGTACTCATGTGAATAGCTTCACACTTTTCCTTATTCAGGGTCAACTGCCACTTTTCGCACCATACAGTTATCTTATCCAAATCATTTTGCAAGTCGTTTTGATCATCTGATGACTTTACAAGACGGTAAATGAGAGCATCATCTGCAAACAATCTAAGACGGCTACTCAGATTGTCTCCTATGTCGCTAAAATAGACCAGGAACAATAGAGGGCCTATAACACTTCCTTGGGGAACGCCGGATATTACTGCTGTTTTACTAGATGACTTTCAGTCTATTACTACGAACTGTGACCTTTCTGACAGGAAATCACGAATCCAGTCGCACAACTCAGTTTGGTTAGAAGACGCTTGTGAGAAATGGCGTCGAAAGCCTTCTGGAAATCTAAAAATATGGAATCAATTTGATATCCCCTGTCGATAGCACTTATTACTTCATGAGAATAAAGAGCTAGTTGTGTTTCACAAGAATGATATTTTCTGAAACCGTGCTGACTATGTGTCAATAAATCGTTTTCCTCGAGGTATTTCATAATGTTCGAATACAGTATATTTTGCGTAGATGTAATGAGAATCATATGACAGAAATTGAGGCTCGTGCAGAAACATAGACAGTCATTTTTCTCTTTCTCAGTTCGAGGCTAGAGTAGGGAAAACGACGATAATTCTGGTACGATGCGGTTTCTGCCGTGCATTTTACAGTGGTTTGCGGAGTATGTATGTGGGTGCAGAAGTGTGTTACTGTCGTTCACAGCCGTCGTTGTGCCGTCCACGTGTAATCTCTAAACCTCATCGCACATTTGCGAGTAGTGTAGAGGGCTTTGGATAGGTACGTATTTAACTAGAAACCTATGTTGCTAACGGAGTGTAGGAACAAACATGTAAAATAATCTGTTCCATTTTCGCACTCCTGTTGCCTGAAAGACCAACAGTAATTTGTTACTGCTGTCGTAATTACTAAGTTTGTAACCAAGAAACTAATGTGTTAACATTACCCAATATGCACTAACCATTCAGTATTTAACAGTAAAATTACACTTTTTATCTCTCCTTCCACTGTTGGACGGCATTCTGTTCCACTCTTACAACAATGGTCAGCATTGGAGATTGTTACCTGTTGGCTATATAAATCTCATCGTCATTTCAGCCATCAGACGCGGAAACGAGTGTATTTAATTGTCGTGAAGAAACGTGGCGAGTGAAGGGACCAATTAACGTTCTTCAGTACTGACATCTTATAACTCGCGGTTCTATTAAAAGGCGACGACAATTTCGACAGGACCATCTTCGTTTCAATAGAAGGAATAGTAAGTATGTGTAATTTATCTGAAGTCTTAGCATCTACGTGGAGTGTCTCAGTCGAATTAACTCCTCAGCTTGTGATCACTCTGATCCTCAAGATGTACTGCCCACTCTTTATTGCAAGAAGGTCTAAGTGTGGTGTGTCAAGAACATTCAGCAAAACTTTGGAAGTGGCATATGATTTTTCTCGGTATGGTAGTCGAGATTTGGTGAGAAAGGAAGAGGTATAGTTTATATAACGAATCTTTGAAGCCGTAGAGGAATATACTCCGTTATTAAACTTAATGGCAGTTCAAAACCGCGTTGGATCGAATTTCAGATAATAACCGACAGAGGTCATATCAACGAATTTCACGCTGTTTATTTGGCATGAATGTTGCTTGGGATACAAAAAGATTCACGTTTGACACACGGTTACATATTCTTTCTCGGTCTGTTGGAAAGTTTTTCCTTCTCTTTGTTTGGAAGGGATTGATTTCGAGACTCTTTGAGTCTTTGCGCAAGAGCCGTGTGAAGTTTAGATCCTAACTCATGCTCAGTTGAAAAGTATTTCTTTAATTTGTAATTATAGTTTAATGGCATCTATGTTGGACGTAGATCTGATAATACAATTAAGATTTTGCTCTTTGGCTATGTTAATCTCTGAAGTACTGAAATACGGCTGCTTGTGAAACTTATGGTGATGTTGACACCTTTTTTTGCTTCTTATTATAACTTTAGAACAGAACAGTTTGTCTGCAATTATCATGTGGAATCACTTTTAAAAGCAATTGGTTTTCTGGGTAAGATTTTCTGCTGATGCTAGACAACGCTTTGCAAAACTTTCCGTAAAATCCACAGCGCGTATGTAATTTGAGGTTCCTCCAAACGAATCATCAGGTATACAGTTAATGTCGCCGACAACATGCAGTGAACTTTCTTTGTTGTAGTAGTACTATTATTATTATTCGTATATTTTGCATATATACAGCTGTAATGAGAGAAACGCTCTCATTTATTAACTGCTTCTCTATAAATTTTCCACAGTTCTCTCTCTCTCTCTCTCTCTCTCTCTCTCTCTCTCTCTCGCACACACACACACACACACACACACACACACACACACACACACTCACACATATATACCATTATTACGCGTATTTACATTTGTGAATGTTGAGTATAATGTTTTTTAAAAAAATTGTAATGCTGGTTATGTACATTTGTCCGTAATCACTATCATTCGGTAAAATTTTTATCTTTGTTCTGACGTGTTCTGAGAGTGAGTGATGGCTGCGGCGATATTCATGTGTTTATTCTCCTTTAACAATCGGAGAGACATATTTACAAGGAATTTTTTCTGTATTTTTAACTCCATAGTGATTTTTTTCAGTTACTCGAGTTTCATAGTGTCAGTACTCCGCGTAAAAACGCTACAAAAATACAAATTTATATGTAGTAGAGTGTACGAAGTTGAAGATGTACTCTCAAGTTCGACATACTTCCACAAAATTAGTTCATTGAATTGTGACTGGCGAACGTCATTTACGTTGTAACTACCACATACAATAGAGATAAGTGCGTCATTGGATTGTTGTGTTCTTCTCGTAGCGTCTGTTCGCGAAAGTAATGTATGTGGCTGTCGATGAAAATGGAGCGATAGTGTTACACATTTTAATAATCTGTTCCCACAGATGTACATTTAGATTGCTCCGGTGTTGGGCCTTACAGCAAGAGAACTCATTTAGTTAAACCGGTGGGAATAATAAATCCGAGTCAATTATCAGCTACAAGACCACAAATTCGCAGGAGCTTATAGAATCGAGATTAGCTAGCCACTTCAAGTATCAGCACGTCATCGCCTTTGTCTCCCTGCCGCCGATAAGGGGCCATTTTTCATCTTGACTTATCGGTTCCAGCAGGTGACAATGCGTAACGCCTGAGAAGAGCCTTATCGCTGACGCTGATACGATCGGAGGCGTGGGCTGTAATAGAGGGGATTTGTCTGTGTGTCAGGCTCCGCCAGAAGCGCAATCTCCTTGTTTGTTAATTATTTTGATCATCACCGCCATTCTCTTCACTTCAGAGATTAGCCACTGGCTGTTTGTGTCCAATTGATGTGGTATGTACAGCTCTCTGTCTCTTTGTCGTACTTCGTGTATTGACTGCACCGTTCGTTGGATTGCAGCTAAGTGGCTGAGTGTGGCGTTTCACATTCAAGAGGCCACAGTTCAGTTCTCAGTTAGCAGTAAGAAAATGGTTCAAATGGCTCTGAGCACTATAGGACTTAACTGCTGAGGTCATCAGTCCCATAGAACTTAGAACTACGTAAACCTAACTAACCTAAGGACATCACACACATCCATGCCCGAGGCAGGATTCGAACCTGCGACCGTAGCGGTCGCGCGTTCCATACTCTAGCGCCTAGAACCACTTGGTGATTGGAAAACATGAAAAATACCGTGTAGCACCGTGCAGTCCATGTTAATCTGTAGAGCCCCCATTTGTTTATGCTTAAGTCTTTTCACAGACGGAGGAAGGCGATGCTAGACCACCTCCAGAGGGATCACAGTGAAGACAGTTATCCTCCTGCCGTCAGGAAATCGACATTGATTGTGGGCTGGCAGTTTCTGTTACCCATGAAAAAACGCAAAAAGCAACTGCAGATGATCGTTAGTGACATGCAATGCAGTCTGAACAACACTCTTTTGCAATAACAGAATTTTCAATTTGCCGCCGGCCGTTGTGGCCGAGCGTTTCTAGGCGCTTCAGTCTGGAACTGCACGACCACTACGGTTGCAGGTTCGAATCCTGCTTCGGGCATGGATGTGTGTGACGTTCTTAGGTTAGTTAGGTTTCAGTAGTTCTACGTTCTAGGAGACTGATGACCTCAGATGTTAAGTCCCATAGTGCTCAGAGCCGAGCCAATTTGCCCATCAGTTAAAGTTTGGGTCCTACATTGTAAACAACGTAGAGCCTGTCCCGATAAATTGCCTCGTTCTAACAGGAAAATGATCTAGAATAGCGGTTCCCTAACTGTGTTACAGGGGCACCACAAAAAATTCTTGTGTTAGACACCATCTTCAGCAATAAGGGGTACAGAGAAGACGAACAAAAACACATAGAGCTACGAACACGACACGTATGATGTTACCTGTTCACTTTATGAAGAGTTACTGCGCGGTGACTGATAGGAGTAGCTGTTTCGAATCGTATCGGTCTGTGTTGACAGCTTTTTCGGTGCAGCCAGCCTGTAGTTGAGTCGGCTAAGTTGACAGTACCTGACGGTTGCAGTGGGATGGGCGCGGGAGCTTCGCCGGCCTACCTCAACCAATAACGTAAACCGAAATTTTGCGTATGTTTTGCTACGGTGACGATATAGCTACAGCCACTCAAAACAGGTGGCTAGAAGAAGGAGAAGCGACTGTAACAGCTGATCTAGAAGTACTAAACCAATACCACAGAAAATGGAAACTGTGCCCAAATCCAGATACAGCAGAGACTTGCGGCTTCCATTTAAGTAGCCGACTGGCAGACAGAGAACTAAACAAACTTTCTGCGGAGGGCGAGTCATACAGAACGAATTAGCCAAATATCTAGTCATAGCTCTCGACAGATCACTTATCTTCAAAACACACCTTGAAACCCCGAAATAACGTAATCCAGAAATCAGTGAGTGCCACATGGGGAGCAGATGCAATTACAACAGCACTGCAGCACAAGCAGTGGTCTGCTCTTTGGCGGAGTACTGTGCTCCTGTGTGGAGTAGGAGTACCCACGTGAATAAAATTGACGTCAATCTCAGTGAAACTACGGGAATAATAACAGGAACATTAAAGTCGACCCCAACAATAGCATGGTTTCATGTCCTGTCAAATATGGTTCCATCAGAAATCCTAAGACAGCAGGCGACATTCCAGGAATGCAAAAAAAAAAAAAAAAAAAAAAGCACCCAGCAATGACTGCACTGCTACCTATACACCAGGTTCTAGATGAACGCTGTGGAAATCCCCTGAAATCAAGAACGGCCATATGGAAGAACATAATACTCGCCCAAGGAACTACCTATGACAGCTTAAATCCTGGAAAACTGAATGGAATAATAGTGATGTTAACCTCCACATTATAGAAGACCAGAAGCAATAAATCCCAGGAATGCAACTTCCCCGCAAAAACTTTTGGCATGTTGCGATAAGGGGATTAATCTGCTCGACGAGGCGTTTATGGTACATGACATTGCATACGCAGTAAATACAGATCTCCCAGGGGATCACACTGCAGATCGTACACTACTGGCCATTACAATTGCTACACCAAGAAGAAATACAGATGATAAATGGGTATTCATTGGATAAATATATTATACTAGAACTGACATGTGATAACATTTCCACGCAACTTGGGTGCACAGATCCTGAGAAATCAGTACCCAGAACAACCACCTCTGATCGTAATAACGGCCTTGATACGCCTGGGCATTGAGCCAAACAGAGCTTGGTTGGCATGTACAGATACAGCTGCCCATGCAGCTTCAACACGATACCACAGTTCATCAAGAGTAGTGACTGGCGTATTGTGAAGAGCCAGTTGCTCGGCCACCATCGACGAGACGTTTTCAGTTGGTGAGAGATCTGGAGAATGTGCTGGCCAGGGCAGCAGTCGAACAGTTTCTGTATCCAGAAAGGCCCGCACAGGACCTGCAACATGCGTTCGTGCATTATCCTGCTGAAATGTAGGGTTTCGCAGGTATCGAATGAAGGGTAGAGCCACAGGTCGTAACACATCTGAAATGTAACGTACACTGTTCAAAGTGAAGTCAATGCGAACAAGAGGTGACCGAGACGTGTATCCAATGGCACCCCATACCATCAAGCCGGGTGATGCGCCAGTATGGGGATGACGAATACACGATTCCAATGTGCGTTCACCGCGATGTCGCCAAACACGGATGCGACCATCATGGTGCTGTAAACAGAACCTGGATTCATCCGAAAAAAAATGACGTTTTGCCATTCGTGCACCCAGGTTCGTCGTTGAGTACACCACCGCAGGCGCTCCTGTCTGTGATGCAGCGTCTAGGGTAACCGCAGCCATGGTCTCCGAGCTGATAGTCCATGCTGCTGCAAACGTCGTCGAACTGTTCGTGCAGGGTTGTTGTCTTGCAAACGTCCCCATCTGTTGACTCAGGGATCGAGACGTGCCTGCAGGATCCGTTACAACCATGCGGATAAAATGCCGTCATCTCGACTGCTAGTGATACGAGGCTGTTGGTATCCAGCACGGCGTTCCGTATTACCCTCCTGAACCCACCGATTCCATATTCTGCTAAGAGTCATTGGATCTCGACCAACGCGAGCAGCAATGTCGCGATTGGATAAACCGCAATCGCGATAGGCTACAATCTGACCTTTATCAAAGTCGGAAACGTGATGGTACTCATTTCCCCCTCTTACACGAGGCATCACAATAACGTTTCACCAGGCAACGCCGGTCAACTGCTGTTTGTGTATGAGAAATCGGTTGGAAACTTTGCTCATGTCAGCACGTTGTAGGTATCGCCACCGGCGCCAACCTTGTGTGAATGCTCTGAAAAGCTAATCATTTGCATATCACAGTATCTTCTTCCTGTCGGTTAAATTTCGCGTCTGTAGCACGTCATCTTCGTGGTGTAGCAATTTTAATGACCAGTAGGGTATTTTAACTGGTAAAACTAGGGCAATATGTGTGAGAAGGGATATTGGTATAGGTCAACGCATTGTAGCATTTGCAGTTCATGATATCATGTGTGATAAAATTAAGTTGGGTTTGGATGTGTATTTCAGCTAAAGCCGCAGATCGCGTTCTAAAGAAGAAGAAGATGATGACGATGAAGATGAAGAAGAGGAAGTAGGAGCAAGGGTGTTTAAAAAACTGTTTCCTGGCACTGATGTACGCAGCTAAAAGCGCTCTGAAGCAGAAGCGAGAAGACTGATTAAAGCACCCAGGGTTCTACCAATACCCAATAGGTCTTATTCTAGCCCTCGTCAGCCTCTTAGCGATGGGTTCATTGGCTGGCAGTGCTGCCGCTGTTGCCGGGACAGTCAAGAACTCACAAAACTCGCAGGAGCAACTAGAGAAAGCACGAAGACATAACTGCACGATTGAAGCAGCAGCCATAGGAAACGGACTGTACGTGAAGACGTATGAGGTAGAACTAGGGCTTGATGTAAATAAGAAGAAGTCCCTTAGCTGTCCTGATAGATTGGGTACATTCCACAGTGTGTTTATGACTATGTGGAGATCCTGAGAATCTGAAATTGTAAATTTAGATGTTGCAGGATGAGCTGGAACTCACTGGATGGCATATAATAAAAATACGGATAACGTGTACTGTTTCAACTCACTTGGTGACCTGCAGCCTTCGAAAGAATCACAAGGATGCTTAACCAGCAGAAGATAAGTGTTCTACAATTTTCATCTCTATCAAGACTTTATTACATACCTGTGCGGTCATTTATGCATTTTGTCTCTTCTAACGTTTACGAAGAAGGATATAAAAGGAGGTACATTACGCGTCCACTCACCACTTGAGGTTCAGATGCAATATTGCATACCCAGACTTTAAAATAATCATCATCACAATTACACGTGAATTAATTCCCATCAATTGACTGAAACATTGGAAGATTGTGCTGACTGGGCTGGAGACATACAACAACATCCATAATATCACAGAAGCTTAAAATAAACTGCATCTGGAAGTCAATGGTAAAAAAGAAATCGTGAAAACAGAACGCGATGCTTATGATATTAATGATTTGAATGAGGTTTTAAAAGAGTCTGGAAAAGGGCTGGAGCTATGTGCAAACATCAGTACACTTAAATGTGAAATGAGGACGATGAATGCAGCAACTGACTTTAACCAGAAAGGTTCAATAGGACGGCAACTGGGCTTCATACAGCGGAAAGGTTTGGAGAAGGATCCGAGTAAATGAGTCCGATCAGACAGTAGATATATTACCTTTCAGTTCAATCCATGTCGAATGTAACACTGCATCAGCTCCTGTCTCAAGGATAGATTCGTTCATACAATTTACGGATTTTTCCCCTCAGTTGGATCAGGGTATACGAGTGTTGAGAGACCCGCCAACGTTATATACCTTCCAGTGACAGTTCAGACATTGTACTATCTGAAGCTGTGTATTGCGGACCAGAATAATCAACTTGTTGACATCCGTGATGAGGAAATCATTGTACGATTACATATAAGACAGGATGGGTGTACAATATAACACCAGTGCACACAACCCACAGCACAGCATTTTACAGCAGAACCACAAGGTGATAACACGTGAAAACTACGAGTCTCTTAAGTAGGTGGGCCTGAAACCTAGCAGTGGGGTGGTTAATAGACTATCGTGAGCAAATCATGCGCCACGAATACTTCTTGCATAAATCTCATGTTGCCATCACATTTAACAAGAACAAAGAATTTAGGATTGTTTTCAACACCAAGACGCTTTAGCACTTCCATGCAAGAATTTGATATACGTGAATGGAGCATTTAAGAAAAAGGATGGTACTTTCATGATGAGATCGAAGCTTACACGTAATACTTTAGCATTTATGTTTCAGAAGATAAGAGATGAACTAGCGGGGTTGAGTCTGACTGTACACGTATTGTCGGCATAGCATCAACCCTTAATATATATGTCTCAGCATCACCCTCGGATTTGAACAGTTTAGAAAATGAAGGATGGTTCGTAGACAAGTCACTGGGTAGAACAGTTGTAGAGATCACGCGATTTATTGCAAGCATACGTCTAAAAATGCTTATGAGATACTTTGAGGAGATACGGCAAATAATTACGCTTGCCAAACAGGAACTTATTCTGGTACAGAGTATGACGGAGACAACTCATACATTCAAGGAGCCCAAAAGGAGAATATGATCATCATCAGTAAATATGGAAAATGCTCCACATCACTGCAGCAGATGAGGAGCGTTTGAAGCTTTTAAAAATTCTGAATGCTGGTGCATATCTGCCATTAACTTTCCGTTCATGTGAGCTTTTTGAATACCCAGTGCTACCGACTGCGTCCACACAAACATCTGTTCAATTGGAGACATCAAAATTCATCATACTTGCATTTCAGGCCGACAGATGGGGGAATATAGCGAATGAGTCCATCGACTTTGACAAATGCCAGTTAACTAATGCCAGAGTCTACTTGAAATCGGAATTGTATCCATAAGAATTCTATCTATACAATTTTCTGCTACAGTGGGATGAAAATGTCTAGTATTTCACATGTATGCGAGGTTCTTCCTATGAAGGTGTTGAAGAAGGAGGACCTCTAATATTCATAGCATTCATACAAGATGGCTGTGTAATAGAGACATTCTTGACAAGCATTGCGTAGCTGAAGCCATTCAACGACGTGAAGCGTGCTAAAACATGGAGGAGTATTTTATGATTAACACGTTTCTTCCATGGAATTCACTGGGACGAACCTATAAAGACACCGTGGCATCGCTTCGATTATTTGACTACCTGGTTACTATCTTATATGTCAAAGGTAAGAAGGAAATCATATGGGCGCATGTAATCTGCAAGTATGCAGCTATTCAACACCTGGAATTCTTCAGGTGCCCTGCCTTCCATCAGCTCAAGATGATATGTGGGTGTGAACAAAATGTTTTTCTGCATCTGAAAATGTAAAATTGCTTTTAAGTTCAATGAAAAAGAAATTAATTTTTCTCACAATGTGTGTGTGTGTGTATCTTACTGATTTTACCCTGCTCCCACTTTGGTACATCTAGTATGCAGCTTTGTCCAGATACTACATGTGTGGTTTTCTTCAAGTAAAACTGATATCATTTTAGACGTGTTTGGTATACGTCTTATGGACACGGACATCGTCACGTCCCACCTGTTCCCATAACCCAATATGTGCAGCACAATAAGCAAAATTCCATGAAACCATTCCATAGAATTTGTTATTCTCCATCTTAAACCTCACCTCCTTAGTAGCTTTCATGTTCAAAACTAATGTCTTGTGTGTCTTGCACATTATTAATGTATACAGTGCAATGCGGATAGGTTTTCTGTAAATATCAACTACAAAGACATAAGATAACGAACTCATTTATTAAATCCTGTTACACACATACATAAACAAATGACAGATTATTTCAGTTCTTGCTTCTTTAAAAAAATTCCCATCTCTTTTAGACACAGATACATTTCAGTGATTGGGTTGTTTAAAAATTTTCACATCTCTCTTAGACACAATTTGTTTTTCCACACAATATTTTTTGAATACAAAGATATTTTTCGCGCTTTTACTATTACTAATAACTATAACATGAAGAAGACCACACTCCATCCAACAGTAGCACTGACTGCATCCAGCTGACGTTAAAAATACTTACAATTTCGATGGACTGGATAGGCCAGGCAAAAGTGTATCTACACTAAAAACTAATCAGACTAGAATGGCTAACAGCATCTGAAACCTAAAAACTATTCTATTTAAAGTGTACATGGTATATAGTTTTTTTCATCAGCATGCATGGCATGCAAGTATGTATGTACAAGTACAGATGTTACATAGCCTTTCTTGTGACACACATGATGTGGATATATTTACAAGTGACATTTTTTTTGTCTGAATATATGACTTAAAAATCATATTTGTGTATCTATATCTTCGAGATTACTCTGCTATTCACAATCAAGTGCCTGTCAGAGGTTTCAATGAACCACCTTCTAGCTGTCTCTCTACCGTTCCACTCTCGAACAGCGCGCGCGAAAAACGAGCACTTAAATTTTTCTGTGCGAGCCCTGATTTCTCTCATTTTATTGTGATGATCATTTCTCCCTATGTAGGTGGGTGCCAACAGAACGTTTTCGCAATCGGAGGAGAAAACTGGTGATTCAAAATTTCATGAGAATATCCCTTCGCAACGATAAACGCCTTTATTTTAGCGATTGCCACTCCAATTCTCGTATCATGTCTGTGACACTATCTCCCCTATTTCGCGATAATACAGAACGAGCATTTTCGTCAGCACACACAGTGCGTATATATATATATATATATATATATATATATATATATATATATATATATATATGTGTGTGTGTGTGTCAGGGCACATGGTGTGCAATTTAAAAAATATTTACAGTATGATAAACAGGTCATACTATTCTGTATATGCACATCGATTACACCCACTGTCACTCTCTCTCAATCCCTGTCATCACAATCATCAAGTGAATAATCTGAGTACAGGTGAGTTTCAATCCTGTCCTCACAATTGTCGTCATGAGTTGTCAGACTGTCTTTAGACTGCAGCACAGTGTACACCTAGTGGCTTCGTGATTGAATGCTAGTTTGCTGCGGCTGTAGCGGAACACCGCAAACACCGCTCTACAGGCACTGCAAGTATTTTTCATTTGTGAGAGCCCTTGATGCTGCATGACAAACACCCTTCGCCTGCCTCTGGGTGGGGCATCCCCATGCGGAATATTCTTATACTTTCGATCTGAAACTGACAAACTCCACTGTCAGCAACTCATTCACCTCGCCTTTCATAAGGCCTGTAACCGTTTTGTTTAGTGAAGACTACTGTAATGATTATTTGCTGCATATGAAGACGTGTTGAATGCATTGTCATGACATCTCGTTAGTTCACAACGATTGCAGCCCTTCACCCAATAGATGAAGCTGTCCCTACGGGGGAGAGAGGTTTTCCAGGGGGAGCGGGAGGTGGATTAATTGATAAATTTAATTAATTAGTCAAATTGATGTTAAAATGATCCGAGGAACCACTTTGTCCCCCTACTAACGTGGTACCTTAGCCATTAAACCTGGACTGTGGAGTGATGGGAGAAAGGCATTTGATCGGATCGGTCTTGTTGCATATCGTTCCCAATTGCTGCCGGGATCTATAACAAGAGCGAAAGATGAAAAGGGTTGTGTGATGATATGAATAGCCATATCATTGTATTCCAAGAGCCCCCATGGTTACTCTGGAAGGTCGCATTACTGCGATGGATTATGTGAGCACTTTGAGTGAGAAAGTCCATCCCATGGTACAATGTTTTCCTCCAGTGGTGATGCTGTGTTCGAAACGTCAGGGCCTGTGTTCACACGGCACACATGGTTCAGGACTGGTTTTGTGAGCGCGAAGATGGACTATTGCGGCTCCTCTGGCCACCACAGTCAGCAGATGTCAGCATTACTGAGTGTTTGTGGTCCGCTTTTGAGAGGCGGGTATGAGAGTATTAACCAACGTCATCATCGTTACCTGAATGTCCCACTAAGTTGCAGGAATAATGGTATAAGATTACCTTTAAAACTGAACAGGAACTTATCCATACCGAAAGGATTGGAAATTGTTTAGAATGCCAACGAGTCTCCCGTTCGGTGATAGGCATAGTAAGTAATATCTGCACCTACGCTATATCTACATAGAAACTCCACAAGCCAATGCACGGCGGTGGTGGAGGGTACACCATAGCACTACTAGTCGTTTCCTTTCCTGCCCCACTCGCAAACAGAGTGGGAGAAGAATGACTATCTATGTGCCTTCGTTTGAGCGCTAATTTCTCTTACCTTATCTTCGTGGTGCTTACGCACAGTGTACGAGGGGGAGTTGGAAAATAAGTTTCCCCTGTCGACTGTGGTCAGAATTTTGTGTGAAAGGAAAAATAAGAGGATGAGACATTAAAGGTAAGACATATCTTTATTTTTCTACGTAATTTCCAAGTACATTGAGACATTTGTCATACCGCTTTATAAGCTTCAAAAAGCCTTCCAGGAAAAAATCAGGGCGTTGCATACGGAACAAGCGTTGAACGGCTTGTTTGACGTCAGCATTGCTGCCAAAGCGCATTTCGCCTAGAGCCTTCTTCAAAGCAGGAAACAGATGGAAGTCACTTGGTGCGAGATCCGGAGTGTAAGGCGGAGGGTGTAGGCGATCCCAACCAAGAGTTGCAACATGGTTTTGCGTTGCCGTCGCCGTGTGTGGTCTCGCATTGTCATCCAACAGCAGAACGCCAAATCTGAGAAGGCCAGGCCGCTTTTTCCGAATCACTTCATTCAATTTCGACAGAGTGGCACAGCACAGACAGCATCCTCCAGAAAGTCCAGCAGCAAAATTCCTTTGGCGTCCCAGAAAACGGTGAATAACACTTTACCTGCAGACCAAGTGCTTTTGAACTTCTTCCGGACAGGTGATGACGAATGTTTCTACCCTATGGATGCGGCCTTCGATTCGGGCGCGTAATGGTGGACCCACGTTTCATGCCCCGTCACAATCCGAAACAGAAAGTCATTGCCAGATTCATGGTAGCGCACGAGCTGCTCCAGGTTGAACGCCATGCTTTGTTCTATGTGTGTCGGGGTCAGTTGGCGGGGCACCATCGTGCTGACACCTTCCTATATCGAAGAATGTCGTGGATGAGCTTGTGAGCTCGCTCATGTCCGATTCCAAGTTCTGCCGCTACTCCATCGATGGTGATACGCCGGTTCGCTTTAATCATGTCATTCAACTTCCTGACATTTGCATCTGTAGTGGCCGTGCGCGTCCGTCCAGGTCTCGGTATATCTTGCAATTGCTGACGTCCATCACTGAATTGCTGGCACCATACTCCACGTGCCCATTTACAGCGGATAACAGCTATTACTTCCACCTGTGACCACGGCTCCAAAACGCACCTTCTCTCTGTAGCTCAGGGAAAAGACTGAGCGGCTGGACTCCGCTTCGCGCAGGCACTGCGACAGCGCCATCTGCTTGATCGCGGTCGACCTCTACCCAATGGTGTGTCGGTGTCTTGCATGTGAGCGTTCACTTGCCGTGTCATCTTTTGCGCATATCACACAACTCTGCCCACAGTCGACAGGGGAAACTTATTTTCCAACTCCCTTCGTATGTTGGCGCCAATAGAACCGTTCTGCAGTCCATTTCAAGTGCTCATACTCTAAATTTTCTCAGAAGTGTTCCTCGGAAAGTACGTCTCGTTCCATCCAGAGATTCCCATCTCAGCTCCCAAAGCATCTGCGTAACACTTACGTGTTGAAGGGGTTGAAAAACCAGCCCAACACTTGCGTGTTGTTTGAACCTACCGGTAACAAATAAATCAACTCGTCTCTGAATTGCTTCGATGTCTTCCTTTAATCGGATGTGGTACGGACTCCCTACACTCAAGAAATACTCAAGAACAGGCCACACTAGCGTGCTATATGGTGTCTTTTTACACATGAATCACAATTTCCCAAAATTCTACCAACAAACCGAAGTCGATCATTCGCCTTCTCTACCATAATCCTCACATGCTCGTTCCATTTCATATCACTTTGCAACGTTATTCCCAGATATTTAAATAACGTGACTGTGTCAAGCAAGTCACTCACTACTAATGCTGTATCTGTACATTACGGGTTTGTTTTCCCCACTCATACGCATTAACTTACGTTGTTCTACATTTAGAGCTATCTGCCAATCATTACATCAACGAGAAACTGTATCCTTCTACAGTCATTCAACTTCGATCCCTTACAGTACAGCACAGCATCATCAGCAAACAACCACAGGTTGCTGCTCACCCTGTCCGTCTAGTTATTTATTTATATAGAGAACAACAGTGGTTCTACCACACTTCCCTGGGGCATTCCTGACGGCACCCTTGTGTCTGACGAACACTCGCCGTCGAAGACAACATATTGGATTGTGCTTTTGGTGTTATAGTACTAGCTGAATAATTAAGCTTTTCACGTTAACACCGCTATTATATGGATGAGCGTAATGATAAACACGCTGATTAAACCACTTGTAAGGTGTGTGTGTGTGTGTGTGTGTGTGTGTGTGTGTGTGTGCACCTTCGTGAGAGTATTAGGAAACTGAACTACACCCATGGACAATGAAAGTAAAACCCTGAACTTCTAAAAGATGGAGGAAGTATGAATCTTTATACTCCAGCAGAAAATAATTTGGATACGCAATCTAACGTTGTATATTTAACAGAATAAACATTGAATTCTCATCATGCATCTCTCCACCCTTTACTGAGTAATCGGCAGCTTGTGAATGGATTTCGCAATGCAAATTCATGTCTCACAGGCATAACTTACAAAAAGTAAATGCACAATGACTGTAAACCATCAGTTTATGATAAATGAGAGGCTTGCTCGAGAAAACTCTGTTTATTTACCAAGAGAATTCCAGTCAATTGTTTCACGTCTGTCTATTTCTTTTGTTGTCCATCCTGTCAATATATTATTTGGCGGCAATGTGCAGTTTTCTTTTGATGCGGCTATGTTTTTTTATAATCCTTTTGGAGTGTACGATAAATAAACTTTGGTTTTGCTTCTTTGTGTTTAATTTTCTTTGCTTGCAGACTTTCTTCATCCTACGAGAGTGACGTTTCTTGTCTTCCTTTCATTTTCTGACGCCTTTTTACCCTGAAATCCTGGCTTTTGTGTTACTTCTCTAAAAAGTATTTTGTTATCTATTGTGTCGATACTCATTCAGGTGTTTTTAAGCCGTGGACTATTACAGTGAACCACGTGGATTTATAAGTGTAGCTGATTAGTAAGTCGAAGTTCTGATTACTCACTGTTACTATCCATTCGGTGTATGAGTCCATTAAGCTGTAACCTTTCTCAATACTTCAGTTAGCTTTTCCATTCTCAAACAGAGATCTTTGCTTGATATTCAATTGTTTTCAGTATTACTACTGCTTTTAGGTCCCAATTCTTTCCATAGAATTCTTCTTTCACCATTTTTCAGTTCTTCAAGATCCTCAAATCTTTTTAGCTTAAGTGTTTCTTCCGCTTACAGAATTTCAGAGTTCAATAATGTCTTAGTTAGCATTACAGGACAAAGATGCTTTGTCATATGAGTTTCTTGTCATATAGAATGCCTTGTTTCATGTGTTGTATTTTCTATTGCTGTCTTTTCTGTTGCATGCTCGTTATCTATTCTCGTAAGTATTTAAAGCAATTTGTATTTGATTTTGTGTTGTTATCAATTCTAATTCCAAAGCAAGCAGTGTGAAAATTACATAACTATCACTTTAATGAGTCACGCATGCAAAATAATAACACGAATTCTTTACAGACGAATGGAAAAAATGGTAGAAGCCGACGTCGGGAAAGATCAGTTTGGATTTCGTAGAAATGTTGGAAAACGCAATACTGACCCTACCACCTATCTTAGAAGATAGGTTAAGGAAAGGCAAACCTACGTTTCTAGCATTTGTAGACTTAAAGAAAGCTTTTGACAATGTTGACAGAAATACTCTCTTCCAAATTCTGGAGGTGGCAGGGGTAAAATACAGGGAGAGAAGGGCTATTTACAATTTGTACAGAAACCAGATGGCAGTTATAAGAATCGAGGGCCATGAAAGGGAAGCAGTATTTGAGAAGGGAGTGAGACAGGGTGGTAGCCTATCCCCGATGTTATTCAATCTCTATATTAAGCAAGCAGTAAAAGAAACAAAAGAAAAATTTGGAGTAGCAGTTAAAAACCACGGAGAAGAGCTAGAGACTTTTAGGTTTGCCGACGACATTGTAGTTCTGTCAGAGGTAGCGAAGGACCTGGAAGAGCAGCTGAACGGAATGGACAGCGTCTTGAAAGGAGGATATAAGATGAACGTCAACAAAAGCAAAACAAGAATAATGGAAAGTAGTCAAATTAAATCATGTGGTGCTGAGGGAATTAGATTGGGAAATGAGACACTTAAAGTAGTAGACGAGTTTTGCTATTTAGGGAGCAAAATAACTGATGATGGTCGAAGTAGAGAGGATATACAACGTAGACTGGCTATGGCAAGGAAAGTGTTTCTGAAGAAGAGAAATTTGTTAACATCGAGTATTGATTTAAGTGTCAGGAAGTCGTTTGTGATAGTAATTGTATGGAGTGTAGCCATGTATGGAAGTGAAACATGGACGATAAATAGTTTGGACAAGAAGAGAATAGAAGCTTTCGAAATGTGGTGCTACAGAAGAACGCTGAAGATTAGATGGTTAGATCACATTACTAATGAGGAGGTATTGAATAGAATTGAGGAGAAGAGGAATTTGTGGCACAGCTTGACTAGGAGAAGGGATCGGTTGGTAGGACACGTTCTGGGGCATCAAGGGATCATCAGTTTAGTGTTGGAGGGCAGCGTGAAGGGTAAAAATCGTAGAGGGAGACCAAGGTTGGAAAACACTAGATTCAGAAGGATGTGGGTTGCATTAGTTATTTGGAGATGAAGAGGCTTGCACTGGATAGAGTAGCATGAAGAGCTGCATCAAACCAGCTCCTAGACTAAAGACCACAACAACAACAACAACATAATTTTCCGTGAACTGTGTTTTTTCAAATGATATTTTTAGTCTTATTTTGGCTCTTTGTTTCTGTAGTTCTCTGATTTATTCTGTAGCATGGTCCAGTGAACCAGAAATTAACACTGTGTCAACTGCTGAAGCTAGACAATCTTTAGTGATTTTATTCTGACTTCTTCCTTGTTGGACGCCTTAGCGTTAATGGGCTTCTCCATTCTGTCACTGCGTTCTCTGGTGCACAGTTGAATAGTAGAGGTGACAAACTGTCTCCTTATCTTACACTTGACTTTATTTCAAAAGGGGACAGTTCCCCTATCAATCTTGCTTCTGATACTGCGTTTCTTAAAGTTCCTTTGACTATTTCTGTTGTTTTATTATCGAGTCCGAAGTCCTTTATAACGTTAATTAGGGTCTTTGTATCGACTGAGTCGTAGGCCTTTTTGACCCACATACGGCAGTTGTCTTTCAGGAAGCATATTTGGAGTGAAACTTAAAACCTGTTATACTGCTTCTTCAATCTATCTTTCAACAGATGGTATTGGTACAAACTTCATCCAACTGACTCATATCATTGTTTCAAACAACATTTAACTTTCATTGTTGAATCTATACTATTCTGTGTACATAAGACAATTTTGTTTGCTGAGAATGGATTACCTGCCTGACCTTGTGTTTGATGGCTAAGCATAACTTCTCTGTGCACACAAGTAGTAGAGGAATAATTGTGCACATATTCTCTCAGAATATCAAATTAAAATAGTAAAGGATAATACGGGTATTTGTATGAAAGTATTAGTCTCAGTGACAAGGCACTAGCTTTATGCATACAAAAACTACAAACAGTTTCTGCCATTTCACTTTTGCTGGTACGTAAATGCGTATGTGCTTATACCGTATTTTAGCAACAGATTCATATTATACCAGTATAAATCACTAAAATGTGTATAATATGCTGTTAATCATATTTATCAAATAAATCAGCTATAGCGAAAGATATAAATGAAACAGGACACACTGTTACAATAGGCAACGATCTCGAAGTACTACATAACTTAGAGAAGAGCTCGAAAATGGACGTCTTCGAAAAAATGGAAATATTCATCCATGGCCACATGGGGAGTAACGAGATCATGAATGAAATGACAGACTTCAAAAATTCACATTTCTTTTCCAGTTTCACTACAGTACTCGTAGAATAAAAGATACATAACTTGACAGTCGTTTGACTCTATCCCCAGCAAGAGCTTAGAAATACGTAAAATAAGTTAGTTTATATCATGCTGTGTTCAATAATATTGTAACAGGTGCTCAGTTTGTAATGTATTTCGTCAACCTACATCTGTAATACGATAACAAGATGTGCAAAAGACATGTAAACATCTGCCACTACATAGATCGACAAATCGATAGTCAAATCGAAATCAGCTGTATTTCGACCTCCATCTTGTCCATTGCACTACAGAACTGTTTGTGATTGTGTTTCCAAGTTGCTGCTGTGTTAGTGACAATTTGCGAACAGTGGCCACGAGAGGCACGGAAATGGAGACACCCCAGCGCATCACCACAAGACCGCCACGCCAGAAGAAAAAAGTGAGTGCCCGTTACAAAACATTTTTGTGCAAACATCAGTCCAGCTTTCAAAGTGACACCACACCTTACTAAGTTTTCTCTTTTTCCACAGGATTACTCCAGCATTTGCGAAAAGACTATGTAACATCAGTATGGCCTTATTTTAAAGTTGTTTTTGTAATGCCATTTAGCCTGAAGATGAAGTTTATCTCGAAACATGTCGCTAAATAAATAAGTTTTTGACTGGTAGCGGTAATTTGAAAAAAAAGCCTTTACATATTTAATAATACTTAACTCTTCCAAAATATGACTTAGAAACTCACTGTGAAATTTCAGGTGAACTGGATAAACAGCGCAAACTCAGACACCCTGAGTAGTACAACGCCCTTCTTATTATCAGTGTCCCGAAAAGTTTTGAAACTTCCACAAACTCTATTCGTCGTTCAAACCTCATGCAAACAAACACAACCTTAGTAGTTGGTCGGTGAGACAGGGACACAGCCGTCTGGTTTTATACCACTGGAAACAGGTCCTACTTGGGTACCGGGTACAGCACTGTTACATGTTACTCTATCTTGTGCAAACCTCTTCAGCGCTGAATAGTTATGGCAGCCTATATCCTTCTGAATCTGTTAACTGTATTCCTCTCTTGGTCTCCCTCTACGATTTTTATCCCCACCCTTCCCTCCCATACTAAATTGGCGATCTCTTAATGTCTCAGAATGCGTCCTATTAACAGATTCCTACTTTTAGTCAACTTGTGCCACAAATTTCTTGTCTCCCCAGTGCTGTTCAGTGCACTGTCATTAGTTACGCACTCTACCCATTGAATCTTCAGCCTTCTTCTGTAGGACCACTTTTCAAAAGTCTCTGTTCTCTTCTTGTCTAAACTGTTTATCGTTCATGTTTCACTTCCATACATGGCTACGCTCCAGACAAATTCATTCAGAATAGGCTTCTTCTCTATATTTGATGTCAACAAACTTCTCTTCTTCAGAAAAGCTTTTCCTGCCGTTGTCAGTCTACACTTTATGGCCTCAGCCTTCTCTGTGTTGAGATCTCCAAACTTTTCACATCTTTCAAGTTTCTGATTTTCTTTATTTCTCGTATGTTCATTTGATTTAATATTTGCTCTGCACAAGACTTTATTTTCTTTCGATGAGTCCAGTGAACATTATTTTATTGCCACTGTGAGTGTGTCTCAGTGCCTATTTCTACATTGCACAACAAAAAGGATCATCCGCCACCCACTTTACACTGCTTTGCAAAGAACATGTATATGTATAGGGCAGTGTCTTCTTTGAGATTTTTCGAATAACTATATTTCTAATAGGTCATAGTAATCGAAGTACAGCATTAATCTCTCGCTAGGTTTCTGTAACAGTTCCGAAGTAGAAGATCCCCTGTAGCATATCTTGCGTAGATTCAATTTTAAGAAGTGTGTAAGTGACACTGTTCGTCCCGATCGAGTATTCGACGGCGAATTTGATGCTAAGTGTGTAGTATAAAGCGTCGTGGAAATGTGATACGTATATGAGTTGTAGTTGTGCGCCAAACCACGCACAGCCAAAGCCAGAGAACCGGATCTGGTTCCTGATCCGGTAAAACACTATTAACGTGCCGCTAAAGGTTGAACGAATGAGATCATGTTTCATGGCCGCGCGTTGGCGAGGCTTACTTTCACGGAATCAGGCTCGTGTGTGTGACTGACAGGCCTCAACCTCCACTACAGTGGGAGAAAACGGCCGGTATTGACAGCCACGCGCATTTCGTCCCGGACAGCTGACTTCAGATGGAAAAAAAGTACTTTAGTCCGTAGATGCACTTTTATACTGGCTACTGGCTACCAGTTTCGGTACCAAATTTCATCATCAGGTCAATCCGTGGAGCGCCGTCGCCAAGATCGCTTCCCGAGTAGCTGCGATTTGGCGTCAGAGGATGGCCTGATGAAGTTATTTGGTACCGAAACCGTTAACGAGCGACTAAGGCACATATTTTTTTTCTGATTGTGTTCATCGCTGTTCCAATCGACAGTACGTCGGGAGTATGTGATATCACATGCGTATTGTTAGCCAGGCCGACGATTTCTTCACAGATTTGTCAAACGGCAAATTTATTGAAACTTTCTGGTAGATCAAAATAGTGGCTCGGACTCGAGCCTGAAACTGCGCGTTTTGCGGATGGTGCTCTTATCGACCGAGGTATCCAGGAACGACTGGAGATTCGTCTTCACATTTTATTTCTGGCAGTACGTCTCTTTCATCTCCCAAAAGTCACGGAAGTTACTATAACTGTGACATAAAGTCGTGTAGGAAGCGGGTAATCGTTATTATAACAACCAGCAGTTGTCGATTCAGGCTGATTGCGTCGCAGTGGTTAAAGTCAAACGCCAGGTAGGGAATAACTTTAATGCTCATATGACGCGTTTCGGAATTTATCGATCATCGGATACCTACAAAAAAGTGGGTACAAAAATATTTTATAAAACATAATAATGGATAGCTCCACTTCGGTTAGAATCACCTGGCACTTACTGTACATCTATCCAGGATCGACTGTCGCATTCAGATATGGCATTTTAAGTTGTACATGAAACAGACGTACGCAAGTACAGACACATTTCTGCAGAGTGCGGACCAAGAAGACAGTTTCGCCACCAGGTGGCATTACAGAAAGTACAGTGGCGCCAAGGTGTACAAACTAATGCACATTTGTTATACAATGTGCTTGATGGCTGTGAATCAATTTATTAGAAAAGAAATATTTGATTCGTACAAATGGTAACAACGAATTTACAGTGATAAAAGGCTACACAAAATATATGTTTAAACTCAGAGTGTTCAGTGGCGTCAGACATCAACAGTTACAATCACAAGAAATGTGCGATGTGACAAACGACATAAAATGAAACTATAAAATAGCAGTGCAAACATATGTCACAAATTTAAACACAGGGAATAAAACAGGGACAGGGGAATGCAGTACTTCCGTTAAAATTAGGACAGTCCGTCTATCAGACTCAAATCCGGTAACAGAAAGTACCTAACGTGCGCTACTGCGCTTGAATTAAATAGAAGAACTACTTTCTGCTAATGAGTAGAACCACTTTTTTTTACGAAATATAGGACATATTCTAGTATAAGGAAAATCAGTGGCGGGGTATTTCATCTCATGTCCATAGAAAACTAAGAAATATTACGAGGTTCCATGTACCGTCAAACGTCTTATGACGCTTTACAAAAGTTGTAAACTAAAAGTATAAGATACACAGGGCAATCTTACACCCCAAACCATAAACTGTAAAATACAGACAGTAGAAATTAGAGAAAGGGAAGAAGGGGAGGGGGTAGGTCGGGCATTGTATACGAATTTCTCCTGCGTACCTTGCGGGACCAGCACTCGCGGCAGATTGATATTGCGTGGAAACAGCCTAGCCACGGCCTTGGGGATTGTTTCTAGAACGAATCTTTCACCCTGCAGAACAACGTGCTCTGTTTTGAAACTTTGTGGCCGGTCACAAACCTGTGTCAGAGCGGGGCGACGCTCACAGTTCGCCTGCTGCCGTCAGAGGACAAACTGGGGGATGGAATGGAGCGCTGCAGTCTTCAATATTGAAAGCAGGTTCCGCCTGCGTGCAAGTTATGGTCTTTTGCGCTTTCGAATTGGGAATGGTGAGCGCTGTCCCGAATAGCACATTCATCTGAGACTCACTGATCCCAACTCAGGCGTTATGGTCTCGGGTGCGATGGCCTACAACTCTTGTTCGCCCCTGACGTTTGTGTCTTCTGTATCTCCACAGCGCGCTGCAATGCATGCATGTCTGAAGGATATTTATTTTTGGAAATACAGACACTGTATAAGACAAAGAAATTGTAACCATTAATTAAGAAAATCGATTGTTGTCCGTAACCATAACGGTAGACTTTGTGTATCAGATATGTTCACGCATCACTAGGATTTTTCACATATTTCTAAGATAGTTCATTATCTCACAGCTTTCGTTTGTTAGCAAATTCTGTCATGTATAGCTTACGTTCATGTCTGAACGTAATACTTGTTTCATACAAAACGTTTTCCTTCCCTTTACATTGCAGCGTGCTCGAGGGCTACGCAGCACAGGCTTACTCCGCTTGGGTTTGTCTTACGTAAGAATTTTTTAGTAAGACAGGTCACGTGATGCTAATGCAGTTCTTCGCCAAAGGCAACGGTTCCGAGTTTCGATCCGGCACTCAGTTTTAATTTGCCAGGAAGTTTCACTAATGCCGTTATTATTACCAAGTGTTTCTAAGGCGTAAGGCAAAGGTCTCGATTTTGAGTGTCGGTCCGGCACACGGTTTAGTCTGCCGCGAAGTTTCATATGAAGAGATCCTTACCATGTGTTAAAGTAATGCAAAATGATAACCAAGACGTTCACCCATTTTAACGCAAGTGGATTGTGTCTTCTCTTGTAGAGAAACCGTGCACAATGCAGATACAAACTGCACCTTATATTACCTTAAAGCACGAATCACAAAACAGCCAACTCTCGATGTATAAGGTGCAGTGAAATAAAAACGAGTCGAATGGAAAAAAGTAAGTTAACTGTTATTATTTCCAAAGCAGTCGCCATGGCTGGTAATACATTTTTCCCACTGTGAGACAACATCGTCAGTGCCTTCATGATATAGACTATGTGATTAAAAGAATCCGGACACCCCCAAAAACATACGTTTTTCATACTAGGTGCATTGTGCTGCCTTCTACAGCCAGGTACTCCATATCAGCGACCTCTGTAGTCATTAGACATCGTTAGAGAGCAGAATGGGGCGCTCCGCGGAACTCATGTACTTCGGACATGTTCAGGTGATTGTGTGTCACTTGTGTCACTTGTACGCGAGATTTCCACACTCCTAAACATCCCTAGGTCCACTGTTTCCAATGTGATAATGAAGTGGAAACGTGAAGGAGACATACAGCACAAAAGCGTACAGGCCGACCTCGTCTGTTGACTGTCAGAGACTGCCGACAGTTGAAGAGGGTGGTAATGTGCAATAGGCAGACATCTATCCGGACTATCACACAGGAATTCCAAACTGCATCAGGACCCATCGCAAGTATTATGACAGTTAAGCAGGAAGTGAGTAAACTTGGATTTCATGATCGAGCGGCTGCTCATAAGCCACACATGATGCCGATAAATGCCAAACTAGGTCTCGCTTGGTGTAAGGAGCGTAAACATTGGACGATTGAACAGTGGTAAAACGTTGTGAGGAGTGACGAATCACGGTACACAATGTTCCGATCCGATGGCAGGGTGTGGGCATGGGCAATGCTCGGTGAACGTCATCTGCCAGCGTGTGTAGTGCCAAAGTAAAATTCGGAGGCGGTGGCGTTATGGTGTGGTCGTGTTTATCATGGAGGGGGCTTGAACCCCTTGTTGTTTTGCGTGGCACTATCACAGCACAGACCAACACTGATTTTTTAAGTACCTTCTTGCTTCCCACTGTTGAAGAGCAGTTCGGAGATGGTGACTGCATCCTTCAACGCGCTCGAGCACCTGTCTATAATGCACGGCCCGAGGCGGAGTGGCTACACGACAGTAACATCCCTGTAATGAACTGGCCTGCACAGATTCCTGCCGTGAATCCTATAGAACACCTTTGGGATGTTTTGGAACGCCGACTTCGTGCCAGGCCCCATCGACCGACATCGATACCTCTCCTTAGTGCAGCACTCCGTGTAGAATGGGCTGCCATTCCCCAAGAAACCTTCAGCACCTGATTGAACGTATGCCTGCGAGAGTGGAAGCTGTCATCAAGGCTAAGGGTGAGCCAACACCATATTCAATTGCAGCATTACCGTTGGAGGGCGCCACGGACTTGTAAGTCATTTTCAGCCACGTGTCCGGGTACTTTTCATCACATAGTGTATTTTTGCAATTGCTTACAGAACCACGATTGTACCCAGGTGTGGATCACGTCGTCCGAAGCAAATTAACAGCCACAAATGTCTTTCTTCAAGGGTCACACCTATATGTTGCCAAGGTTTTTTCTATTAAGTTGCGGAAGTTTCGCGGAGAAGCCCTTACATATCCTCCATAAAACTCAGATCTCTCCATTGTTGGATCCTCGAAGAAAGACGTTCGTGGCTGTCGATTTGCGTCAAATATATAGGTGCACGCCTGGGTACAATCATTTTTTCGTAGCAACCGCAAACATTTTTTCCGTGAACGCATAGTGGATTAAATATATTAACAGTTATGGCGATTACTTTGGAAACAGTAAATAGTGTACTTACTTTTTTCCAGCTATGTCCTTTTCATTTGACTACCCCTTACATTCATAGCTGCAACCCGTTTCTCGAAGGCAACACACAGCAGACACCTGTTCTAAACCCAACTGTGGCGACATGTTCACCCCGGAGGGACATTATCAGACAAAGACGCATGTTGGACAATGGCCCAAACTTGCTAACAATGAAAACACATCTGCAAAAACCACAAAATCATCTAATCTAGAATATGCCGATGCAACGCCAGCAAGAAACACTTGCACCAGAAATACTGAATATTGCAGCTAAAAAGGGTCCATCTCATGAACACAAAAGGCAGTACTGTACGGCTGCGAGGTATGAACGAACCGGTGAGAGCTTCTACTGCTAGACTTCACGTTTGCCAAACTCTTCCTTGGCCATCAAGTTTGCCGGTTCTCTCCACAAATGAGAATGTTTGGAGCATTAGGGGCAGGGCCCTCCAACCGGCTCGGCATTTTGACGATCTGCACAGAACTGGACATGATATACCTGCGCAGGATATCCAACAACTCTGCACATCAGTGGCAAGCCGGATACTGCTTGTATAAGGACAGAGGTGGAACGACGCGGTATTGAAGTGGTCAATTTATGAAGCTCTTTCATTTGCTTAAATCTTCAAATTTTTGTGAAATTATAATTATTTGTCTATACATGTGGGTCACGTCTACAGATTTCCGTCCTGTTCGGATGGTTACATCATGATGCACCGTCTTTTTGTCTTAGAGTGTATACTGCAAGCTTCTGGTAGTATCAGATGAATGAAAGGGTAGTAAGTGAAAAAGAGTCAACTCAGGAAACTAATCAGCACTGGCTGAACCCGTAAGCCCAAATGCGAACTGAGAATACGGATATAAGTAGGGAGGTAGACAGGCTAAGGGAATAGTCAATTCACAACTATACCCGCCTGTCGTAGATGTAAGCACCATCCCAATAGTGACTCCCTTTTCAGTTAAATCTGGGGAGCACTTTGTTTTTTGGATAATGTACATCAGCGCCAATCAGTGACCAAATTTGGGAACAGGAATGACGAGCAGTTGTGAAGTATGGTTCGATTGAAATTAGCAGGTGATGCTAGTGTATATGTGATGTGTCACAAAAAGTTGCGAAGTGCTCAATCCTTCCGTGATTTGTGGGAAGGGCTAGTGGAGTGTTATAGAAGAGAAAACACATCTAGATACTACGGGGAAGAACTTAATGGGATAACTAAGAGACTGGAATAGTGTGCGGAGAGTTTTATGGACCACATAAGGAAGATAAACCGTAATACGTGTGAAATGACAGAGGACGACAACGCCATTAATGTTAGTTTACAGGAGGCGGAACAAAGGGCACTAGAAACATTTTTACGGAGTTTGCCCACGTAGATGTCACGTATAGAACACGTACAGTCTCTATAAATTTTAAACGAGGAAGTATAAGAGGGGGCAGCTTTGGCCGAGATTAATGCAGTGATCAAACGTAGAGAGAGGAAAGTACTTTTAATATCGAGACCGCGTGTTGTAGATATGGTGAGGTGGAAGGTTGACCTCATTCACTGATATTGTAGGAAATCACTGTGCAAGAAGTCTCCGAACGGGATGGTAGGTGCTGGGATATGCAAACAAGAGATTGCAGGTAGATGATATCTCACCCTAGCGTTAAACGAAAGAGGGAATGGTGCAGCATTCTCAGTGAATGTTAGCATGAGATACCACAAGTGGAATCAGTGGCAGATAGTTGTTTAACTGGCTATGCACAGGATAGTAGATATTTGTAGCCATTGACGGCATGCTAGGTATAAGGAATTTTCACACTTTTCGTTGTAGGCTAAGTGGCATCTTAGACTCGGATCACAGGATACAACAGAGAAAGATACAGGAAAGGTAGTGTGGTTAGATGTCAGAGAGGACATGCCATTAATACTTTACGTGTGGTTGAGCCCGTGAAGAAAATGGAGAAATGGGTAAGATACAGTGTTTTATTTGCCGTAGTACAAAATGTTGGTGGATGCCTGGTAGTGTCCGTCGGTGTGAACAGCTTCAGTTCATTAGAAGTAGAACTATCGCGAGCTGCACTGATCAATAATTTGGAAGTATTGGAGGAGGATGGATTAAAGATTTCAAGAGAGAATATTCCAAGATGGGACAGTCTGTCGATTTAGCCGCACCATAGTGGAAGGAGTTGCATTTAAAAGCGTGTGATAGGGAAGAGATGGAAAGATTATTAAAAAATATGCACAGTTGTTTAATCCCCCCAGATCACTGCCAGCTACAGTGTTAATGCAGCGTAGGAGTCCGTTGGGACGAACCACCATTGTGTAGAACACCATATTAAATTCCTCATCATCTGCAACTGATGACGGAGAAATTTATTAACCAGCAGCTACATGACAGGGTTATAGAAGAGAATACCAGTCTATGGCAAACACTGGTAGAAGTTGTACCAAAAAAGAGCTCAGATGGAAGTAAGGCTTATAGATGTTGTTGCAGTATTTAAATCAAAATACAATTACAGATGTGTATCTGATACCTAACGTTGCAGAGACCGTAGGTAATATGGAAGGACGAAAGATTATGGTTTAACATCTCGTTGACATCGAGGTTATTAGAGGTGGAGGACAATCTCAGAATGTTTCAAGTATGGGAAAGGAAATCAGCCTTACCCTTTCAAAGAAACCATCCATGCATTTGCTTGAAGCGATTAAGGGAAATCACGGAAAACCTAAATATGGACCGCTGGATGTGAATCTGAACCATAGTCTTCCTGAATGCAAGTCAAGTGTCCAGTGTGCTAACCACTGCACCACCTCATTCGGTGGATAATCTGGGGCAATGTTGTTATGCTCATGGATTCCAGTCCATGCATTTGCTAAGTGGATTGCATCAATTATAGGTAGCACCAGCAGATCAACCAAAGAAGGAATTTATGGTCTCATTCAGTGAATGCGTTTAAAATTCGTCCATCTGCTTGATTCGGTTGCTTTACAGTTAAGTGAGTTAGTGAAGTCATACATCATCCTCGGAACACTCGTGGTAATGCAGGCGGTCCCGGATAAGGTTCGAGTCCTCCCTCGGGCATGGGTGTGTGTGTTTGTCCTTAGGATACTTTAGGTTAAGTAGTGTGTAAGCTTAGGGACTGATGACCTTAGCAGATAAGTCCCATAAGATTTCACACACGTTTTAATGCAGACGAGTGAGGCAAAAGATGCGCAATGTGGAACGTATTGGTGTGTGGTGGAAGACTCACGTCACTGACCGAGAATGTCAAGGATTTGTGACACAAACTTACTTTAGTGCTAACGACGGCGTGTTATACAGACGAACAAGACGTGGTCGGTACGTAATTATGCCAACAGGTTTACACAATGTAGTTTTGTGGCGGGCTCATGATTCTGTCTTGGCAGGGTATGGAGGCCAACAAGGTACAGAACAGCGCACTGCAGAAAATTTTTGGTGGAGAAAATGGAAGCAGGATGTGGGGTGTTGTGTCAAAAACTACGTACCATGTGCACGGATCACTGAGTTTAGTCGCCAACAGACTCCAGGCCTGAGGCCTGCAGATCATTCCAAATGGTCAGAATGGACGTTTTTTGTCCCTTTGCACAGTCAACGGCAGGGAGTCTATAACTGACAGTTTTTGGCGATTTGTACCCATGACTGCTGCACCAAATGGACAAGCAAAAACAGTAGCTTGGACAAATGTTAACCACTGGTAATTAAAGTCGGGATGCCAGAAATCATCATAACAGATAGGGGCACTAACTATACATGTGAAATGTTGAAGCAGTTGTGTTGACTTCTTAGAATTACCAATTTGTGGACTAGTGAACTACATCCACAAACCAGTAGAATGATGGAGAGAATGCACCAAACAGTAGGGAATATGCTAGGCTACTATGACAACAGTCACCATAATGATAGCTGTCTGTGATTCAAAGGTTCGTGATAGTACAGGGTTATCACCACACGAGGTTGTTTACAAGCAAAACATGCAATCCTTTTTTTATTGTGTAAATTATCCTTCAGAGAAGGTGTAGCCTCTGTTCAGAATTTGTTAAGAGATTGAAATGATGCTTCCAATTAATGTAAAACTGCACCTCCCGAGTTGTGCCACGGTTGTACATGTAGCGTGAATCTATCCATTTAACAGAACAATTGGAGTAGTCCCTCAGTTGCTGGCAGCGCCTTCAAAATTGGGGAGCGATGTGGTAAGGAAGAAAGCAAAGGTCAAGCGACAGGAACAAGTTACCCCTATGGTTACTGCAACATATCCGTACATTCTAGACTCGTGGGGTGGTCTATCAAGCTACCACACTCTTCCCCTAGGGTACGGTACAGACCCAACCTCGGACCAGCCTGTGGAGAGCGACGGATGGCTGCTCCACCCTCCGGCCACTGTGTATCAGGCGAAAGAGTTGTGAAATCGGGGGGGCATCACAATAGTGATTGGCTTGGGTCTGGTGTGTGATTATAGTCGTGTGTGTTTTTGAGTGCTGGGGAGGTGAGCTGGTCCTGGATTGAATCCATCTGGTGGATTAATAACGAGGATAGGTGCGATAGCCAGCCAGGAAGTGGTTTTTAGGCGGTTTCCCACAACCTGTTAGGTAAGTACCAGGCTAATTCTCAAATCCTTCCTTAGTTACACGATTCGCAAACATTTAGAAAACTTTCGCTCACTTTCACACGATATTCTCTCCTGGAGTGTAAAGAGGTGGCGACAGAAAGGGCATCCAGCCATCACTTCAATTAACCATGACAAATCCGTTACTAACGAAACCTGGGACAAAGGCACAAGAAAAAGAAGAAGAGGATCTCATGGTACGTCGCATGAGTGGCAGCATAATGTTGACAATTGAAATGTAGTACTGTCAGACCATCTATGGACTCAACCAATGGACAGTAGAAATAAATCTGGCGCTTGGAGGAAACCTTTGGCAAATAACAACTTGTGATTCAGGATGAAGCGGTTTTGAATTACACTAAAGGGAAGTATCAGCTGTTAAGGTCCTCCTTCACACAATCACAGGGATAGCTACGCCAGATGACAGAAATGATTCTGCAAATTCGGCAGAAGCGTGACTGGGTAGACACAGGAGAGTGGATCGTAAAGACAGCCTTTGGTACTCTTTATGCGGAAGAGCTAGAAAAAATAACCTTGGTATTGAATCACGTGCAGGCAGGCTTGGAGGATAGCGAAGGGACGCTTAAACTCGCCACTACACAGCTGACTAGTCTCGAGAAAGACGTGGTGATTAATACCCGACGCCTTCGTTCCAGGGCTGCCATGCTTATGATCCATATTCGGGTGTCAGCAGCCACGAAAAAACCCCGACTTACGAGTAGGCAATCGCTTGGTTAATGTTGACACTCAGATTATCACTGTGAGGCTTCTTCGTACTCTCCCCGAAAGTCATCACTGGAGCACACACTGAGCCCTAGACCTGCAGGATGCGCTCGTCCACACTACACATGGTGCTCTGATCCTGATCCTCTTACCCATTGGACGGTTTCTTGAAGGCTTATAGAAGGTTAATGAAGAGCTACCAGATCCCTCAGAGTTACTAAAAGTGGTAGTGCATGAATCCTTATCATTGTATTACCATATGGCCAACGTTGCTATCGCCCAGAAGAGAGCCACGTCCCAGGTTCGAGTGAAGGTACTACGGAACTGTAAGGACTGCCGGTTAGTTTCTCAATTAAGCCTTATCTCGTGGAATGAGGGTCCCTAACGAAACCTGTGTGGTTGAGAGTAAACGAGATACTGCAGGTAGCACCAGGCAGGAAGACCAACGCGTTGCTCTCAAATGGTTCAAATGCTCTGAGACTATGGGACTTAACATCTATGGTCATCAGTCCCCTAGAACTTAGAACTACTTAAACCTAACTAACCTAAGGACATCACACAACACCCAGTCATCACGAGGCAGAGAAAATCCCTGACCCCGCGGGAAGCGAGAACGCTACCGCACGACCACGAGCTGCGGACCATTGCTCTCCAGCTCAGAGTTGCTGCAGCTCCAGACCGAGAGATTTACCGCCTGCTCCACAAAACGTATTCATACGGTACCAGTATCAGGCGAGTTCAACCTGTTCCGCGTCAAGAAACCTGCGTTCGAATTTCCTAGGGTTAGGTCAAATGGCTCTGAGCACTATGGGACTTAACTTCTGAGGTGATCAGTCCCCTAGAACTTAGAACTACTTAAACTTAAACCTAACTAACCTGAGGACATCACACACATCCATGCCCGAGGCAGGATTCGAACCTGGGACCGTAGCGGTCGCGCGGTTCCAGACTGTAGCGCCTAGAACCGCTCGGCCACCCCGGCCGGCCTAGAATTTCCTAGGGAGGTAGCTGGAAGTACAAAAGAATTCTTCCAAAAAGTCGGGACGCATCGACTCTTTTCGATAGTAGATCTTGTAATCAAGCACGCAGCGTGCAAGGACGAGGGTTGCTGATCAGTGGCACCAGTTGCGATATTTCTTGACCCATCGTCTGGTTACCTGCCATCATCTCTGGAACCACAACATTGAACACCGCCTACTAACCAATCTTTCTCTTGGAAATTCTGCCTAAAGAACGTCTAACGTATTGAATGTCACTGAGACCCGGCTCTTCTAGGCCCCCTGGACCAGATGCTGGTTGCTTTGAAAGGCCATGTATCATTGGAACACCTGCCCAGGCATATGAAGAAGTAGAACATCAGCATTGGCTCACCGCATTAGGAACTACCACATCGGTGGCATCCATCATCTTGGTGATAGTGGGCATTGTTCATTGCCACCTTAAGCATAAAGTTGCCCAGTTCCCACCTTTACCGCCCTTTGACCTTCGAGTCAACGGTAACAGAATCGGCACAAGTGAAGAAGTAGCTGAACCTTGGAGAATTCATGCGGGGTAGTGCAGAAATCAAGTACCAGAGACTCAGCGTCTGAGCGCATGATTATGGAATGGTGTCACTAGTGTAAATATAAATAGGGAAACGAAGAGTAATACGGCAGCTAGCCTGAAATTTGTACTCTGAACTTGTGTTTTGAGTGTTCGTTTTCAAAGTGTAAACTCTACAAGTAACAGGACCTCAGTTTCAGCCAGAAATTATCCAAACAGGAATTCGGCGCGCTGAATTATCCCAAAAGAGGAGGAGTGAACCAGCGCTGGTACAAGCCACGGTTTGAAGCTGAAATCTGGGTGCTTGCTCAACCTCAGCACTTATGCCGTACCAGCGGCTCTGCAACCACAACCTGAGCACTGGGGCAATAACCAGCTTTCCGAGACATTTCGGCGGTGCTTGGCAGGAGGCGTATGTCACCACTGCCGCAACAACACCTGTCTTGCTGCGTATAGAAGTTGGTCGTCCAGCCAGGCTGAGCATGTCGCCATAGCTGGGTTTCGAATCTGTGTCCACTACGTGTTAGGTTCTACCGTGAAGCCAACTTCCTTCCACCGTCTCACCACTTGGAGGTCCAGCCCCAGCCTGGATGAGCCTAGGGTCCAAGTAACTCCCTCTCAGCTCTGAGGCAGCAATAGCCACGACTCTCCAGCCACCTGTCCGGGACTAGACCCCGGGAAACGCAGTCGCCTACTGCTGGGCCGGATACTGGCTCACTCCGACCGCAGTTACGAGGGCTAAGGCGCCGCCTCTTGAAACAAAACCAGGGCCGAACGACACACAGTTAGCAAGGTCGTCACCGAACCGTACTGACGAAAGCGCTGACACGCCTCCACCAGAGAGCCACTCGGCCACCCCAAGCCCAGACCCTTTACAACCTAATTGAGCATAAAATAATGACCTTAGTTTCAATATAAGTAAGATTATTACTTCTGAGAACTTTCGTTAATAATGATTTCAAATGTAAATTGAAAATTTTAGAGAACACGTACCGAAAAAGAAAAAGAAAAAAAAGAAAAGAGAAACATGACTTGCTACAAGGCATGATTTGGTTGAGGCGAGAGTCTTCATTTTTTTATTTCTATGAAATTGTACCTCTGTACCTCGTTGGGTCGCGGTCTGTGAAGTTATTTCCTTTTATTTGAAGGAGGAACTGACTTAAGCGTTGACAGTAACTGAATCGGTTACCAGAATGGCAACATGTCAACATTTTCTACTTTTATAGTAGAGACAAAAAACCGAATAAAACCGGATTAATGAAATTTGCCAAAAAAAAAAGTTCAAATGTGTGTGAAATCTTTTGGGATTTAGCTGCTAAGGTCATCAGTCCCTAACCTTACACACTACTTAACCTAAATTATCGTAAGGACAAACACACACACCCATGCCCGAGGGATGACTCGAACCTCCGCCGGGACCAGCCGCACGGTCCATGACTGCAGCGCCTAGACCGCTCTGCTAATCCCACGCGGCTGAAATTTATCTCCTGGCTTTGATTTCTCGTTTTTTGATGTAGGTGTACCTGCTTGTTATATAGACGTAAAAGTGGTGGGGAAAGAGGAGCATGACTTATCTGATGCTGGACACATTCCCTTCCTGCAGTACACTACATTTGTAATTAATTTTAGGGTTGAGCTATTTGTTTTAAATTACAATTGTACATACCAGTTTCGGACTTTCACTAAAATAAAAACAAACTTCTATACAACTCTGACGGTCTCCTAATTTCATTGAATTGTAAAAGTTGCTGCCTATTGCTGTCTAGCATGCTGGAAATGAGTAAAGTCTTTTATTGTAATAAACATTATTTGTCACTTGTTTCTGTATAATATTTCATGTTATGCATTCTTGCATTGGTCGGTTATCTTCATCTGCATCAAGACATGCCTTTGTTGTCGGCCATGATGTGATTGAATTCTAAAACTGCTTCCTATCTTGGTAGAGATACGCCGTAGATTTTTTAATCTCATGCTTATTATTGTTATTTTCACGCAATACACATATACAGGCATTGTTTGAAGGAATTTCCAAGGCTTGTACAGCTTTTCTCAGTGAAAGTGTCCATCGTCAAGCTAGCAATATTTATGTTGCACGAAACGTTATGCGTGTTTTAGCTGAAAAGTTCATCTCATGGTACATTTGGTTTCTAGGACTACTTTACCATACGAATCATCGCTCAGCTTGGTACTTTTATAGAATGTAGGCCACCAGGACCTGTAGTCGACAGAAGAATCCACCTTCATTTGAACAATGGAAAACTTGATATCGTTGTTTGAGGAATGTTTTATAAGTTCAATAACGTTATCTAGTGTCTAGTATCTTTCCTCCTTTTCAGCTTCCACCAAATTATCCCGCGTCACCCCCAACAAGCACCGGACTAATTCCCTGTCTGCAGTAAACGAAAAACTGACGGCTTTGCCAGACCCGTGTTATCGTTTAAACGGGTTTCCTTTTTGAGGTAAACAATGCACTTAGAAACATGATCGTCAAAAAGCAGAAATTAATACATTTTGGACAACTTGACTTTTTGCAGTAAGTGATTCAATTATGTCTCATGGCAAGAGATCAAAATATTGGTCTTGGAAGCGCTGTTCTCTGTACAGAAATGTTTTGTTTATTGTGTATTCACTGAACGAGGTGGCGCATTCAGTTCATTTCCGCGTCCGGCCACTCAGATTTAAGTTTTCCATGCTTTCATAAATCGCTCCAGGCAAATGCTGAGATGGTTGCGTTGTAAGAGGGTAATCGATTTCCTTCACCATCCGTGACGTAATCCGATTGTCTCTTATGTTATCAAACGGTATGTATCGTTGAAAACCGTCATCGACTGAACCTGCTTTGCTCTTACAGCTAAGAGGAGAGTTGCAGGGTAAAACTTCTCTGACATACTGAGTGGCTTCTATTAGTTTGTGTGTACAAAACAGTATGCGTTCAGCGGTATCATTTATAGTGCTTTCAATATAGTGTTCACTGTATTCTCGTTGTTCTTATGCTGAAACGTCTACATCTGCATACATACTAAGCAAAACATTGAAATCTAAATGATAGAGGATAGTTTGATGCACTCCGGAATTGAGCGAGGGAAAAATGATTTCCTTTATGACTCAATGCAAGTCCTAATCTCCCCTACTTTGCACTTACCCTCCTTAAGCGAGACGTACATTCTCGACACTAGCAATGTCTTTATATCTGTGAAAATGGCAGGCACTTTATGTCTGTCGCGCTGTTTGAATGTGAATCTGCTTTTGGTTATTTTAGTCCTTGCCGTTAGTGCTGGTTTTCTTTTTCTATTTTTGTTTGGAACGCTACCACAATAAACAGCTTCATTCTCTCCCAAAGAAGCTCGATGACCATTTCTTTTTTGATTTCTTCACATTTTTCCTGAAGCCATTTCACATTGGCTTTTCTGCACTTCTTAATTATCTGACACTTTAGTGGCTTATATTACTGCATTTCTAACGTTCGCTGAATGTTTTGGTACTTCCTTCCTTCATTTTATAAAGCAATTCATTTCCATAAATTTGAAAGTTTTCAGAAAAACAGCTGAGATATATTGACCTGTCCAAAACTTGAAAAATAATACTGGTATCGACAACGACTGCTGAGCAAAAGTAATGCTAGAGGAGGATGTCCCTTCGCAAACTTCTGTGATTGCGCTTTTTAGCTGTGCCTATTTCTCTTCAGCTGAAATGCCTAGCGTTGTCTCCATTATTGTAGAATCTACAGCGTTACAGAAACTCAAATATAAATCTCAGTCCTCAGAGCTACAGTATCCAACATCTTCCTTCATTAATTATTTCAGACTATTCTTTTAAATTTCAGTCTATTCTTCGTCACTACTAAATTGTGGGATGATCTAAATTCTACACCTGAGTATTTCTTGCAAACCAATTCTGATCTGAATCTCTAGATGGCCATGATGTAATACAACAGGAATCTTCCCGTGTATTCAGAACATTTACAATTATATCTCCTTCTTTTGTGATTTGTGAACAGTGTGCTCATATTGCCAACTGGAATATATTGCTGATCTCAATTAGTCGTCCTCATATCTCAGTTCTAGTATCAAGTCCATACTCTCCGTGATTCTTTCTTCTATTTTTTATTATGATTGTTATATTATCAGCTCAAATTACATAATGAATTACCCGTTCAGTTCCCACATATCTCTTCATTTTCTGCTTATGGCGTCGTAATGTATAACTGAACAGTTGTTGTTGCCGTTGGTCTGCTGTCGATTCTTATCAGAATAACCCAAACACTGAACTGCTCACAATAACTCACACTCTACCCGGTATTCCTATTCATAACGAATTCTATTCCCCTTTAACCGTTTTCTTCTGCTGTTGGTATTACCATATATTCGTCTGACCGGAAGTCCTTATCTTATTTCCATTTCACTTCTCAGATCCCTACTACATATAGATCAAGCCTTTGCATTTCCCTCTTCAGGTTTTCTAGCTTCCTTACTACTTTCAAACTTCTGATATCCCACCTTATCCGTTGATTTTTCAATCTTTTTTCTGTGGTTATCTCTCTCTTTGCAGTGAACCTCCCAGAGATCAGAATGGGGGACTAATTGGGAGTCTTTTGCCAATAGAGAGAACACCGTGACACATTCTGAATTACAGGCCACACGTGCCCTGGATATAATTTGCATGTGTTTAATTTAATGGTGACCTTTGTCTTCTACATCCTCGTACCGTTGATCATTGCTAATTCTGCCATCCTTTAAGGGGCAGATTCCCACCCAAGGGAAGGAGGTTGCTCAATGTAGAAAGTATTCGGCCGCCACTGTTAATGAGTAAATTTAATTGGTGGCTGCTATCGAAGCCAGGACCCAGGAAGTTCTGGCTGTTAGTCGAAGAAGCTACCAATAGTCCACGTGTTCATTAAAAAAGTGGAACATATTAGGATGAGTAAAAAACACGTGCTCGTGTGTAGCTTCTAGTTTGCTCTGGGGTATGGAAAAAATACAGGATTAACTTACAGCGTGGTCACTTCACTACAGCAAATGCAGAACAGACAGATTATTTAATGAAGACCTAATGAAGTCGTCATGTGATACCGCCGAGAACAACGCAACAGCACGCAGAAAACTAGTTCTAACGAGGTGTATAATGACGAAAGTGAGTATCTATCCATCTCCATTTCGCTGCACCTGCGCGGCCAGGTCGGGACGCCGCCTACCACTGTGTACACCGTTGTTAGTCGAGTTAGCCTGCTTGACAGCGTCAGGAGAATTTCAAATAACTTGTAAAACGCGAGACGTGACTCCGAGTCTTTATGAGCTGCGCACTAATGCTGCTTGCATGTACCCACCGGTCGCCAGCCGGCCGCCTTATTACGCCGTCCTTAATCGTCGGCGTACTTGGAGTTGTGGGTTCATGGACCCGCCCCGCGCCCACGGAACAGGTGTTCCCACCGCGAAGGGCAGTGCACGGCCAAGCGATAGTAGGCTCTAATGTCTTCCGAATAATCAAACTCACATCCCGCTGTATTCGCAGACTCAATGCTATCTGTGCCGCAGTGCAATGTTTCAAGCAAACCAGTCCTCAGTTGTCACAATGAAACTCTGACCGGCTCATTTTAAAATGATGTGTAATGATATGCACTGAGGTGGCATAAGTCATGGTATACCCCCTAATATCATGTCGGCCCTTCTTTGCCAGGTGTTGTGCAGCAAATGGACGTGGCATGGACTCAGCAAGCTGGTGGAAGTCAGCTGCAAAAATAGTGAGCTATGCTGCCTCTTTAGCCGTCCATAATGGCGAAAATGTCGCAGGTGTAGGATTTTGTACACGAACTGCCCTCTCGATTATGTCCCATAAATGTTCGCTCGAACTGTCCAGAATGTTCTTCAAACCAATTGTGGTCTGGTAACATGGCGTGTTCTCATCCATAAAAATTCTATCGTTGTTTGGGACCATGAAGTCAATGAATGGCTGCAAATGGTTTTCAGGCAGCTGAACATGAGCATTTCCAGCCAATGATCAGTTCAGTTGGACTCAGTCCATTTCACGTAAACACAACCCACGCCATTATGGAGCCACTACCAGCTTGTACAATGCCTTATTGACAACATGGGTCGCCGCTGTGGCTGAGCGTTTCTAGGCGCGACCGCGCTTCGGAACCTGCCTCGGGCATGGATGTGTGTGATGTCCTTAGCTTAGTCAGGTTTAAGTAGTTCTGAGTCTAGGGGACTGATGACCTCAGATCTTAAGTCCCATAGTGCTCAGAGCCATTTTAACCATTTGAACCATTTGAACAACGTGGGTCCATGGCTTCGTGGTACTCTGCACCACGCTCGAACACTACCATCAGGTCCTAGCAACTGAAATCGGGACTCGTCTGACCAGGCCATTATTTTCCAGTCGCCTAGGGTCCAACCGACATGGTCACTAACCCAGCTGTTAGCAACAGCACTACTGCCATAGCCCATGAACGCCAAGTTTCGGACCACTGTACTTACGGGTACGTTCGTTGTACATTCCACATTGATGTCTACTGATATTTCAGGCAGTGCTGACTGTCTGTTAGCACTGACAATTGGACGCAAACGCCGCTGCTCTCGCTCGTTAAGCGAAGGCCGTGGGTCACTTCGTCGTCCACGGTGAGAGGTGATGCCTGAAATTTGGTACTCTCGTCACACTCTCGACACTGTGGATCTCGGAATATTGAATTCCCTGACGATTTCCAAAACGGAAATCTCTTCCTTACTGCATTTCCAAAATAGAAATCGGAATGTCGTAAGTTTATCACCAAATACCATTTCCGTCGCGGGCCATAATCACGTCGGAAACGTCTTCACGTGAATCACCTTAGTTCAAATGGCAGCTCCGCGAATGCACTGCCCTCTTATACCTTGTCAACGCGATACTACCGCCATCTGTACATGTGAATATTGCTGTCACATGACTTTTGTAACGTGTCCGCCTCCGGTAGCTGAGTGGAGCTGGCAAGGTAGCTCAGCGTGTTCGGTCAGAGGGTTAGCTGTCCTCTGTAATAAAAAAACTGAGTGAACTGATCAACGAACAACCTGAACGGGTGTCATCGGACGTCCGCCACGAACAAATTCAACGAACAATATAGAACAAAACGAGATTAAAAAAAAGAAGTGGTCGCGCCACAGAATGTCAATCCTAAGGGCCCGGGTTTGATACCCGGCTGGGTGGGAGATTTTCTCCGCTCAGGGACTGGGCGTTGTGTTGTCCTAATCATCATTTCATCCCCATCGACGCGCAAGTCGCCGAAGTGGCGTCAAATCGAAAGACTTGCACCAGGCGAAAGGTCTACCCGAGGGGAGGCCCTAGCCACACGACATTTATGTTTATTTACTTTTGTCACCTTAGTATAGTGTACGACAGAATTCTAATGTGAGCTTGTGATACAGGCACGACATGTTGCAGACGCAACTACATAGTTCTGAAGATTGTCCAAGACGATCGAAACTCGTCATATGTTAAAAAGTGTTCAACTGGGGCTAGAAAATAACGGATGTATTAAAATCGCTTTCAGTGGTATAAGAAATCGAAAATAACGTAGCAAGGAGAGTTCATATTCAGACCGTAACGTAATTATTATGTTAGAAACAGAAAGAACATTACTTACTCTCTATGTCTGAAATTTGGCTCAGATGTATCTTCTGCAGCACATTTCGCTTGATCTTTATCAAATGCATGCTATATCGTGTCGTCTTATGGAACGATATTTCATGAACATGAGAACAATAGTATATCAGCAAATCAAGCATAACATAACCATTACATAAAACAACGTACACATTGCACTGATTACACAAGCTCATGTTCGTACATTAACAGAATGAGTCCCTATTTTTATACTTTAGTAGCAAGATTTTACCATAGGAACTCCACAAACGGATAGAGAATACTTTTTTCCGTGTAGCGTCTTTTATTTTGTTGTTATTGTTGCCGTGCTGGTGTTCAGTCTGAAGACTAGTTCGAGGCAACTTCCCACGCTACAGTATCCTGTGCAAGGCTCTTCCTTCCTGCATAAGTAAGACGACGTACGTCCATTTGAACCTACTTACTGTAGTCAAGAATTCATCTTCCTCTAAAATTTTCAATTTTTACCTTCGACGCATCCCTCCGTTAACAAACTGACGATTTCTTCAGTCTTCATAATGTGTTCTATCAATGGATCCGTTCTTTTAGTCAAGTTATGCCACAAATTTCTTTTCTTCCCGAGTTCTATTCTGTATCTCTTCATTGGGTTTACGATCTACCCATCAGTCTCCATTGCTTTTTGTAGCACCGCATTTCAAAAGCTTGTATCTGTGGGAATACTGCTGCGCTCTTGACATGCCCGTGTGGATGTCAGAATGATACGCATGAGTTGGACTGGCCGACAGTCACATCGGTCCCTGCAGGCTCAGGGCTGTTCCTTGGTAATATTCATAAACTACAAATTATTACAGGATCTGTTTGATGACAAGAAATGCAGATAATAATGAAATTAACAATTGCTGACATGGAAGAAGGAAGATTGGGTTTGACTTCCCGTCGACATCGAGGTCACCAGAGACGGAGCGAAAGCTCGGACTGTGTCAAGGATGGGGAAGGAAATAGGCCGTGCCCTTTCAGAGGAACAATCCCGGTATTTGCCTGGAGGGATTTAGGGAAATCATGGAAAATCTAAATTTGGATGGCCCTACGCTGGTTTGAACCGTCATCCTCCCGAATGGGAGTGCAGTGTGCTAATCTGTTGGCATGGAGCAGTACTAATCTAACGCCTGAACATAAAAGCAAAGGCTGGACAGCGTAGGCGAATAGGATAAAACCGTAAACTATGCATGAATTAAGGGAAGATAAATGCGTAGTGGAAACACAATGATTACCTGGTTGTACCAGAAGAATAAAATAGATACTCATGCAAACAACAGTGCTGATTGAGTCACCCTTCAGCCACTAGAGGACGCTACTAGGTTTGCGAAATATATCTAATCCTAGGAATGCGCCTACAAATGCACTGTAATTCTCATACCCTGGTGGCCCAAGCTGTAATCTCTCACCACATTCAGCACTCAGTCGCGTGGTTAGTAGTGAGCGCTGTGATACGCTGCAGACCTCAACATAGCAGCAATCGGATCTCTAGAGGAAGTGTGTCCTCTCTCATATCCTCGGTCATGATCTCCAGGAGAAGGGCGTTCTCCACCGTACCCAAGCCGAAGTGTCTTCTTCCCCAACACTGAGTTCATTCTCCTCTACACAGGTCTGCGCAGTTTCCGTACGCCGAGGGGAAATGCCCAACAAAATGCTGGGCAACGATAATTTTGCTTGCAAGACAAGTATCTGCTCTTCTAGCAGAAGTTTTACAACCTTAACCAACAGTTACACACCGTTATAAGCAGTTCCTAAACAATTCTGGGTCAGTTACCCACTCCTCAGCTAAGTTTTCTGTTTCAGCAAACACACTCGTTGCCAAAATTACATTTCTCAGAAACTGAAGGGCTGGCTTCTCCTAGTCTCCTTTTTTTAGATTAATCAATGAGGAACCCTCTTACAGCTTTCTAGGGCAGAGCTTATTCTCTCCTCGAAAAGAGAAAAGAATCCCTGACCATATCGCAAGTCTGTTGATTTCTCACGGGACACCGAAGTCATTATCTGACATCGACCTCCCCTGCCCCAGTGTTCTTGGAAGGCGACTTGTCAGCACGGCCTCTGAAAAGTGTTTTGGCCAGATGTCACCGTTTGTAAAACTGATACTTTGCGTGAGAGTGGGTGTTGGTCACGCTATGTTATTGATTTTTCGTGACTGTATCCCTGGTGCATGAAACAAAAAAGTGCAGGAAAGCGGACACAAGCACTAACAATGCTACCGGCCCTGGACGGTCAGCTCACCTCATTCCTTCATACTTTCCTCTGTAAGGCGAAAAACTCCCAGGGGTTCGTTCCGTGTACCAAGTCACTGGCCTGGGCCACTCCACCCAGCATGGCTCGTCAAGTACTCAGATAAACTTCAGAGAATAATGGCTATAAATCAGTTATGGACAACACATGATATATGCCAACCGGGCATTGAACTGTCAAAATCATAACCTCTTCTTCTATGAAATGTTAATCGTACACGTTTCACCTCAGTACGGGGCTGCATTCCAGGTAAACACACTCTGAAAAGGCTTTGTGACAAATTTATATTTAGTGTTAACTCATTTATCTTTTTCAGAAACTTTCTTCTTTCTATTGACACTCTGATTCGCTTTCATGTCCTTTGGCTGTCATAACTCTTGTAATTCCAGCCTTGTTTCTGAACAAGTTGTAGACAATTTTTCGATTCACTATTTTATTCTTGCCATTCTCAGATTTTCGAAGGGTGTATTCCACTCAACAGTCTAGAAAGCTTTCTCTAAATCTCCAACTGCTACCAATGAAGGATTGACTTTCTTCAGTCTGTATTCTAAGGGCCCCTCTCCTTGATATTTAAGAGAAAAAATTACTGTCTTACTTTGTTTTGATACAAATATCAAAGAAGTATAAAACTGTGCTTTATTATAGAAAAAAGGTTTTAAATTTCTTGTAATTTGTAGCATATAATATTTGAAAATAGACCACATTGTCGATGGGACGTTAAAAATGAAATATCCATGTTAATTATATTAGCAAAACGATGCATTTGAGATTAATACCTCGAAAGAAGCAAGGTGCAAATAGTGAGAATGACATTACGCCGTTACAGTAACTCGAAAGCTTACTTAAGGTCGATGGGACCCTGGTTTTGAACGTAATACACTGAGTAGTTAAAGTCTGACATAGAAGACGTTTTTACAAGGAATTACAGTATATATACAGCGTGGTCCATTGAACGTGACCGGTCCAAATATCTCACGAAATAAGCTTCAAACGAAAAAACTACAAAGAACGAAACTTGTCTAGCTTGAAGGGGGAAACCAGATGGCGCTATGGTTGGCCCGCTAGATGGCGCTGCCATAGGTCAAACGGATATCTACTGCGTTTTTTTAAAAATAGGAACCCCCATTTTTTGTTACATATTCGTATAGTACGTAAAGAAATATGAATGTTTTAGTTGGACCACTTTTTTCGCGTTGTGATAGATGGCGCTGTAATAGTCCCAAACATATGGCTCACAATTTTAGACGAACAGTTGGTAACAGGTAGGTTTTTAAATTAAAATACAGAACGTAGGTACGTTTGAACATTTTGTTTCGGTTGTTCCAAAGTGATACATGTACCTTTGTGAACTTATCATTTCTGAGAACGTATGCTGTTACAACGTGATTTCCTGTAAATACCACATTAATGCAATAAATGCTCAAAATGATGTCCATCAACCTCAATGCATTTGGCAATACGTGTAGCGACATTCCTCTCAACAGTGAGTAGTTCGCCTTCCATAATGTTCGCACATGCATTGACAATGCGCTGACGCATGTTGTCAGGCGTTGTCCGTGGATCACGATAGCAAATATCCTTCAACTTTCCCCACAGAAAGAAATCCGGGGACGTCAGATGCGGTGAACGTTCGGGCCATGGTGTGGTGCTTTGACGACCAATCCACCTGTCATGAAATATGCTGTTCAATACCGCTTCAACCGCACGCGAGCTATGTGCCGGACATCCATCATGTTGGAAGTACATCGCCATTCTGTCATGCAGTGAAACATCTTGTAGTATCATCGGAAGAACAACACGTAGGAAATCAGCATACACTGCACCATTTAGATTTCCATCGATAAAATGGGGACCAATTATCCGTCCTCCCATAATGCCGCACCATACATTAACCCGCCAAGGTCGCTGATGTTCCACTTGTCGCAGCCATCGTGGATTTTCCGTTGCCCAATAGTGCATATTACGCCGGTTTACGTTACCGCTGTTGGTGAATGACGCTTCGTCGCTAAATATAACGCGCGCAAAAAATCAATCATCGTCCCGTAATTTCGCTTGCGCCCAGTGGCAGAACTGTACATGACGTTCAAAGTCATCGCCATGCAATTCCTGGTGCATAGAAATATGGTACGGGTGCAATCGATGTTGATGTAGCATTCTCAACACCGACGTTTTTGAGATTCCCGATTCTCGCGCAATTTGTCTGCTACTGATGTTCGGATTAGCCGCGACAGCAGCTAAAACACCTTATTGGGCATCATCATTTGTTGCGGGTCGTGGTTGACGTTTCACATGTTGCTGAACACTTCCTGTTTCCTTAAATAACGTGACTATCCGGCGAACGGTCCGGACACTTGGATGTCGTCCAGGATACCGAGCAGCATACATAGCACACGCCCGTTGGGTATTTTGATCACAATAGCCATACATCAACACGATATCGACCTTTTCCGTAATTGGAAAACGATCCATTTTAAGATGGGTAATGTATCACGAAGCAAATACCGTCCGCACTGGCGGAATGCTACGTGATATCACGTACTTATACGTTTGTGACTATTCCAGCGCCATCTATCACAAAGCGATAAAGGTGTCCCAACTAAAACATTCATATTTCTTTACGTACTACACGAATACGTAATAAAAATGGGGGTTCCTATTTAAAAAACGCAGCTGATATCCGTTTGACCTATGGCAGAGCCATCTAGCGGGCCAACCATAGCGGCATCTGGTTTCCCCCTTCAAGCTAGACGAGTTTCGTTCTTTGTAGTTTTTCGTTTGATGCTTATTTCGTGAGATATTTGGCCCAGTCACTATCAATGGACCACCCTGTATATGGTGTACTTCATATTTATTAGCAGCTGATATGCGCTTTTTCAGTTTTTACATAAAATTGTGAAGAGGAATCTAAGTGTTGAATGCTAATTACTTGATCGTTTTACATCACAGGAGAACAGTTGGCTTTATGTTTTCTGTACTTAAAGAAAATACATCATTTCTGTTCTTTCAGCCTTTTGGCTTTGTTGATAATGGTGTCTCAATCACATACAACACAACAAGAGCAGTTAAACAATTTCGTCCGCAAAAAAAGATTTCTCAACCTAGGCGTAAAGTGTTTCACTGTCGAGAAAGAGCTTTTTATTGTTACAGTGGACACAGGAAGAGACGTGAGGCTTATCATTAAAGATCTAACTGAAGAGAAAATCACGTGTGTGCAGAACAGCAAACCGTCAACTGCATGGTATGGCAGAAGCGTTTTGTTTGCATCTACCCTTTACCATATTGCCACCCATATGTCGATTTATGCCTTCAGATTAGAAATGTAGTCATTCCCATTCTGCACAATTATTCTGCAGTGGTTTGTAGCCAGAGTTTCTGCATCCCTAATCACTGACTCCATAGACCTTGTTGAACGGATTTTTGCTGGTGTTGAGAGTATAGAGAATGGAGTACAGAGATTTTGATTGTCGTTAGAGAATCCGTTTTATAGATCTGTATTTATTGTTAAGTATAGGGGTAAAGGTATTTGCCAGAAAATAAGTTTTCATACTTGACGGTGCAGCGTTACGCTTTTAATTTGTGAAGCTGTCATCCTGCGTGTTTGATTGGTGATTCCTATAATATCTGCCAGCTACCTGACACGACCGTACAGCAGGCTTTGCTTTCAAGACTGGGAAACTATCGCTCAAGAGCTCAGCTGCTTTCCTAAGATCAATCGTCTCTTTTTGGAAAAACCTACTGAGAGGCAATGTTTGGTTTAGCATATTAGAAAGGAACATAAAAGTTACGATGAATTCCCCATTACTGTCGTAGCTGTTACGGTGGAGTTGTCACATGAAAAATGTGACATTAACAAAGCTCCTCAGCACCTAACACTATATTTTGAAGTCTTTTTGGGAAAAGCTCATTAGGCGGATGCATTTCTACCAACATTGTTTCACAAATTGAGACTAGCTGCTTTAGCTTAGACTAAGTTAGAAATTCCCAGACTAGTCAGACATGCTTTATGAGCACAGAATTTCTTTTCGGCGAAGGTGTATAAAAAAAAGGGGGGGGGGGCAATCTCTTTAACGGCCTCAGTTGTGTTTCCAACTAATTGCGCGACAATGAACATAGAGAAAAGTTTAAAGAATAATTTATTAATACGCTCGTTCAGCATTATTGCAGGTTTATTTTTTTTTAATCGAGTGATTGCTGCCACAACCTCAGAACTCGCTGCAGAGCATCCGTATGTTGCAATACCATTAGCTTTATTAAGATGGAATTTAAGACTTGTGACAGTATTTAACAGTTTTTACCTAATTTTATGCCAGTCATTTGCGGATCTTTATTCTCTTGATCTGTTCTATCTCCGCCACAAGTATTGGCATCTTCGTCATCTTTAAAGGACTCAAGTTGATAACTGACACTTGCAGAATGTGGAGAGCACATCCTTTACATCACTTGCGACGTAAACTTGAGGGTTTATTTTCACAGACTTTTTCTGGCTCTCGCGGTCTAACAAAATCTATGACGTCTACTCTGATTATATCTTGGTAAATGTATCTCAGAAAAATGGCCATCTGAGATTTGTGTCTAATCTCAGTTGTCTTATCAAACCCAATACTATACAATCCATATTATTGGATTGTGTGTAATATCTGCGAGGTAATTTCTTTGCCAGAGCATTCAATTAAGTCACTGTGTACAGTTTCACTGAGAAATATATCTCTCTTTTTATCAGAGCTTCACTGTGTAGCTAATTCAATATCTCCACACTCTTCGACACGAAATTTCATCAGTTTTTGATGTTTCCTTTATTTGATAGTCTGGGTATATTTGAGAAAACAGAGCCATCATTACGATGCCCTCTAAAAAGTATGTTCTGCCTCCCAAGAAATGTAATATTTTGCAAAGAATATGACAACTTATTTTGGTTTCTTTTTAATGTTTTCGTTCTGCATGTGTCCCATCGACTTTCAAAGCATTTCTCCCCAAGAAACCAAAAAGTCGTTTGCACGTTCTAAAGCTTTCTCATGATACAGCGTTCGGTTGTTGGGCCAAGTCTCCATCTTTACCTAGCAACTTAAACAATTTGGTTAGAGGTACGAGCACTAATTCATTCGTCCATGATGACCACCTTTAAGAGGAGGTGCAATAAAAGGACAGACTTTGTTAAACACATCTTGTTATGATGGTGACAGAGTTACCAGTGCTCTGTCTGAAGGCTTAATCCCAATATGTAGACCAATGTCGTTTTCATAATTAGTGCTTGAACTGAAGTACGCTCTGCATTTAACTAAGTTCAAGGGCAGCTGATCCGGTCATCTTGGACACGCGATGTGTCGCTCATTGGAGGCTCTGAATTCGGAACAAGTTTCTCCAGTGTGGAACCTGAAAACATACGTTACACTAAAACTGTAAACGCTATGTTTAATCTTTTCGGTATACAGGCGTACATGTACACATCGTAGTTAACACGGCCAAGCAGCTATTGCCATAAGTGAACACTTAGCCGCTCGTCCCGCGAGACGGCTACTGGCCCACATGAACGCCCAGAGTTTACTGCTAATGATCAAGAGTGCACCTAGAATTCTTTCCTCGAGAGGCGCGTGAAAAAAACTACAGTCTGTACTTTGGGACTTTTAGGCGCCTTTTAAGTTCTCTGTACGCTAGGATGTCATTTCACTTTGATTTTTAATTAAAACTGTGCCTAATCTGGTTACTCAAGGCCAATTGTAAAAAAATAGTTATTATGTACGTGCACTGAAACTAGAACAGAATTAGTCAAAGTGATAAAATATTAATTTCAGTTTGAAAGGAGACTTGCTTTGTTACACAGTGACATGAGTGTAACGTACCTAGATGTCATATATATATATATATATATATATATATATATATATATATATATATATATACGGATAACAAAACAATGACGCGCCAGATAATTGCCAAACACATATGGAAGTGAATGAAATTATCAGAAAACGGGAAACATTCAAGGAGGATACCTCTGTTTTACGTAATTACGTGCAACTGTATTTATGATTGTTACGCAAACTGTGCGGCTGGTCCCGGATGAGGTTGGAGTCCTCCCTCGGGCATGGGTGTGTGTGTTTGTCCTTAGGATAATTTAAGTTCAGTAGCGTGTAAGCTTAGGGACTGATGACCTTAGCAGTTAAGTCCCATAAGATTTCACACACTTTTTTTTTGTTACGCAAACAAAATCACATACACATATCACACTAACTGGAGCATGGTCATGTAGATCAGAAAAATGCAAGAAAAGATGTGCTACACCTGGCTCAGGAGGACTCATTACATCAATAGGTACTTCCCTCCAGAGAAGCTCACTTTTTGCTGCCTAAGCAAACTAAATGAATTTAGTTTGATCAATTAGTTTGATCCATTTACGACCGAGGACGATGGGTGACCATGAAAATAGTTCGTGCTTAAGAAGTAGACAGACTGATGTAGAAACACTGCCTGCTTTATAATTCAGCTTTACAGCCACGGCATCAACAACAATACTTTATAGTAAACTTATATTTGTCTTCTTTTTTTCAAAAGAAATACTTTATTTTTAACACTCATTTCGTGGTGCACAAAACTGACGTACTCAGCACTATTAAGAGGAGCTGTTTGTATAGGTTACTGTTGTGGTCGGCAAACTCGTTAGTCAAATGGGCTAAGTGTGAACAGTACAACGATTTAGCTACCTTTTCAGAGACGTAAACTATGTAAATAGGTAAACTGTTATTAACTTTATTAGGATACTCCTAAGCGACCTTTGCTAAAAACATCCTCAATCTCATTGAAGCACTTTGGTTGAGGTCGACTCCTTCCAACTCTCCCATCCACACTCGTCTTGTATACTTGTGTCATCTATCTGCGTTTGGTCATACCCTCTAGTATGTCCACACTATCTCAGCATACCTGTCGCAATGTTCGACATTACGTCTGTTCCACTCCACAACTCTCCCTAAAACAAATTTAATAAATTTACATACAGTTTTAAGTTTTATCAAACTATAGCTGCGTTGAATAAAACTTGACATCATACATCAAAACCGTAATTCTTTTTTTAAAACAAAATTGTAAAGTACCTGCGGAATTAAATCATGACAATGGCTTACAAATACTAACGTGATCAATGGCCTTGAATCTCCTAGGAAAGTTTGACTAAGTCAAGTTTGTATGTATTTTTCAGTTTTAGGCACGATTCCAAGTTGGTTTGTGGGGCGCTTAACTGCGTGGTCATCAACGCTCATACGAAGTCCTAATTTTTACACAGTCCAATTTTTTCTCAGTCCAATCTAGACACTGTCACGAATGAGGATGATGATGAAATGATGAGGACAAAACAAACACCCAGTCTCCGAGAGGAGAAAATCTCCAACCCGGCAGGGAACCGAAACCGGGCACGTTAACACCCAGCTAAGCAAGCGGGCAGGGAATCTTGATATCCATATGATATCGATGTCTCAGTTGCTGTCACACTATTTTATAAGTTTGCTCCTTTGATACTATTGGAGTATAGTATATACTAAATATTTGTTGGAAATTATGAAATTGTCTAATTATGAAAATTTACGTGGTAATGAAATTTCGTGAGACCTATATTGATAGTTGGGTCAGCGATGTTATACGGTTACAGGGGCAGTTTGATTCTTTAGTATTCTCTGGCTCATGTCATTGTTGCTATCAGCTGTATCATATTGCTTGTATGATCTGTGTTGTGGTTCTACACTCATACGTAATTAAATCCCATTGTTTTTTATGATATTAGTTATGCCAAACAGTGCTGAGGCATGCACACTTTTTAAGAATTTCTTAGTGATGTTTTACTTAAATGCATTCTTTCCAATGGTCACTTTCAATTTTGTGTTAACATGCATTTATATAAATAACATCGCGAAATTCTTGCAAAACTTGCACACCACAACACTATCTGTCATAACCAATTCCATAAAAGACGATGGGATTAAATTATTATGAGCATAGGACCACAAGAACATGGATCATAAAAGCAATGTTATAAAGCTGATAAGAACAGAGGTATGACCTACAGGATACCAAAGAAGGAAACACCCTGTAACAATATAACATCGCTGGCTCAACTGTCAATGTAGCTGTCACGAAACGTCATTATAAAATAAACTTTCATAATCCGACAGTTACATGAATTAATAACATTGGAATTTGTATGATCGTATTGCCCCATAACTTAACCTATTCCAGCGTTTCTGTTATCGCCACAATATGCCGCATATCGGAATTATATTTCATGTTCCTAAGTTGTTTCGCTTTTCAGGCTGGTACATTACATCTTTTACGGACGCTCTTTCGATTTGCTGTAGTACTTCCATATTTTATTTGCTTCTGGAACATAACATAAAAAAATACACTAAGAGTGATTATCTTATTTCTCAGCTGGTTGCGTGACTTACATTAGCCCAGCGAGGGCTGAAATATCCACGACTATATTTTATTCAGAACAATATTCACGACAGCATTGTGTGTGGAATTTGAGCGAACATTCTCGTGGTATTAATAAAAAAAGGATTTCATTGATATTTAAGCAATAATAATAAATAATTATTTTAATAGAAATAATAAATAATTATTTTAATAGAAACTCATATCTCAGACAATACTCAGGAAAAAGATAATGGCAATCATCATCTTTTGTTATCTGTGTTTATTCTAGAATAGTCCTTCTTCTTGTTCGAACTGTTGTAATGATCGGACGTGATTAATGTCTTGTAACACTGAGGTCTATAAAAAACTGTATTATGTTGTTAATTAATATTTGAAAAATAGAGTTTCTGCGTCGTTGAAATGAATTTTCTTTGTTTAAAGTTTTATTTTATTGTAACTCTCGTTCTACACAAATGTTAAGTTTTCTTCTCAGCTACAAAGGAGCACAGCCATTGGCGCTATTGATCTACAGCGCTGTTTATTGGTAAATGCTGAATAATAAGTGGTTAACATTGAGAAATATTTTGAAATGTTAATGCATATAGTGAAAGTACAAAAAGATTTAATATATACTATTTGTTAGTAGTAAAACAGGGCCTTAAGCAGAATCGATAAGTAATTGTCTTACGCTAGCCGCCATCTTAGTGAAATACTGCAGCGGCAGTTTTAAATAGATTTTCTATACGGACATAAATGTTGCTGGTCACAATTGCAATAATAATTGTGTTTTGGTGGCCCAGAACGCACTCTGAGGAAATAAATTCGACTTATATTGTGTATAATCTTTGAATGTAGTGCAAATAGCATCTTACGTGATATGAAGTCTTGTATGCTGATGTATGAAGCCTGGTTATTTCGTAACAACTTTTATGAAATATTTTGACAGGAAAAATACATTGGTGTTGTGCGTGCGTAGTACTGTGTGGCAAAACTGTTCATTTGGCTTAAAGAAAAGTGCTGCTACCACGAATAACAGTAGCGTTAAATTCGATGAACAATCTGTAACTTAGTGCCATTTACCCTGCTTGACAGACAACATTGCTACACCTTCCCAGGTGCAGATTTCTTTAACAAAATAACGATCATTAGCCGGTAAAAGCAATAGTTAAATAAAACCTCATGTTACATTGATAATAAGTAACCAGTTTTATTGTAATCTTGCTGAATTTGTACAACACGCAATAAAACCACAATACTCGCACGCCATAGGGCGCACGTTTGAATATAACCACGTCCTCACTTAATCATAGTTTTTGAACGTATTTTATTTTTCATAACTATGATAGTTTCCTTTGTTTTACTTATTTGTTCACTTTTATGTGCGACTGGCTAGCTTCCTACCTGTCGATTTCGTAATGCTGCTTTATTTCCACATGTTTATACTTTACGTCCAAAGATGGCGCTAATGTATTTTTACGGTTAATAACAGGTCCAGAGAGGGCACATCATATTTTATTGCATTTTTTCATACCTTGATTTTTTTGGGCAATTTTGTACTTTTCGCTGTTGTATGGAATTATAAATGAATCTTCTTCCATTAGTTTGTAATGTAAAAACATATTACCCAATATCCTGTACTTATGTTACTGAGCGTGCTGTACGTACAGTTGTGGTTTTATTTTTCAGTATATTTTTGAAAAAATCTTTTGAAAATTGTATAACTTCACTATTACTTAACTATTCACTGGTACCGACACATCTCCGACGTCATATTTTCTTCCTTTTCAACCACGTAAGCAACGGCTTCAGTTCATGTTACATTTCTGAATGTTCTACATCAACCAATATTGTTTACTACTTGACACTTCTGGACCAATGTCATATGTTCTTATATGGTATATGACTGTGTGGTTCTTATGTTTGCGCATACGATTCGTTGTTAACCATCTTATATTTTTTTCCTGCATCTCCTGTTTTGTAATTTTTAGCACTGAAGATGACTGTGTAATAGTTGAAATGTAGATCTGCTGTATTAAAACGACGGATTTAGCGATCGGCTGCTGTTCTTTTTTTGTTGTCTAATCACACAAATATCTATTCCAACGAATTTAACAGCTGCTATAGCATCAACAGAATGAAAGGCGTAAACTCATAAAATTGTGTGACAGCAACTGAGACATTGATATCATACGTATATCAAGATTACCTGATACACCTAGCAAATCATAATTCTTTCTTGTTAAATTATCTACTTAAATATTTGAAATATTGTACCAAACTATGTGCTTCTCACAGATAACCTGAAGATAACAATCACGCCGAAATAGGCCTATACTAATAAACAATATAATCAAACATAGCATCTTCGGTCTCATAACATAATACAATAATGTTCTTTCATGACCTGTACGCCGCAGAAGGCCCTAAGTACAAAAAGATTCAGAAAAGTGCATATGAGCACTACTTCCCTTGCCTAAGCACATGTTGAGTCGACATAGCTGATTACATGAATTATTTCAGGAAAGCAAAACTCTAACTCGAAGCAAATGACAACATCCACAGACGCGGCTCATGTTTACCGTCGTTCTAAAACGCAGGTGCAAAAATGCTTGCAGTGATAGCTGAGAGTTATAAGCTCAGCCCTGGCATCTATAATCAACTCTAGGACGACGTCCTCCTCTGCAGTTCTAAGGCGAAGACATATCTCTCTCCATTTATCCAAGACGAATTGTCTATTTGCTATCCTACTCAAAATCTTGCAGGTTTTGCTAGTACCAGCTTCTTGTTAACCAGTCTCAGTAAATCTTCCAAGTTCTGATCACTGTTAAACGCTGTGATTAACAAGTAATGAACATTTCTGTTTTAGAGATGGGCAGAGAGCAGAAATATTCTCTCGCTATGAAGGTGGTTTCCCATTTTGGCCAATCGCAGAGGCTGCACGTACGCGCTCGCTAGTCTTCAACACGCCTACAAAAGACTTTTTCGTGAACTAATCCGGATCTTCCTTATAAAATTGAAATATCGTTTACTGGTTGGCTTATTTGGATCCAACAGATTCTTCTCGCTTTGAGTACCTCGGATTTTCCAATCCTCTTTCAATTCTCTATTCTTTTAGAAAGCAATCATTACGCTGGATCTCACAGTGGGAGTTTACAGCCTACCAAATGCCGCCTCCTGCCCTCCGCGAAGCTCTTACCGGTACTTGGTACACCATATTTGACGGCGCCCGTGAACTTAGTTGGCGGGGCACTGCCTTTTAGTGAGCAACAGTTTTCGGCTAACCGACGTAATATCCCTGCGGTCCTCATTCTTCCATAGTTATCCGGTGGATTTACCTTACAGAAAAACGTAACGCATACCTTTCACCGTAAGGAAATGTAATGAATAAATACTTATTAGATTCGGAATTACTGATGATTCTTTCTGTTACGTCCATATCTTTCATGTATCACTAGTAATTTGAATTAAGTAGTGGGCTATTAATTAGGTTATGGAGTATGTTTGAGAAAAACTGTCCTATAACAACATAAATAAAAATAAAGCTAGCCTTAAGCAAGCTTAATTCTGTTATTAAATGCATTTTTGTACTTCGTTTTGTGATATCACATCCGTTAAATTGGTGGGGAGAGGGATGCCATCAAATATGTTTTGGATAGACTCCAAGCTTTATTTGAGAGAGAGTTGAAGTTGTGATAGGTCACATAGACCTGCATTGCTTTTAACTGTGTCAAGCAAATTTAGGCTGACAATAGTGTGTACACAGTCAGATATCGATTATGAGTGACTTTTGTCAGGTGTTCGCAAAATAGATGCTGTGCTATAAAGAAATATTTTATTTACCAGTGTTTATAATGCACAAAGGACAAAGACTGATTGCAAAAGCGAACTTTGGGACAGGACACCTGGAATCGGTTGCAGCTGTCAAATTCATCGCATTACGCTCATGAAATCCAGAAGCTGGGTTTTTGGAATACTGGCGCTATGTTGAATGAAGCCTGGGAATTTTTTTATCGACTCGGAACTCAGGTGACATCACAACTGTTAGTGGCGTTAATTCTCCTATCCAGTATTGGGACCTAAGAATCTTTCTGGCAGTAATTATTCTGCTATCTTTCTGACGGTAATTATGCTGCTACAGGCTTCCGTCATTAGGACAGGAGTTCTGACTGTTTTAACCTTGAAGGTTAAAAAGTGGCTCTTTTGCGAGTGTAACAGCGCAGAAAATTTTTGTGGGCCCACTGCTAAAGTTTTCAGAGTTAATTAGTGCTGCAATTCGTCCCGTAATTTGTCTCGTGCGCTGCACTTCGTTGGGAGCGCGTGGTTCCTTGCCTCGGATGCGCGCTAGGTTTTTTGTGTCACTTGAGAGTTGCGTGTGAACCGGCACTTCCAGTCTCACTACAATTATGTTTGTTTAATTCGCAATGGTATCTTGTAAGCGTTCGCGAAGACATTCAGTAACCACTCTTTGAGCGGTGTCGCTCTGAAGCACTCTTGAGTAGTGTGTTTACCTGTGGCTGCGTTCCAGCACACTTACAATCAATGAGACAGCTTGACGGTTGACTTGGCGTGCTTTCGAGTGACTTGAGATCACACTTTGTTCCGGGTTATCTAGCAAGAAGTTGTGGCAGTTCAGAGGTGACGGCAACAGATGAGAGATTTTATGAGATCGTTTTAATTATTTGCAGGGGTTAGTAATAAGCAGACTTGAATTACTTCATTCGTTTTACATTCGTAACATGCGATTTATTTTGATACTATTTTGCGTGCTAAACTGGTAATGAATCATGGAAATGATATTCAGACGCGAGATATTTGAGATGTCCAGGATCCTTGTGATCCTCGTAAGTTGGAAGGTGGTTGCTGGAGCGTGTAATATTATGTTGCTAGTATGACTCGTGTTTGTGCGGTTCTATGCTCACATATAATGTAATCCTATTTTTTTTTATGGAACTGGTTATGCCACATAGTGTTGTGGCGTGCGAGATTTGTGACAGTCAGTCCTAATTATTATGCACTCAGTTTTGTCATTTGCACCTGTACTTTAGGTTGTTCTGTTCTTTGGTGGAAATCGTTTATACAAAAGGTGAAATTTGTGCTTGGTAAAATGTTGACTTTGTCTCACATGCAATGTATATCCCACATGGCTTAAAGTTCACTATAGTTTAATGTGAAGGCAATACATATTCTTCGCTTGACCTTGTATTTACTTATTCATGACTTTACTGCATCACTTATTAAATTTTTATACGAATCTGTGATGCATTACTTGTCAGACTATATACTGTGCAAACTTGTTGAAGTCATTCTTTATTATTGATTCAGTGGGTACAAAAATTATAGACGGCGAAATAACTCGATAGGTATACAGCTTTTCCTTACTGATAGCAGTAAATATATCGTTCTCTGCATGTATAAATTTCAGAAGCACAGCTAAGTTCTGACGCTGGCTTCTCAATATAGAGTTGCAGTGGATACGTTCATGTCTACACGAAATAACTTGCACAGAGCATGGTACTGATCCTTCCAGCATTTTGTAATAACTCATAAAAATTTAATCTTTCTACATATTATGTTACGAGTCTAAATACCTGCTGTGTTTGGTTGTATTGTTTATTACCATAGGCCTATTTCGGCATGACTGCATCATTAGGTTATCGGTGAATAGTACATAGTTTTACATAGTATTTCAAAACTTTTAAGTAGGTAACTTAACGCATTATGGTTTGCTATGTCGGTCTTGATATCCATGTCATCAGTATCAGAGTTGCTGTCACGGTGTTGTACGCTACTGGCCATTAAAATTGCTACACCAAGAAGAAATGCAGATGATAATCGGGTATTCAATGGACAAATATATTATACTAGAACTGACATGTGATTACATTTTCACGCAATTTCGGTGCGTAGATCCTGAGAACTCAGTACCCAGAACAACCACCTCTGGCCGTAATAATGGCCTTGATACGCCTGGGCATTGAGTCAAACACAGCTTGGATGGCGTGTACAGGTACAGCCGCCCATGCAGCTTCAACACGATACTACAGTTCATCAAGAGTAGTGACTGGCGTATTGTGACGATCCAGCTGCTCGGCCACCAATGACCAGACGTTTTCAGTTGGTGAGAGATCTGGAGAATGTGCTGGCCAGGGTAGCAGTCGAACATTTTCTGTATCCAGAAAGGCCCTTACAGGACCGTACAGGGATCGAATGAAGGGTAGAGCCGAGGGTCGTAACACATCTGAAACGTAACGTCCACTGTTCAAAGTGCCGTTATGCCAACAAGAGGTGACCGAGATGTTAACCAATGGCATCCCATACCATCACGCCGGCCGGAGTGGCCGAGCGGTTCTAGGCGCTACAGTCTGGAACAGCGCGACCGCTACGGTCGCAGGTTCAAATCCTGCCTCGGGCATGGATGCGTGTGATGTCCTTATGTTTAGTTAGGTTTAAGTAGTTCTAAGTTCTAGGGGACCGATGACCTCAGAAGTTAAGTCCCATATTGCTCAGAGCCATTTGAACCATACTATCATGCCGGGTGATACGCCAGTATGGCGATGACGAATACACGCTTCCAATGTGCGTTCAGCGCGATGTCGCCAAACACGGATGACACCATTATGATGCTGTAAACAGAACCTGGATTCATCCGAAAAAATGACGTTTTGCCATTCGTGCACCCAGCTTCGTCGTTGAGCGAACCATTGCAGACGCTCCTGTCTGTGATGCAGCGTCATGGCTGCCATGGTCTCCGAGCTGATAGTCCACGCTGCTGCAAACGTCGTCGAACTGTTCGTGCAGTGGTTGTTGTCTTGCGAAGGTCCCTATCTGTTGACTCAGTGATCGAGACGTGGCTTCACGATCCGTTACAGCCATGCGGATAAGATGCCTGTCATCTCGACTGCTAGTCACACGAGGCCGTTGGGATCCAGCACGATGTTCCGTATTACCCTCCTGAGGCAACCGATTCCATATTCTGCTAACAGTCATTGGCTCTCGACCAACGCGAGCAGCAATGTCGCGATATGATAAACCGCAATCGCGATAGGCTACTATCCGACCTTTATCGAAGTCGGAATCGTGACGGTACGCATTTCTCCTCCTTACACGAGGCATCACAACAACGTTTCACCAGGCAACGCCGGTGAACTGCTGTTTGTGTATGCGAAATCGTTTGGAAACTTTCCTCATGACAGCACGTTGTAGGTGACGCCACCGGCGCCAACCTTGTGTGAATGCTCTGAAAAGCTAATCATTTGCATATCACAGCATCTTCTTCCTGTCGGTTAAATTTCTCGTCTGTAGCACATCATCTTCGTTGTGTAGCAATTGTAATGGCCAGTGGTGTATAAGTGTGCTCATTTGTCGAGGTGGAGCTGTAGCAGATGGAGCAGTTATTTGTATAGTAATAGAATTATGGAAGTTTATGTCATGATGGCGTTTCGTAACAGCTGTATTGACAGTTGATCAGCGATCTTTTATGGTTACAGGATCCTTGCTTCTTTGGAATTCTCTACAAGATATCTTTGTTCTTATCGGCTGTATTATATTGCTTGTATGATTCGTGCTTATACGGTAATGTAATTTAATCCTACTGTTTATTATCGAATTGGTTATGCCACATATTGTTGCGGTGCGCAAAATTTTTTTACAATTTTCTTATGTTGTTTTCGTAAATGTTTTCCAGTAGTTATGTTTAGGAACGCGGTATAGCATCCACGCCCCTGTTTAATAGTCGATAAAAACATTTTTATTATATTTTTTAATATGTAATATCGTGCGACACAAGCTTGTTGTCAGAGAAACAGTTTGGTTTTGCTAGTGCAGAGACGGTGTAACGGTATCTTCACAAGCCTCAGAAACTAGACTGAAAATAATGATATATTTTAATTACAGGAACAATTATTATTATCACTCATTTTTCTGTTGCATTCTTCCTTCTTGTTCGAGTAGCAAGCCGCACTTTAAACTGTCGCCTATGATAAGATCTAGTATTATCAGTATTATGTAAACTACATATTGTAAATTATTGGAGAAAAATAGAGAATAATGTCATTCAAAGTTATCTCATAATTTCTGTAAGAATATTACTAATCTTGATCTTCTGTATTCCCTCTTTGCTTCGCTGCGGACGTCCTGCAACGCCGCCATTAGCGGTAATATATTTATATGTTTTTATTTCGCAAGCATTATAGTTTAATTTCAGATTGAAAATGCTGAGAACAATTATTTAATGCTGATTAATGTTTTTTTCCAAATCGAATTCAGTCAGTTATTTTCATGTAATCGGAACAGATCGATTCTGTGATTCGCCGATGTTCAGTTATCTGCCGCCATTTCATGATAGCTTTACTCGGCGGGTTTAAATTGCCAAAAAATTCAGACATGTATATTTGCCGCTGTAAAAAGAATTCTCGTAAAGGTAACTTGAGTGCATATCTAACTGTATGCTATGGGAAACTATTTTAGCTTCCAACATTCTTTGATGGTGTCGGAGCATAAAACATTCTCAGCTATAGGTCAGAAATCTTTTCATTAAAATTTGCCGATTCCAGTGTTGTGTGTCTTCGTGTTATAAAAGTGAAGTGATATTCCAGAGTGAACTAAGATTGTATGAAAGTAGTCAACGAATCTAATTGAATAATTTTAAACAGATACACTTCTTTACAGACAACATATGAAAACGGTTGTGTGTTTCATTTTTGTTCACAATCATGCTCATGTCATATTCTAGCTGGGTAATGCAGTAATTGAATGAGAATTTAGAACTGTAGACATATTTAAATATTTATGTCGGACGCCGCTAAATTTACGGATTCACAACACCGTTTAAAAGACAGCACACTAGCACCCACCGTGTGGCGCGATGTAAAATATATATGTATAAAGAATATGTAACATCACCATATTTAATTAATATATGTATTAAATGTTTTCAGTTATATCATACCATTGTAATATACTAAAGTATTGTCTTGTTTTAACTCGTGCCTACTGACTGGAGTTCAAATGATAACAGCAATTATCTGGAAGAGAAACCACAAACAGGTCATCAGCTCCCTAGAACTTAGAACTACTTCAACCTAACTTACAGTTAGTAATTAGTAATTAGTGTTCTCAATTTCACAAAGTATTTTGCATCACGCAGTGTCTATACATGATATTATTTATGTATGTATAGGTTATAAGTTTTATCAGTGTTTATTCTCACTGCCATTGTGGGTAAAGAAACTTTGTTGAAATGAAACAGATCAAGCCCACTGAACTTACTGATGTTAATGTAGATACTGACGTAGTATCAGAGAGTCAAAGCGAAGAAATAGAGCACACTTCAGTGCTATTATTAGGACATACGTCAGGAATTTTAACAGAATTACCAAACGAAAATGAAGTCAAGGATCAGTCTGAAATAACAGACAATCCTCAGACAAAAGTTGCCGATATGACTGAGAGTAATGTAACAGAGCAGGGGACGGAACTTGTTACTTTGTCAACTCCAACCCCGTTTGATAGTAACTTAATAAAACTTCTGTTCCAAAGACTTAATGTTATGGAACAAGAACGTAGGGAAGCTAGGGCTGTAAAAGAGCAAAAGCGAATGGAGGAAGGGATGTTAAGGGAACAACAACGTGAGCTCAAAGAACAAGAAAGAGAAAGAAAATTCCTAGATTTAATAAATAAAACATTTGTTGAGAGAGACAAAGATCTAGTAGACGAATTCAGTCAAATCTTGGTTGAACTGAACAAGGATATTGGCGAACAATTCAACAAAGAAATTGATATTGCCAAAAGCACTATCAAACCTCTGGAAGATGTTTCAGTTCGGATTGATACTATGCAACAGGAAGTTAGATAAGCAGTTTAAGGGCTTGGCCATTACTGTGGATTCTATACAGGGCAATATGGAGAAAAAGCGTTATGTTTAGAAAAGCAGAGTATCGAAAGGCCAGCAATGCGGTGTAATGAAACAACACGCATTGAGGATCCACGCAATGTATCAACTTTACCTGAAAGCTATTCAGAGACACTGAGGGAACGGAGCTATGGCAACCAACGTGTTGTACTGCAACAGGTTACGCCACAACATAGGCCGAATTTGGGAACCGACTGTACGTGCTATCATGAGGGTGCAGCGCAGGTTAACAATAACAGTACAGTACTGTGAAACGCATTGATACATGACGAAAGCCTTATCAAGCACTGGCCATATCATGTATTCGATGAAGACAATAATCAGAATATCTACCCAGTAGTTTTCATTCGAAATTTTAAGAGTGTACTACCAAAAATCTGGACAGAGCAACGAAAGATACAGCATATAGTCGCTCATATCACTGGAGATGCTTCTCCTCTGTGGGCACTTCATGCTGCTGCAACATGCAAGAGTGTTGACAAATTTGAAAAGGAATTTTTAGAGCAGTTTTGACCTGTGTCTATCCAAGAAAGATTACGCAAAACAGTGTACAGTGCTGAAATGTATAACCCAATGGTGGGTACGCTAAGGAAATACTTTGAAAAATATATAATGGCCTGTCACTGGGATAAGCCGGTAGCACCTAGAGACTTTTTGAGAGTTCTGAAAGCAAGACTACCAGTCACTATTCGACAACAATTATTTAATGTCCTTGATACTGATATAAAGGAGTTTCTTGACATAATTGACTCGTTAGATTAATACAGGAGGATGTAAGAAAATCTGCTGAAAGAATTGCCAATGGTAATAATAATACACTACTGGCCACTAAAATTGCTACACCAAGAAGAAATGCAGATGATAAACGGGTATTCATTGGATAAATATATTATACTAGAACTTGCATGAGGGCTTACTTATATTAATAATGCAAATATTTTTAATTTTCAGTCGCTGTCTGTCCGATTACGAAGTCTCGCAACCGGTTGGCCCTGACTAGTATTTGTACGCAATCTGACTGCATAGCATAACAACAAAGAATGGAAGCAAATTTCCGTTAACACAATTAATTAATTAAGTCCCCAGCAACTACAAAACCTAGGAAACAACAAAACACAAGTGTAGCTGTTCTGTGTGTGGAAGTGTGATTCAAAGTACACATCTGGCACGGTTCTTCCTCAATAAGACCAGATATTTTAAACACCATTTATACTGAAGTAATTAAAAAAAACAGAAATACTATAATTGCACATAGAAACCAGAAATACAGTCTAATACAAGAACACGAGCCAGATGCTTTGTTGACTGAACCTGTAACCAATAGGCATTATTGTTCAAGACATTGAAATAATACAAAAAAAAGGTATTTTTTTTACCTTCATATATATTGACGAAAAGCACATTACAGCATCCCTAATCCAACAACATCTGGTGTCTAGCCCATCAAAACAATATGACATCATCTGAACAAGCACTCACTACCGCACTTCTCAACTACGACTCACCACTGCTACATCTCAACAAGCACTCTCCACGACGACTTCTCGACAAGAACTGCCCGTGGAGGCGGCTGAATAATACTCTTTGGCGCAATCTCTGGCGCTGTGGCTCAGTGTAGCCACCTTTCATATGCCCCTCCTCCACGGGCCAGAATTTGATCGTATTTTTGCCAGCATTGGTGGTGAAAATACCACCAAATTCTTCCAAAAAACACAAACAAAAATAAAAGCTAATATTAATAATTAAATATCACATAAATAGCTAAAATTTTGGCTTTGCACTGACCCTTCAATAACCTAATATATAAAATACAGTAAGGAATACAAATACTTGCATGTGATTTTACATAATAATCTACATAAGTATCATGTGGCTGAACAATTCAATCAATTGCGTCAGCCATGACGAATAGGTTCAGGTAAGAGTCTCATAACATCTTATAAACAGTAATCACACAAAAAATCAGTTCTTACAAATATTCACATAAAACCCTTTCAATATATCAATAAACAAGTAGTTGACAGTTCCAGCAGTAGCACCCAGCAATGGTCAACAGGTGCAAACACCGAGTGACATTATTTCAGTAGAAACAGTTCCATCAGTGGCACCCAGCAATGTTAAACAGGTGCAGACAGCAAGAAGTAACATCATTTCAGTAGAAACAGTTCTAACAGTGGCACCCAGTAATGTTGAACAGGTGCAAACACCAACAAGTGACATTATGTCAGTAGAAGCAGTCCATTAGTGGCACCCAGTAATGTTGAACAGGTGCAGACACCAACAAGTGACATCATTTCAGTAGAAGCAGTCCATCAGTGGCACCCAGTAATGTTGAACAGGTGCAGACAGCAACAAGTGACATTATGTCAGTAGAAGCAGTTCCATCAGTGGCACCCAGCAATGTTGAGCAGGTGCAGACTGCAACAAGTAACATCATTGCAGTAGAAGCAGTCCATCAGTGGCACCCAGTAATGTTGAGCAGGTGCAGACACCAACAAGTGACATCATTTCAGCAGAAGCAGTCCATCAGTGGCACCCAGCAATGTTGAACAGGTGCAGACACCAACAAGTGACATCATTTCAGCAGAAGGAGTCCATCAGTGGCACCCAGCAATGTTGAACAGGTGCAGACACCAAGAAGTGACATCATTTCAGCAGAAGCAGTCCATCAGTGGCACCCAGTAATGTTGAACAGGTGCAGACAGCAACAAGTGACATTATGTCAGTAGAAGCAGTTCCATCAGTGGCACCCAGCAATGTTGAGCAGGTGCAGACAGCAACAAATAACATCATTTCAGTAGAAGCAGTCCATCAGTGGCACCCAGTAATGTTGAGCAGGTGCAGACACCAACAAGTGACATTATTTCAGTAGAAGCAGTTCCATCAGTGGCACCCAGCAATGTTGAGCTGGCAGGTAACAGTCCATAATATTCACTATCACTAATCAGATAGTTCATCAGAGTTCATTAGCACAAATTAAACATTTCCAAGTGGCACCCATCATGTTGAACAAGTGCACGCACGTACAACAGTTTGAGGGTACACACAATTGCTTTTACAAAATTATTCTCAATGCTCTTACAATAAACATACAACATATAACAAACACACAAATGATATCAGATAATTGTCATATTAACTATTACAATACACAAATATCAGTAAACCAATAATATTTATGGGTGTCAGTGCAAGCCACAACAAACAAGTAAAAGAATATTTAGGAGATAGGTCGGTACCAATTATTTGCGATTAGGAAAGGAAAACACACAAAACACACTCACTCATATTTCATCCACATTAAGTGCTACTGTGTAGTTGAATAGTGTTAATGCAATTCTGTCAAAATTTGATGTTCAACATGTGTATCAAGTAGTAGTGGCAGCAATGTATAACAGTCAATAATAGTTAGTCAACGTCATAGTCATCATGTCAAGACCAATGTTTGCCAAGCCAAATAAAAATGTACGGTTGCTGAACAACTGTCAGTGTGCCAAGATATGCAATTACTTCCTCTCTCCAAAAAAAAGTATATACTGCTTAGTGATTTAACAAAGTGTGTGTGTAGACAATCTTCTTTCCACTTGAGTGTTCTAGTCTGCTACCTTCATCCTCCTTGTTCCATACAAACCAACAAAAAAAATAAAAAAATGCTCCTCACTTACTTTACCTCTTATCCACCAAAACTCCAATAATCATCAGCATCACATAATCTTAATACTTCAATAATACCTCTTATGTCGATACATATAAACATCATCAATATCATTTACCTTATCTCTTGTCCACCAAAACTCCAATAATCATCAACTTCACACAATCTCAATACCTCAATAATATCTCTTCAATACGTAGACACATATAAACCTTATCACCAATATAATTGCACTTCCATAACAACTCTTTCCTCTAGTCAGTCTCCTGGAACAAGTACAGATAAAATCCTAGTGCAAAGCTCAATTCATCATCCCATACAATCCGAAGACACAATGTCCACACACAACCTCTGTGTAATCCATCTGACCCAAATCTTCTACTTATTATGAATTGTTGTTGTTGTGGTCTTCAGTCCTCAGACTGGTTTGATGCAGCTCTCCATGCTACTCTATCCTGTGCAAGCTTCTTCATCTCCCAGTACCTACTGCAACCTACATCCTTCTGAATCTGCTTAGTGTATTCATCTCTTGGTCTCCCTCTACGATTTTACCCCCCACGGTGCCCTCCAATGCCAAATTTGTGATCCCTCGATGCCTCAAAACATGTCCTACCAACCGGTCCCTTCTTCTAGTCAAGTTGTGCCACAAACTTCTCTTCTCCCCAATCCTATTCAATACCTCCTCATTAGTTACGTGATCTACCCACTTCATCTTCAGCATTCTTCTGTAGCACCACATTTCGAAAGCATCTATTCTCTTCTTGTCCAAACTAGTTATCGTCCATGTTTCACTTCCATACATGGCTACACTCCATACAAATACTTTCAGAAACGACTTCCTGACACTTAAATCTATACTCGATGTTAACAAATTTCTCTTCTTGAGAAACGCTTTCCTTGCCATTGCCAGTCTACATTTTATATCCTCTCTACTTCGACCATCATCGGTTGTTTTACTCCCTAAATAGCAAAACTCCTTTACTACTTTAAGTGTCTCATTTCCTAATGTAATTCCCTCAGCATCACCCGACTTAATTTGACTACATTCCATTATCCTCGTTTTGCTTTTGTTGATGTTCATCTTATATCCTCCTTTCAAGACACTGCCCATTCCATTCAACTGCTCTTCCAAGTCCTTTGCTGTCTCTGACAGAATTACAATGTCATCGGCGAACCTCAAAGTTTTTACTTCTTCTCCATGAATTTTAATACCTACTCCGAATTTTTCTTTTGTTTCCTTTACTTCTTGCTCAATATACAGATTGAATAACATCGGGGAAAGGCTACAACCCTGTCTCACTCCTTTCCCAACCACTGCTTCCCTTTCATGCCCCTCGACTGTTATAACTGCCATCTGGTTGCTGGACAAATTGTAAATAGCCTTTCGCTCCCTGTATTTTACCCCTGCCACCTTCAGAATTTGAAAGAGTGTATTCCATTTAACATTGTCAAAAGCTTTCTCTAAGTCTACAAATGCTAGAAAGGTAGGTTTGTCTTTTCTTAATCTTTCTTCCAAGGTATGTCGTAAGCTCAGTATTGCCTCACGTGTTCCAATATTTCCACGGAATCCAAACTGATCTTCCCCGAGGTCGGCTTCTACCAGTTTTTCCATTCGTCTGTAAAGAATTCGCGTTAATATTTTGCAGCTGTGACTTATTAAACTGATAGTTCGGTAGTTTTCACATCTGTCAACATCTGCTTTCTTTGGGGTTGGAATTATTATATTCTTCTTGAAGTCTGAGGGTATTTCGTCTGTCTCATACATCGTGCTCACCAGATGGTAGAGTTTTGTCATGACTGGCTCTCCCGAGGCCATCAGTAGTTCTAATGGAACGTTGTCTACTCCCGGTGCCTTGTTTCGACTCAGGTCTTTCAGTGCTCTGTCAAACTCTTCACGCAGTATCTTATCTCCCATTTCGTCTTCATCTACATCCTCTTCCATTTCCATAATATTGTCCTCAAGTACATCGCCCTTGTATAAACCCTCTATATACTCCTTCCACCTTTCTGCCTTCCCTTCTTTGCTTAGAACTGGGTTGCCATCTGAGCTCTTGATATTCATACAAGTGGTTCTCTTCTCTCCAAAGGTCTCTTTAATTTTCCTGTAGGCAGTATCTATCTTACCGCTAGTGAGACAAGCCTCTACATCCTTACATTTGTCCTCTAGCCATCCCTGCTTAGCCATTTTGCACTTCCTGTCGATATCATTTTTCAGACGTTTGTATTCCTTTTTGCCTGCTTCATTTACTGCATTTTTATATTTTCTCCTTTCATCAATTAAATTCAATATTTCTTCTGTTACCCAAGGATTTCTATTAGCCCTCGTCTTTTTACCTACTTGATCGTCTGCTGCCTTCACTACTTCATCCCTCAGAGCTACCCATTCTTCTTCTAATGTACTTCTTTCCCCCATTCCTGTCAATTGTTCCCTTATGCTCTCCCTGAAACTCTCTACAACCTCTGGTTCTTTCAGTTTATCCAGGTCCCATCTCCTTAAATTCCCACCTTTTTGCAGTTTCTTCAGTTTCAATCTGCAGTTCATAACCAGTAGATTGTGGACAGAATCCACATCTGCCCCAGGAAATGTCTTACAATTTAAAACCTGGTTCCTAAATCTCTGTCTTACCATTATATAATCTATCTGATACCTTTTAGTATCTCCAGGATTCTTCCAGGTATACAACCTTCTTTGATGATTCTTGAACCAAGTGCTAGCTATGATTAAGTTATGCTCTGTGCAAAATTCTACAAGGCGGCTTCCTCTCTCATTCCTTCCCCCCAATCCATATTCACCTACTATGTTTCCTTCTCTCCCTTTTCCTACTGACGAATTCCAGTCACCCATGACTATTAAATTTTCGTCTCCCTTCACTACCTGAATAATTTCTTATATCGCATCATACATCTCATCAATTTCTTCAACATCTGCAGAGCTAGTTGGCATATAAACTTGTACTAATGTAGTGGGCATGGGCTTTGTGTCTATCTTGGCCACAATAATGCGTTCACTATGCTGTTTGTAGTAGCTAACCCGCACTCCTATTTTTTTATTCATTATTAAACCTACTCCTGCATTACCCCTATTTGATTTTGTATTTATAACCCTATAATCACCTGACCAAAAGTCTTGTTCCTCCTGCCACCGAACTTCACTAATTCCTACTATATCTAACTTTAACCTATCCATTTCCCTTTTTAAATTTTCTAACCTACCTGCCCGATTAAGGGATCTGACATTCCACGCTCCGATCCGTAGAATGACAGTTTTCTTTCTCCTGATAATGACGTTCTCTTGAGTAGTCGCCGCCCGGAGATCCGAATGGGGGACTATTTTTCCTCCGGAATATTTTACCCAAGAGGACGCCATCATCATTTAATCATACAGTAAAGCTGCATGTCCTCGGGAAAAATTACGGCTGTAGTTTCCCCTTGCTTTCAGCCGTTCGCAGTTCCAGCACAACAAGGCCGTTTATTATAAAATACATTTTGGTTACCTTGTCCATCATTAAATAAAAGAAATGCATACATGACCTCTAACAGCCTTCAGTTTGAATAATTTTCAGTAAGTAGGTGCAAGGACGTAGTATGAAAGATCACATAAGACTTTGAGTGAATAAACCGTAATATTTCACAGTGTGTACACCACTTCAAGAATCACGGCAAAACAGAAGCAAAAATGTGGAGTATTTCTTGTGTCAAGTGTCACTTACTATTTCAATTGCTCACGAAGAATGCAGTGTAATAACTGTCAATGGTCTAAACCTAGTGTTGGTATGTCATGTCGTTAGCTTCCTTCCTATTAGCATACATTTATACAGCTTCCATAAAACCTCCAGCTCATGTGACTTCAATGAAGTTTCATGTACTAATGTCGTTCGTCGAATTATAGCAGTTCATTTTCTTATCTTAAAATTTAAGGCACTGAGCGTAAGCAAAACATGCAATAGCGAGTAAATATACCTGCGGAGAACAGAATGTCAACAAGTGGATGCAGCACAATTCCTACAACGAGGCTCTGCCAAGCGAACAATCTATAATTAATACCATAGTGTGACCTAAACTCCATGCTCGTACACCCCATATCAGCATTTCTATATACCAAATTAAAGAGTAGTTATGACAACAAACAGAAATGTATAAATATGCAATCCATACGCAAAGCAACAAATATGTATCTTACATAATAAACAGGTCATTAGCATCATATCAACATAAGCGAATAAATGTTCATATCTAATCTTAATAAGTAAACATGAAGGCGCAAGCAGATAAATCACGAAGTGTAACCTACATACATAACCATATCAGCACAACTAATCAGGTGACAATTATAATTTAAATAAATAAGCACAGCAGGCACATAATAAAAAAAATATGACATCAGTGAAAAAGCATAGCGGCCAAGCGATGCATAATATACATAAGTAACAACCCTGTTCATTAATCAATCATTGTCAAAATCAGATAACACAAAGTATAAATCACGTAATCGCGAGCAGCAAATTACGTCTAAAGTACGTACCTAAGTGGAAATATGTTATCTGAAAAATAAACTCAATTAATAGTTACCTTTTTAGTTTATTAGTTTCTTCTTCGAAATTACATTCTTCCTGAAAATTTCTCGATAGCAAGTCCTCTTAACGTTGGACACACAGAGAATTTACCTGAAGTTCTTAAATATTTTATAGAACCGTATCCTGAAAAATACTGAACGTTAATAACATAATTCATCAAGTTACTATAGCTTTATACTGAATTTAATCAGAGAAATTAGACTGTGTATGTGTTTACGGCTGTCAGTGCATTCTCACTGAGCGCTCGATCAGCTGTAGGTACGCGTGACGTAGGAAGTAATTGTTTGCGGTCAACGACTGCATTGTGCGCCGCGCAGACTTGACTGTTGCTTTGAGTATGTGCCGCCGCCGAAACACAGCGCGGTATCCTTGTATTCTCTGCATGTTTATATGTAGCTGTTAGTTTCTCAAAAGTATGTCATTCCACAAAAATTTTAACGTTCGATATATGATGTACTCCCTTAGAGCGCCGAGATTTAAGAGTTTCTACTTCGACAGTGTTATCATGAATAATTTTGCGAACTCTATATGGACCGTTAAAAAACAGAAAAAATTTGCGATACAAGCCTTTTCCTTTGTGAGACAAACGGTGAGACTTAATTAACACCTTTTGACCAACTAACAAGGTTTTTAAACGATCAGGATGTTTAGCTGATTTCTCTCTTCTAGCAGCCGCAGATGCAATATTTCGTAGAGCCAGGTTGACAACTTCAGAATGCCGCAGTTTCCGTGTAGGCGGAAAAGGAACGATTTCAGAAATGCGATTTGTCGGTGCTTTACTTTTTTAATATCAATATAGGCGGTAAAGAAGTTGAATCATTAGGGAGTTCATTCAGAATGTTTTGAAAAATATGAAGATACTGATCCCAAGTTCTGTGATTCTGATGACAATAAAGTCGACACAATTTATTGATTTCCTTCATCCATCTCTCGGCAGCGTTAGATTGAGGGTGAAAAAGTGAAATGAAAATTGATTTAATCTTACGACGCCGTAGAGTACGAAGCCAAATTTTAGAGCGAAACTGTGATCCATTATCTGATATAACCTTATCAACATGACCCACTTCTTTAAGAAAATGTTTGATGAAAGCATTAGATACTGAACGAGCTGTTGCTTTGCGTAGAGGTGTAAAACACACATATTTTGATGTTCATTCCACTGCTACCAAAATTTACGCATAACCATTAGTAGAACGAACCACTGGACCGAACAAATCGACTGCAGCCATCTCCTTTAATTTCGCTGGAATGATAGGAAACAACAGTGCTCTGTGAGAAATAGTTGGCGGCTTAGCCTTTTGACATAATTTGCATTTGGCAAGAACAGATCGAATACGTTTTTCCGTATTACTGAAGTAGCAATTTTCTCGTAATTTATGAAAGCATTTTCTGGGACCAAAGTGTGCATAACTGAAATGTGTGTACCAAATCAATTTATTGACCCACTCATCAGGAATACAAACTAACCAAACAGAGTTGTCGACCTATTTTCGTTTAAAAAGAATATCATTGCGAAGTAAATAATACTGTCTAATCGCGACGCTTTCCTTTCTCCTCCACTTCTCCTTAATGTCCTTCCAGATTGGATCCTTGTTTTGCTCCTTAGCGATGTCCTGGAGCGAAGACGAAATAAAATTTTCGAACGCAACACCTTGAATATACATCAAACAATGTATTGTTTTCTTTGCAGTCCTCCTCAGCACTTTGTTTCAAACCCACAGGTGCACGTGATAAAGCATCAGCAATAATATTTGAAGAACCCTGTATGAAAACAATACTAAAGTCAAATTCCTGTAGATACAGCGCCCATCATGACAATCTTCAATGTGTTAATTTTGTTGACATAAGAAATTCCAGAGCTCGATGATCGTTGTAAACCTTAGTACGTCTGCCAAACAAAAATGTCCGAAATTTTGTGAAAGCCCAAATAACAGCCAAGGCTTCGAGTTCCGTAATCGCGTAATCGAATAATTCTTTTCTGATTTAGAGAGAACACGACTTCCATATGCAATAGTTTGCTGTATTAAACGCCGTTTTCTTCTATCTCTTGAAATAAGTGTGCACCTAGGCCTTTGTATGATGAGTCCGTCGCCAAAAAAAATCTTTAGATAAATCCGGATGTGAAAGAAGTGGAGCAGCAACTAAAGCATCACGAAGTTGTTCAAATTCTGATTGAGCTTCCTCATCCCAACACCAATTAGAATTCTTTCCAGATAGTTCACATAAACGAGGTGTGGCCAAATTGTCCAATCTTACAAAGCGTCTAAGAAAATTGCAGACACCAAGGAAACTACGAACATCACGTTTTGTAGTAGGAACAGCATAATTACGAATAGCGTCTACTTTCTCTGGATCAGGAAGAATACCTTCTGTAGAAATAATGTGACCAAGAAATTTCAACTGAGAACGACCAAATTCAGATTTTTCCAAGTTCACTGTAATGCCAACTCTTGCAAAAATACGTAATAATGAATCCAAAATTTTGTTATGTTCACTCCAAGAACGTTTAGCAATAAGGATATCGTCAACATATGAAGTAATATTGTCACGAAGATAAACAGGTAAAATTTCGTTTAAACTACGAATGAATGCTGCTGAAGACACAGTAAGTCCAAATGGTAATTTCCGAAACTGATAACAGTTACCAAAGGCTAAAAAGGCAGTGTGGAGTTCTATTTGCCAAAAACTTGCGCGCATATCAATCGTGGATAAAACTTTAATTCCATGGAAATGTTGAAGAAGTTCATCTAAATTTTGTGGACGGTCAGTTTCAGGAATGATGATATTATTTATCTGTCTGGAATCAAGAACCAAACGAATTGACCCATCCTTTTTAAGAACGACGTGTAATGGGCTGGTATAAGGACTGACTGCTGGCTCAGTAGTGCCTTGTTCTAACATGTATTGAAGTTCATTCTTAACCTTGTCTCTGTAAGCCAAAGGAATAGCGTACGTTTTCCCCCGAAATCGTGTGTGTTCTTTTACTTTAAATAAATATTGTAAGCATTGTATAGTTCCTGTGTGATGACTAAAGACTGTAGCATGTGAAGTCAAAATTTGGTGCAGTTCTTCTCTTGCAACGTCATCTGGCACTTCAGCTTTCTTAACCTTTTCATTAATTAATTCTTCGCTATTAGTTACATCATCCATCGCGTCTCTGTATCTATTGTCGTTGTCATGAATGAACACATTGTCGTCATAATACTCAGCGAAAACATCAGAAGTAAGAAACCTTAAACTTTTTGTATCTGATTCAAATCTTGTTAAACACTCGAAAAATTTCAAACATTTCGGCAACAGTCAAATTCACACTTCCTTCTTTAAAGTTCAAAATTGCCTTATGTGTGTTAAGAAACTCCATACCTAATATAATTTGTGTACTGAGTAATGGAACAATGATAAAATTAGCAGAAAATTCGTATCTTTGACAAATGAAATTTAAGTTGGTCTGTTGTTTGACTTCCACACTTTTTCCAGAAATAGCACCTCGAATTGTAGTTTTAGAAACAGGTAACACAGGACAGGCAATAGTTCTTACACATATACGAAAAACTGATTCACTAATGACATTCAGTGGGCTCCCAGAATCTAAAACTGCAGTGAACTTATTCTTACCCTCACATACTTCAATAACAGGATGTAAAAATGCGTCTACATGATTTTCCTTTTCGTCTAGCAAAATGTCTCTCATGTCTTCCAGGCGTACGTAGTGTAAAGTTGTAGTGTCATTACTTTCTGAACCGTCTATATTCCTGCCAGAAGCCGAAGCTACAAGTCATTGTCGATTCCTTGCGTCACGTCTTTGATTATTCGCGTCATTTCGCGGACCAATTTCTACGATTTGCACTTGTCTCTCTGAAGTTCTGTCACGTGGAGGATGCCAATTATGTCCTTCCTGTCTGTTAGATGCAAATTCTTCGTTGTGTCTGTTATTAAAATTTCTATTTTCCTGTCTGTCTGCATAACTACTTCTTGTGTAATTTCGACTGTCACTTCTGAAATTACTGTTAGATCTACTGCCCTGGTTATTTCTGTCGTAAGAATTTATATTATTGTATGAATAATTTCTGTCTTGATAATACCGATTACTGTTTCCGTATGATTGATCATTCCGGTAGGAATTACCGTTATTATAATTGTCTGTGTAATTTCTGTTAGAACGTCTGTTATTGTCCTAAGGCTGGTATCTATTGTCCTGTCTGTTTCGTCTGTCATTCTCAAAATTACCCATATAACGCCCGTTCCGATCATTATCCCTTCTCTCTGAAAATCTATTGTGACTACCGTTACTGAAAAAATTACAGGAAGTCCCGTCATCGTTGTCGTACTCAAGTTCTTGTAGCAAAGTCTTAAAAGTCTCAATGTCGTCTTTACATCTTCCGGCTAAAGTAATTTGTCTTATGGATTGTGGCAGCTTAGTTAAACAAATGCGAATTAATTCAGTCGGGCTATAAGGGCTGGAAAGGAACTGATTCTTTCGAATCATGTCTTCAAAGTATTCTGCTGGCGTGCGGAACTCAGACTGTTTAAAATTACGCTGCATAATAAGACTATGTTTGACTCTGTCTTGCGTGTTTTCGGATCAATATGCCGATAGAAATGAATGATAAAAATCATTTAGATTATTACAATATCTAATAAGAGCGCGCGTCCGCGTCGCCGGTTCGTTTTCTAAATATCCACACATAAATTCCAGTTTGTGACTTAGTGGCCAATTTGGTGGAAGTGCGTACATAAATTGATCTAACCATGAACATGGATGTATGTCATTCTTAGAATTGCGAAAGATCTTAAATTTCCGAACAGTTAAGAAGTGTTTGTAGTCAAAGTTGTCTCCTCGTGGCGACAAAGACCTACCGCGTCTGTCCCTGTCCCAATGTCGATTATTGTCAAGTTCGCGCGACTGGCGCTCTCTTGTTGCTTCTCGTAAATGAAATAAATTACTTTCTTCAAAGCCCTCTGCTATCTGTGATTCTAAATTTCTTCTGCTATCTTTTCCTACGATTTCGCCTTCAATTTGTTTGACTTGCTTTTTTAATACCTCAAATTCCCTTTTCACGCGTTCATTAAATTTTCCCTGATTTTCAACATGCTTATTTATGTTCTGATACTCTTCGGTTTCTGAAAATGGTAATGGAGCTGTATCATCCGAATCTCTGTCCCCATGTAAACTAAGATCTGTCAATTTATCTGAAATCTCCTCAACTCTTTCCGATAAGTCACCTATTTGTTCTTTCTGTTTATTTACGTCTTCCGTAAGTGTCGCGACTCGCATTTCAGTATTGACACATTTAGTAGATAACTGTTCATATTGTTGTGTTAGGTAATTGATTCTGTCATTTGGTACGGATTCCTCGATTCTCTCAAATATTTCTTCTTTGTCGTGTGCACGTTGTAAATTTAACTCTGAAAATTTTTGTACTATCACACGATCTCTTTCTTCCTGTTCTCTATCCTGTTCCTTTTGCCTGATTTCTATTGAAATTAATCTATTATTGTGGGCATTCAAAATCGGTTGTACTTCTTCTCTAATTTCTTTCTTTAATTCATCTTTCATGTTTTTGAAACATGTCCCTATTCGCGAGTCTAACCGTGTTTCCATTGTTCCCATATCAGTTTCTAACCGTGTTGCCAAAGTTCCCATCTCTGTTTTAATTGTTCCTATTTGTGATCCCACTGTTTTTAATTCAGATCTTAACTGTGTTTCCATTGTTCCCATATCAGTTTTTAACCGTGTTGCCAAAGTTCCCATCTCTGTTTTAAATTCATATCGTAACTGTGATCCCACTGTTTTTAATTCAGATCCCAAATTCAATACTGCACTCATCAACTGCTACATATTAACTGGTTCGAAATTCTTTTCACCCCTAACATTTCCCACAAAGCCAACTTTTTCCGTCAAAGCTGTAAAGCTATCTGTGTTCGATACTATTCCAGAGTCTTCTGTCGTTAATCTCGTATACTGAAAATGTTTTGATTGTGAAAAATTTTGAACTGGTTCTCGACTATTTTCCCTGCTTATTAAATTGCTTTCTACTTCATTATTCATGATACTGTTTTCCTCTGTTGGCGAGTTCGCCATGTTAACAATTTCGTCATTCTCACTATCCATCATTTTTGCCTTTTTCATCGATGGCGCAATCATTTACAAAACATACAAAACTCATCACTATATGAAAAATAAACACAATATGACACTTTATCTCCAACAATACCATTCACACGAAATACTTCCCGACAAACACGATTAACGAACAATTGAAATCTTCATAATTGCACAAAATAGTCAAACGGGTATACAAGACATCAAAAATTAAATTCTGCAAAAATACCATTAGAAGAATGACAATTACCAAATCTACACATGCAATATAGACTACAATTACTAAACTACAAATTACTTCAACAATACTACTGTCTGCTATTTTTACAATCAGAATAATTCCAAGGGACGATCCGAAGCAGCGGTCGCCACGTGCGTGGGGGCTTAATTATATTATTAATGCAAATACTTTTTAATTTTTAGTAGCTGACTGTCCGGTTACATAATCTCGTAATCGGTTGGCCCTGATTAGTATTTGTACGCAATCTGACTGCATAGCATAACAACAAAGAATGAAAGCAAATTTCCGTTAACACAATTAATTAATTAAATCCCCAGCAACTATAAAACCTAGGAAACAACAAAACACAAGTGTAGCTGTTCTGTGTGTGGAAGTGTGATTCAACGTACACATCTGGCACGGTTCTTCCTCAATAAGACCAGATATTTTAAACACCATTTATACTGAAGTAATTAAAAAAAAACAGAAATACTATAATTGCACATAGAAACAAGAAATACAGTCTAATACAAGAACACGAGCCAGATGCTTTGTTGACTGAACCTGTAACCAATAGGCATTATTGTTCAAGACATTGAAATAATACAAAAAAAAGGAATTTTTTTTACCTTCATATATATTGACGAAAAGCACATTACAGCATCCCTAATCCAACAACATCTGGTGTCTAGCCCATCAAAACAATATGACAACATCTGAACAAGCACTCACTACCGCAACTTCTCAACTACGACTCACCACTGCTACATCTCAACAAGCACTCTCCACGACGACTTCTCGACAAGAACTGCCCGTGGAGGCGGCTGAATAATACTCTTTGGCGCAATCTCTGGCGCTGTGGCTCAGTGTAGCCACCTTTCAAACTGTCATGTGATTACATTTTCACGCAATTTGGGTGCATAGTTCCTGAGAAACCAGTACCCAGAACAACCACCTCAGGCCGTAATCACGGCCTTCATACGCCTGGGAATTGAGTCAATCAGAGCTCGGATGGCGTGTACAGGTACAGCTGCCCATGCAGCTTCAACACGATACCACAGTTCATCAAGAATAGTGACTGGCGTATAGTGACGAGCCAGTTGCTCGTCCACCATTGACCAGACGTTATCAATTGGTGAGAGATTTCGAAAATGTGCTGGCCAGGGCAGCAGTACAGCATTTACTGTATCCAGAAAGGCCTGTACAGAGCCTGCAACACGCGGTCGTGCATTATCCTGCTGAAGTGTAGGATTTCGCAGGGATCGAGTGAAGGGTAGAGCCACGGGTCGTAACACATCTGAAATGTAACGTCCACTGTTCAAAGTGCCGTCAATGCGAACAAGAGGTGACCGAGACGTGTAACCAATGGCACCCCATACCATCACGACGGGTGATACGCCAGTATGGCGATGACGAATACACGCTTCCAAAGTGCGTTCCCCGCGATGTCGCCAAACACAGATGCGACCATCATGAAGCTGTAAACAGCACCTGGATTCATTCGAAAAAATGACGTTTTGTCATTCGTGCAAACAGGTTCGTCGTTAAGTAAACCATCGCAGACGCTCCTGTCTGTGATGCAGCGTCATGGCTGCCATGCTCTCCGAGCTGATAGTCCATGCTGCTGCAAACGTCGTCGAACTGTTCATGCAGATGGTTGTTGTCTCGCGAACGTCCCTATCTGTTGACTCAGGGATCGAGACGTGGCTGCACGATCCGTTACAGCCATGCGGGTAAGATGCCTGACATCTCGACTGCTAGTGATAGAAGGCCATTGGGATCCAGCACGGCGTTCCGTATTACTCTCCTGAACCAACCGATTCCATATTCTGCTAACAGTCACTGGCTCTCGACCAACACGAGCAGCAATGTCGCGATACGATAAACCGCAATCGTGGTAAGCTACAATCCGACCTTTATCAAAGTCGGAAACGTGATGGTACGCATTTCTCCTCCTTACACGAGGCATCATAACAACGTTTCACCAGGCAACGCCGGTGAACTGCTGTTTGTGTATGTGAAATCGTTTGGAAACTTTCCTCATGACAGCACGTTGTAGGTGTCGCCACCGGCGCCAATCTTGTGTGAATGCTCTGAAAAGCTAATCATTTGCATATTACAGCATCTTCTTCCTGCTGGTTAAATTTAGCGTCTGTAACACGTCATCTTCGTGGTGTAGCAATTTTAATGGCCAATAGTGAAATAATAATAACGGAAAAACATCATGGAATGGGAACACATCGAAGATGGGCGATAACAGTCCTAGGAAAAATAAAAGTAAACAGTTCAGTAATGGAGGTTATAATAATAATAAAATTAATTAAGGATAAAATGTGGAATACAACAGTAACAACAGCAATCAAAACCAACCTGTATCGAATAATAATCATCGCCACGGTGTTAACGAAAATGTAAGTAACCATTTTTAATCGTAACAGCAGAACCGAAAACGGCAAAATAGTCCACAGAGGAACAAACCGAAAAACATGTGGTCAGGGTAAGGATACTTTCAACAGCCAGGCCCTAGTTGTTGGAATCTGCAACCAACATACGGTTCGCATTCACAGTCAATAAATTTCGTGCAATTTATACTCATGCAGGATAATCCTTATCCACAGCAGTGGAATCAATCAGTAACACCATCTCCCACCAACTACCAACAATATGAAAGGTTAGTGGAGATGCCACCTGAGCAGGAACCGAATGATCAGAAGGTGTCGAACTAAAATCGGTCCCTGTATTCCTTCGACAGGTGACTGAGGATGGAAATGAAGGCAATAGGTCGAACAATATATATACATATGATTAGATACCAGAATGGTAGGGACATTTGTGAAAAAGTGTATGAAGAGCCCACCATTTCGGACAATAAAAAAAAATGTCGGGTGACTAGGGCCTCCTGTCGGGTAGACCGTTCGCCAGGTGGATGTCTTTCGATTTGACACCACTTCGCCGACTTGCGCGTCGAATTTCGGACAATGAGAAGAAAGAAATAATTCAAGCAGGAATAACTGCACTCATAAGTAGTATGACCACCACTATACTTCTTGATACCGGAGCGAGTGTGTCAGTTATATGCAGTTCTATATAGGGTTCTGCAGATTTGAAAATTACTGCTTCTGTCCGTTTCAATCTGCAAAGTTGTTGGTGCACTAGGACAGAAGACCGAACAGTCATGTTCCAGACTCAAGCCGAGATCCAAACGGAAATTGGAGCCATAGCATGCACATTCCTTTTAGCAGGGAGTCGTTCGGTACTATGACTAGATTTTATGCGGGAGAAGGAGGCAATAATAGACCACACCCGTGGGACCTTCATCTTTAAATACCATCAGCAGCAGACGACTTTGGAGCTCAACCATGAATTTTATGCAGCCCATTCGTCGATAAGGAATTTGAATTTTTCCTTCGATGTTTCGAAACTGCTCATGTTGGAGTAGGAACAAATGAAATTCTGTCATACCCATCAGGATAATAATGCACTCAATTCCAAGACTATCAGTGACACTATCAAGGAGAAGGTAAATGAAGCAACAAACATTGAGGAACTTCAAGCTAAACAACTGACAGAGTTATTATCTAAATACCCTGCAGTATTTTCAGATAAGCCTGGTATCATGAAAGGAAATGGATATGATACGCTTGCATATCCACATAAGACCTATTTTCGAGCATCTTATTCGGTCCCCTGGACAAAAAAGGAAGAGGTCATGAAAGAGATAAGGAAGATGGTGGGCTGGGGTATAATTGAGACATCCATTTCCCCTTGTAGTAGTCCTTTGCTAGCAATAAGTAAAGCAGATAAAAGTATTAGACTGGTTCTTGACACAGGGGACATTAACAAAATTAATGTGCCTGTGCAAACAAAACCTGAAAATCTAGACCAGCAGATCCAGAAGTTTTATGGCAAAAGATACGACTTCTTCATTCTGGCAAATCATATTGTCAAAGCAATCCAGACAATAAAGCAGGGTGCTGTGAGTGAGGTGTCTCTTACACTTTTGGTTATTATGGTTTGAAGAGTTCCTCAACAGCTGTATCAAATAGTACTTGATGAGTTGAGAAATGAAAATTGTCAAGTAGTGAAAAATGACAAAGAACTCAGAGAACATCAGGTACCTGAATTTGCATATTACCTTTGTGGAAGGTAAGGTGAGGTCATCGAGTGACTAAAGTTAGCTTCCAAGGACAACAAAAATTTGATTGCCAATGTTTCATATAAACAAAGAACGAATTTAAAAATTTAAAATATTAATCAAATCTACTCATTAAGAAGTATCATCTTATGTGAGAGGTTCAAACAAAGAGTTACATAATCGATATAGAGAGGCTACCTACGCTTTAACAGCGCCCTGGGTAGCGTTAACAAAAAATGTTGGTCATCAATTCTGTAACGTCAACAAATTCAGAACACAAAGACATATATAAACATTGTATAGCTCTCTGACACAATAGAAGTTTTGTTTTGTTATCGAAATCAACCTAAAAGTATTTCTTTTGATCATAAATCGTGCCCTTTGTATATTCATAGTGGCAGGAAGGATTTTAATGAATTGTCCAACATCAGTTTGGGGGAGTTGCTTAAATAAAAGTTCAAATAAAATAACTATCTGCGCCCGTCACTCTTTTGTTTCATCATGTGACGCGTTTTGAGAGTTTACACTCTCATCTTCACAGGGAACAATATTATTTTGTTATATTTTTGCTAGCTGGATGCAGCCAGTCATTTGTTGTGGATTCATTTTGAATATTTTCCAGGCCACAAAATCTTGCAAATAAAAAGAGTGACTGGCGCAGATAACTGTTTTATTTGAACTTTTATTGTCCATGGTCGACGTAAGAATAATTTTATCTTAAATTCATATCGTTATGGATTCAAATGTTGGGACATATACCGAATTTATTTACTGGATTGATCACCTAATAGTTTTCACTGAATTTGAAGAGGAATGTGATTAGTGAATGATGACAAAGTTGTCGTTAAAACGTTATAGCATTTCACTTGTAGGGTAAATCACGTCTGCAAAACTAAATCAATGGAGGACAGAGGAAAACAGATCAGACAAATGTACACAAAGTTAATATTGTTGAAAGGATAATGAGGGGCCTTTGTTATAAATTGTCTCACTTACTATAGAGGTATAATCTCAGATACATTTTAACGTCGAAAAAACGTTGGCATGGATAACAGAACACTATTTGTCATTAAAATTGGTAATTATTGTACACAACAAACGTATTTTACGTCATTTCTCTTTATTGATATTAGCTTTACAACAGGAATATTGGATTGTCAGTACAGATTTGTTTTTTAGCTCATTGCACAACGTACAATAATATGATTCATTTTTATTTTATCCAGTACAAAATGGTCCTTGAGTGACTGCCAGTGTAAAAGCAGTCGTTATGCTTGTTAAACTGTTGTTCATCGCTTTTATATAATGACAGCAGCAGACTGACATCAGATATACGGTGTCCTGTAGAATATTGTTGACTCATGCAGTAGGTTACACAACTATATGAATATTCAACCTAAATGAATTTATCATAGGGGATCTGGTAACTGCTATTTTCCGAGAAACAAATATCCTAATGCCACTAATATATCATGACAGTCGTGGCTTCCATCAGAACTGTTCAAAGTCACACAAAAAACATAATGGTAGAACAAAACAAAACAAATATATTGCCAAGATATATGGGCTTCTCCTCAATTGCACGATAATTAAGCGTTCGAGCCACGTTAATGTATCCCTGATAAATATTTAAGGTTGTACTTCCAAGCGTGAAATGTCATTCGAGTCAGAAGTTGGATAACCGAATGCAAAAGCTATAAACAAATTCGCCTATAGCTGCAGGGAAAAATACACCGGTAATTATAAAGATATGCTTGTTCACGTTATAGCGAAATCACCAAAATAATGCTGCAGTTCTCACATTTCAAGTACCGCACTTAAGATGACACAGTACATAACAAACGCACTTCACAGTAACAATCATTTTCCAAAACACGTCGTTTCTGTGACTAGCAGCAGGAAATACTATTGTATCAGAAAAACGAATGTATGATTCCGTGCTAGTAGACGACTAGTATCCCCCAACGTGATGTTGGAAAACATGACGGCTAATTTTCTAGTTTACTTCAAATATGGCGGCGCCTTGGCCAGCCTTTGTTTACATCGGCCGTTAGTGTGTAAGGGGGAGTTTAAAGTAGACTGAGGCGGCAGTGAGAATTCGGATATAAGAGGGAGGTGTGCCAGGGTAATGCGTGCAACTCTGTGAACGGCTGTGCAGTGGTGTATTAGTGGCTAGTGCACCTGCCTAGTAAGCAGCAGAACCGGGTTCGGGTCCCGGCGTTGGTACAAATTTTCACTTGCCGTTTCAGTTTATATACATAAAATATGTAAAGCTTGCCTAGTTTGACTTTTCAGCAGCAACAAAACAACCCATTTCATATTTACGTCCAGAATGACAGCTAGTGTTCCGTTTCCATTGCCTCCTAACTGGCAAAGACTTCTCGTACTTGATGCTATGTTCCGACGAAAATGCCAGAATGTCTTCGTAGAGACCCGATTAAACAAGCAGCTTCCCTAATCACATTGTTGTCATAGCACAAAGTGGCAGAATAAGTTTTCCTGTTTGGGGTTGGGGCTGACTGCAGATGGTGCGGGATGACTGAAGTTTCATTTTGGATGGACTTGGAGGAACGCACTTCTGGTTATAATAACCCTAGATATGCAGTGACATGTTCTACGACAATACGTCACAGTCACAGCGATCAGTAAATAAAAATAAATAAATAAAAAAAGGATTAACGGACTTAACTATTACGATAAGCTTGCTATTTAGCTAAAACACTTTTTTCGAGTATTAACGTTGATATTCAGTAAACATATGTTGTCTTTGCATGTAACAGACTATGAAAGCAACAACAGTTAGTACACAGGGGGAGGAGTCTACAAAAATAATATGGGATGACTGAACGTCAGTGTACTGAAATATCAAATTTAAAACACTGTAACTAACGTGGCCAAATCATTTGTAAAATACAGCTTACAAAAAACGATGCATGTTACTTCAGTCATTATAGCAGATAGTTCTATTAAATATTTAACTATTACAAACAAACTTAGAGCACATCCAGCAACAACTACTTCTTTCAAAGACGAAAATGAAAAACTGCGGTTAAATAACCATGAAACTTTGAAGTTACTAGTAAAACTTTATATAAACTCTTAAGCTTCCAAGTTTCGACGTCCAAGTAAGAAATTTTTAATAACAAGACAAAGGAATGAAGAATACTCCATACCAATAGAACTAGAGAAGGGGTAACAGCAGGAGAACTAATGAAATAGTCAGAACCAAACATTATCAAGGAACTATATTACCTCTTTGAAAAAAAAATTCTTTGAAAAAACACTACACAAGATTGGAAAAGAGGGTTAATCTATCCACTTCATATAAAAAGAGACAAAAGTTATAAACAGCTGAAACAGGGTTTCACTTTTCCCAACTGCATACAAAACACGATTAGTAATTCATCTAAGCAAAGTTGAGGCAACTTTAAGTAAACAACTAAGAGAATATCAAAGGTCGCCTCGTAAGGTGAAGATATGTAAAAAAACAGCGTGTTGATCTAAAATAAATAGTTCACCGCAAAATTGTAAACGGTATAGCAATTGCAGTTTTATTTAGTTACTGCAAAAAACCTTTGTCTGTGTAACTAGAGAAACATCGCCTAAAACTGCCAGAGAATACAGAGTTAAAGCAAAATTAGCGGACGTATGTGAAGCCCTAACAAATAACACTCTAATGTAACATATGTATGAGAAATATCTTGTTTATTTCAGTTATAACCTGGTGGGAAGCAAGGCGGTGGTTTATCACACTTACCGTTGAGGTACGTACTAGATAAAATCCTAATAATCTGGAGTTCAGAACACGAATATCACATAATGACAACATTTCCAAGAAGTAAACCAAATTGATCTAAGGTATGCACTCTTGCTCTTGCAGATGACATTGTGTTACTTTTAACGAACTAAATTATTGCATTCATTCAATTAAGTGTTTTGGAAAGAATGTCTAACAAAAATGACTTAGCGTCTCAGCTGAAAAAAAGTTAATGTAAATATGAAAAAAGCACTTTGTGAAAGCAGAAACAAGAAAAGTTGAAAAGATTAGAAAGTTAAAGTACCATAAAGAAATAAAAACAGTGAATTTCATAGATCTGCAACGAATGAAGATTCGGTAAAATATATAGAGAGTATGGTTAGATTAAAAACATCTACTATGAGAAACTTACCTTTAGGAACATGAAACCATGTGAGTGTAACGCTTAATTTCGAATGGCATGTTTCAGTGCAAATAAATGCTTAACAATGAAGTACAATTTAGATAGACTGAATACACCAGCAAGAAGAATTAGAAGACAAATAATGAGTGTCGTACAAAGGACGATCAGAAAATTAGCGGAAATGAATACATTTTCAGAAAATCCAGGAAATATCAAATGTAATAGCAAAACGGGGGTTAGTCTTAGAAAATCTTTGAAAAATAAGTAGGAACAGATTAACACGATTACGATGTTGCACCTCACAAAATACTTGAATGTCTCTAAGAAAGATGTTATCAACAGCCTGAATCAAACAGGTCAAGATAGTTCTGGGAAGAAGTAATATATAAGAAATAGAAAAAAATAAAGAAATTCCGTCAGGGAAAAAAGATACTAAAATCAAGAGCGTTTTAGTACAAGAAAACCAAGAAAACAAGACTGTTGTGGAAGTAAGAAAGAAAACAACGTGCAGAAAAGCTGCGAGTATTTTAGGAGAACGGGAAACAACCCAGAATGAAGACGAACTGAACCAGTAATGCGATTCTAGTTCAGTACGGACTGAACCTTAGTGTAAACACTAACTCTGTTGCTCACATCGCCCTGAAATTTTTTGCTCACATTCTGATCACAGAAGCAGCAAAGAGATAGGTCGGACAGGGATTCGAATCCTCCCGCTCACTAATAAGGACTATGATAAGAATCACAGTTCTGCTTCGCTTTGCTTCCAAAAAACTATAATTGCTCATGAAAACATTTGCAGGTATCATAATTAAACATTTTCAGTTTTCTGCTGGGGTTAATTACTTATAAAACACAGAATCAATCAGCTGTGCAGGTAGCGAAAAGTGATTGCTTAAACTTCACGGAAGAAGCGGACGATGTTGAGTTACTTGTACCGACTTTAAAAAACAACTCAGTCAGTGACCTTTTGATGCGTGATTAACGATGAGAACGAACCTCAGGTTCAACAACATTTTTCACACGGACGAGTGTTGACATGTCTGCCACAGAGTGAGGAGAATGTATTAACAGTGGCTACGACGAACATGCAACTGCTCTTCGGGAACTTTGTCGCTGTACGTGTTGCTGTGTCAAAGAACGGGCATTGCACTTGGAAGAGAAAGGCAGCACGTGAATGTTTTCTTAACCTGAGAATGACGCAATACTGTCACACTGCGACGACACACCTTCGCATTCACTGTATCACGGCTCCAGGCACGTTAATCGCCCCCCCCCCCCCCCCGAATAAAAAACCTTTATAAGTCTGTCATTTTTCCCACTATTCGAAGTAAACCTGTTCCTTATTTATTTGAAACAGCAAATAGGAAACCTCGAATATCAACATCGAATTATTTACTGGATTTACTCCAGTCTCAGTCTTCTTCTACAGTTTTCACCCTCTGCAGCTGTCCCTAGTACCATGGAAGTTATTGCCTGATGTCTTAACAGATGTGCTACTATCCTGTCCTCTCTTCTTGCCACAGTTCTCCATGTATTCCTTTCATATCCGATTCTGCGCAGAACATCGTCATTGCATACCTTATCAGTCCACCTAATTTTCGGCCTTCGTGTGTAGCACCACTTCTCAAATTCTTCGACGCACTTCTCTTCCAGTTTTCCCACTGTCCATGTTTCACTATCATACAATGCTATACTCAAAACGTACATTCTCAGGAATTTTCGGGAGGACGACGGTTCAATCCCGCGTCCGTCCATCCTGATTTAAGTTTTCCGTGATTTCCCTAAATCGCTCCAGGCAAATGCCGGGATGGTTCCTCTGAAAGGGCACGGCCGACTTCCTACCCCGTCCTTCCCTGATCCGACAAGACCGATGACCTCGCAGTTTGGTCTCTTCCCACAAACAACCCAACCCAACCCCCAGGAATTTCTTCCTCAAATAGAGACCTATTTTTGATACTAGTAGACTTCTCTTGGCCAGGTATGGTATTTTGGCAGTGCTAGTCTGCTTTTTTATCTCCTTGCTGCGTCCGTCAGGGATTATTTTGCTGCCTGTGTAGGAGATTTCCTTAAACGTCGTCTATTTCGAGATCATGAATCCTGATGTTAAGTTTCTCGCTGTTCTCATTTCTGCAACTTCTCACTACTTTCGTCTTTCTTCGATTTACTCTCAGTCCATATTCTGTACTCATTAGACTGTTCATTTCATTCAGAAAATCATGTAATTCTTCTTCACTTTCACTCTCGATATCAATGTCATCAGCATATCTTACCACAAATACCCTTTCAGCTTGAATTTCAGTTCCACTGTTGAACCTTAATTTTATTTCTGTCATTGCTTCTTCGATGCGAAAGACTACAAACCTGTCATACACCTTTTTTAATCCGACACCTTAGTTCTTGATCTTTCGCACTTGTTGTTCCCTGTTCGCTCTTGTACATACTGTAAATTACTCGATTTTCCCTATGGCTTATCCCTACTTGTTTGATTTGGAATATCTTGCACCGTTTTACATTGTCGAAAGCTTTTTCCAGGTGGACATATCCTATGAACGTTTCTTAATTTTTCTTCTGTCTTGCTTCCATTACCAACCGCAACGTCAGGATTGCCTCTCTTGTGCGTTTACCATTTAAAGCGAAACTGATCATCATATAATACATTCTCAATTTTCTTTTCCATTCTTCTGTATATTATTCTTGTCAGTAAATTGGTTGCATGTGCTTTTAAACTGATTACGCGATGATAGCTCTTGCACTGGTCAGCTCTTGCAACTGTCGGAAACACATGGATAACGTTTTTCCGAAAGTCAGATGGTGTATCGCCAGATTCATACGTTCTACACCAGAGTGAATAATCGTTTTATTGCCATTTTTTCTAATGGTTTTAGAAATTCTGATGGAATGTTATCAACCCTTTCTGCCTTATTTGATCTTCAGTCTTCCAAAGCTCTTCTAAATTCTGATTTTAATACTGGATCCCCTACGTTTTTCTTTCCAACTTACGTGATTGCCCTTTTTGTAGATGTCCATTTCTCTTCAGCTGAACTTCCTACTGAGCTACTCCTTATCGCAGTATCCATAGCTTCAGAAAACTTCAAGCTTATCACTTCATTCCTTAGTACACCCGTATCACGCTTCTTTGAGCGTTGATTCTCCCTGATTAGTTTTTTAAAACTCATCCTGGTCTTCATCACTACTAAACTGCGATATAAGTCTGTCTCCCGGCTACCCCTTACAATCCAATGTCTGATTTCGGAATCCCAGCCTTTCGCAAGTGTATCTCCTCCTCTTGTGATAGTTGAACAGAGTATTCGCTATTACTGGCTGAAATATATTGCAAAACTCAATTACACTTCTTCCTCTCTCATTCCTATTACCGAGCCCATATTCTCCCGTAACCCTTTCTTCTACTACTTCCTCTACTACTGCATTCCAGTTCCCCATGACTATTATATTTTCATCTCCCTTTACGTACTGAATTATATGTTCAGTATCCTCTTATACTTTCCCTATCTCTTCATCTTCAGCATGTGACGTCGGCATGTATACCTGAACTATCGTTGTCGGAGTTGGATTGCTGTCGATCCCGATGAGAAAAAACCTCTCATTGAACTGTTCATAGTAGATGAGTCTCTGCCCTACATACCTATTCTTAACGAATCCTACTCCCGTTACACCATTTTCTACTGCTGCTGGTATTAGCCGATACTCATCGGACTAGAAATCCTTGTCTTCTTTCCATTTCACTTCACTGATGTCTGTTATACTTAGACTGAGCTACCCTTTAGTTGGTTATTCAATCTATCCCCTTCTTGGTTGTCCCCTCCCATAGGTCCGAATGGGTGTTTAGTCCGGAGCCTGTTGCCAGTGGAGAGATCATCATGACACCTTTCCATTTGCTGGCCACATGTTCTCATATGATTCTTTTGTTCATTATATTTTCAGCCACTTTAATTTTATTTAATCGAATAAACTTTTTCTCTTTTAAACCTGTCCTTATTAAAACAGCAGAAAAGAGACATACTTTATGTGTTTTTAATGCAGTGGTTTCCATTGCCTTCTGCGGCCTCATGCCGTTGATCATTTCTGATTCTTCCGTCTTTTAGAGGAAGGCCAAGGGAGTGCCCTCAACCTCTGTCCCTCAACCTGTCTGAATGAGGGTGACTTCTTATGCCGGAAGTCTTCGGCCACCATTGATGATGATTTTTATTCAAAATTTAAGCGGTGGTGGTGTTCGAACCCGGGACCGAAGACGTTTTGATTACTAATCAGAGACGCTACCCTGTTTTTTCTAGATCTCTTCCGCTTCAGGGGTTATCTTTTTTCTCTTTCCGAGGGTGTCCGCAGTAGCCAGACGGCGAAACGTCCAGGTGGTCTTCTTGTTCATCGAGGGTTAAGCATGCTATAATTACCGTTGATACCTCACAACAGTCCACTCTGTCCTAAACCTTCAATCTCTTCTCACACCCGGTACACCCCATTGTTCTGGAAGATGCGTAGACAACGACCCCAAGTAATTCGCAAATAGCGAATCATACGACACCTTGCGAAGTAAAGCCGTGTCGTCACTCGTTAAGCAGTGCCAGAAATCTAACAACTCTCCAACACCCTCACTAAAAACACTATGACACTGTGGCATTATGCCAAGTAGCAGGGTAGTAAGTGACATCAGGATGAGTCAGTTCGGTACCCTCTACGGAATGAGACGTCCGTGACAGCAACAATGCCAAAATGCTGTGTGTGGCGACCCAACAGTCGGCAGCCGCATCACAAAAGAAACGGTGCATGTCGCTGTCGACAGCGGCGCATCTGGGCAGAGACAGTTCGCTGCAAGATGTATAGTGTATCAACGTTGCCGGATGGGGAAGTTTTCAGTCCTTATCACGTACCGCAACGCTTTCGCCGCTGTGGAGACGAAAGGCCAGTGTATGTTACTTCACACCCGCTTCCGGCCAACCTCAGGATGTCGGTGTTCAATCACATTAGCAGATAGTGTCTGTTGAAAGCAGCGCCAAGACGTCCTTGATTCCAGGCGCCAGCGTAGTTGGCAGGACATCCAACAGATAACTCACGTCGTCCATGTAGGTGCCAATGTGAGGTAGTGGTGGCACATTATATCCGACAGTAATCGGTGGCCTCAGGGATTCAGGAGCCACCTCCTCGGTCAGTGTGCCAGTGAGGGTGTACTTGTCCGAAACACGTAGGTGGGGCAACGTCCGCAGGGAGAGAGAGCACGCCCTATTTTACACGTTTATCATTCCAGTGCTGTTCGCATGTGTGGGTAAGGTCTGTGTTTCAAACAGCTCTTGAACACCCTAACATCGCTGACGAATTGGTCAACAGCCGCCGGGATCTTGGCAGCCACTGTAGCGGGCAGCGGGAGAACGTGTGTGTAATGATTAAGTTTCGGGCGAGGTAATCTTTCACAAGCGTTCGAAAGCTGTGGAGACGAACTAGGGTGCGGATAATATTAAGTAGTCTGCGATACGCAGCTGCTGCTGTACGCAGTGTGTACGCTGTGTGAAGGTCACTCCAAAACATTTAACGGCTGGGGCCTTGATAGTGGGCACCGGAGTACTGATGGACATTCCTCTGGCCACGTCCATGTAGTGCGATTTCTGCAGGTTGACACGGCTGCCGTCCACCTCGCAGTAGCGCTGGTCGCCGTAAATAAGTCTTCTGCCGACCTCGTCAACAAATTTACATCGTCCACGTGGGCACAACACTTACATGCACATTGCAGAGGCGAAAGCCCTCCAAACGCTGTCGTGGACCATGAACTGCAGGCCCGAGGGTGACGGCGAAGAGACTAGCTAACGGAAGGCAACCTTGTCGCACCGAGCGCTCTATAGTAAATGCTGGCCAGCGGTAAGAATTGTGCAGCACCGTGAAAGGGGCGGCGCGGATGAGGCGGAGAATAATACCGACCGATAGCAGGGACAGATCTGTCTTCTGTAAGACAGTCTGCAAGAAACCGTGCTCAGCTCGCTCGGCTCCTTCTAAATGACACGCCTGCACGAGCGCCGCCACATCTGTAAAAGAGCTTAACGCTGTATGTACCTACTGCCACCTCCCAGACATGTTTGGTGGGCGTGATTGGCATCCATGAAAGTAGCGAGAGACGAGTATGAAGTCTCATGCGAACAGCTTATAATCCGAATTCACTAACGGTTGTGGGCGGAACTCTAGCTGTCTGTCTGCACTTTCTGTTTGGTTTTGGCACGGGAATTACTATGACCTTCAAACATTTGGAACGGGGGCGGGGGGGGGGGGGGGAGAGGGGGGAGGGGGGGAAGGGGGGGAGGGCGGGGGGTAGCATCCAAAAGTCCGGATCCAGATCCAGGAGTTCGCAGTACATCACTGGCCAAACTTCCCCATCAGGTCAGAAAAGGTGCTATAATATAATAAAATTCAAGCTGAAGACCATCACCTCCAGAGGATTTGTTTGTCGCCCCCCGCAACAGGGTGACGTACAGTTTTTTCCACTGTGACGGCCTCCAAGAGTGTGTCGTCTCCTTGCTCCCTTCACGAAGGTGGCAGGTCGTTCAGGACGTCATTGTCAGGCCATTGATTGGCCAGATAGAGAGCACGGTAGTAATCAGTGATGACACGGGAGATGGCGGTCTGTGTTTTCTCACGTTGTCTGTCTACCGCAATAACTGCCCATAATGACTCGCCTCCTACGGTGTCCCTGTTCCGTAACGACGTCATAGAGAGAAGCACGTTCATCTCGGACGGACTCTTGCAGCCTCACTCGAACCCGCATGCCTTGCAACCTGGCCGCCGTGATCTGTAGGAGCCACACCCGTGTCCAATGAACGACCGTGTTGCTTTCCGGCGAAGGTTGTTGTGCCGCTAGTTCCCTCAAGACCGTATCCTAACACTCGCAGTCCTGTCTCGCTCATACACCATGAGTGTGTGACGAATAGTTGGTTTGGCGCAATGCGTGCACCACTCTATCGCGTAATCATAGGTATGTCATCAACGTTATTTGTGCCAGGTGTCAGTGACGGCTAGACGGCAGGCCTCTTCTCAGAGAATGTTGACGTTAAGAGTGGATGGTCCTCCACTACGGCTCGTCTGTTGTTTGGCAGGGTCAGGGCGCATATGAAGGCATGATGTTCGATGAACGCGGTGGGCCACAGCTCGGCACCAAGAGTCGCTGCTCGAAGATCTCGGGAAACGTCAATCCTCGTCGAGTCATTGCTTATGTACATATATCTGGTCGTTCACCGTGGATGATTGTCCATGTATGTGCAAAGCCAAGTCCCTGACCATTATATGAAACGCTGGACTTGGGAATTGGTGAGGGACCTGATCCGCAGGGCATAAGACGCTGTTAAAGTCCCTGCCCACCATTATAGTTCTCTGGAGCACCGTGAAACAATGAAACCACCTCAGTACAGTTATTTCAGATGGAATGTACAGAATCGCAAGGTAGACCACACCAGTGGCGAGCACAGTTCCTCATGCTGATGGCAAATATTGAATATCCGTTCTTCTGTGCCACAGTGTATTGGTGTGGTCATAACACTATCACCTTTGGCAGTTGGGTTGCTGTACGAAATGTATCTATAAACACCCAGGCGCAAATCAGCCCGTACCTCTTGAAGAAACACTATATAAATGTCTGCCACCTGAATTAGGTCCTTTAACAGCTGAGTTTTGATCGTGGAACTAATGCTGTCGACATTGTCTGTACTTATCCGATGCGCCGGGGATGTTAGATAGTGTGGTGACATATCCTGCAATTGTTTGGACCACTATGTGCCATGTTGTCCGACTGACCATCCCTGTCACTGGCAACATGCATATTAGTGATTGGCTGAGACAAGATGCCCGTGCGATTAACCGCCGACCACGGGCAACAGGTAGTCGCTCGAGTCTAACATCATTCTTTCCGTCTCAGACGCCCAATCACTAAGGTCGAGGTGCAGTACATTAAGCGACGGGTGACGTTCATCTGATGTCTTAGCCGCATCATCGCCGGGGAGCCTGTCAGTGGACTGAGCACAGTCAAACTGTTATTTTCCTTGTGCAGTCGTTGCCAGCAGCGAACCACGAACTGCTGGAGCGGAGTCCACAGCCCGGATCGCAGAGGGATTGTCCTCATATTCCTGGAACGTGTCACTATCTTGCGAAGCGTTTTCTGTGGACAACCTCCTATTCTTCCTTCGTTTGGGCGACTTACGCTTGTGGAAACGCGTGTCTGCATTTTGTGGATCATTACGAACAGGGGCAGCTCCCGCATCTCCTTGTCCGAGCTCGAATCGACGTTCACGCGGATGAAGCGCTGACGAGGTCGCTGCTGCTAAGCGTGTCGTCGGTTCCGAAGCAGGCCGTGGCGTCTTGGGAACGGAAACCGAGCCCCCATGTTTCGGTAACTGGAAGGGAGCAAGGTCCGCGTTCGTCATTATCGTCGGTGCCTCAGCGTAATAGGCAGCGTCGTCGATTGTGAAGTAGGCGTCGTGTTAGCACGAGGTATCTGGACAAGGCATCACTGCAGGCGTTTGGAGCGAACATGCCTCCGCTGCCCCACCTCCAACTAGTTCGACTGACAGCCACCAACCGTCACATACAGTTGTGTGCAGTTCCGTTCGCACCTGACGCACTCCTCTCGGAGCAGACGTCTCAAACTTGAGCCACTTTTCTTCCACAGGACTTAATATCTCCCCCGTAGGGGGGCAGTGCGTCCACCAAAAGCGTGGCCGGAACTTCAAATGGCAGTTCGAAGATTCGTATGTTCTGAACGCCGAGTCCAGCACGGTCGACAGCCACTAGGCCCACATTGCCGTCTGAATGGTGGAAATAATATTCATCGGTGGGATGGTGAATAAGCCGTTCGGATCCTGCTTCGATAAATTTCAGGTGAATCGTGCTGGAGACGATCGAGATATGTATTCCGAGGAGTTCCCGTGGATCGACGTGCATTACTTCACGCGGAAATCGCTCTACTTCGTGTGCCTTAGGTCGTGCGTACTGGGCGTGGAACGTTAATTTCATCGTGGCGTTTCTGTACGAAAGCGCCATCGTCGGTGAAGGTGATCTGTTGACACTACGGTACCAGCGCGAGTAAACAACGGCCCGCTCGCGGAGCGCCACGCAGAGCCCCGCGCACGTCGGCTTGGCAGTACGGCTGAGAGCCGTCTGTTCGAGACAGCGGGCCCATTACAGAACCATTAACATCTTTTTTCTGTAGAAAGAAAAATAAACAACGTAAGACTAGTGGATAGCTCGTTGAGAATCTGAACTCCTGGGCCGTATAAGTATTAGTACGCACTTCTTTTATAACACCAGAAATTCGAACCGGCCACTATTAGCTCGTGCGAAACTCACTAGGCTATGTCAGCAACCTCGACTATCGAGAACAACGTGGTTCTTGCATTTCAGACGACAATATAGTTGAGGTATAGTCAGAGAACTACTCATGAGTGTTGTGTGCCTGGTAGAATAATTTAAGGGTGTCATTCGTTAGCACTATTGTGCGAGACGGTGCTGCTGTGAAAACAGTGATCTCACAATTGTGAAGAACGGGAGTGAAATCGCGGTCCGTCCGTCTGGACTGAGGTTTTCAGTCGTTCCCATAAACCACTCAAGGAGAATGCAAGGATGGCTTCTTTTAAAACTCTAGACCAGTTTACTTCTAAAAAGTTGACAAATTTGAGCTTATGCTCCGTCTCCAATGATTTTGTCATTGACTGAACGTTAAACCTAGCCATTCTTTCGTTCAGATTCTCTAACGGTATGGTGGACTTACTAGTCTAACACTCATCATAGATGAGCACCTTGAGTTTCGAGGTCTATTGAGGCTACTTGAATCCAAGACGTAAGGGTCACAAGGATAGTTTTTATCAAGTTTGAGCGGAGAAAGAACTTTTTGTTCTGAGCATACCGAAATGAAGAAAGAAAGAGTCGTACGACACTGCTAGATACAAAGAGCCCGGCGGGTAGTTTCCGCCGTCTTGTGCGAAAGGAGTATCTTCCTTCGCAATCTAACAGTAGTTTCCTCGCGATGCTTCAGAGGTTTGTCTTAACTTCACGTGTTGGGTGTCGATGGCGAATGGGCGTGCTTTCAGTGTGGTGGCATATTTGTATTGTATCTTCTGGTAAACCTTGCGGGATGTGAGGTCGTGGTCCATGAAACTCTTCAGCTCCTGACGTTTCGTCCAGTGCTTCGCTGGACATCTTCAGAGGGGTGTTTCTCCTCCGGTGAGTCTTGTCGGCAAGACTCACCGGAGGAGAAACACCCCTCTGAAGATGTCCAGCGAAGCACTGGACGAAACGTCAGGAGCTGAAGAGTTTCATGGACCACGACCTCACATCCCGCAAGGTTTACCAGAAGATATTTCATCCGGTCGTGAAAGCCTTCATACTATGATATTTGTATTGTACCATGATAAGAAGGGAGAGGGTGAATCCCCGTGCCGTCACATAAACTATTCCTCTCGAATAGCACCAAGCAGGCGTCCTCATCAGACGGACGGACCACCGTTAGCGGTTTAATATGTCCTCACTCCATGTCACATTGCTGAGAAATTTAATTCAGGAAAGTGGAGAGTAGGAACTTTACCCGACGACATCACCTACCCATGTCAGCCGAACACTGTCGATGTGAATGTCTTCCACCACCACGCTTCGAACCGGATTCTTTCGAGTCGAGCACCACCGCACAGCAGTCCATGAAGGCCCAAAGGTACCGACCGGCCGCCGTGTCATCGTCATCGCACAGGTGTCACTGGATGCGGATATGGAGGGGCATGTGGTCAGCACACCGCTCTCCCGACCGTATGTCAGTTTCCGAGACCGGAGCCGCTACTTCTCAATCAAGTAGCTCCTGAGTTTGCCTCACAAGGGCTGAGTGCACCCCGCTTGCCAACAGCGCTCGGCAGACCGGATGGTTACCCATCCAAGTGCTAGCCGAGCCTGACACCGCTTAGCTTCGGTGATCTGACGGGAACCGGTGTTACCACTGCGGCCGTTGGCACGCAAGTCACCTAACTCCCGCAAATTCCGGGGAGGGGGGGGGGGCGATGAGTTCTGACGCCACGTTAAATCTTAGCCCAGATATTTTCTATCGAGTTCAGATCTGGTGACTTGGGAGGGTCTTCACATCAACTGGAACTCCTCGAACCACTCCATCACACTCCTCACCTTGTGACATGGCGCATTATCTTGTTGATAAATGCCACTGCTGACGGGAAACATAATCCCCACGAAAGGGTGCACAAGGTCTGCAGCTAGTGTACGATATCTCTTGGCAATCATGGTGCCTTGTACGAGCTCCACTGGACCCATCGATGCCCACGTGAATGTTCCCCAGAGCCGCCGTCAGCTTGTCTGCGTCCCACAGTACAGGTGTTAAGGAGCTGCTCCCCTACAAGACGACGGATTACCGCCCTCCCATCGGCATGATATAAAGGGTATTAGGATTCATCAGACCATGCAACGAGCTGCCACTACCCCAACATCCAGTGCCGATGGTCGTATGTCCATTTCAATCGTGGTTGCTGATGTCGTGCTGTTAACATTGGCACAGGCATGGGTCGTCGACTGCGGAGGTTCGTCGTTAGGAATGTTCGGTGCACTGTGTGTCCAGACACACTTGTACTCTGCCCAGCATTAAAGTCCGGTATTTGTTCCGCCACAGTTCGCCGCCTGTCCTGTTTACCAGTCTGCCCAGCCTACGACGTCCGACATCTGTGATGAGGGATGGCCGCCCAACCCCATGACGTCTGTACGTGGTTTCGCCACGTGTTGAAGACATTGAAGACACTCACCATGGCCATCCTCGAACACCCGACAAGTCGTACAGTTTCCAAAATGCTCTTGCCGAGCATGCGGGCCATCCCCGTCTGCCCTCGGTCAAACTCAGAGAGATCGCGCGCCTTCCCCTTTCTACACAGAGAGAACACGGTCACTGATACTTCATGCAACTTGCCTGAGTCTGACTAGCAGTCATTCCTCACCAGGTGACGCTCCTATCGTGTGGACGGGTTTATGTCGATAGCAGGTCGGTAGTAATAATGCTCTGGCTGATCAGTGTATGTGTATAATGAATGAATTCTCTCAATATTAGAAACAGTCTCTTTTACCAAGCTTTGGACGTTATTACACGTACAGTCTGCTTAACTGGCGATGGTGGAAGCAAAGAGCCAATTCTATGGTAAATTTGACATTGAACCGTAAAAATACGTAGAAAAACCTGTACTTTTGACTTCTGCAACCACACCAATTGAAGACTTCTGAAAGCATGTATTTTATTTCTAATTATATTAAAAATCACCTCAGTTCATTAGCTTCGCACAGAAATAGAGTGAGATTTTTCAACCAGAGCAACATGTACAATCTGTTCTTTCCTTCCATTTCAACGCTCTGCCGTGCCTACATTTTTGATCCATTCTGCCTAAGGCGACTATTCGAAGATTAACAGAACTAATTAGTGGATCACAATGAAATGCCGCTTCACTAAGACTCCCTCACGTTGTACATGTGAAGGTACGGCATCTCAATATGTCGTCCACCCTTTAAATGATGAGGTCGTTGTGAGTCTTCAAGCGTTCGGGAAGGTGTAAGAGACAAGTGACACAGCGTTAAATATGTGACGGGCTCTTACGGCCGCATGACGTTCTGCATGTAAGGTCCGGTGGATGTGAGATTCCTCCGAGGTTTGTGGCGTTCGAGTAACTAACGCCATAGTAATAATGCCAAATATCGTTCTCGGCCTTACCATCAGCTTCTGTTGTATTTCCACAATACCGCTCCAGCTATGCCAGTTGGTGTAGCAACTCAATATCATAAACCGTGCGCAGAACAACACTGCACATGCACTGGCACGGAATAATCTGTAACAACTAAGAGTCGCTGACTATCGCGTCAGCGTCGTCTGTATCCCACTCACGTACACCATATTTAAAACTGTTAGTAATACTGTTTCTGGGGGTTCATGCTGTCTCCACACCGAATCTGGTCGGAATCGGTTCAACGGTAGAGTGATATAACGTAAGTTAGCAGCGCAGAGTGGCCGCTCGGTTAGAGGCGCCATTTCACGGATTGCACGGCCCCTCCCGCTGGAGGTTCGAGTTCTACCTCGGGCGTGGGTGTGTGTATCGTCCTTAATGTAAGTTGGTTTAAGTATAGTGTAAGTCTAGGGACCGGCGACCTCAGTAGTTTGGTCCCTTAGCAATTCACTCACATTTGAACTAAGTTACTTTCGCATTTAATTATTTATTTATTTAACCTGATCACATTAAGGCCATCAGGCCCTCTCTTACATCGGACCAGTGTCCACACGTGCAGCATTTCACACATCAGAGTTACATCACGACAATAGTTTAAATAAGAAAATTAGATTACTCTAGTGACAATATGAATAAAGAGTAGTGACTAAGACCTAATAAAGTAAATGCTGGCAGTATTTTTACAACAGATTATGATAAAAGCAATAATAATAACAGTAACAAAAATCGAATAATAATGATAAACATGAGAAAACTTGTCAATAGTAATGAAGATTTGTGCAGATGTACATTAATATCTTGGTGTGTAAAGTAGATGTTTACTAGTATAGCGGTATTAGTATGGAAGTACGGATTAAACACGTTGAGATCTGTATAAACATTCTGTTGATTACTTTAAATCATACTTCGTAGAACACATAAACCAATAAAAGCGTTTTCACAGACATCATAAAGCTCAAAAGTGAAATAGTAAATAGCTTTTTCAAAGAATAAAGACTTTCGCTAATTCTCGTAGTATTCTTTAGAGCAATGAATGTCTTCTATTACACACTTTATCAAGTTACCTATGTTTTTCCTCAGGGTTCAAGATTCAGGGTTCACACTAAATTTCGTCGAAATCGGTTTTGCGGTTTAATCGTGAATGCGTAACTAACAGTGTGAATATTGCCTACGTTTACTAGCAAAAAATGGTTCAAATGGCTCTGATCACTATGGGACTTAACATCTGAGGTCATCAGTCCCCTTGAACTTAGAGCTACTTAAACCTAACTAACCTAAGGACATCACACACATCCATGCCCGAGGCAGGATTCGAACCTGCGACCGCAGCAGTCGCGCGGTTCCGGACTGAGCGCCTAGAACCGCTAGACCACCGCGGCCGGCAGGAAAGGGAGGTAATGACAGTGGCACGTAAAGTGCCCTCCGCCACACACCGTTGGGTGGCTTGCGGAGTATAAATGTAGATGTAGATGTAGATGTATAGATGGAATCTCATAGGTCTGCAAGGAAAAGACTAGAACTTCTGAAGGAAACCGCAGAGAAGCCAAGTCTACAAATATCGTTTGAAAAGATAGAATACATGAGCACTGAATGAAACTCAGCAACGGTATTGGTTCAGATGGTTCAAATGGCTCTGAGCACTATAAGACTTAACATCTGTGGTCATCAGTCCCCTGGAACTTAGAACTACTTAAACCTAACAAACCTAAGGACATCACACACACCCAGTCATCACGAAGCAGAGAAAGCAACGGTTTTAAAACCAAGAATGAGAACATCAGGAAAAGAAACAACTTTAAATGTTAGAGGGAAAATATAAACACACAAGCCAAAAATCAGCAATTAAAATCAGATCTGAAAAAAAAATGAAAACAGCATACTTGAAAGTGAGAAATCTGTACGATAAGAAATGTTTCTCTAAATATGGTAAATTAGGGGATTACGATACACTTGTAAAAGGAGAAGTCGTCTATTGGCTGGAAACACCACTTTTATCTGGATGCAAAATGGCGACAGAAAATTCGGAAAATACAGAAAGAAAAATCCTACGAAAAATGTTAGGACCAATCACGAACAAAGACGGCAATTAGGTTTTGAGACTAAATAAGGAAATATACTCATTCTGTCCTAAAATAAGATAAGAGCTCGGAAAAGACGCGGACTGCTATAGGTAATGAATTAAGACGCTTAACAGAGAAGATTCAGAAACAGGAAAAGAGACAAAGAAAACGGGTAGGGATTTAAAAAAAAGATTTGAAAGAAAAACAGACTGAACAGGAGATCTTACTCAGTAGAGACAAATTCAGTTTAGAAGTTAAGAAATTCAAAGGTTTTCGGAAAGCTAAAACAAACAGAAAAACAACTGGTGTCAAATGACCAGATGAGAGGAAAAGAGACGAGTCTGGAAAAACGAAATAATTTTAGAGGATCACAGAAAAGAGAAACAAATAGTTACCTTGACGAGACCCTCAGTTGATCTGTTACGAAACAAAAATAATGATGAGAATTTTAATTAGTACCCAAATATTTTGTTTACATTTCTTTTCAGTTAGCGGTTTTCAGATCGATTTGATATTGAGTACCTCTACGTTATACATGGTAAAATTTACGTCAACGCAGAACACCGCTACAATAAAGGAAGTATATAATAGGAAAGGCGATGGATTTCGTTCCAAAAGATTGGGGCCGAATGATATCTCACCCTTATTCAGTTGAGTTAAATGGCACTTTCCCTACCTCAATGATGACGCTCAAACGGTTCTTTAGCAACATACTTGGTAAGGGTTACTTGCGTTGAGAAAGAAAAACAAAAATAATCATGGCTTATTAAACACTGTAATGAACCATTTGTGACCTTTTTCACAGACAACCCTAATATTTATTTAATGTGACTAGTTTAGTGCGTTCAGGCCATGTCTTGCATAGGAACTAGGGCTCCTCACAGTCATGAGTTTCCAAATATCAGGTTGTTTAATGTTGTAAATAGAAGTAATATTGGCAGTAGTACTGAAAACTAATAATAAAATCCTATCAAGTAAAGAGGTTACCGATTATCAATTTCACACAAACTGCTTCATATCAAAGGCTAATTTCTGACTTGACCTATTACGTGTACAAAAGTTTGCAAACCTTGTAGTTATTGTACTTTTTTAACAATATTGTTGAAGTTCTAACAGATCTCACAATAGATCATTTACGGAATCACGCCGATTAATGCAAGTGAAAAAGATATTTCAGCTGTCTTCTTCACCACTTGCACGCACCGGGGATGGAGTAAGACGGATGTGGCGCACATGTTTCTCTAAGTAGCCGGAAGCGTAACTCAGCCTAGCGGCGCAGTTTCTAAACCACTGTGAACATTGACAGTTACCGTATCAGAGACGCACTAGTACTGATAAATATGTTTGCATGTAAGCTGTTGCCCTACATTTGAAGGACTCCTGACATTCTTTGTTTCGCACTATCCTGGGTGTAGTTCCAGTTCTTCGTTGGAAGACGGTAACTGGGATTCCATAGAGAGAACACTAAGGTGACAAAAAGTCATGGCATAGCAATATGCACATCTACAGATGACGGTAGTATCGCTTACACAAGGTATGAGAGGGCAGTGTATTGGCAGAGCTTATGGCCACCAGATGGGACTTCAAACTTGGACGCATGGGACATTCCACTTCGGAAATAGTTAAGGAGTTTAGTATTCCGAGATGCACAGTGTCAAGAGTGTGCCGAGAATATCAAATTTCAGGCATTAGCTCTCACCGCGGACAACACAGGGGCCGACAGGTTTCACTTAAAGATTGAGAACAGTGGGTTTTTGTGTAGATTTACCAGTACTAACAGGCAAGCAACAATGCATGAAATAATCGCGGAAATCAATGTGGGACGCACGACGAATGTATCCGTTAGGATACTGCGGCCAAATTTGGCGTCAATGGGCTATGGCAGCAGACGACCGACGCGATAACCTTTTCTAACAGCACGACATCGCCTGCAGCGCCTCTACTGGGCTCCTGGTCATATCGGTGGGACGCTAGACGACTGGAAAATCGTGGTCTGGTCAGATCAGTCCCGATTTCAGCTGGTAATAGCTGACGGTAAGGTTCGAGTGTGACGCACACCCCACGGAGCCATGGACCCAAGTTGTCAACAGGGCACTGAGCAAGCTGGTGGTGGCTCCATAATGGTGTGGGTTGGGTTTACGTGGAATGGTCTGATTTCTCTGGTCCACCTGAACCGATCAGTGACTGGAATGGCTATATTCGGCTACTTGGAGACCATTTGCATTCGTGGACTTCATTTTCCTGAACAACTATGTTACCAGACCACAGTTATCCGCGACTGGTTTGAAGAACGTTCTAATCAGTTCGAGTGAATGGTTTGATCACTCAGAGCGCCCACCATTAATCCCGTCGAACATTTATGGAATATCATCGAAAGATCAGTTCGTGCGCAACATCCTGCACCGGCAACACTTTAGCAATTATGGACGGCTTTAGAGGCACCATGGCTTATTATGTCTGCAGGGAACTTCTAAATACTTGTTGAGTCCATGCCACATAGAGTTGTTGCAGTACGCTGGGAAAAAGGAGGTCCGGCACGGTAGATGAAGGTAACATATGACTTTTGTCACCCTAGTGTAAATTCTCCACGACCAAAACATCGTCCATTTCGTTTCCCTTTGTGCTGCAGTGCATTTTTATGCTGCAACGGCGACCTTGTGTGATAGTCGTGGAATAATCAAGCAATAGAAAATCCAGGATGGATTGTAACAAATGAATGAAAAGGATAGTTGCTGCTCACCAAATAGTGGAGATGCTGAGTCGCAGAATGGCACAACATAAAGACTGTCGGAAAGTTAGCTTTCAGTCTACAACGACTTTGTTTTCTGCGACTCAGCATCTTTGCTATATGGCGAGTAGCAACAGTAACCGATAAACCGCATGACGTACGCAAAGAAATATTTTTTTCTCATGCTGTATAAATGTTTCAGGAAAGTAATTCTGATCTTAAAACCGGTAATAAGGTGCTCACGTCTTCCACTTGCTAATTGATATGTTGGGGACCCTCTAGAACAGGGAGGCATACGGTTCGCTGCAGGCACTTCTTTCTCCTTCTTTGCTTAGCGACGCATCGCTATGTGTGAGTCTGACGCTTCTCCTTCTGAAGAGATGCTTATTAATTTTGTGAATTAATGTTAATAGTTCTGTGACGGTAGGGGGCAAGAGATAGACGAGCTGGAGGAGAATCAGGGAGAGACGTAGTATGGATAGCAAGATTAGAACTCGTTCACTAAAGATCAGTCTCTAGCGTAAAGCAGCGTTCGTGGTCTACGTTTATTCCTTGCATTTACTGAACATGGCGCATGCACTTGAGTAAGTGCGAGAAAGCTGTGAAAAGGGGTTTCAACTTACTGGAATGATGTGTCTCATTGCCGCAAGCTATATTCCGTGCGATGCTCACGCACGTTGACATTCTGGCTGAATGCTAGTGTTTCTCATTCATTTAAATGGAAATTTGCCTCGTGTTACCAGCTCAGGTGAATTCCACGAGGACTGCTAGAGAGCGAGAAGGTCATAGATGTAGGCGGGAACATTGCCAACCGCCTTATGCGTTGCTGGGCTGTAAACAGTTGCATTGGAAGCTATCGTATATCTGAGAATCACTTTGCAAATGAGGCAATTCGGGAGAGGTAATGTGAAGCGCGCATTAAGTTACTGGCTACGGAGAATCGCTTCAGATTGTAGGTGCAGATGCAGGCAAATGGAATACAGGACAGAAGTCACGATGACCTTGTGATCACAATCGGAACATGGAAGTAACTAGGCAGGTGTCAATTTAAGTGATCCGTGGTTCCTTCCGTTGTACATCATCGCTTCTACTCTGTCGAAATTGTTGATCTCAGTGCGGGGAAATGCAGAGCGTGTCGAGAACGATGCAATGGATGCTGAGTAAACGCCACTGAACGCACGTGAGCGCGAACCAAAATAATCACTGTGACTTCTTTAGAAAGAAAAATAGACTCATTCTCTCACTGTCTCTACTCAGTGTAAGTATACAGCCGTTGCTGTCTTTGTAGTCCTCAGTTCGAAGACAGGTTTGAAGCAGCACTCCAAGGTGGCCTGTCCTGTACACGGCCATTCATCTCCAGATACCTACAAATTTCTTTCATAATTGTGTTTCCTTTCTCCCCGATCTGATTCATTGCGTCTTCTCCAGCTGTCATTTTTACCCCTCAAATCTTCAGAATTTTTCTGTAGCACCACATTTCGAAATCGTCAGTTGTCTGATTCTCTGTACTGTTCACCACCAACAGTTTGCTTCCGTATGACGCTACACTCCGGAGAAGTACTTTTTGAAAAGACCTGCTAATACTTAAATTTAAAATCGATGTTCACACACCAGGCGGTTTTAACTAACGTGCAGCTGCTGACGGGGGTCCAGTGGGGGCTGTATTTACTGTATGGCAGTGAAACTTGGTACTTATGTTAATGTCTTAATGTGGTACCAGTCTACGCTGGAAAAAAAATAGTTCGAATTTTGGCCACCAGATGCAAATCTGACGCTATACAGAATCGCGTCGACATTAATAATAAAACCAGCATTATGCCTCTCTCACTTGTTTGACCCTTACTGCTCACGTCCCCTTCCTAATTCACTACATATGAAAACTTTTCTATACATCTTTCTTCAAGAAAGATCAAACACTGGCACAGAAAGAAGTTTTTCGTTAATGCATCATAAATAGAGTGACACACGAAATAAGAATAGTGTAGATCTAATAAACGCAAAACTTCAGGTCAGTATAAATTTTGAATATAGTTGTAAGGAATTTCTGTTTTGTAAAAAGAGACTCACATTTACAGAAAGAGGCACAGTCTGTCGCCTAATACCAGAAAGCCTTCAATAATTGCCGGCCGAAGTGGCCGAGCGGTTCTTGGCGCTACAGTTTGGAACCGCGTGACCGCTACGGTCGCAGGTTCGAATCCTGCCTCGGGCATGGATGTGTGTGCTGTCCTTGGGTTAGTTAGGTTTAAGTAGTTCTAAGCTCTAGGGGACTCATGACCACAGCAGTTAAGTCCCATCGTGCTCAGAGCCATTTGAACCATTTGAACCTTCAATAATTAACTATAAGTGCGATCTGTGAAATGTTGAACCTCTGTTCTGGTTTTTTCTTTCTTTTTTGCTTTTGTAGGAATGTACGTAATTTGTGTTCTTAAACCAGTACGATTATTTACCATTCGTTATTCTGTATGATTAGTCAACTTTAGGCCCATTATTTTTTGCAATTATCTCTCACACTAATTTTTTTAGGTTCCACGTTAACACATTGTAATATCTACCAAATTTCGCTGCCATACAATGGTTACAGCCCACTCTGGATCACTGTGAGTAGCTGCACTCTAAATATAACCACCCGATACTTACCTTTTTCAGGAAAACTTTCTTGTCAGTCTATATTTTATATCCTCTTTATTTCTGCCAACATCAGTTATTTCGTTGCTCAAACATTAAAACTCGTCTACTACTTTTAAAGTCACGTTTCTTAATCGAATTCCTTCAGCGTCGCCTGATTTAAATTGCTACATGCCGTTGCTTATTCTTCCCTTTTGTTGGGGTTCATCTTACATGCTCCTTTCGCAATAATGTCTATTCACTACAACTGATCGTCCGTGTCCTTTTCATCTCTGATAAAATGCAATGTTATCTGTGCCGGAAGGTAGGAGACGAGGTACTGGCAGAAGTAAAGCTGTGAGGACGGCGCCTGAGTCGTCCTTGGGTAGCTCAGTTGGTCAGTTCGGCGCTAGCGGCCGTGCGAAGCGGAGGTCCGATACTTCCGCCTGTGCGGCGCGTGCGAGTGTTTGTTTACTTGTGGACTTAGTCTGCGCGCGGGCTAGTAACAACGATCATGGCGAACAAGTACAGGAAAACTACATTACGATTCAATTTCTGCAAAGACTACGAACGACCAAAGGCTGTAGCAGTGGAACGATTCATTCGAGAGGACGTCAAGATACCGCCAAACGATATTGTCGGAATTCACCTGTCCATCGTTAGTCCCACGGTGTATGTTAAGATGGTAAATGACGCGGCGTGTGAGAGAATTCTACAGGCGACAAAAGCGGGTCTCCGATTTTGCCATAGTGACGGGAATGTTGGCACGGTAACTGTAGAACATGCTGGTCTGGGTGTACGGACAATACGTGTGTTTGAGCTGCCATTTGAGCTCCCGGCTGACGAAGTTATCGAGGATTTTAAGCCATACGGCACGGTACATGGTCACACAGCAGAACGCTGGACACAATTCGCCACGTACCCCGTTCTTAACGGAGTGCGACAGATCACTATTGATCTTCAGAAACATGTACCGTCCTATCTGACAATTGGTGGTTGTCGGGCGGTGGTGATTTACGATGGTCAACCACGTACATGTTCTGGCTGTGGCCAGGAGGGACACCTCAGGTCGAACTGTATGCAATGGCGGATTACGCAACTGCCTTCAGATGTGCGGGAGCCGTCGCCAGCGATGACAGTACTACCGATCACCTATGCCAAGGCCCTCACTGCGTCCGCTGATGACCGAAAGGACACAGCCCCGGTGGAAGATCAAGATGGCACTCTCCGAAACCTTGTAGCAGACGTCGGGATGACAGAGGATGCTGCTCCATCGAGCATACAATCTACGGCGACAACATCAGATGAGACCGAACTCCCACCAAGCACACTGATAGTAAACGAAGCAGTTCCAGCCACTACGGATGCTGTTCCGTCTGGAACGCACTCTGTGACGACAACATCAGTTTCGACCGAACTCCCGCCGAGTACAACGATGGGACTCGAAACACTTCCTGTTCCTACGGATGCTTTTCTGTCGGGCAGCCGTGATTCCTTACAATCTGAGGACACGGAAGGAAGATCACGCAAACAACGTTCCCCGAAAAGGAGGAAACGGCGTCGTCGCACGACATCTCCTAGGGATGACTCCCCTTGCCCCGACGACGATGTGCCTGTGGACCAAGACGACACAACAGCCTCTACGAAACAGGATGAGGCAATGGAAACTGTTCGATCAGACCCGCAGCGGTCTGTCACATTGACGGTACCGGGACGTGGTGATGCTGAAGAGGAATCACAACCAGTTGGCTCTCCAGACGCAGATGATGTGGCAATGGACACGAATATATCACTGCCTGCAAAGATGTGGTATGACGATATTGAGGAGGCGCCGGACGTCATACAGAGGCAGCCGGCACTCACGAAGACAGTCTAATAATTGCTGAAGGTGAAGGGAGAGGGGCGAGAGAACGTCTTTTAACTCAGCCCCTGCGCCGATGCAGGGAGATGTTGCGCGTCGACAGAGTGGGATTCAACGCCATGTGAACCGTATTGCGACATTAAATATAAATGACGTGCGTTCACCGGCCAAAATACACCTACTGAAGGAAGCGATTTGGGCATCTGATGTAGATATTGCTTTGCTGCAGGAAGTCCACATAGCTGCACTCCCATACATCGCAGGCTACCAATCCTATTCGTCACATGGAGATCACAATGGGAGTGGGGTGGCAGTTTACGTGCGGGATGGCTTCCCAGTGGAAAACGTGTGTTACCTTCCGTCGGCCAGGGGAATGGCTTTCACGACGTTTGGGACACGCATCATCAATCTTTATGCACCGTCGGGAAACAATCGGCGGCGGGAAAGGGCACGATTTTATGCAGAAGACATTGCCCCACTTTTCCATGGACGTTATGAATGTGTAATAATTGGTGGAGATTTCAACTGTGTTCTGAGCCAGAAAGACCAATGGCCGCAAGCAAACATCAGCCAGGAGTTGCGAATCGTTGTCAACGACCTTGTACTTGGTGACACGTGGGAATTACGACATGGAGATGCACCGGGATACACCTATGTGACAAGTCATTCGGCGAGCAGGTTAGATCGCATTTATATCTCGCGGGCTCATGCAAATGTTGTCCAGGACGCGGAACGCTGCCCATTGGCATTTTGAGATGACAGCGCTTACATCTGTACGGTGCTTCTTCCCCGTAGAGAGGTGTGGAACAGTAAGGCCCCGTGGAAATTAAACATTCAACATCTACATGATCCTGAATGCCGTCACCGGATCCTTGAGACATGGACGATGTGCGAGCGAAGGGTTGGAAGGTATGCGACGAAGCTTGATTGGTGGCTCACTTGTGCTAAACCGGCGCTTCGCCGTACGTTCATCTCATATAGCAGGGAGATGGCAGAATGGCGCCGCCGTACGACCGACTCTTATTTTGCAGCACTGCGCGACCTGGACGATGGTCCGCCGGGACAAGACGTCTGGATCGAACGCAAAGGATAAAAGCTAAACTAGTGGCTTTAGCTCGGAAACATCTTCAGGGAACCATGGTGCGCGCCAGATGTCACGATACGATAATGCACGAGATTCCTCCCATGCACCACGTCGTGAATGAACGAAAACACCGACGACGCGTTTTGGTACGGGAATTAATTACCCGCGAAGACCGAAGAGTGACGCGTCAAGCCGACATTGTCTCTGCATTCGGCGACCATTACCAACACATCTATCGGGAAGAAGCAGCCCCTGTCGATGACCTCGAACGTATAGCCACGTACGTCTCCCGTACACTGACGGTGGAAGCCGCGGGAACCTTACTGGAAGCCATTAGCTGTGAGGAAGTACATGATGCGATCGCAAAGGGTGCGTTGAATCGGTCCCCAGGCATTGATGGACTTCCTGCTGAATTTTATCGAGAATTTCGCAACGAAATGGCACCGCGATGGACGGAAATGTACAACGAGATGTTAAATTCCCATGCGCCTATTCCACCGGCTTTTATGGAAGGCCTCTTGGTGCCAGTACATAAACCGAAGCCAGGAATTACGGTCACACATTATCGCCCCATCACCCTGCTTAATGCCGACTATAAGATCTTTGCACGGTTGCTAGCGTCCCGATGTCGTATGTTAATTCGTAGCGTTCTCTCTCCAGAACAGACGACACCGGGTGGATCGGTGAATGTGCAAACCGCTACTGCCGAATGCCGTGATGTGATAGCGCTAGCGGAGGAGTGCCGGCTTAAAGCGGCGATGGTGGCGGTTGATTTTGACAGTGCTTTTGATAAGGTGCGCCACAACTATCTGTACGCTGTACTGGAACAAATGGGATTTCCAGACCGTTTTATTGGTCTCATTAGAAGGATTTATGGGGGCGCACAATCCTTGGTACAGGTTAATGGGCGTATAGCAGGGCCCATTCAAATTCGACGATCCATTCGCCAGGGCTGCCCTCTTTCGATGCTGCTGTTCGCGATAGCGTTGGAACCATTAATTGGGAGGCTAACAAATTCTCTTTCTGGGATGGAACTGCGGGGCTACACCTTCAAATGTCGTGCCTATGCGGACGACCTCCTGCTGCTCGTTCGTTCTGAGGAAGAGGTGAAGACGGTCCTTGAACTGTTGTTGGACCACAGTGTGACGGCGGGTAGTGCAGTGAACATGAACAAATCGGCGGCAATGCCGGTGGGAAGGGGCCTTACGCTGGAAGAAATCAGTCCGTTTCCTTATGTGCAACGATTCCGCTATCTCGGCATAGACTTTACCTCATCTGTAAAACATACTGCGGCAGTTAACTACCGACGTATTTTACAGACAACACGTACCATGGTCCGACAACATCTCCTGCGGCGCCTTGATCCTTTGCAGCGAGTCGAATATCTGAACACTTATGTGGTTTCTCGAATGGTGCATATTTCGCAGATCCTGCCCCTACCACTCACGCTCGGACGTCGACTTCAATCAGCACTAGGCTATTTTGTGATGATTGGATCGCCCCTCAAGGTGCGATACGTAACGCTCACGCTCCCTACGGATAAGGGGGGACTCGGACTCACAAATGTTCAGTGCCGAGCGACGGCGCTCCTTCTAGCCACGATGTACAAGCAATGGCGTAGCGGGCGTGATTCCCTTACATCCCGCCTACTGGATCTCCTAGTTCCAGCGTCCCTCACACCTCCGGTGGCGGTGGGCAACATTACGCCACATTTTGTGCATGTATCAACATTTATCGTGGAACTGAGTTATATCAGAGACGAGCTTCCGCGCACGAGACCACCATGCGCGAAGGATTTTTATGTTTGGCTGCTACGACAGATAAGTCGTAATGTCATTGAACTCAAACACCCCAAGTTGCATTGGCCGAAGATTTGGAGACATGTGCACCAAAAATTCCTTCCTACCTTCGTTCGGTCACTGTGGTTCTCTGTCACCTGTGGCAAGTTCAACACCAACCAAGACTCCATGCAACTGGACTAGTGGACACTCCACTATGCCCGAAATGTCGCCAAGTGGATGACGACCATCACCGCTTAACTTGTATCGCGGTGGAGGAGGTATGGCTCCTAGGAAGACAGATGGTGGCTTGCTACCTCCGTGTGACCCGCAACATATTACACCTGCTTCCTTCTTACATCCGGAGAGTGACTACTTTCCGGCGACTAAATCACACTCGATCATCTGGGTCAAAGGTTGGACGATCGCGTACCTCTATGGGGATGCTGCCAAGTCGCGACTCGACTTTTGGTATTTCTTGCAGCAAGCCCACAATGAGGTTCATAGATGGTCTCACTATCGGAAAACCTTTGCCAATTATCTTCAGGCAGTCTTCCTCGACCCCCCACGCAGTTGGGAGGTGCCGGGTGCAGTCGGTGTGCACATTTGACAGCTGCTAATGAACCTCACGTTTCTCTCACCGCTCCATATATAATGCACATACTATACCATGAAATGATCTACATGTTCCTTTCAACAGAGTGATCTTTATGAAAAATAAATAAATAAATACATAAAACTAACATCCCTGTATCCCTGTTCCTTTACATTTGTAAAAAAAAAAAAAAAAAAAAAAAAAAGTTGGTAGAACACTTACCTACGAAAGGCAAAGGTCCCGAGTTCGAGTCTAGGTCCGGCACACGATTTTAATCTGTCAGGAAGTTTTATATCAGTGGACACTCCGCTACAAAGTGAAAATCTCATACTGGACACATCCCCCAGGCTGTGGCTAAGCCATGTCTCCGCATTATCCTTTCTTTCAGGAGTGCTAGTTCTGCAAGGTTCGCAGGAGAGCTTCTGTGAAGTTAGGAAGGTAGGAGACGAGAAAATGGCAGAAGTAAAGCTTTGAGGACGGGGCGTGAGTCGTGCTTGGGTTGCTCAGTTGGTAGAGCACTTGCCCGCGAAAGGCAAAGGTCCCGAGTTGGAGTCTCGGTCCGCCTTAAAATTCATTCACAGACTGGGCGGGCGGATTCGTGCCGAGGACCGGCACGCCTTCCCTCTCGGGAAGCATCGCGTTAGACTGCACGGCTAGCCGGGTGGGCTTTCTGGATAAGTTAGTAGCCTGATTGAACTAATGGTTTACCAGGCGCATAATAATAACCCCCACCAGTCACAATATAAGGTGATTTTATTTCACACACAATCAGTGTCGTACTTGTGCCCATATGAAAGTGATTTACCGGTACTTTCAGGTACATTTTTCCGTATTCAGCGTTGGAGATCACTGTTTGAACCAGAAACAAATAATGTTTTGATGACTAAACGGACAGAAATGAAACATTTGGGCGTGGCTAAGTGACAAAACTTGTGTTGCAAAACATTACAGTTCTTACATATAACTGGTGAATCGATGCCGTTTTTACTTTTGCCACATTTTTGTACAAAAATATTTCATTTTTTACAAGTTAACTATCTGTTAGTCACCATGCTAATTATTGGTGCCTACATATTATATCTTTTATAAAGTAGTGGATGCAAAAGCCCGAAACCGGTCGTGTGTTACATAAAATTACCTTCTATTGTGACTGGTAGCGGTTATTACTCTGCACCCCACAAAGGAGCAGTCACGGAGTTCAGTTGCATCCATTATGGATAAAATACATTTAATGTTGTATAAAATTCATGCTTGACCATCAGCTGCTTTGATTTTAAGTTCAAATATCAACCGATTTCAGTCATGGGCCATCTTTACAGATAAGGGTTCAAATGGTTTAAACCACCACATTTGTCATTATTTAACCCTGTTGATACTTGCGTTTAAAATAAAAGCAACTGATGTTCAAACATGCGTTTTATACATTACTTGATGGCTGTTGACAGTCACCTTCCAAAAACATTTGACGTTGCCTAGTTAGGCATCACGGACTGTCGATGCCTTCAGTACATGTAAAATCAGGATGATGAAGACCATTCAGGCAATTAAATTTAACAAAACTGCCTTATGTTTGAAATAGTAATAATTACATTAAAATTAACTTAATGAGCCGCACTCACAAGGGGAGGCCGCCAATTGTGAAATTCAGATTCGATTCATACTGCGCATAATAAAAGCTCATGGCCAGAGGTGTAATGTGACAAAGCACCAAGATGCACTTCTCAGCCGTTGTCGAGAAAATCGACAGTTAAAAGAAACCGTTGCGTTGAAATACTCTCTACGATTAATAATTCTCTACAGGGTCGTGGCGCAGCGGTAAGCGCTCGGGTTCGTAATCCAAAGGTCGCCGGATCGAATCTCGCGCTATGCAACTTTTTTTTTTAGTATTTGCTTTTTACAATTTATATATATACTTACTTACTTACTTATCGCGAATGGACCCAGAAGGATCACGCAAAGCTTTCTGACGTCGTTTCTTCCATACTTCTTTCATTCGCTCTCCATGTTTTCTTTTTCTTTCTTCTGTTCATTTTGTTCCTGGTCTCTTTAGTGCTTCCTTCTCCGACAATACAATCCACTTTTCCACCTTATTTCTAAAAGTTTTTCTATCTTTGACATCTTTAAGTTCAATATTTGCTTTTTGTAAATCTAATTTTACTTGGCTAATCCATGGTGTTGTTGATTTGACTTTTTCTATGCAAGTGAGAATTCTGTTGGTGAGTCGTGTGGGGGGAAGTCTAGTGACATGTCCATAAAATTTTAATCTTCGCCTTCTTATGTCTGCTGCCAGGTTTGATATAGTTTCTGTGGTTCTTCTTGATTGTATCCGGTATCCTTCTTCTGTTAATTTTGGACCTAAAATCTTTCCCATAATTTTGCGTTCTTCTTTTAGTATTTTTTCTAAATCACATTTTGTGTGGAGTGTGAGCGTTTCACTAGCATATAGTGCTGATGGCTTAATTACTGCGCAGTAGTGTCTGATTTTTGTGTTCGAGGAGATGCATTTTTTATTGTATATTTCATGTGTCATTTTCTGTTGTCTGATCTTCTGTGCAACTTTCTCTCCTCCGGTTGGCTCCAAAATTTCACCTAGGTATTTAAAATGTTTTACTCTATTTACTTGTTCATATTTTGTGTTCAAACTGTGTATATGGAATTTCGTACAGAAAAATTCTGTCTTTTGAAACGAAATTGGTAAACCTACTTTATCCGCGCATTCCTTAAGGATCTCTATTTGTTTGGTGGCGATTTCTTCATCATCTGCAAGTATGGCCAAGTCGTCCGCGAATGCTAAACAAGATATCTCCACGTTGTCTTTGGTTCTACCAAGATGGATTGGTTTCCAGTAGGATTGATTTTTTAATTCTTTTTCCCATTCCTTAATGACTTTATCCAGGACTATATTAAACAGAAGTGGAGACAGCCCGTCACCTTGACGTACTCCAGTTTTTATGAGAAAAGGTTCAGAGATTTCTCCCCTGAATTTAACTTTAGATACAGTGTCTGTCAGTGATTCTTTGATAAGCCTTAGTGTTTTGGAGTCAAGTCCAAGTTCCTCTAAAATGTGAAACAAAGATTGCCGGTCAATTGAGTCATAGGCTTTCTTAAAATCTACAAATGTACAAATTATGGGGGCATTTCTAAGTGCTTTGTGTTTTAATATTGTCTTTAAATTAAATATTTGTTCTATGCATGAGCGACCGGGGCGGAAGCCTGCTTGATAATCACCAATTTGGCGTTCCAGCTGCTCTTGTGTTCTTTTCAGCAGGCATGTTGAGAGAATTTTGTAGGTGACTTGTAAAAGTGAGATTCCCCTGTAGTTATTGACATTTGTTCTGTCTCCTTTTTTATGTAACGGGTGAATAAGGGCACATTTCCAATCCTCTGGTAATTTTTCTGTTTCCCATATTTTAATTTATATATATATATATATATATATATATATATATATATATATTCCCGGAAATCAGTTGCAACAATTATGCATATAATAAGTTGTTGAAAGACGTTTGTCGTGGAAAAACTGGCGACTTCGAACATCATTATGTTTTCCGCAAACAAAGTTGTATTTCACAAATGTTATTAATTGTCTTCATAATGCTAACCACGTATAGTTAACGGAAGACGTAGAAACGATATTCCGAAACGAATACGTATAGCGTAAGTCAAACGTTCGAATTAGAATAGAGACCCCACGAACACAAATTTGCTGTGGCAGGTATGAAATATAAACTCCGTTACTCGCTCGTTACACTTGAAGGACAGATGTTGAATGGGCCGAAACGAGCCGCCGCATAACAGCGTAGATGCTTGCTAACTTCGAAAGAAGGTAGATGCGGTCCCTAGCGCAACTTACAACATTGTCGAAAATCAGTGCGGACGGGAGAGCTTTGGTACACCCTGTTAAAAGAAACGGAAAAATGGCGGTACGATTGGAGAGCGATCCGCCTTCACCAACATGCATAAGCAATTCATTGGTCGACAGAAGCGTCCGATCCCACGCGTCGGCTTTGACCCGTGACGTAAGGGTGTTGTCGTGTGTGACGTCATGATGACACGGAGTTTGGTTTGAGTGTGGCTGTCTCCAGTTCTGTTTTATCTTATTTTATTTACTTTTCTGATCTGTTCGTTCTATCTCGTGAGATTTTTTTATTTAAAAACACTTATTACTTATTTTAATTATCTGTTTCCTCGAATTTCTGTTTTAGTTTATTATATTTATCTTTCCGATCTGTTCGTTCTATCCCGTGAGATTTTTTTTTTTTAAAGACAAAAAACACTAATCAGCTACTGAAGCATCTTTATCTTCTATGGGTTGCAGGGGTTACGACCCCTGGGGAGGTGGGTGGGTATTCATGCATGGCTGTCTTCACTTACACGTTGTAGCTACGCAAGGCGTCTAAATTTGTTTATATTTAGTTTGCCCCCCACCCAAAACACCTCATTTCCCGCGCTTGTCCCGTTAGTGTCATTAGGCTTCTTGTGGAAAGTGTGTGTGTTTGTTTTTGTTTTAGCCATATTTGTGACGTCATGGGTCAAAGCAGACGGGCGGGATCGGACGCTTCCGTATTTCCTATATATACAGGGTGATTCAAAAATGCATGTAAATATTTCAAGGGTGTATTTGTGAGGTAAATATAAGACAAAAATGTTCTATACAATTTTTTCCATACTTGGCTTATTACAGAGTTATGAACAAAACAGGATAATACATTCAATACAACGTAAGGTATTTAATTCCCAGAGTTCACAGTTTAATTACAGTGCATTTGGACTAACAACGCAAACTGATAAATAAACGTGACGTAACAAACTGAAACAATTCCTCGCGAACACTGTATTAATTTAGGTCCTGTTGATTGAACTACAGCAATGCACAATAACTAAGGAAAATTGAAGCATTTTACAGACTGTACTGTACTGTACTGTATTTGCACAAATCTTAATGCAATGCATGTTCAAAATGCTGTCCCTGAACTTGCAGACAGACCCGTGCTCGTCGCATCAATGATCTCTGCACATTACACAGTCCGTTCAACTCTCCACGAATAATTTCACAACCACCTTCAATTCTTTGTTGTAGCACTTCTCTGTTCGGTACTGCAGAAGAATACACCAATGTCTTTAGTCGGCCCCATAAATAAAAGTCTAAAGGGTTCAGGTCAGGTGATCTGGCTGGCCAAGCAATTGGTCCTCCGCGACCTATCCATCGATGTGGATACGCAGAATTGAGGTACGCCCTTACGTTGCGGCTGTAATGGGCGGGAGCACCATCGTGCATAAACCACATGGTGGCTCGTGTTGCAAGAGGGACATCCTGTAACAATCCAGGCAATTCTCCCTCCAAAAATTCGCAGTACGCGTGCCCATTCAGCCTTGGAGGCAGAACATGAGGTCCGAGTAAGTAATTCCCCACAATACCACACCAAATGTTTATGGAGAATTGATGTTGATATCCACGCACAATTCTCGCGCCAGGATTCTCGACAGCCCACTGGTGCATATTATGCGAATTGATTACACCCGCACGAGTAAACATGGCCTCATCTGTGAATAATATCCGCCGAATGAACATTGGATCATTCAAATGACGCTCTTGTAACCACTGGCAGAATTGCTGACGGCGAGGATAGTCTTCAGGTGTCAATTCGTGCACTTTTTGCAGGTGAAATGGATGCAACTGTTGTCTCCGAAGCAGCCGCCATACAGTAGATTGTGGAAGTCGTACAGCTGCACTAATTTGTCTCGTACTGATAGATGGATCTTGGTCTACCAGGTCCAAAACATGTTCCTCGACGTTCACTGCATGCTCAAGTGGTCGACCTGAATGTGGCCCAGGACGAATGCCATACTCCCGCATACGTCTGTCCACAGATACAAACGTCTGGTGACTTGGTAACCGTCTTCCTGGAAACAGCTCACTGTACCTTCGTCTTGCTGCAAGTGCATTTCCATCTGCTGCACCATACACAAGGTGCATATCAGCATACTCACTGTTTGAGTACATCATGTGCACGAAACCTTTAGCCTTCCGACGATGAATGAACGACAGGACGTACTTTTCCGTTACCAACAACATCAGCGCCATCTTCCGTACAGTAGGAGTAAACATCACGTGCAAACAAAAACAAACACTATTCATGCAGTTTCGAATCAACTGTTGGGAGATACGTATGTGAATTACGTACCAGAATATGGCATCCTGCTGCTTGCACTGCCGTCGTTTTGATACGGACATGACTTTCGTATTTAACGATAACTCTGGAATTAAACGTTTATGGAAAAACATTTATAGAACATTTTTGTCTTATATTTACCTCACAAATACACCCTTAAAATATTTACATGCATTTTTGAATCACCCTGTATATATATATATATATATATATATATATATATATATATATATATATATATATATGAATTACAATTAACTAATAATAAAAAAGTTGCATGGCGCGAAATTCGATCCGGGGACCTTCGGATTACGAACCCGAGCGCTTACCGCTGCGCCACGACGCTGTAGAAAAGTATTAATCGTCGAGAGTATTTCACCGCAACGGTTTCTTTTAACTGTCGATTTTCTCAACAACGGCTGAGAAGTGCATCTTGGTGCTTTGCCACATTACACCTCTGGCCATGAGCTTTTATTTTGCACAGTATGAATCGAATCTGAATTTCACAATTGGCGGCCTCCCCTTGTCAGTCAGAGAAAACTGCAAAGCTAAAGTATGAAATTATGTGGGTAAATCTGAAATCAAATCATTATATAACCACAAAGATACCCTTAACAAGCAAATGCTCAGACTGCACTTGGCACTAAGCATCTTCTTGACTCCCGTGGAATTCATGTAGTTTTTAGATTAAATTTGTGACCCTGTCAGCAAAGATCAACTAGTTGTGTCAATTACACTTAATAAGAAATTACTTCCTCTGAACTCTAACAAAAGACGAAAACTAGAATCTTCTCCCACACCAACTGAGTCACTTGAGAAAGGCCTCAAACATAATATTCCACCATTGCTCAATACTAACAATATCAAGGATTTAATTATCTGGTCTAAAGTGACACGTCACTTAGCTAAAATGGACAGTAATGAACAGATTAGTATTGGGTTTAAAGTTAAGAATATCATACGCAAAAACCTATAAAACCAAAAAGCACAAAATTATGCAAATACTGACTCGAAACGGCTCAAAAATGTTAATTGAAAACTATATGAAAACAAAGCTCTGATAGTGAAATGCCACAAGGGAAACTTGCCATTGTTATGTATGAATCTGAATACATCAACAAAACCTTCGATTTTTTTCGTAAGAGCAATACACATGAAATAGAGAGTGACCACACCCCAAATTTCAAGCCCAGCTAAGGAAACTACTGAAATTTTCTGATTTCCTGATTTCTGACTCTAATGTCCTAAAGTGCATTGTCATGAACCCTTTAGCACCAAAGGCTACATTCATAGCTAAAGCTTCATAAAACTGGCTCTCCTATATGTGCTACGGCACTTTTTATACTCATGAAAAGAATTTCTCAATTAAAAATAGCTATGGTCTTATGAAAGATATCAATGATGTACTAACAGCAGTGGGTGCCACATGTACCTCAATGGACATAGCAAACCTTTACACCAACGTAACTATTCCTGGTACAATTCAGATTATTAAAAACAACCTATTACAACACAAAAAGTTATCCATGGCTGAGATGTACGAAATCACTGAACAGGTGAAACTAATCCTGTCACATAATTTTATTACTTGTCAGTACAATATTTACAACCAGAAATATGGCCATGAAATGGACAAAAGTTTAATCCTTGCAGATATTTACAGGAATTACATAGAACATCAGTTCTTCAGGTCAGAATGATTAGTCAAAAACGAAATAATTTATTAGAAAAGGTATGTTGGTGAAACCGTTATCCTGTACAGTTGTACAGCTGAAGAGACTGAAAAACTTCCGAATACTTTCAGGAGCATGCACAACGGCATTAACTTCACAACCATAAAGGAGTCGATTTTGTTGATCTTACAATCTCTGATGTAAGCAACAAACATGCTTCTCAGATGTATCGAAAACCCACCACTAGTGGGTTGCCATAACCAACTCATCCTGTCACCCAGTGCAACGCAAAATGGCATTCTTCAGATCTATGCTTAATCATATACACGAAGTCCCACTCAGACCTCTCGATGAAAAAAAAAAAGAAATTAACTTTATGAAAGGAATTGCACACAGAAATGGATACAACCATGGTATAATTGATGCACTTCAGAACAAACTGAAAAAGAAACATTCCACCCTCTAAATGAGATTCACAACAACAAACAAATACATTTGCTCGCATCCCGTTTACAGGAAAAATTTCATACCAAGTAGCTCACCTATTTCGTAATAGTGCTATTCAGATGTTCTTCAGCATCAAAAATAAGCTATAACAGTACATCATTCACCGCAACAAGACAAACAGCCAGAGTCACAGCAAATCAGGTTCAGAAGGGTAATACGGAACGTCGTGCTGGATCCCAACGGCCTCGTATCACTAGCAGTCGAGATGACAGCCATCTTATTCGCATGGCTGTAACGGACCGTGCAGTCACGTCTCGATCCCTGAGTCTACAGATGGGGACGTTTGCAAGACAACAACCATCTGCACGAACAGTTCGACGATGTTTGCAGCAGCATGGATTATCAGCTCGGAGACCGTGGCTGCGGTTACCCTTAACGCTGCATCACAGACAGGAGCGCCTGCGATGGTGTACTCAACGACGAACTTGGGTGCACGAATGGCAAAACGTCATTTTTTCGGATGAATTCAAGTTCTGTTTACTGCATCATGATGGTCGCATCCGTGTTTGGCGACATCGCGGTGAACGCACATTGGAAGCATGTATTCGTCATCGCCATACTGGCGTATCACCCGGCGTGATGGTATGGGGTGCCATTGGTTACACGTCTCGGTCACCTCTTGATCGCATTGACGGCACTTTGAACAGTGGACGTTACATTTCAGATGTGTTACGACCCGTGGCTCTACCGTTCATTCGATCCCTGCGAAACCCTACATTTCAGCAGGGTAATGCACGACCGCATGATGCAGGTCCTGTACGGGCCTTTCTGGATATAGAAAATGTTCGACTGCTGCCCTGGCCAGCACATTCTTCAGATCTCTCACCAATTGAAAACGTCTGGTCAATGGTGGCCGTGCAACTGGTTCGCCACAATACGCCAGTCACTACTGTTGATTAACTGTGGTATCGTGTTGAAGCTGCATGGGCAGCTGTACCTGTACACGCCATCCAAGCTCTGTTTGACTCAATAACCCAGACGTATCAAGGACGTTATTACGGCCAGAGGTGGTTGTTCTGGGTACTGATTTCTCAGGATCTGTACACCAAAATTGCGTGAAAATGTAATCACATGTCAGTTCTAGTATAATATATTTGTTCAATGAATACCCGTTTACCATCTGCATTTCTTCTTGGTGTAGCAATTTTAATGGCCAGTAGTGTATTTTTGATTTAAACAGTGATCCCCAATACTGAGTGTGGAAACATTTACTTGAGTTTAATCTATCCGAAGATGGGCAAAAGCCCTAAACCGGCCGTGTGTTAAATAAAGTCACCTTCTGTTGTGACTGGTAACGGTTATTATTCTACATCCTATAAATTAACAGTCACGGATTTCTACTGCATTCATCATGGGTAAAATACATTTAATGGATTACCGTTGTCAGTTATCCAAATATCTCCTGCGTCGGTTCCGGAATATTAATTCGATCCCTTAAAAGGCTACAAATCTCATTAGAGTGACTAGATTAATCATAAAACTTGTCTATTGGCGAAGGGACTGTGGTCTCCTTCCAGTGTTGTCAGTTGCTCCCGTAAAATCCTCCTATTTGGATCATCGAGAGACAATGCCAATAGTAGTGCTTTACCATAGCGGCCCTCCGTTTTTGTCCTGGGTTGTCTGCGATGGGGGCTGGTTCGCTCCAGTAGCCCCAAGGCGTTTGAAACGATCGAAAGCCGCTACCTATGCGATGGGCGGCAAACTGCGCAAGCTAGCAGGGGCATTTCGCAGAGTTCGAAGGAAATTATGTGGTCAAGAACGAAGCCATGCAGCAACCGCAGAAATAATGGCATGAGTCGTTCACTCAAAATGCGCGTGGAGTTTGACGATTGTGCACGTACAGTATATTGGGTGAAACTGTCACCACTTCACCATTGCCTATCATGAAATCAGGCGCTATGGAAGTTCCCAATAGGCGCCACCTACTCGGCCATGAGTTTACATTAAGAAAATGCCTATTCCTCTGTTTTATCTGTCTAATAAGAGATAAGAAATCACTGACAGGTGCGAAGCAGGAGCTGTAACAACAGGAGCAAGAGGCAGCAGCAAAAATACAAGCTTACGTAAGCGATATTGTACCACTCACCACGGTTTCGGAGGTACGAGTCGCCGTTTTTCATCTGGTCATTAAAGGACATCTCGCCGGGTGTTTAATATTTAACTAGCTGTTGATCCGCGCTCTGACTTCAGTATTTGCGCAGCTGTCCTTTATATAAAGCGGCGCATCTTCAGAGAGTGCCCTGTGTGCTCTCGTGGCTAAACCACGGCCGCAGGTGACCCTGCACGGTACAACAGGCCAGCCTAAATAACTCGCGTGACTGACCTGAATGGCAGTGCAAAGCTGTACGTGACTTTCAGCATTTTAATGTTCGCGAACGGTCCACGTATAAACGAGATGTTCGAGATGGAAAAAAAAAGCCCAGCAATCCACGATCCCATTGCAAGAAACTTAAAGCAGTTCGATGTTAAGCGTAAAAGGCGGACGTTAGACTTTGTTCCAGCTCGGTCTACATCTGTGTCTGCTACATATATACTCCGCAAGTCACCGTACGGTGCGTGGCGGAGGATATCCTGTACCACAACCAGTTATTTCCTTTCCTGTTCCACTCGCGAATAAAACGAGGGTACAAGGAGTGTCTACACCCCTCTGTACGAGCCCTGATTTTCCTTACCTACGTGATCCTTACGCGAGACGTATGTAGGTGGTAGCAGAGCCGTTCTACATTCAGCTTCAAACGCCGGATCTCAAAATTTTATTGGTAGTATTCCTCGAAAAGAACGTCGCTTTTCCGCCCGAGATTCCCATTTAAGTTCCCGAAACATCTCCGTAATACTTGCCTGTTTTTCGAACCTACGGGTACAAATCTAGCAGCTTGCCTCTGAATTTTTCGATGTCTTTCATTTCCTACTCGGCAAACTTGTCTCATTATTCGGCGCGACTGAAAAGTGAAGGAATTGAGGAGGATGATGCTGATTACAGAAATACTTATAACTAGGGACATACAATAAACGCTAACATAAAAATAACTCGAAAATGGGGGGTTTTCGCACCATGACGGGAAATCCGTTCTTTTACGAAGTGTTTGATGTGGCATTTTCCCAGCGCACCTGTAAAGGTGCTGTAAATCTGAGGGCACTAGTTTACTGCAGAGGACCAAGCGGAGACACCTCTCTTGGATTGGATTACCAACACAAGGATAGCGTACCAATAGGAATAAGACAGAAGGCATGAAGGGCGCCAAAACAGAAATAACAATCATCCATTTATTGCACCATTACACACGCACATCATGATATGTGAGACATTATGACGAACAGTGTGCATAATGAAGGCCGCAAAATTTTACCAACGTAAGAAATTAAAATAATACTAGCATAAAATTAACTGAAGTGCCTTGAACGAAATGTTTATGACAAGAACACGACGGGGCCGCAAGGGAGGTTCAAATGGTTCAAATGGCTCTGAGCACTATGGGACTTAACTGCTGAGGTCATCAGTCCCCTAGAACTTAGAACTACTTAAACCTAACTAACCTATGGACATCACACACATCCATGCCCGAGGCAGGATTCGAACCTGCGACCGTAGCGGTCACGTAGTTCCAAACTGACGCGCTTAGAACCGCACGGCCACACCGGCCGGCCGCAAGGGAGGAGGCAACACAATACTTAACTCAGGAGCACCAAAAGAAACAACGGACACCAGGCCTCGCCAACAAGGCCGCGCCAACAACGGACACGTAAGGCACGCAACTACTCTCTCCGTTGCGGTTCCGCGCGTTCCACGCAAGTAATAGCTACCTGAAACATTTTAATACTTGGAACAGTACACCAGTGATCAGCAAATTTAAAAAACAATAACATGACATAAAAATATTAAGAAAATCACATCATATGAGTATGAGCTTAAGGTCTTTCGGTAATTAACAGATTACGAAAGGAAAGGGCATGAGCCACTATTAAATTCTGCGTAATTACACTACTAAATTTCTCAGTACCTTAGTTGCAATTAACGCATCAAGAATTAAATCATTTAAGTGATAATGTTACTTTAAAATAATAACAAAATTATTCCATACATAAGAGGACCAAGAATGGCCCGATCAGTACTCCCCAGTGAAGCAGTTCACACAAATGGTACTCCACGGCTCCGAGCATACAGCTCCATACAAAATGCAACACAACCACAGCGACCCGGCGTACTATCAGAACCACCAGACAGTAAACCAAAATCGTACTAAGCCAAATCATGGACCGACTTTTAAAATAACGAGACCTAGCCCAGGCCGAACAACAGACCAAATGCCGGGAAATCCATAAGAAACCTCAGCCAACTTAATACCAAAACAACAATTTATGAACAATATGCGAAACACAAGACCTTTCAGTCCAAAGGCTTCCGTTTAGTCGCGAAGTTGGCTCCGTCCCTCCTGCTGAGATGCCAAGCGTCGTACGGAGTGCCGAATCAAGCTTAACCTTCGTTATCGAAAAGCGGAAGCACCACAAGACAAAATAAACTCCAATCTAACTGCGCAAGGCAAACTCTAAGGAGTGCCACTCGAAGACTATGCACTTGAAGATCAAACATAAAGCACCCAGACTAACGTGCCGCTGAACGACGCACTTCCACCATCAGCGTCTAGTAGAGTACGGAGAGCAGCGTAGCCCATCGATATACGTCCATGGGACGGTAAACGAGGATAGCAATCCCAGCGACGGAGATACAGGAGGACGAAATGACATCCCCCCGCACATAGAAGGTATTTCAAACTCAGGCTCGACAAACTACAACAGGCGAGATTTTGCTCCCCTTGCGAATCAAGTTAAACGGCACACCACACCGCTGTCCACACTATTAACCGTAACATCACGGTCCGGTCTTCCCATCAGGTCCCACTCGGCGTCCAGACGCAAACAACCCCAGCCGAGCCGAACAGTCTTCACGCCAAGGCAGCCACCTCTTAGCTCTTCACACGCCTCCAGCTAAGCCCCGGCCAGCGATCACACACGGAAACAACCGCCCAACACCACCATCTGAGTGAAAACTCAGCACTAAGATCGATACGGACTTGGAAATAAGCGAGCACCGTAACACCTCTGTTGTCAGGATGGCTGGAGAGAACCTACGAAGTGTCTTCGACGCTATTGAAGTGGTGTTAGAGTTTCATCAATTTATTCGTTACTTTTAAAATTCGGTTCTTCCCCCACCAGCCTCGACTGATGTCTCAGTCAGCTGCTCGTATGACTATTACTGACGTCTGGTTGGTCAGCTCAGCTTCTGCTCTCCATGTTGTCAGTCTCCGTGTCGTCAGGACTGCTGTCCAGCAGGCTGTGGCCACTGCCACAGTGCAAACATTTGGTTTCGCACTGGTTGTGCACCCTATCCTTCTCCGAAATCTGTGGTGAACCTCGATGACCCATCAGTCGTGTACCATGCATCGGTAGCCGTGTGGTTGATTGGTCTCCTCCCTCCTGGTGTGGGGTCCGCAGCTCGTGGTCTAGTGGTTAGCGTTGCTGCCTATGGATCACGGGGTCCCGGGTTCGATTCCCGGCCGGGTTGTTCATTTTATCTGCCCGGGGACTGGATGTTTGTGTTGTCCTCATTCCTCACAGGGGCTAGATTGGACCGTAAAAAAATTGGACTGTATGAAAATTGGGACTTTGTATGGGCGCTGATGACTGCGCAGTTGAGCGCCCCCAAATCAAACATCATCATCACATCCTGGTGCGGTACGTCCCAGCAGCTGGACGTGCCTGAGGGATGAACAACAAAGGGGCCCCCAAGGGCCCATACGTCTGGCTTCTGCATAGAAGCTATTAAGGCGACCAGCGTTATGCAACATGGTAGTGGCGGAAGACAGCCAGTCTGCCCATCAGTATATGTTGGGCAGTGAGCAGCGTGAAGTTCACCAAGAAAAGGAAAGCATCTCGAGAACTCATTCAGCTAGTCCATTGGAGGCTCTGGAACGTCTGGGACAGGGATTCACTAAGCTGTGCTAATCGAGGAATCTAGTGCTGTCACTGTGAATGCAATCGAGCCCAGTAATCTACTCCAAATGAGAGCTGGAAAGCTGGAGTATTTAAATGGACTAAGGTGGAGCTATGAGTTTCGGATCGGTTGTTATGACCGAATGTATCCTTCTTATTCTCTACTGTCAGCGATCCTCGTTCTGCTGCCTTAACTTAACAATCCGTTGCAGGCTGTCAACTGCTACATCAGGACCTTGCTAAGTATTCTTGCACACGAGATGTGGTTTTCTTGCATCACGTCTTACGCGCTAACGAACATGTCTTTCTCACACAGCTTTGGTTTCCTGTCTCTGTCATCTTTCTGCGGAATGCGTGCTCGGTGCTTGGCAGATGGTGCCGGCGTTGAAATGTGTGTCCAACCCAGACACATCTGCGATGTTACCGTTTCACTTCCGCTTCAGACTCTGTCTTAACTGTGCTTGGTATTGCCTATGATAATATACATGATTTTTTAACAAAAAATTCTAATACCTTTACTTTACTATTCTGTGCCGTAACATTACTATTATTGATAACTGATAGTTATTTAATGCTGAAATTTAATTATTACTTGTTTTCTCAAGACTGAGGGTTGCGTGTAACCTTAAAATGACCTATCATCTACCACATGAAGAACAAACTGCCGTAGATGTGACGTCAGGCGAAAATAACTTCTTACGAACTTTATTCCGATAAAAGTTATATTCGTCGGTATGTCATTTCTGGACGGGCGCTGATAACCACGCAGTTGAGCGCCCCACAAACCAATCATCATCGTCATTTCTCGACACCATTGAACAGTAAATCGTTTTCAGAATGACGTGTTTTAGAGAAATCTTTAATGTATTGTATCAATTAGCTTGCTTTTTCTCGTAAAGCGCAAGTATAAATACGAAAACTCAAATAGAGCGTTTAAGCTTTGCTTCTTCTTCTTCTTCTCCTTATGGGTTATCTACAGCTTCTTCACCCCAGTCGCCATCTTCGTCTGTCTTGGCTTTCCTCAACGTTCATATTCCTTGCTATCGTTGTCTCCTACATATCATTTTGCTAGCTGTGTCGTCGGCAGCCCGTTTTCTTCCTCTGATATGGAATCGATCGTAGTATTCTTTTCGGTATTCATTCCTCATTCATCCCATTTACTTGGTGAAACAACATCAGCAGTTTTTGTTGCACATCGTCGCAGATATCCCCATCCATTTTCACCCGTTGTCGGATTACATCATTCCTTATCCTATTCATCCCAGTACACCTTGAGCGTAGTCTTAAGTAATCCACCTCATTAGCAAGCAGTGTATTCTTATTTATTTTGCTAACGTCCCAGGCTTATGCTCCTCGCAAAACTACTCTTTGGACTTCAGTCTTATTCTCTTCTTTGTTGTTCTTCTTATCTTTTTGTTCCATAAGACAGAGTTTATTGCCCCTCTTACAGTCCGTCCTTTGTTAATCCTGCTAATGATTTCGTCATTGCTTGTGTCCTGTTTATTAAATAATACACCAAGATATTTTGCCTTTGCCGGCCGCGGTGGTCTAGTGGTTCTAGGCGCGCAGTCCGGAACCGCGGGACTGCTACGGTCGCAGGTTCGAATCCTGCCTCGGGCATGGATGTGTGTGATGTCCTTAGGTTCGTTAGGTTTAAGTAGTTCTAAGTTCTAGGGGACTAATGACCACAGCAGTTAAGTCCCATAGTGCTCAGAGCCATTTGAACCATTTTTTTATTTTGCCTTTTCCCACAACAATTACTTCTCCATTTACCTCGAAATCATTTACTTTTTCCATTCCAGCAGCTAAGTACTCACACTTCTCCACGTTCATCTTCAGGCCTGCCTTACTGTATTCCTTTTTAAGCCTTCTTATCATATGGCTCAGATCATCTCCATCTTGAGCTAGTACAATCTGGTTATCTGCAAAATACAGGCTAAATGTCTTTTTGTCCTCTACTATCACTCCGATAACCTGGCATTTTCGGTGCCTAGTCTGCAGGAGTGCTCTTAGATACACCTTAAAGAGGGTCGGTGACAGCCCATATCCCTGCCGCAGACACTTATTCACTTCGAATTCTTCTGCGTAACTATTCCCAATCCTTACTCTCGCTGCCTTATTTTCATATAATTTCATCACAGCCTTTAGCAATCTTTGATCTAACTCTACCTCTTTCAATTTTTCTCACAGTTTGTGGGTACATTATCATAAGCTTTATGTAAATGAATCAATGCAACATAGTCTCCAGACGAACATTTGTGCGTTTTTCACATATTAGTTTCGTTGTGAAGATGTCCGTTACCTTTCTTTCTTATCGGAATCCAGCTTGGTCTTCTGACTGCTTGTGTGATTTTTGTTTCCCGACCACATCTTTCAGTACCCTCGCGTACAGTTTTCCAACGAAACGGATCGCTGCCACTCTCCTATAATTATTTGGGTCATTAGGTTATCCTGTCTTATGCAACGGTCTTACATAACATATTTTCCATTCTGGTGGAACATCTTCTCCATTTAATACTCTTTCAAATAGCCTCCTTAACGTCTCCAACAATTTCGGTGGAACAAACTTCACCAGCTCCGGAAATATTGATCTATATCTTCGTGACTTCTTCATCTTACAGCTGCTCACAGCCTGTTGAATTACTTCTCTGTCAAAACGCTGTAACTCCTCCTGTTGCATCCTCATCTCACAACTATATGAAAATTCAGATCGATTTTCCCGGAATAAATCCTAAAAAAATGTTGTCCATTGACCATGACTAACATTATTATAATGGATATTGTCACTAGCTGACACTCGCATTTACTTAGTTGTACACCATGCCGCAGCACTACGTGTGCCACTAATCATCCTGCCTACATATTCACATTTTTCTTACCACGCCTTGGTTTTCGTTGTAAGGTGGCTATAATTTCGCACCTTAGAAGCACTCATCCACATACTTTGCCGTGAACTACAACCAAATTAGGTATCATTTGATAGGTTGTAAATCGTATATATGAACATTTATAGGAGACTGACGCTGTCACGTATGCCTTGTAAATAATTGTTAACACTTATTGCATGAAAGGTGACGGATTTTCCTTATTATCAGTACGACGTAATGAATGATTGCCTATACTAGTAGAGGTTGGAACGCCAGTGGAGATGAAACGGCAGGCAGCTCTGGGTGGAAGGCCCGCACAGGTGTTGGACCTGCTTAAAAACAGGAAGTAGCTAGACGGACGTCGTGGCACCTGAGCTCTGGAACACAACAGGGAGACGGCCGGCCACTATTGTAGCAGGACTGGAAGGATAATTGGGAACTCTGCAAATCTTGGATGCAGGTGAGAGGAACGAAGAAGCGGCATCTCGGAAACCACGCAGGCTAGGTTATTTCCAAGGACTTTTACTCAGAATCGTACCATTGTACGAATATAGGTTTTTTCTCGCAAACTTTCCGCGCTGGACGACAAAAGACTAAAATATGGTTGGTAAAGAAGAATCTGTAGAGAGGGGGAATATTCCGTGATGTCGAGAATATGATTCGTTTTCGGAATTACGCGGATGGGGAGCCGAGCCTTGCTGGGAAGCCGAGCCTTGCTGGGAAGCCAGCGGTGGAGAGACGAGGTTTTCCGTTATGAGCGCCCGTGTGTGACGGTCGCTCAGTATCAGCTTTGTTGGTACAGACGGACTTGCTGTCTTTGCTCTCAGGAGAGTTTATAGTTAGAACAGTTAGGCACAGTAGTGTTGCGGACCTATACGATTCTGGACTTCACCTACAGGTTGGAAGTCGTCGTTGAGTACGCAGCGTTCAGCAATTGAGTGCACTTCTTCTGCCTATATTTACGTTGAGACGTTATCTGAACTCCGTCATTGTGGCTGGGAGTTCGCGTTTCTCATCTGTAGAGCACAGAGAGGAGAAGACAGTATTAGAGTATATTAGTCAGAGGACCGCCTTCTGCCGTCCTAGTGTTTGAAAGAGTTTATTTGTGGCTGGAGTTCTTCCATCGTCGCAGACGAGTACGAGAACCATCACTTCGTCGCACCGGACGCAGTACATTCGGTGATATTGCAAATTGCTTCGGCTTATTAGGGCTATAAAGCTAAACAGCTGTGATCACCTTAGTTTATTTGCACTGACGTTCCACACCTCCATAGATCATCTTTGAAAGTACTGTCTTCTAGTGTTTGGTATGTAGATGATTTCAGTCATTTCGCGTTAGTGATATTAGGCCACGCAGTCATAATAAGGGCAGATTTGGGCAATTGATTAATAATTTTAGTTAGGAATAGACATTTGTACTTGAAGGGTTGATTTTAATCTATAATAAATGTATACTGAACTGCAACGTTCATCATTTAGTAGTATTAGTTGCCTTCATCATTCATTTATGTTTACATTGTAATTTATATATAAAAGAGAGCATTAAGAGAACCTAAGATCTGCTTCAGTGGGTAGTCAGGCAGGGCCAAATCATCATTTTAGCGTTTATTACTTTCCGTTGCACACATTCATTTTTACATCCGACTGGAGTAGCATCTTGGATCGTTTTTAACACTTCTCTTTTTACTTCTCTAGTTAGGGTCCTATGTCTATCTCTACTTTGACTGCTTTTCATATTCAGGAACGTCAAATAAGCTTCTGTTTTCCTTTCGACCATCTCTGCTATTTCTGCATCCCTTCAAAGCGGTTTCATCTTTCAACGCCAAGCCTTCAGCGTATTCATGACTCTATCTGTCAGACTGACCTTTATCAACATTCCATTAACTGTTTCCCATGAGGTTACATATTTTGACCACCGTTTCTTTGGAATTGTGGCAACTTCTGTTCTCGTTCGCCAGTTTTTGTCCACTACACTAAAAAAATGCGCGAACTCAAGCAGATATTCACAACCAGCACCTTCCTTTTTTTTTTAGGAAACTACAGCTACATCAGTATTGTACTGTCTTATATCCACTAGATGATTAGAAGCTCGTGTTGTTTATTGCAGATGCCCTGTACATTCCAGATATCAAAATGCAAAGACTATTTTCATTTGTTGGTAAGTTCCTATGGGACCAAACTGCTGAGGTCATCGGTCCCTAGGCTTACACACTACTTAATCTGACTTAAACAAACTTACGCTAAGGACAACTCACACACCCATGCCTGAGGGAGGACTCGAGCCTCCGACGGGGGTGACTTGTGCGAACCGTGGCAATGCGCCTAAGACAACACGGCTATCCAGCGCGACTACTAATAATGGAGTCTAAATAAAGGTTCCGAAAAATAACATGAGCTGATAGCATTTAAAATAAGCGTCAGCCACGTTATTAATAGACTTTAAGGCTTGGGGTATCTGCCACTGTAACATTCTGGCTAGAGGCGCATTTCACAAATAATATTCCGTCTTCAGTCCCAATATTTTTATTTTCTCACTACTGTTCAAAGCGTTTCGGAGCTACAACTCCAATACCAAGGGTTGTATAGACATAATGAGCTTTGAAACAATAGGTACTTTCATAAATGACCTGATGGGAGACTGGGTCTCTTTGCATGCATGTCTTGAATTAATAAAGCAGTTCTTTTTTTTTTTTTTTTTTTTAAATCGATAGGACACACACGATTTAAATGCAGGGCTGCCGTTTGTTGCCTTAGTTTTTCGCGGACTCTGGTACTTTTTAGGCACGCACATTGTAGGCTAGACCGTTGACCTCACCACAGAGCGATCAACTGTTTGCCTGGAGCCGGCTCATCTCCGTCCTCCGTCTCGGTAGCATACTACTGAGTCGCTACAAAAACCTACTCTGGTTTCCCAATCTCCCGTTGACATGTGGCTCCTACTCTCTACTTTCCCCTTCATCACCATAGCCCACATCATTTTGGTCGAAACTAAAGCACCTAACATTAAACTGATGAACGGCCGGGCTAGTAGCCCCGTGTTCTTCTCTCCATCAATAGATGGCAGCACTTTTGCCACTCTGGTTTACCAGTTTGCCTCCTCGTTCGCATCCGCTACTCCCTGTTCTGCTCTTATAGGCAGCACACCGCGCCTGGTACACGTCGACCGCAGCGCTCGGGGACCACAGCACAGCGTAAGTGTCGTGATATCATTTGTATGTATTCCCTACACCAGGCAGTCGTCCGTAGTACTGTCTGGTGTGGCTTGCGCATTGACATAGGTTTCACAGCACCTATCCCGACCAGCGGTTTCGTAATGTTTTTTAAACTATTTAGAAAAAAATTATTTTTTTGTTTTTATGTGTGATGCGACGTGTGAAAATTATCTCCCGTCTTTTCCTATTTCCAGTATGACACCTGAGAATGGGCTTACAACAGTCCAAAACCGGTCGTGTCAAAATAAAGTAATTTACAACTGAAGCGGTATTTTCAACCTCTGATTAAACTTGATGTTTCCTTAGATATATGTACTCTTCAGTTACAGCTGTCGCAAAACTGGTGATGGCTGCGATAACGCCCTTCACCCACTGCTAACCACAGCAAAGGTATTATTTGACTATGATGGCATTTTGTGCAGTAAGGCAATCTTTTTCTTTTTTTTTATTAGATGATTCCTACCACAAAGAAATAGATCCAAATAAAATTAATTTGATAATTCCAACCACAGAATCAGTTGCCTCCAAAATTTCTTATTTGTTTACAATGCTCTGAGACTGTACGGATCCTTAATTAACAAGTCATAAAACTAAATCGAATCGTTAAGCAATTAGAGTAATTTCTCCACCGCGCGTGATTAGCCGAGCGGTCTAAGGCGCTGCAATCATGGACTGTGCGGCTGGTCCCGGCGGAGGTTCGAGTCCTCCCTTGGGCACGGGTGTGTGTGTTTGTCCTTAGGATAATTTAGGTTAAGTAGTGTGTAAGCTTAGGGACTGATGACCTTATCAGTTAAGTCCCATTAGATTTCACAAAAAAAGTAATTTCTCCGTCCGACCAGTACCACCGAAGGATGATTATATGGAGGATCATCAAGTGGAGGTGGCAGAGAAATTTTCACATTCTCCATTTGATTGATTTAAAATATGCTCAATGTCGCGAATTTTCTGAACAGTTCCTGGCCATTAGGTTTGAATGCAAGATGAAGCCGCAGGGTGGCGTACGAGCAACAGTTTTCCCTCGTTGGAGAATTTGCGCCCAAACAGGTGTCCCAAACTGAGAGACAAAGAGACGAAGCCACCCTTCGGAGCGAGGCTGCATCAACGGTTCGTTCCCCCGCGCTGTCATGCTGGCTGCTGGGACCTACTTGTGAATTGCTGACATGCACTGTGGTGCGGTGGTGCGGTACCAGAGCTTACAGACAGCACCGTGATCCAAGCTCCAAGCCATGCGGTTGCTGGTCCCGAATGCCTTCACTTCGCAGACAATTACTGCCGAAATTACCGCCATTTTCCCGTTGAAGTGTTGTCTGTCATCACCTTGAGAGCAGCCATGTTTTAGGGCAGTCCACGTAGATCAGCAGGACTCGCGTTCGGAAGCTTGCAGCACTCAAGTGGGTTGCTACCGAGCAATTACACCACTCGCATACCGAGCACGCGATATCGCTGCCTCACAAATCATGTTGAGGTAAGCCTTGGCGTTTGGCCCCTGGTCGTGTTGTTTGTTATAAGGATCTAATGGCTAGCATCTAATTATTCTCTCGTACAAACATTTTTATCACTCCCTAGGGACTGGACTTAACCTCGACGCGTTTTGATGTATCTTTTGTTATGTGTTTTCTTGTTTTAATTCCTTGTCCTAGAGCAACGTGGCTTCATACCAAGTCACTCATATTTGTGAGCGCATACCAGAAAACTTGTGACAGGACAACCTCGAATTCGTGTGTCTTACTGCAATGTTCATGGTGTAACAGGTGTATGCCCAGGTATTTTTATACGTGGTACCTTAAGTTGTACACTCATCAGTGTGTCGGTTGTTTCTCTGCATGGTACGGACTTCCCAGAAACACGTCACCAACTTTACGACCTTATATTTTCTGCATGGTCGTAACTACACCATCAAGTGGACTATGCCTGTCTTTATGGACTATGCGTTTGTCGCCCACACGGACGCACTTCAGCACCCGACCTGCCGCCCGAGGGAAATGGGCTTACTCTTGCCACTACTCCTAATAGCTATAACTGTTAGTCTGCAAAGGATGTAAATACTGATGTAACGTTGCTCAGTACACCGTCCTGAAACACCAACAGAAATATCTGCACTTATACCCATTACACATTCTATATGCCAATTTTTATCGTATTTACTGCCTGTCATATTCTGTATTTTTCCCGCTGTTCCTGCGCTATTAAATGAAGCTATCAAGTAGGCAACGGAACACCTTCCGAGAGAAGTAGTCCGCCATCTTTACGGTCCAGGGACCGAGATCAGCAGGTGAGTGTAACTTCCTGTCTGAGAGGGAAAGGCGCTAGCCAGAACACTGTACTGCATCAGTTACCCAGTTCACAGAAGACATCGGCATGTACAAGTCTTCTGACTGGTTTTGTGCAACCCACCACGAATTTCTCTGCTGTGTTAACTTTCTGATCTCGTAGTAGCAATAGCAACCTGTTATTACACCTAAATGAAAACAAATTGCTTATTCCTGTTTCAAGTATAAATACACCCTATCATCTCCATCTCCATCTCGTTCCACTTACCCTGATGTCTCTGTCTGTGTGACTCTCTCTGTCTCTATCTCTCTGTCTCTATCTCTCTTCATCCTCCTCCCTTCACCCCTTCTGTATACCTCAGGTCTTACTCACTGTGACTTTACAGGTACTTTCATTTTTTTTTCTATGGAATGGAAATGAAGTCTCATACTACTTTACAGAGCATAGGGGAACGATGCTGGAGACACGCACCGCCGTAATAGGCAAGGTCCTAATGGAGGTGGTTTGCCGTTGCCTTCCTCCGACCGTAACGGAGACGAATGATGATGAAGAAGACGACACAACAACACGCAGTCATCTCGGGGCAGGTGAAAATCCCTGACCCCGCCGGGAATAGAATCCGCGGTCCCGTGCTCAGGGACCGAGAACGCTACCGCTAGACCACGAGTGGTGGACTCTTTTCCATGGATAACTAAATTAATATGAATAAGCTACTACGTTGTCACTCCTCTAAGTAATTTTTTAAAAGTTTTTATTTTATTTGGTCAAGAAACGTACTCGAATTTCAAAATTCTGTCACATCACAAACATGTTAAGTAATCGTTATTTGAGCCGTGTAGTTCTGTCGCAAACACGTTAAATCGTTCAAAATGTAAGTGCATTTGTGTAAACCTTACAATAACACAAAAGAAGAATGTTCTGCAGTCTGACGCAAACAATATGTTACAATACCTCATTTCTCTAGCATTCTTCTCAAACACAACACGAACTTGTAGTCATCTTATCGTTAGGTGCAGAACTGAAGCTGTCGTAATAATGCCGCAGTTAACGTGGAATTACATTAAAAGCTAATGTAGCTTGGAAGGAGATACCGGGAACTGGCCGGCTGGCATAAAGGTCCGGTGTGTGAGCTGGTCACGAGACGATGCACTTCGTCCTGGGCCAGAGAACAGCCGGCGTGCAAGGCTTCTTTCTCGGTACCCGCCAGCTGCCGGATACATGTGATTGAGCGGTGCACAACATTTATGAGATGTTGCGTATCAATTATCTTGCTCCATTGGTGTTCGTTTTCCCTACCCAGGGACAATATGTGGTCTACCAAATAATGACTGCAAATAATGGTAGTGTACGATATAAATCGACTACTGCAAAGTTAATCAAACTGTAGTATAGGTGGGGTATAAAAGTTGTAATGAAGGTAGCATATTCCTTATTTAGCTTTTTTTTCGGTTTGGGAACTTGGTGGTGACCTTGTCGTTTTTATTAGTTGGTGCTGCTGTTGTTACAGATTCTATATGCAGATTGTTGGGTGTATCCGTTACGCGACAGGGCAAAGAGGTGAACTTGTAGACATAGTACAAACCGGATTTCGGACAAGGCAAAGAGGTGAACATGTAGGCATAGTACAAACCAGATTTCGGTCCGTCGACTTGTGCAGGTTACGGATGTTGCACACGCAAGCACAATACAACCATAGGACAGGCTGTTTATAAATTATTTTTACAAATTGATCTTTAATTGTGGAAACAGTAAATAGCTAACAGGAATGTTTGATACAGCAATGAACGCAGTATATCATCAATTTTTTTATACATGTTAAATATCGTTACCTTTTGTAACACGACAAATCTCCCATCTATTGTATTGTATTGTAATGTATGTTAACCGGGGACCTAGAAACCACGGAGAGGCTCCGTCCCCGCCGCAGCCGCAGTGGTCCACAACCCCACGACGACTACCGCAGTCCACTTCACCCCTCCGCCTTCCACATCGAACCCAGGGCTATTGTACGGTTCGGCCCCCGGTGGACCCCCCCCCCCCCCCCCCCCCCCCAGGGAACGTCTCAGACCAGACGAGTGTAACCCCTATGTTTGCGTGGTAGAGCAACGGTGGTGTACGGGTACGTGGAGAACTTGTTTGCGCAGCAATCGCCGACATAGTGTAACTGAGGCGGAATAATGGAAACCAGCCCGCATTCGCCGAACCAGATGGAAAACCGCCGAAAAACCATCCACAGACTGGCCAGTTCACCGGACCTCGACACAAATCCGCCGGGCGGATTCGTGCCGGGGACCAGGCGCTCCTTCCTGCCCGGAAAGCCGTGCGTTAGACCGCACGGCCAACCGGGCGGGCCGTGTCCCATCTATAATCCATTTCCTGCGAAATCCTATGAAGCAAGTCTTGATTTATGGTGACAACTGCTTGTGTTATCCTTTGTCACAGGTCATCAGGTTCCGTGGAAGCATAGAAAAAAATACTCTGTCTTTAATGTAACACCATACACAGAAGTTAATTAGGGTTAAATCAGGCGATCGTGGTGGGAAGGATATTGTTCGATCACGTCCAATCCAGGTGAGCACATTCCTACGTAAATATGCGACAACTTCATGGTGGTACAACTTATAGCGCGTGAAACATTTACCTCAGACGAGTCCTGTACATGTTCGATTACGTGATACGCAATCTGCTCACCCCATATCCGAACATTATTCCAACTGACATCACTGTGGGCATCGAAGATGGCTTCATCACTGAATACAATTTTATTAGGAAAATTATATTCAGGCTGCATTTCGTTAAACATTTCCACACAAAACTCAGTTCGTCTTTCTTTGTCACTTCCTCTTAAAGCTTGCAACAGTTTCAATCCGTAGGGTTTGAATGGCAGTCGTTTCCATAATGTAACACTATAACACTAGACATAGTCATTTGTAAGCTGACACATCTCGTTATTTGCTCCTGCTACGAACGTAAGACTCCCGAACTTGTTCAATTGCTGTATCACTGACCTCTAGCCAAACCGAACCTGGCGCCCATGTCATACACAGCCAGTTTCTGTGAAACAATTGCACCAGTTAATGACAGTTTGCCTTGGAATATTTAGTCCTAAATTGTATCTGAACTTTAGTAGCGGATCTGGATTGAAGAAACCATAAACAACGCTGCGCATGCTCTTCACCGTTACACGACTCCACGATGACAGTTGGAATAACTCATTTGCGCATGGCACCTAGCGGGAACGTCGGAAATCAACTGTTAGGCGGAATAAAACTTGAAGATATACTGCATTCGGTGCTGTATCAAATATTTCTGTAAGTTGCTTACCGTTTTTACAGTTAAAGACTTTTTTGTAACTAATTTACACTGAAGCGCCAAAGAAATTGGTATAGGCAAGCGTATTCAAATACAAAGATTTCCAAACAGGCAGAATACGGCGCTGCGGACGGCAACGCCTGTATAAGACAACAAGTGTCTGGCGCAGTTGTTAGATTGGTTACTACTGTTACTATGGCAGGTATCAAGATTTAAGTGAATCTGAAGGTGCTGCTATAATCGGCGCACGAGAAGTTCAAATTGCTCTGAGCACTCTGGGACTAAACATCTGAGATCATCAGTACCCTAGAACTTAGAACTACTTAAACCTAACTAACCTAAGGATATCACACACATACATGCCCGAGGCAGGATTCGAACCTGCGACCGTAGCGGTCGCGCAGTTCCAGACTGACGCGCCTAGAACCGCGCGATCACACTGGCCGGCTCGGCGCACGAGAAATGGGACACAACATCTCCGAGGTAGCGCTGGAGTGAGGATTTTGCCGTAAGACCATTTCACGAGTGTACCGTGAATATCAGGAACCGGGTAACACATCGAATCTCCGACATCGCTGCGGCCGGAAGAAGACCCTGCAAGAACGGTACCAACGACTGAAGAGATTCGTTCAACGTTACAGAAGTGAACTATTCCCCAAATTGCTGCAGATTTCAATGCTGGCCCATCAACAGGTGTCAGCGTGCGATCCATTCAACGAAACAACATCGATATGGGCTTTCGGAGCCGAAGACCACTCGTGTACCTTTGATGACTGCATGACACAAGCTTTACGCCTCGCCTGTGCCCGTCCACACCTATATTGGACTGTTGACGACTGGAAACACGTTGCCTAGTCAGACGAGTCTCGTTTCAAATTGTATCTGTAATGGCGTGACGCGTGTGCAGTTGGAGTGATATGGGACCCCTGATTCGTCTGCATACGAAGCTGACAGGTGACACGTACGTAAGCATCCTGTCTCATCACCTACATCCATTCATGTCCATTGTGGATTCCGAAGGACTTGGGCAATTTCAGCTGGACAATGCGTCCAGAAATGCTACAGCGTCGCTCCAGGAACACTCTTCTGAATTTATGCGCTTCCTCTGGACATCAAACTCCCTAGAATTGAAAACATTAATCAGCATATCTGGGATGCCTTGCAACGCGCTGCTCAGAAGAGGCCTCCACCCCTCGTACTCTTACGGATTTATGGACAACCCTGCAGGATTTATGGTGTCAGTTCCCTCCAGCACTACTTCAGACATTGGTCGAGTCCATTCCACGTCGAGTTGTGGTACTTCCGCGTACTCGCGGGGCTCTAAACGATATTAGGCAGATGCACCAGTTTCTTTGGCTCTTCATTTTATAAACACCCTGTACCATGAAACCTCTGAAGTACATGCTGTATACGAACGCATACTTCAAGGCCATGTCGTTTCTTGTCAGCGATGTAAAATTGAATTTATGAGCGTTACGAGGAAACTCTCCAATTCCACGGCCCTAGAATTTAGACTGCATTAAGAAGCAGACGATGGGAATGCAGCTTAGCGGCCTCGAACGGGACTGGACCCCGCGGTCGTCTCTCCCGGTGGCCGCGTGCTGCGCACTTTACACCAAACGCAAAAACTCAGCGCCACCGGGAAACACGCGGTGTTACGGTGCCCGCAGTCACAGTCCATCCGACTGCGCTCGCTCCAGATAACACGCGATGCCCCCAGCGACTCCTCGGGGGGCAGCTTCTCGTAATTAACAGCAGCTGATCCCGTAAGAAGTTTTACGGCGGCCGGCAGGCAGCCGCCGGATCGCGGGCCCTTCGGCGGCTCTGTGTACACGTACAATGCAGTTAGAGAAAAAAAGGCGCGGCCCGGCCCGTGCCGCGAGGAATGCAGAGCTGTCATCTCCGCGCAGACCGGTGGCCATCGACTGCCGAGCGAGCGGAACACGCGTTTGCAATTACGGCGGCGCGCGCAGCCCAGTTCCGGGCAGGTGTTCGCCGGCTCCGGAGGGTCAAGTGTGAGGATAAACGCCGCCGAAGCCGCCGGCGCTGTGTGTGTCCGGGCACGTCCGTTAGCCGAGCCCCGCGGACTGCACGCCTTCCTGCAGCCCGGAGCACTTGAGCACCACCACTAGCCGCAACCACTTCTCCTGCTGGTCTCCCATCTGCTCGGATCGGTCAAAGTACAGGGTGTTTATAGATGAAGATCGGGGTTTTAACTCTTTTTAATATTTATTATATTAAACTTACTGTTATAAAAAATATGTCAAATGAAAGAGCAACTCAAACAGTTTTACGAAGAACGTGCAAACCAATGTCTGGCATGTCAGATATTCTGAACGTGCGTCTGAGCGTCGACCAATGAGATGGCACGACGCCACCTACCTCACACGCACGCCGTCTCTCTTTAGTACAGAGGTGTGAGGCGCCATATTGGCATTCATTTCAAGCCTAAATGTAGAGGTCTGCGCGGATAAGAAAAGTGCAATCCGCATCCGCACCGCATCCGCAAGGTCCCAATCCGCAACCGCATCCGCATCCGCAGCAATTAATCCGCATCCGGAAGTTCCTTATCCGCATCCGCATATATTTAAGTTTTGAATGAGTAATTAATAGTAATAGACAGTAATACTTAGAATTGTGGTATGTAATGACATAGTTATTGTTAGGGTGCCATTTCCGCGACAACTTAACTACATCTACATCTACATCTATACTCCGCGAGCCACCTTGCGGTGTGTGGCGGAGGGTACTTATTGTACCACTATCTGATCCCCCCGTCCCTGTTCCATTCACGAATTGTGCGTGGGAAGAACGACTGCTTGTAAGTCTCCGTATTTGCTCTAATTTCTCGGATCTTTTCGTTGTGATCATTACGCGAGATATATGTGGGCGGTAGTAATATGTTGCCCATCTCTTCCCGGAATGTGCTCTCTCGTAATTTCGATAATAAACCTCTCCGTATTGCGTAACGCCTTTCTTGAAGTGTCCGCCACTGGAGCTTGTTCAGCATCACCGTAACGCTCTCTCGCTGACTAAATGTCCCCATGACGAATCGCGCTGCTTTTCGCTGGATCATGTCTATCTCTTCTATTAATCCAACCTGGTAAGGGTCCCATACTGATGAGCAATACTCAAGAATCGGACGAACAAGCGTTTTGTAAGCTACTTCTTTCGTCGATGAGTCACATTTTCTTAGAATTCTTCCTATGAATCTCAACCTGGCGCCTGCTTTTCCCACTATTTGTTTTATGTGATCATTCCACTTCAGATCGCTCCGGATAGTAACTCCTAAGTATTTTACGGTCGTTACCGCTTCCAATGATTTACCACCTATGGCATAATCGTACTGGAATGGATTTCTGCCCCTATGTATGCGCATTATATTACATTTATCTACGTTTAGGGAAAGCTGCCAGCTGTCGCACCATGCATTAATCCTCTGCAGGTCCTCCTGGAGTACGTACGAGTCTTCTGATGTTGCTACTTTCTTGTAGACAACCGTGTCATCTGCAAATAGCCTCACGGAGCTACCGATGTTGTCAACTAAGTCATTTATGTATATCGTAAACAATAAAGGTCCTATCACGCTTCCCTGCGGTACTCCCGAAATTACCTCTACATCTGCAGATTTTGAACCGTTAAGAATGACATGTTGTGTTCTTTCTTTTAGGAAATCCTGAATCCAATCACAAACCTGGCCCGATATTCCGTAAGCTCGTATTTTTTTCACTAAACGTAAGTGCGGAACCGTATCAAATGCCTTCCTGAAGTCCAGGAATACGGCATCAATCTGCTCGCCAGTGTCTACGGCACTGTGAATTTCTTGGGCAAATAGGGCGAGCTGAGTTTCACATGATCTCTGTTTGCGGAATCCATGTTGGTTATGATGAAGGAGATTTGTATTATCTAAGAATGTCATAATACGAGAACACAAAACATGTTCCATTATTCTACAACAGGTTGACGTAAGCGAAATAGGCCTATAATTATTCGCATCTGATTTATGACCCTTCTTGAAAATGGGAACGACCTGCGCTTTCTTCCAGTCGCTAGGTACTTTACGTTCTTCCAGCGATCTACGATAAATTGCTGATAGAAAAGGGGCAAGTTCTTTAGCATAATCACTGTAGAATCTTAAGGGTATCTCGTCTGGTCCGGATGCTTTTCCGCTACTAAGTGATAGCAGTTGTTTTTCAATTCCGATATCGTTTATTTCAATATTTTCCATTTTGGCGTCCGTGCGACGGCTGACGTCAGGGACCGTGTTACGATTTTCCGCAGTGAAACAGTTTCGGAACACTGAATTCAGTATTTCTGCCTTTCTTCGGTCGTCCTCTGTTTCGGTGCCATCGTGGTCAACGAGTGACTGAATAGGGGATTTAGATCCGCTTACCGATTTTACATATGACCAAAACTTTTTAGGGTTCTTGTTTAGATTGTTTGCCAATGTTTTATGTTCGAATTCGTTGAATGCTTCTCTCATTGCTCTCTTTACGCTCTTTTTCGCTCCGTTCAGCTTTTCCTTATCAGCTATGATTCGACTACTCTTAAACGTATGATGAAGCTTTCTTTGTTTCCGTAGTACCTTTCGTACTACTTTTGACTTCTTGAATCACAGGAAATGCTCTATACCTATTCTAAAGCAGACTATTCCAAACAGGAAAGCATTGGCGCTCCGGAACACACACAGTAGCGGCTCGGATCTCGTGAGATTGGAAACGCTATTTAAAAAAATAAAATTCAATGTAATAGTATTAAATCATGAAAATACGTGTATAGAAACAATTATATTTCACTGCTCTGAAAATGAAGATGGTTTTAAACTGTTACTAGCACATTGCATCATTTACCGACAGTTTTTTTGTACTCACTGCTTGGATGTGTCAAATTTTGAAGCCATCGTGTCAGCTGACGATTATATTATAGCTTACGCGTTCAGTCCTCGTCATTTCCAGGTGAAAATATTTACAGTATTAGGCCTACACTGCAAAACGCTGGCGCACCTGTGAAAAATTTAAACTGCCAGCAATAACTGACGTTGTCTGGAAGAAATAACTCGTCTTCCGAAGAGTGACAACAAAATCAGTGGTTATAGAAATTAGGAGTCCATGTAGCTTTAGCTAAAAATACGGTTGAAATCTCGAACCTCACCTTTTGGCTGATTAATCGAATTAAGACCTAGCGATAAATGAAATGTCTGTTTCATTCTCAACTAAACAAAGTTTTTCACACTTTAAAACATTCTCAACATTGGTCTAAATTACTAAGACAAAATTTGCAGTAGATTTCGCAGTTAATACTTTCAATGTTAAAAAATAATTTTTTTTTGGAGTTTAATGGAACTGCAAACGATTTCAAGATGTCTATATAAAAACCACTGTCCCATAACTTCAAATGTTAGGCACTGTTCCCTGTTAAGCAATACCGGGTTACAGTTAAAATGTTCAATTTTGTTACGAATTTCAGCCCTTATCTTTACTACTTGGCTGATAAATTAAAAGACACATTATTATTTTGGATGATTTGAATATTTTTAAGTTTTCAATGTGATCAGAATAATCTTTCACGGACTATCGCAGTCAGATTAGATTAGATTATATTAGATTAGATTAATACTAGTTCCATGGATCGTGAATACGACATTTCGTAATGATGTGGAACGAGTCGAATTTTCCAATACATGACATGATTAGGTTCATTTAACAACATACTTAAGTTAATATAACAACTTGTTGGTGGTCGTGAGCCGTAGTTTGAAGTCCCACTTGTAATTAATTACAAGGCCCGCCGTGCCACCGCTTCGGCCGGGCTGTTTCACTGTTCACAAAGAGCGACAATGTTCGGCGGCTGCAAATGTTACTGTAATGCACGCTAAAATCTAGGTAGGCACTTATGAGACCATTATTACCTAGTTTAATAATATTGACGTTTTAGCTGTTGAATGTTCTTGTTGCGAAGAGTAAAAACTTAAAATCGAGCTCTTTAATATGAGAATTACAACAAAACAAATTGCTTGTTAAATATTTCCTTCTTTTACCTAATGCTACTTAAATGTTCTTGTTGCGAATAGTAAAAATACTAACAATATGTCGAGGAAATTCTTTACTATAAATATTACAATAAAAACTCACAGGCTTCAGATTAAATATTTTCATCTTCTGCTTGCTTCTGATTCAAATTCCGTAAAAGAAAGAATCAGATGAAAAAAATTGTAGCTAATTCAGATAAGCCCAAAAAATACAGTGAAGTAAGAGAAGATGTACAAGTACCTTTTTACTTCGGAAGATTACTGTGCAGGAACTTGATGTCATCAATCGTCTGTGGCTTCAAAGACGTGCGTCCGTCCTGCATCATTTGTCCCGCAGTAGAGAAGCTTCTCTCAGATGGCGCGCTGGACGCTGGAATGCAGTGCACGAAGTATGCGAGTTTGGAAAGACGCGGATAGACGTTTTCACGTCCATGCCACCAAGCTACCAGGTCGATGCCTTCCGAAAATTGGACTTTATCATTCGTATATCTGAGAATTTCATCTGAGGCAAAGTCAAGATCTCTCGTCGATTCATCTTCTGAGGAATCTTCAAATTCATTAAAAAGTGCGTCAGACTTCTGTTTTTTTTTTCAAGTATTCCAGATGTTGTTTCCTCCTTATCTTTTAACTGTGGATAATTTCTCGCAACATAATTTTTCGCTTCCTTTACAACTTCATCTTTTTCGGCACTGCTAAGAAATTTTAAGTTTTTATATTTTGGATTCAAAAACGTTGCAAGTTTATGGGTTACTGTTATGTCCCATTTGCTGATTAAAATAGATTTGGCTGTACTCTTTAAATTCATCAGAAATGGGCTGTCGCCATCATTTTTTTCAAGGAAGGAGAGAAGTTTTAACTTCCACAACACACATAAATAAAGCGTAGGGGTTTTGGAGGCTTCGAGATCACAAGAAGCTATTTTCAATGGTGTCAGAAAGGTTATTATATCTTCCAACTCCTCTTGTCTATAGAATCAATCAAATTATCTTGATTTTTCTCTGACAAAATTGACAGAACTTCAGACCATTGTGAATTAATAGACTCAAACATATCCAATTTACTGTTACATCGTGTGTCTATATCTCCTTTCAGTGACTTCTGAAGGCGATTCTGAAGACCAGATCTTTTAAAGCAAGTTGTGATAGCTCGACAGGAATTTATTAATCGCTGCACGTCGCTCTTCTCATCATTCGCGTCTCCCCGAGTCGTGTGCTCCAGTACAGTATTAAGAATGTGTGCTGAGCACGAGAGCCTCTTGTATTGGCGAAGTGCTGCCACAATATTTGGACCTCTATCCGTAACGAACACGATGTTATTCACAGCACTGAATAAATCGAACGATCTTAGTATCTTAATTAATTCAAGTTTAATGTTTTCTCTTGTCTTTTTAATCTCGCTCTCAAAATTTCTGGTGCACAACACTCGATCCTCAAGTTTCAATTCTTCATAATTTACATAATGTGCAGTCACTCCCATATAGTTTATTTTAGGGTACCAATCAGTCCTTAAATCGACTGTTAGCGCTCCACCTATGTCTCTGAATATATTCTTCACTTCTGCGGAGATAGTTTCACGCAGACGATCGGCCGTTTCCTTCAAATTTCTGGATATGGTGGTTGGATGAGGTAGCAGCTCCTTAGCACTCACTGCACCGTACTTGGCACCCACATCAATACGAAACTGTGCCGTCTCGAGAAACCCAGATCCACACGCAACTTCGAATGGTAAAATGTCTTTGCTGACAAGATTGATAAGTTTTTCTGTCGCGGCTGTCTTCAAATTTGGCGGAACTTCAGGAACTTTCAAGTCTCTCTTGGTATTTAATTAAGTAATTATGCTACTTTGTCCAGCCTCACACGAATGTTTTAGCAAATTTGAAGTTCCACTTTTGCGTCCAGTGTAGGAATATACTTTTTTACATGCAAAACAAGCCACTATATCTTTTATCTTTTCGTTGCCATCAAATACGTATCCGAATTTTTTCCAAATTGGCAATTTCAATTTGTTTTCCTTCACTAACGTAAAATCACCTTTTTTCACCTTACACGAAATTGTATCCATCGATATGGTGTTCATTTGAAGAAAGAACTGCCGGCCGCGGTGGTCTAGCGGTTCTAGGCGCTCAGTCAGGAATCGCGCGACTGCTACGGTCGCAGGTTCGAATCCTGCCTCGGGCATGGATGTGCGTGATGTCCTTAGGTTAGTTAGGTTTAAGTAGTTTAAGTTCTAAGAGACTGATGACCTCAGATGTTAAGTCCCGTAGTGCTCAGAGCCATTTGAACCATTTTTTCTTATACAAGCAGGCCAGGGTTCCATTCCCGTCCGGGTTGGAGGTTTTTTCCGCTCGAGGACTGGGTGTTTGTGCTGTCCTCATCATCATTTCATCCTCATCACCGGCGCGCAAGTCACCCAATGTGGCGTCGAGTGAAGTAAGACTTGCACTTGGTGGCTGAACTTCCCAGGAAGCGGCTTCCCGGTCAACGATGCCATACGCTCATTTCCATAGTAAATGAAAAAATAAAAATCATGACTTTGGCAGTGAGGTAACTCTAACTTGATTACGTGGTTCACACGATGCCGATCTCAGTGAGATTCTAGTACTGCAGCACGAATACTCACCATTCTAACCGTCACCTCGGATCTCGATCGAACTCAAACGGCTGTCTACCAGTCTCCAACATCGAATCTTCTCTCGAGTAACCTCCACCTCAAGAACAGGAAGTCCTGTCGACTGCCTCTGCAAGCCAAATCTTTTGTCTCTAGCTTTGGCGTCTCAACGAGATAATTCCGCCAAAACTCATTTCACTCAACCGGGGCTGGTAAAAATAGAAAATTTCCCATAACAGTCCCTTCGTCTCGTCTTACGAGCGTCAGAGCGAATTACGTCACATATTAGTTCCCAGTCAGAGCTCTAATCTCGGTGTTAGCCCATGAGACGCGAGCAAACGCCTGTTTCTTCCCCTGCCATCATGAATACTTTTCTAGAAAGTCTCAGCCTTTCCCACGGTTTAGGCAAACTGCTCTTGTGTCAGTAGGTGTGCTGAGGGTGTGACTTCCTGTTTAATCAGTATGTCACAGGGGGCTTGAAACGGTCATCAGTTTTGTAGCTGACCTTCAGGGCTGGAGACAGCAAGTCTGCACTGCAGCTGTTGCCCCCATTAGTCTTTTATGAAGATTTGAGGGGAGCGAAGATTAAACTTTCTAGTTTACTTATCTTTTCAATTAGAGTTGGCTCCAGTTCTTCTTGTCTAGGGGTCTGATTCCTGAAGCTGAAATTGTCACATTTTAGGTCCTCATAGTTGATCTAATTAAATTTGAAGATTGTTGTTGCAGAATTTCTGTTGATACGTTGATATACCGGTATTTTGTCACATTTTAGCAAATCATTCAATCTTTTAATTTTTCACATTAACAAAGCCGAAATTACATTGTTCGCACAAAACACAAAAATATGTCCGATCACATCAGAGGCATGCTTACTACTGTCGCACTCAGCTGAAATAACAATATTGCAAACGGTTTACAGTTTTTCTTGACAAACGAATTTCCGCTAGTGTCGATTATTAATTCATAAATGAATCCCGAAATAAACATAGTAAACGGTACTAGAGTGCATAATTAATAATAGAAATTTTAAGTGCGGCAAAATATGTCGTAATTCCAAATGTTTCTAAATAAATAATTTTAACTGTACATTCAGAACTAGTACTTATCGATCATAACATCCAAAATAAAGTAATTCCTTTTCATAAATTTAGCTTGAAGTATAACATGCTGTGTATAAAATTATATGAACGTTTTCAAAAAAGCAGCCGAGTTAATAATGACCTGTCCAAAACTCGAAAAATAATGCTGGTATCGACAAATACTCTGACTATCTATAAAGGCGACCGCTCTTTACCTGAGCCTCTATTGTCCACACTGGACCCACGGCGCCACCTTCATCACGTGACAAGTGTGGGAAATTTCGGACATCCAAACGTTACCGCTTATGAATGAAAACTATTATTTCAGTTAAATCTGCCTTGCTTGTCCCTTGAGATATAGTTGGGAATATCAAATTGTCTAACTCGATTTGATTAAAGGAGTTGCTTGCTACGCTGGATTCAATTGTTTCTGCTCAGTTCACATTGAAATTACTGGTGGAAAACAATCTTAACAGACTTTTATTGACTGCAAAACAGTCTTAGTTGACTTTTAGTCGCAGTAGACGAGTGTTTTATTCAAAGTGTATTTAGTGAGATACACGCCATCATCTTCCCACGTCCTTTTTATTAATTTATCTCTTTGTCGTGTGGTGTCAGGTTCGATTTATACATCCTTTGGATTAGGGAGGAAATTAGGAGTACGGATCAGGAGTAAATCTCAAAAAAAAAAAAAAAAAAAAAATGCTTACACTTCTATTCGAGAGGTAGGTGATATTTGCAAACAATTAGCAAATGACAAAAGCCAATGAATAGTTCAGAGAAAGCAAAGGATATAGGAAGGATCTTACACATCTCTCTGTCTTTTATTGCAAAGTGATAGTTGTTCATTCATACGTTTCTTTCTCCAGAGCTATTGTTTTTTGTGTATGATAATTCTCTTCTAGATTTTTCGTGCGTTCTGTTTCCATATCAAAATACGACGAGAGATCAGGTGTACTGACCAAATGTCTTAGAGGGCATGTTTATTGACGAAATGCCTTATCAGAAACTAGAGACGATGACGTCCCTTATATTCGATGGTCTGTTTCTCATCCATTTTAAAGTATAGTATATAGAGAACATCAGTTTTCTTCCTATTCACTCCGAAGACCTAATCTTATGACGAATTTTATTTGCGTCCCTTCCATAGGAATTGTAGGGGCAGGAGTCAATACGTTATTTTAAAGTTGCCCTTTTGGAACTACATACTTACTTCAGTGTGTACAAGGAATTCTACCCTTCAAAACAGTGTCCATATGGCTTCTTTGTCTTATTACCTTGTGCACTCCACGGAGCATCTAGGCCTATACACTGCTGGGAACTAAAAAACAAAGACTACTGAGACACTGTGGGCATAAAGAGAAACAGAAGCAGACGGAAATCCTCATTGTTGTAAGATTATATAACTGCCTAACGGTCCCTGGAAAGTGTCAAATCGAACAATTACCTTCGAGTATGGAACCCATACCAATTACGTGTGATCGAGGAAACAGAGAAACTCCAAAGCAGAGCTGTGCATTTCGGTAAAATTAGATTCGAGCTCGCATAGAGGCTCATCAACAGTTGTTCTTCCCACACAACATTCGCGACCGGATCGGGAGAGGCAGAAGTGAGAGTGATACACAAAGCAGCATCCACCACACACCGAAAGATGGTTTTCGGTGTGTAGATGTAGATTTCACAATTTTGATGCTGGAAGTGATCCTCAGCCGTGTGCACGCTCCTATGGATACCTTCGAATCCGGAGTGTCGTTGGGTTTCATGATCGAGCTACAGTTTCCTGGAGTGTTAGTAAGTGGCGCCTTGAGCGAGATTTTAGCACATGCGCAGTTCACACTAGAAGTCAGTCCGCTGTAGGTTGAATGTGTATACGAAAGAGTCTCTCTGGATCGTGGCCTGAGCCTGACAGCTGTGGAGGTCCGCTTGCTGCTTTTGGGTGGTGGAAGTTTACTTTCAGGAGTGTGCCTGGGCCTACTGGAGAGCCGCCACTTCCCTCAGCCATACCCTGATATTCGACTAGCCGTTTTTCTACCACATTGCTTGGTGTACGTGGTCACGGACACCGTTCTTAACACTAAGCCGTACGGGGACACCACAGTGGTGTCGTGCGCGAAATAGCGGTCAATGGCCGGCGACACCACAGTGGTGTCGTGTGCATAGTATCGCTCAGTGGCTGGTGACACCAGAGTGGTGTCGTGTGCATGGTATCGCTCAGTGGCCGGCGACACCAGAGTGGTGTCGTGTGCGTAGTATCGCTCAGTGGCCGGCGACACCAGAGTGGTGTCGTGTGCGTAGTATCGCTCAGTGGCCGGCGACACCACAGTGGTGTCGTGTGCATAGTATCGCTCAGTGGCCGGCGACACCACAGTGGTGTCGTGTGCATAGTATCGCTCAATGGCCGGCGACACCAGAGTGGTGTCGTGTGCGTAGTATCGCTCAGTGGCCGGTGACACCAGAGTGGTGTCGTGTGCGTAGTATCACTCAGTGGCCGGCGACACCACAGTGGTGTCGTGTGCATAGTATCGCTCAGTGGCCGGCGACACCACAGTGGTGTCGTGTGCATAGTATCGCTCAGTGGCCGGCGACACCACAGTGGTGTCGTGTGCATAGTATCGCTCAGTGGCCGGCGACACCAGAGTGGTGTCGTGTGCATAGTATCGCTCAGTGGCCGGCGACACCAGAGTGGTGTCGTGTGCATAGTATCGCTCAGTGGCCGGCGACACCAGAGTGGTGTCGTGTGCATGGTATCGCTCAGTGGCCGGCGACACCAGAGTGGTGTCGTGTGCATAGTATCGCTCAGTGGCCGGCGACACCAGAGTGGTGTTGTGTGCGTAGTATCGCTCGGTGGCCGGCGACACCACAGTGGTGTCGTGTGCATAGTATCGCTCAGTGGCCGGCGACACCAGAGTGGTGTCGTGTGCATAGTATCGCTCAGTGGCCGGCGACACCAGAGTGGTGTCGTGTGTGTAGTATCGCTCAGTGGCCGGCGACACCACAGTGGTGTCGTGTGCATAGTATCGCTCAGTGGCCGGCGACACCAGAGTGGTGTCGTGTGCGTAGTATCGCTCAGTGGCCGGCGACACCAGAGTGGTGTCGTGTGCATAGTATCGCTCAGTGGCCGGCGACACCAGAGTGGTGTCGTGTGCATAGTATCGCTCAGTGGCCAGCGACACCAGAGTGGTGTCGTGTGCATAGTATCGCTCAGTGGCCGGCAACACCAGAGTGGTGTCGTGTGCGTAGTATCGCTCAGTGGCCGGCGACACCAGAGTGGTGTCGTGTGCATGGTATCGCTCAGTGGCCGGCGACACCAGAGTGGTGTCGTGTGCATAGTATCGCTCAGTGGCCGGCGACACCAGAGTGGTGTCGTGTGCATAGTATCGCTCAGTGGCCGGCGACACCAGAGTGGTGTCGTGTGCATAGTATCGCTCAGTGGCCGGCGACACCAGAGTGGTGTCGTGTGCATAGTATCGCTCAGTGGCCGGCGACACCAGAGTGGTGTCGTGTGCATAGTATCGCTCAGTGGCCGGCGACACCAGAGTGGTGTCGTGTGCGTAGTATCGCTCAGTGGCCGGCGACACCAGAGTGGTGTCGTGTGCATAGTATCGCTCAGTGGCCGGCGACACCAGAGTGGTGTCGTGTGCATAGTATCGCTCAGTGGCCGGCGACACCAGAGTGGTGTCGTGTGCGTAGTATCGCTCAGTGGCCGGCGACACCAGAGTGGTGTCATGTGCATAGTTTCGCTCAGTGGCCGGCGACACCAGAGTGGTGTCGTGTGCATAGTATCGCTCAGTGGCCGGCGACACCACAGTGGTGTCGTGTGCATAGTATCTCGCAGTGGCCGGCGACAGCACGTTAGTATCTTTTACATTCTGTTGGTGTTTTGTTTAGGTAACAATAAGTTACACACGTCAAAAACTGTTTTATTTTTATAAGCACTTGTCCCCTTTCATCATGGCGGACGAAAGAGACAATAGGATTATTTACTATGAATGCGCGGACGTCTTGTTTGACGTTCTGGACGACTTGGCCGACTCGGAAGAAGACTTTCGATACAAAAAAAAAATGAAAGTGAAGCAGAGTCGTTGGTAGATAGTGATACGTCCGAGAAGAATTCGGGGAACGCTAAGGCTGCCAACTGATTCGCTGAATCAGGCGAAGAAGACAGTGCACAGTGGTCAGACTTTGATTTACCGAGGACCAATAATAAATTTGAAGGACCCCTGGGTTGAAACATATTTTCCAAAGAAACACAGAGCGTCGAGGATATCGTAGAATTATATATTGGGAACGATCTATTTGAATATATTAGCAACGAAACCAAAAAGTACTACAGTGAAAATTGCAATAGAAGGAAACTGGATTTAAAAAATGCCAAATTTGTCGACGTTACGGGACCCGAACTTAGAAAATGGTTTGAGCTTGCTATCCTTATGGGAATCGTAAGAAAAGAAAGGATCAACGATCATTGGTCAACGAATCCGTTGATAGACACACCGATATTTCGCAAAACGATGTCCCGCAACAGATTCAGACAAATATTACCATTTTTACATTTCTCCGACAGCAACAGTAAACTGGATAATGCCGACCGGCTTGTCAAAGTGCGATTCATAATTGATTATTTTTCCAAAAAGTTTAAAGAAACGTTTAATCTAAGTCAAAACATCTCAATTGATGAAAGAACGATACCGTGGCGTGGACTGTTAAATTTTAAAGTTTACAATCCGTCGAAAATTACGAAATACGGCATACTCATTCGGATGCTGTGTGATTGGACTACGGTATACATTTCCTCATTCAAGATGCATTCCGGCGCTGGACAAGCTTTAGCAAAAGCAGTGATGGAATTATTGACACCTTCTGATGGAAAGTAGCATCACCTCTGCATGGGTAATTATTATAACAGCGTAGAAGTTGCAGCGAAGTTATTTGAAAAGAAAATTCGAGTTTGTGGAACGATACGGCAAAATATAGGATTTCAGGAAAATTAAAGGGCGCAAAAGTCAATGTGTTTGAAGCTTGTCATCAACGGAAAGGTGACAAGCGGCCGGCGCCAAGCGAATAAATTTGTACGAGACGTGCGGACTGCGAAGTGTTAATTATATCCGGTTAGCGGTCGGGTTTACGACACCCCGCGCGTGTACCGCTACCTGCCGGGATTGCCTTAGAAAATAAAAGAACTTTCGTCGCTCCCACTCTGGCTACGTGTCGCTTCTTAGAAAAATACGGCTTTTAGTTCGCCCAGTAGAGGGTTTTCACTTACACTGCACAACATTACACAGTTTTTACTAATATTAAAACAATCTCAAACACAAATTTTGACGCATGTTACCTAACAGAATACTATTATTTGCAAGGCACCTATTTATGTTTTAAACTTCTCTCCAAAGCGAGGTGTGGATAATGGGGTTGGATTTTCAGCATTGGAACGCCACACGAGATATTATACACACACCTTTTATGGTCTAAGTGGATTTGGTTTTATCCGCACTCCTACCGCACTCAGCTTGAAGCTATATAGCCTCACCTCACGACGGATCCACTGAGAGAAAACTATATCTACGAAGATAGGAGTAACTTCAATACTTTATTTCAGTTAATATTTATTTAAATGTGCCAAAAGTAAATTTACCTTAATGACTTTTGTGGCAACAATTTGACTTGGATACAAGATGGATGGCGACTGAGATCCTCTTACGTGGCTTAATGGCTGCCATTTTTACTTTGAATGATCACGTAAAGTTAATATTCTGATGAAGCAAATATAAAGGTAAGAAATCTTATTAAATTCAGCTGTAGAATAACATATACAGGCGACCACGTGTCTCTTTAGATTAAAAGCAAACAATTACAACACTGCAAGATTGTTGTAACATCAAAATTAATTAACTACGATCTTTTGACTGTACAAAGTAACACAGCATTTACATTTAATAAAATGGCAGGGAACTTTGGATCGGTGTATCATTTTGGGACAAGCATTCTAACAAATATTTTTAACAAAACTATATCAGAAATTCGACAAACCATGAGGTTGATTGTAACATTCTGCGACACAGCTAAAGACTGTTAATACGAAAATGTCTTGCCTTGCTTGTTGCAGTCGTATCGGTATTGAAGTAGTTGCTTGCTGTATGAAAATTAGAATAGGCTCTTCACATCTCCGGTGATGAAATTAATTTATAACTATCATGTTGTTGTTGTTGTGGTCTTCAGTCCTGAGACTGGTTTGATGCAGCTCTCCATGCTACTCTATCCTGTGCAAGCTTCTTCATCTCCCAGTACTTACTGCAGCCTACATCCTTCTGAATCTGCTTAGTGTATTCACCTCTTGGTCTCTTTCTTCTTGTCAAGTTGTGACACAAACTCCTCTGCTCCCCAATTCTATTCAACACCTCCTCATTAGTTATATGATCTACCCATCGTACTTGTACTACAGTAGTAGGCATGGGCTTCGTGTCTATCTTGGCCAAAATAATGCGTTCACTATGCTGTTTGTAGTAGCTTACCCGCACTCCTATTTTTTTATTCATTATTAAACCTACTCCTGCATTACCCCTATTTGATTTTGTACTTATAACCCTCTATTCACCTGACCAAAAGTCTTGTTCCTCCTGCCACCGAACGTCACTAATTCCCACTATATCTAACTTTAACCTATCCATTTCCCTTTTTAAATTTTCTAACCTACCTGCCCGATTAAGGGATCTGACATTCCACGCTCCGATTCGTAGAACGCCAGTTTTCTTTCTCCTGATAACGACGTCCTCTTGAGTAGTCCCCGCCCGGAGATCCGAATGGGCGACTATTTTATCTCCGGAATATTTTACCCAAGAGGACGCCATCATCATTTAATCATACAGTAAAGCTGCATGCCCTCGGGAAAAATTACGGCTGTAGTTTCCCCTTGCTTTCAGCCGTTCGCAGTACCAGCACAGCAAGGCCGTTTTGGTTAGTGTTACAAGGCCAGATCAGTCTCTCATCCAGACTGTTGCCCCTGCAACTACTGAAAAGGCTGCTCCCCCTCTTCAGGAACCACACGTTTGTCTGGCCTCTCAACAGATACCCCTCCGTTGTGGTTGCACCTACGGTACGGCCATCTGTATCGCTGAGGCACACAGGCCCCCCCACCAACGGCAAGGTCCATGGTTCACCGGGGGGGGGGGGATAACTATCATATGCTTGCGGTATTCATGTTAACTTGCTGTATCATCAGCTCCATATTCCATCATATAAAACCAGTCGGATAATGTTGCTTTCTGACACAAAATTAACTAGAGATGACTTCAGGAGCAACAAACCATTGACACACCAAATATTAAGCACTTTAACTCCGAATTGTTGTTGCTGAAAGCTCACATAGCCACAGATGTCACGCCGCGATACGTACACTGTGTATGCTCGACTTCTGCTGCCTGCGACTTTCCGTTCTTTTCCTCCCTTGCAGTGCTTGCACCAAGGCCATCCGAAAGACTGGCGGTCGAAAACCCATAGTGGATTCCCTACCCTTATGATTTCATTTCGTTTAAATGAATTATACGTCCTAATACCCTTGAAAGTTGCTCCCTATATTTGTTTCTTTCCGAAATTTAGCCTGACTTTGCAGAACCTAGTGTGAACTGAACTGATCTGTATGCAGCTTGACTTTGTTTAAATGCGCAAGGGAAGTAAAACAATTATCCGGCCCTAATTAAAATTTCCACTTACCTCGCACCTTGACAAGATTGTTGCAGATTTATTGAAAGCTCGACAGCAAACAGCAAGGAGGCAGTGGCTGAGCTACATTTCTGTTTCTAAATACATATTCAAACGCTTGCATGTGGTAATGCCTAATGATAAACATTTGGGTAGGGAAAATAACTATTCCTATGAAATGATATTCCAAGACATCGATTTTAAAATGAAGTATATGTTCAAAAGACAAAGTAAAGCTTCATGTGATCTTCACACACAGCACTGGTTTGATCAATACAACGGTTAAAGTGAACAACGATTTTTAAAAAAAGGATGCAAAGTTAACAGAGAATACCTATAAAAATCAAGCAGCTTAATCAATTAATATCCAATTCCTTGACTCAGGGATGTGGACTGGTCTTTCTCTCAGTTCTGAGCAAATTAACTAGCTGACAAATTCACTCCTAGCTACACAGTGCTGCAGTCTTATCTCAAACTTCTTCTTTTCAAATATAATAACGTTATTTAGAATATATATTCCCTTCGCCTGTCAATGCGTTCATGATATTCTTCCTTGCTGTCCTTTCTTCATCTAACAATCACAAATTCGCACAGCACTAGTAAATACAACCATCATCTATCAAACTTTTACTAAGAATGCATCAGACTGCACACAGGCAAAGGCTGTACCACGACAAAACCAAGGATTGTCTAACAATAACGTTACTTGCTCTCTTTCTGACGTGCACCGAGCGAGGCGGCGCAGAGGTTAGCACACTGGACTCGCATTCGGGAGGACGACAGTTCAATCCCGTCTCCAGCCATCCTGATTTAGGTTTTCCGTGATTTCCCTAAATCGTTTCAGGCAAATGCCGGGATGGTTCCTTTGAAAGGGCACGGCCGATTTCCTTCCCAATCCTTCCCTAACCCGAGCTTGCGCTCCGTCTCTAATGACCTCGTTGTCGACGGGACGTTAATCACTAACCACCATCTTTCTGACGTGCACATCGATGACATAAAAACCAAAATGAGATGACCACCTTACACCCATACAGTCAATACATTTACAAATTTCATTGATTTCTATATCTTATTTTTCATAAAACTATTAATTTTTCACAAAATACTCTCTCCTTCCAACGAACATTTATCACAGAAATTACGCTTGTGCTTATTGACATAGCTGTAGAGGTTCCCTTAACACTAACCTTTTGTATAAGATCGATCATGTTACTCGGTCGATTTTCACTCCATTCTGTTTAAACAAATAAAAAATGTTTAGACACTGCAATTTGAATTTGACTGTATCATCACAACCTGCGCTGCTGATGTCTGTGTTAGATTTAGGTAGCTTTAATTGATGTAGGAAGATTTAACTTTAGCTGCACTGTTTGTGCGTGTATTCTCCAGGTTTAGGAATATTTAATATTCTTCGTTGTCAGTTCACATTAAAAGGCCCATATACTATTTGCCATGTACATGTAATGTAAATTTAACGTATTTTCTGTGTGTATGTTTTAGAATTTGTACTGAATCAATCAACCGATCGGGCTGTGGGCTGAACTCAAACCCGTTACCTTGTGCTGAATAATCCACGTGTTTCAGCTCCTTCATCAGTTTTGGATTTGGCCTTGGTTGGTTCTGTGAATAACTGTTTACGCTTGTGAATTTGCTAATGCTCACTTTCTTATTTTAGAATCTGTGTAGAGGTTGCACATTCTGATAAGATGAAACTTTTGGGATGTTTAATGTGTATTTACATTATAATCTTTGTAATAATGATTTACATGTAGTCAAAACTATTGTTAGAACCAATGAGTGGCTCTTGTCCGATTTTCTAATGTTTATAGAGTTCAAAGACGTCGTTTTCTGTTGGATACAGAAAAGAAATTTTCTGTACTATTTTAGAAACTGTGATGTAATTTTTTGGGGCGTGTTCCTGTGAGTTTAATGGTTCGTAACTCTTCATGTCATATGTGGCCTGTATGACCAATAAGTATTGGTTATCTTTAGTCATGTTAATTTTAGCGTGTGTGGAAAATGAATTCGTTACAGGACCTTTTTTTCTTTTTGTTCATCGCCTTGCTCTCCTCAGAGCCTCGCACCGTACCATTTCATTTCTTTTCCCTCACAGATAAGAAAACTGGACGGTAAACGCCGCGTAAAGGTACATTCTTCTACCGACGGTTTAGAGAAAACACGATGTCTCCTGTTATTTACTACGCTTTTCATTGACTTCACTGGAAAGTTTGGCTGTTCGGCCATAAGGCTATGCATAAGCGAAAAACTTCAATGTTTTCCTTAGGTGAGCTCAAAATTCGCGAATGACTAAATCAGCGTACCACCCTGCATATGATTAACCGCTTTCACACCCAAGAGCCAGAGACAGAAATTCTCCACAACAGGCTACAGTACAAACACTCCCGGCCTATAATGCCTTACCATTTCCGCAAATTTTAGTGCTGTAAGGCCGGCCGAAGTGGCCGTGCGGTTAAAGGCGCTGCAGTCTGGAACCGCAAGACCGCTACGGTCGCAGGTTCGAATCCTGCCTCGGGCATGGATGTTTGTGATGTCCTTAGGTTAGTTAGGTTTAACTAGTTCTAAGTTCTAGGGGACTAATGACCTCAGCAGTTGAGTCCCATAGTGCTCAGAGCCATTTGAACCATTTAGTGCTGTAAGGCCTTGTTTGTTGAGACGCCCCTAGGAGTTCATACGCCCAAATTTCAAACAATTTTAGATTAAATTCTTGCAGATCATCGTTGCCATTGATGTAGAGTCTGACAAAGGGTTGTAGACTATAATGTAGTGTTGTGAATGACGATGAGCAACAGACGGTAGGGATGCAGCAAGGTGAAGTGCAAATTTACGTTGCGCCAAGAAGATCCCCAGTCTTCGTTCCTATCCGTAACAGCAACGACATTGTCATAAATATACAGCAGTGAATATTTTTCCCGAGGGCATGCAGCTCTATTATGTGGTTAACTGATGATGGCATCCTCCTGGGTAAATTATTCCGGAGGTAAAATAGTCTCCATTCGGATATCCGGGCAGAGACTACATATGAGGATGTCATTGTCAGGAAATAAGACTGGCATTCTGCGGGTCGGAGCTTGAAAACTTAGATCCTTCAGTTGGGTAGTTAGCTTAGAAAATTTAAAAAACGAAATGTGTTGTTTGAAGTTAGATATCGTGGGGCTTATAGAAGTACGGTGGCAGGAGTAACGGGACTTCTGGTCTGCTGAGTACAGCGTTACAAATATAAAATCGAACAGGGATCATGCAGGAATAAGTGTAATAATGAATAAGAAAATAGAAATGCGGGTAATCTGCTATGAACAACTTGTTCTTGTGGTCTTTAGTCCGACAACTGGTTTGATGCAGATTAGGAAATGAGACAGTTAAAGTAGTTGATGAGTTTTGCTATTTGGGCAACAAAATACACAGAAGCATCAAAGAAACTGGTATAGGCAAGCTTATTCAAATACAGAGATATGTAAACAGGCATAATATGGCGCTGCGGTCGGCAACGCCTACGTAAGACAACAAGTGTCTGGCACTGTTGTTACCTCGGTTACTGCTGTTACAATGGCAGGTTATCAAGATTTAAATGAGTTTGAACGTGGTGTTATAGTCGGCGCACGAGCGATGGGACGCAGCATCTACGAGGTAGCGATGAACTGGGGATTTTCCCGTATGACCATTCCACGAGTGTACTATGAATATCAGGAATCCTGTAAAACATCAAATTTCCGACATCGCTGCGACCGAAAAAAGGATCCTGCAAGAACGGGACCAACGGCGACTGAAGAGAATCGTTCAAGGTGACGAAAGGGCGATCATTTCACAAACTGCTGCAGTTTCAATGCTGGGCCATCAACAAATGCGAACCATTCAACGAAACGTCATCGATATGGGCTTTCGGAGCCCTGATGACTACACGATACATTGCTTTACGCCTCGCCTGAGCCCGTCAATACCGACATTCAACAGTTGACAATTGGAGAATGTTGCCTGGTCGGACGAGTCTTGTTTCAAATTGTATCGAGCAAATGGACGTGTGTGGACACAACCACATGAATCCATGGAGCACGCATATCAGCAGGGGACTGTTGAAGCTGTTGGAGGCTCTGTAAAGGTGTGGAGCGTGCTCAGTTGGAGTGATATGGGACCTCTGATACGTCCAGGCACGACTCTGGCAGGTGACACGTACGTAAGCATCCTGTCTGATTACCTGCATCCATTCATGCCCATTGTGCATTCCAACAGACTTGGGCGATTCCAGCAGGACAATGCGATATCCCACGTGTCCAGGATTGCTGCAAAGTGGCTCCAGGAACTATCTTCAAAGTTTGAACACTTCCGCTGGTCATCAAACTTTCCAGATATGAACATTATTCAGCATGTATGGGATGCAGAATGAGGTTTTCACTCTGCAGCGGAGTGTGCGCTGATCTGAAACTTCCTGGCAGATTAAAACTGTGTGCCCGACCGAGACTCGAACTCGGGACCTTTGCCTTTCACGGGCAAGTGCTCTACGATCTGAGCTACCGAAGCACGACTCACGCCCGCTCCTAACAGCTTTACTTCTGCCAGTATCTCGTCTCCTACCTTCCAATCTTTACAGAAGCTCTCCTGCGAACCTTGCAGAAATAGCACTCCTGAAAGAAAGGATACTGCGGAGACATGGCATAGCCACAGCCTGGGGTATGTTTCCAGAATAAGATTTTCACTCAGCAGCGGAGTGTGCCCTAATATGAAACTTCCTGGCAGATTAAAACTGTGTGCCCGACCGAGACTCGAACTCGGGACCTTTACCTTTCGCGGGCAAGTGCTCTACCATCTGAGCTGCCGACGCACGACTCACGCCCGGTCCTCACAGCTTTACTTCTGCCAGTATCTCGTCTCCTACCTTCCAAACTTTACAGAAGCTCTCTTGCGAAACTTGCAGAACTAGCACACCTGAAAGAAAGGATACTGCGGAGACATGGCTTAGCCACAGCCTGGGGTATGTTTCCGGTATGAGATTTTCACTCTACAGCGGAGTGTGCGCTGATATGAAACTTCCTGGCAGATTAAAACTGTGTGCCTGACCGAGACACGATCTCGGGACCTTTGCCTTTCACGGGCAAGTGCTCTACCATTTGAGCTACCGAACCACGACTCACGCCCGGTCCTCAAAGCTTTACTACTGCCAGTATCTCGTCTGCTACCTTCCAAACTTTACAGAAGCTCTCCTGTGAACCTTGCAGAACTAGCACTCCTGAAAGAAAGGATACTGCGGAGACATGGCTTAGCCACAGCCTGGGGGATGTTTCCAGAATGAGATTTTCACTCTGCAGCGGAGTGTGCGCTGATATGAAACTTCCTGGCGGATTAAAACTGTGTGCCCGACCGTGACTCGAACTCGGGACCTTTGCCTTTCGCGGGCACACAGTTTTAATCTGCTAGGAAGTTTCATATCAGGGAAACAAGAGCCGAAAACAGTAAGCCGATTCAAACTGATGTAGGTGTCAATTGCTATTCGTAGATGAGGCGGCTTGTACAATACAGACTAGCATGGAGAGCTCCATCAAACCAGTCTTCGGAGTAAGGGCCGCAACAACAACAACAACAACAACAACAACGGCAACAAAAACAACAACATATACTCACTGTGTGAAAGTTTTGGTATTTAATGCAGGACTTGGTGCATACTATCGTCTGAGGAAGTGTATCCCGCTCCCTCTACTCATGCCGGCCAAAAACTGATGATGAAAGTTTCATCCAGCATCAGGGTTCAAATCGACTAACAAGCACTGCAAAAGCGCGTTTTAAACTGAATTTGATAGGGAGGCGAGCGACTCTTCTGTGTGCTATGAGACCATCCGACTATCGCACGTGCTTCAGCATGTGTTGGATTGAAACTCAGCTGACTCCTGTGCAAAGATTCCTGCCGTGTTCACCGCATGTTGCACTTACGACGTCACCATATCCAGTCACAATGAAATAAAGTGCACGGAAATGCCTAACACGCTGGTCGCTACGTAGGGGTCGTAAAGTTTTGTCAGGATGAAAATGCCAAGCACAAAGGAGCACAAAATTCCATGTAACCAATATCGTAACACCGTTTTCGTCTTATATTCACCACGTATAGATTACTCCAAATCCTTATAGAGAAGGTAGACGACCCAAAATTAATATTTTGGGATAAGATAGCCGGAACTGAATATTTCAGGCGATACAAGGTCGGGAAGGAAATATGTGTGTGAGGTTACGAGCAAGTAAAATGTTTATGTTAATTGCCTACCTCATCGCTGTTGGTGGAGCTATCGCGAAAAACGGCAGCATACATTGAAAGGTGGCTACACTGAGTCACAGCGCCAGAGATTGCGCCAAAGAGTATTATTCCGCCGCCTCCACTGGCAGTGCTTGTTCAGAAGTGGTAGTGGAGAGTGCTTGTCGAGAAGTCGTCGTAGAGAGTGCTTATTGAGAAGTGGGCAGTAGGAGTTCTGATGTAGCCGTGACTAGTTGTGAGCATGTTGTATGCAGTTGTTCTGATGGGCTAGACAGCCGATGCTGTTCGATTGCGGATGTTGTAATGATCAGAGTGTATGTTTCGTCAATATATATAAAGGTAAAGAAAAATTTTGTATTTTTTCATTTCAAATGTCCTAACTAACAATGTCTATGCAGTCAGATTGCAGAGTAATACTAGTCAGGGCCAACCGGTTACGAGACTGCGTAACCGGACACACAGCTACTAAAAATTAAAATTATTTGCATTTTTATTTAATTAAGCCCCCATGCACGTGGCGACCGCTGCTTCGGATCGTCCCTTGGAATCTTCTGATAGTAAAAATAGCAGACAGTGGTATTGTTGTCATAATTTGTAGTAACAGAATATTGCATGTGTAGATTTGGTAATTGAACATTTGTAGTTGTCTTGTGTTTCTTCTAATGGTATTTTTGCAGAATTTAATTTTTGATGTCTTGTATACGCGTTTGACAATTTTGTGCAATTATGAAGATTTCAATTGTTCGTTAATCGTGTTTGAGGGAAGCATTTCGTGTGAATGGTATTGTTGGTGATAAAGTGTCATATTGTGTGTAATTTTAGTATAGTGACAAGTTTTGTATGTTTTGTAAATGATTACGCGATCGATGAAAAAGGCAAAAATGATGGATAGTCAGAATGACGAAATTGTTGAAATGGCGAACTCGCCAACACAGGAGAACAGTATGATCAATAATGAAGTTGAAAACAATTTAATAAGTCGGGTAAATAGGGCGGAACCAATTCAAAAATTTTCACAATCAAAAAATTTTCAGAATACGAGATTAACGACAGAAGTCTCTGGAATAGTATCGAACACAGATAGCTTTATGGCTATGCCGAAGGAAGTTCGTTTTACGGGAAATGTTAGGAGCGAAAAGAATTTTGAACCAGTTATATGGAGCAGTTGATGGGTGCAATATTAAATTTGGGATCACAAATAGGAACAATTGAAACAGATATGGGAACATTGGCAACACGGTTAGAAACTGATATGGGAACAATGGAAACACGGTTAGACTCACTGGGATCACAGCTGGGATCTGAATTAAAAACAGTGGGATCACAAATAGGAACAATTAAAACAGAGATAGGAACAGTTAAAATTGATATGGGAATAATGGAAACACGGTTAGACTCACGAATAGGGACATGTTTCAAAAACATGAAAGATGAATTAAAGAAAGAAATTAGAGAGGACGTACAACCGATTTTGAATGCTCACAATAATAGATTCATGTCAATAGAAATCATACAAAGGGAACAGGACAGAGAACAGGAAGAAAGAGATCGCGTGATAGTACAAAAATTTTCAGAGTTAAATTTACAACGTGTACACGATAAGGAAGAAATATTTGAAAGAATCGAGGAATCCGTGCCAAATGACAGAATAAATAACCTAACACAACAGTATGAACAGTTAACTACTAAATGTGACAATACCGAAACCCGGGTCGCGACACTTACGGAAGACATGAATAAACAGAAAGAACAAATAGGTGACTTATCGGAAAGAGTTGAGGAGATTGCAGATAAATTGACGAGTCTTAGTTTAAATGGGGACAGAGATTCAGATGATACAGCTCCATTTGCAGAAACCGAAGAGTACCAGAACATAAACAAGCATATTGAAAGTCAGGGAAAATTTAATGAACGCGTTAAAAGGGAATTTGAGGCATCACGAAAGCAAGTCAAACAAATTGAAGGTGAAATCGTAGGAAAAGACAGTAGAAGAAATTTAGAATCACAGATAGCAGAGGGAATTGAAGAAAGTAATTTATTTCATTTACGAGATGCAACAAGAGAGCGCCAGGCGCGCGAACTTGACAATAATCGACATTCGGACTGGGACAGACGCGGTAGGTCGCCACGAGGAGAAAACTTTGACTATAAACACTTCTTAACTGTTCGGAAATTTAAGATCTTTCGCAATTCTAAGAACGACATACATCCATGTTCATGGTTAGATCAATTTATGTACGCGCTTCCGCCAAATTTGCCACTAAGTCACAAACTGGAATTTATGTGTGGCTATTTAAGTCCTCAGGGGATTCACTACACTAAGTGAATATGTGTCGTAGCGTGCACAGGGCCCCGAGCTGTAGTGGTGCTATTTCCCTTTTAGTTTTCTGCACCGCTGCCTACTCTTCTACTATTCTTTGTATCTATCAAAACAACTCTTCAACTATCAATCTATCCAGAAAAGGAGTCTGTAAAGAATGACCGGATATGACTATTTTGCCCAAAAGTGATTTCGGAAATTACCGTTTGGACTTACTGTATCTTCTGCAGCATTCATTTGGGGTTTAAACGAAATTTTACCTGTTTATCTTCGTGACAATATTACTTCATATGTTGACGATATTCTTATTGCTAAACGTTCTTGGAATGAGCATAACAAAATTTTGGATTCATTATTACGTATTTTTGCAAGAGTTGGCATTACAGTGAACTTGGAAAAATCTGAATTTGGTCATTCTCAGATGAAATTTCTTGGTCATATTATTTCTACAGAAGGTATTCTTCCTGATCCAGAGAAACTAGACCCTATTCGTAATTGTGCTGTTCCTACTACAAAACGTGATGTTCGTAGATTCCTTGGTGTCTCTAATTTTCTTAGACGCTTTGTTAGATTGGACAATTTGGCCACACCTAATTTTTGCAAATTATCTCAAAAGGCTAAGCCGCCAACTATTTCTCACAGAGCACCGTTGTTTCCTATCATTCCAGCGAAATTAAAGGAGATGGCTGCAGTCGATTTGTTCGGTCCAGTGGTTCGTTCTACTAATGGTTTTGCGTACATTTTGGTAGCAGTGGAATTGACATCAAACTGTGTGTGTTTTACACCTTTACGCAAAGCAACAGCTCGTTCAGTATCTAATGCTTTCATCAAACATTTTCTTAAAGAAGTGGCTCATGTTGATAAGGTTATATCAGATAATGGATCACAGTTTCGCTCTAAAATGTGGCTTCGTACTCTACGGCGTCATAAGATTAAACCAATTTTCATTTCACTTTTTTACCCTCAATCTAACGCTTCAGAGAGATTGATGAAGGAAATCAATAAATTGTGTCGACTTTATTGTCATCAGAATCACAGAACGTGGGATCAGTATCTTCATATTTTTCAAAACATTCTGAATGAACTCCCTGATGATTCAACTTCTTTACCGCCTATACTGATATTAAAAAATAAAGCACCGACAAATCTCATTTCTGAAATCGTTCCTTTTCCGCCTACACGGAAACTGCGGCATTCTGAAGTTGTCAACCTGGCTCTACAAAATATTACATCTGCGGCTGCTAGAAGAGAGAAGTCAGCTAAACGTCCTGGTCGTTTAAAAACCTTGTCAGTTGGTCAAAACGTGTTAATTAAGTCTCACCGTTTGTCTCACAAAGGAAAGGGCTTGTGTCGTAAATTTTTTCTGCTTTATAACGGTCCATATAGGATTCGCAAAATTATTCATGATAACACTGTCGAAGTAGAAACTCTTAAATCTCGGCGCTCTAAGGGAATACATCACATATCGAACGTTAAAATTTTTGTGGAATGACATACTTTCGAGAAACCAACAGTTACACGTAAACATGCAGAGAATACAAGGATACCGCGCCGTCTTCCGGCGGCGGCACATACTCAAAGCAACAGTCAAGTCTGCGCGGCGCACAATGCAGTCGTTGACCGCAAACAATTACTTCCTACGTCACGCGTACCTACAGCTGATCGAGCGCTCAGTGCGAATGCACTGACAGCCGTAAACAAATACACAGTCTAATTTCTCCGATTAAATTCAATATAAAGCTATAGTGACTTGATAAATTATGTTATTAACGTTCAGTATTTTTCAGGATACGGTTGTATAAAATATTTAAGAACTTCAGGTAAATTCTGTGTGTGTCCGACGTTAAGAGGACTTGCTATCGAGAAATTTTCAGGAAGAATGTATTTTCGAAGAAGAAACTAATAAACTAAAAAGGTGACTATTAATTGAGTTTATTTTTCAGGTAACATACACTCCTGGAAATTGAAATAAGAACACCGTGAATTCATTGTCCCAGGAAGGGGAAACTTTATTGACACATTCCTGGGGTCAGATACATCACATGATCACAATGACAGAACCACAGGCACATAGACACAGGCAACAGAGCATGCACAATGTCGGCACTAGTACAGTGTATATCCACTTTTCGCAGCAATGCAGGCTGCTATTCTCCCATGGAGACAATCGTAGAGATGCTGGATGTAGTCCTGTGGAACGACTTGCTATGCCATTTCCACCTGGCGCCTCAGTTGGACCAGCGTTCGTGCTGGACGTGCAGACCGCGTGAGACGACGCTTCATCCAGTCCCAAACATGCTCAATGGGGGACAGATCCGGAGATCTTGCTGGCCATGGTAGTTGACTTACACCTTCTAGAGCACGTTGGGTGGCACGGGATACATGCGGACGTGCATTGTCCTGTTGGAACAGCAAGTTCCCTTGCCGGTCTAGGAATGGTAGAACGATGGGTTCGATGACGGTTTGGATGTACCGTGCACTATTCAGTGTCCTCTCGACGATCACCAGTGGTGTATGGCCAGTGTAGGAGATCGCTCCCCACACCATGAAGCCGGGTGTTGGCCCTGTGTGCCTCGGTCATATGCAGTCCTGATTGTGGCGCTCCCCTGCACGGCGCCAAACACGCATACGACCATCATTGGCACCAAGGCAGAAGCGACTCTCATCGCTGAAGACGACACGTCTCCATTCGTCCCTCCATTCACGCCTGTCGCGACACCACTGGAGGCGGGCTGCACGATTTTGGGGCGTGAGCGGAAGACGGCCTAACGGTGTGCGGGACCGTAGCCCAGCTTCATGGAGACGGTTGCGAATGGTCCTCGCCGATACCCCAGGAGCAACAGTGTCCCTAATTTGCTGGGAAGTGGCGGTGCGGTCCCCTACGGCACTGCGTAGGATCCTACGGTCTTGGCGTGCATCCGTGCATCGCTGCGGTCCGGTCCCAGGTCGACGGGCACGTGCACCTTCCGCTGACCACTGGCGACAACATCGATGTACTGAGGAGACCTCACGCCCCACGTGTTGAGCAATTCGGCGGTACGTCCACCCGGCCTCCCGGACGCCCACAATACGCCCTCGCTCAAAGTCCGTCAACTGCACATACGGTTCACGTCCATGCTGTCGCGGCATGCTACCAGTGTTAAAGACTGCGATGGAGCTCCGTATGCCACGGCAAACTGGCTGACACTGACGGCGGCGGTGCACAAATGCTGCGCATCTAGCGCCATTCGACGGCCAACACCGCGGTTCCTGGTGTGTCCACTGTGCCGTGCGTGTGATCATTGCTTGTACAGCCCTCTCGCAGTGTCCGGAACAAGTATGGTGGGTCTGACACACCGGTGTCAATGTGTTCTTTTTTCCATTTCCAGGAGTGTATTTCCACTTAGGTACGTACTTTAGACGTAATTTGCTGCTGGCGATTACGTGATTTATACTTTGTGTTATCTGATTTTGACAATGATTGATTAATGAACAGGGTTGTTACTTATGTATATTATGCATCGGTTGGCTGCACGGCTTTTTCACTGATGTCACATTTTTTTAAATTATGTGCCTGCTGTGCTTATTTATTTAAATTTTAATTGTCACCTGATTAGTTGTGCTGATATGGTTATGTATGTAGGTTACACTGTGTGATGTATCTGCTTGCGCCTTCATGTTTACTTATTAAGATTACATATGAACATTTATTTGCTTATGCTGATATGATGCTAATGACCTGTTTATTATGTAAGATATATATTTGCTGCTTTGCGTATGGATTGCATATTTACACATTTCTGTTTTGTTGTCATAACTATTCTTTAATTTGGGATATAGAAATGCTGATATGCGGTGTACGAACATGGAGTTTAGGTCACACTATGGTATTAATTATAGATTGTTCGCTTGGCAGAGCCTCGTTGTGGGAATTGTGCTGCATCCACTTGTTGACATTCCGTTCTCCACTGGTATATTGTCTCGCTATTGCATGTTTTGCTTACTCTCAGTGCCTTATATTTTTAAGATAAGAAAATGAACTGCTATAATTCGACGAACGACATTAGTACATGAAACTTCATAGAAGTCACATGAGCTGGAGGTTTTATGTAAGCTGTATAAATTTATGCTAATAGGAAGGAAGCTAACGACATGACATACCAACACTAGGTTTAGACCATTGACAGTTATTACACTGCATTCTTCGTGAGCAACTGAAATGGTAAGTGACACTTGACACAAGAAATACTTCACATGTTTGCTTCTGTTTTGCCATGATTCTTGAAGTGGTGTACACACTGTGAAATATTACGGTTTATTCACTCAAAGTCTTATGTGATCTTTCATACTACGTCCTTGCACCTACTTACTGAAAATAATTCAAACTGAAGGCTGTTAGAGGTCATGTATGCATTTCTTTTATTTTATGATGGACAAGGTAACCAAAATGTATTTTATAATTCATAATGAGTAGAAGATTTGGCTCAGGTGGACTACACAGAGGTTGTATGTGGACATTGTGTCTTCGGATTGCATGGGATGATAAATTGAAGTTTGCACTAGGATTTTGTCTGTACTTGTTCGAGGAGACTGACTAGAGAAAAGAGTTGTTATGGAAGTGAAATGATATTGGTGATAAGGTTTATATGTATCGACATAAGAGGTATTATTGAAGTATTAAGATTATGTGATGCTGATGATTATTGGAGTTTTGGTGGATAAGAGGTAAAGTAAGTGAGGAGCATTTTTTTATTTTTTTTGTTGGTTTGTATGGAACAAGGAGGATGAAGGTAGCAGACTAGAACACTCAAGTGGAAAGAAGATTGTCTACACACACACTTTGTTAAATCACTAAGCAGTATATACTTTTTTTTTTGGAGAGAGGAAGCATTTGCATATCTTGGCACACTGACAGTTGTTCAGCAACCGTACATATGATCTGGCTTGGCAAACATTGGTCTTGACATGATGACTATGACGTTGACTGCCTATTATTGACTGTTATACATTGCTGCCACTACTACTTGATACACAAGTTGAACATAAAATTTTGGACAGAATTGCATTTACACAGTTAACACTATTCAATTACACAGTAGTACTTAATGTGGATGAAAGATGAGTGAGTGTGTTTTGTGTGTTTTCCTTTCCTAATCCCAAATCATTGGTACCGACCTATCTCCTAAATATTATTTTACTTTTTTGTTGTAACTTGCACTGACACCCATAAATATTATAAGTTTACTGATATTTGTGTATTGTAATAGTTAATATGACAATTATCTGATATCATTTGTGTGTTTATTACAATTTGTATGTTTAGTGTAAGATCATTAATAATGATTTTGTAAAAGCAATTGTGTGTGCATTCAATCTGTTGTTCATGCCTGCACCTGTTCAACATTAATGGGTGCCACTTAGAAATGTTTAATTTCTGCTGATGAACTCTGATGAACTGTTTGATTAGTGATAGTGAATATTATGGACTGTTACCTGCACTTGTTCAACATGATGGGAGCCTCTTGGAAATGTTTAATTCTGCTAATGAACTCTGATGAACTGTCTGATTAATGATAGTGAATATTATGGACTGTTACCTGTACTTGTTCAACATGATGGGTGCCACTTGGAAATGTTTAATTCTGCAAATGAACTCTGATGAACTGTCTGATTAGTGATAGTGAATATTATGGACTGTTTACCTGCACCTGTTCAACAATGCTGGGTGTCACTGATGGACTGCTTCTACTGAAATGATGTCACTTGTTGGTGTCTGCACCTGCTCAACATTACTGGGTGCCACTGGTGGGACTGCTTCTACTGAAATAATGTCATTTGTTGGTGTTTGCACCTGTTCAATATTACTGGGTGCCACTGATGGAACTGCTTCTACTGAAATAATGTGACTTGTTGCTGTCTGCACCTGCTCAACATTGCTGGGTGCCACTGATGGAACTGCTTCTACTGAAATAATGTGGCTTGCTGTCTGCACCTGTTTAACATTGCTGGGTGCCACTGATGGAACTGCTTCTACTGAAATGATGTCACTTGTTGGTGTCTGCACCTGTTGAACATTACTGGGAGTCACTAATGGAACTGTTTCTACTGAAATGATGTCACTTGTTGCTGTCTGCACCTGTTTAACATCACTGGGTGCCACTGATGGACTGCTTCTACTGAGATAATGTCACTTGTTGGTGTCTGCACCTGCTCAACATTACTGGGTGCCACTGATGGACTGCTTCTACTGAAATGATGTCACTTGTTGGTGTCTGCACCTGCTCAACATTGCTGGGTGCCACTGATGGACTGCTTCTACTGAATTAATGTCACTTGTTGGTGTCTGCACCTGCTCAACATTACTGGGTGCAACTGATGGACTGCGTCTACTGAAATGATGTCACTTGTTGGTGTCTGCACCTGTTCAACATTGCTGGGTGCCACTGATGGACTGCTTCTACTGAAATGATGTCACTTGTTGGTGTCTGCACCTGCTCAACGTTACTGGGTGCCACTGATGGACTGCTTCTACTGAAATGATGTCACTTGTTGGTGTCTGCACCTGCTCAACATTACTGGGTGCCACTGGTGGGACTGCTTCTACTGAAATAATGTCATTTGTTGGTGTTTGCACCTGTTCAATATTACTGGGTGCCACTGATGGAACTGCTTCTACTGAAATAATGTGACTTGTTGCTGTCTGCACCTGCTCAACATTGCTGGGTGCCACTGATGGAACTGCTTCTACTGAAATAATGTGGCTTGCTGTCTGCACCTGTTTAACATTGCTGGGTGCCACTGATGGAACTGCTTCTGCTGAAATGATGTCACTTGTTGGTGTCTGCACCTGTTGAACATTACTGGGAGTCACTAATGGAACTGTTTCTACTGAAATGATGTCACTTGTTGCTGTCTGCACCTGTTTAACATCACTGGGTGCCACTGATGGACCGCTTCTACTGAGATAATGTCACTTGTTGGTGTCTGCACCTGCTCAACATTACTGGGTGCCACTGATGGACTGCTTCTACTGAAATGATGTCACTTGTTGGTGTCTGCACCTGCTCAACATTGCTGGGTGCCACTGATGGACTGCTTCTACTGAATTAATGTCACTTGTTGGTGTCTGCACCTGCTCAACATTACTGGGTGCAACTGATGGACTGCGTCTACTGAAATGATGTCACTTGTTGGTGTCTGCACCTGTTCAACATTGCTGGGTGCCACTGATGGACTGCTTCTACTGAAATGATGTCACTTGTTGGTGTCTGCACCTGCTCAACGTTACTGGGTGCCACTGATGGACTGCTTCTACTGAAATGATGTCACTTGTTGGTGTCTGCACCTGCTCAACATTACTGGGTGCCACTGGTGGGACTGCTTCTACTGAAATAATGTCATTTGTTGGTGTTTGCACCTGTTCAATATTACTGGGTGCCACTGATGGAACTGCTTCTACTGAAATAATGTGACTTGTTGCTGTCTGCACCTGCTCAACATTGCTGGGTGCCACTGATGGAACTGCTTCTACTGAAATAATGTGGCTTGCTGTCTGCACCTGTTTAACATTGCTGGGTGCCACTGATGGAACTGCTTCTGCTGAAATGATGTCACTTGTTGGTGTCTGCACCTGTTGAACATTACTGGGAGTCACTAATGGAACTGTTTCTACTGAAATGATGTCACTTGTTGCTGTCTGCACCTGTTTAACATCACTGGGTGCCACTGATGGACCGCTTCTACTGAGATAATGTCACTTGTTGGTGTCTGCACCTGCTCAACATTACTGGGTGCCACTGATGGACTGCTTCTACTGAAATGATGTCACTTGTTGGTGTCTGCACCTGCTCAACATTGCTGGGTGCCACTGATGGACTGCTTCTACTGAATTAATGTCACTTGTTGGTGTCTGCACCTGCTCAACATTACTGGGTGCAACTGATGGACTGCGTCTACTGAAATGATGTCACGTGTTGGTGTCTGCACCTGTTCAACATTGCTGGGTGCCACTGATGGACTGCTTCTACTGAAATGATGTCACTTGTTGGTGTCTGCACCTGCTCAACGTTACTGGGTGCCACTGATGGACTGCTTCTACTGAAATGATGTCACTTGTTGGTGTCTACACCTGCTCAACATTGCTGGGTGCCACTGATGGACTGCTTCTACTGAATTAATGTAACTTTTTGGTGTCTGCGCCTGCTTGCCATTTTTGGGTGCCACTGTTGAAGCTGTTTAAATACTCTGATGAAATGTTTGAGACTGCTATTTGCACCTGTTGATCATTGCTGGGTGCTACTGTTGGAATTGTCAACTACTCTGAGGATTTCTACTTGTTTATTGAACTATTGAAAGGATTTTATGTGAATATTAGTACGAACTGATTTTTTGTGTGTTTACTGTTTATGAAATGTTATGAGAGTCTTACCTGCTCCTGTTCGTCATTTCTGGTGCCATTGATTGAATAATACTTGCGTAAACTATTATGTAAAATCACATGTTTGCAAGCAATTGTATTCCTTACTGTATTTTATATGTTCGGTTATTGAAGGGTCAGTGCAAAGCCAAAATTTATTTAGTTATGTGATATTTACTTATTGATATTACTTTTTAAATTTTGTCTGTATTTTTTGGACGAATTTGGTGGTATTTTCACCACCAATGCTGGCAAAAATACCATGAAATTCTAGCCCGTGGAGGAGGGGCATATCAAAGGTGGCTACACTGAGTCACAGCGCCAGAGATTGCGCCAAAGAGTATTATTCCGCCGCCTCCACTGGCAGTGCTTGTTCAGAAGTGGTAGTGGAGAGTGCTTGTCGAGAAGTCGTCGTAGAGAGTGCTTATTGAGAAGTGGGCAGTAGGAGTTCTGATGTAGCCGTGACTAGTTGTGAGCATGTTGTATGCAGTTGTTCTGATGGGCTAGACAGCCGATGCTGTTCGATTGCGGATGTTGTAATGATCAGAGTGTATGTTTCGTCAATACATATAAAGGTAAAGAAATTTTTTTTATTTTTTCATTTCAAATGTCCTAACTAACAAAGTCTCTTGGTCAGAGGTTCAGTCAACAAAGCATCTGGCTTGTGTTCATGTATTAGAGTGTAATTCTGGTTTCTATGTCCAATTATAGTATTTCTGTTTTTTTTTTCTAATTATTTCAGTGTAAATGGTGCTTAAAATACCTTGGCTTATTGAGGAAGAACCGTGCCAGATGTATACGTTGAATCACACTTCCACACACAGCACAGTTACACTTGTGCTTTGTTGTTTCGTAGGTTTTATAGTTGCTGTGGACTTAATTAATTAATTGTGTTAACGGAAGTTTTCTTTCATTCTTTGTTGTTATTCTATGCAGTCAGATTGCGGAGTAATACTAGTCAGGGCCAACCGGTTACGAGACTTCGTAACCGGACACACAGCTAATAAAAATTAAAATTATTTGCATTTTATTATTTAATTAAGCCCCCATGCAACATCTACCATATTTCAAAGTGAAATTTACCACGGCTTACAAAATATGGCTGCATTTGCTGTATGGATCCAGAATATGCGAACGATTTTCCTTCAGTTGTAATTAGTCCATAAAGTACACCACGAAAACATAATTGCGACCCATTCTTGAGTACTGATCAAGTGTTCGGGATCCCTACCATGTCGGATTAAAGGTAGATATCGAGACAATTCGGAGGCGGGTTCTAGATTTATTACTGGTAGATTCGATCAACATGTGAGTATTACAGAGATGCTTCGTGATCTCGAATGGGATTCTCTGTTGGGAAGACGACCTTCTTTTCACGAGTGACTATTAAGAAAATTTAGAGTACCGGGATTTGAGGCTGAATACAGAACGATTATACTGCCGTCAACACACATTTCGCGTGAGGAAGATGAAGATAAGAGAAATTAGGACTAGTACTGAGACATACAGACAGTCGTATTTTCTCACTCTATTTGCGAGTCGTATAGGAATGGAAATAACAGATTATGGCACAAGATACCATCCGCAGGACACCATACAATGGCTTATGAAGAGTATATTTACACGTAGGCGTAGAAATGTTTTGAAGTAGGTGTCGTAGTAACTAACAGAATATTATCGCTGTGTGCGAGAAACGTCGTCGTTGAAGACCAAGGTTCTCGACAAAGAAGTGTTCACGCAGTGGAGTTTGAGATGTTGTTGGATCCTGCGAGGCTGGAGGTGGCTCTGTGATGTGTTAGTGGTGTTTTTAGTTCCATTGCTTGGGCGCACTTATTCAGTCCACAAGTATGCTTTCCTGGTTTGACGAACAATTAGGCAACATATCGCACCTCAGCTGAGTCGCTGAAGCACCTGAGAAATTTTCTGAGTTTCTTGGAATGCCTGTGGACGATACCAGTCAATATCCCCGCAGTTTGTTATCCTGTGGGATATAATCATCAATACTTGGCTTCAGCTGGATATGGCATACTTGAATATACTTGTGAACTCTCTTCATCAGCGATCTGAGACGATCGACTACTGTTCTTCTACTGTTTATACTACTAACTATCCTTCTAGCTGTGGCTTCGGCTATGTATACATACGGCATCTGCATTGTTGCGCACGTTTTCTTTTTCCCCCTCTCTCTATCCATCTTCTTCCCCTGTCTGTCTGTCCCACTCCTTCTTTCGCTTCAATCTGTAGATTTCTTCCCTTTCTCTGTCAATCTTCTTCTCACCTCTTTCCATCTGCTACTGCCCCCTCTATTTGTCCACCTCGTCCTCCCCCCTCTCACCATCCATCTCTTCCCCGTCCTCTGTCACCTCAGCCATGCCCATCCGCACGTACACCCCCTGGAACACATTCTGATACCACCTGCACTACGCGCCAGTCGTCAGTCGTCAGGCATTACCAATTCCTTTTCACCCTCCCGCCTCTGTTGGAGCTAGGTGGTACTTCCGCCCACTGTACTTCTTTCCAGACAATAAATAGTATGTGTCACAGATTTAATTGAAATGGTTCCAGATGGTTTAAGAGGAGATGTGAAACATACACTACTGGCCATTACAATTGCTATACCACGAAGAAGACGTGCTACAGACGCGAAATTTAACCGATAGGAAGAAGATGCTGTGATATGCAAATGATTAGCTTTTCAGAGCATTCACACAAGGATGGCGCCGGTGGCGACAGCTACAACGTGCTGACATGAGGGAGTTTCCAACCGATTTCTCATACAGAAACAGCAGTTGACCGCCGTTGCCAGGTGAAACGTTGTTGTGATCCTACGTGTAAGGAGGAGAAATGCGTACCATCATGTTTCCGACTTTGATAAAGGTCGGATTGTAGCCTATTGCAATTGTGGCTCTGGCTCTGAGCACTATGGGACTCAACTGCTGAGGTCATTAGTCCCCTAGAACTTAGAACTAGTTAAACCTAACTAACCTAAGGACATCACAAACATCCATGCCCGAGGCAGGATTCGAACCTGCGACCGTAGCGGTCTTGCGGTTCCAGACTGCAGCGCCTTTAACCGCACGGCCACCTCGGCCGGCTGCAATTGTGGTTTATCGTGTAGCGACACTGCTTCTAGCGTTGTTCGAGATGCAACGACTGTTAGCAGAGTATGGAATCGGTGGGTTCAGGAGGTAATACGGAACGCCGTGCTGTTATAGTCTTAGGTGGAGATTTCAATTTACCAGATATAGACTGGGACACTCAGATGTTTAGGACGGGTGGTAGAGACAGAGCATCGAGTGACATTATACTGAGTGCACTATCCGAAAATTACCTCGAGCAATTAAACAGAGAACCGACTCGTGGAGATAACATATTGGACCTACTGATAACAAACAGACCCGAACTTTTCGACTCTGTATGTACAGAACAGGGAATCAGTGATCATAGGGCCGTTGCAGCATCCCTGAATATGGAAGTTAATAGGAATATAAAAAAAGGGAGGAAGGTTTATCTGTTTAGCAAGAGTAATAGAAGGCAGATTTCAGACTACCTAACAGATCAAAACGAAAATTTCTGTTCTGACACTGACAATGTTGAGTGTTTATGGAAAAAGTTCAAGGCAATCGTAAAATGCGTTTTAGACAGGTACGTGCCGAGTAAAACTGTGAGGGACGGGAAAAACCCACCGTGGTACAACAACAAAGTTAGGAAACTACTGCGAAAGCAAAGAGAGCTCCACTCCAAATTTAAACGCAGCCAAAACCTCTCAGACAAACAGAAGCTAAACGATGTCAAAGTTAGCGTAAGGAGGGCTATGCGTGAAGCGTTCATTGAATTCGAAAGTAAAATTCTATGTACCGACTTGACAGAAAATCCTAGGAAGTTCTGGTCTTACGTTAAATCAGTAAGTGGCTCGAAACAGCATATGCAGACACTACGGGATGATGATGGCATTGAAACAGAGGATGACACGCGTAAAGCTGAAATACTAAACACCTTTTTCCAAAGCTGTTTCACAGAGGAAGACCGCACTGCAGTTCCTTCTCTAAATCCTCGCACAAACGAAAAAATGGCTGACATCGAAATAAGTGTCCAAGGAATAGAAAAGCAACTGGAATCACTCAATAGAGGAAAGTCCACTGGACCTGACGGGATTCCAATTCGATTCTACACAGAGTACGCGAGGGAGCTTGCCCCCCTTCTAACAGCCGTGTACCGCAAGTCTCTAGAGGAACGGAGGGTTCCAAATGATTGGAAAAGAGCACAGATAGTCCCAGTCTTCAAGAAGGGTCGTCGAGCAGATGCGCAAAACTATAGACCTATATCTCTTACGTCGATCTCTTGTAGAATTTTAGAACATGTTTTTTGCTCGCGTATCATGTCATTTCTGGAAACCCAGAATCTACTATGTAGGAATCAACATGGATTCCGGAAACAGCGATCGTGTGAGACCCAACTCGCCTTATTTGTTCATGAGACCCAGAAAGTATTAGATACAGGCTCCCAGGTAGATGCTATTTTTCTTGACTTCCGGAAGGCGTTCGATACAGTTCCGCACTGTCGCCTGATAAACAAAGTAAGAGCCTACGGAATATCAGACCAGCTGTGTGGCTGGATTGAAGAGTTTTTAGCAAACAGAACACAGCATGTTGTTATCAATGGAGAGACGTCTACAGACGTTAAAGTAACCTCTGGCGTGCCACAGGGGAGTGTTATGGGACTATTGCTTTTCACAATATATATAAATGACTTAGTAGATAGTGTCGGAAGTTCCATGCGGCTTTTCGCGGATGATGCTGTAGTATACAGAGAAGTTGCAGCACTAGAAAATTGTAGCGAAATGCAGGAAGATCTGCAGCGGATAGGCACTTGGTGCAGGGAGTGGCAACTGACCCTTAACATAGACAAATGTAATGTATTGCGAATACATAGACAGAAGGATCCTTTATTGTATGATTATATGATAGCGGAACAAACACTGGTAGCAGTTACTTCTGTAAAATATCTGGGAGTATGCGTGCGGAATGATTTGAAGTGGAATGATCATATAAAATTAATTGTTGGTAAGGCGGGTACCAGGTTGAGATTCATTGGGAGAGTGCTTAGAAAATGTAGTCCATCAACAAAGGAGGTGGCTTACAAAACACTCGTTCGACCTATACTTGAGTATTGCTCATCAGTGTGGGATCCGTACCAGGTCGGGTTGACGGAAGAGATAGAGAAGATCCAAAGAAGAGCGGCGCGTTTCGTTACCGGGTTATTTGGTAACCGTGATAGCGTTACGGAGATGTTTAATAAACTCAAGTGGCAGACTCTGCAAGAGAGGCGCTCTGCATCGCGGTGTAACTTGCTCGCCAGGTTTCGAGAGGGTGCGTTTCTGGGTGAGGTATCGAATATATTGCTTCCCCCTACTTATACCTCCCGAGGAGATCACGAATGTAAAATTAGAGAGATTAGAGCACGCACGGAGGCTTTCAGACAGTCGTTCTTCCCGCGAACCATACGCGACTGGAACAGGAAAGGGAGGTAATGACAGTGGCACGTAAAGTGCCCTCCGCCACACACCGTTGGGTGGCTAGCGGAGTATCAATGTAGATGTAGATGTAGATGTAGATCCCAACGGCCTCGTATCACTAGCAGTCTAGATGACAGGCATCTTATCCGCGTGGCTGTAACGGATCGTGCAGCCACGTCTCGATCCCTGAGTCAACAGATGGGGACGTTTGCAAGACAACAACCATCTGCACGAACAGTTCGACGACGTTTGCAGCAGCATGGACTATGAGCTCGGAGACCATGGCTGCGGTTACCCTCGGCGCTGCGTCACAGACAGGAGCGCCTGCGATGCTGTGCTCAACGACGAACCTGGGCGCACGAATTGCAAAACGTCATTTTTTCGGATGAATCCAGGTTCTGTTTAGAGCGTCATGATGGTCGCATCCGTGTTTGGCGATATCGCGGTGAACGCACATTGGAAGCGTGTATTCGTCATCGCCATACTGGCGTATCACCCGGCGTGATGGTATGGGGTGTCATTGGTTACACGTCTCGGTCACCTCTTGTTCGCATTGACGGCACTTTGAACAGTGGACGTTACATTTCAGATGTGTTACGACTCGTGGCTCTACCCTCCATTCGATCCCTGCGAAACCCTACATTTCAGCAGGATAATGCACGACCGCATGTTGCAGGTCCTGTACGGGCCTTTCTGGATGCAGAATATGTTCGACTGATGCCCTGGCCAGCACATTCTCTAGATCTCTCACCAACTGAAAACATCTGGTCAATGGTGGCCGAGCAACTGTCTCGTCACAATACGCCAGTCACTACTCTTGGTGAACTGTGGTATCGTGTTGAAGCTGCATGGGCAGCTGTACCTGTACACACCATCCAAGCTCTGTTTGACCCAATGGTTCAAATGGCTCTGAGCACTATGGCGGTTAACATCTGAGGTCATCAGTCCCCTAGAACTTAGAACTACTTAAACCTAACTAACCAAGGACGTCACACACACCCATGCCCTAGGCAGGATTCGAACGTGGGACCGTAGCAGTCGCGCGGTTCCGGACTGTGACGCCTAGAACCGCACGACCACCGCGGCCGGCCTTGACCCAATGCCCAGGCGTATCAAGGCCGTTATTACGTCCAGAGGTGATTGTTTTGGGTACTGATTTCTCAGGATCTATGCACCCAAATTGCGCGGAAATGAAATCACATGTCAGTTCTCGTATAATATATTTGTCCAAAGAATACTCGTTTAGCATCTGCATCTCTTCTCGGTGTAGCAATTTTAATGGCCAGTAGTGTACATATGTAGAGATACACTTTTATGCATGTTGGTTTCATTTTGCGTTGTTTGAATTATTGAATACCTTTTTTGGCGCCCTTGGAACGACTGTTAACGTTCGCTTGTGACGGCGTTTGGAGGGATGGAGTGCCGATATGCCCCCGGGTGCAGCTGCCTCCCGCGGCCGCTCCACGGACCAGACGGCGGGCACGAAGCGGAACGGTGCGGCGCCTGCTGCCGGCCGGCCGCTCGCGCATGCGCGTTGCCGGCGTTTATTGCCGCAAATGACAGCGCGGCCGGCTCCCGCGGGCGCCGCATTTGCATCGCGGCGCCATTGGCGACGCCCCAGTTGCACCTGCTGCAATTGTCGCTGCCCAGGCCTAAGGCCGTGCGAGCAGCTGCTGCTCCGCCACCTTCGCACAGTTCCTTCGTTCCGGCGAAATCCTTGTAGAGCACATTCCCCGACGTTGTCTTTATTTGTAAGAGCGGAACTGCCCTGCAGCAGAGCGGCGCAGCACGACGTGGCCAGGTATTCTTGATATGAAATCGTATGAGACAGAACGCGCTACGCGGCAACGGAACTGTCCAATGCAGCACTGCGAGGCAACGTTGACCCACTGGCCGACTGTGATGCGTCGTGCGGCCTCGCGTAGTTTCGTTGTCGCTATTATGGTGTTACAAGTGTCGCGACACATCACGTTATTCAAGTCGTAGCTCTCTTGACGTGCGGAACGAATGTTTGTACACCGAATGGCGTTAGACGAAAAGTTAATTTTATGTACAAGTGGATAGCCAGAGTTATATGACCTCAAAATGAACATTATATGAATAGTACTAGAAGAAACAACGTAAGGGAAGAAACTGCAAAGGAAATAGGAGGAAACATAATGTACGAATACCTACAAATTATATATTTAGTTTTGTGAAACGGTAGACTTGGTCTTTATTTTTTATAACTACTGCTTATTATTACATTTTTTACTACTTACTCGTATTTTCTCTACGACGACGTCCCCTGTTTGTCATCGTTTTGCCAGACCAAATGTAACCTCCCCACCGAAAAAATATTAATTAAATGATGCACCAAGAACCATGAGCCAAGTGTAAACTCCCTACGGAAATAATGATTAAATGAATTTTAAATATTGTAACCTCTGAACAAAATTAATTTTAATGTAACCTCTGAACAAAATTGGCTCCCATTTATAGTCTTTGTGAAAAATGCATTCACATTTAATGCAACCACAAAATTCAATTCCTAAATCCGGAAATAATAAAGAAAATTCAGTAACCTGGTAAATTTCATGACGACAGCAGCGCTGCGCCTCGGCCCTGTCTTCTGAATAATAAAAAAAAAGGAAAAAATTCTTACCTCAATAAAAACTGCAAATATATTTGCTCTTATGTAGAAATTTTTCGGCACAGCTTCGTGCAACGCTGGCCAATATTTTTTCTGATTCTTGGAAGGAATGATCATGCATTGGAAATATTCTTTAAATTGATTGAATGCTTTTCTTTAAAAAATTACTTTATATCATAGAAATTATTATTGGGGGCATTTTTTTAAAGAAATTAATGACAGTTAATATGCATTACTAGATATGCGCAAGGCTGCTTCTTTACCTTCTACAATAATACTCATCCTCCAGAGTCCCGACCAGAGCAGACTGCCGACACGCGCAGGCACGCGCCGACCGCCGACTACTCAAGACCAGCACAGACTGAAGACTAATGCCTACTGACGACTACAGCCGACTGACTACTACTGACTGACTGACTACTACATATTACTCTCTGGTCAGAGACTCTCCTATGCCTTGCCCATCGCCGGCAATGCATACGTCTTACATAACCCTTCACTGGGGTGGGGAGGGGAGGGGGGGCAAAAATTTGGCAGCGATGGTGAGTCAGTTGGACTTGCCATGAGCAACAAATTTTTCCTAATTAACTAAGTTTACAATCACAGAATATATACATATATATAAGTGCTTACACGAAATAAAATATAGTGCACATGCACTGAGTACAGAACATATCAAGCAAAGACAAAATGTATATGCAATGAATACAAATCATATTAACAAATGACAAAAGTGCACACGCACTGTAGTTCAGAACATCAGCAAATTACAAAATGTATATGCAATGAATACAAATCATGTTAACAAATGACAAAAGTGCACACGCACTATAGAAGTCTTAAACATTTTTACGACAAATAAACATATCAAGGAGTGAAATAAAATGCACACGCACTGTAAAAGTCTTTAGTATTTTTACATAACATACCATGGAGTGAAATAAAGTGCACACGTACTGTAAGAGTCTTTAGTATTTTTACATAACATATCATGGAGTGAAATAAAGTGCACACGGACTGTAAAAGTCTTTAGCATATTTACATAATATATCATCGATTGAAATAAAGTGCACACGCGCACGCGCTGTAGAAGTCTTTAGCAATTTTACGTAACATATCAAGGAGTGAAATAAAGTGCACACGGATTGTAAAAGTCTTTAGCATATTTAGGACAACTGATCTTGTTAACAAATGAAATGAAGTGCACACGCACTGTATATGTCATTATCATTTTACAAGAACTAGGAAAGGAATGGGAAGGATTGCATCATGGTTGTAGCACTTTAGGTTGCATGCAGCTGCACTGAAAGTCCATATCTTTCTACAGAAGCACAACACCAAGTGAGACAATCTGAAGTTCTCTTCCCTGAAGTATTAATCAGTGTAGCCAAGACACTGAAATGTCGTATTAATATTCCATGTTATCATTTTGGTAGTACATTAGGTACACCAAACAGTGGGACCATAATAATATCTCCATCGCTCAAGTTGGTGGACAGCATGTCGTGTCAACACCACGTTCTTGTAAGGTACACCAACGTAGAATTAGTGCAGAAACCAAATATAGTGCTCCATGAGCATGAGGATAGACAGGACAAACGGATATTGCAGTAATTTCTGGTAATTAGGTCAGAAGGTGAAGGACATTAAAACTTATGCCAGTCATCACTGAAAATTACACTAGTCGATTAACTGATTTTTTTAAGTAATTCGAGGCACTCATCGCCCGGTTACTGAACATTTCTGTACCATGCATGAAGTATTACAGAATAATGTTCGTAAGTTATCTGTTTACAGAGAACATTGGCACTCATTGGCCAGATACAAATCATCAGAAGTCATCATTCAAAACAGGAGCTAATTCATATATAGCATGAAAGTGACATAATATAAATTTAAAGTATAAGAAACAGTGGCATTCGTTGGTCAGCAAGTATTAATTATTACAAAACATTTTTCATCCTTCAAGCGACATATTTAAAAATAATTATTGGCACTCATTGGCCAGTTACTAAACATGCAGCAAGTATTGAATATTACATAACATTTCTCGTCATTCAAGTGACATACAACATATTTAAAAATAATTATTGGCACTCATTGGCCAGTTACAAAGTATTCTTATATTTTTATAAAACCTTATTCAGTATTATTCACAAGTTATCATTCAAAATGAGAGTCAATTATTGGCATAGCATTTATAGAGTATAACAAAATATTATTTACAGAAATTATTGGCATAGAATTTATGCATTATTACAAAGCATCATTCAGTATTACTCAGAACTGATCATGCCAGTGACATAGGACATATTGAAAATGTAACATACTGTTATTCAAGGTCTGTGACTAGAAAACATTATTCAGTATTACTCAGAATTCTCTTAAACTGGTAGCATTATTTGGGACTGGTAATACGTTTTTTTTTGTGCTAGCAATGCACTGCGTTGGGATCGATAATAAATTACTGGGGCATGACAATATTTGCTTTTGACTTATTGCTGCAAATGAGGATAGGTAACGTCATTCGTCATGAGTCAGCTGTAGCAAGGTTATGAAACAAGTGGAGTATATGTGATCACATTCATGAATGACACACACAAATGGGTAAGAAAAATGCAAGTACTAGAACAGGTTTAATGATTAACTGCTTATAGCGTATTAATTTCGTGAATGGCTTCTCCTGGAAAAAATACAAAATGGACTATTAAGCTGAAAGAAGAAACGCATATTATGCTGAAAAGTAGTGGACTTCGAATTAACAGGTAATGAAATGTGTATTAAATATACGGGGCTATTACAAATGATTAAAGCGATTTCATAAATTCACTGTAGCTCCATTCATTGACATATGGTCACGACACACTACAGATACGTAGAAAAACTCATAAAGTTTTGTTCGGCTGGAGCCACACTTTAGGTTTCTGCCGCCAGAGCGCTCGAGAGCGAAGTGAGACAAAATGGCGACAGGAGCCGAGAAAGCGTATGTCGTGCTTGAAATGTACTCACATCAATCATAACAGTGCAACGACACTTCCGGACGAAGGTCAACAATGGTCCACCAACCGCTAACTCCATTCGGCGATGGTATGCGCAGATTAAAGCTTCTGGATGCCTCTGTAAGGGGAAATCAACGGGTCGGCCTGCAGTGAGCGAAGAAACAGTTGAACGCGTGCGGGCAAGTTTCATGCGTAGCCCGCGGAAGTCGACGAATAAAGCAAGCAGGGAGCTAAACGTACCACAGCCGACGGTTTGGAAAATCTTATGGAAAAGGCTAAAGCAGAAGCATTTCTTAAACAGGAGATTGGAAAACCAATGGATCGGTCGTGGTGGAGATCATGATCAACAATTCATGTCATGGCCTCCACGCTCTCCCGACTTAACCCCATGCGATTTCTTTCTCTGGGGTTATGTGAAAGATTCAGTGTTTAAACCTCCTCTACCAAGAAACGTGCCAGAACTGTGAGCTCGAATCAACGATGCTTTCGAACTCATTGATGGGGACATGCTGCGCCGAGTGTGGGAGGGACTTGATTATCGGCTTGATGTCTGCCGAATCACTAAAGGGGCACATATCGAACATTTGTGAATGCCTAAAAAAACTTTTTGAGTTTTTGTATGTGTGTGCAAAGCATTGTGAAAATATCTCAAATAATAAATTTATTGTAGAGCTGTGAAATCCCTTCAATCATTTGTAATAACCCTGTATATGTTCTCTAGCTGTCCTTTCCAAAACCTTCAGTCATCATACCATGCAACATAAGACATACTGTCAAAACGTACTGCAACAAATACTTAAATAACTACATGGCATTTCTTAACTAACAGTAAATATATAAACCTCATCATTATTTTCATCTGCAAAGAAAAACTTCATTATCATTACTATCATCACCTGCAAAGAAAAACTTCATTATCCATATCATCATAATTCCATTATTATCATCACAAATATTCTTCATCATTATTCATCACCATTCATTACCATCTGCAAAAAAGTCACTTCATTATTCATTATACAACTACTCATAGTATAGAGTTCCTTATTTCTAGCACATTTCATCACTAAAACTAAGATGTGTAGTTCTGTCTGACAGTCTGCATCAATTGCCTCGTATTCTGAATGAAAAAATTAGTTAAGACTGCTATTCTACGATGTGTATAGTATATTCTTGTTAATGCTTGTTAATTCTGATCCATTTACTCTTCGTGACGATTGCATCTTCTTTCGTTCATCGCGAAGGTGAAATTTCCATTTCTGTTTAATTTATTTCCTTTACACGTTATTTCTTTCTGAAAATGATAAACAATGTTTAATGTCTTGCATTTAAATCATATACCCAGTAAATAAAAACTGGTTTATAGTAATATAATTGAGCATACAGCATAGCATGACAGAAAAAACGTAATATGTCAAAAACATAAACAGTGTACAGGTGCAAAATGTACACAGTGTATCACAATGTTGCAGCAAAAAAAAAAAAAAAAAAAAAAAAAAAAAAAAAAAATGTAAGATAGTCACGATGTTGAGATATTATAAGGCATAATGTCAAAGTCAACTGGTGTTTGTTACATCTTAAATATTTCATAGTGCATGCAAACAATATAGGAAAACAATCATACATACATGAAGAATGGAAAATGTGCACAGTCTGATATATAACGACAAGAAATGACTTTCTTTGTGTTCAGCTTGTATGTTGTGTAGTTAATAGAGGCGAGAATTGAAGACTTTAATGGAGAGAGAATTTGATAAAATTAATATGTCACTAGATTAAATTGCATAATTGTTCATAAAGTACGTAAGTTTATCTGGAAAAATGTGTACGGTCTGATGTGTAACGACAAGAAAAGCGACGTGCTAACCTTACCTTGCCGGGCACTTGCCAAGAAAAAATACGATAATCATCAGTAAGTAGTCACATAAATATAATTGCATAAGTGGTCATAAAATGTGTAAGTTCATCTGGAAAAATATGCACGGTCTGATGTGTAACGACAAGAAAAGCGACGTGCTAACCTTACCTTGCCGGGCACTTGCCAAGAAAAAATACGATAATCATCAGTAAGTAGTCACATAAATATAATTCCATAAGTGGTCATAAAATGTGTAAGTTCATCTGGAAAAATATGCACGGTCTGATGTGTAACGACAAGAAAAGCGACGTGCTAACCTTACCTTGCCGCGCACTTGCCAAGAAAAAATACGATAATCATCAGTAAGTGTTCATGTGAATATAATTGCATAAGTGGTCATAAAAAATCAGGAAATGGCATTACAGTGTGATAAATCATGAAGTATGTTCATTCAATAAAGGGTTTGATGTTGGAGATATGGTGATTCCCTTTGCTTTTTCTGGTTCTCAAAGTTTCGACGTGTACTACATTGGGGTGAGGAATGCTGCGAATTCGATATGGACGTGCGTATAGAAGCTCAAATTTACTGCATCTACTCTTTCCTCTGTTGGATAAATAGTGTGTACGTACTAATATCTTCTGTCCAATGTGAAAGTCAAGGCGTGTACAAACCTGTTTTTGCTGTCTTCTCCGTCGCTCTGCGGTACGTTTGATGTTGTTCAGCGCAATATCAATTATTTCATGGTGTCGTAGTCGACGAGATGTAGGAAAGGTTACTAATTCGTTAATTTTGTTAGGTGGTTCAACATTTTTCAGTGTAACAGACGGAGATAGCATCGTAGATTCATTTGGTATGCAATTAATTACATCCTGGAATGAGAGTATGTGTGTGTCCCAATCAATGTCTTTTATGGCAGTATATTCTACACAGTTTACAAATTTCTTCCATTAATCGTTCACAAGGGTTCGAAGAAGCATGGTACCTGGATATATAGATCGGAGAAATGTTTCTAGCTCGTAACATACGTGTCCATATAGCAGATCGAAACTGTGGTCCATTGTCGGAAATTACTTTCAATACATGCCCTACATGAAATAGAAAATGTTTTACAAATGCTTTCGAAACAGTTTTAGCAGTAGCTTTGCCTAACGGAGTGAAGGTAACAAATTTCGAAGTGAGTTCAACAGCGACAAAAATGTAGCAAAAACCTCTATTAGTTCTGGGAATCGGACCAAAAATGTCTACAGCGGCCATGTGTCTCAATTTAACAGGTACAATGGGATGTAATGGAGGAATATGTGAAGTCGTATCTGACTTAGCTTTCAGGCAGATTTTACATGACGCTAAAACTCGTCGAATGCGTTTCTTCATGTTGGTAAAACAACAGTTCTGTCTCAGTATAAGAAAACATTTTCTGGCTCCGTAATGTGCGTAACTTAAATGAGTATACCAGATTAATTTGTTAACAAGCTCGTCAGGAATGCATAATAACCAATTGTTGCTGTCAGGGTGAGAGCGGCGAAACAGAATGTTATTGCGTACAGTGTAATGGTTTCTAATGGTAACATTATTCCTATCTTGCCAAAGGGGTTAAATTTCTTTCCACACGTTGTCTTTACTCTGCTCTTGTGCTATGTCTTGTAATGACGACGAAATGAAATTTTCAAATGCAACTTGTTGAATGTACATGACGCTGAAATTTGCTTTGCAGAAGTTAGTTGCGATGTCTTGCTGATTGTTGCTGAGAGAACGGGATAGTGCGTATGCTACAATATTTTGTGTACCGGGAATGTGAACAATTGTAAAATTAAATTCCTGCAAATAGAGTTTCCATCTACTCAATCTGTCGTGTGCAAACTTAGCCGAAAGTAAAAACTGTATCGCTCGATGATCTGTGTAAACGGTCCTATGTCTTCCATAAAGGAAATGCCGAAATCTCGTAAATGCCCATACAACACATAATGTTTCAAGTTCTGTAACAGAATAATTGCGTTCAGCAGGTGACAGAATGCGACTCGCAAAGGCTATGTTTTTAATTACTGTAGAACCATCTTCTTCAATTTCCTAAAAAATGTGTACGCCTAAAGCGGTGTTAGAACTGTCGGTGGCAATGGAAAAATTTCTAGTAAGATCTGGATGTGATAAAAGTGGTGCATTCAACAAAGCTTCTTTCAGGTTCTCAAATTCAGAATGTGCTTGCTTATCCCAGGACCAAATCGTGTTTTTACCTGTCAAACAGTTGTTCAAGAATCAGATTGTGTTCAGACCAGTAAGCTTCTGCAATAAGAATGTTGTATACATACGTTGTGATTCTGTCTTTAAGTTCTGGCGGAAGTATTATATTCAAACCGCGAATAAATGCTGCTGAAGAAATAGTTAAACCGAACGGTAATTTACAAAATTGATAACAGTCACCAAAACAAAGAAAAGCTGTGTACTTTCTGCAGTCCGGATGTAGCTGAATTTGTCAAAATCCCGATTTCAAATCTAATGTGGAATAAATTGCAGTACCATGAAATTTTTGTAGAAGTTCTTCTAGTGTCTGTGGGCGATCTGTTTCATTAATAATAATGTCATTGATGTGCCGCGAATCAAGTACGAGGCGAAATGAACCATCCTTTTTCTTAACAATATGGAGCGGGTTTATGTACGGACTAACTGCCGGTTCAATAATTCCTTGGTCAAGCATAGCTTGCAATTCTTTCTTAACTTTTTCTCTGTGAATATACGGAATGGGATAATGCTTGGCTTTAAATGTGTCGTGCTGTTTAACTTGAAATTCATACATAAAACCGGACATAGTACCAGGAACGTTGTCAAAAACTGGAGCTTGCTGTAAAAGAATTTTGCGTAGTTGTGTGCGTTCGTCGTCTGTATTTGCACTGCTCTGTTTAACTTTATCAGAAATCATCTGTATAACGTCATAGTCGGCTTCGTCTGGAGTATTATAGTTGTGTACGTACGCATCTGTTAACAATGTGGAATGACAGTCTATGTTACGTGACGCGGAAATGACCTCTGTACAATTAATTGTTTGTTCTTCTGCAGATAAAGAGTGCTGAAATTCTAAAGCCAGTTTTACAATTTCATCCTTTAACATTAAATAGGAATTTTGAAAGTCAATAATTGCGTCGTGTTGTACCAGAAAATTTGTACCTAAAATAACGTCTGTCGTCAATAAGGGAACAATCCAAAAATTTGAGTGAAATGTATGACCTGCAATACAAAATGATAAGTGTGTCTGTAACTTTACATCTACTCCTTTACCAGAAACTGCTCCTTTTACTTTAGTTTTGCCTAAAGGTAACGTAGGATAGGTATTCTCTTTGTTACATTCGTTGAGTTTCCTCATTTATGACTGACATAGGAGATCCAGAATTGATTACTGCTGAAAATTTGGATGATCCAATCTTTACTTCAATGACAGGGTGTGAAATGGTTTTTTGAATAACTGGTTTTTCCTGCAAAAGAGTGTCTCGAATGTCGTCAAAAGTAATAACATTTTCGTGAACAAGATTCTGCGTATCCGAAGTATTGCTTACGTTGCTGGAAGATGCAACCTGTGCTGTATCTAGTCAAATTCTATCTGACGTGTTATTATTTTCAGGAGGATGCTGTGGCATTTCCGCCATTTGTACTGTTCTATTATTTCCTCCTGACGTATTACGTTCTGGATGATACCTACTGTCTGGTTCATTCATGATAATATGCTGTTGCGGATGATTTTGCTGCTGGTAAGACCGACTGTTATTAACTGTACGCTGAAAATTGTGCTCATTATTTTTACGTCTGTCATGATAGTCATTTCTATACGGTGCATTGCGATAGGAATTGAAATAGTGTGTTTTCTGTACGTACTGATTTCCTTGTTGCTGTGCATTACCATTTGTTGGAGCTAACGCTATACGTGTAGGCAGCGAAACATTAAAACTTGGTTGGCCTTGTAGACTGCATTGTTGGTTAGGTATGCTAACCGGCTGGCTTTCATGCTGTTGCGGTGAAAAACGTCTATTGTTACCAAAATGATGATTAACTTTTTGTCAGGTATTAAAGTTTTCGTGATTGTCATTTCTAGAGCGTCTAATGAAAAATGTCACTTTCAGTAAAAGTTGTCTTATCGGGTTTTCTTTACACATTCTTAATCCTAGATAGATCGATAGTTGAAGAGCTGTTTTGATATATATATAAAGGATAGTAGAAGAGAAGGCAGCAATGCAGAAAACTAAAGATGAAATAGCACTACTACGGCTCGGGGCCCTGTGCACGCTACGGCACATATTCATTAAAGCGTAATGAATCCCCTGAGGATAATTACGCGCTGCAAATAAATTTCAGTTTCTGCATTACAGGCAATGGCGCTGAAAATCCAAAAACAAATTGCTGTATCCATGCTAATTCTAGTTTCTGCATTACAGGCAATGCTATTGAAAATACAAAAACAAATTTTCGTATCCAGTTCTAAGCGTGTACCTGTGCTCTGTCATTTTTAAATACCTTAGATTTTCTTACGGATAAAAATTGCTAGTAATCAACGTTATCGTCTCTGAATGTGAGAACAGGTTCACGATTACATAAGAATCTGTTTGTCTGTGTCTTTTCGGATTTTAAGTCGCGTAGTCTCTGTAAATTACTTAAGTTATACTGGCTGTGTGAGTGTGACAAATGTTCGGAATGTGGCGTATGCTGTGACGTGTTAGTGACTGAAACATTTTTCATTTCTGTCGCTTTAATACGTTCGTCGATTTGGTTGTTCTGCTGTTCACATTTCTTATCGACTTCCGAATCCAGAGTGTGTGTAAGTTCTGGTGACTTTAAATTAAACTCGTCGTGTAACTGTGTCGCATTTTCAGAACATTGTTCAGCGACTGCATTAATTTCATCTCTAAGTGATTCTGTTGTCGCTGCATCTGTATTACTTAATTCTTGTGCAACAGATGTAATTTCTTCATTACTGTTTCTAGCATGAGCCTTACTTTCCTCACATAATTGTTCTTTCGTGTCGTGACGTTGCACGGTAACAGCTGTAATCTGTTCACTAACTTGTTTGTTCTGTTCGTTAAGGTTGTCGTGTTTTTCGTTCGACAGTTTGAAACTTTTATTAAATTGCTTGATCGACCTGTCATATTTTTCATTGAGTTGTTTGCACGATTCATTAAGTTTGTCGTAATTTTCATTAAGTTGTTTGAAATGGTTATTTAGCATTTCATTCCGCTATTTGAAACTTTCATCAAGTTGTTTGGAATTGTTGTCTAGTCTTTCATTAAGTTGTTTGAAATTTTCATTAAGTTGTTTGAAATTTTCATTAAGTTGTTTGAAATTTTCATTAAATTCTTGTCTGAGATTCTCGTTAAGTTGTATCATTAATGCTATGACTCGATCCATGCCAAAATTAGCTACTGTATTCTCTGTGCTGTTTAATGGCGTACCTGCAATTGTCACGTTTTGTGTATCCATTTGGATATTCTGTGATTCTTGAAAAGGTTTGCCAATCGAATATGCACTGTTGATCACTAAATCGGAATTAAATAAATCTGACGTATTCTGATTACACTGTTCATTTTCATTAGAAAAATTTGTCTGTTCGACATGTAAATTATGCAAACCGGGTGTGTCAAACTGGGCAGCGTTCATTGTAACAGAACGTGCCGCGTCATCCATTGTCGTTAAATTAACAGACGACACAATTGAATTTATTTGCTTATCACTAGGATCAAAATCAATATTAGTGGTCGGTACGCACTGATTGTCTACAATTAGGGGATTATCATCATTACACTGAGTGCCGGTCAAATTATTCGAGTCGGCTATTTCACTCATTTAACATCGCGATGTACTGTTAACAGTTTTTCGCGGCATTTTTCACAAATCGGAATTAAGCACAAATGAAACAAAGACAATGCAATATGCAACAAACACAATTACAACAAAGAGCAACAAGTTGCCGATGATCTGTGAAAGCAAGAGTGACAAATTAGTAAATATGTTGCGCCAGATGCAAACTACATTTAAGTAAATAAGAGCAGATATGTGAATACTTATCAGAAGATTCACAAAGAAATACGAACCTGGCCGGATGCCGCCAAGTGTAACCTCCCCACCGAAAAAATATTAATTAAATGATGAACCAAGAACCATGAGCCAAGTGTAAACTCCCTACGGAAATAATGATTAAATGAATTTTAAATATTGTAACCTCTGAACAAAATTAATTTTAATGTAACCTCTGAACAAAATTCATCTTAATGTAACCTCTGAACAAAATTGGCTCCCATTTATAGTCTCTGTGCAAAAATGCATTCACATTTAATGTAACCACAAAATTCAATTCCTAAATCCGGAAATAATAAAGAAAATTCAGTAACCTGGTAAATTTCATGACGACAGCAGCGCTGCGCCTCGGCCCTGTCTTCTGAATAATAAAAAAAAAGGAAAAAATTCTTACCTCAATAAAAACTGCAAATATATTTGCTCTTATGTAGAAATTTTTCGGCACAGCTTCGTGCAACGCTGGCCAATATTTTTTCTGATTCTTGGAAGGAATGATCATGCATTGGAAATATTCTTTAAATTGATTGAATGCTTTTCTTTAAAAAATTACTTTATATCATAGAAATTATTATTGGGGGCATTTTTTTAAAGAAATTAATGACAGTTAATATACATTACTAGATATGCGCAAGGCTGCTTCTTTACCTTCTACAATAATACTCATCCTCCAGAGTCCCGACCAGAGCAGACTGCCGACACGCGCAGACACGCGCCGACCGCCGACTACTCAAGACCAGCACAGACTGAAGACTAATGCCTACTGACGACTACAGCCGACTGACTACTACTGACTGACTGACTGCTACTTATTACTCTCTGGTCAGAGACTCTCCTATGCTTTGCCCATCGCCGGCAATGCATATGTCTTACACAAACTACCTTGCAAGGAACCGAAATAATCTTTGAATCCACACCTACCTCTCTAACACCCCACCCGCCACATACCTGGTTTTGGCGTGTGTTCACCCCAGCTAATTGACTAACAGATCAACAGAGAGTGCAAAACTGCAGCAATATCGGATAACGCAAAAAAGTAATAAGGCCCTGTGACCCCTGATTGAACTGCGGTGGCAGTGTTGACATTAATTGATTCAGAATTGGTCCCTTTTAATTAAAAAGGGGTGCACATTGATGTTATATTCAGGTATTGAACACCAGATACAAATGTTGAACATAAAGTTAAGTAAGAAAGTGACTTGGGATTTCAACTACTTGGTTGAAAACAGATGCAGTCGATTGGCTCAAATTTATTTTAACTCACGACCTTCAATCATCACATGACATGACTCTCCTAACAGGCAGTGGGAATAAATTGCGTTTATGTGGAGTAAAGCGTGATAAATCAAAATTAATTCCTATCGACTGACCCAGGCCTAATGCGAAGTGCGAGAAGAATTCTACAATACACGGCCCATGAAATCCTCATGGAAACTTTGCCGACGTGATCCAACAAATTAATCAGTGGCCTAATTCAAGCCGGAGCGGGCGCAATATCACCGAATTCAGCGTGGCGGGGCGGCTTCATTGTGCGGACGTCGGCTGGCCTCATGGTGCTGCAAGGCTGCGCTCGTCTATTCACTCCAAGCTATCTTGCTCAGTACATAGCTGAACGAAGACTTTCGATCTTCAAGCTCAATTGTTCCGTTTGCTAAGTCCTAAACTGCCGAAATGCTCACTATCTCGGACAAGCTGAGTGAGGAGCGCCACGTCCGCACTCTAGGCAAGCTGGGAACGGAAGACCTCTATGGAAACATCTGCCAGTTCGCTCTTCGCCTCGGTTTCCCCTCCAGCAAAATCACTTAAGTCAATTCCAGTCGCGTTAATTATGCGTCGCTTCCCAGTGCCAACCAATGCCTGCTCTGGGAAGTGAACAAATTCCCACAAAATTTCCCTTCCTCTCAACTTCTGCTATTTAGCTCCTCCGAGGCCACCCATCAAGGTTAGCATCTGCATAAAACACCAATTTTTCCGAAATTCTGACTACCAGGAGAGTACTTCAAATTCCTCGTTCCTATGTTCCCATCGGAGGCCGGCGTATTTCATTCTGTCGCTCTTCACCTGATTTACTTCAGACTCTGCGGACCGTGAATTCAGCGTGAAGTTGCTATAGTGACGAACATGCATATTTCGGCCTCTGTTGAGCGCACCACCGTAGCTTTGCGTGGCTTTCTCGCATGTTTCACTGAAAACGGTACGACAGACATTTATCAACAGGCGTACAAGTTCTCCGTCTGCTTCCCGGTACACCAGCATGGGGTCAACCACCCACTCACTGTCAATCATCTTAAGGCAGCTGGAGGCCGCGCCCCGTTACCGCTTTCTCAGAGTTGAGCCGCCCTAAGCTGCCTATTGTCGCTTCCCTTCGCAGCTCCCCAGCCGCGCGCCGGCACCCGGCCGCGGTCAACTCTGAATATTTCCCTGGGATAAACTAGCCTCCAGTAAATCGACGCGTTTCTACAAAGTTTTCATGTCACGTGAACTACTTTAAAACCATCACCCAACATTAATTATTCCAATACGTCCATACAATACCCTCTATAAGATTCATTGTGCCTTGTCAGTCATTTTTGTTCAGCTCCACTGTTCGCGCAACGTGAGTTCGGTGATCTTTAATGACTTCATGTAAGGGGCATAGTTCTTGCCATCTTACACCTGGATAGCATTATTTACGAAATTGCCTCCTATACCTGGGAGGTCGCGTAGTTGTATTCCTTCAGTCTCTTCGTTGTCAAACAACAGTGTATTGTGTCTAAGAAAATCGTACAAGAAACGAGTGGTAAGAATCACGTTCACTACATGTTCCAGATTTCGACAGATCTTCTGATAGTAATTTCTAAATTCTTGGCACAATGTTCCACAAGCACTTTCTGAAACTCATTGCGGTCTGTTATTCCTGTAACTGTGTACTTTTTTCGACTGGGCATCTACTTATGTACCAGGATAAAGTCTCATCAACTAGGTTTTTAATGGAAAAGCTTCGTCTCCAACAACCATACGAGGCAGTGGAACTCTCTTGCCTGGCAATTCTTTTGGGCCTGCTACATTCAAGGTATTTTTTTCCAGTTTTGTTGCCAAATATAACTGTAAAAAGTCCCCACACTCCTGTTCTTTCCCAGGTCACCAAATTTTTCATATACATGGTGAGTCACTAACTATAGCCACCAAGAACGAGAGTATTACAGGACCTGAAAAGTTGTGGGACAATTGTTGCTTGGGACAACAGGGGCCATAATATGACGTTGGCTTTTTGTTGCTAGATGGGATCCCGTCAGAGATATGAAGCTCAACTTTTTTTTAAAAATGGGATGCTACAGTTTTGTACTTATTTTCTGATAGCAGCTATCGAGATGAATCCAATGATGTGTAACAGTAAGGTCTTTGAAGGTCAACGAGGGTCAAAAAGGTGGCATGAATGTCCATTTACAGAGGGTGTTCGAAATGATGACCATTGGTATCAGTGCACTGCTTCAATCTTCTTATCATTGATTGAGTGGTATTCCTTATCACTTCGTCAATTATTGAAGCACATGCTCTGACAATTCTCTGTCGCATGTCTTCAAGTGTAGTTGGAACGTCTTTATAAACAATGTCTTTCACTAATTCCCACAAGAAAAAATCAAGAGGCGTCAAGTCTTGGGAACGAGCCGACGAACCGACGAGCCGACGCCCAATCCGACGATTTGGGAGTTGTCTCCGCAACTCACTTCTAGCCATCAGCGAAAAATGTGCCGGACACCCAGCGTGTTGATACCACATTCTGTTCCTTGTTCCTAAAATTATTTTTTCCAAAAACAGACCTAATGCTTCTTGCAGAAATGTAGTGTACTTCCTACTATTAAGATATCCCTCGATGAAATAGGGGCCTGTAATTCTGTCCTCCAGAATTACGCTTTTTGGTGTGCAACTTGTCGCAGCCAACATGGCTTTTCAGTTGCTCAATAATGCATGTTGTGCAAATTAACATTTCCATGTTTCGTGAATGTAGCCTCGCCAGTAAATAAAATCAAATTAATAAATATGTCATCCCTCTGAATCTGAAGTTGGTCCCATCGGCAGAATTCAATGCGACGCATACAATCCGTACCAGTTAATTATTGGTGGAGAGTGATATGGTAAGGATGATATTTATGGCGATGCAGAACACGAACAACACTACTCTGGTTCATGCCAGATTCACTTGCGATTTGACGCGAACTAACACAAGGATCTCGAACAACGGTGGCAAGAGTACCAATTTCCTTTTCTCGTTAGTAACTTTCCTTTGCCGGATATGCTTCCGATGCGTTAAATACCCAGTTGTTCTCAGTTTATCACACGCATATTTAAATGTACGACTTGTAGGGTGAGTACGTCGAGGATATCGTCCAGCGTGTAAGTCTCTGTCTCTCACTGGATTTCGTTGGCATTCTCCGTAAATGAGAAGCATATCGACACATCTTTCAGATTCGCTTGTTTCGACGATACTAGTCTTACGGTTACTATTAATGTTGTACCGCGAAACCGTCGAGTGGTATTGACATGTCAATGGCACGTTTGATAGATACGCCGTAGTCGGTGAATATTTACTATTTGCACGATATACGAGAGAGAATTGTCAGAGAATGTGCTTCGATAAGGGCCGAAGTGATAAGGAATGCCACTTACTCCATGATAAGATGATCGTAGGACAGCATTGATACCAGTGGTCATCACTTCGAACACCTTCTGTAAATGGAAGTTCATGTCACCTTTCTGACCTTCATTGACCTTACTGTTACACATCATTGGATTCGTCTCGATAGCGCTATCAGGAAATAAGTACCGAACTATTGTTGTTGTTGTGGTCTTCAGTCCTGAGACTGGTTTGATGCAGCTCTCCATGCTACTCTATCCTGTGCAAGCTTTTTCGTCTCCCAGTACCTACTGCAACCTACATCCTTGTGAATCTGCTTAGTGTATTCATCTCTTGGTCTCCCTCTACGATTTTTACCCTCCACGCTGCCCTCCAATACTAAATTGGTGATCCCTTGATGCCTCAGAACATGTCCTACCAACCGATCCCTTCTTCTGGTCAAGTTGTGCCACAAACTTCTCTTCTCCCCAATCCTATTCAATACTTCCTCATTAGTTATGTGATCTACCCATCTAATCTTCAGCATTCTTCTGTAGCACCACATTTCGAAAGCTTCTATTCTCTTCTTGTCCAAACTATTTATCGTCCATGTTTCACTTCCATACATGGCTACACTCCATACGAACACTTTCAGAAATGACTTCCTGACACTTAAATCAATACTGGATGTTAACAAATTTCTCTTCTTCAGAAACGCTTTCCTTGCCATTGCCAGCCTACATTTTATATCCTCTCTACTTCGACCATCATCAGTTATTTTGCTCCCCAAATAGCAAAACTCCTTTACTACTTTAAGTGCCTCATTTCCTAATCTAATTCCCTCAGCATCACCAGACTTAATTAGACTACATTCCATTATCCTTGTTTTGCTTTTGTTGATGTTCATCTTATATCCTCCTTTCAAGACACTGTCCATTCCATTCAACTGCTCTTCCAAGTCCTTTGCTGTCTCTGACAGAATTACAATGTCATCGGCGAACCTCAAAGTTTTTATTTCTTCTCCATGAATTTTAATACCTACTCCTAATTTTTCTTTTGTTTCCTTTACTGCTTGCTCAATATACAGATTGAACAACATCGGGGAGAGGCTACAGCCCTGTCTTACTCCCTTCCCAACCACTGCTTCCCTTTCATGTCCCTCGACTCTTATAACTGCCATCTGGTTTCTGTACAAACTGTAAATAGCCTTTCGCTCCCTGTATTTTACCCCTGCCACCTTTAGAATTTGAAAGAGAGTATTCCAGTCAACATTGTCAAAAGCTTTCTCTAAGTCTACAAATGCTAGAAACGTAGGTTTGCCTTTCCTTAATCTTTCTTCTAAGATAAGTCGTAAGGTCAGTATTGCCTTACCGAACTATAGCATCCCATTAAAAAAAACAAAGTTGACCTTCATATCTCTGACGTTTCCCCACCTAGCAACAAAAAACTAACGTCATATAATGGCCCCTGTTGTCCCATGCAACATTTGTCCCACAAACTTTTCAGCTACTATCGTACTTTCGGAGTTATTCTAGGTGGAAATAGTTAGTGACTCACGCTGAACATAAATTTGCCGTCTTCTTTCTCGTATAACAAAGAAATTATTGCCACATCCATGCTACTTTCGTCCATTTTGCTTGGAGGTTTCGGAACGACTTACATACAATATTTGCTACGAATTGTCGCGCCGCTGCATTTCAGTGGCAGTGTACTATAGTTGAGACGGTGTAAGAAGATCGCTGACAGCTCGCAGTCTGTCGCCAGCTTTCAGCTGCAGGAGAAGACGGTAGCCGTCTACAGAGCTGTGACAACACTGAGGCGTTGCCATAGAGACGTCCACAAAATCGTGTGACTGGTTAAGGGGGCCCGAGGAGCTCCATTGGAGCTGTGAGCGATGAACATAACGCCGACTGGACTATAAACAGAGTCGCGTCCCGCTGCGCCGGTCTGCTGCAGTGCAGTTCCGCTCAGCGCGGTCTTGCGTAAAGGCTAGTCGTGGTTCTTGGCTCAAGGATCTGATATAAGGATTTCGTGGACAAAAATAGATGGGTGAGCAAACAGAACTAACTGTATCAGCAGGATTTCGGAACGTATACCGGGTTCGAACATTACGAAGTACCTCGACGAAGACGGTGTATTGGCACATAGCCCACACGGATTCAGAAAATATAGTTCTTGTGAAGCACAACTGGCCCTTTAATTCACACGATATATTGAGCGTTATCGACAGCGGATTCTAGTTTCTCCGAAGTTTCTAGATGTCCAGACTCCGTTCCTCACAAATGGCTTCTGATCACATTGCATGCCTATGGAATATCGTCTCAGCTGTGCAACTGGATTTGTAACTTGTTCTCAGAAGGGTAGAGTAGGTAGTAACTGACGAGGAGTCATCTACTGAAACAAAAGTGATATCTGGAGTTGCTCAAGGACGTGCCATAAACCATCTGCTGTTCTTAGTGTATGTAAAGGATTTAGGAGGCAACACGAGGAACCCTGTCTGCTTACAGATGGTGCTGTCGTTAAGTAAAGCCTTCAGAAGATCAAAATTTAAAGAAGATTTAGGCCAGATATCTGAACAGCAGCTGACTATAAACAGTAAGAGTGTCAGATGCTTCACATAAGCACAAAAAAATCCCTCAAATTTCAATTACATGATAAATTACACAAATTTAGAAGTTGTCGATTCAGCTAAAGAGCTAGAGACTACAATTGCAAACAACTTAAACTGGAGTCAGGACACAGACCAAAGACTGCGTTTTATTAGAAGAAGACTTAAAAGATGCAACAAATCAACTAAAGAGACTGACTACACTACGTTTCTCTGGAGTATTTCTGGACAATATGGGATGCTTGCAAAAAAGAGGAGCCACTCGTTTTCTGTTATGTGAAATAGAGTAGGATAAGAGATTTCGGGAGACAATCATTAAACCAAAGGCGTTTTCGTTACGACGAAGTCTGTTCACGAAATTTCAATAATCAACTTTCCCCTCCGCGTCCCAAAAGATTATGTTCATTCCCACTTACACAGAGAGAAATAAATAATTTAATAAAATAAGAGAAAACAGAGGTCGTACTTACAGATCTAGATGTTCATTTTTCCCACTGATATTCGAAATGGGGCGGTCGAGAAATGGACAGAAAGTTGTTCCGTGAAACCTATGCCAAATACTTACCTACGAATTGCAGACTAATATAACATTGCAAATGACATTTGATTACCATTTCGCCATTGATTTCATTTTAAGATCAAGAGTTGCCTCGTAACAAGCAGCAAGTATTTCTCCTACTGGCACTTAAAGGCTGATCCCGGCGGAGGTTCGAGTCCTCCCTCGGGCATGGATGTGTGTGTTTGTCCTTGGTTAATTCAGGTTAAGTAGTGTGTAAGCTTAGGAACTGATGACCTTAGCAGTTAAGACCCGTAAGATTTCACACACATTTGAACATTTTTTTGGCACTTAAATGGGAAGGAAATCTAATGACGCCAAATTACTGCAATCATTGCTGAGCCACTGGTGAGGAGATGGACAGTGTGGTAAGAAAAGTAAGCACCTGTCCTTCGAGAAGAACAGCACCACGAGACGATTGTAGGATTATTCGAGTGGCTCTCGCGAAAACACGGATGACAACAGCTGAAATCGTTCCGGGAGGTACAGCAAGCTGTGGTCACGAACCGACAAGGATAGATTACTGGAATCTGGGTCGAGTGCAAGAGTTACCATGTGCTGTTTATCTCTAACACCGTACCACAGACAAAAGATGCTTGCATAGAATGGTGCTGATATTGAATGCTATTCAGTGGGGTTTAGCGATGTGTTTATGACGGTCAGATCTTGTTCATAAACGAGCCGGTGAAAAGCCACACGAAGCAACGATTCTCAATACGCACATCACTTCCTTTTACGGAACTATTACGCGGAGATCTATTGGATTTGACAACAGGACTGACTTGGTAATTGTGGAAGGAAGGCTGAATGTTTCCTAGAGTGTAACAAGAATAATAATCAGTGTTGTCATTCCCTTCTAATTGAATATTCCAGCAGGAAAATGTAAAATTCCACATTGCACTTCAGTCTCACAAGCCTTGAGGGATGTACAGATCTTTGACTTGCCTGCCTGGTTCTGTTTTGTCAACCATAGAGCGTGTCTGGCACGCGAGGGAAAGACATGTACTTTTGTAACAGCCCCTAGCCAGCAGTATTTATAAACGACAAGAAATTACTCAAGATGACAATCGGAGAATATTAGCTCCCACGCTACAGAGAATATAAGAGTGTATTCGTGTCCGCACACCTCGTACTGATGTTGTTGATGAACAATGTAAAGACAATTTAATCTTTTAATGCTCGTTATTCCACGAAAAAAATCTGCAAGATAAGGGGCTGGAAGGACTCTAGAAAACGAAAACATTGCTCGCTGATCAGTATAATAGTGGAGAAACAGCAAAACATGAAACGATGAGAAACGAGATACACACTAAGACAAAGAAGATGAAAAGACCAACGCACCATGAGGGTATTATCCGAATTAGACGGAAATCAGTAGATGCGATATACATGCACAGACCAACAAATGATTACAATTTCTGAAAAATTGGATGATTTCATCACGAGGAAGAGCTTCGCAAACTGAGCAAGTCAATAACGTGCTGGCCCATCTGTGGCACTTACGCAGGCTCTTATTCGGCTTGGCACTGATTGGCAAAGATGTTGGATGTCTTCCTGAGGAACCCCGTGCCGAATTCTAACGACGCGTTAGGTCGTCAAAATCAGGAGCTGGTCGGAGAGCTTTGCCCATATGCTCCATATGCTCTCAATTGGGGAGAAATCTGGCGACCTTTCTGGCCAAGGTAGGGTTTGCCAAGTACGCAGACACACCGTAGAATCTCACGCCGTGTGGGGGCGGGCGTTATCTGGCTGAAATGTAAGCCAAGGATGGTTTGCCATGACAGGCCAAAAAGGGGCGTAGGATATCGTCGAGGTACTGCTGTGGTACAAGGGTGCCGCGGATGACAAAGTAGCCCTCTCATGAAAAGAAATGGCACCGCAGACCTTCATTCATGGTTTTTGGGCCATGTGGCGGGCGATAGGTCGGTATCCCACTGCTGTCCAGGGCGTCTCCAGAGACGTCTTCGGCTTGGAAACTCATTGACTGGAGTGGAATTGCCTTCAGTGATCAGTCCCCCTTCGAATTGAGTCACGGCGACCAGCGAAGACGTGTGTGAAGATGCCCCAGACAGCGGTGGGATGCCATATGGCTCGACAACCAGGAATGATGCTGTGGAGTGCCATTTCTTCTCATAATATAACCACTTTTGTTGTCATACGCGGCAACCTTACAGCAAAGCTGTATTTCGACAATATTCTACTCCCCGTTATGTTGTCCTTCATGGCAAGCAACCCTGGACTTACATATCAACAAGATAATGCCCGCTCGCTCGTGCTTGTCAAACCGTACCTTGGTCCTCAGGGTCGCTGGATCTCTCCCCATTTGAGAATTATGAACAAGGATTCTTACGACCTAACGCGCCAGTTGGACAGAGTTTAACTCGATATCCTTCAGGAGAATGTCCAACAACTCTTGTCAGTCAATCCCACGCCCTATAACTGCTCGCATAAGGGCCAGAGCTGGACCAACAGGTTACTGACTTGCTCTTGAATAAATGATCCAATTTTTCTTAAATTGCAATGATTTGTTTGTCTGTACTTGTACATCATATCTACCGATTTCCGTCCCATTCGAATAATTCCGTAGTGCTGCGTCGTTTTCTTTGTTTTAGAATGTATATCGTGTGAAGGTGGAGTCACAAGGCAGAGAGAACGACTGCCATGTTGTTAAAACTGGAAAACAACCAAGACTGAATGGCATAAAAGCGGAACTTTTTACAGTGCTGCTCTATCGTTTCAGTATGCCACATGTGTTTACATATGGTGAGTATGGTGATATGGTATCTCTGCGTGGATTTTATAACGGAAACTTTTCTTCTGCTCCCGCTTGTAGACAATATAGTAGTCGATTTCCTAACTACAGAGTACCGGATTAAAGACTGTTTACTCACATTTTCATGAGAATGGAATTAGCCGATTTGCCTATGTGGAGGGAGAATTGACCTGGCTAAAATTTTAAGTCCTTTACTATAAAAGGTAAGGATTGGAAAGTAACTTGAAAAAAAACCTCAACTGGAAGTGTTATGCAACTTCTAAATTTATTCAGAAAACGGTTTCAATTCTTGTTCTACTTGCTTTGAAGGTGTCGTACCCACGAGCAGTTCAAATCTTAGTACAGAGTCGGTGACTCACTAGCACCGTTCTGTCTGCTTTAAAATCAGGCTGACAGTATTAACTGAGTCGTTCCCCTCTATACTGCACACGGAGTTCCCCAGCTATCCACCTATGATTTTGACTGCGCTGGTACTGCTGCAGCTATATTAGCCTAGGTCTGCGTGGCTACTCTCATGTTTCTCTGTCTCTCTGACACACCTGACGTCATTAACTTCATTGATTTCATTTCGTTGGGAGCGTCCTGAGTCCAAATTTTGTTCGGCTTTCCCCTTCGCCCCCGCCTGTCCCTGACATGATTTGACGCCAAAGACTTCTCACCACTTCATTTAGCTCTAATCGTCCACTGCTTTTGAGTAGTTTCCAGAGTCTGGGTGGAGCGAGAGAGGTGTCTCTTGCTGTGTGCTCGCACCCTGCGTCCTAAGCATGCGAATGGCTTTTCAGGACTATCGATGTCCCTACCAAAGACCCTTTCTCTTTATCCCTCTCGTCCCACGCTCTCTGTCTAGCCATAAGATGCTGGTCTTACTATCATTATCGATGGTGTACTGAGTACACTTAGAGCTATGCCTATGAATGGTACACTGTAACGTCCTTGGATCATTCTGGGCTCATTTAGCGCTATCGCAATACGTGGCTGCCTGACAAGCTGGCGCTTGGCTATGCCGCTGTCTGCCTTGTGACATTTCCTTGCTTCGTCATAAGACTTCTAAGATTTAACATTATTCTCCGTTTCCTACTACAGCAACGGAAAAAAATTGCCACACCAAAATGGAGATGCGCCACATAAACGAAAGTTGGCAGGCTTGTTCCTACATCTGAAAGATGATATCTGTTCAAATTTCGTGCCTGACGTGCTGAACTGATGTTAATCAAGAAAGCCTATAAGCGGACTAAGACGCCATTATCAACACCTCACTGAGTCTGAAGGAGGTCGTGTAATAGGGCTAGGAGAAGCTGGCTGTTCCTTCTGTGATGTTACGGAAAGATGTGACCGAAATGGAGGCAATGTACATGATTGCTGGCAGCGCTGGTCGCGAGACTGTACGGACGCAAGAAGACCGGGCTCAGGACGACCACGTGGCACTACCGAGAGGGAAGACCATCGTGTTCGGCGTGTGGCTCTGGTGCATCGTACTGCATCTGCAGCAGCAATTTCATCAGCAGTTGGCACCACAGTGACACAAGTAACTATTACAAATCGGTTACATAAAGGACGGCTCCGAGCAACGCGTCCTGTAGCGTGCATTCCACTGACCCCGAACCACCGCCATTTGCGACTTCAGCGGTGTCAAGCGAGAGCTCATTGGAGGGAGGGATGGAGGTGAGCTGAATTTTCTGATAAAAGCTGGTTCTACCTCGGTGCCAGTGATGGCCGTATTTTGGTTAGAAGGAGACAGTTGAGGGCCTGCAGGCCGCCGGAGTGGCCGTGCGGTTCTAGGCGCTACAGTCTGGAACCGGTACGGTCGCAGGTTCGAATCCTACCTCGGGCATGGATGTGTGTGATGTCCTTAGGTTAGTTGGGTTGAATTAGTTCTAAGTCCTAGGCGACTGATGACCTCAGAAGTTAAGTCGCATAGTGCTCAGAGCCATTTGAACCATTTTTTTCAGGGCCTGCAACCAACCTGTCTGCATGCTAGACACACTGGACTATTTTGATTTATGGTCTGGGGTGTGATTTCCTATGATAGCAGGAGCACTCTCGTGGTTATCTCACGCACCTTGACTGTAAGTCTGTATGTCTATCTAGTGGTTCGACCTATTACGCTGCCATTTATGAACAGCATTCCAGGGGATGTTTTCCAACAGGATAACGCTCGCCCGAATACCGCTGTTGTAACCCAACATGCTCTACAGAGTGTTGATACGTTGCCTAGGCCTGTTGGATCTCCAGATCTGTCTCCAGTCGACCATATATTGGACCTCATCGGACGACAATTCCAGCGTCATCCACAGTTATCCATCCGTGTACTGACCGACCAAGTGCAACAGGCATGGAAATCCGTCCTACAAACTGACATCCGGCACCTGTACAACGCAATACATAAACGTGTACATTCTTTCATTCTACATTACGGCGGATACACCGTTTGTTAATGTACCAGAATTTCATATATGAAATTCATATTTCGCTTATCTTACTGGTCCCGGCGGAGGTTCGAGTCCTCCCTCGGGCATGGGTGTGTGTGTTTATTCTTAGGATAATTTAGATTAAGTAGTGTGTAAGCTTAGGGACTGATGACCTTAGCAGTTAAGTCCCATGAGATTTCACACACGTTTGAACATTTTGAGCTTATCTTGCACTCACATTAACCTGCGATCTTGCAATGTTCATCACGTAGACATGTTACCTAGACAAATATATCCTGGGCCCAGAACGAGGAATGTTAATTTACGTTATTAGCATCTGTTTATGCAAATCTACGATTTGGGACAGTGGTAAATGAAAAATTTTTAGCCGCTGGGCAGCAGGTCAGAAGTAAAGTGCAGAAACAAATGCAATAAACGCCCAATAGCTACGTGTACACAATATCATAACTTTCCTTCGCACTGAGCAGGAACCCATACTGCGCAAAGGAACAAAACCTGGGCATTTCTTCGGGAGCGAAGAGGTTCAAAGTCCCGTCCGGCTGTACACCACAACGATGTTGAAGTAGCCCATATTCGCTCTCTTCTGCCGTCCTGTCGATTGGGGACTGCGCTCCATTTCTAATTAATTCACTGAGGAAGGTGGCACAGTGGGGACAAATGGACTAGTATTCGGGAGGACGGTGTAAACTTCCCGTCCAGCTCTCCTGATTAAGATTTTTCGCGAATTCCCAGAAACGCTTAAGGCGAATGCCACGATGTTTCCTTTGAAAGGGAAACGGTTTATCTTTTTCGTCACCCTTTCCATATCCTACGTTGTGCTGCAATTCTAATGACAGACTTCACCAACTGGGTTACCTACAGCGCCCCGTGTCAAAGGGAGGCAAATGCATAAGATTAGCTATGAATTAAATGCCGGCAGTTCGAAAGTATGGCCAATAGTTATACCCCTAGGAAATGATAGAAAGAACTGGAAGAAACACAAAGTGCACTCAATTTTCTGTGCCTGGAGGCCTCTTTCAAAAAGCTGAAGATGCTACTGTGGCAGCCATTGAGGGAACAGTGCTCGACCAAGTATAGATTGTGGCGTCTGTAGGAAGAAACGATTCCTGTGGTCTGGGATCCGAGGTCATATATGGATCATTCAAGCAGCTGCCAGAGATGATTGAGATGATTAACCTATCTCACAAGCGAACGAGGTGGCGCAGTGGTTAGCACACTAGGCTAGCATTCGGGAGGACGACGGTTCAATCCCTCGTCCGGCCATCCTCATTTAGGTTTTCCGTGATTTCCCTAAATCGCTTCAGGCTAATGCCGGGATGGTACCTTTGAAAGGGCACGGCCGACTTCCTTCCCCATCCTTCCCTAACGCAATGAGACCGATGGCCTCGCTGTTTGGTCTGTTCCCCCAACAATCCAAACCCCCAACCTTTCTCGCGGAATTTAAACTAAATTATCTGCAGAATTGAACACAGAACCGATAGTGAACTCCTAGTTGTGAATGTATTTGATGGTTGTAACTAGGATTTCGAAGGTGTTGTGACAATCTAAGCTGTGATATCCTATACTCCCGTCATAGAACTGTCAACTGTTAAATCCCCCTCAGTGGGTAAGTGTGCACTGCACGTCACAGACTGTTACCTAGGTAGCCCACTGTGTGTGAGGTACACATTAGGAATTTTTAGATTAGGCGACCCTGTCTACCGCCCAGTTCAGAGAATGCTGGTCAACCCGGAGTGTTGGTATAAGATCGAAAGAACTCCGCTTCCCCCATCCCCATTCCTAAAAGGCAGTAGAGCACACATAATACTATGTACAGAAAGCTAGCTGAAACCTAAAATTAATAACAGTGAGACATTTGGGTAAAACTAACTGTATACACTAATAGACGTTCTCGCTTCCCACGCCCGGGTTCCCGGGTTCGATTCCCGGTGGGGTCAGGGATTTTCTCTGCCTCGTGATGGCTGGGTGTTGTGTGATGTCCTTAGGTTAGTTAGGTTTAAGTAGTTCTAAGTTCTAGGGGACTGATGACCTAAGATGTTAAGTCCCATAGTGCTCAGAGCCATTTTTTTTTACACTAATAGAAAATGGAGGTGACATATATGTTATGACAGAGAAGATACCCCTAACCACCGAGACGGAAACTAAAGCTAAGCTGTATGCAACATATGACGGGTGAGCATAAATGTATAATTGGATTTTTCTATTGACTACCAGGCTCACATTCAGCTGTAACCGAAAACTTAAGAGAAGGATTTAGTTAGCTCATACGTATGTTCCCCAAACATCCGATCATCATTAGAGGAGACTTTAATTATCCAACAATCAACTGGGATGATTAAAATTTTGTGTCCACCCCAATGACAGAGTGGTCAGCGTGAGGATTGTCGTCCTACGGGCAAGTATTCGATTCCCGGCTGGGTCGGGGATTTTCTCCGCTCAGGGACCGGGTGTTGTGTTGTCTTCATCATCATTTCATCTCCATCCGGCGCGCAGGTCGCCCAATGTGGCGTCAAATGTAATAAGACCTGCACCAAGGGGACCGGACCTGCCCCGTAATGGGCCTCCCGGACCATGACGCCACTCGCTCATTTCTATTTCCACTACAATTTTGTGAGTGATGGGTATGATAAGTCTTCCTGCAAAACAATACTGTAGGCCTTATGTCTTCCTTGAGAACTACCTAGAACAAGCAGTTCAGAAGTCCACTCATGTTGAAAATAAGTTGGACCTAATGCTAGCGAATGGATCTGACCTCTTTGAGGAGTTCCACTTTGAAACTGATATCAGTGACCATGAGTTGTAACAACAACGAGTGCCAAAGTACAAAGAAGAACTGAAAGAAGTGGAAAGGTTTACATATTCAGCACACTAGATAAAGAGGTAGAAATGTCATATCCCAGTGAGAAACTTGAAACTGTTTTTGTGGGCTGGAGCATGCAGAGCATTGGCTGCCAACCGTTGTGACATCTTTAACCCTGAGTGAAATCAGATGTTAGTTAGTTTTAATCTTCAACCACCATCATCAACATTAGCGCCTGGCTACACTTTACAATGAAAAAGAATTTTCTTCGAACGCTAGTATTTTTAAGACGATGAAAGATAAATGGCATTTAGTTTTAGTACATCTACATCCATACTCTGCAAGCCACCTGACGGTGTGTGGCGGAGGGTACCTTGAGTACCTCTATCGGTTCTCTCTTCTATTCCAGTCTCGTATTGTTCGTGGAAAGAAGGATTGTCGGTAGGCCTCTGTGTGGGCTCTAATCTCTCTGATTTTATCCTCATGGTCTCTTCGCGAGATATACGTAGGAGGGAGCAATATACTTCTTGACTCTTCGGTGAAGGTATGTTCTCGAAACTTCAACAAAAGCCCGTACCGAGCTACTGAGCGTCTCTCCTGCAGAGTCTTCCACTGGAGTTTATCTATCATCCCCGTAACGCTTTCGCGATTACTAAATGATCCTGTAACGAAGCGCGCTGCTCTCCGTTGGATCTTCTCTATCTCTTCTATCAACCCTATCTGGTACGGATCCCACACTGCTGAGCAGTATTCAAGCAGTGGGCGAACAAGCGTGCTGTAACCTACTTCCTTTGTTTCCGGTTTGCATTTACTTAGGCTTCTTCCAATGAATCTCAGTCTGGCATCTGCTTTACCGAAGATCAACTTTATATGATCATTCCATTTTAAATCACTCCTAATACGTACTCCCAGATAATTTATGGAATTAACTGCTTCCAGTTGCTGACCTGCTATATTGTAGCTAAATGATAAGGGATCTTTCTTTCTGTGTATGCAGCGCATTACATTTGTCTACATTGAGATTCAATTGCCGTTCCCTGCACCATGCGTCAATTCGCTGCAGATCCTCCTGCATTTCAGTACAATTTGAAACACGTATGTTGTGTGGCGGCGATGGCGAGGCATTGCAGAGTCTCTGACCTGAGAGCCATTTATCGTGGCTAGTCTGCGCTTGACCGCGCGAGAGTTGCGAGAGGTACTCTGTCAGTAGTAGTCGTGCAGTACAGTTGCGAGCAGTAGTCAGTGGGCAGTCTATGAGCAGTGCAGTATGTCGGTAGTAGCAATCGAGTGCACTTGTGTGTGAGGAGTCGGCGGTCGTCGACATGGCACTCTGGTCAAGATTCAGGATGAGGTATATTATTTTTAAATGCGCTCAGCTAATAATGTAAATTAACTGTAACTAATTTGTGCAACAATCGCCCCAATAATAATTTTGGTTTTCAAAGCAATATTTTTAACAAAAGAACTATTTAATTGAACGAACGATTTCCTTCCATTTCCTTTAAAGAAAAGTTTCAATTAAATTAAAAAAAAAAATATAAAAAAATATTACTTGCGATGCAGTTCCTCCAAGCCGTGGCCAGCAATAAGAGCAGAAATTTGACATGCAGCTTTACTAAGGTAAGAATTTCAGTTTAATTAATGAACAGGGCCTAAGATCGACATTTCGATCTGTTCGTGTTTTCATTGTCACTGAGATTTTATTATCACTGAATTGACTTTCATTTTTTTTGTGAGGAACTTATACTTAGGTCAGATTGCTAATTTTTGTTTAATTGTCATTGTCAGTAGATTTCATTGCGGGAGGTTACACTTGGCTCCCATTTATTATTATTTTTATTTAAATATTTCTGTGGGGACGATATTGCTTCGTGGCTCCATTCTTATTTAACTTTGTCATACATAATTTTCGGTGGGGAGGTTACTGTGGTGTCACCGCCAGACACCACACTTGCTAGGTGGTAGGTTAAATCGGCCGCGGTCCATTTAGTACATGTCGGACCCGCGTGTCGCCACTGTGTGATCGCAGACCGAGCGCCACCACAAGGCAGGTCTCGAGATACGGGATAGCTCTCGCCCCAGTTGTACGGACGACATTGCTAGCGACTACACTGAAGAAGCCTTTCTCTCATTTGCCGAGAGACAGTTAGTCTCTAGACAGCTTAGTTAGACAGCTAAGTCCATGACTACGACCTAGCAAGGCGCCATTAACCGTATCTGAAGATAGTCTTATTTGTATTATCAAGAGCGATGTACCACAAGGATGGAATAAAGATAAGTATTCGAGGAGCTGCATACTTTTCTTGTTAGAATTCACTACTTATCCTGTTCCAGAATTCACGCCCGTCTGCTTAATAGCGTGCATTTAGGCTTCCTCTATCTACAAGATGTTGGCACATTTACCAACACATCAGTTACACTTGGCGACACCCAGTCCAGGATCGTATTTCGTTGAGAATCTTTTGAGAAACAGTCAGATATCTGCTCTTATTTGCTTAGATATAATTAGAATTTGGCGCAACGCTTTTACTAATCTTGTGACTTTCTTTCTACAGGTCAACGCCAATTCGTTGCTCTGTTGTATTTGTGTGTTGCTTTTGCATTGTGCTTATTTATTTTGTGAATAATTTTGACTATTGTAAAAATGCCGCGAAAGCCTGTGAATAGTGTATCGCGAGGTATTATGAACGAAATTACCGACTTAAACAACGTGACCGATAGTAATTGTGACAATCCTGCGTTCACTGACAATCAGTGCGTTCCAACCATTAATAATGATGTAGATCTTAATGATGAACAAACGAACTCGATTGCGTCTTGTGTTGATTTGACGACAATTGATGACGCGGGGCGCACTATTGTAATGAGCGCTGCCCAGCTTAACACAACCGGTTTACTAAATTCACGTGAAGAACACACAAATGTTTCTAATGAGAATGGACAGCGTACGAAAAGTACGACGGATTTATTTAATCCCGAAATAGTGACTGACAGTGTACATCCGACTGGCAAACCCTCTGGTAGATTACAGAATGTCCAAATGGATACACAAAATGTGACAATTGCAGACACTCCATCACACAGTAAAGAGAATAGAGATATTCAGTTTAGATTTGATCAAATTATGGCAATATTGCTACAAATTGATGAACAGTACAAACAGCGGAAGGAAATGATGGATGATTGTTTCAAACAACTTAATGAAATTAGTAAAAAACAAGACGACTTTCACAAACAACTTGATGAAAGTTTCGACAACCATTTCAAACAACTTGATGAAAGTTTCGACAACCATTTCAAACAACTTAGCGAAACAATTGATAAAAGTTTCGAACTCACAAACGAAAAACAAGACGACCTTAAAGAACAGAACAAACAAGTTAGTGAGCAGATTACAGCTGTTACCGTGCAATGTCAGGACAGTAAAGAACAATTACGTGAGGATACTAAGGCTTGTGCTAATAACAGTAATGAAGAAGTTGGCACTGTTGCACAAGAATTAAGTAGTACACGTGCAGGCACAACAAAATCACATAAAGACGAAATTAATGCCGGAACTGAACAATGTTCAGCAAACGCAACGCAGATACACGAAATTAATGCAGTCACCGAACAATGCCCTAAAAACGCAGTACAGATTCGCGACGAGTTTAATTTAGAGTTACCAGAATTTCCACACAGTCTGAATACGGAAGCTGATGAGAAATTTGCACGACAGATCAATCAAATTGACGAAAGTATTAAAGTAACAGAATTGAAAAATATTTCAGTCACCAATACGTCACAGAATCCGCCACGTTACGAACATTTGTCAGACTTACGCAGTGCGTATAATTTGAGGAATTTACAGCAACTACGCGACTTAAAATCTGAAAAGCTACGCAACTTGAAATCCGAAATGACACAGACGAACAGATCCTCACACAAACCTGAACGTATTCTCAAATTTAGTGACGAGAACGTTGATTACCAGCAGTTTTTATCCGTAATAAAATCTAAGGAATTTAATAATGACAGAGCACAGATACACGATTTGCACTGTATAAGACAATTTATTTTTGTACTTTCACCGCTATTACCTGTAATGCAGAAGCTAGCTTTGAACCTGATGCGACAATTTGCTATTGTATTTTCATCAGCATTGCCTATAATGCAGAAATTGGAATTAACATGGATACAACCATTTGCTTTTGAATTTATACCGCTATTGCCTGTAACGCAAAAGCTAAAATTTATTTGCAGTGCGTAAAAGACCTCAGGGGATTCATTACGCTTTAATGAATATGTGCCGTAGCGTGCATAGGGCCCCGAGCTGTAGTAGTGCTGTTTCATCTTTAGTTTTCTGCACTGCTGCCTTCTCTTCTACTATCCTTTATATCTATCAAAACAGCTCTTTAACTATTGCTCTATGCAGAATTAAGAAAAATGACTAAAGAAAACCCGATATGACAAATTTTTACCGAAAGTGACAATTTTCATTAGGCACTAGAGAAATGACAACTACCACCGTAATATTAATAACAGGTAAAAATCGTAATCATCAGTATGTGTAAAATTAACAGCAAACGCATTTTTTGGTAACAATAGACGGTTTTCACTACAATAGCATGAAAGTCAGCCGCTTAGCGTACCTAACCAACAATGCAGTCTACAAGGTCAACCAAACTTTAATGTTTCGCCGCGTGCACGTATAGTCCCAGATCCAACAAATAGTAACGCACGGCAGCAAGGAAATAACTACGTACAAAAAAACTTAGTATTTCAATTCCTATCGCAATGCACCGTATAGAAATGACTATTACGACAGACGTAAAAATAACGAGCACAATTTTCAGCGTACATCTAACAACAGTCGGTCATACCAACAGCAAAATTATCCACAAGAACATATTCTCATGAATGAACCAGGCAATAGGTGTCATCTATAGCGTAACACGTCAGTAAGAAATAACAGAGCAGTTCAAATAGTCGAAATGCCTCAGCATCCTCCCGTAAATAATAGCACGTACGACAGAATTTTACGACACAGTACAGGTTGCATATTCCAGTAACGTAAGCAATAATTTAGACACGCAGAATCTTGTTCACGAAAACGTTATTAATTTTGACGCCATCCGACACACGTTTGCATTGGAAATGAAATGGAAATGAGCGTTTGGCGTCATTGGCCGGGAGGCCCCTCGCGGGGCAGGTCCGGCCGCCATATCGCAGGTCTTATTACATTCGGCGCCACATTGGGCGACCTGCACGCCGGATGGGGATGAAATGATGATGAACACAACACAACACCCAGTCCCTGAGCGGAGAAAATCTCCGACCCAGCCGGGAATCGAACCCGGGCCCAGAGGACGGCAATCCGTCACGCTGACCACTCAGCTACTGGGGCGGACACGTTTGCATTAAAGACAGAATCACGACGTACGTAGACGACATTCTCATTGCAAAAACTAACTGGTCTGAACACAATCTGATTTTAGAACGACTGTTACAAACTTTTCGTGCACAAGGACTTACAGTTAACCTCAGTAAATCGCACTTTGGCAAAACTTCTAAAAAATTTCTTGGACACATAATTTCAGCAGAAGGCATTGCGCCTGATCCGGAAAAACTTCAAGCTCTACGTGACATTACTGTTCCTACGACGAAGAAGCAATTACGCAGTTTTTTGGGCTTAATTAATTTTTTTCGTAAATTTATTCATCACTCTGCTTTAGACACACCCAGATTATGCCAATTAACAGGTAGAAACAGTATTTGGTCTTGGGATAAGCAAGCACATTCTGAATTCATGAACCTGAAACATGCTTTGTTGAATGCACCACTTTTATCGCACCCAGATCTTACTAGAAATTTTTCCATTGCCACCGACAGTTCCAATACCGCTTTAGGCGTACACATTTTCCAGGAAATTGAAGAAGAAGGCTCAACAGTAATTAAAAACATCGCATTTGCAAGTCGCATTTTGTCACCTGCTGAACGAAATTACTCCGTTACAGAATTGGAAACATTATGTGTTGTATGGGCTTTCACGAGATTTAGGCACTTTCTTTATGGCAGACATACCACCATCTACACAGACCACAGAGCGATACAATTTTTACTTTCGGCTAAATTCACACACGATAGATTAAGTAGATGGGAACTTTATTTACAAGAATTTAATTTTACGATTGTCCACATTCCCGGCACACAAAATATTATAGCAGACGCACTATCGCGTTCTCTGAGCAACAATCAGCAAGACGTAGCAACCAACTTCTGCAAAGCAAATTTCAGTGTCATGTACATTCAACAAGTTGCATTTGAAAATTTTATTTCATCGTCATTACAGGACATAGCACTAGAACAAAATAAAGACAACGTGTGGAAAGAAATTAAACACCTTTGGCAAGATAGGAATAATGTTACGATTAGAAACCATTACACAGTACGCAATGACATTCTGTTTCGCCGCTCTCATCCTGACAGCAACAACTGGTTATTATGCATTCCTGACGAACTGGTTAACAAATTAATCTGGTACACTCATTTAAGTTACGCACATTACGGAGCAAGAAAATGTTTTCTTATACTGAGACAGAACTGTTATTTTACCAACATGGAGAAACGTTTACGACGAGTTTTAGCGTCTTGTAAAATTTGCCAGAAAGCTAAGTCAGACACCACTTCACATATTCCTCCTTTATATCCCATTATACCTGTTAAATTAAGACACATGGCCGCTGTAGACATTTTTGGTCCGATTCCGAGAACTAACAGAGGTTTTTGCTACATCTTTGTCGCTGTTGAACTCACTTCAAAATTTGTTACTTTCACTCCGTTACGCAAAGCTACTGCTAAAACTGTTTCGAAAGCATTTGTAAAACATTTTCTATTTCATGTAGGGCATGTGATGAAAGTAATTTCTGACAATGGATCACAATTTCGTTCTGCTACATGGACACGTATGTTACGAGCTAGAAACATTTTCTCCGATTTATATATCCAAGTACCATGCTTCTTCGAACCCCTGTGAAAGATTAATGAAAGAAATTGGTAAACTGTGTAGAATATACTGCCACAAAAGACATATTGATTGGGATACACACATACTCTCATTCCAAGATGTAATTAATTCCATTCCAAATGAATCCACTATGCTATCTCCGTCTGTTATAATGAAAAACGTTGAACCACCAAACAAAATTAAAGAATTAGTAAACTTCCCTACCTGTCGTCGACTAAGACACCACGAAATAATTGACATTGCGCTGAACAACATCAAACGTGCCGCAGAGCGCCGGAGAAGACAGCAAAAACAGGTTTGTAGACGCCGAGACTTTCACATTGGACAGAAGATATTAGTACGTACACACTATTTATCCAACAAAATAAAAGGTAGGTGCAGTAAATTTGAACTTCTATACGCAGGACCATATCGGATTCGCAGCATTCCTCACCCCAATGTTGTACACGTCGAAACTTTGAGAACCAGAAAATCGAAAGGCAACCACCATTGGTCAAATATTAAACCCTTTATTGAATGAAGGCACTTTATGATTCAGCGCACTATGATGCCATTTACTAATGCAATTATATTCACATGACTAATTACTGATGATTATCGTATTTTTTCTTGGCAAGTGCCCGGCAAGGTAAGGTTAGCAGGTCGCTCTTCTTGTCGTTACACATCAGACCGTGCACATTTTCCATTTTTTTGTGTGTATGATTGTATGCCAGTTTTGTTTGTATGCACTGTGAAATAGTTAAGATATAACACACACCAGTTGACTTTGACATTTTGTTACCCTATGACGTCTCAAGATCGTGACTGTTTTACATTTTTTGCTGCTGCATTGTGATATTCTCTGTACATTTTTGACTTTGAACACTGTCAATGTCTTTGATATATTACGTTTTCTGTCATGTTATGCTGTATGGTTAATTATGTCACCATAAACCAGTCATTATTTAGTGGGTATATGATTTAAATGCAAGACATTAATCTTTGTTTATCAATTTCAGAAAGAAATGATGCGTGTAAGAAATAAATTTAACAGAAATGGGAATTTCACCTACAGAATGATCGAAAGAAGATGCAATGACTTTATGAGGAAGAGTAAATGGATCAGGATTAACAAGCATTAACAAGAATATACTATACTCATCGTAGAATAGCAGTCTTAACTAATTTTTTCTTTCAGAATACAAGGTGATTGATGCAGGCTGTCAGACAGAACTACACATCTTAGTTTTAGTGATGAAATATGCTAGAGATAAGGAATAGTTGTGTAATGAGTAATGAAGTGATTTTTTGCAGATGATAATGAATGCTGATGAACAATGATGAAGAATATGCTGCTATGAATAATGAAATTTTTCTTTACAGGTGATGATGATAATGGAGTTTTTGATGATATGGATAATGAAGTTTTCTTTGCAGATGAGGATAATGTTGAAGTTATATTTAGGCTATGTAGTTATTTAAGTATTTGTTGCAGTTCGTTTTGACAGCAGGTGTTATATTGCATAGTACAATGACTGAAGATTTTGGAAAGGACAGCTATGGAACACATTTTTTATACACATTTCACTACCTGTTAATTCGAAGTTCACTACTTTTCAGCATAAAATGCATTTCTCTTTTCAGCTTAATAATCCATTTGATATATTTTTTTGCAGGAGAAATTATTTATGAGATTAATGTGCTATAAGCATTTGTTCATTAAATCTATGAATGTGGTTGCATATACTCTACTTGTTTCATAATCTTGCCACAGCTGGCTTATGACGAATGACGTTACACATTTTCCATTTATACCAATAACCCAGAAGCAAATTCTTCTCTCTTGCTTTCCCCTATAATTACCCTAAGCAATGCATTGCTAACAAAAAAATGTATTACCAGTCCCAAATAATGTTACTAGTTTAAGAGAATTCTGAATAATACTGATCAGCTCTGAATAGTATGTCACTTCAGTAATGACTTCTTAATGATAAAAAAAAAAATATAAAATAATGCTTTGTAACGGGCAAATAACTGCCACTGTTTATTGTAATGAGACTACTTATAATGCCCATGATTATTAATGCTATGACTGTAATTAACTGATTTTTAATCATGACTTCTTAATGGTGTGTATCACCAGTTTCAAATAATGCTACTCATTTAAGAAAGTTCTGAATAATACTGAATGATGAACAATGTTTTATACTATTCAATACTTACTGGCCACTGAGTGCCAATAATTAATCTAATTAAATGAATTATGACCTTTCATGTTTTGGTAACTGGCCAATGAGTGCCAATAATTAATGTCACTAAATGAATTACGTTAATAATTATGCCATTAATTAGCTCCTGTTTTCAATTATGACTTTTCATGTTCTATAACTGGCCACTGAGTGCCGATAATTAACGTAACTAAATGAATCAGCTCTTGTTTTCAATGATGACTTTTCATGGTAAATGGCCAATGAGTGCCAATAATTTGTATAACTCAATGTATTATGTTAATGCTAGGCCAATAATTGACTCTCCTTTTCAATGAAGACTTCTGATGAACATTATTCTGTAATACTAAATATGCTTTGTAACTGGCCAAGGACTGCCACTGTTTATTGTAATACGATTACCAATGATGCCAATAATTTAATTTTATGAACATTATTCTGTAATACTACATACTTGGTACAGAAATGTTCAATACTTGGGCTATGAATGCCACAAACTACTACTGTAATTCTCAATGAAGCCTATTATGTGACTTAATGTCCTTCACCTTATGAGCTAACTACCCTGAATTACTGCAATATCCATTTGTCCTGTCCATCCTCATGATCATGGAGCACTATATTTGGTTTTTGCACTAATTCTACGTTGGTGTGCCTTGTACAAGCGTGGTGTTGATACGACAAGCTGTCCACCACCGTGAGCGATGAAGACGTTATTATGGTCCCACTGTTTGGTGTACCTAATGTACTGCGAAAATGAAAACATGGAATATTACTACGACAGTTCAGTGTCTTGGCTACGCTGATAAATTCTGATGGGAAAAGAACTTCAAATTGTGTCACTTGGTGTTGTACTTCTGTGGAAAGATATGGACTTTCAGAACAGCTGTGTGCAATCTAAAGTGCTACAACCATGATGCAATCCTTCCCTTTCCTATCCTAATTCTTGTCACATAGTGAGGATCATTTTTTGCTAACATCATTTATGTTCATGGGCTATACATTTTTTTCGATCTGCTGGACTCCAGTGCGAGTACACTTATGTCACTTGTCGACATGATTTTTTTTGCCATTATGTTTATTTGTTGTGAAAATGCTAAAGACATTTTTTCTGAAGTACAGTATATGTGCACTCTTGTGTTTTATATTGTATATACATTTTTATTTTGATGATATGTTCTGAACTACGGTGCATGTGCACTTATGTTATGTGTTAATATGTTTTCTACTGAACTTCAGTGCCTGTGCACTTTTCTCATTTTTCAATATGATTTGTACTCATTCTGTATGTTCAATACTTCAGTGCGTTTGCACTTATGTCATTTGTTACTCATTGTATATACATTTCGTCATTTGCTGATATGTTCTCAACTGCAGTGCATGTGCACTCATGTCACTTGTCAACATGATTTTTTGCCATTCTGTTTATTTGTTCTGAAAATGCTAAAGAATTTGTTCAGTGCGTGTGCACTTTGTTATCTGTCAAATAATTTGTATATACAGTTTTCTGATTTGCTACTATGTTTTGTACTCACATTTTGTCTTTGTTTGGAATGTTTTGTACTCGGTGCATGTGCACAACATTTAATTCATGTATCTAAATATTCTGTAAATTCTAGAAGTTGATTAATTAAAGAAAAATTTTGCCGCGCTTGGCAAGTCCAAATGACTCACCATCGTTGCCAAATTTTTGCCCCCCCAGTGGAGGGTTATGAAACACGTATGTTGTGTGGCGGCGATGGCGAGGCATTGCAGAGTCTCTGACCAGAGAGCCATTTATCGTGGCTAGTCTGCGCTTGACCGCGCGAGAGTTGCGAGCGGTACTCTGTCAGTAGTAGTCGTGCAGTACAGTTGCGAGCAGTAGTCAGTGGGCAGTCTATGAGCAGTGCAGTATGTCGGTAGTAGCAGCCCAGTGCACTTGTGTGTGAGGAGTGGGCGGCCGTCGACATGGCACTCTGGTCAAGATTCAGGATGAGGTATATTATTTTTAAATGCGCTCAGCTAATAATGTAAATTAACTGTAACTAATTTGTGCAACAATCGCCCCAATAATAATTTTGGTTTTCAAAGCAATATTTTTAACAAAAGAACTATTTAATTGAACGAACGATTTCCTTCCATTTCCTTTAAAGAAAAGTTTCAATTAAATTAAAAAAATATATATAAAAAAATATTACTTGCGATGCAGTTCCTCCAAGCCGTGGCCAGCAATAAGAGCAGAAATTTGACATGCAGCTTTACTAAGGTAAGAATTTCAGTTTAATTAATGAACAGGGCCTAAGATCGACATTTCGATCTGTTCGTGTTTTCATTGTCACTGAGATTTTATTATCACTGAATTGACTTTCATTTTTTTTTGTGAGGAACTTATACTTAGGTCAGATTGCTAATTTTTGTTTAATTGTCATTGTCAGTAGATTTCATTGCGGGAGGTTACACTTGGCTCCCATTTATTATTATTTTTATTTAAATATTTCTGTGGGGACGATATTGCTTCGTGGCTCCATTCTTATTTAACTTTGTCATACATAATTTTCGGTGGGGAGGTTACAAATTTTCCATTGTTACAACCTCTCAGTATACCACAGCATCATCCGCAAAAAGCCTCAGTGAACTTCCGATGTCATCCACAAGGTCATTTATGTATATTGCGAATAGCAACGGTCCTACGACACTCCCCTGCGGCACACCTGAAATCACTCTTACTTCGGAAGACTTCTCTCCATTGAGAATGACGTGCTGCGTTCTGTTATCTAGGAACTCTTCAATCCAATCAAACAATTGGTCTGATAGTCCATATGCTCTTACTTTGTTCATTAAACGACTGTGGGGAACTGTATCGAACGCCTTGCGGAAGTCAAGAAACACGACATCTACCTAGGAACCCGTGTCTATGGCCTCTAAGTCTAGTGGACGAATAGCGCGAGCTGGGCTTCACACTATCGTCTTTTTCGAAACCCATGCTGATTCCTACAGAGTAGATTTCTAGTCTCCAGAAAAGTCATTATACTCGAACATAATACGTGTTCCAAAATTCTACAACTGATCGACGTTAGAGATATAGGTCTAAGGTTCTGCACATCTGTTCGACGTCCCTTCTTGAAAACGGGGATGACCCGTGCCCTTTTCCAATCCTTTGGAACGCTACGCTCTTATAGAGACCCACGGTACACCGCTGCAAGAAGGGGGGCAAGTTCCTTCGCGTACTCTGTGTAAAATCGAACTGGTATCCCATGAGGTCCAGCGGCCTTTCCTCATTTGAGCGATTTTAATTGTTTCTCTATCTCTCTGTCGTCTATTTCGATATCTACCATTTTGTCATCTGTGCGACAATCTAGAGAAGGAACTACAGTGCAGTCTTCCTCTGTGAAACAGCTTTGGAAAAAGACATTTAGTATTTCGGCCTTTAGTCTGTCATCCTCTGTTTCAGTACCATTTTGGTCACAGAGTGTCTGGACATTTTGTTTTGATCCACCTACTGCTTTGACATAAGACCAAAATTTCTTAGGATTTTCTGCCAAGTCAGTACATAGAACTTTACTTTCGAATTCATTGAACGCCTCTCGCATACCCCTCCTCACACTACATTCACTTCGCGTAATTTTTGTTTGTCTGCAAGGCTTTGGCTATGTTTATGTTTGCTGCGAAGTTCCCTTTGCTTCTGCAGCAGTTTCCTAATTCGGTTGTTGTCCCACGGTGGCTCTTTTCCATCTCTAACTATCTTGCTTGGCACATACTCATCTAACGCATATTGTACGATGGTTTTGAACTTTCTCCACTGATCCTCAACACTGTTCTGTACTTGAGACAAAACTTTTGTGTTGAGCCGTCAGGTACTCTGAAATCTGCTTTTTGTCACTTTTGCTAAACAGAAAAATCTTCCTACCTTTTTTAATATTTCTATTTACGGCTGAAATCATCGATGCAGTAACAGCTTTATGATCGCTGATTCCCTGTTCTGCGTTAACTGTTTCAAATAGTTCGGGTCTGTTTTTCACCAGAAGGTCTAATATGTTATCGTCACGAGTCGGTTCTCTGTTTAACTGCTCAAGGTAGTTTTCAGATACAGCACTGGATTCTTTGTCCCTGCCACCCGTTATGAACGTTTGAGTCTCCCAGTCTATATCCGGCAAATTAAAATCTCCACCCAGAACTATAACATGGTGGCGAAATCTACTCGAAATATTTTCCAATTATCCTTCAGGTGCTCAGCCACAACAGTTGTTGAGCCAGGGGGCCTATAGAGACATTTAATTACCATGTCTGACCCTGCTTTAACCGTGACTTTCACCCAAATTATTTCATATTTCGGATCTCCGTCAATTTCCTTCGATACTATTGCGCTTCTTATCGCAATAAACACGCCTCCCCCTTCACTGTCCAGCCTGTCTCTGCGGTATACATTCCAATCTGAGTTTAGGATTTCATTACTGTTTACGTCTGGTTTCAGCCAACTTTCTGTCCCTAGTACTATGTGGGCATTATGACCGTTTATTCATGAGAACAGTTCTGGGACCTTTCTATAGACGCTCCTGCAGTTTACTATTAGCACATTAATATTGTTATTCCCTGTTACGTTTTGCCTACTCCTATCTTGCCGCGTCTCAGGAGGCGTCTTGTCGGGCCTAGGGAGGGGATTCTCTAACCTAAAAAACCCACATGTGCACTCCACACGTACTACGCTACCCTTGTAGCCGCTTCCTGCGTGTAGTGCACGCCTGACCTATTCAGGGGGACCCTACATTTCTCCACCCGATAGCGGAGGTCGAGAAATTTGCTCCCCAGATCTCCGCAGAATCGTCTGAGCCTCTGGTGTAAGCCTTCCACTCGGTTCCATACCAGAAGACCGCGATCGGTTCTGGGAACGATACTACAAATAGTTAGCTCAGATTCCACCCCGCGAGCGAGGCTTTCCGCCTTCACCAACTCCGCCAACCGCCTGTATGAACTGAGGATGACCTCTGAACCCAAACGACACGAGTCATTGGTGCCGACATGAGCAACAATTTGCAGTCGGGTGCACCCAGTGCTCTCTATCGCCGCCGGCAGGGCCTCCTTCACATCTCGGATGAGACCGCCCGGCAAGGAGACAGAGTGAACCTTCTTCCCCGACCTTTCCGCTATTGCCCTAAGGTACTCCATTACCCGCCTAGCGTTGGAGCTCCCAATCACTAATAAACCACTCACCCCGTGTGCCTGCTCGGACCTTGCTGAAGGAGCGGCCAAATGTCCACTCACATGCAGAGCGGGCGATGCCTGACGGCCAGCCTCCACATTGACCCTCCGCCTCGTGCGCTGCGAACGCCGCTGAACCCGCCACTCCCCTTGGGGAGAGGGTGGCCCAACCGCGCCGGTACCCGCGAAGATGTCTCGACAGCAGGGACAGTGGGTGAAGCATGTAGGTGTTTTATTAAACCACGAAATAATGATCCCATGAGGCAGTTGGTACTTCTTATTTCTAACAAACTTCTTTTATAGAGTGAAGCAATTCACAGTGCATCGCGAGTGCTACCTATGTCTCCTTCTCAGAAAATAAAGCTGCCGACTCTGGGGGTATTCACTTTTTACGGAACACGCTTCTCCTCAACCATTTCCCTCACCAGCGGCATTTGCTTCATCCACAACCTGCATTTCCATTTAATATCAATGAAATTAAAATGCGTGTACTATAGTTATTGTTTGTAAATGACTTCACTGCTTGACTCTGAACTAGCAGAAATTGGAAGTCTTCAGAATGCCACTGCTTTGTGTCTGGCCGCTACCGCTATAATAATAATAATAATAATAATTATAATACTGTGGAAGCCCTACAACAGTGTGAAAGCCATTACGTATATAACTTGGAGAAGTCATTTTATGAGAAATTTAAGCCTATGCGTTTCAGTTTTATCGACGTAGCTGCATGGTACAAAATATGTGTGTCGTAAAGTCTACTATGTGAGGAACAAGGAAGACGACGTTCCTATATTCGTTTCACGAGTTGTAGCCACCGTCACATTGTTAATGCCAATGTTTGAAAAATGTAAATACAGGTGACTTCTGTAATCAGTATTACAGTCTCACGAAATAGTGATAATAGTAATGATATTTTAAAGATAATTTAATTTCGTGATTGAAACGCAATTGTACATCTTTGATTTTACCCCTAGGAAAATCCAATTTTTTCCCTCACGGGGCTTTCAGCTTGGAAACCAGGGATGTAAGGGAACTATGGCTGAAGTTTGCATGAAAGTTTAGAAACCACTGGATGCATGTGTACCTAGCAAAACACTTCGTGATGGAAAGGACCTTTCAAGACATATTGTCTCTATGCAGAAATTACTACAGAAATAACGATTGTTGCACTGTAAGACACAGAGCTACAGACAGGGAAATTCTAAGTCAAAAGTGTTTGATCGACAAGAAGACCTTGCATAAAACGTTTAACGACTGCCATAGCAATACATTGTCGGAAAACCTCTCACAAAACAAAGAAATCGTGGTTGTATGTAAACGCTGTCAGTGGCACGAAAGTCAGTGTCCAGACACTCATGCAGACAGAGAAACGAAACTTGAGGGTAGTAAAGCAAAAGCAAAAGTGCAGAACTCCATTTTCAAATGTTCCTTTACAAAGGAAATTCTAGGACTACTATCTTAGATTAATTTTCGCAGCTCTGCCAAAATTAGTGATATGGATATTATTGTCAGTGGCGTTGGAAAATAGTTAAGATGACTAAAACTGAGCAAAGCTACTGGATCCTGTGGAGTCCCTGTCGGATTCTATAACCAGCTTCCGTCTGAAGTAGACCATTTCTTATCCATAATGTGCCATAGAGCCTTCCAACAGAAAAGTGTGCTCAGTAGGTGTAAGGAAGCACACGTCACAGGCGTCTGCATGAAGATAGTGTTTTTCTTTTTCTATGGGACTTAACATCTGATGTCATCAGTCCCCTAGACTTAGAACTACTTAAATCTGACTAACCTAAGGACATCACACACATCCAGGGCCGAGGCAGGATTCGATCCTGCGACCGTAGCAGCAGCGCGGGTCCGGACTGAAGAGCCTAGAACCACTCGTGCACAACGGCCGGCGAAGATAGTGTTACACAAAGCTACTGTTCAGTATGTATTTTTTACATCCATCTGTTACAATATCTTAGAACATTTTCTGATTTAACATGTAATGGGGCATCTCGAACTAAATTATCTTTTCTCCATGTCAGTCTGCGTCAGATCCAATAACATCGGTCATGCAAAACACAACTCATCATTTTCTCACTTGACATTCTGAAAGCCATGGATCAAGGCAGTCTGGCAGATGCAGCATCTCATGACTACCGAAACGACTTCAGTCAGTACGACAATAGCGCTATCGATGACGCAGCGTATTGTCTTGGATGGAGAACTATCGGCAGATGTAGGAATAGGTTCAGGTGTGGGCCAGAAGAGTCTGTTGGGCTCCTTGCTGTATATGTTGTGCGCTGTTGTGGAAGACAGTATTAACAGAAACCTCAGACATTTCGGAGATGATGCAGGTACATGTACAATGAAGTAATGTCTGGAAAAATGCTGCACAAATGTTCATTCATACTTAATAAAATTTCAAAGTGTTGTAAAGATTGCCCATTTGCTTTAAAATTACAGATATGTGAAATTGTCCACTTCATCAACTGCAAAAACGCAGTATCCACTACTACAATATCAATGAGTCTCAACAGGAATCACGATCGTACAAATACGTGCGTCTGATAATTAGTGGGGATATGAAATGGAATGATCACTTAGTCTCAACTGTAGCAAAACAGATGACAGACCTCAGCTTATTGGAAAGACACAATAAAACGCAGTCAGTCTATAGTAGAGCATTCTTTCACTTAGGCTTCACATCTTAGAATACTGTCCAAGTATATGAGCGTCTCATTAAGAGGGGATACTGAACATATACGAAGCAGGACGGCACGAACGGTGACAGGTTTATTCGGCCTCCGGGAGAGCTTCACCGAGTTGCTGAAAAAGTTGAACTGAGTGGAATTATAGACACCTATAACACCTCGAAACTCTAGTTACAAAATTTCAAGAACCAGTATTAAGTGAATAATCTAGGTATCAGTACCGTTGCCTAATGCTCCCTTAGCGAGATCCGTGGTCTAGGAAAAGAAAGAGGTAGCGCCTTTAACTAGGAATTACAACGGCGGGGGTATGGGGTTCGCACCCAGCCATAGCTTAAAAAAAAATGGCTCTGAGCACTATGAGACTCAACTGCTAAGGTCATTAGTCCCCTAGAACTTAGAACTAATTAAACCTAACTAACCTAAGGACATCACAAACATCCATGCCCGAGGCAGGATTCGAACCTGCGACCGTAGCGGTCTTGCGGTTCCAGACTGCAGCGCCTTTAACCGCACGGCCACTTCGGCCGGCGCCATAGCTTAAATTCTGAATAAAAATCATCAGCAATGGTGATCGAAGGCTTCCAGCATAAGGAGTCGCCCTCTTTCCGCCAAAGTCATTGTCAAAGAAAACGAAAGTGCGGACAGGGATTTATGGTACCGTCTTGCCATTGGGTTTGGAAACTGCCCCTAAGCAGCAGAATAATGGTCAATGAACAACGGCGTGAGGATGCAGAAGGCAATGGAAACCACTGCACCCACAAGCAGTGTATATTCCATAGGACATCTGACCTATAATTTAAAAAGTGTCATAATAAGCTCTCCATCTGCAAAAATTTCCGGGCTGATTCCCCATCAGGATTCTGGGAGAAGACTACCGAGGAGCAGGCGACCATGACAAAAAGACTGATAGCGAAGGGGTAACATACTAAGAGTCTGAGCGTGGAGTGTCCCAAGCTTCACTGTGGAATGGAAGCTATTTAAGTCTGAAAAGGGAAATGGAATTTCATCTTTAGTTGATACTCCAATTTCGTTTACTGTAATTTAATTTTTTGTACTCATTATATTATAGTGAACATTTGATTTTGCTACAAATAAGCTTTTGGTTGCAGTGTTAACATCAGTGGATTGTAATATAGTGCCACCTGCATGTCAGACCACCTGCAATAGAGATTCAATGGGTCAGGTTTTGTTGAAACAACACTCAATAAATATGAAATCAATACATTAAAAAAAAGTCTAGGTGATGACGTTATTTCGTGTCCCGTTTACAGAATGCCTCTGAGTGTGTTTTCAGTCAGCAATTTGTACCAGAGAGTGCCCAGTCGTAATAAGTGTGTGAGTTGTAGTGACGCCAGCTGTGTGGAACAGCAACAAGTGAGGGGAAAGAAAACTATCTGGAACAGCACTTAGGGATAGCACGTGCTGGCGGAAGATGCCTCCACGTGCCGTTACAAGTTATAGCGCTAGCCACAAACAGGGGTTACCGCCGAGCGCTGGCAAGCGGCCCTAGCGCCAAAGAGCTCGCCGAGTAAAACAGTGAACACCGCCAGCTGCCCGCTTGTCGCTGGCTAGCGCGCCAAACACTGCCAGCTGTGCAGCTGACAGACGCAGCAACAAGCTAATAATACGCCGTGAAATGCACAAACTGTAGCTCGAGTGTGCTTTTGCTTTGTCGCCCGCCGCTTTGTGTCCAGTGGCAGCCGGCACGGTAGCTCAGCTTGAATGTTTAAGAGGTGTCACGCGACATCAGCACAGAATTGCTGGCAAAAAGTAATGAAAGAACAGGTAGTTGGAGCGAAATCAAAAGAAACAAAAAGTGGTCAGCGGCACTGCTTCTAGACTGCAGTGTCCTTGGTTCGATCCCTGGCAGGACTGGAGATTTTTCTGGCCTCTGAGATGTGGTGTTTGTGCCGTCGTAATTTCATTTCATCTTCATCGACACAAAAGTCGCCGAAGTAGCGTCCAATAGAAAGACCTGCACCGGGCGGCCAATACTGACATGCCATCATTTCATTCCTCCTTTGTTGTTGCCGTAAATCTCTTGTGTAGTCTACTACACTCTGCAAAACTCTTTAAACTTCCTGTTAGAGGGTACGTTCGCATAGTGCATGTTTCACTATTCACGGGACTGTACGCTTTTTTGAATCTTCCTGATAGATTAGATGTGTGTGTGTGAAATCTTATGGGACTTAACTGCTAAGGTCATCAGTCCCTAAGCTTACACACTACTTAACCTAAATTATCCTAAGGACAAACACACACACCCATGGCCGAGGGAGGACTCGAACCTCCGCCGGGACCAGCTGCACAGTCCATGACTGCAGCGCCCCAGACCGCTCGGCTAATCCCGCACGGCGATAGATTAGAACCTCACTTTTCGCGGGTCAGATTGTGAAAGGCGGCCATTTAATAGCCAGTGCCTTCCAGACTTCGTGCACGCACACTAAGCAGAAGTCACTAGCATAGACTTACTAAAAATAATTAGAACGCTCACAGGCGCGTATTTTGTCGTTGCTTCATTATTTACTGTAAACACAATACCTTGAAAATTAAACCACATTGTTCATGTCAGACATGGAACTGAACGCAACTACAAAGTAGTCACTACTTTGGTATTGACTGCTGTCGACCTCATTCAGTATGTTATCGTTTTTTGTCAAATGTCTACGTATGTTAGTTAATTTAACTCAGATAGCAAGACTATGTTATTTATAGTGCATGCATATTTCTATATATGACAGATTTCTGTTATATAAAGCATGCATTTTAAAGCGACAGTTCTACGTGTCCTGTTAATTCTCACTGACATTAAGGATAGGGAATGGGGGAGAAATGACGACTACACTTCGCATGCTGCTTTGACTGCCTACCGGAAATTATAGCACGAATTACTGTAGCACGTTCCGGTATATCCTATTGTAACACTATCGACCTTTTTAGAGTCGAGAGACTCTGCAATAATGAATCAAAGAATGAGATTTGTACAGTATGCAGTGTATAAGAAGGTCTGTAGAATACAATATTCTTTGACTGTGTGAAGTTTAATGTTTATATGTAATTAACAAATGTTTATAATATTATGTAAGTAACAATAAGTATCTTTTATTTAACTATGTATAATTGTTCGTAAAGTGAAGTCAACACCAGCTCAGGGCTAAAGTCAAATATAGGTGAAAACCAGTAGGGATTTACCGACGTTCTGGAAGGTCGTAAAAGGTGGAGATATTTTTGCTGCTAATGGAAGCAGATAGGAAAGGGGAGAAATAGGGTAAATCAGACAGGCGCAAGACACTGTTGAGGCAGGTGACGAAAGCTGATGCGCGCTGTACTCCGCAATATTGTTTAAACAAAGCTAAAGTTTAACTGCTTAATAGATGTGAGTGAAGGGGAAATGCTAAGGTACAAGTCTGCAAAGCTTTAGAGGAGATAAAAAATTACCTCTGCAACGAGTGTTGGTTCCTGGATGTGAAATGGTCTAAGGCATCCATTACTTAGACTGACGCAGACGAAGACAAGTAATAATCTCCGTCGCTGCAAAACGGTGCGTGACTTCAAAGCAGCTAAATCTCCACCAACTGTGCTCACAACGACACTACTGAAATTAATCGTCCATGGTTCTGTATACGAGCTGTGTTGACAGGTTTTCGCGTGTTTTGTTCAACAATAATTTTATTGTTTTTTTTTTACGCAAAAGTAGTCATTTAACCTAAAGTGTTCCAAGTAGGGATCCTTTCCTGTACCTAAGAGAATGAAACCAAGATTCCATTGGTGTGAAACATTATTGCCCAACTGAGCGTTTTCTAAGAAGTAAATTTAAATGATCACTCAAGTGCAACAATTAAAGTAAATGTGGAGAATTGTAGATTGCCTCGAAAGTAAGTAAAGTAAATAACAATTCTACCTAGTGTGTAAACTTGGTTATTAGGATCTTCTGTCCAAGAAATTACATAAAGTAACTATTTCAATAAAACTAAGAAAAACCAAGTATAAAAAACCTTTTGCAATCATTTCGATACTAACAAAAGTATCGTAAAATATTTCTTGTGTATAATAAATATTTTCAAAGACAGTGTTGTAGGCATTATTGTCGTTCCGGCGTTGTTTTCATGGACCAAAACTTTCCAAATGTGTGCGTGTGACCAATTCTGAAAGCAGTCATTATTCAGTTATCTACGTGCATTAGCCTGTTCCCTCAGTAATAGAAATTATCAAAAGAGAAAGAGTTTTAATAAGAACCAAGATATAGTAAAGACTAAATTTGGTGAATTTGTTGAACAATGTCAATCGATTCGTCATATTGGCTGTCGACCGTGTTTTTCAGTATTATTATCACTCGCAAGAAGTAGTTTGAAGAAAAAGAAAAACTGCAACCAAGACTACACGATAACTTCACATTTGACCAAGCTTTATCAATCATGCGGCATCTGAGTTCACTAGTGGTTGTTAAGGAGGTAGTTGTGTTTAAGTGCTTCATTACCGAAGATACTATAACATTTGAAGTACTAAACGTAATTGCAAGATTAGAAACCGTGAGTGTTGTAAGCGGCAATTAGACAGGACTAGAACAAATACTACGTGTCATACTATCGTTATATATCTCTTAAGGTGACAGAACAGCACTTCCATCGTCATGCTACAGTTATGCTATGAATATCGTTGTAGCTACGGAAATGAGATAGAGTCTATGGATATTCTCCAAAATAAACACGGCACTACGATGATAATCGAACTTATTTTCTTACATAGAACTCATGGTCATTTATACTGGAAGACAAATGAAATCATTTTCGCAAATCAGTCATTGTTTTGCTACCTGCTGGGATAAAACAGAAGTTGGTTCTTCAGCATTCCCATGCTGAAACCGCCATTTGCAGGGCAGCGCCGTGTTTGCACTTAAAATGGAAGATTCCCGAAGTCAACAAATGATCTTGATGAAATTGGCGGGTTTGTAGAGGGGACAAAATAATGCAGTTCATATTTTTTGTTTGTGCCCAATTTCGTTTTTAAGGGGTAGAACATACCCCGAAAGGTAACTTGGCGTATTAGGTTTCGAGGAAATATCTTCGAAACGATGATCTATAAAAATGTTCTCATATGAAAATTTATATTTAATTAAAGTTCTTGAAAACTGTGTAATCGGACTTTGTAATAATTTGAATTCTGCAAAACACTCCACCAACGTTAATTAATTTTGGAAATTGAAAAATTTGTTACAACATAAATTGAAGAAGCTTTCGAGCTACATACACTACTGGCCATTAAAATTGCTACACCACGAATATGACGTGCTACAGACGCGAAATTTAACAGACAGGAAGAAGCTGCTCTGATATGCAGATGATTAGCTTTTCATAGCATTCACACAAGGTTGGCGTCGGTGGCTACACCTACAACGTGCTGACTTGAGGAAAATTTCCAACCGATTTCTCATACACAAACAGCAGTTGACCGGCGTTGGCCGGCTGAAGTGGCCGTGCGGTTAAAGGCGCTGCAGTCTGGAACCGCAAGACCGCTACGGTCGCAGGTTCGAATCCTGCCTCGGGCATGGATGTTTGTGATGTCCTTAGGTTAGTTAGGTTTAACTAGTTCTAAGTTCTAGGGGACTAATGACCTCAGCAGTTGAGTCCCATAGTGCTCAGAGCCATTTGACCGGCGTTGGCTGGTGAAACGTTGTTGTTCAAATGGTTCATCATACACATCCATGCCCGAGGGTGGATTCGAACCTGCGACCGTACCGGTCGCGCGGTTCCAGACTGTGGTGCCTAGAACCGCTCGGCCACTCCGGCCGGCGAAACGTTGTTGTGATGCCTCGTGTAAGGAGGAGAAATGCGTACCATCACGTTTCCGACTTTGATAAAGGTCGGATTGTAGCCTACTGCGATTGCGCTTTATCGTATCGCGACATTGCTGCTCGCGTTGGTCGAGATCCAATGACTGTTAGCAGAAAACGGAATCGGTGGGTTCAGGAGGGTAATACGAAACGCCGTGCTGGATCCCAATGGCCTCGTATCACTAGCAGTCGAGATGACGGGCATCTTATTCGCATGGCTGTAGCGAATCGTGCAGCCACGTCTCGATCCCTGAGTCAACAGATGGGGACGTTTGCAAGACAACAACGATCTGCACGAACAGTTCGACGACGTTTGCAGCAGCATGGACTATCAGCTCGGAGACCATGGCTGCGGTTACCCTTGACGCTGCATCACAGACAGCACATGCGATGGTGTACGCAACAACGAAGCTGGGTGCACGAATGGCAACACGTCATTTTTTCGGATGAATCTAGGTTCTGTTTACAGCATCATGATGATCGCATCCGTGTTTGGCGACATCGCGGTGAACGCACATTGGAAGCGCGTATTCGTCATCGCCATACTGGCGTATCACCCGGCGTGATGGTATGTGGTGCCATTGGTTACACGTCTCGGTCACCTCTTGTTCGCATTGACGGCACTTTGAACAGTGGACGTTACATCCAGATGTGTTACGACCCGTGACTCCACGCTTAATTCGATCCCTGGGAAACCCTCCATTTCAGCAGGATAATGCGCTACCGCATGTTTCAGGTCCTGTACGGGCCTTTCTGGATACAGAAAATGTTCGATTGCTGCCCTGGCCAGCACATTCTCCAGATCTCTCACCAACTGAAAACGTCTGGTCAATGGTGGCCGAGCAACTGTCTCGTCACAATACGCCAGTCACTTCTCTTGATGAACTGTGGTATCGTATTGAAACTGTATGGGCAGCTGTACCTGTACACGCCATCCAAGCTCTGTTTCACTCAATGTTCAGGCGTATCAAGGCCGTTATTACGGCCAGACGTGGTTGTATTGGGTACTGATTTCTCAGGATTTATGCACCCAATTTGCGTGAAAATGTAATCACATGTCAGTTCTAGTATAACATATTTGTCCAATGAATACCCGTTTATCATCTGCATTTCTTCTTGATGTAGCAATTTTAATGGCCAGTAGTGTAAAACAAAATTCATCAAGATTTCAATCTATCGCGGCTGACCTTCTAAACATGCTGATCCGTATCAGGCATATTACAGTACACTGGTAAGGCTTGGTGAAATGTGTCGACCATTTACTAGTGACTTCAGCTTAATTGCATTGTTTCCCAAGTGGCAATTGACACCAAACTTGTGCTGGCATACGCCTTCACGAGCACACAGGTCAGCGCTAGAAAACATCATACACCAGGCGCTGAACTAACCGTGCCTGTGGCAAGAGAGGACCAAGACACGCCCCAAGGCTACGCCCCCTGGGCAGCGTGCATATAAGGTCGCCGCCGGCGAGCCAGCTGTCTCAGTCTCTCAATCTCAGTACCCCAGTGCGTTGTATCGGGTCTCAGTTCGCGTCGCGTTGCACCTCTACACGTCGCACTGTGCTCTAGTCTTCTTCCGCAGTAACATTCGTCGCCTCGCACCTTAGCTAGTCACGGACTAGATTCAAGAATTAGTACATGTTATTTGATTGCTGTTAACTATAGAACTTCGGATTGGACATCACTGAAGTTATGAACTCAATTGGTTCCTGTAACAAAGCGTATTTTAACCACGTGTGCATTTTGTGTTGTTGTGCGAGGAAAGCGGCCACCCACCTACCACACCACCCTCTTCTCATCCAGCCAGGAACCACAAAACATTGCAAGAGGACACAGCCGCCGCGCGGGATTAGCCGAGCGGTCTATGGCGCTGCAGTCATGGATTGTGCGGTTGGTCCCGGTGGAGGTTCGAGTCCTCCCTCGGTCATGGGTGTGTGTGTTTGTCCTTAGGGTAATTTAGGTTAAGTAGTGTGTAAGCTTAGGGACTGATGACCTTAGCAGTTAAGTCCCATAAGATGTCAAACACATTTGAACATTTGAACACAGCCACAACAAAAAACATTCAACAAAACTACATCTGAAAATCTACTCCCGCAGTTCTTCCAACACCTAAAGCCGTATGCATCTCGCGACAGCATGTGTCCCGCTGAGCCCTTTGGGATCACCAGATGACAAGTTACTTGTCTTCAGGTACGTTGCCCGAAGTGGTATCTTTGAGACTGACAGTCCTAAGAATATATCAATAATAAGATTTTTCTACCCCACTATTTTTTTTGGAAAGAAAACATCTTTCAAATATCTTTTGACCTGGTCAAGAACTTATTTACCGATTTCGATGCTGTCACAAGGATATTAGGTACTTCAAAAAGGGATTTTAGAATTCTCGCTCGAAACTCACGATCAGTTTCTTTTAAAACTTTGAAAAGGCAGGTGGTCAGTGCTAAAAAACGGTTTTGATCATCGTACCCAAGGACAAGGAGCTTGTTCATCCGGTTATCCAAAAAGGATTCTACGACACGGGTACAGACGTCTTGCGTGTACGACTGTCAATGTTGGAAGAACCTTGCGAGAAGATTTTCAGATGCAGTTTTAAGTGTTATTTTACAGATTGTCTTTAGTGTAATAATTTTGTTTCATAATAATGAGTTACATGCGAGTTTCAGTAAACAAAATACACGTAAGTGAAAAAAAAAAACGCCAAAAATAAATGTAAAACGTAAAGTAACAATTTAAAACACAAAACAAATATAAGTAAAGTAAATAACTAGACTAACAGTGAACGTTTAGATATTTTATTTACGTATGTCGAAAATACTCTGATAGCACATTGTGTACAGCTTATTTTCAAAAAATGGTACTGGAGAGACTAGTTTTGTTACACATTGATGAATGTAGCCGGTCGTAATGGCCGAGCGGTTCTCGGCGCTTCAGTCTGGAAGCGCGCGACCGCTACTGTCGCAGATTCGAATCCTGCCTCGGGCATGGATGTGTGTGATGTCCTTAAGTTAGTTAGGTTTAAGTAGTTCTAAGTTTTAGGGGACTGATGACTTCAGATGTTAAGTCCCATAGTTCTCAGAGCCATATGGACCATTTTTGATGAATGTAGCTTAAAAGCATCTTTAGTTTGTGTTGTAACAAAGTATTCATTTTCACGGTTAAATAATGTTAGTAGAGTATTTTGCAGAATTTCAAATTATTACAAAATTAGATTATAACTTTCAAGAACGTTAAAACTTTTGTATGAGAAACTCTGTTTATAGATAATAGTTTCGAAGTCATTCGCTCGAAACCTAATATGCCAAATTACCTTTCTGGGTGTTTTTTTACCCCTTAAAAGTGAAATTCGGCACAACCGTGGACTACATATTGAATTTTTTGTTCCCTCTACACACCCGCCAAGCTTCATGTAGACCGTTTATTGACACTTAGGAACTCCCGCTTGCAAGTGGAATACACCTGTCAGTATAGACAAACTGTTTTGCACCCAAGCGTCCACACTTCAGCATCTGACCTGCCGCACAGGGGAAAATAAGCATTATGGCGTGCTCTTGCCACATGTCTCTGGAGGTACTAACCAACTTGTATCAAATACAATTATTATTCTGCAAATGTAGTAAATATTGATGTAATGTTCAGCACAGCGTCCTCAGTCACCAACAGAAATGTTTGCCCTTATACCCGTCACTCCGTGTACACTGTGTTTGTTATTACAGCCTTCTGACACTATTCTATCGTGTTCAATAAATAGTGGGGACGTGGTATTCTTGCCATTTCTTCCTATGCCCTCGTTAGGCAGCATACGTCGCAGACAGAACGAGCGTATAATTATTACAACTGCATCCCGCATCTGGAAGAATCCAGTTGTTGAGCTCGCCGGTAGTCACCCTGGTTTTTACTGACAAGGGAACCTCCCCATCGCACCCCCCTCAGATTTAGTTATAAGTCGGCACAGTGGATAGGCCTTGAAAAACTGAACACAGATCAATCGAGAAAACAGGAAGAAGTTATGTGGAACTATAAAAAAATAAGCAAAATATACAAACTGAGTAGTCCACGCAAACATATACAACATCAAGGACAATGGAAGCTCGGGAGCGCCGTGGTCCCGTGGTTAGAGTGAGCAGCTGCAGAACGAGAGGTCCTTGGTTCAGATCTCCCCTCGAGCAAGAAATTTTTCTTTATTTTGGCAAAGTTATGATCTGTCCATTCGTTCATTGACGTCTCTGTTCACTGTAATAAGTTTAGTGTCTGTGTTTTGCGACCGCACCGCAAAACCGGGCGATTAGTAGACGAAAGGACGTGCCTCTCCAATGGGAACCGAAAACATTTGACCGCAAGGTCATAGGTCAACCGATTCCTCCACAGGAAAACGCGTCTGATATATTTTATACGACACTGGTGACGGCATGTGCGTCACATGACAGGAATATGTTGTCGACCCACCTAACTTGTACACTTGGTGAATGGGTAAAAAGGTTCTTCTACTTTGCCCGATTTAGGTTTTCTTGCGGATGTGATAATCACTCCCAAAAAAGTGATGAAAACATAAGAGTTTGTCACATAAACTGCAACACATGAATCCAAAAGTCTCACAGTCGCAAACTTTTCCCTGTGCTCTGTCAAAACATATGTTTTTAACGTTTTCAAATTTTCGTGTGTAGACCTTCAAATCCTGCATATGTCCAAGCAAATCTGAACATGGCCTGGAATTTTGGAGAGCGAAGTTGATTATGTGTGAGTGCCTGAACTTTGATAATTGTCTGAAAATAAAAAATTAAACTTTTTGCTCGAAGGAAGACTTGAACCAGAGACCTCTCGCCCCGCAGATGCTCACGGTAACCACGGGACCACGGCGCTCCTCAATTCTGGTTATCCTTGATGTTACTTATCTTGCGCTTGGACTACTCCGTTTGTACATTTTGCTTATTTTTTTAATAGTTCCACACAACTTCTTCCTGTTTTCTCGATTGATCTGTGTTCAGTTTTTCAAGGTCCATCCACTGTGGCAACTTATAACTCAATCTGAGGGGGGTGTGATGGGGAGGTTCCCTTGTGAGCAACGTGGGAGAGGGGCCCCCTGAGCCGGACCCCGCAGTGTGTCGTCAGCGGAGGCCAGGCACGGTCGAGAGGGCCATAAATCGCGGCACAGCATAGGTGGAATAAATTAAAATTCAATTTACCGTGCTTAATTGGAGGATGCCGTCGGCGGAAGCTTTCTATTTACCGGCAGCGCGGCGCGGCCTCGCGTACTTTAGGAGGCGGCGGCGCTTCCCAGGCGCTGCGGCTATTATATGGAGCCGCCCGGGCGGGACCCGCCGACCACACGCGTGTCGGTGCGGCTGTTCCCAGGACACTGCGCGACTGTCTGACCAAACAGCTTTTTGTGTTTCGACAGTTACAGCTTCCAAACTTCCTGGCAGTCAACAAGAGGCCAGAGCAGGACTTGAAACCCGAAGTGCTCTACCGACAGAGTTACCTAGGCCAACACCGACTCAAAGGAAGGTGGTGGTGGTGGTGGTTAGTGTTTAACGTCCCGTCGACAACGAGGTCATTAGAGACGGAGCGCAAGCTCGGGTTAGGGAAGGATTGGGAAGGAAATCGGCCGTGCCCTTTCAAAGGAACCATCCCGGCATTTGCCTGAAACGATTTAGGGAAATCACGGAAAACCTAAATCAGGATGGCCGGAGACGGGATTGAACCGTCGTCCTCCTGAATGCCAGTCCAGTGCGCTAACCACTGCGCCACCTCGCTCGGTCAAAGGAAGGCTTCGGCGCTTGTTCGTGACGTCACGTCAGCTAGGCACGGCGAACGCCAGGTCTGTTGCACGCATACTCATAATGGTGATGTCTCCCTCTCTGACACAGGAACATGTGAGACTATTGGCGGTAGTTGACCAACACACATTGTTCTGAGAGATTTCTGCAATGAATTAATTGTGCAACTCATTACACTTCTTAACAAATAGTGTACTCCTGAACTTAAATTTCCACCTGTTTTAAGGATTGACATACAAAAACAACTTCATGGTCCAGCAGCAACAGAATTCGTGCTTCTTTACCTTTTTTGTAAATCAGAGGAAGTTACGTTTGTACTGGGTTGCTTTTACAAGAAACTGTGAACATATTGGTGCTCTTCCTTATGTATCTTGGTTGACTATGGGGTGAGGAGCACTGAATGTTAATGAAATATCTTGCGATTGTACACGTTGGGGGAGGGGGTGGGGGACAGAAGAAGCGGCAAAAGAGAGATACTTGTTTTATCAAATAATTTTTTTCTTATATTATAGAGTTTCTCCTTTCAGTTGCAAGAGGGGAATATTTATCTTTTTTAATGTGCATGTTTAAAAAAGTTTAAGCTCAGCAGTATTTTCGATGTATGAAGCTATTTTGTTTCCTGTTTAGAATTCCTTTCGTTGAAAACGACTGTAATCTAATGGCTGGCAACAGTTGGACATTTACACATGTACATTAGTTCGCATTTCCAGTGACGATGTCAAACGAAAATAAATAAATAAATAAATAAAATGGTTCAAATGGCTCGGAGCACTACGCGACTTATCTTCTGAGGTCATCAGTCGCCTAGAACTCAGAACTAATTAAACCTAACTAACCTAAGGACATCACACACATCCATGCCCGAGGCAGGATACGAACCTGCGACCGTAGCGGTCACTCGGTTCCAGACTGTAGCGCCTAGAACCGCACGGCCACTACGGCCGGCAAATAAATAAAAGAAACGAGTTAATTGTAAGGGGGTTGGGGTAAGTTTCGATAACAAAATGGATCAAGTAAATATAGTTACTTGAATGTAAAATTTCCGAAGCTTGCAATGGGGCAAAGCATCTTCTCATACTGATATACGTTTGTTTCGACAGGATTCAGTAATGCGGAACTATGATCTTCATTTGTAGCTTTACGATAGTAAGAAAATCTTTCATCTAAATAAAACTGCAGAATCCAAAACAATACCAAAAACTTTCTCCAAAAATAAGAGATTTATAGTGATAAGCATGCCCAGGCGGTTCTGCCTGCAACAGACCTGGCGTTCGCCGTGCCTAGCTGACGTGACGTCACCAACAAGCGCCGAGGCCATCCCTTGAGTCGGTGTTGCTCAGGCACGACTCAAGACCCGCCCGCAAATGGCAGACGTTTCAGGTTCGAGTCGCAATCCGGTTGAGAGTTTTAATCTGCCAGAAAGTTTCATATCTTCACACACTCCACGATACAGTGAAATTTCATTCTGGAATTACAACTTTATTGGTGTGAGCTGGGCTGGACATGTCATCTTGATTTTTGTAAGCTATCGATGTGCACGTCAGAGAGAGATCGATTTATGTCCCTGTTAAACAATATTTGGTCTTGTTGCACAGTCTCATATATTTTTAGTTTAAGCACGGTAGGTGATGGTCACACTCAATAGTGCTACGTTGACTGGTGACTGTAGACTGTATCTGTTAGATGAAGAAAGATTTGTTGTAAAGGACAGCAGGAATGAATATGAGGTGTATACTGAAATGCGAAAAGAGTATAAGTTTCGGTTTTTTTTAAAGAGCAGTTTGAGATAAGGCTGCAGAACTGCACAGCTAGTTTGTCGCAATGATTATTGTCAGCTAGTTAACTTTGTCCACTTGGTCACAGTTGAGAGAAAGACCACCCCGCTTACCTGACTTATGTATTACATGCATTAACATATCAAATAATTAAGTTGTTTGGTATTTATAGAAGTTCTCTGTTAACATTTTACCCTTTTTCAGTATTGTTCACTTTGTTGAGAATATTTTTGTTCAGACCAGTGTTACGTGTGAAGATTACGCGAAGTTTTACTTTGTCTTTTTGAATACACACTTGTCTCTAAAATCGTTGTCTTGGATTATCATTTCATAGGAATAATTACTCTCCACATCCCACTGTTTGAAGAACGTTTATCATTAAGCATTCACACGTTGCACCATATGGTATGCAACAGTTCGAATATTGTTTGGAAATTTTATTTAAAAAATAGAAATCTAGCTTAGCCACTGCCTGCTTGCTATTTACTGTTGTGCTTTCGAGAAAACTGCAACAATGTTGTGAAGACGTGAGGTAACTGAAAATGTTGATTATGGCCAGATAATTGTTTAACTTCAGTTGCGCATTTGATATAAAGACAAGATATATTCGGATGTGTTACAGCTAAGTTCAAATTAGCTTCTGTTTAGTCAAAGATTTGTATACGAGTTTAAGTTGGATAACAGTTTGTGGGTACGTAGTTTCGGTAATCGTAGACTTTTTATAGAGTGGGAAGTAAATTTGGGCGAAATTTCATACAGAAACACGTAGTGGAAATCTAAAATTTTCATTCTGGAATTACAAAATTACTTGGAAAGGCACACACACAATGTGTCTGATGGTTAATTGCCAAATGCCGACTGGACCTGCAAGACCAGTCAATGGATCACGACAGTTCAAAACCAGAGTCCACTACCGAAGATTCACAACGAATCCAAGTACCCACCTCGCCAAACTGCTACAGAGAAGCCACGTTGTTGACGATAATCCGACAGAAAGAGTCGTCGTGTTGATAGCACCTGAGGGATGAGCTGACCTGCTGGCCATCCATTCACTTTTCTCCTTATTTCTCTTAACCCTTCGTGTACTAGTGGGCCTTAGGAGCCCCAACTGATTTTGTGTGGAATTACATGTAACTCAGTAGCCCCTCAGACCTGTAGGAACAGAAAGGTCCTGTTCTATAGAGTTTGTGCTTTCTACGCTAGACGTCAGAACGGCCCAAAAGTATTGGGACAAGGCGTTTCTGCCCCAAGTACCGTTCTCCAAGATGGTGGCGATGACGTAATCAACTGACATCAGCTGATGACATCATCATCAAGATTGTGGGAAACTGCCACACTCCTCTGCCACGCATTTCTCCCCCCCCCCCCCCCCCCCCCCCGGCCATGCCCCCCATGGTGGGAAGTACAAATTTCATCAGGACAATGCAACCTCTGCTACCCTAAGACCCTAAGAACGTGGTGGGAAAGAAAGGACACTTGGGTTACCTCCAATAACCTAAGTCATCTGACCATCACCTCTTCCTAGGGATTGGCATGAGGTTTGAATTTTGCTAGTAAAGAAAGGTCACTTGGGCTATCTCTACTAACCTAAGAGAAAGACAGGAAAGGAAGGGCACTTCGGCTACCTCCACTAACCTGTCACACGACCGCCACCTTGTCCTAGGAAATGGCTGGGAGAGGACTTGACCTGTGATGGACATAAGTCTTTATTTTGCCTGCACTATTTATTTAAACAATTAGAGGCACTACCAACATCCAGTGTGTTTACCACGAGGTCCGGGCTTCAGCTGATCTTGTACACAGTACCACCACCAGAGGGCACTGTCATCCATTCTATGATGTTATCCAATATGGTTGCCATGATGTCAGCTGACGACACAAGTACTGTTATCAAAGATGGTGGCAAACAGTGTGTTTACCATGAGGTCCGGACTTAGAACACAGTACTGCCACCAGAGTGCACTATCATACCTACCATTACATAATCCAAGATGATGGGCGAAAATGGAGGGGAACAGAAAGACCACTTGTACTATCCTTACTAACCTAAGAAAATGGCGAGAAAGAAAGGACACTTGGACTACCTCCACTAACCTAAGTCACCTGACCACATCCTCTGACTTGCTTGGGGTCATGTCACATAGCCTACAGACCTGTAAACTGCTCCTAAATAACACACTACAAACAACTCATAAATTATGGAAATAATTTCACTGCACAGCATACAGACATGCAAACTACTCCTAAATAATACAGTACTGCGATGTGCAGACACAAAATCATCTTGTAAACCATCCAGATAACGCATAGGACAGCCTACATACCTGCTGTGCGGACCTTCTCTAAAGTTTGGAAGGTAGGTGACGAGGTACTGGCAGAAGTAAAGCTGTGAGGACGGGGCGTGAGTCGTGCTTAGGTAGCTCGGTTGGTAGAGCACTTGCCCGCGAAAGGCAAAGGTCCCGAGTTCGAGTCTCGGCCCGGTACACAGTTTTAATCTGCCAGGAAGTTTCAAGGTTTACATATGTATGAATTGAGCTGAGTGATAAAATTTGCTTAGTTATATTTCAACATATTAATGTTAATTTTCGTAGAGGGAGACCAAGAGATGAATACACTAAGCAGATTCAGAAGGATGTAGGTTGCGGTAGGTACTGGGAGATGAAGAAGCTTGCGCAGGATAGAGTAGCATCGAGACCTGCATCAAACCAGTCTCAGGACTGAAGACCACAACAACAAAGTTAATTTTGATAAAATACCTGAACAGTGCCCTTGTAATATTCAGTTATAATGTAAATATGATTGGGACTTTGCAATCCTGTCAGGACTAGTTTACTGTTGACGTTAGGTTTATTTTTGTTTGCTTTTCTGTGATGTTTATAGCTTTTCCTGCTTATCACCTTTCATAAATAAAAGCGTATCCTCCTCGCTGAGAAGAATATGGTATTTCATTTCATGAAAAACAATATAAATAATGCGTGACAAGTAATGCATTACTCAACTTAATAAGATTTTGTTTTGTTTCGGGCTATGGCTACGTATTACAGAAGAAGTCTTACAGATGAACTTGCCAATTTTTCAGCTGTCTAGTTATGGCAGCTAATATGAAATGATGGGTGATACTTCACACAGTAATAATAATGCAAAAAATCTTGAGGTGTGTGCTAGTACTGCGCAAAGTACTGCATAACCTGCGCTAAGTGGCAATGAGGAAGAGGTGGACAATGAGGAAGATATTCAACCTGTATCCCTTTCAGTATTTGCTATCATTTCACAAAATGGTGCAGAAACTGCAAGAAATTCAAATGACGAAGAGGAGGAAAATGGGAGGAAATTATGTAACCTATATCTGTCTCTGCTGCACAGTGTAAGAAAATAAATCATTCTACAGCGACACCCCGACACCCATCTTTAGTCTACATTCAGGAATATGCGCAAAAAGATCAAACATCTCCTTTTTCAATTCTAAAAAGAGAAGAAAGGCAGCATTTCCAGTATCAAACGACATACGTTTTCAAATTACAGGATCTCACTGGCTAACAATTGTCAGTTCAAGAGACAGATGTGAACTTTAGTCATCTATAAAAGTGGAATGTAGTTCCCATTCAAAGCGTTCAGAGTGTAATATTTTTTTGTGTGTTAACGAAAAAAGAACTGTTTTCAGACGCCATAATACTAGCTGTATGACTCTTTTCGGATTTCTCAGTCTCTTAACGAACTCTATTGGGACTTACATGTCCTCTGAACATTTTACTTATTTTAATGAGTTTGTATCATTTTTTGAAATCTAATAATTTTGCTATTAGTTCGGTAACAGATTCTCAACTATTAAAAAAATTTAAATCCTGATTTTATATTTTTTCGGAATACAGTAAATAAAGAGTTCATGGATGGGGATGCACTGTTTATGCTGTAGTCTTGCCAGTTAGTGTCTTATGTTGCATTTTACATTCATTGACTTATCCCGTGTTTATGTCTCACCTGTATGCAAAGATGAAAAGACTTTTGTCTTCATGTGGTAGCTTTATTTTCCAGAAAGGAAAGTCACTGGCCCCCTTCGTCAGTCAACGACTTAGCTGCCCGATTAGCTCATTTTTGGATGTTGCTACACTCTAGTGCAGGGGATAGGTTCCGCTGGTACCTTTCGAGAACTTCAGGTCCGTCTTGGCGTATTGGCGCCAGGCTCAAAATTTTTATTCTCACACGATATCTTCCGAAACACTGATGAAGGGCAACGGACAGATTCCACATTCCTGGTTTTCCGTAAAGCATTTGGCACAGTGCCACACTGCGAACTGTTAACGAACATCCTAGAACACGGAATAGCTTCTCGGATATGTGAGTGACTCGAAGACTTTGTAAATAACAGAGTCCATTACACTGTACGGTACGGCGAGTGTTAATCGGAGATAAGGGAATCGTTAGGAGTGCTCAGTTAAGTGTTATAGGACTGCTCTTGTTCTTTATGTACGTGTATATCCTGATTGGTTGCATGACCAGCAACCTGCAACTGTTCGCTGGGTGACTCTTTAGTGGGCGGTAAAGTGTTGTCATTGAAACTATGTAGTACCATACTTGATGAGCTGGATAGAACACCCATTTTCTGTGACAAATGACAGCTTGCTCTGAATGTGGAAAAATGTAAGTTAATACAAATGAGTACAAAAACAATCGTGTAGTGCTCGAATACGGTATTTCTGGTGAACTGCTGGACACAACCTCATCGATTAAATATCTAGGCGTAATGTTGCAAAGTAACATTAAACGCAATGAACGTGTAAAGTCGGTAGTAGGAAAGGCGAATGGTGGTCTTCCGTTTGCTGGAAGAATTCTATGCAGGTGTAGCCCATCTACAAAGGAGACCACATACAGAACATTAGTACGACCTATTATTGGGTACTGTTCATGTGGTTATCATCCCCACCAAATCGCATTAAAAGAAGACATACGTACTGTTATATTTATTACCAATTAGCAGTAAATTCGGTTAGTAAGCAATTGTTACGGAAATGCGAGCCCATGAAGTAATTGCACTAGTGTACTGAAGATAATAAGAAAAGTTAAAAATGAAAAGAGATATAGTGAGGAGTCTCTTTGACTGATTGCTAAAAATTCTTATAAAAACTGAATTGTGACGTCAGTGTAGGAAAAGAGACTCCCTGTTTCAGGTAGTCACTTGAAATTGTAAACGGAGTAAAGGGCGCACTGCCGCGCAACTGATCTGAAGCACCTCGAGACCACATTTTTTTTTTCTGAAGAAATGGGTACACCAGCAAGCTGTAAGGCGTGCCTTCGGACAGGTTGTACGAAGACTAGGAAGATAAAGAAGAGCACAAATCTCTAGCTTATATCCCGTTTGTCGGCAGTACCTCCAGGAAAGTAACCAGAATCTTGGAGAGACACAATATCAAATGTGTATTATACCCACTGTCTAAGACCTTGACACTATTAAATTCATTAAAGCCACTGCAAACCAGGGGTCTACCAAATTCCCTGCCAATGTGACAAGGCATAAATAGGGGAAATGGTTCACACAGTAGAAGAGAAGTGCTGTGTACGTAGATGTCATACTGGATTACACCATACCACCAAATCAGCTGTGGCTGGCCGTAGTTTTGTAAACCGTCGTCGCCAGTTTTGCAAAGGCCGCGTCGCTACTGCTGTGGAAGCCGAGTTGCCGCTGTTGTTACGGTAGGCCGAGTTTGTGAGTTCGTGAAATGGCTTCTGGTGCAGTACACCACTACAATTTCTCCCTAACACTATTACACACCTATGCCCCAAGATCAGGTAACAGGACAGGAGAACGAAGATTCTACAACACTCCAACAAATTAGTAACAAAGGTGCACAAATGAGTTAAAAAGGTTTTCTTATCTTTGTGACTTGATGAATGATTAGATCTGCAGCACTGCATGTAATATACCACAGGAAAGGCCCTGAATGGCTAAGTGCAAATAGTTGTAGATAAACTTTACAGCACATAACAAATGCAATTTACAACAACTGTCTGTTCACTTCTGAGAGTTCACTAAACGACGTTGCCTGTCCAACAAGGGGAGGCCACAACGTTTGGGACGCGGTTTTACTGCAAACTTCGTACACTCGTAGTACTCCATGAGGACATGGAATCAGCATGGGTTTCGAAAAAGACGGTCGTGTGAAACCCAGCTCGCGCTATTCGTCCACGAGACTCAGAGGGCCATAGACACAGGTTCCCAGGTAGATGCCGTGTTTCTTGACTTCCGCAAGGCGTTCGATACAGTTCCCCACAGTCGTTTAATGAACAAAGTAAGAGCATATGGACTATCAGACCAATTGTGTGATTGGATTGAAGAGTTCCTAGATAACAGAACGCAGCATGTCATTCTCAATGGAGAGAAGTCCTCCGAAGTAAGAGTGATTTCAGGTGTGCCGCAGGGGAGTGTCATAGGACCGTTGCTACTCACAATATACATAAATGACCTTGTGGATGACGTCGGAAGTTCACTGAGGCTTTTTGCAGATGATGCTGTGGTGTATCGAGAGGTTGTAACAATGGAAAATTGTACTAAAATGCAGGAGGATCTGCAGCGAATTGACGCATGGTGCAGGGAATGGCAATTGAATCTCAATGTGGACAAGTGTAATGTGCTGCGAATACATAGAAAGATAGATCCCTTATCATGTAGCAACGAAATAGCAGGTCAGAAACTGGAAGCAGTTAATTCCATAAATTATCTGGGAGTACGCATTAGGAGTGATTTAAAATGGAATGATCATATAACGTTGATCGTTGGTAAAGCAGACGCCAGACTGAGATTCATTGGAAGAATCCTAAGGAAATGCAATCCGAAAACAAAGGAAGTAGGTTACAGTACGCTTGTTCGCCCACTGCTTGAATACTGCTCAGCAGTGTGGAATCCGTACCAGATAGGGTTGATAGAAGAGATAGAGAAGATCCAACGGAGAGCAGCGCGCTTCGTTACAGGATCATTTAGTAATCGCGAAAGCGTTACGGAGATGATAGATAAACTCCAGTGGAAGACTCTGCAGGAGAGACGCTCAGTAGCTCGGTACAGGCTTTTGTTAAAGTTTCGAGAACATACCTTCACCGAAGAGTCAAGCAGTATATTCCTCCCTCCTACGTACACTCCTGGAAATTGAAATAAGAACACCGTGAATTCATTGTCCCAGGAAGGGGAAACTTTATTGACACATTCCTGGGGTCAGATACATCACATGATCACACTGACAGAACCACAGGCACATAGACACAGGCAACAGAGCATGCACAATGTCGGCACTAGTACAGTGTATATCCACCTTTCGCAGCAATGCAGGCTGCTATTCTCCCATGGAGACGATCGTAGAGATGCTGGATGTAGTCCTGTGGAACGGCTTGCCATGCCATTTCCACCTGGCGCCTCAGTTGGACCAGCGTTCGTGCTGGACGTGCAGACCGCGTGAGACGACGCTTCATCCAGTCCCAAACATGCTCAATTGGGGACAGATCCGGAGATCTTGCTGGCCAGGGTAGTTGACTTACACCTTCTAGAGCACGTTGGGTGGCACGGGATACATGCGGACGTGCATTGTCCTGTTGGAACAGCAAGTTCCCTTGCCGGTCTAGGAATGGTAGAACGATGGGTTCGATGACGGTTTGGATGCACCGTGCACTATTCAGTGTCCCCTCGACGATCACCAGTGGTGTACGGCCAGTGTAGGAGATCGCTCCCCACACCATGATGCCGGGTGTTGGCCCTGTGTGCCTCGGTCGTATGCAGTCCTGATTGTGGCGCTCACCTGCACGGCGCCAAACACGCATACGACCATCATTGGCACCAAGGCAGAAGCGACTCTCATCGCTGAAGACGACACGTCTCCATTCGTCCCTCCATTCACGCCTGTCGCGACACCACTGGAGGCGGGCTGCACGATGTTGGGGCGTGAGCGGAAGACGGCCTAACGGTGTGCGGGACCGTAGCCCAGCTTCATGGAGACGGTTGCGAATGGTCCTCGCCGATACCCCAGGAGCAACAGTGTCCCTAATTTGCTGGGAAGTGGCGGTGCGGTCCCCTACGGCACTGCGTAGGATCCTACGGTCTTGGCGTGCATCCGTGCGTCGCTGCGGTCCGGTCCCAGGTCGACGGGCACGTGCACCTTCCGCCGACCACTGGCGACAACATCGGTGTACTGTGGAGACCTCACGCCCCACGTGTTGAGCAATTCGGCGGTACGTCCACCCGGCCTCCCGCATGCCCACTATACGCCCTCGCTCAAAGTCCGTCAACTGCACATACGGTTCACGTCCACGCTGTCGCGGCATGCTACCAGTGTTAAAGACTGCGATGGAGCTCCGTATGCCACGGCAAACTGGCTGACACTGACGGCGGCGGTGCACAAATGCTGCGCAGCTAGCGCCATTCGACGGCCAACACCGCGGTTCCTGGTGTGTCCGCTGTGCCGTGCGTGTGATCATTGCTTGTACAGCCCTCTCGCAGTGTCCGGAGCAAGTATGGTGGGTCTGACACACCGGTGTCAATGTGTTCTTTTTTCCATTTCCAGGAGTGTATATCTCGCGAAGAGACCATGAGGATAAAATCAGAGAGATTAGAGCCCACACAGAAGCATACCGACAATCCTTCTTCCCACGAACAATACGAGACTGGAATAGAAGGGAGAACCGATAGAGGTACTCAAGGTACCCTCCACCACACACCGTCAGGTGGCTTGCGGAGTATGAATGTAGATGTAGATGTAGACACAAAATGTGTAAGCAGTAGTGCGTATTTCTCAAGCGTCATTGAGAAAATCGCAACATAATTTCGGTCGTCGATTGTATATCTGTGTGTGCCTATTTTAACCATGAAGCGGCTGCACCCGAGTGGTGTCGGTACGGTAGCTCAGCGTGTTCAGTCGGCTTTCAGCCGTGTTACCGTGCGGACGGGCTCGGCGCGCCGGGCAGTGCTCCGCAGGTGTTGTTGTTTACCCGCTAGCGCGCGGTCGCGTCGTTGTCTTGCCGTATAGTACCTGTACCGACCCGACATGGCGTTCCCATATCGAAAAGCTACAATCAAACTAACGTTCAACGCATCGTACATGAGACCGAAGGCCCATTAAATTGAACGGTTTCTACGAGACATCATGCACATCGAACCACAAGAACTGATAGGAATTCATCTTTCTATTGTAACCAGCACAGTGTACCTCAAACTGATTGACGAAGCGGCCTGCGACAGATTACTCCAACGACCTGCAAACGGCTTTCGCTTCTGTCACGCAGACGGTAACGTGAGCGTGGTAGGAGTTGACCATGCTGGTCTGGGGGTGCGTACCGTGCGCATCTTTGAACTACCGTTCGAAGTTGCTGCCAACCTAGTCGTTGATGCGCTGCGGCCATACGGCACAGTTCTGAGCCACACAGAGGAGAAATGGAACACATTCGAAACGTACTCTGTCCTTAACGGGGTACGACAAGTGCGCATAGAACTTACGAAGCACGTTCCATCGTATGTTTTCGTTGGTGGCTGCCGCGCAATTGTTATACATGATGGACAACCGAGGACCTGCTCGGGCTGCGGCCAGGAGGGCCATGTTAGAACTGAGTGTCTGCAGCGCCGCCTCGTTCAGGTGCCCCGCAATGAACTTCCCCAACGATCCACTATGACCTCTCTCCCGCTAACATATGTGGAGGCGGCACGACATGATGTGATGGATGATCAAAGCCTGCTACCTCTTCAAGCCGCTGCCAGCTCCGTTGGAGAGTCAGCGCCGTCGACGACGCCGCAGCAGCCCAACGGTGCAGAGGTTCCTACAGCCTCCGCCCACCGCAGCGTCGTGGGCACCCAGCCACCGTCACTGTCGGGATCAGACACAGGGGTTTCTAGCGACCGAGACTGTGTCGATCCCCGCCCTCCAGTGGATGTTGAATCTCGGACCCGAAAGCAAAAATCACCCAAGCGACACAAGAAGAGGCGATTGTCAGCTGACGAACAGGACAGGAATGTGAAGCCGGCGGAAGACATCGACTTCATTGACTCGCCCACAATTGCAACGGACTCCAGTGGCATCATTCACCAGAAGGTGCCTGAAGACAAGGAACACTCTCCTAAATCTGGTGGCCCAGGAAACGAGGCGCACTGCGTCGACTCCCAAAATGTGGGCTCCTGTGAAAGCGTCCAGCCCCCAATGACATCACAATCGTCTCTTGGTGATTGGGCAGACGATATGGAGGCAGATGATGCACAGCAAACATCAATATCTCCACCAGAGCCTGTGGCTGACATTGAACCCAGAGGGCTCTGCCAGTCAGGGACTCCTACGGCACAGTAATGCGCAGCATGCGGCTGGATGGCTGTGTGGTGTGTGGTGTGTGAGATCACTGTGGGCGTGCACCGGCACACTCCCTCCGCCACTTGATATGTCTCAGTCATACCGTGTGGGAACAGTCAACGTAAATGGTGTCCACTCCACTGTCAAGACCCGCATGTTACACGACATGATCAGAGCGGCAGACTTGGACATTGCCCTTCTCCAGGAGGTCCGTCCCGAGCTGTGTTTAGACCTATATGGCTACAACACGTACAGCCTACCCGTAGGTGATGGCGCAGGAGGAACGGCCATCCTTCTCCGAGATGGCATAGACGCGACGGACGCGACGTACTTGCCGAACGGGCGAGGCATCGCACTCACACTTGGCGCAGTGCGCCTCATTAACGTCTACGCTCCCTCCGGTAATTCGCACCGTGGTGACAGGCATGTCTTCTATTCGGAGGAGTTGGCCCCACTTTTGCAAGGAAATATGGACCATTACATAGTGGGCGGCGATTTTAACAGTGTTCTGCGGCCCGAGGACCAGATACCGCATTACGTCCCATGCCCGGCTCTACAAGCATTGATGCGTGACCTCGCGCTCCACGACACATGGCTCTTACATCATGGGACCCAGAGTGGATATACGCACTTTACCAGCCATTCTGCCAGTCGTCTGGACCGAATATACGTCTCGCGTGCCTCCGCACAGCAACCCGTGATGCAGAACTCTGGCCGACGGCCTTCACAGACCATCTCGCGTACATCTGCACTGTCACCTTGCCCCGACAACTCACAAGACGCAGCAGGGGCCCGTGGACGCTGAACGTCTCCCTCCTTCGCGAGGAAGCGTGTCGGCGAGCAGTCACTGACACGTGGCGTCGATGTATCAGGCGCCTGCCTATGTATGCTTCCACGTTACTGTGGTGGCTGGGATGTGTCAAACCTGCCCTCCGAAAGACCTTGATGGCCTACGGGCGTGACAGATCGAACTGGCAAAGGGCAACATCGGAATTTTACTATACAGCGTTACGTGAGCTGGCGACGCAACCGCCGTCTCCCGAACGTCAGATGTCCGTACAGCGCATCAAAGCTCGTCTACTTCGCATCAGGACAGAGCAGCTAGACGGTGTACGCGTCCGTGCGCGAGTGCAAGACTGTATCCCCAACGAAACAGCGTCACTGTATCACATTGTGCGCGAGAGGCGCCACCGCAAACGTCAGCTCATTACGGCGGTAAACACGGAGGAGGGCGGCCGCGCAGTGACACAAACGGACATCGCGCACACGTTCGCCAGACACTATGGGACCTTGTACATGGAAGATCCGCGAAATGTACGTGATTATGACGAGCTGTTGCACGATTTTCCCGCCCCTCGGGACGTGGCACCCGATGATAGTCTGCTGTTGCCCATTACACCCGACGAGCTGACATCGGCCTTGGCACGTGGAGCACCGAACAAGTCGCCTGGACCGGACGGTTTACCCCTGGAATTCTACCGCACTTTTTACCACCTTATGCGTGACCAGTGGCTCCAAATGTTTCAAGACCTTATCCGCCCTGATTTCACTGTCCCCACAGAATTCACAGAAGGCATCTTGATCCCAGTTCCGAAACCGAATGGTGGTTGTAGGTGGCAGGATTTTCGCCCACTCACACTCCTCAACAACGACTACAAGATCTTCGCCCGTATCCTCCGCGCGCGTCTCCACACCGCTATCGGGAAAGCCATCCACACCGATCAGACATGTTTAGGTGGTGTCAGCAACATTCATACGGCGTTAGGAGCATACCGCGACGTAATTGCTTTGACGGCGGCCTGCAAAATACGAGGCGCCCTTGTGGCTTCTTACGCGCAGTTTTGCAACACATGGGCCTCTCTCCGGAGTCTGCACAGGTGGTCCTTCGACTGGTCCACGGAGCGCGCTCCCGCATGATGGTCAACGGTTATCAGTCTGGTCACATTGTTGTTGGACGGTCAGTGCGACAAGGATGCCCCCTGTCGGGCGTATTATTTGCTGCAGCGCTTGAACCAGCTTTACATGGTCTACGGCAGCGATTAACTGGTATCTCCTAGCCGGACGTGACCTTTTGTTGTGGTGCATTCGCCGATGAAGTGGTGTTCCTGGCCAGATCAGAGGATGAAATGCATATGGCGCTACAGTGGCTACGCCAGTACGGGGCGGTCGCTGGGAGCGTCATCAACGTGAAGAAGACAAAATACATGGATTTCGGAGGGGGGATTTCCCACACAACGGCGGTGCCGTTTCACAAGGTGCCCGTACTCAAGTGTTTAGGAGTGCAATTCTATAGCAATGTCCGCCGCACGGCGGCGGCTACGTACCGCCGGCTCCTACACCAGACACGTGCTCTGCTGCAGGAGAACAAACTGCGTCGCTTGGATATGCTCCTCAGAACACGTTATGTCAACACCTATCTTGTCTCAAAACTGAACTATTTTGCGCATATCCTTCCCTTGACAGCTACGATGGCCGACAGATTTCAAGCAGCATATGGACATTTCGTAAGCACCGGTCTGGTTTTTAAAGTCCGATACGCCACCCTGACACTGCCGCAGCGGGCGGGCGGTATCGGTTTAATTCACGTATATAACCATGCGCAATCGCTTTATCTCAACACTATGCGTCGCACGTGGACCTCTGCCCACGCCACTCTGACGGGCACCCTGATAGCGGAAGTGGCACCACACTCTGTGCATCCCCCGGTTTCTGTAGGACACATTTCACCGGCACTCACCCACATCGGAGACTTCTTTATTGACTTCAGCTACTTACGGTCAGAACTTCCGACGACACGGAAGCCCAGCACAAAAGACTATTATCACCTCTATCAGCAGCGGCAACCTATAAATACGGTCACCCACAGACATCCTAAAGTTGCCTGGAACACGGTGTGGCGAGCGGTACACACGCGTTTTCTACCAACGACGGTGCGTTCATTGTGGTACGTGGTTGTGAATGGGAAGTTCGCTACTCGTCAGAGGTTACATTCCATACATCTGACGGACGACCCCTTGTGTCCGACATGCTCAGTCGCTGACTCGGATGCACACCGGCTGACGCGTGCCGCGACCAGCGAGTGCTGGCTACTGACGCAGCGCATGCTGGCATTACTCTTGCGGCGATTGCCGGAGTCTATCTCCCCCGATGACGTATTGCGCCCCGACGTCGTATACTTTCCATCAACCAGAACGAACGCCGTTAACTGGCTAAAAGGCATGGCCGTTTACTACATATTTTGCGATGCTTCCAAAGGCACACTCGACTTTTGGTCCCTATTGATGACGACACATGCAGCTTTCAGCCGCCACACGAAGTACAGAACTCGTTTCGCAAATGATTTAGGTTCATTATTTGCGGATCCTCCTGCTCACTGGGGAGTTCCGGGTATGAGACGCTGAAAATGAAGAAGAATCCTGGAGCATATTGATCCTCTACGGACGGAATAGGGGGGAACCCCTCCCAACAGACGAGAAGACGACTCGGACGCTCGGCTACGGCAGTTGTAGGATCTTTCTTTGTAATGAAACAAAAATAAATCTATAATACAAAATAATGTTATAAAAATTAAAGAAATAAATAAATAAAAAGAACAACATCGACAAACCCACTCCATCCTCTTCCTGATCCTTCGATCCTCGAACTCGAACACGTTGCTTGGGCGTGGCAGTGGGATGGCCAGGCTTCGGATGTCAACCCCTGCTCTACCCGTCGTCCTGCTCCTGCAGCGGTTCATTAGTAAAAACGTGTTCGCGCAGAGCGATGGCTTCCCTTTATAACACAAAAGCTGAGTAAACGGATCATCGAACAAACTGAGTGGGTGTCATCGGACGTCCGCCCTGAACAAATTCAACGAACAATGTAGAACAAAATGTTCTTTTTTTAAAAAAGTGTTTGGTGTTCAAGCCACTGAATTGCTGGATCGAGTTCCGTTCGTCAGTTTTTTTTTATTTTCAACACAGTCATTTTTTTAATTATTTATATTACAATTGATATATGGGGAAAATACGTGTAATCGGATGAACTTTTATTAAATTTACAATGTTATTTGGCAGTCTACTAATTTTTATTATCACAAATAATATAATATTCATAACTATCGACTAGTAAACGACCAAACGCATAAAGTGATACTGAAACTGTATGCTTGTCCGTGATTTGAGAAATCCCTCATACGTGGAAGGAGCCCGAAACGACTTTTTACCTCCAAGTTTTGACCGGCACTGACGGCTTTCGAAAGATGTACAATTAATCGTCACTTTCGACATTACAAGTTGCAGAATGGTATTTTTCGTAAAAACGTGGAAAACATTGAATAAATATGCTACATTTCCGCATACGTGTTGAAAATAAAAAAAAAACTGACGAAGGGAACTCGATTCCAGCGATCCAGCAGCTTGAACGCCAACCACTTTAAAAACAATTTCCGCATACGTGTTGAAAATAAAAAAAAACTGACGAAGGGAACTCGATTCCAGCGATCCAGCAGCTTGAACGCCAACCACTTTAAAAACAATTGTGCTATATTGTTCGCTGAAATTGTTCAGGGCGGACGTCCGATGATACTCGTTCAATTTGTTCGTTCACCCGTTCGCTCAGTTTTTTTATTGGAAAGGCATACTAAAGCTCTGACCGAACACGCTGAGCTACCATGCCGGCACCAATCGGCTGCAGCCGCTTCATGGTTAAAATAGGCACACACAGATACACAATCGACGACCGAAATTATCTTCCGATTTTATCAGTAACGTTTGAGAAGTACGCGCTACTGCTTACACATTTTGTTGTTCTGATGGAGTACCACGAGTGTACGAAGTTTGCAGTAAATCCGCGTTCCAAACGTCGTGGCCTCCCCTTGTAAGTCAGCCCTGGACGAGAGCTGCTCTTTTGTCATCATAGCAGGCTTCTGCCCGTTGTCGTCCGGTCATTGGCGGATTGTAGTCGGCCGGCAATTGGCCGAGGCAAGTCGGTATCTTCATCCTCAGCGCCGCCGAGTGGAGCTGGTGGAACAGTGTCTATGGCACTGGGACCAGCTCGCATCTTTGCGCCTGCGGTGCTTTTGCCCTGTCTGTGTCTTGTTCGGACAACACAGCACACAGTACAAACATTGGCCATTCTATAGACTACAGTGAAGTCAAGATACTTAGACAATCTTCCTCTTTCTAGACTGTGTGATCAAAGATGACATTGAAATTAAAGTCTAAGACGAAGTAATAAAGGGAGGGGGTTGTGCTGTGCACCCGTGATATCTTTGAGATCCCAGTATCGACTGTATCTGTCCTGTGTTTGCCTCTGGCCAATTGCCAGTAGGCCAGACAATGCTGGGAAGATGTTATCAACCGAGATTGCGGCTACAATCTCAGCAAGGCTTGGGACCCGGCATTGAATGTAATTAAGACGTCTCTCAGCAAGAAGTACGAACTGGCGACCAGGGCGGACGTAGGAAGCACATCGACACTTCGACAGATTCCGACGCCCACGTCTTCGCGACCGCCGGCGCTCGGGCGCGGACGGCGAAAAGAGCGGCCTGCGGGTTGAGGGGATTTAAATCGGTCGCCCGCCCTCAGGAGCTCAGTTCGTCAGCGCACCTGACGATGGCGACATGTCTGATCGCCGAAATATTGTGCCCGTTGGACACTATGAACCGGCAGTATACCTGTGGACTGTTCGAGAAACAAATACGCCGGTAGAAACTGAAGAATCACAATTAATCTGATGATTAATGGCCAGCATTCTTCTGTTAGCACCTACCTTCTTTAGAACTGGAATTATTGCCTTCTTCGTGAAGTCTGAGGGTATTTCGCCTGCCTCATATACGCTGCACACCTGGTGAAAGTAATTTCGTCACGGCTGACTCTTCTGAGGACCTCAGTAATTCAGAGGGAATGTCGTCTACTCCAAGGGCCTGTTACCGCTTAGGCCTTGCGGTGCTCTGTCAGATTCTTCTCCCAGTATGATATCTCCAATCTCGTCATCAACTACTTTACCTTCTTTTTCTCTAATACTGTCCTCAAGTTTGTTTCCCTATAGAGTCATCTAGTTATTCCTTCCACATTTCAGGTTTCCCTTCTTTGCTTGTACTGGTTTACGATCTGAGCCGTTGATATTCATACAACTACTTATCTCTTCTCCAAAGGCCTCTTTAATTTTCCTGTGGAAGGCATCTATCTTTTCTATAGTTATGCGTCCTTCTACAGCCATGGTTTGTCGTCTAGCCATCCCCGTTTAGCCATTTTCCACTTTCTGTCAGTCTTATTTTTAGATGTCTGTACCCTTTCGCACGCTTCATTTGCTGCATTTTTATATTTTCTCCTTTCGCCAGTTAATTTCAATATTCTTTATGTTATCCACGGATATCTACTAGAACTTGGCTTTTTAACTTTGCTGCATCTGTATTTCATCTCTCAAAGCTACCCATTCGTCTACAATTGTATTGCTCTCTCCTGTTTCGGTTGCTCCCTTTGGAACTCTCAACAGCCTCTGGTTGCTTCCATTAATCCAGATCCCAGCTCCTTAATTTCTTACCTCTTTGCAGTTTTAATCTGCAGTTCACTACCAATAAATCGTGATCACAATCAGCGTCTGCCCCTGAAAAATCTGTTTTACAAATCTGTGTCTTAACAATGTATAATCAGTCTTAAACCTTACAGCTTCCCCAGGGCCCTTCCACGCATATAACCTTCTTTCGTGACTTTTAAACCAAATGTTATTGATGGTTAAATTATTCTCTATATAAAATTCTACCTGGCGGCTTCCTCTTTATTCGTTTCTCCCTATCCATGTTTTCCTACTATTTTTCCTTTTCTTATTTTTCCTGTTACCGAATTTCAGACACACATCACAATTAAATTTTCGTCTCCCTTAAATAACTGAAAGGTTTCATTTACCTCATCATACATTCTTTCAATCTCTTCATCATTTGCGGAGCAAGTTGGCATATGCTGTTGTGTTGGGTGTTGGTTTCGTGTCTGTCTTCGCTACAATAATGCGTTCACTACGCTGTTTATAGCAGCTTAAGTGCATTACTATTGCCTTATTCATTATTAGATGTACTTACGCATCACCCTACTTGATTTTGCGTACTCACTTGACCAAAACTCCTGTTCCTCCTTTCGGCGCACTTAACTAATTCGCACTATATCTACCCTCAGCCTACTATTTCTATTCTTAAATTCTGTAACATACCTACCAGATTAAGGGATCTAACAATCCACGATCCGACTCCTAGACTACCAGTTTTATTTTTAACTGAATTTTCCGTCGGTGCTTGACAGAATGTGGTAATAATAAAAAAGGGGAAACAATTCCTAATGTTCTGCAAAATTATATTTATTTGGCCACGAACCGGCTTTCTGCTTCAGGCCATCTTCAAGTAACAACTGGATGTTGCACACACATAAAAACTTGATGTGTGACTTACACAGATATTATTTGTACAGAAGGCACAAAATGAGAGAGTGTTTATATGGGAAAACATTACATTTTTTGGCCACATAGAAAAAATTACATTAAAAAAATGAGGTAAATAAAGTCTTAATGTGCAGACCCATTTAACAGCTGATAACAAATAAGATGAAATTACAATTTGAATGTAGTACCTGTAACGAAAACTTAATTTAACAAAGGGGAAAATTGAAATTGCGTCTGATCATTTAGTATGGAGAGTGTGTTGTCGATTTCCAGTATTTTCAGTAGGCTCATGTATCTTCTTTTCTTGGCAGAATGTAAATCTTTAAATTCTACTTCACATGAATAGTTTTCTGCTTTTGTTTTACCTGATGACGAAATCCTCTTGAATAGCCCCTAGTCCCCGGCCGGAGATCCGAACTGGGGACTATTTTAGGCTATGTCGAAAAATGTTAAATGATCAAATCACCCAACCATCTGAACTGTTTCCTCTGCAACTACTGGAAAGGCTGCTACTCGTCTTCAGAGGCCAAGGGTAAGTCTGGCCTCTCCAGAGATCACCTCCGTTGTGCTTAAGCTTACGGTACGGCTACCTATATTGTTGAGTCACGAAAGCCACTCCCCATCGGCAACTTCCGTGGCTCACGGGGGTGAGCTGAATATATTGCTTTAGATTTTGAGGATACTGTAAATTCCTCAGCAGTGCTGGCAATACGGCTCGGTTACTGTACATCTAGCTGTAATGCTACTGAATATGTACATTTCAAAGAAAGACTTACACTGAAGAGCCAAAGAATCTGGCACACCTGCCCAATATCATGTAGGGCCCTGGGACCACGCAGAACTGCTGCAGCACGACGTGGCATGGACTCGACTAATGTCAGAACTAGTACTGGAGGGAATTGACACCATCAATCCTGCAGGGCTGTCCAAAAATCCGTATGAGTACGAGGGCGTACAGATCTCTTCTCAACAACACGTTGCAAGGCATCCCAGATATGCTTAATAATGTTCAGTCTGGGGAGTCCGGTGGCCAGCCGAAGTGTTTAAACTCAGAAAAGTGTTCCTGGAGCCACTATGTAGCTATTCTGGAGGTGTGGGATGTTACATTGTCCTGCTGGAATCACCCAAGTCCGTCGGAATGCACGATGGACATGAATGGACGCAGGTGATCAAACAGAATGCTTACGTACGTGTCACCTGTCAGAGTCGCATTTAGACGTATCAGGGGACGCATATCACTCTAACTGCACACGCCGCACACAATTACAGAGCCTCCGCCACCTTGAACAGTCTCCTTCTGATATGCAGTGTTCATGGATTCATGATGTTGTCTCTATATCTGTGCACATCCATCCAGTTTGAAACGAGACTCGTGCGACTCGTGCGACGAGGCTACGTGTTTCCAGTCATCAACAGTCCAGCGTCTGTGTCGACGGGCCCAGGCGAGGCGTGAAGCTTTGTGTCCTGCAGTCATCAAGGGTACACGAGTGGGCCTTCGGCCCAGCATTGAAATCTGCCGCAATTTGTGGAGGGATTGCACTTCTATGACGTTGAACGAATCTCTTCATCGTCGTTGGTCCCGTTCTTGGAGGATCTTTTTCCGGCCCCAGCGACATCGGAGATTTGATGTTTTACCGGATTCCTGATATTCGCGGTAAACTCTTGAAATGTTCGTACGGGAAAATCCCCACTTCATCGCTACCTCGGAGATGCTGGGTTCCATGGTTCGTGAACCGACTACAACAGCACTTTCATAGTCAATTAAATCTTGATAACCTGCCATTGTAGCAGCAGTAACCGATCTAACAACTGCGCCAGACACTTGTTGTCTTATATACGTATTCTGCCTATTTACATATCTCTACATTTGAATACGCATGCCTATACCAATTTCTGTGGCGCTTTAGTGTATTACGTGTTACAGGACAGTTTCTCATCATTGTACATTCTTCATCAATTGGCTTCGATATATAACACTCCTACGTGAAAGACGCAGAGGTAAAGCTTTAGCTATCTAGTCGGAAAGGGTTTTCTTCTTTCGCACCTTATGACCCTTTCCATGCGGTGTGTGACAGTTGTTTCTTAATGTTTGTCTGTTGACAGCAGGCGGCCTTATGAACTGTCCGTATGGTGCAGTGTCACATTGTTGAATGGAGAGGGTGAACAATGGTGCTGCCACGTACTCCTCTACTCTCGAACAGCACAAAGGGGTCACAGGGCTTAACATTTCCATCCGATGGATGCATCACCGCCTACGGTGTCACATGTCACCGTTTGTTGAGACAATGTGGAGAGGTCGGTATTTGATCCAGCCACAATGTCTGACGGCTCGGAATGTGAAACTACCACCTATCGCCTCCTTGACAGCCAGGTAACTGTAAATTTCTTCCACCACCAGGATTCTAAACGGCTAAATCCGATTCGCGCGCCGCCGGACAGAAATGGGTTAGCGGCTTCGGCTACAGAGAGGGCTACCTAATGCAGCGCAGTAACCCCTTCCGCCATCGTGGGGACGGAGTCTCTTCGTGGAATGGATTCCACCGGGCACCTAGTGGGCAGGGTAGCTAACAGTGATCGCTCAACAGCCGCTCACTATACGCCTCGTCTCTACCTGCTTCTGACACGCACTAAATACACTAACTGTACGTCGTGAACGATTCGATTTTAATTCGAAATGTCCGTGATTCTCTTTTGCTTAATGAAATAGATAAGGCTCTTTTACCGCTATTACATACAGAAGGATACAGAACATTGCATTTATATGAGGTATCAGCAAAACTATTACTCTGTATGATTTTAAATCACATGGCATAAAAACAATCTCCACTGCGTAAGAACATGCACTGTTTGGAACTAACAAACTACCACTGTAAATTTTGTTCACCTATAAAGAAGAGACAGTGACCTTATGTACGATAACCAATGTGCAAACCACTCTGTAAATTTGCAATTTGTTCACTTCGGTAATGTAATTTAAATCCACATACATTTACAATCCATTTTGATGTTAATGCAAAAATAGCTTGATAATGAACAGAAAATTTGGAAATCAGATTGGAAGACTTTGATTATGGTACCTCATATTAACATATACCTCACTGCACACATTAATTATGGTTATTCAGGACCACGTAAGCTTTTATCATTAAATCTATCTCGCGTTACTTCGTTACTGATATTTCCCTTGTATTGAGAAACACAGACACTGTTACAACGCCAGTACAACGATACACCAAAGTAAATAACACAAACTTGTACACATGCCAGTGCAGTTATATACCACAACTGAACAGCAAAATACAGCAACATTAAATTAAATATGCTACTCAAAGTTTACCAAATGAAATCACACATTGCAGTTGTGTGTGCTATTCTGATCTTCAATTGGAAATTTAGTCTCTCCTTAATTTTATGTTACAAGATCGATACGTTATGACTCAGGTGGGAGATAGTGATAACAGTATAGTGATTCCAGAGCAATGAAGCGTTACACAATTCAATTTTCGAACTATATTAATAAAGTGAACATTAGCGCAGACCCACGTTGTAATAAATTTCTGCTGAAAGCATGTACATTGAGTTGACGTGATGAAGACGAGCTGAGGGCAGTTGCGACCCGGCGAGAGTGCTGTCCTTCCATACTGTACACAATGATCACACGTGATAAGTCTCTGCCTATACTTGTCAGTGCCCAACTGTTGCTAATGAATCCTGTGTGTCAGTTTTATCACAGTTATGAACGTAGACGATCCGTTGGTGGTCTTACATGTAAATCTTCATTACACTGCGGCATCTGAGGCTCTGTCTTCTACATGGGCTCGGTCAGACAGCTCAACGCGTAGCATTCCGTTGCTTCTTCCGCGCTCTCAGCTAATCCCCCTAACGAGCGTGCCACCTCTGACTAAGATTTTCCATCTCAGACGATATTCTGTCTTTGCTTTATGTAGTTATTACTTAACCTCACGCATAGAGATCAATCAGTGATCCTACAATTATGGTATTCATTAGTGTTGAAACATGCTACTGGCCATTAAAATTGCTACACCAAGAAGAAATGCAGATGATAAACGGGTATTCGTTGGACAAATATATTATACTAGAACTGACATGTGATTACATTTTCACGCAATTTGCGTAAATAGAAATCAGTACCCAGAACAACCACCTCTGGCCATAATAACGGCCTTGATACGCCTGGGCATTGAGTCAAACAGAGCTTGGATGGCGTGTACAGGTACAGCTGCCCAAGCAGCTTCAACACTGTACCACTGTTCATCAAGGGTAGTGACTGGCGTATTGTAATGAGACAGTTGCTCGGCCACCATTGACGAGACGTTTTCAGTTGGTGAGAGATCTGGAGAATGTACTGGCCAGGGCAGCAGTCGAACATTTTCTGTATCCAGAAAGGCCCGTACAGGACCTGCAACATGCGGTCGTGCTTTATCCTGCTGAAATGTAGGGTTTCACAGGGATCGAATGAAGGGTAGAGCTACGGTTCGTAACACATCTGAAATGTAAGGTCCACTGTTGAAAGTGCCGTGAGTGCGAACAAGAGGTGACAGAGACGTGTAACAAATGACACCCCAACCATCACGCTGGGTGATACGCCAGTATGGCGATGACGAATACACGCTTACAATGTGCGTTCACCTGGATGTCGCCAAACACGGATGCGACCATCATGATGCTGTAAACAGAACCTGTATTCATCCATTCGTGCACTCCGGTTCGTCGTTGAGTACACTATCGCAGGCGCTCCTGTCTGTGATGCAGCGTCAAGGGTAACCGCAGCCATGGTCTCCGAGCTGATAGTCTATGCTGCTGCAAACGTCGTCGAACTGTTCGTGCAGATGGTTGTTGTCTTGCAAACGTCCCTATCTGTTGACTCAGGGATCGAGACGTGGCTGCACGATCCGTTACGTCCATGCGGATAAGATGCCTGTTATCTCGACTGCTAGTGATACGAGGCCGTTGGGATCCAGCACGGCGTTCCGTATCACCCTCCTGAACCCACCGATTCAATATTCTGTTAACAGTCATTGGGTCTCGACCAACTCGAGCACCAATGTCGCGATACGATAAACCGCAATCGCGATAGGCTACAATCCGACCTTTATCAAAGTCGGAAACGTGATGGTACGCATTTCTCCTCCTTACCTGAGGCAAAACAACAACGTTTCATCAGGCAACACCGGTCAACTGCTGTTTGTGTATGAGAAATCGGTTGGAAAGTTTGCTCATGTCAGCACGTTGTATGTGTCGCCATGGGCGCCAACCTTGTGTGAATGCTCTGAAAAGCTAATCATTTGCATATCACAGCATCGGTTAAATTTCGCGTCTGTAGCACGTCAGCTTCGTGGTTTAGCAATTTTAATGGCCAGTAGTATACTAAAGAAAGCTCTCTGCTTGGAACGCATCTCCGTTACAGTAGTCATTTTGGAGGTTACGTATATCGACGCCGCTTTTCGGACCGTCATGAAAACTATAGGGCCTGAAGAGGGATTATTTCACGATGTTCCACGACAAATTCTGCTGTTTTTAACATATACTGTTGGAGAAAAAAAAAGTGTTGCATTGCTTATTGAACACTCCTCACAAAATATATATGGCTTGGTTCAAATGGCTCTGAGCACTATGGGACTTAACATCTATGGTCATCAGTCCCCTAGAACTTAGAACTACTTAAACCTAACTAACCTAAGGACATCACACAACACCCAGCAAATATATATGTGTGTGTGTTATTTTAGCTAACGCCGGATGTAGCTTAACACCCCCATTTTGTAGGGAGACCGCAACCGGACACAAATAGTTTTAAGTAGTTTAATTTCATTGGCATCACACGTTTCGGGCCACTATGCCCATCTTCTAATGGCTTATTACGTATCAGAATAGTCAGCAGTATAGCGTCTTTTTCTGTACTGTTTAAGAATATGTAAGTAGTTAGATTCACATTACGTGCTGTATTAATGACTTACACTGATGAGCCAAAACATTATGAGCACAGCACATCGCGATGTTGTGTACTGACTGGTGGCACGTGACGCGGTAAGAGAAGTATTTGAGCGGAGCAGAGACGAATGGAGATCATTCTAGCGTCGATAAGTGGCGCAAACGCGGAAATCCTTGGACTTCGACAAAAGCCATGTTGTTGTGACCCATTGCCTGGCAGCGGGCATCTCGAAAAGGCGAATCTGGTCTGCTGTTTGCGTGCTACTGTCGTGAGCACCTATGGAAAGTGGTAGAAGAACGCTGCAATCACGAGTAGGCGACAAGAAGTTGGACGTCCATACCTCATCACAGAACATAGGGAACGGAGACTTGCCCGCTCTCTAAAGCAGGATAGGCGGGGATCTGTGGCAGATCTGACGACAGACTACAGTGATGACGGAGGTACACGTGTTTTGGAGCACATCGTTCAGCGCACAGCATTGAACACGGTGTTCCGCAGCAGAGGACCACTACGTGTTCCCGTGTTGACCCAACAACATCGTCAGTTCTGTTTACAGTGGGCACTCGATCATCGGGATTGGACCGCGGATCAGCGGGATCGCGTCACCTGGTCGCATGAAACGCATTTACTACCAAACAAGGTCTATGGTCGTGTCCAGGTAAGCCGTCAAGGCTGCTCAAAGGATGCAGCGCGCCGCGGACGCAGGCCGGCGGGAGCAGTATTACCTTATGGGGGGCATTCACCTGGGCTTCCTTGGGACCTGCGGTAATAGTCGACGGCACCACGACAGCTACGGACTATGTGAACATTATTAGGCACCTCCTGTAACCCCTTATGCTTGATGTCTTCCTCAATAGCTATGGCATCTTCCAGCAGGATAACTGTCCGTGTCATAAGTCCAGAATGGTGCTGCAGTGGTTTGAGGAGCATGATAGTGAATCCACGTTGAAGTCTTTGTTATCAAATTCGGCTTATCTGGAGCCGATGAAACCCAAATGGGACGCCATGGGGCGCCAGCTCCGCTCCCGCAAACCAACCATATGTCGGTTACGGTAAGTGTGTGACCTTGCCTAAGTACCTGGTGCCACAAACCTCTGGAAACCTATCAAGCACTTGTCGAACCCATGGCACGCAGAATCACTGCTGAATTGCGTTACAGAGGTCGACCAACACGCTTTGAAGTAGGTGGTTCATCAGTGTTCCAAGAAGCTACTCCAGGCGGGTGTGCGCAACAGGAAATAATAAACGCTAAAATAAAGATTTAGCCCTGCGTGATTACCCCCTGAAGTAGATTAGGATCTCTTAATGCTATAAATTACAATCTGTACATAAATGAATGATGAAGGCAACTAATCCTACTAAATGATAAACGTTTTTCCTGCTTATATGTTTATTGTAGATTGAAAAACACCTTTATATTATAAAGTGTACTTTTCCTAAGTAAAATTTCTAATTAATTGCCCACTCTGCCCCTTATTACGCCTGCGCGATCTAATATCAGTAACGCAAAATCACTGACATCATCTACGTACCAAACACTAGAAGACACTAATTTCAAAGACGATCTGCGGTGGTGTCGAAGCTCAGTGGAAATACACAAACGTGATCACAGCTGTTTAGCTATATAGCCCTAATAAGCCCAAGCAATTTGCGATATCACCGTATGTACTGCGTCTGGTGCGTCAGCCTCCTGGTTCTCGTACACGTCTGCGTCGATGGAAGAACTCCAGCCACAAAATAAAAGCTCTTTCAAACACTAGGACGGCAGAAGGCGGCAGGATTCAAACCTGCGACCATAGCGGTCGCGCTGTTCCGGGCTGACTCGCCTAGAACCGCTCGGCCACACCGGCCAGCCTCTGACTAATATACTCTAATACCGTCTTCTCCTCTGTGTATTCTACAGACGAGAAACGGGAACTCCCAGCCACAAGGACGGAGTTCAGATAACGTCTCAACGTAAGTATAGGCAGAGGAAGTGCTTTCAATTACTGAACGCTGCGTACTCAACGACGACTTCCGACTCGGAGGTGAAGTCCAGAATCGTATAGGTTCGCAACAGTACATTGCCTAACTGTTCTAACTATAAACTCTCCTGAGAGCAAAGACAGCAAGTCCGTCTGTACCAACAAACCCGATATCGAGCGATCGTTACACACGGGCCCTCACAACGGAAGACCCAAGACACTCCAGCGCTGGCTTCCCAGCAAGGCTTGGCACCCCACCATCGTAATTCCGAAAACGAATCATACTCCCAAAACCACGGAATATTCTCGCTCTCTACAGATTCTTCCGAAAGCCGACCAACCATATTTTAGTCTTTTGTCGTCCAGCGCGGAAAGTTTGCGAGGAAAAACCTATACTCGTACAATGGTACGCTTCTAATTAAAAATCCTTGGAAATAACTCAGCCTGCGTGGTTTCCAAGGTGCCGCTTCTTCGTTCCTCTCACCTGCGTCCGAGATTTTCAGCTTTCGGAAGTATTATCCGGTTATCCTTCCGGCCCCTACTACAATAGCGGCCGGCCGTCATCCTATTGGTCTCCAGAGCTCAGGTGCCACGATGTCCGTCTAGCTACTTCCTATGTTTAAGCAGGACCAACACCTGTACGGGCCTTCCACTGGCGTTCCAACCTCTAATAGTATGGGCATTGATTCATTACACCGTTTTTATAATAAAGACACTCCGTCACCTTTCATGCAATAAGCGTTAACAATTATTTACAAGAGGTACGTGACAATGTCAGTCTCCTTTATGTATTCGTATATACGATGTACAACCTATCACATGATACCTAATTGTGTTTGTAGATTACGGCAAAGTATGTGGATGAGTTCTTGTAAGATGTGAAATTATAGCCACCTTACAGTGTATATAAGGGGAAATGAAATGAAAACTAGACATGTGAAAATAGGTTAGTGAGCAATTTATTTAGTACTTGATCCACCAAAAATTGTAAGACTATTTGTTGAAAAAAATCAGCAACTGGCTGCTCATTTTTTCAACAAAAATATAAAAATCGCATAGGGAGAGATCGAGGCTTGTGGAGGATGCATAAGGACTTCCCAGCGAAACTTCTGCAGCGTAGTCGAAACAGTCTTGGCCAACATATAGCCGGGAATTTCTTTTTATTTTTTATTTTTTAGAGATTGTTGCTACTACTCTGCAGAAGTTTCGCTACGAAGCCCTTAAGGATCTAGTAAGATCCGATCTCTCCCCATATTTTTGGATACCTGAAGAAAGACATTCGTGGCCTTCGATTTGGTTAGGGCGAATAGTCGCACTCCTGGGAGCATTATTGGTCCAAGACGAACCGCAACCATGCAGGCACCGACCGGATTGTCTCACAGTGTGGTAAATGTATTATGAGTTATTGTGATTACTTTTCAAGTAGCAAACAGTTCACTTATTTTTTTCTAGATCTGCTTCATTTTCCCTGGCTGCTCTGTGTAGAAGAAAAGTTCTTACAACAATATGTCCGCAAACCAATATCTGTTGAAGTATGGACAACCGAAAATCCGCAGTTTACAGCTTGCGTATTACTTACAGATGAGGCAGGGTTCACAAGTGATGGCACAGTAAATTGCCACATCACGCACTTGCAGGAAGTTGCAAATACGCCAAAATTAGGTTCAAATGGTTCAAATGGCTCTGAGCACTATGGGACTCAACTGCTGAGGTCATTAGTCCCCTAGAACTTAGAACTAGTTAAACCTAACTAACCTAAGGACATCACAAACATCCATGCTCGAGGCAGGATTCGAACCTGCGACCGTAGCAGTCTTGCGGTTCCAGACTGCAGCGCCTTTAACCGCACGGCCACTTCGGCCGGCCCAAAATTAGGTATCAGGGTCAGTTCAGTATCGACGTTTGGGCAGGAATTGTAGGTGACAGACTCACAGGGCTATACACTTTAAAAGAGATGCTTTGTACAACAGGTTTCTGCGAGATGAATTACCAGCGCCATTGGAGAAGGTTATCACTGCAGAAACACGACGATTGTGATTTGTGCACCATGGAGCACCTCCCCATTCTCTACCTCACCTCACGGGCGGTGGATTGTTCGAGAACGTCCGGTAGCATAGCCTCTTCGTTCACCGAACCTCAATCCATTGGATCCCTGGCTATGCGAATATTTAAAGGCACTGGTGTATGCCAGACCCATCGACAATATGCAGACGTTGCAGGAGGGTGAGGCTAGTGCATGTGACGTAATCCGAATGGAACCAGGAGTATCTGAAAGAGGGCGTGATTCGCTGCGGAGAAAGGCTGAGGGAAGTGTCAGGATGCGTGGTAATCGCACGAAATGCTGCCTATAACGCGTACTTCCTGGTTAATTTTTAGTCAGATTCTATCTTAACGACAACTTCTCCACTCGTTGTGCGCATAATATTTCCTGCCTTAGGCGGTACTGAACAGCTTTAATAAACGTTAGGAACTGCACCATGCATTATACAGGTGTTCCTGTTTTCATTTTGACTGGGTCGTTGCGAGCGTGTTCGTAGTTTACATCGTGATATGGCAAGTTATACATTTACAGATGTTGAACAACTGTTGCACTTGTGGAATGTACAGTTAAAGTCTTAATGGCCAGAGGATGGTCAAAGTGTGAAGGAAATCATTTGCCAAAATAAAAGTAAGGATAGGTGCGTATTACGTGGTGCAGCTCCTAACATCCAATATTTCGTTTGCTTTATTTATCTCCTTTTTAGCCTTATTTATTATTCCTCGCTCGTTTTCCTCCTCTTTCTTTTTCAGTTCGTCCGTCTCTACATCTTTATGTCTTCCTATTCCTTATTGTTGCTGTCTTCTGTCTGAAGTCTGTTAATATGCTATGCAATCGCAAGTCCTTAATTGAATCGGTTATTATGAAAAGGTCATAAGTCCATAGAACATGATTTTGAGATATTCAAACAAAACTGTTTTATTCTTCAATAGTAGAAGATATGAAGTACTTGGACTTTTATAGTCTGGTGTACCTGGAAACCATTAAATCTACATCTTCAAATCATCAATTTTTATTTTCACATTATTCACATTAATTTTTTTTATCATGGACTCATGACCTTTTTGAACCAAATTAAAATAAATAATAGTACAACTATAGAATTTTGAGAATTTGTTAATAAATACAAATAACAAATAGTATTTTAACATAATCACCAGTACAGATAAGCATTGTTGCAGCATTTTCTGTAGGCTTCATACATTTTCATCTTCTTCAGCTGTTGTAGGCCAAGTGAATAAATCTATATAAAAGTTTTTGTGCTCCCCTGGGATGTACTGTTCCAGTTTTTTTAATATAGTTTATCTTAACTTTGTTTATAGGACATTTCACTCCATGTGCTAAGGTTGTTGGGAGTCTGATATTTGCTAGGGGGTTTAAAAGTCTGAAAGAGTTTTGAGTCAGTCCAGCAATGAATGATCAGGATACTGATACCCCAGAGTTGTGGCTGTCATACTCAAACATATTGCACTGTGAAACAACTGTGGAACACTGACGTTGACTTTCATTGAACTGCCTTCTCCCATTGTTTTTAAACTCTGGGAATTGCATTTAAAAAAATCTGGCCACCAGTTCTTATAGTTCTTAACACTGTTGTTATCCTCAAGGTAGTTAACAATGAATGAGTTCTATTTCTTGGCAGAATGAAGAATAAGTTCAGTATATTCTTTCACAGTATAAACTCTATCAGTTAATCTTAACTTTCGTATCATACCCCAAACACCCTATCACAAGGTGGGAAAGAGTGCCTCCGGATAGGAAAGCACTGAAAAATTGTTTCAAACATACCAGTTGCAGGAATGTCTTGTCCTTTGTAGCTAATGTACGCTTCTCCTTGTAATCTAGCCTTCTTTATTATGATGTGTTTATATTTGTCATAATGCCGTATGCCTCTCGTCTTGTTATGGCTGTTACCTTCTTCATTTGAGTCCATGCTCTCTTTTCTGATTAAGTTGCCACTACTAATGAAAGATTAGACAGCAATCACACAAGACTTGTCTTACAATGTGGTGCCAACAATAGATCATGAAATCGGAACTGGTAAAATTTGATTGTTGTTAATGTAGGTACATGAACCGTAGGCTACTTCCGGTGCTTTAAAAATATTACGTGATGCTAAGGCGAAGATGTAGTACGAAAACGTCACGAGTCCTGGACTCAAGAGATATTCATACAAACTAAAAATTTTGGTAACGATTTTCTTGGCTTTAAAGGCAGAAACTCATGACGTTATCAACACAGATACATGCGCCTACAGATGGAGAATGCAAAGGTGCTGAATTCTGAATTTGTGAAGAATTGGACTCATAACCTTTTCATAATAACTGATTCAGTTCAACATGAGCTTTTGCATCATCTCTGAAGCATTCCACTATATAATAAGGATTCTACAGCACACCCATAGAATACGCTTATCAGTCATTATTCGAGTTCTTTTTCGCTGTACGTTAGTTTCTTGTTTTTTCGGTTTCTTTTAGATGGAGCTTGTATTTTATTTTTTCATTTCTGCAGTATCTTCATGTTATCGTTAAGTGTATCTTGAAAATAGCTCTTCACTTCTGGTATATGACAGTCGTCGGAAAACTCATTAGTCAGCAGAGTCAAACATCAACAGAACAACAATTGAAATTTCTTTTGAGAGCCAAAGTTTTCTAAACTTAAACTATATGGATAGGTACATCTTTGTCAACTTAATTAGGGTATTAATTATGGTATTCATAAGCTGACCTTTGCTAAGAACATCCTAGTCTGATCGGAGTACGTTCTTTAAGACTGACCCCATCCAGTTCTCCCATCCACACTCTTCCTGAATACTTGTTTCGTCTTTCTCCTTTAGTTCAACCTCTCTATCTCAACAAAGATAATAATTATTGATAAAATTAAATCGTAAGATTTCAATAAAGTTAAATTCCGACAATGGCTAAAACACTGATGTTAACAACGGCCTTGCATCTCGTGGGAAAGTTTGTGTAAGTCAGGTTTGTATAATGCTGTTTTTTATTTTAGGAACGATTCCACGTTCTCATCGGTAACATGACTTCTCACTTTACTCTTGACCAGGCTAATGCTTGAAATCGATTGATCTCATGAATATGCAGGACCGAATAAGGTTCAAAAATGGCTCTGAGCACTATGGGACTTAACATCTATGGTCATCAGTCCCCTAGAACTTAGAACTACTTAAACCTAACTAACCTAAAGACATCACACACATCCATGCCCGAGGCAGGATTCGAACCTGCGACCGTAGCAGTCGCGCGGCTCCGGACTGTGCGCCTAGAACCGCTAGACCACCGCGGCCCGCACCGAATAAGGAAATAACAGCTGATTATACAAGACGGGAATACTATATCAGGTGTTGAAAAATCAATACGAGGGTTGAATGAAAAGTAATGTCTCCACCTTCCTTAATTCGGTTTGGATGGGAATGTTGTCTCAGACGAAGCTGAGTAGCACTGTGGTGTAGTAGTTATGATACTGAACTATAGTCTGCTTTCGGCTGCGGTGGGGCGAGGACGTCCGCTGCGCCTCGCCGTGCGCGACCGTGAGCGCTTGCTTGTGTTTACCTTCTCGCGGCGCGAGTTGTATTTGTTCCAAGTTCAGTCCGATTATGGCACACACATGGCGCCACGATACGATCAAAATTACTTTCCAACCAGATCACGCGCGTCCTCGAGCCTATGAAATAGAACAGTTCATACGCGACGATCTACATTTAGATCCGGCGACTGTCGTCGGAATACATTTTTCTATAACGGCGAGCGTGGTTTATGTTAAAATGACCAGTGCAGAGGTCTGCGCGACAGTTGTTTCTAAATACTCGAACTCTCTCCGATTCAAACATTCTGACGGGCATATCGGTGCAGTGACGGTGGATCATGCTGGCATGGGCCTAAGGACTGTAAGAGTTTTTGAGCTCCCCTTCGAGGTCCCAGAGGAAGTTGTCAAGGACGCCTTCCGACCATATGGCAATGTTATCAGCCACGTTGCAGAAAAGTGGCAAACTTTCTCGACGTATAAGGTCTACAATGGTGTGCGCCAAATTAAACTTGAGCTCAAGAAACATGTGCCGTCCTATTTGAACATCGGTGGCTGTCGTGCAATAATCATGTACGACGGTCAACCGCGTACCTGTTCCGGATGTGGGCAGGAAGGCCATGTTCGATCGAGCTGCTTAAAACGTAGAATTACGCAGATACCAGTGGGAGACTCCGTTTCCCCGACGGGGACGACAATCCTGCCCCTCACGTACGCTCAGACGACGATGCGCACCATAGTTGAGAACGAAACGGGCGATCAGCCACATCCATCGACGCCAGAAGTACCACGGGAGGAAGAGGAAGGACCCTCGGTGCCAACCCATATGTTGCCCCCTCCACAGCAACAACAGCAGCAACAGTCCCACGGACTCCAGACGCAACATAACATTCAGAGCGCGATGGACGTGGACGCGAACATTGTCCCGACCGCGGCTTTCCTAGCGGAAGGTGATACGACGCTGGATTGCCTCCCACATTCGGATATGGATGTCCACGTTCGAAAGCAACGTTCGCCCCGACGACGCAAGCGACGTCGGCGGACCCCTTCTGACGATTGCCTTCTACACACGGCCGGTCAAGAAGGTGACATCTCATCAGACAGCATGGATGCTGCGCCTGCTGAGGATCTAAGTGGTGTAGACGGTTCACTTGCCCATACTACGAGTGCCCAGTTACTTCTTGCACCACAAACGCGGCAGGTCGCGTCGATGGATGGCGATCCGTCTACCTCTACCAAAGACGACGTACGTGAGAGAGATTTAGGTGCCGATCAGCCACACAGCATCGTGTTGCACCCACTGTGGTCGGACGATGTTGAGGAACTTCCTGAAGAGGGCACGGGTGACAGGGGAGGGGGCGGCATTGGGGATGCCACCACTAGCGTGAACGACTCATAATTTGTAACGGGTTTGGTGGGTCTGGCATCTCTTGCGGTTAGCTTTTATTGCCATGGCGTCTACCCTAGGTGAAGAGGCTAGGCAGCACACCTTTCGCCTTGCCACAATCAATATCAACGCGATAAGGGCACCACACAAACTGACAATGCTACAACGCATGCTTGATGCGGCGGACATCGACGTGGCCCTCTTACAGGAAGTATGTGTCGCTAGTTTCCCTGACTTCTACGGATATACCGCCCACATCTCCCACGCCTCTTCTACCGATTGTGGTGTGGCTGTTCTGTTACGGGACGGTTTGGCGGCTACGGACGTACTGTACTTACCGAGTGCAAGAGCCATGGCAGTAACTGTCAACGGTGTACGACTCATCAATGTATATGCCCCTTCAGGATCAGGGAGACGGAGAGATCGGGCCCGCTTTTTTTCGGAAGATATTACGCGTCTATTTATGGGCCACATAGACGATATGGTGATCGGAGGAGATTTTAACTGTACATTATCTCCACCTGATCAGCAGCCACATCACGTCCCGTGTGCGGAATTGGAAATGCTAGTGCGTGACCTCCACCTGATTGACACGTGGCGCCACATCCATGGCCCAGCTCCTGGTTACACCCATTATACAAGCCATTCATCAAGTCGGTTGGACAGGATTTACGTCACAAGCACCCTTTCGACGGCGACGAGAGGAGCAGAGCTCTGGCCCACTGCATTCACCGACCACACAGCCTATATTTGCACCATTGCCCTCCAACCTGCACGTGTGTGGCGCAGTAGGCCCCCCTGGAAACTGAACGTCGCCCATCTGGACGAGCCGGCATGTAAAGGTGCTGTCGAAGAGTCGTGGACCGCGTCCTTACGGCGTCGTGGTCGGTACCGATCGACCCTCAGTTGGTGGATTGAATGTGCGAAGCCTGCTCTTAGACGCACCTTCATGGCTTACGGCCGGGAAGCAGCGGCATGGAGGAGGAGCACGGAAAACTTTTATTACACCGTCCTACGGGAATGTCTTGCTATGGAGCCCTCACCTGACAGGCAGATCATAGTCAATCGCGCGAAAGCGCAGCTCGTCTCCTTAGCACGCCATCATTTACAAGGTGCTGTTATACGGTCGCGTGCTCCAGACATGATACAATCAGAAAGGCCATCTATGCACCACGTGCTCATAGAACGCAGGAGGCGCCGCAGGGCACTGGTAACCGACATGATAACCGACGACGGTCGACATGTGGTAGAACAAGCAGATATAGCAGAAGCCTTCTATGGGCATAACGCTCAACTTTATTCAGCAGTGCTCCCTGATATGGCGACGGTAGACACCGTTTCAGCACATGTCCACGGTACAGTTCCACCAGACATGGTACCGAATTTACTGGGAGAAGTGACAGAAGAGGAAGTGCTCGACGCCATTGGTAAAGGTGCTCCCCATAAATCACCAGGAATCGATGGGTTACCATTAGAGTTCTATCGAGCCTTTACACAACTGTTGCTACCGTGTTTGATTGAAATTTGCCAGGAATTGATGTCCCCGGATATAACATTGCCTGCACCATTCTTGGAAGGTCTGATTGTCCCCATCCATAAGCCGAAGGGACGGAATCATGTCCGCGACTATCGTCCCTTAACGTTATTGAACAGCGACTTCAAGATCTTTTCGAGGCTGCTATCAGAACGTATTCGCGGCACACTATTGCACGTCTTGTCCGGCGATCAGACGTCCTTGGGGGGACCCAACAACATCAGAACTGCGTTATGTCGTTACCGAGATCTCATCTCCCTTGCACGGGTGAGACGTTTGCCGGCAGCCCTCGCGTCTATCGACTTTAGCCAGGCTTTTGACCGTGTGGGCCACACTTTCCTCACGGCCGTTCTACGGCGCATGGAATACCCCGACCCCTTTATCACAGTGTTGACACGCCTACTACATGGTGCAACTTCTCGAGTTCTTGTCAATGGAAGACTGACGGCACCCATGCCGATCCGCCGATCAGTACGACAGGGACGTCCATTATCAACGTTGTTATTTGCGTTGGCCTTAGAACCCTTGTTGTGTGGTCTCCGAGACAGGCTCACTGGGATACAGTCCGGCGACTCCATCTCTCGCTGCACCGCTTATGCGGATGATTTGATGATCGTCATACGAGGAGCTGACGATATGGCCGCGGCTTTGGACTGGATTGCAACCTATGGTACAGCTTCTGGTAGCCAAATCAAAGTTGACAAGTCCGTCGCCTTGAGCATCGGGATTGGGCTACCGCAGGAACACATTGCCCCCTTACGCTTCAGTGATACTGTACGCTGCTTGGGCTTAGATTTCATGAACGACATGCGACGCGCGACGACGCTCAATTATCGACGCCTTCTTAACCAAATTAGGGCCGGAATTGCAAATCAGCGCTTGCGATCCCTCAACATCGTTCAGCGGGCGTATTATGCCAATGTATACCTTGCGTCCCGCATACCGCATGTCGCCCAAACGCTACCCATTCCGAAGCCCTTGGCTCGTAGCATTATGGCAGCGCTGGGATACTTCGTCACCACTGGTATGTTACTGAAGATCAGATACGTATCTCTTACCCTCCCCAAGGAAAAAGGTGGTCTCGGCCTAGTTAACGTCCATGATAGGGCCATTGCCCTCTATGTTAGCTCACATTTAAGTCTGCTGCGCCGTTGTCCTACGAGCCTCACGAGTCTGCTTCTGACGGCGCTACGACCTGCTTCACTAAGAGCGCCGGTGCCACTACAGGACATCCCAGCGCCCCTCTTTTATATAGGACGTTTCTATTTAGAACAAAGTTATTGCAGTGTCGCGCTCACGACACCACAAATGGCCACAACTCGACGCCTATATCATGACATGCTGCAACGCCGCCCCCTAAATGTGGTCGAACTAAAATATCCTGACGTACGGTGGCGCGTGGTGTGGAAGACTGTACACGATGCCATGCTTGATTCCGATGTTGTTTCTCAATGGTACGTCGTCGTGAATGGGAAGCTCGTTACGCAAGAACGTCTCTACAATATCCACATGACAGAATCTCCCAATTGTGTGGGTTGTAATACAGTAGATTCTGACGAGCACCGCCTCAGCTGTGGAGAGGCGGAACCGGTTTGGCACCTAGTGCGGCAGATGCTGGCTTATCTCTTGCAAGTTAGGCCGGAGCATATATCTGCACGCACGTTATTGTTTCCGGATGAGACATTTTACCCCAAGACTCGAACCAACTCTGTCACCTGGATACGTGGACATGCCGTCCATTACCTCTGTCGTGACGGACACAAGGATTTCCTTGACTTCTGGCTCTATTTGCAAGAAAGACATCATGCTAATTCCGGGCATACGAGATATCGACAGTGCTTCGCAAACTACCTATGGAGTGCCTTTCACAGCCCGCCGTGTAGCTGGAATGTTCCAGGCAGTGGGAGATGAGGTCAGAACGAACTGCAAACGACCATATATTGAACAATCTTATCAGTGGGCGCAGTCGCTGGGAAGCCTCACTACGACGTGGTAGCTTTCTTTTCATGCTATTTATGTCTCATATCTTCGATGGCGTCTTAATTCTGTTTTAGTTTTCCAGGCTTGGTTCACTGTGACTGTTCGCATATTGAAAAAAAAAAAAAAAAAAAAAACGTGGGCAGGAGACCTGCTTTCAAATCCAAGAACAAAATAAGAACAAAATGAACAACACATAAAATTTAATAAAGTATTATACCCTTTCCTTTCTTCTTTTATTTTATTTTTTTATACAAAGTTCAGAGGCATATTTAATTTTTGTTCGTTTGCGGAACCTGAAGTGGCGGCGAACGGCCGTCCTAGTTAGCTTCAGGATGAAAGTGGCGGTGGCACTAGCTTTGTTTTTGTTTTTAGGCTAGATAGGTTTTTGGGGGTAGTATGGGTGATAGGGGCCAACGCCTGAAGTGGAAGAGGTTTAAATCTTACAAATTAATGTTTTTCTAACCATTTAAAAAAAAAAAAAAAATAACTATTGCATGGAGGGTCGTCAGTTCAAAACTTACCTGGACTGCACAATTTTAATTTCTATATTCGGTTCGAGTACATTCTAGAAGTATCCACAAATGTCAAGAATCATTGACCTGGAATATTCTGTAGAAGTGTATATACTGTGTGTGTTCTGGCTGGAGGCAGTTCGCTCCGCGCTCTTGTATGTGCAAGTGCTGAATAAACATTCGTTAAATGAAGTTAGTGTTCGTCATTCATCTACTTACACCTTCTTCTATCTGACAATATTTTAATAAGTGAAACGCAGAAATAATCCTTAGAATGTGATCTTTAATAACCAATATTCACTTTTCCACATTATCACCAACCAAATGGATACACTACTGCCAACGATGAACAAGTTTTATGAAGCTGTCACGGGAGAAGTCGATACTGTGTTTCCGCAACCACAGTCTCACAGTTCTCTCAACGTCTTCATCAGAAGCATAATGATGTCTCCTCAGAGCGTCTTTCAATATCGGGGACAGATGGAAGTCAGACGGTGCAAGATCTCGTAACGTGAGAAGAGATCCTGGCAAATTTCAACTCTGTGTGCTTTCATTTCAGGAGTCAGCATCCGGGGTACCCATCGTGCACAGATCTTCCGACAGTGAAACAATCTCCTTTGGAGTGACACCTTCTTCTGTCAAGAATTCAGTGATCGCATGTTGCTCAAATCGCATTGACCGACCGTCTGCGCACGGTTCCGTACTTCACACTGTAACAACACAACCGTTCAATGCTAAGGCTTACCGCCAAGTAGAGCTGTAGAGAAGAGGCTACGGAACAAGCCAGTACCTGCGGGGTACCAATGCTGCCAACTGTTGAAGAGTTACGTAGGTAGTAATATTACTTTTCAGCCAACGCTCGTACTTTTTTATTCTCCAGGTCTGTCAACGCTGACCATATATACCGTGTAATAAGTCAACATTTGTTTTTCCCCAGTGTTTCCATGTGAGCACAAAGACCTTAAAGGATCAGGTTTCACAATTCTTTTTTTTTTTTAATATATATCGAGCAGTTGCATTTCGAAGTTGCACATGCCATTACTAAAGGGAGAAAAATTAAATTCCGTTACAGTAGAATTAAGGTTGTCTTAAACAAAAGCTAATGCTACTTTGCTGTTTCTGAATTCCAGAAACATACTGAGAAAAGCTTCCCTCATATTTAAAGTGTTATTTAGAAACAACAAATGTGGACATCAGAATTATTTTCTTTTCGATGTTTCAACAGGCTTCGAAAGTGAATCGAAGTTTCTCTTTCAAAATCTTGAACAGAAAGAGATGACATATTTTCGAATGAAATAACTTTTCCCAGCATCGAAAATGTTTACAATTACACTGATTTAAGTGAGACTTAACGTCTATCATGAAATGAAATTCTTGGATCCTTTGATGGTTTCTTAGTTCTGATACTGAACACATTTCTCAGTGAGAAAGCAGGTGACAGTATAAATTTTTTAGACCTTACCATTAGAATAAAGAATAACAGATATCAGTTTGAAATTTATTGGAAGCCTACCACAACACATACTACCATCCATGGCTCCCAGCACTTTGATACGATCAATAGGGATATCCAACTACCACTCTCTGAAGACAAATGTGATAAAAAAATTGAAATAATAAAGCAAACAGCTATTGCAAATGGTTATAACAGCTCCATGGTAGACTCCCTAAAGCACTCAATCCTGGCAAAGCAATCACATCACAAAAACAAAAGGAGAACAACAACTTCCGTACAATCCCCTTTCTAGGTAATATTTTATATATGATTGCCAATTTCTTCAAACGAAAGGGCATAAACATATAGACAACAAGATTGGACAGTAGATACCTCACAACATCAACACACAAAACCAATTTAATCACACAGGTGTACACAAAATTTGAATGTTTGGACTGTGACTGCTTCTGCATAGGTCATTTGAGATTAGATTCAAGGAACATATGGCAGCACTAAAAATATGCCTGACATATGCTATAGCCACCCATCTGCATGAAACGAAACACCATGTTAACACTACATCCGACCTAAAGTCAAAAAACTGGACAGCCCTGAAACACTCCAAATACACACAACACCAAAAGTAACAACCTGAACCCATCTTAAATGACAATGTTTACAATAGTATCGCCTTTGTTTTCAGCAAGTCCCTACTTTATTAAATTGGCAATGCACACACACACACACACACACACACACACACACACACACACATCTTAATATTTAGTTACGAGTATGTTACCACGACATGCTCCAAATGTACAAGGGATTGACATCATTTGCAAAACCGCCGTAACACCAACAGCTTGTACTCCCTGTCAGCTTGAAACTGTATGTACATCAATTAATGGCACAAAAAAATGGATCAAATGGCTCTGAGAACTATGGGACTTAACTTCTGAGGTCATCAGTACCCTAGGACTTAGAACTACTTAAACCTAACTAACATAAGGACACGACGCACACCCACGCCCGAGGCAGGATTCGAACCTGCGACCGTAGCGGTCCCGCGGTTCCAGACTGTAGCTCCTAGAACCGCTCGGTCACTCCGGCCGGCAACTAATGGCACAAATTGTACATCTGTCTGCATATTTTAAAGCAGTAACCAATGTATTACCCCAACCATTAGACAGCTATTACATGTAACAGATATAATCTTAAGAACCCCATGATTTGGAAAGTTTGCTCTCATCGAATCACTCCTTCCAGCCTCTCTCTGTCTCTCTCTCTTTCGCTTGCTCCCCGTCTGCCTCCAGCCTTTCATACCTCTGTGAATCTCAACCAAAATTATTACTGATGAATAATTTTACCATTGCAGCTAACATAATTATTGTACTTAAAATTTGCAATGTGTCACCTCATTGTATAAACGAGTATGAAGTTTAAGCTGCATAAACTTGACAAAATCGGATTTATGTACCACCTGAAATATTTACTCCGATGCATGTGGTGCTGAATGCACCTCAAAACAAAGATCTCCAAAACCCTTTAAAACTTATTCTGTTACAATGTTGTTATTATGTATATTCTTTATACTTTGTGATAATGTTTTCTCTTCTGCTATATGATCCTTGTACATAATAGTTCCCAGACGCCACATTTGTTTACAAAATATGACAGTATTCATGTAATGCGTTACGACAGTGAAAGTAACCTGTGACCAGTGAAGGTACTCTATTTTATTGATTCTGTTTTTACCGTTAAATATACGTTTAGTTCTTTGTAAAAAAAAAATCTCAAAACCAGGTTCTGAACTAGTGTTTTGTTTCTTCACTAGACAGTGCCATAAGTTGCTCCAAAAAATTGTAACACCACACACACACACACACACACACACACACACACACACACACACACACACACACACACACATGCACACACACACACACACACACACACACACACACGCACACACACGCATGCGCGCGCTCATGCCATGCTAACAAAATGTAAATCAAGCTGATGGTGGAGGTTTAAATCTTTGAAACGCGTCGTGGAGATAAATAAACAATGAGCGATAGCAGTAAAGTTGTCGTTTCATTTAAAGAGACATGATTTAATTGTTGTTAATGAGGAAAGGAAACGTTTCAATATGTTTCTACCCGACAACTAATTTATCTTATTATGCAGCAGAAAATCTCTCACTATGCATTTCAGCTGATAATTATTTAAAATTGCAATGATCAAGAACTTTAGCTGTCATGGAGTTAATAATGTTAATCACCAATTTCAGAACTCTGCAAGTTTCTTCTGGAATGTCTGCACACAAAGCACATTTTGATGGACGATGCAATGGTAAATAACTATCTTATAATTAATTATCTCTTTCAAAAAGCAAAAACCTGTTACTTACGCCAGTCATAGTTTGCATCCCATCTGTTGAAACGCAGACGATTTTATGGAGTGGAATATGATGTTTCTCAATACACTCAGTTGCAAAATTTGCTATATCCTCCTCAAGTGTTTGACATTTGAGTGTCTACAATACCAAAGGTCTTGTTTAAAACATGTGGATGAAATAAATCGTACAAAAACTGTAGCTCGCACTGTATCATTTATATCACAAGATTCTCCAATTGCTATTGATAATGCTGAAACCAATTTAAGATATTTCACTAGCTGGTTGGTTACATTCGATGACATTCTGACTGTTCCAACTTTTACTCTTTTAGCAGACAACGGTAACTTTTCAATTTTTTAGGAAGAGCCACACTCAGCGGGCTAAAGACTCGCATGTGGCTCATGAGCCGCGGTTTTGCCGACCACTGGTCTACGAGATGCAGTCGCTTCGATTTTTCTAAATCAAGTACTATGTCTTGCCCGTTCTGCGCATTCTAGTTTTCATAATTCACGTGCTCATCACAATTTTTTTCGCCGAAAGATGTTTCTCGACAAGACCAATTTGTCATATTAGAAGGCGACTACGCGTTCCATGTCTGAAATATTTAAAATGTCTCCTTTAAATGAGAACCTTTTACTTTTTGCTTCGGAACATCATTTACATAAAAGTCATTGCCTGCATGTCGTGCACTTGGTTCCTCTATGATTATTTATTTGCAAATAAACGGTTGGTTATGGGAATGTGCAAAGCAGTGTTGCCCAGGGAGGAATGAGATTTGTTTTTTTTTTTTTTTCCTATAATCTTACTAGATCGGCCGCTCCCTGGGCGGCTGGACTTGCTGCACGGATCGCCTTAGAGAACGACGGAACCGCTCCACTGCGGTGGGACGTGTTTCCGAGAGTTTCAGTGCTGACAGCCGACCTGCTGTTGCCTGTACAGTCGTGGCTCAATGGAACCGTTAGCTAATTGCAGGCGAGTCGATGCCGGGTGCAGATACAAGGACTGCAGGCTGTGCTACCACCGCCGACCGAGACAGCTACCTCGGCCAGCATTAAAAGAAGCAGGGGAGGCGCTCGGGGCAGGCGGCACACTGCTGCGGCAATTAAGCTATTAGTAGCGCCTATAAGCCCGCCGATGGGAGATAAGGTGCTGCAATTTGCCCGCCAGCCGCACTAGAGTCCTCATTAGCTAATTCCGTCCGACGCTGGCCGGCAGATACTGTTTGCTCCGATTGCGAACTGCCGGGCCGCCTCGCTGTAGATCCGACAGATAAGCGCCGGACACGGGCGCAGCAGCAGCAGCAGCAGCCGCGGGACCACGAGGGCTGTCACCACGGTGCCCGTGCCCTACTGTCTGCTGGACGGCGCCGCGCCGCGCGCTACAGCCGCGGGGACTTCACCGCGTGTGCGCGAGAGCAGGCAGCGGAGTTGGGCAGCCACCTGGGAGATGCGCGGAGGCGCGCCGACTCCGGTTAGAATGCCCCGTGCTGACCAGACTGAATTTGGTTTTAGGCGGTTATCCACATCCCAAAAACTGAATACTGGGTTGGTACCCACGTGCCTCCGCGAATACAAGCTACTCAAACATTAAGAAAACTTTGTTACACTTGCACAGAGAACGTACTCTAGAAGCAGACGAGTAGGGCACACTGCTGGTTGCTAATGACTCTGTGTTATAAGGTAAGGTGTCGCCACTGAATGACTGTAGCACGATACAGGTTAACTTAGACACAGTTTTTAGTTGGTTTTATGAATGGCAGGCTGCTGTACATGTGGAAAGGATGAGTGGGAAAAATAATCCTGTAACGTTCGAATACAGAATTAGTATATCGTGGCTCGACGCTGTCACATTCGTTAAATAGCTAGGCTTAACGTTGCAAAGCGATATAAAATGGAACAATCACGTCAGGTCGATAGTAGGGAACGGGAATGGTCGACTTTGTTCTATTCGGATAATTTTGGAACAGAGTAGCTCATCTACAAAGGAGACGGTGTATAGAACACTAGCGCGACCCATTCTCGAATACTGCTCCTGTGTCTGGGATCCCCACCATGTCGGATTAGGCTTTCACATATAAGTCGCATTGTCACGCGTTAACGCGTGATCGAATTTCAGAAGAAGGTGAGAATATATGTATCTTAGAAATTCTTTCCGCAGACGACGTATGCATGATGGCTAATTCTCCTGAATCTCTCCAAACATACATGAACCTGCTAAATGACTCCTGCTGAAGGTTTGCTTTAGTCATAAGCATCACCAAGACGCAAGCCCTTCGACAACCGCTTAGGGATTCCAATAGAGACGACTGCAGTATTAAGTTGGACAACAAACATTTGGAAAACGAGTCACACTTTAAATATCTAGGTAGCCGAATTGGAAGCGACAATAGCCTGACAACAGAAATTGCAGCTCGTATAACCAATGCAGCCTCAGTTTTCGGCAAACTGAATCACCGAGTATGGAAGTCACATGATAGACTACAAACTAAAATTGCGGCTTACAAAGAAATAATGTTACCAACTTTACTCTACGCCTCGAAAACCCGGTGCTGTTATAAAGCTGACATTAGGAGGATAGATACCTTTCATCTTCGCTGTCTCAGATCAATTCTCCGCATGAAATGGGAAGACCGTGTTCCAAACACGGAAATTTTGTGTCTCGTGAAACTGACTGGCATTGAAACTCTCTTAATGAAACACTAATTGAGATGGAGTGGCCATATCATACGCATGGACGACAGTAGACTTCCCAAAGCGGTGTTCTACTCAGAGCTCTCGTGTGGAACGTGGCGGCAAGGTGGCCAACACCTGCGATATAAAGACACCATCAAACGTCACCTCACAGCCTCTGGCATTCCGACCAAACGTTGGGAGGAGCTTGCATTGCACCGATCAGAGTGGCGCTCAACCGTACACAAGGGTGTGGAACAATTCGAGCATATCCGCCTAAAGAAGATGGACGATAAACGAAAGCTCCGCAAATCTCAGCCCTTTGCCTAATTACATCTATACGCGTAACTCCACTGGGAAACTGTATTGCACTTCATGCAACCGGATCTTCAAAGCAAAGCTCAGTTTTGCAAGCCACATCCGAGCCCGCCACAATACGGACTAGACTGATGGAGTCGTTGTCGCCGGACACGGCGAGGAGGACACGATGAATTGACGAAGTAGAGAAAAGGCCAGCAATTTGGAATACAGCGTCAGAATCATACAAAAATAAAATTTTGAGACAGCGAGCTTGGGAAGAATTGGCTTTAATCTTCTTTGTGAGAAATGACTCAGGAAAAAATAACGATGTAGGTAAGAAAAACTTTAATATTGTCAAGTACACTTTTGCCATATCATACGATCTGCATGTTCAAGTTTACTTTCATTAAGAAAGTAGTTCGTAAATTTAGCTCCACTGATGAAGTGGATCGTCCATTGTGGATAGCATTTATCGTTTTGAGATTTCCCTCTAAGATATCTTTGTGTTTCAATCCGTCTTTCATTCGAACGTAGTTGTGAAGCACTGTAATCGCTTTTACAATGTGTTCTGCATAATTCACTGTGACATCTAATGGGCCGTGTAGTGTTCTCCAATTTTTACACATTACACCAAAAATATAATCAACATACCTACATACAAAAGTCAGCCGATAGTTAAATATCTTTTTTTCGTACGTCAACTGCTTTTCGCCGTAAGGTCTCATTAAATTTCCATCAGCCCAAATGCTTCATCTCCTGTGATCGCGCCAGGAAGCGTGATAAAGGCGTTGGCTTCGGTATATCCAAAGATTTTTCAGTGAGTTTTTGACATAGGACGGAATCCATGAAAATTCTTGAGTCGCTCTCTTTCTCATAAGCACCAGTGTCTGCCCAGATAAAGCGATAGTCAGAATCACACAGCGCTAACAGCACTAGAGAAAAAAATGTTTATAATTAAAGTATAAGGAACCTGAATGTTCTGGATTTTGTATTCTGATACGTTTACCCTCGAGGGCTACGATGCAAAGAGGAAACTTTGCGTACTATTCAAGTCCTTGAGATATCTCAATCCATTTTCCTTCATTTGATGTTGGCGTCACAATGTGTTTTAATTTCATCCAGATAACTTTGCATACAAGACCAGTTATCCCACATATCTTCGATTTTCCAAGTTTACATGAACAGTGCAGCTCCGCCATTGAACACCAGCTTTCAAGATACCTGTAATGAATAATATAGATTACTATTTATTCTTTACAAGTGCTTTGATGCAAGAAAAATGGAAAACTTTGAAGGACAATTTCATTAGAGCGACGAAGAAAGGAAAATCTTGGTCTGATGCACGCAAGAAAGGTTACATTCACTTCAACAGACTCCTTTTTCTCACGTCTGGCGTACCAGCTAAATAAAGCCATACTAACTGGAGCGCTGACACAGATGAAATGGCTCTGAGCACTATGGGACTCAACATCTTAGGTCATATGTCCCCTAGAACTTAGAACTACCTAAACCTAACTAACCTAAGGACATCACACACACCCATGCCCGAGGCAGGATTCGAACCTGCGACTGTAGCAGTCCCGCGGTTCCGGACTGCAGCGCCAGAACCGCACTGCCACCGCGGCCGGCGACACAGATGAAGCTGAGGGAGGAGAAAGTATTAGTGCGAAGGCGCCGGTGCCACCACCTTACCAGCAGACAAAGAAATTCAACCCAGTGACAGCGATGACAAATTTAGAGAGGAGTCTACAACAGAGGCATTTTGAATTCACCGAATTAACTATGAACGAAGCTGATGTGACGGATGAAGACAGATTAGGTTGCTTATCTTTGGTGAATGAAGTAAAGGAAATCTCTGAACATAGCCGCCTCAGTGCTAAGCCAGACATATGCAATGTAGTACCACAGCATCACAGCATGCGCAATGACATCAGCTCTCCATCAACTTCAACATCCGCTTATTCACAAGGAAACAACTGGCCCGTTGCACAATATTCTTCTGGTTGTGGCTACACATGGAGTGGGCGGGATTTAGCACCAAGTACACGCTCCTCATCTGTCTCCAGCGATGAATCACAACCTAAATTGTTTCCCGAGCGTTAAATTGCTAAGCTGCTGAATGTTAGGACTGATAAAACTAAAAAATACTTACCTTAAAGTAATTATGAATTTTTCTTTTGGTGAAGTTTAATTTCTCATGGATTTGTGATATGCTTTAATATCCTCTTGGATAAGGCGGAGCAAGTCGTCAAATGATCATATAGACACTCTGAACTAATTAAAGAATTTAGATACTTGTTCCTCAGCCTCGGATATAATGTGATAAATACACTCGTAAAAAGCCTGTCCTTTGAAACTGGATGAACCCAATCTGTGTGCTTTCGCTTTTCTTAAAATACATCCACAAAATTACAGCTTCCTCAACGTCCATTTTCTGGGCTCCACCGAAACACACCGGGGAGAATTAACTGCAGCGAAGAACGCACTGTGCCGCTCCTCATCTGAACTGGCTCAAATGGCTCTGAGCACTATGGGACTTAACATCTGAGGTCATCAGTCCCCTAGAACGAAGAACTACTTAAACCTAACCAACCTAAGGACATCGCACACATTCATGCCCGAGGCAGGATTCGGACCTGCCTACGTAGCGGTTGCGCGGTTCCAGACTGTAGCGCCTAGAACCGCTCGCCCATAACGGCCCACTCATCTGAACTCTTCTGAAATTCGATCGCGCGTTAACACGCTTCAATGCGCTTTAAGCACTGAAGTGCCAAAGAAACGGGTATACACATGCGTATTCAAATACAGAGATGTGTGAACAGGGAGAATATGGCGCTGCGATAGGGAACGGCTATATAAGACAACGTATGTCTGGCGCAGTTGTTGGTCGGTTACTGCTGCTACAATGGCTGATTACGTAGATTCAGGTGAGTTTGAACGTGGTGTGCTGCTTATGAGCGCAGCCTATGTTCTGCGCTCATACGCAGCACACCGCGCCTGGTACACGCGGCGCTCGGGGACGACAGCACAGCTACCACACCTGAGGATGGGCTTATAACATTCCGAAACCGGTCGTGTGAAAATGAAGTAACTTACAACTGAAGCGATATTTTCAACCTCTGTTAGAATTCAATTCGTTTTAAACAAGTACAAGCCCTGAGGAAGCAAAGATATAGGACGACCGAGAAAGATATGTGGTTAATTATGTGATGACAGGGACAGCTATACTATCTAACCCTTAAAGTGCAGAAGAAGGAGGAGGAGAAGAAGAAGACATTCAGTGATGGAATTGATTAGTTCTCTGCAGTTCTATACTATTAAGTGAGACTAAAAAAAGGAGCAGATACAGACTCAGGTCACGGTTTAGTAGTGATAAAGAATAGGCTGAAATTTAAGAGACTAGTCACGAAGAATCAATGCGCAATGAAGTGGGATAAGGAAGTACTAATGGATGAAGAGTATGCTTAAAGTTCTCTAGGGCTATAGATACTGCGGTAAATAATAGCTCATTAGACACTTCAGTTGAAGAGGAATTGGCATCTCTTAAATGGGCGGTCGCAGAAGTTGCAAAAACCGTTCGTTCAAAAAATGTAACTTCGAAGAAACCATGGGTAAGAGAAGAAATACGTCAATTGATCGATGAAAGAAGGAAATACAAAACTACTCAAGGAAATTCACGAATACAGAAATGCAACTCACTTACGAAAGAAGTAAGTAAGAAGTGCACGGAAGGTAAGGTGAAATGGCTGCATGAAAAATGTGAAGAACTCCAAAACGAAATGATTGTTGGAAGGAGTGACTCAGGATGTAGGAAACCTTCGCTGAAACTAAAATCAAAGACAGTAACATTAAGAGTGCAGTGACAGTACCACTATTAGATGTAGAGGAGAGAGCGGATTGATGGACAGAATACATTGAAGGCCTTTATGAGCGGGAAGACTTGTCTGAAGACGCGATATAAAAAGAAACAGGGGTCGATACAAAGAGAGAGGGAATACATTGTCGGAATCAGAATTTAGTAAAATGGTTCAAATGGCTCTGAGCACTATGGGACTCAACTGCTGAGGTCATTAGTCCCCTAGAACTTAGAACTAGTTAAACCTAACTAACCTAAGGACATTACAAACATCCATGCCCGAGGCAGGATTCGAACCTGCGACCGTAGCGGTCTTGCGGTTCCAGACTGCAGCGCCGTTAACCGCACGGCCACTTCGGCCGGCTCAGAATTTAGTACATCTACATCTACGGGATTACTCTGCTATTCACAATTAAGTGCCTGGCAGAGGGTTCAATGAACCACCTTCAAGCGATCTCTCTACCGTTCCATCTCAAACAGCGCGCGGGAAAAACGATCACTTAAATTTTTCTGTGCGAGCCCTGATTTCTCTTTTTATATCGTGATGATCATTTCTCCCTATGTAGGTGGGTGCCAACAGAATATCTTCGCAATCGGAGGAGAAAACTGGTAATAGAAATTTCATGAGAAGATCCCGTCTCATCGAAAAACGCCTTTGTTTTAATGGTTGCCACTCCAGTTCACTCGTCCCGTCTGTGACACTATCTCCCATATTTCGCGATAATACAAAACGAGCCGCCCTTCTTTGAACTTTTTCAATATCATCCGTCAGTCCCACGTGATATGGATCCCACATCGCACAGCAATACTCCAGAATAGGGCGGGCAAGTGCAGTGTAAGCAGTCTCTTTAGTAGATCTGTTGCACCTTCCAAGTGTTCTGCCAATGAATCGCTGTCTTTGGATTGCTCTACCTACAACACTCGTTACAGCTTAGTTCATTTGTAATTGTAATCCCTAAGTGTTTAGTTGTGCAGCCTTCAGATTTGTGTTCCTTATCGCGTAATCGAAATTTAGCGGATTCCTTTTAGTACTCATGTGAATAACTTCACACTTTTCTTCATTCATGGTCAATTGCCACTTTTCGCACCACACAGATATCTTATCTAAATCATTTTGCAATTAATTTTGATCATCTGATGACTTTACAAGACGGTAATAGAGCTCTGGAAACTGAAAATCAAATAACGCAGATGGCATAAAGAACATCCCATCAGAATTTCTAAAATCATTGGAGGAAGTAGTTACAAAGCGACTATTCAAGTTGGTGTGTAGAATGTCTGAGTCTGGCGATATACCATGTGACTTTCGGAAAAATATCATCCACACAATTCCGAAGGTTGCAAGAGCTGACAAATGCGAGAATTATTGCACAATCAGTTAAACAGCTTGTGCATCCAAGTCCCTGACAAGAATGATACACACAAGAATGGAAAAGTGAACTGTGGATGTGTTAGAGGTCGATCAGTTTGGCTTTAGGAAACGTAAAGGCACCAGAGAGGCAATTCTGACGCTGCGGCTGATAATGGAAGCAAGACTGAAGAAAAATCACGACACGTTCACTAGATTTTTCGTCTTGGAAAAAGCGTTCGACAGTGTCAAATGGTGCAAGATGTTCGAAATTCGGAGAAAAATTGGGGTAAACTATAGGGAAAGATAGGGAATGTGCAATACGTATAAGACCCAAGAGGGAATAATAAGAGTGGAAGACCAAGCATTAACTGCTCGGATTAGACAAGGTATCAGGCAGGGATGTAGTCCTTTGCCACGACTATTCAATCTATGCATCGAAGAAGCAATGCCGAAAAAGAAAAAAAAAAAAGAAATGTTCAAGAGATAAATTAAAATTCAAGGGGAAATGATATTTATGAAAAGATTCGCTGATGAAATTGCTATCATTGAAAGTGAATAATAATTAGGATCTGCTGAATGGAACGAATAGTCTAATGAGTACAAAATGTGGCCTGAGAGCAAATCGAAGAAAGACGGAAGTAATGAGAAGTAGGAAAAATGAGAACAGTGAGAAACTAAACATTTGTAGTGGTGATCACGAAGGCGTTAAAATAACCAATAATGGACGGAGGACATAAAAAGCGGCATTCCTGGCCAAAAGAAGTGTACTAGCACCAAACACAGACCGTAATTCGAGAAAGAAAGTTCTGAGAATGTAGGTTACGAAATCAAGTTGAAAGTCAGCTGGTCAAAATACATACAGGAACACAACACTTCAATTTTCTACAGAATTTATTGGCACGAGTTACACAAGACCACCTCCGACTGGCTACTGACTCCGCAATCTGATATAAGACTACACACGCTCGCTCACTAAGTCACGCCGCTCTCCAGGAAACCGGAAATGCCTCCATTGCAGCTCCGTGCCTGTGCACGGGAATACACTTTCACTTTCTTGCATGCTTTCTGTTCTTGAAAAGTAACTTGGTTAATCACTAAGGATCATTGATACCGATTTTAGGAATACGTTTGGAAACATCACCTCTTCCCAAAGAGAACAAGACTTCACTCTTACACTCAGTGACGGCATTCGGTCGACTTCCTTCCGATTTTGCAGCTCCACAAAATTCGTTATAACATGTAGCCTTCACAGCGAATCAGCATCCGGGACAGATTTCAGACTGTACACTAATGGCTTTCACGGCTTGTTGTCTTAGTTGCTGGTGAATCTTCTGCGTTGTGTGCACGCGGCTCATGTAACTTACTTGTCCGTAATGTTTCGTCCAGAGCTACACTGGGCATCTTCAGTGGCGGTCCTGTTTTTTTGTGTCTTACCAATGCCGGCAACACTCAATGGAACCAGCAGCACCTCTGAAGTCGAGCGCAGCTCTTGACGAAACACTGGGAACAAAACGGTTTGTAGAACCGCGACCAGCAACCTCGAAGGTTTACCAGCAGCTAACAGAATTCGGGCTTTCCAATGGCCGTTTCCTACTACGACTAACAGCAGGTTTCAGCAAAGAGCTGCTTGCTGCCAGAGATTTTTAAAATTTATTTCCAGCAGGAGATATAATTAAAACTACCATCATGTGTAAACATTCGCCCTCAAGCCAGCATAATAGGCCGAGGTTACAGCCTACACTTCGAAGGATTATAGAAAGACCAGCCAATCATCTCCATGCTGAACAAAAGCTTCCTTTCCCCAGATACCAGAAACCAGATCTGGGGTAAACGACAGACAAGATCTCAGCCCACTATGTAGCCATGAAATGGATTTTTTGTCCATGTATTTGGATGTGGGGATTCTTTGACTGCCTTGACACCTCATAAAAGAGTCGTGCAGTCTCCCTAAAATGATCCCATAATGAGGTGAGATTCTTGCGCCTTAGTAAAATTTCAATGCCTGGCAGTGTGGCAGTCATAGTGCACATCTCTAGACTCACTGTCTGACGTGGTTATGTGTAGCGCTGTATCCCCGCCCTCTCCCCCCACTTAACCCACTACCCCAAGGCCGATCGGAGCAACGACTTGTGCAGGACGACTACAGGATGTTATAGCGACGTTGACATTTTGTTTAGCAGCCGGTACAGTCTCCATAAAAGTGGCCCACAGCCTTTCCCTGTATTTCCTGGACGTACTGCGTCCACGCTAACAGAGTGTCCAATGAAGCGCCGACGTAGCGGGCAGATCTTTTCCGTCACAAACACTCCGATCGTCGTCAAGTGACTGTAGGTTGGACTGCTTCCTTCTCTTACATTTTGTCTACGCTGAAAACCAGACGCCACTTTAGTCGTCGACTAAGTTGCCAGGCACCTACGCTCCGTTCGAAAGCCACAATGTCGTATTGTGAGTGACTTATTATATATTTTTAACGTTGTGGAGAGCTACATCAAACCAGCCTCTGGACTGAAGCCACAACAACAGCAACAACAACGAAACTTCCTGGCAGATTAAAACTCTGTGCCGGACCGAGACTCGAACTCGGGACTTTTGCCTTGGGCGGACAAGTGCTCTACCAACTGAGCTACCGAAGCACGACTCACGCCCTGACGTCACAGCTTTACTTCAGCCAATACCTCGTCTCCTACTTTGCAAACTTTACAGAAGCTCTCCTGCGAACCGTGCAGAACTAGCAGTCCTGAAAGAAAGGATATTGCGGAGACGGTTCGCAGGGGAGTTTCTGTAAAGTTTGGAAAGTAGGAGACGAGGTACTGGCAGAAGTAAAGCTGTGAGGACGGGGCGTAAGTCGTGCTTGGGTAGCTCAGTTGGTAGAGCACTAGCCCGCGAAAGGCAAAGGTCCCGAGTTCGAGTCTCGGTCCAGCACACAGTTTTAATCTGCTAGGAAGTTTCATATCAGCGCACACTCCGCTGCAGAGTGAAAATCTCATTCGGGAAGCAACAACAACATTTGATTTTCTAACCCAAGGGAAGAGAGGGCTGCTCAATATCAAACCATCGTAATGTCAGCTTGTCTTTAATTAAATGGCAGGCGAGCTAGTAGTGCATTGGACGGTGTCCTAGTTGGGAATATTTGTGGTGGGATTTCCATTTCAGACATTTCGGCTAGAACCGAGGAGGATCACAAAGAAACCCTCGCTGAGCTGGTGGATTGGAACTGCATCTAATTTGTTTCTGAACCAATACATCCGACATCGCGCTGCTGCTTCTACTTTATTTTGAATCGTGGCATGCACAATGCCCTTTGATGCGCATTGGTGCATTGGAACGTACACCCTTGATACTTACGACTCTGGCAGATGAAGTGGCTGGTGCATCTGAATAAATTGAGCGTTCATTGCCAAACATCATTTAAATTTAAATATCTGTGCCTCTTTGTAAATTTTTCCGACGTCCTTATATCAGTTCAGAACCTTTATCTTAACAGAATTTTTAATCACTCAGGGTCAATCACACTCTAACCTGTGGCAGAAGGCGATCTTTTCGTAATTCACTAAGTGATGATGCTATAGCTCGAATCTAGCTGTCTCATTTTTCTGTTATGATGTTTGCCCGTCTTTTATACAGTTCTACTGTTTCACCTCATATGATATGCGTATTTTAACCGAATGCAACACGTACACGATTTGGAGAGTCCTAGTTTCTCTTCAACATTACAAACAGGGTATTCCATCCCTTTCCATGGTGGTGAAATACGGTGGTTTTCAAGGTGGAATGTCGGCTTTCCTTGGGGACCGTCCACAAAATTCAGGCAAGGTGCAGAACAAGCATTTTCGCTCTGTGACCTAATTACTCCACAGTCGGTGAAGAAAATATTAGCCGGTGAACCAAGACCAGCTAGTATTGTAGATCTGTTTTTAGGAAGTTTACCATCTATGGTCTCATAGCTAAGAGAAGGTCGTAGTGTCTCAACTTCTGCTTCTTTGCTATGAACTCTGATAAATACCACGGAAATCACACCGATAGAGCATAAAACGCCGTATACCGCCTCCACTTAGCCATTTGCTGGGACCTAACACACAGACCTTCAAACTCTGGGAACAAAAGTCTCAGGATAATTGTTCAACGGGGAAACAGTGAAACTGTAAAATTAAGTACTGGTTTTCACAGAAACGTTACAATTCAGAATTATTCTCACAAAAAAGGAAAAGCAGCAGCTGACCACTGTTAATAAGCTATTTATTAAGAGCACATAGCGCCATCACGAGTTTCTAACCGACTGGTTAATCGTGAGACGGCTGTTTACGTTTAAAATTAAATGACGTGTGTTGCAGACGCGAATTTGGCTGCTTTTCGTTGTGGCAAAGCTGGTGGTGCCACACAGGCAAAATCGTTCCAAGAAAGAGAACTATGTATTGAAATTGGCTTTAAAAACAAACTAAACGATGCATATATATATATATATATATATATATATATATATATATATATATATATATATATGGTGAGTTACAAAGACAATGTACTGTCAACGAATGTGACTATCAGAGACATTACAATACGTGTATTAATCACACAACAGAAAGTTCACAAAACATACACTGAACAGCCGGAACATTATGACCACCTACCTGTAATAATCGGAATATCCACCTTTAACACGGATAACAACGGTGACGCGCCGTGGCATGGAAGCAATGAAGCCTTGGTAGGTCACTGGAGGGAGTTGGCGCCACACCTGCACACACACAAGTTACCTAATTCATGTAAATTCCGGGGAGGGGGCGATATGCTCTGAAGCCACATTCAGTCACATCCCAGTTGTATTCGACTGGGTTGAGATCTGGCGAGTTGGAGGGACGGCACATCAACTGGAACTCGCCACTGTGTTCCTCGAACCACTCCATCACACATCTGGCTTTGTACCATGGCGCATTATCTTGTTGAAAAATGCCACTGGCGACGGAAATATGATTGTCACAAAGGGATCTCCGTGGTCTGAAACCAGTGTATGATACACCTTGGCCGTCATGGTGCCTTGGACGAGTACCACTAGACCCTGTCATTCCCACGTGAATGTTCCCAAGAGCATAATGGAGCCAGCCGCCAGCTTGTCTCCGTCGCGCCGTACAGGCGTCAAGGAGCTGTTCCCAAGGAAGACGACGGATTCGCGCCCTTCAAATGGTTCACATGGCTCTGAGCACTATGGGAGTTAACATCTGAGGTTATCAGTCCCCTAGAACTTAGAACTACTTAAACCTAACTAACCTAAGGACGTCACACACATCCATGCCCGAGGCAGGATTCGAACCTGCGACCGTAGCGGTCGCGCGGTTCCCGACTGAAGCGCCTAGAACCGCTCGGCCACAGCTGCCGGCATTCGCGCCCTCCCATCGGCATGATGAAGGAGGTATCGGGATTCTTAGGTAATAGAACCCAGTACGTTGTACTCAATGGTGAGTGTTCATCGGGGGTGAGGGTATCATCTGGAGTGCCCCAGGGAAGTGTGGTAGGTCCGCTGTTGTTTTCTATCTACATAAATGATCTTTTGGATAGGGTGGATAGCAATGTGCGGCTGTTTGCTGATGATGCTGTGGAGTACGGGGAGGTGTCGTCGTTGAGTAGGAGGATACAAGATGACTTAGATAGGATTTGTGATTGGTGTAAAGAATGGCAGCTAACTCTAAATATAGATAAATGTTAAATTAATGCAGATGAATAGGAAAAAGAATCCTGTAATGTTTGAATACTCCATTAGTAGTGTAGCCCTTGGCACCGTCACGTCGATTAAATATTTGGGCGTAACATTGCAGAGCGATATGAAGTGGGACAAGCATGTAATGGCAGTTGTGGGGAAGGCGAAAGATGTGGTTCATCTGTAAAGGAGACAGCTTATAAAACACTAATACGACCTATTCTTGAGTACTGCTCGAGCGCTTGGGATCCCTATCAGGTCGGATTGAGGGAGGACATAGAAGCAATTCAGAGGCGGGCTGCTAGATTTGTTACTGGTAGGTTTGATCATCACGCGAGTGTTACGGAAATGCTTCAGGAACTCGGGTGGGAGTCTCTAGAGGAAAGGAGGCGTTCTTTTCGTGAATCGCTACTGAGGAAATTTAGAGAACCAGCATTTGAGGCCGACTGCAGTACAATTTTACTGCCGCCAACTTACATTTCGCGGAAAGATCACAAAGATAAGATAAGAGAGATTAGGGCTCGTAGAGAGGCATAGAGGCAGTCATTTTTACCTCGTTCTGTTTGGGAGTGGAACAGGGAGAGAAGATGCTAGATGTGGTACGATGTACCCTCCGCCACGCACCGTATGGCGTATTGCGGAGTATGTATGTAGATGTAGATGTAGATTCATCAGAACGTATAATGCTTTGCCACTGTGCCAACGTCCAGTGCCGATGATCATGTGCCCATTTCAGTCGTAGTTGCCAATGTCGTGGTGTTAACATTGACACAAGCATTGCTCATCAACTTCAGAGGTCCATCTTTGGGAGTGTTCGGTACAACGTGTGTTCAGACGCACTTGTACTCTGTCCACCATTTAAGTCTGATGTTAGTTCCGTCACAGCTTGCCGCCTGTCCTGTTTCACCAGTCTGCCCAGCCTACGACGCCTGACATCTGTAATGGAGGGATGGCCGCCTAACCTTAGACGTCTGGACGTAGTTTCACCATGGTTTCCCGACATGTTGAAAACACTCATCACAGCATTCCTCGAACACCCGACAAGTCGTGCAGTTTCCGAAATGCTAGTGCCGAGCCTCTCGGCCATCACAATCTACCCTCGATCACACTCTGACAGACCGCTCGCCTTCCCCATTCCACAAACAGGAAGAACGCTCTCTGATGCTACACGCACCTTGCGTGTGCCTGACTAAGAGTCATTCCTCGCTGATGACGCTGCTATCTCATGGACGGGTTCACATCGATAGTATGTCGGCGGTCATAATGTTCTGGCTGATAAGTGCAAATGTATCAGTAGTTGCAATATACACTGAAATAGTGGAAATTATAACTAATGCACACAAATAAAGAAAAATAGGTTGACATAAAGATATTACGTAACAGAAATTTTGTTGAAATTAGTGAAAGGAAAGAACAAGATAAAACAAACGAGGGGAGACAACCCTGCATACATAAATATTACGGCAGTAGATATTATGACAACTTGCTAGCAATGTGAATTGCAAGAATTATTATATATTATATAGTCAAAAGGTGGAGAGAGACAGTTTTACGCTCAGAAATATAAAGATATTGAATAATGAATTGACGTCGTGACAGCTCGTTAAATATCTGAATTATTTTAGTTATTGTGCTAACTTATGGCAAAAAGCTGTATGAATTAGCAGACTGTTATATTGTACTATGATATTTGATGTAAGGTTAGTGTCTGGCTGATTTTATTGTCAATGTGAATGTCATTTACTCGTGTTTTAAGGTAGGTGCAGCGTTATAATTCATTCACTGTGCCCAGTGTCTTCAGGCCAGTTCTTTCTGTTCTCAGCTGATTGCTGTTGATTCATTCCTCTTACACAGCTCAGCCATCGAACACTTGGACCGCACATCCGACGGTTCTTGCGGGCCATGACTCCCATATTGTTAAAAAATGACAGAATTACCGAAACACAAGTTTCCCCTCTTCGCATCGCGCGGGATATTTAAAATCATAACCACATCGCTAAACCTTGTGCTCGTCTTATGACGCGAAGATTCGACCCAGATCCGGCATACCAAGATTGGTGGATACTGGATCCAACCAGACCCCGAATCGACATGCGAAAAAGCAAGGACTTTTTTTCTTCCTTAGTCCTGATTTCGTTCCGGTCCACAGTTACTGATTTAGGCTTCTCACAAGATTTTCGACATACAAAAAGCATAATCCAGGAAGTGAAGCAGCTCACTGCTGAGCTGGTACTAACTGCAGATTTATCTTACGAGAACTATGAATGAATTTGTCATGGCACTTTTTGTTTACTTGGCACGAAATATAAGTGTCACAGCTCTATGAGGAAGGACGAACGAGTACGAAGACTGGTTGCACGTATAGTAGGTGCCCCGCCAATGACAATAGTGGACGCAATGAGGGGAAAAAATGGGGAAACGGACGTAGCTAATTCAATTGCTCTCGTTATTAAAGCAATAAACTCACAGCCAACTGTATAAAAGCCATTTGCTTATCCACATTATGTGAATAGTGAAATGCAAATGACGAAAGGGATGCCAAAGTGCCATGACCACAACGACAGATACAGAAACCGTTCCTTGGTTCTTCCCAGTTCATAAAATGCCGTTGGACTTAAATGAAAGGGGCATCGTTCCCCTAGTACGTGTTCAGGGGCTCACCAGCTCCCAGTATAGCGTGGCCTCGTACTCGAGTAGATTGCCAGCAGTTAGACGTGCCTCAATTATGTCGTGCCGTAGGCGTGTCCCAAGCCAGGTTGTTGCTTCGTCGTATAGGCGTTAACCCCAGATAACCTTTTGTATGTGTACCAGGCTTAATTAAATGTCTTAGGACAGTAGTTTGCCTAATAAAACTAGCGAATACTCTGAACACAGCCGTAAACAGACAAGAAGTGACTTTTACATGCATTTTAAACATCAGCAGAGCTTTATTACTGCAATAATTGGTGCCTACCATCTATTTTACCACGTATGTGGCCAACGTTTTTTCATCAGTAGGAAGAATGAAACTGAAGAAAATATGTGCGCAATGCAAGTTAATTGTGCTATAACATAAGAGTACGAAATTAGGAACAGGGTATGGACGAATGATCTGAAGAACAACAAGGTCTTTTACCTCTTAAAGCCATTGTTTTCATAGCAGTGGGATTTGTGAAGAAAAGAAGGCAGATTTAGACATTTCCAGAGATCTCTACTTGAGCTCCATGTGCCACACACACTACGGGTCTATAGGACGATTCAGCTGTCCCTACTGACATTCAAGAACCACGCGCGGATTTTCATATTTTCTTGCTCGCTACGCGCGAACTATTAGTCGTACAGAAAAAAGGAACAGGATCTTTCTTTGTAGGAAATTTAATGTAGTTAAATTTTGTATTGGAACACATGGACGCCACGGTTTTCCGAGTTATTCAAGAAAAACGTACAACAGCGATCTTCAAACACACCTCCACTCCTACACTCATCCCTCACCAGGCAGGATTTATGGTATGCTGTTCGTCGCACTCCCTTCTGCCACTGAACAAAAATTTCCTACTAAGTGGACTATTCCTACTATTTAATCTCTTTTGGTCTCTATTGGATGGCCTATTACACCACCACCATAGTCGGCTATTTTGTTAACATAAGTAATTTAAACGTGCGCGTTAGGGTAATGAAAGAAAATCGACTTTTGCAAACGCTACGTTAAAGATAATTACGTTGACAATTAGTTACAAACTTAACCCTTAAAAGCGCGGCAGTTTCGTTGTCAGAAAGCCTGACGAACAGAACGGTGTAATTATTTACTTTATGCTGTTAAAATTCCAAAACTGTTAGGTAAAATTGACACAAACATCGGTTGTACAGTCTGTAAGCGTTCGACTCACAGGATGGCTTAATAAGGACGGCCAATAAAGACTAAAGAAGGTCAAATGTAGGAAATAATTCGTACAGTCGAAGATTTTTGTTCAGTGGTAGGAGGGAGTGCGATAAAGAACATACTAGAAATCCTGACCATTAGGGCTGAGTAGGGGAGTAGGGACTGGGGTTTGAAGGTTACTTTTGTAAGTTTTTACTGAATGATTGGAAAACAACGACCTATAGAGAAAACGTGTCACAGTACAAAATGTAACTGTATTAATTTCCTAAAAGAAGGTAATGTTCATTTTTTCTTTGGGGCTAATAGTTTGCTCGTAATGATCGAGAGAATATGAAAATCTCACGCGTCGTTTTTAAACGTGAGATATTGACATTGTGGGTTGCATAAAATGCCACCGGTAGGGGCAGCTGAATCACCATGTGCAGGAGCCTAGTAATCACAGCGCACAAAAGATTACTTAACCGCAGAGAACATCACGCCAATGCCGTGTAACGCCGCCTCTAATCTCAATGATGGTCTCAAATTGTCGGGGAAGGAAGTCGACGCTTTTCTTCAGGTATGCCATTTCCAGCTGAAGGCTGTCAACCACTGATGTTACCAAACTGCGAAGATGTTGAGTGTTAAGTGTTCCATGCTATTCTAAAGTCCTCGACTTCTCTGTGGGATTGAACGGGCCAGTCTATGTGCTATTGGCTGTCTTTGTGTTCGTCAGATCAAGAACGTATGCATGCAGCCGTTTGAAGAATTGTTGTCATCTTGGAGTGTTCGTAGCACACTCACCACGAAGATGAAGAAGAGAGGGCAACACTTGGTAGCCGAGGATGTTAAAATAAACATTCCACCCAGGGTTCATGGTGATCTGAATTGGTGGCCCAAATTCTGGTACGAAAAACACCCGCAAAACGTAATAAAATCACCTCCGACCTGCTCTATGCCTTCCACACACTACGGGTTAGACGCCTCATTGGCCGTCTGTGCACTCGACTCCTTGCCTTATATTGTTTCAAAAGACGCAAAGCCTCAGCTCGCCGGGCTACTTTACATGCCGCCATTCAGCCATCGCACAGTTCCGTTGGTTCTGGTCCCGTTGAAGACGTGCAGCCTCAAGTACTGCTGTGAGCCACGTCCATATCATGCAGTTCCATTCGCAGTATCCGCTCTGGAACTTCTTGAGGTGAACCTGTATTCACTGAGAGCAGCAAAATAATATGTCGTAAATGTTCAGGCAGTTTGATTAAGCAAATGCGGATGAGTTCTGAGGGGCTGTATGGGTTTGAAAGATACTGATTCTTATGCAACATGTCTTCAAAATATTTCACAAGACTGGAAAATTCAGATTGTTCGAAACGTTTCATCATTATGATGCTATGTTTTACACGATCCTGTGTGGCTTGAGACCAATATGCTGAGAGGAAGGCATGGTAAAACTCTCCTTCACTGTGGCAATCGTGAATTACCGATCGCATTCTTACAGCTGGTTCATTCTCCAAGTAGCCACACATAAATTCTAACCTGTGCTCCAATGACCAGTTGGGAGGGAAACAATGAGAGAATTGATGGAGCCACGCTTGTGGATGAATGTCGTTGGCAGAATTCTTAAACGTTTTGAATTTACGTGTAGTCATGAACAGCTTATAGTCAAAATCATCGTGTCGGCGAGTAGCATCTCGGTCATAGTTACGTCGTGTCGGCGGTTCCATCTCAAAATTCGGTGTACCTTGCCAATTTCTTTCATAATTACCGAAATGCCCTGTGTTATTATTTTGTGGCTTTTGCGTGTTTCTAAGTTCCTCTTCCCGTGTTGGAGCGCGAGTGTCTTCTGAAATACGTAATTCTTGTATTACCTGTGTCAGCTGATCTTGTACTTCCCGGATTTCTCTTTGGTGTTGCGTATCAATTTGATTCAGATTTTGTTTCAGTTTCCTAATTTGTTCGCTCTGTTCTGTGTCATTAAAGACTACCGGTTTTGCGTCATTCAGATTATCATCTACCTTCGTAGATAAATTATTTAGCTGATCCGAAAGTTCAACTACTTTCTCTGATAATGAACACATTTCCTCAGTGTGTTTTTCTGAACCAAGCTTCAGAGTGTCCATTTGTGTTGAAATCGAATCTACTGTGCCCTTTAAGTTTTCCTGAGTTTTTGCAAGTTGCGTAACCGAATCGGTAGATGCAACTGAGTCAAATTTAGCTTGCAAGGTCTCATGATTTTCATGAACAATAGTTTGCAGTTCTTTTATGGCTGCTTCGTGATTCCGTAATGCATTTTCATGCCGCGAAAAAATAGGTTGAAAATGCTCACAAATTTGAGTTTTTACGTCATTACAGACTTTTTGACATTTCGATTCAATGTTATGTAACTCAGTAGTTATATCTTCACGTGTTTGTTCAAGAGTTTGTTCCAATGAGTCTAACTTTTTAAGAGTTTGTTCCACTGTGTCTAACTTTTGCTGTGTTTGTCTCTGATTTTGTTCCATTGTGTCTAACTTTTGAAGCTTTTGCTGTGTTTGTCCCATTTGTTGTATTAATTGTAATAACAATGCATTGGTGTCTGAAACATGTTCCTCAGTGCCTTTCGGCAGTGAATTTACACCGGAAACATTCACATTTTGACAAGCAGAAAATGTGTCTTGACTTATTTGAGAAAACGGTGAGGATCCAAAACCTGAATCTACAGTATTTGCGAGATCGTGTCGTGTCATTTCGGCTTCCTGAGGCGAGCTATTGCCGACCGGTCGATCGATAATACTTCTCTCTTCACTAATTGTTTCACTGTCCACGCCATTGTTTGACGCCCGCTCCATTTCCCTGTGCACAGTTACCAAATTACTACTTTGAACATTAGTAAATTCATTACTCGGCGGCGCTGATAAGCTACGCTCGTCATCACTATTATTTCTCAGTTTAGTTTGGAGCCTAGTGTTACGTTTTTCACACGCCATTATTGTCACAGTATTTCACACGACAACACAGAAAAACACAATTTGAAGATCAAAAATAAAAGAACACATTAACATAGCACTGAAAATAATATCTAGTTAATTGCAATCGCAGCTGCGAAATACTTGGTGCAAATCTACATGCATGCCACAACTGTTTTACTATACAACAATGAAAGACTGCAACTACAAAGGAAATTCTCTCTACAATTACGCGCTAGCAATAAACAAAAGCTACACTAATTACACAAACTACAAGAAAAAATCAGAAGATTCCAGTGAGGTATCCTAGGCTAAGGGTCGACATATGAAACGTCCCCTTTGAACAATTCTACACGAGACTGTGCTTAACCTAACACACAATACTCTGTTAGCGCAACGCAATCTGACTTTCAAAATTCCCTACAAAAGAATGGCCCTGACTAACATTAAACTATACCTTTCACAAATCACTTACCTCACAAAAACCTTCGCTGCTCAAGCTACTGCAATACAGCAAGCGCCACTACTGCCAGCTAAATAAAAGATTCAAACTACTAAAGGCACTAACTACTGATAAGGATAGTTAGCAAATGAAAGATATTAATAGAGAACAAACAATGTATTTACCTTAATATCATCACAAGTCATAATATATATATCAGTTCATGACAAATTGCAAAACTCCGCCATCTCTCTCCCCACATCCACCACTGCTGGCACCTCACCTCCAACTGCGCAACGCTACGCGCTGTTCACAGCCAGCTGCCTAACACTACAATGGCGAGTATTACAACAATGCAAAGCAGACACAGACTGCCCACAGCACAGCCAGTGATTTTCATACAGATGTGGCGTTACCAATAAAAAAACCTAAACAGCCTACTTACATAGAGAAAACATAAACAGCCTACTTACATAGAGAAAACATAAACAGCCTACTTACAAAGCTAAAGAGAACTTCTACAAGAACAACCCCACACTCACCCCACAGATAAACAAAAAACATAGTCCCTTGTTACAGTTGAAAGAACAGGCTGTAAATCATTCCAAAATATGTTTTTTTCTACTAGAAAACGAAATGAAGTCGTAAGTTACGCATTAATCAGCCAGAAATATTGCGTCCACTTATCTAACTGCGTGTCGGTTAGTTATTTAGATACCTGCAGCATCCTTGAGTCATAATTACGATCTGTGATATAGAGCAAGTCACTTAGTTTATAGCTATATCATATTACTTTTCCTGCATGAAAAGATAGCAGCATGCTGACAATTTACATGATTGTCTTTTAATTTTAAGGTTTTTTTTGTCTTCCTTTATTCTCCTCTCTCTGTCTCTTTCTCTCTCCCTTTTAGACACACCGCGCACATGCACAACACACTCACACGCACACTTACTATACAGAGGTGACGAAACTCATGGGTTAATATGGTGTCGAACCTCCTTTCGCCCGGCACAGTGCAGTAAATCGACGTGGCATCGACTTAACAAGTCTCTGGAAGTCCCCTGGTGAATCACTGAGCCACACTGACTCTATAGCACTCCATAACTGCGAAAGTGTTGCGGTGCAGGATTTTGTGTACGAACGGACCTCTCCAATGCTTCCGATAAATCTACATTTACATCTATATTTACATGGGTGCTCTGCAAATCACATTTAAGTGCCTGGAAGTTCGATGGGATTCATATCGGACAACTGGGTGGCCAAATAATTCGCTTGAAATGTCCAAAATGTTCTTAAGGGGCCCGGTGACATATGCTGTTATTCGTAATACAAAACTTGCGGAGCTTACATATTTAAGAAGGTTTCTACTTCATGCTCGTGTGAAAATTAAACACCCAAGATTTTAGAAATTGTATCATTTATTAACTATCTCTCATCATTTATCTCTGTCGTTGTGGTCAGCCCTTGTGGGGTACAGAATAGCACGCAGCATGTCCACATCTACCACGAAAATGCTGTAATGCGTCGTAGATTCTCCAGACGCTAGCAAGTGGCTGACGCTAGGTAGCACCAGCTTTCTTGCACAGAAAATGCAACTAAAACGCAAGGCGGGGCGGCAGATCCGCTCGATAATACGAGGGGATGCTGAAAAGTAATGCCTCTGAATTTTATATGTGGAAACACTAGAGATTTTTAAATAAAACAAACTTTATTAACATTCTGCATCTTTATTCTTCATGTCTACATATTTATTTCTCAACGTAATCACTCTCGCGACGAACACTTTTCTCCCAACGGGAGACAATTTTGTTGATATCGTCACTGTAGAATGTTTGACTCTGCTGACGGAGCCGCAACCGCACCTCTGCTTGCAGTGGTTCCTCACCATCAAAGTGTCCGCCCACGGTAGCTGAGTGGTCAGTCTGCTTTCGGCTGCGGTGGGGCGAGGACGTCCGCTGCGCCTCGCCGTGCGCGACCGTGAGCGCTTGCTTGTGTTTACCTTCTCGCGGCGCGAGTTGTATTTGTTCCAAGTTCTGTCCGATTATGGCACACACTTGGCGCCACGATACGATCAAAATTACTTTCCAACCAGATCACGCGCGTCCTCGAGCCTATGAAATAGAACAGTTCATACGCGACGATCTACGTTTAGATCCGGCGACTGTCGTCGGAATACATTTTTCTACAGCGGCGAGCGTGGTTTATGTTAAAATGACCAGTGCAGAGGTCTGCGCGACAGTTGTTTCTAAATACTCGAACTCTCTCCGATTCAAACATTCTGACGGGCATATCGGTGCAGTGACGGTGGATCATGCTGGCATGGGCCTAAGGACTGTAAGAGTTTTTGAGCTCCCCTTCGAGGTCCCAGAGGAAGTTGTCAAGGACGCCTTCCGACCATATGGCAATGTTATCAGCCACGTTGCAGAAAAGTGGCAAACTTTCTCGACGTATAAGGTCTACAATGGTGTGCGCAAAATTAAACTTGAGCTCAAGAAACATGTGCCGTCCTATTTGAACATCGGTGGCTGTCGTGCAATAATCATGTACGACGGTCAACCGCGTACCTGTTCCGGATGTGGGCAGGAAGGCCATGTTCGATCGAGCTGCTTACAACGTAGAATTACGCAGATACCAGTGGGAGACTCCGTTTCCCCGACGGGGACGACAATCCTGCCCCTCACGTACGCTCAGACGACGATGCGCACCGTAGTTGAGAACGAAACGGGCGATCAGCCACATCCATCGACGCCAGAAGTACCACGGGAGGAAGAGGAAGGACCCTCGGTGCCAACCCATATGTCGCCCCCTCCACAGCAACAACTGCAGCAACAGTCCCACGGACTCCAGACGCAACATAACATTCAGAACGCGATGGACGTGGACGCGAACATTGTCCCGACCGCGGCTTTCCTAGCGGAAGGTGATACGACGCTGGATTGCCTCCCACATTCGGATACGGATGTCCACATTCGAAAGCAACGTTCGCCCCGACGACGCAAGCGACGTCGGCGGACCCCTTCTGACGATTGCCTCCTACACACGGCCGGTCAAGAAGGTGACATCTCATCAGACAGCATGGATGCTGCGCCTGCTGAGGATCTAAGTGGTGTAGACGGTTCACTTGCCCATACTACGAGTGCCCAGTTACTTCTTGCACCACAAACGCGGCAGGTCGCGTCGATGGATGGCGATCCGTCTACCTCTACCAAAGACGACGTACGTGAGAGAGATTTAGGTGCCGATCAGCCACACAGCATCGTGTTGCACCCACTGTGGTCGGACGATGTTGAGGAACTTCCTGAAGAGGGCACGGGTGACAGGGGAGGGGGCGGCATTGGGGATGCCACTACTAGCGTGAACGACTCATAATTTGTAACGGGTTTGGTGGGTCCGGCATCTCTTGCGGTTAGCTTTTATTGCCATGGCGTCTACCCTAGGTGAAGAGGCTAGGCAGCACACCTTTCGCCTTGCCACAATCAATATCAACGCGATAAGGGCACCACACAAACTGACAATGCTACAACGCATGCTTGATGCGGCGGACATCGACGTGGCCCTCTTACAGGAAGTATGTGTCGCTAGTTTCCCTGACTTCTACGGATATACCGCCCACATCTCCTACGCCTCTTCTACCGATTGTGGTGTGGCTGTTCTGTTACGGGACGGTTTGGCGGCTACGGACGTACTGTACTTACCGAGTGCAAGAGCCATGGCGGTAACTGTCAACGGTGTACGACTCATCAATGTATTTGCCCCTTCAGGATCAGGGAGACGGAGAGATCGGGCCCGCTTTTTTTCGGAAGATATTACGCGTCTATTTATGGGCCACATAGACGATATGGTGATCGGAGGAGATTTTAACTGTACATTATCTCCATCTGATCAGCAGCCACATCACGTCTCGTGTGCGGAATTGGAAATGCTAGTGCGTGACCTCCACCTGATTGACACGTGGCGCCACATCCATGGCCCAGCTCCTGGTTACACCCATTATACAAGCCATTCATCAAGTCGGTTGGACAGGATTTACGTCACAAGCACCCTTTCGACGGCGACGAGAGGAGCAGAGCTCTGGCCCACTGCATTCACCGACCACACAGCCTATATTTGCACCATTGCCCTCCAACCTGCACGTGTGTGGCGCAGTAGTCCCCCCTGGAAACTGAACGTTGCCCATCTGGACGAGCCGGCATGTAAAGGTGCTGTCGAAGAGTCGTGGACCGCGTCCTTACGGCGTCGTGGTCGGTACCGATCGACCCTCAGTTGGTGGATTGAATGTGCGAAGCCTGCTCTTAGACGCACCTTCATGGCTTACGGCCGGGAAGCAGCGGCATGGAGGAGGAGCACGGAAAACTTTTATTACACCGTCCTACGGGAATGTCTTGCTATGGAGCCCTCACCTGACAGGCAGATCATAGTCAATCGCGCGAAAGCGCAGCTCGTCTCCTTAGCACGCCATCATTTACAAGGCGCTGTTATACGGTCGCGTGCTCCAGACATGATACAATCAGAAAGGCCATCTATGCACCACGTGCTCATAGAACGCAGGAGGCGCCGCAGGGCACTGGTAACCGACATGATAACCGACGACGGTCGACATGTGGTAGAACAAGCAGATATAGCAGAAGCCTTCTATGGGCATTACGCTCAACTTTATTCAGCAGTGCTCCGTGATATGGCGACGGTAGACACCGTTTCAGCACATGTCCACGGCACAGTTCCACCAGACATGGTACCGAATTTACTGGGAGAAGTGACAGAAGAGGAAGTGCTCGACGCCATTGGTAAAGGTGCTCCCCATAAATCACCAGGAATCGATGGGTTACCATTAGAGTTCTATCGAGCCTTTACACAACTGTTGCTACCGTGTTTGATTGAAATTTGCCAGGAATTGATGTCCCCGGATATAACATTGCCTGCACCATTCTTGGAAGGTCTGATTGTCCCCATCCATAAGCCGAAGGGACGGAATCATGTCCGCGACTATCGTCCCTTAACGTTATTGAACAGCGACTTCAAGATCTTTTCGAGGCTGCTATCAGAACGTATTCGCGGCACACTATTGCACGTCTTGTCCGGCGATCAGACGTCCTTGGGGGGCCCCAACAACATCAGAACTGCGTTATGTCGTTACCGAGATCTCATCTCCCTTGCACGGGTGAGACGTTTGCCGGCAGCCCTCGCGTCTATCGACTTTAGCCAGGCTTTTGACCGTGTGGGCCACACTTTCCTCACGGCCGTTCTACGGCGCATGGAATACCCCGACCCCTTTATCACAGTGTTGACACGCCTACTACATGGTGCAACTTCTCGAGTTCTTGTCAATGGAAGACTGACGGCACCCATGCCGATCCGCCGATCAGTACGACAGGGATGTCCATTATCAACATTGTTATTTGCATTGGCCTTAGAACCCTTGTTGTGTGGTCTCCGAGACAGGCTCACTGGGATACAGTTCGGCGGCTCCATCTATCGCTGCACCGCATATGCGGGTGATTTGATGATCGTCATACGAGGAGCTGACGATATGGCCGCGGCTTTGGACTGGATTGCAACCTACGGTACAGCTTCTGGTAGCCAAATCAACGTTGACAAGTCCGTCGCCTTGAGCATCGGGATTGGGCTACCGCAGGAACACATTGCCCCCTTACGCTTCAGTGATACTGTACGCTGCTTGGGCTTAGATTTCATGAACGACATGCGACGCGCGACGACGCTCAATTATCGACGCCTTCTTAACCAAATTAGGGCCGGAATTGCAAATCAGCGCTTGCGATTCCTCAACATCGTTCAGCGGGCGTATTATGCCAATGTATACCTTGCGTCCCGCATACCGCGTGTCGCCCAAACGCTACCCATTCCAAAGCCCTTGGCTCGTAGCATTATGGCAGCGCTGGGATACTTCGTCACCACTGGTATGTTACTGAAGATCAGATACGTATCTCTTACCCTCCCCAAGGAAAAATGTGGTCTCGGCCTAGTTAACGTCCATGATAGGGCCATTGCCCTCTATGTTAGCTCACATTTAAGTCTGCTGCGCCGTTGTCCTACGAGCCTCACGAGTCTGCTTCTGACGGCGCTACGTCCTGCTTCACTAAGAGCGCCGGTGCCACTACAGGACATCCCAGCGCCCCTCTTTTATATAGGACGTTTCTATTTAGAACAAAGTTATTGCAGTGTCGCGCTCACGTCACCACAAATGGCCACAACTCGACGCCTATATCATGACATGCTGCAACGCCGCCCCCTAAATGTGGTCGAACTAAAATATCCTGACGTACGGTGGCGCGTGGTGTGGAAGACTGTACATGATGCCATGCTTGATTCCGATGTTGTTTCTCAATGGTACGTCGTCGTGAATGGGAAGCTCGTGACGCAAGAACGTCTCTACAATATCCACATGACAGAAACTCCCAATTGTGTGGGTTGTAATACAGTAGATTCTGACGAGCACCGCCTCAGCTGTGGAGAGGCGGAACCGGTTTGGCACCTAGTGCGGCAGATGCTGGCTTATCTCTTGCGAGTTAGGCCGGAGCATATATCTGCACGCACGTTATTGTTTCCGGATGAGACATTTTATCCCAAGACTCGTACCAACTCTGTCACCTGGATACGTGGACATGCCGTCCATTACCTCTGTCGTAACGGACACAAGGATTTCCTTGACTTCTGGCTCTATTTGCAAGAAAGACATCATGCTATTTCCGGGCATACCAGATATCGACAGTGCTTCGCAAACTACCTATGGAGTGCCTTTCACAGCCCGCCGTGTAGCTGGAATGTTCCAGGCAGTGGCAGATGAGGTAGGAACGAACTGCAAACGACCATATATTGAACAATCTTATCAGTGGGCGCAGTCGCTGGGAAGCCTCACTACGACGTGGTAGCTTTCTTTTCATGCTATTTATGTCTCATATCTTCGATGGCGTCTTCATTCTGTTTTAGTTTTCCAGGCTTGGTTAACTGTGACTGTTCGCACATTGAAAAAAAAAAAAAAAAAAAAAAAACGTGGGCAGGAGACCTGCTTTCAAATCCAAATAAATACACAAGAACAAAATAAGAACAAAATGAACAACAAATAAAATTTAATAAAGTATTATACCCTTTCCTTTCTTCTTTTATTTTATTTTTTTTATACAAAGTTCAGAGGCATATTTAATTTTTGTTCGTTGGCGGAACCTGAAGTGGCGGCGAACGGCCGTCCTAGTTAGCTTCAGGATGAAAGTGGCGGTGGCACTAGTTTTGTTTTTGTTTTTAGGCTAGATAGGTTTTTGGGGGTAATATGGGTGATAGGGGCCAACGCCTGAAGTGGAAGAGGTAATTTTCTAAAAAAAAAAAAAAAATAAATAAAAAAAAAAAAAAGCTTAAAGTCGCATGTTCGGAACATCGAAGATAATTCGCTTAACAAAAAAAAAAAAGGCGGAAGAAAAAAAAAAGTGGCAAGCGTCGTGAGTTCTGAGCTTATAGTCGCCTGTTCGCGTCCAACTGTAGTTTTTTTTTTTTTTTTTTTTTTTGCCGCAGTCGGTCTGAAGTTATGAGTCTGAGTAAAAAAAAAAAAAAAAAAAAAAAAGTGGTTAGCGCGGCAGAATGTCAATCCTAAGAGCCCTGGTTCGATTCCCGTTTGGGTCGGAGATTTCCTCCGTTCAGGGACTGGGTGTTGTGCTGTCCTAATCATCATCATTTCATCCCCATCGACGCGCAAGTCGCCGAAGTGGCGTCTAATCGAAAGACCTGCACCAGGCGAACGATCTACCCGACGGGAGGCCCTAGTCACACGACTATCAAAGTGAAGTCATCGAAGGAGTTCTCTAACTTTTGGAAACAGTTGCCGTACGCGGTCGTCACACAGACTGAGGGAAGCACCACCACTTCCTTCATCACGAGGCCGCGCGGGATTAGCCGAGCGGTCTCAGGCGCTGCAGTCATGGCCTGTGCGGCTGCTCCCGGCGGAGGCTCGCGTCCTCCCTGGGGCATGGGTGTGTGTTTATCCTTAGGATAATTTAAGTTAAGTAGTGTGTAACCTTAGGGACTGATGACCTTAGCAGTTAAGTCCCATAAGATTCACACACATTTGAACCTTCATCACGAGCACGCACAACCCAACCTCACAAATTACTGATGTCGATACATTCATCACCGTATACAGCTCTCATTTTCCTATGGATTTCAATTGGAGCACGTTTTCTGCAGTTAGAAACTGGTTTACACACGCTGTTATTCAAAGACCGACACAGTTATGTTACACACCGCCATGTTACACGCCACAGTTCGGAACTCTCATGCGGCAGAGAGTTAAACTTGCGTCAGTGAAGACACATCCTCGTAGTTGGCCACTACCGATGAGCTGACCACGCTGTTCTGGGTCAGTGTAACAACCTACAGCACACCTTTCTTGTGTCCCCACAAGTCCAGTGAGCCAGGTGTTCCCCAGTACTACATTTGGTATGTGTGGCTTAAGACCTTCCACGTGAGTAAGCTGTGGGCAGAATGTTCATATAGCTACTTGTGTAGGCTGTGGAGAACTTGTACGTGAGGAGCTGTAGTCGAGGCAACTGAGAAAAGGAAGAGGGATAGATTTTGGACCATAAATGCTGTCCAGCGACCTGGTTGTGTGAGTGATTCTGGAAAGCAGCACTCTTTGGGCTGTACCTGCAGAGAGACTTCGGGCCATGGAACTGCTCTCTTTCAACTTAAGGTCGGTGCAGGAGGGCGCCGGTTCGCAAAACCTTTTACCTAGGTCAGGCGACAGTCCATCACAAAGGTGGCCAATCAGCAGGAAGCCATTTGAGAAAGACTATTGTAATCTGAGCTTTTGTGCAAATGGTGGATAGGTCGTAAAACTCTGAGCATTTTCATGTTAGAAACTGGAATGATACGAGCAGAGTCGCTGGTGCACGTGTTTAGTGAAGGCAAGACTGTAACTTGCAATACTGTAACAAGGCTTGCTTCCCCAGCGTGGGAACGCCAGTGCTGTGTCTGGACTGACTACTGGGCCAACAGAACAGTCAAGAGGGAAGATTCAATGCGTAGAGGATAATATTTACAATCAAAAACAGTCTTGATCACAAATTATTTATTCCGGTGACCAATGACAAATCTTCAGACCAATGAGCAAGAACCTCCTTCTGGTGGTCAACGCTACTTTAACGTGTGAAAATCTCTGCAAAGATTAGATGGCTTAGGGGAATGGTACAAGACAGTAATTTACACATGAATAATAGCCGGCCGGTGTGGCCGTGCGGTTCTAGGCGCTTCAGTCTGGAATCGCGCGACCGCTACGGTCGCAGGTTCGAATCCTGCCTCGGGCATGGACGTGTGTGATGTCCTTAGGTTAGTTAGGTTTAAGTAGTTCTAAGTTCTAGGGGACTGATGACCACAGATGTTAAGTCCCATAGTGCTCAGAGCCATTTGAACAATTTGAACCATTTGAACCAATAATGGAAAACCCGGTAGAAGCCGACCTCGGGGAAGATCAGTTTGGATTCCGTAGAAATGTTGGAACACGTGAGGCCATACTGACATTAAGACTTATCTTAGATAATAGGTTAAGGAAAGGCAAACGTACGTTTCTAGCGTTTATAGACTTAGAGAACGCTTTCGACAATGTTGACTGGAATACTCTCTTTCAAATTCTGAAGGTGGCAAGGGTAAAAGACAGGGAGCGAAAGGCTATTTACAATTTGTACAGAAACCAGATGGCAGTTTTAAGAGTCGAGGAGCACGAAAGGGAAGCAGTGGTTGAGAAGGGAGTGAAACAGGGTTGTAGCCTATCCCCGATGTTATTCAATCTGTATATTGAGCAAGCAGTAAAGGAAACAAAAGAAAAATTCGGAGTAGGAATTAAAATCCATCGAGAAGAAATAAAAACTTTGAGGTTCGACGATGACATTGTAATTCTGTCAGAGACAGAAAATGACTTGGAAGAGCAGTTGAACGGAATGGACAGTGTCTTGAAAGAGGATATAAGATGAACATCAACAAAAGCAAAACGAGGATAATGGAATGTAGCCGAATTAAGTCGGGTGATGCTGAGGGAATTAGATTAGGAAATGAGACACTTAAAGTTGTAAAGGAGTTTTGCTATTTGGGGAGCAAAATAACTGATGATGGTCGAAGTAGCGAGGATATAAAATGTAGACCGGCAGTGGCAAGGAAAGCGTTTCTGAAGAAGAGAAATTTGTTAACATCGAGTATAGATTTAAGTGTCAGGAAGTCGTTTCTGAAAGTATTTGTATGGAGTGTACCCATGTATGGAAGTGAAACATGGACGATAAATAGTTTGGACAAGAAGAGAATAGAAGCTGTCGAGATGTGGTGCTACAGAAGAATGCTGAAGATTAGATGGGTAGATCATGTGGTGTCACCGCCAGACACCACACTTGCTAGGTGGTAGCCTTAAAATCGACCGCGGTCCGTTAGTATACGTCGGACCCGCGTGTCGCCACTGTCAGTGATTGCAGACCGAGCGCCACCACACGGCAGGTCTAGAGAGACTTACTAGCACTCGCCCAAGTTGTACAGCCGACGTTCATAGCAATGGTTCACTGACAATTACGCTCTCATTTGCCGAGACGATAGTTAGCATAGCCTTCAGCTACGTCATTTGCTACGACCTAGCAAGGCGCCATAGCATTTGATATTGAGATTATAACATGTACCGTCAAGAGCGATGTACACCAGTTGTGGATTAAAGTTAAGTATTATATCAACTACGTACTTTATTTGCTACTATTAATTACCTTAACTGTTCCAGACCTCGCGCCAGTCAGCGTGTAATTAAACGCGTGCATTTCGGCCTCCTCTAGCAACACTTCAGATCACATAACTAATGAGGAGGTATCGAATCGAACTGGGGAGAAGAGGAGTTTGTGGCACAACTTGACTAGAAGAAGGGTTTGGTTGGTAGGACATGTTCTGAGGCATCAAGGGATCACCAATTTAGTACTGGAGGGCAGCGTGGAGGGTAAAAATCGTAGAGGGAGACCAAGAGATGAATACACTAAACATATTCAGAAGGATGTAGGCTGCAGTAGGTACTGGAAGATGAAGCAGCTTGCACAGGATAGAGTAACATGGAGAGCTGCATCAAACCAGTCTCTGGACTGAAGACCACAACAACAACAACAATGGAAAAATAAAACACGCGATGGTGACTGTATAAAAATATATAAAAAAATACAAGTCTGCTTATTAAAAGAACGATTCAGTATACTTAAATTTAATGGTTTAAAGCAAATGGCTTTCCATTAAATTTAGGCAAGAATGGAGGAATGGCGTTCAGCACTCCCCCGAAGCCTGAGAATGTGCTTTGTGTGACGTAATGAGCCCGGTGTGGGCGAGGCATTCAAAGCGAAGTTCCTTGTTCTTATTGCGGCCGCCGGCTTAATCCGCACACAATTAGCGACAACGAGCGAAGGAGAGGCCCGCGGCTCGTGTGATCCGTTATCCCTGAGGCGCCGTGACATTGAGGAGCCAGTGAATGGTCCAGCCGTAGTACTCCGCCAAGGCCGAGGACGTGTTTCCACACTGCAATACATTTAAGTGGGAGTACATTTCGCAACTCTCACCATCCTTGGAACACAGGCTGCCTGTTTCTCGTCATCATTGTCATTCGAAGCGGCGCGGAGGGACTCGCGGGGCTTTCATCGAGAAACTTCAGGAATCGCTGTTTATACGGGTCCTTCGTGCTTGTTTGCCACATATTCCGGCCATAGCGGAATGAGGCTCTGCTCGACCCAGGAAAAATTCAGATTTTCAGTAGCAACTGATCTAAGCGCTATGCGAGAGTAAACCTCTTTGGTAATAAAGAAGATATGTCTTGCATTATAGGGTCAGCGATACTTTGACAAGGGAGTTTTGTACACTTGTACTCATTAAAACTGCGACACCAAAGTGGGGAAAATAGCGTATAGGCGGGTACCTGAATTTTTTAATCAATATAAATAATTTTTTATGATTAATAAGTTCATAAATTACAGTTATTCAGATCTCTTATTTACCCAACAACCTGACACTAGTCTTGTTTCAGCTTAAAATAAACAATCTCATCATAAAAAGTGATGACGTCTTTAGGTACAAAATATCCGGTTTTGCCTCACCCTTGCGGTAAAATAGAATGCCCATTCAAATGAATGAAAGAGCTTGCGAACAAGAAAAATGTTTTATTCCACGGCTAAAAATATACAAAAATTTCTACCAGTCCAGAAAAATACTATCAAGACATACCGCAAATCTGTTTTAAGTACCATAAACGACTTTTAATAAATAACATCAAATTTTCAAAATACTACAATAATACAGGCAAAATTCTCAGTACTTGTTCCTAATAAAAAAACAAATAGCAGACAAAGTAGTTGTCTTGTTTATCAGTAATGGAACATCACAAGACAAGATAGACACTGCCCGTACTTCCAGGCTCTCATGTGTTTTTTGTATTTGGCATGTGTAGTTACACTGTAGTTGATATAGACCTGCTTTATGAATGTCTCTATTTTTTGTCAGTTTCCTGCCTTTCGAAATGCTGGTAATTTTATGTATAGGTTTGTGTCTGTATGTCATTGTGTTCCATCTTGTGTTTATTTTCATATTTCTCCGATTATTCTGTGTACTGTGTGTTTGTATTTGGTTCGTTGTGTTGTTGTTCGTGGTTTGGTGCTTTCTGTTTTTATATTTCGGAAATGAAGTGGTAGGGCGATCTCCAGGCCAGATGAGAGAAAACGCGGTTGTCAACAAACTGTAAGCAATTCCTTATTTCCATAATAATACGGGACGTGAACTGTTTGATAATCTAAAAATGAGAAATAAATAATAAACAGTATCGTTCTGCGGGTGCCTTGGAGTTAAAAAAAAAGTCGAAACGTGTTTGGAAAAAATAAATTGCAGTTGCAGCAAGGAAAGGCTGTTTTATTTATAAAACAAATATTTCTGAGCTTGCTTCGAAGGACTGCCACGCAAATAATATTGGTAAGTACAGGTTTATCTTTGCACCAAAAACAGAGAAGTTGAAATGGAATTGACAAAAGTTTCTCGTCTGGAAATTGGTAAACGTAAGAAAATAGTCTCTTCCAGTTACTGCATTTAATTAATTCTTGGATAGCTACTTTCAATATGAATCAGTCTCTGGCGGGCAGTCGATTAGTAAAGACATTCATCGAAAAAATTAAATTTCTTCAACGAAATACTGCCTTCCTCGTCGTATAGTGAGAGGTCTGAATTAAACTGGCCACAGCTAAAGTCCACACTTGTAGTGCCTTTGGAAATTTATAAAGATCGCTACGATATCCTGCGACAAGCCTGGGGATGAGTTCGTTCAAAATCAAACGCCGGTGAGAGACCGCACATCCGGCAGAAGGCGCCCTGGCTGGGTGAGCTGATGAGGAGCGAGCGGCGTGGCGTCGACGGGCTTCGGGAAGCTGACTATGATGAACTGGTTGCGGAGGCCGATGCGTGCGGGCTTCCTGTAGTCCTGGTGCAGGGGTCAAGCGGTAGGCCACCCGCCGTGCTTTTTCGGCGGTGTGGCGTCGGCTCACAGTCGCGACACGAGACCATGTAGATAGGTAGGTAGCTGCCACCTGAGGCAGCAACGACGACTCTTACCAGGCTGGCCACCGAGACCTCGAAGATAGGGCGCAGCCACCGGCCTTGCAAGGTGGCTTGGTTTTTAAACTTCAAGGTAAGCCTAGCAGGAGTCGCAAGAATGCCCGGTTGCCTCCAAAATAACGACTGGGGAAGCTTACAACTACTAAATGAGACATGAATCACAATGACTTTTATTTATTGCTACAAAATTGTTGAAACAGCAAAAGACAAACAGTGGCAACACTCGTATAATAAGTCCTTGCATATCTGACATAGGGCTCAGGAGAGTAAGATGTTAATAATGCGCAATGAATTAATTGTAATCGCCAACTGCCCACTTATTGTCGTGACATAAATTGAAAACAGATAGTATTACAGAAGGGAGTAAGTCACACCTGTGGTTAGACTTGGAAGCAGACTGTTCATTGGCGTTAAAATGCAGGTCTTCCGAGTGAAACATGAAGTAACATAATTACTGTAAAACGATTGTAATTTCCCCACACATCGTCTCGCAGTTGCGGTTCGATCTCACCATAGTATTACAGGTGGAGGCTGAAAACCAGCAGAAGCAATCATTGGCAGAACCGTTGACTGCTGCCATTAGCTAAGTTCGGATGAGCCCAAATTTTTCAAAGTCCCCAATACATCGGGTCAGGCGACGCGGCAGGCTGACGGAGTCGATGACGCCTCTTAGCGTAGAAGTCTGGTGATGGAGGCTCTCGAAGATCGAGAATAAGTTATTTTTGATCGAAAGTTTACTACAAGAAGATTTCCCATTGCCTCGTTTTATTTTTCTTACTAAATTCGTAATGACTGGCCTCTGGATGTTCTAAGTGCCGGCCAACGAAAATCCTCCTTAGAAAACACTATTCCCCTGCCTCAAGGTGGTTAACCAACCTATTCAAATCAAATTCGTCCTACCATCTTCCGCAGAAAGACGTTGCTTCAGTCTGTCTCTCTTTCTCTCTCTGTCTCTCTCTGACCAATGAGGCAGAGCCGGCCGGTGTGGCAGAGCGGTTCTACGCGCTTCAGTCTGGAACCGTGCGGCCGCTACGGTCGCGGGTTAGAATCCTGCCTCGGGCATGGATGTGTGTGATGTCCTTAGGTTAGTTAGGTTTAAGTAGTTCTAAGTTCTAGGGGACCGATAACCTCAGATGTTAAGTCCCATAGCGCTCAGAGCCATTTGAACCATTTGAACCAATGAGGCAGACTTCGTCGTCACCATTCTCTTTCTCTCCCTAACCTGTAGTGTATTTACTCTCACGTTTTCAAAGGCTCAAAACTGTTTATCGGACAGTTTATCACTGGCATGTGGTACTTTCCGGAGAAACAGTCAACCTTCTATGCTTGATCACAACAGTACCTCCTGCTAAAAAGCCAAACTTCCCACTCCACAGCCAGGTTGTAAAATGTTTCCGACGGGAGTCTGCGCCACGGGAGATCCTATCTATGTTCGTTCAGAACGAAGGTGGACGTCCCTGCACGGCACTATAAAAGCATGGCCGAGAGACGGTGGGGTAGTGAGCATCGCCTCTCCTTTGACAGGCCTTCTGCAAATAGGTTGTTTGGGTGATGGCTGGCTCTGCCGATTCGCTTTTCTACCGCTCAGAACGCTTTCAACGTTCTCACTTTTGCAAGGCACGCAAATTCCAATCAAGAGTACAAAATGTTCAAATGTGTGTGAAATATTATGGGACTTAACTGCTAAGGTCATGCCCGAGGGAGGACTCGAACCCCCGCCGGGATCAGCCGCACAGTCTATGACTGTAGCGCCTGAGACCGCTCGGCTAATCCCGCGCGGCAAGAGCACAGGGTTATTACAAATGATTGAAGCGACTTCACAGCTCTACAATAACTTTATTATTTGAGATATTTTCAAAATGCTTTGCACACACATACAAAAACTCAAAAAGTTTTTTTAGGCATTCACAAATGTTCGATATGTGCCCCTTTAGTGATTCGGCAGACATCAAGCCGATAATCAAGTTCCTCCCACACTCGGCGCAGCATGTCCCCATCAATGAGTTCGAAAGCATCGTTGATGCGAGCTTGCAGTTCTGGCACGTTTCTTGGTAGAGGTGGTTTAAACACTGAATCTTTCACATAACCCCACAGAAAGAAATCGCATGGGGTTAAGTCGGGAGAGCGTGGAGGCCATGACATGAATTGCTGATCATGATCTCCACCACGACCGATCCATCAGTTTTCCAATCTCCTGTTTAAGAAATGCCGAACATCATGATGGAAGTGCGGTGGAGCACCATTCTGTTGACAGATGAAGTCGGCGCTGTCGGTCTCCAGTTGTGTCATGAGCCAATTTTCCGCGGGCTACGCGTGAAACTTGCCCGCACGCGTTCAACCATTTCTTCGCTCACTGCAGGCCGACCCGTTGATTTCCCCTTACAGAGGCATCCAGAAGCTTTAAACTGCGCATACCATCGCCGAATGGAGTTAGCAGTTGGTGGATCTTTGTTGAACTTCGTCCTGAAGTGTCGTTGCACTGTTATGACTGACTGATGTGAGTGCATTTCAAGCACGACATACGCTTTCTCGGCTCCTGTCGCCATTTTGTCTCACTGCGCTCTCGAGCGCTCTGACGGCAGAAACCTGAAGTGCGGCTTCAGCCGAACAAAACTTTATGAGTTTTTCTACGTATCTGTAGTGTGTCGTGACCATATGTCAATGAATGGAGCTACAGCGAATTTATGAAATCGCTTCAATCATTTGTAATAGCCCTGTAAAAGAAGAGTAAGATTTGCATTAGTCAGTTACCATCAGTTACTGCTGTTTATTATGTCCCTCTGCGTCAACTGAATTGAAAAGGCTGTATAAAGTTGTTTCATAAGACATTTGACCAATTTTATCTTGTTGTGGTCGCCTTTCTGCATCGCTTATCCGCGGTGTACATCTTCAAACTCACCCAGATCGACTGAGGAGTTCGATTTATATAAATTCATTAATTATCTGTCGTTTAGATGCAAGTAAACTGTACTCTTTATCAGAAGATTTGTATACTACCTATTTCCATTACACGGCCTGCGTAAATCACACCAATATGTTGACATCCTGTATTATCATGTTTAGTCCTTCACCTCGTCTTCTGTGTGAAAGAATGAATGGGTGTATGTGTCTTTTTGGGTCTGCAGCGCACGTAGCAGGCTAGCTGCTTTCTGTCTTCTGGCGAGTAGAGGGTCACCAACTTAGTGTCTCTTTTACTGCGGCAAAGAGTTCTATCCCCACTGTTCATGTCTTGCTGATCTGTTACGACGACGGCAGAAACGACCGCACTGATATTTCCGTTTCGCCTGGGTGGTTGTCTGGGTGCTGTCGCTAGAGAGAATCTCTGCGGCTGGCCGTTGATGAGCTCACTTCAGACTCTGCTATTGGCTGTTGTGACTTCCGGTCTTAGTTCTTAAGTGCTGTTTTGCTGCTTTAAAGTCCTTGTGAATGTTTATTCTTCAGCTTAAATGATGCGTTTTACCTCCTTTTCCAGGATGTGTTCACTTAAAAGCACAATGCTTCACTAATGTTAAGAGTTTCTATTTATTCAATATTCTGGGTTTGCTTTGTTCCTTTGGAACACTGTTGTTCCGCATATTTCCACGTGTTCTTCGTTCAGTGAGCTCTCAACTAGCTCCAATTTCTGTGCTTCAGTGTGTGATCCTAGTTAGATTAAGTGATCAACGTCAAACGTGATATTTGAGCACCTGTATTTTCATAATTTTGTGGGGACCACGTCTTACACGAACCAGTGGGGCCTTCAGCTCTCCTGGTTTGGCCTGTTCGCAGTTTCCTCATGATTTAGTCAAATCTTCGTAGTCGTGTATTCTTTCCTTTGTAAATTCGTAATTTTTATCTTTTTCAAGAAGGTGTTACTCGATGAGTGATTTATTGACACACATGTTCTTTCCCTTCCATCATCTGCATTGTGGACGCGAATTCCCGTATCTTATAATTGGTTCAGTTATTCAGTCGGTATAAATCTCTTTGCCATAATTGCTTGCTTATTGTGATAGTTAATTTCTCTCCAACCATTATCTTGTTGTGCGAATCCAGTTGGAGTGAATAAGTATATCTGTTACTTTTACTTTCATTCACCATAAGATTAATTATAATGTACGATGCTGTATTATTTCGAGATCTGATGAGTTGTTAATGCTCAGGCACCAGCCAGCTTTTGGATTACGATGTTCCTCTCTTATTCACGCTATGTCAATTTAAGAATAAATTTTCTCATTGAAAAGTAACGCGTTGTGTCCTGTTGTATTCTTTCTAACTTACCACGCAGTCCCTTTATTTGCAAAATACAGTGGGATAAATGCTTATGTTTCCTCGGAATGTTGTACTGTTGTTTTTAAAAGCTGAAAAAAGGGGGCAGTGATAGGTATGAACATAATTTTAGACAGAGATTTCACCAGTTGACTGCATATCACACACTTTATTAATTTACTGCTTATTTCATCATGTGATTACGTGATTTGTGATTAAAATTCTTCTCGGTATTATGCCGCGTCATTGCTAAAAACGAACAGCAATAATAAACTAAAACCGACGTTTTGGCCGAATTGCAACGGCCTTCCTCAGGGCACGACTGGTTTTGCATGGGGATAGGTGCTTCTATTTATTACAGACTATCTATGTCTGACGTCACTGTTGTAAAACTTATAATTGGCCCTGTAATGCGATTGGCTAGTCATGACGTAAAGGAAGATGGAAGGAAAGAGGCTATTCGTGGATGTCCATGTCGTTAACGATTGGTAGCTGTCTGCTAATCAGCGTTCGGCTTCTGGTAGGCAAGTTTTCCTCTTAGTGTGCGCGGAAGTGGACTGACAGTTGCCCTACAGCTGTTTGAGCAGATACGTCCGTGTCCCGTGTGGCTTCTGCCCGCGACCGCTCGCGGCCCGTTGGACTGGGATGGCCGGCAGCCAGAACGCCGGGAGTTTGTAGCCATCTTCCTGTTGATGTTGTCAGGCTGCTTAATAATTTCGATCGCCTCCCGTATTTTGCGTTCTCGCATCCACGATTCTTTCGCCAGTACTCGGGCTTCCTGGAACCCGATAGGTTGTCCACAGTCACGATGGTGTTCCGCTATCGCCGATTTATTATGTTGTAATCGTACATAGCGTTCGTGTTCTACTACTCGTAGGCTGACAGGTCTCCCTGTTTCTCCTATGTAGGTAGCTCCGCACTCACACCGTAGTTCGTAAACACCTATAGTGCTAAGATTGTTGACTACATCCTTGGTGGAACAGCTGTAGAGCAACTGTCAGTCCACTTCCGCGCACACCGGGAGGAAAACTTGCCGACCAGAAGCCGAACGCTGTTTGGCGGACAATTACCAATCGTTGACGACATGGACATCAACGAACAGCCTCTTTCCTTCCATTTTCCCTTACGTCATGACTAGCCAATCATATTAGAGGGCCAATTGAAAGTTTTACAGCAGCGACGTCAGACATCGATAGTCTGTAATAAATAGAAGCACCTATCCCCATGCAAAACCAGTCTTGCGCTGAGGAAGGCCGTTGCAATTCGTCCGAGACGGGGGTTTAGTTTATTATTGTTGTTAGTTTTTAGCAATGACGCGGCATAATACTCAGAGGAATTTTAATCACTATGACACCGGCCGCAGAAACCTACGTTCTTATACATGATTTGTGTTTGCCTTATTTAATTGAGTTAATTCAAGTCCGTGTAATTTCAACTACAGCCATACAAGATGTTCCAGTCCTGTCTGATAATTAGTGTGTAAAGAAGGGCTTGAGCCAGTGGCGACTCTGTATTTTATACAAGTTCGTATCTCATGTAACTAGCCAAACAAAGATAAACATACCCTTACGTCCGTAGTGGAATGTTGCACACAGCGCCCCAGCCACTACGTCAGTGTAGGCGTAGACTATTGCCGACGTATCACTGTGCTGTAAGGGTGCCACGGACGACAACCGAATGTCCCTTCTATTGAAAGAAATGGTACTGCACACTATCACTCCCGGTTGTGGGGTCATATGGAGGGCGACGTCCCAATTCTACGCCAATCAATGAGATTCCATGCCGGAAACTTGTCTGGAGATGTTCTGGACAGCGAGGGGTGCCAACCTGACTGTGGCCCGCCATACAGCGCGCCTGCCAGGAGTGATGGTTTGGGGTGTCAATTCAGTTCATAGCAGGAGCCCTTTGGTTGTCATCCGCGGTATTCTTGCATCAGAGCGGTACATCGACGATATTCTCCGCTCTGTTTTGTTGCCTCCATGAAAAGCTATCCTGGACCTACATTTCTTCTACATCTACATCTAAATCCATACTCCGCAAACCACCTGACGATGTGTGACGGAGGGTACCTTGAGTACCTCTATCGGTTCTCCCTTCTATTCCAGTCTCGTATTGTTTGTGGAAAGAAAGATTGTCGGTATGCCTCTGTGTGGGCTCTAATCTCTCTGATTTTATCCTCATAGTCTCTTCGCGAGATATACGTAGGAGGGAGCAATATACTGCTTGACTCCTCGGTGAAGGTATGTTCTGGAAACTTCAACAAAAGCCCGTACCGAGCTACTGAGCGTCTCTCCTGCAGAGTCTTCCATTGGAGTTTATCTATCATTTCCGTAACGCTTTCGCGATTACTAAATGATCCTGTAACGAAGCGCGCTGCTCTCCGTTGGATCTTCTCTATCTCTTCTATCAACCCTATCTGGTACGGAACCCACACTGGTGAGCAGTATTCAAGCAGTGGGCGAACAAGTGTACTGTAACCTACTTCTTCCTTTGTTTTCGGATTGCATTTCCGTAGGATTCTTCCAATGAATCTCAGTCTGGTATCTCCTTTACCGACGATCAACTTTATACGGTCATTCCATTTTAAATCACTTCTAATGCCTACTCCCAGATACTTTATGGAATTAACTGCTTCCAGTTGCTGACCTGCTATATTGTAGCTAAATGATAAGGGATCTCTCTTTCTATGTATTCGCAGCACATTATACTCGTATACATTGAGATTCAATTGCCATTCCCTGCACTATGCGTCAATTCGCTGCAGATCCTCCTGCATTTCAGTACAATTTTCCATTGTTACAACCTCTCGATATACCACAGTATCATCCGCAAAAAGCCTCAGTGAACTTCCGATGTTATCCACAAGGTAATTTATGTATATTGTGAATAGTAACGGTCCTACGACACTCCCCTGCGGCACACCTGAAATCATTCTTACTTCGGATGACTTCTCTCCATTGACAATGACATGCTGTGTTCTGTTATCTAGGAACTCTTCAATCCAATCACACAATTGATCTGATAGTCCGTATGCTCTTACGTTGTTCATTAGACGACTGTGGGGAATTGTATCGAACGCCTTGCGGAAGTCAAGAAACACGGCATCTACCGGGGAACCCGTGTCTATGGCCCTCTGAGTCTCGTGGACGAATAGCGCGAGCATTTCAGCAAGATAATGCCCTCCTGCGCACAGCGAGAGTTTCTACTGCTTGTCTTCGTGCTTCCCAAACCCTACCATGGCTAGTAATGTCTCTGGATCCTTTCCCAATAGAGAGCGTTTGGACCATAATGGGCAGGGCGCTCCAACCATCAGGAGGTTTTGACAACCTAACGCTCCAGTTGGACAGAATTTGGCGCGATATCCCTCTGGAGGACGTCCAACAACTGTATCAATCAGAGACAAGCTGAATAATTGCTTACATAAGGGCCAGAGGTGGAACAACGCTTTATTGTCGTACTCAATTTGTGAGGCTTTTTCTCTTGAATAAATCATCCAGTTTTTCTGAAATTGTAATCATTTGTTTGTTTGTACAAGAACATCACATCCAGCGATTTCCATGCCATTCGTAAAATTTCTTCGTGGTGCGCCATTTTTTGTCTTGGAGTGTATGTGCCACATCTTGACTAAAAGAAGAGATCGGTTAATAGAAGTCATGATGAGGTTTCAAGGACCAGTCAGTTTGGTGATGGAAAGAATTGCACTGATGAAAAATTTCAATTTATTGACTTTCGGGCCGTGCACATTCAGCCATCTCAATAGCCGTGTCGATTATGACGATACGAATATAAGGAGAACACAACACCAAGTCTCCGAGCGAAGAACCTAGGCGCCTTCACTTAGCGATTCGTCACGCTGACGCAAAGTCTTATCTAGTGTAGCAAGACGCACACCGAAGACACTGGCCGCCGTCACTGCAATCTATCTGTCATAAAATTATTGTTCTCGAGCTATAGGTATGGCTATCTCTTCACAATAATCCTGACATTGCTGTAGCTCGGATCGGATACTTCAGGAGTATCTCCGTCGTTCTTTCTGCAGCAAAATAATTGCTCGATTTAATCAGTATGAACATACGTTTTACCTGAACCAATTTCACATAGTTGTTTGGCTGAGACCCTCATAAATAATAAGCAGGATAACGAAACATAAAAAGCGTCCCTCTGCGTCTTATAGATTCGATATCAGTAGCGTTTGAATGGCATAAAATATCGTCGCACGACATGCATTTCTCCTTTTTTCTTTTTTATGGGACAAGCGCATGCAAGCAACACAGTCCCTTCTTTGCTTCAAGGCCGACATCATTCCACTGCCCTGCACTTACATATAAATGTAGCCTGACGTCAGAAAATGTACATAGCACTGTGTTCAGTCTAATCAACGGTGAAGGATTAAGCACGATGGGAACTAAAGAAGAAGAGTACGCAGAACTCGTTCCAACATTCAAATAAATAAAGCTATACAGTGTGCGCAATGAACTGCGTCGGGAGAAGATGAAGTTGGAGGAGGAGGAGTAGAAAAGGAAAGTGACTGAAAGATTTTCTTTCTTCAAATTGTAGGAACGTATATGTAATATAATCATTCCATACAATTAAGTTCATTTGGAACCACAAACATTTATTTATTAAATTAACTATTATCGCGAAGTGAAATACAGTCAATTCGATTAGTCATCGACCACAACCAATACTTCGTAACATTTCATTTAAACAGAATCATTTTATTTTATAACCTGTTGGTCGTTGACAACTCCTTCTATTCCGTTGAATAATTTCTATTATTGTAATGTGTAAAAGTTGGTGGATACGAGTTACTTACTCGCATCTCTGGATTTATTAAAAAACTTAAACTTTCGGCATGTAGCCATATTCACAAATTAAAATGACTCGTTCGACATCTTTACGATTTATTGTGCAAATGATCCATGGAATACGAAGATAAGTAACAAAAAGTTTATTGTATTGACTTTTATACGTAGCTGTGTATGACTAACAGAGAAACTACTTGCTTGATCAAGGTGTCGGTTCAGTGGCTGCTCTCTCTGAAAGCACGTTGACTACACAGGCTGAAGGCACTATTTTGTTCCTTCAGGATCAATAACTCACCCAATTACCTTCTTCCATCACAGTTCAGTAGAATGCGCTTTCACGGATAAAGATGGTTTCTCAGCACATGAAACTAGTGAAGGGCTTTCTCCTATATCAGTCGACATCGTCACCTTGAGATGACGAGCAGCTGCCCCGTGGGAGTATTGCACAGCTTTAGCAGGACTGGTGAAAGCAGTCTCATTAGTGTGGCAGCCCGACACAAACAAGTAGGTTCAGAACTGCGAAACATGTAGCGTGTGGATACCAAGACTGACCCTAAGTTGTTGGCCAAAAAGACAGTGGAGAGCGAACATTACGTCTGGCCACATCAGTACCGATCAACAAAACCATCTTCTTAAACAGCAACACGCGATCAGAGAGTATTCCGAGCGAGGAGATCGAGGGAAGTGGCGCAGTGGTTGGCACACTGGACTCTCATTCGGTAGGACGACGTTCAAACCCGCGTCCGGGTAACCTGATTTAGGTTTTTCGTGATTTCCATAAATTGCTTCAGGTGTGTGCCAGGATGGTTCCTTTGAAGGGGCACGGCCGAATTCTTCCCTCATCCTTCCCTGATCCGAACTTGTGCTCCGTCTCTAATGACCTTATTGTCGACGGGACGTTAAACACTAGTCTCATCCTCTTCCTCCTACTCGTCCACCTCAAGCCAGGAAAAGGAGGTAACGCTTGTATTCGATAATGTAACATACGGAGGCTTCAGTAAGGAGATACAAACTGCCGATTCAGCCTTTGGCCCGAGTGTCAGTTTCTTGTAAACGATCAAAGGCCGTTCCCATGTGACGTATTTCCCGCGGCACTTGAAGTTGCAGCATCCAGAAGCGGAAATATGTGCCACACAAATACACTGCCTGAAAAATAAAGCGAAGCCTCTAGAAGACGTGCTTCGGATGTCAATGTGCGAGGGGCGTTCAATAAGTAATGCAACCCATATTTCTTGTCGGCCAATTTCGGTTGAAGAAATGCGAATTTGTTGTGGGACATAGTGGAATTTTCCCGGTTCAGCCCCTATAGCTTAATGAATTTCGGCGAGGTAGCAGTGCTACACGTAGCCTTCGAAAGGCGTGTAAACGTAGATACGGTTCAAGCGGAGAAATGCCATTGAGTTTCTTTTGGCGGAAAACCAGAGCACCGCAGATATTGATAGGAGCTTGCAGAATGTCCACGGAGCCGTGGCAGTGAACAAAAGCACAGTGAGTCGTAGGGCGAGGCGTCTGCATCATCGAAAAAAGGTCGCACAAACCTATCCAATCTACTGCGCACCGGCTGGCCGCACCAAGCTGTGACTTCTGCAATTTTGGTACTTGCGGACACTCACATGCGAGGTGATCGAAGCATCACAATCAAACACGTCTCTGTTGGCAGTGCTGACCATTTGGGGTACTCAAAGGTGTGTGCCCACTGGTTTCCACACCGCCTAACAGAAGACCATTAACAGCAGCAAAGGAGATCCGTGTGGAATTGCCTGCGCGTTACGAGGCTGATTGTGACAAGTTTCGCTGAACATTATCACAGGCGATGAATCCTGGGTTCAGCACTTCCAATCGGAAACAAAACGGGAATCCATGAAGAGGCGTCAGACCATCTCTCCTCCGAAGAAAGAGTACGAATAGCCCCCTGAGCCGGTAAAGTCATGACGACGGCCTTCTGGGACTCTGAAGGCGTTATTCTGTCTTGTGTCTTCCCTCATGGTGCGACGATCAACTCTGAAGTGTACTGTGCTACACTCGAGACATTGCTGTCAGTGTGTTTGTGCCAAAAAAACGTAAATAAACTTCTCCTTCTCCATGACGACGCAAGGCCTCATATAAAGTGTGTGCACCCGAGAGGAGCTCACAAAACGTCATTTGATTGTTCTTCCTCATCCATCCTACAGCACGGATCTTCCCATCTTCCGACGTCCATCTGTTTGGCCCAATGAAGAATAAATGGAAATGCCGTGTAGCTAGGGCATCCTGTCGGGTAGACCGTTCACTTGGTTTAAGTCTTTCGAGCTGATGCCACTTCGACGACTTGCGTGGCGATGGGGATGAAATAATGATGATAAGGACAACACAAGACCCAGATCCCGACCCAGCCGGGAATCGAACCCATGCCGTTAGGTATGACATTCCGTGACGCTGACCACTCAGCTACCAGGGGCGGACCCAATGAAGGATGCAATGGAGGAAGTAGTACGCGGATAATGCAGCAAGACGTTGGCCCCGACGTCGACCAATAGCGTGGTACAATGCCGTCATACAGCCTTCCCGGTGAGGTGACGTTAAGTCATCGTATTGAACGGAGATTATGTTGAAAAACACGATTTAGTAGCCGAAAGAATGGGGAATAATATCATGTGTTGGAATCCTGAACAAAACCTAGCTGCTTTCAGAAAAAAAAAAATGTGTTGTGTTACTCATTGAACGCCCCTTGTAACTTCGTACAGGTACGCACCACGGCGGGCTGGTGTGTAAATGTTTAGAGTTGCAGTTCTCTTTGACAGAGAGAATGGCAGTCAGAGAGCATTTGTGTTGTTCGTCCTTAGCGTTATCACAAGGCTTGCTAGTGTGTATAATGGGCGTCAACAGCTCAGAAGTTGTGTGATCACTGTGAAGGACGCGGAGATGCCACTTACTCTTGTGAGACAGCGTTATCGCCTCCTGACAGAGTTTGAAAGGGACGTCATTTTGGGTCTCGATGTGTCTGCTGGATGAATATATTTTGGGGCATTCTGATGCGACAATGGCCCGGTCTTGGACTGCGTGGGAAGGTGAGGGCAGGTATACTCATCACCAAGGTTCTAATCGACCACGTCTGATCAAGAGAGGATCGTATTGTGTACATGTCCTATAACAAGTATAGAAACTTTTGGAGCATTCTGTGCCACCCCGTACCATTGGTTGGAGACTAGCAGTAAGCGGAGTAAGTCTTTAGCACCCCGTTCGTTGTCTGGCATTGACACCACAGCACGAATGTCTGCTTTTCGAATGGTACTGTGACCAGAAGCGGGGATTACTGATGAATGGCGTCGCACTGTATTCAGTGATGAATCGCGGTTGTGCGATGGCCCGGATGGCCATCGTGAGTGAGCATAGCATCGATGTGGGGAGCGGCTTTATGACACACTTGCCAGCCGAGTAAGTGCACCAAGGCCAGGGAAGGTGGGACGTCATACTGATGGGTGGGGTCATACCGCCGAGTTTTTGTAAATTTGACTCGATTTTGTAATAGCTGCAGTAACATCCTCTCAAACCCTATAGTTTAATTTCGTTCGCTCCTCACATGCTGAGCGCTCCGTTTCTTTTGTCGGGTAATTTAATACCAACGACACAATCTGAGTAGGTCTCGATATCGCTGAAGTAGTGCGATACAAGAGTCTCAGCAACGAATTATATTGCAGTCCAAATTGGCTGGCCTAACAAGACGTCAAACTTTCTGTAGGAGGTTGGAGTACACTACTGCTGGACACGTGGCCACAATACTGTGTTTCGGTTGTATCTTTTAGTTTAAAAAATTAAAAAAGCTTTACGGTTATGTTGAATGAATGCCTGAACCGTAGAATGGGTACTGACCTCGAATTATCGTGTAACGTGTTATAACTGGAAGTGGTGCGCTTACTCTGTGTTATGGTTTGCAAAACTTTACACGAGTTAATTGGGCAATGCAACTCGTAATACGAATAAAGAAATACAGTTACTGTAAAATACATTCAGCCCCTTAGGCACTGAACCATCTGGCCCTGTTCAAAATTGAAAACTTTGATCCCTGTGCACATAACAAATAAATTAAAGTGTCTTACTTCTGGAACAGCAACGGAGTAATGCGATATATTCTGATCTCTCATGGAAAATAAATTATGCTAGCTACAGGCTCAGCAGTGTGCAATGCTGGCCATAATACTTGGAAATGCACATTAAATTCTTTTGGCTGATAAACGAGAACATTTAGGAAAATCGAACTTCTTTAAAAAAATATATGACCTGGGCAGGGAGGCGGTACTGATTATGGTGAATTACTAACACTGAGTTCTTTTTAGCAAAATTGTATTACAAGTTACGTTTGGCGTTTCAAAAACGTCTTACAGTTGAACTTACATTGCTCACAGTTGATTCACAAACAATGAGATTTAAACGACAAATATTAGCTAACCTCATTAATCCAACATAGATGCAGTTCATCCAATTACATATAGCTGTGTTAACATATCTTAGAAGCATTCAAAAGTGAAATATCTAATTAGCCTTTTTATCAGAACGGTTTACTTACATTCTCGGGTTACTCAACAACTACAAAATATCAGCCAACTCATCTATACTAATGCACTGGCAAAAACAAAAATAAAAATTATTTAACATCTTTACCTTGCTTGCATGAAGACTTCTGCTTCCAACTTCAACAACATTGGCATACCTAAATTAATCTAACACTTGGTGGCTTCACACAGCACACCACAAAAACTGCCTACTCCATCGTCTTTCGCTTCCTACAACTGTGCGCCCAGGGCTCTCTTACTCCAGCACTATAATCTCAGACCAGAAACAGCATCTCTGGTTCTGCGGTCGTGCACAGTCAGCGATCCGCTGTTTGTAGCCTATCAGAGACGTACATCATTTATAATATCTTGGTTATCTTGGTTTCAGTTTAGTTTACCTTAACATTCTTATCATCCACCAACTTCCACTGTTGTCCACACGCATCTCATTTCAGAAAGCGGGTCTCTCTGCCGCACGCAGCAAGCAAGTTCCACCGAGGAAGCAACGATGCAGTGAGTGTGACTGCGCTCATCTGTGAGTGCTTCCGATCTGCGTATACTTAAACAACAAAGGTACTACGAGACAAAAAAACAGACTACTACCTATTGAGGCTTGTGTCGCTTCAAAACAACATTCTGAAGGGAAGTAGCGCTTGGAAGTGTAGTATAGACAACATAGAACTCCCAAATGCTAGGTATGGTTGAATAAATGATTAAGGCTCACGCCGAACACGGACTCGAAACTGGACCATTGGCTACACGTCAGAGCCTTTTAAACATGCCTCACGGACTAGCTCAAGGCCTCACTGAGAAACAACTTCTCTTGTCATGTTCAGTAATCGGGTTTCTGTCCGTTATTCGCGTCTTTCCTGCCCGATATTTCAACTGAGTGACTCGTAGTCTTCTTCAGGTGCTGTCTGACACTGTACGTGTACATGAAAACGCCTCGCTGGGAAAGTCTGAAGAACTTGTAGTTGGAGTCACCATCGACTAACACTCTGAAAGTAGAAGTTGGAGTGGAGAATATCAGAAAAAAGTTGCAAGTCTGACTCAAAACATGGTGGAATTTATGCTCTGGAAAATGGAACGGGCTCCAGCTCGTGCTTCAGAACCTGTAAGTGCGGGATGTAGTAGCAAATGAAGTGCTGAGTTAGCTAGTGACATACTTTAGAATACACGAGAATATCCACGGGAGTAGGAACGTCGTTTGTAGCTACAGTGGCGTTTCAATCAGTCCATCAGCTGCCCACAACATCGCTGTAGGAATCAAAATATCCAGCGTTAACTTGAGATACGAATACGGCTAAAACAGAATTATTCGATTATCTGGGCTCCTGATTTAAGTATCGAAGCTAAAAGTTGGAGATAAGACAGAGGGTTAAAAATGCATCTACAGGACACTTCAGCATCAAACAGATAATGAGAAGACGCACACTCTTCATTAAAACCAAATTCCTGACATATAATTCAGTAGCACTCATAGAGGTGTTATATGGAACAGAGACCTTGAGTACCACAAAGGCCGACTCTGACTAGTACTGCTATTTGACTTAAACTTCTTGAGGACAGTCTTTGTTTCAGCGCGAGATGCGAGGGCTGGAGCAAAAGGAAGAACCCGGAACTGTACGAGTTGATGAGGCAATGAAACATTGCTCAGATAATGAAGGCAACAAAACTTCGGTGGACAGGATATACGGCTCGGACGTCTGTACACCATAGCGCCGAAGCAGCGCTAGTGGGAAAACCAGTCCACCTGGCGGATCCGGAAAGCTATGGTTGGGCGAAATCAGTAAAGAGTTGCAGTAGTTGGTCGTTGAATCGAACTGCATGCAAACAGCTAGACAGTGCAGTCACTGGTGACAGACTGTGACGTCGGCACATGGTCTTCAAGGTTAACCTTTACAGCCGATACCAACAAATATTTTCTTTGCGTATTCGACTTCGATCGTCTGTAGCCAATGATAAGTGACAACATCACCGTACCTCCTCACAGGCGTATCGACATTGAATTACAGATTCGATTACTCATGTCAAACTAGTAACTAATACGTAACCTTGCCCCCCCCCCCCCCCCCGGCTAAATAGTAGTTGACATTTACGCATCCGAAGTTATCACGATTTCACAGAAGTTGATACATACAACGGTATTCTGAGTTTCAGCCATAACAGTACGACCTATTATTAAAAAAGACACATTTTTCTTGACTTATTCTTCCTGTACACAAGCGAACAGAGCAGCCTTGTTTAGAACTCTATTCTTTTCAGCCAGACTCGAACAAGCTCCGAGTGGTACTGCGCCTGTCCGTTTGGAAGCAATCGACAGGGAACTTATAGTTTAGAACTTACCTTTGCAACCACGTGAAAACTCTCAAAAGTCGTGAAGTAGTGGGGTGTACTAATTATCTGTGGGAAATATCAGATCAAAAACACCTTCTACCATCTATATTTACAATTTTATTTTATTTTTGCTATCAGTTTCGGCGTTTTACTACGCCATCTTCAGGCCCCAACCGACGTGTACGAAAAATCCAGCTTCATGTGCAATGGAAATAGAGGCCAGTGTTCAGTAACTGGTATCCGGAGACTTTTTGTGTAACAACGCCGTTCCTTCGTTCATCCATTGCAGACTCGATTGCACAAGAGGTTATGTTCATCCTACACAGCGGTCAGGGGGCCTGAAGAAAACTGGTCTCAAAAATAAAACAAAATTGGACATATAACTGCTGAAGGTTGGCATTTTATACTGATCAGCCGAAGGCCCGCAACCATCCTGTGTAAAGATGGACTTACAGAAAATTATATATATTTATTTTATTTATGAGTTTGGACAGCTACGGACCACATACAAGTTAAGACATATAGTGTTTCATTTTCTTCCTAGTACTTCTTCATTTTCTCTCCAACTGCTCGTCTCTTCTCATCTGTCCACACTCTTGGGTCGAGGTTTTGTCTCATCCTCTTCATAGTTTGCGTTTTCTATCGGTAGTCTGAAGTTATTCCTGTCACATATTATTTCTTCTGTAACACCTATTTTGTTGGCATCTTTCTTTACTGCTTCTGTCCATCCTACAGTTTTTCTCAGCTTACTAACGTAATTAAAACTTTTCTTTGTAAGCCATGTTTCTTCCATTCTTTTTAAATGTCCATAAAATTTTAGCCTTCTCTTCCTCATTGTATCTGTGATCATTTCTGTATTTTTGCATAAATCTTAATTTATCCTTTTAATTCACCTATTTTCATTGTTTTTCTCAGGACCTAAAATTTTTCTTAGTCTTTCTCTCTCTCTCTCTTTTCTAGTTCTCTTAATTCGCCTTTCTTATTCAGTATCAGGCACTCTGATCCGTATGTTGCTTGTGTCTTTGAAGGGGGAAACCAGATGGCGCTATGGTTGGCCCGCTAGATGGTGCTGCCATAGGTCAAATGGATATCAACTGCGTTTTTTAAAATAGGAACGCCATTTTTATTACATATTCGTGTAGCACGTAAAGAAATATGAATGTTTTAGTTGGACCACTTTTTTCGCTTTGTGATGGATGGCGCTGTAATAGCCACAAACATATCGCTCACAATTGTAGACGAACAGTTGGTAACAGCTAGGTTTTTTAAACTAAAATACAGAACGTAGGTACGTTTGAACATTTGATTTCGGTTGTTGCAATGTGATACATGTACCTTTGTGAACTTATCACTTCTCAGAAGGCATGCTGTTACAGCGTAATCACCTGTAAATACCACATTAATGCAATAAATACTCAAAATGACGTCCGTCAACCTCAATGCATTTGGCAACACGTGTAACGACAGATATCTAGCGGGCCAACCATAGCGCCATCTGGTTTCCCCCTTGAACCTAACGGGTTTCGGTCTTTGTAGTTTTCTCGTTTAATGCTTATTTCGTGAGATATTTGGACCGGTCACTATCAATGTGTGTATGTGTGGATACGTATCTTCTTTTATCCTCGTATTTGGTGATAAATCATACCATGCACTGGAGAATTTCTGCGAGTCACCGTGGAACGTAGAAACAAGATTTTCTCATACAGATACGAATGCTTTTAATTTCCATACCATTATTATTAGCAGGACCTATAAAGGAGGAGTTGTTTCCTACAGGAATGCCAAGGAAAAGTTTAGTCCGTTAGGGAGCGGTGGATGTTGGTCGAAGGTGGTTACGTGCCTCTGCGTGGCTATCTCGCACCTGCTGATAAGTGCGCACTGCGCGGACACCGTGGAGGGCCCGGCCCGGCCTCCTGCGGCTCCCACGCCGCACGCGCGCAGACAATGCTGTGGGAACGCGGACCCAGGGTCGCTGCCGCTTCTCTCTGACCCCGTTACTGGCAGGTACAACGCAGTTTGTCTGCGAGCATAGTGCCGCTGCTGTTGTTTCTGAGAACAGCGTAACCTCAGGGTGATTCAAAACGTTTATCCGATTTCGCCTTCTGCACGAATACAGATAAAAACATGGGGTGAATTCTGTCACACATGTCGAAACTTGAAATTTGTCTTGCCTCGGTTAAAAGTTGCTACTTAATGTAGTTGTGAGTAGAGTTCTTCCTGGTGCAAGAAGGCCACTCTGCAAAAATTCAGGACGTGACAGACAAAGTAACAGAACTTACTAACTACTCGGCGTAAATGAATGTTGCCAGAAGTCTCTGTCTTCACATGGTGAGAAATGAGCGTTACAATAGGGCTAAGTGGGATTAGCCCCGCAACGCGAGGCAGTTGAAGGAACGGGAAAGGACAGTGTGTGTTGATCAGCGAGCAGGTTTGCTACGATTTGATGTATTCTTCTTTACAAAATGATCCAGAGACAACATCTGGATGATTTCATACGGGGAAGAATCGCCAGGAAACTAAAAGAAGGATGAAGTGTGACAAGTGTATCCCAGCAGTTCCGTATTGCTCATAGCACTGTTACACGTGAGTGGGGAGAGTTCCGAACCATGGACACTGCAACCCGAAGGAGAGAAGGTGGACGACCACTGCCATCTGCAGCATCAGCTTATCGCTGCAATTTGTAGCGGGTAAGAAGGGACCCATGTCAAACGTAAATTTACCAGGACCGCAAGCCACGCTATGTTGCACTTCAGAGAAGCACGGCGGCTGCATGGGGCAGGTCTCCTCGCCCGGCGGCCAGTACGTTGTATTCCGTCGACACCTGCGTGTCAGCGACAGCGTTTGCCATGGTGCCATGATCACAGGGACTGACCAACGAGGCGGGAGTTCGCTTGCTCTTCTCGGATGAGAACAGATTCAATCTGAGCAGTCATACGTGATGTACCCTCATGTGCTGAGAGGTGGGAACACTTATTACACCCAGAAACATTGTCGAATATGAGTGTTCTGGCGGTCTGAGTCTTACAGTGAGGGGAGTCATAAAACTGCATAGATGTACTGACGCCGAAGTCTTTGAAACGGTACACTGACAAGCCAGCGTTATTCTGGCACTGTCCTCTTTCCGCATGTGCGTCTTTTCATGGGTACATTCGTCCTCATTCATTTGAGAGGTGGCATGAGCCGCCTCTCACATTTCTAGCTTACTCTTAGTGATTCGATTTTCCTCTCTAATTGCATACGGTGAAAAGCTGCTATTCCTTCACACGCGGACTTCCCACACAGCATCTCTCGTCACCCGAGTGGTCCGGTGACAGGCGGGATCTGCTGATATTGAAAGGGTTAAGCCGACAGGTGTGAGGGAGTCGAGTGGATGCTTCCCAGACGCCGACATTGTCGTAAGAGCGGGGGCGACACACCACAGGGGCCTGACGGAGCGGCTGGGCTAGAGATTCCGTTACTTCGCAGAAACTTAGTGAAAACACTTTCTGGCGGGCTACCATCAAGGCGTGGGAATGACTTGTGTTCCCAGACAGTCTTGGCGGGCAAATTTCTTCGTTTTCTGCAAAATCATAACTGTGATTGGTTTGCTCAGGGGATAGCTCCGTGACGTAGCAAAATCGGCGCAGAAATTGGCGCCAAGTACCTCCATTGGTGGAATAGTAGTGCGTCGGCAATAGAGTGGAATTTTCCGCCGGTTTTCGAGTTGCTGATTGGAACGTTTAGCAGCGGCCACCGTCGTGGGAACGGGAATGTTCTGTGTTCGGCTGGTACGGGTGCTCTTGATAGAGTCGGCTCTCGCCTTTTGGTCGGAGTAGGTTACAAGACTGAGCTCTCGCTGCTCTGGACAGCCTGCCTTCCGTTGGCTGTCTAATATACTTTCATTTAACTATAAATGTTTGACGAAGTTGCTGAAGTTTCGACTTCAACGTAACTTTCCGAGTACAGTTGCAATTGAGCGTTCTGCGTACAAGCGACCTATTTGTCGGTCTTGAGCAGTTTTGGCTAAAGTTGACTGTATCGGAATTACTGTGTGACTTCGCTTGTTAAAATCAATCACTGTACCGTCAGTGATTGTGTGGCGAACCTTCTTCGTCTCCCTCAGAGGCGCATTTGTATTGATAGGAAGTCTTTAGTCAGGAACAACCAGACCAGGATAATTTGTTTCGGGCTATACTCGCGACATTATCATCACCACAACTGGACGTCGAAGTAACCAGCCATCGCTTCCGGTATGCCAGATCATGTCCTTGCAGTTAAGAAGACAGCTTGTTAATGTATGTCCGCAGCACTGGCAGATTAGGGAATTTTGCTCTGTGATAATCAGAGGTCAGCAGAGCGCGCCTGTTCCCATATTTTCTTACGTGATTCTGTCTTGGGTGTTCATTATCTGAGTTCTCACTATGGTAGCAGCAATTAATGTTGGGTTGACTGGGTGTTTCTCTTAAGATTTGAGTTGCCAGGAATTAGCTCCACATACCACTTGGTCATAAACGTCACAAGCTAGTTTACGGACAACTTCACCTTCACAGCATTTATTTGAGTATCCAATTTGGTGTATTGTAAATGTTTCATGTGTTGCTTTTATTATTTTGAGTTTAGTCATAATAAATCAAATTGTTATTTTGGACAGAACTTTCATTCTTTAGGTCGGGAGAGCAACCCTTTCATTTCTCACCACGTTAATGAAACTTTTTTGTCAAATTAATTTCTGTTAAATTAAATTATTGCATGTGCCAAACTCTTTTCTACTCCACTTGCAGGGTCGATTAGAGTCAGTTCGCGTTTCTTCTTAATCCATGTGCAACAGCAAAAGTCGGAGTTAGAAAAGGGGGGGCTTAGAGCATCATTTCCATATGAAGATTTAGTGTTAAATACGCTGCTAGCCCCGGCACCTCGCACATTTACAAGGATGAGAGTGCAAGACCAGGTCGAAGAGGTTTTATGCAGGACTCTTTGAACGAGAAAACATTCGGGGTTTGGACTGGCCTACCCCTTCTTTCCGACGTAAATTCCATCGAGCACATGTGGGATAAATGGAAATGTCGTGTGGCTAGGGCCTCCCGTCGGGTAGACCGTTCGCCTGGTGCAGGTCTTTCGATTTGACGCCGCTTCGGCGACCTGCGTGTCGAGCATGTGGGATGAGGTGGGGGGACATATTTCAGTACGTCCACATGCATCATCGACCTTCGAGCAGGTGTGAACCACGCTGGTGGAAGACTGCAACGTCCTACCATTAGAAGTCCTTACCAACCTTGTGGACAACATGAGAAGAGCTCGCAGAGCATGCGTTGCTGTCGTGATGAGCACACGCCCTATTGAGAACTTTCTCCTGCCTTTTGTATTGTCCAAAGGGCCAGCATAAATCGCGGTGACCTCAGTGTAATTATTATCTGTGAGTAAAAGTGTCATTTGTGATCGTCTCATTGCGCGTGTCAATTACCTTCTAAATAAAACTGCACCAGTGTTTTGTGTGTATGGTACAAGTTTCATTGAGCTATGATACTTGACAGTGACGCGATATGCGAAAGATACTTTGGTCTCTACATTTTGTATACCTGTACAGCTCGCTGTGTGGTTCATTAGCCAATGTGCGTAGAGTCCAAATTGCGATAATACATTAACATTTCCGTTCTCCGTTTCATCAGCTGAAATTTATTTAGTGCTGTTTGTTTCTCGTGTTCAGCAGAGTTGTGCAGGCATGACGCAGAAGTATCCTCACTGTGCCAGCCAGGAGACGGTGATTCCTCACTCGCCGATTTTGTGGCGACGTTTGTATTTCAAACCATACAGAATTCAGTTTCTACAGGAGCTACTGATAGTGATAAATAACAATGTGTAGAACTTTATAAATTCACTCTGGGCGTGGAAATGGAAGATTTTCCTTTCACGTTTGATGTTCAGTGATTTAATGGGAAATTATCAGTTACAACGTAACAGTATGTGAAACACTACAGCCCCATACCATAGTCGAACAGGAGAGAGACCTTCCAAAGCTTTATGTATTTTCCGCTGTATGAGAAATTTTTATGGCCTGTTCTCTTTTGTGGTAAAGACTGTTAAAGTATTCATGGACCGCGACATGTTGGGAGATCTGTGTTTTTCCACGATTACCAGAAGATACCAAATACTAAAGCGACCTGGAGTTCACGTACAAACAGTACTAGCTATTATTCCTTACCTGGTTTTGAAGTTCTTACAGTACCTGTATTTGCTGACAAAATTGTTGAAATCCGGAGCAAACCTTGGTTCAGAAGATCTCTGCTTACGGAATCCACATCGATTTTTTATAGAAGGTTCAAATGGTTCAAATGGCTCTGAGCACTATGGGACTTAACTTCTGATGTCATCAGTCCCCTAGAACTTAGAACTACTTAAACCTAACTAAGCTAAGGACATCACACACATCCATCCCCTAGGAAGGATTCGAACCTGCGACCGTAGCGTTCGCGCGGTTCCAGACTGTGGTGCCTAGAACCGCTCGGCCACGGCTGCCGGCTTTATAGAAGGGACTTCGGTTCTCCGAAAACTTCATACTGCGTCAATATAAATGGTCGATAATCCCGTGGCTAATTTCGGGTGTTGTATCTCCCGTCTTAACTGTATGCTGCTTTTTACACTCCTGGCCATTAAAATTGCTACATCAAGAAGAAAGGCAGATAACAAACGGGTATTCATTGGGAAAATATATTATTCTGGAACTGACATGTGATCACATTTTCACGCAATTTGCGTAAATAGATCCTTAGAAATCAGTACCCATAACAACAACCTCTGGCCGTAATAACGGCCTTGATACTCCTGGGCATTGAGTCAAACAGAGCTTGGATGGCGTGTACAGGTACAGCTGCCAATGCAGCTTCAACACGATACCACAGTTCATCAAGAGTAGTAACTGCCGTATTGTGACGAGCCATTTGCTCAGCCACCATTGACCAGACGTTTTCAATTGGTGAGAGATCTGGAGAATGTGCTGGCCAGGGCAGCAGTCGAACATTTTCTGTATCCAGAAAGGCCCGTACAGGACCTGCAACACGCGGTCGTGCATTATCCTGCAGAAATGTAGGGTTTTGCAGGGATCGAATGAAGGGTAGAGCCATGGGTCGTAACACATCTGAAATGTAACGTCCACTGTTCAAAGTACCCTCAATGCGAACAAGAGGTGACCGAGACGTGTAACCAACCCAATACCATCACGCCGGATGACACGCCAGTATGGCGATGACGAATACACGCTTCCAATTTGCGTTCACCGCGATGTCGCCAAACACGGATGCGACCATCATGATGCTGTAAACAGAACCTGGATTCATCCGAAAAAATGATGTTTTGCCATTCGTGCACACAGGTTCGTCGTTGAGTACACCATCGCAGGCGCTCCTGTCTGTGATGCAGCGTCAAGGGCAACCGCAGCCACGGTCTCCGAGCTGATAGTCCGTGCTGCTGCAAACGTCGTCGAACGTTTCGTGCAGATGGTTGTTGTTTTGAAAACGTCCCCATCTGTTGACTCAGGGATCGAGAGGTGGCTGCACGATCCGTTACAGCCATGCGGATAAGATGCCTGTCATCTCGACTGCTAGTCATACGAGGCCGTTGGGATCCAGCACGGCGTTCCGTATTACCCTCTTGAACCCACCGATTCCATATTCTGTTAACAGTCATTGGATCTCGACTAACGCGCGCAGCAATGTCGTGATACGATAATCAGCAATCGCGATAGGCTACAATCCGACCTTTATCGAAGTCGGAAACGTGATGGTACTCATTTCTCCTCCTTACACGAGGCATGACAACAACGTTTCACCAGGCAACGCCGGTCAACTGCAGTTTGTGTATGAGAAATCGGTTGTAAACTTTCCTGATGTCAGCCCGTTGTAGGTGTCGCCACCGGCGGCAACCTTGTGTGAATGCTCTGTAAAGCTAATCATTTACATATCACAGCATCTTCTTCCTGTCGGTGAAATTTCGTGTCTGTACCACGTCATCTTCGTGGTGTAGCAATTTTAATGGCCAGCAGTGTCGTCTACAGTTTTACAGGTAATAAGTAATTCACACACGTTTCGCTGTTGACCCTGAAATAATTATACCAATCACGTGGTAACATCGCCAGATGACAGAGTAACTTTATGTCAGAATATGTTGTTAGTCCTATTAACCAGTCATTACACCACGTATCTATATTTTTGGTTCCACCACGGTAAGGTGGAACAGAAAGTGCGAATAATCGTTGTTTGAGCACAAAGTAAAGCTAGTACAAGCATGCTTCTTCTGTGTGGTTGCGGAGGATACGCGTGCCTGCTTGCACAGAACGCTCGGTCACGCAAGCTCTTCAGGCTTGTTGTTACGGGGGTATCCCCGGCCCTAAGGTAATCACGTTGCCCGGCGGGTTGCCTACCGCAGCGCCCCTGCCCGCCATGCGGCCAGAGCGCGCTGTCGGCGGCTGCCGCGCGGTGCAGCCTGCACGCTGGAGAACGGAGTGCGCTGCCGACCGAGCAACCGCGTGCCGTGACTGACAGCAGGGAGTAGGCCTCACGCTGCAGCCGTGCCGTGACGTGACTTGACGTGACGTGAGTGTTACGCAAGACGCGAGCTGCCGCTCGGCCGCGCCCACCGCACCCTCCCACCCGCCGCACACGGGTCGCGGGAGAGCGCGAGGCGCCGGGTCGCTCCCACGCTCAATTAAGCACGTTTTACACGAGCGACTTTCTGGTCAAAATCGACTACTCGATGTGCGAGCGCCTTTCCTGCCTGTGTGTAACTCAGCAACCAACTACGACGCGAGTGTGATTTGGCGGACAGGGTGGGCAGCAATCTGCGGTTGTCTGCTGATGATACCGTGATGTACGGTTAGGTGTCGAACTTGTGACCGGAGGAACATACATGACGACTTACACAAAATTTCCAGTTGGTGTGATGAATGGCAGCTAACTCTAAATGTGGAAAAACGTAAGTTAATGCGGATGAGTAGGAAGATCAAACCTGAAACGTTCGGATACAGTATTACTAGTGTCGTGCTTGACACAGTCAAGACGTTTAAATATCTGAGCGTGATGATGCAAAGGGATACGACGTGGAACACGTGCGTGAATGCTATGGTAGGAAAGACGAATTGTGGACTTCGGTTTATTGAGAGAATTTTAGGAAAGATTGGTTCATCCTGTAAATAGGCTGTTTAGGTTTTTATGTTGGTAACGCCACGTAGCGCTCTGAATGAAAATCACTGACTGTGCTGTGTGTAGTCTGTGGCTGGTTGGCATTGATGTAATATTCGCTATTGTAGTGATGGGCAGTTGGATGCGAACAGCGAGTAGCGTTGCGCAGTTAGAGGTGAGCCGCCAGCAGTGGTGGATGTGGGGAGAGAGATGGCAGAGTTTTGAGAGCGGATGTTCTGGACATGGGTCCATCAGAGACAGTAAATTTGTAACATTGGATGTCATGAACTGATATATATATATATATATATATATATATATATATATATATATATATATATATATATTATGACTTTTGAACACTACTAAAGTAAATACATTGTTTGTTCTCTATCAAAATCTTTCATTTGCTAAGTATGCCTATCAGTAGTTAGTTAGTGACTTCAGTAGTTAGAATCTTTGATTTAGCTGGCAGTATTGGCCCTCGCTTTATTGCAGTACTTTGAGTAACGAAGAGTTTTGTGAGGTGAGTGATTCATGAAAGGTATAGGTTATTGTTAGTTAGGGCCATTCTTTTGTAGATATTATTGAAAGTCTGACTGCGTTGGGCTAAAAATATTGTGTGTCAGTTTAGTGTTGATCAGAATAAGTAAAGAGCGAAATGTCTGAGTACGTTCAGTTCTGCTCAGCTGTTTGAAAATCAAATAACGTAAGGGGTTTACCAGCACAGTAATTCATTAATTTTTCTAAGGGGAGGTTACAATCTGTAATGGAGACCACATATAGGATAGTGTAGGACCTATTCTTGAGTACTGCTCGAGTGTTTGGGATCCGTACCAGGTTCGATTGAAGGAAGACATCGAGGCAATTCAGAGGCGGGCTGCTAGATTTGTTACCAGTAGGTTCTAAGAACACATACGAGTTACGTGGATGCTTCGGGAACTCAAATGGAAATCCCTGGAGGGAACGCGACGTTCTTTTCGAGAAACACTGTTGAGAAAATTTACAGAACCAGCATCTGAAGCTGACTGCCCAACAATTCTACTGCCGCCAATATGCAATGTGCGTTAGGGCCACGAAGATAAGATACGAGAAATTAGGGTTCATAAGGAGGCATATACGAGGGCTATTCAGAAAGTAGGGGACGTTTTGGCATTAAAAAAAAAACTAGGTGCAAGAAATACATTTTATTATATACATCTGAAAGAGCGACTGACATACTACTTTTCCACATAGTCACCAAACACATTGAGGCACTTATCATAGCGATGGACAAGCTTTGAAAGACGTTCGTCGTAAAATTCTGCCGCCTGGGACTTCAGCCAGGAAGTCGCGCCCGCCTGGAGTTCCGCGTCGTTACCAAAGCACTGCGTTGCAAGCCAGTTCTTCATCTTGGGAAACAAGTGGAAGTCGCTTGGTGCAGGACCTGGGCTGTAGGGTGGATGAGGGAAAATTTCCCATTTGAATGAATTAAAGAGTTACTTAGTGCGGTTTGCCGTGTGAGATCGGGCGTTGTCGTGCAAAAACAAAATTTGGGACGTCAGCTTTCCTCGGCGTTTGTTTTGAACTACTCTTCTAAGGTTATGCAAAGTTTGACAGTACCAGGCCGAATTTATGGTTGCTCCACGTTCGAGAAAATGAATAAGAAGCACATCTTGCCTACCCCAAAACACTGTCGCCAGCAACTTCCTTGCTGAAAAGGTTTGCAAACATTTTCTTGGTTTTTCGGGGGACCTTGTGTGAATGGGTGCATTATGGTCATAAAATATGACATCATTTTTGGAGAACAACATTTGAGTCATGGGGTGCACCTGATCACCTAAAATGTTTACATAATTTGGCTGTAACACGACGTTTGAGAGTAGTTATGGGACCAGCAAATACCATCACACTTCCACCTCCATGCTTAACCGTTTGAGTCAAGCAATCAGGATTGTAGGTTTCTTTCTGCATTCCCCAGAGGTAAACACGGCCCGATGTTGGAAATAACGAAGTCGTTGACTCGTCGGACCATATGAAGTGCTTCCACCGATCAGCCGTCAAGGATTTGTGCTCCTGACACCATTCGGTCAAGCAGCTCGTTCATGAATATCCGCTTTATGGAGTTCTCGGCGGACAGTGTCGACAGATACGGGATCTCGAAGATGGCTATTGAGCTCTGCGGTCACTTTAGCCGCCGGAGTATTGCGTCGTTTTGACGCAAATCGTGTTGTCGTACGACGATCTCTATCATTTAATTTTGACTTGCGCCCACTATTACGTTTACACGATGATGTCATTCCATGTTTTGTGTAGACTGTCATGACTGTTGAAACAGTTGCTTTTGAAACATTCAATAAGTTGGTTGTCTTGGTTACTCATGCTCCAGCTAATCGGGCCCCTACAATGTGCCCTCTTTGGAACTCTGCTAGATCTTTCATTGCTCGTCAATCGCGGCCTCTGAATGCAAATACGAAGTGTGCACTACTCGTGAACAACCCACTGACACCTATTCCGTGCTGAACATCCACAATGCAGTGCGACACGTACCATACCTGCGTTGTTGACTACCAAACACAACCATTCCATTACTACCACTGTTCACATTATTTCCCCTACCCCCAATACTATGTTGAAGCAGGACATTATGCAGAGAATTGGAAGACGCTCTGGAGCTTCATATTTTATTTTAGTATACAAACATTTTTCCGTCTTATTGCCTTCGTCAGTACAGGTCATGATGTTGTAGATGGACATATGTCAACTTTGAGTAAGCCATTATTGCTGTCTGTATTTGTTGGTTGTAACATTATTTTCATCAAATTTTTAAAGTTGTTCGATAATTAACTGTTGTATGTATATTATAATACATTTCTTACTATCTGACAGCTATAGAAATTCAAGATTGACAGCTAGCTGTTTACTCAAAAGTACAAAATATGTTTGAGTAGACAACTAGTTGTCGAACTTGGAGTTCTGTAACTGTCAGATAGCAAAAAAAAGCGTGAGCCGTGACTGCCTCGTGTTATGCGTTTGATTAAACCTTGATTGCTATTCTGTGTTTAGTCTCCCACGGTTATCGCGATCATGCTGTTATTCTCTCTCTCCGGGAGTGGCAGCAGCGGTGTGTATCGATATTCGCACCTTGTGCTACCTTTGGCCTGGCGCTTATAGTTTCTGACCGTGCCGTGTGCAAGGGGTTGGTCGGTTGGCGTGGAGCAGTGAGGAAAGCTCCATGGTGCATGGTCTGGCCAGGACCACTGGCGGCGTCCACGTGCGGTCGGAGTGTGTGGTGCTGTTCTCATTGCTACGAGGTCCGTGGCTCACCGATCCTGGACACGAAAGTTGAGTTTTGACTTAATCTACCAGCAAGTCACGACTGTTCACATTGTGTCGTTTGGATTTTGCTGTCGGCTATTGGGACATTCCCGCGAGCAACAAGGTATGTTTTCAAGTTGGCAAATTTTAGGCACCCTCCGGTGAACTTTAACTGTACTTGGTTATTTGGAATTGAAGTGCACCAGCGGAATCTTCTGCCTTGGGGCCGTTAACGTTCCAGTTACCTGCCCTGACCGTTGACGTAAATTCAGGCAGTGTATTTTCCTCATCATGTTGTCGCTGTCCAGCATGGTGTATAGTTTGATGGCTCAATGTATAATTGGTTGTGGTCACCAATACTTTCTACGTTGTTCCATTGATCTCCCTGTTGTGTGCTGGTCGGGTGGAGCGGAAGTTATCTTGTCGGTGGGTCCGTAGACCGTCTGTCAGTTGGATTGTCGTCGGATCGAGAATGGTTGGGCCGACTGCCTGTCTCACCTAAGCGAGCGTTAGTGTTCGAATTCCAGGCCGACCTTCGGAAACTTCTGAGCGCCGTTGGGTGTACTGCCTCTTCTTATTTGTTCTTGTTCTTTGTATCTGTATGGCTTCTAGCCGATTTTTAAATTAAGGTTGTTTTGCCCTTAAGGCGTAAGATTGTTTGGGCCTTCAACCTAATTTAAAGAACTGTTTTAAGGTAAATCCTTTGGCATTTTAAAAATTCTGATTTTGGTTTGAGTCTTAAGTTATTGGCTTTCAGCCGATTTTAAATTAAAGTGGTCTTGTCGTTAAGGCATGAGATTGTATGGAGTATTGAGCCAGTTATTAGGTTCCAGAAATTAATGCTGTGTTTTTTTTTTAATTTTCTTGGCGCTTGTAAAGCTTGCTCAAATAAATAAAGTTGTGTGTTCGAGTGTAACTGACAGCCGCTTATTTTGGCCCCTTTCCACAATTTAAACTACCTGTCCTGTACTGCGGGTTTAGCACGGCGTTTCAAAGTGTTATAACAGCAAATTACGGAACAAATTTAAAACGTTGCTGAAAATAATGTTACAACCAACAACTACAGAATGCAATAATGGATTACTCAAAATTCACATGCGTCAATCTACGTCAGGACATGTACTGATGAAGGCAGTAAACCCGAAATAAGCTTATACACTAAAATAAAATATCAAGCAGCAAACTGTCTTCCATTTCGCTGCTTAATGTGTTACAATTCTTAGTTTATTTCCTAAAATGGCTTCTCTTCTGCTGCTGATACTGGTTGCACTTCCTACTCACAAAGAGACCTAGTTTTTACACAGAGACGGTGATTTGGTGGCACGGTTCCGTCCTTGATAAATATCACTATTAGCTGGTACAGTTCCCGGCGGCTCTGACTCACTGACCTTTCTCTCACCCTCCCTTGGGGTGCGCTGTGCCCCTACTATTTTTCAGCTTGTCCCCTTAATCACCATCTGTCTCTGACACAACGTGATGCTGAAGGTGTGTTGCCTATTCATTGGCTCTGATTTGCACACATCCTTAGTAACATTCCATAGGCCGGGTAGGGGGATGACTCGAGCCATATACTGCATTCCTAGCCTGTTACTGACTTCACCTAGTGTATAGGTTCCCTTTCTAGACCGTCTATCTCTGTCCTCTTCTAGCTCTGAGCGCGCTGTGACTTTGGCAAACTTTTCAATTAGTTATTTTGGTCTAGATGTGTCCTGAGTATACTTGGCAAGGATACAACGTAATGCTACTGTGTTCACATCTCACCTTGTGACCGCCGTGCCGGCGCCGGTGTGTATTCACCGTCGAGTGACGCCTACCACCCTGCCGATTCCCGCTACTGCACTGACTCTGGCTCACTTTCTCTTTACAAGACTTGGCGTTTTTCTCTGCGGATACGATAGATGACATACAGATTGAGCCGAATTTGGAGTCCTAAATTTCCGAGTATGGTGCACACTGCGCATGAGCAGAAACAAGGAACAATAGCGACGTCTGCTAACATCAGAAGTTAAGATATTCTGGCCGAGCTCTCTCCTATTATAGAAATTGAGTTTCTGCTTTCGTGTCTGTGTAATCTCAATTGCGTTGTGTGGTTTGCTTCTGTGACACTGGGAACAGTTACAAAAGCTCCTGGTATTTTTTCCTGGTCGTGTTCTCATACAAGAAAGACAGAAAAATCTGAAACCAAAAAAGTACGTAAGTTTTAGGGAGAAAAAGCTTTGACTCTACATAAATAACATAAATAGATCAATGTGTTTTAATGAAATTATTTCAACAGTGAAAAAGTCAGAATTATTTAACAAGAAAAATAATTTTCGATGTTATTCGGCACTTAGCAAGAAACAATGTACACGGAAGGAATAGATAAATGTGTTTTAGTGAAATTATTTCAACAGTGAAAAAGTCAGAATTATTTGACAACAAAAATAATTCTCGATGTTATTCGGAACTTAGCAAGAAAACAATGCACACTGAAGGAAAAAAAAACGCAACAAAAAATAATTAATGTAGATTAATGTCATTTCAGCAATACATTTGCCGAGATAACATATCAATGTGATTAACATTGCAAGATCACAGGTCAATGTAAGCGCTAGATAAACTGTTGCAAAATATTAATAACCGGTGTAACCGCCAGGATGTTGAATGCAACCATAAAGTCGTGCATGCATTGTGTTGTACAGGTGCCGGATGTCAGTTTGTGGGATGGAGTTCCGTGCCTGTTGCACTTGGTCGGTTAATACGGGGGCGGTTAATTATGTTTATGGATGAGGCTGTAGTTGTCTCATATGTACCAGAATGGTGATCGAGCAGACGACAATCTGTAGAGCATGTTGGGTTACAACAGCGGAATGTGGGCGAGGGTCATCCTGTTGGAAAACATCTGGAATGCTGTTCATAAATGGCAGCCCAACAGGTCGGCTCACCAGGTTGGCGAAGAAATTGCAATCAAGGTGCGTGGGACAACCACGAGACTGCTTCTGCTGTCATACGGAACTGCACCCCAGAGAATAACTCCAGGCTTAGGTCCAGTGTGTCTAGCACGCAGACAGGTTGGCCTCCTTATAACCAATACACCAAACTACTCCGGGATTAGAACCACCACCCGCAATAAAAGACAGGCGTCATAAAAACGATGGCGGATAGAGCAAGGCAAATCTGCGAACCAGAGCTGCATGACGCAGAATTAAAACACCTGACCAATGCATTGCTCGAGAATGGTTATTCGTTCGCTGAGGTGAAAAGAGCGTTAAGACCATCGCGTAGAAATCATAGTAATGCTCAAGTGCCCGTGAAATCGAAAGTTTTCCTGTCATTCATTAAAGACGTGACCGACCGCATAGGAAAAATCGTGAAAAAGCGGAACATCACGGTAATTTACACACCCGCACGAAAGATACAAGATGACCTACAATTGGCCAAGGATGTTCGCCAGCCGCTGGAAAATGCTGGAATTTGGTGGATTCCGTGTAGCTGCAATGAGGTTTACGTGGGTACTCCGAAAAGAACTGTCAAAAACGACTCGAACAGCACAAGGGCAATTGCAGAAGAGGGGAAACTGACAGATCGCCTGGTGCGGAACATGCTTTACAGCCAGGATACCACCAGATTTATTTTCATAAGACCCAAGTACTGCAGCCACGAGCGGATACCACGAAAGGTTATGCGAAGAGGCCATAGAGATTGTGAAACGTGCCAGGAATTTCAATAGGAAGGAGGAGGGCGTGAAATTGAATGGAATTCGGATTCCGGTGGTGAAGAAGTTGTGTGCCAGTTTCACCATGGGATGGCAGTAACAGCAGACGATGACAGACGACAACGGCCAATTGCGCTCGCGTATTCACAGCATGTGACGTCACGCAACGGCGCGAAAGTGGAATTTTGCTGTGGTCAGTAGCGAGCCAGGGTGTGAGACGGACATTCAACAAAGATAAGATTCCCCTTGAAAATGTCCTCCGCAGATGGGGACGAAACGTCGGGTTTTGAATGGAAATCCCGCATAATAGCCTGAATATTTTATTAATTGTAATTGCAACGCACGACCATCGTTGGCACCGAGGCAGAACAATCTTTTTTCAGAAAACGCAGTTCACTTCGATCCCGCCTTCCAATGAGCTCTCATTTACACCACTAAAAGCGCAAATTGCGATGATTTGGGGTCAGTGGAATGCACGCTACAGGGCGTCTGGCTCGGAGCTGTCCTTGAAGCAACCGATTTGGAACGGTTCGTTGCGTAACTGTGGTGCGAACTTTTGTCCAAATTGCTACTTGAGATGCGGTGCGAAGCGCCAGAGCCTACATCGAACGCGATGGTCTTCCCTCTCGGTACGGCCACGTGGCCATCCGGAGTCTGGTCTTCTTGCGACTGTCCATTCTCGTGACCACCGCTGCCAGCATCATGTACAGTGTGGTTACATTCATGCAAAGCCATTCTGCAGTATCGCAGAAGGAACATTCAGATTCTCGTAACCCATTACACTACCTCGTTCAAACTCAGTGAGGTGGTGATAAAGGCGTCTCTGTCACCTTAAAGGCGTTGTTGACTAACATCAGCTCACCACGTCCAGCCTCAAAGGCAAGTGACGCTCACGACCGTTCGACGTGTATTTAAAGCAAACTTGATTTGCATCCTCACAGTTGCACTACTAGCGCCGCTCTTACGCGGCTGACACGAAATCTGAATAGACATCATCTGTCAGGTGTAGAAACACAGTTACCAACTTTCGTTAATGTCGAACAACTCCTTGGTGTGATTTATTTTTCCCGCCAGTATACAAACGAAAAGGCAAAAACGCTCTATTTTCTGCGTTCGAGATATTGTTTGATTTGTTTGCAAGTATATGTTTCCCGAGGAGTGAGCTACCCTGAAACGTTTAGCTTACAATTTTCTTATTCTTTCAGTTCTCAGGAATATAAATAATTTCCCATTCGACCTTTCACAAGAAACGTCCACTACCTATTCTACCTTGGTCATTAATAAACTTTATTTTCATTGGTTGTTTCTAGATTTGTGTCCGGCCCGATACCTAAGTGTTCAGCGTGACGGATTGCAGTCCTACGAGCCCGGGTTCGATTCCCGGCTGGATCGGGGATTTTTCTCCGCTCAGGGACTGGGTGTTGTGCTGTCATTTCATCCCCATCCGGCGCGCAGGTCGAATGTAATAAGACCTGCACCAAGGCAGCCGGACCTGCTCCGCAAGGGGTCCTCCCGTCCAATGACGCCAAACGCTCATTTCCATTTTCTAGATTTTTTTAATAATATTTCGATTGTTTCTTAAAAAGTATTGTTGCTCATAACCTTACTTTCACCGTTCAGCTTCCAAACTGCATAGCAGACTGCTCTCCCTACACACGCAGTTTTGGGGCTGACGTCTAAGCACAACAGACGAGACTCGGCATGCAGTAAACCGCCAGGAGCGCTGCAGAAGTGTCGCTTGTTCGGAGCAGACAAGGAAGTGGGTGTTGTGAAAGGAGCTTTACACGGGATTGTGCGCCACCGTCACACAAAGCGCAGAGTCGTCACGCACGGTGCTTGGCAAGCCAGCGCGGACCACGTGCTTAGCTAGAGGAACCTCTGCTCTGCCGGATGAACCCGGACTTACAACGCCGCCGTCGGGTTTTATAACGTACAGCATGGTGCCTTGTAAGAAAGGTTGACTTCAGGCAAACTGCACAACAAACGTTGTGTTATAACTAATAGAAATGGAAGCACAATATAACCGACTGCTTTGTTATTTATTAAGCAACGTACGAGGGGATATTAATAAGTAATGCAATACTTTTTCGTTCTGAAAGCAGGAAGGTTTTTCTTCAAGATTCCAATACACCATATTATTCTCACTCTTTTGGCTACAAAACCCTAATTTTCATCATTATCTCCGTTCAATGAGACGGCCTTACGCCTCTTTACTGGGAGGGCCGTATGCACGCATGGTACCACTCTACTGATCGACGTCGGAACCAACGTCTTGCTGCATCAATAAAGTTCCCATAATCCAGGTACCGCTTCCAGCGGAGTGCACCCGTCATTGGGCCAAACAGATGGAAGTCGGAAGGTGTGAGAATCGGGCTGTAGATTGGATGAGCAACTAGAACAGTCCAATGAAGTTATATGAGCTCCTCTCTGCTATGCCGACTTGTAGGAGGCCTCGCGTTGTGATAGAGAAGGAGAACTTCGTTTGCATTTTTGAGGCGACAAGCACGCTGACATCGTGTCTTCAGTTTCTTGAGGGTAGCGCAATACACTTCAGAAATGATCATTGCACCATGAGGGAGGACATCAAGCAGAATAACCCCTTCAGAGTCTCAGAAGACCATCGCCATTTCACTGGCTTAAAGTGCGCTTTTGAGCTTTCTTTTCAAAGGAGAGGTAGTGTGGCACCACTCTATGGATCGTCGTTTTGTTTTCGGTTAGAAATGATGAACCCATGTTTCATCGGCTGTGACGATGATCGACAGAAATTGTCGCCATAAGCCTCGTAACGTGCAAGCAATTCCGCGCAGATAGTCCTTCGTTGCTCTTTATGGTTTCTATAAAGCGGAGAGGAGCCCCGTACGCGCACGCGTATGACTACACCAACAAATGGACGAGTGTGTCAGCACTACCAACAGAGACATCCAGTTGAGCAGTGAGGTGCTTCATTGTGATACGTCGATCCTGTCGAATGAGAGTGTCCGCACGTTCCAACATTGCAAGAGTCAAGCTCTGTGCGGCTGACAGGCACGCGGGAGATCGGACAAATTTGCGCGACCTTCTTGGGATGATGCTGACACCTCGCCCAACGACTCATCTTACTTTTGTTCTCTGTCGGGCCTCGGTACACATTCTTCAAACGCATATGAATATCTGTGATGCTCCGGTTTATCGCTGAAAGCAGCTCAAAGACAGCTCTCTGCTTGGAACACATCTGCGTTACAGACGCCATTTTCAGGGCTACGTATGGCGATGCCACCCATCGAAACTTTATGAAACTTTAGGAGCTAAGGAGCAAACATTTCACGATGTTCCACAACAAATTCTACATTTTTTCATCCGAAACTGGTCGAGGAAAAAATGTGTGGCATTACTTATAAACACCCCTCACAAAAACTACAAAAATAGGAATGAGCAAAACAGTAATGGAAAGTTTTGTAGACAGCGCAGTGCTAAGAAACGTTTGTGGTGAACTTCAGATTGAAACTGATATGAAATACTAATTAAAACAAGTCTACTTTCATCGTTACATGTTAACCTTCGTCTTAAATCTCTTAGGTCTCCAAACCTAGTAGGACATCATAATAATAATAATAAACTCCGTGGAGGCCTGAGAAAAGAAAAGGCCCCCGGTACGTTCTGCCAGTCGTAAAAGGCGACGAAAAGAACAAACCACTAATAGGGCTGACCCCCCTCCTAGTGTGATTAGTTGGTTCAGGACAGAACTAAAGAAGCCTCGGACAAGCGCCGTCATGGTCGGGGACGACGTTTGAACCCTATGCCCGCCCACAATGGTAACGACACTGCTAGCCAACTGGAAAATCATTTAAAAGCAAATAGAGGTGTTTTGCAGGATATGCTTCCTGCTACCACCCTAGAAGGAAAACAAAGACAGAGGATGAGAAGGTCAGATGAAGTTAACCGACACCGCATGTTCTGTTATTACCAAGCAACAAACCTAGGAACCAACGCAACTGGATACATATCACAAGTATACACAACATTTATTACCAGATACCCAGAATTAAAATTTTTAACAGAACAACGACTAGCTGATCAGATCCGTGTAATAATCAAAAATAACAGGATACCCCAGTCAGAATTAGAAAACATCAAACAAGTACAACAAATACTGGAACAAAATAATGTGCAATCAGAAGAAGAAGAAAATACAGTAATGGACTCAAACATCCCAGAGCAAACAAACAAAGAACAACACGCATCAATTAAACAATCAGAGGAAAACGAAATCTTAAGACAGCCACCAGAACAAGCCCAAATAGAACACGAAGTGACACTCATGTTAGATATAGAAGAAAAATTTCAGCTGACATATATAGAATACAAAGACACAAATACAGACATTAGACCTTTGTTGCATAGACCACCAAATAACCCACAAGTCGAAACAACAATAAAAACTATCAACACAATCATACACAACAAAATAAATGAAAACACAACTATGGAAGAGTTACAACTACTGGTTTATATAGGAGCACTCACTACACTAAATATACAGACTAGGCAGAGATCAGAACCAACCAACACACAGAAGAAACCCACAAAACCAGCATGGCAACACAGGCTACAGATCAGAATAGAAAAACTGAGAAAAGACATCGGACAGCTAACACAATTTATAAGAAATGAAATGTCAGAAAAGAAAAACGAAAAAGGTTAGTTAAAATCTAACAACAAGAAGCGATAGAGCAATTAGATGAAAAGAAGCAGAAACTACAAGCATTGGCAAAACGAATTAGATGATACAAAAAAAGTGAAAATAGAAGGAAACAAAACCAAACATTCAACACAAACCAAAAGAAATTTTATCAGACAATAGATAACACACACATTAAAATAGACAATCCACCAAACATAACAGACATGGAACACTTCTGGAGCAACATATGGTCAAACCCGGTACAACATAACAGGCATTCACAGTGGATACAAGCAGAAACAGGCACATACAAGATGATACCACAAATGCCTGAAGTGATAATTTTGCAACATGAAGTCACCCAAGCAATTGATTCTACTGACAATTGGAAATCCCCTGGAAAAGATAAAATAGCAAATTTCTGGCTAAAGAAGTTCACCTCAACACATTCACATCTAACTAAATTATTTAAGTTACATTGCAGACCCATACACATTCCCTGATACACTTACACATGGAATAACTTATCTGAAACCTAAAGATCAAGCAGACACAGCAAATCCAGCTAAATATAGCCCCATAACATGCCTACCAACAATATATCAAATATTAACTTCAGTCATTACACAGAAATTAATGACACATACAACACAGAACAAAATTATAAATGAAGAACAAAAAGGCTGTTGCAAAGGAGCACAAAGATGTAAAGAGCAACTGATAATAGATGCAGAGATGACATATCAAGCTAAAACTAAACAAAGGTCGCTACACTATGCATACATTGATTACCAAAAAGCTTTTGATAGTGTACCCCACTCATGGTTACTACAAATATTGGAAATATACAAAGTAGATCCTAAATTAATACAGTTCCTAAACATAGTAATGAAAAATTGGAAAACCACACTTAATATCCAAACTAATGCAAATAATATCACATCACAGCCAATACAGATTAAGCGTGGGATATACCAAGGAGACTCATTAAGTCCTTTCTGGTTCTGCCTTGCCCTGAACCCACTATCCAACATGCTAAATAATACAAATTATGGATACAATATTACTGGAACATACCCACACAAAATCACACATTTGCTATACATGGATGATCTAAAACTACTGGCAGCAACAAACCAACAACTCAACCAATTACTAAAGATAACAGAAGTATTCAGCAATGATACAAATATGGCTTCTGGAACAGACAAATGTAAGAAAAATAGCATAGTCAAGGGAAAACACACTAAACAAGAAGATTACATATTGGATAACCACAGCGACTGCATAGAAGCGATGGAAAAAACAGATGCCTATAAATATCTAGGATACAGACAAAAAATAGGAATAGATAATACAAATATTAAATAAGAACTAAAAGAAAAATATAGACAAAGACTAACAAAAATACTGAAAACAGAACCGACAGCAAGATACAAGACAAAAGCTATAAATACTTATGCTATACCAATATTGACCTACTCATTTGGAGTAGTGAAATGGAGTAACACAGACCTAGAAGCACTCAATACACTCACACGATCACAATGCAACAAATATAGAATACATCACATACATTCAGCAACAGAAAGATTCACATTAAGCAGAAAGGAAGGAGGAAGGGGATTTATCGAAATAAAAAACCTACATTATGGACAGGTAGACAATTTAAGAAAATTCTTTCTAGAACGAGCAGAAACTAGCAAAATACACAAAGCAATCACTCATATAAATACATCGGCTACACCACTGCAATTTCATAACCACTTCTACAACCCTTTAGATCACATAACATCAACAGATACGAAGAAAGTAAATTGGGAAAAGAAAACACTACATGGCAAGCATCTGTATCATCTAACGCAGCCACACATCGATCAAGACGCATCCAACACATGGCTAAGAAAAGGCAATATATACAGTGAGACAGAAGGATTCATGATTGCAATACAGGATCAAACAATAAACACCAGATATTGCAGCAAGCATATTATTAAAGATCCCAATACTACAACAGATAAATGCAGACTTTGCAAACAACAAATAGAAACAGTAGATCACATCACAAGCGGATGTACAATACTAGCAAATACAGAATATCCCAGAAGACATGACAATGTAGCAAAAATAATACATCAGCAGCTTGCCTTACAACATAAACTTATAAAACAACACGTTCCCACGTACAAGTATGCACCAAAAAATGATGAATACACATTATACTGGAACAGGACCATTATAACAAATAAAACAACACCACATAACAAACCTGACATCATACTCACAAATAAAAAGAAGAAATTAACACAACTAATCGAAATATCCATACCCAATACAACAAATATACAAAAGAAAACTGGAGAAAAAATTGAAAAATACATCCAACTGGCTGAGGAAGTCAAGGACATGTGGCATCAGGATAAAGTTGACATTATACCAATTATACTACCAACTACAGGAGTCATACCACACAATATCCACCAGTGCATGAACTCAATACAGCTACATCCAAACTTATATATACAGCTACAGAAATCCGTAATTATTGACACATGTTCAATTACCCGAAAGTTCCTAAATGCAATACAACATATACCATACAGTTAAAAGGAAGTCACCCTTGATCAAGGTCCACGTCACTTTCCATTTTTGACCAGACATAACGTCTGAGAAAAGAAAGAAATAATAATAATAATAATAAATGAGAATAATAATAATAAAACATTCACAAGGCATACACCAGTCAGTTTTAGAGCGGAACTCTTTGTTACAAAACACTCTATTTAAGGGCCTTTGTACTTGAACCAGAATTAGATTTTATTTTAGAAGACACCATGAACAGTTCTTTTCGAATATTTCTTTACGAAGGCAAAAGCAAAGCGACTTACTTCCTTGTCCGTGGTTCACATAAATCTCTTCAGGCGAGTACAGTCTTCTACTTCATGTAATAACATGAGCTCCTGGCACTGTATACTGGATATATTTTATAACTTTGATGAACTTGGTTCCCACTGACAGTGAAAGGTAGAATGATACTTAGCATATACGTGACTGATCTCTCGTCATACAAGTAATTTCCATTCTTCTCCTAATTACGTATTCTACCTCGAAGCTATACGCAGTTTTTTCTGACTACCTGTTAACGTCTCGATGCATTTAATAGTGCCTGCTGTATGTTAAGGCAATCAGAATAGTTTTTTGCTGTTTATCGATACACGTACAAAGATAATGTGCAGCAGATGTTGTCTACTGCATCTCTCTGTTGGCTGATCTGCTATGTTCGTGGAAATTATACTAACATCCGCGAAAATTGCAACAACCAGAGAGAATGGTTCGAAGGAATTCAAACAGCGACGATGTGTACAGTAGCTTACTAAGAATAAGTGATTAAGGATAGAAGGAAGATGTCACAGATATAGGCTGAGTAGAACCCTCTGGTGTGAGCAAAAAGGTCAGTTTTACGTCAAGCTCAGAGTCTGAAGGTCCTAGAAATGCACGCTCAAATTCCATTGTATCTCGTTGACGAACAAATGGTTCGATATCAGCATGTGCGTGATATCGAACGGGGCCAGTTAATAGGTATCCGGGAAACGAATTCAAAATCTGAAAGCATTGCTCGCACGAGATAAGTTACTACAACAGTGATACCGAAGGGCGGTACGCAGTGACAAATGGTTACTGAATCACGGAATGTGTACCGTGCAGGCTGTACACTGGAGCTGTGCAAAGGGTGTACATCTGTATGTGTTGACATTTCGATATAGATCTGGGCTGCTAATGCGAGTACCACTACGTCGACTTCAGTTATCCTCAAACGACAAACGTTTCTCACTGTAATGGACACGTGGAGGGCGTCATTGGCGTTATCAGTAGCAAAATGTACTTGTTTCGGAGGCGTGGCTGCAACCGGTTTTACAGTGATTGCTGCAGATTTTTACGACATTTCGGCAGTGACCACCATTTGGTACCTTGCAGTATTGAATGTCGTAACGCGTAAATGACGTTGTCCTACATCTGAGTGCCCTACCACATACTAGGGCTGTAGGTAAACTATCGATATATCGATATTTTTCCCAAGAGAATATCGATATATGATGGCGAAATTTTTCTACCGGTATATCAATATCGAAATGGCAGTATTGAATGCCAGTATTTTTATTTTATATTATATTTTTCCGCAATTTTCGATAAATATTTGAATTTGTTCTTTTGAAATTGTAGTAGAACATAACTTTAATTTCACTGTGTGACGGAGCTTTCATCAAGTCCAGTCTTTCTCTTTGACAGTGTGAAGTAAGTATAGATGGCACCGAGAAGAAGTCCAGATGCTCTGGGGGAGTGGGGGAGAAGGAGTAGGGGGGGGGGGGGGAGCGGTGTGAATGGAATAACAAGACATCCGATGTGAAGAAATAACACTGCAGTTGCATGAAAAAAACAATTTTACCGCAACTAGTGTGCTATTTCTTCACATCAGCATCCTGCAGAAACAGCTGCCGAAACTGATGAAGAATATCTAAATGCAAGACTGTTCTTTGCGGTGGGCAGAAACGTGTGAGACTAAATGCTGACGTAATCGGCGATCGGTGCCACCAACAGAAACTGCAACGTTTAGCTTCACCACGCAGTTATGACACTACAAGTAATAGGTCTCTGGTATCAAATCAAAAAGAAGGGAAGTCGACATGAAGTGTTCCACAAAAATTCGATAAGTGACGAAACCGAACGACGGATCCATCGGACACCTTCTACTGTACCACTCACGTGCAGTTACCAATGTTAGCAAAGTGGTTATCGCCAAGGGTGAACATGCACCGTTTTCCTTTCATTCTTGCTCTGAGGGGGATAAGCGGGCTGGTTCAAAAATGGTTCGAACGGCTCTGAGCAATATGGGACTTAATATCTGAGGTCATCAGTCCACTAGAACGTAGAACTACTTAAACCTAACTAACCTAAGGACATCACACACATCCATGCCCGAGGCTGTATTCGAACCTGCGACCGTAGCAGCAGCGAGGTTCCATACTGAAGCGCCTAGAACCGCTCGGCCACATCGGCCGGCTAAGCGGGCTGGAAGTTTATTGATGTACAGAATATCTAATGATAAATTAATACTTAAATAAAACCGGCAGTGTATTTTCGATGTGCAGCCGATATTTTTTTGAGTGGTGCGTCGATATTTTTTCAGTCTATATAGTGATAATTTTTTTTTGTGGATATATCGAGGGACGATAATGACAAAAAATATCGATATATCGTATTCCCGTTATTTTTAAAAATAACAACAATCCTACCGCATGCGGTATCCCTGCTACGAATTGAGGACAATATGAATTGCAACAGCCAGATTGGTGAAGTTTTAGTGCTCGAGATACTGCCGCCCGGTTGGGTAACTCTGATTATTGTATTTCATTAGTGCAATGGCCGGATACAAGTGTTAAGGAATGTACGAGACTTGTTCTTCACAGATTCAGCTTACATGGCGCACAGTGAACGTATCTGCAACGTTAATGGCGTGTAACTTATTCGTCACGATATTCCTGCGTTTATTCTTCTTCGCGGCCATTAGTACAGACCGCACGGAACATTCAGACATAACGTAATTGTGAGCGTCCCGAATTAGCTGCAGAACGAAGATGGGCGTGGCTGACTAGTCGAGCGAGATGGCAACAGTCGTCTGTCTCGCTGGAAAGTGAGGGATACAGTGTGCGGGCCAGCACTGACAAAGCGTGTGCTGAACCAGAGCGTCCGGTCGTTACCGTGAACCTTACTCCGAGACTGCACGTGGTGGCTGCCTCTAGCTAATGATACCGAATCACCGAGCCACGACAGATGTAAGCAGCACACGTTAAAATTTACTTAGGAATTTAATGACTACCATAGAAAAAATATCACAAGTGTATTTAAGATGTCATTTGATGACACACTTCCCGTAGCAGCGGATAATACATGAATATTTGATCAATATAAAAAAGCTGAAACGTTTATTTGTTATTATTATCAACTGCTTGTTTTTAAAGTACGTCAACAACAAATTACAACAGGAAACTATGGAAAACCATACAGACTATTAATGTTAAACATTGTACTTCTATCAAAAGCAGGATTTATTTGTCAAGGTCCGTCTCGATCACATAAATTGTACAATTGACAGTTACCGGTTTCTGCTTTTACCAGCTTCAGATCCGTCACACTGTAATGTACCTACAACAGATAAAGCCTATGTTCGTCTGTGAAGATGGACTCGATAAGGAACTTGAGCTATCAGTAATCGAAATGTACCTGCATAACACTGTGTGCGTGTTGTATGAGTGTCAGTTTCACTGTCATTGAAGCCTGAAAAACTTAAAACTAACATTTGGATAGGGTATCTGACTGCGTATTTGAATAAGAATTTACAAGTGATACAGAATCTGGCTTGTGTAACGGAATTTACTGGATTAGAGTACATGGTAGATGACTGCCTTTTTCCAAGTGGTTTACAGCAGTTCGCAGCACCTTGCAGCAGCAGCGGCTAAAGCTTATTGTTACTAAGAATGACTTTAATGAAAACGAGATTGCTTGGGTCCTGTTAACTACTAAATAACTTCTAAGAAGGAATTTCATAAATTAAGTCTATTTGAAAACTTCAGAGATCATCATGATCAATAACAGTTTGACAAGTATTAATAATGGCGAAATGCCTGGCAATGACATATTAACAGATTATTTGAATTTGAAAGTTACATTAATATTTAATAACCACAGCATATTTATGAATTAGATGTGGAGAATAATAATTATTATTTAGAGTATAAGGAGGCTTCTTTAAGTGACAAGCAAAACATGGTACTATTGCAAATTCGGACTAACAATCACGAGCCTAACCCTGCAATTGCGCTTTACGCTATGCTTGCGAATTTTACCTTGAATTCCATATTAAAGCACAGTTAAGCCATCTAAATCTCTGCTGGTCATATTAATAAAATCACTTGAGTGTGGTAAGATTTGCAATCACCGACGTGGGGGCGGCGTGACACGTCTTCTTTCTACGAGCTCTCGACCAACACTGCTGAAATTTTACTCATGCAGGCAGACCTCGTCTCATAACAATGCTTAGGATGCTCCCATTTTTCGCCCTCAGATTGTTACTCTCGATATCTAAGTGCTTATTTATTTCCGATGTTACACAATGGCAACAAAAGCCTTATGTTGGCTATATTGTTTTCGAAACTTATTACATATTTAATGAATGTAATGGAGAGTTCTGACACACTGCTCACAACATATAGAAAAACAGTGGTGTAGCGACCTAAATTCAGTTAGCTGAAGCAACTTCTACAACAGATCTAGTGATAAGCAAGAAAAATAAAAATAGTGACATTATTGACAACCATGCATACCAGCCATACATATGACAAAATATTCTGGTGAAAGTACCACGTCAGTATCTGTATATCTAGGTACAGAATAAGTGCTGCTAATAACCTAGGTTCGTTCTCTATTTATATAAATAAGTGAGGCCAATAGAGGGCATTAATGCTACGGTAGATGAGTAACCAGTTTCGTAAATTTGATAATTAAACTGCAATATGCTTAGTCATTAATTAAAATTATTTCATGTGGCAAAAAGTGCGACTGACAATGAAACAAGAACTGACATACAGTATGTGGTAATAAGATCCATACTTAAAAATTCACGTAAAACAAGTAAAGAGTGATAATATGGAGTAACACCTAACTGTGTAAAATTCAGAATCAAAAATTTAAAACTAACATCACATCTATAAATCGAATCCTTAAGCATGAAAAACAGTTCAAGTGGTTCAAATGGCTCTGAGCACTATGGGACTTAACATCTGCGGTCATCGGTCCCCTAGAACTTAGAACTACTTAAACCTAACTAACCTAAGGACATCACACACATCCAAGCCCGAGGCAAGATTCGAACCTGCGACCGTAGCGGTCGCGCGGTTCCAGACTGTAACGCCTAGAACCGCTCGGTCAGCCCGGCCGGCCTTGATGGAGATGAAATCGACTTGTCCATGCCTGGTGCAGGGGTAATGACATCCACCTACTCCTATGTTTCTATTTTGTTTGTGAAGTGATGAGGTGGACCTACATCAATCATAATAGCAATGCGAAGTACAAAATAAGTAGAACAATTTTTTATATACGGCGGAACGTTTATGAGAAATTCGACATATGCGACACATGTATTGTGCATTCTCATTATGAATTGTTCTGGTGAAGCGTACCGTACCCTTCTTACATTTTTTCATAGCACCTTAATCGGTGATCCTCGATATTTTCATCTCTGGTTGTAGTTTTAGGACTACTTCGATATGGATCATCTTAAATCTGCGGCACTTACGTTAATTGTTGAAAATGGAACAGAATACTATTTGCGAACCCTTATCGTCTTTGTGTGGGCTACCGTCAACTTTACGTTAATTGTTGAAAATGGCCGGCCGCGGTGGTCATGCGGTTCTAGCGCTGCAGTCCGGAACCGCGGGACTGCTACGGTCGCAGGTTCGAATCCTGCCTTGGGCATGGATGTGTGTGATGTCCTTAGGTTAGGTAGGTTTAAGTAGTTCTAAGTTCTAGGGGACTGATGGCCTAAGATGTTAAGTCCCATAGTGCTCAGAGCCATTTGAACCATTTTTTTTTGTTGAAAATGGAAGAGAAGACTACTTGCGAACGTTTGTCGTCTTTGAGTGTGTTACCGTTAACCTTACATTAATGGAAGAGAAGATTACTGGCGAACCTTTATCTTCTTTGGTTGTGTTACCGTTAACCCTTTACTGCCCTAGCGGTTTCTCCCTGACACCATCATTTCATTAATTTTTCTCAAGTATCGGTGCTTTTCGCATGAAACCACGGGTGCTATTGCAAGTCAGAGACTTATAGTGGTAAAATGAAGTACTTAAACGTTTGTAGTGCACTGCAACAGTCAACTAGAGCGTCCAAAGCAACAGGCAGACTGCGCGATAATTGAGCTACTTGATTGTAGGAGAAAATGACGCACCCTTTTTTTTGTATATTGGACGTATTGAGGAAACCATTGACAGTAAAAGAAAGTATATCTAAGTTACTGTAACGTAAATCTGGGTTTGTGCTGCTGTTTTCATGAGTATTATCGAAATGAAACCACTGGGATAGTATGTAGTTGTGATAGAAAATTCATCAAATTTAGGGTCCGTTTTTGCTTGTTATTTAGGCCTATATTTTGTGTTGCGATTTATGAGTTCACGGAAGTTTCGAGATGTGGAATTTTGTCTAGGAAAAGCGCGAAGTTGGTTTCAAAAGGTCACATCAAATGATAGTTGGTTGAGAACTGTATGTGTCAGTGTTTCCAAAGTCAAACCACCTTCTTAAAACATTTGGTTTTCCCCCTTTTGTCAATTTCATCCTATATTTGTTGCTTATGATCAAAACTTGGCATCAGTTGGCTTCCCTAACATTGATTGAAAATGTCACTTCATGTTGGAACCACACTGAAGCGGGTCAATCAGAGCTGTTTCTTCATTCTCCCATTTATGACGCGTCTTGCGTACTTGTAGTGCCGTATTTATGTCGTACATTACTCTGTCAAATTAATAATCAGCCTCTGAAGTAGACATGAGCCAATTTGTTCTTTTGTTTTACTCACGTAAGTCTTCCCATTACCCATGTTTGCTGAAAAAGAGCGTAGATGAATAAGTGTGCGTGTTTCCACGGATGATCAGAGTTAGCAAACACAGCGAGTTTGCCAGCTAAACCTTGTGGGGAGGTATAGCAGAGAGCGAAAGCAGTGCATAGGTCCAAAAACAAATCCTAGGTCGGGATGCTGTTGGAGTGTGGTTGGTCAGACATGTGGGACATCTCCTCTCTGCTTGTTACAGTGAGAATCGTTTCGGCCAAGCATGACATTCATTACTCTTGCTGTGAATTGGTAAGTGACTAGACTTGCTCTCTTGAGCTGTGTTATTCGCTTGTGGAGCCAGGTATTTGAACGTGATAGCATAATTTGTAGAACCGCTTAATTCATTCTATTTCAACTCCATTAATTCAATGACGTTTCGTGATACCTTTTCCAATTTTTGTCATTTAATTTCTTGAACTGAGGGTGCTCTGCTCAGATATGAGCTCCTATCACGTGCGGCGTGAGACCGATGCACTATATATAATGAGCTTCTCGTGGCTAATTTTATTATTCATCAACAGATATAACGTGTAGGGAATACATTCAGTATTGCTTTGACTGGTGTACTTTTGTGTCTGAAATCATATATACATACACGGAGAATTATCATTTGCTGACTATTTTTTCATTTTTAACAAAATGTTTGCGACCATGCATCCTTTGTTCTATGCCTTTCACTTGCCCTTTCTATTTACTGTTTGCTTGCGTCGATGGGAGTATATCGAATGTTAACAGCTCTCGCACTGCATGAAAGCGCGTGAATTTAAATGGCCCTTGTCCTCGCTCTGGAACATCGATGCCTCGAAAACAACGTTGTTCTCACTTACAGTGATCATTGTATTCTTGCGTCTTCGTACTTGTTAAGGAACCCATTAATTAATAAGGAGTTATGAATTTGAATCATAAGATAAATTGTGTGGGCCTGTTCGCACCTTGAAAATCGTGTTTCATAAATGTGTTTTAAAGTTTCGTCCCTAGAAATTCTATATCTGACATTAAAAAATCGTTGCCATCCACGATAAAAAAACCTTCTGACTTTTTTAAAAGATTTTGATACCACACATTCAGCTTCCTATTGATCCACATCCAACTATCTCGGAAAGAGTAATGTTAATAAAACATTAGTATGTCTTTAAAAGGAAGTCATGAGCCGGCCAAGACACGGGCAGTGAGATAATACAGCCCAGTGCCCCCCCCCCCCCTCCCTCCTTCCCCCCACAAGTCACCATCTGCTGCATGCTTGTATAGATTCGAAAACTATCTGTAGTGCGAAATCACTATTGACTGGTTTGATTGGCCGTATTCAAGTATAGGTTGTCCAAAATTAAATTTCCAGTTTCAAAACGCCGTAGAAAGAGAACCACTTCTCAGAATGACATCAAATATGAAGAGCCTATTATTGATACAGGGAGAAATGTAATGGTACCAAAAGAAATTGATTAACAAATGGCGGCACACGGCTTTCCTCACTTTGCTGTTTCTCGATCTCAACTTGTGGCAGAAAGTGGTGGATAGCATATTGAACATGTCTTGCGCCTGTCTCATGACAATTAGATGTTCTTTTGTTTTTTATGCGGTTTTTGGCCCCATAAGAATTAAAATCCAGTGTCATTTGGCTTCTTATACGGTTTTTGGCCCAAGAAAATGAAAAACCGATTTTCGCCACCGATGTGGTATGCCTTGCCGTGCCTATCAGTAGCCCGACTGTTGACTGTGCAATGCGCGTTGAAAATGTGGATAGTGTAATGTACAACTCTTATTGAGATTCGTCTGTCATTTGTAGCCGACCCCAGTTACACTTAGGTGCTTACAGCGCCATCTATTGGGAAAATTTTCGTTACTTTTTTTTCCGACGTTCCCCCTGCTTCAATAAAATTCTGGGCAAATCTGACGTCATTATGAGCAGTGGTTCTCTTTCTATGGCGTTTCGAAACTAGAACTTCAATTATAGACACTCCGTATATTAATGGTGTTTGATGAATACAAGCGTGACACGCTGTGAATGCGACGCATGAGGGAACGTATGCTACTCAGCAGTACAAGTCAAATTTACGAGTAGTAATACAGTACATCTTTTTTCTTGCCCAGTTTCAGCTGATAAAATGTGGGGTATTTTGTGGGACATCGTGGAATATTCACCCTTCAGCTCTTGTACGTTCGTAAAGTTCCGGTACGTGGCTGCGCTATATGTAGCCTTAGAAATGGCATCTGCAGTGGAGGTGCGTTCCATGGAGAGAGCTGAGTTTCTTTTGGCGGAAAACGAGGGCATCACAGACATTCAAAGGCGCTTGCAGAATGTCTGCGGAGACCTGGCAGTGAACAGAAACTCAGTGAGTTGTCGAATGATTCGCCTGTTACAATCACAACAACGTAGCACAAATTTGACCGATCTCCTGCGTGCCGGCGGGCCACAGACAGCTGTGTCGCCTACAGTGTTGAAACGCGAGGACATTCTCGTTAGAGGTGATCGACGGATAAAAATCAAACACTTCACTGCTCATCTGGATGTCACAGACGTCTGCGTACCCAAAAGGAGGTCACAAAACTTCACTGGAATGTTCTTTCTCATCCATCTATTTGGCTCATTGAAGGTTATAATCCACATGAAGCAGTACTTATGGTGGGGAGGTTACTGATGCAGTAAGACATCGACCAGGAGAGTGATACCATGTGAGCATACAAGTCCCCTGTATGGTAGCTGAGGCCGTCACATTGAACAGAGATTCCCGCGAAAAATACACTCATCCTCATAAATTGAGGATAATTGCAAAATTTGGTGCCACACAACGTGGCACTACACAAAACTGGCGCTAATAGCATAGGCACATAGGGAACACATGTGACACAAATCTGTAAGTCCACGGTATTGGTGATAAGTTGAGAAAACCGTCCCGAAACACATGTGCTACAAAACGCCACTGTTTCCTGCGCGTGTACCCCGACATCAATATGGGATATGATCACCATTCACATGTACACAGGCCGCACAACGGATGGCGTGCTCTGGATCAGGTGTCGAGCAGCTGCTAGGGTATAGCCTCCCATTCTTGCACCAGTGCCTGTCAGAGCTCCTGAAGTATCGTAGGGGTTTGAAGACGTGCAGCGATACGTCGACCTAGAGCATCCCAGACGTGCTCGATGGGGTTTAGGTCTGGAGAACTCCATTCGCCTGATATCTTCTGTTTCAAGGTACTCCTCCACGATGGCAGCTCGGTGGAGTTGTGCGTTATCATCCATCAGGAGGAAAGTGGGACCCATTACACCCCTGAAAAAGCAGACATATTGGTTCAAAATGATGCCCCGATACACCTGACATGTTATGGTTCCTTTGTCAAAGGCATGCAGGGGTGTACGTGCACCAATCATAATCCCACCCCACACCATCAAACCACGACCTCCATACAGGTCCCTTTCAACGACATTAAGGGGTTGGTAGCTGGTTCCTGGTTCACGCCAGATGAAAACCTGGCGAGAATCACTGTTCAGACTATACCTAGACTCGTCTGTGAACATAACCTGGGACCACTGTTCCAATGACCATGCGTTGTGTTCTTGAAACCAGGCTTTACGGGCTCTTCTGTGACGAGGGGTCATTGGAATGCACCTTGCATGTCTCTGGGCGAGTAAACCATGTCTGTTCAGCGTATGTAGACTGTGTGTCTGGAGACAACTGTTCCAGTGGCTGAGATAATATCCCGAGTAAGGCTACCTGCAGTACTCCGTGGCCGTCTGTGGGCACTGATGGTGAGATATCGGTCTTCTTGTGGTGTTGTACACTGTGGACGTCCCGTACTGTAGCGCCTGGACACGTTTCCTGTCTGCTGGAATCGTTGCCATAATCTTGAGATCACACTTTGTGGCACACGTAGGGCCCATGCTACGACATGCTGTGTTTGACCAGCCTCCAGTCGCCCTATTATTCTACCCCTCATAACACCATCAATATGTGTTCTTTGAGCCATTTTCAAAACAGAGTCACCATTAGCACGTCTGAAAACGTCTGCAGACTCACTCGCTGCACCCTACTCTTACATGCACCACCACACCTCTGTGTTTGTGGTCTGCTGCGAGCGCCACCGTGCGACAGGTCAAATGCACCGTATGGTCATACCTCGAGGAGATTTAAACCCGAAAACCGCCCATCAGAGCGTTGTTTCACCATGTATCAGCATTATCCTTAATTTATGAGCATGAGTGTAGTTTTTTGTAGACAAAAGAGTGGGGAAGAATTTGGTGTAATTGAATCCTGAATAAAACCAACCTGCTTTCAGAACGAATGTGTCGCAGTAGTTATTGATCACCCCTGATATATTTATCAGTGTGGAACACAACCTTGATAATTAGTAAATGTGACGTTGGAGGGTGTGCATGTTGCTCAACAGTATATGTCCAAATTTGAACTATACACCTACTTTTATCTGACGTCCTGGCTCAGGGTCTTCTTTTTTGTATCCAACAGTCGAAAATTAATTCCTATCAAACATTTATCTCTTAAATCAGTCTTTTAAATGTTCAGATGCAGTTCTTTTCGAAAAGGGAGGTAATTTTTTTGTAAATACTGAGAGAGGTCAGTGATAATGAACGTAATAAAGAGATAAAAGTACGTGAAGGGTTCCTGTCATCGTCACATTTGTCCTTTTCTCGCGAAGCCAGCGGCGGCAGCAAGAGGCCGGGCAGAGCTGCGCGCTGTGTGGAGGCAGGGTGTCGGCGACATGGGCGGGGCCGCCGCGGCTGACGTCAGCTCCTGTCTGGCTCAGCGGGACGGCCCTGCCGGCGCCTCCGCGGTCACTCCAGCTCTCCGCGCGCGATGCAGGACGGATAAGAACCCAGCAGCGAGCCGCGAACACCCGGTAACACCTCATGGATGGCTCCAGCTACTGTGTACAGCGTAGTAGTCACGACTACGTAATGTAGTACAGTGTTGCGAAGTCCCAATCGCGTAACAACTTCGTCACCTATGTCAACTGTACAGTTTCAAAGCAATAAAAATTAAACACGTCTGATTTTTGGCAGGACATTACGTACTCAGTCCAGTCACATTAATGCGACTACCTGCCAAAAGCCTGAATAACCACGTTTTACACCGCAGACCGCTGTGATGCGGAGAGGGATTGGGTGAGTGGGGTTCACGAAGGTAGCGAGAGGGATGCGATGTCATGCCAACTCCAGTCCTCTGACCAGCTGCACTAGGTTTTTCGGTTGAAGATCCATGGTGCGAACAGCCCAGTCGAGGTGGTTCCACAGATTCTCGATTTGGTTCAAATTCACGGAGATTTGTGGCCATGGGAGTGCGGTAAACTCACCCTAGTGCACTGCGAGTTGTGTTACATGTTACATTGTCCTGCTGGTAAATGCCATTGTGATGAGGAGAAAGAAACTGCATTCGGGGTAGACATGGCCCTCACGTTGTATTGATCCGTTGTGCCCTTCATAATAACGAAATCACCCAGGAAATGCCACAAAATCATTCCCCAGCCTATAATGCTCCCTCGATGTTTGCTTACAGGAGTCTCACGCTGTACGCACTAACAGCCATCTGTCTGATCGAGCATAAAACGTGATTCATCCGAAAAGGCCACCTATCAGCACTTACCGGACGACTATTTGCGGTTTTGGTGTGCGAATTCGAGCCTTTGTCACTGAAGAACAGCAGGGGTACATGAGCCAGGCACATGTTGCAGAGGTCGATATCGGTTCACTGAACGGTCCTGGAGCAGATAAGGCTGGTAGACCCCTGCTTCATCTGGATGGTCAGTTGCTCGACAGTTGCACGTCTATTCGCCCGTAGGCATGTCCATAGCTCTCCTTCACTCCTGTCATCTGTGTCCCTTGGTGCATCATTGTTACCTTGGCGCCCATTTTGGATGGCTCCATTTCGCCATGCGTGGTATACTTTAACCAAGGCAGCACGTGAACAGTTTACATACTTAGGCATTTCAGAAATGCTTCCACCCTGGGCATGAAAACCAATAGTAATGCACTTATGAACGTCAGATAAATCGCTCCATTTCTACATCACGACAACGACTTCACTGTTTTCCATGTTCCCCGATGTGTTTCATATAGCCTCTACTGCTAGTGCGGCCATCATCTGTCTGTGTGTGGTTATCGCATGTTGATGTCGAACACAGGCGGAGGACACATTAATGTGACTATACTGTGTATACAATGTAACATAAAATATTTAATACTGTAAGTACTGAATATATCTTATTAAATATTTACGTCCTAGTACGTGCAAGAGAAAACGAAACGGCATACTTTCAGGTGTGGTATTTCATGACGCCAGCTGTCAAACAGAAAGGGGTTTGTTGTCACTAGTCATTTATTTTTCCAAGACAGAATAAAAACACGGTTTTGATTGCATTAATTCTCTTTCACTTAATTTGTCATCAGTTACATGCATTTTGAGCGGTACGCAGTCGGAAGCAAATGTACACAAGAAAATACAGCACTGAGAGGCATTAGAAAAGCCTACAAGTGCTCCGCCAACTGCTGGAGGCACCTTATTAGTACACTGTTCTCTCCACAACCACAAAGAATTATCACTGTTATCATTTTCACTGTAATAATTCAACCGCAGAAACTTGCGAAAATCATGAATGCAACTCTCCTGGCCACGTTTGTGCACTATGACTAAAACCTGTATGAAATACACTTGACTAATTAATACCTCAACTACTTTCATGTCTAATATAGTAATTAAAAAGATCTTAAATAGACGTTTCGCTCTCAACATCAAAATCAAAATTAACTGAGTCGATTGCAGCTTAGGTTGCTAATGTATAGAATGGCTATACTATTTGAAATGGAAAGACAGACACACACACACACACACACACACACACACACAGTTGCTCCGCAGCTCGTGGTCTAGTTGCTAGCGTTGCTACCTATGGATCATGGGGTCCCAGGTTCGATTCCCAGCCGGGTTGAGGATTATTCTCTGCCCGGGGACTGAGTGTCTGTGTTGTCCTCATCGTTTCATCATCATCCTCATCATTCGTGACAGTGGTTAGAACGGATTGTGAAAAAAATTGGACCCTGAAAAAATCGGGACTTTGTATGGGCGCTGACCCCACCCATGAACCATGGACCTTGCCGTTGGTGGGGAGGCTTGCGTGCCTCAACGATACAGATAGCCGTACCGTAGGTGCAACAACAACGGAGGGGTATCTGTTGAGAGGCCAGACAAACGTGTGGCTCCTGAAGAGGGGCAGTAGCCTTTTCAGTAGTTTCAGGGGCAACAGTCTGGATGATTGACTGATCCGGCCTTGTAACACTAACCAAAATGGCCTTCCTGTTCTGGTACTGAGAACGGCTGAAAGCAAGGGGAAACTACAGCCGTAATTTTTCCCGAAGTCATGCAGCTTTACTGTATGGTTAAATGATGATGGTATCCTCTTGGGTAAAATATTCCGGAGGTAAAACAGTCCCCCATTCGGATCTCCGGGTGGGGAGTACTCAAGAGGACGTCGTTATCAGGAGAAAGAAAACTGACGCTCTACGGATCGAAACGTGGAATGGCAGTCCCTTAATCGGGCAGGTAGGTTAAAAAATTTAAAAAGGGAAATGGATAGGTTAAAGTTAGATATAGTGGGAATTAGTGAAGTTCAGTGGCAGGAAGAACAAGACTTTTGGTCAGTTGAATACATGGTTATAAATACAAAATCAAATAGGGGTAATGCAGGAGTAGGTTTAATAATCAATAAAAAATAGAAATGTGGGTAAGCTACTAGAAACAGCATAGTGACCGCATTATTGTGGCCAAGATAGACACGAAGCCCACGCCTACAACAGTAGTACAAGTTTATATGCCAACTAGCTCTGCAGATGATCAAGAAATTGAAGGAATGTATGATGAGATAAAAGAAATTATTCAGGTAGTGAAGGGAGACGAAAGTTTAATAGTCATGTGTGACTGGAATTCGACAGCAGGAAAAGGAAGAGAAGGAAATATAGTAGGTGAATATGGATTGGGGCTAAGAAATGAAAGAGGAAGCCGCCTGGTAGAATTTTGCACAGAGCATAACTTAATCATAGCTAACACTTGGTTCAAGAATCATGAAAGAAGGTTGTATACATGGAAGAACCCTGGAGATACTAGAAGGTTTCAGATAGATTATATAATGGTAAGACAGAGATTTAGGAACCAGGTTTTAAATTGTAAGACATTACCAGTGGCAGATGTGGACTCTGACCACAATCTATTGGTTACGAACTGTAGATTAAAACTGAAGAAACTGCAAAAAGGTGGGAATTTAAGGAGGTGGGACCTGGATAAACTGAAAGAACCAGAGGTTGTACAGAGTTTCAGGGAGAGCATAAGGGAACAATTGACAGGAATGGGGGAAAGAAGTACAGTAGAAGGAGAATGGGGAACTTTGAGGAATGAAATAGTGAAGGCAGCAGAGGATCAAGTAGGTAAAAAGACGAGGGCTAGTAGAAATCCTTGGGTAACAGAAGAGATAGTGAATTTAATTGATGAAAGGAGAAAATACATAAATGCAACAAGTGAAGGAGGCAAAAAGGAACACAAACGTCTCAAAAATGAGATCGACAGGAAGTGCAAAATGGCTAAGCAGGGATGGCTAGAGGACAAATGTAAGGATGTAGAGGCTTATCTCACGAGGGGTAAGATAGATACTGCCTACAGGAAAATTGAAGAGACATTTGGAGAAAAGAGAACCACTTGCATGAATATCAAGAGCTCAGATGGAAACCGAGTTCTAAGCAAAGAAGGGAAAGCAGAAAGGTGGAAGGACTATATAGAGGGTCTATACAGGGGCGATGTTCTTGAGTACAATATTATGGAAATGGGAGAGGAGGTAGATGAAGATGAAATAGGAGATATGGTAGTGCGTGAAGAGTTCGACAGAGCACTGAAAGACCTAAGTCGAAACAAGGCCACGGGAGTAGACAACATTCCATTAGAGCTACTGACAGCCTTGGGAGAGCCAGTCCGGACAAAACTCTACCATCTGGTGAGCAAGATGTATGAGACAGGCGAAATTCTCTGAGACTTCAAGAAGAATATAATAATTCCAATGCGAAAGTAAGCAGGTGTTGACAGATGTGAAAATTACCGAACCATCAGTTTAACAAGTCACGGATGCAATATACTAACGCGAAATCTTTACAGACGAATGGAAAAACTGGTAGAAGCCGATCTCGGGTAAGATCAGTTTGGATTCCGTAGAAATGTTGGAACACGTGAGGCAATACTGACCCTACGACTTATCTTAGAAGCTAGATTAAGGAAAGGCAAACGTACGTTTCTACCATTTGTAGACTTAGAGAAAGCTTTTGACAATGTTGACTGGAATACTCTGTTTCAAATTCTGAAGGTGGCAGGGGTGAAATACTGGTAGCGAAAGGCTATTTACAATTTGTACAGAAACCAGATGGCAGTTGTAAGAGTCGAGGGACATGAAAGGGAAGCAGTGGTTGAGAAGGGAGTGAGACAGGGTTGTAGCCTCTCCCCGATGCTATTCAATCTGTATATTGAGCAAGCAGTAAAGGAAACAAAAGAAAAATTCGGAGTATGTATTAAAATCCATGGAGAAGTAATAAAAACTTTGAGGTTCGCCGATGACATTGTAATTCTGTCAGAGACAGCAAAGGACTTGGAAGAGCAGTTGAACGGAATGGATGGCGCCTTGAAAGGAGGATATAAGATGAACATCAACAAAAGCAAAACGAGGATAATGGAATGTAGTCGAATTAAGTCGGGTGACGCTGAGGGAATTAGATTAGGAAATGAGACACTTAAAGTAGTAAAGGAGTTTTGCTATTTGGGGAGCAAAATAACTGATGATGGTCGAAGTAGAGAGGATATAATATGTAAACTGGCAATGGCAAGGAAATCGTTTCTGAAGAAGAGAAATTTGTTAACATCGAGTATAGATTTAAGTGTCAGGAAGTAGGTTTGAAAGTATTTGTATGGAGTGTAGCCATGTATGGAAGTGAAACATGGACGATAAATAGTTTGGACAAGAAGAGAATAGAAGCTTTCGAAATGTGGTGCTACAGAAGAATGCTGAAGATTAGATGGGTAGATCACATAACTAATCAGGAGGTATTGAATAGAATTGGGGAGGAGAGAAGTTTGTGGCACAACTTGGCTAGAAGAAGGGATCGGTTGGTAGGACATGTTCTGAGGCATCGAGGGATCACCAATTTAGTATTGGAGGGCAGCGCGGAGGGCAAAAATCGTAGAGGGAGACCAAGAGATGAATACACTAAGCAGATTCAGAAGGATGTAGGCTGCAGTAGGTACTGGGAGATGAAAAAGCTTGCACAGGATAGAGTAGCATGGAGAGCTGCATCAAACCAGTCTGAGGACTGAAGACCACAACAACAACAACAATGGGCGCTGATGACCGGGTAGTTGAGCGCCAACCAAACCAAACAGTATCATCTACACACTCACACGCACACACACAGACACACACACACACACACACACACACACACACACACACACCGTGAACCATAACTCAGCCAACAAACATTCCGAGGTTGTTCAAGAGTACGTTTCGTGTTCGGTATTTTGGCACATAGGATCCACTTGTGACGGTTTATTTAGTTGGATTACAGTCTGTATACACTATTAACCTCGGTATTGGTCATGCATTAAACAAAGGGAGTGGGTACAAACCCTGCTGCTTCAGCTGCGAGGAGTGTGGCTGGTTTGGTGGTGGTTTTTTGGAAATTTGTGGTGAGGTCTGTGGGACCAAACTGCTGAGGTCATCGGTCCGTAAGCTTACACACTACTTAATCTAACTTACACTAACGCACGCTAAGGAAGACGCACACACCTATGCCAGAGGGAGGACTCGAACCTCCGACAGGGGGAGCCGCACGGTCCGTGTCTAGACGCCTTAGATCGCGCGGCTAGCTCGCTCGGCGGTGCGGTTTCTGGTGATGAAGAGGGTGACCGGGCGCTCGCTCAGTGACGTGAGCCCTGGGAACGCTGTTCTGCAAATATTGAATGGAGGTGTCTCGGGAGCTGGTAAACGCCGGACAAGGCCAGCTTGGACCATTCCCAGAAGTGTTTGTCACGACGACTTGCGATCCCTGGAGTCGCTGTGGAACCGTGGCGGTTCTGGGAACTCCGAAGCCGTTTTGCAAACGCTTAATGAAGATGTGTCGATGTTGCCAAGTATTCTTTATCCATGTATAATAATGGCTGTGGTTCCCAGGCCATCGTTATACCAGGAAATTCATCTGGGTGGAGCAAGAGAAGCAGCGGGACAGCAGGGAAAAGAATGACTAATGAAAGCTCGTCGCTGAGATTGTTTATGAGGCAGTCAGTCGTAAGAGGGCAGAGGTCAAGCAAGAGTTGTGAAACGGAGGACATGAGTGAGAAGAGTGACGAAGACATTGAGTGTTGGTTCGGAGTCGGGGCCGATAGTGCAGTTGTGAACATTGTAGCTTCATTCACGGGTGGAACTAAACAATGATGATCGGTCGAAAACTGGAGAACTCGTAGCTTGTGGGTTTCATTAACTGTCAGGAAGGACTGGAAGTGTCTGAGGGTGTAACAGAGGCTAGTTCAAACTTTATTTGTGATAGTGAAAAGGAGCTTTTATTGGACCATATAAATACAGAGACCACAGATGACCTTACTTGTATAAGAATGGAAACGTTTATTAAAGGATATAAATACAAACACTTTCACTTCTAATTTGTACTGCCACATCCCTTTAACTGCTAGTCTCTCCACCTGTAACTGTTAAATGTCTTATGTGCCGCCATTCCTTTTTCACCGTCCGCCGTAATCTTTGTGTGATGATAGGCTAGGTTTGTGTATAGTGCCTTTATTTCTGCATTGGTTTCCCTACGCTACGATGATCCTTATGAACGGACGCAGGGTGTTTGCCACTGTCAGATGGAGCACTGATTTCTGTTTACAATAATTCCCCTTGTCTCAGGGGGTGAACTTTTCATAGTGAGGCTGGCGACCCAAATAGAATTATTTAGTTATAGGGTTAGGGAGAGTTGGTACTGAAAGCTCCAGAGAGCACCTGACTTGATTAAGGAAGGGACTTGCACACGATCTCTGGTGGCTAGCTACAGAATTATTGTATTTCGTTTGGTTTCTTGCCCCAGTTAGTTCCTTATTTGCATTCCGCTGAAAATAGTGTACAACAGTGCAAATTTCGACAGTAAGTGCTATTTGTCTTGTTTCCGTCCGCTCATAGCACTTGCTGTTGTCAACAGAATCGTACTCTTTAACTCGTTGCCCCTTCCATTAAATACTGCTCTGTTCTCTCTAGGACTTGGGTTCCGTTGTGTGTCAACAACGATCCACAGCAGTACCATCGAGGGGTTTACTGATGATGACCTGTGCGATATGCACCTCGTGTATGGGTTCACTGAATACGAGGCCTGTTCAAAAAATTCCGGAACATTGGCCACAAAATTTTTCTACACTTACCTTTTACTTATAGTGCATGGTCTCCTTCGAAATACTCCCCTCCACAATTGATATAGCGCTCCCAGCGCCGTTTCCATTTCCGGATATAGTCTCGGTACGCCTCTTGCTGCCGGGTTTTCAACTTTGGAAATAAAATTCCGACACCAACAGCCAGGTATGGAGAGTGCGGGGGATGAGAAAGCACAGTGATTTCGTTTCTTGTGCAATAATCACGCACCAACAGAGATGAATGTGCCGGTGCGTTATCGTGACGCAACAGCCATGAACTGTCTCGCCACATTTCAGGCCGTTTCCGCCATTTTCATGTCACGATGCAAGCGAAAAGTCTGCAATCTCTCGGACAGTTAGTCTTCGACAGGTACGCACAATTTCGCTGGCGTTGCTGACACGAGCGTCGTCGGTAGACATCTTAGGGCGTCCTGAACGAGGGTCATCTTAAACACACGTCCGGTGGTTTTTAAATCCTGTGGATCAATCGTGACACTGAGTATGACTTAAGCACTCCTCACCGTAGGCTTCAGTTGGTTTGACTCTCTAAAGGTTTTCTTGACTTTCACGCAAAATTTTATGCTGACGCGTTCCTCGTCTAACTCTGCCATTTCGAAATTGAACAAGAACTAAAAGACATATAAGAGTTGAACTTCCGGCAGTTACACATTAAACACAGGCATGCGATGATGATGTTTAGGTTGTGGGGTACTCAACTGCGCGGTCATCAGCGCCCGTACAAAGTCCCAACTTTTACACAGTCCAATTCTTTTTCACAGCCCAATCTAGCCACTGTCACGAATGATGATGCTAATGAAACGATGAGGACAACACAAATACCCCACCCAGTCCCCGGGCAGAGAAAATCGCTAACCCGGTCGGGAATTGAACCCAGGACCTCGTGATCCAGAGGCAGCAACGCTAGCCACTAGACCACGAGCTGCGGACACACGGGCATGTGCAGGGATGCCAACCCCACTTCGCTCCAACACACCACTGGCGCGATATAACGAATGTTCCGGAACTTTTTGAGCAGACCTTGCCGGCCGGAGTGGCCGTGCAGTTCTAGGCGCTACAGTCTGGAACCGAGCCACCGCTCCGGTCGCAGGTTCGAATCCTGCTTCGGGCATGGATGTGTGTGATGTCCTTAGTTCAGTTAGGTTTAATTAGTTCTAACTTCTAGGCGACTGATGACCTCAGAAGTTAAGTCGCATAGTGCTCAGAGCCATTTGAACCATTTTTTGAGCAGACCTCATATAATGTAAGCGCTATGCCCACACCAACAGCAACCACATCACAGCACTTCTGCATATGAAGGTTGTTATATTAAGCTAATAATAATAATTTCGTGTGGCTCACTGTCGTGGTGCAAGTCTATCAACCTGACGCCACTTCTGACTTGCGGGTCCATGACCTACCACAATCATCCAACCGAGGAAAGGGCACCTCCAGATTAACGTGGAATTCGAACCAAGTGTCGTTTCTGGTGACTCATCAGATCGTTGAGAGGTTGAAGCGCAGACTGAATTATCCAAGGTCCGACTGGGATTCGATCCCGTGACGTCTTGGTTTCCAGTCAAGCGCGTTATCACTTTTTTTTTCCTTCGTCATTTGGTCTGGGCGGATACCACGTGACCCTTCTCAAGTTGATCGTGGAACACTTCACCCAGTTTTTTATTGTTTTTTATTTTATTTAGTTTTTTTTCATTACACGTTGCCGTCAGAAACTGTGGATTCCTTATACCACAACATTCAGAAAGTATATTTGAAAAAGCCTCTGAAAGTTTTTCTGTGGAGTTCTCGTTCATCATGTTGGGTCGTAACGGGTATAAGTGCAGATATTTCTATTGGTGGCTGAGGGAGGTGTGCTAAACGACATTAGATCAGTATTAACTTCATCTGTAGACCGATAATTATAGCTGTTAGGAGTAGTATGCTTATAGATTTGTTAGTGCCTCCAAGTACATGTGGCAAGAGCAAGCCATTAATGCTTATTTTATCCCCGGGCAGCAGGTCAAGTATTAAAGTGTACACGCATGGACGAAAACGGTTAATCTATATTCACAGGCATGGTCCACATAGCGGTGCAGCTACGATTGCGCAGGAAACTTCGGGTAGTAAATTATGTGACGTCTTTATGGGAAGAAGGTTAGATGCAGAAGAAGAATAACTGACATATTGACGTGTGCACATATTAAGGTACCAATGACAAAAAATTTACGTTACATCCAGTATATAAAGGGGGATCACACCCCCTCTCCGTTGTCATAAACGTTTACCTTCGGTGAGCCCACTCGAATCTCACGATCAGGGTGACAAAGATTTCGGTGTGTTCTTCCATATCACCACCGTAAATATCGTGCCGCCTGCTACGCGGCTACCGGCGGAGTACAATCCAAAGCCTCTGTAATGAAAATGCTCATAATAATAGTGAGAGTCGCCCCTTCAGCGGACACACACAGGACGAGTAGAGTCTTCTCGCAGGGTGACCCCGTCGCTCAGCGCCCACCACGCAGCGACACCCCCCCCCCCCCCCCCGCCTCCCCACCCCCACACTACAGCACTGGAGCGTTTACAAGCACCAACACGTAACGGTGCGACACTACACTTTTCTGGAACCTTTTCTCGCAAATTTATAGTAATGGATGTTTAATCAGTAGAAGAGAAATCGAAATAATTTTAATTTATGACGAGGCTCCAATAACTTTGGACGCTGTTGTTGCTCTTAATGCCGAACGTTTTGCTGATAGAGCATGATCTCGTGCGACTATTTATTGTGTTGTAAAATAATTTAGTGTGACGCTTAAAAAAATTCCTAGAGTAACTCTTATGGGGAACAGCAATAACGGAATTGCAGTACTAGCATCAGTGGCTCATTATCCACGACAGAGTACTTGAGAAATATCTGACATCTACATCTACATCTACATCCATACTCCGCAAGACACCTGTCGGAGTGTGGTGAAGGGTACTTTGAGTACCTCTATCGGTTCTCCCTTCCATTCCAGTCTCGTATTGTTCGTGGAAAGAAAGATTGTCGGTATGCCTCTGTGTGGGCCTAATCTCTTTGATTTTATCCTCATGGTCTCTTCGCGAGATATACGTAGGAGGGAGCAATATACTGCTTGACGCCTCGGTGAAGGTATGTTCTCAAAACTTCAACAAAAGCCCGTTCCGAGCTACTGAGCGTCTCTCTTGCAGAGTCTCCCAGTGGAGTTTATCTATCATCTCCGTAACGCTTTCGCGGTTACCAAACTATCCTGTAACGAAGCGAGCTGCTCTCCGTTGGATCTTCTCCATGTCCTCTATCAACCCTATCTGGTACGGATTCCACACTGGTGAGCAGTATTCAAGCAGTGGGCGAACAAGTGTACTGTAACCTACTTCCTTTGTTTTCGGATTGCATTTCCTTAGGACTCTTCCAATGAATCTCAGTCTGGCATCTGCTTTACCGACGATCAAATTTATATCACCATTCCATTTTAAATCACTCCTAATGCCTACTCACAGATAATTTATGAAATTAACTGCTTCCAGTTGCTGACCTGCTATATTGTAGCTAAATGATAAAGGATCTTTCTTTCTGTGTATTCGCAGCACATTACACTTGTCTACATTGATATTCAATTGCCATTCCCTACACCATGCGTCAATTCGTTGCAGATCCTCCCCAAAAAGCCTAAGTGAACTTCCGCTGTTATCCACAAGGTCATTTATACATAATGCGAATAGCAACGGTCCTACGACACTCCCCTGCGGCACACCTGAAATCACTCTTACTTCGGAAGACTTCTCTCCATTGAGAATGACATGCTGCGTCCTGTTGTCTAGGAACTCATCAGTCCAATCACACAATTGGTCTGATAGTCCATATGCTCTTACTTTGTTCATTAGACGACTGTGGGGAACTGTATCGAACGCCTTTCGGAAGTCAAGAAACACGGCATCTACTTGGGAACCCGTGTCTATGGCCCTCTGAGTCTCGTGGACGAATAGCGCGAGCTGGGTTTCACACGATCGTCTTTTTCGAAATCCATGCTGATTCCTACAGAGTAGGCAGGAATTGCTCGCACAAGTGTTTGGGCGATCTAAAACGGGCCCGCATCTCGTGGTCGTGCGGTAGCATTCTCGCTTCCCACGCCCGGGTTCCCGGGTTCGATTCCCGGCGGGGTCAGGGATTTTCTCTGCCTCGTGATGGCTGGGTGTTGTGTGATGTCCTTAGGTTAGTTAGGTTTAAGTAGTTCTAAGTTCTAGGGGACTGATGACCATAGATGTTAAGTCCCATAGTGTTCAGAGCCATTTGAACCATTTGATCTAAAACGTCGCAAATACTATCCATTCCACACCTCCATGCATCAAGAACTTCATGCGAATGGTTTTCATAGTAGACGGGTTCTTACAATTGTGCACTCATACAATTATAAAGAGACCGGCATTCCTTGTGCCGAGTAATGTTCTCCGACGAGTCAACCTTTGCGAACCATGGCGAAGGTAATAGTCACATATGTACTAGTATTACTGGAGTATGGAAAACCCGCACTGGGTTCATGAAGACGAACATCAGCGCCCGTGGTGAGTTACCATTTAGTGCGGTGTCATAGGCGATAAACTGAAGGCACACTGAACAGAGTAACATGTCGTAACTGCTGTGCGACGAGCTACCGATTTTGTTGAGGATGTACCCCCCCCCCCCCCCCCCCCCCCCCCCCCGTGATACGGTTGTCCGTCGTATCACTCGGTAATGCCCAAAGAAGAACTGGATCGCTGTTTCATTAGTCACTGGATCGGTGGAGGTGGTCCGGTAAATTGACCTGCCATATCAATCGATTTTACGTCACTGGTTTTTTTTCTTCTAGGCTTATCTTAAAGACAAAGTGTGTATAGAAATACCGACTACTGTACAGAACATGATGGATCGTACCAAAAATGCTTGCGCAAAAACTACAACATACATGCATTTACGTTGTCTACATGAATTCCAAGCATGAATCAATAATGTATCGAAATTGAAGGTCGTGCTTATGAGCCTTTGTTGTGACCGACAATAATTTTGAGGGACAAGGGGACTCACGGAAATCAAACATGTTCGTGATGAGGGGCAAGCGGACTCACCGAAATAAAACACCCCAACGGTGAGAGGCAAGAGGTCTTACTGTAATGAAGCTTGTCGATGGGAACAGAGATATACAATATCCGCGCTCCTTCGTTGTTTGTTGGTAACCCTGGAAGTATTTTGCTGACCAGACATTTAAATGTTTATCTACAAAAGCTTTACTGCACAATGAACTTTAAAACATAAGTTAAACTTTCATAAGAAAAATATCAACAGTTTAGAACAAAAAACTTTACATTTTTTCATAGAAAATTCCGCACTGGCTGTATGAATAATTTTTATTAAATCTACGACCGGTTTCGCACCACTTAACGGTGCATCCTCAGGCAATACACACTATTTATAACACAGTAACGTTGAACATTGCCCTCTAGCCACTCCCCACCATTCACGTCCCATATACCGTCATCTGGTGAAAGCGGTAGTTACACTTTAAAAATATTTTAAAATTTTTTTAAAATGATGTGAGCGGCAATGACCGTGCAAGTTGAGAGGAGCCATGTGACAGCGGACACAGCCTGACTGTTGCCCGCTCTACAAAAACAACACTTTACATTTCTATCGGAAATGTGATGTAGAATCAAACGAGTCGGTTCTTAACTGGGAAAAACTGTAAAAATTTAATTACGTCGATAACAGCGCAATCTACCATGAACGGAAAAAAATGTTTAAGGTAAATCCTAGCCGTCTTTTGGCGTAGAATCCGAATCTGCAATAAAAATTTGGTTTCTCATGCGAAAACAAGCTGACCCCTATGGATAGGGGGGGTTTAGGGGAGCCAGATTTATTGTTTTTCTACGACGCACTGTGTACAGAGGGGTCAGAAACAGCCTGAGAAGCTTGAAGACTGTTGCGGGGTGAGTTGTGCTGAGAAATAATTGTTGAGAAGAAATCGATACGTTGCGTTGTTTCCGAATTAATTAGCTCCGAAGTTAGCCAAGCAGACCGTGGCGCACGCAAATTCGAGCAGCACGCCAGATACAAATACTGTCAGTTATTCTCATAGCGTTGATGATAGCGCACAAGACGGCTCAGTCTTTGGCTCGGCTTCGGTCCTTGCTAACCGTCCTACGTTCAATATTTGTATCCCTCTTTTGTTCAGTTTTAGGGAACGAAACGAAGAACGCGTCTGACGTCACTGCCTATGGCGGGCCGCTTAAAGCTGCTCGCGCAACAGACTTTTGGCTAAATTCAATGCTAATTGACTCGGAAACGACATAACATATAGAATTTTTTTCTTAACAACTATTTGTCAGCGTAATCTACCCTGCAATACCCTTACAAGCTTTTTCAACTGTTATATATATATATATATATATATATATTTATATATATCACTGGTGTGCAAAACTTAAGGCCGAAGGTAAGTTACTCATGATGTGTCACTGCCAAGAAAGATAGCTTGATGAAACATGGGCCATACATAGAAAGGACTTGTTACAGTGTTGCACATGGTAACTGAAAAAAATAACAATGAAACGAACAGAAATTACACTTTTCTTCGAAGACAATAACCGCGTTGTAATCACAGTTTATGGAAGTCCTGGACATTACTAGATCTACATCTACATCTACATGGCTACTCTGCAGTTCACACTTAAGTGCCTGGCAGAGGGTTCATCGAACCATTTCCATACTAGTTCTCTACCATTCCACTCTCGAATGGCCCGTGGGAAGAAGGAAAACCTAAACCTTTCCGTTCGAGTTCTATTTCTCTTATTTTATTATGTTGATCATTTCTCCCAACGTAGGTGGGTGTCAACAAAATATTTTCGCATTCGGAAGAGAAAGTTGGTGGTTGAAATTTCGTAAATACATCTCGCCTCCAAGAAAACCGCCTTTGTTTCAGTGACTGCCACCCCAACTCGCGTATCATGTCAGTGACACTCTTACCCCTATTGCGCGATAACACGAAACGACCTGCCCTTCGTTGCACTTTTTCGATGTCCCCCGTCAATCCTACCTGGTAAAGATCCCATACCGCACAGCAATATTCCAGCAGAGGACGGACAAGTGCAATGCAGGCTGTCCCTTTAGTGGGTTTGTCTCATCTTTTAAGTGTTCTGCCAACAAAGCGCAGTCTTTGTTTCGCCTTCCCCACAATATTATCTATGTGGTCTTTCCAATTTAAGTTGCTCGTAATTGTAATTCCTAGGTATTTAGTCTAATTGACAACCCTTAGATTTGTGCGATTTATCGTATACCCAAAATTTGTCGGACTTCTTTTAGTACCCATGTGGATGACATCCACTTTTCTTTGTTTAGCGCCAATTGCCACTTTTCGCACCATACAGAAATTCTCTCTAGATCATTTTGTAATTGGAGTTGATCGTCTGATGATTTTACTAGACGGCAAATTACAGTGTCATCTGCTAACAATCTAAGGGGGGTGCACAGATTATCACCTAGATCATTTATGTAAATCAGGAGCAGCAGAGGGCCTATGACACTACCTTGCGGAACGCCAGATATCACTTTTACTCGATGATTTACCGTCTAACACTACGAACTGTGACCTCTCTGAGAGGAAATCACGACTCCAGTCACACATTGTTGTTGTTGTTGTTGTTGTCTTCAGTCCTCAGACTGGTTTGATGCAGCTCTCCATGCTACTCTATCCTGTGCAAGCTTCTTCATCTCCCAGTACTTACTGCAACCTACATCCTTCTGAATCTGCATAGTGTATTCATCTCTTGGTCTCCCTCTACGATTTTTACCCTCCACGCTGCCCTCCAATGCTAAATTTGTGATCCCTTGATGCCTCAGAACACGTCCAACCAACCGGTCCCTTCTTCTTGTCAAGTTGTGCCACAAATTCCTCTTCTCCCCAATTCTATTCAGTACCTCCTCATTAGTTATGTGATCTACCCATCTAATCTTCAGCATACTTCTGTAGCACCACATCTCGATAGCTTCTATTCTCTTGTTGTCCAAACTATTTATCGTCCATGTTTCACTTTCATACATGGCTACACTCCATATAAATACTTTCAAAACGACTTCCTGACACTTAAATCTATACTCAATGTTAACAAATTTCTCTTCTTCAGAAACGCTTTCCTTGCCATTGCCAGTCTACATTTTATATCATCTCTACTTCGACCATCATCAGTTATTTTGCTCCCCAAATAGCAAAACTCCTTTACTACTTTAAGTGTCTCATTTCCTAATCTAATTCCCTCAGCATCACCCTACTTAATTCGACTACATTCCATTATCCTCGTTTTGCTTTTGTTGATGTTCGTCTTATATCCTCCTTTCAAGACACTGTCCATTCCATTCAACTGCTCTTCCAAGTTCTTTGCTGTCTCTGACATAATTACAATGCCATCGGCGAACCTCAACATTTTTATTTCTTCTCCATGGACTTTAATACCTACTCCGAATTTTTCTTTTGTTTCCTTTACTGCTTGCTCAATATCAGATTGAATACTGAGACGTTACTCCATATGCACGCAATTTGATTAATAGTCTTGTGAGGAACGGTATCAAAAGCCTTCTGGAAATCTAGGAATATGGAATCGATCTGAGATCCCTTGTCGACAGCTCTCATTACTTCATGGTAATAAAGGGCTAGCTGTGTTGCACAAGAACGATATTTTCTGAACCCGTGTTGGTTATGTACCAATAAGTCATTTTCTTCAACCTGATTCATAATGTTCGAGTACAGTATATGCTCCAAAATCCTACAGTAAATTGACGTCACTGATATGGGTCTGTAATTCAATGGGTTACTCCTATTTCCTTTCTTGAATATTGGCGTGACCTACGCTACCTTTCGTCAGGTGAGCGGTTGTATATGATTGCTACGTGAAGATGTGGTTCTGTGTGCGATCACTACGGACGTGCTTACGTAGCTTGCATTTATCGAGAATCTCTTGCCCAACGTAAAGTCCCGAGCGACTGGAAAAAAGCGCAGGTGACGCCTGTATATAAGAAGGTTAGAAGGACGGATCGTCAAAATTACAGACCATTATCCTTAACATCGGTTTGTTGCAGGATTCTAGAACATATTCTCAGTTCGAATATAATGAATTTCCTTGAGACAGGGAAGTTGCTGTCCATGCATCAGCACGGCTTTAGAAAGCATCACTCCTGCGAAACGCAACTTGCCCTTTTTTCACATGATATCCTGCGAACCATGGATGAAGGGCATCAGACGGATGCCATATTACTTGACTTCCGGAAAGTATTTGACTCGGTGCCCCACTGCAGACTCCTAATTACGGTACGAGCATATGGGGTTGGTTTCCAAATATGTGAGTGGCTCGAAGACTTCTTAAGTAATAGAACCCAGTACGTTGTCCTCGATGGTGAGTTTTCATCGGAGGTGAGGGTATAATCTGGAGTGCCCCAAGGAAGTGTGGTAGGTCCGCTGTTGTTTTCTATCTACATAAATGATCTTTCGGATAGGGTGGATAGCAATGTGAGGCTGTTTGCTGATGATGCTATGGTGTACGGGAAGGTGTCGTCGTTGAGTGACTGTAGGAGGATACAAGATTACTTGGACAGGATTTGTGATTGGTGTAAAGAATGGCAGCTAACTCTAAATATAGATAAATGTAAATTAATGCAGATGAATAGGAAAAAGAATCCCGTAATGTTTGAATACTCCATTAGTAGTGTAGCGCTTGACATAGTCACGTCGATTAAATATTTGGGCGTAACATTGCAGAATGATATGAAGTGGGACAAGCATGTAATGGCAGTTGTGCGGAAGGCGGATAGTCGTCTTCGGTTCATTGGTAGAATTTTGGGAAGATGTGGTTCATCTGTAAAGGAGACCGATTATAAAACACTAATACGACCTATTCTTGAGTACTGCTCGAGCGTTTGGGACCCCTATCAGGTCGGATTGAGGGAGGACATAGAAGCAATTCAGAGGCGGGCTGCTAGATTTGTTACTGGTAGGTTTGATCATCACGCGAGTGTTACGGAAATGCTTCAGGAACTCGGGTGGGAATCTCTAGAGGAAAGGAGGCGTTCTTTTAGTGAATCGCTACTGAGGAAATTTAGAGAACCAGCATTTGAGGCTGACTACAGTACAATTATACTGCCGCCAACTTACATTTCGCGGAAAGACCACAAAGATAAGATAAGAGAGATTAGGGTTCGTACAGAGGTAAAAATTTTTTTTTTTTGGTCATCAGTCTACTGACTGGTTTGATGCGGCCCGCCACAAATTCCTTTCCTGTGCTAACCTCTTCATCTCAGAGTAGCACTTGCAACCTACGTCCTCAATTATTTGCTTGACGTATTCCAATCTCTGTCTTCCTCTACAGTTTTTGCCCTCTACAGCTCCCTTTAGTACGATAGAAGTCATTCCCTCATGTCTTAGCAAATGTCCTATCATCCTGTCCCTTCTCCTTATCAGTGTTTTCCACATATTCCTTTCCTCTCCGATTCTGCGAAGAACCTCCTCATTCCTTACCTTATCAGTCCACCTAATTTTCAACATTCGTCTATAGCACCACATCTCAAACGCTTCGATTCTCTTCTGTTCCGGTTTTCCCACAGTCCATGTTTCACTACCACACAATGCTGTACTCCAGACGTACATCCTCAGAAATTTCTTCCTCAAATTAATGCCGGCATTTGATATTAGTAGACTTCTCTTGGCCAGAAATGCCTTTTTTGCCATAGCGAGTCTGCTTTTGATGTCCTCCTTGCTCCGTCCGTCATTGGTTATTGTACTGCCTAGGTAGCAGAATTCCGTAACTTCATTGACTTCGTGACCATCAATCCCGATGTTAAGTTTCTCGCTGTTCTCATTTCTACTACTTCTCATTACCTTCGTCTTTCTACGATTTACTCTCAAACCGTACTGTGTACTCATTAGACTGTTCATTCCGTTCAGCAGATCATTTAATTCTTCTTCACTTTCACTCAGGATAGCAATGTCATCAGCGAATCGTATCATTGATATCCTTTCACCTTGTATTTTAATTCCACTCCTGAACCTTTCTTTTATTTCCATCATTGCTTCCTCGATGTACAGATTGAAGAGTAGGGGCGAAAGGCTACAGCCTTGTCTTACGCCCTTCTTAATACGAGCACTTTGTTCTTGATCGTCCATTCTTATTATTCCCTCTTGGTTGTTGTATATGACCCGTCTCTCCCTATAGCTTACCCCTACTTTTTTCAGAATCTCGAACAGCTTGCACCATTTTATATTGTCGAACGCTTTTTCCAGATCAACAAATCATATGAAAGTGTCTTGATTTTTCTTTAGCCTTGCTTCCATTATTAGCCGTAACGTCAGAATTGCCTCTCTCGTCCCTTTACTTTTTCTAAAGCCAAACTGATCGTCACCTAGCGCATTCTCAATTTTATTTTCCATTCTTCTGTATATTATTCTTGTAAGCAGCTTCGATGCATGAGCTGTTAAGCTGATTGTGCGATAATTCTCGCACTTGTCAGCTCTTGCCGTCTTTGGAATTGTGTGGATGATGCTTTTCCGAAAGTCATATGGTATATCGCCAGACTCATATATTGTACACACCAACGTGAATAGTCGTTTTGTTGCCACTTCCCCCAGTGATTTTAGAAATTCTGATGGAATGTTATCTATCCCTTCTGACTTATTTGACCGTAAGTCCTCCAAAGCTCTTTTAAATTCCGATTCTAATACTGGATCCCCTATCTCTTCTAAATCGACTCCTGTTTCTTCTTCTATCACATCAGACAAATCTTCACCCTCATAGAGGCTTTCAATGTATTCTTTCCACCTATCTGCTCTCTCCTCTGCATTTAACAGTGGAATTCCCGTTGCACTCTTAATGTTACCACCGTTGCTTTTAATGTCACCAAAGGCTGTTTTGACTTTCCTGTATGCTGAGTCTGTCCTTCCGACAATCATATCTTTTTCGATGTCTTCACATTTTTCCTGCAGCCATTTCGTCTTAGCTTCCCTGCACTTCCTATTTATTTCATTCCTCAGCGACTTGTATTTCTGTATTCCTGATTTTCCCGGAACATGTTTGTACTTCCTCCTTTCATCAATCAACTGAAGTATTTCTTCTGTTTCCCATGGTTTCTTCGCAGCTACCTTCTTTGTACTTATGCTTTCCTTCCCAACTTCTGTGATTACCCTTTTTAGAGATGTCCATTCCTCTTCAACTGTACTGCCTACTGCGCTATTCCTTATTGCTGTATCTACAGCGTTAGAGAACTTCAAACGTATCTCGTCATTCCTTAGTACTTCCGCATCCCACTTCTTTGCGTATTGATTCTTCCTGACTAATGTCTTGAACTTCAGCCTACTCTTCATCACTACTATATTGTGATCTGAGTCTATATCTGCTCCTGGGTACGCCTTACAATCCAGTATCTGATTTCGGAATCTCTGTCTGACCATGATGTAATCTAATTGAAATCTTCCCGTATCTCCCGGCCTTTTCCAAGTATACCTCCTCCTCTTGTGATTCTTGAACAGGGTATTCGCTATTACTAGCTGAAACTTGTTACAGAACTCAATTAGTCTTTCTCCTCTTTCATTCCTTGTCGCAAGCCCATATTCTCCTGTAACCTTTTCTTCTACTCCTTCCCCTACAACTGCATTCCAGTCGCCCATGACTATTAGATTTGCGTCCCCCTTTACATACTGCATTACCCTTTCAATATCCTCATACACTTTCTTTATCTGTTCATCTTCAGCTTGCGACGTCGGCATGTATACCTGAACTATCGTTGTCGGTGTTGGTCTGCTGTCGATTCTGATTAGAACAACCTGGTCACTGAACTGTTCACAGTAACACACCCTCTGCCCTACCTTCCTATTCATAACGAATCCTACACCTGTTATACCATTTTCTGCTGCTGTTGATATTACCCGATACTCATCTGACCAGAAATCCTTGTCTTCCTTCCACTTCACTTCACTGACCCCTACTATATCTAGATTGAGTCTTTGCATTTCCCTTTTCAGATTTTCTAGTTTCCCTACCACGTTCAAGCTTCTGACATTCGACGCCCCGACTCGTAGAACGTTATCCTTTCGTTGATTATTCAATCTTTTTCTCATGGTAACCTGCCCCTTGGCAGTCCCCTCCCGGAGATCCGAATGGGGGACTATTCTGGAATATTTTGCCAATGGAGAGATCATCATGACACTTCTTCAATTACAGGCCACATGTCCTGTGGATACACGTTACGTGTCTTTAATGCAGTGGTTTCCATTGCCTTCTGCATCCTCATGTCGTTGATCATTGCTGATTCTTCCGCCTTTAGGGGCAATTTCCCACCCCTAGGACAAGAGAGTGACCTGAACCTCTATCCGCTCCTCCGCCCTCTTTGACAAGGCCGTTGGCAGAATGAGGCTGACTTCTTATGCCGGAAGTCTTCGGCCGCCAATGCTGATTATTTATCAAAATTTAGGCAGTTGGGGGGACCGAACCCGGGACCGAAGACGTTTTGATTTTGAATCAAAGACGCTACCCCTAGACCACGGGTAGCCCTACAGAGGTATATAGGCAGTCATTTTTCCCTCGTTCTGTTTGGGAGTGGAACAGGGAGAGAAGATGCTAGTTGTGGTACGAGGTACCCTCCGCCACGCACCGTATGATGGATTGCGGAGTATGTATGTAGATGTAGATGTAGATGCTGGAAACTGATCCGGTCCGTTGTAAATGATGGCTGTGGAAGTTTTGGGATTTACAGTGAAAACTGTGAGATTTTCCCGATGGCATAGTATTAACGGTGGTATATTGAAGGGTCTCTGCATGAGCCTCTTCATGATTTTGCCATACCACACAGCTTCATTTGTTTGCCTTTGGCACCTTAATCGTTGGTGCAAACGGTCTATTACCCTAGATGCCAAGAAGAAAAGGGAAAAGACTGAACAGCTGAGTGTGTTTGTGATGGCCACAGTGTAATATCCATATATCATTTTAACATTTCATTGGGTTATTGGTACTTGCCATGTTTCAGTGTATCTATTCCTTCCTCCTCTTGTCCGATCAGTTGAAGGTACGAATGAGACTGTGCAAGGATTTTAATATTTAGACCCGTGGGATTGTAGTAGTGTGCCAGTGTGTCAGAACAGCCAACTGTAAGGAACACGTACCAGGTAGCAAAGAGGTTTCTGTTTCCCTCGGACGAACCTTTTGTATAGGTTGGCACCACAATAGGGGTTCCTCTGGCAACTTCCGTAGGTACGGGAAGCTGTTTTGGTTTGAGAGTGAATGGTCGTGGGGTGAGACGTACTGGCGGTAAGTGCGCCTTTTCGATGAGTACTTAATGTTGTGTTTAATGTAAGTTCTCAGAGCTAGTCCAGGTAAATGACTTCTTTCATCATTCATAGTTTATTATCGCGTGTGACAAATTTTACTTGCTAATTCGCGAATGTTAAATGCGTTAAATTCCAGGGACAGTGTAGGCTATTGTTCAGTTGAACTGTTAATCAAACACGTGGAGCCGTGTTGAGTTTATTGTGATTCAGTTCATTTTGTTTAGTATCCCTTGCGAGAGCACGTATATTGCGTACGATTTCCGTGACTTTGTGACTGAATTTTGTGCAATTCGTCTCACATGATGACTTTCTTAGTGCACTGTGTAAGTAGGCTTTTTAGGTTTTCTTATTGGTAACGCCACGTAGCGCTCTGTATGAAAATCACTGGCTGTGCTGTGTGCAGTCTGTGGCTAGTTTGCATTGTTGTCTGTCATTGTAGTGTTGGGCAGCTGGATGTTAACAGCGCGTAGCGTTGCGCAGTGGGAGGCGAGCCGCCAGCAGTGGTGGATGTGGGGAAGTGAGATGACGGATTTTTGAGAGCGGACGATCTGGACGTGTGTCCATCAGAAACAGTACATTTCTAAGAATGGATGTCATGAACTGCTATATATATTATGACTTTTGAACACTTTTAAGGTAAATACATTGTTTGTTCTCTATCATTAGTTAGTGCCTTCAGTAGTTAGAATCTTTTATTTAGCTGGCAATAGTGGCGCTCGCTGTACTGCAGTAGTTCGAGTAACGAAGATTTTTGTGAGGTAAGTGATTTGTGAAACGTATAGGTTAATGTTAGTCAGGGCCATTATCTTGTAGGGATTGTTGAAAGTCAGATTGCGTTGCGCTAAAAATATTGTGTGTAGTTTAAGCACAGTCATGTATAATTGTTCGAAGGGGACGTTTCAACTCTTTTGTTTGTGAGGACAACGTGGTCGTGATCTAATGAGAATGTTTACAGTGTCAAGGCCATAGTGACATTCCGCTGCACAATGTTTGAATTAATTGGTTCAAATGGCTCTGAGCACTATGGCACTCAACTGCTGAGGTCATAAGTCCCCTAGAACTTAGAACTAGTTAAACCTAACTAACCTAAGGACATCACAAACATCCATGCCCGAGGCAGGATTCGAACCTGCGACCGCAGCGGTCTTGCGGTTCCAGACTGCAGCGCCTTTAACCGCACGGCCACTTCGGCCGGCTTTGAATTAATTATGATTGTCAATTATGCTTCACTTTTATAGCAATTAACTTCAAATAGAAATTTTATTTATTTATCCCGCATGTTAAAATGAAGGGAACAGCTCCTCTTGCTACCCACGTGTGCTGTGGTGAAGTTTTTTAGCTATTTTCCTTCCTGTTGGTCTCCTAAGTGCGTGTGAATGTAAGTTTTCGTGATTGAACCATCCTTTAATCATTTCTCTTCCGTACATCATAGAACTTGCAGGGGACTCAGAAGTAAAGTTCTAGGGTTAATTAATATGCGACGTAATAGATTGCATGCAACAACAACCATCATATTACTCACCGTACACGTGCATGTGTGCAATTAAATTTACCGATCTAATAAATGTAATTTTGCCAGAATTTTTGTTTACGCTCTCACTGCTAAAATTCCCCGCTATGCTTCATCCAGCTCTGATGTACGGCATATCCTACTGCATTCCGTTTGCGCGACGCTTGTATTGAGGCCATACTTTAGCCCCCCCCCCCTCCTCATTTTCAGATTAATTGTAAAGATACCCCTTAATTATAAAGATACTTTTCAATGTAGGCTACAACGCAACTGCATTTCCGGTTCAAATGGTTCAAATGGCTCTGAGCACTATGCGACTTAACTTCTGAGGTCATCAGTCGCCTAGAACTTAGAACTAATTAAACCTAACTAACCTAAGGACATCACACACATCCATGCCCAAGGCAGGATTCGAACCTGCGACCATAGCGGTCGCGCATTTCCGGAAGTTCGTATTACTGAGCAGTGGTGAACTGTATGCATTGGGCGAGCATATTAAACTTATGAACTTCGTGTGGACTTTAAAACTGTTTATTGACTGGTGAAAGCTGCGGTTTTTCAACAGCAGATCGACAGTTTTGTGCTTACCCTAGCTGAATGGAGTAGTGAAATCTTTTGTCAGGTATTTGCTTCGACATTAGGAACTGCATTTCGGAGTGAAAGTGGAAGATGCTTGTGTATCACTAAAGAGGTGATACAAAACAGACATTTTAGCCGAGAACTCGTTTTATTTACCGTATTTTACGGACTATAAGACGCTACGGACTAAATGAAGTACCTTAATTTTCAAGCAGTTTTTTAAAAACATTTTTGCCGTTTTTAATATTACCTCTCGAAGCCATACAAATATTTCTTAATCTATAAAACCGAACTGACCTTTAAAATCCCTGAAAATCGAGTTTATCGTTGTCCTCTTCACATATAAGATATTCTTCACTGCCATCAAGAGCTTTACTTATGCTGCACTTCTTGAAACATTTACAATAATGTCGCTCAACTGATCTGTCTCCATGTTCTTCTGTATATGCTATTACTTTTCGTTTATAGCCAGAATCATATAAATACCTTCACTTTTTTTTCATTACCAAACTAGCTACTAATAAAAGTATTGTACTGTCACTGATATCTAACACAGATCACTTTCAGTTCACGTTCACTGCCAATGACGCATCATTGGCTGGACAGTGTTCTGGCTTTGTAGTGGCGGAGTAGGAGGGAGACAGTGCTAGCAAGATTGTGAATCGCCGCAACTCATGTTCGTCGTATCGATGCACTGCTGCTGCCAGTTGAAGAGATACGTTTCCCGCGGCATCGAATAGTTAGCCATTTTTGAGAATGGCTGGAATTTTAAGTTAAACATTGGACATTTTTATGTTAATTTCGAATATAAGACGGACCTGAATATTAGAGGCAATTTTTAGAAGAAAAAATTGCGTCTTATAGTCCGTAAAATATGATAGTAGCTTCAGCCGTATCTGATAGAATGGAAATCCCGTGTGGCTATGGCCTCCCGTCGGGTAGACCGTTCGCCTGGTGCACGTCGCTCGAATTGACGCCACTTCGGTGACTTGCGTGTCTATGGGGATGACAGGATGATGATAAGGACTACACAACATCCAGTCCCTGAGCGGAGAAAATCTCCGACCCAGCCGGGAATCGAACCGGGGCCGTTAGGTATGACATTCCGTCGCCTGACCACTCAGCTACCAGGGGCGGACATCTGGTAGAACGAACCGTCACTATAGTTACGAGCCAGTACATTTTAAGCACCCAGGTGAGACATATAGTGCTGCCTATCTGTTGAACAGCTTTTCAGAGCTGAACCACGTTATATGTCCTTTCCGGGCAGACCGCGTTCTGAGGACCTCACTGATGTGAGTAAGAAGGAACGACACCGCGCCACAGCATGTCGAGTGCAAGAATCGATGCAACTCTGAGGAAAAACTGTCTGACGACAGTGACAACGTGTTTCTTTCCGTTCCTTCGGCCATCATCTGTGTTTGCACTGCTAAGATTAGATTAAAAGTTAATTTTCTACTAATATTTTATCTTTACTGACGAGTAGATCTAATCGCAATTTGTAGCAACAAAAACAATGCAAGAAAGTATATAAATCTCATTTAGATAATTTAAGTACTAATTCAGTGTTAGCATATAAATAACATAACTGACTGCACACCCTCAGCTTAAATAGAAAATAAAAAAAAGTGGTTCAAATGGCTCTGAGCACTTTGGGACTTAACACCACAGGTCATTAGTCCCCTAGAACTTAGAACTACTTAAATCTAACTAACCTAAGGACGTCACACACATCCATGCCCGAGGCTGGATTCGAACCTGCGATCGTAGCGGTCGCGCGGTTCCAGACTGAAGCGCCTAGAACCGCACGGCCACTAATAGAAAATCGCTGTCAGCATTAGTTACAGATGGTAAGTCGAAATAAATGGATTAGCAAGTAATACAATTAAATAAATAAAAAATTAATTCACCTGAATAAGCTAAAAACTGACTGGTAACACTGAATGTTTCAGGAGCAACAGTTTGCAAAAATACACGAAACGAGACCTGGATTGCAAAATAAAAGGCGATTTGAAAAACGGAAAACTCAGGGCTCTGAAGGATGATCTGTTGAAATATCCATCCTTCTCACAAGGTTTGGCACTCTGTAATTTCCACGTAGTTTCACATCTAGAATAATATGTAACATGCTTACGTTTTAAGTACGATAAAGAAGTTACGGTAGTTATACAGAGAGTTCGGAAAGTCCCGTTACAACGTTGTAAGACTTGTGAGCACATAATATACTGATTGGGAGGCATGTCCGGAAACGTATCGTTTCCGTTTTATGACGGTTTCAATGTGTAACGAGTCCACGTCTTCTGAAGGAAAGAGAAAAGTCTCAGAATTACTTATCCTGATAAGCAACATGGTAAACAGGATGATGTGTACTACGTCAGACGGTCACTTAGTGTGATTTGATGACTGCCTTGCTGCGAGACCTATTCATTTCCTGTTCGTCTCCGATACAGGTTCGGTACACGTTTTCCGAGTACACAGACATGCTCCTTGTGTATGGCGAAGCTCGAGGTAACTGAAGAGTTGCTGGTAGGGCTGTATCAGTAACGATTTCCGCAACAAACTTTTCCGTACAAACTTTTTACCCAAGTTAACGCAGCGCCTCCGAGAAGCAGGGACCTTCGCAGTAAGGAGGCAGGACTGTGGTGCTCCACGGCAACGCTGCATCTTCGAATGTGTAGATGTTCTGCATCGCATTGAAGAGAACCCGTCAATGAGGACGTGAACAACTGCGCGTGCAGTGGGTGTTTGTATCGTCTGGGACTTTTTGCGTGAGCAACAGTTACATCCGTACCACTAACAAAGGGTACACGTTGTGGGAGCAGCCGATTTTTCGCAGCGCGTTGCCTACTGTGCGTGATTTCTGCACCGTTGCATCGACAAACACTTCGAGTTCTGTTCACAGATAAATGTAAGTTCACTAGGGACTGTGTTCTGAATTAGTGAAACAGCCATGCCTGGACAGACGAAAACCCTCGTGCCACACATGTTCAGGGAATTCAGCAACGGTTTGGTATTAACGTGTGGACAAGTATTCTGGACAGTCATGTGATTGGGGCTATACATCCTTCCAGTCAAGGTAACTGGACCTGGATACTTGATCTTCCTACAAAACGCACGCAGTGCAGTGAATGTCCGTCAGGAAATGTGGCTTCAGAGTGATGGTGCACGGCCTCACTTCACACGTGCTGTTTGGAGACGTGACAACAGATGATACGGTGAAAATTGGCCAGGACGAGGTGTTCCAGCCGCACGAACGCATGGCCGCTGCGCTCGCCGGGTTTAACTTCTATGGACTACTTTGAGCCGCGTCATGGGTCAGCATATTTGATTTACCCGCGAGATTATTTCACTTGTTTTCGCCGCAGCGATAGGGGGCGTGCCGGCCGGGGTGGCCGTGCGGTTATAGGCGCTACAGTCTGGAACTGCGCGACTGCTACGGTCGCAGGTTCGAATCCTGCGTCGGGCATGGAAATGTGTGATGTCCTTAGGTTAGTTAGGTGTAAGTTGTTCTAAGTTCTAGGGGACTAATGACCTTAGAAGTTAAGTCCCATAGTGCTCAGAGCCATTTTTTTGATAGGGGGCGTGATCGCTGAGCGTTGTTGGCGCTGGTGCGCGAAGCAACTATTTTGGGAGGACGGCTCGGTCAGTACATGGCGACAGGACGGAAGCGACGGGGAGTCAACTGGTGCCTGCCGATTAAGCACCGCGATGAGTGTGGCTGTTTGCGAGCATGTGGGGAGGACGGAATGCTCGCTTGCTTAGCGTGGGTCTCCATGACCAGCTGTTGTTTGTTGGGTCCAGCACTCGAGTGTAACAGGAAACTGCATTTGTGTTGTTCTCGTCACCTGGCTAAGGCCGAAATTTTCACATACATTTATTATATATCATGATCATTACCATATTATGTGGTTGGTACTTGTAGCCAACATTTTGTGATTTGAAATACTTCAGAGGCTATCATCATGTGCCAGGTGTCTACTGTGAATAATTCTTAGTTTGTTTCATAGTGTATGGCACGGTATCCACTATCATCTGAAACGTCCCCTTTGAACAATTATACATGACTGTGCTTAAACTGATACACAATATTTTTTTTTTAGCGCAACGCAATCTGACTTTCAAAAATCCCTACAAAAGAATGGCCCTGACTAACATTAAACTATACCTTTCACCAATCACTTACCTCACAAAAATCTTCGCTGCTCAAACTACTGCAATACAGCGAGCGCCACTACTGCCAGCTAAATAAAAGATTCAAACTAAAGAAGGCACTAACTACTGATAGGGATAGTTAGCAAATGAAAGATATTAATAGAGAACAAACAATGTATTTACCTTGATATCATCATATATAAATATAGCAGTTCATGACAAATTTCAAAACTCCGCCATCTCTCTCTCCACATCCACCACTGCTAGCGGCTCACCTCCAACTGCGCAACGCTACGCGCTGTTCACAGCCAGCTGCCTAACACTACAATGGCGAGTATTACAACAATGCAAAGCAGACACAGACTGCCCACAACACAGCCAGTGATTTTCATACAGAGGTGGCGTTACCAATAAAAAAACCTAAACAGCCTACTTACATAGCCCCCATGCTCCCCACAAAAAATTTTTTACAAAGATTCCAGGTTCGAATCCTGGCAGGGTCGCCATATGAAACGTCCCCTTTGAACAATTATACATGACTGTGCTTAAACTGATACACAATATTTTTTTTTTAGCGCAACGCAATCTGACTTTCAAAAATCCCTACAAAAGAATGGCCCTGACTAACATTAAACTATACCTTTCACCAATAACTTACCTCACAAAAATCTTCGCTGCTCAAACTACTGCAATACAGCGAGCGCCACTACTGCCAGCTAAATAAAAGATTCAAACTATGGAAGGCACTAACTACTGATAGGGATAGTTAGCAAATGAAAGATATTAATAGAGAACAAACAATGTATTTACCTTGATATCATCATATATAAATATAGCAGTTCATGACAAATTTCAAAACTCCGCCATCTCTCTCTCCACATCCACCACTGCTGGCGGCTCACCTCCAACTGCACAACGCTATGCGCTGTTCACAGCCAGCTGCCTAACACTACAATGGCGAGTATTACAACAATGCAAAGCAGACACAGACTGCCCACAGCACAGCCAGTGATTTTCATACAGAGGTGGCGTTACCAATAAAAAAACCTAAACAGCCTACTTACACATCGATCATTTTATGAAAGTTCTGTCCAAATTATTATTACATTAGACTTTGTTAAAATTGGTGCGTTTAAATTGCAAATTTCCTAATTCTACTAATATTGCTTGGGATAAACCCATCTATTTCTTCATATTGCCATATTTGTGTATTAAGTTGTGTATCTTCTCGAGACTGACTGAATTGATTTTGGAACAAGTGGAGGGGAGTATTTAAATGAAAATTTGCTAGATAACACAACCGTCGTGAAATTGAAAACTTGACAGTATTTACTCACGTCACCAGTCGTTAATGTTATTTCTGTCTTGTACCTTACTTAACTGATATAAAATAATTTAGAAATTTTGTGTGTCACGAAAGGTGAACTGTTTTTTCGCATGACATTGCAAATTGTGTAGGGTTTACGTAACCTTAAGTGAAATAGGAGGTAAAAAAAAGAACTGATTATCATTGTCACATTTTTTGTTAGCAGGCAGTAGGGAATTTGATGCACTCTTTCCAAATTGGATTTTTTAAAGGTTTGATTTACATGTAGTACAAATCACAAGTTCAATATTTTTCTGGTGTAATTGTTAATATTTGTACATGTTGCACTATTGTACGATATAATATACCTTTTACTAACAGTACCTTTGTGTAATGTTTCGGAGGGGGGCTGTATGTTCTTCTAGAGAATGCTTTAAAAAAATTTTTTATTGCTAAAATTTCCTATTAAACTGTTAATTGTATTAAGTTGGATCTATAACCAATTATTGTTAAATAATAAATTTGTGTCAAGAAGGCTTGGACCAAATAAATGTGCCTACACCCTCCCCATCCCGGCTCTGCTACCGTCTGTACATCACATACTTCTTGTGGGGTCGTATGCGAAGTTTAATTTACTTGACTTATATAGAGACAGAAGAAGATCTGCTGTCGTAAGTTCTGGCCACTACACTGGAAATTGGCATCGAGCTGCTGTTGTAATGAGTCAGTACTGTTCTTAACGTACAGTATGCTGGGTTCTTTTTTGTTTGGGAGTAATATAAACACGTAATGTTTAAGGATTAATACAAACAGATGTGCTTAAGTGATAAATGGATATTTCGCTATGTTTCCTTTCGAATTGTTACTTAGTAATTGTACTGCGTCGTGCCTAATTCAATTCTTCAAACAGAAGTGGATGAGTTAAATATCTGAACTGAAGCCATCGTAGAATGGAAACGATACGTTTGCAAAACCGGGGTCCTATTCAAAATATAGTGTACTCACTCCCCTCTACAAGTCCTAGAAGTTTGCACCTTGTATACGAGTATTCTGCAGACATTCAGAATCGGATTTCAAGGATGAAATCTACTCACTGGAAAAACCTAGGACTAAGTTCGGTATCCTGAATGGGGATAATGTCGAAAAAATAACTTTATATTTGATCTAAAACTTTCAACCTATCACAGTCCCGCAGAGAACTTGTCACTTCGCTCTCACATACGTTGGCACTCTACAGAAACAATTGCACATTAATAGCTATCGACCTTGCAGTCGACCGCACGTCATTGCCTAGCAAAAAACTAGAGAGCACCGTGTAAGCCTTGGCCTTGAATGCGTCCTTGACTGCTGGCGCTAATGCCGGAAGCGTGTAACACCGAGGCTGCGGGGAAGCGGCCGTGGCGTCTGACATGTGCAAAGAGCACACGAGCGGACAGCCGATGGAGGAGGCAGCAATGTTCTGACATTTATTAAAGGCCGAGGCGCACAGACAAGAGCGCTTAGCTGGTCCACACGGCTTTTCTCGGCTAGGGCTGCTAGATAAAGTCTTACCGGCGTCGCACTGGGTGGGCGTCATAGATACGTATCGTACATTATGTGATCAAAAGTATCCGGACACCTGGCTGAAAATGACTTACAAATTCATGGCGACCTCCATCGGTAATGCTTGAATTCAGTATGGTGGTTGTCCACCCTTAGCCTTGATGATAGCTTCAACTCTCACAGGCATACGTTCAATCAGGTGCTCGAAGGTTTCTCGGGGAATGGCAGCCCATTCTTCACGGAGTGCTGCACTGAGGAGAGGTATCAATGTCGGTCGATGAGGCATGGTACGAAATCTGCGTTCCAAAACATCCCAAAGGTGTTTTATAGGATTTAGGTCAGGACTCTTGTGTAGGCCAGTCGATTACACGGGAGTTATTGTCGTGTAACCACTCCGCGACAGGCCGTGCATTATGAACAGGTGCTCGGTCGTGTTGAAAGATGCAATCGCCATCCTAGAATTGCTCTTCGACAGAGGGAAGCAAGAAGGTGCTTAAAACATCAATGTAGGCCTGTGCTGTGATAGTGTCACGCAAAACAACAAGGTGCACAAGCCCCCTCCATGAAAAACACGACCACACCATAACACCACTGCCTTCGAATTGTACTGTTGGCACCACACACGCTGGCAGATGATGTTCACCGGGCATTCGCCATATCCACACCCTGATATCTGATCGCCATATTGTGTACTGCGATTCTTCGCTCCACACAACGTTTTTCCACTGTTGAATCGTTCAATTTTTATGCTCCTTAAACCAAGCGAGGCGTTGGCATTTACCAGCGTGATGTGTGGCTTATGAGCAGCCGCTCGACTATGAAATCCGAGTTTTCTCACCTCCCGCATAACTGTCATAGTACTAGCAGTGGCTCCTGATGCAGTTTGGAATTCCTGTGTGATAGTCTGGATAGATGTCTGCCTATTACACATCACGGCCCTCTTCAACTGTCGGCGCTCTGTGTCAGTCAACAGACGAAGTCGGCCTGTACACTTTTGTGCTGTACGCGTCCCTTCACGTTTCCACTTCACTATCACATCGGAAACAGTGGATCTAGGGATGTTTAGGACTGTGGAAATCTCGCTTACAGACGTATGACACAAGTGACACAGTATCACCTGACCACGTTCGAAGTCTGTTAGCTCCGCGGAGCGTCTCATTCTGCTCTCTCACGATGTCTAATGACTACTGAGGTTTCTGATATGGAGTACCTGGCAGTAGGTGGCAGTACAATGCACTTAACATGAAAAACGTATGTTTTTGTGGACGTCCAGATACTTTTGATCGCACAGTGTATAAGCCAGAGGAACTGAATTCATGGCGAGGTATGTAGAATAACGTGTATGATACATGTTGCCTTTCTTGGTTGATGCATCACAAGAAAATACTGATATTTCACTGTTTCTATTTAAACGCGCGCGTTTGTCAAGGGCAACCTGTGGAGATGCTACAACGTTTTCGAGGTATCCACACTGCATTAGTTCACTATCAAAAGTCACAGTGAGCGTATTACAATATGATTATCATCTTCACAACAATATCTTTGCCACGAATTTGCTATTGTGGTGGTGCACAAGGGCGTAGCGTTTTTCATAAGTTTAATACAGATACAAATAACAGAGATTTTAGTCAGCAACAATATTTTCGCCGGCCGCGGTGGTCTCGGGGTTCTAGGCGCGCAGTCCGGAACCGTGCGACTGCTACGGTCGCAGGTTCGAATCCTGCCTCGGGCATGGATGTGTGTGATGTCCTTAGGTTAGTTAGGTTTAAGTAGTTCTAAGTTCTAGGGGACTGATGACCACAGCTGTTAAGTCCCATAGTGCTCAGAGCCATTTGAACCATTTTTTTGAACAATATTTTCTCCTTCACCATCTACAACAGTCTCCCAACAACGAGGTAACTTTTCGAATTCGTGACAGTAGAAATCACGTGGTTCTGAGGTGAAGATCTCGTCGATCCATTCGGAACGCATTTTCATCCTGAGTGGAAGTTGCTTGATGGTTGTTCGACAGAGAGCAAAATAGTTGAAAAGCTGAGGACGCAAGATTGTGTGAATAAAGTGGATGCGGAATAACTTCAAAAAGGGACTCCTGTGTAGCGTTTCTTTGTTAGTCTACCAGAATGCGGACACGTGTTAGAGCTGTAGCATCACTTCACGCAGTCTTCCTGGTCGTTGTTCTCGGACTGCGTCTGCAAGGCGTCTCAGTTAACAGATTTCAGCAGTGATGGTTACACCAAGTGATAGTAACTCGTAGTACACCAAGCCGTCGCTATTCCACCAGATGCGTAACATTATCTTCCGGGTACGCTCACAGGTCTTCGTACTGGGAGTTGATGCTTTGTTTGGGCAATCGATAAATAAACCAATAGCAACCGCGATACCAACATGCAAAATAGAAACAAACTTAGTGCAGTATGTTGACTGTAGGTGACAGAGTAAAAGCGAATGATGAAATATGTGTAATGTAACGTGACATACGGCTCGTGAAACTGCAAACGTACAAAATCTATAAGACGTCTGGCATGCGATACAGTACTGTCTAAAACAATATACATTCAGAGTCTGTCAAGTTTTGTGTACTCCTTCGTAGCTTCACTTCAATGTAATATCGTTGTTGTGAAAACATACAAACATCCATCGTGCACAAATTCAGTTTTACAGGTAAATGAATTTGATGGCTGGTAAAACTGACACATCTCCGTGATTTAAAAAAAGATTTCATTCGGTTTTACCTATTCAAATTGCAGTCTTTTCTTGTTGGTGTACAACGTTATGGGTCGAATAAGCTACTTAATTTACCTCAGCATGAAACTGAATTTCAGCATTCGTTCTTTACTTTGTCAGTCGTAATTAAAATCTCTCGTTCTCTACCGATTAATTCATATCTGACGCTTACTTTAATTCTCCCCGCTTCTTGCTCACCAGTCTTCATAGCCAGACTGATCGACGTGGCCCAGAGGTTAAGACAATGGGCTCGCATTGCCGGCAAGCGCGGTTAAGGTCTCCGTTGATGTGGCCAGATATTGGCTTTTCAAGCTTTTGCTTATACTGATGTAGGCCAATGCTGGGATGGTATCTTTAAAAAGTATGCTACGTATTTCCTCCTCCGTCACTCTCCTTTGCCAACGGTGATGCGTGTCTAACGATCTCGTCGCCAATGGGACGTTAAAGCCGCGTCTTCCAACTTTACTTTCTGTGGCCAAAGTGGCTCACGTGTACGGCTGGAGCTGAAAAACATTTTCATTACCAGTATTTGATTAGCATCATGGCGCCACTTCTCTGATTCCTAAATGTTACGCCAACCCCCTTACTTACAGTCCGCACTCGTAGTTCTGCGGTAGCGTTCTCGCTTCCCGCGCGCGTTGTCCCGGGTTCGATTCCCGGCGTGGTCAGGAATTTTTCATGCCTCGAGATGACTGGGTGTTCTTGTGTCGTCTTCGTCATCATCATTCATCCCCATTGCGATCGGAGGAAGGCAATGGCAAACCAGCTCCACTAGGGCCATGCCTAGTACGTCGGTGTGGGTCTCCCGCATCGTCCGCTACGCTCCTCTGAGTATGGGACCTCATCATCATCATCTTACTTAAATCCTTTACAGAAATGTCTCATGAACTGATGGCATGTGGCACATTTGACCGTGGTTCATCCGTCGGATGGAGACGTTACGTTATGAAGCCTGTTGACGCTGTCATGCGAGTGCCAATACCGCGACCCACCATCTTGTTCTGCTCTTCCGTACTCTCCGAAACACACATGACAAGAGTTAGTCACCACCTGGGGACACGACGATAATACCACCTAACAGATAATAGCCTTGATATTGGACTCACCGGCGAGGAAGATTGTCTGTAAGTTTTCGAGTATACCATATCCAGCTGCTCGTTGACATTAATTCCGTAGAGCTACGAATTGCGGTGTTTACTGTTACTTTCCACGTGCTGTTACAAATACTGCCAGCTATTTTCCGTGGGATTAATTAAGATCAGCTGATTTAGCAGACAAATCGAGGTGCGATACGGTACCTGAGTGTTCGTCAAACCGGGAACGTGTGCGCGCAGTCTTATGAACACGGTTGTTTAACTCGGAAGACAACACCGTCGGTAGGCTCTCGTAACGCTCCAATTGGGTGCAGCTTGGCCAAGAACAGGTAGCATAAACTCCACGCTGTGCCAGATCTGAACTATTAGCTCAATGAGACGAGGCAATGCCCTATGGAACGGATACGCAGACATGACGATACTAGCGACAGATTTTTTTAAGTTAAAGCATCCAGTTTATATCTCCACAATGCGATAGCTTGCATATTTCTTTCTGTTACTGTTACCTTTATTTAAACATTAGAACATAACACGAACTTCTTATAGACGTAAACGAACACTTTGTTTTGTCCTTGACACAAAGTCAATAGCAAATAATTGTAGATACAAAAATGGTTCAAATGGCTCTGAACACTATGGGACTTAACTTCTGAGAACTTAGAACTACTTAAACCTAACTAAACGCCTAGAACCGCTCGACCACATGAGTAATATAACTTGGCCTACGGCTCGTGAAATTGCAAACGTACAAAATCTACATGACGTCTGGCATGCGATACAGTACTGTCTAAAACAATGTACATCCAGAGGCTGTCAAGTTTTGTGTAGTCCTTCGTAGCTTCACTTCGACGTAATATCGTTATTGTGAAAACATACAAACATCCATTGTGCACAAATTCAGTTTTACAGGTAAATGAATTTGATGGCTGGTAAAACTGACACATCTCCGTGATTTAAAAAATAAAATTAATTCGGTTTTACCTATTCAAATTCCAGTCTTTCCTTGTTGGTGTACAATGATATGGATTGAATAAGGTACTTAATTTACCTGAGCATGAAACTGAATTTTAGCATTCTTTCTTTACTTTGTCAGCCGTAATTGAAATCTCTCGTTCTCTACCGACTAATTCAAAGCTAACGATTACTTTAATGCTCCCCGCTTCTCGCTCACCAACTTTCATAACCAGACTGATCGACGTGGCTGGCAATTGTAGATACAGTTACATCGCCTACGTCCAATGTGATACAAAAATGGTTCAAATAGCTCTGAGCACTATGGTACTTCTAAGGTCATTAGTCCCCTAGAACTTAGAACAACTTAAACCTAACTAACCTAAGGACATCACACACATTCACGCCCGAGCCAGGATTCGAACCTGCGATCGTATCGGTCGCGCGGTTCCAGACTGTAGCGCCTAGAACCGCTCGGCCACCACGGCCGGCGTGATACAAAAAACACGTAGGCTACAAATGTTTGCACATTATGCTGTGCACAGTATTTCCATTCTGTATGTTTGACTGTTTGACTTCCAGGCTTATCTTCACAGAGCCGGTACGTCCACGTACGAGCAACGTTCGCTTTGGAGAAGGTATTCAAAGCTACCACCTTGCATTTGGAAACACTTCGCCGTTCCCTGGATTATACTTTACTGGTCCCAAATCGACACACCTGTCTCCACTATTGCCGAAGCCACATGCACGCAAGGTATTAGGTCGTGTGCATCCGTGGGTGAAGTACTATGAAGTAAGTGTAGCCTCAAATAAAAATCAAGTATCGTAACTTCCGGGGAATATGGAGGCTAGAGCATTGGGGTCCCACGACCAATCAGTTTCTCTGGAAACACTTTAAAGACTGTAGTTAGGCACATTCATTCAGTCTTGCGATGCACCATCACGCTGAAACGATAGCTGCCGCCGAACACCAACTGCAACGTTTTCTAATGCGTCAGGCAAAGTATAGCAAACAAACGGACGATACAAGCACGCGCATAGCTTGCCTGGCAATAGGTCAAGGCCAAAAGCACTCCCTTCACGATTCCAGTCCAAAGGTATATGCCAAAGCGTGCCTAAAAGCCATATTCACGTATGGCATATGGGCCATGTTCCGACCAATAATAGCTGTTGTGGAGGTTGAACATACCTTCACGAGTGAAGCTAGATTCGTCAATTCATATCACGTTATTTGTAAAATGTTCGTATCTTCCACTTTGTGCAAAAGCCATTCACAAAACTGTATTCGACGAATGTGGTCTTCCCAGATGCTGGTGTTGAATTAATGTGTTATGATATGGATGCAGTGCTTCATTAAGCAACACTATTATGCAGCAGTATTACGGGTACTTCGCAGAGGTGACTGGTGTACGGTTTTAAGAATCACGTCCTACGTTTATGATGAATGTGTAGTCCTTGGCCGCGCGGGATTAGCCGAGCGGTCTGGGGCGCTGCAGTCATAGACTGTGCGGCTGGTCCCGGCAGAGGTTCGAGTCCTCCCTCGGGTATGGGTGTGTGTGTTTGTCCTTAGGATAATTTAGGTTAGGTAGTGTGTAAGCTTAGGGACTGATCACTTTAGCAGTTAAGTCCCATAAGATTTCACACACATTTGAACAACACACTTGCTGATCAGCCGGAACATTATGACGACCAACCTAATAGCCGGTATATCCACCTTTGACACGGATAACACCGGTGACACGCCTTGGCAAGGGAGCAATGAGGCTTTCGTACGTCGTTGGAGTGAGTTGGCACCGCATCTGCGCACATAGGTCATAATTCCCGTAAATTCCTGGAAAGGGTTTTTTTTGGGGGGGGGGGGACTATGAGCTCTCACTGCACGTTCAGTCACATCCCAGATGTGTTCGACTGGGCTCAGATTTGGCGAGTTGGAGGGTCACACTCCCTCACTCTCCTGGCCTTGTGACATGGCCCATTATCTTGTTGAAAAATGCCACTGAGAAACATGACCGTCAAAAAGGGGCGTATGTGGTCTGCGTCCACTGTATGAAATTCCTTAGCCGCCGTAGTGCCTTGCACGATCTCCACTGGACCCATGGATGTCCATATGAAAGTTTCGCAGAACACAATCGAGCCGCCGCCAGTTTTTCTCCGTGTCTCAGTACATCTGACAAGGGTAATGAATCGACAGAAGCGTGTTAACAGAAGCCGAAGACGGAAACAGATGCCAAAAGCCAATTTTAGCGGAAGTGGATGCGGAAGTGGAAGTAGGCCTACATATATTAAGAAAAAATTAACAATTCTTTATTAAACACTATTTCTTCATTATGTTAATATTCAAAATTTATCAGTGGAAGATTATACACTGAAGAGCCAAAGAAACTTGTACGCCTTCCTAATATCGTGCAGCCCAGCGAGCACACATAACTGCTGCAACACGACGTGGCATGGACTCCACTAATGTCTGAAGCAGTGCTGGAGGTAATTGACACCCTGCATCCTGCAGGACTGTCCACAAATCCATAAGAGTAAGAGGGAGTGGAGATCTTTTCTGAACTGTATATTGCAAGGCATTCCAGATATGTTCATTAACGTTCATGTCTGGGGAGTTTGGTGGCCAGCGAAAGTGTTTAGAATCTGAAGAGTGTTCCTGGAGCCACTCTGTAGCAATTCTCGACATGTGGAGAGTCGCAGTGTGCTGCTGGAACTGCCCAACTCCTAGGAATGCACAATGGACACGAATGGATGCAGGTGATCAGACAGGATGCTTATGTACGTGTCACCTGTCAGTTTCGTATCTACACGTATCAGGGGTCCCGTATCACTCCAACTGCACATGCCCCACACCATTACAGAGTCTCCACCAGCTTGAATAGTCCCCTGCTGACAAGCAGGGTCCATGGATTCATGAGGTTGTCTCCATACCCGAACAAGTCCATCCGCTCGATGCAATTTGAAACGAGACTCGTTCGACCAAGCTACATGTTTCCAGTAATCAACAGTCCAATGTCATTGTTGACGGGCCCAAAGGAGACGTAAAGCTTCGTGTCGTGCAGTCCTCAAGGGTACATAAGAAGGCCTTCGGCTCCGAAAGCCCATATCGATTATGTTTCATTGAATGTTTCGCACGCTGAGACTTGCTGATTGCCCAGCATTGAAATCTACAGCTATTTGCGGAAGGGTTGCACTTATCGCGTTGAAAGATTTTCTCTTCAGTCGTCGTTAGTCCCGACCTGGCAGGATCTTTTTCCGGCCACAGCGATGTCGGACATTTCATGTTTTACCGGATTCCTGATATTCACGGCAAACTCGTGAAATGTTCGTACGGGAAAAATCCCCACTTCATCGCTACCTCGGAGAAGCTGAGTCCCATCGTTCATGCGCCGACTATAACACCATGTTCAAACTCACTTAAGCCTTAACAACCTGCCACTGTACAAGCAGTAACCGATCTAACAACTGCGCGAGACACTTGTCTTATATAGGCGTTGACACCGCAGCGCCGTATTATGCCTGTTTACATATCTCTATATGTGAATACGCATGCCTGTGTCAGCTTCTTTGGCGCTTCAGTGTATTTAACAAAAAGTAATTTTGCCGCTTTTTCGCCCTGCAATCTATTTCGTCGTTCTTCGTATATGAGGCCAGCTCCACTGAGTAATTGTTCACAGGCTACGCTACTATGAGGAGTCGACAAATACTGACGAGATAGTGGCAATTGATAGTGATACTTGTGTCCATTTGATTTCCGCCACATTAGCGGATCATCTTTTAGAGGAAGTCTTTTTTCCTTTTTTTCTCCGATACGTTTCATTGTAGTACCAAAAGCAGATTGTCGTTTTCATTAGTCATAGTCCGATCTTGTTGATCTTCGTTCATATTTAACATGAATTCTAACATCTGTAACGACGTTTCTAGGTTAGAATCTGTGATTAAGCCACAACTTGTTGAAGGCTGATTTTCAATTACAGATCGACACCTTTTAGCGTTAGTAGGTACGCAGTCATCTTGATATGAGTCTGGATCTCTGACTTTCATCATCATCAAATTAAGTATCTGGGACTCAACTTCCTGTGTGACAATGCCATTGAAAAATTTTGACCTCTATCGCGTATCTCAATTCGTCACAATTGTGTACTTATCGTTGTTGGTCAGTCCTCCAAATCTCGTACTTCAATTCATCACTCAGTTTTCTTGTAACATTTTGGAAATGTTCTGAGGTATCAGTTTTTGGTACTTCTTGCTGTAAAGTGATCACAAGAATTTGAATTAGCAGTATGATGAATCAAATGCTCGCTTGAGAAGTGGTTGAGTTCCTAATAATTTCTTCGAATGGTTTCATTACGTTTATAAATTTTTGAATAGTCAAAATATCCACGGGTGTGCTGCCGGTCTATAGTGTCCAACGGGCACAATATTTCGGCGATCATACATGTCGCCATCATCAGGTGAACTGACGGACTGAGCTCCTGTGAACGTGCCGGCTTGCTTTTTCCGTTACGTGGACGACACGTTCGTCATCTGGCCACATGGTATGGATAAACTCCTTGACTTCCTTACACATCTAAACTCCATACACCCCAACATCAAATTCACTATGGAGACTGAAACGGAGGGTAAATTACCTTTCCTCGACGTCTTGGTCAAGAGAAAGGCTGACGGCACCCTAGGTCATGGGGTGTATCGGAAGACTACGCACACTGATCTGTATTTGCACGCAGACAGCTGCCACCACCCTTCACAGAGGAATGGGGTACTTAAAACTCTAGTACATAGGGCGCGCTTTATCTCTGACGCAGAGAGTCTACCCCAGGAATTGGAACATCTGAGAACTGTATTTCGGAAAAATGGGTACTCAGAGTGGCAGATTCAACGTGCTCTCCGCCCAACCACTGCAGCACAACCTCACGAGGGAGGAGGTAGGCACTGCATTTATTCCATACACAGGCGCACTCTCGGGGAAAATCGCTCGCATTCTGAAGAAACACCGGGTCGGAACTGTGTTTTGTCCTCCAAATAAAACTCGTGCACTGGTGGGGAGCGCCAAAGATGACCTCGGTTTGAGGAAGGCCGGCGTGTATCAGATTCCGTGTCAATGTGGCAAGTCGTATATTGGTCAGACGATGCGTACCGTCGAGGATCGATGCCGTGAACACCAGAGGCACACTCGCCTGATGTATCCGAGCAAGTCGGCGGTCGCTGAACATTGTTTGTCGGAAAATCACGCCATGGAATATGACCGCACGAGGATTCTGGTACAGACGTCGAGATACTGGGACAGCGTTGTTAGAGAGGCCATCGAAATTCGCACCAATGACGACCTCATAAACCGTGACTGTGGCTATAATCTTAGCAAGGCTTGGGAACCAGCGATCGGGTTAATCAAGAGTAAATCGAGCAAACGTATAGTTGTGACGACCACGGCGGACAGAGCCATCACTCCGACGTCATCTCAGACGCCGTCGCAATCTGTTCCACCGCGCGACCGTGACGCGGGGCGCGGACGGCGGAGGGAGCGCGCCGCAGGCGGAGGGTATTTAAATCGGCCGCCGCCGCGACCGAACCCAGTTCCCTCTGAGCAGCCATAGCGTACGGATCTCCGTGCCGGCACGTTCACAGGAGCTCAGTCCGTCAGTTCACCTGATGATGGCGACATGTATGATCGCCGAAATATTGTGCCCGTTGGACACTATAGACCGGCAGCACACCCGTGGATATTTTGACTATCAAATACGCCGGGAGAAACTCAAGAATCAAATTTTTGAATGTTTATCCACTGTTCTGTGGAGATCTTCATGATTAGATTTGAATATAGGTACAAAATTAGAGAATCCTTAAGCTTTGAAGATAGTTACATCATACAGAACGGGTTATTCCAGCTGGAAATAGAAGAAATTAAATTAACAGATAGGATTTTCATAAAGAAATCACTAAAGATATACAGTAAAATTAAAACCCATTTATGTATATTTAACTATATTTACCGTGTTGGGCAATCCTGAATCACGGATAAAGCAGGTTGGTGAAGTCGTTACTTTTGAATTTTGCCATCTTGATTTGTGCGACAAAAGAACGATTGAAATGGGTGGCAATTTTTTTTCACTTTATCTGTAAGTTGTAGGAGCCACTCTGGAATATCACAGCAGCTCGAACACAAAGTTATATCTGATGTAATACACAATTCACATCATCAAAGCCAAACAACTACAGTGCTTTAATCAAGTTACATCCACGATCATGACAATACAGTGAACTGCCTGGTGATTTATGCCCCATTCTTGAAGTATCGTTCGAAATTTTGTCGATATTACGTCATCTGTATGACGCCCAGTCAAGATTTCACATTTCAAAATTGTAGACGTCTTCTGAAAATCCTTTGAAACACTATAAGAAGTCAAACTAAGTAATGAAGTTGCAGAATGTAGATCAGACCATAGGTCAGCTGTGAAAGATATTTTTTCAGATTCTTCAAGTAAATTTTTGATTTTTCTCGCCATCTTACTATACAAGTTACCGCACAAACACGAAGTAAACAAATCGCGATCTTTCAACTTACACTTTTGAAGAGCGGTATTCATCACTCGGCAAAAGCCGGTACCCTGACAAAATTAAACGATAAGTTCTGGAGGGCAAACATTTCAGCATTCATACGATTCATTTGTTGAGATTTTAGCGTGAGGAATCCCAGTAATCATTTACTTGCAGACTTCGTTGCAGTGTAAGTACTTGTTTAGCATCTTCCGCCAGAGTAAACGAAACCTATGACAACGACACATTAAAAATACTAAAGTACCCCAAGAAATTAAATGCGCAAAAAGGAATATAAAAATAAAATTCCAGGTTGTTAAGTAGAGTACGCCAATAATTCGCAGCGTGTCCAGCTAAAGCGACAGTTGCAAAAGAAACGTTTCTTAACCAATTTATAAATCATTCTGCAGTTTCTCACTAGGGTGTTAATTTGTAAATATTGGGTTTTATTCTTTATATTGCAAACTAGGTTTAGGTAACTTATTTACTATCGTTAATGTTTATTTTAAAACTGACGATGGTACAGAAGTTACCGACACCTGGATGCAACATAGAGAATAAAATACAATAAATAAAGTAACATTGTACTAAGTAAATGCAACGTGATTGGTATTGGTTCAAATTATAAACAGTTATGTGCGTAGCATCACTCTTCTGTAGATAAATGGAAGATAAAATTCTTAGAAACCTTCCCATATAGAGTGCGATAACTTTTTAAAGTGCTCACCTCAGATTGGATAAAGGCGTCAGGGACATAAAACCAGCTTAAATTTCGTGCAGTGCTGCCAACATACATTCGTGTGCAGTTCATGTGCTACTGTGGTGAATTTATTCCGTGCCACAGACTGTTATATGCTTATATTGTTAAGTGTTGGTAGCAACGAGAAAAGGCACATTATCTATCGACTTGCACCAACGCAACCAGACCAGAAATAAGGGTGGGGTGAGGTCTGTAAAATGTAACCGTATTGTGCATCATTCAGATGAAAGAGCTTAGCGCCAGTAGTGGACAGAGCTCACCATGTAATAGTTGAGCTATATTATTAGTACCGACTGCATTGTTATAACAATGCCGACTAAACTTCTGTTTTTTCGCCTCTGCTAGAAGTTTGGTACTTTCAGCTAACTTCACAAAATCTGCAAATTTGTCGAAATGTAAAGATTTAAGATGACTCTTCAATGCCGTGGTCGTGCGCCCTTTTCGTGAATATACTTTGTCACAGATTTTGCATTTGACATTCGAATAATTAATCTCCGCCAAGTAGTTCCAAATAAGACTTGTTTTTCGTTTCTTCATTGCACTGTTAACTAACGTTACACCACAAAACTGTTGACTAAAAAACACTCTACAACATAGTAATGTTATGCAGCAACACAAAATAGACTGACGAGCGAGTAAACGTTATACAAGGTTAAAGCAATTACAGCCCTCGGTCATAAAATTTTAACTCTTTTGAACAGGTTTCAACACTTCTGTGAGTGCCTTCATCAGAAATTAAATATTCAAATTGGCCTATAACATAAGTACAAAATCATGGCAAATTTTTTTATATAAAAGTGTAAGTACTGACTAACAGTATAAGTGAGAGACAGTATTTAATTTACATCTCACGTATTAGATAAATATGAAGCGATAAGGCTTTAGTCACAACAATTTAAAAAAGAATGCATATAAGGTGAGCCACTATGGGTTGCTCATACATATAAAGTCACAGGTAGCAATAGTCTTAGCAACTGCGGGCAGGTGAACATTACACCAAGAGTGCCATCTAGTAGCCGTAAATATAAGTAGGCTACTTAACATTTAAAATATAGACAGATGGAAGTTAAGATGAGCATGAAGTACATAAACTAACAGGCGAAGTTTTATTTGACAGCAGCAGACATGGTAACTTTTTGCTTGTGTAAAATCTTAAAGGTACAGTTTGAAGACCGATAACTGATTAACAGTACAGAAAGAAGCAGTACTTTGGTGTCACGTATAGAATAAATATCAAGCGATAAAGCTTTAGTCACAATTTTGATAGCTGCTCATTGAGAATTAGGCTATCATTTCGAGAAAGATGTTTAAAAATTTCTAATTCATCGACAATATTTAATCTACGCCCTTTCTTCTCGGTGTGCAAAATGTTGATATCCTGAACAGCTTTAGGAAAGTGACCTGTAATCAGAAGGTGGTCAGCAAAAAACGGATTTTGGGAGTTAGTGCCATTTTTTCTTAAAAGATGTTCTTTATATCTGGTTGTAAAGGCACACGCTGTTTGCCACATGTAGTAAGAAGAGCAGGTGTCGCAGACAATCTTATAGTCGCCAGAATTTTCCAAATCGGTACGAGTCGATTTTAAATTATGAATGAAGTTTTTTTTTTTCATATCGTTACTGGTGGAAAGGCACGTTAAAGTTTTTATTACGAGGAAGGAATTGAATGTGATAGGAGATGGCCCCCAATGAAGGAACAGAAAAATACTTTTTTGGGTTAGATTCAATGATAGAGATGCCGAGCGTAGTAACTCTTTTGACAGTTTTCTTTTTAAGGATGTCATCCACTATGCCAGGTTCATATTCGTTATTAACTGCTATTGTTGGTAGTAAATTAATTTCTTTATTGAATTTTTCTTTCGAGAATGGAATAGAAGTAGCTCTATGAGTAGCACAGTGAAAGAAAGCGGTTTTATGGGATTGTGGGTGCATGGAAGACGCAGATACGATCTGATCAGAGTATGTTTCTTTACGAAAAACATTGAATGAGATTTTATTTTCTTCTACTGCAAGCGTCAACTCGAGAAAGTTTAACTGGCGGGCCTCGATTTCGATTCCGCTAGTGAAAGATATTTTCTCATGAATTTCATTAAAGAGATTGAAAATACGGTCAATGCCACCAGCAGGTCCCTTGTAAATGACTAAAATATCTTAAACGTATCTGATATAGGAGAGAATGCCTAGCGCTGTAGCTGAAGAACGGTAAAAAACTTTTGTTCTAGAGAATTAATGAAAATATGAACAAAAACACCAGCAAACGGATTTCCCATAGCGAGACCGTCGGACTGCTGGTACAATTGTTCATTAAATTCAAAATAATTGTATGTGACTACGACTGTGATGAGATTCATGAAGTCAGTGATTTGTTCATCTGAAATATCTTTTATGAAATGATGTAATTTTTTTTCTACGATCGTAAGCATTTCTTGTATGGGAAAGTTAGTATAAAGATTTTTGATGTCTAATGAAAACAACTTGGTATCTGAACGGCATTCTAATTATTTTATTTTATGGACTAACGTTCAGTATCTGAACTGCATTCTAAATCTTTTATTTTATGGAATAAGACGTGACTATTGGGGATGGAATAATTGTTCTCGAAGAAGAATGATTTTTTTCAGAGTTTAATTCAGAAATTTGGCTAAATCATGGTGCGCGCTATTCATACTATTGGAAATCAGCCGTATCGGATGGTTAGGTCTGTGAATTTTAAATTGATAGCGAAATTTTGGGGCTGAGGGTTCATGTTGATAAGCATTTTCTTCTGAAAAGGTTTGATTAGAAGTTTCGCGTTATTGACAGCTAACCTGACTTCTTTTTGTAATTCTACAGTCTGATCCTCATGCAGTTCCGAAGTATTATTCTCGTTAAAAAATCTAGTTGGTCTCGATCGTAAAAAAAAGAAGCAGATAGTTCATGACAAGATAGAATTGCTTATGATGTAGCTAACGTTCTCAGTAAAAACACAGCCTCTCTCGATAACGTTATGCATAACGATAGGAAGGTGGTTAAATCCATTAACAAAGAGATTACCATACGTGACAAGTAAGTACTGTTTCTGTCTTGTACTTTTAGCCATTACTTCCACTTTTATGTAAAAACTTAAAGAAGCTGATGATTTAATAACGAAGTCTGACAAAGGTTGCTCCTTAGTCATTACCTTCAGTTCTGAATATATTTCTAAAACCTTAGATTTTTTTTCTAAAGTCTTAGATTTTACCTTATCTGCTGCTATCAAACAAAATATTGCATTTTACGTCATGTACTGAATAACGTTCATCATAATATTCGTCTGTCCTTACGTGAATGTTAAGTAGCCAGTTTGTACTTGCCGCTACTAGATGGTACTCTTGGTACCTGCCCGCAGTTGTTAACACGGGCGCCTCAGTCTGAAGCTACTTGTAGCTCGACATATGCGAGCAGCCCGTAGTGGATTGCTTTCCACGCATTCTGATATCAAAATTGTGACTAAAGCTTTATCGCTTGACATTTATTTTATACGTGACACCAAAGTATTGTTTCTTTCTGTACTGTTAATCAGTTTTCGGTCTTCAAACTGTACTTCTAAGATTTTACATAAACAAAAAGTTACCATGTCTGCAGCTGTCAAATAAAACTTCACCTGTTAGTTCATGCACTTACTGCTCATCTTAGCTTTCATCTGTCTATATTTTAAGTGTTAAGTAGCCTACTTATATTTACGGCTACTAGATGGCACTCTTGGTGTAATGTTCACCTGCCCGCACTTGCTAAGACTGTTGCTACCTGTGACTTTATATGTATGAGCAGCCCATAGTTGCTCGCCTTCCATGTATTCTTTTTTAAATTTTTGTGACTAAAGCCTTATCGGTTGATATTTATCTTATACGTGACAAGTAAGTACTGTTTCTTTCTTGTACTTTTAGCCAGTACTTCCACTTTTATGTAAAAAATTTTCCCATAATTTTGTACTTACGTTTTAGGCCAATTTGAATATTTAATTTCTGATGAAGGCACTCATAGAAGTGTTGAAACCTGGTAAAAAGACTTAAGATTTTGTGACTTTGGGCTGTAATTGCTTTAACTTTGATTTGTAAACTGTCACTGACTACGCAGCAATGTTTAAACCTTTTAAGCGCTATAATTTCGCGGTGGTGGATAGAGATCATCGTGTAATAATCCAATGAATGCAACAATCGCTATGGGCACGTGCCAGCTTCCCGTTGGGCCAATAATTGCGCGCATCGACAGTCTCGCCCTTGTTGAAAATTCCGTTGAACTTCCGATATAAAAATGCGGAACTGAATTCTGAAGCGGATGTGAGAAAATACGCTGAACTTCCGCAGGTCTGTTGCATCACTAGTCAAGGAGCTGTTTACCTGGAAAACGACGGATTCGCGCCCTCCCATTGGGGATTAGTTGTATACCGTAAAATAGGCCTGCGCTACGAGAATAAAACTTTATTTCCCTTGAACCAACTTACACCTACATGCTGATTCATCTACGAATATTGTAAATGGGAATACGACATGGGTTGGACTCTAGCGTATCACAAAGGGCGTAGGGAAACTGTTTCACATTGGTGTGTCCTCTCACATTTATGTGAGCTGAAACAGAGAAATCAGAGGTCTTACACCATGCAAAAAGCAACTACTGCATTAAATTTCTAAATGGTAAAAGGAAGATTTGACGTGTCTTTTCCTGTACTTGGCTGTGCACTTCTTAGAAGTAAAATACATACTGCTGGACAATTGTCTCTACCTGCACTGCTCTAAATTATATCACATGGGATACGTTCGCTGAACTAAACATTTAATTAAAATCATTTTGGTGACGATTGGTACGCAAAATAAATATTATTCTTAACGAAACGTCGTTTCATGCTGAACGTGAGCTCCTAATGACAGTGTTACCAGCTACTTGCAGTACACGCTGTCGACTTAGTTGACATTACAATGCAATTTCGTACACACTTAAATGAAACAAACAGTTTGATAACAGAAATCAGCGGCTTGCTTTGCAGACAAGTAAACAAGCAAATGTGTTGGCATTCTGACACAGCGTAGCATGAGAACTGTGCTTCGCTGTGCTTGCACCTCTAAAACCGATTCCGGCCATTGTGTTCTAAAATTCTAGGACATTTCTTGAATTTTCTTATGAGAGGTTTCAACGCCAACATAAACAAACACTATATCATTGTAGTTCTCTTCTCAAGAGATATCGAATGCAGTTATAAAAAGTATACTATTACATTTCAAGCGTACTTGCTTCAATATCTCCATTGATACCAGCGCTAAAAACATAAAAAAAAAGTGTCCCTCGACAATCTACCGTAAGCCCCGTTTTGATATGTGTAAATAACAGGGGTGTTAGATCTTACGTGACTCACGTTTGATGTATATACAGGGTGTTTCCGTAGGAACGTGCTACAATGTAGCAGGACATAGGGAATGAACAATTTCAGGTAGTGAACTTGGGGTTGGAAACGCCAGTTTTATCTAGAATTACTGTTTTTCATCTTGTTTATATTATCATGCGTACAAGTTTACACGTACTGTGCTGCTTATTTACATTCTTTATTTCCTGCAAGGTAACAACCCGCCAGGGTAGCCGAGAGCGCTAACGCGCTGCTTCCTGGACTCGGGTAGGCGCGCCAGCCCCGGATCGGATCCGCCCGGCGGATTAACGGCGAGGGCCGATGTGCCAAGCAGCCTGGGTGTGGTTTTTAGGCGGTTTTCGACAGCCCGCTAGGTGAATACCGGGCTGGTCCCCACGTTCTGCCTCAGTTACATGCGTCGCAGACATTTGAAACACGTTCGCACTATTTCACGATTTTCACTAGAGGCAGACAGCTGGGGTACACTGATTCCATCCCTGGGGGTATGGGGTGGCGGCAGGAAGTGCATCCGGCCATCCCTAAAACTAACCTTGCCAAATCCGTTGTAACCACGCCGACCTTGCGATCGCTGCAGGACTATGGCGTAAGCGAAAGAAAGAAATTGCCTGCAATGAAACAAGGAGGACGAGCCTGATTACTGGGAAGTCATCATGAAGGTTTTGTTTACTTTACTTGTCCATAAGGTGGCTCTGTTGTATCATATTTACATTGTCCCCTTGCCCGTTCGTGACAGGATATGGATACAATATGACAGTGCACCGCCTCACTTCACTGTATATGTCCGCAACCATCTCAGCGCTGTATTTCCTGGTCTCTGGATTGGAAGGGGAGCTCCTATTCCATGACCTGCGACCTCACGTGATCTGAAACTCCTTGATTATTTCCTATGGGGATATCTAAAGTCACTTGTGTCTGAGACGCCAGTGGATATGAAGATGGAATTAGTTGTCAGGATTGTAGCTGCCTGTGATGTAATTCGAAAAACACAAGGGGTAGTTGTCAGGATGCGCCAGAATCTTGTTCGCCGACGACATGCTCGCATTGAGATTGATGGCCGCTAGATGCAGCACATTTTTTAAGGAGCAGTATAAATGGTACGTTCATTGTGTCAGTGACGCTATTTGCAGCTAACCGTAACTTATGTAAATAAGAAAGTACACATTAATGTGATTTTCTTCCTATTGTTTCCTTAAGCTGGCTTCTCCGACCCCAGTTTCCCTACCTCAGATTGTTCAGTGGAGCATTTTTGCCCGCTCTTGCGGAAACACCCTGTATATGGTGACATATGAGCATCAGTATTTACTTCTTTGCAGACTAATAATTACAGCTATCAGGAGAAGTATTTTTTTTAGGTTGGTTAGTATCGCCAAGTAAATGTGGTGAGAGCAAGCCATTAATGCTTACTTCCCAGTGGGCAACAGGTCAGGTGTTAAAGTGTGGATGTGTGGATACAAAAAGTTTAATCTATACTGACAGCCATAGTACCCTTAGAGGTCCAGCTACGAACGTGAAGATAGTAGATGATGTGACGTGTTCGCAGTGGGTACATTTTAACGTAACAATGATAACAATATCTGCACTTACACCTCTAACAACCTGCGCATAAACTTATACATAGTTCGTTATTAGATTTATATCTTTGATGTAAATCAATTTGCATCGTTTGTAAAATTTAGGTTTGTCCCATGTTCTGAACTGTCTGTCACTGATAAGAACTTTGGCAAAGTTCTCAATTTATTTTTTATTCATAAGTTCCGTTTGTTCATTCAAGATGTTACTTGGATTTTTCCAGATATGTGTACATTTTTATTTCCTCAAAAATGCTCATGTATCTCCTTTTTCGGCTCTGTGAAGAATGTATAGGTTATCGTTTATGTCTACTGTGAACTTTCCATTTTTTCGAAGATGCATACTAAATGAGAGGTGGTTTTGGATATTGTTTATTTGTTCTTTCTACTTTGTGGTAAATTCTCGCCATATTTGTCCGATGTGTCAGTCTCATATTATTGCACATGAGAGTGAGGGCGTTTCTGCCGGCATATCGTGAGTTTTTATCATGATATTTCACGAGGACACAGAAACGCTTGATAGTACATGCACAATGTCTTGAAATAATTCACAGTGCCATGCATTTCCCTAAGCAAACACTGTAATTCTTCACAGTGATGTCACTACATGTTTCAGATATCGGCCACAGGAGGCCAAGTGCAATGAAATCGTGGTCGGGTAGCTGAACATGTCACAGTCGCTGCATTCAGTCTGATATATTTCTCATTAGGCGTGTTTTTCAGTTTTGTGTCTTCTCTTGTATTATCTTGATTCCTAATTTATTTTGTAAACTAACCACAACTGCCAGTAACATACATAATTCATCATGTTACCGACTAGCACATAAAACAGCCTATTTCCACACTGTGATAGATGACATGGTCGAAGCCCCTTACTAACGAAAATCTGAAGACAGAATTGGATAAAATTAAAATTGTAGCCTGTAATAGAAGCTACTATCTTAAATGTACGGAAAAGATTAGGACCAAATTTTAAAACCGAAATGAGGAAATAACGACAGTGTAAGTAGAAAGAAAGAAGAGAGAAAAATTTATTACGTTCCCTTCTATGTGAAGTATTCCCCAAAAACTAAGCAACACATTTTGTTAATACTAACGTTAAAATTAGCTTCTACGCGGAGAATAAACGAACAATGATAATAATACACAGAACACACAAGGTCTGAAAATACGACCAATCAAGAATATACAAAATGAAATGTAGTGACTGTAACATATTTTACGTCAGACTAACAGAACAAAAATACAAAGAACATATAAACAAAAGCGAAAACAACCTCTTGATATTTTTTACGCATCGTCGAGAAAATCGACACTCTATAGTAAACATATGCATTAATCTTCCATTCTCCATAGCGCCGAGAAAGGAAGCTACTTGAGCATTTGCTGGCCGCGGTGGCCGAGTGGTTCTAGGCGCTTCGGTCCGGAACCGCGCGACTGCTACGGTCGCAGGTTCGAATCCTGCCTCGGGCATCGATGTGTGTGCTGTCCTTAGGTTAGTTAGGTTTAAGTAGTTCTAAGTTCTAGTGGACTGATGACCTCAGATGTTAAGTCCCTTAGTGCTCAGAGCCATTACTTGAGCATTTTGGAGGAAAGACAAACGTCCACACTTCTGGCAACAAACATGAATAACCTCTTAAATGAACAAACAGAACTTACAGATTAAAAACTATTTTGAGAACTTCGACAAAATTCTTATTAGTAGTATATAATCAAGAACGAAAACTAATCCTACGTTTCGTATACGACATAAATCGATTTTCATCAAACATGTAAATTTAATAGCGAACCATACCTCTGACAAATAAATCGATTGTGGAAGTACCATGCAGAAAAATAACAACACTATATATACGTGTGTGTCTGTGAATCATTATTACAATAGTATGCATTTCATGTAATTCCTTCTTGCTACTCCTTTATTTCTCCGTCACAGTTCCACGGTTCTTATTTCCACTCTGCTCATTTGCCACTTTGTGTTTCTTCTATACCATCCTCTAGCTTGTCTTGTGATGACTCTTCTACATGTATGTCTACATCAATACTCCGCGGTTCCGTTTACTACTACCCATCATTTCCTTTCCCGTTCCTCTCGCAAATAGAACGAGGGATAAACGACTATCTGTATCTCTCCTTATGGGTCCTAATTTCTCGTACCTGATTTTCGTGGTCCTTACGCGTAGTGTATGTTGGAGGCAAGAGAATAGTTCTGCAGTCAGCTTCAAATGGCGGTTCTCTAAATTTTCTCAGTAGTGTTCCTCGAAAAGAACGTCGCCTTCCCTCCAGGGATTCCCATTTGGGTACCCGAAGCATCTCAGTAACATTTGCGTGTTGTTCGAATCTACTAGTAACAAATCTAGCAGCCCGCCTCTGAAATGCTTCGATGTGTTCCTTTAATCCGACATTGTACGAATCCCAAACAATCGATCATTATCGAAGAATAGGTTACGCTATCGTACTACATGCGGTCTCCTTTGCAGATGAACCATAATTTCCTAGAATTCTCCTAATAAACCGATTTCGACCATTCGCCTTTCCTATCACAATGCTCACATGGTCGTTGAATTTCATATCGCTTTGAAACGTTTCGCCCAGATATTTAAAAGACCTGACTGTGTCAAGCACGACACTAGTAATGTAACCGAAGATTACGGGTTTGTTTTTCTTCTCATCCACATTAACATACATTTTTCTACATTCAAAGCTGGCTGCCGTTCATCGCACGAACGAGAAATTATGTGTAAACCATCTTGTATGCTCCGAAAGTTACTCAACGCGGCATCTTGACGTACACCACACAGTCATTAGCAAATAACCGCAGATTGCTGACCACCCTCTCCGACAGATCTAATAGCGTCCTACCACACTTCTCTGGGGCACTCCTGACGATATCCTTGCCTCTGATGAACACTCGCCGTCGAGGACAAGGTAGTGAGTTCTATAATTCAAGAAGTGTTCGAGCCACTCACATGTCTGTGAACCTGTTCCATATGTTTGTACCTTCGTTAACAGACTGCAATGGAGCACCGCACCATGTCAAATGCTTTCCGGAAATGTAGAAATATGGCATCTGTCTGTTGTCCCTCACCCATAGTTCGCAGTATATCATGTGAGAAAAGAGCAAGCTGAATTTGGCACGAGAGATGCTTTCTAAAACCATGCTGATTCTTAGTCAAGCTTCTCGGTCTCAAGAAAATTTATTATATTCGAAATGGCAATATGTTTGAGGATTTTGTAACAAACCGATGTTAGGGATATTGGTCTATAATTTTCCAGGTCCGTTCTTCTGCCCTTATTATACACAGGAGTCACCTACGCGTTTTTCCAGCCACTTGGTACTTTGCACTGGATGAGAGATTCACGACAAATACAAGCTGGAACAGGGCCTAGTGCTGTAGGGTACTCTTTGAAAAACCGAACTGGGATTCCATCCGGACATGGTGGCTTAATTGTTTTCAATTCCTTCAGTTGTTTCTCTACACCAGGGATTCTTATTACTATTTCGTCCGTACGGGGGTCTGTTCGATGATTAAACGATGGTGTGTTTGTACGATTCTCCTGCGTTAACAATTTCTTGAACGTGAAATTTAAAACTTCAGCTTTCGTTTTGCCATCTTCAACTGGCACTGATCAACAAGTGACTGGATGGAAGTGGGTCTAACCGACTGGGCGATTTTACTTACGACCAGAATTTTCGCGGTTTCTCTGTCAGATCTTTTGCTAAGAAATGATGGCGGTAATAGTTGTATGCTTACCACATAGATCTTTCCACAGACGCACGACTCTCTACTAACCTTTGCTTGTCGTCATTTACGCGTTCTCTTTTGAACCGATAGTGCAACAGCGTCTGCATCCTCAGCATTTTCCGAATTTACTAAACCATAGTGGGTCTTTTCCGTCCTTAATCCAGTTACTAGGCACATAATTCCCCAAACCACGATTTACAGTCGGCTTAGACTTTGTCCGTAATTCCTCTACTTCCATCTTACTAGAACTAAGTGATTTCAGTTCACTGTCTAAGTGAGGCGCTAACGACTGTTTATCCGCTCTTTCTATCAGACAAACTCTTCTAGTCTTCTTAATTGATTCATTGACTTTCGTAACCATAGTTGCTATAATGACATCAGGATCGCTAATCCCCCGTTCTATATTGCCGTTGTCGGAAAAGTCCGTCCCATTTGTAGCTACAAGATTTAGGATATTTCCATTGCGTGTGGGCTGCCGAACTAGCTGCTCAAGACAGTTTTCAGTAAACATGTTCGAAAGTAGTTCGCATGACTGTCTGTCTGTCTGTATCCCCTGCAATGAATCCGTAGGCACCTCAGTCTATGCTCGGTCGGTTAAAGTCGCCTCCAGTTGGTAATGGGTAGTTACGCGCTACTGACAGACATTCTTTGAATGGCTCTAGGACTGTTACAGCAAGATCGGGTGGCAAGTAAAAAATTCATCAATTAGCTTGGTTTCACCTATATCTCTTACACGCGACAAGGTAACTTCACTGTCACACTCAACAATATTTTTGTCAATTGCACTGAACATTCCCCCTTCTAGGGACCCTGATCTATCTTCCCGATATACGTTCCTTTAACCGAATACTTTCGATTTTCTTGGATAATTCATTATATATATGTATTCTGTCTCCTATTCATTACTGCCTTTTATTATTGGCAAAATGCTCGCCTTTGAAATACATACGGGAAGTCAAGTGTTACGCTGGCACAACTGGTTTGAAGTTCAAGATATATGACTATACATATGCTCGTAAGTTCTTTATCAGATGAGATATCGAAGCACCACTGATTTTCTAATGGAACAGCTTTCGACAGATGTTTAAGACGGGGATAATGGAGATCTATCACTTCTTCTAGAGAGATGTTTCGCAGAATAATTGTTTGATGTGCTCAAAGAGGAGAGCACATCATCAGTCCCGTTACGAAGTAAGCATCGGATAACGAGGCGAAAAACCATCTGTGACGTACTATTTCAGCCTCATGTTCAGTAGATTTCCTGGCTGCTATTGCTAATCTTAAGGGTGAGACCGTCAACGAAAGTTTCTTCCAAAGAGCTGTTATATGGTTCAATCTCTCAGCGGACGAATACCAATTATAGACGAAAATACGTGTTTTCGATAGGTTGATCTTTTCGTAAATGTAGAGTCATTTATCAGATTTTTCATGCGTAAGTTATTATAAAAGGCGATGAAAAAGTTTCCGTTCGATGGGCGTACAGTCCAGAGTCGGTAGGCCAAACAGGCAAAATAGTCATGAGCACTTAGGCAGTCATACCACCAATGCATGTGACTGAATATACCATTTTGCTCAAACGCCTTGTTCTGCTGCATGAAGAAGTTCGTAACTGCCTGCTGCCCATCCTCGACTGGCAGGGATCGTGGACCCTTCATGGCCATTTGTAACGGACCGAAAGCATGATAATAGGATTGGGAGAGTGTCTACCACATGAGTTGTAACTTCTGAGTTATCGACCAACGTTTTGTGTCAAACTGCGACCAGCTCGAAACTTGGCGCGCTATTCCACAACGGTGGTTTTCGCCGGACATGCTGTTCCACACGCAGTCTTTGTTTTCCGATGGATGTCTAAAAGTGCTTGTCCTTCAGTAGCCACTAAAAGAATAACTGCACGTTGGTCTTATTTCCGCATTTACCGCACGCACCTCGGAAAGATACGAATGCACACTGATCCCTTATTTACATGTCGGCGCTTATACACCCGCATCGTAGTTGCAGTACGTTGGATATAAGCTGCAGCAACGTCCTGAAAATGAAACTTTTTGATCGTTCCTTATATGTCTTACCACTCTTGCGGCGCGAATACCGCTGTTGAAATATGCTTCAGTTTACGCATGACCATTACGATGTGCAGTCATAACCTACGTATGATAAAAATGAATTACTCGGCAAATTTTAAGCAGCGTAATCGAGTCAGCAAAAAGTCTCCTCACTGACGATTTAAGGTAACTGAAAATGAACGAAGTTATTATATAAATTGTCGGTTCGACGCTAAAGAGAAAGTGAGAATTTTCCTCCTTCACTAGCTGAGAGCGAGCCAGAGATGCCATTACTGATTCTTACTGTAATTTCCGGAGCTCCCTTTAATGGCAGTGTTCTAATACCTGGGGAGCCAGTAATCTATTGGGCAGAATCTGCTCTTACGAACTTACGTCTTTACAGCCTTCGTCACGTTCAGGAGAGGTCTGCGTGAACCGTCACAGAGACACGTCATCGAGCAGTGTTTCCTATTGCCGATACACAAAAATATTGGGCATGTATGTTAATGTTATCTTATTAGAATAATAATGAGTAATTTTGCTTTCATAGTTTTGGAACACCATGAATTTTTCGGAACAGAGACGACACTGATTTTTGCATTTTTATCGATACTACAGGTCAATGTAACAACTTCTGTGGATTTAGTAGGGGTGGTAAGAATTATATTGAACTGACGGGGAAGTCAGGTGAAACTATCTTCAGTAGTCCTAGAGGAAGATTTCATTCTTTGAATTTGGAAAACACAGGAGAGATAACTGTTGCTGGAACATACAGGGTGAGGCAGCTAAGTCATAACACACCTTGTATCTCCCCAACCGTAATAGATAGAAAGATGCCGTTTGGACAGTGAATTGCAGGGACAGGGCCTACTTGAATACATCACATTTCATGTTTTTTCTATTTTTTTATTAGAGCGATATGAGGCCATCTTTTTTTTAAATGGAACTCTATGTTAAGTTTTAGCGTAACAGGATGGGCTTAAAAAACGGTTTCAAATATGTGTATATCATAATATTTAGGCGAATAGTTTTTGAGACACAGATATGTTCTCGTATCGTGTTCGTCCTTTGAAGCGGCACTGTCCAATGCGACCTTTCCTGTTGTGCAGAGTACATCATGAACGTCGCGAGTCCGTTCTTACACAAACACGCCCATTTACCCGACAATAGTAATGGTTCAAATGGCTCTGAGCACTATGCGACTTAACTTCTGAGATCATCAGTCACCTAGAACTTAGAACTAATTAAACCTAACTAACCTAAGGACATCACACACATCCATGCCCGAGGCAGGAGTCGAACCTGCGACCGTAGCGGTAGCTCGGTTCCAGACTGTAGCGCCTAGAACCGCACGGCCACTTCGGCCGGCGAGACAATAGTAATACATACTGCGATATTTTGCGCGAAAATTAATTGATGATGTCGCGCAAATATTATTCAGTTTTTGACAACTGTGATTCCAAAATGTAGACAACATACAGCATTAAAATACTACAAGATGTTAATACATTTTAAGGAACAGAAATACAAATGTAAATGAGGAGGTCCTTATTGGTAACAATTATTTCGTACGTATTTGTTTTTTATTTGAAAATATTAACTATTGATCATAGTACGAAGCAAATACAAACAAAGATGCAAAATACATACTGTACATGATACAAAACTTTACTGAAGCATGTGCCCAAAATGCTTCCCCTCTGCTCCGATGCACATTTGTAGTCGCCGTTCGAATGATTTGTGAACGGCTGCGAGGGTGTCAGGTGAGATATCGGCGCACGCTTCGATGATACGTTACTTAATATCGTCTTTCGTAGTTCGTATGTGAGCATACACTTTGTGTTTGATTGCTCCCCACAGAAAAAAATCAAGAGAGGTCAAGTCAGGCCCCACAATGACATTTCACACAATGCTGCACCACACGTTAACAGCCCACGGTTGCTGATACTGTAACTGTTGAAGCTAATGTTGGTTCTCTATTGACCAGTAATGCATATTATGCAAATTCACATTACCGTGGTTGGTGAAAGTCGCTTCATCAGTAAAAAGCACCCGTTGAAAAAACGTTGGATCATTTTGTAGGCGCTGCAGTGCAAACCGGCAAAATTCCTGGCGCCGTTCGAAATCCACACCGGAGAGCGCTTGATGTAATGAGAGGTGAAGCCGCTGAAATCTATGCCGGTGCAATATGCGTAGAACACTTCTCTGACTTATACCACATTCTGAGGCGATACGTCGCGACGAAACAGTAGGGTCGTTGTGCGCCAACGCTAGAACGCCCTCTTCATTTACCTCGCCAGTTGCAGTTTTCTGACTTGTCCTCTGTATGGGGTTCCATGATCCCGATTCAAGTAGTTCCTTGCAAATACGTGCAAGTAGCTGGCGCGTAGGACGCTCGCGATCAGGATACAGCTCCCCATATCGCTTTATTGCTCTAACAGCATTTCTTCTCCGTTCACCACACACTAGAAGCATATCTAACTTTTCTTCGTTGGTGTAAATGTCTGCTCCAAGAAACTCTGATGGAAATGCGATGTCTCATTACCCCAGCAGCACATTTATACCCTTCTCTCCAGCTACCTCGTGCGTCACCTTGAGGCGTTATCGAGAAGCCGGAAAACAGCGCCTTCCCTGTTAAGTTCCTCAGTGTTCAACGGGAAAGGTCGCATTGGACAACGCCACTTCGAAGGACGAACACGATACGAGAACATATGTGTGTCTCAAAAACTATTCGCCTAAATATTATGATATACACATATTTGAAACCGTCTTTTTAAGCTAATCATGTTACGCTAAAATTTAACATAGGGTTCAATTTAAAAAAAAACCTAAGATAGCCTCATATCTCTGTAATAAAAAATAGCACAAATATGAAATGTAATGTATTCAAGTGGCCCCTGTCCCTGCAATTCACTGTCCAAACGGCATCTTTGTATCTATTACGGTTGGCGAGATACAAGGAGTGTTATGACTTAGCTGCCTCACCCTATATACATGAAGTATCTTGGTTTGCTGATGACATTATAGTGCTTGTCTCTAATGGAGATAAGCCGCAGAGAGGACTGGATGAAGTTAAACAAACAATGTTTGAAAGTGGGTTTGAAAATTAATTACCATGAGAGTAAAATGAGTACGTTTGGTAAATTATGAGGGGCAGAAAAAAAACGAGCCAGAGGCCTTCAAGAATAAATTTGTACCTTTATTTCAAAAGTATTCCCCAGACTGTTGAGGCAGTTACTCCACAGCGACACAAGGCAGTGAATAGCCACGTCGCCGGCCAGAGTGGCCGAGCGGTTCTAGGCGCTTCAAATCCTGCCTCGGGCATGGATGTGTGTGATGTCCTCAGGTCAGTTAGGTTTAAGTAGTTCTAAGTCTAGGGGACTGATGACCACAGATGTTGAGTCCCATAGTGCTTAGAGCCATTAAAACCATGCAACGTTTCCCGCACTTCTTTGGACGGCCTTGGATTTTCTGAGTGGCAGCTATCTTGCATGCATATACTGGAGACTCCGTAGTTTTCTACCAGAGTTCGAAATGATGACCTCATGTCGTGCCTACAGCGATCACTCGCGACTCGAAATTACGTTCCTTGACATAGCGCTTCAGAGACCCATTAGATGTGTTTTGCTGGTTGAAGACTGTACGCACCCATTGGGCGACGCTCAGTCCGACCTCTGCTACAATGGCTGCTCCTGTCTCGAATAATGGGGACATTGACGTGCTGTACAATGCCATCGGTAAAGCGGTGTGGCGTTCCAAACTTGGCATCATCGGCCAGTGATGCGTCCTTCCCAGAGCCGCCTGTGCCACGCCTTGGCCCTTGCGACGACCATGCAGTGATTTCTGTGAACTTGTGCCATTCCTCGTCTGACTCCCGTTCCACGATGTCCTTCCGCCATCAAAAAACGTACTACACCCCTTCGCTCTTCTTTTGAAGCCTCCATTTCACCGTTTTCAGCACGACTGACTACAGCGGACCGTCGACGGGTGGCGTAACTTGCTCTCTCGTCATGTAGGCATGCACCCTGACTGCAGTGAATTGTTTTACTGATATTATGTCACACTGAATTCATACATTCATTTTTGATGATAAAAATTCCAGTTTCAATAGAACTACACTTTCGAACCGGGCCTAACAACAGTTTTGGAGTAACGCACAACAACTACCTGTTACGACCATCATAGTAGCATCGCACACACACGGCGCGCTACATATTGCTTGATTTCCTGGAAAGGCAGCTACCTTCAGCTAACACGTGTACGGCTACTAACACTCCAGAACTGCTGGATTTGGGTTAGTTGTGAAATTTTGCTCACTGTGCATGATAAATAAATAAATATCGTGTGACTAAGGCTTCCCGACGGGTAGACCGTTCACCGCGTACAAGTCTTTCGATTTGATGCCACTTCGGCGACTTGCGCGTCGATGAGAATGAAATGATGAAGATTACGACAACACAACACCCAGTCCCTGGGCGGAGAAAATCTCCGACCCAGCCGGGAATCGAACCCGGGCCCATAGGATTGACATTCTGTTACGCTGACCACTCAACTACGAGGGGCGGACTCAATGCACGATTATGTGATAGTAAGTTCAGCACAGGGAAATACGCAAAAATAGTAACGCTATTTTTGTTTTAAGTTCACATAAAATGCGAGTTAGTTCGGATTTACGAAACATTAAATTACTTACCTGTGGATTCTGAGTACTTCATTGTCGACATCTCGCTTTTCAAAGCAGCTCAAAACAAAATAACTGAAACTTCGAAAGCTTCCTTCCCAGCAGCCTGTAGAACATTAAGCGTCCGTTTGGGACATGTTTCTCCACTATTCCACATTAATTTTCTGATAATTTGGTTGCAATTCAACAATAACACACTGCATTTATACTGGAGAATGAGCTTACCATGCGTCCGCTCTTTGTCAGGGCTGTCAAACAAAGGATGAGTTACAATGAAGCTCTGTGCCGTCATGTGCTTTAGCGCACTGAACTCTTCTTGTAAAACGTATGACCAACTCTTGTCTCTAGCTCGAATTTCTCATTATTAAGAAAAAGATACTAACAATGTTTTAAAATTTTATTTTCGTAGTTCTCTACACAAATATGAGTGTTCTGATCGTTTTCCATTAGGTAATAAATCATGGACTTTTTGAAAAGCAGTCACAAAAAATTACAAGTAACAGGAATGTGCATCAGGAGAATGATTGCTTTAACGCCTTTGATGGGAAGAAAACAAAAGGAACAGGTCTTAAAGAATTAGAACAGGATGCTGCCTCAGACTGGGTACATAAACAAATCTAGCTAAATGGCCATTGATTTTGCATGTCAGCTATTTAAAATCTTCCCCAAAAGGAAAAATGAGCTGTAAATAAAAATGTTTCGGTAATTTTCTGCCCTCGTCCTCATTTACAGTTGAACTCTTCTTTCCTACACATAAAAATACTATTCGCGATTTCTGAATGTGTCTTTAATTACTAAACTATATTTCACTTGTACGTTCCTTATAAATGGCCATTGAGACAGATTTCAGGTCGCAATAAGATCAGTGCATATCACTTTCAATAGGACTGTGCCTAGGAAACACTGTGAAGTGAAACCCAGCAGTCGGTTTGGTTGTGAACAACAGGCAACAGGAGTTTGTAGAATGTAACAGATCACTTGAAACATCGATATTTGCGAATGTTAGCACTGAAACAATCTAGGGAAGATGTATCATTTTCATTTCATTGCGAGAAACAGAGACGAGTAGCTACGCCAAAAAAAAAAAAAAAAAAAAAAAAAAAAAAAAAAAAAAAAAAAAAAAAAAAAAAAAAAAAAAAGGTTCAAATGATGGCTCTGAGCACTATATGACTTAACATCTGAGGTCATCAGTCCCCCTAGACTAGGAACTTCTTAAACCTAACTAACCTACGGACATCACACACATCCATGCCCGAGACAGGATTCGAACCTGAGACTGTTGCAGCAGCGTGGTTCCAAACTGAAGCGCCTAGAACCGCTCGGCCACATAGGCCGGCTTGCTCCAAAAAGGTGTCGCCCTTAGTAGATGATTTTTCACGTGAAGAAATATAAAAAAAGGGAGACCTAAACAGAAACCTTTCTTCAACACAAGAACTATACTTGTATCAATTACTGACGTGGGATTGAAGAACATGTATCTGAAACAGTAAGCTTCGATCTTAAATTTGTATGAAGTGAAATGTGGACCACGAAAAAGCTGGAAAAGTAGACACTTGAAGAATTATTACTGTGGTGATATGGAAAGTCTTTACAAATTAAGTGGATAATTAAGTAGTACAATAGGAAGCGCAGAAATCTGGAAATTAAGAATCAATAGTGAAATATACCAAGTAGAGAAAAAACAACGAAAAAAAGGTATGACTGATTGTTTTGAGACATTTATACAGGATTAACGCCAAAACGCTAACAAAACATTTCTTGAAGAACCTTTTGGAAAAGAAATTAACTGGCTGGGTCCGAAATGTTAAGAAGAACTTAGAAATAAACAACATGAAAGCATTATTTTTGGAAGGAAAATGTTTAAATGTGGATTCCAAGCAGAAAGAGTAAGACAATAGATGCGGTCTCAAGAAACGAAGAAGAAATGCAGCGAAACAGCAAAAGAATACTGTGGTAGCTATCTGTTAAATAGCAACTTTCAAATTTAAAATATATTATTACTTTATTTCGGGAATCAATCATTGTCAAAGTAATGCAAAGATGGTGTTGTATACGAAGATTAGACTTCAAACAGTTTTGTTAGTTGGCGTAGTCTTTGAGGCTCACGAGAAGTCATATGTTTTGGTTCCGGTTCAGAATGCCAATGCCAGCACTACCCGCCTATGGACGAAATATGTGTTAAGTTTTGAACAATTCTCCATATGCCGATCCTGTGCTGCCTTCACTACTTCATCCATCAGAGCTACTGTACATCTTTCCCCCATTCCTGTCAATTGTTCCCTCATGCTCTCCCAGAAACTCTGTACAACCTCTGGTTTAGTCAGTTTATCCAGGTCCCATCTCCTTAAATTCCACCTTTTCGCAGTTTCTTCAGTTTTAATGTACAGTTCATAACCAATAAATTGTGGTCAGAGTCCACATCTGCCCCTGGAAATGTCTTACAATTTAAAACCTGGTTCCTAAATCTCTGTCTTACCATTATATAATCTATCTGATACCTTCTAGTATCTCCAGGATTCTTCCATGTATACAACCTTCTTTTATGATTCTTGAACCTAGTTAAGCTATGGTTAAGTTATGCTGTGTGCAAAATTCTACCAGACGGCTTCCACTTTCATTTCTTACCCCCAATCCATATTCACCTACTACGTTTCCTTCTGTCCCTTTTCCTACTCTCAAATTCCAGTCACCCATGACTACTAAATTTTCGTCTTCCTTCACTACCTGAATCATTTCTTTTATCTCGTCATACATTTCAACAATTTCTTCATCATCCGCAGAGCTAGTTGGCATGTAAACTTGCACTACTGTAGTAGGCATGGGCTTCGTGTCTATCTTGGCCACAATAATGCGTTCACTACGCTGTTTGTAGTAGCTTACCCGTACTCCTATTTTTTTTATTCATTATTAAACCTACTCCTGCATTACCCCTATTTGATTTTGTATTTATAACCCTGTATTCACCTGACCAGAAGTCTTGTTCCTCCTGCCACCGAACTTCACTAATTCCCACTATAACTTTAATCTATCCATTTCCCTTTTTAAATTTTCTAACCTACCTGCCCGATTAAGGGATCTGACATTCCACGCTCCGATCCACAGAACGCCAGTTTTCTTTCTCCTGATAACGACGTCCTCTTTAGTAGTCCCCGCCCGAAGATCCGAATGGGGGACTATTTTACTTCCGGAATATTTTACCCAAGAGGACGCCATCATCATTTAACCATACAGTAAAGCTGCTTACACACTACTTAACCTAAATTATCCTAAGGAGAAACACACACACCCATGCCCGAGGGAGGACTCGAACCTCCGCCGCGACCAAACGCAAAGTCCATGACTGCAGCGGCCAAGACCGCTCGGCTAATCCCGCGCGGCGTAGTTGGCGTCCCAAGAGTGAAATGTAGCGGAGCTTCCGTTATGATTGTGTCACCATGTCATGGTATTCGATGGGTCCCTGGTTACTCTGCAAGATCGTACAACTGTCAAGGATTATTAGACCATTTTGGCTGATGAGGTCCTTCCCATGGTATAACGACACGGCACACATCGTTCAGGACTGGTTTTGTGAACACGACGGGGAGTTTTGGCATCTACCCTGACCACCACACTCATAGGATCTCAATATTTATTGACCATTTGTGGTCAGTTTTAGGGAGTAGGGTGCGTGATCGCTAGTCACTTCCATCATCGTTAAGTGCAGTTGCTACTGTTTTGTAGGAAGGATGGTACACACAGCGGCGGCTCGTGCCAAATGTTGCAATGTGCTTCAGTGTGGTGGCCTATAGCTTTTTGACTTCACAACAGTAGTAATTTTATCTCAGTTGAATACATAAATTTCATTCATACACTTTGAACTGGTTACATAGTTTTAAATGTTATAATTATCGTTTAATAGTGTGAGGAACAGAGTAAAATGAAAAAGTAGATGCTGATATCTGCAGGAATTGAACCCAGTTCCCCTAGTTAACAGTTCATACTTTACAACATTTGTCCACGGTGGAATCGTGAAACTGGTGTTTTTTAAAAAAAGCCCTCATGCTCTACGTTTGATCAGTACAGTACATGCAATTTCAAAGAAAAATACTGGCCTGTCTAATTCAGTAATCTGTCACAAATAATTGACTTCAGATTAAATCCACCTTGGTATTCATCTAAATTTCTCTACAGCGTTGTTTCTAATCTGTTTAGTATTGCAGAGAAGGTACTCTGTTGTTGTTAACGTCTTATTTATTGCCTTTCTTATGTAATGGATGTGTTAAGACCAGCATACACTCTCCTGGGAGTTTCTCTGCCTGCCAAGTTTTCTCAAAGATTAGATTTAGCTAATTTTTATTTTTATTCTTTGCAGAGTCCATTTCCAAGGTTCTGCCGTAATGTTCACCAATAGCTTTATAAGATTTTAGCAATTTTTTTCAATTTCTTTGATAGCTGGAGGTAAATCTGCTTCTACATTATCATGAGTGTTTCAGTACTTTAGCTTATGGGTTCGTTCTGGACAATTAAGAAGCTGATATAAGCTTTTTTCGAAAGTTTTCGATGTTATGTAACTGAAATCGGTGAGCTTTCTCCCTTCTGTTGTTAGATTTACATTTAAAGTACATCTATCTGACTCTTAAAATCCCACTATCACCTCCAAAGATGTACTGGAAACTGGTCTCTTTAGCAGGTCATCTCCAGGAACACTTTGATACTAAATTTCCTCACTTTTTTACCCCCATCTAGCCTATAGCTCTTTACCTTACAAAAGTAGTAATCATAACCAAACCGAATATAATAATTTTATCTAAAATGACTGAATTATTATTTTTAAATTTAATAGTTAGTAGCTTAGCATTGAGAGGAATAAAATTAAATGAAAAATAAAGTTGGTATATGCAGGAATCGAACACAGCTTCGCGAATTACAAGTCTATGCCTCAGACCTCTCACCCACGTTGGAATCATGATAGCATCCTTTTAAAAATTTGTCATACTCTATGCCCGCACAGTACACTACACGCAGTTTTAAAGAAAAATGTTGACGTTGTGCTGTGAGCGACATAGCACTCGTAGTGCCAGTAGGGATGATGTCACATCAGAGCATGCACAGCAGAAAACACATAGCACGGATGAATGTCAATTCAGTACTTGACACTGGTTTGCAGCTATCGTGAAGTGAGCATTACAAAACAAATTTTCGTTCTTGTTATTTGCATACCAGCATCCGTTTGAAGATAAATGGCGAAATTTTAGTGCAATTTCTAGTTCGCATTCGAAGCGGCACAATTTTAGTGCGATATTTACAGTGTTCTGTAGCACGTTAGCATGTGATAACAAGCCACGGTACCATTGAAAACCATTTTTTGAGTCATTAGTCATCTGACCGGCTTGATGTGGCATGCCACGAATTCCTCTCCTGTACTAACCTCTTCATCTCAGAGTAGCACTTGAAACCTATGTCCACAGTTGTTTGCTGGATGTATTCCAATCTCTGTTTCCCTTTAGAGCTTTCACCCTCTGTAGCTCCCTGTAATACCTCGGAAGTTATTCTGTGATTTCTTAACAGATGTCCAAGCATCCTGTCTCTTCTTCTTGTCAGTGTTTTCCATACATTCTTTTCCTCACTGATGCTCCGGAGAACCTTCTCATTCCTTGGCTTACCAGTCCACCGAAGTTCAAACATTCTTCTGTAGCACCACATCTCAACTGCTTCGATTCTTTTCTGTTCCGGTTTTCCCATAATCCATGTTTCACTACCATACAACATTTCGCTCCAGATGTACATCCTCAGAAATTTCTTCCTCAAATTAAGGCCTGCGTTTGATAGTAGCAGAATTTTCTTGGTCAGGAAGCCCTTTTTTGTAGGTGGTGGTCTGCTCCTTATGTTCTCGTTTCTCCATGCATCATGGGTTTTTTTCTGCCTGGGTTGCAGAATTTCTTACCTTCGTCTATTTCGTGATTCTTAATTTGATATTAAGTTTCTCGCTGTTTTCATTTCTATTGATTCTCATTACTTTCGTCTTTCTTCGATTTACTGTCAATCCATATTCTGTACTCATTAGATTATTCTTTGCATTCAGCGTATCATATAACTCTTCTTCACTTTTGCTGAGGATATCAATGTCATCAGCGAATCGTAGCATTGACATTTTTCACACTGAATTTTAATTCCACTCCTGAACCTTTCTTTTATTTCCATCCTTGCTTCTTCGATGTACAGATTGAACAGTAGGGACGAAAGAGTACATCCCTGTCTTACACCCTTTTTAATCCGAGCTCTTACTTCTTGGTCGTCTACTCTTATTATTCCCTGTTTGCTCTTGTACATGTACATTCCTCGTCTCTCCCTGTAGCTTACCCCTCTTATTCTCAGAATTTCGAACATGTTGCACCATTTTACGTCGTAGAACGCTTTTTCCAGCTCGAAAAAGCCTAGGAAAGTATCTTGATTTTTCCTCAGTCTTGCTTCCATTATCAACCACAACGTCAGAATTGCCTCTCTGATAACTTCAGCTTTCCTGAAGCCAAAATGATCGTCATCGAACACATCTTCAAGTTTCTTTTCGATTCCTCTGCGTAATTAGACTTGTCAGAACTTGGATGCATGAGCTGTTAAGCTGATCGTGCTATAACTCTCGCACTTGTTGGCTGTTTTAGTCTTCGGAATTGTGTGGATGATGATTTTCGGAAAGTCATATCGTATATCGCCGGATTCATAAATGTTCAAATGTGTGTGAAATCGTATGGGACTTAACTGCTAAGTTCATCAGTCCCTAAGCTTACACACTAATTAACCTAAATTATCCTAAGGACAAACACACACGCCCATGCTCGAGGGAGGACTAGAACCTCCGCCGGGATCAGCCGCACAGTCCATGACTGCAGCGCCTCAGACCGCTCGCCTAATCCCGCGCGGCCCGGATTCATAGATTCTACACACCAACGTGAGTAGCCCTTTTGTTGGCACATCCCCCAATGACTTTAGAAATTCTGATGGAATGTTATCTGTCCCTTCTGACTTATTCGATCTTAAGTCTTCCAAAGCTCTTCTAAATTCCGTTACTAATACTGGAACGCCTATCTCTGTCGACTCCTGTTTCTTCTCCTATCACATGAGACAAGTCCTCCCACTCACAGAGGCCTTAATGTACTCTTTCCACCGATTCGCTCTCTCTCAATTTGACAGCGGAATTCCCATTGCCCTCTTAATGTTGACACCTTTTTTTTTAATTTCACCGAAGGTTGTTTTGACTCCTCTATACAGACCTGTATTTATTCATTCTGAGGCGAGTGGACGCTGATTTGAATGCCAACGATTTGCGTATATCGTGTACGTCATGGTAATCATTTTATTTTTTTATTTTTACATATTTTCGTCCACCTACTGTACGTAGCGTCCAGAGATAAAGGGACTGGTGCAAATTCGGATGGTATGGCGGTCAGTATGGAACTGTCCGAAAGACTGATAACTTAGAAACAGGAGCAGAGGGACCGCCGCGGGTGCGTCGTCTGGTCGGCGCGGCCGCGCTCAGCACGCAGCCGGCTCCCCTGCGATTAGCAGCCCCTTGTGGCGGGCGACACCCATTGCCCGCGGCTGCCCGCGCCTACATCCGCCGCCGCCTGGTCGGAATAATGCAGCGCGCCACCCACAGGCGATCCCGCCTTATCGTCCCGGCCATCTGCGACTGCAGTACTAGGACGCTCGCTGCGCCGGCTGAATACTCAAGTGGGGAAGTCCTCTCGCTACTGTTAAACCAAACGGAAGCCACGCAACAACGTTCATTTAAACCTTAATCCATATAAGAGTTTCCTCTAAAAATTGAAAGTTTCGTAAAAAAAAATGATATCCGTTCGATTTTGAACTCGTACGGGCTTGATTGGTTGGCTGTAACTTTGCTGCTGTTTAGCATTGGGTGACTTTGTGCATTTCCTACTGTGAGAGAAACCAAATATACATTACTGGCTATTAAAATTGCTACACCACGAACATGACGTGCTACAGACACGAAATTTAACCGACAGGAAGAAGATGCAGTGATACGCAAATTATTAGCTTTTGAGAGAATTCACACAAGGTTGGCGCCGGTGGCGACACCTACGATTTGCCGACATGAGGAAAGTTTCCAACCGATTTCTCATACACAAACAGCAGTTGACCGGCGTTGCCTGGTGAAACGTTCTTGTGATGCCTCGTGTAAGGAGGAGAAACGCGTACCATCACGTTTCCGACTTTGATAAAGGTCGGATTGTAGCCTATCGCGATTGCGGTTCATCGTATCGCGACATTGCTGCTCGCGTTGGTCGAGATCCAATGACTGTTAGCAGAATATGGAACCGGTGAGTGCAGGAGGGTAATACGGAACGCCGTGCTGGGTCACACATGGGCGCTCACAACGGAAGACCTCCTCTTCCGACTGCTGGCTTCCCAGCAAGGCTCGGCTCCCCACCCTCGTAATTCCGAAAACTAATCGTATTCCCGAAACCACGGGTTATTCTCCCTCTCTACAGATTCTTCCGAACGCCGACCAACCATATTTTAGTCTTTTGTCGTCCAGCACGGAAAGTTTGCGAGGAAAAACCTATACTCCTACAATGGTACGCTTCTGAGTAAAAATCCTTGGAAATAACCCAGCCTGCGTGGTTTCCGAGGTGCTGCTTCTTCGTTCCTCTGACCTGTGTCCAAGATTTTCAGCGTTCGGAAGTACTATCCGGTTATCCTTCCGGCCCCTACTGTAATAGCGGCCGGCCGTCACCCTGTTGTGCCCCAGAGCTCAGGTGCCACGACGTCTGTCTAGCTACGTCCTTAAGCAGGACCAACACCTGTGCGGGCCTTCCACCCAGAGCTTAAATTCTGCCTACCGTTTCATCTCCATTGGCGTTCCAACCTCTACGCTGTTTTTATAATAAAGACACTCCGTCACCTTTCATACAGTAAGTGTTAACAATTATTTATAATAAAGACACTCCATCACCTTTCATGCAATAAGCGTTAATAATTATTTATAAGACTGTACGTGACAATGTCAGTCTCCTTTATATATTCATATATACGATGTACAACCTATCAAATAATACCTAATTGTGGTTGTAGTTCACGGCAAAGTATGTGGATGAGTGCTTGCTTGTAAGGTGTGAAATTATAGCTACCTTACAGCATCCCGAATTATGTCTTAGAGAATCCTTTCTTTCTGAGTGTCGTTTTCGTTAGGAACCTTTTTTCACCATTAATTCGAAAATTCAAAAATTCAAGTAAATGTTTTATTCCGTAATTCTTTATTCCGAAACAACGACAAAAATATACTAATATTTGCCCGTAATAGGCCCTGGTCGCCTCCTCGACGATATGAAAACAGAAGTAACGATTCGATGTAGTGTAAACACATCACAGACGTAAAGTACGGGGAGAGGCAGGGGCTAGACGGGAGGGTCTGCCTCGTCTGGTATCCATTGCTGTCCGCTGCGCTCACGGCAGGTTTGACGATTTAGGTCCGCGACGACAGTGCAGCTCGCTACTCGCGGCGTACCCGTAGCTGGAAACCGCCTGTTATCTCTGGTGGAAACCAATCTCATCTCAGAGTGTGATCAGGGTGCAATATCTCCATAAATATACAGTATAATTAAGGCGTGGATGGCCAATGTTCTCTTCAGTGCGGATGCTCACCAAACTCGAACTCTTACGGGAATCGGAGAATTGGCGCGAGTTTTGAGGATAAAGGGTAAGAGACGCAACGTTAGTAGTGTGTGGCTAAGTCGAAAATTTGGATCTGACAGCAGGCCTGCTATAGTAGTCCCTGCAGATGAGCTGATCCCTCGACGGCCGCTGTGACCGAGTGGTTTTAGGGGCTCAGTCCGGAACCGCGTGAGTGCTACGGTCACAGGGTCGAAGCCTGCCTTGGTCATGGATGTGTGTGATGTCCTTAGGTTAGTTGGGTTTAAGTAGTTCTAAGTTCTAGGGGACTGATCATCTCAGATATTAAGTTCCATAGTGCTCAGAACCATTTTGGAGCTGAGCCCTCTGTCCGGACGGCGCAGTGGTCAGTACACCTCCCGAGTAAGCAGGAGACCCGGGTTCGAATCCTTGGCCGACACAAATTTTCAATTTTCCTCATTCATTTAAATCAATGTCAACGTCCGTAACTCCTTTGTGTCTTATTTCCATAAACACTCAGTTACATTCCACTATGGAAGAGGGGCGTTTCCACTTACAATGCAAGGTAATTTGGGACTGAAGGAAGTGTTTGCTGTTATTAGCTTCCGGCCCCTTTTCTTATTTCACTCTCTGATCGGGTCACTGTCATTACTAGGGGAGAGCCAGGCAAAGTGGCCAGGCTAAGGCATTCCTATTTTTGAATCTGAGTAGCTATAGACGGAAACGCATAGAAATTAATACTTGTAGTGTACAACTGTTGAAGTATCATATCGAATAGTTTAATTATCTTAGGATCAGATTAAATACTTTAAACAACTCAATTTTCACAAAGTGGCAAAATGGCCACTTTGCCCGACACGCACAGGCAGAATGGCTCAAAATGGCTCTGATCACTATGGGACTCAACATCTGAGGTCATCAGTCCTCTAGAACTTAGAACTACTTAAGCGTAAGTAACCTAAGGACATCACACACGTCCATGCCCGAGGCAAGATTCGAACCTGCGACCGTAGCGGTCGCGCGGTTCCAGACTGATGCGCCTTAACCGCTCTTCCACACTGGCCGGCACAGGCAGAATGGCCACTTAGTTTAAAAACTAGAAAATAAGGGATAAAAAACGTTTTAAGAAACAACTAAATATATTTGATTGCAAAACAAGATTCGAATTAAAGCAGACTGCCAAATCTTTTTAAGAGAACGAGGATAATTGCCGTCCTGAAACAGTCAAAATCTGTTAACATTGTCGAAGATTATAGACTTATTTCACTTCTAAGTATCTGCTATAAATTGTCGGAGAGAGTCTTCTGCAGTAGGATAGCACCACCTATCTTGAAACACGTTCTTATAGAACAGGCTGGTTTCAGACGAGACGGCAACTGCAGCGATCAAACGCTAGCATTGTGAACTTCCATAGAGAAGGGCTTCGAAGATCAGAAGAAATCAATGGCCGTGTTTATTGACGTAACATCAGAATATGATACAGCGTTGCGCAAAGGCATTCTTCTGAAGTTCTGAAGAACAATTCCACGTATAAGAACAGTACAACTATTCAATAACACGCTCTCCAGCATGAATTATTAAGTGGTCAAGTGAGCAAGGTGTACAATTTAAATGATGGACTACCACAAGGATCCGTATTTGCCCCACTACTTTTCAATCTATATGTTGCAGACATACCAAAAACGAAAGCAAGAACATTTATCTGTGCTGATGACATAGCCTTGGTATCGCAGTTTACTTCAGAAACGACTCTCACTCACGATTTGCGAACTCTAGACATGTTTTTTAATATATGGTGACTCAAAGTAAATGAGAACAAAACTGAATCTCCCACCTTCCATCAGAGCAACAGGCATGCTGGCTATAAACCGCAAATTGCATTCGTAAATCAGTTGCTGTCACATAACTCACTTCCAAAATATCTTGGCGTGACACTGGATCGCTCCCTAACATATAGAAACACCTAACTGAAACAGCCTCAAAAATGAGAACCAGAAACAACATATTACAAAAAGTCTCTGTAACAAGTTGGGGACTTAAAGCGTTACATCTGAAGACAACTGCCCTCTCACTTGTGTATTCTGTTGGTGAATATTTCAGCCCACTATGATTGAATAGTGCTAATACAGACATGGTTGATACACAGCTGAAAGAGGCCATGGGAAGTGTATCTGCCGCATTAAAATCCACACCCACAGATGGCTACCGTTTCTGTCTAATATCGAACCGGTGAAGATACGACTTCAAGCTGCGTTGATAAGGGAATGGGAGAAATATTCCAAAAATCCTGAGCTGCCACTGCATCAAGACTGTGATGCTATTCAAAGGAAACGAACTTAACTTTAGGAAACCCTCCTGCAGAATTGACAAAAGACTCATTTCTGAAGGATTCCAGCCAGAAACAGCGTGACGGGATGAGTGATTTGCAGCCAGTCCTGATTTTGAAAGTCTCATTGTCGATCCAACACGAGCCTCTCCTGGATGTCACCTAACTAGGATGTTGTTGACCACCCTAAACGGCATACACACCAAGCATGGAAGATGCCATGACTTGAGGCACATCTACATCTACATCTACATCCATACTCCGCAAGCCACCTGACGGTGTGTGGCGGACGGTACCTTGAGTACCTCTATCGGTTCTCCCTTCTATTCCAGTCTCGTATTGTTCGTGGAAAGAAGGATTGTCGGTATGCCTCTGTGTGGGCTCTAATCTCTCTGATTTTATCCTCATGGTCTCTTCGCGAGATATACGTAGGAGGGAGCAATATACTGCTTGACTCTTCGGTGAAGGTATGTTCTCGAAACTTTGACAAAAGCCCGTACCGAGCTACTGAGCGTCTCTCCTGCAGAGTCTTCCACTGGAGTTTATCTATCATCTCCGCAACGCTTTCGCGATTACTAAATAATCCTGTAACGAAGCGCACTGCTCTCCGTTGGAGCTTCTCTACATCTTCTATCAACCCTATCTGGTACGAATCCCACACTGCTGAGCAGTATCGAACGCCTTGCGGAAGTCAAGAAACACGGCATCTACCTGTGAACCCGTGTCTATGGCCCTCTGAGTCTCGTGGACGAATAGCGCGAGCTGGGTTTCACATGACCGTCTTTTTCGAAACCCATGCTGATTCCTACAGAGTAGATTTCTAGTCTCCAGAAAAGTCATTATACTCGAACACAATACGTGCTCCAAAAATCTACAACTGATCGACGTTAGAGATATAGGTCTATAGTTCTGCACATCTGCTCGACGTCCCTTCTTGAAAACGGGGATGATCTGTGCCCTTTTTCAATCCTTTGGAACGCTACGCTCTTCTAGAGACCTACGGTACACCGCTGCAAGAAGGGGGGCAAGTTCCTTCGCGTACTCTGTGTAAAATCGAACTGGTACCCCATCAGGTCCAGAGGCCTTTCCTCTTTTGAGCGATTTTAATTGTTTCTCTATCCCTCTGTCGTCTATTTCGATATCTACCATTTTGTCATCTGTGCGACAATCTAGAGAAGGAACTATAGTGCAATCTTCCTCTGTGAAACAACTTTGGAAAAAGACATTTAGTATTTCGGCCTTTAGTCTGTCATCCTCTGTTTCAGTACCATTTTGGTCACAGAGTGTCTGGACATTTTGTTTTGATCCACCTACCGCTTTGACATAAGACCAAAATTTCTTAGGATTTTCTGCCAAGTCAGTACATAGAACTTTGCTATCGAATTCATTGAACGCCTCTCGCATAGCCCTCCTCACACTACATTTCGTTTCGCGTAATTTTTGTTCGTCTGCAAGGCTTTGGCTATGTTTATGTGTGCTGTGAAGTTCCCTTTGCTTCCGCAGCAGTTTTCTATCTCGGTTGTTGTACCACGGTGGCTCTTTTCCATCTCTTACGATCTTGCTTGGCACATACTCATCTAACGCATTATGTACGACGGTTTTGAATTTTGTCCACTGATCCTCAACACTATCTGTACTTGAGACAAAACTTCTGTGTTGAGCCAACAGGTACTCTGAAATCTGCTTTTTGTCACTTTTTCTAAACAGAAAAATCTTCCTACCTTTTTTAATATTCCTATTTACGGCTGAAATCATCGATGCCGTAACCGCTTTATGATCGCTGATTCCCTGTTCTGCGTTAACTTTTTCAAATAGTTCGGGTCTGTTTGTCACCAGAAGGTCTAATATGTTATCGCCACGAGTCGGTTCTCTGTTTAACTGCTCAAGGTAGTTTTCAGATAAAGCACTTAAAAAAATTTCACTGGATTCTTTGACCCTGCCACCCGTTGTGAACGTTTGAGTCTCCCAGTCTAAATCCGGCAAATTAAAATCTCCACCCAGAACTATAACATGGTGGGGAAATCTACTCGAAATATTTTCCAAATTATCCTTCAGGTGCTCCGCCACAACAGCTGCTGAGCCAGGGGGCCTATAGAGACATCCAATTACCATGTCTGAGCCTGCTTTAACCGTGACCTTCACCCAAATCATTTCACATTTCGGATCTCCGTCAATTTCCTTCGATACTATTGTACTTCTTATCGCTATAAACACGCCTCCCCCTTCACTGTCCAGCCTGTCTCTGCGGTATACATTCCAATCTGAGTTTAGGATTTCATTACTATTTACGTCTGGTTTCAGCCAACTTTCTGTCCCTAGTACTATATGAGCGTTGTGACCGTTTATTAATGAGAGCAGTTCTGGGACCTTTCTGTAGACGCTCCTGCAGTTTACTATTAGCACATTAATATTGTTATTCCCTGTTGCATTTTGCCTACTCCTACCTTGCTGCGTCTCAGGAGGCGTCTTGTCGGGCCTAGGGAGGGGATTCTCTAACCTAAAAAACCCCCATGTGCACTCCACATGTACTCCGCTACCCTTGTAGCCGCTTCCGGCGTGTAGTGCACGCCTGACCTATTCAGGGGGACCCTACATTTCTCCACCCGATAGCGGAGGTCGAGAAATTTGCACCCCAGATCTCCGCAGAATCGTCTGAGCCTCTGGTTTAAGCCTTCCACTCGGCTCCAAACCAGAGGACCGCGATCGGTTCTGGGAACGATACTACAAATAGTTAGCTCTGATTTCACCCCGCGAGCGAGGCTTTCCGCCTTCACCAATTCCGCCAACCGCCTGTACGAACTGAGGATGACCTCTGAACCCAGACGGCAGGAGTCATTGGTGCCGACATGAGCAACAATTTGCAGTCGGGTGCACCCAGTGCTCTCTATCGCCGCCGGTAGGGCCTCCTCCACATCTCGGATGAGACCCCCCGGCAAGCAGACAGAGTGAACACTGGCCTTCTTCCCCGACCTTCCCGCTGTTTCCCTAAGGGGCTCCATCACCCGCCTAACGTTGGAGCTCCCAATAACTAATAAACCCCTCCCCCCGTGTGCCTGCTCGGACCTTGCTGAAGGAGCAGCCACATGTCCACTCACGGGCAGAGCGGGCGATGCCACACGGCCAGCCTCCACATTGACCCTCCGCCTCGTGCGCCGCGAACGCCGCTGAACCCGGCACTCCCCTTGGGGAGAGGGTGGCCCAACCGCGCCCAGTACACGCGAAGATGTCTCGACAGCAGGGACAGTGGGTGAAGCATGTAACACCTGGGGTGTACCTTGCGACGCACCAGACTCCCCACTGCCGCTACACTCCGAGGCAGCAGCCTGAAGACGGCTGACCGCGGCCATCAACACGCTCAGCTGTTCGCGAACAGTGGCCAGCTCCTCCTGCGTCCGTACACAGCAGTCACACATCCTATCCATCCTAAGGAATCAATTTACTGAAGAGAGTTAATCAACCTTTAACTAGACTGCTAATTCACTAAAGGCGGCTGTTTATTCACTAAACTGTTGTTGCTAGGCACTTCTTGTAGAAAACAATGAAAATAGCACTACCTGTCTCTGGACTGTATTGCAAACAAACACTAGCACTACTGGCACTATGGCTGACTAAAGGGACTCTCTCTGACTGTATTCAAAACAAACACGAAATCTATGGAACTATTAATAGCACTCGACAATTAAAGCTTCCTAAAAGCAAATGCACACGGAAGAAGAAGTGACAAGTAAGAAAAATACAGTTAATACTTAAATTAAGGTAGCTCGCTGCACAGCAGACGTGAAGCAGACGGCAGTTACGACGACACTGACTGTACTGGCACTATGGCTGACTAAAGGGACTCTCTCTGACTGTATTCAAAACAAACACGAAATCTATGGAACACTATTAATAGCACTCGACAATTAAAGCTTCCTAAAAGCAAATACACACGGAAGAAGAAGTGACAAGTAAGAAAAATACAGTTAATACTTAAATTAAGGTAGCTCGCTGCACAGCAGACGTGAAGCAGACGGCAGTTGGGAATTGCTGAAAATGCCAAATGTGACTGCGGACACCAGCGACAAACAATACACCACATGGTTATAGAAAGTCCTCCACGGAAATACACTGGAACTCTGTGCAGCACATGGGGTCTCTGAGGACGCAGTCTCCTGGATGGAAACTTCAAATATCCATTTATAACAAACTGCTTGCAAATATTTAAAGAACATTCCTATCTATTACAGTCTTGAACTTAGAAAACCTATTCTGTTTATAAAAGTACCTTTTCGTCTTTAATGTGTAATCCTCCCAAGCGCTTTTTAAAATTATTCTACTCACATGGATAATATTGTCTTACCGATTTAATCTAAGACTTTGCGAATCAGGAATGAATTAATTTATATTATCTGTACTTTATGTATATTTTATAACCATCAACACAATTGCTGTTCAATCTAAGTAATGATGCCGTACGAATCAAACAAAAAATAATTTACACTTTTCACAGACAAAAATGAAACTGTGTTCCTCAACTCTTGTACAGGTTTCGTGGATCTAGAGGGAGCACAACTGGCACTAAATCCTCTGTTCTTCTGGCATTAAATTGCAAAATTTTTCTTCGCAGCACATGCTCTCTCTGTCTTCATCTTTGTCGGCAAAATGAGCTTTTCTAGGGTTTCGTTCCTGCTGTTCGCGTTCATCTTTGTACTGCCTTTCTTGTCTGTGGCTGCTATCCCTTTTTCCTTCTTTTTACTTTCTTTTTCTTTTCTTTCTTTATTTGTCGCTACGAGGTGACTGTTATAAGTATTTGCTGTTGGTATCGCCACGGAGTCCTTTTTTCAGCTGCTGCTTTTATGTTTTCCCCCTACACAAAGCTGCCAGAAGCCAGTACCAAGATGGCCACTTTGCCCGCATTCACGCAATTACACAAAAGCTCAGTACCCTCTAATAAGACCGAAATTATAATTACTGAGTAGAATTAGGGAGTCACGATATGACACTCTGAACGTAATTTAATTAAAAAAGACGCGAGTCTCATTCCCTGCCTACAATAAATACACAAACTGACCACTTACCTTACATCAAGATAACTAAAATCCACAAAAGATATTAGAACCCTGGGGGGCGGCACAGCAGTCAGGTTAGATCTCAAGAGGTGACTATGCCTTCCTGGTAGAGTAAATTAGAACATTCCCTACGCCGTTCCATCACCTTGTAGCTCCCAGGAATCCACTGGACACTTTGCCCGCAATGACTCCTTTGCCTTGCTCTCCCCTGCACATAATTTCATACTAATTAAAGTTACAGGTTTTCAAATTATTTTAAGAGGAAATGTTCAGAATAAGAAATGGGGCACTGTAAAATTACGTTAAATTATGTTCTTGAGAGAATCTGGCCAGCAGACAGGATAATTATTTTGGTAAGTGTATTTCTGAATGTACTTTGTTTGTACAAAATAGTGAATTGTAATCCTGAGGTACAGAAAGTGCTGTTTGTATAAAACATTTTTCTGCTTCATTCACTTGTCTCTTGTACCACTACATTGATACCATTGTACCATAGTCTGTAGCACTAGCAAATAAAATTCGAAGTATTACCTACAACGAAAATTTAATAGTCATGGGTGACTGGAATTCGAGAGTAGGAAAAGGGAGAGAAGGAAACATAGTGGGTGAATATGGATTGGGGGAGAGAAACGAAGGACGAAGCCGTCTGGTAGAATTTTGCACAGAGCATAACTTAATCATAGCTAACACTTGGTTCAAGAATCATAAAAGAAGGTTGTATACAAGGAAGAATCCTGGAGATAGTAGAACGTATCATATAGATTATATAATGGTAACACAGAGATTTAGGAACCAGGTTTTAAATTGTAAGACATTTCCAGGGGCATATGTGGACTCTGACCACAATCTATTGGTTATGAACTGTAGATTAAAACTGAAGAAACTGCAAAAAGGTGGGAATTTAAGGAGATGGGACCTGGATAAATTGGAAGAACCAGAGGTTGTACAGAGTTTCAGGGAGAGCATAAGGGAACAAGTGACAGGAATGGGGAAAAGAAATACAGTAGAAGAAGAATGGGTAGCTTTGGGGGATGAAGTAGTGAAGGCAGCAGAGGATCAAGTAGGTAATAAGACGAGGGCTAGTAGAAATCCTTGGGTAACAGAAGAAATATTGAATTTAATTGATGAAAGGAGAAAATATAAAAATGCAGTAAATGAAGCAGGTAAAAGGAATGCAAACGTCTCAAAAATGAGATCGACAGGAAGTGCAAAATGGCTAAGCAGGCATGGCTAGAGGACAAATGTAAGGATGTAGAGGCTTATCTCACTAGGGGTAAGATAGATACTGCCTACAGGAAAATTAAACAGACATTTGGAGATAAGAGAGCCACTTGTATGAATATCAAGAGCTCAGATGGAAACCCAGTTCTAAGCAAAGAAGGGAAAGCAGAAAGATGGAAGGAGTATATTGAGGGTCTATACAAGGGCGCTGTACTTGAGGACAATATTATGGAAATGGAAGAGGATGTAGATGAAGATGAAATGGGGGATACGATACTGCGTGAAGAGTTTGACAGAGCAATGAAAGACCTGAGTCGAAACAAGGCTCCCGGAGTAGACAATATTCCTTGGGAGAGCCAGTCCTGACAAAACTCTATCATCTAGTGAGCAAGATGTATGAGACAGGCGAAATACTCTCACACTTCAAGAAGGATATAATAATTCCAATCCCAAAGAAAGTAGGTGTTGACAGATGTGAGAATGACCGAACTATCAGTTTAATGAATCACGGCTGCAAAATACTAACGCGAATTCTTTGCAGACGAATGGACAAACTGGTAGAAGCCGACCTCGGCGAAGATCAGTCTGATTCCGCAGAAATATTGGAACACGTGAGGCAATACTGACCCTACGATTTATCTTGGAAAATAGATTAAGGAAAGGCAAACCTACATTTCTAGCATTTGTAGACTTAGAGAAAGCTTTTGACAATGTTGACTGGAATACTCTCTTTCAAATTCTAAAGGTGGCAGAGGTAAAATACTGGGAGCGAAAGGCTATTTACAATTTGTACAGAAACTAGATGGCAGTTATAAGAGTCGAGGGGCATGAAAGGGAAGCAGCGGTTGGGAAGGGAGTGAGAGAGGGTTGTAGCCTGTCCCCGATGTTATTTAATCTGTATATTGAGCAAGCAGTAAAGGAAAAAAAAGAAAAATTCGGTGTAGGTATTAAAGTCCATGGAAAAGAAATAAAAACGTTGAGGTTGGCCGATGACATTGTAATTCTGTCAGAGACAGCAAGGGACTTGGAAGAGCAGTTGAACGGAATGGACAGTGTTTTGAAAGGAGGATATAAGATGAACATCAACAAAAGCAAAACGAGGATCATGGAATGTAGTCGAATTAAGTCGGGTGATGCTGAGGGAATTAGATTAGGAAATGAGACACTTTAAGTAGTAAAGGAGTTTTGCTATTTGGGGTGCAAAATAACTGATGATGGTCGAAGTAGAGAGGATATAAAATGTAGACTGGCAATGGCAAGGAAAGCGTTTCTGAAGAAGAGAAATTTGTTAACATCGAGTATAGATTTAAGTGTCAGGAAGTTATTTCTGAAAGTATTTGTATGGAGTGTAGCCATGTATGGAAGTGAAACATGGACGGTAAATAGTTTGGACAAGAAGAGAATAGAAGCTTTTGAAATGTGGTGCTACAGAAGAATGCTGAAGATTAGATGGGTAGATCATATAACTAATGAGGAGGTATTGAATAGAATTGGGGAGAAGAGGAGTTTGTGGCACAACTTGACTAGAAGAAGGGACCGGTTGGTAGGAGATGTTCTGAGGCATCAAGGGATCACAAATTTAGCATTGCAGGGCAGCGTGGAGGGTAAAAATCGTAGAGGGAGAGCAAGAGATGAATACTCTAAGCAGATTCAGGAGGATGTAGGTTGCAGTAACTCCTGGGAGATGAAGCAGATTGCACAGGATAGAGTAGCATGGAGAGCTGCATCAAACCAGTCTCAGGACTGAAGACAACAACAACAACGACGTGTGCGGCGCAAAATCAACGACAATGTCAACAAAGAGTAGATCAGTGTCCTATATAGGCACAAGTACAGCTACCCAACCTCATGAAAAACGTGCGTTTCGCATTAAACAACTTAAATAGCGATTTAAGGGAACAGCATAAATTCCACAGTACAGCAATACACTCGATAGAAATTAAGTTGAGTGACGAAGAACGTAATTTACTCAATAAGGGCTTGAAATATAACACTGAATTCCTTAATGCAAGAAATAGGAAAGTAATATTAATAACAGGTACTAAACATGCAACACATACTGCAAGTTACATAAGAACATAAAAAATTGTTATAGCAGAAAATATTAAAAGTCTGCTGGAGAAAGAAGCAACACCAGACAAAGTTACAAATATCATCACTATCAAAGAAAGTCGAGCCCTTCTCACATTCAACACAAAACGTCTTGAAAACGGTGATGAGGACCGTAGTGGCGTAATAAACAATTGTCTGACGCAGAAAACAGTTTTATTTATATTCAGTTATCAGTCGCAGTCCTCATGACACCTTCCTTTATGGACGGAATAATTATCTGCTATTTGCTCATCGTTTATAAACTTATGGGACACAGTGTATATAAACGAATGAAAATCTGCTTGTTTGAACTTAGTATCGGCGGTAGGGTACCAATGCCAGCAATATTTGTGAAATATCTTCGTGTGAGGGTTCAAGGTGACACTAGGCGATAGGCGAAACGGTAATATGTGTCTTATGAGAGGATGATAAATGTCTGAATAAGTCCCTTTGGACGTTTCTGGGCAAGTTTGTCTCGAACCGACCAGATTCGGAGACCTATGCGCGACCCAACTGTCAGTATTTTGTACGTATCTCCAGACTTCATCAAGTAGCATTGTCGTAACACCTGAATAAGTTGTAATATAAAATTTTTAATACTCCACAGTCTTGTGGTTCACGTTGAATCGAATATTACTGTCTACGCTGTTGTTTTTAGTTTGAGCGAAAAGTAGTTGTTTCCGCACGCTTAGCAGTTTCAAACATCAAGAACGGAAGAAACGGCTTAGTGACATTTGTTACGTTTCGAGAAATGATTTAAAACAAAGAGGTGATCGTTAATTTATATTCTAAGTGTACCTAATTTTCTTCTAATTACACTGGAAGACAGCATTAATGAAAAAAAAAATGTTTCTGGCACAAAAAATAACATATGTAGGGAGTAGAAAAACGTGCATAAAGTGAAAATGAGGATTAACATTTGATAAATTAAAGTCGGTGTTAGATTGCTGTCGCAAAAGTACCATCTAGGTGGAGAGAGACGGAATCCGCTCAGGCTTCACTCGGACACGAACAACTTTGCCTATAGGCAGCTTTTCTTTCGAGCATGTTTCAATCGCCTCGTGAAACGTAACACCCTGTGTATCGTGTAAAGATAGGAGTGTCTACGAGTTGTACGATGGGCTCACTGCGGGCGAAATGCAACATAAGATTGAACAAGGACGGTGAAGAAAGTCAGCCGTGTCCTTTTAGAAGAAGCCACCCTGGAATTGCTCAGGAAAATAACTGAAAAGCTAAATGTGGATGGCCGGATATCGATCTGAACCTCAGTGTTCTTGGATGGGAGTTCATTGTCTCACCGTGATGCCACCTTTCTCGGCCGCAGAGATGGTTATAATAAAACATATGATACCTGGACTCATTTAAAGACGAGAGGCAGAATTTTATCTACGCATTTTCTGAGGATGCAAGAGTAATGTAGACTAATCAATGCAGTATTAAATTACTTTGCCGTGCTCCATACTGTGTTGCTTACAAGCATGTATGTAGACTGTGAACGAGGGACATTTAGTCGTGGTGAGCAAGTCATTTGCTCAGGAATCAGAACGACTTCAGTATTTGTGCTACAGTAATGAATGAGATTAGAACTCGTTCTGTATGAAATTAAAACTCACGACTCGTACTATATCCTTTCAAGGACTATCACGGACAGCTGCCAATATTTTTCCCGTGCGATGTTAAATGGTCACGATAGAATCTTTAAAAGTAAGAAATAAACAAATGGCCGTCAAACAATGAACACGAACAAGATGGAGAAAATGTATAATTCAAAAACGAGATTATGGAGAGCTGATGCTACATCAAGATATTTTTCTGACGCTGGAGTTAAGTCATAAAACAAATTTATTGGATGTCCGTGACTGGTTAGCGGTGTCATAACGCAACACGACCAGCACTCTGGAGCGATCTACTCGATCTTGATCTAATTTATGCATCGGGTGTCAGGTGGTATCAGCGTCCTCTCCAACACTGTGGACGTGGCAGCGCCTCGTTGCATTTCAGTTCTTGTAACAGTGTTCAGTCCTATCAGAACGACAGAAGGAGGGGATGGGTTTCCCTTGGAAAGAACACCACGAATGCAGCACTGAATTTCACAGACCAAAGCTGTTTATGTATCTGTCAGATCACTCGCATCTGTATTTATATATACAGCGCTGATCAGACTGGGGGACAAAGGTAACACGTTAATGCCATGGCGGTTATCCCGGAAGTAGTCGTTTCGAGTCCTGGTGGTGCAGTGCATCTTCAGTAGCAAAATTATGGACGTAAAATAGAAAGAAAAGGAGGAGCATACGGCGACGTTCCGTTCATGAGGAGGAATACGGGCCACGTTTGCAAACGACCATAACACGAGGAAAACACTTTGTTACTACGTGAATAAGGCAACTACTTCGAGGACCGTTTTTGAGCGTTACAGTTGTGGGCAGGAAGCAGTGTAAAGCAACTGCTTATGAATATGAAAACAATTCCAATGAATGAGAAACTGTTTATCTTTGAGGACGAAACAGTTGTTACTTCGTGGTCCAGTCAGCACAAAATGTAAAATGCTACAAAGCTGTCCGTTCCATTCGCATACAGTTATGCAGCTAAGTATTCTGGGTGCACTTAAAGAATACGAACAGAGGCAACGGAAAGAATAATTGTCAGGAAATGGTCGGAAGAAGATCGGACAAATTATGATTCATTGTCACTACATCTGTTGTTCCGACATCGAAAGGGACTGGTCTTTGTTTATGAAGTCTGGCACACTACGTAAATCTACTTTCCCTCAGCCCAAAAAGGTAATCCTCAGGTTGCGTTTCCATATCATCTGGTTCTGCCGCACTGGATAGACAATACCAACGTTCTTGAAAAAAAAAAAAGTTTTTCATTGCAAGTTTCAAGATAAGAAGAAATGAATAACACTCAGCAGATCCACAAATTTTCAAGCTTTCAGAAAGCAACTGTGGAGAGGAAAACGCAGGGAGTCAATAACAGCAGGTCAATAATAATGTAAGGCACGTCTCTGATTTGTGTGTGCTAGTGCAGCTTGTATAGAGGGAGGTGGGTACTACTTTCCGTGGTTCAGTAGCGAAGTTAGGAAGCTAATACGAAAACTGGGACAACACCATTGTACAGTCTTGCTGACAGATTACATGGGCAATGTCAAAGTGAGTGTAGCGACACTTAACGACAAGCATTCAGTTAATATGAAGGCAAAATACTACCTGACGAACTGTCGAAAAGTTCAAAAAATGTTTCAAATGGCTCTGAGCACTATGGGACTTAACATCTGTGGTCATCAGTCCCCTAGAACTTAGAACTACTTAAACCTAACTAACCTAAGGACATGACACACATACATGCCCGAGGCAGCAGGATTCGAACCTGCGACCGTAGCGGTCGCGCAGTTCCAGACTGTAGCGCCTGGAACCGGTCGGCCACCCCGGCCGGCTGTCGCAAAGTACTTAGACTTTTGTTCTGAAGCACGTCGATCACCGGAAAGAAATCTTACTTCCAACCGCTCATTGATCATACTGACACCGAAATTAAAGGTTACAAAGTTACCCCGAAAAACTTCCCATAAAAATGTTTGTGTGAAAAAACAACAAAGACATAGACTTCAATGGAAAATCGAAGGACACTTTTTATCATTATGTGGAAGATGTGGATAACCTTCTGACGACGTTTTATCGAACGTCCCACTTGATTCGAAAACCATATAGGTCGTTCCCGCTTTTGAAACTGGCGGAAAACAGACGTATATAACGAAATCGGCAATGTGAGGCTTTTCGTTTATAATTACGAAGTTATTCCGTCAAAAAGCTACGGAAGTATCTGTTAAGACTGATATAACTATGGACCTTATGATCAACAGAATTTTTACGAATGGTGAAACATTAGTTACAATCATATATGCAGTGTTTTTTTTTTCAGAACTGAAATCTATTATGTAAGAATGAAGACAGATTCTGTGTGCATGGTAACGTAAGACGACCCTGTTATGGGCTGGAGGGCTTCGACTGCTCATTGAGGTTTTGTGACACTGACATTATCTTTTTCTCTCAAGTGTAGTTATTTTTATTAGTACATGTTGCAATGTCTAACGAGACTGCAGCAGCGTCAGTGATAACATTGAAGAATGAAGAAGGTCAACTTGATCCTTACTGACTAACATTATACCTTTCTGGATTCCATCTAACACCTGTGACACTGATTGTCTGTGCATATTCAGTACAAAGCGGTTTAGTAGAAGTGGAGAACGGAAATAGACTACGTATTGCTACAACAAACGCACGTGCGCTCCCCCCTCAGTTAGCGCAGAACTACGGATCAACCTGTGATTATTGTATTCTGGCCGAGGAAATACTGAGCCACGACACACACATCTTACTATGATGACAGAAAAAAAGCATCCCTTGAAGACAGGCGGAATACAAGTTTCTAGTCAGTATCAGTTTTGATGATCAAAATTGACGCAGTTGAGCACAATATTCTCATTTAAACTAATTACATCACTCACAGACGTAAATATTTGTTGTTGTAAGGTTTAAGGGCGCATAACTTCGCTGTTATTACCAACCGAACGTAAAGTTTTATTATACACATTCCTACATCGGTCACAACTTTTTGCGAAAATAAATTCCGTACAGTTTTATATTGACGAAATAAGGTTTTGAAATTTCTGCAAATTGGCAACTCTTTAGACACACTTCAGTGGCGATATAGTTTCAATCATTGCTGACCACAGCAACGCCACATAAGAACTGGCGAAATGGAAAACGTCTCTCCCCGTCTACCCTGCTTATAACCAGACAGCTTCCCCCCACACTTCTCTATATTTGCTCGCAGATCGCTTTCCGGCGTAACGTACAATGAAGCACCGATCGTGTGGAACCTAGCTTCGTCTTTCAGTTTACGAGAATGGGAAAGTTGCAGATAGTGGAGCATAAACTGATACCGAAAGTCTTAACTTCCTGCAAGTCTTGCTACTGATCTACACTAACGTAATGTAAATAATAGTAAGTGCTCGAAGTGTAGAAGGCCAGTGCTAGCTACCACCTTGTTTTGAGGAACATATCTTGGGAGGGGAACATGAATGAACAAAAGGATTTGCTTGAACTGATTTGGGCACATTAATTGTAGTTTAGACACTGACCACACACCACTGCATAACAATTCCTACTCCAAGAAAAATTACGAATTTTAGTTATTTGTTGACTCATTAACTACAATATAAGTAAATGAGTATAGCTGGATCAAATGAGCTAGGCGACACAAGAAATACCTTTGAAATCTTATAATTTATTAATTAAGTCATGACTCGGTCGTAGTGGAACCAGTTCTCAGCAGCTGTAGCAGGTAGTGAAATTCTTATTGTGACAGCACTTGTTTAGACAATTATTTGTGTGTAAGGTAAATATTTACTGCAGAAAATTACGTTGTCGGCTTCGTATGTACAAATCATACTCATGCATTCAAATCTGTTTACTTTTTGCAGCATTTGAAAAGTTGCAGGTGTAGTACTTCACGGTCATGAAGAAATACTATTTACATTCGCATATCGGTACCTCAATGTCACAGTTAAACCTATCTCTATTCGTCTCTGTAAACAGTCTGAAACCACGTTCGCACCCTCTGGCCCGCTGCGAAGGACCATACTGGCGTCTCCTGATCCCCGGCACAATCAGTTATGAGCAAAATATTCGATCCATTTGGCACTGTTAAATCAATATTATTGACTGCACTCTGTTATGCCTAGCATCACTGTTATTGTCGTTCCGATATTTGCTTTTTATTGAGTGCCAATAAATAGCTTTCAGTCAACTTTTTCGTCCATGGTTATGATAGCCGTTTACTTAATAGTGAAGTTTGTGTATCTGGATCAAAATGTCGAAATACTCCGCGGCGTGGGAAGGGAAGAAATCATAGACTGGATAGAGATCCTCAAGATAAATTTAATGAGATGTATAGTATCTGCAAACTTGATTCGTACTCTTAATTAAAGAAATTTAAATAAAATTAGCAAAATGATACAAATATTTCTCACAAAAAATGTTGCCAATAAGTGACAGTTAGAAAGATTGTAATTAAGTCACCAAACAGTCAAAGAAATTGTAACTTCCATACTTTCTGTTCACGTCACATCCGCATTTATTGGAAGAAAATTATTGGTGATGGGTGAAAATCAGAGGGAAGAGACAGACAGAGCTTAAACACATTTAAATAAAAAATAATTGCATATTTATTTAAACATAGCACCAACCATTAACGTTTGATATCCAACCAATTATCCATATTTAGTGCTAGAAGTACGAAAAACCATATTTAAGTACAAACATATATAAATTTGGAAAATACTTCATTTTTATAACTATGCTTTTTATTCGCGTCCCCTTGAAATAAGATACGTTACTTGCATCTAAAAAAGCTGGAATTCCTGGTCATGGGTCATGTATAACCGAAAAGGCTAAATACTTATGTAAGTGAAATCACTGAAATCCGGCGAATGAGTGACAACATTCATATAACTGACGTCACTGTCAGAGACTTGCTTCAGTCGGCTTTCTCACACTGATTGAAACCACCCGTAACCGGGGTGCGAGTTAGAAACGCTGATATAGTTGACATGGCCACTGAGACTGGTTTTATTCGGTTGTTTCATTCGATTGAAGAAAAAAAACGACTGATCGAAAAACAAACGACTGGCCAATTGGTTTTCGAGACAAGTCGGTTGTCCCAGCTTTCTTTCGCGGATATTTCCCGTGTCAGTTGAGCTATCCAGCATGTCCACTGACAGTTAATCTGTTGTACACCCCTGAGTTTTAGATTCATCTTGGAAAGAACCTTTAGGCAGTGGATAAGGCATTACTTGCTAAACTCATGTGCTCAGCAGCGTTTGCCAACAAGTAGTTCGGAAGGATGTCTATGGACGTTTGGAATGCAAGACGCGCCGAAGTTTCCACATAGTCGATAAACGACGAGACCTGTGGCAACATACACCGCTGAACACCAGGACTGATGCATTTAGTATAGTTGTCTTACACTTAGTATCGCAAGAGTTTTCGGTTCTACACAGTGAGTTTAACAAACATGGTTACATTTTTCAAGTTTTAACTCTGACAAAACTAATACTGACAGTTGCTTGCCACTATCCACAATGCCAACTTACATTCAATTCGTGCCACTGTAAGAGTCCTGACGATTAGCTTGTCGCAAACACCGATCGAATAATAAATGTCTAGCTGATAATCCCGGTATTACCTGGATATTCTTTCTACCAGTTTTCTTTTAGAAACGAAAACAAAAAATGAACTGTGTTTGTAGTGAAATATCAAAAAAATTTAATTTCCATCTATTCATGAAAACAGCTTTGAGACTATAAAACAGACGTACAAAGAAATAGGCATAATGTACAAATATATTGTGCCAGAGCGACACAAACATCGGGCAGTAGACCCGATTATTCCACACACAAATATATTGTGTAGTGCAGCATCCAAATTAAGAAACACGATACCGGACAATTTCTGTACGCTGGGCGTAGTAGCTTCGTATCTCTACAACGCGATTTTGTAAACATCTCTATGGCAGCGCCTGTTCATAGCTCTATAGAGGGTTACAGTTTTCGCCTACAGCCGTTTGCGCTTCGCAGTTGAAAGCTATCAAAAGCACTTCCAGGTGTCAGAGATTTTCTTATTGATTTGCCTCGACTGTATGCGTGTAGTAAAGAATAAATATATTAAAACTTCATGCATGATACGGAAATTTTTCACATATCTGTGTTTAGGACTTCATATCTCCTGAGCAATGTGTGGTACCATAATATACTTCTGTAGGTGCATTTAGCTGCATATGTGATAGTTCAGTAATCTACCAGTTTAGTTATTCATGGTTGCAAACTACTAACACGAATGGAAAAACTGCTCGAAGCCGACCTGGAGGATGATCATTGTGGATTCGGGAGAAATGTAGGGAGATGTGACGCAATACTGACCTTATGACTCATCCTAGAAGATAAGTTAAGGAAGGCAAACGTATTTTTATAACATTCGTGGACTTAGAGAAAGCTTTTGATGATGTTGACTGGAGTACTCTCCTTGAACTTATGAAGTAGCAGGAGTAAAATAAGGAGAGCGAAAGACTATTTCAAACTTGTACATAAACCAGACGGCAGTAATAAGAGTCGAAGGACATGAAAAGGAAGCCATGGTTGAGAAGAGCCTGAGACAGCCATTCAACCTATCGCCGATGTTATTAAATCTGTACATAATTTAACAATTAGTAAAGGATTTACTATTAAAAACAGTCTTGCTCACGATTTATTTATTACGGTGACCGGTTTCGACTACTACTGTGGTCATCTTCAGACCTACAAGTCGTATACAAAGCTTTAGAGGTCTACATACATTAAAGAAAATACATAACGTTATAAAGCTATAAAACGATGAATTACCAATGAGTAGGAACATCTTTCCGCTGGAGAATCACTACTGGAGAAACCAGTGCACGTCTTACTATATATAATGGAGGCAGTTGGTATCGCAGAAGTAATACATGTAAACGTCATGTATGAAGCGGCAGTTTTTCACCCTTCTCATTTTTTATGACGTCTTATCCCTGAACTGCGTTAGGTTAGTGGTTCTTACCTCCACAACGATTATTTTCTGACAATAAAGGATTTGTTCCAAGATTGGTTGAAATCGCCCCAGTGTTTTAGGAGGACATGTGGAACACACACACATTTTTGTAATATGTGTGGATTTATTGCAGCTTAAACGTGTGTTAAAAAGACGTCACTGGAGTTTGAAATGGGGGAGAAATACAGTGGCCGACTGACAATTTGAGACTCGTAGATTGCCATACCTCGATATCTGAGATGGTAAAATCAGTGCCAGTTGGAGGCTAGAGCTCGGGTCTGTCGCACATGTTCCGTACCTCACCACTGGTCCGCAGAGCCACAGATTGATTCACCATAGTGTATCTACCTGACAATCCCCCCACTCTACAGAAGTTCTAGACTGTTGTGTGCAGGCGTATGGATGTGTTTTACTGCAGTATCGGACAGAATATTAAGTCCACTTTATCCTAACCGTAGGACATTGAATATTAAGCACACATACGTAACCAGCCAATATTTATCCATAGACGCACATGAAAAATGTAAGACATTTATTGACTTTGTAAGATAAATGCACCAAATTTTATGAGAATGTAGAACACGCCTTGAAGAAAAATCATGGTCATCTTCTTTTGCGTGAAATAATTTATTGACCGTCGAGATTACTGTTTGATAAATATCAGTACTTGTATTATTTTGAAAGCGTCCTCATATCTTTCATGTGTGACAGAATTAGAAGATAATTTTGACGATGACGACTAATAAGCATAAGGCATAGTCGTTCTGCAGTCATGATGGAAAGATCAAACCGGCAATTAACAATAACAGTGACAGCCGTTTTTAATACCGCACAATAAAAATCGTAACGAAATGCACTATATATTCTTTGTGGAGCAAGCAACCAATCACTCGATGCCACTAACATAAAGTTCTTGCCATTGTGTAAATTACATGAATTCGATCGGTTTTGATTGTTTCAATCATCATCAACAAGGAAAAAAATTGTAACACATATTGGTTTAAAAATGAATATTTCTCATAGAAGACTCTTTCATATACCAAATGTATAAATGGAAAAAAGTAAGCTGCAAATAATCAGATTTTGACAAGCTCTTAAAAAGAGTCCCCTGTTAACTGTTAGAAGTGCCTTTGTAATTTATCTAAGCTTTTTAAGAATTTGTCAAAATGTGATTGTGTTGAGTTTTACTTTTTGCCATTTCGACATTTGGTATGTGAAAGTGTCTTCTGCGACATAGGCCTATACGTATTTTCAGCGACAGGTCTTAAAATTCTTTTTTCCGGTTGACTGTGCTTGAAACAACCGATACGGGTGGAAGAAATATAATTTACACAACTGATTGTCAAAGGAAAAGGCTTTTCTATAAACATCGCACGGCTATAAGCAGTTACCTACATGAATTCTTAATTCTTGCCGATGGTTGAGAATGTCGGCTATGTAGTATATTGACCGCTACTCCGCTTTGACTTTTCCATTTTGTTCTTCCATCCAACTTAGCCATCGAGGTTGAATTTCAAAGGTAGGAAAATAACTAAAAGCAGTAGACATTTGGATTTCGCCCTTAACTTACTGCACAGGCCACATGTCAAATGACAAGTTCGTAAGATTACCGAATGGGCACCTGACTTTTAATTACGTCCTGAGGCACCTGAGACCTCCTGACATTTTCGTAACAACTTTTTCACGGTGAATGCTAAGTTCTTTCGCTGGGCACACGTGGGAGGCGTCTGACGTGAAGAAAGCCAGCCGTTCAGCTCCTCCAGATAGGCAGACGCTCTCTCTCACTTGCGATTCAGTCCACGACTCGCGCCTGTCCGCCTGTAGTACGGACGCGGCTTTTCCAGGCGCTAATCAGTATTCAGCACTTAAAAATGGTAATAATTAATGTCGCTTAAAGTGGCCGGTAAATCTGTTGGCTGTCTCAATTAAAACGATTCGGGCAGGGAATTAGTGTAAGTCACGCTCCAGCGATCGTGGCTGCAGCAGGTACTTTTGTCCGTGGCTAGACAGAGCGGCCCCAGCTATTGCCGGTGCGGAAAATTACATACCGAGCCGCCTGTCGTAAAATTAACTCTCCCCGGTAATAAATTGCCGTTTGTTTGCTGTGCACTTTAAACTGAAATTAATTTTCATCAACAGGAAACGACGCAGTCGCCAGGCCCATCAATCAAATATCGACTAGGCGATGGTGATTTACGCTGTGGACATAGCCGTGCTCGGCCTATGAGCTGTCAGCGTGGCAGATGGTCGGACATTTTTGCCATCCGCCAGTGCAGTGTCTCGGGCCCTGCCCGCGCTCTGACTTTTACGTTTTGTTCTGCCAACCGGCTTAGCTGTCGAGGCTGAATTTTAGAAAGAGGCTGCGCAAGCCTGCTCGATCACGCCTGATTTATTGCGACACTGCTGAATAAAACATGCGCGGTGCTGCGCTGCGTGTTCTCGCAATATATTGGTAATAGAGCTCCGCCACTGAATATGTGCCGTGATGAATTACAGACCGCAGGTGCTGCTGCGTCTTACCCCTAGGACTTAGAAATGTGTTATTCCAAGCAACGAGCCATCGCCATCAAACGAAAAATTCCACTTCTTGCAACATAACTAATATGCATCGAGAAAACTGTTGAAATAGTCACAGGTAGATGTAAATCTCTTAGGCTTCTATGCAGATCCAATTGGGATATGACAATAATAAAGGATTTCAGGATGTTGAGTGGATAATACTGATACAAAATTGACAGTCCAGTCACATTAACATGAGCACCGCCTATGTCGGACGTCAATATGAAGTAATCACTCACAGACGACAGGCGGCAGCACTAGCAGTGGAGGGTATATATAGTGTGTCGGGAGGACATGAACAGCATTCGTTGTCGTAATGCGGAAACGGAGCGATTAACCTGACATCCAAAAGGGCATGATCATTGGCTTTCAAGCCAAGGGTGGAAGCATTTCCGAAACGTCCATGTTTGTAAACTGTGGCCGCGCGGAAATAGCCGAGCGGCAGGGGCGCTGCAGTCATGGACTGTGCAGCTGGTCCCGGCGGAGGTTCGAGTCCTCCCTCGGGCATGGGTGTTTATGTTTGTCCTTAGGATAATTTAGGTTAAGTAGTGTGTAAGCTTAGGGACTGATGACCTTAGCAGTTAAGTCCCATAAGATTTCACACACATTTGAACATTTTTTTTGTAAACTGTGTTTAAAGTAGAGAATGGATGGTAAAGTGGTGGCATCCGAAACTGCTCTGAGACAGCTCTGGCGCACCACTGGCTATAGGCGACGGTTACAGAGATGTGTACCGGAGTACAGACGTGTAAGCTGTCCCCAGCACACTGGTCAGCAAAGATGTAGCGCGAAGATCCATTTTAGATGTTGGATCAAGCACACCTGTCACGAGAGATGCCAGAGACACACCAGCAAGCAACACGCCACTAACGCCCTCCCGACAACAAGTATTTACGCCGCCTCACTTGCTCATTCACTGTCACTGACAAACTCTAGTTTGGCGTCTGTCAATATCTTCGAAGTTTATGTCACAGGCTACGACACTACATAGCAACCAGAATTGTGACTGTAGTAATATTACCGATATTATCTGCAAGAGGACTATTACTGATGAGCTTATAAAACAACAAATGGACTCTATTCAATATAAGCAAATACTTCAAGTTCACATAAATAAAGTACCGTATTGATACGCGTGTGCATTTGTGTTATAGAAAGAGGATACCGGCCACCCATAACAATGTCCTCTCCCTTGCTTCCTTGCGGGACAAGATACTACAAGACGTGCACCGGCTAAGAGACTGACGGTCCACGTGATCTAATGGTCTACCGACAGTGTGTCCTCTACGACCGTTCGGCGAACCTTGCTGGATATGAGCCTCCGCAGCAGGCGCCTGGGTCATGCACCCGCGCTGACTGCTGATCATCGGTGGCGAAGGCTGAAATTTGCGCTCCAGTACCGGATCTGAATGTCCACAAACTTTTAACAGGTGGCCTTTTCAGACGAATCACGTTTCGTGTTCCATCGAGAAGATGGTCGTTGGCGTGTATGGTGTGAAATGTCAGAAAGCCAATACCCACACCCTCCAACCAGGAGAGAGCTTTACCCCGCAACAAGGAGGGAGCGTTATGGTCTGGGAGTGTTTTCGTGTCGTTTCCTGGGTGAGCTTGTCGTTCTGGAAGGCTCAATGGATCAACAGAAATATGCATCTATCCTTCTACATCCACTTCTACGTATACATCTACATAGATACTCCGCAAGTCACCATACTTTGCGTGACGGAGGGTACCCTGTGCCACTACTTGTCATTTCCCCTCCTGTTCCAACCGCAAATGGAGCGAGGGAAAAACGGCTGTTTGTGCGCCTATGTTTGAACCGTAATTTCTCCTGTCTTATCTTCATGGTCCTTACGCGCAATGTAAGTCGGCGGCAGTAGAATCGTTGGACAGTCAGCTTCAAATGCCGGTTCTCTAAATTTTCTCAATTGGGTTTCTCGAAAAGAACGTCGCCTTCCTCCACGGGTTCCCATTTGAGTTCCTTGGGGACCATTTCACTCCTACAAGCAGTCTGTTTTTCCTCGGCAAAAGGGCGTGTACCTGCGATGAAAATGTCAAACAGCTTACAAAGTACGTGCCTGGTTCAGAGAGCAGCCCTATCCGTTTACTGTACTCTCTTGGCCAATAAACTCACCGGATTTAAAAACAATCGACCACCTCGATCAGGCTGTTTGCGCTATGGATCCTCAACCGAGAGACGTAACATAGTTGACCACGGCACTGGAGCTTGCATGGCTCCATATTCCTTTTGTTACCTTGCAGACACTCATAAATGATTGAAATGACTCTGAGCACTATGGGACTTAACATCTGTGGTCATCAGTCCCCTAGAACTTACAACTACTTAAACCTAACTAACCTAAGGACATCACACACAGCCATGCCCGGGGCAGGATTCTTACCTGCTACCGTAGCGGTCGCGCGGCTCCAGACTGTAGCGCCTAGAACCGCTCGGCCACTCCAGCCGGCCAGACACTCGTAAACTGTCTTCCTGCACATCTCGCAGCAATCTGCGCTGCTTAAGACTTTATTCAGGCTTTTAACGGGTAGTTACATTAGTGTGACTGGATGGTGTATTTACAGTGGAATGGAAAGACTGATCGAACACGTCATGGGGCAGAGGGGATCAGTCTGTGTTCCACAAAAATGTAGGAAGACATGAGGCAACACTAAGACCTACACTGCTGGGCTGAATGCCACTTGGTGGCTTTGCGGACACATACGAGGTAGGAGAAGTAGCAGATTTGCACCGCAAAATGGAAAATCCACTGTTACAAGCATATTTGACAAGGATGGATTCCTATGTCCCAGTGCTTCAGAACCTACATCTCAGAAATGGCCGATCTGGTAGGCTGCTCGTCCACGTCTGTCGTGAGCATGTATGGCAAGTAGTCACAGGATGATGGAACCACGAATAGTTGACAGGGTGCTTCCCGTCCAAGTCCTGTCACAGAATGTGGAAGTTGGAGGCTTGCCTGCTCTGTTAAGCACAGTACGCAGTGATCTGTGGAGGATTCGACGACAGAGTACAATGCTGCCGCAGGCACGTTTCGGAGCATACCAATCTGCGCACATTTTTGAAATTGGGGATTCCCAGTAGACGTCTCCTATGTCTTGCCATGTTGGCCAAACAACATCATCAGGTACGTCTGTAGTGGGCAAGGGATCATCGAACTTGGATTTTGGATCAATGGAAACGTTTTACCTGGTTGGGTGTGTCTCGTTTCTTGTTTCACCAGGCCGGTGGTGGCGTCCATATGCACCATGCAAGCTAACGGCTCGTCGAAAAATGCTCCGCACCACGGACGCCGGACTGGACGGTGGGGGCAGTGCAGTACGAGGTGCATTCAAGTTCTAAGGCCTCCGATTTTTTTTCTCCAGACTGGAAAGAGATGGAAACATGCACGTTGTTTTAAAATGATGCCGCGTTCATTGTCAATACGTCCCAGAGATGGCCGCACCGTATGGCAGTTGGAATTTTACCGCCAGCTGCGAGAATGAGAACTGTTTTAAATACTTAAAATGCCGACGTTTTCCTTAATTGAACAACGTGCAATCATTCGTTTCCTGAATTTGCGTGGTGTGAAACCAATTGAAATTCATCGACAGTTGAAGGAGACATGTGGTGATGGAGTTATGGATGTGTCGAAAGTGCGTTCGTGGGTGCGACAGTTTAATGAAGGCAGAACATCGTGTGACGACAAACCGAAACAACCTCAGGCTCGCACAAGCCGGTCTGACGACATGATCGAGAAAGTGGAGAGAATTGTTTTGGGGGATCGCCGAATGACTGTTGAACAGATCGCCTCCAGAGTTGGCATTTCTGTGGGTTCTGTGCACACAATCCTGCATGACGACCTGAAAATGCGAAAAGTGTCATCCAGGTGGGTGCCACGAATGCTGACGGACGACCACATGGCTGCCCGTGTGGCATGTTCCCAAGCAATGTTGACGCGCAACGACAGCATGAATGGGACTTTCTTTTCGTCGGTTGTGACAATGGATGAGACGTGGATGCCATTTTTCAATCCAGAAACAAAGCGCCAGTCAGCTCAATGGAAGCACACAGATTCACCACCACAAAAAAATTACGGGTAACCGCCAGTGCTGAAAAAATGATGATGTCCATGTTCTGGGACAGCGAGCGCGTAATCCTTACCCATTGCGTTCCAAAGGACACTACGGTAACAGGTGCATCCTAAGAAAATGCTTTGAAGAACAAATTCCTTCCTGCACTGCAACAAAAACGTCCGGGAAGGGCTGCGCGTGTGCTGTTTCACCAAGACAACGCACCCGCACATCGAGCTAACGTTACGCAACAGTTTCTTCGTGATAACAACTTTGAAGTGATTTCTCATGCTCCCTACTCACCTGACCTGGCTCCTAGTGACTTTCGGCTTTTTCCAACAATGAAAGACACTGTCCGTGACCGCACATTCACCAGTCGTGCTGCTATTGCCTCAGCGATTTTCCAGTGGTCAAAACAGACTCCTAAAGAAGCCTTCGCCGCTGCCATGGAATCATGGCGTCAGCATTGTGAAAAATGTGTACGTCTGCAGGGCGATTACGTCGAGAAGTAACGCCAGTTTCATCGATTTCGGGTGAGTATTTAATTAGAAAAAAAATCGGAGGCCTTACAACTTGAATGCACCTCGTACTATGAGGGACATTCACCTGGGCTTCCCGGAGACCTGTAGTAGTAATCTAAGGCACCTTGACAGCAGTGGACTATATAAATATTATTATGGCTAACCTGCATCCCTTGCTTGAGGTCTTTTGTGGCAGCGATGTCATCTTCCAGTGGGACAACTGTCCATTTCAGAAGCGTGCTGCAGTGGATTGAGGAACATGGGAATGGATCTGAACCCAATGCAGCACATCTGGAATGCTATCGCGTGCCAGCTTCGCGCCCATAATACACGACCGTTTGTTGTTGTTGTTGCTGTTGTTGTTGCGGCCTCGAGTTTGAAGAGTGGATGCAGCTCTCCAAGCTGTACCATCCTGTGCAAGCGTCTTCATCTCCGAATGACTAAAACAACCTATATCCTTCTGATTCTGCTTACTGTATTCATCTCTCGGTCTCCCTTTAGGACTTTTAAGCCCCACAGTCCCCAGCAGTACCATACTGGTGATCCCTTGATATCTCAGAAAGCATCCTATCAACCGATCCCTTCTTTTAGTCACATTGTACCACAAATTTCTCATCTCCCCAATTGTGTTCAGTGCCTCCTCATTACAATGTAAAAGCGCTGCTCTGATTGTATTCTAAATCGTGTATCTTTATTAGAATCTACACTTTCTTGGTAAACGCCAGATATCACTTCTGTTTTTCTCGAAGACTTTCTGTGAATTACTACTAATTCTGATTTTTTTCCGACAGGAAACCACGAATCCAGTAGTACAACTGAAACGGTACTCCATAGGCATGCAACTTCAGTATAAGCCTATTGTGAGGAACAGTATCAAAAGCCTTTTGGAAATCTAGAAATTTAGAACTGACTGGAGATCCCCAGAGCATCCGAGAGGACAACGCTTCAAACACGTGTCCAGCCATCTTGATTTAGGTTTTCCGTGATTTCCCCAAATCGCTTCAGGATAATGCCAAGATGGTTCGTTTGAAAGGGCACTGCCGATTTCCTTCCCCACCTTTCGCTAATCCGAGCTTGTGTTCCGTCTCTGATGATCTCGTTGTCGACGAGACGTAAAACACAAACCACCTCCCTTATGAGATCCCCTGTCGATAGCACTCATAGCTTTGTGAGAATAGAGAGTTAGTTGTGTTTCACAAGAACGATATTTTCTGAATGCGTGCTGTCTGTAAACAAATCGTTTTCCTCTAGGTAATTCGTAATTTTCGAAAAAGTTGTATGTTTTAAAATGATAATGCAAATCAGTGTCAGTGATATGAGTCTATAATTCGTTGGATTACTCCTACTTCCTTTCTTGAGTACTGGTGTGACCTGAGCAACTTTCCACTGTTCGGTAAAGATCTTCTGTCGAGAGAGCGGTTATGTATAATTGTTAAGTACTCTGAAGGAAAACTAACTGGTGTAATATCTGGACCAGAGGGTTCGCCATTTTTAAGTAATGTAAGCTGCTTTGCTACATCGAGTATGTCTACTCCTAAGTTACCTACGTTGACAGGAGTTCTTCTTTTGAAATCTGGAATACTAACTTCGTCCTTTTTTATGGAGGAATTTCGGAAAACTGTATTTTTCAGAGATGCTGTCTACTATTAATGATCATATCACTGTTCTACAAAAAAAACCTTTTCTTCTATTTCTGATAAAAAATATTGTGATCCTAGTTGTATTTTGAGTGCTGAATTGAAAACTGTTTTTGGTTTTTTTCTGTCAGGGATAGTTTATGAGTAATCGCAATTTTATTTCTCTTTTCACTTTCTGATATAGTGCAGCAAACGTGAGGTGAAATTCGACAAACAAATGCGCATCTTTATGATGTTATATGTTCATCACATTAATGGAGGGTGGGATCTAACATATAACACAGTAGCCTTTGTGTATACACTTTGAAGCATTTATTTGACATGAGAAATTACAGAAAATTGTCAAACAATGAGCCACTGCCTTGTAATGCACATCACTTTTTTCTCTTGTATTGTGAATCTTTCTTCTCTCGAATGATATTCCAGCAATAATCTGCTAACATAGAAGGTACCCACTTCCCTTCATAGCGCCTTTCTATGGTAGAAATGTCTTTATGGAATCTTTCCCCATGTTCATCCGATACGTCACTACAACTCTCTGTGAAGTAGTCCAGATGAGAGTCCATCATATGCTTTGATCATATCCTTCACCATTGCTTTGTAGTTAGTAGTTCTTCTTCTTCCGAGGAAGTTTTCCGACACCATCTTGAAACAGTCCCATGCGGTTTTTTCTTTATCAGTTAAACATGCTTCAAAATTTGCATCTTTCTGCAGCTCCCTGATTTGTGGGTCCACAAGTACACCTTCCTTTATTTTTGCAGCTGAAAGACGGGGGAATTTGGTAGCTAGATATGCAAACCGACAGCCTGTTGGATTCATGGCCTTCACGAATTGTTTCATCAGGCCAAGTTTGATGTGAAGCGGTGGAAGTAGTATATATTCAGGAGCTACCAGACTTTCACGTTGTACATTCTTTTCGCCAACTTTCCATCTTCGCCTAGGCCATTTCTTTTTCACGTAGTGAGAATTTCGGTCTCGACTATCCCACTCGCAAAGGAAACAGGCATACTTAGTGTACCCTTGTTGCATTCCCAATACCATAGCAATTACCTTGAAATCTGCACATATTTTCCATTTGTGTTCATTGTATTTTAATGAATTTAGCATCCTTTGTACGAATTCGTAATTTTCTTTTGTCAAACTAGCATAAGCTACTGGAACAGAGGGTATTTTATTTCCGTTATGGAGCAAAATACCCTTCAGACTTGTTTTCGATGCATCTATGAAAAGTCTCCATTCCTGTGAAATATAAGTGAAGTTCAGCACTTTCATCAGGCCAGCAACGTCATTGCAAAATGTCAGTGCTTCGTCAGTTGAAAAATAAGAAATAAAGGCACGTTCTCTGTGCCTGAACACACTGATTTTAGTACTTTGGTGCAGTCGATTATACTCTTGTAATCTTGAACCAAGCAGTTGCGCATTTGTTTACTTAGTCGTAGATCACGTACTAAATCATTTAAATCTGCCTGTGTTAACAAATGTGGCGATGATTCACTTGTGCAGTGATATAAAGAATCATCATCTGTGATTTCTTCAGTACTACTTATTTCACTGTCATTCGGAATTATACCTCGAGCTCTTGAAGGTACTGGAAGATTGTCGGAATGCTGCACTGGCATTCTCGCTGAAGGCAGATCTGGGTAAACAATGTGCTTCTTTGACTTTTTGTTTGTAAAACCCTGAATTTTTGTTAGACGGAAATAACAATCGTAAAACCCTGAATTTTTGATAGACAGAAATAACAATCAGTAACATGGTCCTTAGGCTCCCTCCACACCATGGGAACAGCAAACAACGCCACATTCTCTTTACCTTTCCACCACTGAATTAGTTTACAGTAACATGTAGCACAACAGAAATGTGGTGCCCATTCTTTATCTTGGTCTCCTACCTCTACTCCAAAGTAATGTTTGTATGCTTTCTTTATGACTGAAGATATTTTCTTCCTATTTCTGTCAAAAATGAACTTCCCACAGATGTAGCAGACGTTGTCCGGCTTATATCGACATCCACGACGACGTGGCATTTCTGCAAATTTAAAAATACCACTTTGGTGATACACCTGTATTAAATTAATAGTAGGGAACTAGAGGAACGCTGATGTGTGAAAACAAGCAGTCGTTTTACCTTCAGCACCAGGCTCAATCAGTTTACACACAGGAACTAAAAAATTCAACCGTGCTCGGAAATATGACAGACAGTTACTTGTCAGCCAAAACACCCACTCGTTAAGACTGACACAAATTGCGGCTAACACCACTGTTGTAAACTCGATGCACCTGCCCCTAGGAGGCGTGAAGCTTTACTGCCGAGGCAGCGACCGGCTGTCACCGTTCGAGTTAATGAGATGTTTAAGGTGGTCTTAATGGCATAGGTGTGGCGGGGGAGAACCTAATGATGTCTGATTCTTCCCACCTGCTGTTGCACAAGAAATTATCACGTTCTATCGCTACTGGATGCGGTAACATACCCGTTTTTCTCTACAACGTCTCTGTGTTTGCCATGAATTGTGAATATACATATATATACATATTACATAAAAAGTATCCCTGACAACGATATTTTGTTTACATATTTGAATTTCCCACGGTAAAATGGTCTAGAAGCACATACTTTAATATCAGAAATAGAACCCATGTCGAACCCATCTTAGTCTGAGGGCCGATATTACTTTTTATGAGTCTGCGACGTTCTTTAACCGATATTTTCTCCTGCTGGCTCCTCCCATTATCTGGCGACGGCTGGTAAGTTCCTTACATAGAAATGTAAGCAAACAAAATTTTCATATTTTAAATCGTTATCCAAAAACGCAACAATTTGTTCTCCGCCTGTTGCATGCCGGTTCAGAAGCTATTGTCTCAGGCAATTACATCAAGGGTCATCATATGAGTGGGGAAACAGAGCAATGCTTGTTATGTTATCCTATACGGCTGGTATATTAACGTCCTGATTACTGAATCTGGTTCACCAATCTGTCGGGATGGACGGCTCTAGCTGGGTTGACAAATCGTGGTAACAGTCGTTACCAGTGAGTTGCATCTTCTCGTCTGTGAGTAACTCTGTTTCCTCACCTCCGAGACCTGGGAATGGTGTTGTTGCTTGTGGGCCGCGGCCACAACACTGTCACACATCTATGACCACTCAGATGACCACTTGTTGAATCGCTGATCACCGCTCTTTTATTCTCCTTGGATTTATCAGCGAGTGCTACCTGTACTGCGTTTGCCTCTCAGGTCTATCTTTCGGTTATAATTCAACTGTTGTAAAAGAATGGAAGGTTAGGGTTTAATATGCCGTCAATGACGAGATCCTTACAGAAGGCTCACACTTTCGTTACGAAATGAGGGAGGTAATATCCAGTATCCTTTTCAAACAACCACAACGGATTTAGCCATAATCGACCGACAGAAAACCCAAATCCGGGATATGCGAACGATGTTTGAAATTCGATCCTGCCAAATGGGAGTCCAGCGACTTGAGAAAAAATGGTTAATGATTCCATGTCGTGAGCCAGTTTCCAATTTCCTTCTGGCCTGTTGTAGTGGACAAAAAGGAAGTTCAGATACTTTAAGACTGCGTACTGAAATATGCATGCTTACATTTTGGCTATGTTCAAGTCATTTCTCCGCTATACCTTTCTTTCAGGAGGAGTAATCCTGCAAGGACTTCTGTGGAATGTGGGACGAGGCAGAGTCAGAATTGAAGCTGTATAGCAGAGACATAAGTTGTATCTGAATAGTTGGTCAGGGTACTACCTGTGAAAGGCGAAGGATAGGGATTGGGTCCCGTCCTGGCATATAGTTTTAAATTGCCAACATGTTTCATAATTTTTTAAATTTCAAACTTTCAGTGAGGTAGTTGGTCTTCATTTTCGATCAGAAACTTTCGTAGCACCCAGATCTGGGAAACTTCAGATTTAGGTCCCAAAAAGCGCATATTTTAATATACATTGCGGCAAGGAGAAAGCAGAAACAGCTTATCTGCCTCAGGTAAATGGAACCCCAAACTAATTGTTCATGCGTGGCGTATGAGTCCGCCAGAGAATCATTCTTGATGGTAATGGAAGCACTGAACGACAAAGGAATAAGGAGGACAACAGGGGCATTTCGGAGCAAACCCTCTACAATCCTCTGCGTGAGGTTGGTGAACCGCCACTTCACATCAGAGTGTGACACGTCGTGGTGCGACAAGCACACGTTAAGCCAGACATCTGCCTGCCATATCATTATGACCCACAGAAGGACCAGCTTTTCAGCAACCTCCTGCGATTATTGTGGCTCTTTGGGAGCCTGAAAGTAGCTGTCTTCAGAGCCGTGAGTATCGGGTGCTAATATTTTATACTAAACTTTGAGTATATCACTACCTCTGCTTCTTAAGGGATCCTCCTCCTTACGGGATCCTTAATTGTTTTACTTTTCATTAATTTTATAAAAGAAAGTTCTTCACAGGGTACTTTGAAATATGTCTTATAATACTTTAGACGAGGACTACAATTTTATCGCTGATACACCGATGGCCAAAACAAGATAACTCCCTTAGCGACTCAATCGTTTCCCCTCGTATGTCTTCAGGGCGTCCCCACTAAATAATTTCTTCGTGTATCGAACCATTGCTCTTCAGGCGCTTTTACAAATCTACCCAGGAGAGAAAACGATCAGAATATACAGACTGCTCTTGTTCTGATGGAAGTACCACTCATCTGTCTTTTTATTTTTAACTAAGTTTGTTATTTCCGTACTTTATTTTACAAGGCATACAAGTATGGTGTGTAGCTTAGAATAAACTTCTGTCTGTACCCTACTGCAGACTGTATTTTTCTAATATTACTTTTTGTATGTTTCCTGCTTTCTCTGTATATTATCTACACCTCTTCCTTTCTGGTTGTCAGGAAACTATCCTCTTGGGCCCAGAGAATTTCAGTATTTGAGGTGTTTCCGGTGTTTAAAATACATTGTAGGTTGACGATCTAAGAAAATATGATTGCGAAAAATTAAGAGATAAAAAAAGGTAACAGTGCCACTACTAAACAACTAACACCTTTTTAATGTTTAATTGTTTAATGCAAGTGTGCCCTATTCTGCAGGTGTATTGGTCTCCGATACTAGGAAATAGGAATCCTGGAGGCAGACAGTCGTATGCAAATGGATTAATGTGCTAAATCTGACCGGGTACGTGGCTGGTATGTCCTCTTCGTTAAGGTTCTCCGCAATGCGTTTACGAACGTACCTGTCGATTTCGCTTAGGGACCCTAGAATCATAGCTCCGTAAGAGTTCCTCGTTCAGCCGGTCAAAAAAACCTTGTTCCCGGAAGTCCTCATGCAGCATCCTCGTCTGATTAGTGTTCCCCAGTTTTACACCGTCGGCGTTGCCTTTTCATCTTCCGACACTGTTGTTTGTGTTGCGTTCACCGGCGCCTGCAAGGCGATTATCTGGTTTTCTGCTGTGTCTGCTCCAACTCCTCTCTCCTCATGATACGTTTCTAATTTCTTCAAAGAGACATTATTTGTCATTTCCTTCAGTTCGTTTCACGACTTTCTCCTCTCAGTACTACACAGGATATTTTATCCTCGAAGAAAATCCCATCAGAATCTATCACTACTGACTGTTGCACTTGATCAGGTGTTCCTCCATAACCACACTGACATGAACTGGTAAGTCTTCGGTTTATTCATTTCAGTTTGGTCCGTGTCCAGTCAAGTAGTGGATGATACGCTTTGGTGGAACCCAGTATCTTGAAGTAACCCATACCTTCGTATTTGCAAGGAAATTGTAAACACGTCTTCCTGCTGTCGCTGTGTCCCGGGAACCCTACCATTCCTGCAGAAGGCGTGATTTAATTTCTTGCCAAATTGTTATAGATAGTCCTATGATTTCCCTCTCCCTTTGGACGCCTGCCTTATATAGCCAGTAGTCTGCGCCCTTCGCCCGAATTTTCCTGTAAAACGAAAAATCACTTTTCGTTTAACAGGGCCCCGTTTTGAACATAGTTTCCTTTCACATGGCGTTTAGACTTGACGAGAGGACACTCCCTCTTGCAGCGCCACTTGTGTGAGAATTTCAGTTCGCCTCATTTTATTGCAAAGTACTAGTCTCTCACCTGGCGTTTCGCCCGCAGAGGCCCAGAGCACATAACCGTGTACTGCACACATCTCCTTCTTCTCCCTCTCTGTTTCCATTTTATCCTTTCCCCATCTTCCTGTCCATCTCCGCCCCGTAATCCATGCCATCCTTACCCTCTCTATGTCCATCTCATCTTCCTCCTCTCTTTATCAACCTCTTCCTTCTGCCTCTTTCTGTAGGTGGTGTATCTAAAAACTTCGGTGAATGGTGTCATATCTGAACGCCAACTTGGCGCATGTGTGCGTGCATTGGTCTTCAGAGACTTGAGGAGGATCGATACACGACATGCACTGCCTCACTGCCTGTGACTGGCTGTGTAAACACACTGTGACCAGTTGAACGTAGTCACAGGGCAATGGAGCAACGTGTAAATATAAAGTTTTGCTACAAATTGGGCAAGACTGCAACGGAGACACATGTAATGTTGATGCAGGTGTACGGGAGGGAAGCTGCGATCAGAAAACGTGCTTAAGTATGATTTAAACGCTTCGCTGAAGGGAAGGAAACAACTGAGGTTCAGGTAGGCCATCGACAAGGAGAAACTCAGGAAAGATCGATAAAGTGCGACAATTGCTGGCACAAAATCGGCGACGGACTCTCAGATTGATTGCAGAGGAATCGGGAATTAGCAAGGATACGGTGCACACCATTGTCCGCGATAGTTTGGGTAAGCGGAAGGTCTGCTCCCGACTTGTGCCGCACAAGCTCACTGACTAACAGAAAGCAAAACGGATGGAAACTTCTCGTGATTTCATTTCCATGTGTGACCAGGATCCATTGCTTCTGAACACCATCGTCACGGGAGAAGAGACCTGGTGCAACCAGGCAATCGATGTCATGGTGTTCACCGTCTTCCCCGCGACCAAAAAAAGCCGTCTCCAAAAATCCAAGGTGAGAACGCTGTTGATCACCTTCTTTGACAACAACGGCATCATCCACAAAGAATTTGTTCCTGTAGGTCAAACCATTAATGCTGTATTTTACCAGCCCGTTTCGAACTGATTGGTACAGCGTATCGGCGGGTTCGACCGGAGTTGCGCAGGACTGGAAAATGGATGCTGCTCCACGACAATGCGCCTACACACTGCGCGATCCGTGTGCGCCAGTTCTAGGCGCAGAAGATTGTAACTGTTCTTGAACGCCCTCCATACTCCCCTGATCTGGCTCCTGTGGACTTCTCCCTCTTTCCCCGCCTGAAGACGGTCATGAAAGGTGAACGTTGTGAGGACGTGAATGCCATTAAAGATAGTTTGACAGCCGTTCTGCGATCGATTCCACAGGAGGCCTTTGCTGATAAAGAAGCTGTACGAAAGTTGTCAAAAGTGTGTTGTAGCGGGTGCAGACTATTCTGAAGGGCAGTAAAGAACATTAGTTTGCATCTCTTGTTTTGTTTGTTGTCTGATAGCATTCACCGAACTTTTTAGACGCACCGCGTATGTCTCCCCCTCGCCTTATCTCTATCCATTTCTCCTACCCTGTCCATTTCCTCCTCCCGCTACCACTGTCCATATACTCCTGACCCCTCTTTCTGTCCATTTCCTCTTCCATCTCTCTCCATCCATCTCCTCCACTCTCTCTGACCATCTCGTTCTCCCCCTCTCTCTGTCCACCTCCTCCTCTCCATCAGGCTACTACCCCTCTCCATCTTCCACCAGTCTCGTAACCTTCCTCCCCATCCTCCCTCTCTCCACCATATATTTGACCATCTTGCACTCCGCTTCTGTCCATCCCTTCCTCCGTCCTCTCTGTCTGTCCATCAATTCCTCCTCCTCCTTCTCTGTGTCCATCTCATCTTCCTCCTCCTCACTATCCATCTCCTCCTCCTCTCACAGTCTGCTCAGCTGTGCCCAGGAGCATGTATACCCCATGGAACTCACTCTCATACTGCCTGAATGATACAACAATTATACAGGGCAGCCTAGACATCAACCCTTTTCTGTCCCATTTGCATCGATATGGGCGCTAGATGGCTGTTACCACACAGTGCTTCTTCCCAGATAATAAGTAGTATGTATACCATTTGTAGTTGAAATCGGCCCTTTAGGTTAGGAGTAAGATGCATTGGATTAGGAGTAGGCATGGAGTACGCATGCATGCTCGCGCGCGCGCGCTCGCACACACATACACACACACACACACACACACACACACACACACACACACACTGTAACGCCTCTTATTACGATATGAGCAGTTCATAAGAGTCGTCTTAGAAATTAATCAGTAGTCTGAACATGAAGCATATACTTTTGAATTAACAGGCTTAGTTAAAAGAATTATATGAGCGCGAAATATAAGTGCACCAATTTCACTTCACACTGGCAACTCGGATTTCGCCAAAAAATAAATGGGCAGGTTCTGTATGACATACGTACGTAATTGTTATCTCAACAAGAGACCGCAATGGTAGGAAAATATATCGCCACAAAACCAACTAATTCTGTTCTCCAAAAACTCAGCAGCTGTATCCTGAGATGAGCTATTAAAACAGAATAATATGATTAAAATGATGTACCACAACACAATACGTTGTCTTCATCACAACTCATTATTTAACGTAACTTACATGGTTCGGTTCCAAACTAGAGGTAAACGTAAGAAACTATCACAACAAAGAACTAAACTTAAGCGATACAAAAACGAAAGAGATCCCCCTTTCTTGTTCATGTAGATAATGAGTAAACGTTATTATGATTTAAGTCCGAACAGTATCTGAGTCGTAATAACAGTATTATTTCCACTTCAGTAAAACATCACTGTCTTTCCGTCCGCCCACGGTAGCTGAGTGGTCATGGCGACAGAATGTCAATCCTCAGGGCCCGGGTTCGGTTCCCGGCTGGGTCGGAGATTTTCTTCGCTCAGGGACTGGGTGTTGTGTTGTCCTCACAGTCATCAGTTCATCCCCCTCGACGCGCAAGTCGCCGAAGTGGCGTCAGGTCGAGAGACTTGCACCCCGCGAACGGTCTACCTGACGGGAGGCCCTAGTCACACGAAATTTTTACTGTCTTTCCGAATTAAGTTTACAGACTAGGAAAGAAAAGAAAAAAGTCATTGAATTCTTACAATATGCAAGAACACACACACACACACACACCAATAAATACATGGATCTGTTTTTATATATGCTACTGCACCACGAGTAAGTACAGGCGTGGATTTGGGGGATTCTTGTAAACCTCCCGCAGCTATGGCTAGAAGGCAGTAGTTAAGGGAGCGACTGGCACATCGGATGACAGACGTGGGCAGTATTGATATGCGGAAAACGATTCTGGGAGGCGGGTTTACGACACCGCTCGCAGGCTAGAAGGCGCGGGCCACCGGACACTGTATACAAATGTGAAGTAATCAGGGCAGCACAGGGCACCGACGTGCTGTGGAGAAACCATACGTTGCAGTTACAACAGTGCCTAGTGACCTGTGTGTAGAGGCTGAAGCAGGCTGTAGAAAGGTGACGTTATAATTATCAAAGAGAGGGCGGCCATCCAGAAGCTAAGAGAACATCCAGACATAGTGGTCTTACCGGCAGACAAGGGTAACGCTACGGTAATCTTGTCCCACCAGGATTACACCATGAAGATGCGGGACCTGTTAGATGACACCGCATACCACAAGATTGACAGTGATGCTACCAAGACGGTCGAAAAGAAAACTTTGGCGCTTCTCAAAGATTCTAGCTTCCCTGAAGACGTCACAAAGAAGTTACGACCCAGAGCCCCTTTTCCTCCGAGGCTGTACGGCTTACCGAAAGTCCACAAGGAACACGTCCGGTTTCGTTCTATTGTCAGCAATATTGGTGACCCGACGTATCCTCTTGCCAAGTACCTCAAGGAGCTGCTCAGCCGTCATTTGGGGACATGCCCACGCCATATCCGCAACTCTTCGGATTTCTTGGGACGCATCAACCACCTCACGATTAAGGAATCTGACATACTTGTGAGCTTCGACGTGGTTTCCCTGTTTACTAGGGTTCCGTTACCTGAATCTCTGGGACTCATCGATCGGAAATTTGATGAGAGAACCATCGGTCTGATCAGACATGTTCTAACGTCAACATATTTTCTATTTGACGGTGACTACTACGAGCAGACCGAAGGCGTTGCTGTGGGGAGTCCTCTCTCTCCTCTTGTCGCTAACACGTACATGGAACATTTCGAGGAAGAAGCTTTGGAGTCAGCGCAACTACAACCTACCTGTTTCTTCAGATACGTGGTCGACACGTTTGTTATTTGGCAACATTGAAGAGACAAGCTGACGGAATTTCTCGAAAATCTCAACTCAAGACACGAGAATATCAAGTTCACCATGGAGGTAAAATCGGATGGTATGCTCACCATCTTGGATGTTCTCGTCAAAAGACGAGATGACGGCAGGCTGGGGCACAGCGTGTATAGAAAGGAAACTCACACCGACTTATACCTACACGCGGATAGCTGCCACCACCCTGCTCAGAAGAACGGCGTGCTAAAAACTTGTACACAGATATCGTGGCCTCTCTGGCGAGGACAGTCTCCAACAAGAATTGGCCCATCTGAAGTCCGTGTTTCGGAGGAAAAGTTATAAGGAAAGACAAATCCAGGATGCTCTATCCCGACACTCGCAACACAACCGGCGGAAAGTAATGAAGAACCTGAGGAAAACATGGCCATGGCATTCATTCCGTGTTTGGGACCTTATCGTAAAAAGTTGGAAGCATTTTAGTCAAATATCAAGTAAAAACCGTCTTCTGCCTCCAACTAAAACCAGAGCACTTCTTGGCAGTGTTAAGGACGACCTTGGTTTACGTAAATCAGGGGTTTACAAAATACCGTGCCAACGCGGTAAGGAACACATGACAGACAATTAGCACCATTGAAGACTGATGCCGTGAACACCAACGGCACACGAGATTGCAACTGCCTAATAAGTCTGCAATCGCCGAGCATTGCCTGTCAGAACTTCACGGCATGGATTATGACAAGACCAAGGTCCTAACACAGACTTCGGAATATTGGGACTGTATCATCAAAGAAGCTATAGAGATCAGAGTAAGAAAACCCGAACTGAATCATGACAGCGGCTATTCCCTTAACCAAGCTTGGGAACCAGCCATTACTTGTATTAAGTAGAAGATAGAAATATCCCAGAATGTACTGACTTCGAGGGCAGGGAGAGGAACCTCCGAAACGCCGGCGGCAAACCTCCCTTGGCGCGGACCTCCGAGTGAACAACCAGACGGGTGTCTAACCCCGGCGCGGACGGCCGAGAGCGCCCACGGCGCGGACGACGGAGGCAGGGACCGTGGGAGGGGAGGGGGAATCTGATATATACCTCACGCCAGCCGTGCCTTGGCAGTACATTCGGAGTTTGTCTTCCGTCGAGAGCAGACGTGTCGCGCGCGAGCTCCTGATATCAACTTCGGCTGAGGGTGTGGCGGATCGCCGTCCGGCGGAGAATACTTCGTCGACGGCCTCAGCTGGCCTACCACCTATGATAACCAGGCAAAGTTAACGCGGGAATGGCCTGTTGACGACCTCTGCACGAACTTTGGATATCGCTATGGATTGTACCCGTGACTCGTCGGGCGACGACGACGACGGCCACCAGCGGAATCAACGTAAGCGGACTGGAGAAGCCACCACTGGGGCAGACGAGGGATTTTGAAAGCCGCCGAAGAAGAAGATCTCGAAGCAGCCGCAGCGACCTGACGCGGACGCGGTGCCGACGTCCAACTGCTATGACGTCATCCAGGATGGCGCAGACGACGGTCAACTACCCCAGCAACAGCAGCAGGGGGCACAGCAGCAACCGTCCCAGCCCCAACCGCAGTTGAAGGTGCCGCCAATTGTGTTGCAGTTCAAAAATTCCTACAAGCAACTGCACATGTGGCTAAAGGAACATTGCAAGCAGTCGTTCACTGCCAAACAGACAAGTGGTGATACCCTCAAACTCAGCCTCTCCTGCAACGAGGATTATGTGGCAGTTATGGATATCGACTCCCAAGCAAGTTCCGGCGTCTCTAATGCATGACGACTGAAAGGTGGCTACATTGAGCCACAGCGCCAGAGATTGCGCCAAAGAGTATTATTCAGCCGCCTCCACTGGCAGTGCTTGGGCAGAACTTGTAGTAGTCAGTGCTTGTTAAGAACTCGTAGCAGGGAGTGCTTGCTGAGATGTGATACTGAAAGGTTCTTGTTGAGATGTGGTAGCAGCGAGTCGGTGTGGAGAGATTGTAATGTTTAGAGTGCCTTTCATCAATATAAATGAAGGTAAAAAAAAAAAAAAATTCTTTTCTCTCTCATTATTTCAGTGTCCTGAATAATGTGTCATTACAGGTTCAGTCAACAAAGCATCTGGCTTGTGTTCTTGTATTAGAGTGTAATTCTGCTTTCCTTACGCAATTATAGTATTTCTATTTTTTAATTACTTCAGTATAAATGATGTTTAAAATTTCTTGTCTTGTTGAAGAAGAACCGTGCCAGATGTGTACGTTGAGTCACACTCCCACACACAGAACAATTACACTTGTGCTTTGGTTTCGTAGGTTTTATAGTTGCTGGGGACTTAATTAATTAATTGTGTTAACAGGAAATTTTCATTTCATTCTTTGTTGATGTTCCATGCAGTCAGAGTGCGTAATAATACTAGTCAGGGCCAACCGTTTACGAGACACAGCGTAATGGGACATACAGCTACGAACGAAAAATAAAAATTATTTTCAAAATTAATAATAATTAAGCCCCCATGCACGTGGTGACCGCTGCTTCGGATCGTCCCTTGGAATCTTCTGATTGTAAAAATAGTAGACAGCAGTATTGTTGTAGTAAATTGTAGTCTATATTGCATGTGTAGATTTGGTAATTGGCATTCTTCTAATGGTATTTTTCAAAATTTATTTTTTGTTGTTGTCTTGTCTACGGGTTTGATAATTTAGTGCAATTATTTCAATTGTTCGTTAATCATGTTTGAAGGAAACATTTTGTGTGAATGGTATTGTTGGAGATAAAGTGTCATTGTGTGCAATTTTCATACAGTGACGAGTTTTGTATATTTTGTAAATGATTACGCGATCAATGAGAAAGGCAAAAATGATGAATAGTGAGAATGACGAAATTGTTAACATGGCGGACTCGCCAACAGAGGAAAACAGTATGATGGATAATGAAGTGGAAAACAATGTAATAAGTCGGGAAAATAGTCCGGAACCATTTCAAAATTTTTCTCAATCAGAAAATTCACAGAATCCAAGATTAACGACAGAAGATTCTGGAATAGTATCGAACACAGATAGCCTTATGGCTATGCAGAAGGAAGTTAGTTTTGCGGGAAATGTTAGGGGCGAAAAGAATTTCGAACAAGTTAATATGGAGCAGCTGATGAGTGCGATATTAAATTTGGGATCGCAGTTAGACTCACTACGATCTGAATTAAAGACAGAAATAGGAACAATTAGAACTGAGAGGAAAGCAATGACAACACGGTTATGCTCAAAAATAGGAACAATTGAAACAGAAATAGGAACAATTAAAACCGAGATGAAAGCAGTGGGATCACAGTTACGATCTGAATTAGAAACTGATATGGGAACAATGGAAACACAGTTAGGCTCACGAACAGGGACATGTTTCAAATACATGAAAGACGAATCAAATAAAGAAATTAGAGAAGAAGTACAACCGATTTTGAAGGCTCACAATAATAGCTTAATTTCAACAGAAATCAGACAAGAGGAACAGGGCAGGGAACAGGAAGAAAGAGATCGCGTGATAGTACAGAAATTTTCAGAGTTAAATTTACAACGTGCAAAGATAAGGAAGAAATATTTGAGAGAATCGAGGAGTCCATATCAAATGACAGATTAAATAACATAACACAACAATATGAACAGCTAACTACCAAATGTGTCAATACTGAAACCCGAGTCACGACGCTTACGGAAGACGTAAATAAACAGAAAGAACAATTAAGTGACTCATCGGAAAGAGTTGAGGAGATCTCAGATAAATTGACAAGTCTTAGTTTAGCAGAGGGGTTTGAAGAATGTAATTTGTTCCATGTACGGGATGCAACAAGAGAGCGCCAGGCGCGCGAACTTGACAATAATCGACATTGGGACATGGACAGTCGCGGTAGGTCTTTGTCGCCACGAGGAGAAAACTTTGACTATAAACACTTTTTGACTGTTCGGAAATTTAAGATCTTCCGCAATTCTAAGAATGACATACATCCATGTTCATGGCTAGATCAATTTATGTACGCACTTCCGCCAAATTGGCCACTAAGACACAAACTGGAAATTATGTGCGGCTATTAGGGTCCTCAGGGGATTCACTACTCTAAGTGAATATGTGCCGTAGCGAGCATAGGGCCCCGAGCTGTAGTGGTGCTATTTCCCTTTTAGTTTTCTGTACCGCTGCCTAGTCTTTTACTATTCTTTGCATCTGTCAAACCAACTCTTCGACTATCAATCTATCTAGAGAGAAAGTAAACAATAACCGAATATGACGATTTTATCCAAAAGAGATTTCGGAAATTATCATTTGGACTTACTGTATCTTCAGCAGCATTCATTCGTAGCTTAAATGAAATTTTACCTGTTTATCTTCGTGACAATATTACTTCTTATGTTGACGATATTTTTATTGCTAAACATTCTTGGAGTGAACACAACAAAATTTTGGATTCATTGTTATGTATCTTTGCAAGAGTTGGCATTACTGTGAACTTGGAAAAATCTGAATTTGGTCGTTCACAGGTGAAATTTCTCGGTCACATTATTTCTACAGAAGGTATTCTTCCTGATCCAGAGAAATTAGACGCTATTCATAACTATGCTGTTCCTACCACAAAACGTGATGTTCGTAGTTTCCTTGGTGTCTGTAATTTTCTTAGACGCTTTGTTAGATTGGACGATTTGGCCACACCTCGTTTTTGCGATCTATCTGGAAAGTTCTTTTTAAACGAAAATCGCTCGACAACTGTGTTTGGTTAGTTTGTATTCCTGATGAGTGGGTAAATAAGCTGATTTGGTATACGCATTTCAGTTATGCACACTTTGGTCCCAGAAAATGCTTTCATAAATTATGGGAAAATTGCTACTTCAGTAATATGGAAAAACATATTCGATCTGTTCTGGCCAAATGCAAATTATGTCAAAAGGCTAAGTCGCCAACAATTTCTCACAGAGCACCGTTGTTTCCTATCATTCCAGCGAAATTAAAGGACATGGCTGCAGTTGATTTGTTCGGTCCAGTGGTTCGTTCTACTAATAGTTTTGCGTACATTTTCATAGCAGTGGAGTTGACATCAAAATATGTGTGTTTTACACCGTTACGCAAAGCAACAGCTCGTTCAGTATCTAATGCTTTCATTAACCATTTTCTTAAAGAAGTTGGTCATGTTGATAAGGTTATATCAGATAATGGATCACAGTTTCGTTTTGAAATTTGGCTTCGTACTCTACGGCGTCGTAAAATGAAACCAATTTTCATTTCACTTTTTCACCCTCAATCTAACGCTTCAGAGAGATGGATGAAGGAAATCAATAAATTGTGTCGTCTTTATTGTCATCAGAATCACAGAACGTGGGATCAGTATCCTCATATTTTTCAAAACATTCTGAATGAACTTCCTAATGACTCACCTTCTTTACCGCCTTTAATGACATTAAAAAACAAAGCACCGACAAATCGCATATCTGAAATCATTCCTTTTCCGCCTTCACGGAAACTGCGGCATTCTGAAGTTGTGAACATGGCTCTGCAAAATATTGCATCTGCGGCTGCTAGAAGAGAGAAATCAGCTAAACATCCTGGTCGTTTAAAAATCTTGTCAGTTGGTCAGAAGGTGTTAATTAAGTCTCATCATTTGTCTCACAAAGGAAAGGGCTTGTGTCACAAATTTTTTCTGCTTTATAACGGTCCATATAGAATTCGTAAAACTATTCATGATAACACTGTTGAAGTAGAAACTCTTAAATCACGACGCTCTAAGGGAATACATCATATATATAACGTAAAAATTTTTGTGGAATGATATGCTTTGAGAAACTAACAGCTAGATGTAAACATGCAGAGAATACAAGGATACCGCGCTGTGTTTTGGCGGCGGCACATACTCAAAGCAACAGTCAAGTCTGCGCGCCACACAAGGCAGTCATTGACCGCAAACAATTACTTCCTACGTCACGCGCCTACAGCTGATCGAGCGCTCAATGCGAATGCACTGACAGCCGTAGACAAATACACAGTCTAAGTTCTCCGACTAAATTCAGTATAAAGCTATAGTGACTTGATGAATTATGTTATTGACATTCAGTATTTTTCAGGATACAGTTCTATAAAATATTTAAGAACTTCAGGTAAATTCTGTGCGCGTCTGACGTTAAGACGACTTGCTATCGAGAAATTTTCAGGAAGAATGTAATTTCGAAAAAGAAACTAATAAACTAAAAAAGGTAACTATTAATTGAGTTCATTTTCCAGGTAACATATTTCCACTTAGGTACGTACTTTAGACATAATTTTCTGCTCGCGATTACGTGATTCATACTTTGTGCTAAATTTCATGTTCTATGAAATTACTTGTGAAGCGACGTGCTTGCGTACGTTAACTGATTTTGACAATGATTATTAATGAACTGGGTTGTTATTTGTATATATTATGCATCGCTTGGCTGCTATGCTTTTTCACTGTCACAACTACTCTTTAATTTGGTATATAGCAATGCTGATGTACATGTACAGTGTACGAACATAGAGTTTAGGTTACACTGTTATATTAATTATAGATTGTTCGCTTGGCAGAGCCTCGTTGTAAGAATTGTGCTGCATCCACTTGTTGACATTCTGTTCTCTACTGGTGTATTTACTCGCTATTGCATGTTTTGCTTACGCTCAGTGTCTTATATTATTAAGATAAGAAAATGAACTGCTATAATTCGACGAACGTCATTAGTACAAGAAACTTCATAGAAGTCACATGAGCTGGAGGTTTTATGGAAGCTGTAGAAATTTATGCTAATAGGAAGGAAGCTAACGACATGACATACCAAAACTAGGTTTAGACCATTGACAGTTATTACACTGCATTTTTCGTGAGCAATTGAAATAGGAAGTGACACTTGACACAAGAAATGCTCCATATGTTTGCTTCTGCCATAATTCTTGATGTGGTGTACACACTGTGAAATATTATGATCATTCACACTCCATAATCGTACTTAATTACTGAGAGTTATTCGAACTAAGTCTGTTAGAGGTCATATATGCATTTCTTTGTTTATAATTCATAATGAGTAGAAGATTTGGGTCAGATGGATTACACAGAGGTAGTGTGTTGACAATGTGTCTTCGGATTGTATGGAATGATGAGGTTTGCATTAGGATTTTATCTGTACTTGTTCGAGGAGACTGACTAGAGGAAAGAGTTGTTATGGAAGTGAAATGATATTGGTAATAAGGTTTATATGTATCGACGTATTGAAGAGGTATTATTGATGTATTGAGATTATATGAAGTTGATGATTATTGGAGTTTTTGTGGACAAGAGGTAAGGTAAATGATATTGATGATAAGATTTATATGTGTCGACGTAAGAGGTATTATTGAAGTATTGAGATTATGTGATGCTGATGATTTTTGGAGTTTTGGTGGATAAGAGGTAAAGTAAGAGAGGAGCGTATTTTTTTTGTTGGTCTATATGGAACAAGGAGGATGAAGATAGCAGACTAGAACACTAAAGTGGAAGGAAGATTGTCTACACACACTTTGTTAAATCACTAAGCAGTATATACTTTTTTTTGGAAAGAGGAAGTAATTGCATATCTTGGCTCACTGACAGTTGTTCAGCAACCGTACATTTTGATCTGGCTTGGCAAACATTGGCCTTAACATGATGACTATGACGTTGACTTAACTATTATTGACTGTTATACATTGCTGCCACTACTACTTGATACACATGATGAACATCAAATCTTGGACAGAGTTACATTTACACAGTTAACACTATTCAATTACACAGTAGTACTTAATGTGGATGAAATATGAGTGAGTGTGTTTTGCGTGTTTTCCTTTCCTAATCCCAAATAATTAGTCCCAACCTATCTCCTAAATATTATTTTATTTGTTTGTAGTGGCTTGCACTGACACCCATAAATATTATAGGTTTACTGATATTTGAGTATTTGTAATAGTTAATATGACAATTATCTGATATCATTTGTGTGTTTATTAGAATTTGTATGTTTAGTGTAAGAGCATTGTAAAAGCATTTGTATGTGGATTCAAACTATTGTTCATGCCTGAACTGTCTGATTAGTGATGGTGAATATTATGGACTGTTACCTGCACTTTTTCAACATAATGGGTGCCACTTAGAAATGTTTAATTTCTGCTGATGAACTGTGTGATTAGTGATAGTGAATATTATGGACAGTTACCTGCACTTTTTCAACATAATGGGTGCCACTTAGAAATGTTTAATTTCTGCTGATGAACTGTGTGATTAGTGATATTGAATATTATGGACTGTTACTTGTACTTTTTCTACATGATTGGTGCCACTAGGACATGTTTAATTTCTGCTTATAAACTCTGATGAACAGTATGATCAGTGATAGTGAATATTATGGACTGCTCTCTGGACCTACTCAACTTTGTTGGGTGCCAAAAATGGAACTGCTTCTACTGACATAATGTCACTTGTTGGTGTCTGCACCTGTCAACATTACTGGGTGCTACTGATAAACTGCTTCTACTGAAATAATGTCACTTGTTGGTGTCTGCGCTTGCTCAACATTACTGGGTGCCACTGATGGACTGTTTTTTTACTGAAATAATGTGACTTGTTGCTGTGTGTACCTCTTCAACATTACTGGGTGCCACTGATGGACTGCTTGTACTGAAATGATGTCAGTTGTTGCTGTCTGCACCTACTCAACATTGCGGGGTGCCACTGATGGACTGCTTCTACTGAAATAATGTCACTTGTTGGTGTCTGCACCTACTCAACATTGCTGGGTGCAACTGATGGAACTGCCTTTATTGAAATGATGTCACTTGTTGCTGTCTGTACCTGTTCAACATTGCTGGGTGCCACTGATGGATTGCTTCTACTGAACTAATGTCACTTGTTGCAGTGTGTACCTGTTCAACATTGCTGGGTGCCACTAATGGAACTGCTTCTGCTGAATGATGTCACTTGTTGGTGTCTGCACCTGTTCAACATTGCTGGGTGCCACTGATGGACTGCTTCTACTAAAATGATGTCACTTGTTGGTATTTGCACCTGTTGACCATTGCTGGGTGCTACTACTGGAACTGTCAACTACTTGTTTCTTGAACTATGGAAAGCATGTTATGTGAACATTTGTATAAACTGATTTTTTGTGTATTATGTAAACTATTATGTAAAGCCACATGTATGGAAGAATTTGTATTGCCTACTGTATTTTATATATTAGGTTATTGAAAGGTCAGTCCAAAGCCAAAATTTTATCTAATTATGTGATATTTACATATTAATATTATCTTTTATTTTTGTCTGTATTTTGTGGACGAATTTGGTGGTATTTTCACCACTGATGCTGGCAAAAATACCATCAAATTCTGGCCCGTGGAGGAGGGGCATATGAAAGGTGGCTACACTGAGCCACAGTGCCAGAGATTGCGCCAAAGAGTATTATTCAGCCGCCTCCACTGGCAGTGCTTGGGCAGAACTTGTAGTAGTCAGTGCTTGTTAAGAACTCGTAGCAGGGAGTGCTTGCTGAGATGTGATACTGAAAGGTTCTTGTTGAGATGTGGTAGTAGCGAGTCAGTGTGGAGAGATTGTAATGTTTAGAGTGCCTTTCATCAATATAAACGAAGGTAAAAATAAAATTTTCTTTTCTCTCTCATTATTTCAGTGTCCTGAATAATGTGTCATTACAGGTTCAGTCAACAAAGCATCTGGCTTGTGTTCTTGTATTAGAGTGTAATTCTGCTTTCCTTACATTATTATAGTATTTCTATTTTTTAATTACTGCAGTATAAATGATGTTTAAAATTTCTTGTCTTGTTGAAGAAGAACCGTGCCAGATGTGTACGTTGAGTCACACTCCCACACACAGAACAATTACACTTGTGCTTTGGTTTCGTAGGTTTTATAGTTGCTGGGGACTTAATTAATTAATTGTGTTAACAGGAAATTTTCATTTCATTCTTTGTTGATGTTCCATGCAGTCAGAGTGCGTAATAATACTAGTCAGGGCCAACCGTTTACGAGACACAGCGTAATCGGACATACAGCTACGAACGAAAAATAAAAATTATTTTCAAAATTAATAATAATTAAGCCCCCATGCACGACCTGAAGGAAGAACTGGAGGACCAGGGCTTCATGGCGACGGTGGTAGACTACCATCATATGCCCGGGACCAACAAGCTCACCGGCCATCGCGTCGTCATCCTGCAGGATACCCCCAGGCATCGGAACATCTTCCAGCTCAACCGAATTTACGATCTCTCCATCATGGTGGAACGTCTGCGGAAGTCCTGTGCCCCGGTCCAATACTACCGTTTCCAAGGGTTTAACCATGTGGCTCGCCACTGCACTATGCCGCCTATGTGCGTCAAGTGTGGTGCTGCCCACGACAGCCACCTATGTCCGAGGAGCAGGGATGAGCTGCCCATCTGTGGCCTGTGCGGAGGCAGCCATCCCGCCAATTTTCGCTCCTGCGTTAAGCACAAGGAGGCTAGCTATCGGCAACAGGGTCTTCCGCCTGTCCAGCCCTCACGACGTGCCAATACCCGCCGGAGGAGTCAACCACCACCCACACGACCAGCCAACAACAAGCGTATGTGGCCCTACCTAATGGAACGTCGGTCAGCGAGGATCCAGCCAGGTGTCTCTGTGGCAGATGCACTGAAGGGCGTCTCCCACCCACAGGCAATCCCGGCTGCAGAGGTGCAAAGTGTACCACCGCCTCCACAACGCCAAGGCCACCAGCCAGCTTCTCCTCTGACCACAGCAGCGCCTTCAGTTGGGCTCCAGGACATCTTCCAGCTGATGCAACATCTGACCACGATGATGACCGCCATAGTCAATCTGCCTGCTACCGTCGCCGCCATGGTTGAGGCGACGATCACACGCAGCCTCCGGACCCACACTGACGTCACCATGGTCGCTCATCCTGCCTAGACGCTGTCGCCTAGATGATCTTCGCATAGTGGCTTACAACGCAGCTAACCTCACTCATGACCTTGAGGAGCTCTGGTAGTTTTTGTTTCGCCACGATGTGGACATATGCCTGGTCAATGAGACCTTTCTTAAACCAGGCATCTGCTCAAATATCGTCAGTTACTGATGCTTCCAGAACAACAGGCTGACACAGGGGGGCAGCACAGCAATCTTAATCCACTCCTAGAAAATATCTCATCGCTGGTGTCCTCAACTGTAAACATGCTGCATGGAATTCCCTGGTCACCAACCCAATGGCTGGCTTCTCCTCCAGGCCACTGAAGAAGTCAATGCGTATGTCTGTGGTCCCATGGAGCTGACATGTTATCCCAGCAGAGGGAGGCCCGACATTCTCGATGCCACCATCACTCGAGGGCTTAACCAGTTCATGATGGCTTCAGTCATCCACGCCATGAACTCTGATCATCTGCCTGTTCTTTTCCAACTGGATGTCGCCTGGCGCATAGTCCGGGCTGCCTCAGTCTCAACCGGATGGATTGGCACTGCTTCCAGTGGCGAGTTACCGCGGCTCTGCAGCAACAGGTGGCTGGTGTCGGGGTTCACGAGGCCTCTGTGGAACGATTGGCTAATACTATCACTGCAGCTCTGGAGGGGGCGACGCCCCGCCCACGCCCCAGCACATTCACGACTTCCGCTCTATCGGCAGAAATCCTTCAGGACATTCACACTTGTAACCGCCTCTGCAAGGACTGGTTCGTCACCCAGGACCCACAGCTGAAGTGCCAAATCAGCAGCCCACACCGTAACATTAAGTCAGCGATTGTCCAGCACAAGAACCAACGCTGGGCTGAGAAATTGCAGGCGTTCACCCTGGACCCTATGCACTGGAATGCGGTCCACTTCGTTACTAAATGGAAGATTTGGATACCCTCACTCATGACCCCGACTGGTGCGGCCTATCTCCATGCTGACAAGGCGAATCTCCTGGCGGACGTCTTTCAGAAGAATTTTACCCCTCTTCAATATGGTGTGCACCAGCTGCACATCAACCGGACTGAAGCAGAAGTGCAGACCATCCTCCATGGGGACATGGAGGAGGACTGCGATGACATCCCACCTATTTCTGTTGCCTAAGTTAACGCGGGCATCAAGGCTCTCCCAGCGTCCAAGGCTCCAGGAGTCGATCACATCTCTGGCCGGGTCCTTAAGAACCTGCCAATCCTGGCGATTATCGACCACACAGCCATGTTCAGTTGGGTGCTGTGGACTCGTATCTACCCGTCAGCATGGAAGCACTCCATCGCTGTAGCCATCCCAAAGCCGGGAAAGGATCAGTTTGCTCCCACATATCAGCAAGCTGTTCGAGCGGCTTCTTCTTCTCTGACTTTGGACCATCCTGGACATTCGGGAAATCCTCCCGCCTGAACAGTTTGGCTTCCGCAGCGGCCATTCCATGACCCAGCAGATCGTCCGTGTTATTGAGTACATCACTCGCAGCTTTAACAACCGTGAGTACAGTGGCGTGGTCCTTCTCGACGGCACCAAGGCGTTTGACAGCGTCTTGCATGCTGGTCTGCTGAGGAAAATGGACTACCTTGGCTTCCCCCAGGTGTACGTATGCCTCATTGCGTCCTATCTACAGCATCGAACCTTCGCCGTCCACATTGAAGCCACCCTCTTCACTGCCAGGCCTATCATCGCCAGAATGCCACAAGGCTCCATCCTGGGCCCCATCCTTTATACCATCTTTACTTTGGACCTTCCGATGTTGTCCCGTGTGGAGAAAGCAGTCTACGCAGATGACATGATGCTCTACACCAGGAGCCGGTGGCATGCAGCCATGCATTCCCAGCTGCAGCGGGTGTGCGACGACCTGGAACTCTGGGCGGCATGCTGGAGCATCTGTTTCAACCCCAAGAAGATGCAGGCCATCATCTTTATGCGGAAGACGACGATGCCGGCCCCACCACTCCGACTTTACGGGACTGCCCTCCCCTGGCAGAAGACTGTCTAGTACCTGGGCGTCATCATGGATGATCGACTCCTCTGGAAGCCGCACATTGATGCTGTCCGTGCTAAGGTCCACCACCGGATGGGAGCACTGTACCCATTCCTAAATGAAGGGTCTGACCTCTCTGTCTGGAATGGCCTCCTCATTTTCCGGCTATATATTCGTCCTATTGTTGACTACAGGTGTGAGGCTTGGGGCAATGTGGCCCACACCCATATCCAGCATCTCCAGGCACAACAGAACAAGATACTCCGCCGGGTATTTCATGTTCACCCGCAATTCCCGCGGCGCTACCTCCACCAAGAAGCCGACGAATTGGAAGTTATGCTCCGCATCCAGAAGACTGATAGCCGTTTCTACAGACGGTCCCGTGCCTCTGCCAATCCCCTCATCTGAGAAGTTGGCGCTCCTCAAGATGATCGTGACTGCTATCAGCGGCCCGTTGCACTCCTCGACCACTGAGTAACCGAGGGTGCACCCAACGGACACTGCTTGCAGTTCTGTACTTACAGATATGACTTTACCATCCCGCATAACAAGATGCCACATAACAAATACAGAAGTTGAACACCACCTCTATTCTCTGACGAATGCAGGCGATGTCGTCAGGTAAAATCCTGTATCATTCTCCTCTCCTTGGGACTTACGCATGGCAGATGGGCCTTGGCAGTACATCAGCACACCTGACGATGGCAAAAAGTTCGATTGCCGAAAATTGTGTCCTTTGTACATTCACACCAGGCTGTTCACCTGAGATTTATTTCATCATTAAATAAGCCTGGAGAAATTGAAGAATCATAGCACTCCACTTGTTCCCTCCAGAGGAACTACGTCAGAGGCGCAGGGAGAAAACGTAAATAAGCGAGAGTGGAGGCTCAAAGCGGGCAGTCTTGTCGCCATTCTGCCCATGTCTAGAACTGGAGAGAATGACGCTTGTTTAAGTTGCAGGCCACCCACGACGATCTTTTGGTGATGGATATCGGCAACCACCCGGCCTTCTGAAACTATCCCTAACCTCCGCTGCACAGACTTGTCATTGCTGTGGTGGGGAGCGTCGCACCTGGGAGCTGGCCCAGCGCGAAGAGCGAGAGGGCTGCTAGCCTCCATTCTCTGGGTGACATGGTCCGGCGGACTGCAAGCTGCCGTCAGCACGGGCGGGGCTGCGTCGCGATCTCGCGGGCTCCCGGGTGCACAGCAGTCTACAGGCACTGAACGAGCTGCCCTGGGTGCACAGCTGGAACTGCTAAGACTCGCTATGACAGGTCTCGGCTGCTTCCCTTCAATGCTCCACGTGCGGTCCACGAGTTGCGCTTGAGGGAGCAGTCAGTCGTGCTCTGGGCCACGGGCGCAGCTAATGTACGCAATGAACACTTAGCCGCGGCACGAGTAGGATTGCTACATCTGCGAGGCTGGGCAACCAGACGCCGACGCTGCAGATCCCGGCATTTGCGTTGGCGCTGACCAGCGTACGGTGTGCAGCGCCATCGCCGAATACACTGCAAGGCCAGCTGTGTACCTTCGATGTAATAAAGTCAATGATACACCTGTCTGTGTTTCTCTGTACACCTCAGCATGAGGCATCCCTCTTTCCTAAATCATGCATCTCCGTCGTCTGACATATTACAACCCCTCAGCTCATGGTGTTGTAACATTTTGGTGGTCGTTTCGCCTTCCAACACAATACGCTGCGTTCAGAAGTGTCCGTCCCGTCCAGCACTACGTTTTGGTGAGAGAGCTGGTTTTGGTGGGTGGTGAGAGAAAAATGGTTCAAATGGCTCTGAGCACTATGGGACTTAACTGCTGAGGTCATTAGTCCCCTAGAACTTAGAACTAGTTAAACCTAACTAACCTAAGGACATCACAAACATCCATGCCCGAGGCAGGATTCGAACCTGCGACCGTAGCGGTCTTGCGGTTCCAGACTGCAGCGCCTTTAACCGCACGGCCACTTCGGCCGGCGGTGGTGAGAGAGGCAGTGCCATTTGATGTAGGTACCAGCTGAACATAAGGTAGTGCAGTGAGTCTAAGTTGTATACATATTGTTTTGTATGTTTGCTCTAGTTGTCAGAGTTAGTTGGGTGAGGCAGGGTACAATATGTTTGGAGTTACTTTTGTAAAGCCACAGAAACCCATAGACTTGACTTTGTTTAATGGTGATGGTGGACGGGATAATTTAGTTCCACATAGCTGTTCGTTTTGCAATTTATCTGGAGACGAGTTGTCGTGTACCAGAGCTGTAGCAGCTGTTTGTTTTGTGTGTAGGCGTACTGATCATCTGTTTAGTAGTTGTTCTGGGTGCAGATGGACGATGATTCGCCGGAGGAATTAATTTGTATCTACATTTTTTTGTGTGGAGTTGAATGGGAGTTTGTGTTTTGTCTTATTTAAAAAAATCAGTTGCATTAAGGAGGAAGTAGAGTACGCAAAATGGTGCAAAAACATGTCACTACGGCAGATAAAGTTGCCTTAACTTAGCAAGTGCAAGCATTAACAGAGCAGTATTATAGCACTAAGGAGAGAAATTTTGAACTTAATCGTGAGTTAGAGGTTGGTAAGGAGAGTCATGATCAGTTGCAATCAGAGTCACTGGGGACTAAGTCTGGATTGAGAGTGCCTTCTGTTCCATATGGCCAGGCTGTGGTCGCACCGATTAATCTCTTCTCGGGCAAGGCAACGGAGGACGTGATAATTTTCGTTAAGGATGATAGGGACGCTGGGGAAGTGCATGGGTTGTCGGATGAAATAACCCTTTGCTAATAGGCGTTTGGCGGGGTATGTCAAGGCGTATACTGTGTACCATGAGATATTGAGTAAAGCGCATACGTTCCAGGAGTGGGCCGCTGGATTGTGCCAGAAGTACCAAATGCAGAACATTTTCTCCAGAGAAATTAAATAAGTTGTCGATGCAGTTCGACTCGTTTGTGGAAGCGTTCTCGGATAGAATCCGTAAACTAAACGCAAAGATATATGTGCAGACCCAGAATGCTGAAGCTAGTAGGATACAGCTACAGGAGACGTAAAATAGAGCGGTGGATTTTTTTGCGTGGTATACCCTCGGAAACGTCACGGAGGGTGCGGACGGAGAACACATAGGACTTAGAGGCAGCTCTTCGGATCACAACACTTATAGAAGAGGTGGATATGGCCACAAAGCAGGGATTGGACACTCGCGTGTTCGCTTCTGAAGTCAAGTGTTATAATTGTGGTCAGGAGGGGCATGTAAGGAAACAGTGTAAGCAGCCAGAGTGCTATGCGTGTGGCATTCTGGGGCACTGGGCATATAAGTGTAGAGGCAGGAATGGTGGAAAGCAATGGCTAGGGAAGCAGCCTCTAAACGCAAATGGGATTCCTTCAACCGCTGGAAGGTAGTGCTGATAGGCCGTAACAGGGCACAAGTTGGTGCACAGAGCACAGACAGAATGTAGCTTGGTGGGCTTAGTGAGTGGCAGGAAACAGAGTTTTTTGGTAGACACGGGTGCAAATGTGTCTGTTATTAGTCTGGACGTCTTGGGAAAGAGAAGACTGGGGCCACCACGATATAGGTTACATGGGATTGACTGTAATAGGTAGAATCATTAAGTACGGCAGTACTGGAGTTTTCAGCCGGGAAATCGAAGTTTACCAAACGCATGGAGGTATTACAACGTGTAGGAGAAGGTTATTCAGTGATTCTTGTGCTAGACTTTCTCGACAGACATCACGCTAAGACTGACCTTTTGCAACGGACTTTGGAACTCAGTGGGACTTGTTTCAGCTGGGAGAAACAGTTGCAACTCAGGCAATGGCGCAAGATTCACCAATAGTGTAGGTGATACCAACTGAACTGCGTACGTTTTCAGTAAAGATCGCTCAGTAGAACAAAACACCAGCAGGCACCGGAATGATAACGATTTGCCGAGGGGAACATAATCTGGAGTTGAACCGATCTTAAGCAAGGAAGAGTCGGACAGTTCGCACTGTTTTATCCGCAGGAGTTTAGCACACGTGAGTGACATTAATGGGGAAATGATGATTCCGAATAGTGCGGAACTCTGTAAAAGGGTGCAATAATAGCCACTCCAGAAGTCTTGAAAGATGAACACTTCGATAGGTTAGGCTTCGGGAAAGCCGAATGATCATTAATGGCACGAGTTATGAGGTGGCCGGGACTGATTTTTGTCTTCCAGCTACGCTCACAGGATCAGCTGTTATCACATTGCCGCAGAATACGTTGTATTGGCTCAGGGTATTACCCGTTCAAAATGTAATGTATTTGAATAATACACTCGCAAGAGGCACAGGCTGTAGACACGCCAACACCAGTTACCAGTAGAATAGATGATTGGCATTGGTCGTGAAAGCAATTAGTTTTAAGGTCTTAATTGGTGTATGAGGGTATGGAAAGGGATACATGGTAACAGTAAAAATTGAGCGAAAGTCCTGCATGGTAAATTCGGGAGATCGTCCTCAAGATGTAAATTATTAAAGGTAGTTGAGTGGAAGCACGATGTTAAAGATTCGGGACGAATCTTCTGGGAAGGGAAGAGGTACTCTGCGCCACGAATAAGTACAGTCGTGGATTTGGGGAATTCTTGTGAATCCTGCGCAGCTATGGCTGGAAGACAGTGGTTAAGGAATAGATTGGTACACCGGATGGCAGGCACGAGCAGTGTTGATATTTGCAAACGATTCTGGGAGGCAGGTTTACGACACCGCTCGCAGGTTAGAAGGTACGGCCCGGCGGGCACTGTATACAAATGTGAAGTAATCAGGGCAGCACAAGGCAAAGGCGCACTGTGGAGAACCCATACGTTGCAGTGCCTAGTGTCCTGTGTGTAGGGGCCGAAGGAGGCTGAGGAAAGCTGACGTTGTAATCGTCAATGAGCACTCCACTTGCTCCCTCCAGAGGAACTACGTCAGAGGCATACGGAGAAGACGAATAAACAAGTGAACCCGGAGTTTCAAAGCGGGCAGTCATGTGGCCATATTGTCCGCGTCTAGAATCGTAGATAATGACGACTGTTTAAGTTGCAGGCCAACCACGACGATCTTTTGGTGATGTACAGGGTGATTGTAATTGAAGTGAAACTTTCAAAACGCTTTATAAATAACACCACTGGTCAGAATGACGTCAAACTGAAACAAAAAATTATCGGAGAAGGAGGAAAACGTATGGCAGAAGAAGAAAAAGAGTGTCAAAATTGATCAATAGATGGCACTGTATGTGTCAGAACACGTAAAATAAAACACCTGTCAACGCTTTTCCTCCTTTCGCTGCGGCCGCTGTGACCGAGCGGTTCTAGGGGCTTCAGTCCGGAACCGCGCTGCTGCTACGGTCGCAGGTTCGAATCCTGCCTCGGGCATGGATGTGTGTGATGTCCTTAGATTAGTTAGGTTTAAGTAGTTCTAAGTCTAGGAGACTGAAGACCTCAGATGTTAAGTTCCACAGTGCTTAGAGCCATTTGATCCATATGACCCCCTTTCGCGTCATCGACGTTCGCCATGACTGTCTCAATGTAGGATCGCGCTCTGCTTGTAAAGCTGTGCTACAAGAATGATGACTTTGCACATGTCGCTCTGCAGAAGTCCCGGACACTGAAGGGTTTGAAAAACGGCATTGGTCCGATGACTGCCGTGGGTCTGGAGAAAATGGTTCGGAAAATCGAAAAGTCGGGCTCTTTTCGTGTGCAACCTGGTAGAGGGAGGAAACGAATTGATTCGTCGTCAGTGGAAGCAATCGCCACAACAGTGCAGGAGGAGACGAGTGGTGATGTGTAAACGTGTAGTGCACGGAGAACTGATCGACCATTGGATATACCGGTGAGCATGGTGCATAAAATCCTACGAAACATCCTCCTTTGCTATTCATTCAAAATTACCCATGTGCACGAATTGCTTCCTCTTGACCTGCCAGCAAGAGAGATCTTACTTCAGAATTTCTAGCTCGCGTGGAGGTAGACAATGATTGGTTTTGGAAGATTTTGTGGACAGACGAAGCCCACTACCATCTGACAGGATATATTAATACACAGAATTGTCGAATATGGCAACGGAAAATCCACAGGAAAATCAACCAGTACTACTTCATCCTGGTCACTGTGTGGTGCGGGTTTGATTCTGAGCACTATGGGACTTAACTTCTAAGGTCATCAGTCCCCTAGAACTTAGAGCTACTTAAACCTAACTAACCTAAGGACATCACACACATCCATGCCCGAGGCATGTTCTCTTCCATGAGACCCACAGCGCAGTGGACAACGGCGCTCAGGTTGGTGCCGTGTTTCTTGATTTCAGTAGGGCATTTGACACCGTCCCGCACTGCCGTTTAATGAAAAAAAAATTTCTAGCTTACGGAGTATCGGGACAGATGCAAAGGTAATATTTGGAGTACCACAAGGAAGTGTGATACGACTATTGCCGTTCATAATATATATAACTGATCTAGTAGAAAGCGTCGGATGCCCTTTAAGGCTATTCGCAAATGATGCAGTTGTTTATACCAAGGTAGCAACGCCAGAAGATAGTAAGAATTTGCAGAACGACCTGCAGAGAATTGATGAATGGTACAGACTCTGGCATTGAACCTGAACGTAAATAAATGTAACATATTGCTCATACATAGGAGAAGAAATCTACTACTGTACAGCTACACTCTTGATGACAGACAGCTGGAGACAGCGTCTGCCATAAAATATATGGGCGTAACTATCCAGAGTGACCTTAAGTGGAATCATCATATAAAACAGACAGTAGGAAAAGCAGACACAAGACTCAGATTCATGGGAAGAATCTTAAGGAAATGTAACTCATCCACGAAAGAAGTGGCTTATGAGACGCTTGTTAGCCCGATTCTTGAGTATTGTTCATCTATCTGGGATCCCTATCAGGTAGGACTGATAGAGGAGATAGAGAATATCCAACGAAGAGCGGCGCGTTTCGTCACAGGATCGTATGAGCGTTACGGAGATGCTAAACAAACTCCACTGGCAGACGTTACAAGAGACGTTGTGTATCACGGAGAGATTTACTATTGAAATTTCGTGACAGCACTTCTCAGGATGAGTCAGACAACATATTACTTAACCCCACATACATCTCGCGTATTGACCACGAGGAGAAATTTCGAGAAATTATAACCAGTACAGAGGCTTACCGACAATCATTCTTCCCACGCACTATTCGCGAGCGGAACAGGGCTCGAGGGATCAGATAGTGGTACCGAAAGTGGCCTCCGCCACACACCATTAGGTGGCTTGCGGAGTATGATGTTAGATGTAGATGGAGATAAGCATGACAGGTGTTACAGCCTCCACTTTGGCATAGATCTGTTGTTTCAGATCTACCAAGTCTCGAACCTTTGTTCTGTAAACAATGTCCTTCATAAACCCCCAAGCACTGAAATCCAGCGGAGTCAAATAGGGAGACGGAAAGGGCCAGGCTACTAGACTGACCGATAGGGCCGACAATGTGGCCCACCTTCCGATCCAGTGTTCAGGAAACGACTCATGGAGAAACGTGGTAACATCTTCGTGATAGTGGTGGCGGGGGACGGGTATCATCATACGGGAAAATGACGTCGGGAGGCATCTGTGGAACTGCATTGCTCGCCAATATGTCGAGGCAATTGTGCCCTGTCAGTGGCGCAAGTATGCTGTGCGACTCAGTGCTGTTCAGTAAATTGTGAGGTTCACATCCTGAAGATTGTCTCTATCGAGTTAGTACTTACTCAACAACATAAACCGCCGAGTTTTTACGTTATAAGGATTTATTTTTGTATACCTCTAACCAGTGTCAATGTTGTCTCGGTCACTGTGTGTGTCGCTGCCCGCCCTCTGGACATTATTGTTACGTTGCGTATAGGCATGTGTTTTATGCCCTGTGTGCAGGTACTCTTCAGGTATTGTTTTTGAAATACCGTTTGTTAGTGCATTGAATTGTGCCAAGTGTAGAGTATTATACTGCTCGCATATTGCCCATGGAAGAAGGCAGTGTGTTCTAAGAAACTTTCTTCCCTGTATTTGCATGTGGGTATGTGTCCCAGACTCAGGTGATTTAACAGTGCGGGATAAGGTCCATGCTCAGTTAAGAAATGTTGTGTACGACTTTATACACAAGAGTAAGAAGAGATGGGGTACAAAGTGGTGTGACAGCTGTTGTAGTAGGAAAGCTGGACAGGAGTAGTTATGTTCAGAATACAAGTTATCACAAAAATGGAAGATTTACTTAAAGACAAATGTTGATGTGTTGAGACAGCAACCAGCCACAAATTTATTTTCAGTTCCTTTATTCAGAAGGTATCTTTACCGGTTTCGGATCGTTATGATTCATCTTCAGACGGTTTTCATGCTTTCATTACAACGTTTTTTGCAGATTAACTGTCGTGAAAACCGACATTTCACGACAATTAATCTGTAAAAAAACGTAGTAATAAAAGCATGAAAACCGTCTGAAGATGAATCATAACTATTAGAATCCGGTAAAGGTACCCTTTGATCAGAGGAACTGAAAATAAATTTGTAGCTGTTTGCTGTCTCAACACCATCAACATTTGTCTTCAAATAACAGCCACGGTCTCCAACCATGTCATCATATTGAAACATCCCCTTAGAAATATTTATAAGTGGCTGTGCTGGTAAACCTCTTACGTTAATTGATTTTCAAACAGATGAGCAAAACTGAACGTACTCAGTCATTTCTCTCTTTACTTATTTTGATCATCACTAAACTGACACACAATATTTTTAGCGCAACGCAATCTGACTTTCAATAATCACTGCAAAAGAATGGCCCTGAGTAACAATAACCTATAACTTTCATGAATCACTTACCTCACAAAAATCTTCGTTACTCGAACTACTGCAATACAGCGAGCGCCAATACTGCCAGCTAAATAAAAGGTTCTAACTACTGAAGGCACTAACTACTGAGAGGTACAGTTAGCAAATGAAAGATTTTGGTAGAGAACAAACAATGTATTTATCTTAATAGTGGTCTCTCTCTCTCTCTCTCTCTCTCTCTCTCTCTCTCTCTATATATATATATATATATATATATATATATATATTAGTTGATAGCACCGAGCGAGGTGGCGCAGTGGTTAGCACACTGGACTCGCATTCGGGAGGACGACGGTTCAATCCCGTCTCCGGCCGTCCTGATTTAGGTTTTCCGTGATTTCCCTAAATCGCTTCAGGCAAATGCCGGGATGGTTCCTTTGAAAGGGCACGGCCGATTTCCTTCCCCATCCTTCGCTCACCCGAGCTTGCGCTCCGTCTCTAATGACCTCGTTGTCGACGGGACGTTAAACACTAATATCCTCCTCCTCCTCCTATCAGTTGATAATATCCAGTCTTACAAATTTCTTTTTTCTGTGGCGGACACACGCCCAGATCGTCCGCTCTCAAAATTCTGCCATCCCTCTCCCCACACCCACCACTGCTGGCGGCTCACATCCAATTGCACAACGCTACGCGCTATTCAGATCCAACTGCCCAACACTACAATAGCAAATGGCAACCAGACACAGATTGCACACAGCACAGCCAGTGATTTTCATACAGAGCGCTATGTGACGTTACCAACATAAAAACCAAAACAGCCTACTTACAATATGACAAAATTGCAGGTTTATTTAAATTGTATTTCTCCAAGCACACGAAGACAATGCAGCAATAAACAGAGTGCAGCTATCGTAAAGTTAAAAGTAACAGACTCCAAGTGTGAGCGCGAAATTTGGCTGCCGCCGGTCATCCCTCTATTGCGGCGGCAGGCGACGCTCGTGGTACAGAGCTGATGGAGGTGTGGCTCAGTGGGTGTATACCATTGGATCCTCCAAATCTCGCGTGACCACCATGCGCGTCAGTCAGAAACTTGCAATTCCACTGCCAACTGACGCGCATGGGACGGTACTGATACTTGATACCACAAGAAATGTACTGCACCGTGGCTGGGACTGATATGTTTCGTTCTCATGTCAGGGAGGTACTTGTATAGTCTGCATCCCTCATCACTTACACCCCACTCACCGTATCATGTATCCAAAGCCAATTTTTAAGCGACGTAGGACGTCAAACGGGTTGACTTGGAGCAGGAAAGGCACCAGAGGACATTTTGATTTCCACTGTCTATACTTTTCAAGTAAATTCATAAAACTTTGTCAGCATGACCAGGAAGGACTCAGGATTCACACTCGTAGCAGCGGAAGTTCAAAAACATAACAATTTTTTTTTTTACATGTGAAATTTCATCATTTTTTCACTTGCTATTGGCTGCATTTGTTAATATAGGTACACTTTTTTTTATAAGTAAGAGAGACTGTTCGATGAATTTTGCACAGCATGCAAACCACACTTACAGGTGTCTGAAACTCTAGAATCTATTTAATTTATTAAAAAATGAATGAGCTGTTAAGTTTTAAACTTTATGTTTTGAATAAAATCAAATTTTGTCGTTAATTATCTCAATTTGTACCACAGTTTGTAATAGATTTGGAAAATTCTAGAGTTTCATACACCTGTAAGTATGGTTTGTATGCTGTGCAAAATTCATCAAAGAATCTCACTTACTTGTGAAGAAAAATGTATCTATAGCAACAAATACAGCCAACAGTAAGTGAAAAAATGATGAAATTTCATATCTAAAAAAAAAATTATTTTGTTATGTTTTTGCACTTCCACTGCTATGGGTGTGAATCCTGAATCCTTCCTGGTCATGCTTATGAATTTATTTGTAAAAGTATAGACAGTAGAAAATGAAATGTCCTGTGATGCCTCTCCTGCCCCAAGTCGGCCCGTTTGACGTCCTACCCCACTTAAGGTGAAGTACTGTCTGTATCAGTACTTAGTCTATTCATCTTCAACAAGTAACTCGCAGCTCTGTATTTGATTGTGATATTTATCGACATATTCTGAGCACCACTAATGTGGTGCTGAAGCCTCCCGAGAGCCAAAGTGGGACACTCCTCTGCCCTTGTCTAGCTGATTCTTTATTGGTGATCAGGTTCCGTCCGTGTGCTCATGTGTATCTGAGAACCTGGGTACTAATTTGAAGAGCACACAGTGGTATGTCCGTATGACTGGTACAAGTAATCTGTACTGTTCAGAATTAACCCTCATCAGTTTATGCAGTATTTTTCTGCTTTGTATGTATTTAGCCTTAAGTGCTCAAATGTGTGTGAATTCCTAAGGGACCAAACTGTTATCGTCATCGGTCCCTAGACTTACAGCCGGCCAGTGTGGCCGAGCGGTTCTAGGCGCTTCTGGTTAGTTAGGTTTGAGTAGCTGAAAGTTCTAGGGGACTGATGACCTCAGATGTTAAGTCCCATAGCGCTCAGAGCCATTTGAACCATTTGAACCTAGACTGACACACTACTTAAACTAACTTACGCTAAGAACAACACTCACACCCATGCCAGAGGGAGGACTCGACCCTCGGGCGGCAGGGCCTTAAGTGTTTGTGGAAACTGAATTTCTCAACAACGTGTACCCCAAAGCATTTTCGGTAAGTGCATACGAGTATTCTCACCTTTGGCTAATATACCATTAACCTCCATAAATGAAGTCACGCCCTTCCAGCTACAAGCCGAGTATCTTCCCGTTACGAATCCCTGGAGCTGTTACAAATCGTCGCAACTATCGGTAAGAATAAGACGAGCATGAGATAACGGGTGAGGAGGTCAGAGGTCGTGTGGAGCGTACTGCAGTACGCATTCGCCTCGCGTAAGCAGCCGGGGAGATGGAGACCTCCTGGCAGTGCAGAACACGGCGACCCGTGGTGGCAGGCTGACAGGCTATAAGCCGCAGCCCGCGCTGCCCTCCGACCCCGGTGTTCGCCGATCCAGCCCGGTTAACGTTCCAGTATCCGCCTCACCTCATCGAGGGGCCTTCGCCCCGTCCTCGCCGGCGCTAACTGCACGGCCGCTTAATTGCGTGAAGGCTGTGAAGGGGCTAAGCCGGGCGTTAGGCCCGCTCTTAATGTCTTAATTATAAATTTTAATGCGAGCGCCGAGTCGGACTCGGCATCCGACGCGGTATTGTATGCAGATGGCGCGCCGGACTTACAATGTTCTCGAGTGACGAGCGGCCGCGCGATGGCTCCGCAAACAAAGGGTGGCGCCGCTTTTGTTTTCCTGTCCGGCCAGGCCTTAACCCGGTGGTCCGCCCAGGCCGGCTGCAGCCGGCCCACGATTTATCGCGGCTCGTCCTCGCCGCTGAGATCATCACGCAGTCCGTGCACTTTCCTCGTGGAGTACCCTTCGAGTCGTCCAGTCTCTTTCGTCAGTTACTGACAGTTTATAGCTAGAGGTGTGCGCGAATGCGGATTTAGCCACAGTAATAATTACAAGGGGCATTCAATAAGTAACGCAACACTTTTCCTCTCGGACAGTTTCGATTGAAAAAAATGTGAGTTCGTTGTGGGACATCGTGGAATATTTCCGCTTCAACTTCTGTACTTTCATGAAGATCCGTTAGATGGCGGCACCATACGCATCCTTCAAAATGGCGTCTGTAATGGAGTACATTCAATCAGAGGGCTGTCACTGAGTTTCTTTTGGCGGAAAACCAGAGCGTGGCAGATATCCTTAGGCACTTGCAGAATGTCTACAGACACCTGGCGGTCAACGAAAGCATGGTCAGTCGTTGGCAGAGGGGTCTGCCATCATCGTAACATGTGTTGTCTACTACTTCATAAAGAGTCAGCCCGGTTAGCCATGCGGTCTAACACATGGCATTCCGTATTGGGAAGGAGCGCCTGGTTCCCTGCACGAATCCGCCCAGCGGGCTTGTGTCGAGGTCCGGCGAGCCAGCCAGTTTGTGGATGGTTTTTAGGTGGTTCTCCATCTACATCGGTGAATGGAGGCTGCTTCCCCTTATTCCACCTCACCTACACTATGTCGGCGATTGCTGCGCAACGAAGTTCTCCACATACGTGTACACCACCATAACTCTACCACGACAACATAGGGGTTACACTCGTCTGGTGTGAGACCTTCCCTTGGGGGGGGGGGGGGGGGAGGAGGGGGTCTACCGGGGGCCAAACCGCACAATAACCCTGAAAGAGTGGTTTGGTGTGGCTCGGCGGAGGGGTGAAGTGGACTGCGGTAGTCGTCGTGGGGTTGTGGACTACTGCGGCTGCGGCGGGGACGTAGCCTCTCCATCGTTTCTAGGCCCCCGGTTAACATACAATACAATACAATCTTTCGTACAAAACAGTAAGGAAAGGTGGGCTACCGAGTGATGTGACAAGTGTCACCATAGGAAAGCTGGACAGGAGCAGAAATGATTAGCGAACGAGTTAACACAGTAAACATAAGATTTATGTAGCTTTCGTTTCTCCAGCCACACAAAGACTCTTTACAGATAATGCAACAAGAAATAGAGCCCAGCTAGTAACAATAGCAACAAAGATGAGGCTCTCTTAACAAAAGCACAAACAGTGGTGTAGGAAGCACGACTGGGCAGTGTCTGCATCGCGTTACATAGCAAAGTGGCTCTAAGTGCAAGTGGCTGTGTGGCTGCCGCCGGCTGTCCTATGTCGCAGCAGTAAAGGGCACTCATGATACGGAGCCAGTGGATGCATGGCTCAGCAGGCACACATCATTGGTTCCACCATATCCTGTGCGATCACTATTGGCGTCTGACAGCTTTATGACGCTCGTTGTGTGATGTCAATGTGTGATACTACAATAAGGTCATGGAAACTTGTCTGATACCCCACATGTCAGCCTGCCACACACAGTTGTTACACCTATAATGTTGGGATGTGCGGACACTCTCATTTGAGGTGATCAGCATGTCACAATCAAACACCTCGTTGCTCAACTTGACATCTGTGCTGGTAGTGCTGACACACTCATCCACCAGTTGGAGTACTCAAAGGTGTGTGCCAGCTGAGTTCCTTGCTGCCTAACATTAGAGCATAAAGAGCAATAAAGGACCATATGTGTGGAACTGTTTGCGCATTCCGAGGCTGATCGTGACAATTCTTTGTCGAACATCATCACAGGCGATAGGCCATGGGTTCATCACTTCGAGCCGGAAACAGAACGGCAATTCACGGAGCGGCGCCACGCCATCTCTCCTCCGAAGAAAAAGTTCAAAGCTGCACCCTCAGCTGGAGAAGTCATGACGCAGTCTTCTAGGATCTGAAGGGGCTATTCTGTTTGATGTCATCCTTCGTGGTACAATGATCAACTCTGAAATGTATTGTGCTACTCTCAGGAAACGACTTTAGTGTGTTCGTCGTCACAAACGTACAAACGAACTTCTCCTTCTCCATGACAACGCAAGGCCTCACACAATTCTAAGCGCATGAGAGGAGTTTGCGAGGTGCCGGGTTGGAGAAGACTTTGTGCGTCTTTAATTCAGACGAATTTTCCATGAGAACGAGACATGCACTCGACCCCCTCCTTATCTACCTCCTAATTAATTATGCGCACAACGGTAACGGAAGAAAATGATGGTGGACCCTGCTAGTTGGTAAAATAAGGAGTGCACACTCACAATAATTTAACAAAAATCGTAATCTACTTAGAGAAAAGAGAACTTTATCATAATAAACAACAGGAAATGGGATTCTGCACACATCTACGAAATGATATGTGGATTAAATATTACAATGAGATTTATTATACATCAGAACAGAAATGCATATGATTATCGACACAAACAGGTGGTTAAAGGATAGGGTATGCTGAAATATCATGAGAATAAGAGTTGGCTCGAGAGCAAGGGGTTCCTACTCTCTGTGATGCAATAGATTGACGATAATGACTGGAGGTCAAAATGAATCAATCTCCCGACTATATAGCACTATCGCAATTAGTAGTGAGAGCTCAAATAGGATCACATGGAGAAACAAGCAAGATGGACTTGTAGCAAAGCGAGCGCGCGTGCTGCTGCGGGATTCAATATAAAATTGATAAGGTCCTACAATGCCGGAGCCGCAAAACACTGTACCAGTACTGAAATCTGCAGCACGTCGTCGGTAGGCAGCGTCCTGATGATGTAGGCGCCGACTTCTGACGGCAGCAACTCTGTGTCAACCCCTGGCCGCCAAGGCTGTCCGAGAATTCTAAGTTCTTCCGAAAAAGAGCGACCAAGTCGCAAGACTGTCCGACTCCGACAAAGATCAGATCCCGAATCCCAATGCCCACGCAATGCAAGAGCGAAGCCAACATTTCTCAACTCCCTACTCTCCTCGAAAACTGAAAATCAGCATTCAGTGCTGATTCCAAAATTCCCCCACACTGTCTCAGAACAACATTCGCGCCAATAGCGACCGTTCCCTCCAATTTAGAGCAGGGCTTTATGACGTCAACTAGCCTCAGTTTAAGTTGACCAATCATGCCTCTGCTATTCAGCTGAGGGCACTGAACTTGCCGTTTGACTGGCTACGAAAACAACCTGCCTAGACCACCGGCCATCCGGTGCCAGACATTTGCACCCAGCAGGGAACGCTCCACAAGTATTCTCAGTATCAAGAGGACAATGCAGTCAGTTGGTGCCTGGAGTCTTCGTTCCGGACGCGCTGGAAAGGTAAACACATAACACTCAGACGTCTCGCAGGTCGTTTCGCCCTGCATACAGTAGGCGAAACATGACCGACGTCAGTCGTCCCGCCAGGCGCTTAAACCTATTGTACGAACCCCTTACAACTCAGGGAAGTGCAGCCCCCAACTGGAAATGCAGTGTACCGCGTCCTCCGATGCTTGCCTCGCACAGGCCACCCAGGGAAGTAACACAACATGCATTGGAATCAAGTGAAAAGTATTTTTTGAGCTCTCAGTACAAATACTCTCATTACAATAACCTTATTCGGTCTGTTTCTACCGTGCAATGACATAGAACATTAATAAAACTGATGAAAATGAGAGGTGACATGCAAAAGAGGGCATGTAACCTATCAAGCTCACAAAACTTCATTATACTGTTCTCCGTCATCCTTCCTACAGCCTGAACCTCTCACCCTCCTACTTCCCTCTGTTTATCCCGATAAAGGATGCACTCTGCGGGAAGTAATACGTGAACGACAGGGAGGTTGGCCTGTAGAGTGGTACCACATTGGCACGCAGGCCCTCCCAGTATGGTGGCGTAAGGCCTTAGGGTAGAACAGAGATTTTGTTGAAAAATAAGGTTCTATAGCCAAAGAAGTCGGGAATAATATAGCGTACTGAATAAAATCAACCTGCTATTAGAAAGAAAAAAAGAAAACGTGTTACGTTCCCTACTGAACGCCCCTCGTACTTTGAGGACACAACTCTGCGCCGATGCGGGTGTATCTACGGGTATCCGGAATAATAATTACCTTTAAGTTTAGAGGACAGTGCCAATATTACTATTTTCCTCTGTGAGGGGTCCACTTGTACGTGGAGACCAATTTTGTAATATAATTCATGAAAAATGACCTGATTAGATTGTCATGAGTAGGAGTGATAGTATTTTTGACACCCCTGAAGCAAAGATGTTGTCCGAGTGGCAGAATCGATTGTAAGTAGGGGCGGGAGGAGCGCATTAGCAGTTGTCGTTTCACTCTGTTATAGGTAGGATGTAAGACTTAAAGCTAGTGGCTAGCTGGGAGAACTAAATTATTGGTTTATGGGCGAAAGATATTGTTTATACTCACACAGAGCCAGTAAATGTTAGGTCGTAGTTATTTCTATAAAAGTTTAAAATGTGTATAATTAATTTATAAGACTATAAGATCATCAAGAATTGAAGTGGTACTGATCGTTAACAAATACTGAGCAATAGTTATAGAAGAGTAATGAATTTACGAGGATTAGAACTTAAGTAGTGGCAGCTATTTATTCACAACCGATACAAAAGAGTTACATGTTTGCACCTTTTACGAGGGCAGTTCAATAAGTAATGCAACACATTTTTTTTCTCGGTCAATTTTGGTTGAAAAAACCGGAAATTTCTTGTGGAATATTTTCAAACATTCCCGCTTCGTCTCGTATAGTTTCATTGACTTCCGACAGGTGGCAGCGCTGTACGGAGCTGTTAAAATGGCGTCTGTAACGGACGTGCGTTGCAAACAACGGGCAGTGATCGAGTTTCTTTTGGCGGAAAACCAGGGCATCTCAGATATTCATAGGCGCTTGCAGAACGTCTACGGTGATCTGGCAGTGGACAAAAGCACGGTGAGTCGTTGGGCAAAGCGTGTGTCATCATCGCCGCAAGGTCAAGCAAGACTGTCTGATCTCCCGCGTGCGGGCCGGCCGTGCACAGCTGTGACTCCTGCAATGGCGGAGCGTGCGAACACACTCGTTCGAGATGATCGACGGATCACCATCAAACAACTCAGTGCTCAACTTGACATCTCTGTTGGTAGTGCTGTCACAATTGTTCACCAGTTGGGATATTCAAAGGTTTGTTCCCGCTGGGTCCCTCGTTGTCTAATCGAACACCATAAAGAGCAAAGGAGAACCATCTGTGCGGAATTGCTTGCTCGTCATGTGGCTGAGGGTGACAATTTCTTGTCAAAGATTGTTACAGGCGATGAAACATGGGTTCATCACTTCCAACCTGAAACAAAACGGCAATCAATGGAGTGGCGCCACACCCACTCCCCTACCAAGAAAAAGTTTAAAGCCATACCCTCAGCCGGTAAAGTCATGGCTACAGTCTTCTGGGACGCTGAAGGGGTTATTCTGTTCGATGTCCTTCCCCATGGTCAAACGATCAACTCTGAAGTGTATTGTGCTACTCTTCAGAAATTGAAGAAACGACTTCAGCGTGTTCGTAGGCACAAAAATCTGAACGAACTTCTCCTTCTTCATGACAACGCAAGACCTCACACAAGTCTTCGCACCCGAGAGGAGCTCACAAAACTTCAGTGGACTGTTCTTCCTCATGCACCCTACAGCCCCGATCTCGCACCGTCGGATTTCCATATGTTTGGCCCAATGACGGACGCAATCCGTGGGAGGCACTACGCGGATGATGAAGAAGTTATTGATGCAGTACGACGTTGGCTCCGACATCGACCAGTGGAATGGTACCGTGCAGGCATACAGGCCCTTATTTCAAGGTGGCGTAAGGCCGTAGCATTGAATGGAGATTACGTTGAAAAATAGTGTTGTGTAGCTAAAAGATTGGGGAATAACCTGGTGTATTTCAATGCTGAATAAAACAACCCCTGTTTCAGAAAAAAAAGTGTTGCATTACTTATTGAACTACCCTCGTACTATCCTTCAAAGTAGTCACCAGTTTCGTTCAGAACCCGTTGCCAGCGATGTGGAAGGCGTAGTATACTGTTAGCAGAGCCTGTTCTTTTGATGGCGCGAATGGAGCGGTCTACTGCCTGTCGAATCTCTGGAACAGTTCTGAAGAGAATGCCACGAAGTGGTTCCTTCATCTTCTGAATCAAATCAAAGTCACAACGACTTAAGTCCGGGGAGTATGGTGGATGGTACAGTACTTCCCAGTCCCATCGACGGAACAGAGCAGCCACAGCTTACTCTGTATGCTCCCGCGGATTGTGGTGCAAAATAATGCGTGGGTTGCGCAGAAAGTGTCGCCGCTTCTTTCGCAGATGATGCTCCAAAAACGAACAGTAATACTGTGCACTGACGGTCTGCCGTGCAGGAACGTAATGCGATAGGATAACAACGTCACAGTCGTACACGAGAATCACCATAACTTTAGACCACTCCCTTCGCACCATCAACAGAACAGGCTCTGCTAACGGTATACTACGCCTTCCACATCGCAGGCAACGGGTTCCACACAACGCTGGTGACTACTTTGAAGGGCAGTAACAGGTGCAAACATGTAACTCTTTTGTATCGGTTGTGAATAAGTAGTTGTCACTATTTAAGTTCCAGCCCTCGTATACTGTAAGTCAAAGGTAAAGCAACTGGAACAAATTTGTAAGTTAATGAAATTTTGTATATTTAGTTTTAAGTATGCAGCAACGCAATGTGGATTTTGCTAATTTTTACAGTGCTGACCCTTGAATGTAGCAACCAAGTTTTTTTCCATCAGATTTAATGTATAGGTTGTTAAGAATACCCGATTTTTAATATTTTGTGTGTTTTGTAATCCTGATACAGAGAAATTAAATTCTGGAATCTGTTTTGTCGAACGACGTCAGACCTTTTGTCATGTAACAATGTAGCTCCGACAATAAGTGAGAACTGTAGAACAGTTGAGAAGTTCAATGATTTTGTAGTTAATGTAAATTGTTTCATATCAGATTTTGTGAAGGAGAAGCTTTATTTTGAATAGAATTTTCAGACTGAAGCATTTGGTTTAGGATATCCCCTTATCAGGATCTCATCCTCTTCCATGTCGTGTTTATTTGAACCCAATGAATATTTTTTTAAAAAGAAATAATTTTTCAATCAGAAAATTATTAATGCGCCAGATTCAGAAAAGTGTTAATGTTTGCAACAGCTTCAATGTGGGCAGCATTGCACAGCGCTGAGCCAATGTCCCTTATTTTCACTGAACGTTTGCAGGGTTATTCATTTATCAACCAATCTACTGACATTATCTGTATGAAGCTGTTTTACGGCCGTCATTTCACTTCACTCTGCCAGGACTCAATATTTTCTGTACCTACCGCGGAGAGAACAGAATATCAAAATTACATCCGTTGCGACTCTAGAGCTAAGGAGAATTTATTTCATTTTTTATTTGCAAAAGGAATTTTATCAGTTTACTGCACAGGGCCATAGAACTCGTTGCTCACGAGACTGGATAAATTTCAGAGGGATTGATTTCATTATGAAAATTGCGTATTGTTTTTGTAGGTGAAGTAATTTGCTCAACAACACATCACACAGTAAATCTGCATGACACAAACATTACACATTTCATATTCATTGGCAAAATAAATAAAAAATAAATAAATAAATAAAACTTTTATAAAGCGCGTTACACCTCTGTTTTCGTATTACATACATGTAAAAAGTATTCGGTAGAAAATAAGCGAAGCTCTCAACGTTTCTCTGAAATACATAACCAAGTAAACATCGCAACACTTATTACATTAAGTGCAGCACACTGCAATGATTCTGTTTTACGGTGAATTAACGAACATTTCATAACGAACTATGTTACCAGCATCTACTGTATACAAGATGTGACGACAACTTGTAACTCTACTTCATTCAACTTACCAGTCTTGGGAAAGTGCTTCTGAAATTTTCAGGAAATACTTTCAGTAATTACAGCAGGAACTTGTAACATACAGAAGAGATCAGGAATGTGGGAGATAATTGTGGTGTCACCGTCAGACACCACACTTGCTAGGTGGTAGCCTTTAAATCGGCCGCGGTCCGTTAGTATACGCCGGACCCGCGTGTCGCCACTGTCAGTGATTGCAGACCGAGAGCCACCATACGGCAGGTCTAGTGAGACGTCCTGGCACTCGCCCCAGTTGTACAGCCGACTTTGCTAGGAAAGGTTCACTGACAACTACGCTCTCATTTGCCGAGACGATAGTTAGCATAGCCTTCAGCTACGTCATTTGCTACGACCTAGCAAGGCGCCATAGCATTTGATATTATTTTATATTGTGGTTATAACATGTACCGTGAAGAGAGATGTTCTACAATTGTGGATTAAAGTTAAGTATTACATCAAGTACGTACTTTATTTGCTACTATTAATTCCTTTAACTGTTCCAGACCTCACACCAATCTGCGTGAGCTTAACGCGTGCCTTTCGGCTTCCTCTCATTGTGACTTGGCTGTCTTGCCAAGTCACAACAATAATATTATGTAAAAATAAACTATCTAGTCAGAAGCTTCCGGACATCCATAATTAATGCAGTTTTAAGAAATGTATCTTATCCTAGAAGGAGTAATGATCCAGAAACAGACATTATAAAAACTACTGCAATTGTATTAAGATAAGTTATTAAAAAGTCCAGAAATATGTTCATTATGTCCGTCGTTAGTACAACTGATAATAAAATCAAAACAGTTTGGAATATTGTTAAAAGGGAAACAGAACAACGGAGAGCACAGGAAGACTGTATTTCTGTCAAACTCAATGAAAAGTCTGTTAACAAAAAGTCAAAAGTAGAAAATATATTTAATAACAATTTTTAAGCGTTTTAGAGAAAATGGTATCCAGCAGATCATTAGAAAATGAAAGGCTCTATATGGAAGAGGCAATACCTATGCAATTCGATAAAATATCCTCTCCAACTGAAACTAGAAAAATAATAAATTCACTCACAAGTAATAGCTCGCACGGAACTGATGGCATTTCCAACAGAGTACTACACTGAACAGCCAAAGAAACTGTTACACCTGCCTAATATCGTGTAGTTCCCCCACGAGCACGCAGAAGTGAAGCAACACAACGTGGCATGCACTTGATTAATGTCTGAAGTGGTGCAGGAGGGAATTAACGCCATGAATACACCAGGGCTATCCATAAATCCGTAAGAGTAGGAGGTGTTCTCTTTTGAACAGCACGTTGCAAGGCTTCCCAGATATGCCCAATAATGTTCATGTCTGGGGAGTTTGGTGGCCAGCTGATGTGTTTAAACTCAGAAGAGTGTTCCTGGAGCCACTCTGTAGCAATTCTTGACATGGTGACGCGTTGTCCTGCTGGAATTGCCCAAGTCCGTCGGAATGACAGAGGACGTGAATGGAAGCATGTGATCAGACAGGATGCTTACGTACGTGTCACCTGTCAGAGTCGTATCTAGACGTATCAGGTGTCCCATATCATTCCAGCTGCACACGCCCCTCACCATTACAGAGCCTCCACAAGCTTCAACAGTCTCCTGCTGACATGCAGGGTCCATGGATTCATGAGGGTGTCTCCATACCCATACACGTTCATCCGCTCGATACAATTAGAAACGAGACTCGTCCGACCAGGCAACGTGTTTCCAGTCATCAACAGTCCAATGTTGAACGGGCTCTGGTGAAGCGTAAAGCTTTCTGTCGTGCAGTCATCAAGGGTACACGAGTGGGCCTTCGGCTCCGAAAGCCAATATCGATGATGTTTCGATGCGTGTTTCGCACGGTGACACTTGTTGATGGCCCAGCATTGAAATCTGCAGCAATTTGCGGAAGGGTTGCACTTCTGTCACGTTGATTGATTCTCAGTCGCCGTTGGTCTCATTCTTGCAGGGTCTTTTTCCGGCCGCAGCGATGTCAGAGATTCGATGTTTTCCCGGATTCCTGATATTCACGGTACACTCGTGAAATGGTCGTACGGAAAAATCCCCACTTCATCACTACCTCGGAGATGCTGTGTCCTATCGCTCGTGCGTCGGCTACAACACCACTTTCAAACTCACTTAAATCTTGGTAACGTGCCATTATAAAAGCAGCAACTGATCCTAAACTGCACCAGACACTTATTGTCTTATATAGGCGTTGCCGACTGCAGCGCCGTAATCTGCGTGTTTACTTATTCTGACAGTTTTACTGAAAATTCTTGAAAAATTAATGTATCAAGAGTAGCTTCACATATTTGTGAAAATGAAGTATTAACAAAATGCCAGTTTGGTTTTCAGAAAGGCTTTTCAATAGAAAATGATATATGCGCTATCTCTGATGAAATATTAATTGCCCTGAACAACCGAACACTACCCATTGGGTTTTTTTGTGCTCAAAGGCTTTTGACTGTTTGAATCATGAAATTCTTCTAGAAAAGCATAAGTATTGTGATATGACTGGGACAGTGCAAAATGGTTTTTGTTAATGATACAATATAGCGATCTCATTCAACAAACAAACATTAGCTGAGGAAATTGTAAATAATTTCTTTACAAAAATTATTAAGTGGTTTTCTGCAAATGGACCCTCACTAAACTTTGAGGAAACGCCGGATACCCAGTTCTGTACAATAAATGGTATAACACCATCGATAAATATAGACTTTGAACAGAAGTGTGGTTGCTAAGGCATAACATTCCAAATTTCTGGGTTTTTACATTGATGAGAAATTAAATTGGAAGAAACAAATTGATGATTTGCTGAAACATTTAGCTTCAGCTACTGATGCCATTAGTGTTATTGAAAATTTTGGTGGTAAACGTATCAGTAAATTAGCCTACTATGCCTATTTTCATTCACTGCTTTCAAATGGCATCATATTTTGGGGCAATTTATCATTAAGAGAAAAAGTATTGATAATGCAAAAGCACATAATCAGACTAACAGCTGCAGCCGACCCAGGACCACCTTGCGGATATTTATTTAATGAACTTAGGATATTCACAGAACCACCGGAGTACATATTTTTACTTACGAAATTTGTTATTAATAATCCATCCCAATCCAAAAATAATAGCAAAGTGCATAGGTCCAACACTAGAAGAAAGAATGATTGCCACTATTCTACTATTCTGGGTTCTATCTGTCTTTGGCACAAAAACGGGGTGAATTATGCTGCCATAGAAATCTTTGGTTATTTGTAGAATAGTATTAAAAGTCTGATAGAAATTAAAAACAAATTTAAAGAATAGATAAATTTTTAGATCTGAAGTAGGGAAAAAGTATTATTGTGAAAAGAAAACTTATTTTCAGCTGACACGTCCCACATCATTTCTAAATGTCGTATTCATGATGCATGGAACAAGTGTTAATGTAATGTAATGTAAAAGGAAGCGGGGGGTAGTGAGTCGTCAGCAGAAAAGCAGTAACGCAGAATGGGTTGGTCAGAAGAGCGCAGTCACTCCGGAACTGGTCTAGTTATTGGACGTCACCCGACAAGCAAATCCATTCGGGACATTTCAACATTTTTAAGGCAGCCAAATTTGTCTGTTGGTGATGTGACTGTCGAAACGCAAAGGAACAACCACAGCTGACGAAACGAGGTAGCCCTCAGGTTCTGATAGACAGAGACGTCCAGCATTTCGGAGAATGGTCGCAAAAAACTGCACGAAACCAGCGGAAGGAATGAGTCGTGAGTTTCAAAGAGCTACTAGTAGTCCAGTTCGCACAAAAATTGTGTTTATGTTGTTAGAAAGAGTGGTATGCGATCGAGAGCAAGTTCTCATAAGGCACACGTCCAATGAACACCGTCGTTTGATCGTGGATGACTGAAAACGAGTGATAGGGAGTATTGACTACCCTGTGACAATCCAGTGGAAGGGTTTAGATTTGACGTGTGCCTGGAGAACGTCACCCGCAGAATGCGTACGGCCAACAGTGGGCTAAGGAGGTGGTGGTTGGGTATGGAGGTATTTTCCGTGGTTAGTATGTAGTCCCTTTATTGTGCTTAAGAAACGCTAAATGCGGAGAGATATGAACACATTTTACAGCGTTGTGCAGTACTTACAGTAGAGGAACAGTTCGAGGACGATGGTTATTGGCACCAACACGACAAAGCACCCTGTCATAAAGCAGCAAATGTGGACCAGTGGTTTGTCGACAATAGCATTCCTGACATGGACTGCGCTGCACAGGGACCCAACCTGAACCAAGTGGAATATCTTTAGTATCATGGTTTAGCATCAACGAGTGTGCAATAGAACAGTTAACTGAAGATGAATAAATTTAAAACACTTCTAAAAATGATATTTACAAATAAAAATCTTGTTATAGAATACCCGTCCTCTTCTCACATTATTTTTATTTTGTTAGTTCTCTTTTCATGATCGTAGGGAGGGCTGTTGTAAATCTCTGTTCCTTGCAGCTGCAGGCAAACTGGAAATTTGGAAAAGATGTTCTCATTTAGGAATATTTGGTAGCAGATTTCCAGCCTCGACATTTGCTTGGACTTGGTCACGACCTGGAGTTGGTGATTTCAGTATTATTCTTTCGTTTCTCTTTTCATTCCACGAAGGACAGAGCAGGTTATTCGAAGTTGCATCCATTGTAGAGGTCAGGTCTTTTCAGCTGTATACTAGGCAAGTTGTTGGTGGGTTGTTAGGGATTCAAATGTGGAACGTCTGAAATGGAACTATCGGTTCCGGCATTTGCCTTACAACCAAGGAAAGCTTCCTGAAAACTGTGGTCGGAACTGAAGAGCTGTCGCTGTTCGGGACTTTCCCTAGGACAATATATCCCACGCAAAAATATGGAAGTAAAGCCTAATATACACTATATGATCAAAAGTATCCGGACACCTAGCTCAAAATGACTTACAAATTCGTGAATCCCTCCCTCGGTAATGCTGGAATTCAATATGTTATTGGCCCACCATTATCCTTGATGACAACTGACACTCTCGCAAGCATACGTTCGGTCAGATGCTGGAAGATTTCTTGGGGAATGGCAGCCCATTTTTCACGGAGTGCTGCACTGAGGAGAGGTATCGATGTCGGTGGGTGAGGCCTGGCACGAAGTCGGTATCCCAAAGGTGTTATACTGGATTCAGGTCAGTACTCTGTGCAGGCCAGTCCATTACAGGGTTGTTATTGTCGTGTAATCACTCCACCAGCATTATGAACACGTGCTCGATCGTGTTGAAAGATGCAGTCGCTATCCCCGAATTACTCTTCAATAGTGGGAGCAGGAAGGTACTCAAAACATCAGTGTAGGCCTGTGCTGTGATAGTGCCACGCAAAACAACAAGGGTGCAAGCCCCCGCCATGAGAAATACGACCACACCGTAGCACCACCGCCTCCGTATTTTATTGTTGGTACTACACACGTTGTCAGATGACGTTCACCGGGCATTCGCCATACCCACACTCTGCCAGCGGATTGCCACATTGTGTACCGCGATTCGTCGCTCCACACAACATATTTCCGCTGTTCAATCGTCCAACGCTTATGCTTCTTACGCCAAGCGAGGCATATTTGGCATTTACCGGCGTGATGTGTAGCTCGACCACTAAATCCAAGTTTTCACATCTCCCGACTGACTGTCATATTACTTTCAGTGGATCCTGATGCAGTTTTGGATTCCTCTGTGATGGTCTGAATAGATTCCATGTTACACATTACGACCCTTTTCAACTGTCGGCGGTCTCTGTCAGTCAACAGACGAGGTCGACCTGTACGCTTTTGTGCTGTACGTGTCCCTACACCTTTCCACTTCACTATCACATTAGAAACAGTGGACCTAGGGATGTTGAGACGTGTGGAAATCTCGCGTACAGACGTATGATACCAGTGACACCCAATGAGCAGACCACGTTCGAAGTCCGTGAGTTCCGCGGAGCGCCCCATTCTGCTCTCTCACGATGTCTATTTAGGTCGCTGATATGGAGTACCTGGCAGTAGGTGGCAGCACAACGCACCTAATATGAAAAACGTATGTTTTGGGGGGCTTCCGGATACTTATGATTACATAGCGTATGCTGTCTATCTATTTTAGTCCAGTCGCTCTCTCGATACGCGCAGTGGGCTTTTGAAGAGGATATAATTTTTATCGTTGTTGACAAATAAAACACGTGTGCAAGATCGGTTTGGAGAATCATTTTTCACGATCACTGGAACAGTGAGAAAACGTGTTCCTGAGTTGAATGTTTCTTTAATTTTTTAACAGTAAATTTACCTATTTTCTAGTCATTCACTAATACTTTAGGTCCTCACTAGAAACTCAGGTCTGCACCTCAACGTCTCATTTATTTTTTTGTTATTTGAAGGTTGTATTAATTTTTTTAACACGAACTAGTTATCATTTCACTGAAATGCGAAAATACAGAATGCTTTATAATAACATTAGCGAGTGAAAATGAAACCTAGAATGCTATTTCCTAACTAAATTACTACTGGTTACGCCTTGTAAGACGTTTATTAGGTCTATCTGGTCGGAGACCGCTTCATCTGCAACAACATGAAGCTTTTTGTGAAGACAGCTGGAGAGATATTGAAGATCGAAGAACCGTGATGACGCACACCAGCTGATTCCGCTAAGAGCTACCACTCTCTCCATATTTTAGAACTTCAGGTAGCCTAATTCGGTTAAAAGCGGTCTTTACAATACGAATGCTTGATGTAAATTGCGCTTTGTTAATATAATTTTAAAACGAAATCACTGTTTCTATGAAGTTGTGGTCTTACCAGAAAATGTTTATGGAAGTAAAATATGGATAGTGGCCAAAGAGGGAAGAAAGCCGTATTGAATCAGTAGAGACAAAATTACTGAGATCAATCCCAGCCGGCCTCTGTGGCCGAGCGGTTCTAGGCGCTTCAGTCCAGAACCGCGCTGCTGCTACGGTCGCAGGTTCAAATCTTGCCTCGGGCATGGATGTGTGTGATGTTCTTATGTTAGTTAGGTTTAAGTAGTTTTAAGTCCAGGGGATTGATGACCTCAGATGTTAAGTCCCATAGTGCTTAGAGCAAAGATCAATCCTAGGATATACTTTATTATATAAAGATAATAAACAATACGCCAGAAAGTATCTTACAGTTTTTTTATTGGTGTGAAACTGTTTTTGCAGAATTATTGGAACGAGCGTTTAAACAAGTTCACTGGAGAAAATATTAGTCACCATCCCTTTAAAAGGAGACACTGGTCGCTATGGGGCGCTGTAGGTAGACCAGAATAGGCACCTGGTGGTCATGTGATCCTCCACCGGTGATATCAATCATGGTAGAGAAGTGCTGTGTATATGCCACTCGATTAAGTGGGAACAGCACATTAACGTGGATCAATGTGGATATGTCACACAACGGCCGAAAGGAACTGTCTTGTTTGGATGTACCAATGACCAAATTATGAATGAAGTTATCCGATTTGTTGGTGAATCAATGTGTTAATTTCTACATGTCTACAAGGTATGATGTGCTCGCAGCCATATAAGAAAACGCCCGCAGATTGTGCAACTTGTCTACGAAGGATGGTGTACCAGTCGGAGCTATGTAACAAAAGTGATCGTAAAAAGATACTAACCGACAAGGACGAGTGTTATACATTGTTGTAACAAGCAGTTTTAAACTTTATACGAACTGCTGCTGTCAGTGAACAAGGGTTCATCTCTAGCAGCATCTGAGCAACCGCTGTGATGGGAACTGTGCGCTATGGATATTTTGATTCGGACACCTTAACAACGGCACATGAAGAAGCATATATATGATGGGCCCAGCAACACAGGAAGTGAGCAGAACCTGGCTGGAAGGATGCGATTATCCTCATTTGAAATAATGCAGGGTACCGTCTCGCCGACGACCCACTGAGGCCATGTGTGGCAATAGTTCACACCCGAGGTGGTTCTATGATTTTCGAGGGTGTATTTCGAACTACGACTTACGTCCATTCATTCAGGTTCCCTTTGAGCAAGAAACAGGTTGTTTATTTCACCTTACTCGTTGACAAACTATCGTCCTTTTTTCGCCGTATTTATGACGATGAGAATCTTGATATGGAAACCACAGTGGAGATCCGATAAAGCTTTGTACTGTATAAGTGGGTCGGACAGTGTCTCCAGTATGCCTGCAATCACGTCACGTCGCTCTTTTCAGTTCTGAGCGCACAGAGAGCACGTAAAGATGCCTAGGAAATACAATGGAGAACCAAAGGAACTGGTGCACCTGCCTAATATTGTGTAGGGCCCCCGCGAGCACGCGACACGTCGTGGCATGGACTCGGCTAACTTCTGAAGTAGTGCTGGAGGGAACTGACACCATGAATCCCGCAGGTCTGTCCAGTACGACGGGGTGGAGTTCTCTTCTGAACAGCACTTTGCAAGACATCCCAGATATGCTCCATATTGTTCATGTCTGGGGAATTTGGCTGCCAGCGGATGTGTTTAAACTAAGAAGAGTGTTCCTGGAGCCACTCTGTAGCAGTTGTGAACGTATGGGTTGTCGCACTGTTCTGCTGGAACCACCCAATTCCGTCGTAATGCACAATGGACATGAATAGAATACACTCAGAGGGCCTGTTCAAAATGGTTCAAATGGCTCCGAGCACTATGGGACTTAACATCTGAGATAATCAGTCCGCTAGAACTTAGAACTATTTAAACCTAACTAACCTAAGGACATCACACACATCCAAGCCCGAGGCAGGATTCGAACCTGCGACCGTAGCGGTCGCGCGGTTCCAGACTGAAGTGCCTAGAACCGCTCGGCCACACCGGCCGGCCAGAGGGCCTGTCAGGTACACCTTGACGTCTGCACGTTATCGAGATCTCCTTGTACGGCAAGTGATTCGTGCTTTGGAAGAGCACAACTGTGCGGAAACCACTGTTTTCACGCAAGATGGGACTACACTTCCTGTCGCTCACCCAGTGAAAGTTCTGCTAACGCAACCTTCCACGAACGTGTTATCACCAGAGCTTTGCCAGATGAATGGCCTGCAAGATCAGATAATCTGAATGCAGGTGAATTTTGGCTCTGTGGATGTGTAAAAAAGACATCAGGGATACGTTCGGTCTCTACCTGATCTGAAGGTCGGTGCACAGGAACAAGTCACTCAGATTCCACCAGAACTGCTGCGAGCAACTGTTCATCACGTCCTTTTACAGAAACAGCATCTCGTCGACTTTTTCGACGCTCATATCGAACAGATAGTGTAAATGTCAGTTAATAATAAAATCAATATTATGCCTTTCTCACTTGTTTGATTTTTCCTGCTTACGTACCACTTCTAATATTCAAAAATTTCTATACATCTTTCTTGCATTCACAGCGCCACATTTGCACGTGGTGGCCAAAATTGGAACTATTTTTTTTCTATTGGTAAAACGATTCCACATTAACGCATAACATAGCTACGAAGTTTCGCTGTCGTACGATAATTACAGCTCACATTCGACCTTCGTAACTAGCTGCACATTAATTATAACCACCCAGTATGAGTGTAGTCGATGGACTATGTGAGGAAGAGTCATTTAAGAAGCTGTAAACTCTACCGAATTGTGTCGCACCTTAATGCTTGTGTCCGAACAAATGCAATTACTGACAACTTATGTAATAAGTAATGCCGTCTTACGAAATAGTGATAATTGCAGTGATCTTAGTCTCGTGACCGAAACACTAGCACATTTGTTTTTATCCCTCAGAAAATTACGTTTTACCCCAAGTGAGTAATTAACCACAGATTGAGAACCACTGAACTAGAGAGACGTGTGAATGTTTAGTCAAAAGGTCACACGTCCTATAATTCGTTGAAAGGGTAGAAGATGAAGAGGATCACAATTTCCTCCTGGCGACACAGTGAGAATAGTTTATACTTTGCAAAACCAGGAGTATTCACGAGGAGGTTTCCCAGAAACTTCGCTCAGTGGAAGAGGAGTCAAAACAAGCGAACACATAGATAATCGACTGTTTCTGAGAGAACGACTATCGAAGTTTTCGATGTGATTTAGATGCCTTTTAGCACTCAATAATGTCAGCTGGAATGGTGGAACAGTAGCCAGCGTCGTGGCTTCTGGGTTTTGCACCCCATATTCGAAACCCTATTATTATTCTTATTTATTTTATTGTTTTCATTTATCTACCCATGTCTATAGAAGGTTACTGTACGATTGTTTCTTATCAAGTTAGGGGATCCAAGGACATTTCGTTAATTGGAAAATTATAACTCTGATTCACAAACAGTGTAATAGGAAGAATGATCTGGAAGTCTTGCTCGGTTCTTTCAGTCTGACATCTGCAATTAATTTTCCTACTCGGTTAGTAAAGGACAGCAGCACGTTGATAGATAACACTTTTATAGACCAAGATAAGTTTAAAAACATAAATTCTTCTCCTGTTGAGAATGGCCTTTCTGATCATGGTGCTCAGCTAGTTACAGTATATGACATAGCTCCATTCAGTAATTCAAAACTACCCTCCCAAGTTGTGCGTTCAATTAATGACTCAACAATTAAAAATTTCAGAGAAAATCTTCAGCAGTTAGACTGGGATGAGGTGTACAAGGAACCCGGTGATAATTTAAAATATAACTTGTTTCATGATACACTTGTAAGAGAATTTGAAAACTGTTTCCCCAAGAAAGTAGTTCAATCTAACTAAAAGGAACCATGCAAAATACCTTGGCTCACTAAAGGAATAAAAATATCTTGTAACCACAAGAGGGAACTGTATCTAACAACAAGAAAGAGTAATGACCCAGAAACAGCCAAATATTTTAAAAACTACTGTGCTACATTAAGAAAGGTTATTAAAAAGTCCAGAAGCATGTTCATCATGTCTGAGATTAATACCTCTGACAACAAAATCAAAACAATTTCGAATATTATTACAAGGGATACAGGGCAATCAAGAGTATAGGATGACGGCATTACCATCAAAGCGAATGAAAACTTGACAAACAACAAGCCGGAAGTCGAAAACATTTTGAATAATCATTTTTTAAATGTTGTAGAGAAAATAGGATCTAAATGTTCATTAGAAGAAGCAAGACAGTTAATGGAAGAGGCCTTACCCACACCATTTGATAGAACTGAAATTCCACCCACTTTTCCTTCTGAAATTAGGAAGATAATAAACTCTCTCAAGAATAAAAGCTCACATGGAATTAATGGCGTTTCCAGCAGGATAATAAAAGCTTGTTCCCAAGAGATAAGTGGGACTCTTAGCCACATATGTAATAACTCTCTGAAGCAGGGTGTTTTCCCACATAGACTGAAGTATGCCATTGTTAAACCACTGCATAAAAAAGGGGATATGTCTGATGTCAATAACTACCGCCCAATCTCTCGTATGACTGCCTTATCCAAAATTCTTGAAAAAGTAATGTATTGTACAGTAGCTTCACACCTTTGCAAAAATAAAGTTTTAACGAAGTGTCAGTTTGGTTTTCAGAAAGGTTTTTCAACGGAAAATGCTATATATGCTTTCACTAATGAAGTATTAAATGCTCTGACTAACCGAAGTCACCCGTTGGGATTTTTTGTGATCTCTCAAAGGTTTTTGATTGTGTAAATCATGGAATACTTCTACATAAGCTCAAGTACTGTGGTGTGAATGGGACAGCGCTCAAATGATTTGAATCATACCTATCTGGAAGAGTGCAGAAAGTTGAAATAAGCAGTTCACATAAAACGTGATTTCTCAAACTGGGGAACAATCAAGAATGGGGTGCCGCAAAGTTCGGTCTTGGGTCCTCTGCTGTTCTTAATACACTCCTGGAAATTGAAATAAGAACACCGTGAAGTCATTGTCCCAGGAAGGGGAAACTTTATTGACACATTCCTGGGGTCAGATACATCACATGATCACACTGACAGAACCACAGGCACATAGACACAGGCAACAGAGCATGCACAATGTCGGCACTAGTACAGTGTATATCCACCTTTCGCAGCAATGCAGGCTGCTATTCTCCCATGGAGACGATCGTAGAGATGCTGGATGTAGTCCTGTGGAACGGCTTGCCATGCCATTTCCACCTGGCGCCTCAGTTGGACCAGCGTTCGTGCTGGACGTGCAGACCGCGTGAGACGACGCTTCATCCAGTCCCAAACATGCTCAATGGGGGACAGATCCGGAGATCTTGCTGGCCAGGGTAGTTGACTCACACCTTCTAGAGCACGTTGGGTGGCACGGGATACATGCGGACGTGTATTGTCCTGTTGGAACAGTAAGTTCCCTTGCCGGTCTAGGAATGGTAGAACGATGGGTTCGATGACGGTTTGGATGTACCGTGCACTATTCAGTGTCCCCTCGACGATCACCAGTGGTGTACGGCCAGTGTAGGAAATCGCTCCCCACACCATGATGCCGGGTGTTGGCCCTGTGTGCCTCTGTCGTATGCAGTCCTGATTGTGGCGATCGCCTGCACGGCGCCAAACACGCATACGACCATCATTGGCACCAAGGCTGAAGCGAATATCATCGCTGAAGACGACACGTCTCCATTCGTCCCTCCATTCACGCCTGTCGCGACACCACTGGAGGCGGGCTGCACGATGTTGGGGCGTGAGCGGAAGACGGCCTAACGGTGTGCGGGACCGTAGCCCAGCTTCATGGAGACGGTTGCGAATGGTCCTCGCCGATACCTCAGGAGCAACAGCCTCTTTAATTTGCTGGGAAGTGGCGGTGCGGTCCCCTACGGCACTGCGTAGGATCCTACGGTCTTGACGTGCATCCGTGCGTCGCTGCGGTCCGGTCCCAGGTCGACGGGCACGTGCACCTTCCGCCGACCACTGGCGACAACATCGATGTATTGTGGAGACCTCACGCCCCACGTGTTGAGCAATTCGGCGGTACGTCCACCCGGCCTCCCGCATGCCCACAATACGCCCTCGCTCAAAGTCCGTCAACTGCACATACGGTTCACGTCCACGCTGTCGCGGCATGCTACCAGTGTTAAAGACTGCGATGGAGCTCCGTATGCCACGGCAAACTGGCTGACACTGACGGCGGCGGTGCACAAATGCTGCGTAGCTAGCGCCATTCGACGGCCAACACCGCGGTTCCTGGTGTGTCCGCTGTGCCGTGCGTGTGATCATTGCTTGTACAGCCCTCTCGCAGTGTCCGGAGCAAGTATGGTGGGTCTGACACACCGGTGTCAATGTGTTCTTTTTTCCATTTCCAGGAGTGTATATATTAATGACTTGGCATTCTATATTCACGAAGATGCGAAGCTGGTACTTTTTGCCGATGATACAAGTACGTTACAGCTGTCATACCCAACAGACAAGAATTAACTGGTGAAATTGTAAACGATGTTTTTCAGAAAATCATCTGCAAAAGGGCTCTCATTAAACTTTGACAAAACACAGTACATACAATTCCACACAGTAAATGGAATGACACCATTAATAAACATAGACTTCGATCAGAAATCGGTAGCTAAGGTAGAATATTCAAAATTTCTAGGTGTATACGTTGATGAGGGGCTGAACTGGAAAAACACGCACTGAAGATCTGCTGAAACGTTTAAGTTCAGCTACTTATGCTATTAGGGTCATTGCAAATTTTGGTGAAATACATCTCAGTAAATTAGCTTACCACGCCTATTTTCATTCTCTGCTTTCGTATGGCATCATATTCTGGGGTAACTAATCATTGAGTAAAAGAGTGTTCATTGCACAAAAGCGTGTAATCAGAATAGTTGCACTTATGAAATTTGAATTCAAAAGTAATAGCAGTGTACATGACTACAACACTAAGAGAAAGGATGATCTTCACTACTCAGGGTCAAATCTAACTTTGGCTCAGAAGGGGGTAAATTATGCTGCCACAAAAGTCTTTGGTCACTTACCTAATAGCATCAAAAGTCTGACAGATGGCCACATAGCATTTAAAAGGAAATTAAAAGAATTTCTTAATGGCAACTCCTCCTACTCATTAGATGAATTTTTGGACGTAGTAAGTGGGTAATTTCCCCAAGCTCCATCAAAAAGAAAAAAAAGAAAAAAATTAAAATATTAAGTGTCATGTAATATTTTCTGTAGTGTAATATCTTGTATAGACACCTTTTATTAACCTGACACGTTTCCACATCATTACGAAGTGTCGTATTCATGATCTAATCTAATCTTATCTATATTTGTTTGTATGGTATTTTCAAGGGCTATAATGTTTTTAAATTCTTATATTCTTGTATTTCATTCTTATATCAATTCGTATATTAATTATTGTATTTCATTCTTACGTTTATTCTTCAGGAGGATTTGGTGCATTTGTGTGTGTGTGTGTATATGTGTGTGTATTCCTGAAGGACCAAACTGCTGAGGCCATCGGTCCCTAGACTTACACCCTACTTAAACTAACTTAATCTAACTTATGCTATGAACAACACACACACCCATGCATATGGTGCATTCCCTTGAGTGATATAGATACTAGAAACATTCGAAACACAGAAATTCCTGACACCTCGAGTACGGCACGAAGACAGATTTGACAGGTTAACGTTTCTTCGAGTGAATCTCACGCTAATATTGCTGAAGATATTATGCGTTGGCAATAATTTCGCGGTCCACAACGTATCACTTTACCAAAACTAGCGTGTGCAATTGATTATGAATCAAGAAACACTAGATGAAACCGAAAAAAATTCAAATAATTTTATCGTTTATTTACTGTTTCTTAGTTTTTTCTAAATTCATTCACCAGTCATACTGATATAGACGAATTAAGGAACATTATTTAAATATACATTTGAAAAAATTCGTATAGTAATCTTCTAAAGACATGAGTACATGAATGAGAAACAAAAATTAAAATATCAATTGAATTTTCGCAACCCTAAACTAAATGTGATTTTATATCCAGATGACTATATCCTCGCTACAGAGAACGACGATAATCTTCAGATGGGGGTATATAAGTTGCAGCAGATAGCCTCAGACTGCAAGCTAAGTTGTCAATAAATAAAACAAAAGTCATGGCATTTTAGGTTAGACGACCAGTAAGACATAAAACAGTCTTGAATAATAAAATATTGGAGGAAGTAGATTTCAAATACCAGGGATACGACATCACTTACGAATATAAATATGATGTGGACCGTAAATTAAATAAATTATTTCCATATGTGGAGCATCGCAAAAAGTTCGTTGAATTAAGCCAGGGAAGAAACCCAGTTGAAGTTTTGTAAAGCAATAGCAGTACTAAGTCCTACTTACGGAAAAGAAACGTGGGCAACAAAAGACACCAAAAAAGTAGAACCAAGTTTCCAGAAATGGATATCTAAGAAGAGTGAATGAATGTACAAGGGAAGATCGAAAAAGAAATGCGGGTACAAGGAAAGATTTAGGAATATATAGACAAAACGACAAAATGAAGCAAAATAGAAGAAATTTTAAGAAACGCGTAGAGCGTACGGGTGGAGAAAGATTCCCGATAAAGACTAAATTATAAATGCACTGGAAGATGGAATATAGCCAGATCATGCAAGAGATGGATACCGTAACACGGAGTTGACCTAATGCATAAAGTGGCATGAAATTAAGAAGCAGCCTGAATTTTCCGTCGGTGATTGGCAGAACATGATAACAATATTAGAAAGACAAACACTTAATTTTCTGCACAATTATATTTATTTGCTCACGAACCGACTTTCGGCTTCTTAGGCTATCTTCTGGCAGCAAATGAATGTCGCAAACACAGACATACGTGATGCGGGTGTTACACAGGTGTTATTCGTACAGAAGATAAAAATAATACGATTTCGAACATAGGGCGCAGAACTGCTAGACCGCGACGGTGGTCAATGTGTCACAATTCCGAACAGGATTATCGTGCGCTAAAAGGCATCTAAATGACTTTGAAAACATTTATCTCCATTTTCCCAAGATGGTTAGATATCTACGGATAAGCCGAGACAATGAGAGGTTCCATGTCCTCTTTTGCATGTCTCCTCTCCTTTTCTTCAATTTTGTTAATGTCCTATGTCATTGCACGGTAGTAACAGACTGAATAAGGTTATTATAATGAGAGTATCTGTACTGAGAGCTCAAAAAGTAACTTCTCACTTGATTCCTATACATGTTGGGTAAGTTCCCTAGGTGGCCTGTGCGAGGCAAGCATCGGAGGAGGCGGCACACGGCGTTTCCTGTTGGGGGCTGCACTTCCCTGAATTCTGAGGGGTTCGTACAATATTCTTAAGCACCTGGCGGAACGACTGACGTCGGCCGAGTTTCACCTGTTGTCTGCGGGGCGAAACGACCTGCGAGACGTCTGAGTGTCGCCGCAGTTTATATGTTTACCTTTCTGGCGCGTCCGGAACGAAGACTCCTGGCACCAACTGACTGCATTGCCATCTTGATTCTGAGAATACTTGTGGACCATGCCCTGCTTGGTGCGACTGTCTGGCGCTGGATGGCTGGTGGTCTAGGCAGGCTGTTTTCGTAGTCGGTCAAATGGCAGGTTCAGTGCCCTCTGCTGAATAGCAGAAGTATGATTGGTCAACTTAAACTGAGGCTAGTTGACGTCATAAAGCCCTGCTCGAAAGAGGGAATGGTCGCTATTGGCGTGAATGATGTACCGAGACAGTGTGGGGGAATTTTGGAATCAGCACTGAATGCTGATTCGCGGTTTTTCGAGGAGAGTAGGGATTAGACAAATGTTAGCTTCTCTCTTGCGTTGCGCGGGCAGGGGATTCGGGATCTGATCTTCCACGAAGTCGGACGGTCTTGCGACTTGGTCGCTCGTTTTCGGAAGAACTCAGAATTCTCGGACAGCCTTCGAGGCCAGGGGTTGACAAAGAGTTGCTGCACGGCAGAAGTCGGCGCCTACATCATCAGGACGCTGCCTACCGACGACATGCTGCATGTTTCGGTACTGGTACAGTGTTTTGCGGCTCTGGCATTGTAGGACCTTATCAATTTTATACTGAATCCCTCTGCAGCTCGCGCACTCACTTTACTACAAGTCCACCTTGCTTGTTTCTGCATGGGATCCCATTTGAGCTCTCACTACTAATTGCGGTGCTGCTACACAGTTAGGAGATTAGTATTTGATTCATTAGCACCTCCAGTCATTATCGTCAATCTATTGCATCGCAGAGAGTAGGTGCCCCTTGTTCTCGAGGCAACTCTTATTCTCATAATATTTCAGTATACCCTATCCTTTAACCCACTGTGTGTGTCGACAATCATGTGCATTTATGTTCTGATGTATAAAAAATCTGATTGTAATATTTAATCCGCTTATCATTTTGTAGGTATAGGCCGAATCCCATTATCTGTTGTTTCTTCTTCTTCTTCTTCGTTTCACCCAACTTTGGGGTACGTTGAATCAGTCACTTCTGTGTGTTCTGTGCCTTTCTTTTCGCCCAGTACTGCTTCATTCTTTCTGATCTTGCTTTTCTTTCCTCATCAGAGATGACAATCGTTCTTTTCTTTCTATTTTGGAGCTGGAATCCCCCTTTTCTGTCTTTGCTTATCATTTTTGCGGTCCTGTCTGTGAGCATTTTTTCTGTGATGTGTAGTTCTCTTAAGTCTTTCTCTGTTTGGATAAACCAATTTGGTTTGGATTTTTTATTCCTGAAGTAGTCAAACATTCTTTTTGTAAGTCTATTTGGGTTCATTCTGAGAATGTGCCCATAAAACTCAATTCTTCTTTTCCTCATTGTATCCGAAAGTTTTTCTGTGGTTTTGTAGAGTGTTTCATTTTTGGTATGAATTAGTTTGTCGTTATGAAATTTGGGGCCTAAAATTTTTCTCAATATTTTTCTTTCTTTGATCTCTAGCCTTTCAATTGGGCCATGGTTAGTGATAGATAATGTCTCAGCTGCATATAGTGCTTCTGGTTTAATGACAGTGTTGTTGTTTATTGTGATAAAGTTCTCTTTTTTGAGTAGATTACGATTTTTATTAAATGATTGTGAGTGTGCACCCCTTATTTTACCAACTGGGAGGGTCCTCCATCATTTCCTTCCACTACTGTTGTGCGCGTATTAGATAAGGAGGGGGTCGGGTGCATGTCTCGTTCTCATGCAAAATTCGTCTGTATGAAAGAGGTACAGACTCTTCTCCACCGCGGCACCTCGCAACATGTGTTCACTTATTTTCACTCCCGCATATTGATGTTTCTGGAAAATCGAGCTATGGCACTTGCTGTGTTGTCCTCGTCAGTCTTACTACAGAAACACCGAGTAGCAAGTGTAAAGCGCCTCGCCTGAACCGATAGGCTGGGTCTCGCCCTACTGGCGGCCGAGTGCCCGCTTCCACGGCGCCGCCTGTTGGGCCGCTAATTCAATTTGTGTGGGGGGGATCTATAGTTAGGCACAATTATTTATTTCCGCGGCCGCTGCCCCTGGCGGCCAGGTCTGCAGCGGCGTGGAGCCTCATTAATCCGTCTCGGGGACCGCGGCCCGACTGCCCCCTGGCCTGGGTCAGCAGGCGCGTTGCCCGCGGCCGCTGCCTGAGGACCAGCTAGCTGCTGGCCAGCCAGCCTTCAGAGGGGCGAGCACACTGGCCCTTCACTAACGCCGTTTCTCATCGCAAAGCACTCCAAATGTGGTGTCCGTCGTGGCTGCTGCAAGCTCTCAAACGACCTGCTACATCACACGGGACAACCGCATAACAGGTATAAAAAAGCATAGGGCTTTGTACCGAGGTGACGAAAGTCATTGGATACCTCCTAACATCGTATCCTTTTGCCCAGTGTAGTGCAGAAACTCGACGTAGCGTGGACTCAATAAGTCACTGGAAGTCCCAAGCGGAAATATTGATCCATGCTGCCTCTATAGCCATCCATAATTGCAGAAGTGTTGCCGATGTAGAATTCTGTGCACAAACTGACCTCTCGATTATATCCCGTATATGTTCCATGGGATTCATATCGGGCGATCTTGGGGTCAAAATGATTAGCTCGAACTTGCCAGAACGTTCTTCAAACCAGTCGGAAACATTTGTGGCCCGGTTACATGGTGTACTGTCATCCATAAAAGTTCCTTCGTTGTTTGGGAACATGAAGTCCACCAATGGCTGCAAATGGTCTCCAAGTAGCCGAGCATAACCAGACGACACAGATCATTTCATGTAAACATAGGCCGCCATTATGAAGCCACCACCAACTTGCACATTACCTGGTTGACATCTTGGTCCATGGCTTCGTGTAGTGTACGCCACACTCGAAACCTACTATCAGTTCTTACCAACTGAAATCGTAACTCATCTGGTTTTCCAGGCATCTATAGCCCATTAACGCAGAATTTCGCCGCACTGTCCTAAGAGAGACGCCCGTCTATGTCCCACATTGATTTCTGCAGTTATTCCACGCAGTGTGTCTGGCTCAAACTATCATTCTACGTTCAAACAATGGAAAATCCAGGATGGAATGTAACAATGTCATTATCTATCTTCTTCCAGAATCTCAACGTCTTCTCCCCCATTTGATTCATCTAGTTCTACTCAGCTCAACAAACCACCTTCCTAGATGTTGACCACTTCCTCAAAGATGGCTACATCAGTACCTCTATCCATATCAAACCTACTAACCATATGCAATACCTCCACTTCGACAGCTGCCATCCGTTCCATACCAAGAAGTCCCTATCATACAGCCTAGTCACCTGTGGTCATCACTTCTGCAGAGATGAGCGGCCCCTCTCGAAATATACCGAGGGTCGTACTGAGGCCTTCACAGACCGTACTTATCCTTCTTGTACAAAAACAAATCTCCTATGCCTTTTCATTCCAGTCTCCCACAACCTCTCAACGTCACATCGTCTGACCACAGAGGAGCATTGCCCTCAACTCAGTACCACGCAGAACTGGAGCAACTGAATTACGTTCTCTGCCAGGGTTTTGACCATCTCTCATCGTGCCCTGAAATGAGAAATATTCTGCCCACTTTACTTCCCACACCTTCCACAATGGTATTCCACTGACCACCAAACCTACATGATGTACTCACCCATCACCATACAAGCCCTGCTCACAACCCCTTACTTCATGGCTCACATCCCTGTAATAGACCTAGATGCAAGATCTACCCCACACATGCTCCCACCACCACCTACTCAAGTCTGATCACAAACATCACGTATCCCATCAAAGGCAGGGCTATGGGTGAAACCAGTCATGTAATTTGCTTTGCAAACTAAGCTGCAACCACTGTGTATGCATTCTACGTGGGTATTGCAACCAACAAGCTGACTGTCCATATAAATGGCCACCGACAAACTGTGGCCAACACAGCTTCCTTCATTTCAATCACTGCTTCACAGCCCTTGCCATATGCATCGATTCCACCAACACCAGCTTTTCTGAATTGTGCAGACGGGAACTCTTCCTGCAACATATCATATGTTCCTGTTACCCTCCTGGCCTGAACCTTCGTTAGTGATTTTTCTCATCCATCCAGCCCTTTCCCCGTCCACATTTCAGCACTACACAGCCCTCATTCCACCAATGTACCCAGTATTTTTCTTCTCTCCTTTTCATTTTTACTTCTCTCCTTTTCTACAACCCACAAGACCTCTCTCCTGCTCTACATCTAACCTCCCGACTGCACCTAGCTGTCCTGCCCTCTCTCCATTTCGTCCCTGCGCATTCCCCAGCAGAATTTCACTGTTCCCTACTCCTACCCTGCTATCCCTCCCCCTCTTGGCCCCAGCCTCCTCCTTACCCCCACCCAGTTGCCACTCCCATTATGCACTGCTGCTGTTGCTTGCAGTGTGACTTCAGTTGCCAGAGGCTGAAGTCATGTGTGTGTGAATTCCGCTTGTGCACACAGTGTGTGTGTGTGTGTGTGTGTGTGTGTGTGTGTGTGTGTTTGTGTGTGTGTGTGTGTGTGTGTGGCTTGGTGGGTGTAGTCTGTTTTCGACAAAGGCCTTGATGGCCAAAAGCTTACATTGAGACAGTCTTTTTGTTGTGTCTATCTGAGACGTAACATTCCACATTTAAAGTCATTTATTTCCCGTCATATGACCATAACCATGTTGGAAACCTCTGCACATTAATCACCCAAGTACAGATGACAGCCTCGCCAATATACTGCCCCGTTATACCTTGTATATGCGATACTGTCGGCATCTGTGTACGTGCACATCACTATTCCATGACTTGTCACATAAGTGTAAATAGACATATTGTGAACAAAACGATTTTGGCAGTCAAAAGAGCAACGCGTGAAGCCTTCAGTGGCGACGAAGCAGAATATTGTCAAAAGATCTTATACAAAACCCAAAGAAATTCTGGTCATATGTAAGCACTGCCAGTGGCACCAAAGTTAGTGTCCACTGAAGGTGGTAGTAGCAAAACCGAAACGCTTTACTCTATTTTCAAACGTTCCTTCACAAAGGAAAACGCAGAAGTATCGCTCCAATCTAATTCTGGTACTACTGAAAAGATGGGTGTAATCCGGTTTCGCAGTATAGAGTGGATAAGGTCATCGTTGTGGAAAGGGGCCATAATGAGTTACTGTTAGTTACACAAATGCACAAACTTTTATTTTCCTAAGAACAACTTAATTGCACATTGCCTTAAAAGGATGAAATTAAAACAATACAGCTGAAGGCCTGGGCTGAACCACACCAAAAACAAGAATGGCTGAAAGCCTGAACACAAGTTATTAAAAATTGCTTTAAAGAATACATGCGGCTGAAGGCCTTTAAAGAGAAAGTAAATACTTGGCTGAAGGACACACATAAGACATTGAACAACTCAGGACTTAGGGCCTGGATAACAAGAATTTGAAATAAAATAAGAAAAATAGTTTTAAACAATCCAATTTTCAAATTTTAATTTCAGACAGCTGAAGGCCTTATTTTAAAATTAAAACTAAGTAAATTAATAGACAGCTGAAGGCCTTGAACAGTACTTCAGACTAAAATGAAAATCACAATCTAAAACCAACAGTCAGTGGTGCTCAGAAGTGTTCCAAGGGTCTGCCTCAGGAGGTAGCTCTAACTTAAGGTGAGGTGAGACAAGCAGCCAAAAGTAAGGATGGCAACTCAATCCAGGGATGGCTCAAGGACCCGCCAACAACCTAATCAACTCCTTTCTGCTTGGCCAATGGCATGGCAATGGAAAGTATCAGCCAAGGATGAAGATACCAGCAGCATTATGTCTTCAAAATTGGCGCCTAAAAACAGCCAAGGCACAATAATCACTCTAAGATAAAAATATGAACAAACAACTAAAAGGCTGTCGAACTACACTCTTTGCCAGACAGCATCAGCATGGTGTGGAAAAACACACTGCCGGAAAACTACTCTAACGACCAGGGCAGGTAACTGGGGTGTTAATGGCCACAAGGCAGAAAATACCGCTGGTGCACTTCACTGATAAGTAACTACCAATTTAATAGTTAGAGAGACCATACAGGAAGAGAGCTGCAAAATTTCGCCGACTCCGACACACGATACGTTGCTGCTAGCTGGAACGGCCCAGGAGGCAACATCCCGCAATGAACGAAGAGACATCACAGCAGTTGAGGTTTCATAACAGGTTAACTGATGACTCAACTTCAGTGTCCAGGTTCGGTGGGCAACGAGTTTCGTAGCTGTCGCAGCTAGCGCCTCACAATCCGACCGCGCATGCACACCGCCAGCGGTCCCGGTCTGACCGCGCGCTGCGGAGACTTCTTTGTTGCTCTGTCCCAAGCGACCGACTGCCTGGAGCACGCAGACAGTATTGAAATAGCTGCTCGGTCAAACCACACAAGCTACGCTTCCATAAAAATCTCGAAAAATACTAAGACCAGTGACTATGGAACATCAAGCACAAATCTCAAGTCGACACACACGGAGAACCCAGATACGGTCGGCGACCATATACACGTCCTCCGATGAGACGACCGACCGACGGCCAACCCAGGTCGTCCCCACTCAATTCATGTGTGTTGGCAACGGTAGGGCGAGTCATGGCTGTCCGGACCCCACTGCTGCTCCATCCCGACTCAACTTTCGACACACGACGACCCGGAAATGCTAGCGGTCGCTCCAAAGATAATACGACAGTGCTCTTATCGATAAGCGCTGCTGCTGTCACTCACACTCAGGCAAGCCGGCAACTTAGTCACGCCAGTAAATCGAATAAGAAACGAGGCGGCGGTACCGTAAACACAAGATGACAAGCAATACACGGCATGAACACGAGCCGCGCACGGCTCAGTAAGTGAAACAGATATTAGTGTCCATGGCATTGGAAAACAAATGAAATCGTTAAAATTGATTAAAGCGCCAGGACCTGATGGAGTCCCTATCCGACTGTATATCTTTTCGTGACAGATATAACCCTCTGTTAACTGTAATATGTTGTAGATCCCTTGAACAAAAATCTGTGGCCAGTAGCTGGAAGAAGGCACAGGTCACACTTGTCTACAAGAAGGGTAACACAAGTATCGTCCAATATCTTTGACATCCACTTGTTGTACAATATTAAAACATATTCTAAGCTCAAACAAAATTAGGTATCTGGAACAGAACGATCTCCATGCCAACCGGCACGGTTTCGGAAACATAGATCATGTGAAACTGAAGTCACATCTTTGTTACATGACATACTGAAAGCCATGGGTCGAGGGACTGAGGTAGATTCAGTATTTCTCGATTTCCGAAAAGCATTTGACTCAGTACCACACCTGAACTAACTGTCAAAAGTATGATCATATGGGGTATCAAACGAAATTCGTGACTGGATTGATAATGTCTTAGTACAAAGGGCGCAACATGTTATCTTAGATGGAGAGTCATCGACAGATTTAAAAGTAACATCATATGTACCCCAGGGAATTGTGTTGGTCCCTTGCCGTTTATTAATGATCTTGCAGACAATATTAACAGTAACCCCAGAGTTTACACAGACGATGCAGTTATCTACAACGAAGTACAGTCTGAACGAAACTGTCATGATATTCAGTCAGACCCCAATCCTTAAATCTTCTAAAAAGGTAAAACTGCAAAGACATAAACTATTCCGAAAAAGTCTACTGATCAAGTTTCAAGAACTGTATTTAAACGGTGACTCTAATCTACTACATCACCTCCTTAAGGATCGTAAGGATAAGATTTGATTCACTATAGCGTGCACAGAAGGATTTGAACAATTTTTTCCCCCCACCCCATACGTGAATGGAACGGGACAAAGCCCTAAAACTGGTACAGTGGGACGAACCCTACGCCATGCACTTCACTGTATTTCGATGAGTATAGATGCAGATGTTGTGATGGCTAAAAAGTTTGTATGCTAGAAGCCAATAAAAAGGAAAAAAAGATAAAAAGATGCAGATGTAGAACTTACTCCTCATGCTTATGTGCGGCGGCGACTGTTTCCAGCGGCAGTTCTCGGCTGCATCTGCCGCGCTAACCTCACAGTTCGTTTACGAAGAAGGACGCTCGTAGTATAGTTGCTTTAACTCTGATACCGATCGTCGGAGAAGGGAGCACAAATTCGCAACGAAGTTTCTGGTCTCTTCGATGATTTGACCCAATTGCCGACTGAGGAATACTACATAATTTCGTCGATTACCTCAACAGCGAATTGCTGCTACGCATTCTGAGATAAAGCCTAACAGAAATTTTCGTTTTATAAATAAAAACTGCTTTTTCCTTCTGCAGTGTACTTTATTTGTTACAGACGCGTATCGCTTTCTACGTTATTGCATCTTCAATGGAATCCTTGTGTTGATGTGCAATATTTGCAGATTAACAAACATGTTCACGTCTTATTTTCTAAAGTAAATAAGCGGTTGCTTACAGTTACAGGTGGTACACAATGACATACAAACCTAAACTCACACATATAATCATCAATCTCTTCAAAAGACCGGGCATAAACACACATACAAAACAGACAGTTCTATGGAAAAATACACCCCAAAACTGATAAAAGAAAATGACATGTACCAGAAAGCAGGTATATATAACACATTAACAGTTATGGTGGCACACATGTACGACAAACAGGCAGAACGTTTGATACGGATACGAAGAGTGCATGAGAGCCTGAAGGTAGGGGAGAAATCATTCCATGTTTGCAGAGCAGCTAAGAGAACACAATCACAAGCCAACAAGGGAAGAAGAAAAAACAATAAAAAACATCTCTAAACATGCAAGAAAATTACCACAATCAAAAACCAAAGCACAAAAAACCCTGTTGAATGATGAAGTATACATAACAAACAACTCACTGTTTAAAGTAACAGACAAAATAGTACGATAACACTCCAAAAGATGATTATTACCATAATAATACCACCCAACACCTTTCCCCTCACTCCTTCACGCACCCCTCCACAGAACACTTAAAACAAAATTCACATCAGCTGAACACCGAAATTTTCAACCACTCTCTGACAACTATTACATTCATACTCAATTTTCTACAATGCGTCCTGACTAATCCTAACCCTCCCTCCCACACACACACACACACACACACACACACACACACACACACGCACACAAACACACACACAGGACAGAAATTAGAAATTAAAAGTCGTTACTTTTCAATAGATACTTCGATATGTTGCCAACATATACATAAACAAAGCAAGTAGTTCTTTCGACTGTACGTCACAGTTTTCAGCCAAATTTCTACAGCTAGTGACAGAATAACAGTGCTCCACAAAGAACACGAAAATTGTGAAGAGAAGGTTCGTAACAAGAAAATGCGTTTATGTTTCGTAAGAGAAGTTATAGTGCGACCTACAGCACGTGACTAGAAAAGAGGAAACGCAGATGTCAGCCAATAAATGAAGTATCTGTAAGTAATTGCTTATTTACGTAAAAAGTAAGACTTGAACTGTTCTATAATGCATGAATATCGCTTATCGAAACAAAACTGTATCATTCTAGAGCCCACTGAAGTGCCTTAAAGTAAAAGACGAAACGCGTCTGAAACAGATAAAATACATTGCAGCAAGAAAAAGGCTTTTTTACCATAACTTTATGTTGGAACCCTTCCATTTGGTCTGCGTTTGCATAGAAAAACAACAATATCGGAATTGTAAGTCCGCCTTGATGCAAAACACCTTGTTACTTCTTTACTTATTTAGTCCCCAAACTCGTTTCGGTGACAAATATCACCATCATCGGTGTGTTCTTTAAATCTAAAACACGCAGAAAAAGCATAACTATACAAACACAGTCACACATTATTACATTGTTAACCTCGTTTTTTTGAAATATAGTTTTCTATGGATACTTTCATACTATCTTATTTATTGTATGCTATGGCATTTTTTTTAAGAACTATTGTCGCTGTTTACGGCATATTTTCTGTATTGTTTTCTGTTTCCGTTTTTTGTCAGCGCACATCATGTTATCTGCAACTGTGTGAGCTGGTGTTGGTAAACAAATACTAAAAGGTGAACTTACGTATGTCAGCATTGTTTTGCATCAAGGCGGTCTCACAATTCGGAATTGTTGCAAGGTTTTTTTATTTACAAAACGCATGTTCCTGTGCTTGCTGCGGATGACGGCCACACAAAGAATTTGTTATACTAGTAGAAGGTATCGTCAGTTCAATCGAATCTCCGTCACAGTTTCAGTTTTAAACAGAACGTAATTAAAACACAGTGTTCAATGTGAGTTTGCGCGTACATAACGTCCATATTCTCGATGTTGCATTGACTAGAAATTTGGCCCCAAAGTAAAGATAAGAGCGGGAGGACGTTACTAAGGAAACAAAATAAAGTAAAAGGAAAACGTTACAAAAACAGATGTTGCAGACCGGCCAACTTTCGTCTTTCTTCTGTTTACCCCAAATCCGTTTTCTGTACTCATCTGACTGTTCATTCCATCCAACAGGTCTGTACTTCTTCTTCACTTCCGCTAAGTACACTTTTGCTATAAAAAGCTTTCAGTCAGGCTTCTACGTGCATAGAAAAATGGCGCCACTTGGCAGTAACTTGAGCGGCATCACCGAAGTTGCTTGTAGAAATACCCAAATTCATGTTGCCCCACTTGACTGATGCTGCTTTTAGTAATGCCACAAAAGTTAAAGTTTCTTTGAATTCGTGACGCCATTTTCCTTCTCCCACCATCGATAGCATCTTTCGACCGCTGGCTAAATTTCAAAGCACCACCGCAATGTTTTGATTCTCGGGTCAATAATTATGCCGTGTGTGTGTTTCACAGCCTAGAAATATTTTTAAACAGTTTATTAGCGACACATGTGCAGTTTATTGAAGTATATGAGGAGCGACCTTGTTCGTGGAAACACAATAACGAGTGCTCCAAATCCTGAAGTTTGAGTATTTCCTGAAACTGTGTATGGTATGTGGGAACGAGCTACCAGTTGTGATTTATTTACTGGAATTGCTAAAACAAGTATTTGCAAACCCTACGTTAGTGCACATGGAAAAGTGTTAAAATCATATTACAGCGGTGTGGCTGCAGGTGCATCTGGCACACAAAAAGATAGATTTCTGGAAATTATGTAGTAAATCTGTAGTCGTAAACAAAATAAAGTACAGGCTACTAAAAAAATTGTCACTTTTTATGTGTGTTTAGAAAAAATTTCCAGCACTTAATTTGAAATGTAAGTCAGATAGTTTGTGAAAGGTGGAAGAAAATATTTGTTTGGTGCAATTAAGTAGGTTCGTAATGTTTTCCAATAAGTTTAATAAACACAACAGATACACATAACATCACTTTGGTCATCAATAACGTATTCTCCTTCACCATTTATAACAGTCTGCCAATGCTGAGTAACTTTTCGATTCAGCGAGAGCGCATTCTCATCCAGAAGTGAAGTCCCTTGAAATATGTTCGTTAGAGAGCGGCAAATGCGAAAATCTGAGGACGCAAGACCAGGTGAATAGAGTGGGTGCGGAATGGCTTGCCAGCTCAACTGCTGTACAGTGGTTTTTCTAACTCTAGCAGAATGCGGACGGCCGTTATCATGGAGCAGCACAACTCGACGCAGTCTTCCTGGTCGTTGATCTTGGACTGCGTCTGCAAGACGTCCCAGTTGTTGACAATAAATGTCACCAGTGATGGTTACACCTCGGAGAAGCAATTCGTAGTACACTACATCATCCATGTTCCACCAGGCGTATAACATTGTCTTTTGCGGATGCTAGCAGGTCTTTGTACGGGAAGTTGCTTCTTAAAAAAAAAAAAAAATAGTTCAAATGGCTCTGTGCACTATGTGACATAACTTCTGAGGTCATCAGTCGCCTAGAACTTAGAACTAATTAAACCTAACTAACCTAAGGACATCACACACATCCATGCCAGAGGCAGGATTCGAACCTGCGACCGGAGCGGTCGCTCGGCTCCAGACTGTAGCGCCTAGAACCGCACGGCCACTCCGGCCGGCGAAGTTGCTTCTTTGTTTGGGCTCAACCATTCCTTTCTGTTCCTTATGTGGGCATTAAGACACCATTTCTCTTCAGCTGATAGGAATGGTTGGTGTCGTTCACGAGCCACCTGATGGCGAGCGAGCAGAGACGTGCCCGCTGGTTTCCGTGATTCTGGTTCAGAGCGTGCTGTACCCATTCACCCTGTTTTTGAACGCTTCACATTGCATGCAAATGTCGCACGTTGGTTGAATGATCACCGTTCATCACATTTGCCAGTTATCGAGGACAGTGACGTGGATCGTTACGAATTAGTGCGTTTAAACGATCTTCATCAAACCCCAAATGTTTTCACGAACGTGAACAGTCACTAATGCCAAAAAGATCATTCTTAAAACGAGAAAACTATTTTCTTGTCGTGCTCTGTTCAATAGCATTATCCCCATCCACGGCACAAATGTTGGTGACTGCCTCCGCTGCTTTTACCGCTCTGTTCGACTCAAACAGGAGAATATGTCGAAAACGTTCCGATTTCTGCACCTATCACTCCATTTTCTAGGTTCCACAGCTCCCCTCACTACCTCCAAATGACAGAGTGACAATATCTAAACTCAAAGCAACGGTCAACTACATATAAAAATGACAATCCATAAATAAACCCGTAGCAACCAAAGTACTGACATGAAAAACAAAAACGCTACGAACTTACGCAGTTACCTAATAATTTCACTCCTGTACTTCATTAGTTCAAACAATTGATTATTTTATGCTGTGCAGTAAGTGCACAGCCATACTTGCAGCAATATAATGTGGCTTAAAATTTCGTTCCATTGGTAAGTACGAAACAACTCTGATAACGTGATGTGTGTGTTTTTTTTCTAAATGATATGTGCCGAGATCAGTGACAACAATGTGTGTTTTTTAAGAGGAATATATCACCTTTCTATATTTAGCGTTGCTGGTAGCTAAAGGTTTCACCATTGCAGTTATCAGCACAAAGTGGTTCATTTATATGGAGAAATTAGATAATATTTTTATTGTGCATGAAGGCCGGCTTGGATGGTCGAGCGGTTCTAGGCGCTACAGTTTGGAACAGCGCGACCGCTACGGTCGCAGGTTCGAATCCTGCCTCGGGCATGGATGTGTGTGATGTCCTTAGGTTAAGTAGGTTTAAGTAGTTCTAAGTTCTAGGGGACTGATGATCTCAGAAGTTAAGTCCCATAGTGCTCAGAGCCATTTGAACCATTATTACGCATGAATAAATTTGTATGTAAGTAAGCAAGTACCGTTTGGGTATTAATGAAATTAGTTTCACAGCAGCTCACTTAACACCTCAAATGATGAAAATTGAAGCAATACATGCACTATATTCTGATTGTACTACTGGCAACGTAAATGAACTTGTGAAAGGAAGTAACAAAGTTTCTGGCTTATAGTAACATCAATATTCCATCACGAACTAAATTACAGTGTCTTTCAGTGCATTTACAGAAAGCATAATTCCAAATTGGTATGGAAGAGCTTTAATATTTGACTCATTTAACTAATTTAAGGGGGGTGTGGTGGGCGGAAGGAGGGAGAATTATGTGTTTCAAATAAGCCTTAATCGCTCAGCATCAAACACGTCGTACAGAAATTCAAAAACCATAATTTAACAACGAGATATAAATATTGGAAAGGTGACAGGCAATCGCCAGGTGTCACTACTGGTCTCACACGAGCCAGGACTGCATACCTGATGCATCGTATTTTTTAATAGAACTCGACTCACAGCTCTACAACTACACGAAACTGAGTTTTGTTACTCGAAAGGATTTCATGAATAGGCCTTCATTTATGAGTGCTATGTCAATTACAAGTTTTTTTGAGGCTACCATGTTATTTCTGCCTAAAAACCATTTCCAAATCCAAAATATGTGGTTTCCTTCCTTCATATTGCGTTCTTGGCTCAGTTGTAATGCGATAACCTGAATGACAATAGCAATATCGATACAAATAATTCCAGCTAATGACATATTGAAGAACAGTGGCACTGAATGTTAGCAAGAGCATGTGGAAACAGCAGCACATGACATCACTTCTGAATCTGACGTCATATCACTTACTGTGATGTCACTTTTTTTGCATGAGGAAACCAAACATGAAGCAGTCAACACATGGGACTAGGCAGCTAACGTTGACGTGGACAGGAAATTCAGAGACATGAGACACAGCGCCTTCGGCACTCGAGCGAATTGTTTGACGTGATGGTGCACTCTTGCAACTCTTCAGCGGCAGCTGTCGGCTTCATCTGCCCGGCAAAGTACACAGTTAGTTTATAAAAAGGGACGCACAAAAAGTTCCTATGCTAACTCTGTTAAAACGCAAATTTTCTTCCTTGCCCGTATGCTAGCTATGTTGCTCTACCTGTGGTATATATAAATATAAAATTGCGATATCCATGAACACATACTAAGACAAAAAGGAAAGATACATGTCCCGTCGGTAATTGTATCAGCTTATAACAGAACACAAAATCGAACAAACTCACTCTACCAGAATATGCACTTATTTTCATATACACCAATTATTACAGAAATTATTTCTGTTAATTAATAAGAACGTCCCACAAAAGTGAAAAGAAAAATCTGAGTGCAGTAAGACATGCACCTACTATCCACTGTTTTGTAGTGTGGTGTCCTGTGCAGAAATCCTGCTATAGGGCGACCTTGAATTTTATGTTATGGTCTTCTGAAGGCATTAATCGCCGAACTGTTGTCAACTGACACATTATTTTACCAAATCCTACCAGGAATCGTTTATGATGAATCTTCATTGTGCGGTTGTCTTAAAACGGTGTACTTTCATAACATGCGAGTTACAACACCAAAACAATTAAATATGAAAATCAGTAAAGCGTTTCCTATCATTTTACTAGAACATATATGACCAATAACGACGCGTTCTCGAGAGATTCAATGTGCTGCTGCTTATCACGCACGGTGTAACGGGTCTAAGCGCAGATAATTTTATGTGTGGTGCCTCAATATCTGCACACATCAATGTGTTGGTTGATTTTGCTCTACGTCGAGCAGACCTCCCTCAAACACGTCAAAAACTTTACAACGTGATGGTTTTCGCATGGTCGAAACAGTACCACAAAGTGACTACACCTGTCGGTATACAGGGTGCAGCGCTTAAATCCGGACATATGAAACTTCTTGTTAAAAGCAAATTTATCAAAACAAAATACAAATGAAAATGAAAATCCTTTTACATGTAGTAATGGTACCTTTAAAAATTAACATTACGCGATGTATCCCCCTCCAGCCACAATGACCGCCTGCAATCTTGTCTTGAAGCAATCACATGCACTCTTTAAAACAACGCTGTCCATATTAGTGAATTCTACTTCGATAGCTGTGGTGCCACGTCTTATTGAAAACTCTTCCGAATACGCTCCAAACATAGTAGTCGAGAGGGCTCAAATCCGGGCTATTTGGGGGGTCAGAACTCCTTTGACCAGACCATGTCAGCATTATCCGAGAGCCAGTTTTAGACTAAATGGCTCGTGTGAGCTGGTGCACCGTCCCGGTGACAGACATACTGTCTCCCCGAGGCCACAGTTACCATTAATGGTTTCACGACATTCGTCAAAACTTATAGGAACACTTCTTTTGTGACAGTTTGTCCCTTTTGAAAGAACTGTGGCGGCATGATATCACCTTCACTGAACATAACACCCAGGACGTGAAGCACTATACAGGGCTATTACAAATGATTGAAGCGATTTCATAAATTCACTGTAGCTCCATTCATTGACATATGGTCACGACACGCTACAGATACGTAGAAAAACTCATAAAGTTTTGTTCGGCTGAAGCCGCACTTCAGGTTTCTGCCGCCAGAGCGCTCGAGAGCGCAGTGAGACAAAATGGCGACAGGAACCGAGAAAGCGTATGTCGTGCTTGAAATGCACTCACATCAGTCAGTCATAACAGTGCATCGACATTTCAGGACGAAGTTCAACAAAGATCCACCAACTACTAACTCCATTCGGCGATGGTATGCGCAGTTTAAAGCTTCTGGATGCCTCTGTAAGGGGAAATCAACGGGTCGGCCTGCAGTGAGCGCCGAGTGTGGGAGGAACTTGATTATCGGCTTGATGTCTGCCGAATCACTAAAGGGGCACATATCGAACATTTGTGAATGCCTAAAAAAACGTTTTGAGTTTTTGTATGTGTGTGCAAAGCATTGTGAAAATATCTCAAATAATAAAGTTATTGTAGACCTGTGAAATCGCTTCAATCATTTGTAATAACCCTGTACTTAGACACAGTTAACGAGCATTTCGCTCTCATTTAAGTATATGGCCAAAAGAATCAGCCTTCAGAATTGTGAAGCTGATCCTGTCGTCCAGGACCGTGTGTCACAAAGAGTGCAGATTGGCCACAAGATGGGGAAATTCACAGGCGTCTATTGTGTTGTAGTGTGCGAGTGAGACAGACGAGAACCCCGTAGAAGCCGTTTGTGGCCAGGGAGACGTAGCAATGTTCAATATGGCGGACCTAAGATCGGCCATAAAGGGAGACATTTATGAAAACTATTTAATTCTGTAGTAATCCAGGGAATTTTAATCTACCATGCTTCATAAATTTTCATGGTGATCCCAATAAAACTTGAATGTTGATCATATCTATAATAGTTTAGGATTTACTGTTAAAGTGAATTTAACAAAGACATGAATGCTAAAATCTGAACGCTCTGGTCGATCTTAACGATCGACATTTCATATAGAAGCGCATCATTGTAATGACAAATGTTGGAAATATCAACTGTTTAACTTTATTTGTTTGAAGGAGATAGTGAATTTAAATCATCAGTATTTTCAGTTAAGCATCAGATCGTCATTTCCTCCACACATAACACATTGAACGATGACAACATGACACCTTATTGAATGATGAGGTAATAGAATATTTGTTGTAAAGTTTAGTGCATAATAGTTACTTTTGTTCTTTATTTATTTATCAGAAAGCACATTGGTGCAAGGCTACTGGCTGTGGCATTCGGAGTTAAGAAGGAAATTGTATTGTTTTATGTAAAAGAATTTAACGTTTATCATGTAATGGATATTATTGTTACTTTATTTAGAACATGCAAGTGGTCAAGTTTTGATTATTTAAGTATGGTGAAATGTAAAATAATGTAGAGTAAGCTGTAGCCAATCAGATGGACGGCTTCAGGTAAGGGAACTGCGCTAGTCAGTTGTGAGAGGATGTTCGTCACGAGGGAAACGCGGCCTGGGGCGGGCAGGGGGACAGTTAGGATTGAGACGCGAATGCGGACAGTCGGTCTTTAGGCAGCTAGGAAGTGAAACGACTTAGAAAATTTCGCGTTGTGTGGTATCGCGGGACTTAGTCTGTGAGCAGTGAGCAGCCTCGCGCCTAGTGTGAACTCTAACTTTTCGCGTAGTTAACGAGGTGGAGTACTGGACTTGTAATTCCCTATGAGACTGTGAATGATCAAACTGTGTCAAATGGATATGCGCTCGAGTGTAACAGTAACTCTAAATACGACCACTTTCGCTATTAGTTTGCTTTCTGAATAAACATTATTCCAACCAAACCACAACTGTGTGTTCTACATCATTTATGGGTTGTTAATTTAGCTCCCTATATTATTATTACTGTTGTTATATGTTACATTAAAATTGTATGTTTTACAGAATGTCAGAAGCTTTCCATCAGCCAGACAATTTAACCAAAGAGTCACAAGTGTCTAATTTAGGGCGTGTAATGCGACATGTGTGGTTCAACCCCCCGACTAGTTTGAGCCAAGACATTTTGACGAAGAGGAATCGCATGTGAGCCCAAATGTCTTTGGAATGTTAGCTCACAAACGTGTTAAGTGCATAGGAATGCGCACATCAATCAAGATATTTTTTTAAATTGAAAGCATAAAATTTTTATTACCTATCCCATTTCCTTAGTGGCACAAAATGTGTATATTACACTTGTAGATATTTTTATTCCTATTCAAGAATTCATCTATGGTATACAAAGAGTTGGGAGCTGTTACTGATGTCTGTCAGTTATTTTATTTCATGTTGTAATTTATCGAAAAGTTTTACAGCAATTTATTTTACTCCTTTCTCTTCCAAAAAAACGTTATGTAGAGGATAGTGTAAGTCTTCCTTTCTTCTGGTATTATAATTATGAATGTCACTGTTGTTTTTAAACTTGTCCATGTTGTTGAGGACGAATGTCATTGCTGACTAAATGTAGTGAGGCTGTTGTAAGAATTTCTAATCTTTTAAATAGATGCCTACAAGCGACGATGAGCCACACACGTTATTCTAACCACTTTCTTTTGAGCAGCGAATACTTTTTGCCTAAGTGTTGAGTTACCCCAAAATATTATTCCACACGACATCAGAGAGTGAAAGTATGCAAAATATGTTAGCTTATTAATTTCTAAATCCTCACAATTGGCAATTATTCTGATTTCAAAAGTAGATGAACCTAGTCGCCTTAGGAGTTCCAAAATATGAACTTTACACCTATATGTACACCCAAAACTTAGTATTTTCTCACCTATACATACACCCAAAAACTTAGTATGCTGCACCCTGGCTACTGACTTCTGTTGATGTGTTAAATTTATTGAAGCAACTGTACTTGCAACAAAACTGGATGCACTGTATTTTTTCAGAGTTCGAAGCAAGCGCATTTGCAGAAAACCAATTAATACCGTTTCGAAAGACATTATTTGTATCATTTTCCATTGGAGTTTCTTTTACTAGATTGATAATGATGCTTGTATAATCAGCAGACAGTGTCATTTCAGCTTCTTGTTTCAGATAAGAAGGGAGGTATTTCACAGACGTCAAAAACAGAAGGGGATCCACGATCGAACCTTGTGGAACCCTTAATGTAACTTCACACCAGTTTGATGAAATGGAAGAACTTCCTTAAATCACGTAAACCATATAAAGAAACATTTTGCTTCGTGTTCTGTAGATATGACTTAACCACTCATATGCTGTTCCATTTATACCATAGAATTGTAATTTCTGTAACGTAATGTCGTGGTTTACACAATCAAATGGTTTCGATAAGTCACAGAAACTTGGTATTGGTGACATATTACTGTTTAAAGACTCTATTACGTGGGCAGTGACGCTGTATATTGCTGTCTCAGTGGAACAGCGTTTTTGAAATCCGTACTGTGATTTGCTATGTATCCTATTACTGTTGAGATGGCTAACCACTTTTGAGCACATTACTTTCTCGACCATTTTTGAAAATGCTGTAAACAAGGATACTGGTTGGTAATTATTGTCATCTGTGGTGCTCCCTTTTCTGTAGAGAGCCTTGACAATGGCATATCTTAACCCATTGGCGAGAATACCTAGAGTTAGTGACGCATTACATATGCGACTCAGAACATCGGCCGTAACTGCTCCACATTGTTTTAATATTTTGTTAAAGTTGTCATCTACTCCAACAGAATATTTGTTTTTCAAGGATTTCATGATTTTCTTTATTTCACAACAAGTTGTTAGGTGAACATTAATCTAAAATTTCTCACCAACTCTTTCACCTACACTGAAGAAATGGTTGTTAAATACATTAGCTACTTGTGTACTGTTGGCTAAGATGGTATCATTCTCTTTAATAGTAATACAGCCTATCCCAGTGGTAACTTTTCCTGTCTCCCTTCTAACAACATTCCATATTGGTTTGATTCTTTTGCCCGAGTTGTTAATTTCATCTCTAACATACATATTTATTGATTTTCTGACAGCCTTTCTCAGTATGTTACAATAATTTTTATAGTATAAAATTACTTCTGGGTCTTTACTAATTCTTGCTGTCTCACACAGTTTTCTTTTTCTTTCTAAAGACACTTTAATACCTGTAGTAATCCAAGGTTTCTTTGGAAACAGTTTGGTGTTCCATTTAGTAATCTTTTTTGAGCACAACGTACAAAAAGGGATAATAATTTATTAAGAAATATGTTGCATTTATCATTAGCATTCCGCTCATTATATACGTCTCCCTAATTAACATTTCTTGAACTTTCTCTGAAGTGCTCTATGGGTCCCAAGTTGACCAACCTTACACTTTTACTTAATTGTTTCTGAACTGTGCACCCTGCTAGATTTTGTAAGTTTATCAACTGTGCATCATGATCTGATAATCCGTCTATCAGAGGGAAAGCATGTGTTAGTTTTACATCCTCTTGCTGTACAAATACGTTATCTATTAGAGTGCTACGGTCTTGAGGTACACGTGTGAGGAAATTGATCACTGATTCTAAGTTACATGTCATTAACAACACCTCTAATTCACTTTTCCTATCAGAATTGCTTATAAAGTTTATATTGAAATCACCACAAATTAATAACTTCTTTCTTTTGTCTGACAGAGCATAGTAGGGAGTCAAACTGTTTTATGAACAGCTCCCAATCTGCTAATGGTGATCTATACGGTGTTGCTAATACCAACACTACATTATTTAGCTCAGGTAGTCGAAGAATCGAACTATTTCAGTGGGCGAACGCCCAACGCTAAGACTTTCGATAAGGGGCTCTTCGGTTGTTCTCCACACTTGTCCGTAACATCTAGTACATTTTGAGGTTCTTGCTGTTTACTAGATTCCAATGGCTTTCAAGAACACGTCACGACCTCCGGTGGAACTACAATATGGCGGGACATTCAAATTGAAATTTGTCCGGATTTAAGTGCCACGTCGTGTAGACTAACTGTTTTGTATCCATGTACCCCCACAACACTGATCTACTTCCCATGGGAAAATAGGCATTAAAGGCCTCCTCTTTCCACGATACTTGGATGTACCGATCAACCTAAAAACATACGATTTGTAATAGCATAATTATAGCACTGAAAATGACGTAAACACTGATGTAACTGTGTTCAGTTCACCGTTCTCAGTCACCCACACAAATACCTGCACTTATACCTATTACACTCTGTATCTTCATAGGGTGTAAAAAAAATTAAAAAAACACAAAATATAGGCTTCATCTGAACACGACAAATAGAATATGGCGTCTCGCAAGTTCTGCTTGGGACTTAGAGAGCGTTCTTGCTTCTTATTGGTTCTACCGTACGTAGCAGCTTGGCGAAATATTGCAGAATTTGCTTTGTGTTTCACTTGACCAAATAACAGGAAGTGACTTCACAAAATTCATATAGCGCTATGTCATCGTTAGCTAACTCGTTTCCTGCGACGACGGCTTTAATCAACGTTGGTAGCACGTTGGTGCGACAACGAGCGAAGGCACATTCACAAGCAATGCGCAGGGGGTTCACTTGCGCTCTCCATTATTAACTTGCACATCCGAATGAGCATTTACTCTAGAACGAAAGTAATAGAAAAAATATGATACGTTTTTTTTTATTATTCGCTGAAAGTTTGTCACAATAGAGTTGCTTAATCTGTATTCATTATAACGCGATAGAGAAAAGAAACATATAACTCGGTTTAGTCTGCATAACGAGCACGCTGTTGCTCGCGAAAGCAAAACGGTGCAGATACAGAAAATAGTGGATGTCTTAATTTTTGGCAGGCGCGAAGTGGTAGTTTAGCCCTGACTAGTAATTTGCAGCTGCAACCATCTCTTGGTTTATTCCCATACTACAACTGCCTTTCCATGAACAATTTTCGCCTTCTTCTAACTACAATTTAACCGAGTATTTCAAAGCAAGACACAAATCGATGATCCATATCACCAGAAGAGGGGCTTGCACTAACGCTGTGATTCTTATCAATAGGTAGCCTCAAATACCTGTTTCATATCTCAACCGCATCTGCTTCCCAAATAATTCTTGAAGTATATAGCGCCATATGCGAAACACCCGTGGATTTCATAAAGGTAAATGCAAGGGAGATACAGGGATTGAAAATGAGAAATATAATATAATAATGTACGAAAGTCAAGCCACATCTTTATCGGAGGGAAAATAACTTTCACTTTTTCTGTGCCTGTATTTCAATTTCGTAAAATAGCAGCTGAACTGTGACGTTAAGACAGATACTTTGAATGAACGTAACCCAGGAAAATGATTAGGCCTTTCGTGTACTTTTATTTTACATTTATCTCCGTTATCTGTTTTTTGGTATAGCAACAACAATGTAGGGAAAGACAGATTGCCACTTACCGCAAAGAAGACACACCAAGTGCCAGACAGGTACAGTTAAAAGATACTTACGTAAAGGTTACAGCAACAGCCTGCATCAGCAGTAGAGAAACACACACCATTCATGCACACTAGAAAGCACTCGCCATGCACACACGACAGCCAACCCCAGCCCGGGATACTGAAGTTGGCAATCATGTGTGCATGGGGTGTGCTTTCTTGTGTGCATGAATGGTGTGTGTTTCTCTGTTGCTTATGAACTCTGTGGCCCAGAGCCGACGCAAGCCCAAGTGCCGCCCCGTGCGGGCTGCTTAATTGCCGCCCCCTATTTCTTTTTTTTTTAACAAAACATTTGTGGAATTTTATTTAAACAAATCTGTAGGAAATGTCAGCAATCAATCGCAATTTTTGTTTTTACTTTTCAGATCTACCTAGGTTTCGGCCACTGAGTGGCCAGTCTCAAAGCTTTTAATATGTGCTTACATCTAAACAGTCATGTTGACAGTTACGTTGCGAGGTGCCGGGGCTAGCAGTGTATTTAACACTAAATTCTTCTAGAGTCTACATATGTAAATGATGCTCTAAGCCCCCCCCCCCCCCCTATTCTAACTCCGACTTTTGCTGTTGCACATGGATTAAAAAGAAACGCGAACTGACTGTAATCGACCCTGCAAGTGGAGTAGAAAAGAGTTTGGCACCTGCAATAATTTAATTTGATAAATAAATTAAATAAAAGAAAGTTTCATTAACGTAGTGAGAAATGATAGGGTTGCTCTACCGATTAACAGAATGAAAGTTCTGTCCAAAATAACAATATGATTTATTATGACTTAACTCAAAATAATAAACAAAACACATGAAACATTTACAATACATCAAATTGGCTCAAATTGGATACTCAAATAAATGCTGTGAAGGTGAAGTTGTCCCTAAACTAGATTGTGACATTTATGACAAAGTGGTATGTGGAGCCAATTCCTTGCAACTCAAATGTTAAGAGAGACACACAGCCAACCCAACATTAATTGCTGCTACAGTAGTGAGAACTCAGGCAATGAACACCCAAGACCGAACAAAGTTAGAAAAGACGAACAGGTACGCTCTGCTGAGCTCTGATTATCACCTAGCAAAATTGCCTGCTTTGCCAGTGCTGTGGATGCCCATTACCAAGCTGTCTTCTTAACTGCACGGACACGATCTGGTGTACTGGAGGCGATGGCTGGTTGCTTCGACGTCCCGTCGTGGTGATGATAATGTCGCGAGTGTAGCCTGAAACAAATTATCCTGGTCTGGTTGTTCCAGACTAAAGACTTCCTAGCAACACAAACGCACCTCTGAGGGAGACGAAGAAGGCTCGCTACACATTCACTGACGGTACAGTGAGTGATTTTAACTAGCAAAGTTACACAGTAACTCTGATACAGTCAACTTTAGCCAAAACTGCTCAAGACGGACAACATAGGTCGCTTGTAGGCAGAATGCTCAATTGCCAACTGCACTCGGAAAGTTACGTTGAAGTCGAAACTTAAGCAACTTCGTCAAACAGTTACAATTAAAATGGAAGTATATTAGACTGCCGACGGAAGGCAGACTGTCCAGAGCAGCGAGAGCTCAGTCCTGTAACCTACTCTGACCGAAAGGCGAGAGCCGGCCCTCTCAAGAGCATCCGTACAAATCGGACACAGAACATTCCCGCCCCCACGACAGTGGCCGTGGTTAAACGTTCCAATCAGCAACTTGAAAACCTGCGGAAAATTACACTCTATTCCCAAAGCACTACCATTCCACCAATGGAGATTCTTGGGGCCAATTTCTGCGCCGATTTTGCTACGTCACGGAGCTATGCCCTGAGCAAGCCAATCACAGTCACGATTTTGCAGAAAAACCGGGAATTTGCCCGCCAAGAATGCCTGGGAACACAAATCATTCCCACGCCTCGCTGGTAGCCTGCCAGAAACGGTTTTCACTAAGATTCTGCAAAATAACAGAATCTCTAGCCCAGCCGTCCCTTCAGGCGCATCTGGGCGTGTCGCTCCCGCTCTTATAACAATGTCGCCTTCTGCAAAGCATCCACTCAACTCCCTCACACCCGTCGGCTTAACCCTTTCAAGCTCAGCGGAACTCGCCTGTCACCGGACCACCCGGGTGACGAGAGACACTGCGTGGGAAGTCCGCGTGTGAAGGAATAGCAACTTTTCACTGCATGCAATTAGATAGGAAAATCGAATTACTCAGAGTAAGAAATATGAGAGGGGACTTCTGCCACCTCTCAACGTTCAGCATGACGGTATAGATGTAAACATAACTCAAAGCATTGAGAATAGCCACAATGTCACGAAATCTATGTAGATTTCGAAAATAAAAACAAAAATTGCGACTGATTGGTGACATTCTCTACAGATTTGTACAAAACAGTCGCTGGGCACCAGCTCAAAAATAGAGTCAAACCTGATTGAAGAAATCTAGCGAATTTTAATATGCCTTGTGAATTTACAAAAATGTTCAAATCTGTGTGAAATCTTATGGGACTTAACTGCTAAGGTCATCAATCCCTAAGCTTACACATTACTTAACCTAAATGATCCTACGGACAAAGACACACACCCATGCCCGAGGGAGGACTCGAACCGCCGCCGGGACCAGCCGCACAGTCCATGACTGCAGCGCCTTAGACCATTGGCTAATTCCACATGACATGAACTTACAGTTAACGTAAATAAACATTTTTCAATGGTTGTGAACAGATAATGTATTCAATGAAAAACAAAATATATTTACAATTTAACACTAATTTGGTTTCAACAATAATATTTACAATAACTATTTAATGTTGAACAAAATAAGAACGAACACAATAAATAACAAAAACACTGATCATTATACAAAAATTAAAAAAAAAATACTAGACAAATCAAACCTTCCTGGCTTTTGCTTGTGCAAACTCTTTCACACGATCTGCGTAATTTAAGTCCTCTGCAAGCTCGTGCTCAATCGATATTGTTGCAAGATCATTCAAACGAGTTTGGCCCAACGTTGATCGAAGGTATGTCTTTATCAATTTCAGTTTTGAGAAACCCCTCTTTCCACTCGCAACTGTCACTGGGAATGTTCGGAGAATTCCCAGAGCAATGTTAACATTAGGGCAAAAATTATGTCTCCCTATAAACTTCAGAGTCTCTTTTGGTCCTATTCCAGGTTTCAACAATGTTGAAAGCACTTTTAGTTCTTCCCTCATCTCCAGTGCATCAATGTCGCTTGACTCATGATCTTGCAAAATCGCTCCGCGGTTTCTACACTTTGTATCCAGGCAGTGAGGAGGTGCATTCTTCAGGTCACCGATGTCCTAGAGAGAATCAAAATAATCACAATGAGATTTCAGTGGACTGAATCTCTCATCCAAAGATGTGGTTACTATATCTAAAAGATAATAGTAGAATTCAATCTTGTAACGTTTTGTTGGGTCATCTATTGTCTCATCTCTTCCTGCATAGGTAAAGTGTATTGGCTTCTTACTTCGTCGCCGGGAAACGCTTCTCCTCGGTAACGTTAGATCTTGTAGCTCTAATTCTGCAGCCAATTTCTTCTGTTCTGCAGGTCTCAAAATATGCTTTCGTTTTTTCAAGCATTTCCACGGCCTCAGAAACATTTATGTCAATGGTCTGGAGGGTCTTACTGACTACACTGATGTGAAGCAGAACGTCGTACCAGATTACCAGAGAAGTGAGAAAGGCGTAATTTTTTATTTGATTCGCAAGTGACGTTGCTTCGTGAGCGGTCATGCCATCGAATTATTCTGATATCTGAACCAGTGCATCATAAACGCCTCCAATTGAAACCTCAGGGGACTAAATGCATCGATGCGAATTTCCCACCTTCTATCGCTCAGTGGCTTTAGCGACAGGTTAGGCAGATACTTCTTCAAGACATCCCAACGTCGTACGGAGGACGAGAAGAAGTCATACAAGCTTGTCGAAAACGTGGAAACGGCATATTTAGAAAACATAGCGGCATCGTTGGCAACAAGATTCAATGAGTGACTGCTACATGGCACATAAAATGCTCTCTTGTTCATATCTGAAATTCTTTTCTGGAGACCAGACTTCTTTCCTTTCATGTTAGCTCCATTGTCGTATCCTTGCCCTCTCATATTACGCAATAGGATTTTTTTATCTTCCAAGAACTTGAGTGCGACCTGCGTCAGAGTGGAGCTTGAAGAATCGGGCACTGGAAGAAATCCCAGGAAATGCTCCAGAATTCGGACACCGTATACCCCGTCGAATCTTGTCTCCTGGACGAAACGTACCACAACTGCCATTTGCTCAACTTTTGAAGTATCTGGTGTGCAGTCCAGAATTATACTGTAATATTTTGCAGATTTCATCATTAATAGAATGTTGTTGGTTACAGATGCTCCAATAAGATGAATTATTTCATTCTGTATTTCTTTTTCAAGATAATGATGACCGTTGTTCTCACCTTGCTTTGTTCTGTGCAGGTGCTCCATCATCGCGGTGTCGAACTTTCCGAATAATTCAACGAGTTTCAAGAAGTATCCGTTGTCAGGCTGGAAGAGGGTACCTGCATTTGCTCTCAAAGGCAGAGACTGCCGACCCAGGAAATGAATTATTACTATTAAGCGCTCAAGAACATTTTAACAATGTTCGCTTTCAGTATTCAGAAGCCTTTGATGATCGGCGTTGACAGTTCATGACTTTTTCAGTCCCTCGGAAAACACGATCCAAATTCAAATGCTCAGTAGACTTCGAGATACGAAGCAACCTGCTGCCAGTCGCTTATACCGTTCTTCACAGTTTTTACTGTAAATGACGAAAAAAGTTTGCAACAAAAGCAGAACACAGCATCCTTGCAACCAATGTCTAACTGCTTCTTCTAATTTCTTCAAAGAATAGCTGTAGTGCACAGGGGTGAAACGCCGGTTGTCCGGGTTTTTAGGACATTCTTCAGCTTCATTAATGTACTCGGGTGGACCTCGCATGACCAAAGTCGTTCGAATGCAGTCGGTAATAATTTCTGGCCATCTTCCGGGATCTGAGTCAATTGTGTCTTCCAGTTTAGGCTCGCCTTCAATCCCTTCTCCGCTGGTGAGTTCCTCGGCTGATGTTCCTCCGGTATTTTCCGAATCGGGTCGCCTAATTTCAGTTCTGCCTGATGTTTCAATCTTGGAGCTTTCGTCACAAAGCAGGCCTTGATTCCAGACGAGGTCAGTTGAACATGTCGTAGATGGTCCACAGTCAGCATTGTTACTGTATGCGGTGGTCGCGGTACTTTGTTCGTCAACTTTCTGGTCATGTCCTGAAGATCGAGATGTAGCTGCAGTAGCTCCACTAGTTTCTGAACATTCAGGATCTATTTTTCCACCCTCGCCGCTGCTAGGTCGTTCTCTCTTTGGCTTGAAATATCGTTGTAGTGCATCCTTTTGTTTCTTATCGTCATCTGCCTTCAGCGCCCGTCTTTTCCTATATTCACTGCCAGACAGCCTTTTTCTACTGTCAGACATGTTTCGATCCAGCCTGTAAAGAACGATTACCTAAAACTAACTGTTGATGTCAGGGTACTAACTTTATTTGCAACACACTTCGCAGACAATTTCCTGATATTCCACCGCACGTAAACGGAAAATTATAGTGCTGTATGATACACTGTTCAGGAGATGAAGTCATAAGCACTGAGCCGCGTGAAATTGAATTTCAGGCCGAATTTCACTGCAGTCGCAGGTGAAACGGTCAAAGAATGAGGTGGAAGACAATGGAGAGAGGAAGAATAAGGAGATGGAGTAACATAAAAATGCAAATAAATACACACCCGGGCATCGACGAGTACTAATGCTAGTCGAAATATATTAACTCACAGCACTGCGGTTCTTCATTTCAAAGAACTGACACTCGTCATCTGTCGTGTCTGATTATGGAATAAGGGTAACAAATTAGTCATCATCGTATCACTTCACTTTCTTCACTTTATTTTCATTCTATCTATTGCGACGACGCGTGCTTATTTGTCGACTTGCCCATTTTTGAAGTAACAGATCAGAAAAATAAATTTTCCTATTCTGAAATCTTGAAGGAGAAAAATTCTGACTTATGAGTAACGTGAATGCGTAATACTAATTGTACGTTATATGAAAAGCACTTACCTATTACATCCCAAGTTGCAAGAAATTCGGACGCACAGTTCTTACGAAACGCAGTGAAAGTGCTTCTGACCAGTCTTGACACCCTCGGCCAACTACCGAAACGAGTTCAGTAGTTTTCGTTGTAGAGACCGCAACAATACCTATTGCCTGGAAAGGCGAAGTGGTGACGCGTAAGTGCCAGGAACAAGGTCACGTGACGAGGTACAGCGAGGCTACGGTTAAACTAGCGCCCAAGAAGAAGGAGCAAGAAGCTCACAATAAGTTTGCGACCGACGATATGGATAAATGTATTATCAGGCAGCAATTTCTATGGCATTACGAACAATAGAAAGAAATACGAACTTTGCGAAAACTGCACAACTTTAGTCAAACAGAAATGAGCTTCAAAGTTTGCAAGGAAACCCTTAGAAGCAATGTTCTGTCTATGGATTTTCGTTTTAGAAGGTGTCAAAATTAAGGTTTTGTTTCGTGCGCCGGCCGTTGTGGCCGAGCGGTTCTAGGCGCTTCAATCTGGAACCGCGCGACCGCTACAGTCTCGGTTCGAATTCTGCCTCGGGCATGGATGTGTGTAATGTCCTTAGGTTAGTTAGGTTTAAGTAGTTCTAAGTTCTAGGGGACTGATGCCGTCAGATGTTAAGTCCCATAGTGCTCAGAGACATTCGAACCATTTTGTTTTGTACGGACGAGAGGGCATTGTTGCTAAAATACCATACTTTCTCAGGTTTTCATCAGAATCAAAAACGACCACTAGTTTACTAAGATGACACATGGATTCACACGCATTATACAGTAAATAAATGTTGGCAAAGTGATAGTGTGCGAGTAGTATTGTCAAACAAAAGTTCCGATCAGAGTTTAATTATTGTTCATGCAGGTGGAGACGGGTGTTTCATGGCTCAAAAACCAAAACGTCCGACTATCACTCAGAAACGGATAGCAAAAATTTTCAAAAATACGTCAAAACCCAACTTATGCCAGGCTAATTAGCAATGTCTTTATCTCTTGTAATTACTCGCAGCGTATTTACTCATTCGGAATACTTCTAGCCATTGTAGGTGTTGGACATGTTTGAGTTAGTAATGTTCAACCATTTTTTTTTTCCATAATGTGGGAAGAATAAAACACTCGGAAACTGCCATTGAAGGGCTTAGCAAAATTGCTTCAGGCTTAACATGTAACCGCAGTATCGAACATTGCATTAGAATTTCCAAATTAGATTTCGTCTTCCGCAAAATTAGTTGTGATTAAACACACGGCGCGTAACCGGCTGGCAGCGCTCCACTAATAATACTGGCGTGTACGCCAGACTGCTTTCCCCTCTCTGTTTCTTCGGCGTAAACACGACGGTGCTTCCGCAGTGGCAAGGAAGAAATTAGTCCTCCTCCCTTGGCTTGTTCAACAGGGGCGGCCGGCAGTTAGTCGAGGCGCCATGCCACAGTTCCCGAAGCCGCTCCCTCCAAGGTTTGGTTTCTAATCCCTTCTTGGGCATGAAAAAAAAAAAAAGAAAAAAGAAAGGGGTGGGGGCGGCAGATTTGCCGCCCCTCTGAAAGTGCCGTCCCGTGCGGCCGCACGTTTCGCACGTGCCTTGCGCCGGCCCTGCTGTGGCCTTAAGCTTTAGGCAAGTGTCTTTCAGTTGTGCTTGCCTACAGCTTGGCGAGTCTCTTTGCGGTAAGTGGCCGTCTGTCATTTCCTACAGTTCCTACCTGGACTTTCCATTGTTTGTTTCTGTTATTGCAGTTACATGACACAAATGAAGAAGTAAAGGGAAAAAGTACATATATGAAACCACAATGTTTGTGGCACTTACAGGGGACAGACACAATAATGTAAACAGTGGTGTAGTTCGATGGTTATGTTTGACGGTCGACAACGCAGGTAAGGCTGGACTGTGTGTGTTCAGTACGGACTAGGCATCGGTGCAGGTTGTTTACGAGTAGTGGACACTTCGAATTGGCATACAGAGACAGAGGTCGACGTGCAATGAAAGACCTATGGTTCCAAGAGTGCATTGTGGGAGTCCGATTAGCTGGAGCATCAGTAACGAAGATAATCAACTTATTAAATGTTTCAAGAGCAATTGTTTCAACAGTCATGACAGCCTACACCAAACATGGAAAGACATCATCGTGTAAACGTACCAGTGGGCGCAAATCAAAACTAAATGACAGAGATCGTCGTACGCTAACACGAATTGTGTCAAAACAACACAAAACTACGGCGGCTGAAGTGACTGCAGAGTCAATAGTCATCTTTCAAACCCCGTATATATCGACACTGTCCGCCGAAATCTACATAAAGCGAATATTCGTGGCCGAGCTGCTATACCGAAACCATTAGCGATAACAACGAATGCAAAGAAGCATAAAACATGGTGGACGGCTTATATGTGGAAACACGTCATATGATCCGACGAGTCAACGTTTAAGTTATTGCCAACATCGGGCCGGGTTTACGTCTGGAGGACGCCAAAAGAAGTCTGAAATTCTGATTGCTTGATTTGAACGGTTAAGCATGGAGATAGAAGTATGATAGTCTGGGCAGCCATATCATGGTATTCTGCCAGGTCCCATCATAACTCTCAAAGGCCATGTTACAGCCAACAATAATGTGAACATTTTAGGTGATCAGGTGCACCACATGATTCAAAATCATCAGACATGCTCGGTTCTACCAAGGATGCAGTGGACAAACTACACACAGCTGGCGTGTATGAAATTGGTTGTGCGTGTGGATTAGTCTACATAGGTGAGACGGGACGTCCGATTAGCACAAGGCTCTCGGAACATGAAAGATATATCCGCCTGAAACAACACACTAAGTCAGCAGTGGCGGAACACCGAGACGAGTGCGGGAAACCAATATTTTTTCAAGAAGCCCGCGTCCTGGCGAAACAGCCTCTCACTTTCAAAAGAAAGATTAGAGAGGCGATAGAAATAGCCAAAAGACCCGCCATCATGAATAGAGAGGACGGGTACAAGCTTCCGAGGTCTTGGCTGCCTGCAATAGCAGGGCTACGGAGCGGCGGCAGAGCCGTGGCGGCCCATGCAGACACGCGGAGAGCCGCAGTAGTGGTCGCGAGCACACAAAGCAATGGCACGCCGCAGCCGGCTTCTGGACAGCATGGAAACAGTGTGACGTCACAGCCATCACCTGTTCGCTATTCGTCCGTCTCCTCCAATTGGGTGGATTAATATAAAGACCAATGGAAAACAGCTATTTCAGCCAATGACAGATAATAAAGGAAACACCAATAAAGCATACCTTTCACCCCTCCTCCTCCTCCTTTTACAGCCAATCAAGTAACGACACGGTTTTCTCGTGCAGCTATTTAAGGAACCAAGTGTGTTCATTTAGCAGTTAACGTAAGGCCCTGATGAAGGCTAGCTGCAACGCTGGCCGAAACGTTGGCCCATTTTAAAATTATGACGATGCGGTCTGATACCCTGAAGAATTTTATTGAAGATGATTCAAATGTTGTTCCCCAACAATGATGCCATATTTCAGGTCGATAATGCACCCATTCACACAGCCAGAACAGTACAATTGTGGTATGAGGAGCATGCAACTGACCTACAGCGTCTTCCGTGGCGAGCAGAGTCCCCGGACTTGAACATTATTAAACTTTTGTGGGTGGTATTGGAGCGCAGATTCTGGAGAAGATTTCCGCCTTCCTGATCACTACAGGAGTTGGAAGAGGTTCTGATAGAAGAGTGACATACCATTCCACTGGAGACTATACAATCACTATATGCCAGTATTCCAAGAAGAATCGCAGTTGTATTACAGGCAAATGGGAGTCCAACCCCTAATTAATAAACCATTCCCAAGTAAGTACAGGTGTTAACATTATTTTGCCTATCCCCTATATCTGTAGTTATTGAGGGGTAAGAAGAGTATAACGTATCATAGCAGTTTGAAGGCAAATCACTTGGGATTATATTTTACGACTGCACCCATTCCTGAGGCTGTACGTTGTTTAGCCATTTCACGCCTAGGAGAAGGTAGTACTGAGTTCATTTTCTTCTTAACTTCCTCTGTTGGCACTGCCAGCAATTCGGAAGTTTCTTGTCAAGCATCCTTTTTTTTACATTTTTATTGAGCATTTTATGCTGTAGGTCTTTAGGATCTCACTAACAGCTGTGCGATCTGTACCCTCCTATCCGCAGAAGTGCGCTTTCGTTCAACAACTCCATCACAAGAAAAAACACTTACAATAAAGAACAGCAACAACAATTCGCGCTCGAGGAACGACACATTGCAGCAAAGCGAGTGCACTGTGCCCGTCAGCGATGCTTGCGCCGAAGCGGGGAGGACGTGAACTTCCTTTGATAGTTCGCTCTAAAACCGACACTCAGCAAATCTCGAACGAACACTTGCGAATGCGACCCGTGCACGAGCGAACACTACGCGCCAGAGAGAATTCTCGTTGGCTGTTGAGCATTCGCTTGTGTTCGTGTCAGTGTATAGGGGGGCTTTGGACGCTTCTCAGAAGGCCGAGCGCGCCCAGAGAATGGCGGAGGGTAATCCCCGGGCGGCCCTGGGCAGGTGCGTGCCGGCTTTGTTTGGGAGCGGCGTCTGGCGTCTTCTTCCCACGGCAGGGCGTGGCGGGGCCGCTCGACCGTGGATAACCGGAGCTGCAGCAGCCTCAGCACCCAGCAGGGCAGCAATTAGTCGCCGGCCGCGCGGCACCTGCTGAGCCAGCCGCTGCCCCGCCTCGGCGCCTCCCACGGGAACTTCACGCCGACTAATCGCCCATCGGAGCCTAGAAATAAACACGCCTAAATTATGGCCAAAGTGAAACGGGCGATCGACGAGGAGCCTGACATTGCAATTACGGTACCATCAGGCACGGCCTGCCTTTTACTGTTAGACATCAGTAGCGGGGTCTGCGCAAGGTGAACCCTCTCCGATAGTAAATTGGCCCTAATTTTATTACGAAGGAACCTGTGTAGTAAACGAGATTTAAGACACGCCATCAGTTTTGAACAGGGCCTTCTACAGCTAGCGGTATCGTAGAAATCGAGACAACGGAATCAAGTTTTCGACGGGCTACAAATCTCGTTTAAAAATTCTAATTTTGTTTCGTTTCTTTATCTTCCCCAACTCACTCCATACGAATGGCAAAAATAGTATCTGCAGAATGCCGTATTCAAACTCCCTCCAAATTGAGTCTGCGAGTCCTTAGTCGAGTTTATGCGGCAGCGCCCAACTTGAACGTAACCGTTTCAAAGCCCGGCTGTACAAAGCAAAGGTTTTTTGGGTCATCAGTCTCCTGATTTATTTGATGCGGCCTACCGCTACTTATTCTCCTGTGCCAATCTCTTCATCTCATTATTTGTTGTTTATATTCCAATCTCTGCTTCCTTCTACAATTTTCACCCTCTACAGCTCCCACTAGTAACAAGTGGGTTACTACCTGATGCCTTAACACATGTACGATCATCCTATCAGTTTTCCAGGTTCCTTTCTTCGCCAATACTGCGGTGAATCTCTACATTTCTTGTCTTATCAGTGTACCTGTTTTTCAATATTCTTCTGTAGTACCACATCTCAAACGCTTTGATCCACTCCTGTGTTGGTTTTCCTGCAGTCTGCGATTATCTACCATACAATACTGTACTCCAGGCATACATTCTCATCTATTTCTTCCTCAAATAAAGTATAATTTTTCATACTGGAATGTCAGGAATATCCTCTTTGCTTGTGTTGGTTTGCCTTCTGACACAGGAATTATGTCTTAAGGTGAGATAATCTCGCGCATTGTGTGTTGAATGTCACGTTTTACGGGGACTATCATTGAGGAACTGTTATTGCTTAGTTGGAGATGCGGAGATTTATCACAAAACATCTGTGGGGTTTTTCCCGTTTCGGCATTTTCTGACAAATGCATCTCTGATGATTCTGGGATACCAGTTGGAACAGTTATGTTCCGCGAAAGTGAAGCATAAATGCACTAGTGCCAATGAGCAATTAGTTTGATTCTTCTCTGCAAACTTACTTTATACAACGTTCAAGTAAAACATAAGAAAAGTTACATATTAAACTAAACTCCGTCCGAACAGCCCATGAAGGTCCAACGATACCGACCAGCCGCCGTGTCTTCTCAGCCGCAAAGGCGTCACTGGATGCGGATATGGAGGGTCATGTGGTCAGCACACCCCTCTCCCAGCTGTATGTCAGTTTACGAGAACGGAGAGGCTACTTCTCAATTAAGTAGCTCCTCAGTTTGCCTCACAAGAGCTGAGTGCACCCCACTTGCCAACTGCGCTCGGCTGAACAGATGGTCACCCATCCAAGTGCTAGCCTAGACCGACAGCGCTTAACTTTGGTGATCCGACGGGAACCGGTGTTACCACTGCGACAAGGCCGTAGAAAAGTTACATGCAAGTAGTAAAAAGCGGACTTACTTCAATTTCTCACCTCTGGGGTCACCTGGCTGGACGAACTTTTGTAAAAAATGTCACAATAAGACAAATCTGCCACTTGTTGGTAAACTCCTGAATCCATGGCATTCAGTTAAAAAACTGGGTGCGGATTTTTACCTCAGCCTGGGCTTACCCCCTTCTAATCTATTACTCTTTTCAGTGACTTTGATATACGAGCTGCTAAGCTGACTGTAAAATACTTTTCTCACTTTATTCCTTTGCTATCTTAGGGACTGTGTGGATGATATTTCTGGAGGATGTTTTCAACACCAGAAGTTGGCTACCAAGGTGGAGAGGTGATGGCGATAGTTCCTGAAGACCAGGTTGCAGCCAAATAAGTTTTAGATACGTGAATTCTCACAGTCTTTCAAGGACTGAGGGCTTTCTGAGCTGTCGATGCTAAACGTTCCCTTGTCATCGATAACACAAACACGACATGGCACTCTGTTTCCAGCTTTACTGTTACCATATTCACATATTATTTTTAAGGCAATACTCGGTCTTCATGTATAAAATTATATCGAAAAAGTTGCCGAAGATCTTAAAAAATACGTGTGATAGAAATATGAATCTATCTAGAAATTTTAAGTTAGGCTGTTGCTCAAATAATTTTCTGGATGCTTGTAAGTAGCGTGAATAAAAGATCGCTATGTGTAGGAAGAGTGAATCGCACTTTGAATATATCCTGACGGCTAAAAGAGCCACGCACTCTTTGAATAACAAAATGCTATCTGACATTGAAATCAAAGCAAAAGATTGGGTCGCCACCAACTCTAGCCACACGACAAATAAGAGGTTGCGCTGAGTTGGAAAATTACTTAATTTATTCATAAGAAAAACTCACTAAAGAAAATTCATTGTAAAGACACTGATAAAGGCTGGTTCAAATGGCTCTGAGCACAATGTGACCTAACTTCCGAGGTCATCAGTCGCCTAGAACTTAGAACTAATTAAACCTAACACACAGAGCCACGCCCGAGGTAGGATTCGAACCTGCGACCGTAGCGGTCGCTCGGCTCCAGACTCTAGCGCCTAGAACCGCACGGCCACTCCGGCCGGCCACAGATAAAGAATGGGATGTAATTATATAATGATCCAGGCATTGTTCACGTGAATCAAATATTGAATAAAGTAAAGAGTGCGTGAACACTGTGCATAAGTGCAGCTTGCAGCAATATGCCTGAAAACAAAATATACTCCAAAGCATTTGTCTCAAATAAAAAAGGGACACTAATTATTGGACCTGTGCGCATGGAAACGCTGTATATGGGTTAATAACGAAAACTAGAAGCTAAATGGCGTAGGTAACGGAGACGTAACATCGGTAGACTGGATAAGATTGGAGGCAAAATTATTTATTCTTTAAAACATTGATGTCATGCTTCTATAGAACTGATGTTGCCTGGTCTCAAATAAAAAAGGGACACTAATTATTGGACCTGTGCGCATGGAAACGCTGTATATGGGTTAATAACGAAAACTAGAAGAATATTAACCCATGTGGATGGTTTCCACCGGACATAAAGTGATGAAATAAAGAAAATTTAAAAAGAAGCAAAAATTACCAAGAGTCGGAAAAGATTAGAATGCATAAACACGCAGTTGCAGGCACACAAACATTCATACTGAACCGAGGGCGCTTCAACATATGCAACACATTTGTGCTACGTTCTTCTTGCGGATCAAAGTCAAGTCTGCATTAGGAATCAAACTGAAAGTCTGCAAAACCCTTGCATTCCTTGCTGCGACCCAGCAAATCAACCTTTATAAGATAAAACACGAGACCAAAAGGTAAAAGCTCCCCTCTTGCTACGAGACAACGCGCCACGCGGTAAAGTCAACTCACTAGTGATGGGCAGGAAATCGCGTATCTGGTAGAAATCACAGTGACTGAGAAGTCACAGATATCACAGTAGCAACTTTACAGAATCTAACTGTGATTTCAGTCGCAGTTAGCAGTCGTAAGTAGTATTTCACATTGAAAGACGTGAGCCATCTATTGGTCGAATTTAGCACTGCTTTCTGCGATTTCAGTGACAAGTCGCAACTAAGAGTCGCAAGTAGCAACTAAAAAGCGCGGTTAACAGTGGCATCTGTTGGCCGAAGTTCGTACTACGTCCATCTCTGCGGTACGCTATGGAGTCTAACTGCGATTTCCGTGACAAGTCGCAACTAAGAGTCGCAAGTAGCAACTAAAAAGCGCGGTTAACAGTGGCATCTGTTGGCCAAAGTTCGTACTACGTCCATCTCTGCGGTACGCTATGGAGTCTAACTGCGATTTCCGTGACAAGTCGCAACTAGCAACTAAAAAGCGCAGTTAGCACTGCCATCTGTTGAGCAAAGTTCATACTACGCTATTCGCTACCGAGTCAAACTGCGATTTCTGTGACAAATCGCAACTAAGAGTCGCAAGTAGCAACTAAAAAGCGCAGTTAACATACTTTTCCTAGTGTCATCTGTTGACCGACGTATGTACTTCGTTATGAGAGCCTTGTGCCTCACGAGATCGATGTGCTGTGTGTGCATATGAAGGGCTTATTTCAACAGTGGTACAAGTCCATTTTTGTTAATTTTGAGATATAGAGTCGTAAAGTTAAATGAGTGCTGAAAAATCTGCAGTTGAGATACCAGAAATATTCAAGCATATGGCATCTTGCTAGAGATGAACCTTTATTTATGTTTGTTTGGATCACTAATTTCAGAAACATTTATAGACAGAAAAGTGTAGGTAATGGACTTGTACCACTATTGAAATAAGCCCTTCATATTATATGACGACATGCACATTCAGCATCAGTTATGGTTGGTCAAATACTGCTGTGACTCTGAATGTATTATATTAATAAGAAGCAACACTGCCTTTTTCTCCTGAAAATATCAAGTAACGTAACAAATGTGTTTGATTCTGCTTCCAATATGACAGTTTTGGTTAATACTCCACATGCCTACAGGACTTTGCAATGTTAACACAGCAGAACTCAGACATCTGTATAAGTGTAGAGAAATGAAAACAGTCATATGAATGCCTCACTTTTGTTCCGACACAGTTCAAGACTCGGGAGAAAAGTTTTACACCTGATGTTTTACATGGCAACTTCACACACAAGAACTTTTTGGCGACACTACTACCACCTACATAAGTAAGCTTTTCCTGTGTCACTTTCAAGTAATGCACTTAAGCTATTCCTGATTTAACTGGAAGATCTGTACTTCCCACTTTCATATCAACAGCCTCAAAATGCATATTGTAGACTTCTGGATATGTTACAGGTCAGTGTCACACCAAGATTGTGGAGAAAGGGGGGGGGGGGGGGGGGGCGGCATGTCACTCTCCAACAAGTGTTTACCAATAAACAAGTGGCGGAAAATTACGGGTATAGGACGGCTTAACATGTGGAAAATGAGATTTTTATTATTCACTCAATGTATTTAACATTTATTATTCCTTTAAAATCGCACAACAACTTCAATAAAACACTTTAATCAGTCACACACTTATTTCATAATTATTTCACTTTTAAACTGCAAATCCTCTAAGAGCTGTCTTGAATCTTCACGAGTCTCTCTCAACAGCCTTGATGTGGATAGATATGTACAGCAACCAGTAATCAGTCAGAACTGCGTCTGCAAAAACACAAGGATTATTAAACAATTTTTGCTGTCACTAATTACTAGCAATATAATTGACAGAGTAGATTGCTAATATTTGCTATACCATATTTGCTAATATTTGCTATATCACATTCGCAAGAACGATCTCACTGAAGTAATTAAGTCCATCAAAACGCTTAGAAACTAACCTGTCGTCTGACGAAAACGGTCTAAAGACTGGCAATTTCTTCAGATCTGTTGACAATGATATTTTGAATTATCACTTTACTGAGTGACTGAAATGTAGTTCATGTACCTATGAACATAACAATATCTTAGAATTCATTTTCTAAACATGATCTATTACGGTACTGTGCGGCTACTTACATATTAATTACACTATTAATATTTTCACAGTTGTTTCCGTAATACAAAATTAAAGCCAACGGAAGAATAAACGTAAAACATACTTACCAATGACAGGTTTGTTGAGATGCAATTTTCTGTGTGGACAGATGTAACTTTTTCATACGGTGGTACGTCGCAGAAATCGCAAGAGTCACAGAAATCGCAGAAGTCACAGAAATCGCACAAGTAGCAGAAATCGCAGAAGAAGCAGAAGTCGCAGAAGTAGCAGTGGCGGAGGGATACGCGACTTAGGTTCCTTAACTGCGACTCTTAACTGCGACAAATCACAGTTAAGAATAACAGATACTGAAAAGTAGCATTCACAGAAATCACTGATATCGGAAAATCGCAGTTTAACCCATCACTACAACTCACCCTTCTTCGAAGAGACTTCGGCTGCAGACCCTCGGCGAGCTGGAAACAGACTGACCGCCTCACACACTCCAACGTCTCCTACGCGACCTTGTGGCCAGGAAAACCCAGAGACGAGGCTTCTGCCACCAACCTAACTCCGGTAACTTTCACACAAGGGGAGCGAACCTCTTTGCTTATCTGGAAACTACAAGGGTTGGCGATTCTGTACGACTACCGCTGATTCTCTGCAGCAGAATAAACCACTATATAGCAATATGAAACACACCCACATTCATTCACTCACGCATGCCAGAGTATTCTGTATAATTGGAAACCAAATAAAATGATAATGAATGGGGACTACAGGACGCTTTCAGCATGTACTGGGTGAAGCATCCAGAAGACATGGTCGGATTTCAAAATGTGGCTTGGCAACGTACAAACCATTGCTGGGTATTTAAAAGATTGTGAGCCGTGGCTGGCTCACGTTATGTGTTGGATTAAACCTTGGTTGCTATTCTGTGTTATTCTCCCACGGTTATCGCGATTATGCTGCTATCCTCTCTCTCTGTGAGTGGCAGCAGCTGTGTTTATCGATATTCGCACCTTGTACTATCTTTGGCCTTGCGCTTATAGTTTCCCGCTGTGCTGTGTGCTACCAGTTGGTCGGTTGACGTGGAGCAGCGAGGAAATCTCCACGGCGCGTGGTTTGGCTGGGGCTGCTGGCAGCGTCTATGAGCAGCCGGAGTGTGTGGTCCAAGGCTCACTGACCCTGGACACGAAAGTTCAGTTTTGACTTAATCCATCAGCAAGTCACGACTGTTCACTTTGTGTCGTTTGTATTTCGTTGTCGGCTGTTGGGACATTCCTGCAAGCAACAACGTGGAGTTTAACTGTACTTGGTTATTTTGAATTACAGTGCACCAATAGAATCTTCTGCCTTGTGGTCGTTAACGTTCCGGTTTCCTGCCCTGGCCGTTGACGTACATCCAGGCAGTATATTTTCCTCATCGTGTTGTCACTGTCCAGCATGGTGTGTAGTTTGACAGCTCAATGTATACTTGGTTGTGGGCGCCTATACTTTCCATTGAACTCCCTGTTGTGTGCTGGTCAGGTGGAGAGGGAGTTATCTTGTCGCTGGGTCTGTTGACTGTCTCTTTGTTGGGTTGTCGTCGGATCGAGAATGGTTGGGCCGACTGCCTGTCTCACGTAAGTGAGGGTTAGTGTTTGACTTCCAGGCGAACCCTTGGAAACTTCTGAGCGCCGTTGGGTGTACTGCCTTTTCTTAATTATTCTTGTTGTTTGTTTTTGTATGGCTTCTAGCCGATTATTAAATTATGGTTGTTTTGCCCTTAAAGCGTAGGATTGTTTGGGCCTTCAGCCTAATTTAAGGAACTGTTTTAAGTAAGGCCTTTGGCCTTTATAAAAATTTAATTTTGTTGAGTCTTGAGTGATGATGCCTTCAGCCGATTTTGAATTAAAGTTGTTTTGCTCTTAAGGTGTGAGATTGTCTGGGCCTTCAGCCTAATTAAAGAACTGTTTTAGGGTAAAGCCTTTGGCCTTTTTAAAAATTTAATTTTGTTGAGTCTTAAGTGATGTGGCCTTCAGCCAATTTTGAATTAAAGTTGTTTTGCTCTTAAGGTGTCAAATTGTTTGGGCCTTCAGCCTATTTAAAGAACGGTTTTAAGGTAAGGCCAGATTGGAGTTGAAATTTCTGCGATGAATAAAACAACCATCAGAATACATTAGTGCTGCTAGTGTTTAGTGTTTTTACCAGGCCTCGTAAGGTATGTAAGGGACGTGAACAACGTAAAATGTTGAGTGATCACTGTATATGAGATGGAGAAGCCGAGTACTCCACTGAGGCAGTGTTACCATCGCCTGACAGAGTTTGAAGCAGTTTTAGCGTGGTTCTCTGTTTTCTTGGTGTGTCAAATCATGTAATATCCAGATTTGTGGGGCATTCAGACGTGACAGTGACACGATGTTGGACTATATGAGAACTTCGCCGTAGCCAGAGTCAGGTCTGTTTGAGCATGGAGGAGGGGTGGGGTGGGGGGGGGGGGGGCGAGTAAAACCTCCTTGAAAACTTTGGTTGACCTGGCCTGGGTGATAGCACCTTGTGAGGGCCCCTCGCATAATGGAGAAGACTTCAACGACACTGAAGGTGAGGATGAATATCATCATTGCAGAAGTGGTGGAAGAGGCAACCCTACAATCCAACGTTCACATCATAAGGGGTGGTCAGCTGATGAACTGGGTAGGCTAGCACCAGGCAGCCTCAAGCACCAGCATCGACTTGATGCACAGAGCAGCGGACACCAGCATCGATTCGATGTACAGAGCAATTGATGTTTTAGATGTATTAAGCTAGAAGAGTCATGGGCGAAACCATCTAAATCTGGTTCTTTGGGCATGATACTGTAGTGTGGATAGGGAATGGAAAATTACTACATTATTATATTTCCTGAACGTCGGAAGACGGGGAATAATGATGATAGTTCCTGGAGTAAAAAATTCCCTAGGTAAACTACTTTCCTGTTCGGATCTCCAGTTGGGGAGTACTCCAGGGGGTGTCATCAAAAGAGATGGCTGTTTTAATTTCAAGATTGGGACTTGGAATGTAAGTACACTTCGATGAGCATGAAAACTGGAAAGTCTGAAGAGATAAATGGACAAATGTGAATTGAACATAATGGGTTTAAGTGAAGTGAGGTGGGCAGATAGGGGGTGAAATAGTGCTAGGTAATTAAAAAATGTTTTATTCCGACTGAAAATGTCTTGAACTGGTGTATCGATAGAGACGGGAAATCACATAGTTCAAAGTGTGACTAAAGTGATATGCTATAGTGACCGTTTAATGTATGTGGAAATAAGTGCAGAAGCAGTGGACATTCTAATCACGATGACATGTAAGTGGAGAAAATGTACGATGAAATAGAAGACATCTTCCACTTTGAAAGCAGAGGAAGAGTAAACACCATAATTATGGACGACTAGAATAGTGTAATTGGACAAGGTAAGGAAGTAAACACTGGAGGACAGTATGGATTAGGAAGAGCAAACGACAAAGGAAGGATGCTAGTGGGATTCTGTCACCGAAACAGGTTGGTGGTGATGAACAGTTGGTTCAAGAAAACGAAGAGTAAATTGTACACATGGAAGAGGTCAGAAGACTAACAGATATCAGACAGACTACATCCTCATCAAACAGAAGTTTATGGGCAGTGTGGAAGATGCGAAGTATATGCCAGCTGCCAATTTCGACTCTGATCACAACCTTTTGATCGCAGACGTCAGTACAAGGTTGAAGATCCAACAGTATGGAAGAAAATAGCAGAAGTGGGACGTGGAAAAGCTAAGAGATAACAATGGAGCAGTAAGAGGATCCTTGGAGTAACAATTTAGTGAAGTGAGAGGTTAAAATGCAAGTGTGGAAGTGCAGTGGTAAAAGGTTAAACTGGGTTTGTGTTAAAGAATGAAGTTGGGAGGGAAGCAAAGAGATTGAGGAAACCCTGCGTCACAGGTAAGATGGTGGAGAAGATGGTGAAAAGGAGGAAGTGTAAAACTGTTAATGAAGAAGAATATAAAAGAAGTATCAACGCACTCAGGAGAGAAATAGATAAAACAAAGAACAAGTACATAGAAGAACTGATCGAAGAAACAGAGGATCCGCAAAGAAAAGGAAGATACAATCTCATATATCAGAGAACGAAAGAGCTAGGAGGTAGCGAGAACAAAGAAGTAAGGAACTTTGGAATAGAAGACTTTACTGGACAAATGGTTACTGAGTAAGCTGAGATGCTGCAAATATGAGCAGAATGCATAAAGGAGCTCTACGATAAGGAACATCTTCCACGAGACGTCGAAAAAAAGACAGAAGAAGGACGAAAAAGGGGCCAGCATGCTGATGAGGGAAGTGGAGACGGAGATAAAGGACATGGAAAGGAGGAAAGCTACAGGAGACGACGACATGCCATTGGATTTACTGAAAGAAATCGGAAACAGAGGTTTGTCGGCGTTGACGCAATTGACCAACACAATCTACGAAACTGGAGAATGGCCTAAGGACTCTTCAGACGTTCCAGTTGTTGCTCTTGGGAAGAAACAACAAGCCAAGAAATGTAGTGATTGCAGAACAACTAGTCTGATCTCGCACTTGGCGAATTTCATCCCATTAACCCTCAATAGGCGGCTGGAGTATAAAATTGAACAAGTAATGGAAGAGGACCAATCTGAATTTAGGAAAGGAAAGGGAACTAGAGATGCTTTCACCATGGTGAAGATTTTGTGAGAGAGATTTTTGGCTGTTAACGAAGGAGTTTTTACTTGTTTTATAGACTAGAAGAAGGCTTTTGTCAGAGTCAACTGGAAAAAATTAATAAAGATCCTCAAGGAGATAGGAATCAGCTGGAGGGACTGGAGACTAATTCTCAACTTATACTGCTGACAAAGAGTAAAGGTGCGAATGATCTACGGAGAAACAAACAGAGTGGAAATAGGAAGAGGTGTCAAAAAAGAATGTTGTCTATTGCCGAGTCTCTTCAACCTGTTTGGAGAATGGCTAGCGAGAGAAGCTTTGAAAGAATGAGGAAACTACAGGATAGGAAATCTCAACATCGAGAAATGAAAAGGGCTGTAGATATCGAAACGGGAGCAACCTTTTAGTATAACAGTCGACAGTTGAGAATTGGAGAAAGTGATGCAGTTCAAGTACTTGGGGCACTTGCTGACAAAAGATGCCCATTGCACAAACGAAATTCGGACGAGAATCGCCATGGGCAAAGCCGCATTCATCAAGAAAAGGATTCTGCTAAGCAGCAAGCTGAGCCTGGATTTAAGAAACTGGTGAAATGCTACATCTGGAGCATTGCACTGTAGGAGCAGAGATGTGGACCATGAGAAGAATGGAGAAAAAATACCTTGAAAATTTTGAAATGTGGTGCTGGAGAAGAATATAGAAGATTGGATGGACAGATCGGGTCACAAACGACGATGTTCTAAGAAGAGTAGGAGAGAAGAAAACTATTCTGAGTACAGTTTTTCAGAGAAAGGCCAACTGCATCAGACACATACTTAGGTATGAGGGGCTCCTAGAAGTTGCCACCAAAGGGAATATCAAAGAAATTACAAGACGAGGAGGAAGACAAATTCAACACCTGGATGACACGAAAGATGGAAGGAGGTAAAGAAGACTGAAGGGAACATTGGCATCAGGAATTCTCCTTGTAAGACACGGACCTACCACTACGCAAAATACTGCACAATAATAATAACAATAACAGTGAGAACATGAGAACAGGAATACTCATCGTCAAGGTTCCAGTTGAATACATCCAGCCACTGCAAAGGAAAATCGCCATAATATGCACCACGTCCACTGTAGTCCCCTGACGTTTGCATCTGCCATCCAAGAACAGGTTATGGGCTCTGCCCAGCATTCTTTTCATCCTGGACCTATGGTCTGAGACTAGCAGCAACTGGACGAGAGAACTACCATTGCATGTGTAGGCTTCCATCAACACCACAACACAAACGTCTGTGAATGGAATGGTGCTGTGAATGGAATGCATAGACTGCTGATGAATGGTGTTACATAATGATATAAGGCATCCGGCTTTTACGGACCTTACATGAGCTTGATCCATAACAACAGTACGGTATAGTATGAGACCGTCAGAAATTAATAATTACATTATTGTAACAAAGGAAATTGCAGTTACTCTCATGTACCAAAACTAACGAAACAATATCTACCAATATATGGACAGGGGCATGAATAAACAAGTTAAAGTGAAACGCATTTTGGACACAAACCGAGCAGGTGGCACTGGAATACCCAATTTAACAAGAGAACGGCGAGCTTCAGCATAGAAAGGGATAAGGCCAGAACAATACATTATTCCTTTTAAGATAAATACGGTCGGTACTGAGGGCAAGTGGCTGCATGGCATTAACATGGCTATGCTGCGACCCCGCAAGAAAAATAAAATTCACCTCTAGTGAGACGGTGATTGGCTGAAGCTATACTGAGCGATGCAGACGCTTCATGGTGGCGAGAGCGTCAGTATATAAAAGCATTTTGAGAACTAAAATGGCTAGATCTCTTTCTCGTCTCACAGTGGACCACATACGTGTGTGGAAATAAGCAAGGTTGTTGAGAGCTTTGCTTTCTGTGAAGTGAGGATGATATGCTTCACGTATTGTGGCAACAGATAGCGAAGAGATAGATAATTATTCCTGGAGGAGTTTTTGCAGACAAAGAAATTGTGCACGTTGCTCCAACCCTTACCGAGTGTGCAATAGCCATTATTTCGACTACGGAAAGATTAACATTCTACAGAACGCAGGAAAGTTGTGACTGAGTGAATTCAGTCAAGGTCAGAGTAGGGAATTAACATTTCAGGCCCAGCACGGAGACAACCCCACTGCCGATGCTGCTTGGTAAAGTACCATCGCACATTAAGCCATAGTAAATGTTAAGTATTTTGCTCACACCAACTTGTGTACACTTTGACCACTGAATATCAAAAGCTAGGATACTAACCTACCCCCACAGTGAGTACATGAGAGGTTTTCATTTGTTCAAAAAGTCAGTTTATTCTCCACCAACTCAGTGCATTGACCATCTACAACAACGTAGATGTAAATGAGTCGATGAAGATTTTTAATCATTCTTTCCCGTGATGAAAAATTTTTATGTGTAGAGATAACGATTTTAATAATCATCAATTTAATATGTCCAAGAGTTAAATATTTTGTTATTGCATGTCAAAAGTAATTGAACATGATTGTTGCATATCACTTGACCCCTGAAAGCACAGGTGATAAATTATATGTAGAGTAAAAAAAGGGATTAGCTATTTGTCTTTCTATAATAGACCCCAAACTTTCACCTTTATTAATTCATGCATTGTAATTATGTGACAGAAGCATTTATAACGATTTTTGTTATGATCCGCACCTGATATTAGCTGCCTTACAGGGTCAGGTCCATATTTATTTAGAATGTCTGTTTGACACTCTGGGCTTGGGAAGACAGTTCAGATGTTTTGTCCATTTGTGCCCTAAGTGATAAGCTAAGTTTGCACACATAAATACCGACAATAATCATTTGAAATTTGAACCGAATGATTAACAATAATATATGCCTTCATACTATTTTGGTAAGAAACCAGAAGGGATTTCTTAGCAAAGTATATAATAGCGGCACAGCTATTTCTATTTCAGCACAGCCTGCTGTGTTGCCACATCTCCTTCCATTCCCCTTCCCCTCCCCTCTCCACCTCTCCTTTTCTTCTAGCATAATTGGGTAACATACAAATGGTGGGAAATTCAAAGACAGAACTTGGGACATTCTCCTATTAACTGGGAGGGTGGGGTTACTAGTACAGCTGCAGGATTGCCAGATTTCCTGTGTCTATTTAGGAATTAGTTCATGACAGAATTTGCTTATTGCTATAATTTATGACTAAGTGTCGTCACCACAATCAAAACTTGGTTGCCGAAGACATTAAAAACACACTACAGCAATCACCAGCGCTGTGAATATAAAATGTCATGAAATGCAAGACAGTCAATAATTATTGAAGGATTAAAAGTGTTTAGCGCTGTTGAACGTGAATCAGGGATGTAGTCATTGTAAGGGACTCATGCTTGCATTATCAGTACTAGATGTGCTTTAAGTAATGTTAAAATACACTCCTGGAAATTGAAATAAGAACACCGTGAATTCATTGTCCCAGGAAGGGGAAACTTTATTGACACATTCCTGGGGTCAGATACATCACATGATCACACTGACAGAACCACAGGCACATAGACACAGGCAACAGAGCATGCACAATGTCGTCACTAGTACAGTGTATATCCACCTTTCGCAGCAATGCAGGCTGCTATTCTCCCATGGAGACGATCGTAGAGATGCTGGATGTAGTCCTGTGGAACGGCTTGCCATGCCATTTCCACCTGGCGCCTCAGTTGGACCAGCGTTCGTGCTGGACGTGCAGACCGCGTGAGACGACGCTTCATCCAGTCCCAAACATGCTCAATGGGGGATAGATCCGGAGATCTTGCTGGCCAGGGTAGTTGACTTACACCTTCTAGAGCACGTTGGGTGGCATGGGATACATGCGGACGTGCATTGTCCTGTTGGAACAGCAAGTTCCCTTGCCGGTCTAGGAATGGTAGAACGATGGGTTCGATGACGGTTTGGATGTACCGTGCACTATTCAGTGTCCACTCGACGATCACCAGTGGTGTACAGCCAGTGTAGGAGATCGCTCCCCACACCATGATGACGGGTGTTGGCCCTGTGTGCCTCGGTCGTATGCAGTCCTGATTGTGGCGCTCACCTGCACGGCGCCAAACACGCACACGACCATCATTGGCACCAAGGCAGAAGCGACTCTCATCGCTGAAGACGACACGTCTCCATTCGTCCCTCCATTCACGCCTGTCGCGACACCACTGGAGGCGGGCTGCACGATGTTGGGGCGTGAGCGGAAGACGGCCTAACGGTGTGCGGGACCGTAGCCCAGCTTCATGGAGACGGTTGCGAATGGTCCTCGCCGATACCCCAGGAGCAGCAGTGTCCCTAATTTGCTGGGAAGTGGCGGTGCGGTCCCCTACGGCACTGCGTAGGATCCTACGGTCTTGGCGTGCATCCGTGCGTCGCTGCGGTCCGGTCCCAGGTCGACGGGCACGTGCACCTTCCGCCGACCACTGGCGACAACATCAATGTACTGTGGAGACCTCACGCCCCACGTGTTGAGCAATTCGGCGGTACGTCCACCCGGCCTCCCGCATGCCCACTATACGCCCTCGCTCAAAGTCCGTCAACTGCACATACGGTTCACGTCCACGCTGTCGCGGCATGCTACCAGTGTTAAAGACTGCGATGGAGCTCCGTATGCCACGGCAAACTGGCTGACACTGACGGCGGCGGTGCACAAATGCTGCGCAGCTAGCGCCATTCGACGGCCAACACCGCGGTTCCTGGTGTGTCCGCTGTGCCGTGCGTGTGATCATTGCTTGTACAGCCCTCTCGCAGTGTCCGGAGCAAGTATGGTGGGTCTGACACACCGGTGTCAATGTGTTCTTTTTTCCATTTCCAGGAGTGTACTTCGGGCCACCAAACGCACCATGTAGTCAACAGCCGCGTTGCACAGAGATGAGACTCACTGCAAATGGGCTGTTATCTTATGGGACACACGCTGCCCACCACCCCTTATTTACTGACACGAGACAGCACACCTCGGCAAGCGTACAGACAAATGCCTCACTTTTACGTTAGGTCTCTCTAAGTGCCTCCCACAGCTCCTAATATGTGCGCTTATCACATCCCCCATAAACCCTTATTATGCAGCAGAGTTCTGTAAGCATTGCGTAATCTCATTCGTCTTGCTGGCTATTATAGGGCTACTCTTATCTTAAACAGTGTGTCCACGTCAGTGACTGGAGATTATAATCTCCTCACACAGCAGCTACAGTCTGAATAGTACATAGGTATCGCCAATTTGCTGTTTTACAAGTACGACGTGACTGAATAAATAGACAGTATAATGCTCACAGACTGTCATTTCATTCAATATCCGAATGGAACAGGAATCGGTAGATGTGACGTTCATGTACAGACAAATGATTACAATTTCAGAAAAATAGAGCAATACTACGCATTGGTCCACCTGTGGTTTTTATGCAAGAATTTATTTGGCTTGGCATTGATCGATAGAGTTGTTGGATGTCTGCTCAGGGACATCATGCCAAGTTCTGTCCAACTGGAGCGTTAGGTCGTCAAACTCCCGAGATAGTTACAAGGTCCTACCCACAATGCTCCAAATGTTCTTAATTGGGGAGAGATCTGGTGACACTGCTGGTCAGCTTAGGTTTTGGAAAACACGAAGACACGCAGTAGAAGCTCTCGCCGTGTGGGGCTGGCATAATCTCATTGAAATGTAAGCCCACTGATGGCTTTCTACGAAAGGAACTAAACAAGTCGTAAAATATCGTCGACGTACCTTCGTGCTGTGAGGGTGCCACGGATGACAAGCAAAGTGATCCTGCTACGTAATGAAATGGCTGCCCAGACCATGGCTCGTGGATGTCAGACCATATGGCGGATGACATTCAGGCTGATATTCCATCGCTATTGTCTGGATGAATGGCAGGAAATTATACCATTAGTTGGATAAATGGCTCTAGTCCCCCACTAAAAGACAAAGTAGATATACACACATCCTGCCTCTCCTGTCCACTCGATTCCCTGGTGGGTGCTGTAACACCTCAAGGTCAGATGTCACGATGGGTGGTGATGGTAGGTCGTTCAGATGAGGGTCTAGATGAACCACAGTCCCTGGACGCAGGAGAGCAGTGACTCCTTGTGTGATGGCCCTGTGGTGTTAGCGCAACAGCGTTAACAGACTAAACATTTACTGCCCGAAGATACACAGCAGTCTTGCTAAAAAAGCTTGAGTGGCGTGCACCTGCCAGCCATGTACCGCTACTAACGTGTGGCAGCACAAGCAGAAGCAGCAGTGTCAGTGTACAGTGACATCTGAGGGCCACTGCCCACGCTGCGTGGGTGGGGTCGTAGCCTCAGCTATGACCACTAGCAGCTCTCGAAGGTTGGTATCAGGGCACGCCTGTCCATACCACAGAATTCTCTCAGGGAAGACACCCCCAGCTCTGCATAAAATATGTGAAGTCGTGCACAGTTACGCTGTGGCTAACAGGAGAACAGCTGGCATCGAAGTCTGTTCACAGAAACAATGGAGACATTGAGAACTGCACACCCCCTATGATGACGGTCTGCTCCTTGCAGCTACATGCCCCCAATGATGATGGTCTGCTGACTGGACCCCTGGTTAGGCCCCAGAAAATCCACTGGATGGCATCTTCCGCAGCTCCAAATCAGTCTCGACTCTGATGGAGCCACTGTGGCTCACACAGCTATGCCCTCATGTGGGAATTGCTGTTCCATGAAAGGCAGAAGAAAACTAAGTGAGTATGGGGCAGACCGACTGAGGTCCAACTCCCAGACTGGATGGTTGCAAACTCAATAGAGGCTTCCACCAGAAGGGGAGTAATATTTATACACGACTGACATATGTGCTCTGCCACTGTGAGTCGGCTATAGCATCACTTTACCTGCTTTTCTTGTCCATTCAGTTTATCTGGTTGCAACTAAAAGCCGTCTGAAACCAGTGTTTCAGAAGCAGAGCCAGACATATTTGGCGAAGTCAGTGTACAGAATACTTGCTTTTACTCTGACCTACTCTTTCTTACTCCACTATGCGTAGCAAGGTCGGCAATACGGTAGTTTGTAGGGGATTACCTAGACCTATTGGTATGGAATATTTAAACCACAACAAGTTTCATTGCCTACCCTGTTGAAAACTATCGTAATAGTGACTTTTAAATCCTTTTCCTGAAAGAAAAACGCCTGACTATGCTTTAGCTATATTTTTTCTTCGTCTGAGAGCTTGTGGTAGCGATCACAGTGATGGGACCCTCCTCACCCTATGACGTTATTCTGCAGCATTCGCGCCTTGGACACCCAGCTCTTATGGTGTGTCAGAATTAACTCTGTCTTGCGGCCATATTACACGCAACATCATCAGTCCTTCCTTGCCGGCATTTTGCTTGGGTGTTGCATTGCGACCAGCTTTTCTCGCCTCTTGTGCTAAGCTTCAAAATTTTACTCATCTGCGCCACTCATATTATTCCATGGTGTTCATCCCAGTTTCCTTTGACAAATCTGCCTCGGATTTAACTTAAGATAGTCTGGAACGCATATCATGTCTCAGTTGAATACATCCCAGTTGAGGGTTATCAGTAGTTAATCAGCTGATTGAAGCGTTAGCTTATGATGTGACATGAGTCCTTCCTCGCTTGTTCAGTCAATAACCCAACTAATAGACGTGGAGAAAGGCAACTAAATGTCTTATTTCAGTAACTTTTGCAATGTATCACACTTCCTCATCGACTGACACGTGTGTTCTGCCACTGTGAACTGGCTATGGCATCACTTTGCCTGCTTTTCTTGTCCATTCAGCTTACCTGGTTGGAACTCTGGTTGGATATATCTCTCCAGTATGTATGCGGGCATGTGGTGTGAATGTTAAGGGTTTAGAAAGCTGAAGAGCTGTCTCGGAAATGGTCAATATATGCTGCAGGATTCTCTAAAGTGAAACAAAGGAAGATAAACACAGGGATACATTGAGAGACTTCAGGAAGATTGGTTCTGAGAAGTGTAGAGGGCGGAGATGGCCTTCAGCCAACAGGAACGTGGCAATTCGAACAACGGTCGTGGTGGCCGGTCGGTAGCGTGACTTGTGTACTGGTAGCCGGGGCGCGCGGAGGAGTGGAGACGCCCCGTCTGGAAGGTGGTAAGATGTAGTAAAATGCGGTACACCATCATAGATGAAGTTCGACATATGTTAAGTCTGTAGTGGCTACCGAAATATGTAGTGACGTCGTAATCTTGACAATTTTGACGGAATAAGGAACTTAAGTGCGGTAGCGTTCTCGCTTCCCGAGCACGGGGTCCCGGGTTCGATTTCCGGCGGGGTCAGGGATTTTCTCTGCCTCGTGATGACTGGGTGTTGTGTGATGTCCTTAGGTTAGTTAGGTTTAAGTAGTTCTAAGTTCTAGGGGACTGATGACCTCAGATGTTAAGTCCCATAGTGCTCAGAGCCATTTGAACCATTTTTGAACTTAAGTGTGAGTCAGTTGTAATAGTTCTGTCCTTGCATGAAAAATCAACTCCTTACGCTACAGCATGCACTACGGCTGCTAAAGCTTCTCTCATTTAGTTAAATAATAGAAATATTAATTTCGCGATGTGGTTTTGTGAGGCTAAATTAATTATTTCGAATAGTTTCTTTTGTAACATAGACGCGACACATGTGCGCGCCCTTCCCATGTGGCACCCTCAATGGTAGAAACGAAGTTTCCTGACCATAAAAACGCAGTAAATGCTTTCTGACAGCAATAAAAACCCGATCGCGTTATTTTTGTAAATAATTTTGAGGATTTCGATGACTTTCTTTGTGTCTTATATTCTTCGCGCCATGTGTACTCAAACTATGAATGTAAAGAATGACTGACGTGGTAAAACTTCTACGTTACTTGATTTTCAAAAGTCCAGAGTGAAACTGAATGTACTGAGACTGTTTTCTCTTTACTTATTCTGATCATCAATAAACTGACACACAATATTTAGCGCAACGCAATCTGACTTTGAATAATCCCTACAAAAGAAGAGCCCTGACTAACAATAACCTATCCCTTCATGAATTACTTACCTCACAAAAATCTTCGTTACTCGTACTACTGCAATACAGCGAGCGCCAATACTGCCAGCTAAATAAAAGATCCTAACTACTGAAGGCACTAACTACTGATACGCATATAGTTAGCAAATGAAAGATTTTTGATAGAGAGGAAACATGTATTTACCTTAATAGTGTTCAAAAGTCATTATATATATATACACGTCACATACAGCTTAACAAATTTCCTTTTTCAAAAAATGGCTCTGAGAACTATGGGACTGAACATCTGAGGTCATCAGTCCCCTAAAACTTAGAACTACTTAAACCTAACTAACCTAAGGACATCACACACATCCATGCCCGAGGCAGGATTCGAACCTGCGACCATAGCGGTCGCACAGTTCCACACTGAAGCGCCTAGAACCACTCGGCCACACCGACCGGCATTTCCTTTTTCTGACGGACACACGTCCAGATCGTCCGCTCATATAAACATCTCAGAACTCCCGCATCTCTCTCCCCACATCAACCACTGCTGGCGGCTCACCTCCAACTGCCCAACCCTACGGGCTGTTCACATCCAACTGCCCAACACTACACCGGCGAGTAACTTCCAACAACGAGTCCAACCAGCCACAGACTGCACACAGCGCTGTCAGCTATTTTAATACAGCGCGCTACGTGGCGTTACCAACAAAAAAACCTAAACAGTCTACTTACAATACGCGACAGGCGTGCGTGAGAACCGTAGCAGCCAAATCCTCCTCCACCCTCTTCCCCGTTTTTGCATGTTTAATCATGCTGGAGAACTAGCAAATTTGTACTGATTGGGCATGTACGTTTTGTGGCAGATAATGTAATCTTCATTGACGTTTCATTGCACTAACTTTCGGTAATAGTACAATGGCTCGAAGCTCCTTCAGAGCGATGTATTGAAAGTTTACGTAATTCTGAGATGATTTTCCGAACGTTAAACTACAGTGCCTGCGATGTTTGGAAAAGTCGGTGCGTGTTTATATTAGCCGCAATCCCTTTATTCGTCGTGTTTCGTGTGCAATCCGTTATTATTTAGCATAACTCAGTGTGGTAATTATCTTCAGCCACCGCCCCGTGCAATTACTTGGTGGATTTTGTTGAAATTTTCCAAGGACAGAATACGCCTTTGACCGATCCTGATAGAGCGGATTAGGTCAATTAAGATTAATATTGTCTTAATTCTGTAATTAACCAACGTTCCCTCTTTGGATCGTCTCACGAGCGCAGCTGAATACTGTGTGCTCAGGCACCTCTGTGGGTAGCTTCCCAGCTCTGTACGATCGAGCTTTTGCTTTTATTTATATAATAGCGGCATTTTGCGTAGTGCTTCGCTGTGTACTTCAGCGTGTCGATGCTTGGAAAAATTGTGCCCTAGTGTGTGTTTTATTAACTCCTTTCCACCTCCTTATAGTGCGACAATTAACGATTTAATGCTACGACACCAATTAGAAATTTCAATACGCATCAGCACCAATAATAGTGTAGACCAATGATTTAAGAGCATGTTCAGCTATGCAATCTTAATCTGTAATGAAACTTCAGTCACGTAAAACCAATGTTGGAATTTCAGCGAATTTCCTCTCCTACCCCAGTTGATTATTATCAAGCTCAAATTCGTTATTATAAAAGAGTAAGAACCCCCTTTTTACTTTATTAAATAATGCCAAATCAACTAGCCTTCCCCTCTACTGATAATTCAGTAGGAATACCAGCAAAGGCCTGAATAACGCTAGCGATTAGCGTTCTCATTACTGAGTGCGTTGGTTTTGTGTGTTATCCGTTGCATTCGCAAGTGTCTTTTATTAATTAAAAATCAGGGTCGTTGTTAGTAATCACGTGACGAAATTCTCATGCACACTCAACCACAGATCCAGTAGAGGAGAAATATAGATAAGAGTACAGTGACGTATTAGTGAATGATCACAGAACAAGCAAGCAAGCAGCAAAGGGACGCACGTGCAAAAGACGGTTACCGCCCATTCCTTAAGCGTAACCCACACACACGCACTTCTGTTTACAATGTCACTCACTCCTCACTTAATGCACAGTCCATTACTCTCACTCTCATTTAATTGCATTTAATTATACACTAACAGTTGGCAATCTAACTGGCATCTGATTTACTGATAATTCAGGGTGTCTAACTTAGAAGCAGATTACACCAATCGCAATCAGAACCACTACAGAAGTTGAAACTGTGACACTGACAGTCATGACATTGTGACTTTGCTTATCGAAATAATGTTGTACATGATGAAGCGTCTGCTCTGCTGAGATTTGTCCCCGCTGCAGTGATTCAACTTCATCTACTGAATGTAGCAGACCCGGTTGAGTCGTTGAATTCTGGGTTTGTGTCTATGGCCAGCACAACATCGGCTGTGTGAATATAATAACGATCGTACTAGTAACAAAATCCGGGGGACGGAATGTCGTGCCTACCATGCCACAGTGACAGACTCTTCTCCGTCGGTTCCATACCTGTTATAATTTCACCGTGAATGCTCTCCGTCCCATGTGTAGCTTAGTTAAAAACTGCTCCGGTGATAACAACGTAGAACGTCATTGTCCACGTACTGTATGCTCTCGCAACATCGCCACTTCCGTTCTTGCATTATTCAAACTGTCCGGCAGCGTGCGTAGTGGTTTTGCCACCGTCATTCTTTCACTCAGATATTCAGTCCGGTCTCCACTTCGTCCAAATCATTATATATCGTTCACATCGTATTTAGCATTTACTGTGCCAAGTCTGCTGTTAATACCCGTACCACCCTGATGTTATTCCATAAATTCTGCTATAATTGCTAACTGGATGGTATGCCACTCCACGGTTGTTCTGCTAGCACCCGCTACTCCTCGTACTTGTTGTAAGGTACTGTTCAACTTTCGAATGTCGTCACTATCTTTCATGTCAAACACTATGTTTAGCAGATGTCCAGTCGAAATACCATGGAAGAATAAAAGAAGACCAGCTGCAAGCCCAAAATTCTATTGAGCACTATTGTTAGCAGTGTTCCACTAACATTCAACCACCCCTGTACCTTCGTACAGCTCTCACGTTTCCAAGTCTACAACTTGCCGTAATTGTTGTCTTAGTTTCTTGTACAAACGCCGTAATCCCTAATACTGCTCGGTAGTATCAGTACGACTTTTCCCTGTGCCTCTCTTTGCAGTTCCGTGAATGCTTCCTGTAACCTCGTTTCACATCTCCCACGCGTTGTACGACAATTGCAGCGTCCACTTATGACTAGTCATTATGGCGCCTTCTTGATTTCTCAAGTGGTCGGTTCCTCAGCACATCTGCTACTTTTCTCCCGAAGATGAGTACCACACTCACCATGAACGTTCTCGGTGGTACCCTACACGAGAGAAAGGAATTTGCGTCATTTTCCCTCCATTTTTCAAACAGTCGTTTGTTTGTGTCTGCTGGTCGTAATGCCTATAAGAAGAAACCTTTCCCTCGATCTACCACTGCGACCGCGCGCTGTTGTCACAGTATGATTTCTATAGTGTCATTTTGTCCATGTAGCATTATAAAGAAACCACTAATAATGGTCACGCTTGATTTGCCGAGCGGTCTGTGGCGCTGCAGTCATGGACTTTGCGGGTGGTCCCGGCAGAGGTTCGAGTCCTCCCTCCGGCATGGGTGTGTGTGTTTGTCATTAGGATAATTTAGGTTAAGTAGTGTGTAAGCTTAGGGACTGATGACTTTAGTAGTTAAGTCCCATAAGATTTCACACACATTTGAACATTTTTTTGACTAATAACGAAGAGACGTCAGTTTACGTGCCTGCACTGCTCGTAGTCCACCTAGCCATCGCCTTTACAGTCCCCTTCATGTTCCTGCTGTACCTTCGTTAAAGGATCTAAAATGTCGGCGAGTGAATGCTGAAGAAAATAAGTTCTTCGTCCGAAAGGGTTCCCCTTTTTGCCGACTAAATACTGAAGTGAGACGGTTTGAGCTAGAGTGTTTCAATATATTTGGTAGAATGATATAACGAGATGACAGTCGTGGGATACGTCTTAATATCGTGTTGGATTATTCTTCTGCGCAGCGTACTACAGTCATGGGATGGAAGCAGCAAATCTTTAGAAGGTCCATGAAGAATAATTGACCCACGCTTTCCCCATAGCCGCCCGTAATTGCTGAAGCGTTGCCGGTGCAGGATTCTGTGCACGAACTGACCTCTCGATTATGTCCTATAAATGTCCGATGGGACTCATGCAGAACGATCTGGGTGGCCAAGTCATTCGTCCAGAATGTTCTTCAAACCGCTCGAGAACAGTTGTTATACTGTCACATGGCACATTGCAATAAAAATTCCGTCGCTGTTTGGAAACATGCATTCCATGAAGGCTGGAAATGGACAATGGGCGGTTCAGTTGGACTAGAGGAGCCACTCTATTCCATATAAACACAGCCTGATCCTTATGGAGCCACGACTAGCTTTCACGGTGCCTTGTCGGCAATTTGGGTCCATGGCTCTGTGGGGTCTGCGCCATACTTGAACACTACTGTCAGCTCTTGATAGATCAAACTGGTAGTCATCTGACCAGGCCACGGTGTTCCTGTTGGCTAGGGTCCAACAGATATAGTCACGAGGCCAGTGGAGGCGTTGCAAGCCATGTCGTGCTGAAATCGGGACTCATCTGGCCAGGCCACTGTGTTCCTGTTGTCTAGGGTCCAAAAATATAGTCACGAGGCCAGTGGAGGCGTTGCAAGCCATGTCGTGCTGAAATCGGGACTCATCTGGCCAGGCCACGGTGTTCCTGTTGTCTAGGGTCCAACAGATATAGTCACGAGGCCAGTGGAGGCGTTGCAAGCCATGTCGTGCTGAAATCGGGACTCATCGGGCCAGGCCACGGTCTTCCTGTTGTCTAGGGTCCAACAGATATAGTCACGAGGCCAGTGGAGGCGTTGCAAGCCATGTCGTGCTGAAATCGGGACTCATCTGGCCAGGCCACGGTGTTCCTGTTGTCTAGGGTCCAACAATATAGTCACGAGGCCAGTGGAGGCGTTGCAAGCCATGTCGTGCTGAAATCGGGACTCATCTGGCCAGGCCACGGTGTTCCTGTTGTCTAGGGTCCAACAGATATAGTCACGAGGCCAGTGGAGGCGTTGCAAGCCATGTCGTGCTGAAATCGGGACTCATCTGGCCAGGCCACGGTGTTCCTATTGTCTAGGGTCCAACAGATATAGTCACGAGGCCAGTGGAGGCGTTGCAAGCCATGTCGTGCTGAAATCGGGACTCATCTGGCCAGGCCACGGTGTTCCTGTTGTCTAGGGTCCAACAGATATAGTCACGAGGCCAGTGGAGGCGTTACAAGCCATGTCGTGCTGAAATCGGGACTCATCTGGCCAGGCCACGGTGTTCCTGTTGTCTAGGGTCCAACAGATATAGTCACGAGGCCAGTGGAGGCGTTGCAAGCCATGTCGTGCTGAAATCGGGACTCATCTGGCCAGGCCACGGTGTTCCTGTTGTCTAGGGTCCAACAGATATAGTCACGAGGCCAGTGGAGGCGTTGCAAGCCATGTCGTGCTGAAATCGGGACTCATCTGGCCAGGCCACGGTGTTCCTGTTGTCTAGAGTCCAACAGATATAATCACGAGGCCAGTGGAGGCGTTGCAAGCCATGTCGTGCTGAAATCGGGACTCATCTGGCCAGGCCACGGTGTTCCTGTTGTCTAGGGTCCAACAATATAGCCACGAGGCCAGTGGAGGCGTTGCAAGCCATGTCGTGCTGAAATCGGGACCCATCTGGCCAGGCCACGGTGTTCCTGTTGTCTAGGGTCCAACAATATAGTCACGAAGCCAGTGGAGGCGTTGCAAGCCATGTCGTGCTGAAATCGGGACTCATCTGGCCAGGCCACGGTGTTCCTGTTGTCTAGGGTCCAACAGATATAGTCACGAGGCCAGTGGAGGCGTTGCAAGCCATGTCGTGCTGAAATCGGGACTCATCTGGCCAGGCCATGGTGTTCCTGTTGGCTAGGGTCCAACAGATATAGTCACGAGGCCAGTGGAGGCGTTGCAAGCCATGTCGTGCTGAAATCGGGACTCATCTGGACAGGCCACGGTGTTCCTGTTGTCTAGGGTCCAACAGATATAGTCACGAGGCCAGTGGAAGCGTTGCACGCCATGTCGTGCTGAAATCGGGACTCATCGGGCCAGGCCACGGTGTTCCTGTTGTCTAGGGTCCAACAGATATAGTCACGAGGCCAGTGGAGGCGTTGCAAGCCATGTCGTGCTGAAATCGGGACTCATCTGGCCAGGCCACGGTGTTCCTATTGTCTAGGGTCCAACAGATATAGTCACGAGGCCAGTAGAGGCGTTGCAAGCCATGTCGTGCTGAAATCGGGACTCATCTGGCCAGGCCACGGTGTTCCTGTTGTCTAGGGTCCAACAGATATAGTCACGAGGCCAGTGGAGGCGTTGCAAGCCATGTCGTGCTGAAATCGGGACTCATCTGGCCAGGCCACGGTGTTCCTGTTGTCTAGGGTCCAACAGATATAGTCACGAGGCCAGTGGAGGCGTTGCAAGCCATGTCGTGCTGAAATCGGGACTCATCTGGCCAGGCCACGGTGTTCCTATTGTCTAGGGTCCAACAGATATAGTCACAAGGCCAGTAGAGACGTTGCAAGCCATGTCGTGCTGAAATCGGGACTCATCTGGCCAGGCCACGGTGTTCCTGTTGTCTAGGGTCCAACAGATATAGTCACGAGGCCAGTGGAGGCGTTGCAAGCCATGTCGTGCTGAAATCGGGACTCATCTGGCCAGGCCACGGTGTTCCTGTTGTCTAGGGTCCAACAGATATAGTCACGAGGCCAGTGGAGGCGTTGCAAGCCATGTCGTGCTGAAATCGGGACTCATCTGGCCAGGCCACGGTGTTCCTGTCGTCTAGGGTCCAATAGATATGGTGACGAGGACACTGGAGGCGTTGCAAGCCATGTCGTGCTGAAATCGGGACTCATCTGGCCAGGCCACGGTGTTCCTGTTGTCTAGGGTCCAACAATATAGTCACGAGGCCAGTGGAGGCGTTGCAAGCCATGTCGTGCTGAAATCGGGACTCTTCTGGCCAGGCCACGGTGTTCCTGTTGTCTAGGGTCCAACAATATAGTCACGAGGCCAGTGGAGGCGTTGCAAGCCATGTCGTGCTGAAATCGGGACTCATCTGGCCAGGCCACGGTGTTCCTGTTGTCTAGGGTCCAACAGATATAGTCACGAGGCCAGTGGAGGCGTTGCAAGCCATGTCGTGCTGAAATCGGGACTCATCTGGCCAGGCCACTGTGTTCCTGTTGTCTAGGGTCCAACAATATAGTCACGAGGCCAGTGGAGGCGTTGCAAGCCATGTCGTGCTGAAATCGGGACTCATCTGGCCAGGCAACGGTGTTCCTATTGTCTAGGGTCCAACAGATATAGTCACGAGGCCAGTGGAGGCGTTGCAAGCCATGTCGTGCTGAAATCGGGAGTCATCTGGCCAGGCCACGGTGTTCCTGTTGTCTAGGGTCCAACAATATAGCCACGAGGCCAGTGGAGGCGTTGCAAGCCATGTCGTGCTGAAATCGGGACTCATCTGGCCAGGCCACGGTGTTCCTGTTGTCTAGGGTCCAACAATATAGTCACGAAGCCAGTGGAGGCGTTGCAAGCCATGTCGTGCTGAAATCGGGACTCATCTGGCCAGGCCACGGTGTTCCTGTTGTCTAGGGTCCAACAGATATAGTCACGAGGCCAGTGGAGGCGTTGCAAGCCATGTCGTGCTGAAATCGGGACTCATCTGGCCAGGCCATGGTGTTCCTGTTGGCTAGGGTCCAACAGATATAGTCACGAGGGCAGTGGAGGCGTTGCAAGCCATGTCGTGCTGAAATCGGGACTCATCTGGCCAGGCCACGGTGTTCCTGTTGTCTAGGGTGCAACAGATATAGTCACGAGGCCAGTGGAGGCGTTGCAAGCCATGTCGTGCTGAAATCGGGACTCATCTGGCCAGGCCACTGTGTTCCTGTTGTCTAGGGTCCAACAATATAGTCACGAGGCCAGTGGAGGCGTTGCAAGCCATGTCGTGCTGAAATCGGGACTCATCTGGACAGGCCACGGTGTTCCTGTTGTCTAGGGTCCAACAGATATAGTCACGAGGCCAGTGGAGGCGTTGCAAGCCATGTCGTGCTGAAATCGGGACTCATCGGGCCAGGCCACGGTGTTCCTGTTGTCTAGGGTCCAACAATATAGTCACGAGGCCAGTGGAGGCGTTGCAAGCCATGTCGTGCTGAAATCGGGACTCACCTGGCCAGGCAACGGTGTTCCTATTGTCTAGGGTCCAACAGATATAGTCACGAGGCCAGTAGAGGCGTTGCAAGCCATGTCGTGCTGAAATCGGGACTCATCTGGCCAGGCCACGGTGTTCCTGTTGTCTAGGGTCCAACAGATATAGTCACGAGGCCAGTGGAGGCGTTGCAAGCCATGTCGTGCTGAAATCGGGACTCATCTGGCCAGGCCACGGTGTTCCTGTTGTCTAGAGTCCAACAGATATAATTACGAGGCCAGTGGAGGCGTTGCAAGCCATGTCGTGCTGAAATCGGGACTCATCTGGCCAGGCCACGGTGTTCCTGTTGTCTAGGGTCCAACAGATATAGTCACGAGGCCAGTGGAGGCGTTGCAAGCCATGTCGTGCTGAAATCGGGACTCATCTGGCCAGGCCACGGTGTTCCTGTTGTCTAGGGTCCAACAGATATAGTCACGAGGCCAGTGGAGGCGTTGCAAGCCATGTCGTGCTGAAATCGGGACTCATCTGGCCAGGCCACGGTGTTCCTGTTGTCTAGAGTCCAACAGATATAATCACGAGGCCAGTGGAGGCGTTGCAAGCCATGTCGTGCTGAAATCGGGACTCATCTGGCCAGGCCACGGTGTTCCTGTTGTCTAGGGTCCAACAGATATAGTCACGAGGCCAGTGGAGGCGTTGCAAGCCATGTCGTGCTGAAATCGGGACTCATCTGGCCAGGCCACGGTGTTCCTGTTGTCTAGAGTCCAACAGATATAATCACGAGGCCAGTGGAGGCGTTGCAAGCCATGTCGTGCTGAAATCGGGACTCATCTGGCCAGGCCACGGTGTTCCTGTTGTCTAGGGTCCAACAGATATAGTCACGAGGCCAGTGGAGGCGTTGCAAGCCATGTCGTGCTGAAATCGGGACTCATCTGGCCAGGCCACGGTGTTCCTGTTGTCTAGGGTCCAACAGATATAGTCACGAGGCCAGTGGAGGCGTTGCAAGCCATGTCGTGCTGAAATCGGGACTCATCTGGCCAGGCCACGGTGTTCCTGTCGTCTAGGGTCCAATAGATATGGTGACGAGGTCACTGGAGGCGTTGCAAGCCATGTCGTGCTGAAATCGGGACTCATCTGGCCAGGCCACGGTGTTCCTGTTGTCTAGGGTCCAACAGATATAGTCACGAGGCCAGTGGAGGCGTTGCAAGCCATGTCGTGCTGAAATCGGGACTCATCTGGCCAGGCCACTGTGTTCCTGTTGTCTAGGGTCCAACAGATATAATCACGAGGCCAGTGGAGGCGTTACAAGCCATGTCGTGCTGAAATCGGGACTCATCTGGCCAGGCCACGGTGTTCCTGTTGTCTAGGGTCCAACAGATATAGTCACGAGGCCAGTGGAGGCGTTGCAAGCCGTGTCGTGCTGAAATCCGGACTCATCTGGCCAGGCTACGGTGTTCCTGTCGTCTAGGGTCCAACAGATATAGTCACGAGGCCAGTGGAGGCGTTGCAAGCCATGTCGTGCTGAAATCGGGACTCATCTGGCCAGGCCACGGTGTTCCTGTTGTCTAGGGTCCAACAGATATAGTCACGAGGCCAGTGGAGGCGTTGCAAGCCATGTCGTGCTGAAATCGGGACTCATCCGGCCAGGCCACGGTGTTCCTGTTGTCTAGAGTCCAACAGATATAATCACGAGGCCAGTGGAGGCGTTGCAAGCCATGTCGTGCTGAAATCGGGACTCATCTGGCCAGGCCACGGTGTTCCTGTTGTCTAGGGTCCAACAATATAGCCACGAGGCCAGTGGAGGCGTTGCAAGCCATGTCGTGCTGAAATCGGGACTCATCTGGCCAGGCCACGGTGTTCCTGTTGTCTAGGGTCCAACAGATATAGTCACGAGGCCAGTGGAGGCGTTGCAAGCCATGTCGTGCTGAAATCGGGACTCATCTGGCCAGGCAACGGTGTTCCTATTGTCTAGGGTCCAACAGATATAGTCACGAGGCCAGTGGAGGCGTTGCAAGCCATGTCGTGCTGAAATCGGGAGTCATCTGGCCAGACCACGGTGTTCCTGTTGTCTAGGGTCCAACAGATATAGTCACGAGGCCAGTGGAGGCGTTGCAAGCCATGTCGTGCTGAAATCGGGACTCATCTGGCCAGGCCACGGTGTTCCTGTTGTCTAGGGTCCAACAGATATAGTCACGAGGCCAGTGGAGGCGTTGCAAGCCGTGTCGTGCTGAAATCCGGACTCATCTGGCCAGGCTACGGTGTTCCTGTCGTCTAGGGTCCAATAGATATGGTGACGAGGACACTGGAGTCGTTGCAAGCCATGTCGTGCTGTTAGGATAGTCACTCGCTCTGAACGTCTGCTGGCACAGCCCATTAAAACCAAATTTCGCCGCACCTACCTAACAGATACGTTCGTCGCACGTCACACATTGGTTATTTCACGCAGTATTGGTTGCCCCGTTGGCGCTGACAAGTCTGCGCAAACGCCAACACTCTCAGTCGTTAAGTGAAGGCCGTCGCCCTCTGCGTTGTCAGTGGTGAGAAGTAATGCCTGGAATTTGGTATTTCTCGACATACTCTTGAGACTGCGGACCGCAGAATATTGGATTTCTTAACGATATCCGAAATGGATTGTACCATGACTCAAGCTCCTATTACCATTCCGCATTCAAAGTTCGTTAATTTTCATCGTGCGGCCATAATCGTGTCGGAAACATTTTTACATGAATCACCTCCGCCAACGCAGTGCCCTTTTACACAGAGTGGGGCAAATAAAAGTGGCCCGGACAAGTGGATACGATTGGATGTGAATGTACGCATGTAACCGTACCAACACATTTCCAACATAATGGATCAACTGCCCGTACAGTGCGACGAACCTCAATCTTTGCCCCTGACGGAGTTGTTAGCAGAGTCAGTCTGGTCGCTGCCCCAGATGGCCACACAGGACACCTGATCTGTCAGTGTGCGACTACTTTGTGTGCAGAGCCTTTAAGTCTAAGCTTCAGGGCAACGACCTTCATGGTCACCAAGAACTGCAGCAGAACACTTCGGATGAGACTGCAGCAATTCTAGCAATCCAGCTTCGATCCGCTTTCAGTAACTTGCTGACCATGGCCCAAAAGTGTCAAGAGATGAATGGTGGTCACTTTCAACATCTGCTATAATCAAGTTAGTACTGTATTTTCTTTCCTCTGCTGTGTTTCTTCGTACCCTGGAACTTTGTTCTCCTGGCCACTTTTCTTTGTACCACCATGTACCTTGTGCACGCGATAGTACTGCCATTCGTGTATGAGTATATCGCTGTCCCATGACAACTCAGTGTAAGTGAAATGCAAAACTGATCTGCATGTTATATCGAAAAATCTGTAGGTGATTGTGACACTACATATAGCCAAGATGTTGATACTACTGGGGTAGTTAACGGAATAGCTGCTTTCTAGTTCCAGGTGAAACATCTGATGAACAGCATTAACATGGCTTCCCATTAGGATATTTTGAATTTGTTTTCCGAAGTGTTGGTTAAGAGAGGCTTGTCTCGACGTTGAAGTAGCTCTGATGATATTTACGACAGTGCCAGAAACTGCACTATGTTAATAAATTTATGAAAATTGCACTGATTACAACGCCCTGTGAGCGCAGTTTCAGTGTATTAAAGATGTTAGTAAAGGAATTAAGGTCGATTAAGGGTGAGAGAAGATTATCAACTTAGCTATCCTCTCGATAGAATACGGCACAACTGCCAAATAGGACTTGAATGACGTACTCACTGTATGTCATTCTCTCAATGAAATAAAAAGTAAAATTACGATAAAATCACAATTCCTGAAAAGTGATATTTTCCCACATTTTCCTTTTATTTTATTTTTGATAGTATTTTACGAGCTATTGACAATTTATGAGGAACAAATAAAATCTGTGGTTTGTTGCTCATCATACTGAAATCAATGTATGGCACCTTCATAAACAATTTCTTTTGAAAGGTTATAAAACTTACAATTTATTTACTACAATGATATATATAATTTGTTGACTGTTTGGTTGATTAGTCGGTGGGGACCAATCAGTGAGGTCGTCGGTCCCTTCGGATTAGGGAAGGATGGGGAAGGAAGTTGGCCTGCCTTTCAAAGGAAACATCCCGGTATATGCTTCAAGCGATTTTAGGGAAACCAGGACGGCCAGATTCGGGTTGGAACAGTCGTCCTCCCGAATGCGAGTCCAGTGTGCTAACCACTGCGCCACCTCGTTCGATGTAACTTGTTGTATGCAGTATTTTATATCAATGCAGTTCTTTATTAATATTTTTCTATAAAGCTTCATCTTTATTAAACATACAGGGTGATCAAAAAGTCAGTATAAATTTGAAAACTTAATAAACCACGGAATAATGTAGATAGAGAGGTAAAAATTGACACACATGCTTGGAATGACATGGGGTTTTATTACAACAAAAAAAAAAAAAAAAGAACAAAGTTCACAAAATGTCCGACAGATGGCGCGTGAAAGATCTCTTGCGCGCGTCGTTTGGTGATGATCGAGTGCTCAGCCGCTACTTTCGTCATGCTTGACCTCCCAGGTTCCCAGACCTCAGTCCGTGCGATTATTGGCTTTGGTGTTACCTGAAGTCGCAAATGTATCGTGATTCACCGACATCTCTGGGGATGCTGAAAGACAACATCCGACGCCAATGCCTCACCATAACTCCTGACATGCTTTACAGTGCTGTTCACAACATTATTCCTCGACTACAGCTATTGTTGAGGAATGATGATGGACATATTGACCATTTCCTGTAAAGAACATCATCTTTGCTTTCTCTTACTTTGTTATGCTTACTGTTGCTATTCTGATCATATGAAGAGCCATCTTTCGGACATTTTTTGAACTTTTGTATTTTTTTGGTTCTAATAAAACCCCATGTCATTCCAAGCATGTGTGTCAATTTGTACCTCTCTATCTACATTATTCCGTTATTTATTCAGTTTTCAAATTTGTACTGACTTTTTATCACCCGGTACTTAGAAAGTTACTAAATTTGCTACATCCGTGTAGAAAAGTTGCAGAAAGTCAGATTTACGAGTGAGGTGGGGGGAGGGTAGGGGAAAGGGTTGCAGCATTGTTAGTTCTGCGAGGACACACGATTACCTCGGTTAGTGTCTTCTCCAGCAAGATTCCACGCTATCTGCTTAAAGGTTTCTGCGCGAAAAATTCCTTGTCCTTGATTAGCTACTGCTCGAACGTCCTATTCTGCCTTTTAGGAATTTATACCTGTTGCAAAACTTTTTGTTTCTATTGCCTCGGCCTGTGAGCGCTACATACAGCAGCTCCATGTAGTAGACACATATTTACAGGTTTCTGAAGCGAGTAATGCTCCATCTTAGACAAGCAGTCATGAATTGGTAAATTTTACCATGGCCACATCACAGGCGATTCTGTATTATTTTTTCAAGGTAGTGCGATACGTCAATGAGGCAGGCAGTTATTTGTTACGAAAAATAATCAGTTTATGATCTTGTAAAACAAAATGGATTTCTTATTAAAGACATCGTATCGTTTGAAATATTCATTTCTCACGATTGCTTCTTCATCTTGAAGCTCTCAGTATCATCTGCTGTGTATATGATTTTGAACCCAAAGTTTTGGGACACCTTAGGTAAGGCACATTAGCAGAACACCAGCGCGTACTGGGAAGCTGTTCACGGGGCCGTTCCTTTTTGCTGGTTTGCTGGCCACGCCGACTTGTCTCCAAGTGTCGCCCATTTGGTGTGAGGGCCGAGTACAGCGAGGCGGCCGCGGCGCTAGAGGGTGCCTCTCCTGCTGGCACGCATGAGCCAGCTCTGTTGACTCAGCCACATTATCTTCGAAGTCTACTGAGATACAATATAAACTGCCAGAACAGGCAAACCCATGTGTCTTGGTTGGCTTGGAAGCTATAATAGACGAGCAGACAATGGGAATTGAAGTAATAAAGTGGAACATTTACAGCAATCCTTACGGTGTTTTTATTATATGGCTACCAGTTTCGGTACTTCAGTACACCATATTCTGCCTTAGCTGATTCTGAGGCCAGAAGATAGTATACTGAAGCCATATAGTAAATAACATCGTAAGGACTACTGTAGGTGTTCCGTTTTATTACGTAAGTGAACGACTGAAATCTCTCATACTTCCAATCAGAAGGATGGACAGACATAAACTGGACATTGACGTCCGCTTACTTTGGATAGAAGGGCATCATAACGTTCTCCGTAATGAAATTGTTGACCCCCTCGTTAAGACGAGAATTAAGGAAGGTCACTTTTGCCCAACGTCAAATCTTATACGGATTTCAACTCGACGCTCAATAAAGCTGCACATCACGACTGGAATTGTGAATGGCACGTAGCCCAGCACTACAAAGTTGGCTGCCATACAACGTCGTCTCGGAAATGGTTCGCCTCCGTGAAGCTTAGTAGAAGTTATCATGTGACCTCTCTCAACCGCATGAGACTGGGACACAGGTGTTATCCCGCGCACCCATACTGATTGCAAATCAGCGCTTCTGGACAATGAGATCAGGACACAACGCCGGTGGCGGATCTGAATCACATTATACTGGCGTTGCCCAGTACTCGGCCGTACAAGCAATCTTATACAAAAAAATTGGTTGCGAGGGGTTACATCCTCCTACAATGTAGCTACTTTACTTTTCCAGTTTTATAAACGACTCTGCGACTGTGGTTACAGTCGTGGTATAGGGAGCCGGCACGATAGTTCAGCGTGTTCGATCAGATGGTCAGGTAGCCCCTGTGACGAAAAAACCTGAGTGAATGGATCAACGAAGAACCTAAACGAGCAGCTTTTTTGCTAAGTAATAGAAACCTTATCGGTCCCGGGTTCGAATCCCACCGCTGCTTAAATTTTGGTTATAATCAGCATTGGCGGCCGAAGACTTCCGGCATGTGAAGTCTCCCTCAATCTGCCAATGGCGTTATCAAAGAGGGCGGAGGAAAGGACAAAGGTTCAGGTCGCTCTGTTGTCCTTAGTTCGGGAAAGTGCCCCTAAATGTGGAAGAATCAGCAGTGATCAACGGCATGAGGATGCAGAAGGCAATTGAAGACACTGTATTAAAGGCACATAACGTGTATCCACGCGACATGCCGCCTGTAATTAAAAAAGTGTCATGCTGATCTCTCCATTGGTAAAAGGTTCCGGAATAGTCTGCCATTCGGATCGCCGGGAGCTGACTGCCAAGGGGGAGGTGACCGTGAGAAGAAGACTGCGTAATAAACGAAAGGATGACGTTCTACGAGTGGGGGTGTGGAATTTCAGAAGCTTGATAGTGGTAGGGGAGCCAGAAAATCTGAAAAGGGAAATGCAAAAGCTCCATCTAGACCTAGTAGGGATCAGCGAAGTGAAATGGAGAGAACACAAGGATTTCTGGTCAGACGAGTCTAGGGTAATATCAGCAGCTGAATAATACAGTGTAACGCGAGTAGGATTCGTTACGAAGAGGGAGGTACGGCAGAGAGTGTGTTACTATGAGCAGATTTGAGATATGGTTGTTTTTATCAGAATCGACGCAAACCAAGGCCACCAGCGATAGTTCAGGAATAAATGCCGACGTCGAAAGCTGAAGAAGAGAAGATAGAGAGAGTATATGAGGATACTGAAAGGTTAATACAGTACGTAAAGGGAGATGAAAATCTAATTATAATGGGGGACTGGAATGCAGTTATAGGTGAAAGAGTAGAAGGGAAGGTTACAGGGAAATATGGGCTTGGGACAGGAAATGAGAGATGGGAAAGACTAATTGAGTTCTGTAATGAATTTCAGCTGGTAACAGCGAATACTCTGTTCATGAATGACAAGAGGAGGAGCTATACTTGGAAAAGGCAGTGAGATACGGGAAGATTTTAATTACATCATGGTCAGACAGAGATTCCGAAATCAGATACTGGATCGTAAGGGTTTCTCAGGAGCAGATATAGGCTCAGATCACAATATAGTAGTGATGAAGAGTAGGTTGAAATTTAAGAGATTAGTCAGGAAGAATCAATACACATAGAAGTGGTATAAGTCCTCTAAGGCTATAGACAAAGCAATAAGGAATAGCTCAATAGGCAGTACGGTTGAACAGGAATGTACAGCTCTAAAAAGAGCATTCACAGAAGTTGGAAAGAAAAACATAGGTACATAGAAGGTAACTGCGAAGAAACCTTGGATAACAGAAGAAATACTTCCGTTAATCGAAGAATGAAGGAAGTATAAAAATCATAACGTGACGGCTTTCACGGCCGGCGTCTTCATTAGTTAAAACTTCCGGGCTGAGAGGCCGTGGTCAATCTGTAAAATTTGTTCTTCCTGACGTTTCGTTGCCAACTACGGGCAACATTTTTCGAGGTAAGTCAACGATTGCCTACCAGGCTGTGGAGATCTCATTTATACACAGGGCATAGAGGGCACCACCATACGTCACTCGGGCTCGACTTTAAGTCTCTCTCTGACTAACGTCATTATTCTCGATTGAAGGTAATCGATTCTCACGTCGCTGGTGCAAAGTCGACCGCCGTATGTTGTCTAACTTTAAGCCTTCCTCTTTTTTATTAAAATTATTGTGCTGTTTCTGATTCTCTATAGCTTCCCTACGCATACGTGCAAAATAATGCGATGTCCTGGCCAGCACGGTCATCTGTTAAAAATTCTGTGCACTTTATAGGAAAATTGAAGGAGACTACTGTCAACCCAGGTGAAATCCTTGTTGTCCGCCGCTCGTGGTCTCGTGGTAGCGTTCTCGCTTCCCGAGCACGGGGTCCCGGGTTCGATTCCCGGCGGGGTCAGGGATTTTCACCTGCCTCGAGATGACTGGGTGTTTGTGTTGTCCTCATCATTTCATCATCATCCAGGAAAGTGGCGAAATTGGACTGAGCAAAGATTGGATAATTGTACGGGCGCTGATAACCACGCAGTTGAGCGCCCCACAAACCAAACATCATCATCATCATCGAAATCCTTGTTAGTTTTCATGTCGTATTCATGTTTACCATGGTTCCTGTTGACGAAGCTCTTTCATACATAGCTGATATGTTTCCCATTGATAGAGTAACTCTGTTTCGATATTGCCTGTCCACGACTTATTTCCAATATGATGATGAGTTATACGAACAAACAGATGGAGTGGCCGTGGGCAGCCCTCTGAGTCTGTTGCTAATCGGTTCACGGAATTTTTTGAACAGCAGGCGTTGCAGTCTGCCAGTAGAGGCCGTTGAAGTGGTATCGGTATGTGGATGACACTTTCGGGGTATGGAATCACGGTGAAGAGGAATTGTATAGTTTCTTGGTGCTCCTAAATAGTATTAATCCAAAGATAAATTTACTATGGACAAAGAGAGCAATGGACAACTAAATTTTTTGGATGTATCAGTAATTAAACGGGCAGATGGGAGTCTAGGGCATAAAGTGTATGGAAAAGATACACACACCGACCGTTACCTTCATAAGGATTCGAACCATCATCCCAGGCAGAAGAGAGGTGTCATTAAAACACTGGTGGATGGAGCTAATAGGATCTGTGATCCAGATTATTTGCAAGATGAACTAAATCACTGCGTACGGCTTTTAAGAAAAATGGATATGCTGACAACGAGATAGGTCGAGCACTTCATTCGAGAAGAATAGTGTTTGACAACATTCACCAACAACAACTGTCAGCTGGAAAAGTTTTTCTTCCATTTATTCGCAATATTACGGACGGTATTGGGAAAATTCTGGCCAAGTTTCAAGTTGAAACAACCTTTAGACCCACCAAGAAGGTTAGTGAGTGTTTAAGATCCGCGAAAGACGCACGACACCCCTTGGCAACTCCTGGGTTGTACAAAATTCCGTGTAACTGTGGGAAGGTTTATACTGGAACAACGAAAAGAAGTGGCAATACCCGCTTAACTGAACACAAAAGGAACTGTTGATTAGGACATAACGACAAATCAGCTGAAGCGAAACATACGAGTATTTTTAAAGTTGGTGATAACAAAATAAAATTTAGTGAGACGAACGGGCTAGCCAGGACATCGCATTATTATGCACGTATGTGTAGGGAAGCTATAGAGATTCAGAAACACCGCAATAATTTTAAGAGAAAAAATGAAGGCTTAAAGTTAGACAGGATACGGCCGTCGACTTTGCACCAACAATGTGACAATCGATTACCTTCAATCGAGAATAGTGACGTTAGTCAGAGATAGACTCACAGCCGCCCCACGTGACGTATTGTGGTGCCCTCTATGCGCTGTGTATAAATGGGATCTCCACGACATGGCAGCCAGTCGTTGACTGTTGACTCACCTCGGAAGATGTTGCCTGCAGTTGGCAACGAAACGTCAGGAGTAAGAAGTTTTACAGATCGACCACAGCCTTTCAGCTCGGAAGTTTTAACTAATGAAATACACACTACTGAGGAATGAAATAGATAGGAAGTGCTCTGAAGGTAAGGCGAAACAGGCGCACGAAAAATTTTAAGAAAAAGATATGATTGTCGGAAGGACTGACTCAGTATATAGGAAAGTCAAAACAACCTTCGGACAAATTAAAAGCAAGATCTACGATATTCTGAGAAAAATAGGAGTAAGCTGTAGGGAGTGACGGATATTATGCAGTATGTACAAGAGCCAAGAGGGAATAATAAGAGAGGACGATCAAGAACGAAAAGCTCGGATTAAAAAGCGTGTAAGATATGGATGTAGTCTTTCGCCACTGGGTGTTGTGTGATGTCCTTAGGTTAGTTAGGTTTAAGTAGTTCTAAGTTCTAGGGGACTGATGACCATCGATGTAAAGTCCCATACTGCTCAGAGCCATCTGAACCATTTAGTCTTTCGCCCCTAGTGTTCAGTCTGTACATCGAAGAAGCAATGGTAGAAATAAAAGGAAGATTCAGGAGTGGAGTTAAAACGCAACGTTAATGGATGTCAATGATACGATTCGCTGATGACGTTGCTATCCTGAGTGAAAGTGATGAAAAATTACGTCTACTGGTGAACGTTATGAACAGTCTGATGGGTACAGAATATACACTGAGCCTAACTCGAAGGAAGTCGAAAGTAATGAGAAGTAGTAGAAACGAGAACAGTGAGAAACTTAACATCAGGATTGATGGTCACGGAGTATGATGTTACGGGATTCTGCTACCTAGGCAGCAAAATAACAAATGATGAATGGAGCAAGGAGGACGTCAAAAGCAAACTAGCACTGGCGAAAAGGGCGTTCCTGGCCAAGAGAAGTCTGCTAGCATCAAACCTAAGCCTTAATTTGAGGAAGAAATTTCTTAGAGTGTATGTTTGGAGCACAGCACTGTATGGCAGTGAAACATGGACTGTGGGAAAACCGAAACCAAAGAGAATCGAAGGATTTGAAAACTGATGCTACAGACGAATGCTGAAAATTGGATGGACAGATGAGGTAAGTTATGAGGAGATTTTGCGCAGGATGGGAGAGGAAAGGAATATGTGGAAAACACTGAAAAGGAGGAGGAACAGGATGACAGGACATCTGTTACGACATGAGATAATGACTTCCAAAGTACTAGAGGAAGCTGTAGAGGGCAAAAATTGTAGAGGAAGACAGCGATTGGAATACATCCAGCAAATAATTGAGTACGTAGGTTGCAAGTGCTACTCTGACATGAAGAGGTTGGCAGAGGAGAGGAATTTGTGGCGGGCCGCATCAAACCAGTCAAAAGACTGATTACTCAGAAAAAAAATATTATTTGCTCGTGAACTATTTAAAAGACGTCGGTATGTAGGTTGGACCTACAAGTTGTGTGGATCTAGTGCTCCCGTGGGACCAGCCGGGTTCGAACACTGGGACGTCTGTTTGTGTTTTTACTTTTCATTAAGAACTTATCTTTGTAAACGAAGCCGTTGTCCGGATTTCAAGTATAAGTTACTGTGGACGTCATTCTCCTACGGAACCTGGGTCATAATTTCCGGTTTTTAAATTTATTGCACGAACTTATCTTTATACACTCCTGGAAATTGAAATAAGAACACCGTGAATTCATTGTCCCAGGAAGGGGAAACTTTATTGACACATTCCTGGGGTCAGATACATCACATGATCACACTGACAGAACCACAGGCACATAGACACAGGCAACAGAGCATGCACAATGTCGGCACTAGTACAGTGTATATCCACCTTTCGTAGCAATGCAGGCTGCTATCTCCCATGGAGACGATCGTAGAGATGCTGGATGTAGTCCTGTGGAACGGCTTGCCATGCCATTTCCACCTGGCGCCTCAGTTGGACCAGCGTTCGTGCTGGACGTGCAGACCGCGTGAGACGACGCTTCATCCAGTCACAAACATGCTCAATGGGGGACAGATCCGGAGATCTTGCTGGCCAGGGTAGTTGACTTACACCTTCTAGAGCACGTTGGGTGGCACGGGATACATGCGGACGTGCATTGTCCTGTTGGAACAGCAAGTTCCCTTGCCGGTCTAGGAATGGTAGAACGATGGGTTCGATGACGGTTTGGATGTACCGTGCACTATTCAGTGTCCCCTCGACGATCACCAGTGGTGTACGGCCAGTGTAGGAGATCGCTCCCCACACCATGATGCCGGGTGTTGGCCCTGTGTGCCTCGGTCGTATGCAGTCCTGATTGTGGCGCTCACCTGCACGGCGCCAAACAAGCATACGACCATCATTGGCACCAAGGCAGAAGCGACTCTCATCGCTGAAGACGACACGTCTCCATTCGTCCCTCCATTCACGCCTGTCGCGACACCACTGGAGGCGGGCTGCACGATGTTGGGGCGTGAGCGGAAGACGGCCTAACGGTGTGGGGGACCGTAGCCCAGCTTCATGGAGACGGTTGCGAATGGTCCTCGCCGATACCCCAGGAGCAACAGTGTCCCTAATTTGCTGGGAAGTGGCGGTGCGGTCCCCTACGGCACTGCGTAGGATCCTACGGTCTTGGCGTGCATCCGTGCGTCGCTGCGGTCCGGTCCCAGGTCGACGGGCACGTGCACCTTCCGCCGACCACTGGCGACAACATCGATGTACTGTGGAGACCTCACGCCCCACGTGTTGAGCAATTCGGCGGTACGTCCACCCGGCCTCCCGCATGCCCACTATACGCCCTCGCTCAAAGTCCGTCAACTGCACATACGGTTCACGTCCACGCTGTCGTGGCATGCTACCAGTGTTAAAGACTGCGATGGAGCTCCGTATGCCACGGCAAACTGGCTGACACTGACGGCGGCGGTGCACAAATGCTGCGCAGCTAGCGCCATTCGACGGCCAACACCGCGGTTCCTGGTGTGTCCGCTGTGCCGTGCGTGTGATCATTGCTTGTACAGCCCTCTCGCAGTGTCCGGAGCAAGTATGGTGGGTCTGACACACCAGTGTCAATGTGTTCTTTTTTCCATTTCCAGGAGTGTATTTCACACACTTATCACCGTTCTTTTGTGAAAGCTGCACTAATGTTAACTTCGCACTGTTGTAACTACTACTACTACCGGCGGTGTGGTGGTCGTCTTTTAGTGATTTTATTTTACGTAAAGAACTTACGCTTGTTCGTCGATTTCTTTTTATTATTCTAGCGCGGAAACTACAGTTGTGTTAACACGGCACTTTTCTATTGTAGGCTGTACAGCCCTTGCTGCCCAAGGCCAAAAATAAATAAAAAAATACAACTGCCCCTTATTCCGGCTATATTTTGTAAACGATGTATGTTTTAAATCGTTCCCTTGGCACTTCTAGGTCCTGAGTTTATCTGCTTCTGAAATTACTGCGAAGTCTGTACAATACGTACAAAGTCGTGACCAATGCGAGCAGTCCACCCCGTGACAATTCAGACCGATACCGTTTTCTATACGAATTACTGCCCTGCTCTCTCAGGCAGTACACCGCGTCCTATAGCCTCCGTCGCGGCGCTCTGGGGCAAAGCACAAAATTATCACACCTGATGATAAGCATGTAATAGCTCGGAAAAGATCGTTGTCTAAGTATTGAAAATAAAAAAAATGAAGCTTTATTTTCAGTGTTTACCGAATGTTAACCCATGAACCATAGACCTTGCCGTTGGTGGGGAGGCTTGCGTGCCTCAGCGATACAGATAGCCGTACCGTAGGTGCAACCACAACTGAGGGGTATCTGTTGAGAGGCCAGACAAACGTATGGTTCCTGAAGAGGGGCAGCAGCCTTTTCAGTAGTTGCAGGGGAAACAGTCTGGATGATTGACTGATCTATCCTTGTAACACTAACCAAAACGGCCTTGCTGTGCTGGTACTGCGAACGGCTGAAAGCAAGGGGAAACTACGGCCGTAATTTTTCCCGAGGGCATGCAGCTTTACTGTATGGATAAATGATGATGGCATCCTCTTGGGTAAAATATTCCGGAGGTAAAATAGTCCCCCATTCGGATCTCCGGGCGGGGACTACTCAGGAGGACGTCGTTATCAGGAGAAAAAAAACTGGCGTTCTCCGGATCGGAGCGTGGAATGTCAGATCCTTTAATCGGGCAGGTAGGTTAGGAAATTTAAAAAGGGAAATGGATAGGTTAAAGTTGGATATAGTAGGAATAAGTGAAGTTCGGTGGCAAGAGGAACAAGACTTTTGGTCAGGTGAACACAGGGCTATAAATACAAAATCAAATAGGGGTAACGCAGGAGTAGGTTTAATAATGAATAAAACAATAGGAATGCGGGTAAGCTACTACAAACAGCACAGCGAACGCATTGTTGTGGCCAAGATAGACACGAAGCCCACGCCTACGACAGTAGTACAAGTCTATATGCCAACTAGCTCTGCAGATGACGAAGAAATTGAAGAAATGTATGATGAAATAAAAGAAATTATTCAGATAGTGAAGGGAGACGAAAATTTAATAGTCATGGGTGACTGGAATTCGGTAGTAGGAAAAGGGAGAGAAGGAAATGTAGTAGGTGAATATGGATTGGGGGTAAGGAATGAAACAGGAAGCCGCCTGGTGGAATTTTGCACAGAGCACAACTTAACCATAGCTAACACTTGGTTCAAGAATCATAAAAGAAGGTTGTATACATGGAAGAAGCCTGGAGATACTAAAAGGTATCAGATAGATTATATAATGGTAAGACAGAGATTTAGTAACCAGGTTTTAAAATGTAAGACATTTCGAGGGGCAGATGTGGACTCTGACCACAATCTATTGGTTATGAACTGTAGATTAAAACTGAAGAAACTGCAAAAAGGTGGGAATTTAAGGAGATGGGACCTGGATAAACTGACTAAACCAGAGGTTGTACAGAGTTTCAGGGGTGGCATAAGGGAACAATTGACAAGAATGGGGGAAAGAAATACAGTAGAAGATGAATGGATAGCTTTGAGGGATGAAGTAGTGAAGGCAGCAGAGGATCAAGTAGGTAAAAAGACGAGGGCTAGTAGAAATCGTTGGGTGACAGAAGAAATATTGAATTTAATTGGCGAAAGGAGAAAATATAAAAATGCAGTAAATGAAGCAGGCAAAAAGGAATACAAATGTCTCAAAAATGAGTTCGACAGGAAGTGCAAAATGGCTAAGCAGGCATGGCTAGAGGACAAATGTAAGGATGTAGAGGCTTATCTTACTAGGGGTAAGATAGATACTGCCTACAGGAAAATTAAAGAGACCTTTGGAGAAAAGAGAACGACTTGTATGAATATCAAGAGCTCAGATGGGAACGCGGTTCTAAGCAAAGAAGGGAAAGCAGAAAGGTTGAAGGAGTATATAGAGGGTCTATACAAGGGCGATGTGCTTGAGGACAATATTTTGGAAATGGAACAGGATGTAGATGAAGATGAAGTGGGAGATAGGATACTGCGTGAAGAGTTTGACAGAGCACTGAAAGACCTAAGTCGAAACAAGGCCCCGGGAGCAGAGAATATTCCATCAGAACCACTGACAGCCTCGGGAGAGCCAGTCCTGACAAAACTCTACCATCTGGTGAGCAAAATGTATGAGACAGGCGAAATTCCCTCAGACTTTAAGAAGAATACAATAATTCCAATCCCAAAGAAAGCAGGCGTTGACAGATGTGAAAATTACCGAACTACCAGTTTAATAAGTCACGGCTGCAAAATACTAACGCTAATTCTTTACAGACGAATGAAACAACTGGTAGAAGCCGACCTTGGGGAAGATCAGTTTGGATTCCGTAGAAATATGTTTACATGTTGCATGGGGGCTTAATTATATAAATATGAAATGCAAATACTTTTTTTTTAATTTTTTAGTCGCTGTTTGTCCGATTACGAAGTCTCATAAACGGTTGGCCCTGACTAGTTTTAGTACGCAATCTGAGTGCATAGGGGTAATGCAACAATGAGTGAAATGAAAATTTCCGTTAATACAATTGATTAATTAAGTCCCCAGCAACTATAAAACCTACGAAACCAAAACACAAGTGTCATTGTTCTGTGTGTGGAAGTGTGATTCAACGTACACATCTGGCACGGTTCTTCGTCAATAAGACAAGAAATTTTAAGTATCATTTATACTGAAGTAATTGAAAAAATATAAATACTATAATTGCGGAAGGAAACCAGAATTGCACTCTAATACAAGAACACAAGCCAGGTGCTTTGTTGACTGAACCTGTAATGACGCATTATTTAAGACACTGAAATAATAAAAAAAACAGGGAATATTTTACCTTCATATATATTGACGAAAAGCACTCTGGTCATTACAATATCTCCATTCGAATAACATCTGCTGTCTAGCCCATCAAACAACTGCATGAAACATGGAACAAGCACTCCCTACTACAACATATCAACACCGACTCACTACTACCACATCTCGATAAGCACACTCCACCACGAATTCTCGACAAGAACTCTTCACTACGACATTTCAGCAAGCACTCACTACTACGAGTTCTCGACAAGCACTGCCAGTGGAGGCGGCTGAATAAAACTCTCTGGCGCAATCTCTGGCGCTGTGGCTCAGTGTAGCCACCTTTCAATGTGACGCAATACTGACCCTACGACTTATTTTAGAAGCTACCTTAAGAAAAGGCAAACCTACGTTTCTAGCATTTGTAGACTTAGAGAAGGCTTTTGACAATGTTGACTGGACTACTCTCTTTCAAATTTTGAAGGTGGAAGGGGTAAAATACAAGGAGCGAAAGGCTATTTACAATTTGTACAGAAACCAGATGGAAGTTATAAGAGTCGAGGGACATGAAAGGGAAGCGGTGGTTGGGAAGGGAGTAAGACAGGGTTGTAGCCTCTCCCCGATGTTGTTCAATCTGTATATTGAGCAAGCAGTAAAGGAAACAAAAGAAAAATTCGGAGTAGGTATTAAAATCCATGGAGAAGAAATAAAAACTTTGAGGTTCGCCGATGGCATTGTAATTCTGTCAGAGACAGAAAAGGACTTGGAAGAGCAGTTGAACGGAATGGACAGTGTCTTGAAAGGAGGATATAAGATGAACATCAACAAAAGCAAAACGAGGATAATGGAATGTAGTCGAATTAAGTCGGGTGATGCTGAGGGAATTAGATTAGGAAATGAGACACTTAAAGTAGTAAAGGAGTTTTGCTATTTGGGGAGCAAAATAACTGAAGATGGTCGAAGCAGAGAGGATATAAAATGTAGACTGGCAATGGCAAGGAAAGCGCTTCCAAAGAAGAGAAATTTGTTTACATCGAGTATAGATTTAAGTGTCAGGAAGTCATTTCTGAAAGTATTTGTATGGAGTGTAGCCATGTATGGAAGTGAAACATGGACGATAAATAGTTTGGACAAGAAGAGAATAGAAGCTTTCGAAATGTGGTGCTACAGAAGAATGCTGATGATTAGATGGGTAGATGACATAACTAATGAGGAGGTACTGAATAGGGTTGGGGAAAAGAGGAGTTTGTGGCACAACTTGACAAGAAGAAGGGATCGGTTGGTAGGACATGTTTTGAGGCATCAAGGGATCACCAATTTAGTACTGGAGGGCAGCGTGGAGGGTAAAAATCGTAGAGGGAGACCAATAGATGAATACACTAAGCAGATTCAGAGGGATGTAGGCTGCAGTAGGTACTGGGAGATGAAGAAGCTTGCACAGGATAGAGTAGCGTGGAGAGCGGCATCAAACCAGTCTCAGGACTGAAGACCACAACAACAATTTATTGTATAACTAATTTAAAATATGATTATTTCTGCAGCCTGTTTAAAATTCTTTCGCTATCAGTTATTTCAAACTTGCTGATAAATTTTATGATAATACTCACAACTATTCTAAATTATTTAACTAGTTTCCAGAATTATCAGTCTATAATTTTCGATATAGCATTTATTTCGAAATTTAAAATCATGAAATCTGATGTCCGCCATTAGCGTGAGTGGAAACCTACTATCGGCCTTATTTCTGATTGGCTAAGAGATGTTGCCAGACAAACTTGACAGCTGATGAACATGTGTTTGTTGTTTATGTTTAGCCAGTTGTTTATGTTTGCATGTGGAATTTGGGGTTATATGCTACTGAACTTTTGGTTGCTTGAAAACCTGAAGTCATTTTCAGATCAAACTAAATATCACTGAAGTACAATTTTCTACATTTTCCGTTCTTTATTTTCCTAGTGAAGGGTTTTGGTTTTGGAAAAGAATTGGGGGTCAGTATATTGAGTCACTGCAAATTAAATTGACTTTACTAGAAATTTAAATCACTTCATAGTTAATAGATTTAAATACTAATATTACGCCGGCCGGTGTGGCCGTGCGGTTCTAAGCGCTGCAGTTTGGAACCGTGTGACCGCTACGGTCGCAGGTTCGAATCCTGCCTCGGGCATGGATGTGTGTGATGTCCTTAGGTTAGTTAGGTTTAAGTAGTTCTAAGTTCTGGGGGACTGATGACCTCAGAAGTTAAGTCCCATAGTGCTCAGAGCCATTTGAACTAATATTACGTACGAGTCGAATTTAGGGCAACACATACAAACGCTCTTAGTTTCTACATTTAAAAATTAGTTCGACCTATTCGTTTTGTTATAAACTACTTCTTTTGGGTGGCAGCAGCTGTGCTCAAGACGGATTTAGAAACGATCGCTCGTTTGAATTTCAGCTTGCCGTTTTTCTTGAACGATGTCGTGCAGGCCGCAGATGAACGACAGGTAGATTCCGCATTCATAAATTTCCGGAAAGTGTTTGCCACAGCGGCACACTGCGGACTGTCAACGAAGGTCCGCGCATACGGAATAAGTTCCTCGAAGACTTTTAAGTAGTAGAACCCCGTGCATTGACCTGGATGGCGAGTGTTCGTCGGAGGCAACGGTGTGCTTAGGAGTGCCCCAGGGAAGTGTGACGATCTGATATGGTGAACAGCAGTCAGTGACAGCTTGCTGATGACACTGCAGTGTACGGGAAAGCGTCGTCTTTGAAAGAATGTAGGAACACACGGGAAGAATTGGATAAAATACCTATTTGGTGCGATGAATGTCAGCTCGCTACGAATGTGGAAAGAATGGAAGTTAATGCAGATGAGTAAGAGAAACAATGCTATAATATTCGAATACAATATTAGTGGTGTGCTGTATGAAAATCCATGCCAGTTGACTATCAACGCATAATGTTGCAAAGTGGCATGAAATGGAACGAGCATGTCAGGTCAGTCGCAGGGAAGGCAAATGATCGACATAGCTTTATTGGCAGTATTTTAGTAAGGCATAACTCATGTAAAAAGGAGAACGGGTACAGGACTACAGGATGCCATCTGAGCCATTCTGAGGCGTGCTGGTAGATTTGTCAGCGGTGACTTCGATCAACACGCGATTCTTACGAAAATGTTCCCTGAAGTCAAACGGAAACGCAGAAGGAAAAACGTGTTCTTATAGCGAAAAATTTAGAGAACTGGTATTTGTGACGGACTGCAGAACCATCCTACGACCTTCAGCGTACATCATACATAATAATCACGAAGACGATAGTGCGGAAGCGAATAGATAGTTGTTTCTCCTTCAGCCCATTTGCGGGTGGAGCAGGAAAGGGAAAGACCAACAGTGGCACAAGGTACCCTCCGCCGTGCACCGTGTGGCGCCTTGCAGAGTTCGCCTTCAGATGTTTGTTACACCAAGTCAAGGCACTGCCATGTTCAAAGCTACGCGATGGTGGACACTGCGCTGTTACGGCGGTGACCTTGCGGTTGCACGGACGAACAGTTTCACGGAGCCTGGGGCTGTTAAGGGGGTTTTGTCGACTACAGGTCCGATTTTTACCTCATTTTCAACATTTTTTTTAAGGTGAAATCAAGAGAAAACTCAAACAATGCTTACATCCTTTTATTTATCTATCTTCCACCGGCACTGAAAAATATTTTTTGTCCAAAAATGTTAAGGGGTTATTAAACAAAATGGTGCCGAAAATCGTAATGCATGCCATTCACCGGTAGGCGGATGGACCTGGTTCAGGTAACTGGGGGATTTGAAACAGACCAGACCAGAAAATTTAAAAAAGGTATGAGTGTAGCCATGATCAGAACTTCTGGAAAGTGAAAAAAATGTCATTTTTTCACAATATGGCGGCTGTTTGAAAAAAATAAGAAAAATCGACTTGTTTGTGCATTCAAACGCACATGAAAAATCGATATTTTGAAAATAGATAACTTTTTGAGGTTTCGACCATGGCCAGTTCAATTCTCTAAGTTAGCTAAGAGGTATCAAAATCGGCAGTTCAAACACCCAGCAAAAGAATGTGCATTTTAGGAAATCACGTTTAAAGTTTTAGTAAGGGTTTTCGTCGGTTTTTTGGGAATTACTATCAGTGTGCGATACCTGGAGCACACAGTACGCCTTCCTCGATCTCGTAAATCACGTACGTGTGCACCGCTTCCTCCCGCGCAGCAGATCTGGCTTCCTGACTGGCGGTAGACACGCGGTGCTCTGAGCGTACAAGGCAGACCGGCTTACGCCTTCTGAAAAATTCGAACGCTGTGTTGCCAAGTTGAATGTCGATGAAATTAATTGTCTGTGCGAGTCCCATGAAGCCGTCGATGAAGATAACTGTAGCCAAATTGTTTGCAGTTTCAGCTACTTTAGCGGGAAAGCTTCCAAATCAGAGAATGTATCGACTTAGAGTTTTGAGTGTTCGCGCAACGCATCATTCCAGCAAACCGTCATTCGATAGTTCCTCGTATACAGGTCTGACTGTCTCCGAGAGTCGTCCGCAGGCGCTCGACGAAGCAGGACTGCCGGTACGGTGATCGTGTATTTCGACTATACACAATAGTTAACAGGTAAAACGATTTCGCCCTTGTGTTCTCTGTACTATATGGTATCTAAATATTTAATAAAAATCGATTTTTTTTTTTAATTTCTAGACCACAAAACCGCTATAAGACAGCGGCAGGCCAGTAGAGATACACTGAGAATTTGTCGACATAAAAGTTTTCTGGGTGTGATACCGCGTCGTGATGTGTAAAACTACAGCTGCTGGAGAAGAACCAACGTTTCGGCCACGGTTGCAGCGACCTTCTTCTGGGCCTAATGGTGCTTTCTAACTATGCAGTGTCCTTTATAGTTTATTGTTACTGTTCACTGCGCATGCCATTACGTCATAATTTTAAAAAGGTAGTTAGTTTCATTGGTCACTTAAGGAAGAAGGACAGGGTACTTTAATAGTTTATTGAGATGGAAAGAGAACGTAACCTCTGTTGTATATTGGCTCTTGTGTTATGTGCCATGATTGGTGGTCACCGTCGAATGAGAAGTTGGCTCCTGTTTACCAACTGCTGGACGTCGGCCGCGTGGCGGCAGGTACTCGCCGGTAGTGCTCGTGCCTTGTGCGGTCTGTTGGGCTCTGATTGCTGGCAGTCAAGATGGGGCAAGCCTGAGTCCATCCTCACTATTCATGTTGTTAGGGTGTTTAAGTATTTCGATGGCCTCTCTGACTTAGCGTTTCGTCATAACCGGCTGCTTGTCCATCACACAGGCTTCGCTTAGTTTTATTTCTTTTCCGCAGTCTTGCTGATGTTCGGCCACTGCAGATTTGTTGTGTTGCCCTAGACGAATACAGCGCTCGTGTTCCCGAATGCGCGTTGCTATTGGCCTACCAATCTCGCCGATGTATGCCTCTCCACATTCGCATTCCACCTTGTAAACGCCTGCAGTGTGTAATGCATCCACCTTGCCCTTCTTGGAGCCTAGCACGACCTGGATCCTACGACCACTATAGAAGACAGGCTGAACCCCAACGCGGCGAAGGTGTTTGCCTATTCGGTCAGTAACATTTTTCACATAAGGTAAGCGTACTGTTGGCTGCAGTTTGTCTATTTCTTGCTTTCTTACTTGTGTTCGTCGAAAAGGCTGCGCGGATCGACTTATGGCTGTAGCCATTGGCTAGAAACGTTGCGCGTAGCCTTTTAAGCTCAGATGTAATGTTTTGAGAATAACTTAGGCGCTGCGCACGGATCGCCAAAGAACGGATGACAGAGTTCTCCTGCCTTGGGTGGTGGTAGGGTTGGGCGGGCAGATACCTGTTTGTATGTGTACGCTTGCGATATACTATGTGCCCCAGTGTGCCCTCCGTTCTCCTGCATACTTCGACTTCTAGAAATGGACTTGCACCATTCTTTTCTAATTCGTGTGTGAACTGTATCTTCCCGTGCATATTGTTCAAATATTCGTGAAACTTGTGTAGCTCCGTTTCACCATGAGGCCATATAGCGAACGTGTCGTCCACGTGTCTGAACCAGCAACGTGGGCGTAAAGGAGCTGAACCGAGGGCCGTTGCTTCAAAGGCTTCCATGAATATGTCGGCTGCCAGCGGAGATAGGGGAGACCCCATTGCTACGCCGTCTGTCTGCTCGTAGTATTTTCCTTGCCATTTGAAGTACTTTGAAGTCAGGCACAACTCAACCAGGTCGCATATATCTGGCGGGATATTGTCCTGAAGGATGCGGATAGTGTCGTCTACTGGCACGTTCGTAAATAGTGATTTCACGTCAAAGCTGACCATGATGTCCGTAGATAAAATTGTTCCTCCCTTTAGGCGTTCTTCACGTAAGTGTCCGTCTTGCCAACTAGACGTCTTAATTTGCAGGCTAGATACTTTGCCAAATTGTAAGTAGACGAATTGGTCCCATTCACTATTGGCCTCAAAGGATAACTTTCCTTATGTATCTTTGGAATACCGTAAAATCTAGGAGAGACTGGTACTCTGGGAATAAGAATTTGTTTCCTGTCCAGTGGTGCTGCGCAACTGTTGTCTACGCCACATGTTGCTAGGAATTCGCTTTAATATGTAAAGGAAGCTGTTTAAGGACATTTACAGAGGGTGATTAATATGAACATGTATACATGACATCAGTTTCGCGTAAATTATTGCTTCTCTCATTAAACCAACGGTTCTAACATTTAACATGTATAAAATAATGTATTTTTCAAATTGTAAGAGACATTTAGCGGACTTCGTATAGGGAACACCACAAGGAGATAGCCTCTGTTCGTCCCCCAATAAATTTATGTACAGTATTTACAATATTTACAAGACCGTCAGTTAGTATGAAGTGCACTAAATTCTTTTCAATATACACATAATTTCCAGTGACTGTGACATTTTCTTCATCACTGTAATTTATGTGCATAAGGCAAACAAGTTAAAAATAATGTTATGTTACCATCAGTTTTGAGTGTTTTTAAGCCTTTGGAATAGTCTCGTCAATTTTAACTGCTCATTTCTTTCTTTTTTCCCCATCGATATTTAAAATTAATCTGTCAATTTGGTGAGCGTGGTACTCTACGTCTTCTCGAAGATCTTTTACTAACGAGTAAGCATGTGAATGAACTTTTAATATTAATGTGTTTTTTCTTGAGATCCATTCTTCACAGCCGTTGTTAGCACGATGGCACCTTTCACTGCAGTTCCACATATTTATTTATTTTGTATTTATTTACACGTCAAGTTCCGTAGGACCAAATTGAGGAGCAAATCTCCAAGGTCACGAAACGTGTCAGTACATGAAATTACAACGTAAAAGTAATAACAGATAAAAATAAAATGTTTATGTGTGAAATCTTATGGGACTGAACTGCTAAGGTCATCAGTCCCTAAGCTTACACACTACTTAACCTAAATTATCCTAAGGACAAACACACACACCCATGCCCGAGGGAGGTCTCGAACCTCCACTGGGATCAGCCGCACAGTCCCTGACTGCAGCGCCCAGACCGCTCGGCTAATCCCGCGCGGCTAAAATGTTTATGAACCCGAAAAAAGTCAATAAATAAGTTAAATTAATTGCAATCAACAATAAAACAAGAATCAGCTTAATTTTTGAAGGACCTCGTGGACAGAATAGAAGGAGTGACCCATGAGGAAACTCCTCAGTTCCGATTTGAAAGCACATGGATTACTGGTAAGATTTTTGAATTCTAGTGGTAGCTTATTGAACTTACTGAAAATGGATACAGCAGTATACTGCACAAATTTCTGCACAAGAGTTTAGGAAGTCCGATCCAAATGCAGGTTTGATTTCTGCCGAGTATTAACTGAGTGGAAGCTTGAAAGGTCTCTGTTGGATTCCTTTCATGTTTAATTTCTTAAATCTGTTGTCATTTATGGAGTAAATTCCTCTCCTAAATTTACTGTGGTGGTTCTGACTATCTGGGAGGAGACTGAGTAGTGGAACGTGTTACTTTTACACATAAACAAGAACGATCTGTCACACTACTACACTTTAAAACACAGTTTATATGTAATTCATGTCACACAGTCTCATATGGAACCTACATCCGCTTTCTTTTATATACTGTATATGATAAGATACTGTCATCCCCCTTCCCTTCTGTGTGAGAGTACGAATGAGCAAATGTATTTGTAGTTGCATGCTTGAGGGTAGCAGACAAGCCTGTCTGCTAGAGAACAGTAGGACCAACGTCGGAACAGGTAGCTACGCTTCCTAAAAGCAAAGAGGTTTCTATCCTTAGTATGGTTCTGTCCGTCCGTTGTCATGTTGGTATAGGAAGCTGCCCCTCTGGCCACTTCCGTTTGTCTTTGTGTGCCACCCTCAGGAAGCACGCTCGGCAGTGGGCAGTTGCAGTCTGGCGGTGGCGAGCGTCTGAAGTGGTAAGATCTCCGGCTAAGCGCGTGTCTGCTAAGTCCGTAGGACAATGGATTTCTTAAGTTCAGCCTAACTGAAAACTTAATACCTTGATTTCAGATTTAGCTCTAAAATATCTAATGCTATCTTAAATTGCAGCGGAGTGTAATTCTCGTGTGAAGTTCAGATTATTTTGCGGTAGTTGCTTTGTCATTACTTTGTGAGTAAAGTGGAACCACGTGTTGATCAGTAACTCTAACTAAGTTCATCAATCTTAAATGTGAATGCTTGTGTGATTATAACGTCTCGTCTTGACAATATTTTACAATATAGCAACTTTTCTTTATGCTTTTCTTTATGTTCAACCCACGTGGAGTGTACTTTGCGAGACCAGTACCACGTGCTTATATAACTGTTTGACCCATCAGGTTAATAGTAAGACGTTAGTAACCAGTTCAAGGTTTTTCTTTTGTCAATTGCTTTTCGATCGAATTTATTTTAATTATCAAAATTACTGTGGAGTTATACGCTTTCTGTAAACCAAGTTGACCACGTGGAGCATGTGGTGTAATCATCAAAGTAGCCTTCAGCCATTCTTTTTGGGGAGATTTCACAAAGAGTTAATATGATTTTAGTATACCAGTGTGTGGTAATTACATGACGGACAGGATTGTGTTACGAACGTAATTTCTTTGGGTGAAAACTGAATCTGTTGGTTGTGGTTAATTTCTTCTTGCTTATGTTTCAACGTTCTTTGGGTGTTGTTTTGTGAATGCAGGGTGGTATGCAGTCTCCCAATCTTGGCTCCATATTTGATGTGTTCCGTAAGATTAAAATCTCACATTTTTACAATCCTTAAACAAGGCACCAGCTGAGTTATAACTCACGTATAATATGCTGAAATTTCAATGAACAATCTTAAAATAAATTTCCAAATATAAACTGATTTCTTTCTTTTTATTTAAATTCTCCTTTTTATATATAGATATATTACCGGTTGTTGTATGACTGTAAAAGATTATAATCAATGTTAGTCTGATTGGTAATGTGGTAAACCTAGACTAGTTACCTGGTGAAACAGTTGCGCAGTAATGCACGGTTAACTTCTCCCCAGACAGCTCACAGCTTTTAACCCGCTTGTATTCTACTACTAGCACCCGATTTCAGCATAGCAAATTCGTGTAGCAATATTACACATGGCGACCCTGTTCTGTGATTCCGCTAGATTCAGGAATCTCTGAAACGTTAGATTGCGAGCGTGTTATAATCTTAATTTTTTTCCCTACAGCGCTCAAACAACTTCTGCGTTGTTTCTGAGCAGACTTTCAAAAGATTCACGGCGTTGTTGAGCGGTGTTGTGTTGTTTGTCTTGTTGTTTTGTTTTCTATATTTGTGTGTTTTATATGTGTGTGTTTTATATGTGTGTGTTTTATATGTGGGTTTTTTTTTCGCTTGTAAATTCCACTGTTTCGATCAAAGATAAAAATTTGTTTTGCGTGTGAAAAAGTGCGTACTAGGTTGGGTATCTTTCGTGTGACTGTCGTAATTTTTGTGGGATACATTTATTGTGATTAGTGTGTTGCGTACTGGGTATGAAAGTGCACTAATGCAGACACGTAACCAAGCTAAAAGTAAGCGGTCCGACAACTTAAGCAACATGGACCAAGGGGATAATTTGATTTCCAATATTAACGCGTCGGGCGGTTCCGAAAATGCAATGGGGAATACTTCAGACGAAATGCAAAACAGGACGAACGGGCTCACAGCAGAGCCAGAAATAAATTTGCCTCCTACTAACCAAATTGATTTGGCAGAACTCATGAAAGCCTTATTGCAACAAAATAAAGAATCATCCGAAAAATCGATCCGCGAGCTAGGCGAACAAATGATGCAGAAATAAAAAAAAATCGTTCCGAGAACAAAAAGAATCATCTGAAAAATCTATCCGCGAGCTAGGCGAACAAATAGACGAAAAACTAATCCAGGAGACAAATAAAGTCGACAAGTCGATGCAGAGAGTGTCCGATGATATCTCACAAAGAATAAACAATCTGGCAAGTGAAATAAAAAGTGACATTATGAAAGAATTAGGCCGTACATTTGAACAAATCAATGACCGTCTGCAAGCGTTAGAACAGGGTAAGCGGAGTGGCGATGCCGAATTTAAAGAGAGCGAAGAACAGCTACTTAGGAATTTCCAAGTGCTGAGAGAAGAATGCCAAAGGGAACACCAGCAGGTACTCTCGAGGGTCCAAGAGGCGGAAACGCATTGTCCCACGTCCGTTAGCAACACAATAGCGGACAACAGTTTAGCGATCCACGCGTTGGAACAGCAAATAGAACAATTGAAGCAGACTGGGGCGGAGGACAAGAGACAAGTAGATGATAAGATTGCGGCATTAGCGGACATTGTAGGCACGATGAAGCTGACGGAAAGCGAGAACAATACTACACCGGTAGCGGCCGCAGAGACCGAAGAAGTGTGTTCGCTTCTGAGATTTCAGAAGGGACAATTCGAAGTGAACAGGCAACACAAGGCTGTAACAGGCGAATTACAAGAACGCGTGGCGCATCTGGAAAACCGCATGGCGTGTGATTCCGAACTCGCCAATAGCACTAAAAATAGCCGTACGAACAGTGCAGAGAGGGACTCCGGCCACGAGGGAGATTTTGACGACAGGGAAGAATGTAATTTGAGGGGCAGACATGAGAAAAATAGAAACATTCAAGGGCCTCGACAGGAGGAAATGCGGGGATTTGATTTCAAACATTTCCTTACGGTAAGAAAGTTTGAGATATTCCGAAATTCACAAAAAGGAATACATCCACGAGCATGGCTCGAGCAATTTGAGTTCTGTCTTCCTCCCGACTGGGCAAGTTCACATAAGATAGAATATATGTGTGGCTATTTGGAAGGCGAACCGGCGATTCGCATGAGGTCGGCAGCGCGTCACTGCAACTCCACTCGGGAGTTTCGACAAGCCTTTCTCTCCGCCTATTGTTTGGAAGTGGCACAAGATAGGGTCAAACATGGCATAATTATGCTGCCAATTTGAACCAGTCTGGTTTCGGCAGCCCTGCACGCCTATTCGACCACATGCTGCAGGCAAATCAATTTTTATACGACCCATACGGGCCTGCCGAACTAATTAGGATATGCATCACCAAATTGCCGATGCACTTGCGGCACGTCATTCTTGCGGGACGATGCAAAGAGGACGTGGAAACGTTTAAAACACTTCTCCAAGAGTTGGAATATAATACAGCAGAATGCCCGCCTAATCAGGCACAAAGTTATTACGGGGCACAGCAGCGCGACCGCAGTCGTGGCCGTATTACTAATCAACGGCGTGACTGGTCGTCGCGACGCGAACGAAACAATAATCGAGACCGGCCGTATAGAAACTGGGGTAACAGTCGCGAACACAGGTGGAACAACAGAAATGATCGAGGACGTGGACAGGATCGTGAACGCTACAGGTACGGCAACCAGAATCGATACTACGGTGAACACGGTGGGAATAGGATTGTAGGCGGATCACCTCATGATGTTGAAATTCGGCCGGCCAATCCTAGACATAATCCAGCAAATGGAAATGAACAAAACCGGCAATGACAAATGATCAGCGCAGAAGGCGCCCAATCAGAACAAATGAGCGACATGGCAAATGAGTAGAAAGGACAGTGAGAAGTATAGAGGACGGTGAGGAGAAAGAATTGATTAGTATAAATTTGTGACGTATGCATTTTGAATAATATGTTGGTAAAAATAATGATAAAGATGTTTCTATGTGATTGATTGAAGTGATGTTTTAATTTTTTTCTTTCCTTGTGCAATTAGGATTTAGTTTGATTCAAACGTGAAGGTAAAAGGTTTCTTTGTGAACGAGTGAAATGCTGTTTATGTTTTTTTTGTGTAAATTGAAAAGAGTCGCTCCTGAGGGAAGCAAGATCTGTGTTGAATTAATGCAAAACTCAGGGGAATATCCGATCTGTGGGTATGATGGGTCTGGCAAACCCAGGTCCCCAGCTGTTAGTAGCCTTGTTTCCGATTTTCTGCTTTCAGTGCTACTATCTATCTATTACTATTCTATATCTGTCAGTATAAATGAGGATCTCTTACTATAGTATGCGTGCTGTATGAATATTTTAGGAGAACTCTGAGAAAGGAATGAGTAAATCTGGAATCTTGAAAACAGGACGCGATAATACGATTGTTTAACCATTGGCTTCCCAATATGCGATGATATGTTAATATTGATGATATATGTCTTTTTTGTTCTTTATAGCTGAGTACGGAAAGTGGTGTCTGTGGATTTCGTAAGTAGATTGATTCCCTTCAAGGTGAAAGAAGAATTGTGGTTTTTGTAATTTACGTCGCCCTGAAATATTATTGTGGCAGTCAAATACGAGCAGTTTTCCAGCAAATGGAGAATGGAACGGTAATGTGGATCCTTTTTGTAGTCTTCACTGATGTTGAGCCAGAGCCTAAAAAATTATTCTGCGTTAATACTTGTCCTAGAAAAGCGACGTTTATGTATTTTTGCTGATGCTGTGAGCATTACAGCTTACCGTTTTCGCTGGTGCGGGATGCACTGCAGCCTATATGATTTGTACTGAGGAAATTTCCCTCTTGAAGGTAGAGGATGATTAAATAATTTTGATTATGGGAACGAAGGAAAGCTTGGTTTAAGGTAATAAGGATGAAGCAAAACATTTGTCATTTAAACTGCAGGAGGATTCGGATCTTTTGTGTCTGTTGTAAGTTCAATATGTTAAGATGATACTGTTTTACAGAATAGAGGTGACCACAATTTTGCCATTCATGAGAAATGAATCCAGAATAACCACCACAGGCGAAATGACTGATTTGGAAGCGAGAGGTAACTTAAAGAAGGAACGAAATCGCAGCAAAATGGGTAAGAAAATGTAGTATAACCTGTATAGTGCAGACATTTTTACCGTTCTCAGAGCCATCTGTGTGATTAATTCTTGTGATAACGTAATTTTAGATGAAATTTTCTTACTGTTTTATGTGTGAATATATGAGTATGATAAATGTATAATTGCGAGTCTATTTTCAGGTGTGCGAACTGGTATAAATGTTTTGGTGTGTAAATAACCATTGTTCTTTTTACTGTGTATGTTTAAGGAAAGTTTCTCCATATTTATCATGTGACAAGACGTATGCCGCGAGCGTCAAGAAGAGGACGAATTAGAACAATGTTGTAGTGGTATATACACGGTGTTGAAATAACATTGAAGTAGCTTATTGGCTTAACTAGTAGTGGATAGAAGTAGAATATTGAGTAATGCATGTTTATGGGTAGTTAGTTTGTAGAATAGACAACAGGTGTGCATGTATGTGTGTGTAAATAACATGTGAACCCTATGCTGTCCTGACCTATACTTGCACAAGGCATAATCCTATTCATTTTAGTGAATTAATAAGTAGCATTGGATTTATTAAAACGTAAGTGAACCACATTAGTGATGTGGATTTAAATATTATATTGTCAGTTCATTTAATTTTTTATTTTTTTTACATTGTAAAGTCATTTCACTTTTATTTTTTTACATTGTCAAGTCATTTAAATTTTATTTTACATTGTCGATTCATCTAATTATTTTTATAAAAAAAAAAAAATAAAAAAAAAATTAAGTCTCACTTTATCCTTAAAAATTGTGAAAGACAATACTAAGTGGTATTATGTATGACATTGTGTAATCACATAAAGATGATGCAAAATTTCTGTGAATGCAGTTGAGAACGTGAAAGCGAACCGGCAAAACTCTTAAGAGACAGCGGGAGCAGCCGGACTAGTTGTAAACTGGCGGGTTTCCCAGCAGGACACGCTGTCAGCCAGGCCACTTCGGGAGCGCGGCCGACAACAAAAGAAGGGCACGCGACAAACACTTTCCCTTGCACCTGGAGCTAATGGGCGGCCGCCCAGGGCGACCCTTCCTCGAGGCGATGACCTGAGATGGGCGAGCGGTCCACCGCGCGGAAATCCATCTGCTGGCAACGCACCACACGCACGCGACCGTGACGAGACGGCCGCGGAGAAACAACACAAGGGGCGTGGAGCCTTTTGACAGGTACTGTCCAGAGAAACTTGCAGACGTCAACGACGCCTGTCGACATTTCCTGACGGATGCCTACTGTCCAGCGACAGTAAATCATGGTTCGATGTTCTCTGGTCGCTAAGGGTGGCACAAAAGAAGAGCCATTAAGTGTCATCCTTGCCCAGGAATATCAACCTGGCGTGTCAATCGAGGATACCGCACGAATTTGACAACATAAACATGGAACCAAATCGAGATGTACGTGACACAGACCACCAAGAGAAACTTCATGAGAGGGCAGAGACGGCGGGATTGCACGCAACAGATGGACAAAAATCCCTACTGACAGCTGCGGCGACGAACCCCCTCCCCCACCCCTTATACTGTGCCTCGGAACAGTGGAACTAGTGAGTGTATCAGTGAACAGTGATTATACGGTTCTTAGTTCAATGCATATACGTGTGTTTCTGTCACAGAAACTTTGACTCGTGTGATTTGCAGGGATTCGATTTATTGGTGTTTATTAGACTGACTCTTGTATTTTGCAGGTGTTCTATTTTTGTTTTTTTTTTAGACTTTGACTCTTGTATTTTGCAGGTGTTCTATTTATTATTTTTTTTAGACTTTGACTCTTGTATTTTGCAGGTGTTCTATTTATTATTTTTTTTAGACTTTGACTCTTCTACTTTTCAAGGTGTTTTATTTATTGGTGTTTTTTTTTTTTTTTTAGATGTTGACTAGTGTACTGTTTTATTGATCAATGTTTGTTCTTGTGTGATGTATTAGATTTGTGTTATTTTGTTTCGTAAATTCATTCATGTGGCATTGCATAGTTTATCAGTCAGATTGCTATTCATTCTCATTGGACTGTGATCGATTAGCCTTTGCATGGGGCATATTTATTGTGAGGAACCCCTTAAGGGTAACAATCACATAATTATTGAAGTTTCAGTATAATGACACAGTGCTCATTGTTTGCTAGCTAATTGAAATATAGGAGAGTGATTAAATTGTGCCACATAGTTATTTTAATTCTACAAATTATTAGTTTTATACGATATAGAATTTTTTTGCGATAACCACTTTGTAAAACATGTTTTTTCTCTTATCATTTTTTTGCTTTTGCGGATTGTGCATTGTAATGTTCTGCTTTATAATACCGATGTTATTTGATGTTCTTTTTTTAATTGCTGTGGCATCTTTGCTATTTTCATAAATTTTACTTGTTAATAAACAGTCATAAATTTTCCTGTGATCAGTTGGCTCTTGCAATGAGCAAATACTGGTGAACTCCATAAGGGAAACAACCAGAAATTGTTTTCATATTAATGACACAGGAACCATTGTTTTTACTTGCTGACCGAATTAGGTCTACAATATCTTTTAAATAGGTGTCACAGATTGTTTTTTTTTTTCCTCCTTGAAATTGGTAGATTCTAAAGATGTGTTGAAATTATTGTGTTTTAGCAAGTAGCTGGTGACCTTTTGCCTTTTTTCTTTACATTTTTGGTTTAAGTAGGGTGTGAGAAGCCTGCTTGGGAATGTCCTAGCATGGCCAGAAAATTCCCTGCACAGTCTTTTCCCGGAGCGTTGGGGTTATGAAAGGTCTCTGTTGGATTCCATTCATGTTTAATTTCTTAAATCTGTTGTCATTTATGGAGTAAATTCCTCTCCTAAATTTACTGTGGCGTTTCTGACTATCTGGGAGGAGACTGAGTAGTGGAACGTGTTACTTTTACACATAAACAAGAACGATCTGTCACACTAGTACACTTTAAAACACAGTTTATATGTAATTCATGTCACACAGTCTCATACGGAACCTACATCCGCTTTCTTTTAAATACTGTATATGATAAGATACTGTCATCCCCCTTCCCTTCTGTGTGAGAGTATGAATGAGCAAATGTATTTGTAGTTGCATGCTTGAGGGTAGCAGACAAGCCTGTCTGCTAGAGAACAGTAGGACCAACGTCGGAACAGGTAGCTACGCTTCCTAAAAGCAAAGAGGTTTCTATCCTTAGTATGGTTCTGTCCGTCCGTTGTCATGTTGGTATAGGAAGCTGCCCCTCTGGCCACTTCCGTTTGTCTTTGTGTGCCACCCTCAGGAAGCACGCTCGGCAGTGGGCAGTTGCAGTCTGGCGGTGGCGAGCGTCTGAAGTGGTAAGATCTCCGGCTAAGCGCGTGTCTGCTAAGTCCGTAGGACAATGGATTTCTTAAGTTCAGCCTAACTGAAAACTTAATACCTTGATTTCAGATTTAGCTCTAAAATATCTAATGCTATCTTAAATTGCAGCGGAGTGTAATTCTCGTGTGAAGTTCAGATTATTTTGCGGTAGTTGCTTTGTCATTACTTTGTGAGTAAAGTGGAACCACGTGTTGATCAGTAACTCTAACTAAGTTCATCAATCTTAAATGTGAATGCTTGTGTGATTATAAAGTCTCGTCTTGACAATATTTTACAATATAGCAACTTTTCTTTATGCTTTTCTTTATGTTCAACCCACGTGGAGTGTACTTTGCGAGACCAGTACCACGTGCTTATATAACTGTTTGACCCATCAGGTAATAGTAAGACGTTAGTAACCAGTTCAAGGTTTTTCTCTTGTCAATTGCTTTTCGATCGAATTTATTTTAATTATCAAAATTACTGTGGAGTTATACGCTTTCTGTAAACCAAGTTGACCACGTGGAGCATGTGGTGTAATCATCAAAGTAGCCTTCAGCTATTCATTTTGGGAAGATTTCACAAAGAGTTAATATGATTTTAGTATACCAGTGTGTGGTAATTACATGACGGACAGGATTGAGTTACGAACGTAATTTCTTTGGGTGAAAACTGAATCTGTTGGTTGTGGTTAATTTCTTCTTGCTTATGTTTCAACGTTCTTTGGGTGTTGTTTTGTGAATGCAGGGTGGTATGCAGTCTCCCAATCTTGGCTCCATATTTGATGTGTTCCGTAAGATTAAAATCTCACATTTTTACAATCCTTAAACAAGGCACCAGCTGAGTTATAACTCACGTACAATATGCTGAAATTTCAATGAACAATCTTAAAATAAATTTCCAAATATAAACTGATTTCTTTCTTTTTATTTAAATTCTCCTTTTTATATATAGATATATTACCGGTTGTTGTATGACTGTAAAAGATTATAATCAATGTTAGTCTGATTGGTAATGTGGTAAACCTAGACTAGTTACCTGGTGAAACAGTTGCGCAGTAATGCACGGTTAACTTCTCCCCAGACAGCTCACAGCTTTTAACCCGCTTTTATTCTACTATTATCACACGATTTCAGCATAGCAAATTACTGTAGCAATATTACAAGCTGCTTATTCTTGGGAATAATCTAATATTGTTAACAAGAAATGACACCAAGAAATATATATATTGAGACACCAATGTCAAAATACCCAGACTCTTGAACCGGGGTCGACGAGAGGTTCATGAACTCATTAGTTTATTTTCTACAAGCCATGAACTTAGGCCATGAACTACACTATTTGAAACCGAGCCAATGTTGCACACAACATCCTTTACTACCAAGCTAGTGTAATCAGCAAAAAAAAAAAAAAAAAAAAAAAAAAAAAAAAAAAAAAAAAAAAAAAAAAAATATTTTAGAGTTACCCATAATACTAGAGGGCATATCATTTATATAAATAAGGAACAGGAGCGGCCCCAACACCGATCCCTGGTGCCACCCCCACTTGACTGTACCCCACATCACAGCCATTCTCAACATCGTGAACAGTGACCGTTTGCTGTCTGTAGCTAAAGTAAGAGGTGAACCATTTGTGAGCTACTCCCCATATTCCTTAATGGTCCAGCTTCTGGAGCAATGTTTTGTGCCAAGAGAATCAAACGCCTTAGTTAAATAAAAAATATTGTGCCTAGCTTTCGAAACCTTTTGTTTAACCCATCTCACAGAAGAAATGACTATAAAGCATTTTCAGTTGTTAAACGACTCCCAAGGTCGAACTGTACATTAGATAGCAAATCACGAGATATAAAATAATTAATTATCCTTACATACACAGCCTTTGCAGTAACTTTAGCAAACATTGATGGCACAGAAATAGGTCTAATATTATCTAATATTATCTACATTATCCCTTTCTCCCTTTTTATAAAGCGGCATTACTACAGAGTACTTAATCGTTCAGGAAACTGACCATTCATAAAGGAAAAATTACAAGTATGGCTAAATACAGGGCTACCATGTGCAGCACACTACTTTTATATTCTGCTAGGCACTCCTTTTTAATCATGAGAGTCCTTAGTCTTCAGTTATTTAATTATTGACTCAATTCCCCCTGGTCTGTATCACAGAGGAGTATTCCAGACATCAATCTCGAAAGGCATTTGCCAAGAAAGTTATATGATTCGCTGTAGAAACAAAGTTTTTATTTATTTCACCAGTAATGTTCAGAAAATGATTGTTAAATAAAGGTCCGCAGCTCGTGGTCGTGCGGCAGCGTTCTCGCTTCCCACGCCCGGGTTCCCGGAATCGATTCCCGGCGGGGTCAGGGATTTTCTCTGCCTCGTGATGACTGGGTGTTGTGTGCTGTCCTTAGATTAGCTAGGTTTAAGTAGTTCTAAGTTCTAGGGGACTGATGACCATAGATGTTAAGTCCCATAGCGCTCAGAGCCATTTTTTGTTAAATAAAGTGCATATATCTGATTTATCAGTAACAGAAATATTTTTACTACGAACTGACGTTATATCGTCGACCTGACTGCTGCTGACTAGACACTTTCTTCACAACTGACCATAGCTTGATCCTCCTTCGTAAAATTCCTACATAACTCCCCTATGCTGTCAGTCATCCGAGCCAACCCTGCACTAGGCTTCACAATGCTGGTGACCTGCTACTCACTCCCCAACACTTCCTGCAACTACTGGCCTACACCTGTACCGTGCGAACTACCTAGCAGCAGAATCCTCTTCTTTCTGTACTTTGCAACTGGTCTAGGCCTCCTACCTTCTGACGACTGCTGCGTGTTCTCTATACCTACAGCTACAAGAGGCTCCTCTCCACTCAACTCTGACAGTTGCTCAAATCTATTGCATACACTAAAAGTATAGCTGACTGAATACCATCTCCTCCTCCTAGTTGCGTTCTTGCCAACTGCCAGTTCCCATTCCCCACCACCCTTCACCCTCCTCAACCTGTCTAGTTCCTCCTCTGAGCGTTGTAACTGGACCTGAAGGGCACAGATCATACGCTCCTGCTCCTCTATCAACTTACTTCTACTACAGATTCTGCATTCCCGGGAGAAGATCTCGCTGGAATGCCCACTGGGTTCCCCACTGCATTCCCCCCCAATGAAAATACTTTGAACAAATCCCACACACACACCACATCACAAACCTACGACAGAACCCACACATCTCACTCATGATAAAATTTTACAGTTACTGGAAGAAACTACATGCCTACGTTACCTAAGTTCAGTTACACCAGTAAAATTATTTATAGAACTAACAATGGCGGTCTCGAAGTTCTCTGTCTACTAAGAAAGCAACTATTTGTAATACATCAGAGCTAACACCTGTACCGACAAAACTTCACAAAATTATTAGGTAAAACCAAAAATTCAAGCAGCCACTGGAACACTCAACGAAGTTAAAACACTGAATGAAAATTTTACTGAAATATTTCACTAGAAACAATAAGAAACGTCAGCTGAAAACTAAAGCACGAAATTTAATAAACGACGTCAACGCACAGAAAACCCTAAAAGACACAGCTAGCAAACGTTTCCAAAAGTTTATTAAACCGTTATTTCACCACAAACAACACGGAACACCGCTGAAAACTATTAAATTTAATAACTGTGTAGCAGTACACAAATAACTTTGTCAGTACTTAGCTTTATAACTGCTACAGCTGCAACCGCACGCCGCTAAATGTAAACACACTACTTAGGCGTGAAGCTTGGACGAACGACGTAAGCACATTCAGGAATAACAGACCACTCGAGTCAATAAGACAGGGAGAAAGACTGAGATTAATGAAAATCCACTAATGAGTTACTTTTACAGCAACTATTAACACAAATAAACTTTAAAATAAGTAACTGAAGACTTAAACTTTATAAAATACTGACAGCAGTCCAGCACACGTGATGTCGCACCAAAGCCACCGGTTCACAAAATAGTGGTAGAAGTCTTGAAGTTTTTGGTTTTCAGATGTGCTCTCCCGAAAACACATCCAGCCATCATACATCATTTCTGGAGGCTATAGCTGAAGACATTCTAATGTGACAGTGAATCTTTTTGTTTTCGTTACAGGCAGGAACAAGGCCACAGCACTGAAATTGTTTTCACAAATACTGATTAAAATGATAATTGCAACCCACAGTCTCTGTTTCAGGAAACAAACTTGTAGATGATTGGACGTTAGCAATTTCGAAATCTGTAGTAACCAAAACCAACGGCGGGAACGCCTTGGGCTGCGGATCGGAGCCGCCAGGCGGGGAAGCCGCCAGCGGTGGAGCACGCACCACCGGGTAAACACAGCATGTCATTCTCAATGGAGAGAAGTCTTCCGAAGTTAGAGTGATTTCAGGTGTGCCGCAGGGGAGTGTCGTAGGACCGTTGCTATTCACAATATACATAAATGACCTTGTGGATGACATCGGAAGTTCACTGAGGCTTTTTGCAGATGATGCTGTGGTGTATCGAGAGGTTGTAACAATGGAAAATTGTACTGAAATGCAGGAGGATCTGCAGCGAATTGACGCATGGTGCAGGGAATAGCAATTGAATCTCAATGTAGACAAGTGTAATGTGCTGCGAATACACAGAAAGATAGATCCTTTATCATTTAGCTACAAAATAGCAGGTCAGCAACTGGAAGCAGATAATACCATAAATTATCTGGGAGTACGCATTAGGAGTGATTTAAAATGGAATGATCATATAACGTTGATCGCCGGTAAAGCAGATGCCAGACTGAGATTCATTGGAAGAATCCTAAGGAAATGCAATCCGAAAGCAAAGGAAGTAGGTTACAGTAGGCTTGTTCGCCCACTGCTTGAATACTGCTCAGCAGTGTGGGGTCCGTACCAGATAGGGTTGATAGAAGATGTAGAGAAGATCCAACGGAGAGCAGCGTGCTTCGTTACAGGATCATTTAGTAATCGCGAAAGCGTTATGGAGATGATAGATAAACTCCAGTGGAAGACTCTGCAGGAGAGACGCTCAGGAGCTTGGTACGGGCTTTTGTCAAAGTTTCGAGAACATACCTTCACCGAAGAGTCAAGCAGTATGTTGCTCCCTCCTACGTATATCTCGCGAAGAGACCATGAGGATAAAATCAGAGAGATTAGAGCCCACACAGAGGCATACCGACAATCCTTCTTTCCACGAACAATACGAGACTGGAATAGAAGGGAGAACCGATAGAGGTACTCAAGGTACCCCCCGCCACACACCGTCAGGTGGCTTGCGGAGTATGGATGTAGATGTAGATGTAGACGAGTCAGGCGACAGAGCAACGACAACTGACAACAACCGACCACGACCGACTATGAGCGACACAACAAGGAAGAGATAAACAACGGAGGCTTGTGGAAACCACGACACCAAACACCAACAGTAAATCCACTCAGAACCAGAGCCAGGCAGATATCAACAACGAGCAACGACCAGAACGCAGTACCGCCGAGATAGAAACGAATTCCAGAGCGAGTACCAGACTGACTGGACTAGGTTTATTTTTTTTGTTTCTTTATTGTGATTTCATTCCCCTGCCCCATATCGGGAGGGGAGGGCTGTCAGCGGCACAATCCGCCGCTCTTCAGCCGAGTGACATGACAACTAAAACAAGAATAAAATGATACATACATAAGGAGATAAAAAGGGGAACATAAAACAGAGTAAGGGGAGAAAATGGACGTAAAAATACACTGACATGGAGACATTCATGGGGACAGTTAAAAAAGTCACCAGAAAGTTAAAAAACACAGTTGGCGATTCTTATGACACAGAGAAGACACTGAATGCGCATGCTCAGGTTAAAAGTCGGCCACAGTATTAAAAACACTCCAAAACAACACACTTAAAACCCACTTGGAGCACACACGACGAAGAATAAAACTACCAGGTGGGACCTGCCGAGGGAGAGGTCAGAGAGGATGGAAAAGGAGGGGAGAGCATGTGGCAGCTGGGGAAGCGGCGGGATGAAGAGAGGAGGGGCATCCGTGGTTTCACGAAGAGGCAGGAGACACAAGGTGCGGGAGAGGAAAAGGGAAGACAGGGCAGGAGGGAGTGCAGAGACACTGTAAGGAGGCACAAGAGATGGAGGGGGAGTAGGAGGGGGAAGCCGCACAGGAGGAGGGAGGGGGAGTAGAGGGAGCCCTGAAGAGGAGGCAGGAAGAGGGGGTTAGAGTTGGTGGGAAGGGTAGATGTCAGCTCATCATCCGGGAGGGATAGACGGTGGAAGTTGTGTTGGGAAAGGAGATGGAGGGTGTGGAGATGGAGAGAGGGCGGGACACAACGGTAAAGGCGCGGCAACTGGTTGGGGGTGGAGAGGAAGGGAGACACCAGGGGGTGAGGGGGATTAAGGTGGCAGACAATATATAGTGTGCGGATGTGTTCAAGGAAAAGGAGAAGTTGGGGGAAGGGGATAAGGTCGTAGAGGATGCGCGTGGGGGATGGAAGGCAGATGCAGAACGTGAGGTGGAGCGCATGGCACTCGAGGAATTGTAGGGCTTTGTAGAACCGGGGAGGGGCAGAAATCCAAGCAACGCTGGCATAACAAAGGATGGGGCGGATCATGGATTTGTAGGTGTGAAGGATGGTGGAAGGATGCAGACCCCACGTCCGGCCTGACGGGAGTTTCATGAGGCGGAGGCGGTTGTGACCTTTGTTTTGGATGGTAAGGAGATGGGGAGACCAGGTGAGGTGGCGGTCGAGTGTGAGGCCAAGGTATTTGAGGGTAGGAGTGAGGTGGATAGGACGGCCATAAATGGAGGCGGAAGGAGCAGGTGGTGCATCCTATGATGATCGCCTGGGTCTTGGAGGGATTAACATGGAGGAACCACTGGTTACACCAAGTGGTGAATTGGTCAAGGTGGGTTTGGAGGGTTCGTTGGGACCGTTGAAGGGTAGGATAAAGGGCTAGGAAGGCGGTGTCATCAGCAAACTGGAGAAGATGAACAGGAGGGGGAGGTTTGGGCATATCAGCAGTGTACAGGAAATAGAAGCGAGAGGAAAGGACAGAACCTTGGGGCTCGCCGGCAGAGGGGTAGAAAGTATGGGAGTTGGAATTGTGGATAGTCACATAGGAGGGACGACGGGAGAGGAAGGAAGCAACGAGACGGATGAAGTTGATGGGGAGAGCATAGGTCTGGAGTTTGAAGAGGAGCCCGGGATGTCAGACACAGTCATAGGCGTTCTGGAGGTCAAGGGAAACAAAGATATCAGAGTGACGGGAGTTAAGTTGGAGGGAAAGTAGATTGGTAAAGTTAAGGAGCTGGTCGTCAGCAGAGAAGGAAGGCCGGAAGCCACATTGGGTAAGAGGAAGCAGGCGGTGCTGGTTAAGGTGGTGGTGAATACGGCGAGAGAGGATGGCCTCGAAGACCTTACTGAACACCGAGGTGAGGCAGATTGGACGATAGGAAGAGGTATCAGAGGGGGGTTTGTTAGGTTTAGGGAACAGCAGGACATGGGAAGTCTTCCACAGGTCAGTGTAAAATCTAGTGGAGACGAGGACATTGTACAGGATAGCAAGGACAGACAGGAAGGATGGAGGGGATTCCTTGAGGTGACAGTAGGTGACGCCATCATGACCAGGGATGGTGTTGCGTTTGGAGCAGAGGATGAGTGTGATGTCTTGTGTGGTGATGGGAGTGTTGATGTCTGAGGGGGGTAACCAATCCATGTACTGGAAGCTAGGGGCATGCGGGGGGACACAGGTGTCAGTGCGGTCAAGGACGGTGGGGAAGAGGGAGTAATCAAAATGGGGATCGTCAGGAATGGAGAAGACCTTGGATAGGTGGGAAGCAAAATCGTTAGCCTTACTGAGGTTGATCGTCATGGACGATGGGGTAATGCGGTGTGGGATGGCTACTAGTTAGGCAGTGGAAGGCTGACCAGTACTTGGAGGACTTGACAGGGAGGGTGGAGTTGAGGCGTGTGCATGTCTGGCGCCAGTCCCGGCGTTTCTTTGCCGTAAGGAGGTTCCATATATGTCGCTGTAATTGCCGGTGGTGGGTGAGAGTATCCCGGTCACGAGTGCGGAGGAAGGAGCGGTAGAGCCTGCGGGATTCATGCAGAAGAAGGACGGCCTGTGGAGGAAGTGTAGGGCGGTGAGGGTGGATGAGTTTGGTAGGGACATGAGCCTCCAGAGCGTCAGTGATGGTCTTCTGAAGGAAGGAAGAGGCATGGGTGATATCATCAGGGTGGTGAAAGGTGAGGGGGTGGCTTTCGACCTGTAAGGCAATGGATTCCCGGTAGGCATTCCAATTGGCACGGTGGTAGTCATGGACAGACTTTGGGGCAGCTGGGTGGGTGGCTGCAGTGGCGGGACGGGTAGAGGAGATGGTGAGAAGGACAGGGAGATGGTCACTACTGACGGGATCGAGGACATCAACGGTGATGCGACCAAGGAGGTTGGGGAAGCGAGGATCACATCAGGGGTGGAGTTACTTTCAGGACGGGTGTGCTGTGGGAGAGGAACAAGGTCACCATGGAGGGTTGCAAGGAACTGATGCCACCGCCGAAGGGTGGCAGGGTCACGGCTGTGGATGTTGAGGTCAGCAGCGATCACATAGCTGGAGATGGTATGGTCAACATGGGAAAAGAAGTCAAAGGGGAGAGGAGCTGCGGAGCGGATATAGATAGTGGCACAGGTGACGGTGAGGGAGCGAAAACTGGACTAGGGCAAAGCGGGTCCCTGTATGGTATATACGAAACTGGAGGGAGCGGCTATTGGCTGCTGTCTGCACGTGGCGTAGCGGTGGCGCCCTCGCTGCGCGGAATAGCCGCCGCTGAGGCAGAGCCCTCTGTGGGCTGACCATGTCCATTTGTTCTGGCGCGTGTTCGACTTCCGCGGCGGAAGGTACTAGAAAATCCATCATGAAAAACGAAGGGTCCCGTACAGGTGCTACCGGTTTAGTAGTTTAAAAAAGCGATACTACGTTTCTCGCTTTTTGTTCGGCAACAAGTGTAAACAGCTGGAATAGTGTTTGTTTCCTCGCAAGTACTTCAGATGTCAGAGAGAGGGATAAGCAGCTGTCCAAACTGCTTGCTCGAATTGTTGAAAGTTCTATCCACAAAGAATGATTCACAGCTTAACAAACATTGTTTTCTCTTATCGCTGGAATATACTTAAATTCTGACATTAGGCCCCCGGTTGTCATCTGCAAGTAAAAACTTGCTGTCATCGTTCATCAGTAGATTATTTTCTTGAAAGATACTCGTCAAACATCAATCGGATCTTGTGTAGGTCCCACATATTTTATACTGATGTGATACAACGATTGTTTCGCAACTGTATGAGACGGTAACAACGATACTAGCCTGTACTATCGATTCAACAGCTGTCCTACTTCTTCAGCGTAAACTGCGAATTCGTAATATTTGTTTCTTTGGGATGCTTTTGTGCCCTTACAAAACGTTTTCGTACTTCACATACAGCTTCATAAGGAATAGAAACATGGCTACCTACGCCTAAGCGCTCCTTTGAACTTACTGTTTCTATAGTGTACACAACGCTAGTATGTTACATTTTATTTGTTGATGTAGTTCACAAACTACAAAACTGATAAAACTAAACATAACTCCGCCCTAAAAATATTGTGTGTGAAATCTTATGGGACTTAACTGCTAAGGTCATCAGTCCGTAAGCTTACACACTACTTAACCTAAATTATCCTAAGGATAGACACACACACATCCATGCCCGAGGAAGTACTCGAACCTCCGCCGGGATCAGCCGCACAGTCCATGACTGCAGCGCCAAAGACCGCTCGGCTAATCCCGCGCGGAAACTCCGCCCGAACAGGTCATGAAGGCCGCCGTGTCATCATCAGCCCACTACACAAAATACTGGTACCCATTGTAAATCAATAAAGGCTTCCCATTAGTGGCCTCAGAGCACTCTATCTCCACAGCACTAAGAACTCGGAACACTACTTGCCGTCAGAGATCAACAGGAGTGCTGAACTGCGGAAGAAAGTCGTGCACCACAGCCGTCATAGTCTGTCAATAAACTGACGCGTGGACAGGGTTATTAGATCAGGAAGTGGTCTTTCCCAGCAGTACGCAACAGGTAGCAGCTGACGAGTCGGTGTATCCTCGTTCTTAAACTGACTCTTCCGAGGAACTACTACCTAAAGTGTCTTGGGATCCATGGAAATGTCAGTACATTTCATCTCCGTGCAAGTTTCACTCCGTGTAAGTGTCACGAACCCGTATCGTACCGGTGATCGTATAAAAGCAAGGCACTTGTGGGGAGTGCTGTGATGGGTAAATACTGGATGCCGTGGGCGGGCGGCCGGGCCGGTGACTGCTGCTGGAGCGAGCGACGGCCATACTTCTTGTGACACACTTGGACGTCTTTCCGGGTTTGGTGGAGGTCCGTCTACAAAGTCACGTCAGCGGGAGTCCGGCAATAAGTGTCAACTAGTTATGAGGAACTGTAGGAACAGCTTTTCTTTTTTAATCAGGCTTTTTTTAATCAGGCGCTGAAGGCAACTACAGAGATTTGGAGGCAACGTCTTTGTTGGTTGTACCAAAATGATTATTATCCCGGCTATGGCGTGACCTGGAATTCATAAGTTAGTGGTGTGAGGGTTTTAGTACACCCTGTGCAATCGTTTTACATACTTTGTTTATTTTAACATTCTATTTGGTGATTTGATCAACTGTAAGCTATTACCAGGGGCTAATATTATTGTATGTTCCAATCCATATATGGCATACAGCAAACCAGTGCTTAACAGTATTGGTTAAAAACAGTCTTGGTTGCAATTTAAGTTTTTTATTTTTCAATTACGCGTTTCGCCTTATTTAGGCATCTTCACGTTATCTTACTGCTTACTACCTGAGCCCCCATCTTATTCTGTTACTCGCTCCTGTGAACGGGTACGAGTTATGCAGATCTTGGTGTCACTCGCGTCCATATAGAAAAGTTTTTACTGAGTTTAACGAAGGCGATGTTGGCCTTATATATTCGACGAAGCCCTTTGGCTACAATGACTAAAGGATCCTTCTAAGAAATACCAAATTAAGATAACCTGAAGATGCCTAAATAAGGCGAAACGCGTAGTTGAAAAATAAAACTGCAACCAACACTGTTTTTAACCAATACTATTATTGTGTATTGTTATTACACGGTGTAAATGGTGTATGCTGCTAAGAAAATCATGTTAGCGGAACACAAACAACTGACTCAAAACATCTAGTGACATGTTTGTGAATTTTCTACGGTGGCCCCAGGAAAAAAATTCTTCTCGGGACAATGTTTTTGGGACAAGTAGACTCTGGACATTACACCCGGATTAGACGCGACTTGTGTAAACATTATGAAAAGTAGACTTGGAGATTTCATTAAACAGGATCAAAACACTACGGGGTACCTGTTCTGCACCCTCCCCTAACAGAGGTACTTTTATAGAAGCAATTGATTCGTGTTATTTACCACTGTGCGTATTGACATCGTGAGCGTCAGTCGCAAACACATAGGCAACTATGGCCTGCATAGTTGAGTCAATGTAATACTCCGATCGTCGGCAGTTCTCGAGTTACATATACAGAGGTTACTGCAACTCCGTTAAACGTTAGGATGCGAGATTCACTGTCGCTGAACTATGCTATATATAAATGGCGAGGCAAAGTGAGCTGCCAGGATAACTGTACGAATTTACCGAGAACGCTCCCCCCCCCCCCCCCACCCCCCCCCCCCCCCCCCGCAGCGAAGACTTCCTGCACGATCAACATTTGTTGCTGTTCACCAAAAGTTTATATGTGAAGATGGTATCTGTTCTTTCGGAAAGAACAGATACCATCTTCACATACCGGGTGATCAAAAAGTAAGTATAAATTTTAAAACTTAATAAACCACGGAATAATGTAGATAGAAAGGTAAAAATTGACACACATGCTTGGAATGACATGGGGTTTTATTAGAACCAAAAAAAGTTCACAAAATGTCCGACAGATGGCGCTGGACAGCAAAACGTCAGTGACTGCGCATGACAATCGTGTATAAAAGGGGCTGTAATGAGAGAGAGAATCAGATGCGCCAGTAGTCGCAGCATGTTGACGTTACCTGAAAAGGTGCTTTTAGTGAAGCTGTATTATCAGAATGGGGAATGTGCTGGTTCAGCGTTAAGATCCCATCGCCATAGGAAGGGGATTCGAACAGGTAAAGGTCCGTTGAAAAATGCAGCTGTGGCGAGAATGATTTCGAAGTTCGAAGCCACGGGTTGTTTAGACGATAGACCCCGTAGTGGCCGACCGAGCACGAGGCGTAATGCTGCTGAGACAGTTTAGGAAGAAATCGAGACTGTAGCGGGTTCGTCTATGCACGGGGAAGTCAGCGCTCGTGCAGTCGCACGTCGCACCAGCATTCCACACACTACTGTTTGGTTGGCACTGAGGTGTACCCTCCGATGCTATCCGTACAAAATCCATCGGCATCATGAACTCTTACCTGGCGATTTAGTGAATTGGAGAGCATTTGCGGTGTGGGCGTTTCAAAAGATGGCGGAAGATGGCGATTGGTTGAGTAATGTGTTGTGGACCGACGAAGCTCATTTTACGCTCCGAGGGTCTGTCAACGCCCGCAACTGCAGAATTTGGGCTACCGAAAATCCTAGAACTGTCGTGGAAACTCCATTGCACGGCGAGAAAGTCACGGTATGGGTTGGATTTACTACATCTACCGTTATCGGGCCTTTTTTCTTCGAGGAAATGCGTGATTCTGGTTTTGTAACTGCTACCGTGACGGGTGAGAGGTACGCCGATATATTACAGAATCGCATCATCCCCAGCCTGGCTGATAAAGACCTGCTGGAACGTACGATGTTTATGCAGGATGGCGCTCCACCCCATGTTGCTAGACGCGTGAAATATCTCTTTCGCGCGTCGTTTGGTGGTGATCGTGTGCTCAGCCGCCTCTTTCGTCATGCTTGGCCTCCCAGGTCCCCAGACCTCAGTCCGTGCGATTATTGGTTTTGGTGTTACCTGAAGTCGCAAGTGTATCGTGATCGACCGACATCTCTAGGGATGCTGAAAGACAACATCCGACGCCAATGCCTCTCCATAACTCCGGACATGCTTTACAGTGCTGTTCACAACATTATTCCTCGACTACAGCTATTGTTGAGGAATGATGGTGGACATATTGAGTATTTCCTGTAAAGAACATCGTCTTTGCTTTGTCTTACTTTGTTATGCTAATTATTGCTATTCTGATCATATGAAGCGCCATCTTTCGGACATTTTTTGAACTTTTGTATTTTTTTGGTTCTAATAAAACCCCATGTCATTCCAAGCATGTGCGTCAATTTGTACCTCTCTATCTACATTATTCCGTGATTTGTTCAGTTTTCAAATTTACACTGACATTTTGATCACCCGGGATATATATAGTTATGGTTCACCTGCCATTTGACCATCTTCTTCTTCTGTGCGGATGCAGAAACACTGCCTGAACTCTTATGGGAATAGGCAAAAAGCCGCGAGTAATGAGTATAATGGGCAGGGGCACTATGAATATAATGCGGGACAATCAGTTGGGAATGTGGGTCTCACGCGAGCAGCAATGTCGCGATACGATAAACCGCAATCGCGATAGGCTACAATCCGACCTTTATCAAAGTCGGAAACGTGATGGTACGCATTTCTTCTCCTTACACGAGGCATCACAACAACGTTTCACCAGGCAACGACGGTCTACTACTGTTTGTGTATGAGAAATCGGTTGGAAACTTTCATGTCAGCACGTTGTAGGTGTCGCCACCGGCGCCAACCTTGTGTGAATGCTTTGAAAAGCTAATCATTTGCATATCACGGCATCTTCTTCCTGTCGGTTAAATTTCGCGTCTGTAGCACATCATCTTCGTGGTGTAACAATTTTAATGGCCAGTACTATAATCATCGATATCCTTTCACCTCGAATTTTACTTCCACTATTGAATGTTACTTTTATTTCCGTCATTGCTTCTTCGATATGCAAGTTGAAAAGTAGGGGCAGAAGGCTACATCCCTGTCTTCCACCCTTTTTAATGCGAACACTTCGCTCTGCGTGTTTGAATCTTACTGTTCCCTCTTGCTTCTTTTACATGTTGTACATTACCCGCCTTTCACTGTAGCTTACTCCCTTTTTACACAGTATTTAGAGTACGCATCACCATTTCAGACTGCCAGAATCTTTCTCCACGTCGCCAAGTCGTATGAAGGTGTCTCGACTTTTCTTTAGTCTTGCTTCCATTATCAACCACAAGGTCAGTATTGCGTCTCTGGTGGCTATTCCTTTACTAAAGCCAAGCTGATCGTCATCTAACGCATCCTAAAATTTGTTTTCCATTCTTCTCTATATTATTTTTGTTAGCGAGTTGGATGCATGAGCTTTTAAGCTGCTTGTGCGATAATTTTCAGTCTTGGCAGCTTTTTTTTGTCTTCGGAACTTTCTGAATAATGTTTTTCCGAAAGTCTTATTTCGCCGGTGTCACACATTTTACAAACCAACGTGAATAGTCGTCTTGTTGCTAATGCACCCATTGATTTTAGAAATTCTGATGGAATGTAATCCATCCCTTCTGCCTTATTTTTGTGCAAAGTTCTTTTAAATTCTCATTCTAATAGTGGATCCTCTACCTCTTCCCTGGCGTCTCCCGTCTCTTCTTCTGTTACGTCATCAGACAAGTCCTCCCGCTCGTAGAGGCATTGCATGTATTCTTTGCAACTAGCCGCTCTCTCCTCTGCGTTTAACAGAGCAATTGCCATTGCACCCTGAAAATTACCCCTTGCTTTTAATTTCACCGAAGGTTGTTTTGACTTTTCTTTGTGTTGAGTCAGTCCTTTCGACAATGATTTCTTTTTCGATTCCTTCTGTTTTTCGTGTAGCCACACTAAACTGACACAAAATACTTTTAGCGCAATGCAATCCGACTTTCAATAATCCCTACAAAAGAATGGACCTGACTAACAATAACCTATACCTTTCATGAATCACTTACCTCACAAAAATCTTCGTTACTCGAACTACTGCAATACAGCGAGCGCCAATACTGCCAGCTAAATGAAAGATTCTAACTGCTGAAGTCACTAACTAGTGATAGGCATAGTTTGCAAATGGAAGATTTTGATAGAGAACAAACAATGTATTTACCTTAATAATGTTCGAAAGTCATATATATATATATATATATATATATATATATATATATATATATATATATATATATATATATATATATATATATATATATCAGTTCATCATGTACAGTATTACAAATTTACTCTTTCTGATGGACACACGTCCAGATGGTCCGCTCTCAAAATTCCGTCATCTCTCTCCCCACATCCACCACTGCTGGCGGCTCACCTCCAACTGCGCAACGCTACGCGCTGTTCACATCCAACTGCCAACACTACAATAGCGAATATTCCAACAATGCCAACCAGCCATAGACTGCACACTGCACAGCCAGTGATTTTCATACAGAGCGCTACGTGGCATTACCAACATAAAAATCTAAACAGCCTACTTACAGTGTAACCCTCATAATCAATGAGTCCTTTCGCCGTCCGGTCGCTCCGTTACAAAAGCAGCCGGCGGGCCGAACTCAGCTGTGCTTTTGTGGGAGGGTACTGGATTACACCGTGCGCGTCCGTGGTGACGGACTTCAGCTGCAGACTCTAACGATTCAGTTGCGTATCGTGGCTCGCAGTCACTGAATCGCTCAGCTGTCAGTCGAGCGCGGCGCGGCGCGGCGCGGCCCGTGACGGAGGCAGATCCCTGCTCCGGTCCGGCGCGTAACGACGCGCGCTTCCCAGAACCTGAGAGCGCGCCGTCTGCGGCGCCGCCAGCGGCATCGCCACGGCATCGGCATTCTGCTGGGGGTGCGCCGCGCCGGCCGGCGCTGTTTTTCCGAGTCGCCGCGCACCGGTCGTCCCTCTAAAGAGCCGCCGCTGCAAAAACGTCGGACACGTGTCGCCCTCGTCCCGCTGCATGCAGCTCGCATGCGAGGGCCGCCGCCGCAGCAGAGCTTCTGCCTGCGGCCGCACTGCCACGCACGCCACACACTTCGTTCCGTAGCGCTCAATCCACTGGCTCGTGCCTTGCTACGTAGCGTCACGATACACTTTTCTGGAAACTCCACGTCGTGACAGCGACAGGGAGTTGTAAACAAACACAGCGTGAATTATTTTTTGAAAAATAAAAATGGCTGTGTCTTCTGGGTAGCCTTTCGCCATTGCTTCGTTGTTGACAGTATTCCTGTTCTCCGGCATGCAGATGAATCGTCAATGGATAGCTTCGTCGCAGGTTGTTACCCTCGTAGGAGGCTGGTTTGCATCAGCGCTGTTCGAGCTGCTGCTGATAGCAGTTGGAAATTTGGAGTCTGCTCTGTTCGGTAAAGGGTTCCAAACAACCCTTCTTCCTGAAGTTACACTTTGTCTTGCTATCGCCGTGGTTTCTTCTGATATGATACACAGAGTCTGCACAACAACATGTCTGTTATTCTCCCTTGTGGCGCTGTACTCTATGACCCGCATATCTCAAGGAATATATGCTGCACCTGCCCCTGTGCAGCCAGTAGTGACAAAGGAAAAGAAATAATCATTAAAAGGAGTGTGTCTTCCACATAAGAAAAACAAAAACTTCATGCCTCAAAAAGCTCAGCATTTCATTATAACTCTTGTACAAATTACATAAATATTGAAAAACAGTATCCGGAACAAGTTTTTGTAAAGTACATCATCTACATACATACCCCGCAATCCACCATACGGTGCGTGGCAGAGGGTACCGCGTACCATAACTAGCATCTTCCATCCCTATTCCACTTCCAAACACAACAAGGGAAAAATGACTGCCTATATGCCTCTGTGCGAGCTCTAATCTCTCTTATCTTATCTTTGTGGTCTTTCCGCGAAATATAAGTAAAATTCTACTGCAGTCAGCCTCGAATGCTGGTTCTCTAAATTTCCTCAGTAGCGATTCACGAAAACAACGCCTCCTTTCCTCCAGAGACTCCCACCCGAGTTCCTGAAGCATTTCCGTAACACTCGCGTGATGATTAAACCTACCAGTAACAAATGTAGCAGCCCGCCTCTGAATTGCTTCTATGTCCTCCCTCAATCCGACCTGATAGGGATCCCAAACTCTCGAGCGGTACTCAACAATAGGTCGTATTAGTGTTTTATAAGCGGTCTCCTATACAGATGAACCACATCTTTCCAAAATTCTACCAATGAACCGAAGACGACTATCCGCCTTCCGCACAACTGCCATTACATGCTTGTCCCACTTCGTATCGCTCTGCAATGTTACGCCCAAATATTTAATCGACGTGACTGTGTCAAGCGCTGCACTACTAATGGAGTATGAAAACATTATGGGGTTCTTTTTCTATTCACCTGCATTAATTTACATTTATCTATATTTAGAGTTAGCTGCCATTCTTTACACCAATCAAAAATCCTGTCCAAGTCATTTTGTATCCTCCTACAGTCACTCAACAACGACACCTTCCCGTAAACCACAGCATCATCAACAAACAGCCGCACATTGCTATCCACCCTATCCAGAAGATCATTTATGTAGATAGAAAACAACAGCGGACCTACCACACTTCCCTGGTGCACTCCAGATGATATCCTCACCTCCGATGAACACTCACCATCGAGGACAACGTACTGGGTTCTATTACTTAAGAAGTCTTCGAGCCACTCACATACTTGGGAACCAATCCCATATGCTCGTACCTTAGTTAGGAGTCTGCAATGGGGCACCGAGTCAAACGCTTTCCGGAAGTCAAGGAATATGGCATCCGTCTGATACCCTTCATCCGTGGTTCGCAAGATATCATGTGAAAAAAGGGCGTGCTGCGTTTCGCAGGAGCGATACTTTCTAAAATCGTGCTTATGCATGGGCAGCAACTTCTCCGTCTCAACGAAATTCATTATATTCGAACTGAGAATATGATCGAAAATCCTGCAACAAATTGATGTTAAGGATATTGGTCTGTAATTTTGAGGATCCGTCCTTCTACCCTTCTTATATACAGGCGTCACCTGCGTTTTTTGCCAGTCGCTTGGGACTTTACGTTGGGCAAGAGATTCGCGATAAATGCAAGCTAAGTAAGGAGCCAATACAGTAGAGTACTCTCTGTAAAACCGAACTGGAATCCCATCAGGACCTGGCGATTTATTTATTTTCAACCCATGAAGCTGGTTCACAACTCCAGGGATGTCTATCACTATCTCGTCCATATGGGAATCTGTACCAGACTCAAACGGCGGTATGTTTGTACGGTCCTCCTGCGTGAAAGATTTCTCAAATGCTAAAATTAAAGTTTCAGCTTTCGTTTTGCTGTCTTCCGTTGCCAGGCCAGACTGATCAGTGAGTGACTGGATGGAAGCCTTCGACCCGCTTACCGATTTTACGTAAGACCACAATATTCTTGGGTTTTCAGCAAGATCTTTTGCTAAGGTATGACGGTGGTAGTGGTTGTATGCTTCGCGCATTGTTCTTTTTACAGCAGCACGAATCTCTACTAACTTTTGCCTTTGATTTGTTCTAGTTGTTCATCAGTGATTCTTTTACGAGTGTCCGAGTTTCTTGTGGCAATGTTTCTTGGAACACTGTGTACGCTGTGTCAGTTCGACTGAGCAAGCCGTCCGCGGTGACCGAGGGGTTCTAGGCGCTACAGTTTGGAACCGCGCGACCGCTACGGTCACAGGTTCGAATCCTGCCTCGGGCATGGATGTGTGTGATGTCCTTAGGTTAGTGAGGTTTAAGTAGTTCTGAGTTCTAGGGGACTCATGACCACAGCAGTTAAGTCCCATAGTGCTCAGAGCCATTTGAACCATTTTCAACTGCAGATTTCTCAGCGTTCATTTAACTTTAGGACTCTATATCTCAGACTGAACAAAAATGGACTTGTACCACTATTGAAATAAGCCCTTCATATGTCGCTGCTGGTGTGGTTACTGTACAGCTACTCACAGAGGTCCAGTGTGGGCTGTAATTATCTCATGGCAGCAAAACTTGGTGGATATTCTTAAGCACAAATGTGGAACCGAATTTCGCTGGAAAAAGATTAGTTGCAATTTTGACCAGCAGGTGAAAATGTGTAGCTGCGAATGCAAGATAGGTAATGGATTAGAAGTGGTACGAGGGCAGGGAAGACCAAAAAGATGAGAAAGGCATAATGTCGACAATATTATTAACCACCACTTACCGAATTTGGTGAATATGAGCACCGGAGACGAGATGCTTTACAACGCCAGATTTGCACGTGGCGGCCAACACTGGAAATAATTTCTTTTCCACTCTAAATCGGTTCCTCATTAACGCATTAGCATATCTACCAAGTTTCACTGGCACGCTTGACGTCTGTGAGTAGCTGCACTAAGTGTAACCGCCATGAAATGCCTGGGCTAGCAGGACAGAGTGGGTTAGGTTGGGGAAAGGGGCAAAAATGAGTTCTTGTCAGTTGCACTCAACATACAAACTTTGTTTATCAACACACAGTATTATAACAAGGATGCAGAACACTCAAAACCTTAACTGACCTTCTTTGATTAACTTTAGATCGGCCGAAGGCTACATTCAAAATCCAAGACACAAGGCGTAACCAAAATTGAAATACAAGTTTCTTCTGGAGGTTTCACCAAAGAATTTTTTCTAAACCTTCAATCTAAACAGGCTGAAGGCCTTAGCAATTTAATTCTAATGGAACTTGGCTGGAGACCGCATATTAGGCAATAATAAGAGTTAAAATCAAAAGGCAGAAGGCCTTATCTTAAAACATTTCATTTCAAAGGGCAAGGCAAGAACATCAGTTTAAGAGAAATTAAAACTCGGCTAAAGGTCCTAAACGATTAGATGTAAAAGCCACACATAAGGAATAACAATCTTATGTCTAAGACAGGAACATTAATTGAGGACATTTAAAAACAACGGCTGAAGGCCACACATCAACCAAATATCTAAAACTCAAACTAGGAAGTTACTATGTAACGGAGACGGAACGGCAGTCAGAAGTTTCCAAGGGTCGGCCTGGAATTGTAACACTAACGCCCGTTTAGGCGAGACAGGTAGCATGACCAACAACTTCTAAATCGGAAGGCAACGCAACCGACAGACAGCCAACGAACCAACCAACTACCTGATTTCGGTCAGCAGACAAAAAACACTACAACCAAAATGCCAGCGAGGTGAAGAGACCAGTAACACTCGTCTTAAAATATTGGTTTGTTAATAAGCCAAGCCACAATAACTACTGTCATACATGAGCTGTGGAACTACACGCCGTGGAGGACAGCATCAACACGGTGAGAATAACTCACTCGCTGCTCTGTCGCAACGGGCCAACTGGCTACTGCAGTACACAAACAGCATTACAGCATTTAAAGCATTGCTCAGTCGTTCAAATGGTTCAAATGACTCTGAGCACTATGGGACTTAACATCTGAGGTCATCAGTGTCCTAGAAGTTAGAACTACTTAAACCTAACTTACCTAAAGACATCACACACATCCATGCCCGAGGCAGGATTCGAACCTGCCACCGTAGCAGTGGCGCGGTTCCGGACTGAAGCGCCTAGAACCCCTTGGCCACCGCGGACGGCTTGCTCAGTCGAACTGACACAGCGTACACAGTGTTCCACGAAACATTCCCACAAGAAACTCGGACACTCATAAAAGAATCACTGATGAACAAATCAAAGGCAAAAGTTAGTAGAGATTCGTGCTGCTGTAAAAAGAACAATGCGCGAAGCATACAACCACTACCACCGTCATACCTTAGCAAAAGATCTTGCTGAAAACCCAAGAATATTCTGGTCTTACGTAAAATCGGTAAGCGGGTCGAAGGCTTCCATCCAGTCACTCACTGATCAGTCTGGCCTGGCAACGGAAGACAGCAAACCGAAAGCTGAAACTTTAAATTTAGCATTTGAGAAATCTTTCACGCAGGAGGACCGTATAAACATACCGCCGTTTGAGTCTGGTACAGATTCCCATATGGACGAGATAGTGATAGACATCCCTGGGGTTGTGAACCAGCTTAATGGGTTGAAAATAAATAAATCGCCAAGTCCTGATGGGATCCCAGTTCGGTTTTACAGAGAGTACTCTACTGTATTGGCTCCTTACTTAGCTTGCATTTATCGCGAATCTCTTGCCCAACGTAAAGTCCCAAGCGACTGGCAAAAAACGCAGGTGACGCCTGTATGTAAGAAGGGTAGAAGGACGGATCCTCAAAATTACAGACCAATATCCTTAACATCAATTTGTTGCAGGATTCTCGATCATATTCTCAGTTCGAATATAATGAATTTCGTTGAGACAGAGAAGTTGCTGCCCATGCATAAGCACGATTTTAGAAAGCATCGCTCCTGCGAAACGCAGCACGCCCTTTTTTCGCATGATATCTCGCGAACCATGGATGAAGGGTATCAGACGGATGCCATATTCCTTGACTTCCGGAAAGCGTTTGACTCGGTGCCCCATTACAGACTCCTAACTAAGGTACAAGCATATGAGATTGGTTCCCAAGTATGTGAGTGGCTCGAAGACTTCTTAAGTAATAGAACCCAGTACGTTGTCCTCGATGGTGAGTGTTCATCGGAGGTGAGGGTATCATCTGGAGTGCACCAGGGAAGTGTGGTAGGTCCGCTGTTGTTTTCTATCTACATAAATGATCTTTTGGATAGGGTGGATAGCAATGTGCGGCTGTTTGTTGATGATGCTGTGGTTTACAGGAAGGTGTCGTTGTTGAGTGACTGTAGAAGGGTACAAGATGACTTGGACAGGATTTTTGATTGGTGTAAAGAATGGCAGCTAACTCTAAATATAGATAAATGTGAATTAATGCAGATGAATAGAAAAAGAACCCCATAATGTTTTCATACTCCATTAGTAGTGCAGCGCTTGACACAGTCACGTCGATTAAATATTTGGGCGTAACATTGCAGAGCGATACGAAGTGGGACAAGCATGTAATGGCAGTTGTGCGGAAGGCGGATAGTCGTCTTCGGTTCATTGGTAGAATTTTGGAAAGATGTGGTTCATCTGTATAGGAGACCGCTTATAAAACACTAATACGACCTATTGTTGAGTACCGCCTGTCATCTCGAGTGCTGGCGATACGAGGCCGTTGGGATCCAGTACGGCGTTCCGTATTACCCTCCTGAACCCACCAATTCCATATTCTGCCAGCAGTCATTGGATCTCGACCAACGCGAGCAGCAATGTTGCTATACGATAAACCGCAATCACGATAGGCTACAATCCGACCTTTATCAAAGTCGGAAACTTGATGGTACGCCTTTCTCCTCCTCACACGAGGCATCACATCAACGCTTCACCAGGCAACGTCGGTCAACTGCTGTTTGTGTATGAGAAATCGGTTGGAAGCTTTCCTCATGTCGGCACGTTGTAGGTGTCGCCACCGGCGCCAACCTTGTGTGAATGCTCTGAAAAGCTAATCATTTGCATATCACAGCATCTTCTTCCTGTCGGTTAAATTTCGCTTCTGTAGCACGTTATCTTCGTGGTTTGCAATTTTAATTACCAGTATTGTATTTTCATATAAACATTTATGTTTGAGTCAAGGAGAGACCCCGTGACGGTGTCGAGTAGAGACTCCTGAGGAAAGCTAGCCCACTTGTATTAGTAACAAGGACTCCACAATAAATGCGCCAAAGAAACATAATACTCTTTTGGCAGTGGTGGGTTCTGAGGATGGCGGTAATGTGTTAGACAATACAGACCTTCTCAAGGGACAGCTGTGATCGTACTTTTTTCCATATGATCACACATTCATCCACTCATTAAGTAAGCAAAGTAGATGGATTCTTCTCTGAAAATAATATATACAAGATCTACTGTATACTTGACAGAGAAGTGAGTCATCAGTTGTGCGCAAGTGGTAATCAACGAAAAATACATTAAACTGAAAATTATGAAAATGGATAAAATTCGTCCTCACGTATAGGTATTCTTTCGACACAGGACATGTAACACTGTTCATTAATTAATGAGAATATTTGTCCTCAGATACTTTCGCGGCAGCATATCTGAATAGAATCTTCTCTCGTTTCAAGCCGCGTCAATTTTATTCAATGAGAGTATTAACCGATATACAACCTGAGAAGCACAAGGATGCACTCATGTAGACAAGAAAGACCCACAAACGAAAATTGACACACATACTGAACACGTGCTGAAGGCACAAACATTTACTCTGATCTGAAAGTACAACGTTTAATCTCTAACACTGGCTGAAAGGGGAATGTGCTGAACAAACGCACAAACATTCAACGAACCTAAACCGTCAAAAATAAGAAATTTAATACCATATTAAGGAAAAAGTACTTTCCTTAATTTGCTTGATACAATGGCTGTGAATTTACATTCACAATCGCTCAAAAGGACATGGTTTCGTTATGCTATCGTCGCAGTTCATAGCAATTCAATCTTCACACGAACTACTTCCGACGGAAGTCACAATTACTCACGTACAGGTAAAATTACACGCGAAATTACTACCATAATTTATCACTAACACCCAAAAGCTCAAACAAAATTGTTAAACAGATTCATTCCAATACCTATCCCCGTACCATGGCAGAGTGTCTACCGAAAGTCGACTATCCTTACGCAGTCCCGCCGAAAGCGTCTCGGACAGCGGAAGCTGGCTGGCCGGTGGTCGTGCTTTGAAAGATACCCCTTGCTAGGCCAGCCTAACACAAATTCCAACAAACTGTCATGTCGATACAGTTAAACCTCTATGTCTCTGAGAGTACATCCCCAAGTTCCCAAAACTATTATACCAGACTACAGATTTTCCTCAGCCTCGAGAAATACACTTTCAGATCAAACACAAGCATACATTTTGCACTTAATCACAAGATTAGGACATAGGAAAAATGCAGCTATACAAAACATATGCATGTATTAACTGTGAACTATGACTCTTTTCATTTCTTGAGGCTTTTCACCGTCGCTAAGGGTAACTAGAGAAACAAAACACAGAAATAACTCAACATTAAGACTTAATGACATGAAATTGATCTCATGGATTCGTTGCAAACTTACTGGGTTGGTGCATAAATTCGTAGCGTTTTACCACAAGTTAAGGAACAGAACAGCTACGCGTAGCAGATACGTTAGTCATCAATAATGTATTCTGCTTCGCTATTTACAGCAGTCTGCCAACGCTGAGGTAACTTTTCCATTCCGAGACTGTAGAAATCACTTGCTTTTGAGGCGAAGAACTCCACAAGCCATGTTTGGAACAGATTACCATCCGGAAAGAACGTTTCTTCAAATGGTTCATATGGCTCTGAGCACTATGGGACTCAACTGCTGCTGTCATTAGTCCCCTAGAACATAGAACTAGTTAAACCTAACTAACCTAAGGACATCACAAACATCCATGCCCGAGGCAGGATTCGAACCTGCGACCGTAGCGGTCTTGCGGTTCCAGACTGCAGCGCCTTTAACCGCACGGCCACTTCGGCCGGCGAACGTTTCTTGAAGTCTGTTCGCCAGAAAGCCGAAAAGATGAAAATCTGATGGCACAAGATCAGGTGAATAAGGTGGGTGCGGAGTGACTTCCCAACCGAAATTCTATACAGTGTTTTTTGTCAGTGTAGCTGAATGCGGGGGGGGGGGGGGGGGGGGGGGTGTTATCGTGGAGGTGGAGTAGCATAACTTCACGCAGTCCGCAGTCTTTTTTGTCGTTGCTCTTGGACTGCGTCTGCAAGACATGTGTCATTGACAATAAATGTCAGCAGTGATGATTACACCTTAGGGGAGCAATTAGTGGTACGCCACACCGTCGCTGTTGCACCAGAGGCATAAAGCTATCTTTTGTGGATGAGCGCAGATCTTTGTTCGGGGAATTGCTGATTTGTTTGGGATCTTTTCCTTAAGTTGGTATAAAGACACTATCTCTCGTCACCAGCAATGATACAGGATAGGTTAGGAATGGTTGGTGTCGTTCATGAGGCAACTGATGACGTACAAGCAGAGATGCAAATATGGTCACCCGATGATTTTTGTGATTTCCGCTTAGAGCATGCAGAATGAATACAGACGATTTTTGAACATTCCGCGTTGCACGTGAATGTCACACAACAGTGAAATGATGACAGACCGACGTGGATCGTTGTGGATTAATGCATTTAAACGATCTTCGTGAGAGCCCAAAGTTCTTCCTGAATGTGCAGATTCACTAATGTCAAAACGATCCTACTTATAACTAGAAAACCATTTTCTTGCCGACTTCTGTTTGACAGCATTACTCCCATACTCTGCCCAAATGTTTCTGGCTGTCTCCGCTTCTGTCATCCCTCTATTGAAGTCAGACAAGAGAATATGTCGAAAATGTTCGGGTTTCTCCACTTAGCACTCCATTTTCCAGCGTCTACAGTTCCATTCAGTATTTCCAAATGACAAAATAACAGTATGTAAACTCAAATAACAACAGAGATCTAAAAATAAAAATATGGCAATCGATAAATAAGTCCATAACCATCGGAACACCAACAAGCAAAACACAAACGCTACGATCTTATGCATCAGACAAATCCAACAATCACATACACACACGCTGTAAGTTCGAAAACTATGACAAAGTGTGTAATCTGGAAGAGATAACGTAGCGCCCAGATCTGTTTCCTTTGATATGAAGTTGGGATATACAGCATCCTCAACCCAAACGTCTACATAAGAACAGGCTGGTTACGATAATATCAAGCAACTGTAGTAACTTCTTGAACTCGAAGACGAGTAGTGTTCGTCCATCAAAATGTCTATTAATATGGTGTAATACTTATACACACATCAAAAAAAGTTTTGCATCACCTCGGTTCCGAGAGTTCCGGTTCAACTGGTTCAACTGGCTCTGAGCACTATGGGACTTAACATCTGAGGTCATCAGTCCCCTAGAACTTAGAACTACTTAAACCTAACGAACCTAAGGACATCACACACATCCATGCCCGAGGCAGGATTCGAACCTGCGACGTAGCGGTCGCGTGGTTCCAGACTGAAGCGCCTAGAAGCGCTCGGCCACACCGGCCGGCCCGAGAGTTCCGGAAACTGTATAGAAAATTGAAATAGAGATCAACATAAACATTATTTCCGCACTTTTTATTGCTCATGAAAACCACACATTGCATGTTGAACCACTATACAGTGAGACCTTTAGAGGTGGTGGTCCAGACTGCTGTACACACCGGTACCTCTAATAGCTAGTAGCACGCCCTCTTGCACTGATGAATGCCTGTATTCGTCGTGGCATACTATCCACAAGTTCATCAAGGCACTGTTCATCCAGATAATCCCATTCCTCAACGGCGATTCAGCGTAGATCCCTCAGAGTGGTTTGTGGGTCACACCAATCAGAGAAAACTCTATTGCCCAAGACTGCTATTATTTTTTCAATGTGAATTAATATATAGCTCTTCCCCAATATTTATCCACACTGTACAGATAACTTTTATTACTAACTCAAGATGGCCGCCGAGTAAGTGACGCCAGAAACCATTTCCAGAAAGTTAAGTGATTTAGACAGGAATATAATTTAGTTTAACGCTGACAACAAATTAAATACGTGCATTAGTGTATCGTTTAGTCTTGCCGTTAAAGGTTTGACTTTTCTTTGCGTATTTTTTCAGAAAACACGAAAAGATCGTAACTTCGCGAAGTCGCGCTTAGGCTTAAATTTTGTAAACGTGTTTGTTTCTTGTTTCAAGGTAATTTAACTAGTTTCTCGGTAACAAATAAGTAAACTACCGTAAATAGCGTATAACTTCATTGTTTTAATACAGATTTCAGAAAAACAGCGTAACTTTATATCAGAAACTTGCCTATATACATTTGTTTATAGGCCTAATTCTCGTAACGTTTTTGGAGAATCAAAGTTAAAGTATCTCGTTTAATTGTCCTTTTTTCATTCCATCGAGTGAAATATATAATAAATAGCGTATACCTTCGTTGTTTTAATACAGATCTCAGAAAAACAGCGGAATTTTAAATCAGAAACTTGCTTATATACATTTGTGAATAGGCTTAATTCTTGTAACGTCTTTTTTGATTTTCGGTAATTTAATTGATTTATTCTAGCTAAAGTATTATTTTTGCCATGAGTGAGAAGTGCCTGACTTGCCGTAGAATTGTTAGTTCCGGGGTTTGGTGTGATGGATGCAGTAGTTTTTTTCACTGGGGGGACTGCAGTGGCGTGGGTGTTGGGAAAGTGGATCAGGCTCATCAGTGGTTATGTAGGATTTGCAGCAGAGATAGGAAGATAGTGGAACAGGAGGGGAAAATTGCTGCCCTTCAGGCTGAGCTAGATCAGGCTAGGGAAGATCTGGACAGGTTAAGGAGGGAGAAGGGCAAAGAGAGGTGGGAAGTGGCAACAGGTAGCAGAAGGAACAGGCCTAGAACTAAGTCTGACAGTTTTGTGGTGAATGTCAAAAATAAGTTTGACCTGTTGCTTCAGTTAGAAACTGATGAGCCTCAAGCAGAGGTAGGTGTAGACAGGACACAACAAACTTTCAATAGGAAATTGAAAAAGAATGTAGGAAAGTCATCGAAAAGGAAGAAAGTTTTGTTGTTAGGCAGTTCTCATGCCAGAGGTGTAGGCCAACTTCTGCAGGAGGAATTAGGACCAGAATACCAGGTCACAAATTTTTTCAAACCAAGTGCTAGTCTGGATCAGGTGACAGAGGATTTAGGTTCACTCTGTAAAGGATTTACCAGGGAAGACACCGTGGTTATTGTGGGAGGGCCAGGGAACAGCATCGACAGAGATCCTGGGTACAGTATAGAGTGTGACCTGGTAAAGATTGCATCGGCATCGAGACACACCAATGTTGAATTTGTATCTGTCCTGAGGCGCCATGACCGGCCTCATTTGAACTCTTCTGTTGGGAGAGTTAATTTGGAGTTGGAACGGCTGCTTGGGTAGGGTGCGGGGGCTCATATTGGTGTGGTTCCTGTTGATTGTCTCAGTAGGTGGGACTATACCAGGCACAGCCTACATCTCAACAGGAAAGGGAAGGGGAAACTGGCTGGGGTAATAGCAGGAAATTTAAGGGGGGGAGGCACTGCCATGAATGGTAAAATACCAGTGGTTACAGGTGTTGGAGCAGCACCTTTTTTAGGATAGGTAAGACAGAAAGATGTCAAGTTCTACGAGAGGTCAGGATCGAAACAAATCTTCAGTTTAGGAAAGAAATTAAACAGCACAATTCTAGCACATTGGATCACCAATCACAGCTATCAATTATAAATTTTCACCAATCACCAGAAATTTTATCTCCACCAAGTTGTATCTCAGTCCTAGGTAATTGCATTGATGAATTAAAGTCACCCAACCCAATTGACATAATTTGCCTCTCTGAACACCATGTGACCACTGGTATAGGAACTAGGCCTAAGCACAATGAGAAACTCAGACAGGAGAGTACTGCAAATGTTAGAATAAGGAAAGGTTCTCATAAAAGTATAATTAAAAATAATGTAAGTATATTTCATCAAAATATTGGGAGTTTAAAGAATAAAGTAGATGAGCTTCTGGTTTGTTTAGAAGATTTAGAAGCTGAGAATGAAATAGATATACTATGCCTGTCTGAGCATCACATTGTTACTGATATGGATAAGGTAAATGTAAGTGGTTATAAGCTCTCTGCACATGTAATGAGAGAAAATATGGAGAAAGGAGGAGTTGCCATATATGTCAAAAGTTATCATTGTGCAAAAAGTATAGAAACAAAAAAGTTTTGTGTAGAGAAACATATAGAAGCATGTGCCTGTGAGCTTAAATTAAATAAAGGCACATTTATAATTGTAACTGTATATAGGTCCCCATCAGGAAATTTTCATCTATTTCTGAAAAATTTGGACTCCTTGTTGTGCTATCTGTCAGACAGGGGGAAGCAAATTATTATTTGTGGGGACTTCAATGTAGATTCTCTGAAAGAGGGTAATAGGAAAAATGACCTTGAAGTATTACTCGGTTCTTTCAATTTGACACCCGTTATTGATTTTCCTACTCGGGTGGTAAAGGATAGCAGCTCACTGATAGATAACTTCTTTATAGACCAAGATAAGTTTAACCAGATAAATGCTCAGCCTGTTGAGAATGGTCTTTCTGATCATGGTGCACAGCTAGTTACAATATATGACATAGCTCCATTCAGCAATACTAAACAGTCCCCCAAAGTAATACGTTCAGTCAACGATTTAACAATTGCAAATTTCAGGGAAAGCCTACAGCAGTTAGACTGGGATGAGGTGTACCGTGAACCTGATGCCAATTTAAAATATAATTTATTTCATGACATTTTTGTAAATGCATTTGAAAACTGCTTCCCTAAGAAAATAGTTAAATATACTCGTAAGAAACCTTGTAACAAACCATGGCTTACTAAGGGTATAAAAATATCTTGTAACCGGAAAAGGGAAATGTATCTGACAGCAAGAAAGAGTAGTGACCCAGAAACTATCAAAAATTATAAAAACTACTGTGTTATATTAAGAAAAGTTATTAAAAAATCCAGGAGTATGTGTATCATGTCTGAAATCAGCAACTCTGATAATAAAATTAAAACAATTTGGAATATTATTAAAAGAGAAACAGGTCAACCAAGAGCAGAGGAAGACAGTATTACCATCAAATTGGATGAAAACTTTACGAACAAAAAGTCAGAAGTTGAAAATATTTTTAACAATCATTTTCTAAATGTTGTGGATATAGTAGGATCCAGATGTTCATTAGAAGATGCTAGGCTGTTAATGGAAGAGGCCATACCTATGCAATTTGATACAATTGAAATCCCACCCACTTCTCCCTCTGAAATTAGGAAAATAATAAACTTGCTTAAAAGCAAAAACTCACATGGAATTGATGGCATTTCCAGCAAAATACTAAAAGCTTGTTCTCAACAGATAAGTAAGATTCTCAGCCACCTGTGTAATAGCTCTCTGGAACAGGGCATTTTCCCTGATAGACTGAATATGCTATTGTTATACCTTTGCATAAAAAGGGGGATAGATCTGATGTCTACAATTACCGTCCAATCTCCCTTCTAACAGCTTTATCCAAAATTTTTGAGAAAGTAATGTATTCAAGAGTAGCTTCACATATCTGTAAAAATGAAGTACTAACAAAATGTCAGTTTGGTTTCCAGAAAGGTTTTTCAACAGAAAATGCCATATATGCTTTCACCAGTCAAATTTTGAATGATCTGAATAACCGAACACCACCCATTGGGATTTTTTGTGATCTCTCAAAGGCTTTTGATTGTGTAAATCATGAAATTCTGCTAGACAAGCTCAAGTATTGTGGCATGAGTGGGACAGTGCACAAATGGTTTAATTCGTACCTAACTGGAAGAGTGCAGAAAGTTGAAATAAGTAGTTCTCGTAACATGCAAAGATCAGCACATTCCTCAAACTGGGGAACTATCAAGAATGGGGTTCCACAAGGGTCAGTCTTGGGTCCTTTGTTGTTCTTATTATATATTAATGACTTGCCATTCTATATTCATGAAGAGGCAAAGTTAGTTCTCTTCGCTGATGATATAAGTATAGTAATCACACCTGAGAAACAAGAATTAACTGATGAAATTGTCAATACTGTCTTTCAGAAAATTACTAAGTGGTTCCTTGTAAACGGACTCTCACTGAATTTTGATAAGACACAGTACATACAGTTCCGTACAGTGAATGGTATGACGCCATTAATAAATATAGACCTTAATCAGAAGCATATAGCTAAGGTAGAATATTCCAAATTTTTAGGTCTGTCCATTGATGAGAGATTAAATTGGAAGAAACACATTGATGATCTGCTGAAACGTTTGAGTTCAGCTACTTATGCAATAAGGGTCATTGCAAATTTTGGTGATAAACATCTTAGTAAATTAGCTTACTACGCCTATTTTCACTCATTGCTTGCATATGGCATCATATTTTGGGGTAATTCATCACTGAGGAATAAAGTATTTATTGCACAAAAGCGTGTAATCAGAATAATAGCTGGAGTCCACCCAAGATCATCCTGCAGACATTTATTTAAGGATCTAGGGATATTCACAGTAGCTTCTCAGTATATATACTCTCTTATGAAATTTGTTATTAACAACCAAACCCAATTCAAAAGTAATAGCAGTGTGCATAACTACAATACTAGGAGAAAGGACGATCTTCACTATTCAAGATTAAATCTAACTTTGGCACAGAAAGGGGTGAATTATACTGGCACTGAAGTCTTTGGTCACTTACCAAATAGTATCAAAAGTCTGACAGATAACCAACAAGTATTTAAGAAGAAATTAAAAGAATTTCTGAATGACAACTCCTTCTACTCCATAGAGGAATTTTTAGATATAAATTAAGAAAAAAAATAAAAAAAAATAAAAAAAATAAATAAAATAAAAAATAAAGAAAAACAAAAAACACAAAAAAATAAAGTTGTTATATTAACTTAAGTATGTTGTTAAATTATCCTAATTATGTCATGTATTGGAAAATTCGACTCGTTCCACATCATTACGAAATATCGTATTCATGATCCATGGAACTAGTATTAATCTAATCTAATCTAATCTAATCTAATCTAACGTCGTCCATAGATAGCCCTTTCCAGTTTATCCAAAGCATGTTTGCGATAGGGTCCATGTCTGGAGAACATGCTGACCATTCTAGTCGAGCTATGTCGTTATCCTGAAGGAAGTAATTCACAAGATGTGCACGATAGGGGCTCTAACTGTCTATGAGGACGAATGCCTCGAGAATATGCTGCCGATATGGTTGCACTATCGGTCGGAGGATGGCATTCACGTATCGTACAGCCGTTACTGCGTCATCTATGACCACCAGCGGCGTACGTCGGCCCCACATAATGCCACCCCAAAACAGCAGGGAACCTCCGATGATGGTTGAAGGCATATCCGACATTCATCAGTGAAGAGAACGTCATGCGAATCCTCAGCTATCCATTCGGCATGTTGTTGGGCCCATCTGTACCGCGCTGCATAGTGTCGTGGTTGTAGAGATGGCCCTCGCCATGGTCGTCGGGAGTAAAGTTGCGCATCATGCAGACAATTGCGCACATTTTGAGTCGTAACACGACGTGCTGTGGTTGCACAAAAAGCATTATTCAACACTGTGGCGTTATTGTCAGGGTTCCCCCGAGCCATAATCCGTAGGTAGCTGTCATCTACTGCAGTAGCAGCCCTTGGGCGGCCTGAGCGAGGCATGTCATCGGCAGTTCCTGTCTCTCTGCATCTCCTCCACGTCCGAATAACGTCGCTTTGGTTCAGTCCGAGGCGCCTGACACTTCCCTTGTTGAGTGCCCTTCCTTGCACAAAGTAACAATGCGGACGCTATCGAACCGCGGTGTTGACCTTCTAGGCATGGTTGAACTACAGACAACACGAGCCGTGTACCTCCTTCCTGGTGGAATGACTGGAACTGATGGTCTGTCGGACCCCTCCGTCTAATAGGCACTGCTCATGCATGGCTGTTTACATCTTTGGGCGGGTTTAGTGACATCTCTGAACAGTCAAAGGGACTGTGTCTGTGATACAGTATCCACAGTCAACGTCTATCTTCAGGAATTATGGGAACCGGGGTGATGCAAAACTTATTTTGATGTGTAGGAAGTTCCTTTTCTCCCTACCGAAATGAGTAAACAAAAATGCAGAAATTCAGAAAAGCAACTATAAACAGAGTGTTTAAGATTAATACCGAAAACTAACACGGAAATAGCAGGAATTCCAGTAGACAATCCAGCCGACAAGCGAGTTTTTTTGGAAATAATTGGGATTGTACGCTTATGAGCCAGCACTGATTTCAGTTTATTACACAGTCCCGTTTCGTTATGTATCTGACATGTAAATTTTTCGGTGTACAGGGTGATTATTTGATGATGTTATAAACGTTCAGGGATGTTGGAGAAGGTCAAATGTATCAATGTGAGGTAAGGGAACCTGGTCTGGATACGACCGAGTCGAAAGTTACAAGCGAAAGTCATTCTCAAATCCTTAACAGTGACCCTCCTCTACTCTAAACTCTTTGCTATCCGTATTTTGGAGCGGTCGTAATATGGACCGAAACAAGAAATAAAGTCTAGTAAATAGGACTCTAAAGTGTATACCTCAGGAGCTATGAACACTTATTTATCTTTGCTGCTGTGAAATACAGTCTCCTACTGAACAAGTGCTACTAGCTCTTAAGATATGCTCTTTTTGAGCTCACATCTACTGGAAATTTTTTTCTTGTTTTGGTCCATAGTGTCAACCCTTAAAATATGGAAATCAAAGAGATTGCAGTGGAAGAGATCCACTATCAGACGTGTCAGAATGACTTCCACTTGTAATTCTCGACTCGATCTCTTCCAGGTCAGGTTTCCTGACTTCAAATTGAAACATATTTCCTCCATAAACCCTGAAAGTTTGTAACACCTTCACGGAATCATCCCATAGAGGGTGTTAGGGGCGTAAGCACATATATTTCTACTTAAAACTGAGAACAGTGCACTGAACAATATTAATTTGTATTTACATCATTTGAAGACTAGTAATTATAGCTATTAGATGTAGTATGTTTTTAGGTTGGTTAGTACCTCCAAGTACACGTGACAAAAGTAAACCATTAATTTTTATCCTGCCCTGGGCAGCAGGTCAGGTGTAGAAGTGTGAACGCAGAAGGGGACCAAACGTCCAGTTTTTAACAAGACAGTCATTTATTTTCGTTCTGTGACCCGTTGTCCAGCAAAATCTTAAACGAGACGCCAAATGTGCCGTTTTTTCGTAGTCAGCAGTAACTTTATCTTTTTTTGCTTAATTTGTTTTTATTTATTTTTACGTCAATTTAGTGTTATAGTCTTTCAACGTCTTCTTTAGTCTTGTTTTGTCTTGAAAGAAAAGATGGAATAAAGTAGCATTATTTTGGTCACTGGTGAGGAAAGGTGTGAACAGAAGTTTTTCCGTCACCATACTCAGTGCCAGTGACTTATGCATGAGCTTCGCGATTCGTATCGATTACATGATGCTGCTGAAAAGACAAGTTTTTGCTAAAGAAAGTTATAGGTCTGTCAAAGTTAAATTGTATTTGTAGTTACGAATTGCTGTTCACAGTTAGATGACAGAAATGTGCAGTAGATGCAACCGACACGATGTCTTACAGACAATAATGAGAAGTAGGCGGCATTTTCAACACTGGGTCCGGTAAGCATGCTTTAGTGCGCCCCATTGTTGCTTTCTGTCTGTGAAACTAACTCGTGCCCGTTAACATAGAGAAAAGAAAGTGTTATTTCTTGAAAATCATGAAAGAAGAGTTTCCTTTCTTGCAGGGAAACCACAAGAACAAAGGTAGAATGTACCTTGTGTCGTTCAATTTTTTACATTGAACATGCACGACGTGCCTGTACAACGCAGCACATAAACAAAGACAAGCAGCTGCTGGCAGTTTCTGCGAGAAATTCCAGCAGCATAACTCCCTTTGTAAGTACAAAAACTGGAAAGGCTGTTTACGTTCCCTGTTTCAAAACACAGTCATTCTTTCCGTTCGATGGACTGTGCGGCTCTTCTCATCAGAGACCTATCTGAGGAGAAATTCGTATGTTCTAGGATAAAATGCCACTCAATTTTAGTGAACATTTTATAGCCTTACACAGTGCATGAAATCCAGTCAGAACTTAAAGGTGCTAAGTATGTGTCTGTGATGGTTGATGCATCGAATCACAAACACTTAAAGCTAGTCCCGATTCTAGCTAGGTATTTCATTCCTACCTAAGGTGTTCAGTGCAAAGTAATCTTTCTTCAGAACACATGTGGAGAATCGGCAGAGTTATTAGCTAGCTATATTGTGAATATTTCAAAAAAGCAAAATATAGTTGACAAGGTCGTCGCATTTAGTGCAGATAATTGTTATACAGTATCAACTTGTGTGGGTACAAGAGGGTAGGAAAAAACAATATTCATCCCAAATTGAACAATTTTTCTCACGATTCAAGGCATCACTTACGCAGCTCATGTAGCACACAATTCAAACAAGTGCAGGCATTTTTCCCCATTGACATAGAAACAACAGCGAATAACATTTTTCAACATTTTCACATTTACAGCGTACGTGTGTAGCAGCTGAAATCATTCTGTGATTTCATGGGCAATGAATACAAGCAAGTTCTAAGTAGTATTAAACTAGATGGTTGTCATTGTTTCCAGGAATTAAAAGAGTTACTGACGTGTATGAACCTCCGAAATATTATTTCTGTCTCTGGCTAGGTGCCCTAAGTTGCTGAAACAGTTTTTTGAGAACCCGCAGTCACTTCTTTGGCTTCATTTCACACAATGCCAATTGAAAATGTTTTCAAATCAGTTCAAAACTTGGAAAGAACCACGATTACAGCTACAGAATCAGTTGAGAAGTACAGCTGCTTAAAGTAACAGGAAATTTAGCAAATTTCAAACTTCAGTTATTTCTTCGGTTTGAATTTGCTTGGAAAAAGAAAGTATTTTCACTTAGATTATGAGAGGATTACCAATTTATTTTATGACACTCTTGTGACTTATTTAGAAAAGTGTACTTCTCCATTTCAACCTCTGCACTGTATAACACTGAAAAATTCTGTCTCTTGAGCTGAAATTTAAATTGTCTGCAAATTCTTAAGACAGGAGACTCAGCTGCAACAGCTCAGATAGATGAAGATGTATTGTTTCATGAGATAGGATGCGTGAGCAACATACTATCCAAGAAACTTGAGGAATGGTAAAAAGCTAGTTTGGACACAGATAAGAGATGGTGTGATGTATTCCATACACTTAAAAATACAGGTACTTCATGTAAAAATATAGAGACGCTTTTTAGTTTTGCTCTTGCTGTACCTGTCAGAAATGCTGTTGTGGAATAGGTATTTTCAATTTTTAATTCCCTTTGGATTGATGAGAGAAATCATTTTACCAGTGAAACCATTGAAGAAATTGTAGTAGTTAAGACTCATTATCAGGACCTTACCTGCAAGGAGTTCTACAACTTGATATTAACTAATTGAAAGCTTTTGAAAGATATTGGGTTTTATGATAAGTGCAAACTTAGTAGCAGCGTTCCTGATGCATTATGTAAACGGTCTGTGGACTTTTGATATCTACATTAGTGTTCATTTGTTAGAAATCATTCCATCAATTTATCAGTATTTTGAATTATAATCAGTTCTTGGAATAACAATGAAATATCAATACGATGCAGTGCCATTACAAGTATGTTTTGAAGTGTCTTCTTAAATGTATTTTTATGCGTATAAACTTTAGTTTTTATTGATTTTAGTAACGCGATGCAGTCATATAAGCAGAATACTTTCATCTTGTTTAGTGTCCCGTTTTGTCCCTTTTCTTAATTCCAGTTTTTCGTAAATGTCTCGTTTTTTCGCATGGAAAATCCGGTCACCCTAGGTTAATATATACTGATAAGTATAGTTCACTTCATGGCGCAATTACGACCGAGAAGAAAACATCATATAGTAAATTCTCTCACGTGTTAGCGGGAAGTCTGTTAGACACAGAGAAAAAACAACAAATAAACTGCAGTGTGCACATATTAAAGTACCAATGACCCCAGTATCTGTACCTGTACCCCTAATACCCTGTATAGCTGGCCTCCAGTTACACCTGTGGCCTACCTAAATAGGAAACAGTATACTCTTTCAGCGCATTACATGTCATAATTTTCCAATCACCCATACCTGTTAAAGGAGGTACTCCACGTGTTGTCCTCACAAATGCAATACTGCACTAGTCTGTGCAGTGAGTCCTATCAGGCACCCTCGGATCAATGTAACATCCACTGGTCCAATTCTTCTCTCGTGTCAACGTGTCATCTCAGACAGAAAAATCCAGAGGTAGCGGCTTTTTGGAGACCAAAGTAGAGGCCCTATTCAAGCAGTCCGCCTTGGACCATACTGGCTCGTTAGGTGTCAACAGCAAAACATACTGGTGCCCTATCATGCGTGCACCATGTACTGAAGCCATGAGTCAAGAGTGAAATTTCACTCCAGTTACGTGGGGACTGACTGGAAAAGTAAATGCCCTTATATTTACAAATGAAACGTCGCAGTCACAAGGTGGACTGATGGACCAAAGGGACAATAAACCCGAAAAGATTTTATAAACTTTGTTTTCGTTTACTGGAAAGTTTCTGCTTCTCGTCATATCACAACCCGGCAAGAAAAGTGAAGCAAGTCAAAAATCGGCAGTTTCTAGTATCTGTCATTGAAAAATAAGTGCGAAGCTCCCCAACGTGCATGAAGAACGTCACATCTCTATCTCGCATTTTGCCCACTTCAGGACAAATGGCTCTGAGCACTATGGTACTTAATTTCTGAGATCATCAGTCCCCTAGAACGTAGAACTACTTAAACCTAACTAACCTAAGGAGATCACACACATCCATGCCCGAGGCAGCATTCGAACCTGCGACCGTAGCGGTCGCGCGGTTCCAGACTGTAGCGCCTAGAACCGCTCAGCCACACCGGCCGGCCCACTTCAGGACAGTTGTGGCAGTTTTGTTGTGGGCTACTTCATGATTCGCCACAGCAAGAACAGTGTCACTTCAGCTTTGCTGCTGGAATGTGTGCGTGGGTCGTTCAAGAAGGTATAAGTATATACGTGCATAAATATATGTACAGTCATAAATTAAGAATAATTGCAGAATGTGGTGCCACACAACGTGGAACTACACAAAACGGGCGCTAATAGCATAGGCACGTAGGGAAAACACAAGACAGATCTGTAAGTCCAAGGTATTGGTGATAAGTTGAGAAAATCGTCCCGAAACACATGTGCTACGGAATGCCACTGCTTCCTGCGCGTATACCCCGACATCAATATGGGATATGATCACCATGCACACGTACACAGGCCGTACAACGGGGTTCGCATACTCTGGATAAGGTGCTCGAGCAGCTGCTGGGGTATAGCCTCCCATTCTTGCACCAGTGCCTGTCGGAGCTCCTGAAGTGTCCCAGCGGTTTGAAGACGCGCAGCGATACGTCGACCGAGAGCATCCCAATCGTGCTCTGCACAACAGGGAGGCCACTCCATTCGCCTGATTTCTTCTGTTTCAAGGTACTCCTCCACGATGGCAGCTTGACTGGGCCGTGCATTATCATCTATCAGGAGGAAGGTGGGATCCACTGTACCACTGAAAAGGCGGACATACTGGTACAAAATGACGTCCCGATACATCTCACCTGTTACAGTTCCGCTGTCAAAGACATGCGGGAGTGTACGTGCACCAATCATAATCCCACCCCACACTATCAAACCACGACCTCCATACAGGTTCCTGGTTCACGCCAGATGAAAACCCGGCGAGAATCACTGTTCAGACTATACCTGGACTCGTCCGTGAACATAACCTGGGACCACTGTTCCAATGACCATGTACGGTGTTCTTGATACCAGGCTTTACGGGCTCTCCTGTGACCAGGGGTCAGTGGAATGCACCTTGCAGGTCTCTGGGCGAGCAAACCATGCCTGTTTAGTCGTCTTTAGACTGTGTGGCTGGAGACAACTGTTCCAGTGGCTGTGGTAAGGTCCCGAGCAAGGCTACCTGCGCCGGCCGAAGTGGCCGTGCGGTTCTAGGCGCTTCAGTCCGGAACCGCGAGACCGCTACGGTCGCAGGTTCGAATCCTGCCTCGGGCATGGATGTGTGTGATGTCCTTAGATTAGTTAGGTTTAACTAGTTCTAAGTTCTAGGGGACTAATGACCTCAGAAGTTGAGTCCCATAGTGCTCAGAACCATTTGAACCATTTTTGAAGGCTACCTGCAGTACTCCGTCGCCGTCTGCGGGCACTGGTGGTGAGATATCGGTCTTCTTGTGGTGTTGTACACTGTGGACGTCCCGTACTGTAGCGCCTGGACACGTTTCCTGTCTGCTGAGATCGTTGCCGTAAACTTGAGATCACACTTTGTGGCACACGGAGGGCCCGTGCTATGGCCTGCAGTGTTTGACCAGCCTCCAGTCGCCCTAGTATTGTACCCCTCATAACGTCAGCAATATGTGCTCTTTGAGCCACTTTCAACACACAGTCACCATTAGCAGGTCTGAAAACGTCTGCACATTTACTCGCTGCAGCGTACTCTGACATGCACCAACACATCTCTGCGTATGTGGACTGCTGCCAGCGCCTCCGCGCGACGACCGCAGGTCAAATGCACCGCATGGTCATACCACGAGGTGATCGAAACCCGCAAACCGCCCACCAGATCGTTGTTTCACCATGTATCAGCATTATCCTTAATTTATGAGCATGAATGTATATACCTATGTATGAGGTAAGTTGTACGTAAATTTTATTATAAAAGAAAAAAAAATGGTTCAAATGGCTCTGAGCACTACGCAACTTAACTTCTGAGGTCATCAGTCGCCTAGAACTTAGATCTAATTAAACCTAACTAATCTAAGGACATCGCACACATCCATGCCCGAGGCAGGATTCGAACCTGCGACCGTAGCGGTCGCTCGGTTCCAGACTGGAGCGCCTAGAACCGCACGGCCACTCCGGCCGGCCCTTTATTATCAATGATTACTGCAGTGTCTGCGTTTATACCGCTGTTGGTGAATGACGCTTCGTCGCTAAATAGAACGCGTCCCGTAATTTCTCTTGTGCCCAGTGGCAGAACTGTACAGGAGGTTCAAAGTCGTCGCCATGCAATTCCTGGTGCATATAAACATGGTACGGGTGCAATCGATGTTGATGTAGCAATCTAAACACCGACGTTTTGGAGATTCCCGATTCTCGCACAATTTGTCTGTTACTGATGTGCGGATTAGCCGCGACAGCAGCTGAAACACCCACCTGGGCATCATCATTTGTTGCAGGTCTGGGTTGACGTTTCACATGTGGCTGAACACTTCCTGTTTCCTTAAATAACGTAACTATCAGGCGAACGGTCCGGACACTTGGATAATGTCGTCCAGGATACCGAGCAGCATACATAGCACACGCCCGTTGCGCATTTTGATCACAATAGCCATACGTCATCACGATATAGACCTTTTCCGAAATTGGTAAACGGTCCATTTTAACACGGGTAATGTATCACGAAGCAAATACCGTCCGCACTGGCGGAATGTTACGTGATACCACGTACTTATACGTTTGTGACTATTACAGCGCCATCTGTCACAAAGCGAAAAAAGTGGTCCAACTAAAACATTCATATTTCTTTACGTACTACACGAATATGTAATAAAAATAGGGGTTCCTATTTAAAAAAACGCAGTTGATATCCGTTTGACCTATGGCAGCGCCATCTTGCGGGCCAACCATAGCGCCATCTGTTTTCCCCCTTCAAGCTAGACGAGTTTCGTTATTTGTAGTTTTTTCGTTTGATGCTTGGGGTGGAAAAGTGGCAAAAATATACCTGGTCATAAAAAACAAAAAAAATTAGAAAATCAATAAAAATGACGGAACTCAAAAAATTACTTAATGATTTCCTGCTAAAACACCACATTCGACGAGAACAGAACTACATATTACTGTTATGAAGACTATAATGGCATTTACTGGCAAAATTACTTACTTGAAATTTAAAGGACGCTTATTTTATCGCAATATAAGTTCTGCACAGTTCTTTAAGTCGGTTTTTCTTAAGTGCTATATTTTTGAGCTGTGTCACTGTTCTCATCGGGGTGTGATACACTTCCACCTGCGTTAGTTTTCCTTATTAATTATGAGCTCCACTGAAAGGTAACAGAATACGTGACATTTTCAGTATCAATAGACTTTACTCACAGCTGTATACTTTAAGATATTTTATTTTATTCTGAAAGCAACGAGTTTCGACATTTGATTTTGCCGTTTTCAGGCCCCATACCCAAAATGAAATGCCGACACTGGTTGCTTTTAGAATCAAATAAAATATCTTAAAGTATACTGCTGTTGGTGAAGTTTATTGACATTGTAAATTACTTACCAGCCGATGTCCCCTGGCCATGATGGACCAAGAGAGATTTAATACGTGACAGTCTGCACTGTACAAATCCACGCTGATACTGCTTGTTTTGCAGTGTTAGCTGTAAGCCTTTCATTAGATCTTTCCATGTATATTCAGACCCAGCAAAGAATTTCCTTCGCTCCCCATTTCCACTCACATGGCTACGTGTTCCAGCCTACTTCCATTTAATTTACCCACAATTATATGGGTTTCCTCCCTTATTAATTTGTTTTTCTTGTCTCTGCTGAATATATGCATGGGAGAATGTTGCACCTCGAAGATAATGTATTTAGGAACATACGTTATTTCCTGGTCAGTGTTTCAGTCTAGTGACCAATGTTAGAATAGTATGAAGGAACGGGCAATGGAGGGCGCCATAAACAGTTTCCGGCATTTTCTACTATTTTTGTTGTTGTGAGGCACGAGATTGCATTTTGTGCAGTATATCTAAATATTGTGAGTTTTACACATTTAAGTGGTGTATGATATATTAAAGTTGCGTACCTGTGATTTCTTCAGTTACAGAATTTTATGGTGAGTAAAACTGGATAAACGACGCATGGGCGGTTAAGCCATATTTCGTCAGTCATGCACCATTTGTATCTTGAAAGATAAGAAGGTCTCCTGCCATAGATCATTTGATGTTGGTAAATGAGCTTAGTTTCTTTATTGTCTTAACGACTTTTGCTGTCTTTAAAACGAAAATTTGTGTTAATTGGCAGTAGCTTCTACTCAAGATACATCTAACTTTTAACGGTTTCTGAGAATACTTCTACTTAATTTGTGTTTTCTTGCTGATTATTGATGTCCAATAAAGTCATAATATAACAGAACATTGTATACGATACTGAACAGATTTTCTGGACTGCAACACTTTTACTTATCAGTAGAGTGTATGTTCCTAGGTACATGATCGTGTTGTGCATTGTCACATTTTTCACATTTTGAAAAATCTTACTTTTATGGAGTAATGCTTGTAATTTCGTAAGAAGACTGCAACTCACAAAAAGTGAATTCCATCACTTAAAAATGGAATAAAAAATACGCTGGCGGAAAAAATGGAAACACCGAAAAATATTTATTGTAGAGTAGTGAAATGTCAGGATACGTTTGTCTAGGTAACATGTTTAAGTGATTGGCACTTTAAGCTCAAAGGTTAATTTAAGCGCGAGATAAGCATTGAAAATTTGAAATGCTGGTGCATTAATAGAAGGTGTAGAACCAGAATGTTGAACACAGGCATGAAAATGAGCATGCACTGTGTTGTGCGGGTGCTGGATGTCAGTTTATGGGATGGAGTGTCACTTGGTCGATCAATACAGGGTCAGTTAATACTGTTTGTGGATGTCGTCCGATGATGTATCGTATGCGCTCGATTGTAGACAGATCTGGTGACCGAGAAGGCCAAGATAACATGTCGACACTCTGTAAAGTACAGCGGTATGTGGGCGAGCGTTATCCAGTTGGTAAACACCCCCTGGAATGCTGTTCTCATGAATAAAAGCACAAGCGGCTGCACAGTGGGTCAAACCACCAAACTGGCAGAGAATGTGATTGGGATAACCAAGAGAGTGCTTCTGCTGTCATACGAAATCACACCCCAGACCACAACTCCAGGTGCAGATCCAGTGTGCCTAGCACGCAGACAGGTTGGTTGCGGCCTTTCAACTGGCTTCCTTCTAACCAACACAGCCATCTCTGGCCCTGAGATAGAACCAACTTTCATCAGAAAACACGGCAGATCTCCACTCTGCCTTCGAATGAGCTCTTGCTTGACGCCACTGAAGTCGCAAATGGCGGTTGTTTGTGACCAGTGGAATGCACGCTACAGGACGTCTGTCTCGGAGCTGTCCTTGAAGTAACCGTTTTGTAACAGTTAGTTGTGTCACTGTTGTGCCAACTGCAGCTCATATTGCTGCTGCAGATGCAGTGATACATCGAACACTATGGACTTCCCTCTCGGTACTGCGAGGTGGTCATCTTGAGCCCCATATTTTAGCGATCATACATTCTCGTGACCTCCGCTGCCAGAAATCATTTACAGCGGCTACATGCCCGCCATGTCTTTCTGCAATATCGGAGAAGGAACATCCAGCATCTCGTGGCCTTGTAACACGACCTCGTTCAAACTCAGTGAGGTCTTAATAATGGCGCCTTTGTGGCCTTAAAGGCGTTCTTGACTTACATCAACTCACCACATCCAATCTGAAAGGTACCTAACGCTCACGACCGTTACAGCGTGCATTTAAAGCAAACGTGACTTACATGCTCACTGATGGCGGTACTTGTGCCACTCTTATGCGACTGGTGCGAAATTTGAATAGACGTCATCTTTCATGTGTAGAAACAACCCTACCAGTTTTTGTTTATGTCACGCAACTCCTTCTTGGTGTTGCGATTTTTTTTCGTCATTGTCTATTACAGGAATAGCTAGAGGCGAAAGTCTGAAAGTGAACCTACATACATCTCCACTAGGTACAGGGAAATGAATAATATTATTGCTGATAAACTCTGATCTGCTGATAATCTCTAATCCACATTCGAACAGAAAAGTACTATTAAAAAACACGCTAATCTGAAAGTCTTACTTTATCGTTTGCAAATCAATTGATAGCACGCTGCAGGGAATAATTAGTAATAGCTAAGACTCGAGTATTCATAGAAGCCATAAAACAGTTTAGAATTTCCTACATAACGTTGGCTTATGCAAACCAAAAAACTAGAAATGCGAAGAAGCGTATGGTAATTTTAATCAGACTGCTCGCATGCGACACGGCACTATAGTAGACACGAAGCAAGCGGATACGGAAAAGAGCAAGCACGACATTAAACGCAAGTCAGTGTGTAAGCAATTAGAGGAAAGCAATTAGGTCTCCTTGTATTTAGAGAATGTTCTCGTCAGCTGTATAAAACTTAATGAAGCACATCCCAAATTAAAACTAGGGATGTTTCAGCCTTCTTCGTCGCTTCGAGAGCACGGAAGAAAAGTAATGGTCTGTTACGTTCAATGAGTCGTGTCGTTTCTTGATCAGAGCGACATTCCAATTAAGCTCACTGGTTGCGTCACACACTTCTTGCTAGAGTCCTGTTTCTGATTCGCTCTTGGTATTAAGTAGGACGAGGGCTACCGTTGGTGTTTGATAGTTTTTGCGTTCAGAGAGTAGGCGAAAGTCGCTCGCTTGTTCAATCGCACCTTTACACTTCTCCAAACATATAAAGATATAGGAACAAGTTATTATAAGTTAAAATAAAAAACTTTCAAAATATAGGTTAACACCATTACTTTAAAACTTCGTGAGCGTTTCTACCTGCATTCTGCTCACGTGTGAAACAAGCAAATGTAAAATATTTCCTTCGTATCGGTTGGTTACATTTGTGCGTACGTAACTTAAAGATTCAGCTCTCAAGGCAAAGAGTATTTCCTGAAAACTGAATTATACAACAGTAACAGCAAAATATATAAGTGGAGATGAGCAACTGTCCTACACTTCTGTAAGGCTTCTCTACTGAACGCAATGCAGAATCTCACAAACTCAGTTGTAGCACAATTAATCAACAAAAATGACACTCTTGGCATTTTATGTGATCTTCCCAGGGCTATGTGTAGATTATAAAATTCTTCTAAAATGATATGATACTAGAGGTCTTTCCCTTGGAGTCATGTTTTAATAACAGAAAACAGACGCTCACGTTAGCAAATGAAGAAACAGGAATAAGATTAAATTCAGAGTGGGTAAACAATAAACTTTGTGCGTCAGAAGGTTCAGTGGCTGGCCTGCTTCAGTTCTTGGTCTACATAAATGATTTACAGAGGAAACAGGAACTCTTCAGCATCTGTAATGTCCGCTAATCGCACAAGTACACTGTCGAGTCACGGTAATGCGACCACTTGTCACAAGCCTCGAGAACCACCCGTTACAGTGCGCACCACTGCAGGTCGTGCAGGAAGGAAGTCAGTGAGGTTCTAAAAACAACCGACAGGGATGTGAAACCATACTGAGTCCAGTCCTGTGGTCAGCTGCGCTAGGTTCGTCGACTGAGGAGCCATGGTGCGGACAGCCCAATCAGGGTATTCCCACTGATTCTCGATTGGGTTTAAACCCGGTAAATTTGGTTGCTAGGGAAAATTCATCATGGTGCTCTTCGAACCACACACGTACACTGCAAGATTTGTGCCACTTTGCATTATCCTGTTGGTAGATGCCTTGGAAAAACATACCACATGTAGTGGTGAAGATGGTCCCAAGGACAGATTCATGACTCTGGTTGCTCCATTTTCCCTTCCAGAACAACGATACCACCCATAGAATGACACGAAAACATTTCCCAGTCCATTAGGCTCCCTCCTCCGTGCTGGACAAATGGTTCAAATGGCTCTGAGCACTATGGGACTTAACGTCTGAGGTCATCGGTCCCCTACTTAGAACTACTTAAACCTAACTAACCTAAGGACAGTGCGGCGGCGCGGTTCTTTCCGTCCCTTTGGGACGAACCTGCACCTACCTGTGAATATTGTCTGAGCAGATTATCAGTTGGAAAGCCGAGCGAATCCTACTGTACTTCGACGTAAACCAGGCTGCAATTAAAATCACTAACCTACGTTTCGGGAGAAAGTTTTCACACGAAATGAAAGGTTGGATATTTTTGCCTTAATTAATATATTCTGAAACTTAGGTGAACAAGTATCACTACCAAGCCCGTGCCAGTCTTAACACAGTCACTCAATATACCTTTCACTCACGTTAGCAAGTTTATGGAGTTGCATTTCCCGAAAACGTAATAGCTACAAAAATACGTATTGTTTTTGGTTGGTAATGCTCGCCAAATATTAAGTGTGTCGGTACCTAATGCAGTCACAGTTTTTAGCCACCGACCTGCTCAATACGCCACGCGGAATATATGTCTTTTCTCGTCACAAAATTCACTTAAAAATTCCGAAATTTCTTCACACCCATCGGAATAATTATGCCGTCACTTTACCACACTTTTGATATATGAGACACTGCTAGATCCGGCAACTTATCATTTCCATCGGAATTGCTGCTACACACTTCCGAACTGTTTCATGGCTATGCTTCGACTCCTCTCTAGAATACTCTACGTCTTCTCTACCAGCAGAGAAAGGCGCGCGAAGAATATTGCTTTACCATTGGTCAGTTTCCTCAACAGCCAATAGCAAAACAACATCCTCCCGCGTCAGTCCACGCTTTTCATCAATAACCAATCGCAAAATTGTAAACCTAACGACTGCACTTTATACCGACGTAATTATCTAATATGCTGAAATTTTGTTTATGCATAAAGTTATTTACTGTTGTTATTTATACCTGAATTAACTTTCCCTTTACCATAAACTTACTTTACAAATCTATTCTACAAAAGTCCCCTTTGTCTACATCCGTAATTCTTCAAAATGGTCCCACACTAAATCCCACTATGTAACTCGTTAAACGATTATCTTCATATTAACGTTAAACCACACTCACGCATCATTCATACTGCTAAAACACATTTATAACATTTACCTATACAAAGAGACATAATAACCCTTTATGAAAATACTAGAAGAGTTTATGAGAAACATTCTATTAATTCAGTGCACTCTACTGGGCACAATCGAAACTAAATCAGTCCCCTATCCAATATTGTCCTCTATCGGCTGATACATAAACTACGTGCGCGTCCAGTCTCGCGTCACCATCAGTCACTATCCAGCTATGAGACACATCTCCCACTTAACCGCCTCCAAGGCAGGATCGGTATACGGCGCTACGCCTCAACAGCACACACATCCATGCCCGAGGCAGGATTCGAACCTGCGTCCGTAGCAGCAGCGCGGTTCCGGACTGCAGCGCCGAGAACCGCTCGGCCACGACGGCCGGTCCGTGCTGAACACTTCTGATGATTGTAGTAGGGAGTCTGCATCTGTCCGATGGATAATAAAACTTCATTCATCTGAAAGGGCTACATTTCACCTCTCAGTGGACGTCCAGTAGCGGTATGGTGTGTAATTCCAGCCTTTTTCGCCGCTGAAGACAGCTGGCGAAGGTGCACGGACCAGGCGCCTGCTGCCGACACGAGTATGCAGCAATGTTCGCTGAACGGTCGTTGAGGGCAGCTCTTGGTAGCCCCTTGGATCAGCTGGGCGGTCAGTTGCTCAACAGCCGCACATCTATTCGCCCGTACTCATCTCTTCAGGCGTCGCCCACCCTTATCAACTATCGTCCGAGTACAACACCCTCATTGGCATTGTAGCGAGAAGGAAGTACTTCTCTGCGCGATATCACTAACCTGGTGTCTTGCTGCTTCGGTAAGTCCCTCGTAGCACAGTAGTAGCGCTCAGTCGCCAGGTTCCATGTAGGTGGTGATCCTGCTGAAGTGAAGTGTTTAGGGATGCCAGTTGTCAATTGTCAACAAAGTTTGAACTATACTTGTTTTAATACAGAAATTGCTTTGTCACACACGTCACAGAATCAGTGTTTGCAATATGACGGCTCTGGACTACGTCATTACATTCGGTCCTTTACTCGCACTAACACAGTTTTCTGACTTTACATAATAATAGACACTGCCCACGACACGTGGCGTTCTTATAACTAATAACTTCACTTTATATCTCGTTTAACATCTCAAATATGCACTCGCCACCGTTCTTTTAGAGCCGCCCTGGTTACTCGGCCGTACGTTTTGCGTGGCTCCTCGCGACTAACTCGCCTTGTCTTCCCGTAGGACAAGAGAGACCCCCCCCCCCCCTTTCTCCCTCAGACAATAAGGACAGTTCTCTCAAACTTTTGCCCAATGGGCGTCCAGTTCGCTGTTTCTAGGCGGATCTGACGTCACGTTTGCAGACATTGTGACGGAAGTTTGTCTCGGAACACTGTCTCAGATTGTAAGATCCTACTCCCAAATAGTCGGATCTTGTCCCTACTAATGGTTCAAATGGCTCTGAGCACTATGGGACTTAACAGCTGTGGTCATCAGTCCCCTAGAACTTAGAACTACTTAAACCTAACTAACCTAAGGACATCACACACATCCATGCCCGAGGCGGGATTCGAACCCGCGACCGTAGCATCCCTACTAAGGTTGCACAACATTACCTCCTATGATTTCATCACTAATGGTCCTTGCTGACGCTTAATTGTCAAATGTACATGTAACCTAGCTACTACTGAGCATTCCCGATCGCATAAATATGCATAATACTTGGCTTAAACACGTGAAGGGAATGCAGATATGCATTACACGTGTTGTACCGCAGTTACCTCGGCGCCGCTTTTGGATACCACCATTTCGCTATGCACGGTGTACTATAGCCACTGCCGCACGCGAACAGTTTGCAAACTTAGCCGTTTCGGAAAGCTTCCACCCTTGGCCCGAAAGCCAATGATCATGCCGTTTTGGACGTCCGATAAATCGCTCCATTTCCGCCTTACGACAACGACTGCACTGTTTGCCGCGTCTCCCAGATACGCTTTATGTGTGTACACTCCTCTCCTAGCGCTGCCACGTGCCCCGTGTGAGTGATTTCCGTGTGTTGACGTCGAACATGGGTAGTAGTCGTATTAATGTGACTGGACCATGTATGCTGACAAAAAGTACAAACTCATCCATACCAAACAAAGGCAGAAGAATAATGGAACAGGCCTACAACTGGTTCACAGCAAACACTTTAACAATTAATCTTGCAAAAACTCATGTTATGCAATTCCAAACTAACAGAAATGGTCTACAGGTATCAGAAGTGGAGATCAATGGATATACACTAGATTAGGCTCTATGTGTGAAGTTCCTGGGTGTCTAGCTGAATAATACGAAGGTTGAATGAAAAGTAACGCCTCCACCTTCGCTAATTGGGTTTGGAAGGGAATATTTTAATAAATCAAAGGCAGAAATAATCCTTAGAATGTGATCTTTAATTACCAACATTCACTTTTCCACATAATCACCAGCCAACTGGATACGTTTCTCCCAACGATGAACAGGTTTTCTGAAGTCGTCACGGAAGAAGTCGACACTCTGTTTCCACAACTACAGTCTCACAGTTTTCTCAACGTCTTCACCAGGAACATAATGATGTCCCATGGTTGAATGGAGAAAGGCGCCATCTTCATTCTCCTAACGCGAGAGGAGTTCGTGGCAAATTTCAAGTCTGTGCCATCGTGCACAGATCTTCCGATGACCAAGCAAAGCAATAATGTGACCCATACGTTCTTGTGAAATGCCGACTCTGCTTGCAATCTCTCTGAGTGATACGACGATCGTCCTGAATCAATCTGTCAAGATTTTGCTTGTGAAACTCGGTTGTTGCCGTCACAGGACGTCCAACTCTTTGTTTGTCACGCAGGTCAGATGTTCCCTCCTCAACGTCTTTAAACTTATTCGCCCAACGACGCACAGCATTCACATCAACACATCACCATAAACGGCTTTCATTCTCTGATGACTCTCCTTTGGGGTGACATATTCTGCAGTCAAGGATTCAATGACTGCATGTTGCTTAGATCGCACTGACCGACAGTTTGCGCAGGGTACCGTACTTAAGACTGTAACAACACAATCGTTCAATGCCATGGCTTCCCGCCAGCTGGAGCTGTAGAGAAGAGGCTACGGAATAAGCCAGTACCTGCCGCATAGCAATGCTGCCAACTGTTGAAGAGTTACGAAGCTGGAGGCATTACTTTTCAGTCAACCCTCGTAAATAGTCATGTAGAGTTAGCACGTGACTTTTCGACAAGTGTACATATTTTCAGAGTTCTTGATAGCTCTAGAATTCTCTGTACAAAATTTAAATCGTTCTATAAAATTTCCGAATAAAATAATACTTCAGCAGATTTTAGTCTTGTACAAAAAAATTACGTGCCAGATTTGTGAAAAAAATTAATAATTACAATTCTGAGTAGATCCCGAAGAGCTCTACAGAAAAGCCTAATGACAAGTTTTCTGCAGATAATAGTTTATGGGATAATTGCAATAATGAGTTATAGAAACCTATGCCTCTTTGAGACGACATACAGATGACATTTATTAACGGCAAAACAATGTCACCGATGAAAGAATCCAATGCAATGGTACGTAAGATTCCTGTGCTGTAAAAGATACTGCTGATATAAATTAATTAAATAATTTAAAAATATTAATTAAGCCTAGAAACATTCATATGCTGGGACTTTTAGTGAGCAGAGAGAACAGACAACTCAAAGTTCCAAGCTCCCAGAGCTCTCTCTCTCTCTCTCTCTCTCTCTCTCTCTCCCTCTCTCTCCCTCTCGTCCGCAGCTCGTGGTCGCGTTCTCGCTTCCCGAGCACGGGGTCCACTGTTCACGGCGGGGTCAGGGATTTTCAGCTGCCTCGAGATGACTGGGTGTCTGTGTTGTCCTCATCATTTCATCATCATTCATAAAAGTGGCGAGATTGGACTGAGCAAAGGTTGGGAATTTGTACGGGCGCTGATAAAAGCGCAGTTGAGCGCCCCACAAACCAAACATCATTATCATCTCTCTCTCCCTCCCTCCCTCCCACACACACACACACACACACACACACACACACACACACACACACACTTCGCATCCAGAGTTTTCTTCACCAAACTCTCCGGCAGTTGTAGCACTATAAGCAGGGTCCACTACAGCACCTACCCTCTCATTGATGAGATGACTTCCGACTATTATGACTAGTGTTCCATCGAGCTTGTGGCTTTTGAACTGACTTAAATTAATCGATGTAATTGCGTGAATCAGTTATTCTTTTACCTCCAGTAAGCCAACAACATCCCACCCTATCCCTGTTTTCCAACCCCTACAATAAACGTATGAAGGTACAAAAGGTACTTGAATTGTATGACACATCCTAACTCCTCTGCGAAAAATTAGAGTATGTCTTGCTAAATGTTGGAAAATCTCAGTGTGTACCGAATACTGAAGTAACAGAAGTTCCTGAAAGCAAGTTATAGAGACCGCTATCTTCCAATCACATAACGACAATGGACACGATGTGTGCCCACTTGTACCTACAAGCACTGATCACAACTTCGACAGCAACGCTCAGCTTCCGATCGAAAAGTGATATGTTAGTGAAGTGGATCCCACATTATTACAATTACAAACGTCTTCGCAAGAAATTACACTGGGTTTTTCGATAAAATTATTACGTAACCGTCATCAGAATTCTAGTGCGATTTCGTATATTTTCTGTAATGAAAATGGGTTCCTCATTAGTGAAATTATCTCATAACTATTATCTCCACGAAAAGATGTCATTAAGACTTTCTATAGAACTCTTCGGGGGCTATTCAGAATTGTGATTATTATTTTTTTCGCAATTTTTTGTACAAGATAAGAGTTGGTCGATGTGCTATTGTTTTATTTGCGAAATTGTGTACGCTATTCAAATTTTGTACACAGAACTCTAGAACTATGACATACCTGTCAAGAGCTCCAAAAAAAGATAGATTTCTCGAAAGTCGGGTTCCAACTTCACTAGGCCATAATTAATCGTTGTGGCACCAGAATATGCGTAAGTTAACCAAGAAACTCTGTTCTGCCTGTTTTGCATTCAGGAATTTCTCTCACTGTTTTGAGCTATAGACAGGATGGGTAGTACCCTTTACACATTTTCGCTCAGTTCTGCGATATAATTGTAAATCTTGAGTGTCTCCCGGCGTAAAGAATTTTCAAATAACTTACTTTATACACGAACGCAGCCATGTGACAGCTTCGCCAACCGCCGACATTTCGAAATGTGCACACCTTCTTATTTTCAAGGCACAAATGATGCAAGCAAGCGGTGTGCAAAGGAATTTAAAACCTTGGTTTACAGAGCATATCCGGAAAGTTAATACACACACACACACACACACACACACACACACACACACACACACACACACACACTCACCCACATACACACCGAACACATTAGCACCATCACAAAACAAAATTTGACCGATAACAGAAGTTACCGACCCTGAATATTAGTAACCAACGGGTCAGGTAGCGATAATTCTATCCCTCTGTCTTTTTGACAAGGTAGAGAGCGGAATTCCACGCATACTTTAAGTAAAATCCCCCGTCTCTATTTATAAGGTCACTAGCTATTCTTACAATCTTTAACAATACAAGCCCAACAGCTGGAAGTGCATGCTAGAGTCTCCATGCTGTTATATTCCAGAGGACGACCGGCGCCAAGGCAATAATCTGCAGTAACTCATTTGCTCGGCTGTTGTAAATGTGTGTGATGCGCCCGCGCGGCATACCGGTCCACCAAGGTGCTGGTGGTCTGATCAAGTTATTCCGTGCCACGTGGAAAAAGGAGTGGGACCAGACCGACGACAACTGTATGTCACTGTCGGATTCGATGGATGTGACGATCCGTCTGTGATGAGGATTGTCATTAGTGCTTTTATTGTAGTTGTCGGTGTTGTTGATGACATCCAGACAACACACGCAAAGGCGCAGGGCACTGCAAGTAAGGACACTGGTTTCGCGTGTATCTTTGCCAGGCCCGGACCGGCATTAGCGCCCTGCCAGTGTACATCGTGTCTTATGGAGCCTTCATCCTCAACTGTGCGTCCCTTAATGGTTTACCAATAACATGCCAGAGTGTAGTCGCGTTCACAATCTGACAATCTGGTAGGCCGCAGTTCCCTGTGATTAGCGTCGTGGCGCATCGAGAAAACTGTCCATTAAGACGCTTCCGTAGCTTTGACAGATGCTTCGGCCAACAGAAACGCGCAACGTATTACTTTGCGGAGCATTGGCTGAGTCTAGACGTGGTAGGGCTTAGTGAAGTGAAATGGAAACACGATAAGGATTTCTGGTCAAACGAATGTGGGAAATATCAACAGCAGCAGAGTATGGCATTATGGGAGTAGGTTTCGTTATGAATAGGGAAGTAGGAGAGAGAGTTAGCTGTTGTGAATAGTTAAATGATAGCATTGTTCTTATCAGATTCGACAGCAAACCAAAGCCGATAACGATGGTTCAGTTATACATGCCAGCTTCACAGAGCAGCAGATAAAGAAATGTCGAAACTATAGGTGGATATTGAAAAGGTAACTCACTATGTAGGGGCCAAATGCCTTGTCGCAGTGGTAACACCGGTTCCCGTCAGATCACCGAAGTTAAGCGCTGTCGGGCTGGGCTAACACTTGGATGAGTGATCATCCAGTCTTTCGAGCGCTGTTGGCGAATTGAGTAGCGGCTCAGGTCTCACAAACTGACATACAGGTAGGAGAGAGATGTGCTGAACACATGACCCTCCATATCCGCATCCAGTGACGGCTGTGGTCTGAGGATGGCACGGCGGCCAGTCGGTACCGTTGGGCCTTCCAAGGCCTCTTCGGACAGAGTTTAGTTTTTAATTCACTATGTAAAGGGAGATGAAAATCTAATAATCATGGCGCACTGGTATGAAGTAGCAGAAAGGATTAAGAGAGAATATGGACTTGGAAGTAGGAATGATATAGAAGAAAGACTAAATGGGATTTGCAATGAATTTCAGATGATAATAGCGAATACTATGTTAAAAAAAAGTCACGAGAGTAGGAGATGTACTTGGAGAAGAACCAGAGACACGGGAAGGTTCCAGGTAGCTTCCATCATGGTCAGGCAGAAATTCCGAAATCAGATACTGGATTTTAAGGCGTACCCAGGAGCAGATATTGCCTCAGATTACAATTTAGTAATAACAAAGAGTAGACTGACGTTTAGGAGAATCGTCCGAAAGAATTAATGTGGTAAGAAGTGTGACACTGAAGCTCTTGAGGAACGATGAGACGCATTTGACATTTGCTAAGGATTTGCACACTGCAGTAAGGAACTCCAGAGTAGGTAGTTCAAGGGAAGAAGAGTGCACATCTCGAAAAAGGCAATCAAAGATGTTAAAGAGTCAAACATCAGTACAAGGAAGGTAAATTGAAGAAACAATGGGTAATAAATGAAATACTTTAACTAATTAACGAAAGAAGGAAATAAAAAAATTTCAGATAAAGAAAGGAATACAACAATGTAAATCATTTAGGAATGAAATAAACAGCAAGTGCAGGGCCCTCAAGGTATAATGGCCACAGAAAACATGTGCAAAAATCGAAAATGAAATGGTCACCTGGAAGACTGACTCAGCATACGGGATAATTCAGCTATCCCAAATGATCGGTTTTACACAACCTGCGCCGGCCGAAGTGGCCGTGCGGCTAAAGGCGCTGCAGTCTGGAACCGCAAGACCGCTACTATCGCAGGTTCGAATCCTGCCTCGGGCATGGACGTTTGTGATGTCCTTGGGTTAGTTAGGTTTAACTAGTTCTAAGTTCTAGGGGACTAATGACCTCAGCAGTTGAGTCCCATAGTGCTCAGAGCCATTTGAACCATTTTTACACAACCTGCAACCCATTGAAATACCACATGCATAATTTTCATACATGGTTGGGCCCTTGCGACTGGCAGAGAGAGTTTCCACAAAAGTAAGAGGAACGCTCCTATTGGTCGAAAAAAGCTGTGACGTGGAGAACGAAAGAACCCAGGTTGGGAGACAGTTCGGCTATGAGAAAGGCAAGAGCGAAATTTTTGGGGACTCTTCTCTGAACTGGTGTCAAGTGCAGAATGGGGCGCATAACGCTCTGTATTAAGCAGAGGAGTAATTTGTGAGAACACTGCATTCACTGCGGCTGACATTCAACTACATATTAGCTGTAGCATCGTTGAGCTCCAACTGCGGAGATACGAAGCATCCAGTTAGTTAATTGTTCTTGCAAGGACTGAGAGGGCATACAAATATGTACGCTGCTCCAGGCATGCGCGTGCATATCGCCATATTCCAAGACTAGGATGAGTACATATTTTTTCGCATAGTGAGAAACATAGGGAGAGTTTCTGCTGGAAAAATCAGCAGAGGCTTAATTAGTTTTTATAGTATTTTCAGAGGACAAGAGCAGCCACGCAGACAACAGCTCATTGCAGCTAAGGTAAATACTGGGAGCAGAGGCATAAACTTGTTGGTTCACCAGCTTGCGTCGACTGTAAACTTTTGTCACAAAACTAACCATCCTCCATAGACTTGATTGTCATCCTAAATAGTACCCAACTTTGAACCGGAATCGGATGATTTATTGCAATACTGGTCAATGTCATGACGTATTCTTAAGAATAATTTTGTAAAGAAACTACTAGTAAAAATTTACCATTGTTGTGTTCACGATTATTTCACTTTCTGAGGACGAGATGCGTTTCGTTTGACAACTGTCGTAACATTGTCAAATTGTAAATTGTGTAATTGCGTGTATATCTGTGATAAGATTGCAACATTAAACCAAAAATATTTACAGATTACACAGCTGTTCTGTCCTCAAAACCTTACAACTTTTGTGCACTGTCTTCTCCGCCCACTTGGTTTTTAATTCAGAAACTGTAATGATGAACAAAATTTGTAACACAAGACAGGGACATTGCAGTAATAAGAACGAGGTTTTTGTGTACCAAGCACATATTGCGTGCTGAGAATAATAGGCTTACAGCAAATTTAGAATTACTTCTGCGTGGCGTATATTGGCGTTTTGAGTGATGGATGCATTGACGAAGAATATGTATTAGCAGCTAGTAAAATATTTTCAGGAAGGAGGGAATATTCTCGGTCATATTAAAGCGAGCCGTCCGAAGAAAACTCTTGGAGACGGCCTAAAACGACTCGCGCGCTGCTGCGCGCGGAATATCGCGAAAGTAATTTGCCTCTGTACGTGATAAGATACGATAATGATGTCTGAAATGTTACCAAAAAATGTTTTGTAGTTTTCTTAACAACTTTCTCGCGGGAAGTTTCTTTGCACTCCTATATAACGAAAATTCATCAGCGACTACATTACTCGCAACGCAATCGGCACAGTTTCGCACCTCTTATAATATTTTATATTTTATCTCAGAATACTTTTATGTTTCCGAAATAAAAGATGCAGCATGTGCATCTGTAAACTTTGAGGATGTTTTTTTTTTCAGTTCAATTACGTTAGTAATTCTGTTACTACCACAGGCTGAAGTAACAAATTATTTTCCTCCAAAATTTCTTGTAACGTTAGTTTTCATTTTTTACCTAGCAGCTAGTGAGAACTTTCTTTTGGAAAATACTCCATCATATTCTAGACTAAAAACAGAGTTGTCCAATTTTTTTTTATTTTTTCGAACATTTGAAATTATCACTATAAAAGACGGAGAGATGACCTTGAAGCCCTATTTTCGAGCCAGCCACTATAACAAGAATAATATGCAGAAGAATGAAAAGAAAGTAGAGAATCTGTTATATTACGATCAGTTTGGCATAAGGAAAGGTAAAAGGCCCCAGAGAGATAATTCTGGCGTTTCACTTTATAGTGGAAGCAAGGCTGAATAAAAGTCAAGACACGCACATAGCCTTCGTCGGCCTAGAAAAAGCGTTCGACAGTGTGAAACGGTACTAGATATTCTACGTTCTGAGTAAAATAGGAATAAGCTATAATGAAAGCCGTGTAATATACAATATGTATAAGAACCGAGAGGAAACTGTAAGAATCGAAGACCAAGAGCGAACTGCTCGATTTAAAAAGGATTTACGACAACGATGCAGTGTTTCGTCCCTAATGTTTCATCTAAGCACCGAAGAAGCAATAATGGAAATAAAAGAAGAATCAAGAATAGGATTAAAACTCAGGGTGAAAGGATATCAAGTTTCGCTGATGAGTTGGTACCTCTAGAAAAAGTGTAGAAGAATTGAAGGATGTGTTGAATGGAACGACCAATCTAATGAGTAGGGGATATGGACTGAGAGTAAATCGATGAATGACGGAAGTAGTGATAAGTAGTAGAAATGAGAACAGCGAGAAACTTAACATCGAAGTTGATGGTCACGAAGCAGACGAAGTTAGGGATTTCTGTTGCCGTGAAAGGGAAATTACCCATGACGTAAGAAGCAAACACAGAAAGCACAGTAGCAAGGGCAAAGAGTGCATTCCTGCCCAGAAGAAGTATACTGTTGAAGAAGAAGTTCAAGAAGAAATTTCTGAGGATGTACGTTTTGGCGCTAAAGCAATGTATGGTTGTGAATTATGGACAGTAGGAAAACAAGAATAGAAGAGAATCGAAGCGTTTGAGATGTGGTGCTAGAGAAGAACGTTGAGAATTAGGTGGACTGATACGATAAAGAGCGAGGAGGTTTTCCACAGACTCTGTGAAGAAAGAGACACATGGAAAGCACTTAAAAGAAGAAGGGGCAGAATGTTAGGCCATGTGTTACGACATCAGGGAATAACCTCCACGGTAGAAATTGTAGGGGAAACAGAGATCTGAATATATCTATGAAATACCTATGTATGTAGCCAACACCGGGTCTCGTTGTTGAATTTTTGAGCGGTGGACTGGTAGTAAATTTCACTATGGAATTTGTCAAAACTAGCGCCCAGTACTGTAATTGTTTCGCTTTCTTATATGAAATTCTGTTCCGTGTAAAAAACATTGAATTTTTTTATATCGTAAATAACAGAGTTTTATTTTCTTTTTCGTTATATGTACGAGACAGGCGAAATACCTTCAGACTTCAATAAGAATATAATAATTCCAATCCCAAAGAAAGCAGGTGTTGACAAATGTGAAAATTACCGAACTATCAGTTTAATAAGCCACGGCTGCAAAATACTAACACGATTTCTTTACACACGAATGGAAAAACTGGTAGAAGCCAACCTCGGGAAAGTTCAGTTTGGATTCCGTAGAAATGTTGGCACACGTGAGGCAATACTAACCCTACGACTTACCTTAGAAAATAGATTAAGGAAAGGCAAACCTACGTTTCTAGCGTTTGTAGACTTAGAGAAAGCTTTTGACAATGTTGACTGGAGTACTCTCTTTCAAATTCTGAAGGTGGCAGGGGTAAAATACAGGGAGCGAAAAGCTATTTACAATTTGTACAGAAACCAGATGGCAGTTATAAGAGTCGACGGTCATGAAAGGGAAGCAGTGGTTGCGAAGGGAGTGAGACAGGAGGGTTGTAGCCTCTCCCCGATGTTGTTCAATCTGTATATTGAACATGCAGTAAAGGAAACAAAAGAAAAATTCGGAGTAGGAATTAAAATCCGTGGAGAAGAAATAAAAACTTTGAGGTTCGCCGATGATATTGTAATTCTGTCAGAGACAGCAAAGGACCTGGAAGAGCAGCTGAACGCAATGGACAGTGTCTTGAAAAGAGGATATAAGATGAACATCAACAAAAGAAAAACGAGGATAATGGAACGCAGTGGAATTAAATCGGGTGATGCTGCGGGAATTACATTAGGAAACGAGACGCTTAAAGTAGTAAATGAGTTTTGCTGTTTCGGGAGCCAAATAACTGATGATGGTCGAAGTAGAGAGGGTATAAAATGTAGACTGGCAATGGCAAGGAAACCGTTTCCGAAGAAGAGAAATTTGTTAACATCGAGTATAGATTTAAATGTCAGGAAGTCATTTCTGAAAGTATTTGTATGGAGTGTAGCCATGAATAGAAGTGAAACGTCGACGATAAATAGTTTCGACAAGAAGAGAATAGAAGCTTTCGAAATGTGGTGCTACAGAAGAATGCTGAAGATTAGATTGGTAGATCACATAACTAATGAGGAGCCGGCCGGAGTGGCCGCGCGGTTCTGGGCGCTACAGTCTGGAGCCGAGCGACCGCTACGGTCGCAGGTTCGAATCCTGCCTCGGGCATGGATGTGTGTGATGTCCTTAGGTTAGTTAGGGTTAATTAGTTCTAAGTTCTAGGCGACTGATGATCTCTGAAGTTAAGTCGCATAGTGCTCAGAGCCATTTGAACCATTTTTGAACTAATGAGGAGGTATTGAATAGAATTGGAGAGAAGAGAAATTTGTGGCACAACTTGAATAGAAGAAGGGATCGGTTGGTAAGGCATATACTGAGGCATCAAGGAATCACCAATTTAGTATTGGAGGGCAGTGTGGAGGGTAAAAATCGTAGAGAGCGAACAAGAGATGAATACACTAAACAGATTCAGAAGGATGGAGTAGCATGGAGAGCTGCATCAGACCAGTCTCTGGACTGAAGACCACAACAACAACATTTCGTTTTAACTAACCTGTGCCGCTGTTAATGTTTTAGACGCATGTGCTACCATGAAATACATGAAATGTATTGCAGCTGTGAATATGAACCCCCTTCAGCCGCGTAATGGAATAACGACAATGAAAATTTGTACCGGGCCGGGACTCGATCCCGGGTTTGTCGCATTACGCGAGCGCTCGCCTTAACGGCATCCGGGCGCGACTGACGGCCAGACCGAAAGTTTCATATGTCGTCGTCCACGTCTGACATCTCTACTCTTACGTCACATTAACGTTATTCCTGTACAGGGAAGACACTTTATTGTTGTCGCAGGCGCGGTGTCGCCTGTAAATACGATATTGCATTACTTGTGCTGTGAACAGGTGTGCTGTAGTGTTCATTCGGACATATTAGCTTGTCCGAAGGAACAGGAACAGCAGCGACCACAGCTGCTATGACAGACATGAAAGAGCGAGGTAGTGCAGTGGCCAGCACACTGGACTCGCACTCGGGAGGACGACGGTTCAATCCCGCGTCCGGCCATCCTGATTTAGGTTTTCCCTGATTTCCCTAAATCGCTCCAAGCAAATGCCGGGATGGTTCCTTTGAAAGGGCACGGCCGACAACCTTCCCCGTCCTTCCCTAATCCGGTATGGCCGTTGACCTCGCTGTTTGGTCTCTTCCCCCAAAAACGCCCCAACAGACATAAAATGTATTTGTAGCTGCTATTATGATACGACCCCAGCTTTATAATGGAATGACGACAATGGAAATTTGTGCCGATGCGGAACTGGAACACGGATTTCCGCCTTTACGCAAGTGATCGGCTTAACCACAATCCGATCACGACCTGGTACGCTAACCTACACTGAGAACTAAGAGAAATACAACGGTCACTAATCAGAGCTAGAAAGTGTTATACGCGAGAATACAAATGAAATTATTATAACAGAGCTCAATGAACAGCGTTTCTTGTGAATGACAATCATTAGTACAGTCACTCGTAACACAAGGTTCTGTCTGTTTTATTTTTATTTTTTTCTAACCGGTTCTTGGCTCTATACTAAATTCTGGCAGCTATACATCCACAAACCAAAGCTGGAGGAAACCTGCCAACTCTGAAGATGCGAACTCGCTGCCACGAAGGCAACAGGAAGCAGTAACTCTTCAAATGTTGTGGGCACTTCCCATAGTTATGGATCACCATCCATAACATGACGAAATGAAATTCCGCCCTTGGCGGACAACCCTAGTTACCACGTGTTACAGCCAGCAAAACCTTTCGCAGCAGAGAGCGTGATGCAGATAAACCCGCTCAGTCAGTGGCTACGCTGCCTCTGCCGGGACGCCGGGAAACACGTTCAGATGGCTCTGAGCACTATGGGACAACATCTGAGGTCATCAGTCCCCTAGAACTTAGAACGACTTAAACCTAGCTAACCTAAGGACATCACACACATCCATGCCCGAGGCAGGATTCGAACCTGGGACCGTAGCGGTCACGCGGTTCCAGACTGTAGCGCCTAGAACCGCACGGCCGGGAAACACGTCGCTATGGTACAAAGTACTCTGGAGTTTCAGCGACAGCTATCCAGCTAACGCACCCACAGCTCAAAACTTGTGAACTCTCTTCCACGAATGGTAGCCATTATCAAGATTATCGTTGGTGTTAGTGGTGTTGTATGGGATTAATGTTAAGTCACTTGGCGTGATAAATTTTCGTTCCGTAGCCTTATGTTCCACTCTGCAAACCTTGGCGGCCGATGGATGAATATGTAACGCTGCAGCGCAATTTCACCTCGCAACTGGCAAGTCTAGTAAACAGGGGACATGTCGATACTAGGGCATACAATCTTTGCGAATGTCATTCCGTGTACTCAGTTGGACAGTAACTATGCCTCGCAGAAAGGTGCATGAACAGTACACCCATTTGAGAGAGGACGTGTACTTCGGCTCACAGAAGCCAATTGGAGTGATCGGCGAATCGCTCGACATCTGAATAGTAGTGCTGCCATCATTCGACATCGGATGCCGTGGCCGATCGGTTCTAGGGGCTTCAGTCCGGAACCACGCGGCTGCTACGGTCGCAGGTTCGAATCCTGCCTCGGGCATGGATGTGTGGGATGTCCTTAGGTTAGTTACGTTTAAGTAGTTCTAAGTCTAGGGGTGTGATCACCTCAGATGTTAAGTCCCATAGTGCTTAGAGCCATTTTAACCATTTTCTTGAACTATTCGACAATGCTGGCAGAATTGGGTGAACCATGACCGAACACAGCGTCAGGAAGGATGCGTTCGACATAGAGAGAAGACAGAATGAGAGGACCTAGCAATCGTCAGAGAGACAGAGCTCTGGTTTCGTCATTATCATTCATCGGATGAGTAATTGGTGCTTCACTGGGCACAAGGACCATTAATATGCGCTCGCAGAAAGAGGGCTTAGCTAACGGCACCCCTTGCATCGACTGTACACCAAAAAGCCCGTTTTGCGTCGTGTCGGGCACATTCGCACTGGAATCTCACTGAGTGGAATAGAACTGTCTTTAGTGATGAATCCCGCTTCGAAATGAGACCCAGTGACCAGTCTGGATACGCCCCGAGCTACGGTGGGTTACCTTGCTGACTGTCGCCCGCCATAAAGCACGAGAACTGGAGCGTTATAGGGTGCCGTTTCATTTTATAGCAGATCCGTTTTGGTTGCATAGGCGGCACACTTAAAGCACAGCGGCACATCGACGGTATCCTACACTCCGTTTTGTTCACCTTCGTGGCGAGGCGTCCTGTACTTACTAACCAGCAAAATAATCGCCGCCAGTACACGGCGAGTGTGTCTACTGCTTGTTTTGGTGCTTGCCAAACTCCGCCTTGGACAAAGGGTCACCCCAGTTGAGAGCGTTTGGAGCATTACGAGCAGGGCTCTCCAACCAATTCGGGATCTGGACACTCTAACACCCCAGTCGGACAGACTGTGGCACGATAACCCTCAGGAGGGCTTCAACACCTCTGTCAATCAATGCCAAGCCCAGTAACTGCTTGTATAAGGGCCAGAGGTGGACCAAGGCGTTATTGACTTGCTCAATTTGTGGATCTCTTTCTCTTGGATAAATCATCCAATTTTTCTGAAACTGTAATCATTTGTTTGTCTGTACGTGCACGTCACATCTACCGATTTTCGTCCCATTCGTATAACTCTTCCGTGGTGCGTCCTTTTTTTTTGTCGTAGAATGTATATAAGTTGGGTGATGACTGGCTGACTATTGATTGAGTCGTTTTATGCCTAGTAGGTAATCCCACTTACGGTGGATCTCGAGAGAGTCGCTTCGTCCTGACGCGGCTCCACCCAGACCGGCAGTTGCCTGCGAGATTAGCGGCCGGTTGCTGTGATTTAGTGCCTCTTTGAGCCGCCGTGCGGCGCTGCGCACGCGTCCGCTGGTTTCCTCTTCTGCGAATATCGATGAGTCCTCGGCGATCGCCGCCGGCCTGCTCTGACAAATGCCTTTTCAATTGAGCCGCAGCCGCCGCGAACGCGCTGCGCCTTCTTGCTTTTGTTGCCGACTCGCCTTCATTACGGAGCGACCCGCGGCCGTCTGACGACCGTTTATGCGTTTTTAATAATCGTAAGCGTGGCCGGTGGCTGCCGTGGCCGGCCAGTTTGTGTCAATAAAAATGAATCACTGTGCGCACCGCAGGACAGGCGGCGCTCCCGAGCATTAGTTCGGCTGGCTCGGGCACAGACCTGGACGTGAAAAGCATTACAGATAAATCAATTCATTGTAAAGCGATACGGTATTATGAGTTCTCCGGCGCTTTCGGAGCTACTTACTATAATTTATGGCTCGTAGATTAACCTCGGCAGCATTTTATCTAATGTTAAGACAGGGAACACTGCCTTATTAACAATGATGCTTACTGCCGTAAAAGCCCTTTATCTGTGATTTGTTTGCTCGTTTCATTCGTGATCTTAAGATGAAGCACGCCGTAAATTTGAAAATTGTGTGAGGAATCCGACATTATTTTTGCCTCATAAAAATGGAATATAATTTATCCTCGGTGCATGGAATATGTGAGGTCAGTCGAAGATGCAGAAGACTGAATAGCGTTAACATCTCTTAATTTGTAGCTTTTTCTAATAACAACATGTTCCAATGGATAACTCCAAATATAGGAAATATAGCTAATGAAAGCGAAACGATGAAAAATATGTCCAAAAATAGCAAATATTGATTAACAACATGTTGTGTACGACTTCGAGGTGGGCTGCAGAGTGGTGCGGCAACTGTCATCGTGCTTATACCTCCCGAGGAGATCACGAATGTAAAATTAGAGAGATTCGAGCGCGCACGGAGGCTTTCCGGCAGTCCTTCTTCCCGCGAACCATACGCGACTGGAGCAGGAAAGGGAGGTAATGATAGCGGCACGTAAAGTGCCCTCCGCCACACACCGTTGGGTGGCTTGCGGAGTATAAATGTAGATGTAGATGTAAAGCTGGACAGGAGCAGAAATGATTAGCGAACGAGTTAAAACAACAAACACAAGATTTATTTAACTTGTATTCCAAGTGTACGAGCACTCATTGCAAATAATGCAGCTATCACAGTGTCAACCAGGATGATGCTTGCTGTACGAAGCACGATCAAAGGTGTCGTAGCGAAGAGGCTCCAGCCTCCAAAGCAAGTGGGGCTGAGCTGCTGCCACTGGCCGTCTTACCTTGCGGCGGTAGAGGGCGCTCGTGGTATCTAACTGCTGAAGCTGTGGGTCAGCAGGCTCGCACCATTGGTTCCGCCAGATCCTGAGCAACTGCTGTCGGCGTTAGAAGGAAACTTGCACGTCCGTTGTCAACTGTGATCCGCAGGTATGGTGGTATTGATACGTGATATCACACAAAATGTTGGGCATATTTCTCAGTTTATTCTTCGAAGTTCTAACTATTTGGGCAAAGAAAATTCGCTCTTTCCTGTGAACCCTTTAAATCCCAGCAGAATTCAAAATATGTACCATGTAACGACGCAGATTTAGGAAGCGGGATGTGACTACTCAAATCTCTCTTTCCCTCATTCTCTTCATACCAGATTTGCAGGTTTATGCACGCCACGGAATACAATGAAGCTACACGTCAGACACCAATATGCATCTGTAAACATAAAAAAAAATTAAAAAACTGAAAAAATAAGGCTGCACGTATAGGAATCACAATTACTCTACTCAGCAACTGTGCTCAAAATGTATTGACGAATGAAACTGCAAAACGTCTAGAAAACACGACAGTTTGATTTCGTAAATTTTAACAAAATTACAGTGCTAAAAATAATGTGAATCTGCTGGCAAACTATGGTAATTGCATTACGTAAGCCTGTGCAGTTTCAAAGAACTGAATCAGAATGCAAATACCTGTTAAACGTCATGGTTCAGTGAAATGAGTTTGAACAATATTAAATCGTTGAAAAACAGTGTGACATCAGAAGTAAAATACGTTTCTGCTTTATGTAACGATATACAAAATCAAGACATGGAAAATAATGGAAAAACGTACTCATAATATTCTTGTATATTTTTTACATCTGTATAATAATATTGAAACGATAAATAGTACTGACTTGTTGCCAACCGTCTAGTGAGTATATATTTGTTGATCAGTTCATAAGAGCTGAAAACAATACAACGACAAATAGCACACGAGCACATCGCAGCTCGGGAAGATCGTATACAAGTATTTGAAACGCATTTTTGTCACAAATGGATGGTTATTAGTGCAAAAATTATTTGCACCACAGTGGTACGTATTTCGGGTGCAGTAAGTTTCCTTTTTTACTTAGTACAATCGAGGGCTTATGTACAGTCCATTACAGGTTAACAATACAACCGACTGAGTTCTTAAATCATAGGTTCATCATAAAAAGAGAAAGAAAATTACTTTCATTCGTGAGAATTTATCTATTTTTTGAGTTGTCGTTTTCATTCACGATGGTAACATGAGGGACATATTCAGTTGAGGTGGGTGTGATCGTCGTACAACTCGCAAAGCGTATTTTTCAGTGCGTGGAGATTCAGATTTCCCCGCCAGTCCATGTCCCCACAGCTGGACGGCGACAGTAGCTGCTGGAGGCACGGTGTCGACCGCTGTCGTAGCTGGGTTGGTGCTCCCATCGTCAGTTGTTCCTCATTGGCTCGTCGACGATACATCTACTCGTCAGTGTTCGCTGTGGTTCGAACGTCGCGTTTAGTCGACGACCCTTCCAAAATTAATCAACGCTACAGTTAAAAAATGGTTCAAATGGCTCTGAGCACTATGGGACTTAACATCTTAGGTCATCAGACCCCTAGAACTTAGAACTACTTAAACCTAACTAACCTAAGGACATCACACACATCCATACCCGAGGCAGGATTCGAACCTGCGACCGTAGCAGGCGCGTGGTTCCGGGCTGAAGCTCCTAGAACCGCTCGACCACAGCGGCCGGCCCGTCAGTGGGTCAATGAACTTCAGGGTTTGAGACGACAGCGTTGTTTCCAATGTAGTCGTGGACAGTACTATAGCGGCCCAGTGATACATGAAGCAGTTATGTACAATGTGCCTGACAGTAGGATTCGTGAACAAATCCGCAAACACTCTGATTACACTTTGAAACAAGTGATACAAATTATCGAACATCAGAACTCGTGTAATAATGCCGTGGAAAATTTGAGGTAGCTCCTATTTGCAGTGTAATGCAGAGTGACAAACAGGTATTGCCTTGCGACCGTCTGCCACGCACAAACGGACCACCACGCCATGGCCAAAGTAAACAAGTGTCAAGCATGTCCGCCGTGAAATCGCGTCTCTGCTACTCTCTGTTATATACCTACGAGCATGGTGTTCTAATATCTATTTGTGAGTTTTAGAATGAGTATACATTGGGAACTATTTGGATGTTAGATCGTGCTGGAGGTGGCAACGTCTGTCACACCAACATTGTAAGCCATTGTGGTTCCTAGTGTCGGACGCAAAGCCCGTCGCCGCCTCATTATGTTTAAAACACGGAAGTCGACGATTCCTCATCGTCATATCGAATAGCCAATCTGAGAGGTAGTTTTTAAGACGATTCCATTTAGTCTGTCAGCAAATGAGGCCAGTTATAAACTCGTTGCTAGCAACAGCCCATATACTAACGACGTTGGGTTTGTCCATCCCTGCCCTGGTGCAAAATGAAAGCTATCATCCTACTACGTTACGAGTTGTCACATTTACTAATGTTCTGACGTGTTATCCCAGCGAATAAAACTGTCCCACTGACGCTTACCGTTGAGTAGCCTCGTTCTTCTCAGTGACAAGGTAGATCTCTGTTCGCCTATACGAATTGCGCTCACTACACATTGTCATCCTTTTCAGTAGTGACCACAAAATACTTAAAAAAAGACGCATGAAATTTGTGTACCAGTTTCAGGTTGCGCAGGATCCACTACAATTCCTTCCGCAGAAATGTTTCCACTTGTTATGCAAGTAACTACAGCTGCTGCATCAATATATCATTTCTGCTACCTTCGTACGAATACTTCTCGCCGCTTTTCTTTAGTGTCAGCACTCTGTTGCCAAATTGTTTCTATTAACTTCGGACTGATTTTTTTTAGGAAGACCAGGAAATCCAATTTTTGGTCTAAATATCCGACTAACTGCCTCCTGTTTCCTTTAGTGTGTTGCCAAATTGCTTCTATTAACTCTGGACTCTTTTTGTAAGAAGAGCACGAAATACAAATTGTGATCTAAATACTCCTCGAAATGCTTCGTGTCTTCCAGGTCAAAATACAGCTGACCGCCCTCACAATTTTTTTATCGTTATTGAAGTGTTGGAGAATAATCTGTGTCTACAAATTAAAGTTTTCTTTGACGACCGTACGTGGATTACGTGTCACAGAGAAATCGCTTGTCACACAGTGTATAACTGATGGTACTCTGCGGGAAGTAACAAATCACTCTTGCTACCTTGCATCTTTTTTAATGGCGATAAAGTGAGGCGCCATTAAACGCTCCCTACCTTCCCGTAACACGGCGAGCGATGCGATCCGCCAACCGCTAAGTGGTCGCCGGCCGCTGCGGCCGCCTTGTGCGGGCCTCCTGTCGGCTGACCGCAAGACACAGAGTTACGGCGGCCGACGGATGTTTGTGCTCCCAACTGACACACCGTTTTCTCTCCTGTCTCTTTTTGCCGTAACACTATAAGGGTTTCTTCCTAACTTTTTTGTGAACTATGTCCTGCGTTATGTCAACGGTATGTAAGGCAAACTGCTGTAATCGGCAGGCTTACAGTGCAACGCGGATTTATCGTTTGGCCACACGTAAGAAATCCGGTGAGTTACGGGGATTAGCCTTTCTGTGGCGTATAAGTTGCAACGCTGTCCCTCACGTGAAAGTCTTTGCAGGTACAGTAAGGGGATTTGTAATGGAGATATTATACACCAGGACACAGAACCATACCCTAGAATAGGAAGTACCAAGATAAACTGTTGAGTTTTTCAGCATCAGCGCGTCGCGTGGACGTTTTAATATAACTGGGTGGAGAAAAAAAGAAAAAAAAACAAACAAACAAGAACATATAATTAAATGCAAGTGCGATTTTTGTTTAGTGGTTATTGATCAGTTAGTGCTGAACGGTAAATAATGCTTCTCTACGTGTTTATGAGGTGAGAGACACATGGAAATTAGACAATATTATTGTACAGTGTACTGTTTCTCCTGGGTGGACTTGGGTTTTAAAAAAATGTAAACTAAATATTACGATAAGTTTTATAAACAATCGATAAGTACACCAAAGAAGAAGAGATAGAACTACAACAGTGGACATGTTACTCCATGCACTCTTGCGCTTATATGCATGAACTATCTTTCCTTTGTCTTTCACTTATCTTATATGCTTGGATTCGGACCTAAAAGGACGTTCTTGTGTAAAACTCATCTTGCTGCACCAGCTGATAATGTAACTTGCACTTAAAACCCGAACAATATAATGGTTATTTTGTCCAAACAATTTGTGTATGTGGTCAATCAATTGGTAGTCTGATACCTGGGTTGTCTTAAGTAGATATGGGCCTTAACAAAGAATTTTCATTGTTAGGCGCCATCTTAGAAGAAATTTTAACATTTTTTCTTTTGGCTCATCTACGAGACGTGCCGTCGGTTAGGACAATTAACCTTATTTCAGATCCCACGTGACCGGAGGCAGCTACTAATAGTTTAACAATTTTACTTAGAGATTTTCTTTATATAACGAGATAACATCCCAGGCAGAAAATGTCTGGTCAAACGATTCCAGTTCCATTATAGGATTTCATTTGTAGATGCTACTCTTGTTATCTTGCATTTGGGAATCGAGACAAAACCACGATGTTAAGTTATGTATTGCAGTAGTGTACATCGAATAGACTTGGCAAATATTCTCTGGTGCAATAAGCACACGACTTCTCACGAGCCTGGAATAATATATGTAGCGTTGGGTAAATAACGTAACTACCCTGAGAACTGAGCTAGTTTACTGAGCGATTATACACGTCGGGCTAAATTAAACAACATATTACACTGTTAATAATATTCCTAAGTTAGTTATTTCTCTTTTATGCTGAGCCACTGCATTAATGTGTGTTGCTTTTATATATAGTGTTTCTTTTATATATAAGTAACGGCTCATATTCATTCTATTACATTACACTGACAGCAAAGAAAAGGAGTCACAAATAATTTTTATTTTATTACATTACAACATGTACAAAAGTATTTTCGGATTGTTTTAATTTTGCTGTAGCACATTTGAATTTATAATTATTAATTGTCACTAAGATTGCTGGAACATTTAAGTAGGTTCTTCCGCTTGAAGAAGGGCACCATCAGAGTGAGATTAAATTTACTTACAGGTAGGTGAGAGCAAGGACCAGTCACGTGATTGCAATCAGACATATCTGCAGAGTTCCCTCTGAAATCGCTTACCGCTTGCGAGCAAAAATACACATTTGGCATTCGCATGGAGAGAATTATTTTAGACAATCGTTTGGGAAAACTAAATGTTTTATGCGAAGGTTCGAGTAAACCACCACCTTGGTTTCTTAAGAGGCCCAGAGTTGCTTTAGGTACTATGTATTTTAAAAGAGATACCGTTCCTAGTATTGTTTTTAAATCTATTACAGCAGGTTTTTTTTTACAAAAGTACTACAATTTTATTCCAGTGTGGGATTAAGCGAGGGGAAGTCTTTTGGCAGCTCTCTTATTTCTCCTGGTCATGTCTTCAGGATTTGGGTATCATCAAATTCGTAGTCTATGGTACTGTAGGAGCTGGCGGAGACGAGGCGTGACACAGGGAGGAAATTTCTCATCTGCTCCTATTCCCTCAGCACCCTCCATGCGATTTCACGGATGAACCCAGCGGAGAAACTGCTTCAGATGATTCACGGCTCCCTGATGCACCTCCAAAACGAGAGAAAGATAGTGTTATTCTTCTGGGCCCCCGGACACTTCGAAATCCAGAGAAATGATGATACCGACGTTGTAGCCAAATAGCTTGTCAGAGACACACTGCAGAACCTTTTGCTGTCTCCCATGAACCTGTTTCCTCACCGTCGCGTAAGAATGTCATAAGCCACAGAGAGTCAGATTGGCTCGGATTGTCGGAACATTATCTTCAGCCTGTGAAATCAACTGTCCCGCTGTAGCTATTCTCCTTCTGCACACACAGACGCGTTGAATGGCACTAATTTTCCCACTTAATAGGTCTTTGTCGTCTTAGCCTCGGTTTTTCTACTCTGGTGAGATGAGCCATCAGTTTGTGGATGCATACACTGATGTGACAAAGGTCATAGGATACCTCCTAATATATATATACGAAGACAGTAACTTGTTCTCAAAAGAACAGTTACTGTTGATGACCGTGCAGCTTTTCCCTGGAATAAATGATGACTGACAACCACAGCTGACGGCAGGTGTTGTTGATATACCTCGATGTGGACAGCTGAAAATGTGTGCCCTGACCGGGACTCGAACCCAGGATCTCCTGCTTACATGGCAGACGCTCTATCCACCTGAGCCACCGAGGACACGGGTGAACAGCGCGACTGCAGGGACTTATCCCTTGCACGCTTCCCGTGAGACTCACATTCCCAACTGTCCACAATTCTACATCTACATCTACATTGATACTCCGCAAGCCACCCAACGGTGTGTGGCGGAGGGCACTTTACGTGCCACTGTCATTACCTCCCTTTCCTGTTCCAGTCGCGTATGGTTCGCGGGAAGAACGACTGTCTGAAAGCCTCCGTGCGCGCTCTAATCTCTCTAATTTTACATTCGTGATCTCCTCGGGAAGTATAAGTAGGGGGAAGCAATATATTCGATACCTCATCCAGAAACGCACCCTCTCGAAACCTGGCGAGCAAGCTACACCGCGATGCAGAGCGCCTCTCTTGCAGAGTCTGCCACTTGAGTTTATTAAACATCTCCGTAACGCTATCACGGTTACCAAATAACCCAGTGACGAAACGCGACGCTCTTCTTTGGATCTTCTCTATCTCCTCCGTCAACCCGACCTGGTACGGATCCCACACTGATGAGCAATACTCAAGTATAGGTCGAACGAGTGTTTTGTAAGCCACCTCCTTTGTTGATGGACTACATTTTCTAAGCACTCTCCCAATGAGTCTCAACCTGGTACCCGCCTTACCAACAATTAGTTTTATATGATCATTCCACTTCAAATCGTTCCGTACGCATACTCCCAGATATTTTACAGAAGTAACTGCTACCAGTGTTTGTTCCGCTATCATATAATCATACAATAAAGGATCCTTCTTTCTATGTATTCGCAATACATTACATTTGTCTATGTTAAGGGTCAGTTGCCACTCCCTGCACCAAGTGCCTATCCGCTGCAGATCTTCCTGTATTTCGCTACAATTTTCTAATGCAGCAACTTCTCTTTATACTACAGCATCATCCGCGAAAAGCCGCATGGAACTTCCGACACTATCTACTAAGTCATTTATATATATTGTGAAAAGCAATGGTCCCATAACACTCCCCTGTGGAACGACAGAGGTTACTTTAACGTCTGCAGACGTCTCTCCATTGATAACAACATGCTGTGTTCTGTTTGCTAAAAACTCTTCAATCCAGCCACACAGCTGGTCTGATATTCCGTAGGCTCTTACTTTGTTTATCAGGCGACAGTGCGGAACTGTATCGAACGCCTTCCGGAAGTCAAGAAAAATAGCATCTACCTGGGAGACCGTATCTAATATTTTCTGGGTCTCATGAACAAATAAGGCGAGTTGGGTCTCACACGATCGCTGTTTCCGGAATCCATGTTGATTCCTACATAGTAGATTCCGGGTTTCCAGAAATGACATGATACGCGAGCAAAAAACATGTTCTAAAATTCTACAAGAGATCGACGTAAGAGATATAGGTCTATAGTTTTGCGCATCTGCTCGACGACCCTTCTTGAAGACTGGGACTATCTGTGCTCTTTTCCAATCATTTGGAACCCTCCGTTCCTCTAGAGACTTGCGGTACACGGCTGTTAGAAGGGGGGCAAGTTCTTTCGCGTACTCTGTGTAGAATCGAATTGGTATCCCGTCAGGTCCAGTGGACTTTCCTCTATTGAGTGATTCCAGTTGCTTTTCTATTCCTTGGACACTTATTTCGATGTCAGCCATTTTTTCGTTTGTGCGAGGATTTAGAGAAGGAACTGCAGTGCGGTCTTCCTCTGTGAAACAGCTTTGGAAAAAGGTGTTTAGTATTTCAGCTTTACGCGTGTCATCCTCTGTTTCAATGCCATCATCATCCCGTAGTGTCTGGATATGCTGTTTCGAGCCACTTACTGATTTAACGTAAGACCAGAACTTCCTAGGATTTTCTGTCAAGTCGGTACATAGAATTTTACTTTCGAATTCAATGAACGCTTCACGCATAGCCCTCCTTACGCTAACTTTGACATCGTTTAGCTTCAGTTTGTCTGAGAGGTTTTGGCTGCGTTTAAACTTGGAGTGGAGCTCTCTTTGCTTTCGCAGTAGTTTCCTAACTTTGTTGTTGTACCACGGTGGGTTTTTTCCGTCCCTCACAGTTTTACTCGGCACGTACCTGTCTAAAACGCATTTTACGATTGCCTTGAACTTTTTCCATAAACACTCAACATTGTCAGTGTCGGAACAGAAATTTTCGTTTTGATCTGTTAGGTAGTCTGAAATCTGCCTTCTATTACTCTTGCTAAACAGATAAACCTTCCTCCCTTTTTTTATATTCCTATTAACTTCCATATTCAGGGATGCTGCAACGGCCTTATGATCACTGATTCCCTGTTCTGTACATACAGATTCGAAAAGTTCGGGTCTGTTTGTTATCAGTAGGTCCAAGATGTTATCTCCACGAGTCGGTTCTCTGTTTAATTGCTCGAGGTAATTTTCGGATAGTGCACTCAGTATAATGTCACTCGATGCTCTGTCCCTACCACCCGTCCTAAACATCTGAGTGTCCCAGTCTATATCTGGTAAATTGAAATCTCCACCTAAGACTATAACATGCTGAGAAAATTTATGTGAAATGTATTCCAAATTTTCTCTCAGTTGTTCTGCCACTAATGCTGCTGAGTCGGGAGGTCGGTAAAAGGAGCCAATTATTAACCTAGTTCGGTTGTTTAGTGTAACCTCCACCCATAATAATTCACAGGAACTATCCACTTCTACTTCACTACAGGATAAACTACTACTAACAGCGATGAACACTCCACCACCGGTTGCATGCAATCTATCCTTTCTAAACACCGTGTGTACCTTTGTAAAAATTTCGGCAGAATTTATCTCTGGCTTAAGCCAGCTTTCTGTACCTATAACGATTTCAGCTTCGGTGCTTTCTATCAGCGCTTGAAGTTCCGGTACTTTACCAACGCAGCTTCGACAGTTGACAATTACAATACCGATTGCTGCTTGGTCCCCGCATGTCCTGACTTTGCCCCGCACCCGTTGAGGCTGTTGCCCTTTCTGTACTTGCCCAAGGCCATCTAACCTAAAAAACCGCCCAGCCCACGCCACACAACCCCTGCTACCCGTGTAGCCGCTTGTGTATTGTACCTTATAGACATTTGCCCACCCACTCATTACTCGCGCACGCTTTGGCGATTCCCGTAAGAGTTTGGGCAACCTGCGCGCATTCGCACAGACGAAGGTCAATGGCTGGGAGGCCTTTTAACTATATATACGAAGACAGTAACTTGTTCTCGAAAGAACAGTTACTGTTGATGAACGTGCAGCTTTTCCCTGGAATAAATGTTGACTGACAACCACAGCTGTCCTCGGTGGCTCAGGTGGATAGAGCGTCTGCCATGTAAGCAGGAGATCCCGGGTTCGAGTCCCGGTCGGGGCACACATTTTCAGCTGTCCACATCGAGGTATGTCAACAACACCTGTCGACAGCTGTGGTTGTCAGTCATCATTTACCTCCTAATATCTTGTCGGATCTCTTTTTTCTCGGCATAGTGTAGCAACTTGACACCGCATGGACTCAACAAGACCATGGAAGTCCCCTGCAAAAATATTAAGCCGTGCTGCCTCTAGAGTCGCCCATAATTGCCAAACTGTTGCCGGTGCAGAATTTTGTGCACGAACTAACCTCCAGATTATGTCCCATAAATGTTCGATAGGATTCATGCCAAGCGATATGGATGGCCGAACCATTCACTCGAATTGTCCAGTATGTTCTTCAAAGCAGTCGCGAACAATTGTGGCTTGGTGACATGATATCATTGTTTGGGAATATGAAGTCGATGAATGGCTGCAAACGGTCTCTAGATAGCCAGAGATGACCATTTTTAGTCAAAGATAGGTTCAGTTAGATCAGAGGACGCAGTCCATACCATATAAACACAGCCTACACCACCAGCTTGCAAAGTGCCTTGTTGACAACGTGGGTCCATGTTTTTGTGGGGTCTGCACCACACTCGAACCCTACCACCAGCTCTTAGCAACTGAAATCGGGGTTCATCCGACTAGGCCACGGTTTTTCAGTAGTCTAGGTTCCCATTGATGTTGTCATGAGCCTAGGAGAGGCTCTGTAGGCGATGTTGTATAGTTGCCAAAGGCCCTCGATTCGATCGTCTGCTACTATAGCTTATTAACGCCAGGGTCCTCCACACTGTCATAAAGGGAGCGTTCGTCGTTCGTCTGTTAACACTGACAACTCTCCGAAAAAGCCACTGTTCTCGGTCGTTAAGTGAAGACCGTTGGCCACTTCTTTGTGCCTGGTTAGACGTAATGCCTGAAATTGATATTGTTGGCACACTCTTGACACTGTAGGTTTCGGAATATTAAATTGCCTAACGATTTCCGAAATGGATTGCCCCATGCGTTTGGCTCCAACTACCATTCCGCGTTCAAAGTCTGTTAATTTCCAATCGTGCGGCCGTAATCACGTCGGAAACCTTTTCAAATGAATCACTATATTACAAATGACAGCTCCACCAATGGAGTGCCTTTTCTACCTAGTGAACGCGATACTACCCCTATCTGTGTATGTACATATCTCTGCGGCATGACTTCTTTTTTCATCCATGTAGGCTGAAAACACAGTACCTCCTCACGGAGCACACTCCTGGACATTAAACCTGCAACATCATAACGGTGATATCCAACAACCGTAAAACTGGAATCAAGTGTGCTACATACTTGGCCATACAGATTTAGCACAACCGCGCATTCTGGGTGAGAATAACGCCGTCTACGTTGTGTACAAAAGGAAAGATCATGTAGCATGTTTCTCGTTCACAAATAGCATTTGAATATTGATTGGTTGTGAGAAGCTCATGTTATGTCTCATGGGCGAAGGAGAGAAGTCTGTCAGCACAAGACGGAATTCAAAAGCGGAGTCATCATGGCCTTTGGAAACTGTGGTTTATAGCTCCACGAAATTGCTGCTCGGTTTGGTTGGAACCCCACGAATGCTATGCAAATATGTATTCCATGGGTTCAGGAGGACCACATTCAACGCTATGTGATCAGCACCTAAGGGGGTGGATAAATCATTCGCCCAGCTTTGCCGGGTTTGTAGTCACGTCACCACCTTGAGTCAGAAAATGTGTTTGGTCGCAGCAAGGAACATTCACAAAGACGTTGAATTCCATCGAAAACGTTTCAACTGACGGTGGAATAACGATTGCGACTTCAGAATTTTTTCTATTCGTGCCACCAATTTCTTCACGTGTTGCGTCTCTGCAAAAGTGCTTCTTGATGTACTGAACAATGAATCCCATATGTCGATCGTTATAATTTTTTGCTCTCTCATTGTCAGCTAATTTTTTAATTCTGTCTGAATGCTGCTGTAATATAATTTCATAGCAGATCTACAGTATCAGTCGCTTACGTGACTACATAATAGATATTGAGAAATCTCGTCCCCCTCTTCTATCATTCCCATTCATTTTTAAAGGCTTGTGATGATAGACTGCTAGACTGTATCTTTTTGTGCAAACATATAATGGACCTGTGAACGTCCTTCATACGTTAAACAAGTACCCTTATTCTACCGAAGTGAGGGGAGTTGTGCAGACAGGAGAATGCCAGTGTCACGTTGTGCCGAGTACTTCCGAGAAGGAACGAGCAAAAGACGAGCCACGGCCTGCACGCGCTCCGCACACCGGGTAGAGGATACTCGTGTAGACTTTTTTCATAGGACTGTCACCTCCGCTGAAGTTGTAAGGCACTGTATTTGAATTCTTGATAGTGTAATGCAGTGTATAGTACGTAACTGGCGTCATCATTGCTACACAGATTCTATAAACTGTTCCAGAGCAACAACTGTCTAATCTACAGTTGCATTAATCTTTGTTCTGTGTGTTTTCTTTACCTATTCATGTAGACATGATGCTGTTCTACCATTGTTAAAGCTGAAGTCTGTGCCCCGAGAGGCATGAAGGCATTAAGCTGCGTTCTCAGTGTCAACAATTGATTTTCAAACACGACGAGCATATCATATTCATCTGCTTCTAGATCCCTACCCTGAAAACCAGTGTGAAGTGCACTGTATCTCGTATTAGAGTTTATTTCCATTCCATTCTCGTATGGGGCACAAGAAGAATATTGAAACGTGTTTCTGTGGTCGCGCTGTCCCTGCGCGACTGATATTAAGGATGGGGTAATAGAGCTGTTACACGACTTCCGGGCAGGCGCCACGGCCTCGATGTACATTTCAAGAACATCGTTTCCAGGCTGCTAGTTTAAAGGACCAGTCTGTCAAGCAATTCGCTGAATACCCGGCGTTGTTCCGGTGTGTGTTTGTTCCAATCCTCTGTTAATCCATCTCCTCCCTCCCTCTGTTAATTTGCTCCTTAACCCGCCGTCCACCTCACCTCTTTCTGTTCATCTCCTTCTACCCCTCTCTCTGTTCATCTCAAGATAAACAGAAGGAAGATTGAGATTTAACTTCCCATTGACATCGAGGTCATCGGAGCCGAAGACATACTCAGAATGTTTTAAATATAGGGAAGTCCAAAGTTTTGAACATGGCTGCTTGGTTCAGTGACCGTTTATAAATTGAAATTGAAGCAAATGAGCCCTCTGTCACAAGTTTTTAGTCTTAACCACGTTTCAACACTTCTAAGAGCGCCTTCCTGAGAATTTTGACATTTAAATTGGTCTATAACATAGTTACAAATTTGCGGGAAGAAAAAAAATTATACGAAAAAAGTGTAAGTACTGACTAACAATACAAGACAGAGACAGTACTTACTTGTCACGTATAAAATAAATAACATACCAGAAGTGCTTTAGTCACAAAATATTTAAAAGAAAAATGTGAAGGCGAGCCTCTAAGGGCTGTTCATACCTGTACAGTCACAGGTTGTAACCCATACTTGACATGTAAGTACTGTCTCTGGCTTGTATTGTTAGTCAGTACTTACACTTTTTTATATAAAAAATTTTGTTTTCTTCCCACAAATTTTTAATTATGTTATAGGCCAATTTAAATGTCTAAATTCTCATAAGGCACTCTTAGAAGTGTTGAAACTTGGTTAAGACTAAGAACTTGTGACCGAGGGCTCATTCGTTTCAATGTTAATAGGGAAGTCCCTTTCAAACGGAACCATCCCGGAATTTGGCTGGACGGATTTAAGGAAATCATGGGAATCCTAAATCTGAATGGGCAGACAAGGATTTTAACCATCGTCTCCCCGAATGCAAGTCTAGTGTGCTGATATGGTCATATCCTCCTCCCCCTCCCTCTGTCTTCCTCCCCCTGTCCGTGTCCATCTCCTCCTCTTTCCTTTCTCTGTCAATTTCCCCCTCTCCCTGCTCTCTGTCCGTTTCCCCCCTCCCCTCTCTACATCCACTTATTCCTCTCTGTACCTGTGTGCATTTCTTCCTTCCCCTTCATTGCCTGTCCATCTCTTCCTACCCCATTGTCTCTCTACATCATCACTGTGACCCCAGTAGGAGGCTGGTGGTATTTCACTTTTTAGGCGTGGAATCTCATTGACTGCAGGAGAATTTCTTCAGTAATGAGTCCCGCTTCGAACTGAGCCGAGGGCGAGCAGAGACGTGTCTGGAGGCACCTTGGGCAGCGGTGTGATACCAGCCTGACTGTTGCCCGACAACCAGGAGTGATGGTCTGACATGCCATTTTATTTCATAGCGCAACCCCTTCTCTTGTCATTCGAGGTTCCCTTACATCACAGCGGTACGTCGACGATATTCTTTACCCAGTGTTGTTGCCATTCATTACAGGCTATTCTGGGCTTACATTTCAGCAAGACAATGACCGTCCACACGGTTTCTACTGTGTGGCTTCGTGTTTCCTAATCCTGCCTTGGTCAGGAAGGCGTCTGATCTCTCCCCAGTTGACAACGTTTGGAGCATTATAGGCAGGGCCCTTCAACCATCTTTGGATTTTGACAGTCTAACCCGCCAGTTGGACAGAATTTGTCAAGATATCCCTCAGAGGACATACAACAACTCTGTCGAAGTATTGCCGAATAACTGCTTGCATAAGGACAAAAGGTGGACCAATGCGTTATTGACGTGCCCAATTTGTGAAGCTCTTTCCCTTCAATAAATGATCTAATTTTTCTAGTGCTGTGATCATTTCTTTCTCTGTACATGTACCTCACATCTACCGATTTCCATCCTATACGGATAATTCCTTCGCGATGCGTTGTTATTTTTTGTCTTAGAGTGTATATTGTGAAAATTAGTGGAGCTCTAACACTCCCTTTGGGAACCCTCGAAGTTACATTCTCATCTGAAAATTTATTTCCTAATAAATAACATGCCGTTCTATTTGCTACGAGCTCTTCAATGCAAAAACGAAGGTGGTCAGATATTCTGTACGTTCTTATATTGGTCGTTAAGCGACAGTGCGGAATTATATCGAATGCCTTCCCGAACTGAGGCAATAATTCATAAAGCTGGGCGCCATTGTCTACTACCTGCAGGATCTTGAAGGCGAAAAGACCGAGCTGGGTTCAACAATATCGGCCAAATTGATTAATACTGAAACGTCGCCTTAGAAAAATTAATGAATTACTGTGCTGATAAACCTCTTACGTTATTTGCTTTTCAAACAGCTGAGCAAAACTGAACGTTCTCAGACATTACTCTCTTTGCTTATTCTGATCAACACTAAACTGACACACAATATTTTTAGCGCAACGCAATCTGACTTTCAAAAATACCTACAAAAGAATGGCCCTGACTAACATTAACCTATACATTTCACAAATCACTTACCTCACAAAAATCTTCGTTACTCGAACTACTGCAATACAGCGAGCGCCACTACTGCCAGCTAAATAAAAGATTCAAACTACTGAAGGCGCTAACTACTGATAGGCATAGTTAGCAAATGAAAGATTTTGATAGAGAACAAACAATGTATTTACCTTAATAGTGTTCAAAAGTCATGATATATATAGCAGTTCATGACATCCATTCTTACAAATGTACTCTCTCTGATGGACACACGTGCAGATCATCCGCTCTCAAAAATCCGCCATCTCACTTCCCCACATCCACCACTGCTGGCGGCTCACCTCCAACTGCGCAACACTACGCGCTGTTCACATCCAGCTGCCGCTGCCCGACACTACAATGGCAGACAACAATGCAAACTAGCCACAGACTGCACACAGCACAGCCAGTGATTTTCATTCAGAGCACTACGTGGCGTTACCAATAAGAGAACCTAAACAGCCTACTTACAATACCTTGCGGTACCCGGCGGTAGCGGGGAGGGAGGTGTAGATGGGGGGAGCTTCCGTCATAGCGAATGGATCCCACTACAACAAACAGTCTGGAAATGACGGATACCATATATTAAAACAGTCAGCAAACATTCTGTGCTAACCTCTGTGACAGTTTGTCACAACTGCAAAGATTATCTGATTATGCTCGCGTCTGACGAGCGAGACCGGTAATAGTGAATCAAATTGGGCGCTGTGCTCCTGGCAGGCGGGACCTGCATTCGCCAACCTCTGTAAGCCTGTCATTAGAGTTATGGCTCTCCCGTATCAGCCAAAATATTATGACCACCTACCCAACAGCTCGTATGTCCACGTTTGGCACGGATAACAGCGACGACGCGCTATGACATGAAGGCAGTAGGGCCTTGGTAGGTCACTGGAGGGAACTGGAAGCAAATCCGCACACACAAGTCACCTAATACCCGTAAATTCCTTGGAGGTGGGGGGCGGGGGGATAAGCTATGGTGCCACGTTCAATCACCTTACATGTGTTCGATAAGATTCAGATCTGGTGAGTACAGGTGTCAAGGAGCTGTGCTCTGGAAGACTAGGGATTCGTGCCCTCCCACAAGGTATCGAGATTCATAAGACCTTGCAACGCTCTGCCACTGCGTCAACGTCCAGTGCCGATGATTATGTGTCCACTTCAGTCGTAGTTGCCGATGTCGTGGTGTTAACATTCCAACATACATGGGTTGTCGGCTACAGTGTTCAGTGCACTGTGTGTTCATACTATGCCCAGCATTAATGTTTGATGTTAGTTCCGCAACAGTTCGCTGCCTGTCCTGTTTTACCAGTTTGCCCAGCCTACGATGTCCGACATCTGTAATGAGGGGTGGCCGTCCAATCACAGAACGTCTCGCCGTGACTTCACCTTGGTTTCGCCAGGAGTTGAAGACACTGACCGCAGCACTCCTCGAACACCCGACAAATCGAGCGGTTTCCGAAATGCTCGTGCCGAGCCTCCGAAGGAAAGAAGGAAGGAAGGAAGGAGGATTGTGTTTAACGTCCCGTCGACATCAAGGCCATTAGGGACGGAGCACAAGGTCGGACTGTATCAAGGATCGGGAAGGAAATCGGCCGTGCCCTTTCAAAGGAACTATCCAGGCATTTTCATGGACATATTTAGGGAAATCACGGAAAACCTAAATCTGGATGTCCCGACACGGTGTTGAACCGTCTTCCTCCCGAATGCGAGTAAAGTGTGCTAACGACTGCACCACTTCGCTCGCTCTGAGCCTCCGGGCAATCACAATCTGCCCTCGGTCAAACTCAGATAGATCGCGCGCCTTCATCACTCTACACACGGACAGCACGCTCACAGGTAGTAGAGCATCGTGCTTGTGTCTGACTAACACTAATTCTTCGCCAGGTGACGCTACTATCGCCTGAACGCGTTTATATCTATAGTAGATTGGTGGTCAAAATGCTCTGGGTGATCAGTGTATGTGAAACGTTGGCTTCTTATGGTGGTCTGATAAGTAGGGATGTATGTAAAATTGGTCAAAAATTTTGAATTGTTTTGCTACCACGTAGTTCTGTAGTATGTTAGGGATATTTTCTCCACTTTTCACAATTTAATTCGTGTTACAAATGATTCAAAAGCCATCTTGTTTCAACTAATGGATAGTGTGACGCACCGTTTTTTACACGAATCTATCCTTGTTGCGATATTTAACTATTTCCTGCCATCGGAGAAGACATCTTTAGAGTATGGAAGGCTATGAGCCCGTTTGCAATGTGATTGATTACTATTTATTAAAGTAACGCACACACGATTGAAAAAAAAAAACCGAACGAATGCCTTAATAACCTCATTTAGAAAAGCTATTAAAAGACACATTTCGTTCGTCTGCTACTGTTAAAATGTCCTCAAATGATGCTCATCTAGTGTTCAATTGTGGCAACGCTGGAAGGATCAGCACCCCTATGAGACTAGGATCTGATGCTGGCTGCTGCGCTGAATACCTGTTGAAGAAGATTGATGATGATGTGCGTGTTGCTAGTTCTGAAATGTCAATGAAGGATATTGCCAAAAGGTCATGCCAGTAGGATCCGTCTAGAAGGGAAGAGCTGCATGAAGATCAAAAAGACGTACTATATGATTATGGCATTAACCAACTTGTTTCTGGCATAAAAGTTAACGATTTTGTTTTTGCCACAAGTTCCATTTTCCAGAGTATATGGAACATTTTCTGATTGAATCATTGCAGATAAAAAGGTGAATTTTGCTACAGACTTCGTACGTATAGTACCACAACTTTCCATGGTAAAAAATTTCTCAAAGTTCATTACTGTCGAATTTCTTTAGTTTTTTGTGAAATAAGAAAGTACTATGTGTCATACACATAACTTAAAAAAAAGTGTTGCGAGAGTAATAAGACAGACATTGAAAAGCTGATAACAGGATTAATTTGTGTAATTACTCCGAAAGTGATAAACAATGTAACGTTTGAGAAAATGTTCCTCATGTGATAGTATGTGTTCTAATAGATTTCATCAACGTCCTGATCAAATTATACGAAAAACATGAAAAAGAAATCCAGATTATACCTAATAACACTTCGAAACCACGTGCGAAATTTGCTGCAAATATCCTTCGAACAGTAAAAGAAACGTCAGCTTTTACACGGCGTTTCATAATTCATGTTACAGACTTCTAGAAGCGACTTAGTAGATCACCTTTTACGTAGGAACTCCTGTCCGGAAATGTCATCCGACGACGCTGTGCTTGTAAATGTATGTGCATACTGCGTGATTCCGTGATGATGCTACAAGCTTTCTAGGATGATGGTACGTAACTTTCAGAGGTGGTAGTTTGCACCAAAACAAGCTGAGGATCGAGGAGCACTTGTTCATCTTCGCTACTGTCAAACACATCTCCTCGACTGAACAACTGCTCGTTGCTCTTAGGGTATGTACACTCCTGGAAATGGAAAAAAGAACACATTGACACCGGTGTGTCAGACCCACCATACTTGCTCCGGACACTGCGAGAGGGCTGTACAAGCAATGATCACACGCACGGCACAGCGGACACACCAGGAACCGCGGTGTTGGCCGTCGAATGGCGCTAGCTGCGCAGCATTTGTGCACCGCCGCCGTCAGTGTCAGCCAGTTTGCCGTGGCATACGGAGCTCCATCGCAGTCTTTAACACTGGTAGCATGCCGCGACAGCGTGGACGTGAACCGTATGTGCAGTTGACGGACTTTGAGCGAGGGCGTATAGTGGGCATGCGGGAGGCCGGGTGGACGTACCGCCGAATTGCTCAACACGTGGGGCGTGAGGTCTCCACAGTACATCGATGTTGTCGCCAGTGGTCGGCGGAAGGTGCACGTGCCCGTCGACCTGGGACCGGACCGCAGCGACGCACGGATGCACGCCAAGACCGTAGGATCCTACGCAGTGCCGTAGGGGACCGCACCGCCACTTCCCAGCAAATTAGGGACACTGTTGCTCCTGGGGTATCGGCGAGGACCATTCGCAACCGTCTCCATGAAGCTGGGCTACGGTCCCGCACACCGTTAGGCCGTCTTCCGCTCACGCCCCAACATCGTGCAGCCCGCCTCCAGTGGTGTCGCGACAGGCGTGAATGGAGGGACGAATGGAGACGTGTCGTCTTCAGCGATGAGAGTCGCTTCTGCCTTGGTGCCAATGATGGTCGTATGCGTGTTTGGCGCCGTGCAGGTGAGCGCCATAATCAGGACTGCATACGACCGAGGCACACAGGGCCAACACCCGGCATCATGGTGTGGGGAGCGATCTCCTACACTGGCCGTACACCACTGGTGATCGTCGAGGGGACACTGAATAGTGCACGGTACATCCAAACCGTCATCGAACCCATCGTTCTACCATTCCTAGACCGGCAAGGGAACTTGCTGTTCCAACAGGACAATGCACGTCCGCATGTATCCCGTGCCACCCAACGTGCTCTAGAAGGTGTAAGTCAACTACCCTGGCCAGCAAGATCTCCGGATCTGTCCCCCATTGAGCATGTTTGGGACTGGATGAAGCGTCGTCTCACGTGGTCTGCACGTCCAGCACGAACGCTGGTCCAACTGAGGCGCCAGGTGGAAATGGCATGGCAAGCCGTTCCACAGGACTACATCCAGCATCTCTACGATCGTCTCCATGGGAGAATAGCAGCCTGCATTGCTGCGAAAGGTGGATATACACTGTACTAGTGCCGACATTGTGCATGCTCTGTTGCCTGTGTCTATGTGCCTGTGGTTCTGTCAGTGTGATCATGTGATGTATCTGACCCCAGGAATGTGTCAATAAAGTTTCCCCTTCCTGGGACAATGAATTCACGGTGTTCTTATTTCAATTTCCAGGAGTGTATTTTAGAGCCCATGCTTACTGGACATTTTTTTCCTGTTTTGGTTCATACTACCACCTCTAAAAGTTGACTACCCTACAGTGTTAATAGCAATAGTGCCAGTACATGTGTCCCACTGTCAGAGGTATCATAAAGGTTTCCGCTTATAACTTTAGACTCAGCTCAAATTTATACATTTATCTTTCTCCACCATCGTAGAAAATTTGTACACGAAATCCCCCTGTATATACATACACTATGTGATCAAAAGTGTACGGACACCCGCAGAAACATTGGTTTTTTATATTAGGTGCATTGTGCTGCAACTTACTGCCAGGTACTCCATTTCAGCTACCACAGTAGTCGTTAGACATCGTGAGAGAGCAGAATGGGGCGCTCCGCGGAACTCACGGACGTCGAACGTCGTCAGGTGATTAGCTGTCACTTGTGTCACACGTCTGTACGCGAGATTTCCACACTCCTAAACATCGCTAAGTCCACTGTTTCCAATGTGATAGTGAAGTGGAAACGTGAAGGTACACGTACAGCACAAAAGCATACAGGCCAGCCTCGTCTCTTGACTGACAGAGACCGCCGACAGTTGACGAGGGTCGTAATGTGTAATAGGCAGACAACTATCCAGACTGCCACACAGGAATTCCAAACTGCATCAGGATCCACTGCAAATATTATGACAGTTAGCCGGGAGGTGAGAAAACTTGAGTTTCATGGTCGAGCGGCTGCTCATACGCCACACATGAAGCCGGTAAATGCCAAATGACGCCTCGTTTGATGTAAGGAGAGTAAACATTGGACGTTTGCACAGTGGAAAAACGTTGTGTGGAGTGACGAATCACGGTACACAATGTAGCGATCTGATGGCTGGGTGTGGATATGGCGAATAGCCGGTGAACGTCATCTGCTAGCGTGTTTAGTGCCAACAGTATAATTCTGAGGCTCTGGTGTTTTGGCGTGGTCTTGTTTTTCATGGAGGGGGCTTCCACACCTTGTTGTTTTGCGTGGCACTATCACAGCATAGGCCTACATTGATGTTTTAAGCACCTTCTTGCTTCCCACTGTTGAACAGCAATTCGGGGATGGCGACTGCATCTCTCAACACGATCGAGCACCTGTTCATAATGTGCGGCTTGTGGCGGAGTGATTACACGACAATAACATCCCTGTAATGGACTGGCCTGCACAGAGTCCTGACCTGAATCCTACAGAACAGCTTTGGGACGTTTTGGAACGCCGACTTCCTGCAAGGCTCACCGACCGATATCGATACCTCTCCTCAATGCAGCACTTCGCGAAGAATGGGCTGCCATTCCCCAAGAAACCTTCCAGCACCTTATTGAATGTATGCCTGCGAGAGGGGAAGCTGTCATCAAGGCTGAGGGTGGGCCAACACCATACTGAATTCGAGCATTACCGATGGGGTGCTCCACGAACTTGTAAGTCATTTTCAGCCAGATGTCCGGATACTTTTGATCACATAATACGTTTACAAGCACCGGTGTCTATTACTTGGACTAGTTGGATGACGTTTCCGGACATTGGTTCCTCTGTCGAATTTGACCTACTAAATCCCCACTAGAGGCTCTATAAGTGCCTAAGACGAGTTTTGAGACGTCCTGTTTGTGGCCGTCTATTTTCTCGTACGTCCCCCCGTAATGAGGAACTCAGCTTGACAGTGAGCTATCTGCGCAGGCGCTGGGCGTCTCGCACGGCCACAGCGACGCGGGCAGCGGCAGCGCGTGACGCCGGCTTCCGGCTGGTGTCGGGTAGGCGCGTGCTGCCGCGGCGTCCCGCATACTCCGGGCTGCGTTCCGAGCCGCTGGCCGCCGTATACAGCGCCGCCAAGGGGCGCCGCGCCGGCCCCGGACACGCTCTTACAGCGCCGTCCGCGGGCGGGCCGGCTGCACGCTGCATCACCAAGGTGCAGTCTGCCGGGCGGGCTACGCTCAGTGGGCACGGCTCCACAGTGGCGGTGCATCACTCGGCGCGCGCAGCAGACGTGCTGGCCGTAAAACGGGAGGACGACAGCAAACACAGTGCGGTGCCGTAGTTGGGGGTGTAGTGTGCGTACTCCTGACACGCAAAATTAAAGTCTTCATGGTCCGAAAATGGAGTGAACCTCCCCATGCAACTATTCGAATTTTTCTTTTAATAGGTAATGACACAGTCGTCCAACGGATAGCGTCTTATGGAGTCAGAATTTAACAGGGGTAGCCCCACGTTTAAAAGTAAATAGTCATGCATGATGAAGGATTCTTGTCGTCTTTTACTAGCGCAAGGCACTGGGAGGGTCAACTTCACGAAATATCTTACAACACTTCCGTCTGCTATACCATAACCTTAAAGTTGGAGGCAGGACGTGAAATAAAACTATCTTCTTAAAGCAATTATGGTATAAAGCAACAGAGCAGTGTTACCCTCTGAGAGGAATTTTGTTATGTTGACCGTGTTGCACCTAACGGAGGTGGCTTATCGGAAGTGAAAGTCAAACTTACGTAAATATTTAAACAGTTACAAGCATATTTTACCTATCTACACTGTTCAAAGAATAAAGAAAACGGTCACCAGCCTAATTAGGCAAGAGAGTGATTGACATTCTTGTTCAAGAAAATAGGTATGAGTAGCTTTAACTGACAAACACAACCTATACTTTGCCACACGCGAGTGCAATGAACTCTGGCATCTGAATACAGTATGTTCACGTTAAGGTTGGAACTAACAGATCAGAACAAACTATTTGCATAAATATAACAGATAACAAAACACACTATTAGCCTGAGGACTTAGTCAAACTGAATGGTCTCAATAACGTAACTATTAATATTCACTGTAGAATCGTAAATTGGACATAGGTTTAGTATTTTCAAACAAATTCCTATCTGACATGAAATATGGATATGGTTCATAGCATATATGGTTACTGCGCATAGATTAATTCTCTCACTACCAAACACCTTTCTACTTAGAGTGAAAATTAAATGGAGTTCACTAACAGATTACTTCTCACTGCTTTTTATAAAGAAGTTACTCTTTTCATAGAGAGTGGTTTTTCTGTTACTTGTTACCTAGCGTAACTGTCGATACTGTTACACAATTAATATGCACTTCCAATACACAAGAGAGACAAGCACTTAACAAACATTAGTATATAACTTTCCACAAATGCAGTTCTCGACTTTTACTGCAGTGAGACACAATATTGACATATCTGTAAGAAACTGACTCACCTTTTACAATTTACAACAGGCAGCTCTATTATCAATAACTAAACAAAACTTTATAAGCCACAGTTTTGAGAGCATTCACTTTAGAAGTTGGCAACAAATATTCATACGCAGTTTTAATAGAAAAATTATTTTCAACAAGCATCATTTACTATATTACTCTGTCCTGCTACATAAACTTTAATGTTCTTTCAATAAGAACACTCGGTGATCACTTTAGCATGGGAAGGACCCTAAGTGGTTGTGTGACTAGGGATAAAAAAATCAAGGTACGTATAAGAGTTCGAGTATGTTACCTTATATTTGCGCACACTAAAACATCCAATGAGCTGATCCTTCACCATACATTTCTACTATTTATTGGTTTCTTTTCAGTAATTGCACAATGTGGTGGCGATTTCATGTTGGTAGGTGGACCTGCAGATAGAATTGCTGGACTCTGTTATTTCTTGGTGGCGATGATAGATATCAATTCCAGAATAGTTCCGGCTCTTTATCCATCCATCCGAGGCATTGGAAAGCGGCACGGAAAGCCTCTCTTGGCACCAGCACAGTATACAACTTTTACATGAGCAGTCCATGCCAACCACATTTTGCGCTCGCTACACAGTTCCGTTCCAGAGGGAAACCACAACAACTTTTACATACGAAATAATTAAGAACCCTAAGTGAAGGTCAGAAGTTTACATATCAGTAACCAAACATATTAAAGAAAATAGAACATTTGCACATATTGACATTTCTACAAAAAATTATTCACCCAAATTCCAAATATGTATATATTGTTCCCTCCAAATTAGACAAAGAATTTAAATGACAGATACACTACATTGCACAGAATCAAACCATGACATCAAAGCTTTTACAAAGGAAAGAGTGAACCACTCTTATGGCATCGATTCAATCCAACATTTACAGAAACTCAACGATGTAACATTAAATAAAACAAAACGGCAAAATAAATCAGTAGAGCATTAGAGCTATGGTGTTACAATCTCTTTTCTGATTTTCTAAATCCGAAGAATGACTATGCAAGTAGAACCTACGTTCGCTTATCTCGAACAAGTGTCAAACGCAACATTTCTGATTAGTGAGCTAAATTTATTTAAATATCAATTAATTAAACTGATAAAATGGCGCCACCTTACAGATCATTTGAAGATTTAATAACGTACCAATCCATTTATTGGATATACGGTGATCATGATACATTTGATCGAAACGCTATTAAGGGAAAATGAAACTAACTGATTTTAAGGATCTGGACCAGAGAGCGGAATGGCGCTGTTAGATGTAAGAGCAACGAATTTAGCAGTAATTAACACTTATTTCTTCATTAAAAGTAACACACACACTCAGATGTCAAGTTAAAACGCTGTTACTTGGAATGCTGGCGCTTGAATCTCGACACGTGGTACATGACACAACGCAACAAATGGGCTGACAAGTGTAGGAGCAAAACTGCTAAATTACTAACTAAATTAGAATTATATATAAATACCTTCAGCTGCCGGCCGGGGTGGCCGAGCGGTTCTAGGCGCTACAGTCTGGAACCGCGCGTCCGCTACGGTCGCACGTTCGAATCCTGCCTCGGGCATGGATGTGTGTGATGTCCTAAGGTTAGTTAGGTTTAAGTAGTTCTATGTTCTAGGGGACTGATGACCTCAGATATTAAGTCCCATAGTGCTCAGAGCCATTTGAACTAATACCTTCAGCTACTGACTGGCGTTGATATGTATCAACGGGGACAGGTGAAAATGTGTGCCCTGACGGGGAATCGAAGCCAGGATCTCCTGCTTACATGGCAGACGCTCTATCCACCTGAACCACCGAGGGCAAAGAGGATAGTACGACTGCAGGGACTATCTCGCTCACGCCTCCCGCGAGACCCACATTCTCACCTTATATGTCCACACACTACATTCGTAGTGTTCCTACCCAACACACTCATTACTCGTGTAAGACATTCTTACCAAGTCCCGTAAGAGATCGGGTAATATGTCTGCATCCGTACAGAAGAGGAAGGTCATGGCCGGTATTGCCAGAACTACATACTTACATGAATGTGGTGTCTGGGACGTTATTTCTTTTTGAACTGCAAATTCCTTAACCTTTACTATAAAGGGAGTGGGAGGACTTGACCCATACAGTGACCATTTCATTTCAACATACTTATTTGCATCATACATAAATCATTAAGATAATTACAGTCATTAATCAGATAATAATTTCTTTAAGAAAAGCCACTCAGTCAAATTTTACGAACTGCTTGTTGTATGAAACCACAAGCGAATTAATCTCTTTGCAAACATTAAAAAAAACCGCCACTCGGGCCAAGTAAATCATTTAAAATAAACTTTACATCAAACAGCCAGGAAATCAATTATTATTTCTACATAGGTTGAAAAGCACCCCTCCCGGGCGAGATATTACCAAACAACTTTAGAAGGTTAAGACAGTTTGATCAATAATAACCCAGATATTTCCCCATCAGAATTGACATATGCCACTGAGGCTGAATTGCACCGCAATTTTAGAAAACGGTTTCAATTAAGACACAATTTTCAAGAAATCCCTCAAAATTCTTAAGATAAATGTTTAAAACATTTAACCCGGGCAACCTTGCAGAGCCACGACAAGTTTTAGAAAACTGCTGCCTCTACAATAACTGAGGCCCGAGATTGTGAGGCCGCTACTTTGCCAAGAACGGTGGGGGCGACTGAGTACTTATCTTCGAATTAAGATGTGCACTCCGTTTGTACTTCCACCCCGTTCAGAACACCGAAATCGGAACCAAACAGCACACCCGAGCTCAGGCGAAGTCCACCGCCCGTACGCCCGCTAGTAATTTAAAAAAAGGGGGGGGGGGCTCTGCACTTCGGTGGCCCCACTGCTTCCGATCTCTGAAAAATAAATCACAAGCGACAAACGGGAACCAAACAACCCTTCCTTCACCTTAATACTCAAACTTATACAGAAAACTACTTCGATACAATTGACAATAACAAAACTGATTTCATTCCTTTAAGCAGAACCACGTACACGAATGATACAAACGGAACTGGCTCATTAAAACCCAAGCATCACATGGAGCACCTTATGTCGGCCTGTAAGGTGTACCACACGGCAATCTTTAGACACGGAATATAGATCGTTCGGTAAGGCTGTGCACACGTATCAATGTTTTAGATACTTGCAGGCTGAAGAAAGAAATATACTGTTAACGAGCGAAGCATACACTTCATAAGAGGCATGAAATATCAAATCACAGTCCTTGCAACGCTTTCAAAAAAATGGTTCAAATGGCTCTGAGCACTTTGGGACTTAACTTCTAAGGTCATCAGTCCCCTAGAACTGAGAACTACTTAAACCTAACTAACCTAAGGACATCACACACATCCATGCCCGAGGCAGGATTCGAACCTGCGACCGTAGCGGTCGCGCGTTTCCAGACTGAAGCGCCTAGAACCGCTCGGCCAACTAGGCCGGCCTTGCAACGCTTTGCTGCCTCAAGAGCAATCATCATTATTTTTCACTAATCGTTGGTAGGACTTGATGCCAGCTACTGGATCGATGTGGCGAAGACACCAGACGCTGCTTACAAGGGAACCTCCCCATCGCACTCCCCCTCAGATTTAGTTATAAGTTGGCACAGTGGATAGGCCTTGAAAAACTGAACACAGATCAATCGAGAAAACAGGAAGAAGTTGTGTGGAACTATGAAAAAAATAAAAAATAAGCAAAATATACAAACTGATTAGTCCATGCGCATGATAGGCAACATCAAGGAAAATGTGAATTCAGGAGCGCCGTGGTCCCGTGGTTAGCGCGAGCAGCTGCGGAACGAGAGGTCCTCGGTTCAAATATCCTCTCCAGTGAAAAGTTTATTTTCGCAAAATTATGATCTGTCCGTTCGTTCATTGACGTCTCTGTTCACTGTAATAAGTTTAGTGTCTGTGTTTTGCGACCGCACCGAAAAACCGTGCGATTAGTAGACGAAAGGACGTGCCTCTCCAGTGGGAACCTTGTTATTGAAGTCGCGAGTTATATTTGCTGGATTCATATTGCCCACGGAATACATCTCACGTATTTAATGCACTCTCGTCCAAAGTAACGAACAGTCAACTGCCAGCCAGGTAGCCTCGTTAGCAGGAATACTCTCTCTTCCGTGCGCTGTAGTCGACTGACGTCATGTGTTTCGATGTTCGTTTAGGTGTAGCGTCCCCATACTACGGCGCAGTTACCTCGCATCTGACGCACGGACGGACAGATAATAGTTGTCTGAAAATAAAAAATTAAACTTTTCAAGATAATAATTGTCTGAAAATAAAAAAATTAAACTTCTCACTCGAGGGAAGACTTGAACCAAGGACCTCTCGTTCCGCAGCTGCTCACGTTAACCACGGGACCACGGCGCTCCTGAGCTTACTTGATGATACCTATCTTGCGCATGGACTACTCATTTAGTATATTTTGCTTATTTTTTTCATAGTTCCACACAACTTCTTCCTGTTTTCTCTATTGATCTGCGTTCAATTTTTCAAGGCCTATCCACTGTGCCAACTTATAACTAAATCTGAGGGGGGTGCGATGGGGAGGTTCCCTTGTTAGTACGATAGTAACAGCGTGTTCCTTCACGGGACCGAGCACATGCATAGCTTCACGAAGTTGCCAAGAATCCACAGCGCCGGTCCGCTGTTACTGACCCCAGTATGATCAAGCGCTAACTGCCGCCCGTACACAGGCATACCGTGCTCGCTGTTGTCTCTCCAACGTCTTCCTAATACGCGCACTTCCGCGTGCCGTGCCCAACGTTGTTGTCCCTTTCCACTCCGTACTGCCCGCTATATCCTAAGCCGGCCCAGGCTCCAAATACGAACTACTGCCAGAGGGAATAGATAGTGCCTAACCAAAGATAGCCCTGACACTATTCCCGCCACGGCTCAGTGTGTGTTCTTTCGGAAATGTCCGAAAGAACAGACACCATATCCATATAAGTATGTGATAAATTACTGGTTACGATTCATCAAGACCACACACACCACGTTTACACTGATAACTCACACAACAGAAGACAGAAAGCTTCCAGGTGCCCTAGTTCAAAGTAAGCTCACCGAGTCAGAGCACGATTCTCTTTAACGGCCAAGTTCAGAAAACAGAGCCCACTTCTGAAATTCCATACAGCTCAGTAATTTTGTAAATAAGTTTACCGACTATGGGCGCACCTACTCCGGGATGTAACTGAGCCTTCGATTCGAACACGAGAGGGTTTACGTCGAATTGGAGCCTCATGGTTTACACACATGGTGCAGAAGAGTACGGGCTACTAATTCCGTGGGAATGAAAAACAAATTGGACGGAAAATTAAATAGAATTTAACACAAGCTTTCCACAAAGAACACGACACGATCTTACATGACACTCGAAACTAACTAAAACTGTACATCACGTGGCGGCACCGCTCGTGCACGCCAAGTTGCAGTTACACACAAGATACCGTCGATGAACTGAATACTAACGAAATTAATACCGTTCCCTGACTTAGTTGGTGCGGCATGATTATCAACGTCACACACCAAAATGGCTACCTCAAACTCAAAGGTAACTCTTACACATTTCAACTTAGCAGCTAGAGATACTACTCAGAGCAACCTTACTCACCGGAGTCCCAGGGAAGAGTAAGAACTAACCTGCCCCGTCGCCAGGGTTTACACAGCAACCCGTAAGAACCCAGGGAGTGCAAGTGGTTTGTACCTGTACCAACCTTACAATGGATGCTGACCAGTGACCACTAATGCCTCACTGACGCAACAGAGCCGCCTTCAGAACACAAAGATTGGCTAAACTGATCTTAACATTCAAGGAAACCTCCTGGGAATTAAGGAAACTTGAAGTACCATCTAGAGACAAATCACACATTCATACTAGCAGTCGACAGTGGGGACAGGAAAGATATGACATGAATACCCGATAATGACATACATACAGAATATATTCATGAATTTGAAATTGAAAAAGACCTTCTGGTTTGGCGTTGAAATATCTCTGTAATATAACATACTCTCGTTCGTATTTCTCTCCAGGCGTTGTAATACCGACCATTTGAGTCGTTAAAAATTGTAGCAAAACCGAGGTTGCTTTCCAAGATCAATGGAACTGCTCTCATGGAGGCGTTTCAGTGAAGTGCACAGGTCAACCACTACACGACAGCACATTTCAGTTAAGGGAGAAGTTTGACTATAAATGAAAATATATGCTTATAAAAGATGCTATTTGTTTACCCTTGTGGGGGCATTCGTCTGGGAAAACCTTCAACAAGACAGCAATGAATGTAAAGGTAAGAGAACAGTTGTGTTTAATTTCGATTCTGGTACCAATTTTAGGATCTCGTGATGAATATTGTCAGTGGTTAAACAGAAAGTGTTAATGGAACGTGCACTCTGGAGAACAAACACATTTCACAGATGCGAAGTGCATCCTGCAAGTCAAACAAGAAAGTGTGGTCATTAGTTACAGAAACGACTGACTCCCGCAAAGTTAACAAGCGCCGTATTCGCTGAACTATTCGACAGGAAAGCGTTGCTGGCCGAACATCGCCAAATAAACTTCCAGTGCTCGGCTTCGTGCACGCCGTCTTGTAAGCGGCAGTTAGTAGTGTACTGGCCTCATCTTCGCGTGAGCGGCCAGCGACGATGCCATCAAGACCGTTGTTCCTAAAGGCAGGAGCAGAGTGCATAAAAAGAAATTCTAACTTCTCTCTCCAGTTTTTCTAAACGCTCCAAGCTATGCAACAGTGACAGTAATGATTCCGAGCGTCGTACAATCTCTAGGCACGTTTTGCCGAGACTGCGACCACTAAAAACTAAAACTAAACTCCGTCCGAACAGGCCTTGGAAGGCACAATGGCACCGACCGGCCGCCGTGTCATCCTCAGCCCACAGGCGTCACTGGATGCGGATATGGAGGGGCATGGGGTCAGCACATCGCTCCCCCTCCCGATGTCAGTTTACGAGACTGGAGCCGCTACTTCTCAATCAAGTAGCTGCTCGGTTTGCCTAACAAGGGTTGAGTGCAGACCGGACGGTCACCCATGCAAGTGCTAGCCCAGTCCGACAGCGCTTAACTTTGGTGATCTGACGGGAACCGGTGTTACCACTACGGCAAGGCCGTTGGCGACGGCGACCAATGACCGACTGAAATTTCGAGATTTCAACAGAGCGTCAGCTAAAGTGAGACTTTTTGTTTATTTTCTGGGCAGGAACACGGGCAAAAACTAACCGTCTTTATAGCCACGTTCCACAGCATCTGCTGAGACACTGTGTCTTGAGGTTCCTACGGAAAACTTCCAACGCCACTTTCTTTAAGTAAAGCAGACTTTCGCCCACAAAAGAATTTCGTCTATGCACGAGCGTTTTCAAGCTGCCCAGTGCGTTACCTCGCATTGCTTTAACATGGCCAGCCCCGAGTCGGGAGAAGCGCGAGAGTCGTGGCTGCATCGGTCCTGAAGACCACTTAAATCTACATCTTTATGGTTGTGGCGAAGGTCGAATGCTGGCGTCCCTCCGCCGTCCTCTTCTGCTAGGCTGCTGTGCAGAATAAACGGAAAATACAGCTTCTCACAAACCGAAGCGAACAGATAATTCATTTCATAGCTTGACTGGAGACAGCATGTGAATTTACATATGAATTTTGTAAGTAGTAACACAGATTATGGAAAAAAACATTTCAGTTACCCACTCATTATGTTAACGGGGGACAAGAAAGGAGCCTCCACGAAGAGTATGTGAATGCAATACACATACACTGGCGTCCCCTGGGCGGTTGTATACCGGCTGATCCTTTCACTCCAGAAGCAACATGACAATCCTACAGAAAAGGACCTTATCAGGCCCGGCACTGATGATTATCTCTGGAAATATTGAAGGCCTGTCTGCATGCAAAGAACGTCTACTACAAGACCTCTGTGAGAAAGAGAAATGTGACGTCCTGTGTCTACAAGAAACTCACAGAGATAGCACACACAAAAGACCCAAGATAAACGGCATGCGACTAGTAGCTGAAAGGCCACACCGACAGTATGGCAGCGCAATCTTTACCAGGCCAAACATACAGATCCTTTCAAGCAGTATAAACGACATCAATGATGCTGAAGTGCTAACCATTGAACTTAGTGACTGCACTGTTACATCAGTGTACAAACCACCAACTGTGGACTTTTCCAGCTCCAACGTAAACAATTTTAATAAAGACAGAATTAATTTTGTAATCGGTGATTTCAACAGCCACAGTACGCATTGGGGCTATCAAGAAGACGACGACAATGGCACGGCTGTGATCTGCTGGGCCGAGCTAAACAACCTAAACTGATACATGACAATAAACTGCCTGCTTCCTACAACAGTGGCAGATGGGGGAGAGGCTATAACCCGGACCTCATCTTCGTTAGCCATCAAGTAACGTCCCAATGCTCAAAAGGAGTTTGCTCACCAATACCAAACACCCAGCACCGTCCAATAATGTGCCAGATCACATCTGTTGTTAAACCCCATAGCGTACCTTTTCGCCGCAGGTACAATTTTAAGAAAGCAGAATGGTCAACCTTTCAAAACCTCATGGAAGATTCTGTAAACAACCTACCACCTGAACCAAGATTCTATGACAATTTCGTGAAGGCTGTGCAGTGGTGTTCCAAGCAATCGATCCCTAGAAGATGCAGAAGCAATTATGTTGAAGGCCTTACACTAGAAGTAGAGGATCAGTTGCAGCAATACCTGACACTGTTTGACGCAAAACCTCTGTACGCGGAAACTATCACTGCGGGCGAGCAGCTAACCGAGTCACTAGCTAAAACCAGGAGAGAGAAATGGCTGAGGGCAACAGAGGAATTGGACATGAAAAGGAGCAGTCAGAAAGCCTGGACACTCCTTAAACGTCTCAACAATGACCCGACTTTCTCTCCAGGACATGCTCCCGTCACAGCCGACCAAATAGCCCACCAGCTTCTCAAGAATGGGAAACCCGACACCAAAGTCAGGAAGTCGGAGACCAAAATAGACAGGATTGAACACCAAGAAAATTCAACTCTGGCCACCCCTCTCACAATGGCAGATCTGGACAAAGCCATTGCGAAATGCAAGCTAAGGAAGGCCCCGGGCCTGGACGGGATTTTTGTTGAACAGATTAAACACTTTGGTCCCAACGTTAAACAATGGCTACTGAAACTGTTTAACAATTGCATGGAAACAGGTCAGATTCCCACAATCTGGAGGAAGGCTAAAGTTATTGCCATTTTAAGACCAGGCAAAAATGCTGATGACCCCAGAAATTTCCGACCCGTATCACTTCTCTGCCATATCTTTAAAATCTTTGAAAGAATACTCCAGGATCGCCTCTCCAGTGCCATAGAACCCTACCTAATCCCCCAACAAACAGGTTTCCGCCCAGGTAAAAGCACTACATCTCAGGTAATTAACCTCACGCAGCTGATTGAAGACGGCTATGAGAACCGGAAAATAACCGGTGTCGCCTTTATAGACTTGACAGCCGCATATGACACCGTCAACGTACGTCTGCTAATGAAGAAGCTGTATGCCATTACCAGGGACTTTAAATTCACATCCACGGTTAGAAGTCTGTTAGAGAACCGTAGGTTCTCTGTGGAATTCCAAGGGATGCATAGCAGGTGGCGGGCCCAGAAAAATGGTCTCCCTCAGGGCAGCGTACTGGCACCCTTACTTTTCAACATATACACCAACGATCAACCACTGCCAGCTGGTACGGAAAACTATATCTACGCCGATGACCGGGCTATGACCGTACAGGATGACTCCTTTGAGGATGTTGAGACAAAGCTCACGGATGCGCTAGACATGCTCTGTCAGTACTACGCCGACAATCAACTCAAGCCGAACCCCAGCAAAACACAAGTTTGCGCCTTCCATCTCCGTAACAAGCAGGCATCCCGTAAGCTGCGTGTCTTCTGGAAGGACACACTCCTCGAACACTGCGTTAGCCCCAAATACCTAGGAGTAATCCTAGACAGGGCTCTGACGTATAAACAGCACTGTATTAACACCAAAATGAAGGTGAGCGGCAGAAATAATATTCTTCGGAAAATAACGAACTCCTCCTGGGGCGCAAAGCCAGAGGTAGTAAGGACCACAGCACTAGCAGTTTGCTTCCCAGCAGGCGAATATGCAAGCAGTGTCTGGTACAACTCTACCCACGCTAAACAGGTCGACATTGCTCTGAACGAGACCTGCAGGCTCGTCATTGGATGTCTGAAACCGACGCCAACAGACAAGCTCTACCATCTTGCTGGGATTGCACCTCCTGCAGTGCGAAGAGAAGCGGCAGCCTACAGTGAAAGAGCGAGGGCTGAGATGGCAGAGAGCCACCCCCTCCACAAAACTCAGCCAGCCACCAAACGCTTGAAATCTAGACGCAGTTTTCTCAGAGCAACCGAAGATTTTAGCGACCAACCTGGATCTAGGGTGGAGAGATGGAAGCGGTCGGGAGAAGGGCACTGGATGGAACCAAAGGAAGAATTGGCACCAGGTTACGATGAGGATTGGGTGGTCTGGAGATCACTAAACAGGCTACGCACCAACACTGCACGGTCAAGAGATAACCTTCTGAAGTGGGGATATTCTACTACATCTAATCTCTGCGACTGTGGAGAGGTGCAGACGACCCAGCACATGTATAACTGCCCTGAATGTCCTTCACACTGCACTTTAGAGGATCTGATGTTGGCAACCCCAAATGCTGTCGACGTAGCCCGCTTATGGGCCAAATGCCTATAATATTTTGTTTCTGTGCACACATATTTGTATATATATTTTCATATGCCTGTAATTAATTTTTTTTCTGTGTGCTATTCATTCTTTTATATTCCTGTATCCATGGTGTTTCTGACACGAATAAAAAAAAATTATGTTAACATGCCTTGGGAGTCCGTTAAAGCGTAGAAATATGAATAAAATTGTAGGGTGATGCTACGTGAATAATCAAGCCACCTTACATGCCGGGGCAAACCTCTGTTTCCACAAATGCCATCTATCAGATTACAGACAACAGTACTAAGAATCTACAAAATGTATAGACTTTACATGCTGTGCTGACTTGATGACTGGTCAATTACTGCAAAGTTTCTTCAGGCCGTTTTCGACTAGAGACTCTCCATTATATTGACATGCACAGGTGCATCTAATCATTTAGACTGAACAACATGTTTTATATTCGAATTACGTTTCAGTAACGCCGATCGCTTGTGGCCGAGCGGTTCTAGGCGCTTCAGTCTGGAATCGCGCGACAGCTACGGTCGCAGGTTCGAATCCTGCCTCGGGCATGGATGTGGGTGATGTCCTTAGGTTAGTTAGGTTTAAGTAGTTCTAAGTTCTAGGGGACTGATGACCTGAGATGTTAAGTTCCATAGTGCTCAGAGCCATTTGAACCATTTTTTGTTTGTTTCAGTAACACTGATCGGAACAGTCAAAACTGTACAGGGTGATTCAAAAAGAATACCACAACTTTAGGAATTTAAAACTCTGCAACGACAAAAGGCAGAGCTAAGCACTATCTGTCGGCGAATTAAGGGAGCTATAAAGTTTCATTTAGTTGTACATTTGTTCGCTTGAGGCGCTGTTGACTAGGCGTCGGCGTCAGTTGATGCTAAGATGGCGACCGCTCAACAGAAAGCTTTTTGTGTTATTGAGTACGGCAGAAGTGAATCGACGACAGTTGTTCAGCGTGCATTTCGAACGAAGTATGGTGTTAAACCTCCTGATAGGTGGTGTATTAAACGTTGGTATAAACAGTTTACAGAGAATGGGTGTTTGTGCAAAGGGAAAAGTTCTGAACGGCCGAGAACGAGTGATGAAAATGTAGCACGCATCCAGCAAGCATTTGTTCGCAGCCCAGGAAAATCGACTCGCAGAGCTAGCAGAGAGCTGCAAATTCCACAATCAACTGTATGGAGAGTCCTACGAAAAAGGTTAGTTATGAAACCTTATCGTCTGAAATTGGTTCAAGCACTGTCTGCAGCTGATAAGATTAAAAGAATCGATTTCTGTGATTTTATCCTTGCTCAAATGGAAACAGATGAATCTTTCGTTTCAAAGATTGTGTTTAGTGATGAAGCAACTTTCCACACTAATGGGAAAGTCAACCGTCACAATGTCTGTATATGAGCTACTGAGAATCCGCGGGAAACAACTCAGTATTAACGTGACTCGCCTAAGGTGAACGTTTTCTGTGCCATTTCAGCCAGTAAACTTTTTGGTCCCTTTTTCTTCGAAGGTGCTACTGTAACTGGACTACAGTATCTGGAGATGTTAGAGAATTGGCTGTTCCCTCAGCTCAAACAAGAAGCACAACAATTCATATTTCAGCAGGATGGAGTGCCACCACATTGGCACTTATCTGTCCGTAACTACCTGAACGTCAACTACCCGAGGCGATGGATCGGCCGCCAGGCAGCCCGTGACAGAGCACTTCATCACTGGCCTCCAAGAAGCCCTGATATTACCCCCTGCGATTTTTTCTTATGGGGGTATGTTAAGGATATGGTGTTTCGGCCACCTCTCCCAGCCACCATTGATGATTTGAAACGATAAATAACAGCAGCTATCCAAACTGTTACGCCTGATATGCTACAGAGAGTGTGGAACGAGTTGGAGTATTGGGTTGATATTGCTCGAGTGTCTGGAGGGGGCCATATTGAACATCTCTGAACTTGTTTTTGAGTGAAAAAAAAACCTTTTTAAATACTCTTTGTAATGATGTATAACAGAAGGTTATATTATGTTTCTTTCATTAAATACACATTTTTAAAGTTGTGGTATTCTTTTTGAATCACCCTGTATTTTTCTTCTCCAAATTCTAAATGGGTCTCTGTGCATCTTATGGCACTTTTTCCTTGATTCCCCTGTGAGCAGTGGATCCTGACAGACCGGGCTGTATAAGGTGAGAACCGCATCTATTCACCAACCGGATAGGCGGCTGGACGACTGTACAGTTTGAACTCTGGATCCCTATAACAAAATTCCTTTCCTTAAGCCCCCCTCACGTGGAGTACGACCTGCTGTAAGTTTGCTAGATGACACACATGACTAGAGGAGGCGACGGCTTCTTCCAATGCTGAGCCTCTTTCCCAGTGTATGATTTGGTGTGCTTAACTCCATGAACAGAAAGGTGCGCAAGCTGACCAAACTGCAATATTTCTCAAACGATTGTAAAGAAACTATCTGGTAGAAAAATTGATTCTTCACCTTCATGATGAACTGTCGATCATCTAGTTAATGGTCATAGTTTTCTATATCAGGATTAAGTAAAGTGCTGCAAGAATTTCGGGAAGTTTGTATTCAAGAATAGAGGTCGCTATCAATTTGCATTTGGTGCATAGTAGGTGATATGTTGCTGCATATAAAATATTTAAACTTCGAAGCATGCTGCCGTCTGTCATGAAGTTCGAGAAAATTGATTGTATGTTAAGCGCTGCGCCCAAAACTCGCACACTAGCCAGAATAAAATATTCACAACATTCCTTGCATCTTATGAATTGCTTCGGTTATCAGAACATGATTTTGGCAAATGATAATATGCGTAAAGGAGAGTTCGGCACATAATTAATAAGTGAAACTTCCATATCTAGAACAATATTCAAGCGAATACAGATTTTTCAGCGAAAGATGTAATAAATGGTTCAAATGGCTCTGAGCACTATGGGACTTAATTTCTGAGGTCATCAGTCCCCTAGAACTTAGAACGACTTAAACCTAACTAACCTAAGGACATCACACACATCCATGCCCGAGGCAGGATTCGAATCTACGACCGTAGCGGTCGCGCGGTTCCAGACTGTAGCGCCTAGAACCGCTCGGCCAATCCGGCCGGCGAAAGATGTAATATTCAAGGTTCTTGGATAGCTAGTGAAACGAGAATTTCTGTCCATTTGGAACAATATATATGAAGAAATTACAGTGTAGTTTTATAGCGAGGTTGGGAATTTTTATATAAACTATCGACTTGTCTTTCCATCAGTTGCTGTTTTGTGATTCTGATGCAATTTCAATTGCATTGAAATGTTAACGAGACGAACGTTTATATTCTGCAGTGTTTTGGCAAAAGATGCAGGTTTTAACGTGTCAACAAGCGAATAATAGTTTGAGAGAGATTGTAGATCGGCCGACGGGTGGTCTCGAGGGTTAGTTGATGTTGTCTGAGCGTTTCCGACCCGTAGCGAGGCCCACTAGAAAGACAGGCCATGACGTGTACGGAACAGCTCGTGACACTGCAGATCTTACGAGAACCAGCAACCATCTCCGGTGGGGAGCGAGAAATTGTTTCCAATGAGTGTTTGACTGGGTGTCTAAATACATGCAAGCTCTCGATAGCACACAACAAAGTTAAGAGCTTTAGTGGGTACCTTTCCAATTGCATACAGGTTTCCCGTGGGCTCTGCACGGAGCCTAGCGTTCGCGAAGTGGGACGCTCAAGCCGACTAGTGTGACGTCACGGTTTTGTTGAGAGCACCCTGTTTCTCGTGGGCCCCAACCTGTAGCTTATGACATTAGATGCCAGTGGGATTCCTGACTGGCCAGCGCAGGTAGCATTCAGTGAACCTTACAAAGCCTCACTAGGAAAATAACTCTGGATATATCATGGAAAACATTCACAGCTTTCTGCAGGGCTGCTGGCCAGCATATGACAGATTGTGCAAGGGCGGCAGCAAGTAGTCTTACGACGAATCTTACTCCATGTGAGATGTGCTATAATCTTTTTAGGATGCAACAGAAAGTTCAAAAATAGTGTCCCATGGAGATTCGCCTTAGAAACGAAATGGACAGTTCACAGCTAGGTCCTTCCGGCAAGATGTTTTCTCCTGAAAGCACAGCATCTCGCCCAGGGAGTTCTAAAAAGGTAGGCACAAGGGGGGCCCGCTTGAACAGTTCACCATCTCCCTGCCACTCTCGAAAACAGGAAAACAGTTTTAAACTATATTTTTCGCCTCTTTATGAAAACAGACGCCAAAACTTTGTTGAGGTGGTATTCTTTCCTTTTCGCACGGACGAGAGATAAACACGTCGCGTCTTCTTAAAAAAGATCTCACGTTGGTGGAAAGTAGGAGCGAAAAGATGACGTAGGTAGAGTTCTAAGGAGAGAGGCGGCAGACCAGCCGATTGGAGACTCCGTTTTGTGCAGCTTTTGACAGGGGGAAAACAACAACAAAACAGTTACGCCGTTGGCTAGAAACGAACAAAATTTTGTCATTGGTGGGTGATGGTAGACGCAAAACTGAGGGCAGAGCAAATACAGAGTTCTGTCAGATCAGTCTTTCTGTTCACCTTTTGGAGACGGGGACGGAATGCAGACTTCCTACTCTCCACCTTCGGCAGCAGTAGGCAGCCTTGACATTGCGAGTTTTACTGCTTGAGAGGCCGCCTGAACTGCTATAAGACGGCGGCATCCGTCTACTCCGTTTGCAGCCTTCTCGTGCACCTTCGGCAACTGTGATGAGATCACCCTTTTGAAATGGAATGGAGTCTGGAGTATTCCACAATTTTATTAAATTCAAGTAAGCTCACCCATCACCGTTCGCACAGGCATGGTTCAAATGGCTCTGAGCTCTATGGGACTTAACATCTGATGTCATCAGTCCCCTAGAACTTAGAACTACTTAAACCTAACTAACCTAAGGACATCACACACATCCATGCCAGAGGCAGGATTCGAACCTGCGACCGTAGCAGCAGCGCGGTTCCGGACTGAAGCGCCTAGAACCGCTCGGCCACCGCGGCCGGCTCGCACACGCGTAGTTCCATGGCTAATTCCATTACTCTACGATCTCAAAATCACTATTATTTGGCAGTGGCCATGTATTACCAAATTAATTACGTTAGGAAGTTGATTTCTACCTATCGTACTACCCTAGTGCATAATTTTTGTAACCTATCATTGTTGCTGTTATTTAGTTTCATACTGATCAAATGTTCTTCGTCGTGTGCACAATTTAATTTAATGGAATGTTTTTATCATCTGTGTCATTTGAATTCTTCCAATAAAATATGGGTTCGTGTTGGCGACGTCTTTGATTTCATAGTCACTGAATCCCTCCACGCAGTTAATACTGAATTTCGGAAATGTCAGTACTCAAGACTCATTGCTAGGGCCACCCCTTTTCATTAATAGTGTCAATTCAAATCCGTTGCGAAATTTTTTTTCTCGTGCAGCTGAGTTCTGGGGAGCATCTGACTCTCAGTGGCCCACCTGATGCAGATCATGAAACCATTCCAGAGAGAGGGTTCGGCTCGACTGGCATTTCGCATTACTACTACTACTTCTACTACTAGTAATAGTAGTAGAATTATTACTACCATTACATCTACATTTATTCTCTGCAAAGCTCTACGAAGTTCATCGCAGAAAGTACTTGTCATGGTACGACGTATTGTAAGTCTTCCTGTGCCATTTACGTGTGGAACGCGGAGAAAAATACTGCTTGCACGCCTCTATGTGCGTCTAAGCTGTGTTTCTGCTCCCTCCGGGAGCATAATTGAATCGGTGAATTAAAAAGGAGTCACCTCCCCTTTTTTTTCCAAGTTACATTACCGTACCCATCGTGTTTTGTAACAAAGCGTCATGTCCCCGCCCCCCCAAAAGAAGTGCACTGAGGTAGGGAAGGCGCCATGTACAGATAAATAAGCGTACAGTGGACCTGTTCCAACGAAAAATAACAAGATACTATTGTAAAGGAAATCCTGCAATACATAACTGACCAGCGGAAACAGTTTTATAACAGTATCTGCCAGTAGCCAGCGAAGCGTGGACAGGCTAAAGATGAAACTTACCCACCATTGTCTGCTTTGCTGTATAATGATGGTGGTTGTATTTTGGGTTCTTTATGAGTAAACCTGTTTGGTCATAACACGTTCTTTTACATTGACGCGACAAGAGACATGGATATGCACTTACAAAGAGAGCAGTAATATCGCGTACACAAGGTATAAAAGTCCGCAGCTCGTGGTCGTGGGGTAGCGTTCTCGCTTCCCGCGCCCGGGTTCCCGGGTTCGATTGCCGGCGGGGTCAGGGATTTTCTCCGCCTCGTGATGACTGGGTGTTGTGTGATGTCCTTAGGTTAGTTAGGTTTAAGTAGTTCTAAGTTCTAGGGGACTGATGACCATGGCTGTTAAGTCCCATAGTGCTCAGAGCCATTTGAACCATTTGAACAAGGTATAAAACGGCAGTGTATTGGCGGAGTTCTCCTTTATACTCGGGAAAGGTTCCCGATGTTATTCTGGCTGCACGGCAGGAATTAAAGTGGATTGGCGGTTGGAGCTACACGCATGGGACATTACATTTCAGAGAATTCAATAATCCGCGTTCCTCAGTGTCAAGAGTGTGCCGAGAATACCAACTTTCTGACATTACCTCTCACCACGGGCAACACACTGGCCGAAAGCCTTCGTTTAACGATCGAGAGTAGCGGAGTTTGTGTAGATTTGTTTCTTGTCTATCAGCAGATTAATCTGCAGCACCTCTCCTGGGCTCGTGACCATATTGGTTGGACCATAGACGACTGGAAAATCGTGGCCTGGTCAAATGAGTTCAGATTTCATTTGGTAAGAGCTGATGGTAGAGTTCGTGTGTCGCAGACCCCACGAAGCAATGAACCCAAGTTGTCAACAGTAGACTGTGCAAGTTGGTGGTGAATCCATAATAATAAAAAAATAAATAAAAAAAATAAAAATCTTTCTGTTCTGACTTACGGCAGGTCTGGTTATGGGGGAAGCCTCGTCAGAGAGGTCCACCGCAGGAGCGTCTAGTGAAGTGATTCCAGTGGTGGTTTCCCGTTGCCTTCAACTGATGATGATGAAAGGATAATGAGGACAACACAACACCCAGTCCCTGAGCGGAGAAAATCTCAGACCCAGCCGGGAATCTAACCCGGGCCCCTTGCTCTAACCTCTCAGCTACAGGGGCGGAGAACCCATAATAGTGTAGTCTGTATTTGCATGGAGTGGACTAGGTCCTTTCGTCCAACTGAACCGATCACTGACTGGACATGATTATGTTCAGCTATTGGAAATCGTTTCAGCATTCATACACTTCATGTTCCCAAACAACGATGGAATTTTTGGGCATGACAATGCACCATGTCACCGGGCCACAGTTGTTCGCGAGTGGCATGAAGAACATTCTGGAGCTTTCCAGCGAATGGTTTTGTCACCCAGATCGACTGACATGAATCGTATCGAACGTTTATGGAACATAATCTAGAGGTCGGTTAGTGCAAAACATCCTGCACCGGCAGCAGTTTCACAATTATGGACGCCTATAGAGGCAGCATGCCTCTACTCCAAGTTGTTGATCCACGCCACATCGAGTTGTTGCACTACGCCGGGAAAAAGGAGGTCCGATACCGATACAATATTATGTGCTATTCAATGGTGTTCGTCTCCTCAGAGTGTTGCTCCTCATGATTCGTATTGCAGGCATTGTGAGGATTGTCTCCGAGCCAGCCGCTGTGGCCGAGCGGTTCTAGGCGCCTCAGTCCGGAACCGCACTGCTGCTACGGTCGCAGGTTCGAATCCTGCGTCGGGCATGGATGTGCCGCGCGGGATTAGCCGAGCGGTCTGGGGCGCTGCAGTCATAGACTGTGTGGCTGGTCCCGGCGGAGGTTCGAGTCCTCCCTCAGGCATGGGTGTGTATGTTTGTCCTTAGTATAATTTAGGTTAAGTATTGTGTAAGCTTAGGGACTGATGACCTTAGCAGTTAAGTCCCGTAAGATTTCACACACATTCGAACATTTTTTGTGGCATGGATGTGTGTGATGTCCTTAGGTTAGTTAGGTTTAAGTAGTTCTAAGTCTAGGGGACTGATGACCTCAGACGTTAAGTCCTATAGTACTCCTCAGTGTGTTGCTCCTCATGATTCGTATTGCAGGCATTGTGAGGATTGTCTCCGAGCCGGCCGCTGTGGCCGATAGGTTCTAGGCACTTCAGTCCGGGACCGAGGGTGTATTATTTCCTGTCCTGCAATGTCTTTTCTTTGCTGTCTAGAACGCAGTTTTCACTGTCACAGCCTTGTGATGGGCTGATGCACGTGACGTGGCTGTCGCTGTTGGTTTCTTGGAGCTGCCTGACATGCTGATGTCTTGTTTGACTGCGCGATTCATGATACCAACGGAAACGAATTGTACTACCATCAACAGATCATCACATCTAGACGTCTCCCATTCCTTGCTATTACTGTTACTTATTACTGTTATAGTTGCGAGTGTTGCTGGTTTCAGTTTCCTTTATCTTTACTCGCATTGGATCTGTTTTTGCAGTTCACTACTCTTACTCTCTCTCTCTCTCTCTCTGTAACTCTTCCATTGTTATTGGACGACCAGTCTGAAAAGTAGTCACTTAATGTGGCTCCCTCCTCTAAAGGCTGTTACGCCGTTCACACACAAACTGACATATCACAGAGTCAAGATAACTACACTGTACTGCTCCGGTGTGTGTTAGAAATGGAAATGTTCCTGTTCTGGGTTAATTCCCGGACAGGAGACTCATCTGCCTACTGCAAGCGACTGCAGGGTGCCTACGTGGATGGTGACCTGTATTTACGTTCCTATACGAACATGATTACTCTGCAGTTCACACTCAAGTGATTCGCAGACTGTGTCTAGGCCCACTTTCAGACCGTATCTCGACCTTTCTTGCGGACTGTGGACATCTGAGCTGCACTGGTTTGCCGTCGTGCGGATTATGTTTAGTTGCCGCACTATCTGAAAATAGTTCCTTGCCAGCGGACTTCGTCATAGTGCGTTCCGTTTGCCGGTTGTAACTTGATTTCCGCAACACTGCAATGGAATTGTTTTAAAACGAAAATTGGCAAATATTCCGTACTTAACTATTTTTTTTTGCGTGGCCATCCTCCGCAGCAAGCATAGAAGTACTTGTTTTGTAAATAAAACCACCTTTTTCCTGCTGACACTTAATTTATTTTTCGCACACGTGTTTCACCTTTTACGTGTTCCAAGCCGTCATCAATGGGATCTATAACTATACAGTTAATAATATGACAGTTTTCTCCCATTTGGTCAACAAAGCCGAAAATCACACAAAAACTGCTGTACAAAGAACAGAAACAGTTCATAGAAAAAAGATCAATCATCTCTAAAAACTCCAGTCACAGCTCACTACCTTTACACACAGCCAAGAAAAACACATATGCAAATTCTACACAAGATTAGTGAACCTTATAGATACACAGTTAAAAAGTTGTTGGAGAAAGGATTGAAATACAATGTAAATTGAGAGATAGATGAAGATTACATAGAAAATCTAATTATACAAGCAGAAAGTGTTTTGACAAGGGATTATAGGAATGAAAACAGCAGTGCCAACGTTGGACTAACTAGAGAGTAAAAAAGCAAATCCGTAATATAATAACCAGTATAAAAACACAACAGTACAAAAACAACAAAACACAAAATCTGCAACATTCAGAAAACTTAGGAGAAAACATCAAAATGAAGATGTTATCATTTCAAACGCACACACGGGGAACACAGTAGTACTGATAGACAAAGAACAATAAATTGAAAAAAACGCATCTCACCAAACAATGTTAAAAAATTAAGATCAGACCCAAGAAC